>NC_053194.1:7524920-10024920 GCF_905163445.1 Pararge aegeria
CAAACAAACAAGTAAACAATATCAAACACAGTCACACTTTCACATTTTTAATATTAGTAAGGACAATAAGGTTTATTGATTGTATAGGAATAATTAGCTTAGTTCTTCGCCCTGCGGGAATTATACCAGGTATAACCGAGTTGAATGTTATGTTACCTAGAACATTCAACGAAGATTCAACTACGTCTCACCTAAATCTAAATATACATATTATGTATGAGAATTTGCGCACAGTTAGATAGCAGTTAGTCGTAACTTAACAAAGTTAGGTACCTAGTTTTGTAGACATCGCACACTGATAGCATTCCCAGAACTTGGAATACATCTTTAATCTAATCTAATTAAAACTTGTTTTTATACAATTCAACACTAACATTATTAAAGCGAAAGTACGTCTTAGTATTTTGATTGTTTGTTTGTTATCAACCACGGCACCGATTTTGATGAAGCTCGACACATACAAATTGTTTGCAACAAGTGCATGGACCTGATATACTTTTCATGACGGAAAACCACAGGAAAACCATCCCTGGGGATTTAAAAACCTCTGATACACGACTTCGCATCTAAATTGACAGAAATTAAGGAGAGACAGCCTCTATCCTGGACAGGATATTTTTTACCCTGAAAAAGGATTAATGCCAGTAGGCACTTTTAATGCATGCATATTTTTTTACATGATGGTGATTTTGTCAACTTAAAACTTAAGCTATGGGAGTTCCAAACACTACCTGCTCTGAAGAAAAGCCCACAACAAATGATTCTTTCTCTTCTGCACATACAATATTGTAATATTATCATTGAATAACTTCGTGGTATTCTATTACAGTCAAGCATTAAGAATAATACATGTATTTCGCTGAATTTCACACTCTCGAATACTGGCTCTCAAAGTCTTATATTATTTATGTAGGTCCTCTTGTTACAATTAATATTTTAATCCGCAACCCTTGTAACAGAATATTGTGTTTCTCATCCATAACTTTTATTAACTTGAGTAGTAGGTTGAGAAAGTAGATTTATAAATAGTTCTTAAGGAAAAAACAACAGGAAAATAAATACAGATCTTAATATCGAATAGTATCAGACTGATGTCTGCTTGTGTGCTTTTTTCTTCGAAATACACAAAATGAACAACACAGAAGTAAATATGTAAATATAAAAATGCTACTTGATTTTAACATTAGAAAATATTAATTTCACGTCAAAAAAATATCAATGACAGTTCCATCATTGCCGAGCAGGCCATGCGGCGCAAATATGAAAATACTGATAGTAGCTTTATTTTGTGCCTTTTGAGACTCTGGGGCCGTGGGAACAGGGGTTCGAGTTATTTTTAAAGAATTACCAAAAAAAGGTTAACGAGTCTACCGGGGATTCTACAGACGACAGTTACTTAGGCCAAAAAATAGTTTAGTTATTGAAAGGGGCAATGCTCCCAGCGTTAAGCCACTATACCCTATCCTAGAGTTAGAATAAGTAATAAATTTTCATCCTTATTTCAAATTATCCTGTTGATAGTTTACTTAGCAAAGTCTATATTCGTTAAAAATAGTATGGATATTTTTTGTCAATAAAATGTTTCTTAGTAATAAATCTTTGGATTACGGATATATTGAATATAAATCCAAATATAGAAAATTAATATAAATCCACTGAATATTCAGAAAGGATTGCTTACCTTGCGTACTACTTAAATAACGGGCCGCAATAAAATTTGCATTAAACAAAGAATTGTCGCCAATTAGGTTAGCAGCACAGTGTCTACGATGTGCCCGGGGTAGACACGCAGACTGCCGCCACTCAATGTCTTTTCAAAGTAGGATTATAAATGAGGAGTGTTTGTTTGTATATATGTTGTCTATGATAAAGCTCTGTGGTGGGTGGCTCAACAGATTCTGTCGATAATAGTTTCTACCGGTAAATCACTCGGGAACTGTTCCTGCGAAATTTAAAAACATAACATCTGTTTTATATGCACGACCTAACCACTGAACCAAATTTTGGCGAAACCTAGCTTAGACCTTAACGTAACTTGGCTTGCAACGGGAGACAGACATAGGATACTTTTAGAAAAAGAAAATTCACAGAGTTTCTGGAGGAATTTTAGGAACAAAACCGGATGACCACTTATTTTTTGTTACTAGCCTGCTCATGCCTGCGTTCTTCAGCCGCGTTTATGACGGTTTTTTACAAATCCCTCAGGAACCGTAGGCTACTTATTACCGGTATAAGTAGCCTACGTTACTCTCTTACATTTCAACGAAGTATATGCTAATAATCAATTTGATTGGTTGCTTTGTTAGGGCTTGAAAGAGGGACAAACAAACAAACGAACAAACTTTCGAATTTGTGATATCAGCATCACATTGCATAATATTTCCGCCATGAACATAAACTGCACTCCGTTTAATATAAGTGGTATCGACGTTGATTCTACTAACATCGTTGGTAAGTTACTAATACAAAAATTTTAAAGTGCTTCTGTTTGATACAATTTTGACGCAGCACTGATCTTGGCGATATTTTTCAGATAAATAACATGCATCTTAAAAACGGATATAGATACTTTTTATCTCGAAAATTCACCCGGACACCGGTCCCGCAGAACTTAAAAAAAAGGTTATCTTTAAACAGCTAAAGAGATCAGTTGCTAACCGGAAGAAAAACACGGAATTTGTTATTCGGAAAATAAATTGTTCCCGAGGCATTATAAAATGGAAACCTATGCGGAAGTCACGATAGACAGACGTTTGTACATGTAATATCAACTAAATTTGAAATTAGCCATTTTCAATTTATTAATATAAAATTGTTCTCGATTGAAAGGGATTTAAATACAATCAAATTAACGTCATATACCACTTAATTTATAAGCGTATCGTAATACCTTAAACACAATAAGGATTAAATTACTATTGATAGAGTCGCACGTTTCAAATAGATTACGGTACGAAATTGATTTGGACAAAAGTTTCGTAGTATTACATGTTTTCGGATTCTCCATCATACATAGATCTGAGCCAAGTGGGTTGCAAGCACAATAGAGGCGCTGGCAGTGCATGTCATAACATTAACATACGCAACGTTGCGACATATTGTATTTCATCCTTAATAGTATCATCTACTAGCTTCGCCGTTTTGTGTCGTCTCTTGAATAAGCAAAACCAGACTAAGAAATATTACTTACGCTCAAAATAAAGGGGATTCCTTCCATACCTTGACGGCCCTAAAATAAGGATTATAATTATTCTTTAACGAAAACGACAAAAATATTAATAATACTGCGTGAAAAAATTCGCTAAGAATTGTATACCTATAGTGAAAAGATTTTTATGCATTACAAATTATCCTGGAATAAAAGCTACATACAAATGCTGTTTTTCTAATGTTAGTTTTATAAATCAAAGATACGATTTGGTATTTCTATGATATGTTTTTATATTCATTATTAAAAACAACCGAAACCAAATACCTATTTTAGAAGATAAGGCCAAATACCGAATGGCTTTCGAATAAAGGTTTATGTGGCAACTCTACCCTCTAAACCAGTGAAATTTAAGTCGAGAAAAATTCAGAGCCATTACCATCTTAAGTCTTTCGATAAATTGCTCCAAATAAAACTTAACGAAAATGGACAAATATTTCCTATTTAATCAGATTAAATTTATTCGTACACTTTGTAGCAGCTTTTAAAGTCGCTGATATGATAATTATGTTTAAAGTACATACAACGATAAATGAGATCTGGTAAAGACATGAAGACGCTTTTCATCCTTATAAAGGCACTCTTAAAGATAAACACAGGAAATTGCTTTTGAACAAATACTCTTAATCTCATCTACATCTCACTTTGTACCCTGGCATGGCCTTACTACGTAGTAACTACCGACTTTGTATCTAAGTCTGTAGTGTTATATTTTGCAATTATATAGACTAATTTCAACTCTGGAGAAATAAAATCAATCAATCATCAATAACTATAAAATGTTGTTGGTTGTTTGAGTGACAGAGAACCTACAACACAACTGAAGCCCGAATATAGCGCGGCATTTTAAGCCAGAGACGGCAAAATTACGAGTTACAGTTTTTTGAAAATGGTCGTCAGAACTCCTAAGCGTACAGCAAACCTTCATTTATTAAAACATACATTTTCCGATCTAAGTCAAATGAGCTTACCCATCGCAATCGACTATAATACTAGGCCACATATTTAACACGCTTTATATTAGCAGCATTATATTAGGTTACAAACATACATCTGTATGTATGTTTGTAACATTATACAGGTAAACCTGTGTTTACCTGTATGTATGTTTCTAACCGACTCATTTGGACTTGATTTGGACCCTCTTCAAACAGCCTAATTTTGGTAAAAATTTGTAGTAGATATTGAGAACCGATAAATATACACTAATTTTATAAGATTATTCCAATATATTTACAATATTAAAAACCATATTCTGGAAACGTGTAGGTACAGACCCGTATCCATTATTTATTAAATGAACTTGGGTCAATTATTGGGTGTGACATACATAAAAAATATTAGAATAGTATTAGATGGTGTGGGTTAAAATGATAATGGTTACGTTTTTACTGTGGATCGGTTAAAGATCAGCTTGCGTGATAGTTGTAATTGAATTGAGGTTCACATCAAGTGAATAGCCCCGGTGACCCGTCAATTCGTGTAGGCAAAACACGCATATTATACCTTACAAACATATTATATTATTACCAAACTACTTGCATTTTGGGTTATTACCTTATGACCGATCTACTTACCGGGCATGTCAATATGGAAATATTAACTTTTACTTTAATAAAAACTCAATATTTTCTAAATACAAATTCAAATCTTTATTTGCGTGATTGCAAGTTAACAAATTTGATCTTATAATAAAACATAACAAGTTCCGTGCTACAATCTGCCATTCTATGGCATGCAAATTACAACAACACCTCAATTATAAAATTATTTTTCCATTTTATACAGAATGTCAGAAAATTAAGGTGTCAAAACTGTGAAATTAAATAACAATGTCAACTTGAAATTAAATAATTATTTAAACCTTTACATTTAGATATTCGTCTACTGAATAAAACTGACGAAGCATAGCTATTAAATGTTGTTAAAAAAAGTTATTCTACTAGCATTTTCCCGTGTCTTCACCAAATTTAATAAATTAATTCGGATTGACGTTATTAAAAAGTTGTCTTGGTGATTGGTTAAAAAATGCAAGCTTACTAAACAAACAAACTTACAATTATCTTTATATTAATACGTAAAGCGAAACTTTGTATCACTTTTTACGAAAATTCCAACACTTACTGTTTATACAACGTGCAACCGAATTATGAAATACTGTTGAAGGGGGCATCAGTATAATTAATAAGAAATCACCCTGTAGAAATATTAAATCCAATGAAACATATTTTCTTTCCATACAAACTAATTTAAAACATTCTAAGTGTAAACTTATAACAACCCAGCTGAAGATGAAAGACCAACAAGCGCATAGTATCAGGAGTCAATTTATTTTAATTAAGCATGTAATGTTAGGGTTGTATCTGCTTTTATCAGTAAAAAACTATGGCAGTAGTTTGGTCAAAAACTACTATCGTTTCGATTTCGGTGATAAGTCACAGACAAAGTAAATAGTGTACCTCTAAAGCCTGTGTTACACGTTGTATGGAGTGCAAACTATTTTTTTTAAATTATGCGGAATAAATACTTTAAATCAATAAAAAAAACATTCCACATATTTTTCCATTTGTCGCACAAACGCAAAAATACGCTTTTTAAACAAGTTTGGTGTTTTTCGATTATAATTCGTTGCAAAAAAAATATCCAAGTTAACAGTGTCAGTTTCAGTGCCTTGGCAAAAACTGTGATTATAGAATATTACCCAAAGTTCTATAGTCTTTGACAATTGTAACTTTTAATTATTTTTGAATTAAACGTAAACTGTTTTTTTTAATTTAATTATGGTCCAATTTTTACCAGTGCCCACTAGTAATATTAATAAGGTAAAGGATTTATTTTTAAGACTAAGATTAAACAATTATAATTAGCATATTATTTGCGTCAGCAGGTACCCTTGCTATAATGCACGGTTTTCATAGAGTAAAAAGATTTTCTAAGTACAGTAACTAGCACATTCGTAGCTCCTCTGACAACTACTCGTAACTGTAGATGCAGATCACGTAGTTCCCTTACGTAAATAACCCGCACAAAGTCACTACAGCTGCATATGTTCAAGAAAGTAGGTATTAAAGTTAACTACATTAGCTTAAATTTCATTATGTGGAATCAGTGATATCCCTACGTTTTTGTATTTGAAGTTATTGTTATTTCTATATTCATTACGTTACTTTACGGAAACACAGGTTACGCAGGTTCCTATGATGATCCATCTATGGTTTACAAAGCAAAACAATGCATTTTTTTCAGGTAGGTCCAATAAATAATTTTTAAAAGTCACAAGAATATTCGAAAGGCAGATTCTCCAGAGAAGATACCTACACAAACTTTTAATGTTCATGTTATGCTATTTGAAACCTAACTCTCCGTCACTGCGGCTTCTGAACGTGGCTTTGGAATGCGGCTTACGAACCTGGCTTGGGAATTCTTGTTAGTCGCGACATTTACTCCTTAGAGACACATAACATTACAACACGTTCACTTCAGAGTTAAGTTACTTTGAAAATCCAAGACCTTGCTCGTATCAAGTCTACCCTTATTAGCGAGACACGTCTAATAATTCAGGGATGTTACTTCTACAGTTTATGAATTATCCTTGATTAACCTAAAGAACTTTTCTATAACTTGGCTATAATTTTTTTTTTCTTAATCAGAATTCAATGATGAAGTTGGTTGAAGTGATGATGACCTTTATATTTTTATATTTTTTTTTTTTTGATCAGTTTTCTTCCAAAATCCTACAAAAACAATATTGAAATAATATTGTTATCTAAAAAAACTCTGTGTTATTGTTCAGTTGCCTTTTTTCTTACCATGAGCCCTGAGGACGAGGATTTTAGAATAAACCTTTACGTAGGCAGTATTTGTAGTCAAAATATTTCACAGTAAATTCTATGCTTTCCATTGATACTGTAAATAATGTACAAAAACGATACCTAATATTTTCAGCGATATATTTTTCAATTCGGATTAATGTAGATAAACGTAAGAATTTAACGTTCTCCGTTACTTTTCATTTGGCTTGAGCTGTAAATATTTAATATCGACTCATTATACGTACCTACCCTAAACCCTTAGTAGCTATACAAAAAACAAAGGCAAATTTATGTTCCCAATAAATATCATCCTTGCTCCACTTTTGCGTAAAAAAAACTGGAAGCTTTGCTCACATGAATATATTTATTTAAACTTCATACATTTTTAGGGTTTCGGAACAAAGGGAAACCCTTATAGGTCAAGGCCGTAGGAACCTCTGTCGGTCTGTCCGTCCAGCTGTTTGGTTAACACTCGCCCTTTTGTTCATTGACGGCTTCTGATAACAAATTGAAACTTATATTGAATTATTAAGTCAATAGTTTCCTATTAATAGCAATAACAAAAATGTGACCTTTTAAAATATTCGTAAATTTACTTTGCTTGCAAATATGCGAACCCAAGTCTAGTACCCTCAAAAAAAACATATTTTTATTTGGTACTAAACTAATTAATTTTTTTGAAAACCATTGCATGACAACATGAAATTGTCTACATAGTATACAAGCCTACTGAACTAAGACTGTCTTCATCACCATAAACTATAGGGTACTTCCCCATTACCTTCATACTTACTTTATTTTTGGTGAATTATATCCAGAAATGGGGTCAAACTTTTAAAGTACGGGAACGAGGCCAGAGTCATATAAAAGGGCTCAATTTGTAGATTCTAAAATAGTTTTTAGTTGCTATTCAGTTTTTCATTTATCATAAACTATGTAAAAAATAACTTTTTCCTCCCCTTCTCTAGGGAGTTTGAAAAGGGATTGTTTTAAATACACTTGATCAAAATGGTCTTTTCCCTTTTTAAGATGATTTCGTCCGATCAATTTTTAATGATGATGATGGTTTTTTGGTCCTAAAAAAACATATGTTTTAGAAGATTTCCATAACTAATGATTTTAATGGCTCAAAGGACAAAAAGTTATATTTTCCTCGGTCATAAAAAAATCTGAAAAGATGTCGTTTTTTATTATTATTCTAGTCCAAAAAAGTAAGGACGTGTATCAGTTTTTGACAGCCCCGAGGGGAGCGCTTCATAAACGTAATTTCTCTAAATAAATATAATTATTTGTGGTGTGTTTCTGTTATATTTATAGTTAGAGTTAAGTGTCAAGTAGAACACTGTGGTTATAAATATTGGTTAAATAGTCAATATTTATAAACACAGTGTAATCATTAGTAGTCTGAATGACAATTTTATTTTGAGCAAATTTTTTTAGGTTATACTTCTTTAGCGGCGTTAGTAAAAAATCATGGGAGTGAAAATTATACGATGTAACGAAATGCGCGCACACATTTACACAATTTTTAACAGGATAAAGGTAGTTGCAAAACCAAGTGAGAGGGGAACACATCGTCTTCTTTGTTTCTTTTTTTTATGTACGTTTTGTGGTGTGCAATAAAAGTATATTTATACATCAATTGATCGTCCGCCAGCTCACTTTTTACGATGCGCACGCACAGCGTCACCCTGAAGTTAGCTACAAGGTTTTACAGTGTACACTTTTAATTGTCAAAGTCTGCGGGCTCATTCCTGTGATTTAATTGATTACATTGTACAAAAATCTCAATTTTTTTATGTTCAGTGAAACTTGGTGATCTGATAATGAGATAACTAGGTAATGCGTTATAGTAAAACGTTTAATGTATCAAATACCTTTTTTCTAATGTTAGAGTTTTCTAACTGTAACGTTTTCTCTACGAAAGTAGAATAAGGCGTAATATAACATTTTTAAAAGATGTTTATCTAGTTACGCCAAAGAAGTATAACTTCTAACGCGTATACATAAGAAAACATGCATTTTTAAGTAGGTTTTATTATATCATTGCCCCGTGAAAAAAAAACCAATAAGCACTGAAAAAGGGACAGACGATATTCAATACCATACCCCTGAACTGCACTTTATATACACATTTATTTATTTACACAGCTATATCCGAAATTTTGAATTAAGCTCTCGTAATTCATATTAAAATAATATCTCACAAGTTGAAATACTGCTTGTCTATACTGTGGCAATGATTGTACGAACGAGGTCACTGCACTCACTTCATCCGATGTCCGTCATTATATGTATTTCATTTACATGAAGTGCGGGGGAAGAGGTAGCGCGCAATTACCTAAAGTTGCGGGAAAACCTGGCCTTAATGAATGTTTTATAAGAAAGAAAGGCTATTAACTAAGTAGCACAGGTTTTCAGAAGTAAGCTATAACATTTGACAGCCTGCCAACCCTTATTAGGCCAGTGTGGTGGGTATTAATTCGAAACCATCTTACCTATGAGAAAGAGGCCTTTTTATCGTAGTCGGCCATCAAAATTCTGATGCATGATTAGTATGCAATTAACCCAAGTACCTATTATGCTGGCCAAAACAAAAGAAATATTTTAATTTATTAATAATATTAATAAAATTTATGTTGGTTATAATTCAATAAATAATATCAATTCATTTGCTTCTATGGTAGAGGCCTTTTATTGAAATAAAATATATATAATGCTTTATAAAGCTAGTCCCAAAATAAACAAATTCGTGAACGAAACAACCACAGGTATTTTCGGAAACAGTCTTTCTTCTATTTAACTGAAACCACACAAAAAAATTCGAAATAAAACTTCTAATAATAGGTAAAACTACGCAGTTCCACGAATAGCTATCAAAAAATATTTTTCACAAATTACTCCTATTACTACTTTCAAGGCCCCGTATGTTCATATAGGAAGCGTGGCGGAATTCTTAACGATTCAGAATATTCGGAAAATTGTTGGTTGCTTATACGAGTATAAAATAATAATAAGGTAGACATTGTCCTGTTACATACCTCGCTAGCAAAATACTAAATGAAAAATATTGAGAGAGACTAATAAGGTTCTCAAGAAGGCTCGTTTCAGCTGCACTGTGTCTGATTGGGGAGACGCCAATCCGGTCTAATTCAATTCTAACAAAACGCAAGCGTATTTATTTACTGCCAAACGGAGTCCAGTCCATGAAAAAAAAAAAGTTAACCTTGTACCAAGCTCAGGTTCAATCGTGCATAGAGTACTACTCCCATTAATGGGATGGTTCGGCAAAATATCAGCTTGATACCTTGGATCCATTGGATCGCTGTGTTAGAATACTCATTGGATAGCCAATAAAAAACTTCAGAGTTTGGAGCATCCTGCCTGCCTTTCGGTATTATGTAAAATATATTTCGATTAGTGTGCTCAAGAACTGTTTGATCTAGTTCCCCCCTCACATCTTTACCATGAACCACGAGGAACCGTAAGAATCTCTCTTTCGTGGTTGATATACCATGGACGCGTCCAAAGCGCTTTGCATCCTCGTTTCTGATTGGCACCGCAAAGACCTGAAATGCCCTTCCAGCTTCCATTTCCCCAGTACCTATGTACTTCAAATCTCTCTCTCTTCACATATATATTAGTACCTTCAAATCAAGAGTGAGGAGGCATCTTCTAGGCAAGCGCGTTCTACCTTACGCTGCATCTGCACTTACCATCAGGTGTGATTGCAGTCAAGCGCTATGTAAAAAAAAAAAAAAATACCCACCCACAGTCTTCTACGATAAACAAAAAAATTAACTCTAAATACAACATCAACAAACACCATCAACATTGGCTAAGAACTATTGAAACGGAACATTTTAAAATTTAAAATATCGCAACCTAAATATAGCACTATCAATTTTAAAAAAAAGTCGCTTCTTAAACTTGTCTAAAGTAAACTAAAATTTTGAAATAATCTAAATCCATCATTATTATACCTATTGCTCTAGCTTTAATGGGCTCATTTATTGTACTCGTCATCATCCTCACAACACTTATTGATGGACACACGGTTTTAGACCACACTCACTATTGCTCCAATGCGCGTTGGTGGTTGTGATCATTATGTATTACCGATAAGAACCCGTACAACCGGCCTAACGAACTCCCCGAAGCATGGTGGAAGTAAACGCTAATTTTACGCTAACGTAACTCCGGTGTGATACTGTTTCTTTTTTTAAAGAAATAACTAATAACGACCTAATTGTGTCGAACTTAGGACCTCGTGATCCGTAGTCAAATAAACTAAACACTAGATCTACGTAGCAGTTTATCTACTGAAGTCTTTAAGTGCCTCATCTATTTGCACAGTGCGATACAACGATATCCTGTTGAAGCAGTTCAATAACATCACCAGACTGAAGTATCGATAGAACGTGTGCGCGCCGATATTTTAGGGTTCAGCTCAGGTCGTGCTAACCGCGACTCGGTCTGGGGATAATATAATTCCTCCATTCATGGAGGTGCGAATTTGCAAGTGCGTATCTGAGGGCGCGCCGCGGCCACCCGGCTCGCCCGCCGCCCGCCCGCCCTCGGCGATGACGTCAACGGCCCACCGCACCACCCGATTATAAATATAGCCTTGCCGATAGCACGCTACAGGTTTTGGCCCTTAAGTTCCCAGTATAATAAGGGCAATCTAAAACTATTGTATGCACCAACACTTATGGATTTCGAACATATTATTTGTATTACTATTTATAATAATACTATTACTGTGATTTTTTGGTGTTATTCTTACACGCAGCAACGAAAGATGGGGTGGTTTTTACGTTGAAATGGTTATAAATAGACGTTAAATTTTAAAGTGCGGTTAATATGGGATCGATCTAAATACTGAACGAATTTTGATATGCAATAATACCGCAAGATAGTTTTTAAACCTAATAAAATATTATAATTATTGACAAGATATAACCATTAAGAGATAGGACAAAGTTCTCAAAGTTATAAAATTATTCTTCATCAGTCTTCAATCAATAATATACTAGATTGGCTCAGAAAAATTTTTCCTTATAAAGTTTTCGAATTGGAAACCTATATTAATCACTTTGCTATTGAGATACCTAATATTATGTGTGCATAACGTCAGATAAAGTAACAAAAGGAATACGGAAACGGAATAATATAATTTTTTTAAAAGAATAAATAAAATAGAAATATTTATAACTACACAACAGTTAACTGTAAGTAAAAACAAATGCATTTATCTGTTTTGTGATTTTGTAATGGAATGCAAATTTAGTCTAGTACGTTATTGATCGAAGCATACAGTACACGTGAATAGTACATACAATGCATGCAAGTACATACTACACAAGTACATGAAAAAGGACAATAATGGTTTGGGGGATCGACCGGATCGTAAAGCGACTTACCTGGTTAGGTGTCTAATGGGGAAGTTTACGACACGTAAAGTTATGCGACACGTAGAAGATATATTACCCGCCACGTATACTGTTGGCGCTACCTGAAACGTCGATAACTGGTGGTAACAAACAAATAAGTATTGAACCGCTTGATTAATTACTAACCGATACCTACTCTATCTATCAGTAGAACGTAATAACTAGTTAGGTCCGTTCCACGTCATACCGCACAAAATCTACAATACTAGATTTTGCCCGCGACTTCGTCTGCGCGGTCTTCAGAACTGGGTCTAAAGCTTCGCTCGTTAGCAATTTTAAATTTTCTCAAGGGAGTTACATAAGGAATCAAGATAAAAGGTAGCTTTTGTTCTTTTCCATGTCAAAGTCTACATGCATGCTAAATTTCGTCCAAATCAGTTAAGCCACTTTTGTGTGATTGTGTAACATAATATAATATTAGTAGGATTACAGCTCTCTCTAGGGTTCCGTTACTAATCGGTAAAAACGAACTGTACGATTTTCTATCTGCCCGTATATAATCAACATCATCATCAATATCAACCCATTACCGGCCCACTAAACGACACAGATCTCCTCTCAAAATGAGATGTTAAGACGGACCACACTGGTCAATAATAAACATATAATAATATACATAAATACTCATAGTATACATGTAAACATGTTCATCACACAAAAAAAATCCAGTTGTGGTAATCGAACGGCGTCGGACTCAGAAAGCAGGGTCGCTGCCCACTGCCCCAATCGGTCGTATTGTCACTATGGAGAATTCTCAGGCATGCCGTTTCCCTCACGATGTTTTCCTTCACCGTTAAAAGCATGTGTGTGTAATTGCTGATAACGAAGATAACTCTGAAAACCTATAGATGAGTTCTATGCTTTCGAAACCCTTAATGCTATAGACTTTAAATTTGGCAATTTGGGTTATATGAGGCATTATCAGGCTAGCTAGGTCGCGTGGTGTGCGAAAGTGTTCTCGTGGCCCAGCCACCAGGTGACTGGTGGTGTTTTAGTCTGACATAACTCTCGAAGAAATTCTCAATCACCACCGTGCCTCCCCGTGGCGCGTTGTTGATTGAGGATTTCCATACGAAAAAAAAGGATTATTCGATTATCATGTCAGAACAAAAGGTTACTTGTAAAAAGTTACTTTGTAAAATAATTAAACTAAGACTATAACTTGATATGTTATTAAATTGATAAGCATTTACACATTACAGGCGAAAATAATTCTAATTTAATTAATTGAATAGTTTGCAAGAACTAATTAAAATTTAAACGGCTTAAGAATGGCAAGGCGCCGGGGGACGACGGAATAACGGAAGAACTCTTAAAGGCAGGTGGAAAACCGATACTGAAATCCTTCAGCGATTGTTTTATTCCGTTATTTACCAAAGAACCACCAGAGGCATGGCAAAGTAGCCTTGGCCTCTGGTGGTTCTTTGGTAAATAACGGAATAAAACAATCGCTGAGGCCAAGGCTCGTTTGCCATGCCTCTGGCAATCTCCTCTCTTCTCTTGCCTCTGGCAATCCTGTCTCTCCTCTTTGTTCTCGTGTGGTACTCGGTCTGTTCTTCAGAAAAGGTATTATACATTGTTGAAGATTACAGACCCATCTCGCTGCTGAGTCATGTCTATAAGCTATTTTCGAAAGTCATTACGAATAGTCTCGTTCGTAGGTTTGACGACTTCCAGCCTCCCATACGCTGTTGCATGTTATACAGAAGACTGAAGAGTATAGCCGGCCACTTTGCTTACCGTTTGTGGTCTATGAAAATGCCTTTGATTCAGTGGAAACTTGCGCTGTGTTTAGGTCCATCCAAGTGTTGCAGTGTTTGTACAAAAACGCCACTATGTCTTTTCGTATACATGATCAGACTGCGAGACCAATCCAATTGCAGCGAGGTGTGCGACAGGGAGATGTTATCTCCCCGAAGCTATTTACCGCTGCGTGGGAGGACGTCCTTAAGCTTCAGTTCACTCATCACCACTCAACTTCAGTTTGCCGACGATTTAGTCATAATGCCTCCCCACATAAGTTTATTAAGACAACATAAGTACAATAAGGAACTCAAACTCGGGTAGTATTTTAGTGTAATTTAATAATTTTCCCTCAATAATGAGTAGTTTACTCATGAGATTTGCGTTGGTAAGACGTCACTATTTTCTTCTTGACGTTGATATAAATTTACGATACTTCTAACAAGGCAAACATAGCACAACATGTTTGACATTCTACCTACCTCTTCTTTGTTAAATATATTTGTATATTAGTATAAGAGTGTTAGCATTACGCAAAAATCACTGGAACGACTAAGAAATACGCAGTAATTAATTATTTCGCACCTAAAATTTACGCCGTAATAGTATATCAGAATGAATGAAATTCGAATCATTCATGTTCTCTTTTGCGAATATTGCTATTAGGCACAGCTAATGGATAAATGTTTTACCCTAATGAAATTACAACGATTTCGTTACCGTAATATCGAAACACGTCAGCGTGATATTAAAGATTAGGCGGTATTGAAGACGATTCTATTATAAGTAAAGACTACCTTATTTTTCTCATCCGTCATTCTGATATCCCCTTGGGCGTATTCAAACAAATAATGCTATAGAATAAAAAACACTCCTTCATTTGTCTCGTTTTTAGCTACACGTTAGTTGGTCTGGACAATATATGAATTAACAGTAGCTTATCAAAATTAAGCTTAATTTGCTATACTCCGCGAAAAGCAGGAGAATCTGTGTGGTGTAATTTATAATTTCATGAATGAATAATTGTTAAGTGAAAAATTCGCCATATTTTTCACTTAACAATTATTCATTGTAAAGTCAACATCTCCTGATGATGCTCCGGTTTCGGAGCGAAACGTGCGTAGAGGGTGTATTGCCGAGGATCTGTGTGGTGTGGAGTATAAGGATTGAAGAAATTATAAATTACACCACACAGATTCTCCTGCTTTTCGCGGAGTATAGCAAATTAAGCTTAATTTTGATTATATATCATGGATTTCCGCAAAGTAACGCCTGCTTCTATACAATATTTAACAGTAGCCTGTAAAGAATAATATTTTTTTAATGACAAAATGAGAATAATAACTGCGTTCGTGCCACTAACATTCTCCATGAAAAGTGCGCTCATGATAAGGCCAAGGAGGAGGTAATAACCACGTTAATACGCCTACGGATTAAACAATTCTGAGCTACATTTCATCATTATCGTCATCATGAATGATTATTTAAATTTATTACTGGAAATTAAATTTAAAATTATTGCATTTATCGTGATCTTACCAACCGATTAAGATCAGCAGGACACAGGTCTTTCGTAGGGAGTTTATAAGTCCATGGTCTTAAAGTGATTTGTTTGAAGTCGTCTGTCTACACCGTTGGGGATGAACCAACCCTACGCTTACGGATGGATAGTAACAGTACCTTGTTCAAGAACCTTGGAACCCCAACGTCCGCCGGTTCTCCGAGCTATGTGCTCGGCCGATTGCAACTTTAGCTCCACGACCCCATGAGCTATGGCGGTAACTCTAATTTTTCTATAGATCTCCTCATTACCGATTTGAACGTTACCGATACTCCCAGCAGCTCGTTCCATCGCTGGCTGATATCTTTTACTATATTTCTAAGTGTAATTATATTAACAAAATCTCATTTTGGTCAGCAAAAACGAGTCTAAATAAATTAACGTCAACATACTCATTTTTCTCGATTTGGCATGTTTTTATTTAGGCAGTCCATTTAAGTAACAAGTAAGATTAAGGACCAACTTTCATTCTAAAAGTAAACGCAAAAGGGAGTGGCCAACGCCATAGCACTTAGAGCACAGTTAATTTGTTTTTATTATAAAAGTTTCCACATTTCCAGTAAACTCGACAGTGCAACCATCTATATATTATGTAGACTATCTTTTAGATCAATACCATGAATCAGAAAACTAACCAAGTATTAGGTAATATGCACCTCTAACTTTTGGGAGCTATGTGCGTTTTTGGGTTACTATACAATCACTAAAATATCACTTGCTTTAACGGTGAAGGTAGAGATTTCTAGGGTTCTCAATAAAGTCTTCAAAGACGTGTGAAGTATACCAACCCGCTCTTGCCCAGCGTGGTGGACTACGGCCTAAACCTTTTTCATTCTTAGGGTAGACCCTTGCGTGCCCTGTAGTGGGCCGGTTATATGTTTATTGGGCAAACAAAACATCGTTATCACTACATCTTCTTCTTCTTCAACCTTTTTTAACCCTATTTTTGTAAGCCTCTTTCAGCATCTTCCACTTCTCTCAACATTGAGCTGTGTGGATCCAAATAGACATATTTCCTTACTTGTTGTCATCACTATGTAGTATCAAAGAAAGTCAGAGTGAGGCCTCTGCCGATGCGTTTGTCCGTACACTACATTTTTTCTAACTTGTCTTATTATGTAAACGATAATTTAATTACTTTTTTTAGTGTAAAGTATGTTTTAAAAATGGAAGAAAACAAATGTGTTGACATAAAAAAAAACAAATGAAATGTATGCTTCTAATATTTACACAAAAAAAGTAATTAAAGACTGTTTATTTTAAAACTTATTATAAATTATTAAACTTATTAACAATAGAAAGACCGTAACAGTAAAGGATTAGATAAGTTTCTTTCTATTTTCATAGAATTTCAAAATAGAATTAGCTTTGTACATTATAATGTACAAAGCTAATTCTATTTAATGTACAGCTTATATTTATTTTATGTTATTTTGTAGAATTTTAAATCGGGTCATATGTAATTTGCTATGTTGTAGGGTTTAGGTTTTAAAATACGCTACGTGCCCGACTATTTGTTTCTGTCGATACTGGAATACCTGACTACTTTGCCATTGTAAGATCGCACGTTGAAAGCAGGTCTAAAAACTGGTTTTTAGTATTTGAGCGGAGAATCCTCTCCTAAGGCACTAGTTTGCCATGCATCGCGCAAATACCGTATATCCATACTAATATTCATCATCATCAACCTATTACAGGGCACGGCAGGGTATGGCAGGGTAAATAAATAAACAAAAGTGACAGCAGTGATACGTAATCACCTTTAGGTCTATTCTCAGAATAAGAAGGGTTAAAGCCGAAGCACCACGCTGGCCAAGTGCTGATTGGTAGACTTCTAATATTACCAATGCGAAAATATGCTAAGTACTGCTAAATGAGGTTGTAAGAACTTAAACAACAAATAATAAAGTACATGTTGTTCTTCACATCGAAAACAGATATATTAGATGTTATACTTGACCATATTTCTCACTAAATGTTGTCCGTTTTTCAAGAAAAGTCAGCTCTAACTAAAATTAAAATAAATAAAATAAAATAAAAACAAAAAATTAACTATGCAGACATTGCTGAGTGTTTTGGTTTTTTAATTTTTGTTTAATGATAAATGATAATAAATATGATGTAAAAAAATGTTTATTGAACATATAATTGTTTTGATTCTCTTTAATTTATGATGAACTCTACGAACTATAATGCATGACGAATTGCAAAAAAAAAATGCTAATTTATTTTTTCTCTTTGTTACAGGGTTAAAAATTGTTAATCAAGTACTGGATCTAAAATTGGGAGCCACAATCAGAGTGACTGAGCTGAGGCGCAAGAAGAAAAGTGTCTAACTTAGCAGTGGAGTTCGAATAATGTGGTCGGGCAGGCGCCCGGTGGGTGTGCGCTGCGGGCCGTTTACTTAGTAGCAGGGGATGCGCGTGTGGTGGGGCGCGCGGGCGGCGGTGAGGATGCGTGTGTGTTGCGTTACCACGGTGCTGGCAGCGCTAGCGCTGCGCTCCGCCGCCGAGCCCGCGCCGCGCCGCTTCGAGTGGCGCAGCGGCCGAGACCTGCAGCTGCGGTCTCCCCCCTTGCACGAGATCTTCGAGCCGGACTCGGCGCCCGCGGACCAAGACCAGCCGTACGTTCAGCAGCCCACGTTGCATAAGGAGCGGCGCCGTACGCGTAACAACAAAAGAGCGCCGCACCTGCCAGCCGAACTTGCGAGCCAGATGATGTTGCGCGCGTCGCGATCCGGCAGACCTTATGATGTTCCGCAAATAGGTAAGTAATCTTCGTACCGCCAATCATTTTACCGTCTTAAAGGTCTCCAGAACATTGCGACATAGTAGAAGTGTTTTTTAAATAGATAAATAAATCGTCTATAACAGTCCAAAGGGAAGGTTTGCCCATCACCACGATGGGCAGACGAAATGGTAACATAACAGAGGACACTGCTCGTTCTACGTTATATTTTCTAAGTCGTACCACACCCGCGGGAAGAGAAGGGTTGCCAACTGTATTCTAATCTACCAACGCTATGAATTTAAGTAGGAGGTCCCGGTTTCGATTCCCTGGAGGGGCAATTCGGGAATTAATTATTTCTGAATGTTCTCTGGTCAGGTGTGGTGGGAGGCCGTGGCTAGATACCACCTTACCGACAAAGATGTGCCGTTAAGCGATTTAGAAACCAATTCAGGGTATATAACTTGTGGTGGAATAATAAAAAAAGCTACGAAACGTCTAACATGGCAGATATAGCAATAAATGTTTTAGGTTATTAAATATCACATCACCACGCTAGGTAGACGAGTTGCTGAGCCCTGCCATGGAAGTAGTATAACAAAAGACGCTGCTGTCCGTTCTCTGTCACATTCCTCATATGACACGCGTGGTAAGACTAGGGGTGATGACAACTGTATTTTGATCTACCGCCACAACGCGACATCACGGTGTAATCTTAGTATATGCATATACACTAGACGACAAAATTACGGTCAATATAACAGTCAACCCAATATAACGGTCAACTCTTAATCTACGATACGCTGTAAAGTTGCAGTGTTCCAGAACGTGATCTGCAACATTCAAACGTGACGCAGGACGCAGGAGACCTCCGAAAGCGAAAACACGAGTCGTGTGATAGTGACGCACCATTTGTAGCGAAGTGTAGCTGGAAAGTGGAAACGTGCCTGTGGTATGAAAAATAAACAAGGATTCATGTTTATTTTTCATACTACAAGCACGTTGTATGAAAAATAACTAATTACTAATTGCCACAACCTCCTACAGTGACAGCACAGTTACAGTGAATAGTATGGCCGGCAAAATATCCCGCATCATGAATTTCCGGACAATCTACGTAGTTGTTAGAGCGATATATTTTTTTTCACGAAACCTAAATATTAGTGAAAATTTTAACATAATCCGTATTTCTTATATAAAAGTCTTTTAAATACTTTTTAAGCCTAAACTTAAACGCGAACGCGATGTTTAGGTACGTACAATTTTTTTTATATTTTCTATATTAATATCTATCTTACTTCAAAAGAATACTTTTATTTAACTTCCCTAATAATAAATATAAGAATCATCGACGGGAAAGCATGCCCATGCCCGAGTTTAACTCTTGTTAAATAAAACAAAATAGCCTTTTATTTTTGCGTTAGGCTATAGAACTTTAATTTTATTTTTACTTTTTGTTTAATTCAATTCCAAGTTGTGTACACAAACTTTGGGTTTTAGTTCAGAACAAAACTTGTTATAACTTATATTTAGATCTACTTTTAGTTATTACCTGTTTTGTGTATCTAATAACAATAAATAAGTAAATATATATAAAAGTTTGTATTAGGTATGTATAATTTCTTACGTCTACCAAAAAAACACTGAGATCGGAATGCAGGAACTCAAAGCTAAGAGAATGGAAGACTGAGAAACGACTTATATCTTCTAGATCCTTTACCTAAGTCTAAACAATATATTAAAACACATTTAACAAATCGTGGTTACTATAGGATTGATAAATTCCTTAACGACAAGGCTGCTTGGAAGCAGCCAACTCTAAAGATTGTTAAACTTTAAAATAATGTTGGTGAAGAGCAATTTGCTGAGTTTCTTGCCGGCTCTTCTCAGTGGAATCTGCCTAACGAACCGGTGGTAGAGTCACTACAAACAGACAGACTTGACATTTCAAAAGTGCTTATAAATTAGGCCTACTTGAAATAAATGAATTTTGAAATTTGAATTTGAATTTTATAGCTACCGCTAACCTTACTGTGCGACCCTCCAAAATGGATACAACTGTGTTATTGCAGATACTTACTCCAATCACATTAAGTCCCGAAGCTACATGACTTGATCATCTTTGATTTACAGATTCTTACTGGTTAACTTCTGCTGCTACAGTTGTGTGATGCACTTCTATGTATACGCTCACCTTAACATAGTTAATATAATTAACTTTTCGACTAATCTACAAAAAGAATAAATTCCACAGTAAAAATCGATAAATTGCACCAGTTAATATTGAACTACGCTTTTATGGTTCGCGTTACTAGATACCGACGCTTAAATCCGTACCTCAAAACGGTTCCGCCTGTTAGCGTTTAGTACCAGCAATTTAAAGCCAAAAGCCAAATCATAAATTCATATTCATTTGTTTAGATAGTCGATATATTTAGGTAAAAAAACAATCTGTACTTATTACGCACGAAAACTTTTTCGGCAACACAAAACTAAAATAATCAACAGATATTTTTTGAGTTTGCGAATGATATACGTCGGTAAAAAAAGTTACAGTAAAAGCTAAAGCCCATAAAAAACTAAAAATAAACTTAATAAAGAACAAAGACTATTTCTTTACCGCGGAAAAGTGTAACTTTATTTAATTTTGTATGAAGATCAACCTCAGCAATCGCACAGTCCCGCAAAATAAGTCCAGCCTTTTGGCAGGATTGTTACAACAAACAGACATTTCTTCTCATTTTAATACAAACTATTGAAACTATCACGTCTATACACATTCTGTTTGTATATTCATGCTAGTCTCCGCTCATATTTATATTATCTAGCAATCGCAATCTTAGTCTCATTCACGTAAAGTTAAATTAGAACGTAAAACTTTTGTTTTTTATTTTCAAAAACCAAAGGAATCAAAACTCGGACTTGCACACTTGAAACTTTATAACTGCGCGCGCACAAGAGACTAGTTTTGTGTTTCAAGTTTAGTGATATAAAAATAGCAATAAACACCCCGACGACAAAAAAACGCTTTATAATGATCGCATCAATTCATTGCCATATTCACATAATCCAAAATTGCAAAGATTCAAAACTTGTTCATGTGACCTACAATGCTCAAAATCGATCGATGGACTGTTGGTTGTTGAACTTTGTCGCCATTATAATTATCTTAAATGTTATTTTTCTATGTTTCCCGAAGTCTAAGTTTTAATGTGAAACTTGGAAACGTCACATAATTCATTAGTTTAATAAGTCCTTATATCCTGGTGGATATAAGGATTTATTTTTAAACTACTAAAATAATTAGTAAGAACTAGAGTGGGGCGTAACCATAACCTATTTACTATAGAGGAATTTAATAAGCTACTAGTTTTTATAGCTACCTCAACCTGCAGTGCCTACAAATAATAATTATGCAACACAACTTAGAAACAATAAAACACCTGTCCTTTGGATACCTACTGAATTTATTACAATAGAAACGTTTTCATTATTATCATATTTTATCAATTAAGTAGTGTAGATTTTAATCGGTCTGAAGTTAGTCTATTTAACGAAGATACAGTTTTTAAAAGTTTGATAATAATCTTTTCAAAGAGAGATCACTTGAGAAAGGTAATACAAAACTATTCAATGCAAGCTCATTTACCCTGGTTTGTAAATATCAAAATTAATGGAAAAACATTAGTTTTAGCTTTTATTTAGACGAAAATCTACTGGGCTCACACATAGATTCCTTCAAATTTTCTCAAGTAAAATGTATCTAGGTTTGATAGAGTGTGTAACGATAGAGCTGACGTTTAGGTTACCAATAAAAGTACCAATTAAAAAATTGGTTCAGAAAGCAACCTTCAGCACGTATGTACGTACGTAAAGATTATGCAAACTATAGCTTTACTGACTTTATATAACCCAAAAATTTTTTTTAACAATACTACAGAATATCTACGCCATTCGTGTCAATGCTTATGCAGTGGATGTTAGCAGAGACATTAATATAACCCGAGCGATTTACCATTCATCATCAAAATGCATGCCGTATGCCCTATGTTCCTACGCATGCAGTAGTTGACTTTAATAGAGCTATGACAATTGAGGCCTGGTCCGAGCGAATGGCTTAATGGCCTAGGTGTCGTCTAGCAGATACTATATTCGTTGGAGCACAATTACTACGAGTCATATAGATGTCGTGCTCGTACATCGGTTACTATCGGACACATTGCACATGTATTCTGACTGTGACAAGTATTGCTTTACGCTCTTCTTAAAAGTAAATTTTAGCCAAACAAACTTTCATCACTATTCTACATACCCTGACCATCTACATCGCCTAGAACGTTCATTTTTTGTTTCAGTTTATCTTTTGATCCTAAAGGTCGTCGCGTTATTTAACCTTCCTTAACAATTGGACCAACTATTGGGCTTGTCTATTTAAAAAAAAAACAACCGATATTTCCAGATAGTTTAAATAAGTTGGCAAAAACTTTCATGCCCTATCTAAGAGTCTTTGTAATTTTTCCGAATATAAAAAATAACCAAAATCAACTTATTTTACTTCTTCTACTTAATTAATTCTACAAACTCTTTCAAATATTTGTAAAAGACTGTTTGCCTTCAGTCAGACAGCCTTCTTTAAACACTTGGATCTTACTCAGTCAAGAAAATAATTTAATTTTCTTAGCTCCTTATTTGCATCCGATTTTCGCATTATACTTTTTGCATTAATTTTGTCCCTATTAGTGTATACGTTTGGTAAAATGTATGCTATTGGGAGTAAATTCATTATTTAATTTTTAATACGAAACAAGGTATTTTTCGTATTTAAACTTTCTCTTTTAAAAAAATACAATAGATGATATTCTAGTTTTCTTAAATTAACTAGAATATCTGGGTACGAATTGAATTGCAGATAATATACGAGTAAACTTTACGCCCATTAGCTATACTATATATATTACAGCATGTAGACTGCAAAATCACTGGTTAACAAAAATTAGTTAGACTATCAGAGTCCCATAAATAATGAATGAATGAATATACTTTAGTTGCACACCACAAAAAGTACATTACACAAAAGTACATACAATTTGGCGGCATTATCGCTTCATAGCGATTTCTTTCAGGCAACCAATGGCGAAGAAAAAAATACAGAAAATAGGTAGGTATACACATATACCCAAATATATACAAATACCCGTAAAAAATATTTCATTACTTAAATAAATATATATAAATAAATAAGTAACTCCCAATACAAATATAATATATTACGATGATATTTACTTAAAAATAATACAAAAAGAATAGGAATTACGATTGCATTAAACCTAGCAAATAAATGAATCCCAATGCAGAAAATGACAAACTGTTTTTTAAGCTGTTTCCACTCTGCACAGGCTTCATAGCTGTATCTATTATATCTTCAATATAAAGTGTAAGACAAGCCCCCTAGATAGTCTTCAGGAACCATTGTTTTACTTATACAAATGCATGTAAAATAAGTTAAAAGAAATAATGTATTTATATAACAACTCGAATCAAAGCCTGATTTTGATTGATTCCTGTAGAGCATGCAGAATCTCTTTAATTACAAGGCGCGGGTATCCTCTCATTAAGAAAAGGGTTTGAGCCGTCGTCCATCACGCTGGTTAAGTGCGGATTGACAGACTTCACTCGCCTTTGAAAACATTATGGAGAACTCTCACAGCCATGCAGGCCTTTTCATGATTTCCTACACCGATATTTGAACGCTTAAAACCCACGTAACTTAAAAGTTAGGGGTGCTTGATAACAAACTATACCTAATATTAAAATCAGTATGATTCGGAAAACATATAGATTTTTCTTTAAATAACATTATGCAGATCTATTTCATTACATTAGAAGAAATTTACACTGGTTAAATAGGTTTAAAAACTAAGTTTTTCCACAGGTTCAACCAATTACCAGTTTTAATTATATTTTAATAACGGAACGCGGTGAATTCTGAAAATTGTCGCTGCGACACGGGACATATTAATTGGGTTACCAACTGCCATGGCCAATGAAGCTTTCACAGAATTACACTGTGGTAATATTTTAAGTAACCGAACTAAACGATTATTATATTTTTCAGAGCCTATTTTTACTACGAATGTTAAATGCTCGCATATGCAAATGTTTGCAATTATTATGTCAACTATTTTTTTCTTTTGGTTACGTTGAAAATCTAATTGGAATACACTGTTATCGACAAATAATGAGATTGGAGCCCCAATGTCCATTTTGGACTTAGCAACTCCGCAACCTATTGAGATATATACCTAACTTTTACTTTAGCTCCTCATTTCTTATTTTGTGCGTTCTCCGTGATTCAAAGTTTACCCTTTAACGATAGATTCACGCTGACGCTACTAGGCCATACAATCGTAAACACGTACAAGCTATAAAAACTTTATTAATTTAAATAATTAATAAAATATATAAACTAACGATTACTTGAAGAATTAATTCTGTAGGCTACTGTTCTTCATGTCGGTCACTATTACGGTAAAATTCTGTAATGAGCCCAGTGCACGTTATTTTAAAACAACATGTTCTTACTCAGTGACGACAGACGATTTCTTCTTTCAGAAATTCTTCGGACATAACATACAATTCCTTAACTGGTGATTAATTTTTAAACTTACGCTCCGATGGAATTTGCGTAAAACTAGTATTTTGTGTGGACAATCCAACTTGCTGTTTTTAATTTAGGTAACACATTACAAGAAACAAAAAGATACAATAATATGATATTTAACGCAATCAAAAAATTAAATCTGATAGGAATCATAGAGTAGACACGAGACAGATACCATTGTGCAATTGTGTAACAACTTTGATAGGTTTGGACTGGCATCTATAATGTAGGCCAACAAGGCATATTTTCCTTTATGGAAGGTGTCTTGACGGGTCATCTAGTCTAGTCGACTGGTCATTTCTAAATAACGAACTTAGGACTTAACGGGGCTAGCTTAAATACCATGCCGATAATGGATTACAGTACCTATTTATGATGAAACGCTTTGGTTTTACACCTTTGCATGTCTACATTGTGTACTGTATACTCCTTACTGTTTCTTTTCATGTATGTTATACGTGCAATAAAGTGTTTCTTCTTCTTCTTCTTTTTTCTGGTATACTCTTACTTATTTTGGTTTTTCATAAATCCCACGGGAACCGTACATTTATTCGGGATAAAAGTAGCCTATGTGCTGATCCAGGATAAAATCTATCTCCGTTACAAATTTAAGTCAATTTGGTTGCGTAGATTTTGTGTAAATAGTAACAAACGTCCATCTATCCTAACAAACTTTCGCATAATATTGATTGATTGATGTTTAATTCAATTATTCGATTGGGTATTATTTATAGGTGGTGTGCTTAAAGATCATTTCACAATGATCTTTTATTATCAGTATACTATACTACTACTCTATTTATACTCGTACATATGTTATTATTAGTTACGGAGAAATGCGGCTTAATTCTTTGAAGTGACAAGAAAATGTACTTATCACTTTTAATTACTTTTGCTGTTTCAACTAGAAGACTTTAATAAGTTTAGTTATAAATATGGAGGAAGTTGCAGCATGTAGTCGCTTGGTATCTGAGAATACGTCAGAAAGTATGACATTTACTTACTACTGCTACTAACATCTCTATACTTCGGCATTTAATGGTGCCAACTCTGTATAAACAAATCTTCAAACTAAACAAAGTTGACAAGCAAGTCTTAAATTAATTCTAGCACTATTTTTAGACTTTTAGACTGTTTAGTTCAGTTTAGCGTTTTATGTAAAACAGTGAGTGTATACCAATGAAATAAGTAATTTAGGTGTCCCATATTTAGAAATATAGAAATTTTGATGTACAAATACCAAATACCGAAATATTAGTAGCTCCGAGACCAATAACGCGTTATGCGAGGTACTCACCTGAGTTTTCGATGTTTAAAGGCCGATAAAGTTAAGTTTTTTTGGGTAACCAACGGATACCCAAAAAAACTTAACTTTTAACTCGCAAAGCAATAGTAACTTTAAATAGCGCTACAAGCTTTGCTTTAAATTAGTATTAACGATCAGAGCGAGTAAAAACTTTTATCGACAAAGTTATGCTCGGTTACTTTATAATGTTAATGGCCTGGTGGATTAAACTTTTAACTGTTGGAGTTGGTGTTTAAGGTCTTGTTTAATGCTGGGCAGCTGGTTAAAATAATGACTAAGTACAGTTTTTTATACGTAGGATTGTATATAAATATTACATTAATGGCTAACTAAGGTTCAATAAATTTCTTATTATAACTGTACCATACACGGCACACCATCGCACATTTGGCTCAGGTACGAAATACAATTTTATACCCTGCGCTTTCTGTTCTATGAAAATCAATTAACGACACTATTTTCCAATTAAAGGGTTGCAAGTTAATTGTAAGTTACAGAATTGCAAACAATTATTTTATGTAGAACACTTATATTTTATACTTATTTACATACACACAATATATATAGACAATCAAAGCTAAGTTTGTTGCCGGTTTGGTTCGCTGCAATTATTCCAATGACTTATCTTATGTGAGATAGAAGGGCATTATATTTCTCGTCTTTATTAAATTCATTATGCTGACTAAGGACTAGTTTACGGTCTCATTTAATAGCTAATCTAAGAAAAACAAACTGGAACCATACGCGCTACGTTGACAGTGTTGCCCTAGGGCACAGACGCAGACGTTTTCAGTACCTACAAAGTGAACCGTTATAACAAGTCCAACACACACCAAGAAAAGTATTGCATAAAGAATACAAGTACACCTAGCGAGTACAGTTTTTGACCATCTAGTTACAGTAGCGCCATCTGGTAACCTTATTGTAAAAATAATATTAATATACGATCTAAATTCAGACTATGGTCTTCGGAATTTACTAATTATGTGATTAGAAAGTAGTCCCAGGTGCTCCATCACAACCTTCCTAGTAGTTGAAGAGCCGATGCCATTGGTAGAAATCTAAAAGTAAGCAATTTACTGTATTTTGAAGGATCACACTGAATAAATCCTTAACAAGAGTTGTTTGCGTTGATACCTCCTTCCCTGTTCTCTGACCGCACCTCACGTCGTAGAAATAAATTCCACCCTCATCATCTGGATGCCTGGTATTCTTCTACTATTCGAAATACCAGATCATTTCTACCGCGCACTTGCAAACTGTGGAACAATATCCCATCTGATGTGTTTCCTCAAAAATTCAATCTAGGGTTATTCAAGGGGCGGATAAACAAATTCCTTAAAAGCCGGCAACGAATCGGTGGCTTCTTAGGTGCTGCATGTTTATGGGCGGTGATGATCACTTACCATCAGGTGACCCACTTGCTTGTTTGCCCGCTATTAATATTTAAAAAAAAAAAAACAACTTTTGATGCAACAAAATCGAGGTTTTACTACCTGTCAAATAAAAAAAACACCGAAATCAAATTTCGTAAGGCGGATAAGCTTCCTTTCAAGTAAAGTTCCCAGCAAATCAAAAATCCGTAGTGAGAAAAAAACTATTTTTAGTTTTAGAGTTTTAATACTTAAAACCAACGTGAATCCATATCGGTTGTAAAATACGACAAGGGGTAAAAGAATGCCACAATCTGACAGAGAAAAACTAATTATGACAAATCAAGCAGTGACGCTTTGTTCGCTTCACTCAGTTAAATGCGAAGGTCTCTCTTTATTTTTAGGGTTCAGTACCCAAAGGATAAAACGGAATGACTGTACATCTGTCTGTCATATCTCATGAACTGTGATAGTAAGATAGTTGAAAAGTATATATTTATTTTAATGAAAACCGTTACTTTCTGATACACTGATGATGATCCCTTTCCTAAATCTCCTTTATGAAAATAGCTTGCGCCTCACGCTCAAGCTCATCAAATATCTCAAAACTATTGATAAAGGCTAAATTCTAAATAACTGAGCATTCATATTTATAGTCGATATTCATCCATTCGTAACATAACGTCAACAACATTTAATTTAAAAGTAAATTTAATTGAAAAATTTAATTCAATTTAAGTCAAAAGTGCTGAAATATCCGTTGATGACAAGTAAATCTTACACACCTTAAAATATGGGTTTTCACATTAACCTTAGATAGCACTTTAAAAATTGAAGCACATTTTTACACCACGCCTCAATACGCCTTACCGCCCGCCCAACTGACCTATTCCAAGAAAATACTCCTTCAAATAGCTTTGAAGCGTGCATTTGCTTGACGTCACTTTTGTCACACGTTTCTTGATGGAGCTCCTATTACATGTTTCCGTTTGAGAGAATCCTTACCCTATCAAAAGAAGTTTCACTCAAAACGCGAAACCTCTACCATGTTCCATCCCTAAGGGCAAACAAGTGTTGTGCGACTGGGAACTAAGGAAGAGAAACGTATAGTGTCATTGAACTCTGCTTATGGGCATAACTACGTGCTCATCTCCTATCGAAAAAGGTCTCAACACGTACGCAACACATACGTGACCTTTTCCCAATGTTCTAAGCCATATTTATTAATCCTCACAAACTTTCGTCTAAATATAGCCCGGTACTTTATCGGACACATTTCATTTTATTTGCACTTTACTATACATTTCGTTTTCTCCAAATTATACCCCTGCAAATCCAAAGCGAAAGTTATTTCTATTACAAATGTATAACTTTACTGACGTAGAGGTAAATATGGGAAGGATATTTGACCGACTTAAGCGAGGACTTACAGTTAACTTATTTGAAGTACATTAATTGTTTCAAAATAAACGTATTATGTTGTATCCATCATGCTATAAGTAACTTTTATATATCAAGTATGGACCAAGGCACCACAACGCACACCATAAAGTGCTCAAAAACGCACATTATAACGCACACCACAAAGCACATTACAACGCACACCACAAAGCTCATCACAGTGTGGCGTGCGCCCGACTCATACTTAAACGTGCGTTTTAATCAAAGCGGAAACAAGAGTGGAGACGAGACATTTAGAAATAGACCAGCCAAATCCCTGGAACATAACTTAATAAAATTATCGCATAATCTCCGCTCTGAACAGAGGAAATGCAACCAGCCATCTGGGTTTGACTTAAGGTCGATAACATAGGTATGCAAACACACAGGTATGCAACGTTGAAGTTTATTTTCAAATTTATTTATTGCATTCTAGAAGATGTCGAGTACATTAATTAATTTTTTTAAGTGTTTTTACCGTCATTTGAAGGATATATCTGTGTAAATAATAAAATTAAAACACAATAATGTCAACCTAGACATAAAGTAACCCGCAATCCCAATCTAAGAAATCCGTGCGCTGGTGTTTGATGCGACCTGCGTTGATACGTTGGCAGTTTCTCACTTACCGAGTATGTCCCAAAAAGCGACAGCAGCCGAATCTGCTCAAATACTTAAGCGTCGTAAAAACTCCGTTTTTTCTAATGACTTCGTTTGAGACTATAGGTCCATGGTCTTCGGACACGAAAAAATTGTGTCCCAAAAATTGGTCTTGACGTCTGGTGACCCAAGAGCTAGCGCTTATTTAGCCCAACAGCTAAGTCTAGCAATTACAAGGGGCAATAGCGCCAGCACTTTGGGTACCATGCCCATAAGTGACGGTTAGACGGCTTATACTTTTTGTAAATATAAATGTTAGTTTTTCTTTATTATTATGTATTTACTATTTGGAATTATATTTAACCTAAATATAAAATTATAATTAAGAAAAGCCGTTCTTAAAGTTTTCACTAGCAGAAAATAGTCATTTTTTTTTGTAACCAGAAACTTAATTGTGGTGGACTCGGGCATAACCATTTTTACTCTGCGAGAGGAGAGGAGACCAATGTCCTGTAGTGGGTCGGTAATGGGTTGAAAATTATGGTAAAAGATCACAGATGTAAATAGTCGCACCATAACGATTAGTTTTTAAAATTTTGGTAACGGAACCCTAAAGACGGAGACCAGTTTAACTCTCTGAATATTAAAGCCAACGACAGAGAGGCGCAGGTGTAAAACTTTAATGTAGCAGACAGGTCACTGCCCTCATAGAAACAAATAGCCAAAAGTTAGGTACATCTCGTGTCAGAACAACTATCTTTCACCAATTTTTTATCAGCCTATAATATCATCTTAGCAATGAAAGCAATATTTATGATGAATGAAGAATAAATTTAATTGAACAGCATCTATTTACTCAAATAAGGGTCCATTTATATTTTGTAGTCCAGCAACACTGGGCCAGCGTGGACTACGGCCCTTCTCATTGCGGAAGGAAACCCGTGCCCTGTAGTGGACCGGTAATGGGTCGATATGATGAATATTATAAATGCGAAAACCTGTCTGTTTGTTACCTATATTCGGCTCAACGTCCGACCGAATCAATCGTGATGAAATTGTGCAAATATATATCCGTATCCCGGATCGTCACGAGGAAATCGTTTCCGCAAAATTAAAAAAAATAGCCTTACTTATTAAATTTATGCTTCGTAAGCTAAACCAATATTTGTAAAAATTTTACAAATATTGGTTTGTAAAGTTACTAAATTTTTCATTTACTAATTTGTATTAAGGCTAGGATGATATTATCCATTGATGATGATTGATGATACATACAAAGTCGTTTTCAATTCAACTCTTTCACACATTCCAACAACTTCACAAATATCTGATCTGTGACACAAACATTTGCGCTACCAGTGGTTCGTAAATCAGAGAGTAGAGCTACGTGTTCGATCGCTAGGCGGTAACGTATTACACAGCTACAACGCATGTACTCGAAGCTCGAACCAACTGACATACAACCGAAATATAGTGCTTTGTAAATTGCAATTCACACTGAGTCCTTATTCCCTTATTACGACGATCAAACCGTGACACGGTAAAGAGAAATGACCAAAAGAGGAACGATATTAATGTCTTAAATAATGATATAATCATAAAGTTTTAACACATTGTTTTAACTCATACTTTGAAATGTCTAAAATTATCAAAGAAATCATATTATAAAATCATATACTTAACCTCACAAATGACTTCTGTATCTAATTACAACCAAGCTGTCATTACAACCAAGATACCGTAAGGTATACCTCATCAAGTCTGCACTTTATGAAATTACTGTCATAGGTTTGTATTACAAATAATAATAAAGATATATTCTGAATCAACTGTACGTATCTTTCTATTTCCTTAAATTGACCGTGCAGGTCTTTTCTGTAATATAACCATAGTGGCGATGTCCCCAGCCTTGTTCCGTAGCTTACCCTTGCGGGTATACCATATGGGCACACCACTGAAGTTTACAATCCAGGGACACTCCCAGCAAAACTGTGGATTTCTCAATTTTTAGAGATAATCGATTCATCCATTTATCATTTATATTTTTATGTCCTTCATATTTGGTAAATTAAATTCCACATGATTTGTTTTTTGCATTCAAACGACGATTTCAATCATCAGAGATAGACTTATTTTTCTTTCTTTATTTTTTTATAAATAGATATGGATCCTAAAAAAAGATATGTATAGTTAATTTAGAATAAGCTTTAAATCCTTCCACATTTCTTTCTAATGATAACAAATGGGAATCTACGAAACGACCTCAGTCATTAATCGCTTTTGTATGCCGGGATAGAAAATCCGATAAAACCTGACAATACATTTCAGCTAGTCATTCCTGCACCTTTCTTAAATATTTACAAGTACAATTCTCCCAACAGAACCTACTTCATATGTCTAGAGGATAAATCCGAACTAAGATTTCGCCTTGTAAAGGGAATAACTTTTAACTATATATTGTTTCGCATTAGGCTTCGGCGACTTTACTTTTTCCAAATTTTAAAATGACCAAAACATTAACACAAATAAAACTTCAAATGGTTTACTAATAATAATCTTACCTACCGAGCTATTAACGTATACGATTCTTTAAAGCTGTATTACCCCGAAACCATTATATAGGTATATTAATTTCTCCCCAACAACTTTTAATGATAAAATAATTCAAAGAAGCCCAATATTTTCGGCCACTTCTCCTTAATTGTATTTTTAGGCTTTTATAGTATCTATTGACAAAAATTATAAAACAGTGTTTTGTTTCGCTGAGTTGAATTGTCGTCGTTCGACAAATTAATTAAAAGGTTTGTACATTAAATAAATAATAAATAAATATACTACGACAATACACACATCGCCATCTAGCCCCAAAGTAAGCGTAGCTTGTGTTATGGGTACTGATATAGCTGATGAATATTTTTTTATGAATATAATACACATAAATACTTATAATATACAGATAAACACCCAGACACTGAAAAATATTCATGTTCATCACACAAACATTATCCAGTTGTGGGAATCGAACCCACGACCTTGGACTCAGAAAGCAGGGTCTCTGCCCACTGCGCCACTCGGCCGTCAACATTCTTACTTTATCCTATGCCTATAGGGTTGGGAGTGTTTGACCATAATTACCACTCAGAGCAAAAGGCAGGTAGATGATCGTAGTAGATGTCAATCGATAACTACTTATAGGATATAGAGGACGCTGCTGCCCGCCCTCTGTCATATTTCCTTAGTCGCCAAGCACGACACCCACGGGAAAGGTGGGCTGGTGACAAATGTAGGTGATCTGCCGTCACCGCACTGAATGTCTTAATTTAAGAGTTTGTTACGAAGAATATACGAGTATACTCAATGTAACAAGCTTCTTAGACATCCGCTATTTCACCAAACCGCCATCAAGATACATAATTATTTAGATAAACTCCGTAATGTTCATTTAACAGCATGTTGCGCGAACATTGTTGGTAAACCGTCATCCAATCTATCAGTCACATGCAACAGGTCCATTAGTTGTTTCCGACGGCTCGCTTTAACTCGACGACCGCTAAAGAGGTTAAATTAACTACATCTAACAATACTAGTAGGTATGTACCCATAGAGCATCGCAACTTCATGTGAAACCTTCTCAGTGTCCGAGTAAGCCGGTGTATGTATTTAGTTGTACTGCTTATTATAAGTTACCTATAAGAGATCTATACAGATACAGATACTAAAGGTTGGTTAGACCGACTTTTTATGTTGTCAAAAGGAAGAAAAACCTTATTGCATCGCATGAAAAATGTAACAATAGGGATAATATCTATTAAAAAACTGCCTTATGTTGTTCTGCCAGATAATACTTAAATTGAAAAAAAATCGGGCTTACCTTTAGTTACCTTGGCCAACGAATTAGTTTGACCATCCAAAGGGGCAATGCTGCCAGCATCTTAGGAACTGCGGTGGTTTCGAGGACGTTTTAGATTTTATTTACTTTTAAATAGTTTATTTTAGGTTATATTTATAAAACAAATATTTTAAAAATTGAAAAATAAATTTTAAAAAAATATTTTTTCGCGGAAACGCTCGCCAACTGTCATGGCCGCACTCGTGACGTAATAAGCAAATTAGAGCTATCTGCCATAGTAAGTTTTTGTTTCATAGCACTTTCATAGCTAAACACAAAACTGAGCAACTGATAGCTTGAAATCACAAACTACTAAATAACAATAATTTTATCATCCATCTGGTCGTCATGAAATACCATTAGTAAGAGAGTAATACAAAAGATTGAAATCTTCGAAAAATGACTACGGCATGCTTATTTAAAATCAAAAGGCTAATCAAGCGACAAAAATTCAAATTGAATACCTGCACAACCTATCGCTTAACCTCTTAATGATCTTTTTTCCACAAAAAGAAAAAAGATCATCAATTTCGTAAGTTTAATATTTTACCATTATTTAAGGAACCTTAAAATTATCATATTTACAAAATTATTAAAGTATCATTATAACGTACAAAATACTAGCACATAATGTTTCAGACTTAATGATTTACCAGAACTATAAAATGTCAAATCATAATTCAGCAAAAATAATTAAGGCGTCATGAGGTTTAATTACACGAAATTTATGTAAGCCATCTCACCGTTATAGCCAGGTTGTGGCGAAGTAAAACACAATTAACTTTTTCTCAGAACATTATGGTTAAAGCCCTACTCGTGTTCAGAGAAGAACCCACGCAAAAACCCTTCGAATCGTAACGTTTAAATAAATAATTTAACCTAAGTTGAACACCATTATTTTTTTATATCGTTTTCCACTACTTATAGGAGTCTTAGTCAATCAATAACAACGGGTGTGAATCTATAAATTTAAATGCGGGGCCTCATATTAATAGAACGAGGTAAATTTTGCAGAACAACTCAATTCAGCTGTTATATCTGACTTAAATACCATCGTCTACGACAACGGCCGAAACAATGCCCGATATTCTTTTAGGTGTGAACTCAAGATCAGTATCACTTTGTCACTGCCAAAGGCTTAAAAAACATGACTCGCAAGGTTTCAGATCTACCAATGCATAAGTTTAATTTAAAGTTTTACAACTCAAACAACAAAGAGTAACCGTATTTCATCGCATCAAGAAATGAGAATGAAAAATCGGAATGTCTGGTTTATTTGAAACTTTGCTACATTAGAGATTCAAAAAAGTTTTAAGGAGGTAAAACTTTTTTTGCATATTAAGATAATAAGCAAATAAAAGGTAAAGATTTGTAATAAATATATTTTTGAAATAAAAATTAATCTGAATTTTAGTTAATTTTAAGGCCACACTGACATTATCTACATTTTCAGTGCTACTGATCGATCCCTGAAAAGTTTATATTTTGGTTTTGAAAATGCCTTGCTTATGTTGTTAAAGACAAGTTCAATATTATTTAACAGTGTACTTACTTTGTCATTCGCTTTGAAGCAAACACGCTGTTTTCAAACCTAACATTATTGTAGCAACGATGCTGAAGCAATTCCTTTAAATAGCTTAGAAGTTTTACTAATTACTGGACTATTTAAATTGTATACTTTACACTGATAAACAACTTACATTTGTTTCCTAAGGACTACAAAAAAAATCAACGAAAAATATAAAATAGATTTCTATGAAATATTAATATTAGAGAATCATATTTAGTTACTCTTCTACTAAAGACTAAGTGCGATCTAAAAGCATACGCTCATAAATAGGTACTGTCTCGCTAAGCTCCACACATCTGTCAAAGTGTGTGTCTAAATAACAGCTTTTTCCTAAATACATAATTTAAAATTACATACGTCCCATTTATATCAAAATTAGGAGAATAATTATTAAAAAGCTAGGTTGCTTTTAAAATATTATTAGTATTAGTAGCTATTAGATTCTCTAATATCTGTGCCTAAAGGGTTGAAACGCAGAATTTGTAGATTGTTTGGAAGTCCGACATTTTGGTATAATCTTAAGTATAAGTAATTAAAGTTAACTTTTTCAAAAGACCAACACAGGCGTAGAATAAGGGAGACAAATTTGTATGGGCACATTTTACGTATTACAAATTGCAGGATATCGAAGGTGCGTCCAACCGCTAGTCATAAATTAACTGATGGATGACTTCTTAGAAATGTTTCTCAATAAGTTCAAACTTCTTATTATTTTGTTGATTAAAAAATCCTCTAAAATAATAAAAAGATCTTAAGAAAAACCCTTAACCGCTTTTTGTGTTATAAACCGGATCAACAATAAAAAAGCTTGTCATAAACTTTTGCTGAAATTGTAAATTTTATAATAAAACTCCACCAGAAAGAGTTTTAGGTGTTAGTTTCAAACTCTAGGCTTCAGCATAGAGTTCATATCTTCCTCGCAGCTCCAATTCGGGTTCATGTTAGCATTATTATACCCGGAACGGATTCTTAACATGCTCTACAAGGCATGTAAAGAATGTAAGCAACACAATATTCTTTCAAGCTACCATTGAACTGACACGGCAATCGAACCAAGGATGTCATGATATACTAGATCTATGATGATGACATTGGTACATATCATGCACCTTTCTCATGCCTTTCTCATGCGCATACCATTTCCTCTTCGTCTGTCGTTCTCTCAGTCAGAAAGATCTTGGTTAACGATAATACATTATCTCTGGCTTATGCAGCCTCCGCTATGCGTCTCCATTTTTTTGGGCCTTGAGCGTTTCGTGAGCATTGGAATATAGCAGTTTATTTTGCAGCTTTTAAATCGTCTGTCCAACGCATAAGTGATCAACCGCATGAATGTTTTCTTTCCATTTTCCCCTGAATAAAGAGTCGTTCCATGGAGTGTTTATATGTAACAATGATTCCAAAGATTTTGAGAATTCGTATCTGCATAGTCTAAGAAAATCTTACTTTGTCCTTATGTTCCTCCAAGATTGAGACGTCAGCCCGAAAAGCTGTCCAATGGATCCGCAACAGTCGCCGCCAGCTTCACATTTCGAGTGCATCGAAATACACCCGTTACTCCCTCTACAGGGCAAGAGCTCCTCCCAGAATGAGAATGGTTATAATCCAACATCCTGGCTAAGTGCGCATTAGCAGATTAAACAGGCCTTTAAAAAAAATTAGAACTTTCAGACCTGTAGATTTGCTCACCGTTATATATTATCCATCACCGTTAAAAAAATTACATCTACTTGCTTAAAACGCACAAAACACCAAAATTAAGAGGTGCCAGAAAACTAACCTAATTATTGTTATTTAAGTAATCTTAGGCCACGTCTACACTTTTCATCAGATAAGATTATGATCTAGCCAACCAAAAACCTTATTTGTCTGTTTAATTTTATTTCATCTATTAAAAGACCCACTTTGGAAATAATTAAATAATTAATAATTAATTGGCTTCAATTTTTCAAATTCCTATGATAGACACTCACAACATTATAATATGTGGTATATATTTTATATATATATATATATCATATCTAGCTATAACAGCATATTACTTACAGCTCTATAGTATGTACAAGTATCTCTTACCTTCAATACAGTTAAAGGTGACCATTAAACTCTAAGTAAAACAGCAATAAACTTGGATGTCTGTACACTTTGGTGATGAACGATTACATTCAATTTGCCGTAAAAAGCAACATATAGCAAAATATATGGCAAACATAAAAATGTATTACATAAACAAGATCGTTTACTACGGTACTTCCAAAAGGAGTTTGGTGTTCAAATGATTTATTTCTTCTTTTTCTAAATTATTATCAAAAAAAAATATGTTGTGTTTTTTTCTTCAAAAAAATATATATTTATTATGATATGGTTTATTAATATTGAAAAAGAATTATTATATTTATTGGAAATTTTTCAATTGTAAAATAACCAAATATTTAACGAAGACCTGTCAGAACGTAAAATTAAGCTCTCAATCTTTTATTACAGGGATACTGGAAACTTAGCCATAATAGAAAGATTTATAATGGAAAGCGAAAGGTGAGGACCAACAAAACACCTGATTTGTCACCTTAAAATTTGACGCCTAAAACAATTTACGCGTAATATAATTTACACATGAACAAATTAGAGGTTTAAAGTTTGTGTGATAGTCCTCTGCCTTTATAATTAGAGACCCGGATATTTAGTCACCTCTCAGAAAGAGAAGGGCTTAGGCAGTTTAGTCCACCACCCTGGCCAAGTGTGGATTGGTAGACTTCACACGCTTTTGAGAACGTTATGGCGAACATACTCAAAGTTTTTGCTAACCTTCATCGACTTATAAAACACTTGCAGAGTAAAAACACTTACTAACTAGCCATTTATGCAGTTTTCTCTTGAACGCATTAAAAGATAATTCCTTCAATTGATCAGGCAAATTGTTGTATATTTTAATATACATACAATAACAATTTTTGCGATAAGAAGCAGTTCTTGATAAGGGAAGTAAGAGTTTGTGCAACGATTTGTTCAGCGTTGATCCAGCGGCTACCTGCGACGCGCTTAATGTCGTCTGTCCACCTTGTTGTGGCGTCGACCAACGCTGCGCGGGGTACGAGTGCTGGGCTGCCATTCCAGCACCTTGTGACCCCAACGTCCATCCTTTCTTCGGTAGAGAATGCTAAGCATTAAGTTCTCCTTGTGTACATTGTATTTTATCTTGTGCAATAAAGTTTACAAAAAAAAAATCATGCAAAAATAAAAAAATACGGCATGCAGGTTTCCTCGCGGTGCTTTACCTTACTGGTAAAGCAAGTGATACTTTTATTGCTTATGTTTAAAAAAAAAACATCGATATACAAGAATAATATAATAACTAATATGAGATAGTAATTAAGTATGCCCGCCAAAGGAGCAGCGTAGTGAGAAAAAGCTCTCGTTAGCTCTATCCATTAGGAAAGACCGGTCCGTGTCTAGCTGTATGACAGATAAGGCCGTGGGGTCTATTATTTACATATGTAACGGATATCGGTTAATTGAGCAGCGCCCAGTTAATGTATAATCGGAAAGAAAAGAACCTATGACGTCACAGCGGTCGATCGAAAACTTTGCTTTTATTTCGGTATCAGGTGTCCACCTTAATTTGAAAGAGTATCTTTCCACGGCCTCACGGCAACAGGTGAGGGGTTCGGCGCAGGCGTGCCGAGCGCGTCGATACCGCGCCCCGAGCGCCGCACCCCCCGCGACCCTGCTCATTCACACCCGCACACACGCGCCTCCATATATCTGTACAACAATTTACTACTACAATAAGATTTTCCTTACAAGATTGAAAGTAATCTCCTTCAGAAATAGTACGTGCCTTTTCCACAAATAACTATAAAAATCTCAGTGACTTCCCTCTCTCTCTACCTATGGTCGATCCTTTATTATGGAAGTGTGTGTTCCTAATGAGATCTCAGCTTCGAATATGTAAATTGTCTCCATCGGCTTCGGTTGGAGTATCAAATCAGAAAGTAGGAGACCTGAAAGCAACGGTTCCTACGGGAATTGTATAAAGGCGTACGAAGAAAGCAGGCAACAGCTAGTTAATTACATATCTACATCCTTTATTTGATGTTGGGATGGACCGAGGCATTGATTAAAAGTAAAGGCCTATTCTGATTTCTAAAGTCAGGCATGCAGGTTTTCTCACGATGTTTTCCTTCACCGTTAAAGCAGAGTGATATTTTAATTGCTTGAATTAAAAACGCACATAACTCCGAAAAGTCAGTGGTACGTGCCGGGGCTCGAACTCGGTCTCCACGAAAGGAAAGTTTTACCCACTAGGCTATCAACGCTTTTATCAGTTCACCATAATAGTCATTATGGTACACTTTTTTTTTCACCACAAGTTAGCCTGCTAGGGGTTTTGTCAGTTATATTAAACCTATACCCCTTAGTTCGTTTCTACACATCGTCCTACCGGAACACTAAATCGTTTGGCGACACGGCTTTGTCTGTAGGTTGGTAACTAGCCACGGCCAAAGCCCCCCGCCAGGTAACCTTTAACCTGTTTAACTCAGTCAGCGCTCATGATATGGGGGTGGCGACGTCGTGTCGACACGTTCGAGGCTTCTATCACAATCTGGGAACCATAACCCGTGTCAAACAGCAGTGCGGCACGTGAGCTAAGGCATTTAACTGCCTATAATTCAACCAACCCGAATATTGACAAAAGGCTTCACAACGCGTGTACTAAACGATCGATCACTACTCCACTAAGTGCCTTAATACGACCGCTTCAAAGGCATAATAATAGACTTTTATTATCAAATTTCTGATGAAACTTTGAAACCTTTCAATGTTAGAAGGTATCTTCAGAATTAATTCGCCTGTCATGATACTGAGTTTCTCAAATTCACTTTTTTTTACCAATCAATCCATTACCGGCCCACTAGAGGGCACGAATCCCTTCCCACAATGAGAAGGGTGTAGGCCGTAGTCCACCACGCTAGCCCAGTGCGAATTGGTGGACTTCACACGACTTTGAGAATATCATGGAGAACTCTCAGGCGTGCAGGTTTTGTGCAAGTGATATTTTAATTACTTAAAACGCACATAACTTAGAAAAGTTAGAGGTGCGCGCTAGGATTCGAACTCGGCCCCTCGAAAGTGATGCTGGCCTAGCACCGCTGTACTTCAGTTCGAGTAGGTATAATGTAGAACTATCATAAATAATCAAACATTGTGAACAGGTAATTAGTAAACTTAAGTAAATCCTAACTAATATTATACTAGTAAATGCGAAAGTATGTTTGTTTACTTGTTTGTTAGTTTGGCTTTAATTTACTAAGCCACCAACCAAATCGATTTTTGGCATCAAATAGTTGAAAGGACGGAGAGATACATAAGCTCCTTTTTATCCCAGGAAAACACCACAGGATTTGTTATAAACGCGAACGAAGAACTCGAGTAACAACTAGCTATCTATAATTATTCTGAATTATGCTTAAAAATATAAATACAGAAAAAGCTAAAACATCCGCGCTGCTTAGATTTGGCGTTGGCTTAGCGTTTGGCTTACACACCTAAACCAACCATTTTCCTAAATCCGAACTTCTACTAAGAATCCCTTATCAAAAAAACCAAATTAATATTTTATCCTTTGAACAAAGTGGAATATAATTAATAGGCACAGTATAAAATTGTGAATGTTTTCGCAATACATCATTCTATTTTGTAAACTTGATGAAAAGGTTCCGCGTAACATTTTGCAAAAGCAATTTCACCACCATTCACCCCTTAACATTTTCCGATCATACAAAAGGTTCCAATCGGAAAACAGATAAAAGTTTGGTGCCCAGCCGCAAAACGATGTAGTGTTTATATGTGTATCCACACTTACACGCATTTTACGTGTACAACTTTTAATTTAAATGTTGTACAAGTAAAATGTTTATAAGTGCGTATATTACGCGTAGTTAAGTTGCAATTTACGCGTTATTTGAAAAATTCGTACATATCAAAATTATAAATAATCGAATTAACAAAAATTAAAAAGTTAATATAACGTACTTGACTTTTTCTTACCTAATGATGACTAAAACCGAAAATCATTTATTGCGTGGGAGTTTGTGGTGACACCTTGGTGTCTGTCTCAACTCAGCAACTGAGCAGCAAGACAGAGCGGCCGGCTTTGCTTGTTTTAGTTGAACGATGAAGCAACGTCGCATTCTCAAGCTACCTACGGTGGCTCAATGTATCATTCTCTACAACTATACCGTAAATATTACTTTTCCACAGAGGCGTACTAGCCTTCACTAGATGCATGCCTCATTTATTAATTAGTTTCAACCTAGCAATTTCATACGCCTTTGCAATACACACACGTATAATGCAACAACGCCCGATGAAAACTAAAGCCAATAAAAAGAAGTGAATAGACATACCTATAGAACCTGCATTACCTATACTATTCATGTCTATAAATACGAAAAGCAATTTATAACGAAAGCAATTTGAACCCTTGAACTTTTTGAAGAGACGTAATTTAAATTATCCAATCGGAAAACAAAATCAACAAAACTTTAGTGGCCTTTCGCTTCGTGTGAAGAGGACTCAGCTTTTGGCATTTACCCATGAGACGCATCGGCTTTTTTAATACCTTGAACTCGCTCAACTGATAAAATAATGTTCATTGAATTAATTTCTGGAAACATTGTCTTTGTAACATTAAACCTGTATTTACCTACTGAATAACTTAAGTAAATAATTGAAAAATAGCATCATCATCCTGCCAACATCCCATTTCTGGGCACGGGCCTCTTACCGATAGCAGAGAGTGTTTAAGACCACCACGCTGCTCTTATGTAGTTTGGTGAGGTTAATTGATCATTATTATAATACATTCTCCAATATAATCACTATGACGAGGGCATTATTGTGCCATACTGCTGGGAACAGACTTCTTATTCCAAGAGAGAGAGAGAAAACAAGAGCTTTAGCTCAACACACTCCGTCGATAGCATCGGGCATTACCGATTAATTTCACGTATTCGTGATATTAATCGGTAGATTTTTTATGTGGGAGATTTTTTATGTGCGAAACGAAATACCCAATAGCTTACACGTTCTTTTCATGACCTGGTAATTAAACCCAGGAAGGACTTCGTGACCCATAGTTGAATATGCTAACCGCTAGACCACCAAGGAGCAACAAAAGCAGGAGTATTTGCAGTGATTTTATTTGTTAAAACAAACCCAATTTTGTCGTTACATATTACATAACCCGTATTATTTTATTAGTCGGCCAACTGGCACAATGGGTAGCAACCCTGCTTTCTGAGTCCAAGGCCGTGGGTTCGATTTCCACTACTGAAAAATGTTTGTGTGATGAGCATAAATGTTTTTCAGTGTTTGTGTGTTTATATGCATATTCTATGTACCTATTTATGTATATTATTCATAAAAATATTCATCAGTTATTTTAGTACACATAACACGTGTGTGTGCATTGTCGTAGTATATTTATTATTTAATTTCTATCATTTATTATTTTTCTTTTTTTTTTAAATTATTAACAATGCTTAAGAATAAATTAAAAAACACTATTAAAAATTTATAAAAAAAAAAACTTCCATCCTCCGCTTGCGGGGCTTTTGAATGCCCAAGCAACCGGTATATACCGGTATACCGGTTATTTATTTTATCATTTCGCCTTCAGTATGACTGTAAAATGTTTTACACTGATTTAATTAAGTAATTGGCAAACGCCTAATCACTTCCAAGCAATGTGTATGCCAGCCAAAAAATTACGCGTTTTACTTAGAAACACTTTTATTACATATTCAACAAGTTGACCTTTCACGATACTTACTATTACATGCCCGATGTAAATGTTTCTTGGTATAAGTTATAATAATTATCAAGCTTGTTTCTACTTTATAAATGTAGCGCTAGTTTCAAATTTTACGTATTCAAAATTCATAAAAAAATTGTCTTGATTGTTAACGTAGGCAATTATATGTAAAACAAGTGGTCGCTTGCGACTTCGCGAGCTTGTAGGTTAACCTTAAAAAAGACATAACATGTCTCGATTCTTTTTAAGAACTTTTAAAAAGGAACAGTTCCGTCGTACATTTTTTTTGCATAACTTTAAACGTTTACTCAACGAAAGCTCTCTAAATTAATAAGTTTAGAATAACGTTTTTTTTTAATTTTACACTGATGCTCCGCTCCTAATTATTTAGCCAACAGCCCTCCTCGATAAAAGGACAATCCAACACAAAAATGCTTTTCTAATTTAAACCAAAAGTTCCTGAGATACGCGCGTTCAACCAAGCAAACTCTTCAGCTTTATAATATAAGTATAGATGTATAGATAATAAATTAGTGCCCATCTGCTGGGCACAGATATGGGCTCAGATCTTTCATAGCATAGGTCTAGTAGTATAATTAGTGACAAAAAAAAAACTCACTCTTTTTACTTTCAGCCCGAATGAAGAATTAACTCAGTAAACTTTTCCAGTCATGTCAATGAACCCCAATTGTAATTTTTTATCCGGCAAACGAGCCTGAAGCCTCGTTAACGCCTTTATTTGTGTAAGTTTTACGTATATACTTTGCAACTTTCTCAATCTTAACTTTTATTTTTCATTGTTCTTATTTTGAATGCCTAATTGTGCATGATCGTGATACACCCTTATTGTATTTATTATTCCGATATACTTTAGGGAGTTTATCACACTTGACTGTACCAAGAGCATCTAGACTTCCACTTCCCTGACAGATGATTTCTACAAACTGTCATAAATATAAAACCGTGGTGAGCCTATAGGAGGAAAGTGCAATTTTTGTAGTTTTTAATTTCTTAATTTTCTGTCTACTCTTGACCTCTACCGTGGCTATTTACCACCCTACCGACAAAGATGTGTCGCCAAGCAATTGAGCGTTTTGTTTTGATGCTGCGTAAAAACCGATTTTGGATACGGGTTTTACATTACAGCCATCCGCTTAAAGTAATCATATATGATAGAATATATTCTGCTATATTAAAGCCCCCCTTATAGATTGCGAAAGCATACTTTATTTATTTATTCACTTTATTGCACAACCAAAAAAAAGTTGGACTTAGTTCATTTTCTACTAACCTTCGGGAGTGCTAGAAAAACGAGTGAGGGTGTCTCCAAAAGACAGTCAAGAAAAGGGTGTCTTTAGGCAGAAAAAAAAACATTTTTATAGATATATATGTAATTTTAATATATGTATAATATATATATATATATATATATTTATTAACAATTTATAGACATACGTGTACGTGATTGTGTGAAACTTCCTAAAAGAAAGTAATGAAAAATAATGTAATATGTAAACAATTAAAAGAGTTATTATTTTTTCAATTTTCAACACGGACAATGATTTACACGTGGATTCAAAAAAAAATTAAAATTAAAATGTTTTATACATCCCCTTGGCATAACAGAACCCTCGATGAATGGACATATTTAAAGAAAGAGTTATGGGAATATGGTGTCGTTAAAATAATTAAAGCGTGATAGCTCACGCTTTAATTATTTTGTAAAGAGGCTGTTATTTTAACAACAATACAACAATACAATAATGTACAAACATACAATTTACGAAATATTAGAAAATGCCATCCAGCGAATTAATTAACGCAGATATTTTTCCTTTAGTCTGTGTTAACGAATTAGTAGACATTGCTTACAACGCTGAAGATAGATTGATAACATAAATGAACGCTGATGAAAGAGCATATTTCAAAGACTGATTACACCCAATTTTACATAAATTTTAGCCACATTTCGAATTTGTATTTACAATAACGATCGATGCCGTAGTTTAGGTACCTGATAAATAAAACTTGTTTTATATTATATGATGGAATATAATATGGAACAGTTTAAAAGCCGCTTCGTGAAACAGTTTAGAAATATAATCAAGGTCAAGTAAATCTACTTAAACAAAAGCTTTCTTATCTCTTGAGTCGAAAAGGTAATAAAAATTAAATAAAAATACGAGCTAAGTAATTTAAATGAACGACAAAGACTCCCACAAGATATTAATACACTAATAGTACAGAACGATTCTTTTGATAACTATTATAAGAAAATTTAAAAATGTACGAGCATGTCGCATAGTCCATTTTTCCATACCATATAAGCGGAGATGAAAAGTGTTGCCTGTATGTCAATAATTCAGTGGTAGAATGGTGCAGTAGGAACAAGATTATGAAGTTATTATTATCCTTAGCACAAAAAACCACCAGGAAGGCAACATTACATCGGTGCTGTGTAGTTTCGCCTGAGTAAGGGATTCGTTGCCGATGAATCTTCTGGCGCGACGATCCACCGAGTCTAAGGCTTCAGTCAGATCATTGGCAGAGCCACCCCACAAGTGACTACAGTATTCCATGCTCGAATTCGAGGCTGGTAAAGTGTAAGAAGTTGCCCCGGCCAGAAATACGGCTTAAGGATTCCAAATTTTTTAGCAACGGTTTTGGCCTTATTCTCCATACTTTTCCCATAGTTGAGATTGGATGAGCTGTTGATACCCCAGAGCTCAATATGGTCGCTTACAGGCACGGATACCCTGGAAAGAGTGAGCGAAGGCGAAAGGGCACTATTTTGCACTAAATAAACAAGCTTGGGTTTTGGTAGCGTTTTACTTAACCAAGTTGACGTCACCCCAGCCAGACCCTTTTTAGGTTCAAGTTGACACGCTTTACTCCCCCTCCCTTTGCTCAAGAATTTCGTCGCTACTGGCCTTTGAACTGGACACATATTTCTACGAAACAGTGATATCATCATCGCAACAGTCATCAGCGCACCCAAAGATTAAAAATATAGTTGATGTGCAGCAGGAAAAGTGTAGCAGAGAGAACGGATCCCTGAGGAACACCGGCATTAACAGCCATTAGGTCAGATGAGCAGCCATCTACGACTACTTGGAAAGACCGGTATCCCGTAAGCTGGAAATTGCTGAGAAAACAGTGGCACATCTCATCCCAATCTACTAACTTGTATCGCCACACCCGCCTCTTAACGTATTTGAACAGATTTAGTTGCACATTATTTTTAATAATACTAAACGTTTTTTCATTATGACTATTTTTTTTGGATATTTTGTCATTGGTCGACCACAGATAAACAATTACAATAGCAAACTTATTAATAAACCCATACTTCCGATCGGTTTCTACGCGGCACACCTTTTTTTATATAAGAGATTAATTCTGATTCTGATTTTTCTATCAAAAGGTTTGAAAGCTTAAAAACAAATGCAGAAAAAGGATAAATTCAATTCTACATAGTACGTGTTCAATCAATGTATGCGGCAGGTTTTAACTACGCTTTAACTCAGACACAAAACAGAATGAGCTATTCAAGCTTTAAGTAAAGCAGGTCTGATAAGTATCGGAGCGCGATGGAATCCATTCTATTGAGAGAATAAACTGTTATTGTCAACAGCTACCGGCGCATCTAAAGCTTTGTAGCAAAGTTTTATATTAAATGTTTTAACAAATAGCAATCTTGAACGGCATCCCTCAGATATTTCTAGTTTATGTATAATGCAAAATTGAATTGCAGCAATGTTAATAATATAAAGTTTGCCAAGATCCGCTTGGCTGTTAAAACGTGCATAGATATCTAAGGGTATATTATTTAAACCCCGGAAACGTTAGCCTGATGCTTTTCTGGGACAAAAGTTTGTTGAAGTTGGAGTTTATGGGGTCCGTTAATGTGGTGTAAAATAAAAGAGTAATCATTAATTCATTCATATGTGTAATACCAACTAAAAAGCTACCAATAAATATTTTCTACATCATTTTGAAGGAGATTTTGTAGAGAGGAACATTTTGTAGTGATCCCGACTGTACTAATAAGTAGATCTTCCTCCGAGCAAGTGTTCGTGCTCGGGGACCGGAAAAATATGATGAATTCCAAGATGTGTGAAGTGAAATCTTCGTAAGTCGCGTTGAGGGACTTTTGGTAGGTGAAAACTTACGAGTTTACTTCACCAATAACCTTAAACTTAATACAGCGGTGTACTGATAGTTTGCTCATACATAGTATATACTCGTCTATATCATACACGTTTATGACTCTTTGGATGGGTAAAATACTAGCATGGTGATTTCGCGTCAACGACTGATTCCATTTTTGTTCTTTCTCCATTGTTTTGAGAGTTTTCGCTCCCGTTTGTAGTCCTCATGACTGCCTCTGTTTTATTTTAATTATCAAAGCAGCTGTCAAATACAAATTCAAAAATGTGTTATTCATGTAGACTTTATCACAGGCACTTATGGAGCGTATTGTGTAGGTACATTTAACATGTTAACACTAATGTTAGTGACGGTGATAACTACATTCGTTAACTTAAAGCTAGGAGGGTTCCAAACGCGCCCTGGTCTAAGAAGAGCCCACAACACACTTAGCCAGGCTTTTTTTTGTTATCACCATCTCACAGTCGAGTTAATGCTGTCGGATATGCATCTTACAGAAGCCTAATTGGAAAGGGGACTAGGACACGATCCGCAATAGGTATCTATAGCACTAATATGCGATTTAGAGAACAGATTATAATTTCAAATAACGTATATTTCAGTTTACATATAAAAATTGAGAACCCTAACTAAATTTAATGACTTGAAATCAAAGTCATTTTCCATGTATATGTGTGTTATCTATACTTATAATAAAAATGTAACTGGAAGATTTCTGTACAATTAATATATTTTGAAAATTTGACTAGGGGATGCTTTATAATGGAGACCGAGTCCTAAAAACAGATTTTTATTTATTTTTCGTATGTCTGTCTGTCTGTCTGTCAGTCTGTCCGGGAATCACGTGAAAACTACTGAACGGATTTAAATAAAATTTGGCATAGTGGTAGCAGGTATTTCGGGTCAACATAAAGGATACTTTTTATCCCGATAAACAATAACTTTCCTCCGCAAAACGGAATGAAATTTTTTATCAATTTTCCTTCATAGCTCCGTAAAATTTTAACCGATTTTAATAATTCTTTTTTTTTTTTAACTATACTATCAAGCATGTATTGTCTAATTTTATGGAGATCTGATAAATATTTTCGGAGATAAAGGAAAGCATAGACGATCCGAACCGAATCTAATAACCGATTTGGTGCAGACGAAGTTGCGCGGGTCAGCTCGTTGTTTTAATATTATCTAGGACCATAATTTTTTTTTCTGTTGTATAATCCGTGACTCCAATTCATATTAAATGAACAGTTATTTCCCCTTAATGTATTGATCACAAGAAAAGTTGTAAAACAAAAGTTTTTCATTATACTGACTACTGTAATTGAATTACTTACAACTCCATTTGATTAGTACCCTTTTCCGCTAACCTTATATACATATTAAACTCGAAGATTAATTTGATTATATCGATCATTAGTATCATGTTATTAGTATCAGAGTAACTAATAACATGATACTAATGATTGATTTAATAGTTCTTATTTTAAATCATATTAGTGAGAAAAATGGTCATAACGCACGAATTTACGGTAAGATAGACAAACAGCATCAAAGTGACCTATAAAAATTAGGTTTTCCTGAAAAGCAGTGAAGACAATCTGGTTCCAGTAATTGTCAATTATTGTTTAATATTTTGTAGAGGAATGTCTCTCCAGTGATTCCATAAAAAAAATGTATTCATTATTAATGCCACAAAACAATTCTCAGCACCAATGAAAAATGAATTTTTGAAACAAGCGGTAAATAAAGGACTTTATCATACCTACGTTATGCACGAGAAAGCAAGCGGAGCGTGAGGAAATGGCGGGAAATATATTTCCATCTCTGATTCCAGACTCTGTGAGACCTCAGCCTATATGAAAGCAAATTTTATGAATAATGGATGAATATGAAATGGCATTTTACTGATTTTAAATAAAGATTTCGCACTCTTTCCTTCAACGTCTATCTTCACTTATGGAAGCCACCGGTCTCCTACGGATTTCTTGCATGAATTATTAATTTTTGTACAGAATCCTGAGTTCTCCCTGAATGGTTATACTACAAGCTACAACTGTGACTATACTTTAACCGCCTTGAATAAACGAGGAGGTTCTCAATTCGATTTGTATTTTCCACTAATTGGTTTTAGTATTCTCGGAGAGAAGGGTGTCAAATCAACAAATTCGTGAATACTATATCAATTAGGGCGATTTTTTTTTCGCAAATAAATGCAAAGCAAATGTAAAATATGTTTTATGTCTGCTTGTTATTTACTATACAGCTCAACCACATACAAATGCATTTTAGAGGATATAGTTCGAATATAGATCGTTTATAAAAATAATGGATTGGGATTTCAAAATATATATAACCAATAGGGTAGGGTATATTATTTTCAATATCTTTTAAACTTATATGTGCAGTCTGAACTATTGATGAAATTTGACATTTTGTGCGTGCTGCAGTGCACCGCAGCAAAATTTTTGATTTTAATTCGGTTTAACTAAATTATCACTTATTTGTTTTGCATTAAATATTTTTTGGAAGTATCATACATCAATCGTTGTTTCATATTAAACGATTGAATTTCAAGACACCATGTTAGCTCACTAGAGTGGTGATATAAATATGATTTAAGTATGCAGAATGTAGCATACAATATTTTCTTATAGTGACCGGCCATTTTAACCCGGCAACCTCTTCATTCCCGAAACGTCTACATTTGCTAACTGAATCAAATAAACGAACTGTGAACATGTACAACAAACAACGACGAAAAGTAGGGAACTAACGAAGTAGAATACACTTAAACGTAGCCAGAAAGAGTTCGAGTTCACGAGTTACGAAAGCATGTGATCCTCTTACACAACTGCTCTTATTCTTTAGAACATTTGAGACATGTATAATAACTATTACGTGGATAATATATCAAGAGTTATCATCAGATCATCAGTAGCCTATAACAGTCCACTGCTAAACTAAACTGCTCTCCTAAGTCCTAACGGCAGGGTTTGCTCATATAATATGGTATATGCTAGTAGTAGCATATTTAGCCTTTATATTCATTTCGTTGCCCAGTTAGACGGCACGTAAGCACGTCAACTGTATTATAATCAAGCGTTCAATTAAAATCACCACCTGTTCAATTAAATTGGGTCGAAGTATTTAAACGCAATATATGGAAGTATTTTGTTCCAGTACGAATGTAGGTCTTATTTACAAGTCCAGCAATATCTTCTTAGTGAGAGGCTCTACCAAGACTGCGATTTCCACCCTAGGACCCCCAACATTGACCTTTTGAGATACATTCCTCGTTAATTACTACTTTACTACTGATAAGACGGTACTCCGAGCTTTCTTCTTAGGCCCAAACTTAGCCATCATACTATACTTGCTACTTACACTATAACGCAAAGTAAGAGGTAGATAAACATGGAATTTATCCTTTACTTTTTTAGGTCTGCTAAAATTTTATCAATAAAATGAAGAATACACCTAAGAATTCATTCATATTCCGATAGCGTAGTGTTCAGAAATAAGTTACCACTGTAGATCCAGTATTGTCCCATAGGAAAACAGCAAAAAGGTCGTCTCTTACATTTCGAAGGATAGTTACAATCTGACTTTGTGGTAAAAGACGTTTATGTTATCAAATAAAATTACAATTCCACTGGAATCAGAAAATCTGCAAAATATTTCTATGTAATGCTGAAACTGCTGTATAATCATACCACGACGGATAGCAACACAATCTTAAATAAGACGACAAAATCCATAATTATACAATTATATAGGCTTCATCATCAAAAGCCTAGTCTAACAAAGCCTCTCCCAACAGGGCGATTTGTCTATAATAACAATTCTGGGCAAGGTTTGTGACCGCAGTAGATGGTCGTTGTAGCTCGGAGGACGCTGCCGACTGTACTCCGTTATATACCTCATAGGACACCCGCGGGAAGAGAGGTCCGGTCTGCCGTCACCACACGGCACTATTGTTGACTTTAGTTATAAAAACACGTAATCGCAAATGGACTAGTTTGCAAAAGATGGCGTGGGATGTAGAAAGAAGGTTTTGGTTTCCAATTTTATATTCCATGACTGAAGATAGTACTAGTTCCTGATTGATGACCATTGATGTCCCATAGACACTAATAAGATTTCGCTAGGATGCAGACTTTGTGGATCATTAGAGATATTATGATAAATTTAAACTGCTCAGCGTGCTATGGAACAGGCTATGTTAGGAGTGTCTCTGAGGGACCAATAAAGGAAACCGTAGAGGAACTAAAGTTACTGAAACAGCACAAATAAGCAAACTAAAGTGGTAGTGGCATGTCATATCTGTCGTAGAAGCGATGGCCGTTGGGGTAGACGTGTTCAAGATCGTGGACCAGTGAACAAAGTCTGGGACGACCTCCAGCCCGTTGGACCTATGATCTTAAAAAGGTGGAAGCGGCTAGATGAGAAAGGCGGAGAACTGTTTTTGGTGGCGCGCTCTTGGAAAGGCATATCCAGCAGTCGACACATGCGGACTGATGATGATGATAATGATGATTGGTATGCTTGAAATAGTTAGTCTATATGAGCTGTTTTCTACTAAGCGGCTTATCGTATGCGATAATTCTGTGTAAGATAAATTCAAGCGTTGCTATTAAGCAATCGATAATCTGTAGCCCAAATATACTGAACTCTTAATATTACGTAATACATTCGAATTAAAAGCTGCAAGCTTTACGATATTCAAGTAAAGCTACTCATATGCCAGTCAACAGCTTCGCCTACGCTCTTCTAGAGGTCAGCCAAGGACTAACGAGCTCACACATTTGCATTCCAACTTCATTCGAATTCGCAACACATAATCGGATATATTTATAGGTGAAACTGGTGGGTAAACAACGAAATGCGTAAACAGAACACAAAAGCTGAATACAAAATCTTTATACAGAAACATCCGAGTATTTTATTATCATACTTTGGAAATAAGTTATATCAGCTTTCACTACTTTTGATTTATTATGTCTTCTTTTATAAGATCTATTTATAGATTTTTTATTCTTGAAAGAACGCGAAGATAATATATGTCTTATGATACTTAAGACGAGTTTTTTATCAGTAAAAAGCTCAGCACATATCATACAAGAGCATTGAGGATAGCATATATTTATTATTTATTATTATTGAGTAGAATATCGTATGGTAAGACGTCAAAAATTTTTAGAGTTAATATAAATGAGACAGGGGAAAAGTGTGTACCTATGTGAGGTACAATTTGAAAAACAAGAAACTAAAGTTAATAAGCGTATTTTCGGTATATTTTTAGCACAATTACAAACACTTGAATAAAACAGTGTAATATATTCGATATGTTAAAGGCGCAACAATTATCAATCAAAGTTGAAAACCGATGATAATATTGGTATGGCAAGACGTTCAAAATTTCTACGAGTTTATTTACACGAGACAAGGGAAATGCACTTATAATTTGAAACAAGGAACTAAAGTTAATGAGCGCTTTTCCGCTATATTTTAAGCGCAATTACAAACAATTGAATAAAACATTGTAATATTTTCGACATGGAAAACGCACTCTAGCAACAAATTATCAATCAAAGTTGAAAACAAGCGCGGGCGTGAGACCGGGCGGTGCGGCGACGGCGCGGGGCGTGCGGGGGTGGCCCGAGGCGCCAGACTGGCTGGCGCGGCGGCTGCACACCGCTCGCAATGCATCCTGCGCAGGTGCTCGCCCCCCCCTGGGCCTCGCACCTCTATCTGTCTAACCCGAGACGATTGCTAGGGCACGATGCTTTTTAATTGTTTACAACAGGCATACGTTGTCCTGCCACCAACCTCGATAGCAAAATAAGCTTCTTGAAAGAAAACTAAAACGAAAACTAATACTTAGGATTATTTTCATATAAAAAACTTACAGATAAAGCTGATTGCCCACCTACTGGTTCCTAAATGAAAAACGTCGCTTATAAACAGGGCAGCACTTGGCAGGGCATCGAAAATTCAAAATGCATTTATTTAAAGTAGGCTTACAGGTCAAATCTATGTTTGGTAAGATTGTATTGACTACTACTGGTATGGCACCAGTAGTAGTCAATTCAATCTAAAAGCAAGGAACACATTCTCCACAGTGCCGCTCTGTTTCACCAGCCTGTGGTTAAGAGGTTAAGCCTCACGTGTGTATTACACCAGCAACCACGCCTTCAGGCCGGATGCTGCTTGGTGGCAGAAATAAGCAGGTAATATAATCTTCGAGTTCTGAAACAGAAAGCTCTCAAACCACTATGTAGGAGTTCAAAAAAAATTTGGCGTAAATTTTAGTACTTGGATCTCAACAGCAGTGCCACCTGCCAGCACCAAAGTTACTGAGAACTATCCACGTGACACGAGAGGGGGGGGGTGTAGAGAATTACGAACACACACTCAACAGAATTTATTTTATACATGCAGGGAACATTTATACAATTTCTTTTTTTTCGTGCTAATTAAGCTAATAAGTACTTAAGTGATGATCCAATCAAAGGGTCATTTTAAAGTACACATGAGGAATTGCATATGGAGGGGAAAGCCGGAAGGGCATTGTAGTTTATGGTGCGTTTTAAACCTTGTTCGTGCGTGCCTTGTGGTGCGTTAAAAATTGAAACGAAAACAACCACAATCTTTTTTTCTTTAATCTCACAGGATACTTTTATTTTCACGCTACAATGGCGGTCTCCAGGATGCAAAATATTTCCAAGCAAATTTTCAAATGTCAAGTCGTGGGTAGGTAACCAATTTTTGCGGGATTAATACTATCCTATGGGCATCCCCAAAATGGTAACTACATGTGTCCTAAATTTTATAATGATCTGTTTAACGGTAACATTGATTACAAACAAAGAAACACACGTTAATAATACTAGTATGAACTATTAACTACCGTATTTAAAGGTTTTTCCAATTAATTATCCCCAGTATTTTTTTCAGAACCATTCCAAAACTATAAACCGTTAGTCCGAACTCTCAAGATTCCACTTAGTCGTTAACTTACTCAACCCGATATTTAAACTTCAAAATCCATCTTAGGATCTAAAAAAATATCTCGGTTATAAAAAAAGGCTACATTTATTTTGTCTCACGTTTGGATACATAAAAACTAACAACTTTATTTTCGTCTCGCCTGCTTTGGAAACGTAATAAAGCTGAGTAGGTTTCTGAACAAACAATCAGACAACCTTCATGCTTTTTTCTTTTTGACTTTTAATTCCGACTGGCGCAGTGGGCAGCGACCCTGCTTTCTGATTCCAAGGCCGTGGGTTCGTTTCTAGAAAATGTTAGTGTAATGAACATACATATTTCAGTGTCTGAGTGTTTATTTATATATTAAAAGTATTTATGTACATTATTCATAAAAAATAAAAATCAGTTATCTTAGTATCCATAACACAAGCTACGCTTTCTTTAGAACTAGATGGCGATGTGTGTATTGTCGTAGTATATTTATTTATTTATTTAACTTTCATAACACTACACAACAAACATTGCTCCTATGTTAAGTTTAGCGGAAAGTAGGTAAGTACATTTCTAACTGAGCTCTATAACCCGGTTAAATATAAGGAAAATAAGAAAGGGAAATGACCCCTTTGCAGGTAGCTCTTTCAGTCGTGCAAAGCTCACGCACGTAATCTGTAAGTTTATTTTAGTAGCAATAGTTCAAATGTAGGTAAGTATCTCGTAATCGCCGATTAGAGCTAAAACCCCTAATTAAGGCTTGACGCAGGTAGCCAATCGACGCAATTTGTACTATATTTAGTTAAGTAATTGTCCACAATGGGCTTAAGTAAGTTGCCCGACAAATAAAACACAATTAAAACACTACAAGCTATCTTGATAGTGCTGATAGAATTAAAAACATTACCTAAGGAAAAAAATCAGCGCAGCCCTGTTAAATCAGTTTTTCAGCTTCAGAAACCATGATAAGTAGGGTGCTCATAAAAGTCCAGCATAATGCATTTTTGATATACATATTGTGGAAAATTATAGCGTTGTTTGATACCGTACGAAATAGTGAAAATTGCCGTTTCCAGTGTTACAGTAATTTTATAAAGTGATATAAAGTGAACTATTGATAATTCTTATTTATTTAATAACTAGTTTTCAAGAAAAAATTCAAATGATATTTGATTTACAGCCAATGTTCATGACATTTTGTACGTGGGTATTTTGATATAAATACAGGTGCATTTCCGATATAATAATTCAGTCGTATATGAGACTAAAACGATGCAAAGATACCTCACGGTGTCTTATTCGTTATCACTAGTAAGAAATGCTAGATATACATTTTAAAATATGGATATTGAAATGAGGAATCTCAAAAAGAAAACATTTCTTAATTACAAGGATAAGTTTATGCTTCTAAACTTAATATCGTTTTAATAACAAAAAGGTCGTGAAATATATGTTGAGGCGTAATACTTAAAATTGAAAAAAGTTTTTTATGATTGTAAAATGCTCACTTAGATAAATTAACCAAAATAAACAGTTCTTGCTGGTCTTGTAAACTACAGATGTATAAAACAGATAAAAATTTCAAAATAGTTGTGCTTAAATAATTTAAGATAGATAAAGACGTCTAATTGGAATGAGTAAACTGTTAAATTAAACTGATAAAGAAAAATTCGGAGCAATTATGTGGTACATTTCTTGAGAAGCTTACAAGGGCATCCGGACTTTGGCTGAAAGCCAATCGTCCTGGCATACATAAATTGTGAAAGCGTTATCTACAAGCCACGCACTGCCCAATCTCAACCCTACGCAAATATGGCTTGGAAAAGTGAAAATTCGAGAAAGACACGTTCCACCCAGCTGTCAAGAGCGTTCGTAATTTTTCATATCTATTCTTTGAAGAAGCCGTTACATTATTAATTAACAATTATTACTTCGATATATATATTATTAGCATTATCAAGGTACCAGTGAAATGGAAAAACAAAAATCTCTTAGGCTTGCGCTCTGACATATCTGTTCCTTCTGAGGAAACGTATAAATAGTTATTAAGTTGAACAATTCGACCGCCTAAAACGCCGAACGTCAAAACTAAATTTGTTTGTACAGTATTGCTGATTTCTAAAACTGTACTATTTAAACATCGCTCTATTTTTCCAATAATCTAACTAAACTTTCATAATAATATTATTAAGAGTACCAACCGAAAGCCGAGACCGATTTTGAAAGTTCTGTCACCAATATAAAGCCACATTGTTTGTGACTGCAATAGGCTATAAAGAAACCTGAAACTGAAAAGAACTTATCATGGTAGATGGATTTGCACTCGAAAGAAAACGTTTCTTACAAACGCTGCCTCAACGAAAAAGCCAACTACCGCATATGTGTAACTTTTATATAAATTAAGTAAAAAAAAGTATATTTATAAAAAAAAAATCTTTAGGTCATAGTATTTTACTGGTCGAATGGTCAAAGAGATAATACGAGATAGGTTTGGGACCGCGACCATGTCGCTATCTTTTGTATTCTATGACAATGCCAATTCTATGACACGTTCAACATGTCATCTTTTTTACAAACAATCCTGTACGGCCGTATATTTTTTTGGTACCAAATAAATAATAATTACTTTACATCTAATATTATTTAAACATTATTTATTTCAAACGGGCATGCAAATACATACATACATATGCAGTCAAAATATAACCCTCAAGAAGTCAGGAAATAAATCATAGCATTCAGTACTAACCTAACTAAATTCATAATTACATCACCAGTAAACAGTAACAGTAAACGTAACGCCAGAACTACGGAAGTAAGCAGAAAGTATAACGGAAATGTTCCCTTTAAAATTCTAAAAAACCGCCTGCGACAACATATGCCTATCTTTTAATGTTTAAGTACTCATTCGCGGAATGAATACTATTTATTCCCGATTCTTCTTCGCTTTGCATTGCGGGCAGATTCTACGTAACAAACCACAAGAAACTCATTATTCCTTAACTTAAACCTTTTTCAATAAACGAACATGTTTCTGTCGAAAATGGAGACAATTCCTGAAAAAAAATGATGAATTTCATTTCGTTACTTAATTACTGGCATCTGTCTGTTATTATATAGTTATAGTTCGAGATAACTTAAAATAGTCAATCCAGCGTAAGCTACAAACAATAGATAGTTTTCAAGGACGATATGCCTACTCAGTGAGTACGAATCATTCGTTAACATTACAGCCATCCTAAATGAAATAACGTCAATATGAAATGACCATCTATATTTTGCCATTCATCATCATCATCAATATTAACCCATTAGCGGCTTACAACAGGAAAAGGGTCTCCAAATGAGAAGAGTAGGATAGGCCATAGGATAGGTAGATAGGTAGTACAACACGCTGGCCAAGTGCGGATTGTTAGGCTTGACACGCCTTTGAGATCATTATAGCGAATTCTCAGGCATGCAGGTTTCGTCACGGTATTTAATTGCCTAAAACTAATATACTGCTACTAAAGTTAGGTAAACCTAACATGATGTAATACATAATCGGGTGCTTTATTCAATTTTTAATCTATGGGCACTAAATGGATTCAGCTGGGCGAAATTGAGTTAAATTGTCCTGTACATGTGTATTTACGACGAGTTGGTCACGTACAAAGTAAGACCAGTCAGATATTGCTAGCTGGAATCCCTTTCGTAATTAAATGGATTAATAACATGGCAGCAACAACCTACAAAACACTAAATGTTGTACAATGTACATAAATTTTACATTAATAATCTCAAAAGGGCATTTTCATATATATCTGACTAAAAATGCTACCACGAAATGCTAAGTTCACAATGACTTTTATCAAATATGAATATAAGAACTAATTTGAACAACTTATATAATCCATTTCTTTACTAATATTACATATGCGAAAGTGTGTTTTAAAGATAGTTTATGGGCTGGAGAGTTTAAAATTAATCTCAACATTGTGATCAACGTAGTATTATAGATACGGCTTCCATTAAACTTTTTTGACTATCGTTGCAATAGGCGGAACTATAACCACTGTGATGAGCCTCAACGGCATATTGCCTATTGTTTGGCAACTTGAACTCTTGGCATCAAACTTAAAAATACACAATACTCCTTGCACTGTCAGCTTATGCACTTACCCATATAACGTATGAATATTAACGGATAAGTTTCCGAATAAAAGAATTCAGCTCAATATGACATACAATTTTGCTGTAATTGCCTTACTCGAGTAGGTATTATTTTCCAAATGTCAATAAATGCTATTTTCATGGTAGGTTATTATTGGAAACGCTTTGTGAATGATTGTCGTTTACTAGCTACGGCTAGACTGCTAAACGACGTCTAGTTAGCTAATAATAAAATCTGATTTACGAGCATATCCATCCATAGTAATATGTTTAATGCAAAAGTGTCTATTTGTTTGTTTGTTTGTCTCTTACTTATATGTTAATCGTAGATTGATATTTTGCTTGCAACCTAGAGATGGTCTCAGGATTTTTTTTGTACCGGAAAAACCCAAGATAAACGTTTCCACAGAATTAAAAAACCATTGTTTATCAAGGGTTCATAACAAAAACCAAACTTGCCTAAATGTATATGACTTATCTCAGAAAAACAAATGATTTACGGGGATTTTTAAAAACTGAATTAAAGCAGGCGAGTCTAGAATCCCCTTTACTTAAATATATTGCAGGTAATTTAATTTTAGGTTATTTAGGGTTCAGTACAAGGTGTGTGGTACTGTAAGGTGTGGTGTTAAAAATCTTTATCATTCACATCATCCTACCTTTTTCTATGTATTTTCCTTTAACGCCTTTGGTTGGCTGGAACAAAAGTAGCGATAAGGCCACCAAATTGTACTCTCTTGCTATATGTTTAATGTTTATTCTTTATGCTATATGTTTATCTTTTATGTACTATAAAAGTGTATTCATTCATACAGAAATAGAGAAATGCATCCTTTCTTGTCTTTGAGAAGGAAAAAGAGCTTACCGTTCCGCGTTCAATTTGCACATAGTCTTGCCCAACAAACGTTTATTCCACGTGTTATACCAGAGGATTGTTTAAAAAAAAAAAGACTTTGAAAGGTATTTTATTTAAAACTATGCATATTTGAATATCCGTACTTTAAAAACATATGACTTTCGTACAATTTTCCAACCCGATTTGCCTCGTTAGGGGTGGATAGGCTAGAGAATATCTTTCTTATCGGATGCATAGAATCTAAAGGTAAACTACCTTCTGAATTTTAAGATCCATATCTTTGTAACTTGCTACTCTCATACAGTCCGCCAACCCGTATCAGGGATATATTTATGAAATAAAGAATAGTCTATTTAACTCCCTGTGTAATCTTCTAGAAAATCCCTTAAAAACCAGACCAGCCGTTTCGGCAATTAGTATGTCACAAACTCTCATAAGCAATTAGTAAACATTTTGAAATTTAAAACAGATACTTTATTAACAGGTATAACAGATTTAAATTGAGCCTCGATACAATTTTAGATGGAAGAGCTAGGTTCAGGATTTATTTATAAATATCAGGTTGTTAAACATAAACGAGGACATTTACGCAATGTATGGAAATAGCGCAGATCATTCTGTTTATATCGTGACCCTTCTACCCATACACATTGCCGTCATAAATATTCTGGTGGTTGGACAGCTACATAATTTAGTACGAAGCTTGTCGATCGATGCGGAAGGTACATTTAACTTGTCTCATTAGACAATTTTGTTGGTACTAATCCTAACATTTTGGTATTTATGTATATATTACAACACTCTTGGCACTATCCCGTTCTATTGCTCTAAGTCTTTTCTACAAAGGTTGCCTGTAAGAGATTACTTGCAGCAATAAGGCCGCCTTTGCATGTCTACATTGTTTACTGTTTCATTAATGTTTCTTTTCCTATATGTATGTTATACGTGCAATAAAGTGTTTCTTCTTCTAACTAATATCAACCCATATTTAACAATTGCCTTTTAGTTACATTGTAAAATCCTTTATGAATGATGGTTATTTCCGCCATTTTGTCCGAGGTTTTTTTGGTTTCCTTCCTTCCTTCCTTGTTTTACCGGGCTAAGAATATATCTCGTGTTTATTCCCCAACATGCAAATCCATCAAGCTATTAATTCCATATAAAATATCGTCAAAATCGCTATAGTTGTTAGGCCGTGCCTAACAACTATAGCGATTTTGACACTTAATTGTACACCAATACATAATAAAAAGTTTTACCAAATTAAATGACAAATATTAAGGAGGTACAATAGGCGTCCTTATCGCTAGCAAGCTATCTCTAACAGGCAACTAAGTGGAGATAATATCATTTTCGCCGCCTATTAAAACACTCAATAACTTCAATAAGTCAGTGCATTATTTTATACATACCCTATACCTTTTTAAAAATAAAATATTCCAGGCGGAAGAACATAATTTTTTTGGTTTATTTTTGCTTACGTATTGTAAATTGCGCTTTTATAGGCCCAGGTCCGATTTTGATCGCATGGTCGAGTCATAGTCGGCTCATAACACTCTGGCCAAATATATATCACATTTTCATTCCATTTTTAAAAAAGTCTACACCATGCTCAAATATTCCCCAACAAATTTTTATGTAACAAAACATAACAGTATTAACAAAGAATAATTCTAAACTCGCACAATAGCAAACTCTTTACCCTGCTTATTTAATTAATATACTATTAAGTTAATCTCCATTAATCCATTTATTTGAACAGCTACTAATTGTCAATGTGATCCTTAATTATAAATCCCGCTGCCATTCTGACTCAAGTGTAAGTACTAAGAAGCTTCGAGTCTATTGGGCCACGTTAAGTAGGTTTATATCAGTGTTTTATTGGGGCAATAAAGTGCCCGTAATATGATTAATGGATCTGCAATCTTCCTACGACGACGCCCACTCGCTGACGGTGCTCAATACTGATACTGATTCATGCCTCTCTATACTCTGAAAGAAAATATTACCTAAAAAACTGATTTATCGGAAGTTGTGATACGAAGTCAATACCTACAGCGAGTACAAAGATATGGCGAGCATTGTTGTGCTTCTTTTGCAAAATAAACTTACAATAGAACATAACGTCGTAACTTTAAGCCGAGAGCTGAAATATAAAGTTTGCAGATATGGGGTATTACCTATCTTTCAAACTTTTTAGTATTGATTATTGGAAATGTGAAGTTTGGGTTCTTTTATCTCAACTTTTAATAAAATACTTATAAGTGGTTTGGGATGAATTTTGAACTTAAATTAGTTAAGCAGCGTAACGAAAATACATGACACATGTAGGTATAATATAACGAGTTATTTGTAAGTGGCGTACAATTTTTTTTCCCTCTTAGGGGATTAATTTTCCTACCTTCTGAAAGGCGTGTGAAGTCAACCAATCCGCACTGAGCCAGCGTGATGAACTACGGCCTAAACCCTGCTGATTGTGGGAGACCTGTGCCCTGTAGTGGGTTAGTAATGAGTTGATATGATGATAATGATGATGGTAATTCGTTACTTTCGTCTTTTTATAGTATCTAATAGTTTATGGGCCAAGAAGACCTAGTACTTGAATAGTAAGTACAAAACCATCGCCTATAATGGGAGCAACACTTCGGAGGGCATGCCACGAACACGTCTTACAAAGTGCAGCCCTCTGGCCATCAATCTGAGGTGTAGGTGTTAAGCCTTTTATAATGCCAAATATCAGTATGCAATATTGCTATACTTATACAGACGAACAATATTTATTATTTAATGAAAAATACTTATACATTTTTATTAGTTAACATAATAATAACATCTATCACTGCGTAACAAAAACTGAATCGGATTTATCCGTACACCGGTATTCATCGTTCAGCGCTCGGAATTATAAGTGGGTTAGTATTTTTAAAGCTACGTACAAAATATGATGAGTAGTTCACAAAACCAGTGCCACATATCGCACTTTATCGTTTGAGTAAACTTTTTTACTTATTTATTATTATATTTTAACTTAAGTAATATATATATCTGTAATAGAAGATACATTTACTTAAAATGACTATTTAAAAATAAGCCTTTTACTTACTACGTGCACACATGCCCACATCCACGTGTAGGTTCGAATGCGATGTTATTTGCAAGAATGTTCGAGATTTTCCTCAACCTTCACTAATATCGATGTAATTTAGAACATGTGGCTTGTATCTCAGACACACACATAGGAAACTTTGTATCCCGAAAAACCACTGGGATACATTTAGGCATAGTTAAAAAAACCCACTTTGCCTACATATCGCTTGCACCATAGAAACATAATTTGAAGCCTGGGGAAATAAACAGATACTTTTTTTTTAAATGAAAACAATTCATAGGCAACAGTTAGTAATAAAATATGTTATTTTTAATAAGATAGGAGAGTCAATAATAAGATTCGAACGTTATTAAAATTGTGTAATAGCTGTAAGAGCACAGGCCGCCACATATTATGATTGAGGTTCTTAAAGCATAGACGCACTACGATGCCCCAATGTAGGTTAAAGCCTTTAAGGATTATTTTCACATGTTAGTGATAATAATATATACCGAGGGCCGTTTATAAAACTCTTATAGCGGTTTAACTCTCATTCACACGCTACTAATACCTCCATGTATCATTTGAGATTGGAACATTGTATCGACGTCTTACCTATATCTACGCCGTAGCACTACGTCTACGCCATTGCAGCGTTGTTCCGTAAATGTATTTATATAAGCATGATTAGAATTTTAGCGTCTAAAGAATATGTTTTCCGATTTCAAGATTACAAGAATATGCAAATTCTATCCCATTCGGGGATTACTTAGATTAAAAACTGTACAAAATTATACCTAGTATTGTAACTACATACTTATAAAGTGGGTAACAAGTGAAGTGTTATCCTATAATTTCATGCTGATAACACTATGCATTTAGCTGTTATACTGTAGTAAATGATTTTTTTGAAGAAAAACTTTAAAAAAAATCATTCACTACAGTAGTAGTAGTTTCTTTTGGCGCGTTATGGAAAAATGGTTAGAGTATTTTTTACGATGCGCGCGCACACCGTCACAATCAACCGACACCATAAAGTTAGTTTTAGTTTTCTAAACAAAGGGTTTGACAGTTGACTTTTTTCTTTTGTTAGTGTCGTTTTTCTACAAACGTAGAATAAGGCGAAAGATAAAATTTTTGAAAAGATTTTTATCTTGTTACGCCAAAGAAGTATAACTTCTAACGTGTGTACATAAGTACACACACGTTTTTTTTTTTAATTTTCTTGAAGAAATAAGCTTTTTATAACAGCATCTAAGCTTCAAACCCATACGAAACTGGGTAATGGCTAGGGTTATACAGTTAGATGTTCTCGTTGGGAGAGGTTTGCTTATTATAGTCAGCCCATTCGTGTCTCACTGTAGAACACAAAACTTTATTTTAATAAGAAAGAGGTGTATAATGCTTACACACATAGCAATGCTCAAATTCATGTTTAAGCTATCGTAACGAAGGCTGACTGGACCTATTACTTGAGTGATTAACACTGGGACTGGGATTCGTGGCTGTACAGCATCCTCCGAAATGCCTAGGAAAATAGAAAAACTAATTTGAATCTCAAACTCCGTCACAACTCCAGTTCCACACTTAAGTTAATGTCACTTAACTGACACACACGTCAGATTTACGCTCTCAATAACCAATGTACATGAAAAGACATAAAATCGTACTTTCCGTTTAGAAACAGTGTCTAGAGTAAAAGGTCGCGCTGAGGAGCGAAACCTTCTGAACTGAAGCACGTACGACTACACCTCGTTAATATTTATAGAAAGATAGACTCCGGAACTCTCTTTTCGGCCCGAAAAATACTTAGCTGCACTTTAGTCTCAATTTAATCTGAAAAGAAATTTGTCTTTATTAAACTGAAACGCTCAATATAGACCCCTTATTGCTTCTATTGAGAATCAGGTTATGCATTATTCTTTCTTTCTTTTAGCTTATTTCGTCATATTTCTCAATATGCAATAGTACGAATAAAAGTAGGTAAGCGTAAGTAGATTATGCTTATCAGAAAATGTGGTTAGCTATTATCTTTGTCTTTCTTTATTTTATATCCCAAAATGTATACGCATTACACTAGCAATAACATTAAATACTTAGTTTCACTCTAAAATGTTTAAAATAGTGAAAAATATTGATTTGCACGCTAAGATTCCATGTATCATAGGAATCAATAAAACTATTTGCTCTGTATATTAATAATAAAAAGGTTAAGGTCTTTCCAACTTAACACTCTTTTAATTAAAAGGAGATCAAGGCTCCTTCTTTTGATGCTAATTGGGTGCTTGTAAGTAACTAACGAAATAGTCTATGCGTGAAAATTAACTTCATTCTATAACAGCTCATCCTAATGAGCACCTCCGCTCTCAAAATAGACAAATATAGAGTTTAAATCCGCCCTGCTGCACTACTGTACTATATTTTACGTAAAGATCAACCCGCATTAGTGCAACTGCATCGTCTATGAATTTCTGATATTTCTATCTGATTATTAATTGATTTGGTAAATATGCATTGTACCGAATAAAAAACACTTGTTCGTTTATTAGCTTTACTAATGATATCGCAACTTAATTATTGCACGCCACTTACCGAAGCGTGGAGTTAAATGATAAAATCCTTTTTGCTGTATATACATATATTTAATTTATTTATAAGTTGTTCACATTTAGAATGTTCTGATAATAACTGGCTGGAATAATTAATGAGCAAAGATGTCCGTTCCCACCGAAGTAAGGCGAAGGAAAGAGGCGAGCATGGCAACTTGGTTTATCACGCAGCCATCCGATAATGTGCTGACTACGTAACAACTGAGTAAATATTTTAAGTTTTACTTTATTTTTCGGGAGGCCTAAGTTTGATTCACGTACAATTAACCATACTAGGCTGTACAAATCTGTGCTGAAATAAAAATAAAATATCAGTTATAGGTTTTTTTAGAAAATCAACCCATTCTTAAGTCAAGAGCGATAATGAGTTCGCATGTAAATAGTAATGGATGTAATGAATAGGTTTTTTTTTCAGCCCGTAATAATATCTTAGTTCCATAGCAAATTTACGGAGACAGTTTCGAACGACGGCTTGTTAATCGAATGAGTCGCTATCGATTATTCATGTCGAAAGAAGACACGTACGTAGATGGAAAAACACTGATAAGGTGCCCTTTTTTATTTCATTGAAAAAAACACACCTTTTCTTCTTTAACCTTTACTCAGAATATACTTACATAAGATAGTGATCTTATAAGGTTCTTATTTTTGTAAGAACGTTTGAATCACCCATTTGAAAATCCGACACATAAACCAACTCAAAGAAAAATATTCTATTGTGAGGTAAATTGAACATGTAAAAGTGTTTTGTTCAAGAATTGTTTGTATTCAACGGTAAAGACTTGAGTTACGTAGTACGCGGATAAGAGTCTGACGTCATCAATTACGATATTGTTCCAGCCAAGAGCCAAATTGTCGCGACCTCGTATTACCTATTATTACATAAATTATATGAATTTCATCGTCATCAACAACAACGAACTGGGCACGGCCCTTCTTCTCAATGAAGAGAAGGAGAATAATAGTACTTGACTCGTCATGCTGCTGCAATGCAATTTGGCGGGCTTAGATCTCTGTCATTCATACTTAGACTAGCTTTTACCTGTGGCTTCGTTCATGTTATGTGCGATTGTGATTGCTAAGTTGAATTTCCATAAAACCTTAAATTCCCTATTTGGCCCGCTTAGGGCATGTATTTCCAAAAATCTGTATCTATTTCAGCCCGATCCATCCAGTGGTTTGAATTGTGTGTTGCTAGATCAGTTAATCAGTCACCTATTTCTTCTATGTATAGATACAGATAACAATAGTGCTCAAAAAAAAAATATATTTTTATTAAAATAGGCATAAGAGTTCAAATTTCCGAATTTAAAGATAGTACTGACCAGCTAACTCTCAAGCAATCGGTATTTAGAAAAGCTAGGTACACGACTCTATTAATAGTCATATAGCTTCCAGCTGATTTGAGCCGCCAGCAAGTCTACGGCGCACTCGCTTGATCCTTGGATCACTCCAACACCCACGTTACCGTTATAAAGGGGACACAAGACGACTAGCTACTAGCATTTAACTAATGATCCTACTCGTATGCCTACTATCAGAGTATCAAAGTCATTATGTGAGTCACCTCAATAATTTATTCAGTTCTATTGTTATTTCTAGCTAATCTAAAATAGAAGTTATGTCTTTGGTATTAAACTTCTTTATAGTATGAAGCTGTTATAGCCTTCGGTTGTGGTTAGTACTTCGGCCTCACTTTCGGGGGGCAGAGTTCAAATCCCAGCACACGCCGGTAACTTTTTTAAGTTATATGCGTTTTATGCAATAAAATATCTGTTTCCTACCTGCATAAATGAGAGCTCTGATTATATAATGTTCCCAAAGGCGAGTGGAGTCCGCAAAACCGCACTGGGCCAGCGTGGTGGACTACGGCCTAAACTGGGTTGAGGATGAATGATGTAGAATATAACTGGTACTTTCCTTGCTACAGTTTAAAAGAGAATACAATGTTTATAAATATTTTAAGATATCCCTATTAAATGAAGTTGTTACAACTTTATAGCATACATTTTCTCGAATAAAATATACATTTTATATATTTCAGATATATAGTATGTCAATTTTTTTCGCGATATTATTTCCATCTGTGCGATATTTGGCGCACATAAAAAAAAGAAACCTACGTACTTTTTCCCACAATAATTGTTAACATTTTCGTTTTGTGTCAGTTTTTTCTCAGCTTGATCCGTCCTTATGATAACATCGCCATGTCGTCCCAACATTCTGATTCATTCAGGATCTCCTTCAAAATTTTCTAGCTTCACGCTCATTTTTTATATAATTTATTTACATGGAATTACGTGTATATCAAGTAAAAAAAACTAATTGAAAATAAGTTTTTTATGTATCTCAAATTTCATAACATAAAATAAAATCCCATAAGAGTGGAAATGACGGATCATTTCCCAGCGGTACACATATATCGCGAGTATAATTTTCAAATCGCAAACTTCAACCAAAACAATAATTGTTAAACTTCATGTCAAAGCAAGTGCCTACTTGCTAACTTTGGTAAAACAGCTCATAACTTTGAAATTCTTTCGAATTAAAAACTTAAGCCCATTTAGCCAATAACATTATTAGTTATACGTTTGATATGACTTCCATTTTAATATAACGTGAAATATTTGAGACCCCAATATACAGTCAATACGTTTTATACCTGTAATCTGAGTCAGAATGCGTCTTCTAAGCCCGTCAACCCTTTTTAGAAAAGTGTCATGACTCGAAATCTCGCCTATAATTTGGCTGATAATGATGAAAGTGTTAATATAGGTAAAAATAACGTAAAGTTCTAATACCTATTAACCATATATATACAATCTACAATCTGTACTAAATAAAACTTGTCTAGTACAAATTCTCTGATTGCTTACATCATGTTGCAACGTAGAACACGCCCGCCACAAATCCATTAAGTAATCTAGTAGAAAGGCAATTTATACTTAGCTTCCCAGGTGGCAGGTATTATATGAAATCATAAAAATATAGTTTTAGTAGACTGCCGTTTGTCTGAATGGTCGAGGCCTGTTTACGAATGCACAAGACGTAGCGACCCACGAAGATACTCGTACAAGTAGAGGGCGCTCGCAATCGAGCTGTGGCCTCACTTTCCCCGGCGTAGCTAAAAATAGACGCTCAACGCTGAGTAGCCGGCTATCTTCGTAAGCGCGGACTAGGGTAACATAAATCTGTAGCTATAACCATCGATTCACTTTTCATTCTAACTTTAACTTTTGTGAGATTACCGAGAATGTTCTTACTCGTAGAAATATAATACTCGTACAAGAAAAGGCTTCTGTTGGAATCCTGTTAAATTAAAACCAAAGTTTTCAAAGTATTAATAGGTTATATATAAAATTGTGATCTAGTTTCAAGTACCTATTTTAGTGTAAAACGCTCTAGTACCTAATTATAGCGTTTCCACTAAAATAGGTACTTGAAACTATATCACAATTTTTCTTAGTGTAATAGCTGATTTACGGTAAAGAAAAACATCGTAAGGAAACCTGCATGGCTAAAAGATCTCCATTACGTTGATGGACTACGGCCTAAACTGGGTTGATGATGATGAATAGCTTATGTATATTATTATATATATAAGCTTATATATATTACTATATTTATAAGCTATGCGTGGATTCAAGTATTTAATATAATTCATGATCTATCTTTCTACTAAACTACTTTCTATATTTAAATAATATCCAGTAGGAACTCATTTCCGGGATAAAAAGTATCCTATGAGCCCAGGACACAATCTATCTTTTTTCCAAATTTTCTCAGTGGTCTTGGCGTGAAATGGTTACACAGTTGCTTTCCAAGTTATGACATTAGTATGAATTATGTAAATATGAGCGTTTACGGGAATATATGAACAATCGGAATATTTTGTTACATACTTACGAGTAACCTAAAATAAACTATAACGAAACTGGTTGGTTTCATACCATAAATTACCATGTAATAGTAACTATTTACTTTCTACTATTTCTATGACCTAGCTAGACATACTGGGTAATAATGCTATAACTTGAAATTTTAATGAGCACAATGTTTCAATGACCGCCCTTAGTTTCTATTAATACTTGCTTCTATTCTTACACTGGACTTACATATGTAGCTATTTTTCAGTAACTCAAAAGAGAGCTTGGAAATATGGATATTAATTCTGATCTAGTTTTTATCCCAATAAAATATTCAAAATTAACGTTTTTTGATCATTATATTAAAAAAATATATTTTATTTCGGAATTTGATAGTTTAAAAAAAAATTAAATACGGATACAACGAAAAACGTGACCAAAAATCTTTGGGTTTCCCCAAAGCTTTTTTGCACAAGCTACAAATCCTATCTCAATGTATTCAAAGAGCCCTTTTGAAACTCTACCTCTGATTAGATTACACGTATCTGTTCAATATGTGCTTGACTTTGGGGACCTTTCATCTATCCATGTATCGTATCAATTAAACCCTTTGAGGCATACCTGAATAATGTTAATTATGTATTTAAACATGACGATTTGTCGTATTTGTTATTATATGCTAATAATACCGCTTGTTTTAGTAATAATTATTTATACCTAGACTACTATCCTACCTACTGATAAAATAGATAACAGATTGATCCTCGATTTTGATATAGAATAACAGATAAAAAAATTTGAAAGTGTTTAACATAAAAAATTACAGATCTTTACAATTGCGCATCTTCAGCAAAAACGGTGTTAGGCTGGACGGTAAAGATAACAACTTACAGACTATCAAAACAATATAACTAAAGTTAGCCCATTAAAAAGGGAACAATAACTTCTAAATAAAAAAAACCAAAAATCAGTCAACAGCATACATTCATAAAATATTCAATCAATAGGACACCTCAACTCGTACGAATCATTCTACGGAAATCCTTAAGGAGCAGTTTAATCAATAAATAGTTCGACTGTTACGTGATTTGAGAAACCAATATTTGTGATCCGAATACTAGACACTGGTTTTCCAAACTACAGGTTGCGATATTGTTTTCCATTTAAATCTGTTTAGGATTATTTGACCGGAATTTTATAACCATAATATTTATATACATGTCGCGATCCTATTATATTATTTACTGTAAGAATACAGATGTTCTGTATTCTGTATCTGTACTATAACTGGACTCGTCAAACAGCAGTTTGTCATAGCTGTTGGCATTTGTAGAATTTCAGCCTGCTTTACATGTCAACCTCAAAGGTCTTACCGTTCACGTTTCTGTGACCTACGCACATGACCTTTGGCATAAGAGCAATAATAGGCTGATGGTTGTTGTACCTGCAACCAATTACAAAGTTCACCTAGACAACGAGTAAATATTTTACATTCAACCTTTGTATTAGTGCCGCAATTCAGCAGCGGCATGTCATGCCTACGCGTTTAAATTGCGCGTAGTCTTCTCTCTCTCTCTCTCTATCGTCGTTCCTTCATCACTGAAGATCGTGGTCCTGGTGAGATCTCAACTTCGCGTTGGTAAACTGTCTCCATCGACTTCTGTTGGACTTCTGTTGCGCGTAGTCTTAGAACTGTCGTATTTTATAGTAATAATTGATACACCAAGCAGATAGGTCATGTAAGGGTGTGATGTGGAACCATTGCTTCTATTGCGTAGACGCAGAGCAACGCTAAAGGAAAACGTGCTATAACGTGCTGCCCACAGAACATCCATCAACCTAAGGCGTACTTACTTATGTACCTGTAGTTACACTGGCAACCACGCCCTTCAGACTGTAAGCAAGGATTGCAACAATTCTGCGGGGCAGCAAAAATAAGCATTGCAGGACTACTTTTCCGGATAAAATGTAACGTAAAGCTCTACCTACTACTGCTACTATTGCTTTACCTATTCGAAACATAAGTGGGATACATCCCTACTTATCACTATCACTATCACTATCACTATCCCTACTAACTATCCCTATCCCTATCCCTACTAATATTATAAATGTGAATGTAAGTTTGTTACGCTTTTACGCAAAAACTTCTTAACCATCATCATCATCACGAAACTTTGTACACATATTCCTGAAGGTATTAGATGTAATATAGTATACTTTTTATCCCGAAATTAAGCTTAGTTCTCTCGGGAGAGGGGACGAAAGTGTTTGACGATTTTACACCAGGCTTAGCTATCCTAAATACATAACGTGCTGCCACATTTATGAGGCACATGTCTTTCGAAAAACAAAGACAAAAGCGGACGAAGTCGCGGGCAACAGCTAGTTTTATATAGAAAGGTGTGCAGCGATAATTCTTAAATTGACTATGCGTAACACACATAATTAAGAACATACACCCTTCATTCAGCCATTATTGCATGCAGTGCATTATGTCCAAAAACAGCGGAAACACCTCGCGCGCATATAACTTCAGACCTACGGAATGTTGCTAGCTCGGAAACATTTCCCATTTTCCCCATTTTATGGTAAACTTTTAGCACATTAGAGGTAAAATAATTATTTAAATTTTAATGAAAAAAATATATCTCCAACATAAAAGTTAAAGTTTAAATCAAATCTACTATCTCGTACCCGGTCCAATCGTCTATAATGTATTTTATTTTCCTCTTGTTCTCAATGGTTTATTAATTGAATGTTTATTATTGTTTAGAAAATGTTAAGGTTAAGCCAGTCGCAGGTCAAGGTTTGAAATGAAATGAAAATACACTTTATTGTACACCTAACAGAAATTAAATTATAAACAAAAACAACACAATAAAACACAGGTACAATGGGCGGCCTTATCGCTAAAAAGCAATCTCTGCCAGGCAACCCAATCAAGGAAAGGAAAAAAAAACAAAAAAACACAGACTTAAGGGTTAGGTTGTACACAAGAGCAGAGCAGTTAACAAATTAATTAAAAATAAATATATATATCAATTATTATATCATACAAGGTACAAGCCAACAACACAAAGAAAAGTGACTCCGAAGCAAAAAAAAAAAAAAAAATTACTAATGAGGGTGGCATAAAATGTTTTTTAAGGAGTCTTTTAAAAATCGGTAGTGACTACGTGCAAGGTTTTAACATTGGAGGCTATTATTCACTAATATAAGTTATCGTTACAGGTAAAGATCTGTTCAAAGGATTCTGGAGAAATTAAGGGGAACTCTTAAAATAGTATAGGGACATCGATAGCGATTTCAGAATGAGAATTAATAAGTAAACTTCTGGAATGCGCTTCCATCTTCCATTTTCGCTAGAACCTACAACATGAGTACCTTAAAATCAAAAGTGAATAGGCATCTTCTAGGCAAGCGCGCTCCACCTTAGGCTGCATTTACACTTACCATAAGGTGTGATTGCCGTCAAGCGCAGTGCAAGTCGTCTATGTATACATAATAAAAAACTTTAGCATTTGCTATCGGAAAGCAACATTCGGTCAAGCAAAAATGATGATAAAGACAAGGATGGCCACCGGACCTTTTTTTATTTCCGACTTGATAGACATGTCAGAAGTTCTTTGAGATCTGTAGGCATTGGCGTAGCGTTTGGCGTAGCAGTACCGTAGCATTATTAAATGATGAGCAAATACGATTCCAAATACAATTCGAAAAAATGTTTCGGTAATCACACAGAATATCGTATAACAAAGGCATACTTTCCTTGATTGCAATCTTACTTGGTGGTAAGTGGTGATGCAGTCCAACATAGTAGCGGGCTAACCAGTTACAGTAGCATAGCAGTTATATTATTAAACCCTTACCAGAATTGATTTTTACGCGACATCTAACAACAAAAATATCCATCATGATCAAATTTTGCATATAAATAACGTGCAGACATTTATCGGATAATTTCTAATGAAGAAAATTTATGGTTCTTCTACGAAATAAAATTTTGTATATATGTATATATACAAAAAAGCCGAACAAACGCAGACAAAATCACGGGCATCAGCTAGGAAAATATACATCAAAATAAATTATATGAACTTGATTCAACGTGACAATCTAAAATATATGATGTACCTACACTACACTCAAGTTGGCGAACTCAATTAAAATAGTTGCTTTAACTTTTAACACGTGCTGGATGAGTGCAGTTCGCGAACTAAATATAGGCACGGATAAAATCGTGCAAAAATCTCCCGTAAGTACCTTTGGCTAAAACGAGAAGAATATTTAAATAATTTAAGAGAGGGACTCTTTTTCTCGTGAGCGTTCAACATAAATTAAAAAAATTAGTTCAAAATACATTTGTAGATTGCGACATAGACAACGTAATAGTCTTTAAGTGTGAGCAAGTTGCTGGGGTAAAACAGCACTCAAGTTTTGACAGCTTCTTGGACAAAGTTGTAAGCGGATATAAATGGAAACCTTAGGACTGAATTTTGTCTTAAGACTTGAAAGTTAAGAAATTGTTTTGTTTTGTTAATTATGACAGTTATATGTCATAATTAATTTTTGATCATTGTTTTTTATCTTATTTAATTTCTGTTAATATTTTTACTACGTATATTTATCAAAAAATCTGAATGTATACTTTATACTATCAGATTTTTTGATAAATATTCATTTTTACGAACAATGGTAATTATATAAGATTTAAAGGTGGGCGTGATCACTGTTACGCAGTTTTATTATTCTACAGTGATCATCGTTCATTCCTAAGCGGTTTAGAATATGTTATTGTTCACAAAAATAAATAATTTTCATTCCATTTTATTTCAATTATAAAAGATAGCTTTTGGTTTTAAAAGACTGTTTAGTCTTTAAGATTTATCAAGAATCTAGAAGTTTAAGATTATTGTTGAGCCTGAAACGTGAGTACAATAATATATCCTATATCACCAAACACCATGTGTAATACCAAAACTATATACATTGTTGGGTTGAAGTAACTCATCCTTACTTGGCCCATTCTTACTCAATATTATAAATATGAAAGTATGTTTGTTTATTAGTTTGATTGTTTGTTTGTCATTCCTTTACGCCTTACCTAAGCATGTAATCAACTTTATTTTTGTCATAGAGTTGGTTAAAAAAACGAAGAGAAACATAGACTTTTTATCTTAAGAAGACAAACGTTGCCCAGGGGATTGGTTAAAAGCCGTAATAAATAAATAAAAAGTAAATGTGGACGAAGAACGCGAATATTTCAATGAATCTACAAAAGCTGTGTGATGGGTGTATAAAGTTAATATAATATTAAGGTTGATATGGAATTAGACCTTTATAATTCAATTTGATCGTGTAGTATTTTAATTTATAGGTTCAGACCAAGAGAAGTATTTCAATGTGCACCCGGTTTTGCACACCCACGATTCATCATTTTGATTCGTTGGGGTCTGGGGTCGAACCCTATTGTCGTTCCATCATGTTTGTACAATCGCTATCGAAAACTATCACAAACTATATCTAACAAACGATTGACACGTCCCAGTTACATTTGTAAGCCTAGTTTTCTACTTAGTGAGATTTCAATAAACTCAATAGACGAGTACATATTTTACTTGACTTTATCCGATATTATGATACGAAATAAGTAACTGCCGCATTTCACACATACTTGGAGAGAATCGTTGAGTATTCATCTTTGTAATTAAGTGTGGTAGGTATTACTCGATTGCAAATAAATTATCAAGAGTGCAAAAACGAGACTAAATTATTCGGGATATCAAACTGCATTTGTACGTGCAAAATTAGTTTTTATATATTTTTTTTTTAAACTGCAAAATTTTGAATTTATAATAAAGTCTAAAGAATAAAAATAGTCCCTCAATTTCATTTAATTTATACGTGAAATGCGAATTCAAGTCATTACAATTGAAAACTGAATTATACATTATTTGAAATTATAATTTCATTTCTTTGTAACGAATACCTTTTAATGATACTTTTAGGCCTTTTATATTACAGTAAAAATATAGTTGTATTATCAGCAGTTTTTTCCTTAATAAAGGCCAAAATGGTATTATAGACATTTAAATGGGGGTTTATAAGATTGAGTGTGGTAGACATTACTCGTATATGAAAGAATTTCATTTGCACAAATTTAATTTCGTTTCATTTTAAAGGGAAAAGGTTGAAAAACTTTTTTCGGAAAACTGGAATATAATAGAAAATTAAAAATTCTTTTTTCTACGAACAAAGGTAATAAAAATATATTTATGTATTTTAAATATATTGTTTCTTTTTGCAGAATGCCCGCCAGCCGCCGACGGCATGGAACGTTTCGCATGTCCCACTCCGGACCGCCAGGGCCGCTACCGATGCATTGATGATCACGTGCTTTGCGACGGCTTTATAGACTGCCCCAATGGGGAAGACGAGGATCGACAGGCCTGCATGTTTTACAAAACGGTAATAATTTTGGATATATTTTTTTTTTTATAATGCTAGTTGACGGACCCTATTAGACGGCCTATTTAATACGAGTAGTAAGTGGAAAACCATCGCCTATAAACAAGGCAAGCAGGGCATGCAAGTACCTCGTAGTGTAACATGCCTCCCTGTGTCCATCAACCTGAGGCGTAGGTGTTAAGACTCTTGTGCCTCTAATTAGACCGACAACCACGTCCTTCAGATCGGAACACGGGCGCAACAATGCTGCTTTGCGGCATAAATAAGCAGCATAGCTGTTGCCCGCGACTTCATCTGCGTTTGATTTTGTTTTTGATGTGGCATTAAATTTAGTTGTAGATCTAAATAAAATTAAAGCGCTAAGCCTTAAATGAGGGGTTTGCTGCTGTCAGCTGAGGTGTTCTGTCCTCTATCGCCAACCACAGTTTGGGCAAAATTATACACATATTATAACCTCTATAGTACAAAAATATTTATTTAAATCGGTTATAATTTGTCGGAGTTATGGTGTAAAATCGTCAAACACTCATCCCCTCTCCCAAAGGAACCGAGTTTAATGTCGGGATAAAACGTATCCTATATTACTTCTAACACTTCCAAGAACATGTGTACAAAGTTTCATGAGGATCGGTTGAGTAGTTTTTGCGTGAAAGCGTAACAAACAAACTTACATTCACATTTATAATATTAGTAGTGATAGGGATTAGTAGGGATTATATAAGAACATTGAATAGTTACACAGTTAATCAAAACAATAGTAAAAAAAATAATAATAATCTTAGATTTACACAGAGGATACGAACGAAGGAAAAAAAATTAAAAGGAAACTGAGAGGGAGTACGCTTCACTCCCAGTTTCGTTTTAACATATTTGTCGAAACAAACTACTTGTATTTGGCTTATTTGTAAAACCATGTCCCCAGGGGAACGTGTTGAGCGCTGTGGTTTAAAGTGGGAATTTATAATATCGCACGTATTAATACTTTTCCCTGACGACCACTACTACAATAATCCTATATGATAAAAAGCAGACACATGAATTGGAAGTAAACAAACCATTAACTGAAACTGTTTATTGGTTAGAAAACAATAATTTAAGTATTAATAAAAAAAAACAACGAATATGCAATTAAACTAAAAGAGGACATTACACAATACAAAATAAATATCATATAATAATGAATAAATTCACATCGTAAATAGTACAAAAATTTTAGGTATTTTGACGAAAATTGTGATTGGAAGAACCATATCGAGGACATTTGTAGTTAAGTTAATAAATTTGTCCCTTGCGACGTCTTAGGCGAACAGTATCGCTTGATGCAGCACTAGTGGCTTATCACGGTTATGTCACGTCTGTCCTGCGCTACGGTATTGTTATATGGGGGAAAAGTGCATATAAAAAAAATGAAACCAATATTTCAAAAATAGAATCTCCTTACTCTGCCTTGTCTCTATATCTACGAAATATCAGTCTTCGTTCATCGCCACATGGAGTACTTATTTTGAAACTTTCTCGAACGTAAGTCATTTTAAAACAAGAAATAAAATTCGGCTGTGCAATAATAAATATAAATTAAAACAAATCTCAAAATACCCTTTGCTATGTGTGTGTATCTACAATAAATTAGATTGCAGCTCTAAAAAATCAAAGAAAAATCTGGCGCATTGGCTGTGTACAAAATATTTCAATACAATATCCGAGTATATTCTTAAATATAATATTATTATTTGACATTACTATGATACCATTGATATTACCTGTATAATTTAATTATTTACTTTTCAATGCTTGCTCAACAAGATTTTGCAGACTCTAAAATGTGAAGGAACATTATAATAATAAGACCCTATGAAAGCTCATGTTCAGCGTATAAATTTCATTTTATTTCAATATCTTTGGCTGGTGGTGGGAGGCTTCATCCATGACTACTTACCACCCTACCGACAATGACGTGCCGCTAAGAAATTTAGCGTTCCAGTACGATGTCGTGTAGAAATCAATTAGGGGTATGGGTTTACCATAACTACCACACCCGTAACAGGTTAGCCCGATAGCTTATAGTGGAATAAAAATAATAATATTTGTTTTATCTTTTCAGACGAAGGCCCATCTCGACGTTCTAGCCGACGCGCTTTTGCGGTGGGCGCGCGGTCGCTAATTCCCTCCCGGACCCGAAAACCCCAGTGCTGTTACGGAAGTTCCATAGCGCTGCACGGATAGACTGACACTCAAACGGATCGGCCATGCGCACTTGCATACAGCAAACGCTGCAAATCTCCGGAAGTAATATTCGGGCGTAACCAATCAAGTTAACTAGATAACGCGATGAACATATTGAAACATATCAAGTAGTGGTGCGATCTCTCATAACATAACCACTGAAAGTGTAGTGTAAGGATTCCGACAGCAAACTCTGATCTGAAACTCAATACATTCCGTTCAAATGCGTGTGTGCTGCGCGCTGAAGACTTGAGTGCGAGTACTAGAAATCGTTGGAATCGGAAGTATACTAGTAATACGACTTGGTTTCGTCCTAATAATCTCTCCGCAGCTGATTTATTTCTCATTTCGTACCTTCTAGCACTTATTACCTAATATGTGAGACTGGTAGTCGACATTTGATAGTCGGTAGAAAATACATATTAACATATTTGATTATTTTAAGTTAACTACCTAGACCTTGATTTGTCAAACGTGAATGTGTTTATAAATGTGTTAACTATTTATTTACTTAATCTATGTAATGATCATTAAGTTACTAAATTTTTTATTATGAGGGTTGTAAAGTATATAAATGATCAGTAAATATGTGTATATAGCTAAACCTAATGAAATGAGTTTATTCAGTTAATCGGCCTACATTTGGCAAACGGCGGGGCGGCTGCTTTTAATATCATTTACAAGCAGTCGCCTTAGGAAATACCTATTTATATCTACTAATTTTATTATAATTTAATTTCAGTAAAGTTTTATTATTTTAGTATTTAAATGGTTATCACTATACGAATGATCTCAAAGTTTTCATTTAGGCAGCTATTACATAATTTAATAATCTTTAAAAAGCAAATCTTGATAATTATTATGAATTCAATTATTCATGTACTTTAACGTATATTAATTTAAGACATAGATCTATTCATACAAATAGCATTACGCTGTGACTGAATATGCTCTTGTTATTATTTACCAAAGAAGTCTGAAAAGTTATGGTCTAGTCACAAGTCTATCCTTATATTTATATCATTATGATTTCTTTGCCGAATACAGCAAGCATTATTTTTGTTTTTATTACAATTGGTATAGATGGAAAAATGCACACCAAAGTTTACACCAGTGAATGCGTATAATAAACTGAGAATTCAATGGCGTTATACATTTATAATATAAAAAATACATTTAGTTTTCCTATTATGACTTTTTGTATGTTATTGATTTTTTTTATTGATAACTAAACTTATTATTGTACAAGTCATGCCTGCGTGAAATGGTGCCAAGAATACTGGCTGCATTTCTACGCTGAACAGAGTGCCAAGTGTGAGATTTTCTACCTACGTTTACTTATTCGATCGCGTGAAAGTGAACGAATATATATATATATATATATGATATCGAAGGAGCGCCCTCTAGTTACAATAATGGGCAGCACTGCTGTCATTTGCGCATCGGGCAAAATATTAGCCAGCCCTTCTATTTCCAGTTGAGGCTTTAACATTTTTTTCTTATACATTTTAAATAATAATGATAAAAGTTTATTTTGACTAACAAAACTCATACTTACAATTTAAATTAACAAAAATAACTTCATAATGAATATAAAACACAATAAAAAATCAGTGATAGCGCATTGGGTAGGAGCTCGACTTCAATTCCCAGCACGCACCTCTAACTTTACAAAGTTATGTGGGTTTTTAGTAATTAAAATATCACTTGCTTCAACGGTGAAGAAAAACATCGTGAGGAAACTTGCATGCCTGAGGACTCTACATAACGTTCTCATAGGTGTGTGGAGTTTAACAATCCGCACTGAGCCAGCGTGGTAGAATACGGCCTTAACCCCTTCTCATTGTGGGAGGAGACCCGTGCTCTGTAGTAGGTTAATGTAATGGTGATGATGATGAAAATTAAATTAAAATTGCCTGAGCCTTTGTATGCACTATGCAACGTGGCCACAGCCGCGGTTAATGTAGACACAATCGAGCCGATCCGCTAAAGCGGCTAGCATGCTGTTGGTGCTACCCCGCACTCGCCGCACCAGGGACGTTTAATTTGACGACGTGTACGGCGCAGCGGTGAGCGTAGTGGTTTAAAGATAGAGGACCCGGGTTCGATACTCAGCAAAAGTAATTTAGGAATTTATTATTTCTGAACTTTCTCGTGTCTGATCCGGGCTAGCATACCACCCACCTAAGTTAACACCCTACCGCCAAAGATGAGCCACAAAGCGAATTAGCGACTCGGTACACTGTCGCATAGAAGCCGATAAGAGGTATAAATTTAATGTAACTGCGCTAACAGGTTAGCAAGTTAACATCTTAGACTGCATCATAACTTACCAGCAGGTGAGATTGCAATTAACAGCGAACTTTTCGTGAAAAAAAAGTGCCTCTCTTGCGCGTTATTGCTATAAATAATATTATTACTATAAAATGAACACACGCGCTTCGAGACATCGCTGATACACTGCACTAGTGAGGGAGCCCCAACCCGTCCTAAAAGCATTGTTGTACTGGGCTCGAAGGACCTTAAGTTTACATTATACAAATTTCAGATTACACTCATATCATCAGAAAACGACCTGGCGCACAGATGAGGTTTTATAAACGGGAGGTAGTGGGTTCGGTCGGTTTTACTTTCTGAATTTTCTCGGATCTGGTCTGCTAGAAGGCTTTAGCCGTGGCTAGTTAGCACCCTACCGGCAAAGACGCGCCATCAAGTGATATAGCGTTCTGACCGCTTAGAAACCGATTAGGTTTATAGGTTATTATATAGTAGGTTGTGTGAGTTTTATTTACCATACCCCTAACAGGTTAGCCCGCTATCGTTTTAAAATTTTACATCAAGTGAAACTGCAGACAAGGGCCAACTTGTAGCAAGAATAGGAAAGGCATACATAACGTAAAGTCTGTACCTATTTAAATTAGCATACTCTCCCTGATAACCCGGTAGAGTCATTAAAGAAGACGTACCTACTTGTCGTTCTAAAAATGCTTATAACTAAGGCCTACTTGAAATAAATGAATTTTGAATTTTCATTTGAATTTCGAACCACACGGTGAACTTACTCTAAAAACATGTGAAAATACCGCGAACACTAATGTCCGCATTAAAGTTTTGTAGGTGTTTAGGATAAGGCAAAATACTATTAAATCAATTTATCTTTGTCAAATATTATTAATGTTGTGTATAGTGAATCTCATATAATATACTGATTTATTAATAGGTTAGTAACCGTAGGTACATACATATAGATTTATATCAAATATACATAACTATATAGATTTAGTTATAGTTTTAAAAACACAGTAGATCCATTATATTATTGTTAATCTAATGCACAAAATTACGTACTAGACTGTAGGTACTTATGCACTATATTTTTGTGAGTAGAACTTAGGATTAAGAAAAAAAAATTTGAACAGTATTTTTAAGCATTCAATTATTCAAATATAGGATTAAGTTTAAAAAAAACTAATATTAATAAAATGTGCACGTCTTTGAAATGCGGACTTTAGTGTTTTAATGATAAGTCTTTTTGTGATAAAGGAGGCACATCGAAGCATCGACATTTGTTTAAACACAATAAGAACCTATAAAATTTTACTTTATGCACCTACGCGTATATGAAACATACTAAATTCAAAATCGAAATTAAAACAAAATAAATACCGTTGTAGTCTGATAGAACGAAAGTTCTTGAGCCATCAGTCTCTGCGGTATTTAGAATTTTTTAGATTAATATAATTAAAACTACAGAACTCTACATGTAATTTCTTATATCACGAATGCTTTGATGTTAAATCGCTTAAAGATTTATCATAGCGGCGGTACACGCTAAGTTGCTGAACATTGATTTCACCATACTTTGCATGCTAGGTACTATGGCCTAGCGGGTAATCTTCAGTGCTTATACAGCTCAGTTAAAATAAAATAAAACTTACGTTCAATTAAAATCTACATTCCTAAATAATATTTAGGTCATCTGATATTGTGACATATACGTTTTCATATCGAAAAAAGTATATTATAGGTATCTACTTTATTAAATATCGTAATATCTATACATACTTTTTTAATATTTACGTTTTTTTATAGCGACAATTATTTTTTGCGACTAGTACATTAGTGTCCTACCGATCTAGTTCTAACGGCTGAAACCGAAACTCATGCTTCCGTGGAAAAAATAAAGTAAATGATCACATAAGTCGCGAAGTTAAATCATATATTATTATCTAATTCGAGACAATGTTATATTCACCCATAATTTTTACACCAATTAATACTCTAAAATCAACGCAAATTAAACAAATCACTTCGGCATTCGGCAAAGATACGCAGCTCAGTGCACCGAACATATCCTATCGCTGTGCGCATACCCCGAATAAAGTTTCGGTAAACGAAGCTAACTCAAAACCCGCTATTTACAGAAACTGAAAGTTAGACCTTCTACTATATTTTACAGTATTCATTTTCAAAACTCAGTTTTAGCTGAAGATATATATATACTATCATATAAAACGTGCCAATGAATTCTCAATATATTAAGTATTTGAAAACACGAATTTTTGTGTCAATTATAAATAGCACCAAAAGCATCTGAAATCGCCAATTAAATTAACGTACAATACGGTGAATAACGTGTGTAGGGTCAATGAATTAAATATTATTTTCATCGGGGTTATTCTGCCATAATATACTTTATTATGGTTAGCGCCATCAGATTAGCTTGTTTTGTATTTATAAGCACTTAATTGTCAATTTACTATTATAATATTGTCAGACCTTTTCGGCGACTGCCCCTAACATCTTAACGTTATCTATCGTATAAAACACTTGATTATTGTTTTAACAATGTATGAATATTACAAATTTTTAGAAATAAAAGTAATGCTAATAAATATATTTAATGTAATTGCACTCAAAATTTGGCAGTTTCGTATGTGCACGGCAATTTATTGTGATATTTTTAATATTATAGGTTAAGATGCAAATAATGATCTTGAGGATAGACTAAATACCTATCTATGTGATTATTAATATATATACGTGTAATATGTTACAATCATGTCAGTCTGTACGATAAACGGGCTAATTGTATGTTTACTAAGTAGGCTTGCGGACGGATATTTAATATTATAATTTACATATAATACTGCATCAATGTGGAAAGCCCATTTGTTCATAACGCAAACAAATTAACATATAAACGTTTAGCAATTTCGGTCAATTTTTATCTTCATAAGATATCTAATCGTCTTCGTTTGAGTAAATGTATGTGTCTTTGTGTGATTAGTTCGTCCAGCTCTTGAATACCTATCGCACGATATGTCATCGCTTCATCCACGTCATGCTATCATTAACTCCTATCTGAATACCATTTTTCTACGAATGTTAAATGCTTTCGTACAAATTATATGCAAGCACAACCTCTGAGTACAATGTTCTCATCACGGAACGCACAGTTGAAGAAATTAAGTAAGATGCAATTTAATGCTTAAGTACTTAATCTCAAAACGTGATGTTACTATAGATACTCTTAATTTATGGAACGAATGCTCATTTATCAATCTCCGCTGGAAGTGCATGTTATTATTATAAAAATATTCTTATACCCTTAACTCGTAACACCTATAAAATGGTAGGTATCTTACCTAACTATTACTCTACGCTCAATTACCTAAGAGAACCTTAAAGATCTTGATATACTTCAATGAACTTTATTGTTGATGAAACAATATTTTTAGATGACACCCTTGTAGTTATTACCTATAACCTTTTAATTTGAAATTTTTCATAACAATATTCACATTTAAAATTTTCAGAAGAGTGTTTGCAACCTGAATGCTATTTTATTTAATGGAGACAATTGTATTATTTCAGCTATTGTTTTTCAAATAAGTATATTGTTTAAAAATGCAACTATTTTTGTAGATACTTATATACGTTTCATTACCACTAGATAGAGATTTACATACGTATATTTTCCCAGAATGTTATGTTTGCCAAAGAGACAAACAATGTATCAATTATAGTTATTCTCTAAAACTACACAAATTAAAGGTCGCTGAAATATAATAAACTTAATAAGAATGTTAAATAATATCTTCCGATTTTCTAAGAAGTTTTTTCACTAGGCAACTCGTTTCAGTTATTGTTGCCAGGCCTATGTGAAACAAAATAGCTGTAGGTGACATTTATTAATTTGTTTCTCAAACCCTGATCTCCTAAAACCATTCCCTTCACACTCATTCCGTAACACCACAATTTCCTATTCTCTCCGAGAACATTCCTAACATTCAACAGTGCCATTGATGAGTTGCCTTTACATTCACGGAACATGTATCAGCAATTCATATGGCGGTAATCTTATAACGACTACGCTATTTTGTAGGCGTAATATACTTTTGGACTATTTATTATGTATTGTTAATTACTATATATGTTGTATTAAGATAAAAAAAATCGAAAAATAAAAATAAATGTTAATAAATGCCTCAGCCAGATATAATGCGTTTCTTTTATTAATTCCTTAATTCCAACACCTTTTGTGAAATTACTTGCTTAATAGTTACGTGCGTTTTTGCATTGAAAATCAAAACTGCAATCAGACTTTTTTTAAACGGTTTTATTTAGCTCACCCCGTTTGTTTTATTTATTATTATTGGGTCAAATTTAGTCATTCAAATTTCACCCTCTTCCTGTCAACCGATTAATCTGAAATTTTGTATACACTTTGGATGTTGGTGACATTACAATTATGTTTTTTCATTATCATTATAAATTCAAGATGGCCGCCGCTACAAAATGGCGGATAATTTATGTTTTATTAATCCCATCAATATGGGTCTCAAATGAAAGGGCTCAACCAGCAGAATACAATATACTTATGGAGGGTAGAGGTAAGGAGAGTCATCTTATATGGGAGAAAAGTAGAAAAGTGTCCAGTTGTATGCGTTAAATAACAGTTCAAAAATCCTCCACAATGGCGCTGGTGGATGCACAGGGTATGGTATGAATGTAGCAATCGTAGATGAATTGAAGTATGCCGAGTTAAAAAATTTAATGTCATTATCGACTAAAGTAGTTAATTATTGAGAATTTCAACAACTTACGTTGTACAAAATATTGTGGTAAATATAACCTTACTTCCTTGTTTATTTTTCAAGCCTACTCTAACAATATTTATATTTGGCGCTTCTTTTAAGAGTTACCTTGATGCAAATGTGGCGCCATCCTAATTTAATACATTTTGACGACACTTTTTCATATACACAGATGATCCTCCTTACCTCTACCCTCCATAAATATACTATAAAAAATTGAAATACAAGATGGCGGCCGCTACAAAATGGCGGATAACGTAGGTTTTATCGATCTCATCAATATGGGTATCAAATGAAAGTGCTCAACCAGTATAATACAATGTACTATATAAAATTAAAATCCAAGATGGCGGCCTCTACAAAATGGCGGATAACTTAGGTTTTATCAATCCCACCAATATGGGTATCAAATAAAAGGGCTTGACAAGAAGAATACAGTGCACTATACAACCTCAATATTTAAGATGGGCGCAGCCACCAAATGGCGTATAATAATAAGATTTAAATTGAGAAATTGAATCTGTAATTTAGGTATCTCATTAATCCTTACTCCAGACTTATCATCAGCGATTAAAATTTAATCAACATTTCTCATTTAGTTTTACGTGAATCTAGTTTAAAAACTGCGGCCTATATTCTCACACTATTTCTATGTATTTTTTTATCATACGGTTTTACTTGGTTTACCATTTAAATATTTTTACCATCTCAATAATATAATAAATGAACGTTTAATTTTTACAAACTATTCACTTTTCATAACTAGTTATATGACACATATTAAACATGTTTTATATACGAAAATATACCTTTTATTAAATTTTTAATGAAGCCAGCCAGCATCATTGCAAACAAATTTCGCAAAACTTCGTTCGTGTACAATTTGTAATCATCATCATTATCCGCATCCTATCAACGTTCCAATGCTGGGCAAAGGCCTCCTCTCACATAGAAGTGACGTCTTGTGTATAAACCGACCACGCTGCTCCAAAGCGAGTTGGTGGGTTTTAACAAATATTATCACAAGTTCTAATAGCAATGCTCGACGGCACGGGAGTTAACGCCAATTTTCTAACTGCGCGAAAATTATTTTTTTTCAAAATTAAAAGGATATCGAATCAAACGATAGGTAATACCAAAAACATTATAGCGGATGGCGGTTAGAGGAATAACTAGAGAGATCAATGCCACGAGTCGCTACCAATCACCACTACCAATACCTCGCGCGTCAAGTTATGTTGAAATGGTTATATGTCTGAGTATTAACTGACTTCACTATTTTCTAGTTACATAAAACTTAGATTCGGTACTTTAAGTTGTCTCTTCTGACGGGCGTCCCGAGACGCCAAGTGTTCTTAAACTAATCTAAGTTGAAATATTAAATATGGAAATTAACTTAAGAAATGTTTACGTTATTACTTGAATATGTAAGGGTTGTTAGGACAGGTTATTTTATAATAAATTCTTTTATTGATTATAAAATAAATTTTCTTTAAGTTACAATTTTGAATATTATATACATTAGAGTATGTATATATACCAAATTTATATTTTTGTGTATATAATATATTAGCTATAATCATTATTTAATCCTTTAGAAGTAACATACAATACGTCTTTTGACCTGTAAGTTAGAGAGAGAGAGGAGGAAACTGCCTACCACTGCCATATGCGTGAGAGAAAGTGGTTTACCCTCCCATAAAAAATTATCACTTCAAAAATTCTAATCATCACCAATAAATAATTATTTCTTGTCTGAATTTCTTTAACCTTCGTGAAGAATAATTTACATTTTCAATACCATGTATTTATAAAAAAAATAATCTCTGCCGAAGGGCAGTACCGTGTCCGGTTAAAGTAGAATTTTCCGTTTTTTTACTTTTTAATACCAGTTGTCAGCGAATTTGATACAAGGATTTCTGTGTGGCCGTATTTTTACATCTCTGATATCTATTAATAGTATTCATCTGTGTCTTATTGTCTTTGTTTTCAGTCTGTTTATTGTTTTCAATTTACCAGTCCATTGTTATTTGTTTAAAATTGTTGCCTTCTAAATGTCGTTTGTTGGTTAATTTATGAGTCTGAAAACAAATATTATTCCATTAAAATGTCAAACTGTGAATCTCAAAAGCCGGAGGCAGCTAAAGACAATGTATCGACTAATTCTATTGACGAAGGACTGCCTCGAGAGTTGAGCCAACTAAGCCTTTCAAGTGGATCTAATCCAGATGAATACCACTTTAATAAGGGGCATTCTGAAAGTACTATGAAAAATATTTACGGATATTACCAATCACAAAAACTTTGCGATGTTACATTAATTGCCGGCGGATGCAGGTAAGAAACGAATCAATTGTTTCCGCTAAAGCAACAAAATTTTCTTGGAACTCTTTGTTTTCATTTCACAGACCTATGGATATGATTGTATTTTAATGCCAGTGAGATGTTAGTTTATTTATATGAACACTGGACACAATATAATAAACAAAATTTAAATCAGCACGAAATAGTTCGAGAGGGTCAATAAAAGTAATTTTTTAAAGATATAAAATACGGTATTGCTTGGAACAAAAACAAAATTTTAACAAAATTAATCTGTCTGATCCGGTTTTGTGCATTTTTACATTCATTTTGCCTTATATTTTTTCTAGTTTTTCCCAAGTTCTTTGTCTGTGTTTATTATGGTTTTTACAAATCCTGTGGGAACCATTTGTTTTCCTGGTATAAATGTTAGCCTATGTTACTCCCTGTCCTTTCATAACTATGCTAAAAACAAGTTGTTTGGTTGCTAGGACTTAAAGGAGATTAAAGTAATAACTTTAGCATTCATAATATTACTTATATTTAGGATTGCAAATTCTAACAAATTCATATTGTGACAGGATTCCAGCACACAAAGTTGTTTTAGCATCTTGCAGTGAGTACTTTGCGGCCATGTTTACAGGCTCCCTAAGGGAAGCTCAGTCATCAGAAATAACTCTAGAGAGGGTTGACTCACAAACACTTAGATCACTTGTTCAGTATTGCTATACAGGCATTATAGGTATGTGAACATTGATATAAATACATTTCTTTGTTTCTTTGTGTTTTCATGTTTCAGTTCAGTATCACCAAATTTCTTATTTAACTTTCAGAGCTAAGTGAAGATACAGTAGAGATCCTACTCTCAACAGCCAGCTTGCTCCAATTGCATTCAGTTACAAAAGCTTGTTGCGATTTTCTAGAGAAACAGTTGGATCCATGCAATTGTTTAGGAATAGCTTTGTTTGCTGAACAACAGTCTTGTATGAGTTTGCACAAAAGTGCTGTGGATTATATCCAGCAACATTTTATGCAGGTCAGGAAATATTTTTATTACTATATATTTTGTTAATCTAATTAAATATTCAGATGGCCATAGATAGCAAATTACAACCATTAAACATTTTTTTGTTGTATTTTGCCATCCAACTTTAATTCTGCATTGAACTGCATTGTCACTCACCATCAAGTGTGATTGCAGTCAAGACAGTCCTTGCCATTGAAAAAAAAATGTTTCTTAATGTTTTGTTAAGAAATTACCCATAATATGACTTCCCATGACTTTATTTTACTTCTCATTGTAAAAGAATGTACTTCCTTGTTTACATACTCATTCAAACTACATTCTTTAATCCACATTGTTTACCTTGATAGTATATATTCTAGTATACATTCCTTACAGTCACAAGAAAAATAATTTACATTATAAATATTTAATTTGTAATTAAATTTGAGTAAAAGGGCAATTACTCCTTTTTAGGTGACAAAGTTTGATCCTCAGCACATTTGACATTTCAGAGTTTTATGCATTTTAATTCCAAATAAGACTAGCTTTAACTAGTGTAGACGAAAAATATTGTGAGGAAACCTGCATGCCTTAAAGTTCTTTGTCTCAGAAATAAGGCCATACTTCTGTGTGTGTATGTGTGTGTTATAATTACAGCTTCACTTATTATTGTAGGTTGTTAAACACCAAGAGTTCCTGTCTTTACAAACAGAACAGATGTCAGAGTTGCTCAAATCAGATGATCTCAATGTAGAGACTGAAGAAACTGTGTTTGAAAGTCTTATGACATGGGTGAAGCATGACAATGCAAATAGGGATAAGAATTTGTCCGAGTTGCTTAAGTTGGTTAAACTGCCTCTTCTCTCATCAGAGGTAATGAGCACAATTAATTTTCATTGCTTGGAGGAATATATTTAAGACTGTCTCTTTTGTTGTACATTTTCTAAATAATTTTCCCATACAAACTGTACTCCGCGTCACATCGCCCGCCCGTTTCGTTATTTTGCTCTGACGGTTGGGTGGAAGAGTGATGTTATAGCCTTTCATTTTTTATGTACTAATATTATACCTTATAATATATTAAGCTAATTGAATCAGATTTTGTTTATTTATAACTGGATCTCAAAACATTATCATCTGTCTGGATTGACTGGTTTTGTTGATGGAGCTGTTCTGGAGATTAGTGGGAACAAACAGACAGATTTATATGAAATATGTAGCTTATGTTACTTCTGGATATTAAAGCTTGTCTAATATTTATTTCCAGTATTTGATAGATAAAGTAGAACAAGTATGCTGTGATATTCCGGAGTGCCAGCCACTTATAATGGAAGCTGTGAAGTGGCACCTATTACCAGAAAGGAGGTCCCTTTTGTTTTCACACAGGACTAGGCCTCGGACCTCAACTATTGGACGACTTCTGGCTATTGGGGGCATGGATGGTTACAAGGTAATTTGTATATTTCCTCTATTGCTAATTGGTTACTCAAGCCATGTCATTTTTGTTTGGCAAAAATATTATAGCATCTTTATCCTACTGCTGCGCTGCATAGGCTCTCTGTTATGGGATGGTTTAAGAGCATATACTGAGCATGTTACTTCGATGCAAGTGGGCAAACAGTTATTTACAGTTTATTAGTAGTGATTAATGACTACAGCCTCCCTATCTTTGGGCCTAGTTCATGGGCCCGGCATGAACTAGGCCCAAAGATAGGTAGTGGGGCCGGCATGCACCTCTAACTTCTAAAGTTTTATGTCTGTTAACACTTGCTTTAATCGTAAAGGAAAACATTGCGAAGAAACCTGTACGCCTTAATGTTCTCCATAATGTTTTTAAAGGTTTGTAAAATCTACCAATAAGAACTTGGCCACATGGTGGACTATGGACTAAAGATAAGGAGACTAATGATGATGATTACAGCTCATTATAATTTTTAGGGAGCCAGCAACATGGAAATGTATGATCCTCGAACAAATTCATGGACTCCATTTATGAGAATGGGTGCTAGAAGATTGCAGTTTGGAGTTGCGGTGATGCAAAATAAACTAATTGTTGTTGGTGGCAGAGATGGACTGAAAACTTTAAATACGGTAAAAAAGATCTACTGAAGTCTATAAAATTGGGTACGGTTAAATAAAAGTTCATGTAAAAGAAAGACTTGCAATTATCATTTTCGATAATTTTCGTATAAGAACTTTCTTCGCTATTCTACACAACCAACCCGATCTAACGGATCGAGTCATTCGCGTGATTTAAACAGCCTTTTTCGAACCTTTCTCAAAAATTTTGCTACGATATACTATGAAGTTTTTGTAAATCTGACTTATATTCTGATTATAATGATTTCTAACTAATAAACTTTCCTTACCTATCTTACCCAGTGGAATTTTTAAAATGCTGAGTCCATTTTTATTTTCAATCTAATACCAATTTTCATGTTATAAGTATAACTGAACATCCAATCCGATGCTATTATAGTACATCTGGCAGTCTCCACATTACCTATCTAGATGGCGCCAGAAAGATTTTGAATCGCGCTAACGAAGTTTTTAATACTCATTACCATAATATATACAACTTCCAAAGATAAATGGACCTGGGTCCCCGTGCGCGAACCTCGGAGGAAGATCTTCTTAATGCACGGGAGCTATAGCGATGGGCTCAACCTATTGTTAGGTAATGTGGAGTCCGCCACAGTACCTATAGATATCTGTGAACCTAAATCTTAGGTGGAGTGTTTTGATCTCACATCCCTGAGTTGGAGCACTCTCGCGCCCATGAACACTCACCGACACGGGCTGGGCGTCGCCGTGCTGGGTGCCGGAGCCAATTCCCCCATCTACGCCGTGGGAGGCCACGACGGGTGGATCTATCTCAATTCTGTTGAAAGGTATTTCATAAAACATCCATTTTAACATTAAAGTATTTCATAAATGTTGTCAAGCAGGTATATAATTCTAATTTCTAGTTTTATTGTCAATAATATATTTATCACTAACCATATAACTAGAAATGAGTCATAAATAATATTGACAAGTAATTTATTCCGACGCGTGGGCGCTGTGGTTTAAAGTTTGATTGGCGATTTGGGAATTTATAATTTCTCTGGTCTAGTCTGATTGGTGGCTTCGGACGTAGCTAGTTACCACCCTAGCGACAAACACGTGCCGCCAAGCGATTTTGCCTTCCAGTACGATGTCACTTAGAAACCGATTAGAGATACTACTGTGGTGTAGTGTAGTGGAATTTGGACCTTAAAGATGAACTTAGAAATCAATCTTTTTTTTTAGATGGGATGCGTGTTCGCGGACTTGGACGATCGTTTCACCAATGGCAGGCGCTCGGAGCACGTGCGGCGTGGCCTCACTACGCGGACGACTGTACGCCGTGGGTGGACGCGACGGTGGCGCTTGCCTGCGCTCCGTCGAGTGCTACGACCCCGCCACCAACCATTGGACCAACTGTGCGCCCATGACAAGACGACGCGGTGGCGTCAGCGTTAGTATATTCTACTTTGTACAGCACATGTGCCATAGCGTTACCACCAACGGCGTACAGTCACCAATATATATACCTGCGATTGTACGCCGTGGGTAAGCCGTGCCTGCGCTCCGTCGAGTGCTACGATCTCGCCAACATCTACTGCCCTAACTGCAGGCCCAAGACAAGACGACGCGCCGGCGTTTGTGTTAGTATATTCTACTTTGTATAGCACATGAGCCATAGCGTTACCACCCACGGCGAACAGTCACCCATATATATACCTGCGATTGTACGCCGTGGGTAAGCCGTGCCTGCGCTCCGTCGAGTGCTACGATCTCGCCAACATCTACTGCCCTAACTGCAGGCCCAAGACAAGACGACGCGCCGGCGTTTGTGTTAGTATATTCTACTTTGTATAGCACATGAGCCATAGCGTTACCACCCACGGCGTACAGTCACCCATATATATACCTGCGATTGTACGCCGTGGGTAAGCCGTGCCTGCGCTCCGTCGAGTGCTACGACCCCGCCACCAACCATTGGACCAACTGTGCGTCCATGACAAGACGACGCGGCGGCTTGAGTGTTACTACATGTGGGTGGCTGTACGCCGTGGGTTAGCCGTGCCTGAGTGCAACGACCCAGCCACCAACCACTGGATAAACTGCGTGTCCAAGACAGGACGACTCGCCGGCGTCGGCGTCAGAATATTCTACTTTGTACAGCACATAAGCCATGGTGTCACTTTATGTAGGTGATGCTACGCAGCTGGTAGGCGCGTGCCTCCATCCACTGGGCACTCCATCGAGTGCCATGATGTGTTCCACCAATCATTGAACCAACTGCGTGCTCATTACTATATGCGTGTGCTAAAAATATATAAAGATTGGAAGGACCAGGTATTCAGATATTCCTTTCAATACCAACAATGTTCAGGATGGCACTTAGATCTTTCATTAATTAACAGTATTATTGAAGCTAAATACCTAGTTTCTCATATTAAAGTATTAATTTTATAAAAGACATCATTAAAGCCCACCAACCTGCTTTAGAGCAGTGTTGTGGGTCTGTACTCTATAAACCTGACTTCCCAAGGGGTGAAATAAAACAACTAGACTGACTCTAATACTGTATATTAGGCTTCTCTATAATTCATATTACTTATTACCTTCAAATGACTCTACTACCAGTTCGGAATGCTGTCTTCGGCAGAGAAGACCACTGGCAAGAAACTCTACCGTTGCTCTTTTATTCAATCAATTAAAACAAGACTTATAAACACAATTACAACATTATCATATGTTATAACGCTAGGCCCTTTGATACAAAACATATAAGACAGGTCAAACATAACTACTATTATCACTAATAACATCAGGACTTTTGAAACCAATTGTTTGTATAGAGCAACGTATGCTACATAAGCTATCTGTATGAAATAATGCTAGGGCTCCATATATGATACCTGAATAACCCAAAGGATATAAGAGATATACTTATCTGATGCTACATCAGGTACAACCATAGTACCAACAACTTTTAACAACTTATCTCAACTCCATCACCAGTATATACGACTCTTGTTTTGCCACAACAATATTTCGTTAAGTATGTCGTTTCCATTATAAATCATCTATTCCCAATTTGTAACGTTCTATCCACAATACTTTACTTAATCTTCTATTCTCAATTCATTAATTTAAATCCGTCCTCACTTTTCTTTTGCCGCCAATCTAACTTGTCAAACTCGCGTCTCCCGCCATAGATCCTATATTTTTCTTTGACAGTCTACTAAAGGCCATTATTCTATTTTCAATACACTATCAATGAGTATACAAACTATGATTTGTTGATATATTTAATATAATCATCGGGTTTATCATAGATAAAGTGCTATAATTCCCTATTTCCTAACACGGCCATTCTGACAAGTACTTCGTTCTCGAAGTACATAGGGTTATTCTTTTTTAGGTATATGTTTTGTATCATAAGTCCTTAGGTACATAGAATATCCTAACAAGTACATAATCTTATGTACACCTCTATAACGTTAGTTTAAATGGTATATAAGCACAAATATCATCAAATCAGTTACATTCTGTATACACTTTTATCAATACACTGTAAACAATATTATATCAAAAGATAGGCATAATCAAAACATTTTATAATTAAAGTGAAAGAGACCAAAAAAAATTTTCATTAAAATTCCACACCATTTAACATATTACAACAATATAATACTTCTAATAAAGTAAAATGATTAATTTTCAACAATGTAAATCAAAAATACTCATTTTCATTTATCTTGTACATTTTAACATGTACAATCACAATCCAAATATTTCCATCTCAATATAAATCTCAAACAATTTATCCTTTTGCCTCTAGTCCAACTTTATCAAAATATCCACATAGGTAATTGTATTTCCCATCAATTCTGTCATTAACATTGTTAGTCTCGTTTAGTCACAGATGCAATCGGTACAGTCTAATAGTCAAACCAATATATACCAAAACACCAACACCCACTGGTGATATCAACAACATCATCACTCTCAAGTGATATCAATAACATCATCACCCACTGGTGATATCAACAACATCATCACTCTCAAGTGATATCAATAACATCATCACCCACTGGTGATATCCACATCATCATCACTCTCAAGTGATATCAATAACATCATCACCCACTGGTGATATTCATATTTTTTCCACTGTCAAGTCAAGTAATATATAAGATAAATATAAATAAATTAATATAAAAACGCTAAGATGGAATTATTTCTATTAGTTTACATCTTTTTTTTTTTATCATCTCATCATAAAAGCCAAAGTATATTCAATGTTTGTTCAATTGTTATTTCTATTATTCAATGTTTTATTTCAATCTAAACATCAATTAAACCATCTGTTTAACAGAATCATTTATCATGCAAGGACTCTTAAAATTTCACATAAAATTTGATAATTTAAACAACTGTTAACCTAAGTATAATCTAATTATTTATAATGCAACTAATATATTTTCCTTTGCAGCAGCAACATTAATTTAGTTTATAATTGTATTTTATTTATATCATTTTTAAAAACTTCTCTCAACATCATACTGAAAGATCACTGACCTAACCTAACCCACAACATTTAAGCTGACTCCTAATTCTTTTCTTCACACAACCCAACATAGAAACTTAACTATTTCATTTAGCTATTCAGTAGTAATTTTCCCTATATGTATTGTTCTGACACATAATCATATTCTATTCTATTCTACCAACAAAATTTTTTTTTTTTTTTGTTTGTTTTGTTTTATGTGTATTCTTTTATATGTTCTGAATAATTTACACAATCTCTCCTATCTCGGCTTTCCTGACAAGTACTTCGATCTCGAAGTACATAGAAAAGTTCCTAAATAAAAGTTAACAGCTCGGCTAACCTGACTAGTTGCTCAATATAAACTTGAAATCTTGTATGTAATAAATAAGAATCAAAAGAAAAATCTATTACACATTCCGTTCGGCTAACCTGACCAGTTAAATTATTTTAACCTGGACAGTCTAATAAAATAAAACTTACCACAAATTCCATTTGGCTAACCTGATTAATTAAATAAAACTTGATAATTCAAATTAATCAAACTTATCACACATTCTGTTTGGCTAACTTGACTAGTTGGTTTATAACAAACAAAAGAAATATAAATCAAATCTATTTTTGACTCCAAGTAAAAAAGAGCCACTAGGCCAGTTTTAAATAATAAGTACTATCTTTGCAAAGTAGAAACAACAAAAATAAAAAATAAAAATATCACATCAATTGGTTCTCCGGACCACATATCCTTATATAGAATTTCAACAAGCATGGTGCTTTGTCTCCAGAGTGTTTCTGTTTCAGCACATAGCAGCAAAAAGTTGAGGCATCATTAAAAACATCAAACTCTTTACTATGTCCACATTTGACGGGATGGTTCTAAAAAAAGTAAATCTGCATTAGAGAAAGGCATAAATTGGACATGAATAGGATCCCACTTCTGATGCTAAAAATATATAAAGATTGGAAGGACCAGGTATTCAGATATTCCTTTCAATACCAACAATGTTCAGGATGGCACTTAGATCTTTCATTAATTAACAGTATTATTGAAGCTAAATACCTAGTTTCTCATATTAAAGTATTAATTTTATAAAAGACATCATTAAAGCCCACCAACCTGCTTTAGAGCAGTGTTGTGGGTCTGTACTCTATAAACCTGACTTCCCAAGGGGTGAAATAAAACAACTAGACTGACTCTAATACTGTATATTAGGCTTCTCTATAATTCATATTACTTATTACCTTCAAATGACTCTACTACCAGTTCGGAATGCTGTCTTCGGCAGAGAAGACCACTGGCAAGAAACTCTACCGTTGCTCTTTTATTCAATCAATTAAAACAAGACTTATAAACACAATTACAACATTATCATATGTTATAACGCTAGGCCCTTTGATACAAAACATATAAGACAGGTCAAACATAACTACTATTATCACTAATAACATCAGGACTTTTGAAACCAATTGTTTGTATAGAGCAACGTATGCTACATAAGCTATCTGTATGAAATAATGCTAGGGCTCCATATATGATACCTGAATAACCCAAAGGATATAAGAGATATACTTATCTGATGCTACATCAGGTACAACCATAGTACCAACAACTTTTAACAACTTATCTCAACTCCATCACCAGTATATACGACTCTTGTTTTGCCACAACAATATTTCGTTAAGTATGTCGTTTCCATTATAAATCATCTATTCCCAATTTGTAACGTTCTATCCACAATACTTTACTTAATCTTCTATTCTCAATTCATTAATTTAAATCCGTCCTCACTTTTCTTTTGCCGCCAATCTAACTTGTCAAACTCGCGTCTCCCGCCATAGATCCTATATTTTTCTTTGACAGTCTACTAAAGGCCATTATTCTATTTTCAATACACTATCAATGAGTATACAAACTATGATTTGTTGATATATTTAATATAATCATCGGGTTTATCATAGATAAAGTGCTATAATTCCCTATTTCCTAACACGTGCATATTCTGCTTTGTACATCACATGAGCCGTGGCGTCACTATGTGTGGCGCGACGCCACGCCTATGTAGACTTGCCAACGACGAAGCGAACGTGTGGAAGACCACCTGCACGGCTAGCATGGGCAGGAGACAATTATATCCCCGGGGAAAGGATAAAAAAATATCCAAATCCAGATTTTATAAATTGAAAATGCATATAAAAATTTTCGGAAACGATTGCCGGTTTTTTTTTCATATGCATTTTAAATTTACAAAATTGATAAATCCTCCAAGTGTAGGTAAAAACACTAATAAAAATTATAGAAATCACATTGATTTGGATATTATTTCTTATTATTACAATATTGTGTAATAATAAACGGGAATGAACTTATCCTATTCCGTGATCCCGTGCTTTAGCACGTGGACACGTTAATTATATCACTTGTCAGGGGATATAATTTTTGTTTCCTGCTTGTGCTAGCCCTGTTTCTTGACGAATGTGAAAAAAAGCCTCAAAAAGCTAATTAATAAAAAAGCACATAGCCGTGCTGAGTCGAGAATGCGGACAAGAAAGGTCGGCCCTAAGTAGATGGGAGAAGGTCTAGGATTTAGAAGAAGGATCAAAAAAAATATGTGTGCTAGGTGTGTGCGGCGAACGGGTACCTGTATGCGCTGGGCGGGCACGAGGCTCCGGCCAACACGGTGGGTGGACGCCTGGCCTGCGTGGAGCGGTACGACCCCGCCAACGACTCGTGGGTGCTGCTGGCGCGCCTGTCCTACGGCCGCGACGCCATCGGCTCCTGCCTTTTGGGCGACAGGATCGTGGCCGTTGGTGAGTCACATTATAAAGAAATAAAATTTAAAAAAAAAAATTACCACGGTTGCAAATCTACAGAGACATTTTAAGACTGCGCCGGGATTATTATAGTGTATAAATATAGCAAATTCCTATGCTGCACAAAGTATAACTCCGCACTGATCCAGCGTGGTGAACTTCAAAGTCAATGAACAACTTCAAGTTTATTCAAGTAGGCCCTTTGATGCGTATATTACATGAGAATTACACGGTAGTGTGATGATGGCGATAACCATATTCGTAATTTCGACCTTAAAGCCTTCTCATTTTACTCCGGTCACGTCAAGATCTTAACAGAGTGAGGATAATGAAAATAATGCTTTATTGCACACAAAAGAATAAGTGCAATAAATGACGAATTGTTTAACAGTTATAGGAACCAAACAAATACTAAGGCAATCTTTGGTTAGTTTGAGTTCCATTCAATTCAATTATATTTACTTGCTTGCGTTTATGAAATAGATGTTTCAGAATTATGTAGATCCTAACAGAACCAGGCAATAAAGACACATAAAAACAAGTGCAATAAATTACGCATTGTTTAACAGTTATAGGAACCAAACAAATACTAAGGCAATCTTTGGTTAGTTTGAGTTCCATTCAATTCAATTATATTTACTTGCTTGCGTTTATGAAATAGATGATTCAGAATTATGTAGATCCTAACTGAACCAGGCAAATTTTATATGCAAATTTGTATAAGGGTAATTTTTAATTTAGCGTTACCGTGCTACTTGGAGTTCTCACTGGATGGATTGGATGGTGATAGGTTGTTAAGTTTGCATTGCACCTGCAGGCGGGTACGACGGCGTGCAGTATCTGTGCGTGGTGGAGGTGTACGACTCGGAGAGCAACACGTGGCGCAAGCTTGCTCCGCTTAGCACGGGACGCGCGGGCGCGGCAGTCGTGTCCGTGCCACCGCCGCGAAACCTGTTCTGATACGCGGTGCACCAGCTCGTCATCTACATACGAGTCTGAGACCTCTTCCTGCCGCATGAGACACCTACTCGCTTCACCACCGCCTGCCGTCGCGTACCCGGTACATCGTACGCTTCATATTATGTGCGCAAAAGCACTGCCTACCTTAAAACTTCCTTTAAGGTTTTTTCCATTTTATGTCATCTTCATGCAGTGGCGTGCGTAGAAAGTATGCACAGAGTATGCAGATGATACAAAATGATGAAAATCTCCAATACAAGTTATTAATACTTAATAAAAGGGTCGGCTTTTTATAACTTAGGTTTTTTATAACTCGTACTGGAGATTTTCTTAATTTTATATAATCTGCATACCCTCTATGCACGCCACTGTCTTCATGCATTGCACTACGGGTACAGGTACCAAGTGCAAAAAAAAATATAACTTGTAAAGGAGACTTCTATTTTATGTCATCTTCCTGCTTTATACTTCTGCTAGCACAGGTACCAAATGCACTTCGCATAAAATTTTAGTGCTCGGGTAAAGGGTAAGAAAGAAGTCACTTCCCTTGTCGTAACTCTATTTAATCTACGTGTTCGCTGTGCGTACAGCGCCGTGTACCGATTGCAACTCTCTTGTAAAAATAAAAAAAAACCTTTCAAAATAATCGGTCGGCGGAGCGAGTCGTGTTGCGCTATGCATATGTCCCTACAAACTAATATGACCGGACTGAAGCTAGTGATAAATAATACCCAGCCGTTCATCTTCTTATAAAATGACTAAACTCACTTTTAACCTTAAAGTCTACATCCATAAGACATCACTTCACGTCTCCCACCCGCGCTATTACTTCCTTTGCGCGGCTCCTAATTGCCATGATGTTAATCAACGTGTTACTTATAAAATTGTGCTAATCAAGGCGTGAAATATTTTTCAAATCCACTTGTAGTTCCATAGTTCAAGTCGCATGTTAAAACTAAAATAATCTTCAACTTTATTATTAGTATCGATAACTGTGCTAAATCTTAAGCGAATCAACCCGGTGCTTAAAGTATTCTATCAAACTCATTACGTTGCAATTATAAAGAAGATAAAGCAATAAATACATTTTAATACGTCTACATCACAGCCCCATAAGACTTTGTTTAATTGAAATCAATATTACGCATCTAGCACGGCTAGCATGGCCAGGAGATATATCCCCGGGAAAGGATACAAAATTATCTTCTCCCACAACTTTATCAAAACTCAGAGAACTAACGCTGTGTGACTGACACGGGGAAATAATATCCAAATATTATATGTGTATAAACGGGGGTAAACTTCTCCTACTCCATGTTTTCGTGCTGTAGCAAGTGAACACGTTAATTATATCCATTGGGACATTATCGGGGGATATAATTTTTATCTCCTGCCCGTGCTAGCCCTGCCTATATAGTTAGTTAAAAACTTTTTATCAAGTGTATAAATGTAGATTTAAGCACCGTCCTTAATTCGATGTCTAAGTCATCACACAGATGACTGATTGTGCTTGCATCGGAAAATATAACTTAATTAAAATAATATAGCCCGTAGTTTTATAGAACTTACAATTACTTTACTTAAAAGGTTTAGGTACTACTTTTTGTGGTTTAAATATAATAAATAGGGTTTTAGAATACATTGTATTTACCACAGTTACTAGGAATATAATCAAACTTATTAGACGTGAAATAGTTAAATGCTTATAAAAAAACTTAAAACTGATGGTGTGCAAAGTTTAGCATTGCATTCCTTATTTGAAATAAAGTGAAGAAACGATATTATGATTTATTTAGATTTCTGGACTATTTTTGTAATGATGTTTTATATGCATTGACATTTAACACCATATCAAATATTACGTTATGTATGCAAATTATAATTTACAGAGTGCTTTTAAATTTCCATGAGCTACTATTGATCTCACACTCTTTTATAAATCAAGCTGTTCTTTTCTTTTATTATTTTCTTTTTTATTTGTTTACCTTTAATGCTTTTAAAAATATGGACTATTTAAAAGACTGTTTACTTTTTATTATTATATTTAAGCAATTACGTTATCAAAAAAGGTATTTGATTAATCGTCCTAAAGTATGCAATCTTTTTGGCCGCCCTGAACTTCGCGCAAGCTCACTTCACGGCGGCTAAAAAGTTTTGAGTGTACTTTGAATTTTCTCTCAATTTGCTAAACCAAAACTATCAATTTTAGTTTCCAAAAAAAAATCTTTTTTCTTTATTTAATGCGCAGTTACTTATCCGGTCATTTTATCAATTATTAATCTTATATAGATCTCAATATTATTTTGACTAATTAAAATATCTTTGCTTGAGGAAAGAAGGGCATTTTATGTTTTCCTAAGCATCTGTCAATTCCAAAAATATGTGATGTTAAATTAAGAGGCTCACAAATCGCAAATATTTTTTTAGGTCAACTTCAGACAGTATTATTAAAATTACTTAAGAATGAGATAAAACTTTTTCGGGAGTTTCCTGTGATGTTAGTGATAGAAAACGCTAGAATAATATGATTGTTTGTAATGAGCAGTGCTATGAAACAAAATTGTATTTATATACTTTACATAGTTTACAATTTTCAAAAGTTGTGATTGGCATAGTTGCACTAATAATGTTATTGGCTTCGATCAATAATATACAAGATCCTGTTGTTTCAGTTGTCAAAATCATTATGTGTAGAACAAGTGATCCGAGTTCATAGTTCTCACCTACGAATTATTTCACTAGAAGAAGAAGAAGAAGAAACACTTAATTGCACGTATAACATACAGGAAAAGAAACAGTAAGGAGTATACAGTACACAATGTAGACATGCAAACGCGGCCTTATTGCTGCAAGCAATCTCTTACAGGCAACCTTTGTAGATAGGACTTACAGCAAGAGAACGGGATAGTGCCAAGAGTGTTGATAGATATACATAAATACCAAAATGTAAAGATACAAATACATATATAATTTAAAACACTAGTTTAGTTTACTACTGAGAAATCCGTGTGTATACATCTTAAGACAGTTTTTAGACTTATATTTGGTTTTTTTAATACAACAAATAAATAACTACAATTATATACAAAAAATTTCTGCAAGATTTTATATGTGACAGCATTTCTATAGATTATTGATCGAAGGTGTTGGGTACATTTATGATTCTCTTTTTAAGAGTATTTTTAACCGATAATGGTAGTGCCAACCAATCAGGACTATTGTTTTTATTAACCCAAACAAAAATTGGCACTGAATATTTCAATAGAAACACAGAAACATGAGCTTTTTTCGCTGCCAGTATATGCTCAGGTAACGCATTCCACCACTCGCTATCAATTATGTGGAACCTGCAATATCAGCTTACTTTTTAGTAAATAAAATGTTTACTAAATAGAAAACTTAAAAATCCAGGTCCTACTTCCTACGTTGTTGATAGGGTGTAGCCATTTAAACCTGCTACTTTTGCAATCAGGATTCTTCGTAATAAAATAATCAAAAACCAAAGCTCATGTCTCTTTAATCGTCTTTAAGCCTTCTAATGCATGTTCATGTAAAACTGGAGAACTGCGTTGTTATATCGCACGTTTTGATTGCTTAGGCGTCTAGATGGTATCAAGCACTTAAGCTGTAAATTAATTCTAGGTATGACGTTTTAAGTAATAAACGCGTTTGCTATAGATTCGTAATATAAGAAACTATTTTTATTACACAACGACAGTCTTGAACTTGTTATATTAAAATTTTTAAATTAGAGTATTCTTAATTCGTTCCACTTATCCACTATAACTATTAGTAGCTTAGATTTGTATCTGAGATATTTTCTGAATAAAAATTCTATTTCGACTTGTCCACCGACCTCTATTTCAACACACTGGAATAGCTAGGCTAGCTTAATAGAAATAACAATTCAAATGTCTCCATTTGCAATTCAAATGTGACATACGAGTGTCTCTCGAACATATTTATAATGTATTTAGTAATTCTAATAATTTTAGTTCCTAGGACACTCGTTTAACAGCGTGTCACTAACATCGCCAAAATGGCGGCAATCAATTGGATACAAAAAAAGTGACAGCATTCTGAACAGTGGCAATTAGAGGTCAGTAGTGCACTTGACGGACACGATAACATGATATTTTGTTAACATTGTTGTGAAGAATTTAAATAATTACAGTGTTGCTTCTCTGGTCACCGTGTCAACAATGTATCAAATCCGAATTATATTGTAGAAGATATTTACATATTCGATTAAATATGATATGTAGTTTTAGAAATCTAGTTTTGATAAGTTGTTTCCCCCGATAGTATTTTGTAATCATAAATATTCAAAAATATTGAAATAAATTGTATCTAGGCGATGTGTTTATCGTAAGTTTTTAAAACCTTTTTGTACTTAGGTTTTATTGTGATTACACTTCATATGTAGCCACCTCTATTAATCGTGCACCAACCACTTAGCAAATAAATACTTATTGGTCAAATGATGTACTTTTAATTCTGTAGTTGAATATTTTGATGGTGACTTTTCACGAGACATATTGGACCTACCTTTAGAAACACGTTAAATATAACATTTTATTTGCATGTCTACCAAAACTACAACTACCGAATTAACCGTGAACTTTGTCTATAAATATATGTCTATAGACTGAAAAGATATACCTATCTGAATAATTTTAATGGTCCAAATTGTCTTGATATTTATGTACTTAGCTATGACCTACATGATTATAATTAGAGGAATAATTTCATGTATTATTCAAATAAAATTATTTATGTTTGCACTTGGGTTATTTTTAACTTCATTACTTCGCATACTTTTGAGCACAAAAGATCCTGGAGGGTCGAAGTGCATCCGCTGAAGCGGGCCTCATTACAAGAACTTCATTACTGTGCGCACTTGATATAGGCACAAAAGCACTACCTACCCTAAACCCTCATGTTTGTATGTAATTTTAGGAGGTTTATTCCACTTTGGCTAGGTTTTATGCCCTGTTAGAAGTCCTGTGCTGTTCTACGCCACATAGACCCATAAATTACTTTAGTTCCAACTTCACAGTGACAAAATTGGTAACTTTAGATAACATTACTAACAATTTAATAATTATTTGCTAAATGCTCCTCCGGTCAAACTACAACAGCCGTTAAGAATATTTCATTTTGACACATAATGTTTGTTTACATGTGATGAAGGTTACTACGAAGGCTAAACGAAATCCGTGGCGAATTAGTCTTACGAGTGCGTGGTCCCGGGTTTGAGCCCCGGTAGGGCAGTTTGCAAATTCATGTTTACCGAGTTTTCTTTCTGGCCTGGTGTAAGGCTCTTAGGCTGTGGCTAGTTACTATTCTGTCTATAAATATGTGCCGCCATGCGATTTAGCATTTCGGTACGATGTCGCGTAGAAACGGTTATGGCTTATAGCTTCCATACTCCTAAAAGGTTACTGTGCTACCATCCTAGACTGCATCATCACCTGCCATGAGTAGAGTATCTCAAATTAAATCTCCACTTAAGAAGAAATAATGATAAAAAAAATATTACAAAACCTTATATTAGTTACGTTCTGTGTTGCAGATAAAAAGTAATAATAGATAGATTAGGACCTCGGCTTACTTTCGGGGGGAAAGAGTTTCAACTGTGAAGGAAAACATCGTGAGAAAGCCTACATGTCTTCATTGTCCGTAAAGGCATCTGAAGTCTACCAATCCGCACTTGGCCAGCTTGGCAGACTACGGCCTTAACCCTTCTCGAAGAGACTAGTACCCCGTAGTGGACCGGGCATGGATTGTGAATGATGCAGGTTTCTTAAGGATGAAATGATAAAGAGAAAATTTAAGTAATGGAATAATATACGTAACCGGTTCACTCTTAAATTCAGTTGAAATCTTTCAAAGCATCTTGCTTACCGTCAATATAACTACCGATATAAACCATGCATAATAAATAAAGTTAAGTTTCTTTTCTTAATTATGACTTAGTCCACTTCATCTAAAGATTGAGCGCTTTTTAACCCAGGCCTTTGTGGATTTTCCCACACGACATTTATATTAGAGAAATGATATGACGATCTAGATGTTCCGAAAGTAATCAGCAGAATTGATCTACCGTTTTAAGATTCTATTTAACAAACCAAATCGACTCCCACCTATTACTAATAACCACCTATCACCATCGCACCTTGTGACAACCTACGTAATTACACTAAAGAACATTGTACTTGTGTCTCTTTCTGGCAGCCTATTGAGCCCATAAGGAAAAGGTACAAATTAATACATTTCATTGCTATTTTAATCCAGTACCCTCGGTTCTCGAGGTCTTTTAGTTTACAAATCTTCAATTTATCTGTAGTAGGTATCTAAAGTATCTAATCTGTGGTTCAGGTTACTCTATGGCATAGATCTGTAAGATGTAAATGCTCTATGGTTTTCTGGTGGTGTTCGGCTAACTTGAGTTGTGAAGATCGTCGTGAATTTTAAGTTCGAATTATTCATAATTTTTGAAAAATTAAACCTCCAAAATGGCTCTTCACATACCTAAGGCACCCGGTGTTCCACAAATGTTAAAAGAGGGGGCGCGGGTGAGTTTTAAATATTATAACCAAATCTTTCTATGTCATGTGCAATGGTGTCCGCATGATATTTCAAATGCAAAAATTACAGTTATTACAAAAAGTTTTCTATAAATAGTTCCATTATCACATTAATAATGTTAAAATATTTATTTAAAACCAAAAATGGAAAGATAAGGACGTCTTATTCTGTTTTAGAGTATACTCAATTTTTATAAAGCATCCTGACTAATAATTGGGAGTTCAAGGACCCGGTATCCCTTTATTATATTCAAAAGTAAAAAGTTCCTTCAATATCCTAACTTGATGTGTATTTCTAGATGTTTTCTGGCTTAGAAGAAGCAGTCTACCGAAATATAAACGCATGCAAACAGTTTGCACAAAGTGTCCGATCGGCATACGGCCCTAATGGCATGAATAAGATGATTATAAATCACATTGATAAACAATTTGTGACAAGTGATGCAGGCACTATAATAAGAGAGCTGGATGTTGAACATCCTGCAGCTAAGCTTATGGTCTTGGCTAGTCAGATGCAAGATGCAGAAGTTGGGGATGGCACAAATTTTGTAATAGTGATGTCTGGAGCCTTGCTTGAGGCAGCAGATGAGCTTCTACGTCTTGGAGTTACTACAAGTGAAATTGCTGAAGGATATGAAAGGGCACTTGATAAGTGCCTCGAAATACTCCCTGAACTAGTTTGTCATGAAATCAAAGATTCTAAAAATGTTGATGCTGTTATTACAGGTATTAAACCATCAATAATGTCCAAGCAGTATGGAAATGAAGATTTTATAGCCAGTCTTGTTGCTAGAGCATCTGTAGCAATCCTGCCTGATAAAACCACATTCAATGTAGATAATGTCAGAATATGCAAAGTAAGTTGTGTATACCTTTTTATAAAGTCTCTTTAAAACATATACAGAAAAAAGTTGCTACCCATAAAAAATAATGAGTTTGGGTAATTTGACTACCTTTTTTGATGCTGTGCATTATATCAGCAAAAATTTTGTTGCCCTTAAGACATTATTTATATGTTTTTTTCTCACTGTAAGTACCAACCCTCAAACAGATGCTTTCATTCATACTTATTATAATAATAGAAAAATAAAAATTATGTAGCTAATGTTACAACCCAGAGAGATGGCCAGTGCCAAGGCTCAAATGTTAAGAGATTAGCCAAAGAAGATTTCTTATTGCAGAACTTGTAACCACTAGTTGTATGATTTTGCATTGTGTAAAGATACAAATGCTCTCCCTAGTTTGTAGTTAGAATGTTTGTAATGTTTCATACATAAACAACTAGTGAATACCCTTTACAATATCTATGTTTTATTATAGATCCTTGGAGCCGGTTTACTACAATCTGAAGTCCTTTCAGGCATGGTTTTTAAGAGGGAAGTTGAAGGAGACATTACAAATGCGATGAAAGCTAAAGTTGCTATTTACTCTTGCCCAGTTGATATCACCCAAACAGAAACAAAAGGCACAGTGCTCATAAAGTCAGCTGATGAACTTCTGAACTTTAGCAAGGGTGAGGAATCTCTCCTAGAAAAACAAATAAAAGAAATTTCGGACACTGGAGTAAAAGTGATTGTTGCTGGAGCAAAGTTTGGTGATATGGCCCTGCATTTCCTCAACAAGTATGGTATCATGGCTGTTCGTCTTAATTCCAAATTTGATCTTCGTCGTCTTGCTAAAACTGTTAATGGTGTTGTAAGTTGAAGTTGATGAATTGTTATTCCAATTTTGTCACAGCTACAAATAATTTTTCTAATATTGTGTGTATTCCAGGTTCTGCCAAGATTAACTACTCCAACAACTCAAGAACTGGGATACTGTGATGCAGTCCGAGTTGATGAGGTTGGAGGTACTAGGGTAGTTGTGTTTAACATGGAGAGTAATGAGTCTCGCATCTCCACAATTGTTATCAGAGGTTCAACAGAAAACTACATGGATGACATTGAGAGAGCCATTGATGATGGTGTGAATACATTCAAAGGAATTGCTAAGGATGGAAGGTATAAATATTTTTTCTTTTCCTAAAGGATCAATTAAAATAACAAATTATGTAGATTGCAGAAAAAAGTATTATATCATTAAATGGTATTAGAAAGAAGTACTGTACATGAGCTTAGTGGAGAGTCTTCTATAAGCTCTTATTGTCTCCTGTCTGGTCTAGTGTGAGATTTAAAAGTGGCTGCTTACCACCATATTTCGAAAAATGTGCTGCTAAATGTTTTGGCATTCCAGTATGGTAGTATATAGAAACTAATTTGGGGTGGGTTTGAAGTGACCACCATATACTACAATTTTAGATTGCACCATCACTTACCATCAGTTGAGATTGCAGACCAGGGCTAACTAGTATAAGATTTTTTTTAAATGTGAGGTTTTATAAAAAAACTATCATTTTGTCAACAGCATTGCGGATATGTATAAATTTTTCAATATTTGCATTCAGCCTCTGAGTTACATTTTACAAAAATGAACTATTTCAGGTTTGTTGCTGGTGCTGGTGCAACTGAAATTGAATTGGCTCAAAAACTCCTGCAATATGCAGATACACTGCCAGGCTTGGAACAGTATGCTGTTCGTAAGTTTGCTGTAGCCCTTGAAAGCATTCCACGAGCTTTAGCCGAGAACTCTGGAGCGAATGCCACAGAAGTTGTCAACAATATCTACAAAGCACACAGGGTAATTTTAAACTTTTCTTTCTTATAAGCGTACAATGGGTTGCAGCAGTTGTATATTATTAAAATAAAAAAATGAACAAGCATCTTTTTGCAGTTCTTACAGTTGAGTAGTGACAGATAAAGTATTTAAAGAACAAAATACACAACCAAATGTTAAATTCTTATATTTGTAATTATGTTACAGGAAAACAACAAGTATGCTGGATTTGATATTGATTCAGAAAGCAACGGTGTTATTGATGTAAAAGAAAAGGGTATTCTTGATTTATATGTACTGAAGTACTGGGGCCTTAAGTATGCGGTGGGTGCAGCAACTACTATTTTAAAGGTTGATCAAATTATTATGGCTAAGAGAGCTGGTGGACCAAAAGCTAAAGCAAAGGCAAGCAGTGATGATGAATCGTAATAAAACTTAAACAGAGGGTCAATTATCATAGAGTGACACCAATATGATGATTGGTGGTTTGCTGAAACTCGCACTGTTGGCTCTAAATACATACTGGAGTGAGGGTATTAATTCAGACAATATCAACAATTGTGATAACCACAATATCATAATCACAAATTTTGCAAATGACCCACTGAATAATTAACATGATAGAAGATATTTTATTTTTAAATGCAACACATTAATTTTTAACAATTGCTATTACTTGTTACTTGAGTGAATGCTTGGTTATAATACAGCTAGATAACTTTATAATATTAATAATATTATAATTTATTCAGTTTCCACTTGCTTGTCTTTGTGGACACTAAGTATTATATTAAAATATAATTTACTTAATTAACTACGTGTTTTATTTACAACTAGCGGTTGCCCAGAAGTTCACGTTTCCTTCGGTTTTTATAGAAAAAAGCTTGAACAATTTGTTTTTTCTCTTGAGCGCGAGTTTTCTGCACGCCCTAAATGAAAACTGCAAGCGCGCGTGGCGGCCAGTTTTCGCATAGACAAAGAAGAGCCGTGTGATGTCCGGTTTAAAATTCTGCATAAGAGTCAAAAGGGACGATTTTGACTTGAATCATCGAAAGTAACAATTACTATTAAATCGACAACTCCATTTTTGACAAGACAATGTCTTATAATTCAATGGAGCCGGCTGCACGCACGAAAAAACATGACGTATGCGGCGTGACCTCGCTCTGAGGCGTTCCATTCAAGGCTTGAAGTGCAAGCAAGAGCGCGGAACGAGCGACAAAGAGGCACAGTCGGCCTCCGCGTTCGACATCTGTCTCTCTCCTACTTGAGTGAGCGATGCGTCCGCGTGGACAGCTTCTATACAATAATACATTTACATGTTTTCGGCAAGGATGAAGTGCAGTGAAAAGTGAATGTGGTGTCAATTGTTTATAGCAACGATAATATCTATCAAACAAATAAAATTAAAAGTTTCTTTTGAAAAATGCAACCATTCCATCAGTATTTTCTTACGACGTTGTCACGTTCAACTATCGTGAGCAAGCCAACTTTACAGACAACCATTTTTTTAATAAGTAGGTAAATATGCAAGACCGTAAGCTAAAGAGCAAGAGAGATTGCCTGATTGACCGAACAATCAGGCGGTCTCATAAGAGTTTTGGCCAATTAATCCTAGTAATTTAATTTTGTCCGTTCGTCTTAACTTGATCGAAATGATTGTTAGTGGACCAAACATCCATTGGTCCGTCGAGCTATGTCTTAAACATAATGTTTTGGATGTTTACTGTTTAGAGTACCTAGACAGTCTTCGTCACCTTATTAGAAACACGGTTTGTACTAAGCTCTGCCATAAATGCTTCAAAAACAGCATAACCATTGAGGAGTTAAACTCTCATCGCCAAAGCATAGATACATAATTTGATGCTCCCGGCTCTATGCTGTCGAGTGTCGACTACTAGCGACTAAACCAAGGAGCCAAAGACTATAATAGTATACTTATTGGAATTTGGATAGTTCGATTGTCGACTGTCACAGTGTCATGTCGATTTAATTTTTTGCAGTAAGGTGGACTGTTGGTGTGCGGAATTGATTATTTTCAATAAAATAGAAGCTTATTCTTGCATTTATTATTTATAAAACGATAAACATGTCTTCGTATAAGGTAACTATAAGTAATTCTGATCAGAATTAAACTATTAAAAATATGTGAATAAAGTGTTTTGTTTTAGACCGTTCCATGAATAGAAATAATAAAAAATCAGTTACATTTGCAACAATACAAAGACGATTATAATTGAATGAACATTATTTTATATGTTTTGTATGATTACAGCCAATTGACTCAAAAAGAGAAGAATTTAGACGTTATTTAGAACGTGCAGGAGTAATGGACGCACTTACAAAGGTTCTTGTGAGCCTTTATGAAGAGCCAGATAAACCAGAAGATGCCCTTGAATATGTGCGTAAACACCTTGGTACAGACGGAGGTGAAGATGAATTGGAGGCAGCAAAGGCCCGCATAGCTGAGTTGGAAGCCGAAAACGCTATGCTTAAAGGAGAGTCAGCGCCAACAGAAGGCTGATTCATAATTAGTTTTACTATTTGTTGATCTCAATGTGAAATGATCTCAATAACTCTTGTTGATTCTAAAGAAATATATGAGATATATGTATATATTTTATTTGTTAAAGAATAAGATGTTTAAGTTTATGTGCTGGAAGCACGAAAGTTTATGTTTCTGTATTCTAATTTGATTAAGTTTCTACTCATTATATATTCCAGGCTCTAGAACAATATTTTTTATACTAAGTTGTGCCAAATGCACAAATATTTTGGGTTCGCTTATTTCAATTGAATAGTTTTAAGGTTGAGTTACAGAATTTTTAGAATATTGGTGTTGCATTTATCTTCCTAGAACATTATAGATACAAAATTATCAGGTTACATCCTGTTTTCTTATAACTATTAAAATAATGAGGTAATTGCATAATCTTTAACACAATAAGGAAGTGACCTGAAATACTCTTAACTCTGTAACAAAATTGCTTTAACTTCTACTAATAAAAAATATAATAACAACAAATTTTGCATTTACTAATTTTACCTATTGTTAAAAAGAATATAGGCACCTATACTACTGCTTAAACTACCTCATAGGTCCAGTGGATGTTTTATTGTAAACCAAAGGGTTCAATTCTCAGGTTGAGACAGAAATTATCCCCATGCATATGATCAAGCACGCTGCAAACTAATCTTGGAACACAATTAAGTCTGCAGCTTGGTCAGCAGACTCAGAGTCAAATGGAATTTGGGATTAATAAACCTTATAACATGAAACAGTATAGTAACATATTATATTGGAGCAAAGTGAACTGTGAATAGGCTAAGCTCCAAATCTCGTAGGTACTTATAAGAGGACAGCAAATTTTTTTCATTCATTCAAATTATTAATTATTAATTATAAGATAATTATTTCAAAAGTAAGCTCACCTCAGATACATCTGGACTGAGGTCTTTGAAAAGTGTTTGTTATAAGTGATGACTCAGGCCTAACACAACCATGTTAGTATTGGTTTTGGTTAATATAATTATGGGCCTCATAAGCAGGCTATTTGCAGGCAGCAAAGAGAAGTTTAATGTATCTGCATATCTGAAAGTTACTGAGGTAACTGAATGAGCTGAGTGAAGTTAACCTGGGTTTGCACTCACATCAGTCCACAGTGCCAACTCATATTGGAAAGTATACTTTTGGCAGCTAGATGGACATTGTTGTATGCAAGTAGTACAGGACCATGGAGTTAGGTAATCCTACGTCCAGAATCATAGTAAAAAGACTTAGGTGTAGCAATAGATATCAATCAATTAATATGATGATGATAATGACAATATCTTCTCAGCTCTGAACAATTATTATTATTATAATGCCTGAACTCAAGATTGATTAGAAGTGAAGGTAAAAATAAAATATTAGTGGCCATGTTGTAGAGGATCTTTACTTAAAATCATTGAACATGACTACATACAGATAAATAATTATTTGCTACATGATCAATAAACTGGATTATTTGTTTGTTCAAACAGCAGCACTGATGAGTTCTGTATACTTCTTTACTTTGCTGGCAACACTCATATCTACATATTTGTCACCAATTGAAACAACCATGCCTCCAATCAAAGATGGATCCACTGTGGCAGTAAGTTGTAGGGTCTCATTGCCTTTTAGGAATTTCTGGAAAAAAAAATATAAGTGACTTTACAAAAAAACATTTTACTGTATTTAGGTTTTTTTTTTAATTGAGCTTGTCTGGTGAAGTACTGTTCACCATGCTTATTTCTGCCGCTAAGCAGCATTGTTGCAATGCTGTGTTCCGGTCTGAAGGGTGTGGTTGCCAGTATAACTACAGGCACATGAGGCTTAGCACCTATGCCTTAGGGTAATAGACACAGGTTGGCATTTTGAAGAATGTGTCACTTGCATGCCCTGCAAAGTGTTGTTTGGTTTATAGGTGATGATTTTCCACTTCTCATCAGGTGGGCCATAGGCTTGGTTTGTCAATTATAACTATAGAAAAAAGGTACTGTGTTAGTTTAAAAAAACATCTTTTTAACTTTATGTACTGATGGGGTTGTGTCACAGTACCATACCATAGTAAGGAAATAGGCATTGTTTATCTGAGTGCCTTTGTAATCAATTATTACCACTAAAATGCAATAATTAGTAAAGACTATCATCCTGGCTTGAACGCAGCACGGTGGATTGATGCTCTTAAACCCTCACATACAATATTAATAGGCTGCATTGATGATTAATTGTAAAAAATAATAAAATTTATTGACTGTTTTACATAAAATACAATAAAAACAGCTTAAAAAACATCTAAACACCATTTAATAAGTACATTGATAAATATAGATAGCAGCTCTGACAAAAGTTTACACATAGTCAATGAATATCAACAGTGCATTCACTATGTGGTCCTCTATTTTATATAGATAGAGGATAAGTTATAGTGAATGGACTGTAGAAGAAAAGCATAGCCTTAGATTTAGACCCATCAATTTAGTTGAGAGATTTATTATTAATAATGGTGCTGTTGCTTTAATAAACTGCCCTTCTTAATACTCATAAAGTATACCTTCAATGCAGCTTCCAGATTTTGTTTTTGAGCCTGGTCCAAGGGTTTGGCAGTGATGACCTCACAAGTCACCTCTCCACGGTGAGCTGCCATCATGATTTTGAATGCATTGATAACTGCCTCTAATTTGCCTAAGCGCCCGTTTTCAGCCATTAGTCCCAATAGATTGCCTGTAGTAGCTGAAAGGCTTGTCTGTAAAATGTATAAACAAAATTAGAAGTGGTTATCAAATAGACAAGTGCTGTAATCTAAAATAACCATATACAATTCTAAGAAGCAGTAGATATTATATGTTGTATTTATACATATAAGGAGTTACACAGGATCAATGGAGACAGCTATGCAAGTATCGCTATATAATCAAATCAGAAATGAGGAGATACATAGAACAAACAGAGTTGGCAATGGACAAGCACGTTGCTTGGAGATCCAATAGACATTACACCCCCAAGATGCTAGAACTGGAATGTCAGCATAAAACGAGTGACAGAAAGAAATTATAAAAAAAGTGACAGGAAACAGCTGGATACAAGCAGCACAAGAGTTGTGCATGTGGAAATGACATCCTACAAAAGACATCTTTGGTTGTGCAATGGTTTATGATGATTTATGTCAAAACAATATAAATGTTTAAATCCTTGTGGTACAAAAATCACACACGAATAAAATATAATTTTGGATCAATCCAGTGCATTGTATCCAAATATAAATAAAATTTGTTAATAGTGCCATAAAATAGGCTAAATAACAGATGTTCTGAATAAAAACAACTACTTACTTTAGAAGCAAGATGTTTTAAAGCATCTACTTTTAAATTTCTCTTAAGAGTGGGGTTAATGAGGAACTCCTTCAGTTTTGCATCAGTTTGAATGGACTTCTGGAATTGTGTGAGCTCTTTCTCAACTGCATCCAAGCTTTTGCTTTTTGTACCTGCCGAATATAGAGCGGATGCATATCTACCCTCCAAACCAAAAACTTGTACAGGAGGTTTGACAAGCTGAGCCGCAGTCGACGATGTGCTAAGAGAGCGCACCTGGAACGATTACGTAATGTCAAAATTTACTGAAACAATAAGTTATTTATTTAAAACAAAATTCAGTTTACCAGCATATTAGTCTTCATCATTGACATTGTAACGAGTTTATATACAGCAAATAGTGAAGAAAAGGGGTCGGAAGGGTAACGAAACAGTAGTTTTACTTTTCTTTACTTTTTGACTTGAAAACCCGTGGTATGTCACTGTCGAAATGACAGCTGACAAATGCACAGAAAACGCACAAGATCCATAGACAATTTTTCTTCACAGAGCAAGCAAAAAATGAATTAATTTTTTTTATCTCAGATTTTCATACGCTTTGCTGTAAAATGTCATTCATCTGTCACTTGTGTGCTGTCTTGGCAGGTAGTTCGCGCTAGAAAATACCTAGAAAACTGGATCTTTGAAAGTTATGGCCACGCATTAGAGCATAACTCTAACAAATAGTTGTTTTAAAACAGTCGTAGACGTCCACACTGAACTAATTCATCATACTTTGTATGTAGTGGCATTACAAACTAATAGAAGTTAAAACAGAAACCATGACTTCTAATGAGGGCCGAGCTCAATCAAACTTGCATCAGCAAGATTTATCAAAACTAGTAAGTTTAAAACTTTTAATACTTTAAAGAGCGGCACATGTATGCTTATATTCCACGTATTTTCGTGGTTTACTTCACTTATTAGTGGCACTTTTAATAATATGAGTAAATTTCATAACCTATAAATGTGTTGAAAATATTATGTTGCAATTTTGCTATTGAAGAAATGAATCTGAATCTCATTCTCTCGTTTCAAATTTTGGAATATTTACTAAAAGTACAAATAATTAATCATCATCATCATTTAACCCATTACTGGTCCACTACAAAGCACAGGTGTCCATGCAGAACAAGAAGGGTTTTAAATTATAATGTAATTAAAATAATTTTAGGATGTCACAAAATTATCAGCTTTGTCACCTGAAGTTATATCCAGACAGGCTACTATTAACATTGGTACCATAGGCCATGTAGCTCATGGAAAATCTACAGTAGTAAAAGCAATTTCTGGAGTGCAGACTGTTAGATTCAAGAATGAATTGGAGAGGAATATTACTATTAAATTGGGTAAGTACAACTCCACTTTAACTTGTTTTGTAATGATAATAACTTTATCATTACTTTTTAGAGAAAAGTAGCTTTCTTTTAAAAATATATATATGTAAAAGTGTGCTAAAATAAATAAATAGACTAGCTATCGTTATTGCAGAATCTTTTCTAAAATAGATGAGATTATGTTGTTGTGCTTATTGCAGTTGTTGTTTATTGGCAGTTATTATGACATTCTACTTCCAGTGACATATTTTATCCTATTGTGTCAGCCAATGAGATGTTTGCAAGTTCTCCATATTGCTATCTCAAAACCAAGCTAAAAAGAGAATAATATTTAATAACAATAGAACTATATCAGATACTGAAAATACAAATATATATTAGTTACTTACTTCTTCATTTGATAATATTTCAGATTTGTTTATTGAAATAAAATCACACTTTTATATCCCATCATTCTCAGAGAACATAATATACATAAAGCTAAAATTTATTTATACAGTTGCTTTAAGTAATTATATATAACACATTAACCATGAAGCAAAACATGCTTGAGAGGTAAAAATCCTCAAGGGCATGTAAAGTTCACAAAAAAAAGTATTTGGATAGGTTTAATCAATCAGTTAATCGGTTTACATTTGCAATGTTTAGTATACCTGAACCACACCAACTTGTAGGAATATTAACTAACAATTATTGGTTTTTAAATTTTTGTAATTATACAATAACATCCAAGAACGATTCTGTTGTAAAATGATACATAAATAATCATCACTTTTTAATTTGTGTCTATACAGTCAATAACAAAATATTTATTTATGCCAGAATAATGATTGTGTTGGTAGTTGTGTGACTCAAAAATTGTTCATCAACTTTACTCATTTTAATGAAAATTGTCAAAATATTAAGATAGTGCATATACTTTTCTCTACCACTTTTTCTAATTATTGTGATTTTACCTTGGACATACTAATGAATTTACAAAGTTTTCTGCATGACCAAAAATTAGTTTTAAAAAGATAGGGTTTGACTTTGGAGACTGATTCAAGTCAAAGTAAAAACTTCCAGCCTTGAAGTAGATCCAAAAAAGGCCCCTTTAATATAAAAAAATCTGGTTTTGTGAGATGGCTTTGATAAATACATAACTTAATTTTACCTAACCTTTTCCTTAAATAAATGAAAAACATTTAATGTGTGAATAGAGAAATGTAAGTGGCCTATTTGCTTCTATAAAGCGTCTTTTAGATGCAAATGGGCTCAATGCAGACTGGATTTGGTCATTCTGTATTTTTTTTTTCTTTTTCTTACATAGCTTTTCAATGACCACTGGAATATCCCTTGCATACTTTTTTGGTCTATTATTACTATGTTCATGGATTCTGGACCCTTATTTTTAATTTTGAAATCACCGGATTAGCTACTTTGCAATATACCATGTGGATTAAAATGGAATATCATTTCAATCACTTGATTGATTATATATTTATTTAAATATTAAGTAGATAAAATTGAACTGACTTTTAATTTAAAACACATGGTATGTTGCAGAGCGCCTGAACGACTCAGTCCTAAGAATATACCATCAAAGAGCAGATGAAAGAGACGAAAGTAATTTTTTTGAAAAAATTAAAAAAGCTAAAAAGAGAAATTTACTTCCTGACTTGGAGAAAACTCTTGGAAAACCACCAAATAAAAAACAAAAAAAACAAGAACCAGAAGAGTTCATTATAGAAAAAATTATAGATTTCAAGTTTAAGTTTGGCAAAGAAATGTTTTATATTAAATGGAAAGGCTGGAATGATAGTGAAAACACGTGGGAACCAATTGAAAATCTTGATAACTGTCCTGATGTACTAAATGAATTTGTGAGAAATAAAGAGTTGAAACATTATGATCAAATGGAAAAACTGAAGGAAGAAATCTCTTTTGATAATTTGCTTGGTGAACAGAATCTCATCAATAGAATTGATGAGATTGAAGAATCAGATCTAACAAAACTAAAATCAAACCTATTCCTTAAGTTGCTATCTATGATAAATTTAACAGAAGAAGAGGAGCTTCACGTATCTGATCTTGTTCAAGATGCAAGGAATCTCTTACAACTGTATGTTTCAACAAGAAGGCGATGTCGTCAATTGATGGCACTCAGAGATTGGGAAGACTATTTAAATCAAGTTGATAAATCTAAAAAGCTTTGTGTGGAAAATGATGTTGATCTTACTGGGCCACCAGAAAACTTTACATACATAAATGAGTCAATACCTGGTGCTGGTGTGACTATTCCAAATGAACCGCCCATAGGCTGTGAATGTGTAGCCTGCAATTGTAGATCAAAGTCATGTTGTGGTATGCAAGCAGGTTTATTTGGCTACACTGTCCATAAAAGACTCCGGGTAGCATCAGGAACACCAATATATGAATGTAACAAGGCATGCAAATGTTCCTCAGAATGCAACAATCGTGTAGTTCAAAAAGGCAGATATGTTAAACTCACCATATTTAGAACACCTAATGGTTGTGGATGGGGTGTCAGGACTGAACAGAAGATCAAACAGGGTCAATTTTTATGCCAATATGTGGGTGAAGTAATAACATTTGAGGAAGCAGAAAAACGAGGAAGAGAGTATGATGCAAATGGGTTGACCTATTTATTCGACCTAGATTTTAACTCTTGTGAGAATCCTTACGTGGTAGATGCATGTAATTTGGGAAATGTATCACATTTTATAAATCATTCATGTGATCCGAACTTAGGTGTGTGGGCAGTATGGGCAGATTGTCTCGACCCAAACCTACCAATGCTAGCTTTATTCGCAACAAAGGATATTGAAGCTGGTGAAGAAATATGTTTTGATTATTTACAAAAGTGTAATGACAGTGATGATGAGCTAACCAACAATCCTATTTTACCCAAGGAGACAATTGAGGAGGAAGATGCCTGTATTCCGAGTGCTTCAGAAGCAAATACTGCCACACCATCTGTATCTCCCATTAAGTCTCGATTCGAAATACAACAACAGAATATAGCATTGCTTAGAAACCGTACTGAATGCAAGTGTGGATCTATTAAGTGCAGAAAATATTTATTTTAATGTTTAATTTTATAACGATCCTACGGAAGTTAAACATTGTTTAAAACACATGTTATTATGTTGCATGTTCTTAAATAGCTCCCATGGCAGTTAACAATATACCATAATTGGTTGTTTCATAATGTTAAAAAATATTGTTTTGTAAAAATGTTTAAGTTCTTTGTGGTAATGTCTATATATTCTTTGATGTTGCATATTGTACTAAATTCTTATTATGAATGTTCTTTTTTCATTCGAATTGCAAGTTTATGGATATAATGAATTTTGTTGTTTCATAAAGTACTATCACACAACGCCAAAAACCTTGATGTTGTGTTGTGAAACTTGTTGAATCAGTAGTGTAATTTCTCAGTAGGGTTTATTAAGTTTGTAACTAAAAATGAAAAGCAGGCTTCTGAATTTCTCAAACACAATGTTGAGTGGCAATTTGCAATTCCCGTTAAGAAATACTCCTATCTTATATTCTTAGTACTTATTTTCTTCATAATATTCAAATTGAGTCAAATAATGCCAGAATATTTTATAAATGAACAGATAAATTGAATGCTTTGAATTCTTTTATGAAAATTTTGATAGAAAAGCAAAACTAAATCCAAAACGCATTCAAGAGGTAAAGTATTGCTTTGAAATAATTTTAAACTTTCAACAAAGAAAAATAGATATGGTACCCCACTGAAGCTTACAATCCAAGGTCATTCTTAGAAAACATCTACAACTCTTTTTTTAAATTTTCTTAATACTTCAATAAACTCTTGATTTCAAAAGTTGTTGACAAATAACGAGTGCAACATTGCACGGTTGATATTGTCAAATTATCTGATTTTATCTGTCTTAAAAATTACAGATGTATTATTTATATACAGGTATTGTTAGCAAAATTATGGGTGTATCGCTCGCATCTGTTTATAAAAGTCGCGTTCTCAATTATTTGAATGCCATATAGCTCAGGTTACATTCAAACAATTGAGAAGTTGGTTAAATCGAGTTTAGTATTTTTAGTTGCATACAAAACTATTATTAAGTGGTTAATAAACAGATATACACACTAAACCTAATACAATTAAATGAAAATATTAGCTTGCCTGTTAAATTAATAAATTATTTAAGATTGTTACAAAACCCTCTTGCAATTTATGATCCTTTTTAGGAAGAAGCTCTACAAGTAAATATTATTAGTCTGTGCCTTAACATTGTATTATGGTGCCTTAACATTATATACACATATGCTGACATTTGTTTGTTATGTATGATACATATTAAGGATTTTATAGGAAATGTTGAGAGCTGAAGTATTTAAATACTGATATATTGACCTAAAATTAATTAGTTTTAAGATATAGGTATTAAAATAGTATTTTTCTATTTCTCTTTTTAATGACATTAAAGGAATAGTTTTATTATAATATTTACATTATTAGATTGTTACTATAGTATACATAAGTTGTTAATTATGAATGAAGAGATGTCTTTAAAATCTCACCCCTTATATTAATTTTTTTTAAGTTGCGTTCAGACTAACAATTTATACAATACATACTTACGGAATATATATATAATTTGACATCAACCAAAATCGCAATTAGATTTTACTGTTTCAAGCACCTATTGTAAATATTTGTTACAAATTAAATTTAAGTAATTATATATGTATTTCGAAGCAATTATCTCTTATCAATTAAAAAGCTTATATTTCTGAAAGATATTAGAAAACTTTTAAATTTTTATCTGTCTGATTGTCTGGGGCGGCTTGACCGATTTTGAAAAAACTTTTACAGGCATTTAGAGTGTTTCTCCCATCATCATCATTCTAGCTAAATTTTCTAGGTTTCTCACATAAGAGTTAAAAAAATGATCTAATGTGCTTTAAAATGTAGCAGGTTATTATGTACATTATAATTTAAATTGAATAATCAATAAAATTTCTATGAAAATGACTTTATGTTTATATATTTGGGTAAAACTCCGCATCTCTCATCATTAAGTAAGCACTGAAGATGAGATAAAGATATGTGTCTCATTTGCATGTACAGCACATAACCGAATTACGGAATACTGTTTGAAGGGTGCAAGGGTCCTGTAAAAATATTCAGTCAAAAGAAGCATATTTATTTTTCCATTCAAACTAATTTAAAACATTCTAAGTGTCAATTATAACACGACACGCGCATAGTACCTACGCTACGCGACACGTACTTTTTTGCATGTGATGTTGGAGCTGTATTTGATGGCTTACAGTAAAAACGATGGCAGTGCTTTACTCAAAAATTATTAGCGTTTCGGTTTCACAGATAAGTCTTACTAACGTTAGTAAAACATACTTGACAGGGAAGCTTAATAAAAAGATGTTTACATAATAGGGCAGTAAGAAAAAATTGACTGTACGTACGTACGTTCTTCGTGAAATGTGAAGAATATCCAAACAGTTTCGTCTACTGCGGTTTTAAGGTTGAACCAATCTACTTAAGCTAAGATAAACTACACTATCAAGTATCTTACTAACTTCTCAAATTAATGCTTATATGGTATATTTATACGTAGGATCAGTCTTAGAGCGACGTGCGACTAATCAGAGAAATAGGCATCAAACATTTTTGGTGCGGAGTTTGTCAAAAAGCCAAAAAAAAGTTCACGGTTTATGATATTATATAATAATTCTATTTAAGCAGTGTCCTTAAATATTGGATAGAAGCAGGCGTTACTTTGCAGAGTTCCATGATATATTATGAAAACGTGTGTAGAGGGTACATTGCCAAAGATCTGTTTGGTGTGAAGTATAAGGATTGAAGAAATTATAAATTATACCATAGTGATTATCCTGCTTTTCGCGGAGTATAGAAAATTAAGCTTAGTTTTCATAATAAGCAGTGTCCATTCCGTCAATTATGGGACACCGACCTTGATATCTATAACAAGCTAAAACTTTCCAATATGTATTTTGTTAAGGTTACGCGAACGCTAAAATCTACAAATGCGACAACCCAAAATGCGCTCGACCCACAAGTTTTATTTCGGGCGGCTCCTCAAAGGACGACAACTTCCCGTGCCTGCGCACCGCTTGCACTGGGCGCTTCCAGCTCGTACGTCACGTCAGCTTCGTGGACTGCCCCGGTCACGACATCCTCATGGCAACCATGCTTAACGGAGCCGCCGTCATGGACGCTGCTTTACTTCTTATTGCTGGTGAGAAAAACAAGCAAACAATCCTACTAGAAACATTTGTGCCAATTCTGCTTTACATGAATCTCTAAACTAAATTTATATGTCTAAATATATTGCTGTCCTTTTCCAGGGATACAGTGTGAAAAGATCAACACTGCTTTTAGACTTGTCAATTTGGTTTAAAGATTTGTGGTTTGTGTATAACAGAAACAGTACTGCGGATGCCGAATCCGTTGTCGTAACTGAACGAATCTAATTTGGTAGGTACAAACTGGTGTTTCCACAAAGTCTATCTTTATATTATTATTTTTGATATCCATTATTTCGGCCCTGGTAATGAAAACGGCGAAGAAAATGCTACTTTTGACGTACTCGTTTTTTAGGGCTTATCGCTTCCGGTTTGAAAAAAAACGAGTAGGATATATAGTAAGCTCCTTTTGCAGCTGCACTACAAATCTGAAACTGAGTTATAGCAAAAAGTATAGAACTCGTCTTTTTCATTAGCACGGCAACTATTTGCTTTTAAGCAACTACTGGCACTCTAAAACTATGCATAGAACTTTCTTTAACTATATGTAATTTGGTCATAGGACCTTCACACTCGTTCTCGCTAATTACTCTCTGAGTAGTCACTTATTTGCATTCGGTATATAAAAGCCAATTACAAGGCAGAAAAGCTTTCAAATTAATTAATATAGAAGTGTTGTAGCGTTGAAGTAGTCATTCAGAGTTTTGTCACGTTCTGATATTTGAAAAGTTGTGTCAGTTGAGGTTTGATAAAACACGGCATTAGTTTTTGCTTTTATTTTTTGCAATAAGGCAGTTGAGTTACTGTACGCTTCTGTACATTAAAACTGTCGCTGGGTTAGTTGGATAGTAGTCGCAAAAGGAAAACTCTAGAGAATTCTTCCTGTTTCTTTATTGTTCTTCTTTCTTGTGTAACAGCTACCGCTTGCCGTTGGGAACCGACCCGGCGTACAAACGGGTGCGGTATTTATATGAATTTTGCCACAAATGTACAGGCCCTCTGATTGGTTATGTTTCTCGGCCAATCAGAGGGCGTTATTTCGATCCAATCACATAGGGTTACATTTTAGGCAATTATTGTTAAATATGCTAATTTCTAAGTGCTATTACATATTAAATTATATTGTAACTATAAAATAAAACTATTAACAGGTTAGATTAAAATTAAAACACACGAAATATTGACTTTGACGAACTCAGTGGGCGACGTCCTGTCTCTTTCCCGCTCACGCCTATCGTCCCGCACAGTTATCGAATGCAATGTATTAACCAACTATTGAACGGTCTAACGAGTCCCAAACTCTGGAGAGATCGTATGACCACACAGTCTACACCATAGTCATCGCAATCAAAACATGTGTACATTCCCCAGGCAACGAGTCGTGCCCACAGCCCCAGACGAGTGAACATTTGGCTGCCATAGAGATTATGAAACTGAAACACATACTCATCCTGCAGAACAAAATAGACTTGGTGAAGGAGGGCCAAGCCAAAGAGCAACACGAGCAAATCACCATGTTCGTAAAAGGAACAGTGGCGGAGGGTGCACCTATTGTACCTATTTCAGCTCAGCTTAAATATAATATTGAGGTTGGTTTATAGTTTTAATGATGTCTCTGTTAAATGACTCAAGATAATTGTGTCTAGGATTTACTTGTCCTGTCCCTTATTTATAGAACGAGAAAATAGTAGATTTAATTAGCCCTACGGCACGGCTAGCATGGGCAGGAGACAATTATCTCCCCGGGAAAGTATAAAAATATAACTTATCCCACAGCTTTATCAACTGTCAGAGCATTGGCGCACAAGTGGAAATAATATCCAACTTAAGCTTAATTTTCATAATATGTTTTGGATTTACGCAAAGTAACTCCTACTTCTATCCAATATTGAAACCATTAAAAATAAAAATTAGCAACACAAAAAAGTAAATATGATTTCATTTTACTCTGGTCACTGGTTTCATTTGTAAACCTATCATCAAGATTATTTATAAAGCGTGGAACTATTGGTTGGTATGGTTGTGCTTGTCCGTTAACCATATTTATTCGATTAGTTGTTTAGTTAGAACATAAAGGAAGGACAACAAAACAAAAACACTTTCGCGTGTATAATATTAGCGAGGATGAGGATTTTAAGCATTTATATATTGTCGTGCAGGTTCTGTGCGAGTATATTACAAAGAAGATTCCCGTGCCAATGCGAGACTTCACGTCTCCGCCGCGGATGATCGTGATCCGTTCGTTCGACGTGAACAAGCCGGGGTGCGAGGTCGATGACCTGCGCGGCGGCGTCGCCGGTGGATCCATCCTGCAGGGCGTACTCACCGTCGGCATGGAGATCGAGGTGAGGTTATTGCTGTGTGCTACGATACTATTTTCCTAATAATACATTTTTACTCTCCATATCTCTCTGCCTAGGGTCACTGGTAGAGATCTTTTATACAGATAAATATGTCGTTTTCCACATATTTTCTTGTCTATCAAATTAAATCAAATCAAAATACACTTTATTGTACACCAAATACAAAGAATTAGAAAACAAAAAAAAAAGAAAACGTACAATAGGCGGCCTTATCGCTTAAAAGCGATCTCTACCAGGCAACCAGTTGTATTGTTTATGATAATTTAATAACAAATTGCAATATAATAATAAAGCCTTTTATTCTGAACTTTTTGTGTACAACAGATATATCACTTTTTGTCTCAATCAACTGATGACCCGGGATAGTTCACTACTCCCTTCTTCTATTTATTTATTATTTATTATTATTTTTAAGTAAATATAATTTTTATATACATATTTTATATATAATTTTAATAGTACAAATATTGTTTTTTGTATATTATATGTATGTATCTAAGTAATGAAATATTTATTTTATGGGTATATGTATATATGCACCACCTAACTATTTTCCGTACTTTTTTTTTTCTTCGTGTGGAAGAAATCGCTATCAAGCGATAAGGCCGCCAAATTGTATAAATTGTTTTGTTATACTTTTTTTCTTTTTTGTGGTGTGCAATACAAGTACATATATTCATTCATTAATTCATATAAGATTGGTACAATGAGGTGCGTACAGTGTTACACTTATCTATAATTGACTGTGTTAATACGTAAATTGCCTTGTGATGACGACAGATCAGAATACAGTTGTCACCACCCCTCTTCTTTCCGCGGGTGTCGTACGAGGCGACTAAGGGAATGTAACGGAGCACGGGCAGCAGCGTCCTCTGTGCTACTACTACCATCTACTGCGATAACCAATCCGCCTGCCCAGCGTGGTGATTGTGGGCAAATCTTCCAGTTTGGAGAGGTCTTAGTCCAGCAGTCGACTGTAGTAGGCTGTTGATGTTGATGATCCTTCTATATAGTTTAAAGATCATTTAAACTACTATACAATCATGACACCATGCAATCCCACTGCTGGGCACTGGCCTTGTCTCTCACGGGCCGTTTTAGAGAATAGATCCCCCACGCTGCTCCAGTTCTGCTGGTGGGCTATCTTATATTTATAATTCTGCTGTGCGTGTGTATGTCACAAAACTCCCTTCAAACGGCACCGATTTGAATGATTTTTTTTGTATGCGTTAGGGTGGCACCCTGGATGGTTAAGATTTACAAATCAGGCCGACAATTGGCGCTGCAGACGGTATCTAGGTTAATCTATACTGCAACTAAACGGCTGATTTATTCAGGTGCGAGTCTGATTTAATATGTAAGTTTCAGTGTTGGATAGCCCATCTATCGAAGAAGGCTATAGAGTAAATATCATCACGCCAAAACGAATAGGAGTGCTATACTCCTACCAATGAAGAATGTTTCAAAATCGGGGGTTTGATAAAATCACGTATAAAAAAGTTGTTGCCCTTTAAAAGTTCTAAAAAAAGCCTGGGACAGCATATGTCTATCTTCAAGGTTAAGGTTGACTAAGTCGCGAGGGACCTCTAGTAACTAAAATATATACATAAAATTTTAAAGTAAAACACCGCCAGGTGAGGCCGGGGCTCGTGAGCAAGGACGCCGACGGCAAGCTGACGTGTCGGCCGATCTTCTCCCGCATCGTATCACTGTTCGCGGAGCAAAACGAGTTGCAGTTCGCAGTGCCAGGCGGCCTCATCGGTGTCGGCACCAAGATCGAGCCGACGCTGTGCCGCGCCGACAGGCTCGTCGGACAGGTAGTTATATTGTTTTGTACACTTTGTAGAAATACTATCTATTCCTAGATCTACGGCCTCACACCTTAAAGTGCAGCTAAACTAGGTAGAAAGATCTTAAACTATTTCACTATTCTATATAATTTAACATGTTATTTTTGGACCATATTTCTGACTAAACGGTTATTATCACTTTATATATCGAAACTGTTTGTACTTTACCAAATTGGGTCAGTTTTCTTATGCTCTATATAATTTAACATTAACTATTTAAATGACATTTCCCTCAATATAAATGTATTTTTTTCTCCGCGGCACTAGATCCGCTAGTTTGTGACACAGCTTGATGGATCTTACAGCTTATAGTCTCATGTCTCTCTTCTTAACAGTTTTTTCTCATTCTAACTGACAATCTAGTTTTTTATTCGCAAGTCGTGGCATTCTCTAAGTGGGTCTACAATATTACATTAATATGTTTCCAGTTTTTGTTTAGTTTTATAAGGGGGCGTTCATAAAATACGTGAGATGTTTAAGAGTCCCCTCTTAAACATCTCATTTGACTATTTTGGTCCAGATTGTACATTCTTAAGATTTAATCTTAAGAGTAATCGTAATACAATTAAGATCAAACACTTATTCGTTCGGAAGGGAAAGGAAATCATTCATACTTCGACGTTATACATCTACTGACTGTCAAACCACCATATTTGTCTTATACCAAATAGCTCAACTTTGAAACCCACATTTTGAAAAAACTCGTGAGATTGGGGTTGGGGGAGAAGTTGAATAAAATCTCACGACATCTCACCAGGGGGGGAGGGAGGCACGGACAATTTAAAAAACACCTCACTTAATTTATGGACTAAGAGCCCCCTAAGAGTTATTGTAACCTGTTGATTGTCGATTAAAAAAATAAGGTTTTCAAAGTGGTTAATTCAGACACGCTTCGAACTGCTTATCATGCCTATGTTATATTAAATTTAAGGTATTTTTAAGGTCATTTTCACACAACAGGTCGAGGTGTTTAAATTGAATTGAGTGCGTTTTAATTTCAGAAGTACGAGTATATAACATCTATGCAACTGTAATGTTTCAAGCAAATACATTTATTCTGATTCCGATTGTGATTCTAAATGAGTTTGCCGTGTGGTGACGGCAGATCAGAAAACAGTTGTCACCACGTGTGATGACGGAAAGCAGTTCTATCACTACCATTTCCTGCTATCCAAACCAGATTATTCGGCTGGCAGTCTTCGAACCATTATAGCTTAGAATCTGGACACAAGCAACAAAAAAATGGTATTTGAAACTCCCTCCAAAGACCTATTTCATGCAGTTGACGTCTTTCAGTTGTAGATCGATATCGATAGATAGTTATTAGATCCACGAACAAATTTCATCCCCGATTTCACTTATCAAGGGATCCTAACTCGAAATACGATTTCTGCTTTCAGGTTTTGGGCGCTGTGGGAGCTTTGCCGGGCATCTTTGTGAAACTCGAGGTGTCCTACTACCTTCTCAAGCGTCTTTTGGGCGTCCGTACCGAAGGAGACAAGAAAGCTGCAAAAGTGCAAAAACTGACAAGGAACGAGGTAAGGATCGAAGTATCCTAGGTATAAGCTTTGCTCGCTCACTCGTGATCCAGGAGTCGTGTAACACTTGAATGTAAGAGTAAAATGGACCTCATTCGTATTTAATTAAAGCTCAAATTTTTCTTCAATTTATTACATAGCTAAGATAGATGGTTGAAGTCTTTAATGCACAAATTAAAAGTGAAAACAAGAAATAACAAAACATATTAGCTTGGACTTACCAAGCTAATATGTTTTGTTACGACCGGAATCTTTGTAAAATAAAAATAAAACGATTCGAATGGCTAAAACTTAATATAAGATTTGCTCTTTTGTAATAGAGGGGTCGTTTTCGTGTATCAAAACCCTTGAATTTAAATAAATATACGTTATATATAAATATAAAATATATTTTAGATTTGTGTTCAATATAATAATCTTTATTCTGTTTTCCCAGGCACTACTGGTGAACATCGGCTCTCTCAGTACTGGGGGTAAAGTTATTGCTACAAAAGCTGATTTGGCAAAAATTGCCCTCACCAGCCCCGTTTGCACTGAGATTGGAGAGAAAGTAGCGCTTAGCAGAAGAGTAGAAAACCATTGGCGGTACGTTGTTTTATTTTATTTTTCACTATCTGTTTCCCGTGGTTTTACCAGCGATAGCTGTGGGTCGTAACGTTATATTATAGCTCATCGACTATAGATGGTCTACCGAGGTGAAAAACCTCGACTTATAACGCAACAATTCGCAGGGCATTAAAGGAACACGCCCTAGAAGTGCCGCCATTTGTTCATCAAATTGAGGCGTAGATCATTAACCTCATACTTGGTTCTTCTTTGTTATCAATAGACAATATAGTATCAATTAATGATAACCAAAATTGAATACTTCTTTTTTATTTTCAGTATTACGTAATTATTGTCTTAATATTTACTCCTGCCTTGTTACAGATTGATCGGTTGGGGTCAGATTCAAGGTGGTGAAACGATTGAACCAGGGAAGAATTAAATAAATGTTGTTTATTTACCTTTTATATTGTATCTGTCTTATATATTTAAATAAAAACCTATTATAATAATAAATTGATATTTTATTATAACAGTACACTTAAACAATGATACACAGAAGCTGGGCAGGGATTTTTTTAATTTTGTACCATAATAAGACTAAATTATTTACGCACTTTGAAAGCGACCGTGTGCGTCGAGTACTTCAAAGATTTGGTGCTTCCTTAGGTTCATTGGAATATTAGTATTTTAATTTAATGTTTTTGTTACATTATTGTGATTAATGTAAACATAATTGAAATATGAGGTACTAATTAATTTAAGTACCTATTAACTTATTTTCATATAGTTTCCATGAGAAAATTTTGGCGTACTTCAAACTATTTAAACGTAATTGTGTAACTTTGTTCTGTGTGTGACAAGCTATAATATTTCATCTTGAGAGTGTAGTCAAAGTCAAATTTTTCTTTATTCAAAGAGGCACATAGATGGCACTTATGTACACAGTAGTATGTAGATGACGGCGATAACTATTCGTAAACTTATGTAGTACAAAAGCAAGTACTCGCTCTTAAACAAGGGTCCCAAACTCACCCTGGTCTAAGGAGAAGCCCACAACAATCTTAGCCGGGTGTTCTTTTTGTTATCACCATCGCTCATTGTCAACAATGGTGGTAACATCAAACCATTGCTTTAGAGAGAGAGTTGTTTAGGTACAAAATCTCTATCATCAGCAAACAATACTATCCTGTGATTGTCCTTTGCAAGGCAAGGAAGCTCATTAATGTAAATGACCAAAGAATGGTTCCTAATATAGACGCCCGTGGGACAGGGACACCAATTTTCACAACTTGCATATGGTAGACCGCCAACTTCTACCATTTGTATCCTATCGCGCAAATAGTAATTAAGTTCTGTGCTTCATCCTGAATTCCGTAGTGTTGTAGTTTTTTGACTAACGTTTAGTTTCATTCAAATGCTCATTCATTCTCCTAGGGCATAAATATAAATGAAAGATAAATGACATCAAAATGAGACAGAACGTTCTCATCAATACTATTTAAAATATAACTAGCGGACCTGCGCGACTTCGTCCGCGAATGAGTCGACTTAAAAAAAACTGTCGTATGTCCAATATAAATCCGAGATTCCAATATAAACGAATCCTAGCTTGATCCATTTATCGCCCCCGAAACCCCCTGTATACTAAATTTCATGAAAATCGTTGGAGTCGATTCCGACATTCTAATTATATATATATATATATATATATACAAGAATTGCCCGTTTAAAGATATAAGATAAGTATGTAACGAAAACGCAATGCGATACAAACAACCTAGTCAAGGTGTGTAATAAACAGAGAAGGTATGAAAATATCAATGGACTCCCTCCATCTACACACTTCAATACATTATATTTTTCAAGCTTGGGGTTTTAGGTTAGACCTAAAATTTATTTTTGTAGTAATAATTGGCGGATGAAGCAAATTGGCCATCACGGAAACTCATCGCCTATTACCAAAAAGCAACAGCAACAGTTCACAAGGTATTCAACTACCCACGACAGCCGAGTGGCGCAGTGGGCAGTGACCCTGCTTTCCGCGTCCAAGGCCGTGGTTTCGATTCCCACAACTGGAAAAATGTTTGTGTGATGAACATGAATGTTTTTCAGTGTCTGGGTGTTTATATGTATATTATAAGTATTTATGTGTATTATATTCATAAAAATATTCATCAGCAATGCTAGTACCCATAACTCAAGCTACGCTTACTTTGGGGCTAGATAGCGATGTGTCTTGTCGTACTATATTTATTTATTTAAAAAAAAAACGTGCCGCTATGCGTCAATCAACCCTAGGCGTAGGTGTAAGCGGCGGTTAAGCCTCGTGTGCCTCGTATTACCCCAGCAACCACACCCCGGAACTGGACGGGAACACAGCATTGTATCAATGCTGCTTAGCGGCAGAAATGAGCAAGGTTGTAGTGTGGTAGTAACTACTCTGTCACAAAAAGAATGCTAGTTTACTGCTAGTGTAAATTAAAGACTGAAATATCCTTTAATTTCTAGCCAGTTGTTCACATTTTTACAAAATGAGTTTCAGATTCCTTGATTAAAATAATACCAGATCATTTCTAAAGCGCAAATTATGCTACTTGCAAATTATGGAACAATCTCCCATCTGATGTGTTTCCTCAAAAATACAATCTAGGGTTATTCAAGGCGCGGATAAACAAATTCCTTAAAAGCCGGCAACGCATCGGTGGCTCCTCTGGTGCTGCAGATGATTATGGGCGGCGGTGATCACTTATCATCAGGTGACCCACTTGCTCGTTTGCCCGCTATTAATATATATATCTTCTATATATATATAATGAAAATGGTCTTCGTTTGAGGCTCAATCACGCCTAAACCGATCGTATCGACATGAAACTACCACCATTCGATGCGAAATTTTTCCTAGATGGTTTATGGCTATATATTTTTTGAATTCCAACATTCCTTCATTTTTTTATTGCTGTTTTACTTTTATGAACATTTATCCCGCTAATAAAAACAAAAAATAAGCATTTTCTCTTGATTCTTTTGTTTTCATGGATTTCAACAGAGTGTATTAAACGGATTATGGTTTTTTACATTCAGCTAAGAATCTACTCACGGTAGTGGAGAACGGCTAGACCAATTGGGCTTTTTTTATCTTCAGAATTGTCAGGAGAAAGTTTTGTATGTAAGAAATTTTTTAAAAAGCCCGATAAAAAGTTAAAAATTTCGATGATAATCGAAGAATTCCCATCTATATAGTCACTCACCACGAAATCTCGGGAACCATAAGACGTGAAACTTGGTAGGAATATTACTTTTGCTATGTAGAGGTCAGCTATGAATAGATTTTAAGAAATTCATTCCCCAAAGGGGATTGCGGGGGCGTTAACAATGAACAATTCCCGTTTTTAAACTATAGCTCCTTCAAATTTGGTAGGAATCTTCTGTAAGAGGTGTAGAAATAGGCTATGAACGAATTTTACGATAGCTCACCCCACAGGGGGTTGCGGGGGTGGGTATTAACAATTAATATTTTTAATTTTCCAGCTAAAGCTCCTACAAGCTCCAAATTTTGTAGGAATTTTCTATAAGTGATGTAAAAATGATTTATGAACAAATTTTACGATATCCCACCCCAAAGAAGATTGCGGGGGCGTTAACAATGAAAATTTTCAATTTCCAAGCGATAGCTCCTATAGACTCCAAATTTAGTGAGTGTTCTATATGTAATATAAAAATGATCTTCGAGCGGATTTTACAATGAATCACCTCCAATAAGGTTTGCGGGGGTGGGTGTTAACAATAAAAAAATTCTATTTCGAAATATAGCTTCTAAAAATTCTAAATATGGTAGGAATCTTTTATTATTCACATAAAGAACATCTCAAAATGGATTTCAATAAAGTCTACTTCCGACAGGAATTGCGGGGGTGGGTGTTAAAATCTAAAAATTTTATTTCTAACCTGTAACTTCTACAGACTCAAAATTTGGTGGGGATATTCGTGTATTTCCTTACAACAATCGTCTTTTTGGCAGCGGAGAAAAAGTCATTGAGAGGTTTCAAAAACTTAACTTTACATGTAGCTATCCAATCAACGGACTAAGAATTTTACATTCATTTTACTTTTGCAGACTACATAACCGACGAATTCTTTTATTGCGGGATCGCGGAAATGTAACAGATTAAAATGAATGCATTTTACAAGCACATGAGATGTGGAAAAGAAATTTAGTTACTTATTCCAATAGAATTCATAAAAAACATGCACAATTAATTTTCTATAAAAAATTGATGTCACGGAGAAAATTTTAGTTAACAGAAAATTCGTCGCACTTGAACCTAGATAGATTTCAACTTCACATATGAGACTTGCAATGACTTTAACTTAAACTTTCAATGCTCATTTCAAATTTTTTTCTTCATGTCAATTATTATTAATTTTTGGAAGAAAGGCACGGAAATGATTGCACATTGAAAGTTACAATTAATATTAGTGAGAAAAATCACCTGGATGAAAGATACAGGCTAAATCGATGGAATTTGGAATTTGAGTAAGTCTAAACAATATCGATGCTTACAGTTCTATCCGCGGGGCCTATTTATGTTCATACAAAAATAAAAAAAAAGGAGAATAATAAAAATATGAAAAAAATAAATAAAAATGAAACATAAAATGTAATTTATTTCCTTTTTCAATTCGCCCAGCGAAGCGGGCTGGAAACGGCTAGTATATATATAAAAAAAAAATAACATTGGCTGATCTTGAGTAAATAATTTATTTGATATTCACATACACTTGAGAGGTTGTTAGGCCATGTATATAAAAGTGTTGATATCCTCATCGTCGCGTCGCATGTACTTGTGCTCAATGAGCCACTCTAACTGTTCTTTTATCATTTTTTTCGACGGAAGGAACATATTCTTCAGGATTTCAATAAGTTCACTCTGTAATAATAATAAGACAATGTAAAATTACACAAGTTATAACATGCTGTTTCACCCATATTAACTATAGGTTATAGAGGCATGGATAACTCCATACTGACTGAGCATGATGGGCTTTCTGTTAATAATTTTAAAATTAAGAACAGCCTTCTTCTGTGGTTACTGCACTCAAACATACACAAGCATAAAAACAAATTCAAATTCAAAAATGTTTTATTCATGTAGACCTTATCGCAGACTCTTATGGCGCGTTAACTTAAAACTAGCTAGGAAAGTTCAGAACGCGTCCTGGTCTAAGAAGATCCCACAACAAATTTAGCACAAATAGAATAACTCAAAGACAAATTAATATTTAGCTATGAAGTTAGAGCAATTCATACCTTTTATATCATTCATGTAATCCTTAATAGGAGTATATGTACATAACATAATATATGTACATGTAAAAGTTAGTATATACATAAATACAAATGTAAATTTTTTTTTTATTTAATTTGGACTTGAGATGCAATTCATGTTCAAAATATCATTTACTAAAAACTAATAAATTACCTGAAGGGCTGTGTTTGTGATCCGTTTTCGCATCTTTAAGATCTTTATTATAGCTTCTTGAGTTCGTAGAATTCTTAGCTGAACAATGGAATGATTATCTTCTAATTGTGAACGTTCAGTACTAAGTTGGAGCCTTCCAATTAAATTAATCTTTCCCCGTCGCTGTGGCTTTCCATTTTTAATAAGGGCAAATTCTTGATTAACCCAAAAAATTGTATTTTCTGAAAAATCTTTGGGATTTTGTACAATAGGTTCATAGCATAACAGCTGTCGTTTAAGTTTAGGAAAAGCAACTAACGACCATAAAGTCCGCCTTAACTCTGGATCGGGCAATTCAGTCGCAAGTCTTAAGTTTTCGTAAGTTACTTTTTCCATAGGTCTCTGATTCCAAGCAAACAATACAGCCATTTGGAAAGTTGTAACATCCAAATCAAATCTACCCACTGAATTGGCAAATGTAATGGTTCCATTACTCATATGGTGATACCATTGCAATTTCCTGCCAGAGTGCTTCTTCTTATAAAAGTCTTCTACTTCCGGTATATAGTCCTCTAGTTCTAGTGGCAGACTAACAGTGACTCTCTCCGAGCCACGGGCCCATGCACCAGCATTGAGTATTTTAATATTAATTGCATCATGCCTAGTAGTTTCTCCCCTAAATTGAGTATTAAGATCTTCGCTGACCTTAATATCTTGAAACATACGAGCTAACTTGTTGACATAGTCAGCTGGCATACCAACTTCACGTAGCCATTCAACCATATCTTCCTCTTTTTCAGAATCTGCACTGGAGTCTAATATTAACCTCCTAGTGAGGTGTGCTTTGTGATATCTCATGAAGACATCTTTGTTTTCAATGTATTTCAGCACTAATAATACATCTCTTAACCTAGACTCAATTTGCTCACTAGTTAACCTTTTGCTCAAAGGTGTTTTACGCAACAACATATCACAGTAGTTAGCAAGTAGTTCTGGGCATTTACTTTCAGGTGCTGTGCCTTTGCTGCCACGTAAAAGTGCTGAGGATGGCAATTCCAATTTGAACACAGTAGTATCATTCACAACACACTTGTATGCCTTATCTCTGGCGGTCAAGAACCTTGGATCATCCAAGAAAGCATCCTTTACTAAAGTACTGAATCTCTTAAATAGATCTAGTAGTCGCTCAACATACTTCTCAGAGTCAGATGTTATTATATCGGCAGAAGCTACCATATCTGCCAACCCAGCTGACACAATGTGAGCTTCTAAATCCCTTAATACAGGTGTAACACCTTCAGGGACTCTATCGAGAAGACGAAACATAAGCTGAAGCTTTTCTGTTTCTCCAGCTTTTATTAAAGGAGCACTCTCTGCTAACAATGTTGGCAGATGCTCACCTATTAGAACTTTTTCACAACACTGAGTGAGTGCAGCTACACTTCCACTTCCTGGTTCTAAGTACCGATGGGCCCGAGCTTCTTCCTCCTTAAGACGTTGATCAGCGTATCTCATGTATGATTGCACACCATTGGCAAGCAAATGTTCATTTGCCTTAAATTTATAAAATTCTTCAGTTGCTTGCATATAAGCAGCCTCAAAATTATCTCTATATATTTGAAGCTTATCAATAGAATTTGAGCATAAATTAACTGAAAATGAACAGAACAAATGAGTTATTAAGACAATAATATTGGGTTGTTCTCCAAAAATTCTTAGTACCAGCCAGAGTTAGGAAATGGGCTTATATCATACCCTTGCATTAAACTTATTAAGGCCTGGTTGCAAGTTATGGAAATACAAGTAAGAAAATACTATGCTGTGGAACACCAAATGAAAATTAAACAACTTACCATATGACTCTCTTACCCCAATAACTAACTGGGAGTCAAAAGATTCACCATTGCGTTCTGCTTGTACAAGTTTCATGGCAGAATCTTGAAGCCTTTGCTTAATATCCATAAAGATACTCTGGTTCCATGAATCCAACATCAATTTCCTCACTAAACTTTCCTCTATATTATTGTTGTTATTCTTTTTTTGTGAGTTTGAAGCATTTGCACTCGCTACTTTGCTTATGTTATTAATGGAACTCTCCAATTGACGGAATGGTGTGGGCAAATAGTTGCACTGAGTGAAAAATTTCCCCCATTCAGCAATGTAAGCTTTAAGTAGTGCTTGGTCTTCACGCTGGGCAAGAACTCGAGCCTGAGCCTGTTTGATATACATCATAATGTCCTGCTGGAGTGCTTCCCTGACTTTGTATGGGCCTCTTTCATCCCACAGGCACACTGAGTGCACCGCCCCGAAAAGATCTTGCCATTCGATTTGGGAAACAGTTTCTTGTTTTAATAATTTTAAGACTATAGGGCGCATTGATGGCCATTTATCTTCAAAAGTGACTTGCCCTTTATCCTTAAAGAGATTGAAATTTAATTAAATAAGTATATTTTTATTAAATTCATCGAATATAATAAATACACACCTTTAACATGATTGCTTATTTACAATTACAAATGCACATTAATAGGTAACAAAACACTTATCATAATATTAATGTTTAAGTCTATATAATTTTCAATTTATTTCTCAATTTCTAAAAAGAGTGAAACTCTGAACTCGGTCTTCCTTCTGCCATATTGTTTTCTTTTTGTTTTTTTTTTTATAGTATACCACAGACTACGATACTTCTACAGGCAATATTGCAGAATTTTGTTTCCACAGAAGATCTACAAGTTACAACTCACTATAGCACACTATAGGGAATATCCCAGATGCAGCCATTTAAAAAATAAAAACTTGCGTTATCACCAACATTGACAATCTAATAAGTGGTAACTGTCAAAACTTCAAAATTCTATAAAAACAAACAGATATCAACCTATCCCATATTTTTATCTCGCCTATTTAATTTAGACCAGGCTCTTGTATAATTAAAATCTTAAAGTTTCTTGAAATCACGGATAATTTCCATTGCTTGTGTTAATAAATAATAGGTACATATTGTAAATTAGAATGGGAACATTTGGTGAAATTGTTGAACCAATCACTCGGTCTACCTGGGAAGATTGGGATGATGAAATAACTGATAATACAGCGTAAGTAACTCAATGGTTCATCATCATATCAACCGATGCACAGCCTCTGCTGTACATAACATTCTTGATTCACAATCAGTCTGTCTTCTGTTGTTTGCGACCAGCGGCTCCCTGCGTAACACCTCCAAGGAAATACAACAATTTATCAACATTATAATATTCAAAAATTATATCGACTGTCAAGCAAAGTTGATGCTAAAACTCGACGACTTTGGAGATCCGAGATCCTAATTTATTCTTTACCTACCTTGCAAACGGTATATTAAGTCATGTGTATAAATTATCACAATTACCCATAAGTGTTGTCACAATAGGGTGGCGAGGCAAAATGCCATAGAAACCCTATAAGATTATCCTAAACATTTTTTATAACAAAATTTATTAAAGCTGTACTATCATTTAAATAAATTTTAGCAAACTGCCAAATAACAATAACAAGTTAAATAAAAAAGTAATCTAAGTAAAGTTTTTTGTTGGTTTATATTTTTGGTGTAAAACTTATTTCATGGCAAAGGATCTAGTTATAAATAAATGTGCTAAGAGAATCCCAGCTGTCTGTTTCGTAATTAAATTGAAGAAAGAGTCTACTGCATTTTAATGCCTCTTAATGACAAGTTACGTTTATTCTAAAGTTCTTGAATGCCAAATCTCTCTGCAAAATCTTATTATTATGGTCTTACAATAATGATTGTTAATTATAAGTTCAATTACCTTAGTCCTTGCTACAGTGTATGGATCTTATACGGAAGCCTGTGTAGCTGTGGCCAGCAATAAAACATTGTTTGCTTATTATTATTTTTATGATGATTGTTTTCTTTTACAGGTTGCAATGGCAATGGCCCTTAGATTCAGCAGACAAAATTTACACACTCTTTATTCTAGAAGGAAGGTACATGTCAGAATGTGTAAAAATGCACCCAAAGTTCCATTTGCAATTAAAAAACTCGATTCTGGATGCAAACTTACATTTATTTGAATTGCCATCCAATAAATATGTTTGCACAATCAAGGATTACAATCTGCTTCAGAGCAGTGAGATTGTAGAACTGTTGAAACCACTTCTAACTAAGAGTAAAGATGTCATAACAATACAGACAAAACCACTGTTAGAGTATCAAACTGCAAGTCAACTGTATTCACCCTTGGTTATCAGAGAGGTGACTACTTCTACAAAAACACAGAAACTGTGCGAATTTAAATTTGAAAAACTAGAACAGCCCAATATTGTATCAGGGGTTGCTGCAGGAGGTAAACATCTTTGAATTTGATTATTTATAATATAATTGGTTCCTTGCAATTTCCTCTACATACCTGACATAAATCCATGTGATATTGTGAGTAAATTTTTCCCACATAAACTTTCACTGACTTGTTAGTCTAGTGGTTAGCAATTTCAAACATGGATCTATGGTTCTAGGTTAGATTCTTGGTTTGAGTTGGTTTTAGGATTTTTCTGTTAAGAAATTTTAAATATGTGTAAAGAACATAATATAATTATTGTTGACATACACGTTATTAGAATTGCCTTCTTTGTAAATATGACATGATTATACATTACTTCGCTAATAATGTGTAATTCAATGGCCAATTTGTGCAGCGTGTAGTGATCCTGCTTTCTGTGTCCAAAGCTGTGGGTACGATTCCCATAAGTGGAAAATGTTTGTGTGAAAATGTTATTATGTATATTATTCCTTAAAAATATTTATCTGTCATCTTAGTACCACACGCTAGGCTTACTTTGAGGCTAGATGGTGATGTGTGTAGTATCGTAGTATATATATTTAATTACTTTTTGTTAGCTTTTCAACTTATCTTAGTAAATACATTAATATAAGATAAAACTAACATTAGCAATTTATTTTATGTTTTAGTAACTTGTCTAAGAGAACATTTGGAGTTACCAGCTACTACACTTGTATATTATATTGAACACACTGAAGAGTATCAAACAGATGAAATACAGCAAATATTGGAGAAACTAAAAATTATTGACAGCATTTGTAAAACAAAAGTCAATGGATTGCTTAATTCTAACTTGTACATTTGATAAATAAAACATTTTGTTATGTATTAATTAACTTTATTTACTTAAACTCAAAACAATCTGATTATTAAAAAAATAACATATTTATAATACACATAATATAACAGAAAGTTATTAATAAAATTACTCAAACTTAATTTTAAGACAACATAAAACATAATTTATACAAAAATAAGCACAGCCTGTTGGATCGCAGAACAGTTCAGTTTGGTTACTATAGCAAAAAAAATGAAGAAAATAAAAATAAGTTTAAAAAATTCAGGTATATTTTTAGTGATCATTTCACTGTGTTCAAGTTATACTGATAATTTTAGGATTATCATTTTAATAAACTAGGATAGAAAGGTGGAAAATATGTTTCTTAAAAAAAATTACAACACATTGCTGCCATAGTTTCATTATATGTAAAAACCTGATACAATGTTTATTTACTATCGCAACAGAATGCTCTTTAGAGTATAGCTTAAAATTGTTTAAATGATTCCTAGGAAGACAATAATTGACAACCCTAAACCATGGCAAGGAAGTCGGGGAATTATCTATGCTTATAAGAAAACTTCACTTAGTTAAACATGTATTACATTATATTAACCTATAAAACCGAAAATTATACATTACATTATACACTTATAATCTAATTTAATATAGATACGTCCTACAAATGTAGATAAGTATATATTCAGGTATGTATTAATCTATATGTGCATGTGATATGCGTGTAACTAGAGCGCAAACCTTGATTATTGATCTTGGTAGCTATTCCATATTTTTTTGGGGTTCCATACTGAACGGGTCCCTATTATAAAGCCAACGCTGTTGGTCCGTCTGATTGTCTGTCAGTTACGTGAAATACAATTAGAGATATGAAATGTTCACAGTTTAGGCATTTCTGTTGCCTCTATAACAACAATTAATAAAAACAAAATGAAGTTAAAAATTAATAGGTTTTTTATTTCTCTCAAAGCTACCGGTGCGCCATGTACGGAACCGTAGCTTAGGTTAGGTAATCTGACCTAACCTAAGCTACGGTTCCGTTCTTAGAAGGCCAGGCAGTTCCTAAACAATTCATCATCATCATCAATCAATCGAGCACATACTTAGTCGGTAAGTATGGTTACCACACTTATCCCATTTTAAAATACCAACTCTTACGTTGTTGCCTTATTTTTACTTTCTTCATTGATCTACTCATTTCAAAATTCAAGTCAATAGCACAAATAATGAGCTCTAAATAAGGTAGTAAGTTGGTAAAGACAGACGATGTCGTACCATAAGGTAAAGTTGGTTCTACCTGTTTCTTAAGGAACCCTAAAAAATATTGTTTTAGAAAATGTTGCCATCGCTTCCATAAAGGCACCGGTAACTAACCTTAGTAAAAGGTTCAATACCTATTTTGTGTTTTATAATTATTTATTCTTAATATTGAAATATTTTGCAACAATGTTGTAGAACAATTGATTAATCATTGTTCTAGCTCTAATGAGGTCACCAAAACGGAGGAGATAACACAATCGAGAAAATGATCGGGAGGTCGATTTTTATCGTAGAATGACTTAGCTACTATGTGATGACTGCACCATTTCTGATTAGGTACAATCATTATTGAGCTTAATTTGCCTAAAGCACGACAACCAAGCCCATAGTCATTTTTTTCCCAAGACCCGATGCTCGTTTCGCTCGAATACCGAAGCATCCTCGTTATTTTTGATTGGATATAATTATTCTTAAACTGGCTAAAATACGCAATTAAAGCGAGAGCAGGTACCATAATTTCAACCAATAACAATATTATAGAAAATCGCAAATTTCACAATCGACCCTTTCGCTCGGTCTTCACCATTAAAAGTTGCAAATGTGTTGCAAACGTAGTGACAACTTTTTTTTTTTTTTTTTTCGAAATATGGAGATTCGGAAACAAGTATTACATGGCGTGATAAATTCTGAATATACAGATATTAATGCAATTCGCAATAGTAAATCACGTTATAATATAACCGCATACGATTTATGGAAAACTTCGAATTCCACAATTATATTTTTATAAAATCTTAAGACTAATCCTAATTTTAATACTTGTACTTGTAGAGCGCCATAATTTACATATTAATTATTTCATTTAAACGTAAAGAATAATTTCTTAAATTAGTTTAAATAGATAGAGTTATGTAGGTACAGTAATTATAAAATATATATGAACGCTTCAAGAGCTTCAAGTCTATGTCAAGCCTATTTGTAACAATGAGTTCTGGATCCGACTTTCAGCCTTATTTAATTAGAAGTTTTTATTAAATAGTCCTCAGAATCCCAATATTGGACTAAACTCCGAAAATACTGAAATTAATGCATTGGAGTGCGAGCTTTTACCTAACATAAAGTGTTGTTTGACGTGTGGGCCATACGTACTAACACAAAAAATTTGGAAAGTAACGTTCTATCACATTCCAATACTTTAAATTTAGTACAATAAATCTGGATAATTACTTACAAAATTAACGTCAACTTTATCAATTGAACCATGGGTCAGAGCGTATTACAGCTATTAAATGCCTTACTCTATCTAATGGTTTTAGGTAGGTTGGTATCCGCTATTTATTATATAGACAGTATAACAAACTCATCTGACCCGGTAGCCAATATTGGAACTAATGGTGGAAGTGTCGATTGGCCTAATTGAGTTGCTGACGTTACGCATGCGACACAGCTAAGCTGACAAATCAAATGCATTTGTAGGATTATATACCTTCTACCAATAAATTAAAACGTTGACAATGTTATTCAACTTGAAGTTATTTTATAAAATCTCAAGGAAAAATAAGCCGATTGGGCGTTCGACGGTACAAGGTCGAAATAGGAAAAAAAGCCCCGAGGTGTGGCCTTCACCTACTTGATGGAAAGGCACAGTTAAATAGTTAACCCATATAACTGCGTGCCTACTCTGACATTTTATACATAGCTATGGAATCGAAAGAACGCCATCTAATGACGAGTGTTGCCCAGTTTTGTAACTAGGTGGCTCTCTTTCGGTTTCATACAAAACGAACGAATAAGTAAACGTATTTAGATAATTTTACCCTACGCAATCTGTGGTGGAATTCTCTCGCAACAGTACCGTCCACCGTGAAGTGGAGATTACTAGCGCTGAAAGCGCTTCAACCTTGTTTTTTTGTTATTCCACTACAAGTTACTCTTTGACTGCAATCTCACCTGATGGCAAATGATGACGCAGTCTAAGATGGTAGCGGGCTAACCTGTTAGGGAGCAGATATGGCAGTTGAACCCATACCCCTAATCGGTTTCTACGCGACGGTGGAAAGAGAGGGTAGTAACTAATGAAACCTAAAACTAATGACGACTGACGCCATGTATTTACATTATACCAGCATCTACGACAATGACAAAACAAAACAAAATAATCTACTTGTAATTAAATTGCGAGTATAGTTTTTTTTTTACTTAATAACTCTCATTTATAATCTTCGCTTTAGTAATTCTCATAAAAAAAATGTGAGATAGATACATTTATGCGATTCGAAAGAAGTCTGAATTATACAATTGTCAAAACTATTGGTTAATATAAAATGTTAGTTTGGTTGGTTTTTCAGATTCATATTAGCTATAGGCTTTTTTTGCGAATGTTGGACCGGGGTTTGTCTTAAGTTCATGCTTAAATAATTTATTAATATGAAATTATTTAGCCTTGGTATACCTTATTAATTTATATAAAGTTCTCGCATTTAAACATTTTAAAAGGATTTATCAAAGTGTCATAAAATCAAAGCCTAGGCTTGATGGTTCTTATCAATTCCTATTAGATACCCAATATAAGACAATTTAATAAAAATTAGTTAATCCGTTACCTTAGCTAGATCGTTAATTTGAGTCTTGGAGAGACTTCGATAACTTCGACTTCGATATAAACTATTACCAGCTTTACTTTTTGGGGAGGGCGATACGACCCAAGGGTGTGTTAGTAACTTCTTAGCGTGAAGTTAAGTAGCCTTTCTCAAGAAATGATCTATCAAAATACAATAAAGATTTTTCCACGTTCAAATGAACAAAAAGTAATCTAGCTTTTCTAGTAAAGTACATTCAAATCATTTTCATTGCTAAATGTTTTATATTTATTATAAATTATTAAAATCAATACTAAATAGTATTCTGGCAATATTAATGATTGCTTCAAGATGAAGGAATAAAATAAAGTATGTAGCCAATTTTGAGTGCGATAGCCACTAGTTAGTTGATTTTAAATTATTCTATGAGTGAAACAAAATATTCATGCTGCAGCTGTTAGTATAAGAAGCTTTTAACAAGAAGGCATAAAATATAATAAAATCTAAATATTTATTACCCATAAACATCTTATATTTACTCTTACATAAACTATTTTACTCGTAAATAGTAAATAATGTAATTTAACAGATATAACAAATAAAATACAAATATATCGTAGTGGCGAAATGCTTAAACTGTTACAGCGAATAGTAGAGTAATGATAATGCTAAACAATGAGACATAAAAAATAATTACTATACGATTTACATATAAATATAATGATGATTAGACGGAAAATAGTATCGTAATAATCGGCGGATTAGTTGAATATATATTTAAATTAGTGCATATATATGAATCATGTTTTCATCGATAGATTTAAAAATTCAACTTCCTTAAAACTCGAAAATTAGGCGTTGGATTTTTTACACAATAGAGTTTTTATATATATACGTTGCACGGGAACGTAAATTCGTAATTTTTAATTTATATCAGTCTGAGAACTATATAAATCAATTGTATGAATACGAAATAAAAAAGTTCGCTATGTACTTACAGTATTAACGATATCAGGCAAGTCAAGTTAATTGTATTCTATCTTTTAATAATTTATTTTTTTACATATAGCCTTGTGTTTAACGAAAATCATGCCGGACGGAAAGCAATGACGAGTTCTAAATTTGAGTGCTCGTCTAGAAAATAACTATTCACTCTTGCCTTGAAGGTACTCAATAAGGCAGGGTACAGAATCTGTACCCTGGAAAAGCCTTTTCGTATCGTATTAGAAATATGGGTAAAAAAACCCCGCACGAAAGCGAGCTGATCGTAAACATAATAAGAACAACTCAGTGTTGCTGATCTATGATAGAATGGCGATAGATTGTATATGCAGTGGAAAGAGCGGATAACCTTACTAAATAACACGTGCAAGTCAGGTACCAACCTTATTAATAAGCTAGTAAAGTGACCTAATAATTATAAGATAAGAAAATAATTCACTTTCATAACACACAGTGCTTTAATTTGGTATTTATTTGTTTTAACTCTTTAAAAAAAACAAGAAATATTTAACAACCGTAACATGTTTATATATAACAAATATATTACGGTTGTTATATCTTACTGTCAGTAAATAAAAATAATTCGACGTCCACGAGTATATCAATCATTAGCAATCTCGGTTGTTTTATCAGTTTTATCACACGTTTCAATGATTTTAACAATGTGATTTCGCAGTGAAAATTTTTACACTATCGATATTAAACAACAATACAAGTGACAAAGGAAAGATTACAAGAAAACGCTACCCTGACAAGCCTCAGGCTCCGGTGACCATAAACTTTATGGATCTGCAGACCTATTCTGCATCTTGGTGTCAATCATGTCAATGTCATCAAATTTCATTTATTTCAAGATAGCTTTCTCGAGTGTTAAAATTTGGAAATAGCATAGATAAGCCCATTTTTTGCATACTGCACACTTACTTTTCAACCCAGATTCATGGCTATGACGTTAACTCTATAAGTTTAATAATTGATTCACAGTTATTTGATGACTAACTTTTTATAGTTTTGAAACTAACATTTTTAAGATGAAATTACTAGTAATTAATTTCATGAATTCATCTAGACTCAGATAAAAAATAGTGCCATGCGGCAGTTCGGAATGACACCACCCCTCCCATTTCCGCGGGTCTCCTACGAGGCGACTAAGGGAGTATAACGGAGAACGGCCAGCAGAGTCCTCTGTGATATTACTACCATCTACTGCAATCGATAACCCGTCTGTCCAGCGTGGTGATGATGGGAAAACACTCCCGTTGGGAAAGGCTTTTAGTCCAGCTGTGGACTGTCATAGGCTATTAATGAGAAACAGAATAGGCCAGCGGATTGTCTATAACTAGCGAATCGTAACACTCTTACCCCAATTTTGGGCGTAATAATTATTATTGTCAGTTCTCGTATTACAAAGTGTAAAAAAATACGTCACAGAATGTTTTTCGTGTGCAGGTTTCCCAAATATTATAGATGTATAGAACTATGAATATATTATAACAATAAAAAAATATTTCATTTCAATTAGTATTAGATTGTATAACAAGTGCGTATAACCTGCTTTTCCATCGATTTTAATCCACCCGACCTTAGATGACCTTAAGGCAATATTCGATATTAATTTCGGTTACAGTGATCTACACTGTTGTTTAATTCGTTTGTAACATTGTATTGGTTTTGTTGAGTTGGATACCGATTAAGCCAAAGAAGCTTAATTCCACTTAAACCTCTAGCCTAATTAAAACACTTTGAGTCAAACTATTTTCAGACGAGACTGTAGTAAAATATTAAATCTATACTTAGTTAGGTACATACTGAAAACGTATTAATAAACTATTAAAATTCAATAACTGTAAAAGTATATACAAGTAATTATTAAAAATAAAGAAAGCATTACGCCTCCATCAACATTCACTGGGCATATACTGGCCACAACAGGTCAAGAGTATAGCGGAATATATAATATTTAATTATATTAAATGTGTGTAAAATAATAAACTCTTATTGTTTCAAGAACATAGAAATATTAAAAATCACATCGCTTATATGTAACGTTTTTCATTTAATGTATGATCAAGCTCAATAAACTCTAAAAACTCCGCCAAATAACGAGCAGTGTTGAAGAGAAATTTAGAAGTTCTTTTTCTAAACCACTTTCTTTTGATAATATTTCTATCGCATTCTATGTTCTAATGCCATTATTTTGGTAACCTCCAGTGTTTTATCGCGTTTTGACCTTTGACATATGCTGTCTTTACGAAAATTAAGCTTAATTTGCTATTCTCCGCGACAAGCAGGAGTTATGTATGGTGTTATTTATAATTTCTTCATTGGCGAAGATCTGTTTGGTGTGGAGTATAACTATTGAAGAAATTCTAAATTACAAGATACAGATTCACCTGCTTATCGTGGATTATAGCAAATTAAGCTTAATTTTTATAAAATTTCATGGAATTCCGCAAAGTAACACCTGCTTATATCCAATATGCAGTCAGTTAAAGTGTGACCAAATTTAGCACAAAACACAGCGTAACTACTCTGAATTTGAAATAAAATGTATGTGAGGTTGAACCTTGGTGATCCAATTTGGCATTTACATATTTCCATGAGAGTATATTTGGCTGGCGGCTTTAGGTTATCATGTATAAAAACTTTGAATAACTATTAACTAACAGAAATAATTTTATAATTGTTAAAACAAAATAATAATTAGTTTTTAGTGGAGAATTCTGTTGGCTGCGCGTTTAACTTGGAGCCACCTGAAAACAGTCCCTAAACCCTGAACGAATTGGAAACACAATAGACATAAAACTACTATGTCAGTTGTCCAGGTTCAAGAACACTAAATATAATCTTCACTTATCCCTAAAATATCGTAAGTATGTATAATATATCTTTTCGATTATAAATATATCTAAATTAATTTTGTTTCTTATACGTTTCTTAAACCTTTAAATACGTTAAACGCTAAACTAAAGGAGTCTTATAAATAAACGTGGCGTAACGTTGGAATAGTAGAACAGAGTTTTTCACGCTCATACATTTTATGACACTACAAGTTAGCTCTTGACTGCAATCTCACCTGGTGATGTTGTTAAAGATGGTAGCGCGTTAACGTGCATGAGAGTATGGAAGTTATATTTAACCACACCCCTAATCGTATTCTACGCAAAATCGTTCCGGAACGCTTACAGCTAACGTCTTTGTCGGTAGGGTAGTAACTAGCCACGGCCAAAGCCATATCAAACCAGACCAAACTAGAGACCAAAAGTCGGAAATAATAAATTCCCAAATTTCCCCTGCGCTCACAGCTGTATAAGTGGGGGTCGTCAAAAACAACATTTGAAAAGAGCTGTTAATAGAAACTCCGACATTATGCTACGTTTATTACAAAGAGTCAAGAAGTTTATACAACGCCGGACTGCGCCGCGCGTTTCAAACTATGATAGTGCGACAAAAAATCGCCTTTCTATAAAAGCGTTGACGAGTATATTAATGCTTTTTCACATTGAATGATATTGATATTAAAAATAATTGATTGCTATCTCTAGCTTTAAACTGGAGACAAATTACAATATATTATCATGCAGTATACACAGTACTTTATAATAAAATCGAATGACATGCACATACTGACTAGTTCAAACTTGACGATGACTACACACAATGACACATTATTATGCTAAGTAGAATAGCAATTATTAATAATATCTTATTTATATAACAAATCCCTTTTGGCAAGACATCATTTACAATAATTATAATGCAATTTTAGGCTAATGTACTTAACTTCAGTTTTTTACCTATCAGCCCACTACAGTACACGGATCTACTCTCAGAATGAGAAGAGCATAGTCCACCACGTCAGCCCAGTGTGGCTCGGCACCTTCCGACGCTATAAGATCGTTATGTAGTCAAAAATATCTTTATTCAATTACGCCCATAGATGGCACTTATGATGCCTACATTACATGAAAAATGTGTAAACGGTAGTGAGATGATGGCGATAACCATGTTCGTAAACATAAAACTAAAGCTACGAGGGTTCCAAACGCGCCATGGTCCCCCATGGGCAAGAAGCCCAAAACGAACTTAGCCGGGTATGGAACTCTCAGGAATGCAAGTTTACTCATGATGTTTTCCTTTACCGTAAAATTCAAGTGATATTAAATGACTTATTATTGACACGCACTTATAACTTCGAAAAGACAGACAGACGCTTGTTTGTAGGTTTCCGTACCTTGAAAGGAAAAAAAGAACCCTCAAACCCTGTCTGCTTGTCTGTTTTTAGGAATGGGGGGTGAGTTAAAATTAATGTAAAAAACTCAGCTCAGCATGGAGGCTGTAGTAAATCAAACTTTCGAAGTCGAAATGCAATCAAAAGATACGGCCGTTTATGCCTATGTAGCACTCGCTAGGAAATCAAAACATTTCCGACTTCCATTTGCCTACAATCGTAAAATTTGGCAACAAGGAATGTTTTTGTAAATTTTACGAAGACTATACTTATTTTGTTTTAATCGAATTTCAGTAAATTCTAAGTTTTAAATTACCTATGAATTAAATAAATACGTTTCCTTCGAAGGAACCCTCAGTGCACGAGACTTTAACTCGCATTTTGGCGGGTTTACGCACGAATATTAAGTACTTAAAGTAAATCTAATTTAAATCTAAAAACTAATGTATAGTTTTTAGATTAAAATTTTGCTTTCAGTATAATGACTAAATGCTTTTTTATTAATGTTTGAATGTTAGTTTAAATACAAAAGGAATCAAAGTTATCTTTTTTTGGAGTTTTTATCATACGTGTGACAATAATAATTGCGTCAAAAGGGATTTCTTATTTACAACAAATATTTAAAACACTATAGTAAAATGTCTTTGAGATGGCACTCGTAAAAAGTATTAATTATTTTTATCGAATAAATATATAGATTTCACTATTTTCTTATAACCGGAAAATTCATACAATCGGACATAAATTTACCAATGACATTGGTTTTTTTAAGTGAAGAGAATAAATTTTTGTGATTTTAAAATGAGTGTGAAAAGTTGATTTGTCTACATCAATGAGTTTTAATCTACCACAACTATCCACTTAACAATATGGTAAATTTATTTCAAATTTCCTATAAACTAGCACTTATTTTATTCTACTACTAATATTATCGTTTGGCTTATATTTTTAATTAACTTAAACTACTATATTAAACATAACGAAACAATACACAAGTCTACTAAACGACAAAACAATAACAAACGATTTCATGAGAATTTTCACCATTCCTATTAGTTGCCTTTTGTTATCTATAGTAAGACTTTATAACACCTATTTCTTCTATATTTCATTTGATTCATACAAAAATAAAATTGTCTATGACAATTAGGCTTTCATATGAAAGACAAAAAAGATTTTTTTTTCTCTAAATAACTTTGGAGGTACATAAAACAGCCTTTCGTTTATAATATTCGTGTTACCTTTAAATGTCGGTTAAACCACCATTATTTTGTCCTGATTTCACATTGTCCAATATTGTATTAACAAATTCTGAAGTTTTACCGGCTATTTTCACCTCTGTAACAAATTATTATATAATTAACTTTATGGCACCAATTCTCGTAGTCATGAATATAAAAATTCATCTTCCGATTTATGTATGTTAATGTATGCTATTTTCTCGACATACTTGTAAGAGATAGGACGAGAAATGGGTGGATGAAAATCAAATAGCGCGAGCGTGTTTAAGTCATGTTACAAAAACTCATTGAATATGGTTTTATCTATTTTTTTTTATAACGTACTAGCGGTAGCGGTATCCCGATGGAACCGTAAATTTTCCGGGATAAAGTAACCGATGAATTAATCTAGGATATAATCTATCACCATTCTAAATTTTAATAAAATAGATCAGTAGTTTTTGTGTGAAAGTGAAACAAACATCTATCCATACAAACTTTCGCACATATAATATTAGTAGGATAATTCAAAGAATATTCTCGAGACTAGAGGAAACCAAATGTTCCCTGCCGGGAATTGAACCCCGGAGGTCGTATTATGATAAGACCACTGTGCCAGGGATGACGTCAGAAATAATAATACAATGCAAATAAAGTGATGTAACTATGTATTAAAAAATAAAACAAACCTGTTGCTGAATTAACCACACCATCGATATGTGGCGACCAATCAACACTGTTTTCAGGGTTTGTGACTCGACCACTGACAATTTGCTTCAATTGATTGATTCCATTCATCAGACGTCCTAGAAAATAAATTTAGACCACTGTTAGTGAGACTGAAAAATTCTATTAAATAAAAGAAGCGTCTGTTTGGTTATTTCTTTGTTACCTATGTTCAATTTTACTATATCACCAATGCATGCAACACACATCATCATGGTCATTATCAAACCATTACCGGCCCACACTACAGAGCACGGGTCTCCGCTCCGAATGAGGGAGTTTAGGCCGTTGTCAACCACATAAGCCAAGTGCGGATCGGTAGACTTCACACGCCTTTGGTAAACGAGAACTCCAGGTTTCCTCACGATGTTTTACTTCACCGTTCATTAAGTACTATCTTCAGTTGCGATACAGCGCTGCAACTTAGATACCTACTTAGTTTCATTCTAGCTTTTGTGCGCTCGCGAAAACTAGTGATTGTTTAAACGAAAAAAAGCTCAAATTCATTAAATATGTTGTGTTGTGTGTTAATATCATCACTTCTAATTCAAATTCAAAATTCATTTATATCAAGTAGGCCTAATTTATAGGCACTTTTGAAACGTCAAGTCAGTCTGTTTGTAGTGACTCCACTACCACCGGTTCGGAAGGTAGATTCCACTGAGAAGAGCCGGCAAAAAACTTTTAACAATCTTTAGAATTTTTCTGTTTTGTGAGAGATGAGAGCGGAGTGGCCTGCTTCTAAGCAGCCTTGTAGTTGCAGCGTTGACGTCCACTGCTGGAGATAAATCTTTATAGGAAGTTCCAAGACCCCACAATCCTGGACCGCTAGTTTACAGCGGCTCCTAGCGACTCCACTGGTGGCCGATCATTGCGCGTTGACCGGTGCGGAGTCGCCATTCCTTAATACGCCAACGTCCATCAGTTTTTATATATTAAGTCACTTCGGGCAATCTAACTAACTTTTATATTAAAATCACAAAATGTAGTATTTTTTATTTTTTTAATATTCTGTGCTATTCATAAACAACACAAGTATTAATAGTATCAGGGTATTAGGATTAATGTAAGTTTTATGGTTTTTACCAAGCAAAAAGATTATTTAATATTTTATTGTAAAATACTATATTATATTATTAAATATATTATTTATTAATAAGTTTTCATGGTAATTAAAACAAAATGACTAATGAAGAATACATCTCATTTTCTCGCCGAAAATGAATTTAAATTAATCCAATACATTTATGTGTTTTTTTTCTTTATCCTGATTTTGACGCATTTTCGTTTAACTGAGTTTGAAATCACGATTCAAAGAAATTTTTTTGCATTTGGCTTTGATTTATCTGATTTCTATCAGTAAAAATTACGGCAATTGTTTACTCAAAAACAATTAGCTATACAGTTTCACAGATAAGTCTCGGAGACAGTAAATAATGTACCTCTAAAGCCACCAAAGTATTATTTCGGTTTTCATTTATATTTTGTATAATACAAAGAAAAACTTACTGTGTTCCTGTTGTAAACCATACAGTTTTAACTTGTTTGCCTCATGTTGTGCCTTCTTCTTCAACCTGCAAGCTCTTGAGGCTAGTTTATTTTTCTCTTTCCTTGTCTTTGGTCTTACATTGAATGGCAATTCACTGACAGGAGTCATGTCATTTATCACTTTTCCCAACTTATCCAGTTCTGAACCAATCAAATAAAGTTTCCTGGGGTTAGGCGTTAGGTCATTTCCATCACCCTTTCGTGCCTTTCCGCTGAAAGTATAAAAGTTAGCTGATTAAGAAATATTCAATTTCCAGTCTGACTATTTACTTAGAATTAAATTTAAATAGTTTACCTGTGTTTTATGCCTTTTACATTACAGTTTGGACTAAACACTGGGTCTGTAACTGAGTTTAAGACATGGGGGTCCTCTGATTTTTTCTTTAAGATCAGCCTTTGCCCTTTAGGTCCCTTAGCTTGAACATTGTATTGCCAAAAGTACCTTTCCCTTTTAGCATTTTGTCTTGCCTCTTTCCTTTCCGGACAGTCATCATTGGAATCTTAAATAATATAATATATAATAATATAATACAGTTCATTAGTTAATTGGATTTATTTAATTCAGCCAGTCTATTAGATCTCTTATTTACTAAGGTCTTATTCCCAAAATACCTTTTAATTCCCTGTGATATAAGTGAATATAATGTATATATTTTATTATATTAACCTAAATACAGACTTTAAAGTCTCTGACTCCCTATTGTACACCAATCTTTAAACTCAATTCACTGATCTAAAAATAGTGCAATAAAGAACATAATGAAAACAATGACACTGCTGTTACACAAGACCAGAGAGATTTAGATTAGAGATTTGCGTACAACTGGGTTGGCTAATCTCTTTCTTAGTATAATACATATACACAGTGGTCTCATCTTCTTGTATGCCCTGAACTATAAATAAATAAATATACTAGGACAATACACACATCACCGTCCAGCCCCAAAGTAAGCTTAGCGTATGGGTGTTAAGATGACTGATGAATATTTTAATGAATACTTTACATAAATACTTAACATAATAAATACAGATAAACACCCAAACACTGAAAAAAATTTAGAGTTGTAGAAATCCTGCAGCTTTGGACTCAGAAAGCAGGGTCACTGCCCACTGCGCCAATTGGCCGTCAAGCAAGCCAAGTTTAGGCCAACTAAAAAGATTGGAGACTACAGTACTTCAAAAAGGTTTCTTTGAGTTTGTTTTTTTAATAGCGTTATTTTCATTATTAAGATGAGCAATGGGAAAATGAATTTTCATCATTTTTTTTAACAAATTCTACACATTATGCAAGTTAATCAAGTTTTTTGGTTAAATCACATATGGAAAAATTAATCACCTGTAGACACTCAGCATTGCCCCCTGTATAGTAAAGTATGTTTAAATAAAAAAGAAAGTAAATAAATATTAGAACCTTGTTATGTTTTGCATATTGTATATTTACATTAAAAAGTGATGAAAAGATTGTTAACATTAAAAGACAGGTAAAATAAAAACATTTTATACATAATTGTGTTGCAACATTGTGTAATAAATTCAAATAAGATTTATAACATCTTTATCAATATTTATGCTCCAATTTTAATGTAGTTTGCTTTAAGAATAGTAAAAGAAACAAGTGCATTAAAGAAAAAAAAAAAGAAACATTTTGCTTTAAATATTTATTCTCTTTAGAACATAAGATGGCTTAAAGTTTTCTCATTTTAACACAATGTTGTATTTTTACACAATGTTACTTGTTATAGTGAAACTGTTTAAATTTTCAAGGTAATTGGAAATTTAAAGTGTTTTGTGAGATCTGATTAAAAATAATTAAATAATTGTCTTAGGGTAGAATTGTCAGATCAAGCTAAATAAAAATATAGTGTTAAGGCTACTTACCATCTGATGATAGATCCTCATATCTGTCACTGTCTTCATCTGACTCAATATCTCTGTCATCCTCATCCTGTGAGAAGTCCCCAGTGCCTGGACTAAGTAGACCACCAGACAATGAAGATACTGAGCCTGCTTCTGCCAAGGAGCTGGTGGATAACAAGTGCTTCCGCGGCTCTCGCCTTTGCCATATCTGGTGATTATGCAATAGTAACACAATAAGCTTCAGATTTATAAATAATAATCAGGAATTACAAAATCAAAACTAGTTCCTTGTCATTTGATTTCAGAGTGATATTTATTAATTTACTACTTCTTTTTCTAGGATAAAGGATCTGAATTTTCAGTGCCATACAGTTGCAGATCTAGTGATAGCTAATTCATTAATTTCATTCAAGATTGTTGCAGTGGTTGATAAACAGAGACACTTTCCCATTTAAAATATTAGTGTGGACATTTGTTCCAGATATTGATCTTTTAATTATAAGTTCATTCTAATACTAACCAGTTAGTACTTCTCATACAGATTATTTAAGACTGTAAATATAATATGTTAAAGTTTAATTTACCTGGTCCATTGTCAGATGTGTTGGGGCAGACGAGGAGAGTGGTGCTTGGTGTGTTTTAACACTACTGGGAAAGGGCGGCAAGACTGATGATGCAGGCACAGACTGCCCCAAAGCAATTTCTCCACTGTAACCGTCCATCCGCAATAGCAATTCTGGCAACTGGTTAATTGGTGGCACAAAACTTGAAGATGCGGAGCTGTGTTGGCTGGATGGTGAAAATGCAAGTTGAGCATGCCCATATGGACTACAAGGGCTTTCTGCCATTAATGTATTAGTCTGTAATGTGTTCATGGTGCGTTTTGAGCCACTCATAGCACCACCGATTTGTATACAATAACCACTCTCTTCTGGCAAAAGTAAGTCTTCAAAATTTAAATCGTCAAGAGATGTGTCTGGGTTTGCATTTAGCTCAGCAAGAGTTGGCCCCAATATCAAGTCAGCTTTATCCACTTGGAATATATCATCATCTTCCATTTTAAATGGTTCCATTTTTGGAGATTCAGTGTCAAAGGAAAGCTTACTGTAAGACAGTGTGGGTACACTGTGAAAAGAGCCAACTTGAGAGTCTTGTAAACATAAATCTATGTCAGAGTTAAAGTCACAGATATCAGTGCGCCTTTGCGGTATCGGAACGGATGCTGACATCGTCCCTAACTCAAAGGGAGACTCCTGTTTGATTTCTAAACTCGGTTCAAAAAGAAAGTCATGATTGTAAATAGAATCCGACATTGCACGTGTTTATATGAAGTGACCTTGACGTAGAATAGTCTTGTTGATAGACTGGCGCACGCTTACGTCTTTATCGATTTAATTCACAGAGACCCACGTGTCGAATCTTACAATGTTTATTTATTTCACAGATATAAACGATACAATAAAGGGTACTGTGGTTTAGGTGATTCTTGTATTACGTCCGAGATTAATCGATTTCATCGTTACATTACATAATACAATACACGAACACAACACCAAATAATTCGTAAGCAGTTGAATATACACAATGACTATTGATATTAAATTTGGAGCAAACTATTAATTTCACCCACTTTTGTAATTTTATAGCTATTCAGCGTCTTTGTATCTCTACTAATCCGATAATCAGTAACAGTTATCACGGAAGAATCTTCTGTATTGATAATATTTTTACTCACAATAACAAATATCAAAAACACTCGCGCAAGATACAACTACTCTGGAAGTAAACAAAGATTTGATGTATTATTCAGCATATTCAAAGGTCATTAGAAAGAAATAGATATAGGAAAAGACATATGCTTGAGTGAGATAGCAATAATTTGCTAAAATCAGGAAGAGGTAGTGTGAGGGGAGGGCGGGGTGGCAGGATTTTACGTCACTAGTATGGAGGGTAAAGGTAAGGAGAGTCATCTTATATGGGAGAAAAGTTGAAAAAGTGTCCAGTTGTTGCGCTAAATAACAGTTCAAGAATCCTCCACAATGGCGCTGGTGGATGCACAGGGTATGGTATGAATGTAGCAATCGTAGATGAATTGAAGTATGCCGAGTTAAAAAATTTAATGTCAGTATCGACTAAAGTAGTTAATTATTGAGAACAATTCAACTTACGTTGTACAAAATATTGTGGTAAATATAACCTTACTTCCTTGTATCTCCATACTTCCTTGTTTATTTTTCAAGCCTACTCTAACAATATTTATATTTGGCGCTTCTTTTAAGAGTTACCCTGATGCAAATGTGGCGCCATCCTAATTTAATACATTTTGACGACACTTTTTCATATACACAGATGACTCTCCTTACCTCTACCCTCCATAGTCACTAGGAAGGTATGGCTCTTAAGCCGATGTAAGCATGGTGTTGAAAACTCAGGTAACACATCAGTTAAACACTGTATTTTAAAAAGCAACAAAGCGGAATTATATGTCAGTTTCAAATTCAAATTCAAATTCAAATTCATTTATTTCAAGTAGGCCTACTTTATAAGCACTTTTGAAACGTCAAGTATGCATGTTTGTGTGACTCTACCACCGGTTCGGAAAGCAGATTCTACCGAGAAGAGCCGGCAAGAAACTCAGTAGTTGCTCTTTTCCAACATCAACATTTACAATCATTTTGCTATCTTGCGGGAGATGAGAGCGAGGCTGGCTGCTTCCATTCTACCTTGTCATTGAGGAATTCATCAAATGTATAGTAACCTCGCTGTACTAGATGCGTTTTTACACATTTTTTAAATGTATGCATTGGTAGGTCAAGAATTTCCTTAGGAATCATGTTGTAAAAGCGTATACTCAACCCAAGAAAGGAGTTCTGCACCTTTCGCAGACGATATGCAGATATCACCAATTTATGACCGTTTCTGGTAAGTCGATTGTTAATTTCAGCTTTTGATTTATAAAGAGTAATATTTTGCCTCACAAAGACTATATTACTATAAATGTATTGCGAAGCTACTGTAAGAATACCTATTTGTTTAAATTTTTCACGAAGCGATTCGCGTGATCCAAGTTTATATATTGATCGTACGGCTCTTTTCTGTAGTATAAATATACTTTCAATATCTGCAGCTTTTCCCCACAGCAAGATCCCATAGGACATAATACTGTGAAAGTATGCGAAATAAACAAGCCTAGCTGTTTCAACATCGGTAAGCTGTCTAATTTTCCTGATTGCATATGCAGCTGAGCTGAGTTTACTCGCTAGGCTTTCTATATGGGTACCCCACTGTAGCTTACAATCTAAGGTCACTCCTAGAAAAACAGTGGAGTTTTCTATTTCAAGTGTTTCTCCATTTATTATGATGTTTTTATCATTTTTTTTTACGTTAGGCAAAACAAATTCCAAACACTTAGTTTTTTTTGCATTTAAAAGTAAGTTATTAACAGTAAACCAGTCTGACACATGTGACAAAGCACGGTTTACATCGTCAAAATTATCTTTGTTTCTATCAGTCTTAAAAATGAGAGATGTATCATCTGCGAACAGTACAATCTCACAAGTGCCCCTGACATGGTGTGGCAGATCATTTATATACACCAGAAACAATAAGGGACCCAAAATTGAGCCTTGTGGGACACCCATTAAGGCAGATGATCCCTTAGACTTTATGTCTTTTACGCATACCCTTTGAACTCTATCACTTAGATAAGAGGCAATTAAATTGAGTGCAACGTTTTTGATGCCATAGTGGCTTAGTTTTAATAACAACGTTTTGTGTTCAACGCAATCGAATGCTTTGGACAGATCACAGAAAACACCAATGGCATTCTGCGAACGTTCCCAGGCATCGTAAATATGCTTTATGAGTCTTGCGCCTGCATCCGTTGTACTACGACCTTTAGTGAAGCCGTACTGCTCCGGATGAAGTAAGTTATTTACATTAAAATGATTTAAAAGTTGATAAAGTATAATTTTTTCAAAGACCTTACTAAGAGTTGGCAAGATTGAAATAGGCCTGTAATTGTTAAGGTCATTTTTCTGACCGGATTTAAAAAGGGGTATTAATTTACTACATTTCAATAGGTTCGGAAAAATACCCATATCAACACATTCATTAAAAATTACAGCTAGATAAGGGGCAATAACGTCAATAATGTTAGAAATGACCATCACCGACATACCCCACAGATCACCGGTTTTTTTCAACTTTAATAACCTGAAATTCTTTACAATATCTATTGCAGATATATGTTTAAAATTAAATAAAACATTGCACTCTTTAACATTATCTCTCAATATACGCTGAGCTGCTATTGGTGAAGAGCTTAGAGAATCTGTTAACAAAATGGGAACATTCTGAAAGAAGTTTTCGAAAGTATTAGCAACCTCCCTGTCAGACGTCACTTTATTGTTATCAACAATAAGTTCAAAATCCACATCACGAGATTTAGTTTTTCCTGACTCGTAATTAACTATTTTCCAGGTTGTTTGTATTTTGTTATCAGATTTCATTATACTATATTTAATGTGTAGCGATTTCGCATTAGTGCAAACATTCTTAAATATTTTAGAGTATTTTTTTACGTGTTCTACGAAAGTTGGAGTATGATTAAATTGTTTTTCATCATACAGCTCATACAACTTCTCCCTACTTTTATATATACCTACAGTAGCCCAGTCACTAAATTTTAATTTATTACTGACATTGATGTGCTTAAAGTTGAATACTCTATTAAATTCGTTGTTTATAGTATTAAATAGTGCACTATAAAGACTGTCCGGATGAAAATGTTCGCACGCAATACCAGGGATTTTCGCAGTAATTTCACGTTTGAATCGCATTAATTTAGTCTTAGTTATTGGCCTACACTTTATAATTTGTCTGCTTTTATTGATAGTATTTAAAACAGTAATAAGTTGACCACAATGATCTGACCTTAAATTATTAATTATTCTTTTATCTAAAATGTCACAATTGAAAAAAATATTATCTAAGCAGGATGCTGAAGTTGCAGTTACTCTAGTAGGTTCACTAAAAGTGTGACACAAATTAAAACATTTAAATAAGTTAAGCAATCTAGCAGTTGTTGCATTTTCTAGTAAAATGTCGACATTGAAATCGCCACATACAATTACTTTTTTAGTAGAAAGACACAAACGCTTTAGTACATCCTCCATGACATTCTCGAAATCGCTAAAATCACCTGAAGGGGGTCGGTATACACTCACTATTATAAATCGCTCCAGCTCCACACAAGACAGTTCTGCAATGCGTTCAACAGAAAGACCAACTATGTCTTTTCGTTCTTTACAAATTATATTATTACGTACAAAAATTAAAGATCCACCGTGAATTGCAGTCCTTCTGAAGAACGCACTTGACAATATAAAGTTATCGATGTTTACTGCTACTTGTGTACCAGTGAGCCAGTGCTCAGTTATACACAAAATATGTACATTGAGTTTCTCCACAAACAGCTCTATTTCTAATTCTTTGCCGGTGAAGCTCTGTATATTTTGGTGTACAATGTTCATATGGCAGAGCTCCTCCGTTGTCTTATTAACTAGTTTAAATCATTATTAAATTTCTTAATAGTACTAGCGCAAGTACTAGGGTCAGTAATAGAAATAGAAGTACTTGAAGTACAATTTGTAAAAGTGTCAATAGACTTTGTTACAACAGTTGTAACAGTATCATTTAAATTATAAGCTAGTAAAAACGCTATCTGCTGCTTACACTTTTTAGGCAGATACAATTTATCTCTTGTCATTACAAATGATGACGTGAATTTATTAATGTCAAAATAAAAAATTGCGTCGCTATGACGGTATGTCAAATTATAGATTAATAAGTTTAATTTATAAATATGTTCATTTTGTTTTGAGTTTAGAGTGCCACAATAAGGAAAGGCACACATTACAAACTTACATTTAGTTTTGTTATTTAAAAGCAGTAATTTTTCAATGCATCTTATAATCTGATGCTTTTTGACATTTAAACTGTCCCCTAACAATAAGACAACATTTGTATGCCTATCTAGATTTTTTTCATTTAGGCTATTAATGACACAATCAAAACTAGCCCCCGGTGAACATATATTTGTCACTGAGTGGTTTAGGTAACAATTCATAATAGGACCTAAACCTCTACCTATTTTGTCAGATATTACTATACTTTGTTTTTTAGGTTTAGCGGATAAAGTAGAATTTAAGGATACAGGAATATGTGTTGCATTTCCAGACCTCTCTGGGCAAATATCCAAATTGTCAGTGAATATATTACTACAGTCTTGACTAGGTATAGGTATGTCATGAGTACATTGACATTTATTTGTTAAAGACTCAAAACGAGCCATATTATACGTTCCTAGGGCTAACAACTCATCAGCTGCCTGGATTTGCTCATGGATCTGCTTTTGTGACAGCTCATATTTGGAAGTGACAGTTGTCAAGGAATCTTCCAACTGTTTAATTTGATCATTCAAGTTTTGAACATCTGTATCATATTTTGCTGTTGTTTTTTGAAGTGAGAAACAATAGCTTTTTAACTTATTCAATAATAATACCCTTTCTTTCCTTAATGCCAGGTTTTTGGTACTTGCTTGCTGGTTTTTAATTAAATTTTGAGTTTTTTTGATAATTTTACCAATTTTTATATATTTTTTTAATTTATTGTGACTATTTAGATATGGATGAATATGTTGTGGCTTCATTTTTTGGACATAAGGGCTGTCACAAGTCAGATCGATGCACATTGGTTCAGTAGAGGATGAAGCAAGCAGCTCATCATATAAATTATTTGTGGATACCATTTCAGCACTACTTAATTGAGCCTGAAGGTCATTAATAGTTTTATGTGCACTGCTTAGTTCACCCTCCAACATAGAAATTTTTTCCAGAGCCTCATCATATGTTGCTATGCACTGATTGAATGAGCTAACCACAACCTGTAGTTGGTCACGCTCCTCTAAGATCATAGTATGAGCACTGTTTAGGTCTGCCAGTTCAGTCTTCAGTTGGGAGTTCTTGACAATAATTGCTCTCAGTTCGAGTTCATTATAGTTTGTAATTGAATTAAAATAAAATTAGTATTAATTTAGCTTAAAGGTGTTTAAATCGGATTTATGGTTAATAGGAACGTACTAGATAATCTTATGGTATTACTATTTACTACACAGTTACAAAATGTTGGATAACATTGAACAAAAAAGGTAACATTTTTGTCATCATTAGCACTAACATTTATTTTATCAGTGTAGTTAGCAGAGTTACATTAGAGTAAAGAAATTAAATATTGATTATCCATGAGGATACAAACAGTTTATTAAACGGTAAGAAAACAGAGTATCGTCCTCTGTTCAATTAGTTTCATAAGTCGGTCATTATGCCAAAAATCAATTATTTATAAGTTAACTCAATTATTTAGAAGTATAAATCATTTTTTCCTGTGGATATATTTCTAAGTCTTTCTATTCTTTCTTAGGAGAATGGATATTTCTAAGTCTATGGGGAAAGTTGCCAAAATATATGACAAGGGTAAAAAAAAAAACAACAACAGACTAAAAAATGACAAATTAACAGCTGACTGAGCGTCAAAAGCTCCAAGACAAAAAATAAAGCCAGTTCTACTTTTAATATTATGGGTGACGAAAACGTAAATTCTCGTAAAAAATGTGATACAAATAAATATGAAGTAATAATAATCGGGGGCGGTATAGCTGGACTAGCCGCCGCCAATCATTTTGTGAAAAATGGCATGGACGACTTCATAATATTAGAAGCTAGAAAACGTATCGGCGGTAGAATTATATCAATACCGTTGAAAAATCATAGTGTAGAATTAGGAGCCAATTATATACACGGCGTCCTAGGCAACCCTATATTTGAAATAGCGACAGGGAATGGTCTCGTAAATATAATAAATATACCTAAGCCTCACAAGGTTATAGCAGCCACTGAAGATGGTAAGCAAGTGCCTTTTGGAGTTTTACACGAAATACATGAAGCGTACGTCTGTTTCCTCAGGCGGTGTGAAGAGTATTATTTGTGTCAATACCTTCCACCTCCAGATATTCACAGTGTTGGTGAACATATAAATCTGGAAGCTACTATTTATCTTGAAAGATTACCAAACTCTGAGGAAAAGAAACTGAGACGATTGATATTTGATTGCCTGTTAAAACGTGAAACATGTATATCTGGTTGTAATACTATGGATGATATTGATCTTTTGGAATTAGGCAGCTATACCGAACTACAGGGTGGTAATATAGTCATACCTGCAGGATTTAGTTCAATTTTGGAGCCTGTCACAAAAAATATATCACCTGATAAGATACTAAGAAACCAACCTGTTACAAAAATCAAATGGGACTCAGAGCAGCATAGTAATTTGAGTAAGTTTGATGAGGTTGGGGAGGAATCAGAAGATTCAGACCAAACTGTGATAGAAGATATTTCTAAAGCGTCTCCTGAGAAGGCAGGTGATACCGGCGAAGGTCATGTAACAGCTACAGAAAAATTAAGTAAAAAGTTGTTGCATTGTGTGGAAGTTGTGTGTGAAAATGGACAAAGTTATTTTGCAAATCATGTGATATGTACTATTCCTTTGGGTGTCTTAAAGGATAAAGTGGATACTTTGTTTGAGCCAGCATTGCCACAGTATAAGTTAGAATCAATTGAGCGACTTTTATTTAATGCAGTTGATAAAATTTTTTTAGAATATGAGAGGCCATTCTTAAATCCTGATATAACTGAGATAATGCTGCTTTGGGATAGCCCGCAGGCTCAAGAAGATGTTTCAAAATCATGGTTTAAAAAGATTTATTCCTTTGTTAAGGTTACAGAGACTCTGTTGCTAGGCTGGGTGTCTGGAAAGGAAGCAGAGTATATGGAAACATTGTCAATGGAAGAAGTTGGTTCCACATGCACTAAACTTTTGCGTAAATTTTTAAATGATCCTTTCGTTCCAGAACCACAAACATGTGTATGGTAAGTAACACTCTGTAAGATAATAAGACCTGGAAATATATAATTTTAAAATTCATGTTGTCTAGTTATGATCTATTCTATTTCTTATTTTCTTATTATGTAATGGAAAACCACAAAACTTTGTGGTTTTCTATTTCATAACTAAGCAGTATCCAAAATATTTAAGTATTTTTGTTTTAAGTTATTAAACAAAATATCTTAAATAATTGGGATACTGCTAGATATTTTTGTGTAGTCAAAATCAACATTTATATCAAAGTTAATAGTCAAATGCATTACTGTGGAAATGGCCTGTATACAAAAACACTACTAAATCCTAGTATAATTTAAAATAGTATGAATATTTATTCTTAATATTTATTCAAGTATTTTGTTACAATCTCAATCTTTTGAAATCCTCTTTAGTAATGATATTAAATGCTGATAATTTGATAATATTCTCCCGATTACTTATGGTGAGGTATCTTTATTAGGTTGTTAATGTTGATAAGTACCTAAATTGTTTCTCTTTATATATTCATATTAAATAAATCTGTCAGGTACCTTATTTCATTCATATATAGTTTCAAATTTATCAAAATGCTATGACAATAAAAGGCATATAGTATTATTAAAAAACATTACTCTTTGATTTACACAATTTAAATGATTATAATGTTATATTTTTCAGTACAAGTTGGAAAAAGCAGCCATTCACAAGGGGTGCATACACAGCTATAGCTGTTGGAGCAAGTCAAAGTGATATTGAAAGCTTAGCACAACCTTTATTTAGAAATGTGCATGATAAAAAGGTAATATTAACATAAAATGCATAACAATTCCATTGATAACAGTTAAACAAAGCAATTGAAAGCAATTAAACAATTGGTATTGTGTTGAGTTCTGTCTTTTTCCATCCAAATAATTTCTTTATGCCAGTACGAGTGTCAATTTAGGACTTCACAAGGTTCATAGTGTTAAAGACTTGATTGCAAAAGAACTTATTCATTTAAGTTGGAAAAGAGCAAGGTGTGTTCTCGTTGTTCTATTATGCGCTGTGGGAAATGGGGAAATAAAATCTGCTACTTTATGAATTATTTAAATATAGCTCAATAATAAATCATAACCAGTGGTGTGCACAGGGTTATTGACCAGGCAGTGCTTTTATGCATATATTATTGCCACACGACTGTTATTGCTAGTAGTATACTATATATTAATCTGTTTAATTCAATGTATGTGGGTTTTCTCTTAACATTCATAATTTTGTTGTTATGCAATTGGGCGGCTACTGACAACACCTGTTTGTAAAATATTGCGTCTTTTTATTTTTAGAGTAGGATTTTTAACGTAATTAATTTGGTTTCAGCCTGTTTTGCTCTTTGCGGGAGAGCACACTCACAGCAGTTTTTACTCCACTGTGCACGGCGCCTACCTCTCCGGTCAAGCAGCTTCCAGGCGATTGCTGACTCCAGAAGTTGCCAATGAAAATGTACTGGATGGTCCTGAGTCTAATGATCTAAATAATTGGATCCAAAGTGTACAGCTAGACGGCTAACAGAGTATGAGTATGTAACTTTGTAACCCAGATTGTAAGTGCTAACATGACACAGGCTTTTGCCTATTAAAAGACACGAATTTGATTAACAAGTGTAGCTTATTACTTGTATTGTAACTGCTATTTACTTGAAGAGAGGCTTATTTTATTCAGATCATTTTAGAACTACTACAAACATTGAGATTAAGTAGAAATTATTCCTACTTATATTCTTTAAAACTGTAATATTCATTAATTCATACATAATTTATTTTTAAAGTAGTTATTTCTCGGAATCATACATTTTTGCTTTTTTTCTAAATCATCTGTTATTTATTGAAAGTTGTTTAATATTTATCATTTGTTGAAATGAAATGAATTATTTACTTTTCATAAAAAATTCTTGTTTTACTTATTATTGAGTCCTATTACGAGATCTTTTTGTTTATTTATAAATTTCTCATGACATAATAATTATGATTTTGTACAAATTGTATATAATATTACATTAATTATAAATTAAGATGTGTTACCACATAAAAGTCTTTCACACAAATGCATTTTGTAGATTAGCAGTATTATACTAGATTATGTAAGATTTGTCATATTCCAATTTAATTTTCTCTTTTTATTATTTCCTACCAACATGAAATTATCACCCATGATTAGTGACACATTATAACCTCTTGAGGTATAATCCCAATATATTGAGTTGAAAAAAACCCATCTGTTAAATTGCTGGGATGAAATATAAAAAAAACTGTGGACACTAAAATCTATTTTTTGTAACTTCTCTTATTATGTAAACAATCTTTCAATTGGTTTTGACCTAAGAACGTTTTGAAAGTATTTAAAACTAATTGAAGCATACATTTGTAAAGAAAATTGAGTGTAGTCAGGTTACAACCTTTGCAGGACAGTGTTCTAGAAGTATTAAAATCTCACTACATTAAAGTTTGGACAATATTTGATGCTACCCCTGGTTGTATGTTGTATGTTTAAATAACTCAATCGGGGGCCAATATTTATTTTACCTTAACTGTTTTGGCTTTTAATTGTATGCGTAAATTGGCCATTTTATTTAGAATATTTTTAGCTCATTTATTTTGCGATAAATATGGTTCTTCTATCATCTTCATCGGTAACGGGTATAATCGGGTAATAATGAAATAAAAATTTTCTGTCATTTCATTATCATAATAAATATGGTTTATTATTAGTTAGAAATGTAAAGATAATGAGGATTCATATTTGTCTCATCCTTAAGCATCAGTCAATTGGTTCCTATTTAGTTACATTCCTGTCAGGGCCCTGATTCTCAATTGTCTTCAGTGTTGATGCGTGAACTCTAAATTGGTTGGACTCTATATTATTTGTGCCAAATTTCAAATATTACATACTATAGATATCTGAGAAGCGCTGTGTCAGACAAGCACGCGATTTACCGGTTTTTATAGCTAGGTGTTTATTTCAAACAGTGGCAGCCGGACACTGAAATCTGCCGGATACTTGACTCCCTCTGCAACTGATTGAATTTAAATAATAACAAAGTTTGTAATTTAAGTTCTTCTGTACAGAAGACGTGACCAATTTAGTTACTTACATTATAAAATGCATTTCTTGCGTAGTTTATATCCCTAAAGAATCAGGGCTCTCTTGTGCCTTAATATAATTATTAGATCATAATTATTAATTTTATAAAATATTGCTGCTTAAATTGAAACATAATATTACCTTAAAAAAATTATGTACTCTATTTAAATGTATTAAAAAGAGATCGTTCGTTTTACTGTGGCAAATGCTCGATTTACTCTTGTAGTTTTTGTGAGCGAGTGAAGATAACTGATTTTGCTTACTTGGGCGAGGATTGAATAAGTCAGTATAATATTTTTATTAAGCCTTGATCATTAATAGTGAGAACATAAAAAATGGATTAGGTACCATTTAAGACCGCACTTCGAAAACTGTTATTTATTTTAATCTTACACTTGCAATCATTGATTTAATATGTAGGTAACTAACTGCTTGCAATCATGTAAAGATACACGCACTTGCTATTTAAAACTCGCGCGGTAAATAAAAACTGTGCTTCGATAGAATACCTGGTGCGATGCGGATTAAATTCATGCGAATTGTATGTGAAGCAAGTTTTATGTCGCTTTATATTTATTTATTTTGCGTGTTAGGGGAAAACCGAACCCGGAATAAAAATCGCGCGGACCGTTTTCGCAGTGCGGGCTAGATCTAAATATTCAGTTGGCAAAAAGGCCTATTTACCTACCTAATCCTTTAGGCATTATGGCCCATACTATGTTCGTGACGACAGGAAAAAAATAGATTTTAATTCGAATGTAACTAAAATTAAGTTTTTGTACTCATCAAACAGAAATGTTATGTAGGTATATTTAGTGTTTAAATGTAGAAAAATTTATCGTAGGTACTGATGCGATGTAAAAGAAATTACCTAAGTATATCTAATTTGATGCAATAAATGTTTCGGGAGTTTTATTAGATAGGTTAACCTATTTTGATTTTCTAGTCAGTGCAATTTTTTATCGCTTAATTAAATCAACGAAAAATGAACTGTTTTTTTAATATAGGGTTTATGTATTTTGGCTTACCTAAGGTACCGTCATAGACTTTATTTTTCAAAATCATGGACTGTGATCAAGAATGGAAAGACAAAATCCAAAAAATTTAATGGCAGGTGAGCCATCAAAGTTATTGGTTGTTTTTGACGACCTCCCTGGCGCAGCGGTGAGTGGTGTAGTTTAAAGTTTGAGGTACCGGGTTCCGTTCCCGGTAGGGGGCAGTATGGGAATTTCTAATTTCTCGGTTTTTTCTGGTCTAGTCTAGTGGGGGGACCTGCTCCAAGCGATTTAGCGTTCCGATGCTACGTCGCATATAATCCGATTAGGGGTATGGGCTTAATTATATAACTGCCATACCCCCTAACAGGTTAACCCGTTATTATTTTAGGCTAACTTGGCAAAAGTGTCGGTACTTATAGGTATGTTTTACCTGCCCTGTATATAACTACTTGGAGATCAATTTAACGGTTAATCTCTTGTTGATCTACACTTTGGTTAACTTACACTTACTAACCTGACGATAGATTTTGTCTTTAGTAATTATTAACTGAATGAAAAACCAGTATAAACCAAAAATATTTCTATTGATTAATACCGGTTTAATGTGATTTTTTTTTTACATTATATCTATCTGCCATCTTTTCCAGCCATAATCAGATTGTATGTTTACATGCTGTTTGATTTTGAGGGGTATTCCAGTGAATATCCTCCCCTAGAGTTAATTATGGTACGGTAAGTGAAGCTTTATCTTTCGTCCAGGTCTAGTATATGCCATCTTTTCAGACGTTTAGTATTTGTGTCTGTAAGCAGTTTCTCGAATCTGAGCTTGTGTTTCTTGGAGTATTAGTTCACTTCCTCTTTGATGGTTGGTATTTCCAAATATTTGTGAATTTCCTCATTCCGTGTGAACCAAGCTGCACCAGAGATTGCTTTAAGGACAATGTTTTGTAACCTCTGGAGTATCTTAAGGTTGGAGTTGCTAGTTGATCCCCAGAGTTCTATGCCATAGGTCCAAATAGGTTTTATTATGCACTTATAAACTAGTAACTTGTTGTTCAGGGATAAGGGATACCGATGCCCTATTAACCAGTTCCAGCTATGGTATTGAAAGTTCAGTTCTTTACGCTTATTTTTGACATGGTGTGCCCAAGTCAGTCTCCTGTCCAAATGTAGGCCCAGATATTTAACAATTTTTTCACTCGGTAACTCTTTGCCACCCATTGTAACTGGTGGACAACTGTTTTTGCGCAACGTAAAGGTGATGTGCTTTGATTTTGATGCACTGTATTTAATCCGCCACTTTGTGAGCCACTGATCGATTTTATCTAGCTGAATTTTCAATTTTTGAGATGCTCTGTCAGGGCAAATGTCACTTGCTAGACATGCTGTATCATCAGCGTACGTTGCTGTTTCTAACTCTGAAGTGGACGGCAGATCAGCTGTATAAATTGAATAAAGAATTGATCCAAGCACTGAGCCCTGTGGTACTGATGCTTTGATATTGTAAATGTTGGAGAGTTCGTCTAAGATAAGAAGGATCATGTATAGAGAATATGTAAGAATTTGGAAGCAAAGTTTTCAGTTTGTACAAAAGCCCCTCATGCCAAACTCTATCAAAAATCTGTTGTAGATCCAAGAATACTGCGGAGCAATATTCTTTTCTTTCTAAAGTCTCTCTTATTTTATGTGCTACCCTGTGTCCCTGCTCTACAGTTGAATGCTGTTCGCGGAACCCAAATTTGTGATCTGGCATTATATGTGATTCAATTAGTATTGGTTTCATTCTATTTAATAAGATGTTTTCAAATACTTTTGATATTATAGGTAACAAGCTAATGTGCCTATAAGAAGGTTCCGTTGGTACTTTTCCAGGTTTTGGTATCATGCAGATGTGGGAAATCTTCCATTAAAAAGCATGGTAAGAAAGACTATTGTTTTCTTTGGTAAAATCAAAACCGGGAGCATTTTATTCTCTAGGTTACGTATAGTTCGGATTAATTCCTTTGGCGAAACTAATTTTAGAGGCATCGACAATTGTTGATATCTGTGTATTACTGCTTCGAATTTTGCATCAAACTCTTCGCTTGTGGAGTTAAAGGGTTCAAATACTTCGCTCAAGTATTGTGCAAAAAGTTCGGCTTTTTCAATAGGCGTTAGAGTCCAGTCACCTGATGGTGCGATCGGTCGCTTGGGCCTCTTAAAATCCTTTGTGATTTTCCAAAGGGCATCCCTTCCACTGGCTGATAGGGTGGAGAGCTTGTGTTGATAAGCTATATTGTGTTAAAGCTTAAATTTGCCTATAAATATTCAGTACGTACTGGATTTTCCACTCTAAAGCAAAAGGGGTATTATGCCCTCTTAACTTTGACGGTGTAGAGTTATGATGCGAATACGACGCCTCAATTGCGAGCAAATAAAGCTGTATTAAGCCTATGATAACTAGCGAGGAAAGATCGTATTTACCTACGGAAAAAAGAAATTTCTACAAGAAACTTGTCCCAGTAGACGTCCAGCATTTGTGAAAACGAAGGTAAATAATATTACTGTCGGTATTTGAACCGGTAAATAAACTAGTCATGGCCAAGCACGTCATTAGTGTGGAATGCGGCCTTGGCGTTTGAAGGCGTGGCAATTTGCTGAACCAAATGTATTAGCTATTCGAACTTTAACAGTTTGTACTTAGGCATTCAATTCATTGAATCTAAAACATCATACAATATTTATTTAGGTAGGTAAGGTAAGGTAGTAGGGATAGGCCGAAGCGGCAGGTGGTTAGCTACTAAAGGAAAAACTTTATGTAACATTTAATAATACCTGATTTAATACAATATTAACCATGACTAATTAAAATAGAAAAAAAACAGTCAATTCTGGAATTATTAAGAGTATATTAATCTATTTATAGCTGATTATACACAAGATATATACTCAAGGTACAATGACATCGTTATTATTTTAAAGTAGTACAATATAAAATAAATACTGTTTGAAAGAACTAAACATTTTTGTTTGTAAAAGAATAAATATTAGTAGGGGAGCCCACGATGCTAAATGAGGATTTACTCGAGCGTCGTAGAGACCTATTGGGATGCAAAGCTTAGATGATAAAAAGAAAAAAATGTTATATGATATATATACCTTTACATCGGTGGGAGAAGCGGCTATAGATTTTTAAATATGTAAAAAAAAACTGTTGCATGGACATCCTCGAGCGCGTCAGATATTGATTGCATCAGTGCCCTACGTATTTTTGATAATGTACGTATGTTAATCTGATCGTTTGCATGATGCGAGTGGTTGTATTTAAGGGTTGAAAATGAAAAAAAAAAAAAATAATCGAGCGCGTCAGATTTTCTAAGGAAGTGTTAAGTGCCCCAAAAAAAAGGTCTCATTCACTAATCTGACGATTTCGATGGGACGCAAACTCGCGGCCATTTGTTGTTGTTGTTGTTGGCCATGTGTAAAAAAATTCGCCATTTTGAAATACTCGAGCGCGTCAGATTAGGGTAGGGTGAGTTAATTACATCCTAAAAAGTGTATATTCCACTAATCTGACAATTTAAGAGTTACGTAAAAAAAGGGGAGAGCAACAAAGTTGTAAAAAAAAAACGCCATCTCGACATTCTCGAGCGTAGCTTAATTTTTTTTTATTTTGAAGGAAATAATTCAAGAATAATGAAAAATATATAATCTGACGATTTCCGCAATCCGAAATAACAAAAATTCGTTAATAACGAAAAGTTAAATGCGTGCAGCTGCGTGATGCCTACATTTCCTTCTTCGCGTTTCTATTCCTCTCTATCTATTACTCTCTCACACCGTCCCCACACTAATTTTTTTTTACTAATCTGATGCTGCATCCTTCACGGGCGGCCTTATATATGGGCCTCAAGTTTTGTGGAGGTACTTAACCGGGTACAAGGTATCCCCCTGTATATTAATCTGCCGCGCTTTAGTAAATCCCGAAATCCCCGCTACCCCCTACCATATGTTGTTAAATCTAGCAAAAATAAAGAAAAAATTAATTATTAATTTGGTATTTTAAATGCTGCCTAATAGCCAAGGTGGGTATGAGCAACATTTTAAGATATTAATCAACTTGCATCTAGTCCAAATTGAATTTTTATTACTGCATTGTTTGCTAAGTTTGAGAACTGTTGTGTACTTCACTTAACTTAGACTGAGAAATAATTAAAACAAGACAAAGTTTATCCAAGGTAAACTTTAAACTACTCTTGTAAAGTGTGCAGTTACCCCTTTTTAGCTTTAAGAATAAAGCATCATAAATGGAGTGATATTGATAATTGGGTTTGGTAATTAGCATTTAAAGTTGATTTAAAACCATTTGTGCATTTTGAATAATAATAAGTATTGAGTGTGATGACATAGATATTATTATTCAACATCTATATAAATAGTCAAGAAAACATTTTCACATGTGATCTCAATTTAAAATATTTTACATTGACAAAACTTTATAAGCCAAATCCTAAAACAACTATTCTAAACAGTAGGCACTCAGGCATGAAAAATACGACTATTTGGCAAACCAATTTAATATTTAGTCAGATCTTCTTAAGATTATATCTATAAATTCACCTTCACCAGACATGTACATTAAATGTATGTCAATTATTATTGGAATGTTAATTTATTAATTTCATAAAACAGTTCTATCTTTAAGAGATTACATGATTATGGACGGTTACTGCCTTATCAAATACCAAGAGAGCTACATTAAATGTTAAATGTTAGTACTATACATTTAAGTAATACATTTCTTTTGGAAGCTACCATAATAGAGTTAACCTTATATGTAGATTTTTTAGCGCACCACATGTAACTCTACTGTTGAGTTCTTTGATGAAACTAGTGGAACCAGTTTTTTTTCTACTTCTTGTGATAATTCATGCCATGCACATTTACCAATTAAAGGCACTTCTTCCATAGGTGGTCTAAATACAACAAGTAAAGTGAGACAGCACCCGTCTGCCGAAGGATCTGCCTCTATATTGAGCAACCCCAAGGGCCTGTGTTGAGCAACATCAGCACCAAACATTTCCACCATAAATCTTCTCAATGTTGAATGTACACTCTTTGCTGGATTAATTTCACATGTTGGAAAATGCAGTGTGGTTTTTTCACTCAGCAAGACATGCAACCTATTTGTACTTCTTTTTTTAATTAAAATAACCAATCTCATCAAATCTTTTATGTGTGGGATAGGCGCTGGAAGGATGTTATTGTGCCAGGTTTCACCTGGTTGGCTCTGCTTGTACTGTTTTGCTTTTTCAATAAGGTGCAAAATATCATTTGACCTCAATGTTATTTCTTGTAAATTTTTAATCCATTTAGCTTGCAGAGATTCTTTGTCAGCTCTAGCAGGCGTTTTAAGCTCACCACCTGTAACAGCACCTGTTAGGACAAACCTAAACCAAGTACCCCCTGCTGTTTCAACAACCAACAAAGTATCAGGATTACAATGTAAACCTGTTTCTTCTAGCACTTCTCTTTTAGCAGCTTCCACTATCGTTTCACCTTTTTCCATTCGCCCAGCCGGCAGGTACCATTTACCAGCACAACTTTCTTTTGCTTCTTGCATCATTAGTAACTCATTCCGTTCGTTTAAAAGAACACAAGCAACGACATAAGTTACGTTGGCACCAAGTACCGGTTTGAAATTAGACGGCGTTGTTGGAGTTATACCTTGAGATTCGGTAACAGAGTTTTGATCTGCTATAGTGAAGTCACAGAAGTCATTTTCTTCGCCATCAAGTCCAGAGCCAACCAAAAGCTCAGTAATATTTAAGTCGACTTGGCGCGACATAGTTACCTACTTACAAGGTACTACTTCGGAAATGGTAGACAATCTCTTACAAGAATGGAACTGAATTCACCATTATATTATCGATTTTAAAATCTGCCCATTAATATGTTATCACATGAACAATTACAGTTACAGAAGATTTTAAATAAATATTTATATTTCTAATAGGTAGGTACCGAAAATTGGAACCACAACACAAACTGCAGGCAAAAATCATTCACTAAACATTTCATTTGTCAAAGTCAAAATTGTCAGTGTCAATTTTTTTTCTTTATTTTCCTAGAAAAAGGCAAATTGTCATTTTCAATTATTGACCTCAAATTGTAATATACTTTATAGTGTTATATATAATGTATAAAAAAATAGTAACGTATACCAGTGCTAATGCTGTTAATGCTATTAAGTTATGAGATTAATGTACAGCAGTGTGAAAAACTCTCAGACGGGAAAAACTCTCAGATTACTTTGACACAAGAGTAGGGAAAATATTTGCGAAATTCATTCAACGGTGGCTTAAGTAGTATTCTCTCCAGATACACTAGCAGGCTCAGAAATACAATGACCCACAGCCGGAAAACCGAAACCGTTATTACCTACTAAAAGTAACAGCCAAAGTGGCTGTACGGTTAAATACCATTGCCTTTTCAAATTGGGAAAGAAAAAAGTAAAATAAAACTGCCAAAGTCAATGTCAAAATGAAAATGTTAGTGCATTCAAGAATTGCCAGAGGCTACCAACAAAATATTTTGGGTCTAAAAACGGAAATAACATATTTAAGAGTTTTAAATTAGAAACAGAAAATTTAGAAATGTTACTTAATTGCTAGACTAATAAAACCTGTCTACCATGACGTTAAAAAATGACGATTTGCAAGAACATACAAAGAGGTTACGATTTAAGAGTGTATCAAACATTCAACACTCTCCTGGTGATATTAGCGATAAAAATTATAGAGAAACCCGCAATAAAGGTATGACAGTCCAATGTGCTTATCTTCCTTTTCTTGCTAAATTTCCTCATGTTTAAACAAGTTATAAACTAAGTAGTAATATGATGGTATTGTTTTTATAGATGGAGTGAAGTCAGCCTCCCTGTTTGCTTTTCTTCATGTGGAACTTACACGAGGATATTTACTAGAACACGATGAGGAGAGATTTTCTGCACGAAGGGAGAAAGTCTATTCATTTTTTAAAATTCCACAAGAACTGGAAAAGTTTATGGTTTATGGCTTCTTTCAATGTGCAGATTCAATGCTATTTGTTTATACATTTCTACCATTGAGATTTGTAATGGCCTTTTGGTCCTTCTTTGATAGAGTATTTAGACAATGTTTTGGGTAAGTTTATTTTCAACATGTGTAAGTTTAGTTTATGGAGTATAAGATATGATGATTTTTTCTAATTCTTCAGGTTCTATTCACATCCAAAAAAAAATATACTCAACCCAGCTGAAACATGTGATGTACTTAAAGGTTTTATTTTATTAGTATGTAGTATTCTAATGTGCTATATAGACACTAATATGATGTACCATTTAGTGAAGAGCCAGAGTGTTATGAAATTATATATATTCTATAATATGCTGGAAGTTGGTGATCGGTTGTTTTCTGCTTTTGGCCAAGACACAATTGACGCACTGTTCTGGACAGCGACAGAGCCCCGTGATAGAAAGAGAGAACACCTTGGTGTAATTCCACATTTAATATTTGCCATGGTTTATGTCTGTATCCTTTTTAATATTTATTATTTATATATTAACAATAATTTATGTTTAAACAAATTAAAACTCATAATATTTTAATTCATGAATTGACTTACTAATTTAATCTAAATAAATTGAACCCTTTAACGGTCTTTTGGTCCTTTAGTGATATGTAATTTATTTTTATTTTAAACTACCATCAGGTGTGACTGGTAGCTATGCATCTGATGATTAATAACAATGCATCCTTAGGGTGAAGTCTTCTGAGAAAATGTGTATGGTGTACTTTTGATTTTAATTATTAATATTATAGTTGATCAGGAAATGGAAGCCATATAGACCATATGGACATTCCAGATGGTAGCTGATGAAAAAGGGACATTAAAGCATTAAAATTTATTACACTTTTAAAATTGTATGCACTTCTTACTTACAATACTATTTCTTAAAATAACACCAGTTCTTCACAGTTTGTTAATACTATTTCAAGCTACAACACTTAATGTAGCTTTCAATTCGAATAATAAAAGTCTTCTAATAATAATGATGTCAAATAATGTGAGTATGAAATAATGTGTCTATATAAATGTAAATTTGTAGGCTTATTTATTGTTACAAAATTTTTTTTATCTATACGATGCTTATGACATATAAATGGTCTGGTCTGAGCATAGTGCCAAATTATTTACAGAAAGTATAGCAAACACTGTTTCATAATAATTTACACTAATGGGTTAAACATTGCATACATAATTTGGTCATCTAGTTGGTCAAATATTTAAAATTAGTCAGTCATCAACTTTGTTTTGTGGAAATTTGTAAACTATTTTTTGCAGTTTGTTGAACTTAAGGGGAGTGTTTTCAAAAAGTTTGACAAAAACAATCTCTTCCAAGTATCATGTAGTGATGTAAGGGAACGTCTACATTTGTCAGTGCTGCTCTTCATAGTTGTGCTTCAAACTATGAAAGAATATATGTGGAAGGAAGAACGATTCTGGATTTTGGCCCCAGATTGTGTTCTTGTTCTCACTTTTGAGGTTATTATAGACTGGGTGAAACATGCCTTTATTACAAGGTAAGTGTATCAACATTTCTACAAGAACAATCTTTTGAAACAAAAAAAATTATAAAAAACAGTTTTAGTATCATAAAATAATATGCATTTTCCTTATTTTTGACTTTCACAAAAGGTAAGGATTTTGAAAAAAAGGTCAGCTGTACTTTCAGCTTATAATGTTGCCATATCAATCACTGTTGCCACCATCAGATAAAATAGCAGTGTAGCTCTTGATCAACAGACTACTTAAAAAAAAGACTGCAAATAATTTTTTACAAACACTAAGTGCAATAATCATTAAATTTAGGTATGACATAACTTAAACAATAAGTCAACAAGTCACAATTGCCCCTATGTACGTTCAGAAATTTGGTATTCCTTTCTATAATGTAACTTTTTTTTTTACACATTTTTTTATAGGTTTAATGAAATACCGTATGGAGTATATAGGGAGTATACAGTGAGCCTGGCTTACGATGTCGCACAAACTCGTCAGAAGTATGCGTTTAGTGATCATTCTGACCTTGTCGCACGAAGAATGGGTTTTATACCACTTCCTCTGGCTGTTGTTATAACAAGAGTGCTGGTACATGCAGTTAAACTAGATGGGTGAGTTATTTTTTTTATTCCACTGCAGGTTAGCCCTTGACTGCAATCTCATCTGGTGGTAAGTGATGATGCAGTCTCAGATGTTAGCGGGCTAACCTGGTTTTGAGTATGGTAGTCATACCCCTAATCGGTTTCTACGCGACATCGCACCTAAACACTAAAACTCTTAGCGGCACGTCTTTGTTTGTAGGGTGGTAACTAGCCACAGCCAAAGCCTCCCACCAGAACAGACCAGAGAAAATTCAGAAATTATAAATTTCCTAAATCGCTCCTGCCGGGAATCGAGCCCAGGATTTCGTACTTAAATTCATACATATTTCGTACTCTCACTATTGCGCCAGGGAGCAATTAAAAAGTTATATATAATATATAAATGTTGGATTGCGGGCCCAGGAACTGGCCTCTAATTTATCTTCTTCTTCTTAGTCGTTACAGTCTAGACTGACGGGTTGTGGTCGTCTATTGGGTGATGTGCTCCGCTGTATAATCCGTCGCCACTCTTCCATAACGGTTGCTTTTCTTGTAGAGGAGCCTCGATTGCGGCCTTCACTTGGTCCGTTTATCTCATCTGTGATCTACCATAACCTCTAATTGCCCTATAATTTGCTGTCTTTTACGTAACAATGAGATTATGGAGGGTAGAGGTAAGGAGAGTCATCTTATATGGGAGAAAAGTTGAAAAAGTGTCCAGTTGTTGCGCTAAATAACAGTTCAAAAATCCTCCACAATGGCGCTGGTGGATGCACAGGGTATGGTATGAATGTAGCAATCGTAGATGAATTGAAGTATGCCAAGTTAAAAAATTTAATGTCATTATCGACTAAAGTAGTTAATTATTGAGAATTTCAACAACTTACGTTGTACAAAATATTGTGGTAAATATAACCTTACTTCCTTGTATCTCCATACTTCCTTGTTTATTTTTCAAGCCTACTCTAACAATATTTATATTTGGCGCTTCTTTTAAGAGTTACCCTGATGCAAATGTGGCGCCATCCTAATTTAATACATTTTGACGACACTTTTTCATATACACAGATGACTCTCCTTACCTCTACCCTCCATAAATGAGATAAAGCATAGTCCCACTGTCTAATTCTTTAACAGGCTTTAACGAAAATTATTACATAATAGTTATCTGTACGCCGATGCGTAGGGTTTGATAACACCTAATTCCAGACTCAAAAAGCTTTTCTGGCGCATTCATATCCAGGAGCCTGGATGGCACCCTTCACTTGGTCCGTCGATCTTATCGGAGATCTACCATAACCTCTAATTGCCCTCTAATTTACTCTCTTTTATGTAACAATGAGATAAAGCATAGTCCCACTGTCTAATTCTATATAACAGGCTTTAACGAAAATTATTACATGATAATTATCTGTACGCAGATGCATAGGGTTTGATAACAACTTATTCCAGACACAAGAAGATGTGTACAGAAAAGTGTTTACATGTGAAGGCAGCTTTATTGCTGTAGGCAAAATACCAACCAGTATCTCCTTTTTAGTGGTTTATTATAAATGGACCCCATTCAGCATGTTTTTCAAGTTGTATTTATTTATGACGAAATAGATTTATGAATTATTATAATCTTGTTTTTGTGTTTTTTCTAGGTTGGCTGCTGTGCTCCTGATACTGATAGCTTATTTATGTCTGATATCAATACGGGTGCTCGTGTCCATCGTAATTCTTGGGAAAGCGTGCGATTTGATCTCAAACCACCAAAATGAGAAATGTGACAGTCACCATGCGACGCCCAAAAAGTAATTATTAACATCTTTGACTAGCGAAACCGGTGGGTAGATAAATAATTTCTTGCTGAGCAAATCCTACAAAACATATTTCTGGAAAAAAAACTGGTATTTAGCATTTCCCGAAGGCTGTAAATTTAGATTTTTAGAGAGAATCCAAAGAATATTATAAAAAAAACCCTGAATCTCGACACCACCTATGGCATTCAACTGTACCTAAGAAACACTTATGTCAAACTAAAAAAAATATTTAGCTAAAACGGTCAAGCCGTTTCGTCGAAGAATTTGAATTGGAATTTTATTTAGACTAGCTTGTTCCCCAAGACACCGTCAGCGTACCCCTTCTCATAAGTAAATTTGTCCCATCTAAGCATTCATTCAATGACCCACCGCGTCGCGTCGGCCGCCCGTTGTATGCCTCCTATAGGTCGAAGCGTGATGTTAATGATCCTTATTGTGTTATAACTTACAATAAATTACTTATATTACTTAATCCTATTAAATGCGATAAAGATTTTTCTAGACGGGTTATATTCACGTAGAAAGTTACAATAGTTACCCATTTATCTTTGACACATTTCTTTACAGACTGACAAGTTGGCAAATGTGTAACTTTATGATTTTATTCAGAGTTCTCGATATTTAATCAATTACTTTATTTGTGTACTAATAAATAAATAAATATACTACGACAATACACACATCGCCATCTAGCACCAAAGTAAGCGTAGCTTGTCTTATGAGTACTAAGACGACTGATGAATATTTCTATGAATAATACACATAAATATTTATAATATACTATCTGTATAGTATATACACCCAGACACTGAAAAACATTCGTGTTCATCACAGAAACAAGTTCCAGTTGTGGGAATCGAACGCCACAGTAATGTTATGTTATTTGGTTTCAGAGAACAAAAAGAGACGAAAGATTTATTGTCACCACATAAAACATGCGAAGCGGAGTCTTTGGAGAAAAAACCAGTGCTTAAGTTTCTCATTCCGGAAAATGTTGCTATGGTATTATTTTTTTTACTTCTGGCTTTCCACAGATTAGCCAGTGTCAGTTGTATGTATGTGTATTAAAAGTTAGGGCAGCTTTAAATATAAAATATCAGGAGAAATTGACTGAAGAAAAGGGCGCAAAACTTCGTACATGGCGGACGCTGCCCCACAAACATTTCCCCAAATCTACCGCAAACTCGCCCCAAAAAGGGCTGGTGCTGTCTATACTGCACATACCGCAGTACTAGCGCCATTCCCACAGCAGCTAGCCTATATATGCAAGTACTTCAAAATATTATATCGTAAATTTTGTAACCCATACAAACAGCCAACCACTATAAGAACGACACCAACACAACATGCACAATAAAAACAACACCAATCCTCCCCAAAATGAGTTAAGAATAAGAATATCTTTATTTGCAAAATACATGTTTTAAATCTATTACATATATAAAAAGGTTTTTAATATTAAAAACCTTTTTATATATGTAAAAAGGTTTTTAATATTAAAAAAACCAAACCAATGTTGCATTATTATATATTATATATATAATAATGCAACAAATGTCATATTCTTTTAAAAATCATTAACATCGATTAGCTTAGTTTATTTTTGTTTATAAACAGTAGCAAAATATGACAGATTTTCAAATGATAACAAATACAATATTAAATAAATTAATTAATTAAAATTCAACACAATTCAATTTAATTCCGTATTAATGTCAGTAAAATTTTATGTTAAATAGTAAAATAAATCATTATAAAATATTAATAAGTAAAAATTTCATTAAATAAATTATATACAGTCTATTAAAAAAAGATCACTTACAGAGTAAAAACACTTGCTCACTAGCCATATATGCAGTTTTCTCTTGAACGCTTTAAATCACAGTTCACAATAAATTTATAGAAAAATATGAAAAAATTGCGTCCGCCATGCAAGAAGCCTCCCGCCGTTGCTATGGTAGTTATGTTATAGTAAAACAGATATACCTAAACGAGGTTACACATAAAACTTAAAAGTAGTAAGAGTCGGCATAGTAGTGTTTCTTCACACTTAAACTGAGAGCACCTTTCCAATGCCAGAGCGTGGTACACTGAGTAACACTGAGTATTCTAAAATGATTTCATATTTATTTGCAAAAACCCTAATGCCCGTTTTCACTGAACCTAGGATCGCCTAAATCGAATACCTAATGATTAAGGCGATGTCTATAGAAAAAAACGTTTCACTAACTTAACTATTGGTCATAAGTACCTATTTAGGCATTGAATTGTTCGGCATTAGTGAAAACTGGCATTAGACCTGGCAGTAGTGTCAAATTACGCGCCACGAGAAAATTGTGTCTACTCATTCTCTACCTTCGTCTTATATCAGAATAGGAAGAGGAAAAGGTAGATATGATCAAAATGTGGAGCGTATGTTAGCCCTACAGGTTTTGGCGGCCGTAATAAAGCGCATTTAAAGATTCGAAATAATTTTATACCTACAACTGAATAAATATCTCTGATAATCTTACATCAAACTCCGCGTATGTAGCTATTACAAATCTTAATACGGGCGAAGTCCGCTCATTCAGTTGGCCTTAATAGAATGCCTAGTGATTTCGGTGATTATTACAGAGAAAAAAACGTTTCACGAACTCTTTTGTGATGTCTAGTATAGCAATTTTTTTTTAAGCAAGTTTATACTGTAACATTCGTTGATATTTATTGTAATTCTATAATGTAAAAGTAAAATTTACTTTCGGTACTTTAGAGTGAACCATTAGTGGATGCTTCAGTCGGTGCAGCGGCTATTTTCTCCAACAGCGCAATAGATTTGAACGGCGTCTGTTATCTGAACGATAAAATGCACGCGCAAGTAAAACAGGAGCCCGCGGACTATATCGAAACAGACTCCGTAAGTATTTATCGTTTAAACGCGTTTATTTCCTAAAAAGATCACTATAGTTAACTCACGTCGATAATAAGTAAAGGATGTTTTTAATATTTTATAGCTCCTGGATCCTAGATCGCTGTATACACTTATAATTGATTATTGTAACCGCACTAGACAAAATTTGTTATTTTATTATACACAAATTATTAAATATTATACACAATATTTTATTTTTTTATGAAAGTTGCTATAATTAATTGCTGGTGTTTCTTACGAATTAATAAATTAAATAAGTAAATAAACTGTTCCCGCGGTATTTAAAAAACTAGAATTTGTTACCTTTTCTGGCAGCCTGGTTAATGACTTTTTATGAGAAAACAAACGTTTTGAAATCGAGGAGGAAGTTGTTGGTTTAAGTTGGAAGTAGAAACTCATCGGCGATTTTTTTTTGAAATTCCAATAGGGGGGAAAATTGAGCTGGATTCCTTCCGGCTTAAAAACCCTTCATATAATTATTTCACCGTATTTCTATGATCTTTTTATTGAAAATAAAAGATGGGTATTATTTAAGTAGTATTGGGGTTTTTTGGGATAGCGCTCGTCCGGGAAGAGCTATGCACCATGCTTATTTCTTTCGCCGTGTTCCGGTTCGAAGGGCGTGGTTGCCAGTGTACTTACAGGCAAATGAAGCGTAACAGTTTTTCTCGTTTTTCGACGTGTTCCTTCCAAGTTTTGCGAACTGTAACTCTGTTTACAAGCAATTGTTTTCCCTTAATTCCTCTTTCCTGTGCTTTTATCTGAAATAATCATATTTACGTTGTTCATACAGGACGTCAGCCGAAGCGCACCGGATATAAAAGCAGCGGCTGCAGCGATTGAAGAGTCAGTCGAGCGACCTCACTCGCCAGATGCTGAAGGTCTCAAGCGTCGCGCAGAGTCCGAGCCCAACCTCGCCAAGAATGACGAGCAAGAGACCACGTAATACGCTAATGGAATTGATACCCCGACGAATACGAATGGCGTTGCGAATGTGCCTAGATTAGTTAGAACGATTGTAATCTAACGTCAATAGATGATAATCATGTCCATCCATAGATTAATCTCTCAGACAGGAAGGAAAAATGTCTCAGCTTTTTTTCGGCGCGGCGCTATTGAAAATACGACCGTATTACTTTAGACTAAAGTTGAAAATTGTATGCAAGCAAGTGCCGAATTAGTCGATATTCATGTATTTTTGTACTTAATGATATGGTAATACGGTTTGATTTTGCAATGTAGCCAGGAAATTGCTCTGGTATTTTTCGTTCTGACGTAGCTGACCCTTAAACGTTAGGAGTTAGTGGTGCTAATACTGTTTTACACACGCTTTACTAAACTGACAGGTCTTAACGTAGTGCTGTCTTGTCACAAGGGTTCTTTTGGAAAATGATATCACTATTTTAGACTTGTCAATGGAGTTCGGTTTAGAGATTTGTGTAAAGCAGAGTGCAAAGTGTAAGATTTTCTACCCACGTTTACTTTTTCGATTGCGTGTAAGTTAACTACAATTTATATGGAATCGAAGGAGCGCCATCTAGTTACAATAAACATCTGGGAAAACATGTTGTATCTGGGATACAATTATACATCTGGGCAACTGGAGTGTCACTAGATGGCCCTGTTTCGATACCACATAAATCGTAGTTAACTTTCACACGATCAAATAAGGAAACGTAGGTAGAAACTCTCACACTTGGCACTCATAATTTGTGCCAATGTTGACCTTCCAGAATCTTAAAGTAAATAAATATAGTAACGTGGTTGACATGGCCCATTCCGCGTGAGTAACATTGTTAAATAAGTACTGCTAATTATCCAGGAAGCGGTGATAGCACAGTGTTTATGACTTCGGTTTCACTTTCGGGGGGCCTAGTTCGAATCCCAGCACGCACCTTTAACTTATAAGTTATGTGCGTTTTATTTAATTAAAATAATACTTTCTTCAATGGTGAAGAAAACTCATCGTGAGGAAACCCGCACGCCTTTGTTCTCCATAATGTCCTCAAAGGCGTGTGAAGTCCACCAGCCCGCACTGGGCCAGCGTGGTGGACTACGGCCTAAACCCTCTCATTGTGGGAGGAGACCCGTGCTCTCTGTAGTGGGCGGCCATGGGTTGATGATGATGAGGATAACGCTCCATCTTGCCTTAGTCGAACAATTCGACTGCAATTATCGCTGTGTCTCTCCTCGGCCCGACTGTTCTTAACGATTAAGTCGGTTGACTAAAAGGGCTATTTTTCCCTTCCCAATAGCCTATTAGGTACCTATTAAAATATTATAACGGCTTCGGGACTGGTCATACCAATGTATGACAGTTCACCACCATAAAAAATTACGCTTAGGTACGTTGACGAAACAGAAGGACTTATTTCACCTGGGAATTTCATGAATAGTTTTCTTTGTCACCTTTAAGAATTCCGTATCTCATAATGGAAAAACGGATCCTTATAGTCGCGTCCTTCCTTCTATATGACGCAGTCTATTCTACCATTTTAGAAATTTGGTACATATCTTTTAACGACCAAATCATCAACGTATAGCGAAAATATTATAATCCAGTAACTTCTGCAGAATAATTTTATTATTATTATTATTGAATCACACACAAAAACAAAATACAAAGAGAAACACATTGAAAAATAAAAAAAAATATAAAAAACTAATTTAGGTGTGCAAAGGCGGTCTTATCGCTAAAGCGATCTCTCCCAGACAACCTTTGGCGAAAGTAGTTCTTATAAGGAACGGGTTGGAAAGAACATTTTTACATAGAAAAAAAAAAATGAAGTGTAATTAAAGCGTTTTGTCGCTTTGCATTATAAAATTCGTGTTTGAAAGGACGTGTCATGACTTATAAATATTTTTGAAAATAGAATGTTAAAAATTTATTGAAGAGATATATGAAATTCGAGCCTTTTCTACAATACTATGAGCGAGCGTACGATTACCATACGCTCAAAGTTAACTGCGATATACATTATTCCAAAAGCTATTTCTAATCTATGTATCCCAGTCTATGTTTTTGAATTCTCATGGGCATCGGAATAAAATATTTACAGTACGGAACCCTCGCGAGTTTTGAACTCACACTTGACAGGATTTTTTTAGAAGTTGATTGTCGTTAGAACAAAAATTTATGTTGTGTTAAATAAATGCTAATTATTGTATTTTAGTGATATTAAATGTTTATTACCTACAGAATTTTATACTTAAGTGTGTTTTCTATGGTTATTTTATAAATTATTTATTTTATTAATTATATTTTGTTTTATTATGAATGTTTAAGTTAAACACATCCCGCAATCTGATTAAAAATACAGGAAAGCTTGAAAGGCAAAAACGCCTGTCTATGAAAATATTGTAACAAAATTATATTGAAAAATAATTTTGACAATGATGTTCCTATGGAAATAAAAATGTAAATAATGGTGTAATAATTTGTTTTGGATTTTTATTTTTCTGTATTTGCCCTACTTACGTTCATTATGTTTTAAATGTATCTAAATTCCTACTTACACACGTAAATATCATAATCATAACCTGGGGGCTATAGCTAATACCATCGCTATTATTACTCAAAACAACATATTTTGGACGTTTAAAAATAAAGATTATAATTCTTTAACATCAACAATTGTTAATATTGTACCGTTTTAAGCGACGGAAGTAATACCCAATACCCCATGATAAATTAAATAAAAAACGTGTTTGTACTTATGTACACGCGTTAGAAGTTATACAGGTAGAAAACTTTTCAAAAATGTTATCTTACGCCTTATTCTACGTTTGTAGAAAAAACGACACTTACAATAGAAAAATGGTATTTAATATATTGAAAGATTTACTCTAATGCATTATCTAATTATCTCATTATCGGATAAAATATTTATTAATGAATTCTTTAATAAGGATATTCATAATTATTATTGTATAGGACGTTTGATAGCTATGATAGCTACTATACTACCTACTAATTAGGGTACAAACAAATGCGAGAAGTTATGGAGCGCGGAAATCCCTTAAAGACCTTTGGTTGAGAGGATGATTAAATAGCACCTAATTAAAAAGGTGATTAGATTTTCTAGTTGCCAAACCTATTTTCATGAATTTAAATACGCACTTATGGTATTCGGAATTGTTCAGAACGTAACTAACAATTTTTTTCTAAAATAAATGAGTGTCGACGCTTGCAGTAGTTTATTTTTTTAAGAATCGTGCTAAATACGCATAGGTAAACACTCTTCTGTGCCAATAGTCCCCACTTGTCACACTAAATTTAACAACCTAATGTTGCTCATATCGTTGCCAACTAAATATTTTTTCAAAGAATATTTAACTGTGTGGAATTTCACGTTACAATTATTTTAGGGTTACATGATCGACGGATTTTTAGTCGACAAAGACGTAGAACAGCCAACCGTTTATTCTTACTCTCTTAACCTATCTAGATACTTTTACACCACGTTCGATCGTGTAGCTACTTACTTACTGCTTCTAATTTTGGAATGGCTCTGCCAAGCACCTGCTTGATGTGTTTCGCCGTGCTAGCCGCCGCCGAAGCCCCATCGGAAAACTAGCCGACATAATAAAACTACAACAAAGTTTGGAGCATCATCGCATGGTTGTATATCGGTATTCTATAAGATATATTTCGATGATTGTGTTAGAAACTACTTATTTGATCTGTATGTAGACTTGGCACCGGTAATCCAGGTAGACCATGAGGTGGATGGATTACATTAAATGAGTCGCAGTGATCCGCTGGACCCAAGCGGCACAAGACCTTGGTATTTGAAACTGTCTGATAATACCAGTGTTGGACACCGCGATGCTTTTTTTTATAGTAATAATGACTCATCTTGCAAATGATGTAGGTACATAAACCTGATAAGTAGGTGTTATGCCACATGTAGGTACCTGTAATTACACCGGCATACAAGCCCTTCGGAAAAAATACAAAAGAAGATTTACGCTGGTCGCATGCCGGTCGCGAGATACGTAATCACCCTTCGGAACACAACAAGGCTCCTTGGCGGCAGGCATGAGGATGGTGGTAGAACTTCCGACGAGCTCTGCCACAAAAAGCCTTCCATACTATTATCCACTGTGGCCTTCGCTTAAACAATCTGCGATTTGCTAATCAAAAATTCATGTAATAAAATAACAGATAAATTTTTCAACAATTTGTATTTTCCGCACCTTAGGTGTGTTTTCATATTAAATAAAAAAAAATCTCTTATATACACATTAAATTCAAATTTAATCAGAGTGTATTTACAAATATATTAAATAGAATTTAGTAAAAATTAGTGAGTTATAACAATTAGAGCTTACAGCTATTTAGATTTAGAACATCAACAACATCTTACACGCTGATGAAATAAGACAGCTTAAATTGTAAACAATCGTACACAAAATACGTACGTACTCACTAGGTAGTAGCATCCATGTAAACACCATGTAACTTTTTTGTTAAACTTCATAACAGCTAAACAGATAATTTTAAACGTATTTAATGACGCGAGTTCCGCAACAGAATTGTAATTTAACAGAGGTTCAACAATGTATAGTCGTGCCTGTTCTGCTGTATACACAAATCTGATAATTAAACCAAATTGAAAAAGAACACCATGAAAGAGGTGGACTTCTAGAGCTGTCAGTTTAGTTTAGTTTAGAGATTTGTGTACAACAGAAGTGCCACCAATATCTCATAATCGCTGCACATTATGCGAGATACCTTCAAATTGCTGGTAGCTACGTCACATATGTTAGTATCAGTTTCACCCAAAATATAAGTCTCGTCGGCATACTATGCAGTATGCATACTATGTAGGTACAGAGCTATGCAAGCAAATCTTTTCGAAAAGATCTTGCAAATAAATTAAATTCATAAATTAAGAACCTACCTACTAGATGGCGCTATTTTTGCAAAAGTATACAAAAACACTGAAATATTTTCATATAACGTTGCATAAAGGTAAAAAATTAGTTTTGCGGACGCAAACATAAGATATAACATTTAATAAGAAATATGAGGGGTGCCAACATGACCATATTACTAAGCTACTGTCCGTCTATCCAATGTTCTGTCTGTCTATCAGCGAGCTACATCTCATGAACAATGAATGTCACAGGTAGACAGCTTTTTTTATTAATTCAGCAAGCATCAATATTGTCTATAACGGTGGTGAAAACTTCTTTGTTTGAATCGGTCTTAATAATCTTAATTACTATCCTATTGAACCTGTTATAAAACCCCACAGATATAGCTCCGAGGGCTTTTTAAGTCATCGGTACCTACTATATTTTGAGTTGACTGTACCACTTGGTTGTACTCAGTGGTCCCACATATAGTGCAGCGGCTCTGAGATCTTCAATCCCTTATTACAAATCGTATATTATTAACGACAACGCGTTACGCAGTACATAAATGTGATTTTAGTCTTCTCAGTTTCATTTGTCACTCATTTTATCTAACATGAATACACTTTATTAAAACCTATCTACGCTAGCCTTGCCTAACAGAGACCACGTCTCTTCTGCTACTAAAACATTATAAACTCGAACACCACATTCTTATAAGGTATTTTTTTTAAACACTACCCTCCTGCATGGTTGGCATAGGCAGGACGACATACATCTCTTGTTTACGTACGCTGCTAAGGGATAAAATTAACTTGTCCACATGCCAAAGCACTGTATCAGGGAAAAGGAGAAGTTTATCTACTATTAAGATATGAAGTATTATTTCCCACCATTCGCGCATGCTCGAGAAGTGGATGAAATTGTGGTAGAATAGAAGATAAATATTTCGTCCTTTTCCAATTGGAGAAAATGTTTCCTGCCCATGTTAAGCATGCTGCTATTGGGTATAAAGAGCGTGCATTAACTTAACGGCTTTTCCACGTTAAGATTCCCACACATTATAAGCAGCTTTGCCACGTCCGTTTTTAAATTGGATCATTCGTGATCTTTAAGTAATAATATACTACGTTATTTGTGGTCCACTGGTCTGCATAAGACTAGTAGATCCACCAGTGAGTCTCTGACGCTTGCTGTGTCAAGTCACGTCACTTAAAATAAATCACTCTCAAATGGCCTTCCATGTACCCGGAAAATGTTTACGCATTATTGTACGTAGTACATTATTACTTAATATTCGTGATTCTGCATAAAGCAGTTCGCGGTTACAAATTGAGACAAAGAATACATTCAGTAACATTGATAACACTTAGAAATACATTCACAATTTATTATAGCACGGGCTCATTCTAACACCGGACAACAACAGACAAGATAATATGCAATTTATGTATAGGTGTGGTATGTAGGCTGTGGGCATATGTTTTTGGCACAAAGATTTGATTTGTCTCAACACGCATAGCATGGCTGGTGGAGCGTGGAGTTAGATGATGTGTTACGTATTCGACCGTGCCATAATAAGGCTAGGTAAAAAGTCCCGACATAGTATAGGTAAATACATATACTATTATCATAATTAGGTACACGTTAAAGAGATACCTAAGTAGAGTTCGTGAGTATTGTGTAGGTACATAAACGTTTGTCGGAGAGTTTTTACCTAGACTTTGTTTTTCTTTGCTTTAGATGTAGACTTACATACTTATGCCATCGATAATTATTCCAATACAGTAAGCATTGAATGCGTGGGAACTTAATTATTGGTGCTTTGGGGACGGTGACACTTTCCGTAAATTGAACCCCCATTCCACCTGTATTCAAGGCAAGGCCGAATCGCGGCGTCTAAACTGCGTCTGCGGTCACGTGCGATCAATAGCAAGGCGCGCTCGTGAACGACGCCAAAAACGCAGGGACTCCGCGGTTTTGCCTTTGCTTTAGCAAGAGTTAGTTATATTATTGTCGTATATCCTAAATTCATAACAATCGTAGTATACTCGAAAGGCCCACCCTGTTGCAATTTTTATCACTTTTCTTTTGTTTCATTTGTAGTTGTTTTATTTATTACAAGCACAGGCTGTTCACGAGTACGTTAACATTTTATTTTATTAAATAAATAAAGTTCTATTGTGATAAACAACCTTGTCCTTAAGTTTAAGGCAAATATTTTTTGTTATAATAGATTATGTTCGTATAATTTCTAACAGACAATAATATACCTTTAAGTAGGTATATCATATTTTGTGCTAAAACCTTTTCATTACTATTTTAAAACAATATCTACTAATGACCGAATATTGAAAAGCCAGGTAAATATGCGGAAGCCGGTTATATGATAGGTCTATTTCTTTTAAAGATTTCAGTTTGTTTACAACAAGAACCTACTGTCAATCCTTTATATCATCCAGCTAAGTATATATAAGTCCATGGTTAAACGATTACCTATAGAGTTGATGAAATGCAAATAAGGTCAAATAAAACGTAAATTCTACTTTTGAGATGCTTTTCAATATACGTTAAAAGTGACGACTGCTTTGTGACAAGCGCTCAACGACCCACATTACCAAAAGCAGTTTCTATAAAACGCTATAATACCGATGTATTCTACGCGTAAGTAGTTATTTATCTATACAGAAACCTATGAGTATTATAAATTAGGGGCCTTCGCTATAATTGCAAATAATTAATAATGATTAAGAGATCATAATTTAAAACCTACAAGCTATCTTTACTAAATAATTATTCTAATTACAAAAAAAGTGTTAAAATATATATTTACCACTGGGAAATATAAGGTGAAGTGAAGTAACATAAATAACGAGTGCGAAAAGGGGCAAGGCTGGAGAGCGTTAGTAGGTATTAAAAGCTTGAGCCGATAAATAATCGGTTCAGTGAAATTACAAGAGAAAGAGAGACTTGAGCAAATTTTGTCAAAGAAACGTTTGAGCAAGAAGATCAAGACAGCAGCTGTCGAAAGTAAGAGAGATGGGTTCTAAGGTGGCGGACGAGGGCAAACAGTAGTCGACTTTCACACACCCATATCTTCGACTAGACATATTAAAAACATAAATAAAATATAAATATTATAATATTATCACTTAATCAGCAGTCGTGTTACACTTAGTATTAAATAAAATTGCCGTGGCACGTCGTAAAAGTTAAATGAATGGCACAGTTTCACGTTAGTTTCATCAAGTATAAGAACATTAATTATACGTCCCTAATAAATATACCTAGTACCTACTTATAAGAAGATAACCTCAGTCAGACAATGTTTGCCACAGTTAAGTTTAACACCAATAGAAGGTAAACATTTTTTTTAAATATTATAAACAGTACCTATCTACGCTCGTTAATCGAAAACTCTACAATAGCGGTTGGCAAACATTTCTCAAACATTCACTCTCAGCAAATAGGCCTAGTAGGTGTATCTATGTATCACTTCTTAACGATCACCTCTTTATAGTCACACAAGAACTTGACCTTACAGTCGATAACAATCTGAGAAGCGTTTTAATTCTTACTACTATCGACAAACAGAAAGATATGTGTTAGCACTGCGTCTGGCATCGAGAGGCAGCCACGTAACCTTTCGTCACTCTGGACGCCGCTTTAGGCCACTTTGCTTCATATTTATATTTGTTCCCAGTCTAGTTTATTCAATTATTCTATCTAATTTAAAATAAATACATCAAGTCAATCGTTCCTATCATAGTAATTACAAATATGTATAAAAAGATATATAAATTTCAGGAAATTTACAAATGTAGAGTTAATAAAGCTTCGTTAAAGACAATTTTTAAATCTATGCGATGAAATTATTTGATAACTTCAACGTGAAATTTAATAAAAGTTCATTCAAGACTCATCGCCACTGGAATGTGCGGGCGACGGCGCACGGGGCGCGGGGGCCGCGGGCTAGAGCGGCGCGTGCGAGTGCGGCTCGTGCGAGTGCGGCCCGCCGCCGCCGCGCTCGCGCTTCAGCCGCTGTTTGAGGTGCACTTTGGCGTGCCGCTTCTTCTCGTCCGACCGCGCAAACTTGCGTCCGCACACGTCGCACGCGAACGGCTTCTCCCCGGTGTGCGTCCGCACGTGCGTCGTCAAGTGGTCCGACCGGCTGAACGAGCGCATGCAGATGCGGCACTGGAACGGCTTCTGGCCTGTGTGGATGCGGATGTGCCTGGTCAGCTCATCCGACCTCGAAAACCTACGGTCGCAACCCTCCACGGGGCACGCGTACGGTCGCTCGTGAACCGGCGTCTTACTCGGCCGATTGGGGTATTTGCGTGGCTTAACTGCGACCAATCGAAGAGGTTGCACGCTCTGTTGGTAAACTTGAGAAAGGATTTCGTGACCTTTACTCGTGGACGGGTTGTACTCGGCGAGCTGTACGGGCCTGTTGTCTCCGGCGGGGCTGGGGTAAGGCTCTCGTTTGGGCACTCCGGACGGGCCCGGGGTCGGTTGCGGGACGGCCGCATACTCCTGCGTCTCCCAAGTGTGCTGGGGAGGAGGTTGCTGCTGGGGCCTGTACTCGCAATGCTGCGGGGGGCATGACTGCAGCGGCGGGCAGTAGACGGACTGGCACTCGGGCGGTAACAGTTCGACGCGTTCTTCGTACTCCTGCTGGAAGTACTTGTCGACACTGCCCGGGCCGGCGCCGGAAGGCAGCAGCCACTGCAAGGGCGGCGAGGGTGCCCTCTTGCTGCCCATGGGCGGGCCATACAGCGAGGCGCTTGCGCTGGACGCATTACTCGCGTCCTCAGCGCGAGCGCCCGGCGACAACGACGCCTCATGTTTGTGTCGTCGCGGTGAATATGCCAGCGACAACTCATCGCCTGGTAAACTACCTGCAACAAACAAAAAGTTTTCTATCACTTAAATGCACTTTAACAAGATACCTACCTATTTACCGAGTCAAATTTTCAATCACTTACGACCCGTCATTGAAAATTCGACTCGGGAAATAGGTAGGTACCTATAACAGGTATCGATGTATTTATCTCATACGTTGTTTTCAAATTCAAATTTGAGTTCGTAAAGTACTTTAAGGCTACTTTTGTGCCGGTTTACTAACGACGAACAAAGCAATAACTAAATAATCACCGAAGAGTTGGTGAAACGTTTTTATTCGAAAGACCTGTAGTGTCTCTATAGTAGGTGTCGTTACCGGTTTAGATATGGCATTAAATAGTGTCTTACGGTATAAAATGGTGCATATTAAAAATTGATCATCGATCTTTTGCAAATAATTTCAGTAGCGTTAAAAGTTTGCACGACCCAAGCGTATTACGGAAGCCGCGATTACTTTAGGTATTTGTAAGGTGCCTGTTATGATTATTACTGTAAATTGTGTTGTTTTGTCGAATATTTTGCGTATTTTGTAACAGAACGCGACGGATGTGGTGATAACCGTCGGATGTCGATAATATGCTCGTCTATCAATGTTCTACTGGTGGACACTGGACATACGTCATCGTGTGCGGTTCTACCATTAGGTCCTACCCAACCAGTTGTTATAACTAATACCTAATTGAACATAATTTTTTTCATATAAATCCATACTAAATATTATTAATGCGAAAGTGTGTTTGTTTGTCTGTAAACAACTCAAAATTAAAAATTCATTTATTTGAAGTAGGCCTAATAGAAGCACTTTTGAAACGTCAAGTCTGTCTACCACTGGTTTGGAAGGCAGATTCCACCGAGAAGAGGCCGGCAAGAAACGCAGTAACAGATCAACGGATTGATGTGAATTTTTGCACAGAGATAGTTTATGGGCCGGAGAGTGACAAAGGCTACTTTTATCCCGGAAAAAAGAAAAGTTCCTGTGGGAAGATACGCTTACGCTTACTTTTTCTCCTTAAATCACGCAGCAACAGAGCAACGGATTGACGTGATTTTTGGTTGCTTGCTTACTTGCTTGCTCGCTTGCTTGCATTTTTCCGGGACAAAATGTAGCCCATGTAGCTCATAAACTATCTCTTTTCCAAAAATGACCTCAATGCGTTGCTCTGTTGCTGCGTTATTTAACGACAATCAAACAGACAGTTGAGTAGTGGGGAGGACGGAGAGTAATGTGAGCTACTTTTTGTCCTGGAAAAAACACCCAATTCCCATAAGGGTGTTTACAGGAACATTAAAAAAACATGAAAATTCACGTCCTAACACAGTAACCAAACGACTTTATTTTTGGAATACAAATAGTTGCAAGGACGCAGGTTAAATAGACACAGTCCTGAAATAGTGCACTGTGCTTTATTCATGATCAGTGTCCTCTTCCTCGTGGCAAAGTTTTTCAAATTACCACGCGAGCTGAGTCGCGGGTAAAAGCTAGTATACTTAAACCCACTATATTATTATAAATGTGAAAGTGTTGGTGTTTGTACTCAATGTACTCAATCACGCAAAACGGCTAAACGGATTTGGATGAAATTTGGCATACATGTAGCCTTTGACATGGAAAAGAACATAGGCTACCTTTTATTCCGATTCCTTAAGATTGTTTAACATTGTTAAACAGCGAAGCTTTAGACCCAATTCTGAAGTCCACGCAGATGAAGTCGCGGGCAGAAGCTAGTATAATTAATAAGTTTTTATATAGGTACTGATATAATCAGGCTCGATGGCAATAATTTTTGATTGATTTGTTTTTCTACAGTTTTATGTATTCCTAGTACCTATACTTATATTAATATCAACATAACTCGAGCCGTTTCTAGAAAAATAGCAGAACAGATCTGAACACAAACAAAACTCGTGATAAGAAAATGATCCTAAAAGGGTTCGTTTTCCATTTTGAGATACAGCATCTCAAAAGTAAACTTAAAATTGAAGAAACATTTTTTGAAATTAAGTGCGCATAGTGGTGGTACTTTATGGATACCTACTTCAGAACCATTTTCGGGTCAAAAAAATTTGTAGCTAATTATATCTAATTAGAATGAGAGGGCGTTTGTTTTGACAGCTTAAGACGCAATTTTATTGAAAAGGAATATAAGAACTCTAGATATTTTAAAAGTCAAAATTAAAAAATATTAAATATTAAAAATAAATTAAATTATTGTATAGACTATAGTCAACCATTTATAAATTAGAATATGTTTTATTTTGCAGAGTCAAATTTGGAAAATGACACAAATTGAAGATAAAATTTATGATACCAAAATTTTATTACAAAACTATTTTAATTGAGTAGAAATAAAACATTGTTAAAGTAAAATTTTCGTAAAGTTTCGTAATTTTAATGAAAATAAATTTTAATTTTTGTTTTGATTGTTGAAATATTACTAGAATCAATATCTCAATTTTTTAGTGGCAAAATTGAAAATGACACAAAGGAGAATGTCCAAATATGGTACCAACAGTAGTCAAATTTAGTTAACAGTTCAAAAATAAAATCTTGATAGGTATCTAAATTTTAATACAAAACAATTTTAATTACGTAGAATATTAGTAGTATTGATAAGATATTTTGCAAAGTCAACATTTTATTGGCGAGAAAATTCTTGGGAAGATCTTCTTTAAGTATTATATATTCTCAAAACATATATACATGATGATAGATACACATTTTAATGTTTGTTTACCAATTTGTTTCTTAATTGTGAAGTGATTTTGATAATTTATTAATTGTTTAACAGGGTAGGTATATTACTCTCGAGGTAGTTCCGTTGTCCCCAAATTAGGCTCTGATGAAGGGGTCCCATGGTAACCAGACGAATTTTGAATGTAGAACTCTCTTAAAATGAAATGAAAATGAAGTAAAATTTCGAAATGTTTGTTTTTTCGCTTTTATATTTATTTTTAAATAGGTATAATACCTATTCATAAGTAGAATTTTGTCTTTGTAGCCTAATTTAATTAGGTAAAAATTCAATCTAAATATAGTTTATGTGTTTAATGATTCTATTTAAATAATTAAACACATAAACTATATTTAGATTGAACCAATGAAATTAATACGTAGACTAGACAGACAGAAAGTTTAGAAATTCGTCTAAAATTTATACTTAATTTCACAACAAAATTTTGTCTCAGACTATTTTAGCAATTAAAATACCAACACAATTGACAATATCTATGTTTAGATTTAATAAATAAGTAGGCATAGTTACCGTAAGCAGGTCATAGGTACAACACAAATAATTTGCTAAGTTAATTCTCACATGCGTAGAGACACTACGAAGACCTATCACTGCTGAAAGGCACCCTGAAGCGACGGAAAATCACAATGAAATCTTTTCATTCAAGATTTCCCCGTTCCAGTATCGATCCTTCGCTAGGTATAGGTAGGAACGGCGCGGGTTAGCGAACTTTCCATTTCACTACATTTAGAACCACTGAGTTTAATCGAACTATTTTACGGGAAGTAAATAAAATTTAAATTTTTTTTTTATCAATAAATGTGACTAGTATACTCGGATAATAAACACTGTTTATAATAGACGTATATTTGCTTCACTACGAAGTGCAAATGAAAAATATTTATACTCGCGGCGGGTGAAGGCGATGTTTATTTATTTACAACGTTATCGGTTAGGAACCGACGGGGGCGAGTTCCGCCTACGGGTGCCGGTGGCGTGCGTATTCAGAGGCAATCTGGCGTGCGAGTCGGGGCGCACCTGATATAGGCGGAGGCTCGAGGAGATTCGGGAAGAAGGCTGGCAGATCCGACGTGGTCACCGGCGTGTTGAGGTCAGCAGGCGCGCCGCCGGCCATCGGCGCCAGCGCCGGCTTGAGCGCGCAGTCGAAGCCGAGCGCGCCCACATCCGCCAACGAGAGAAGGTGCGGACCAGGCGGGAGCTCCGAGTCGGTGCCCATCCCGTCCGGCACCACCTGCTCCTCAGCCCACGGGCCGAGCGGTATAACGAACAACGCCAGCGTGAAAACGGCCTCTCACGCGGCCGGTGCGAAAGGGACTGGCGCCGCGCGACCCCGCGCTGCAGTTTTATCAATGGAGCCGCGGTCCCATATTCGGTAGCGGCGCGCGCAGCTTAGCCAATCGTGCGGTCGTATATTCCCCCCCCTGGCTGACGTCACCGCCCGACACCGCCCACCGCCCGCGCCGCCCCCCTCAGCTCCCGCCACCCTCCGCCCGCTTCAACTCTTCTCTCGTTTTCCGCTATCGCTCATGACGAAGCCTCCATCCAACAGAGCCTTGAGACTACGAGTCTACATTTCCTAACTATTGTTTAATAGATGCTTATACGAACATTATATTTCAAATAATCTAACCAACAAATTTTACTAAACTCGTTATTTCATGAGTAAACACATATCTATTACTAATTTTATTGTTATTTATTTAAAAAAATATATATATACACTACTTTTTAAGGATTTAAATTTCTAGTAACCAGTAAGAAATATAGTGATAATTTTTAAACTCTTCATTTCATAGGACCTTTCATCATGGGTATGGTTGGGTAGGTAAATGACATTCATTTTTATTTTATGTAACCTTCAAGGAAATACGGTGTTAAAACTCTTCATTTCATGCGTAAGCGTAAATAAACATTATACCAACCTATTTAAAACTGTCAATCGACCTCTACATTTTTAATTAACCTATGCTAAACGAGGTTCAAGTGAGTACGTGATTTGAGTATTGATTTTGACATGATTTTTTTGGAACAAGTAGGAACGTAAAGGAAAACGTTATAAGTAAAATTGTATTATTTTCATTTGGAGAAACTTGCATCTATTTCGAAGCTCTATTATTGAACAATATTCTAATTACGAAATATTTTATTCATAATAATTACTTTGTGAAGGTTTTTTGTACATTATATGCAATAAACTTGAAGCGTTATATACAATAATTATTGTAAATGTACAAGAGCTTACAGTTATTTTAAAATTGCTGTTTTGATAACATACCATTTTCAGAGGATTTAGCTATAATCCACGATCATGGGTAAAATTTTTGTTGTAATTTTTTTATTTTACTTTATAGACGTTACAAAACATTAGGTACGTAAGTTATTAAAAATAATGGAGCATTTCCACGCCACGTTTAATATAATCCTCGATAAAATCAATAATTTTAAATTTTTCTTCCTCAGCCCCAAAGCCTTATTGGTTTTATAAAAAAGTAACAATGGAGTATTATATGTATTTATTATTTTACCAATTTTTATATAATTTTCTAAAATGTCTAAAAATCCTGATGATAAATTAAAAAAGTGTTAGTAATTAATTGTTGTATATTTTTTTACAACCTACCCATATTTCTATGAGTAATGACATAGTTTTAGATTTTTTTGTATGAAGTGTGACTAAATCTGTGTAACTCTAGGCCCGTTTTTAAATACTGCAGTTAGTGACAGTGCCATAAACTACTACAAAGATACGTGACACCCAAGGGGTTCCGTACCTACTAAGGCACCAGCTGTACATATAAACATTAAGAAAACATTAACTCGATTAAGAAAACCATTACAATTTCAAGTAACGTTGTTCTGATAAGAAATCTAAAAATAAATCTCAAGCCTTATTGATTGCAATAAATTGACATCACAATTACACGTGTACGTCAATATTATTTAGAGCCTTAATATTTTTCTGTTGCCATAATAAATAATCAGTGACCCAATTTGTCCTTTAATGTAAACACGTAATATTATGATGTTATGCGTACTTCATGAATAGGTACTTGGCTCCTTGGCCAAGTTGTTAGCATGTTTAACAACTGATCACCAGGGTCCTGGGTTCAAATCCCGGGTCGGGCCAAAGTTGTGTTTTTCTGTTAAAAGAAGATTTACAGTGATTTAGGAAATTGGCGGTTTCAACCCCCGTGCTTCAGAGAGCACGTTGAGCCGTCGGTCCCGGTATCACTGACTAGTGATAAAACCGGCTAACGTTTCGCTCGGACGTTAAAAGGCTTGTTGATGAGGATTATTCACAATGTAATAAATACCCCATCGGTGTAATACTCTTTCCAACTAGCCTTGTTATTTTTTTACATGTTTAACCTGAATAGTGTCAATATCTCAACTCGATTCCGGAATACCAAGGGGCACGAGTGGTCTGTCAGAATGAGAAGGCCGTAGTAAACCATACTGGCCTAGTGCAGATTGGTAGACTTCACACTCCTTTGTGAACATTACGGGGCTCTAAGAATTTATAATTTCTGAATTTTCCCTTGTCTGGTCTCGTGGGAGGCTTCAGACGTGGCTAGTTACCACCCTAACTACAAAGACATACCGCAAACCAATTTAGCGTTCCGATACGATGTCGGGAAGGCTTTGGGTTACATTTTTTTTTATTTATTTGTGAACAATAACGTAGCTTAACCGTTAATGAATGAAACGACGATCAATGTAAAAGTATGAAAATGTATGTGTGTATGCGAAACAGTGATCACGCCCGCCTCCAAAACTTTAAAATTACTACAGTTTAATGGATATTTATCCAGAAATCTAAATACATTCAAAAATATTAATCAAAATAAAATAAGACATAAAAAAAATTATAAAAAGGGATATATACAAAATGCTAATCTTAATTTCGAGTGTGTGTGCTAGAGTCTATGTATTTTGTGTGTTTTATATGCGCGTGTGAGTGTGTGTGAATAAATCATTCAATTGAATTAATTTTCAAATAATCAAAAGTTTTTCCGTCTCTTCATAAGATAGTGATTGAAGTCATTTTAAACATTTTAACTTACAGGAGTGTCTTGGTAAAGGGTAGATATTAATTTAGTGGAGTCACTACAAACAGACTGACTTGACGTTTCAAATGTGCTTATAAATTAGGCCTACTTGAAATAAATGAATTTTGAATTTAGAATTTCTTTGTTTAGTCTGTTGTACCTACAGTAAGCTACTCAAAAACGGGTAATGGCGTCTTGCGATTGCAGTGCGGGTTGCCTCCATCCTACATACCATATATAATCTACACTTCGTGTTTGCTAAGTTAGGGTCATTTGCCATACCTCCCAAACACGTTAGCGAATTACCATCTGAGACTGCTTCATCACTTTACACTAGGTGAGATTGCAGTAAACGGTTAACTTGTACTGGAATAGCAAAAAAACTCTTTGCTTGGTCATCAACAGGTGGAAGAACGTGACGACTGAAAATGTTTATTGTATTCCTATACAGAATGCAAAAATGTTGTATCATATTGCAACTCCTATTGCTGCCAACTACACCTTGTGCTATTCTTGGAAAATTCACTGTGACAAAGAAAATCGAACTACTTACTATTCTTGGAAAATTCACTGTGCCACAGAAAACCGAGCTTTATTAGTATTGAATTTGCCCTGATATTTCTAGTTAGGTTATTCAATTAGATAGGTAAGTGTTTAGCTATGTTATACCTACCTGCTGCAAGTAATTAGAAAATAGGATATATCAAACCACTCTTTAACCGCTTTCATGAACGTGTGCACAGGATAGCAAAACTTCGAAGAGAGCTAGCGTGTCTCCCCCTTATACCTTCAAAAGTGTGCGATATTGGCCAAGAGCGGTCAATAAACCCAATAAACGGTTTACAAAGATACTGCTCATTAATTTGTTTTTGATACCGTTTTGATATATTAATCGGTTAAAGCGAACTTTTAAAGAGCGAAACCGCTATTTATTGCAAATGTTGTTTGTTATCATTCTTTTCAATAACAAAAATTAACCAGTTTTCGCCTTAATAGTCCTACTGCATGTAGGACGTAGGTATCTATTTAACTACCTGTATCTCTTTATATGGAGGCACAATACACATGTACAGGTGGGCAAGGTAAACGGACAGTAATGATTGTATCCATTACTAATTGGCGGATTGTGTCAGCTCGCGGTTACTGCGGAGCAATTATCTGCTTGCTGCTAGCGAGTGGGCGGTACCAACCTACCTACTTAATGGCCCTTCTTGATTGTGATGATTTTATTAAGGTGAAGGTATGAGCCAATCTTTGGACCTACCAATGATTGGCTCATACCCTAGACAGAAGTTAGTAAAACGAAATAGCAAAGCAGTCTTTTGGGGACAATTACATCAGGCGTTGATATAGATCCGGTTGTTTTAATACTCGTAGGTTTTAGTGGTAGGTATACTAATAGAGACTATTGATTTATAAGTTAGGCTACATTCTATGTATATGTAGTTCCCAGTTACACTTAGCAGTAACACTTAGCAGTACCTAATCAAACATTTTACCGCGATCAAAAGTTTCCACTAACATCCAAATATCTTTGAAAACTCTCTCGTTTGAAATATAAGTAAACAGTATAATATATAATAATATAGTAACAGAGCAATGAAATGTGCATGATTTTTTGCATAGTTCAAGCACCGGATAGCAGCACAAGCTACTTAGGGAAACCAAATCCAAGCGGTTGATGTTAAGGCTGTTGTTCTAGTAGGGTTATAGAAATAGTTTCACCAAAATCAATAGAAAGTCTTCAGATAAGAGCTCCTTTTGTGAATCCGAACTACGAAAAGTAGACGTAAATTATGGCCTTGTTTTACTCCTGATAAATAATTCATCATTTAATCTTCATTTATTCTTTTAAGGGTAGTTACTTATTATTGTTAGACTTTAGGTATGCCTGGGTGACGATGTAATCGATCAATTCGTCTTCGTCGTTGGAAACGCTGTGTTGATGTTTAAAGTAGGTACGTAATCATTATTATAACGCTTTATTAAAGCGTCTTTATGCTTAGGTATACAATCTCTTAAAAAAGCTTTCTTCATTATTTTTACCTAGATCCACTTTGTGGTCATTTATTGTATGTAGCTAGAGGTCTCTATAGCGATTCACGATACATATAAATCGCAGGGCACACAGTATTTCGATAGTCAAAAACTTTTCAACGCCGATGGAAGGAGTTTCACGTGTACGATGTTATGTGTGGTATGTATTATGCAGTGTGTGAGGAGCAGCGAGGCGTAAGGACAATGGCCGGCTGGTGGCCGCCACAGCCGAGACACGCCGACGCCGATCAGGCCCACATGCAGCGGCTAACCCAATTATCGCGTAACGGAGACGATAAAGAAAAATAACAAACCCACGATTTCACCGGCGTCTAATTATAGCGCGCTATTTGTGGGTGCGCGGGCGCAGCCGGCATAGCGTGGCCGCGATGTCAGGGCTATTCCTGGCAGTCAGCTGACGCTCCCGCGCAGCGGCGCTCTCGTAAACTCCACGCAACCGATTGACGTAAAATGCGAACAATCGAGTATTCAGCAGGTGAATCACGGGATGAAAACGTCCTGCGGGGATCGTTCTATAATTAACTTGACTACTTTTGGTTCGGACTTCAGAGGCGGGATTCTATTTCGGCGCGTTATCCTAATACCAGTTGTCTATTTCCGTCGCTTGACTGTTTCATCACATAATATGGTTTGTTGATTTTCGTCCACACGTCATAGTTTTCCATGATTGTAATTGATGTTTCTGTTGACGCATTTAACATTATTAGATACATGGTTTCGGTTATTATCAAATAAGTATTTATCGCATTGGATTTCAGGTGTGTTACACATCTTTCGCAACCTTGTTCTCTATCTTCTGGTTACTGGTATACGAAGCTATGGATTATGGTATAGATGTTTGCCTATATAAGTAGTATTTACGTAGCGTAAAAATCCATAATCTTACCATAAAATAATTATTATTGCTTAATTTTTTCTACCAAGTTTACGACTATACATTTGAAGTTCGAAAGTACATTTGAAGTTCTCGTTGATGTATATTTGAAATAAATGTTAGGTAGACAAGCAGGGCAAGGTTGGGGCCTCCTTAAATCGCAATACATATACTTAAGTGGTATAGGAGTTCAGAGACCTTTAGCTTAGGTCAAACTAGTGTGTACAAAGAATCAATCGTGGGATGTCAACAACAACAAACCGTTTTGTATTGGCTAGCGGCTCCCACGGGCGGCTGTCGACGCCGGTCGGTGGGTGTACAACTGGCTAATGCAGCTGGACTATGAACATAGTTCCGCTTAATCATAGGTCTACTTAGGTGTGCTCGATGTCGGTAAACTCTTGTTTTACTGTTCTAACTAAAAATGTGAATGACTTCATTTGCATTTCAACATTTTCAGCAACAAAAATGATAGATTGCCGTGCAAGATGTGATGTGCAATTCTGCTTAAGTTATAGATTAACTAGTGTTCAGCTGCTGTAGCCTAATGGTTACGAATTTGGCCTTCCTTGCCGGAGAACCGAGTTCCATTCCTGGCACGTAGCTTAACTTGTAGTGTCTTGAGTTATCCAAAAATTTTCAAAGTTGGGTGAACTCTACCAAAGACCGCACTTGGCCGGTGTAGGGTTGATAATGAAGATGATTATGATGACGTTATAAGGAAAAATTACCGTCGTTCGGGGAGTAGGTACTTAGGTATATACAAAAGTTAATCTAAAAAGCGTTGCGAAAGCGCTACACGTGTCGGAAAAATTTAAATAGATTTACATAAAATTTATCACCTGCAATGAAAGTAATCCAAGAAAAGCAATTATCACAAGTCGAGAAATATGTAACCTATAACCTTAAAGATGGAACAGTGCAGTTATTCTAACACTTTTTTCTTGAAATTCAGCAATTTTGATTGAAACTCAATCTTAAAACCTTTTTTAAATCAATATTTTGACTTCATTTATTCATAGTTCTTTAGAATAGTATTCTCGACAAATTACGTAGCTTTTCCAAGTTGTAGATACAAACTCGGGAAATTTTACTAGGTACTTAAATCTAATGTGATTTCTGCCTTCGTTAACCAATCTACTGTTCATAAATGAAGAAAAAATTAAACACAGTTTAACAACAGGTACCTATAGTGTTAATTTCGGAGCTCTTTATTTACGATGTTATCGACTTGGCACTTGAAAGACAATTTTGTGTCTTGTATGACTGCCGACGTAGAAAGTCAGAGCTAATTATAGTTGTTTCGTTATTTTATGACTGCCGACGTAGAAAGTCAGAGCTAATTATAGTTGTTTCGTTATTTTGCCAAGTTAAACCTGGGTGTTTCATATGTAATTCTAGCTCTTGGTGATCATTAGGTGCTATAATTGGCAAAGAGTCTCGACTGGTCAACATCTGTTTTATTTGTAGTTGTCTAGATGGATGTCGACTGCTGAAAAAAGGGCTATTGAAGTAACTTCCACATTTGGTTATGCGCCGCGTGCCCCATTGAACCGTATTTAGTACCTATGAACCTCAAATGACCCTGCTTTCCAAGCTGTGGGCTCGATTCCAACAATTGTAAAATGCGTGATGAACATGAATGTTTTACAGTGTCTGGGTGTTTATCTGTATGTTATAAGAAGTGTTTATGTATACCTATTCATAAAAAATTATTCATAAAAAATGGGTACTAAGATGAGTGATGACTATTTTTATGAATACAAATAATAAAGGTACATAAATTCTTATTAAGTATTGATAAACATCCAGACACTGAAAACATTTTCCGGTTGTGTGAATAGAACCCACGGCCTTGGACTCAGAAAGCAGGGTGTCTGCCCACTGCGCCAATCAGCCGTCTAAATAGTTCCAAAGTCGTAAACGCTTTACTAACGCTGGGATCGCTGTTCAACATTGACCACTAGTTTAGTTGAGCGCTCAATCAGCTTTTAGCGCGCTATCGGCGAAATAGGGGGAATATATTAAAATTCTTTTCCTCATAAATGATATTTTATACTTATGTAGCGCTGTAGTCGCGATCCAGAACCTTCCGCTGGGAATAGAATAGAAAACAAGTGGAAAGTGCTAGTTACTCGTATATGTTGACCGATAACACGATCGAAAATAACGTTGTGACGCGAAATAGTCCGTGCGAAACGGCTGGTGCGAAATTATATAGTTTGTGCTCATCGGTAAACAATGTTGGCTCGCTGGGACGTCGGTCGCGCGTCACACCGTCATGTCACCTTTATAATTACGCCGCCACTCGAAAAATGTAATTTCACAGAGATATATCATCGCTGACGTAGGTTTGCCTATTTATCTCGTTTCAGTCATAAAGTTTGGCTAATCGATGTTCTCACGTAATGTGTTTACGCATATTTCTTTGTGTCGTGTGCCGATAATATAGGTACGTAACCCTTTTAGCGACCCACGGCTGGATATGAGCATTGGCTATGCTGCACCAACTATTATTATGACTTGTTAATGGTAGTAACCGACCAACGGCGTGCTCTTAAAGGCACGGGGGTGTGCATAGTCAATTCTAACTAATATTAAAACCATAAAAATGTTTCTTCGGACCGGATCTGTGTACGTGACCGGATCCGGATCGAACATGCTGAATGCTACACCAACGAGGCGGAAGACTGATAACGTATGGTGTTAGTCAATAAGTATAAGGTGTGCTTAAAGTACATATCATAAAAAGTGAGTAGGTACGTATGTTTCCATGTGCCAGTACCGTCGTTGATATATGTATTCAATATCATAAAATAGTTTAATGATATTGGCAAGTATATCTAGTGATGCCCTACAAATGCTTAACATACAAACTACTGGATTAAAACTTGTAAGATATTAACGTTGTGCTACTCGCGTCTTTCGCTGTACAGACCTGACCAGTCTATTTCTGTTGATTCATCTTTGTAACATCATGAATCCGAATTAAACTACAAGGTTATTTCTTTTCCAGAAACCAATAAATAATAATTTTACTTTCCGTTTATATCTATCTTCTTTTGACAAAAGGTAGATCCGCTTTCAACTGGTCTGGTTTCTTTACCCACTACGGCGTCGCGGCGGCGGCGTAGCACATTGTACGTGCTTTAAATCACTAACTATGTTGAGAGCGTCTTAGAAATAAAAAAAAAATATGTAGTAGTTGTATCATCTTCATGATCTTCCAATCACCAGTCAATTAAACACTCTTTAATTGACTGGGTATCCTTTCAGAATTAGAAGTGTTTAGGCCGAAGTCCACCACGCTTAACCCCTTCCTATTGTGGGAGGAGACCCGTGCTCTGTAGTGGGCCGGTAATGGGTTAATATGAAGATGAAGATGAGCGAGCAAGTAGTATTTAGTTGTTTTAACTAAAAACGCACAACCCCAAAAATTTACAGTTTCAGGTACAGGCGCACCTGTAATTTTTTGGGGTTCCTTTGTGCCGGAGATTGAACTCGGTTCCTTCCGACAGAGCCGAAGACTTACTCACAAGGCACCGCTACTAGCCGTTGTATAGTGTATTGAAAAGGACGCGATATATCTTATTTCAAAAAATGCATATAAAGCGAAATATGTAGGTAAAAAGATTCTGACCATCACCACCTCAAGGGCACGTTTGGGCAACCTTTTCGGGTGATACGGACAGATAAACTAATAAGACACGAACAATATTTAAACAGAAGCAAATAATTTTAGTCTATATAAGCTATTTGCTCAAAATCACGTACATATATATACGGAAATTATACTGCCAAGTCTACAGTCATGTAACTTCTTAAATAAATACATGCTAACATACTTTCCTAGCTTTTAGCTGAATAATATTTTTTTGCATACATACATACATGTATGTGCGTCTGAAACATTAAACTTGTCTCCGATCCGAGGAACTGGATTGTAATATCGACGAATTACAAATATATATTGTGGTTATTTAATTAAAATGTGGCCTAAATATAAAACTGCTGTTTATCAATAAGATGCTAGCAGATAATGAACCAAATATTATTTGTAACTTCGTCGAGACTTGGGCAGAAGCCATTTAACGGGTGGATCATGACGTAACACCCCCCCTTGCGTGTTACCTCCCCGGCGTAGTGACGCACGATTCTGTGGATTTTTACTAAAATTTCACTAACTTGTTACAAGGTGATAAGTGGATCTAAATGTAATAAAGTGTGAAGCAGTCATTTAGATTAGGTTTGCCCTTCAAGTGCGGTGGCGAGTTTAAGAATTTTAATTCTAAAGGAATTAAATTAACTTAGGTCTGGTAAAAAAATGCAAAAATGGGTTAGGCGGATTGGCGGATTGATTGAACAAGATTAAGAAAATTAAAAAAGGACATGGCCCTAAATTTTTAATTTTCTTAATCTACATTATAAATAAAAATCGACCTCCGATCATAAAATATGCTGTTCAAAACATAAAATAATTTATAGATAATGTACTGAAAATGCAATAAATCGCTTCCAACTTACGTAGCGTAATGACACATTTATTAACATCGGGCGAAAATCATCGCGGAATTTGACCCGTGGCCACTGGCCAGCACGCTGAATCATTATACCTACTTGTCAACAGCACTGACAAAAATATCATCCCCCGATTATATCTACCATCCACTCACGATGGATAAAATTTATATGTCTATGTGCTGATAGACATATAAATTTTAACAGGCCAGGGGGACAGGCCATAGGATACCACCATATAATATTCGGATATTATTTCCCCCCGTTCGCCCATGCTCGGAAAGTGGATAAAACTATGGGTGAATATAAACATGTTGTCTTTTCCCCGTAGGAATCGTGTCTTCTATATACCCATGCTAGAGCCGACCAGGTGATCACCGATCACAGTCTAATGTGCTGTCGATGGGACATACGCACCGTGGCATGTTTGGTATTTTTCCATAAAATTCGAAATTCATTTATTTCATTATTACTTTTTTTGCACATTTAAAACGTCAATTCCGTCAGTTTGTTTTCATTCTACCGATTCAGAAGGCAGACTCTACCGAAAGAAGCTGGCGAATGTAGCAGTTGCTCTATTCCACATCAATAATATACAATTAAGCATACATTTTTCTATCTTGCGACAGATAAAAGCGGAGCCGAATCCAAGAAACCTTTTCGTTAAAAAGTATTTGATTGCTAAATATATTTTAACATAATGCTAGGTGATTTTGATGTGATTCCGTTTCGTTTATCTAAGGATCAGATGTTAGCTAATTATCGTATAAAAGTTGTGAGTACAACACAGTTTACGCACTTAAAACGGACTAATAACGGAAAATCGCGAGTGTTTTGTATAAACTGAACGAAGTTGAACATGTATTGTGTACAAGATAATAACGTTCCTGCTACGGTCAACTACTAACAAATGGTAATCACGAGTATTATGTTTAAGTAAATTAATTTAATCAGTGATATCACCATATCGTCTTCGAAAAGTGCAGAAAACCTTCGTGGGGCTGAGTGCTTTTATAACATGACACTGAAGGTAATATTAGATTTACCTTTGCATAAGTTTAAAGAATGTATAAAACAGATTTGTTACATCGATGTTACTATACTATTGATGAATTTCTTAATGCCAAGGTTGATTGGAAGCAAACCGCTCCGCTTTCATCAGACACAAGATTGTTAAATTAATCTCACACAAGATAGAACAATGGTTGTAAAATTGTAAAATGATGTTGGATAAGAGCAACTGCTGAGTTTCTTGCCAGCTTCTTCTCTACAAAACATATAAAACAGATGACCGAGTTAATAGATAACAGATTTAACTTTGCACTGTTCAAAGTTGAGCAGAAGCACCGAATTAATTTACCGTAGAAGAATAGATTGATTTTTTTTTATTATTATATATCCAAGATCAATATGTAACAGTACTTACGTAAACATCGACATTCGCAGCTTCTTATATAACGAAGCTCACAATAAATTGGCCTGGTAATCATTTAATCACCTAATAAGGTGTTAGCTGGAATAATATTTTTAGTCTTCTTAAATATTTTCAAATGACAATGTGAGATGGTGATAACAAAAAGAGCACCCGGCTAATTTTACCGTAGGCTTCTTCTTAGACCAGGGCGCGATTGGAACCCTAGCAGCTTTAGTTTTAAGTTTACGAATATAGTTATCGCCATCACTACTCACTGCTCACTGCTGTGTACACATTTTTTATTTAATCAACGCATCTGAAGTGCCATCTATGTGCTATTAGAATAAAAAAATATTTGACTTTGACTTTGACTTATTAATTTTAGTCAAAGTCCAATATTTAACGGTACTTTATACCGCCGAATCTCGTTTCGCGAAATGCTTACGTAAACAACTACCTACAACAAATGCTTACGTACACAATAGCTTAAAATTAATAATTTTCACAATAAAGTGATAATTATGATGTCAACAGCGTCATCACTATCCCAGTTTATCAGACATGACGTCGGTATTGAATTGATAAAGAATTACTTTCGCGGAAAAGTCTAGGCGTGCGTCAAATATCCACCTGTTGAACGACCGGCGATGGCCGTGGCGTTGTAACCTCAAACAGGGCCGCGGGGCGCATCGATCGATTTCAATGACGTGTGGCACCATTCATAAATGGGGAGGCACCTCACCCTCTGAACGGTCGCGCTGCCCCCTACCTCTCATTCTACGGGCGGGGTGGAAAATTTCATGAATGGCGCGATCACAAACAGTTTCACTTATGAATTCTTATCTGTGCATTTTAAAATGACAGCAGACATGTTATTATGAATGAAATTGAACGGTAGTTTGAATTCTATAGTATTTAAGTAGCTGCTTAAAATACTCAACCGTAATAACTTACATGATGTATAGGAAACTGTTTACTCATGAAATAAAAGAATTTTGAAATAAAATATTGATTATTCTAAATTCGAACGTAGCTCTGTTGTAACCTTTTCAATATAAATTTTGATAGACAAGGAAATAGATTGTAATCTGGGGAAGGACATAGCGCATGTAATACTTTTAATCAGGGAAAAGAGTTCCAACGGGAATTTAAAATAAAAACCTTAGTCCACACGGATTTAGTAAGTAAGCCTGTTAACTAGTGTCTAATTATGTATTTAATAAATAACTACAATCTGAAATGTTAAAAATCCTTTTAAGATAGTAGATAGTAGTATTGACAAAAGGCTTTGTAAATATATTTGGCAAAAGCCAAAAGTAGTTTCAAAAAATGACTGACACTACTAATGACTCACACTATTTCTTTTTTGCGTATAGATATAACGCAAAAAAGAAATCAAAATTTGTACCTCTGTAGTCTCTATTCTACTGAAAAAGTCTATGGTCAGCAGCGGACGCGGAAAGGCAGTTGGTTGAGGAATTTGAGTAGGTATGTCTACATTTTAATAAACGATTTGATCTAGGGCTAGCAGTGGTACAGATTATTAGACAATCATTGTATTGCTGGCTAAACAAACGAAAAAGGTTGCAAAATAAGTTCCTATCGGCATAATAACGACGCTGGATGCGCGCGCGATCGTGCGTGGGCGACGCAATTTGACACGCGCGATACTTGCGTCGCAATCAGCGCACACTTCGTATAGAGTTGACATATTTTTTTTACATAATAAATTCACACACAAATGTGAACTTATATCTACACTTACAACAATTTACAATCAATATTTTAATGCCGTCTACAAATGTTAGACAGGGTATGTTTATTATAGGTTTAGGCAACTCCCAAATGTGACAGCATTTGTATCGGGAATCAAGTTATGTAGGTACGTGTTCCTTATTTTTTTAATTATAAAATAACAATACGATTATGCAACAAATTTAAGTTAGTTATAGTTATTTATTGGAAGTTTAATTAATAGGAAACCTTATAAGCCTAAGCTACGTATAGCTTAAAGTACCTAGTACTAGTAAAAGGAATTATATATAATGTTTCTGCAGATAGATTTTGCTGGCTATTTAATGATGTTGTTTGTCGTGGATTAAATGGTGAAATGAATATTCAGTAGAAAATATATTAAAATATTTGATAAATTATATTTTCATGCGACTCTATAGTCGGCCCTGCTCCTGCTTCATAGTAATGTAATCAGAGGCGCACGCGTAGCTTATTTACGGGCCACGGCGGATTACGCGACCAATCAAGCCCATTTACACTAAAAATAACTTCTTATAATGCACCTTTTCAGTTGTTTTTTGGCTGTTTGTTTCATGATTAGTAAGTTTATTAAGGCGTTTACATCTTATAATAACTAGTGCCTACATCTGCGGAAAATCATATTTTAAAAATAGTAGCTAGTATGAACATATATATTTATCTTCAATTATATATATGAATATAATTGAAGTAATTGAACAGGATTACATAATATCCTGGAGGCAAAAACTTGGACAATGTATCCGTAAAATTGTTAAAAACCCTAATAACGTTACCAGAAATATATGTTTTATTTGTCTAAATAAATTTTGTTACATTTAGCAACATTTTTGCAATCTGACAACGCTTGATTGTTCTTAGGGCAAAGCTATAAAAATATAACAAATTTAAAAAAGAAAGAGGACTGTAACAATAATAATATTAGAACAAAAAATAAACTTGTGCAGTTTACTAGGCTGCATAAAATAAGTAATTCATTTAAGGGTAATTGTATATCTTTTTATAACAAATTACCAGATGAAATGCTTGACTTATTTCTCAATAAGTTCAAAGTTTATATAAAACGTAAGCTTATAGAAAAATCCTATTATAATATTAAGGATTACATGTATGATAGAAAAGCTTGGGTATGAATTGCTCTAACTTCATAGCTCAACCTAGACTAGACTAGATTGGAAAGGGTTTTTTTAATAATTTATTGTATGAACTGGACTTCATTATCATATAACAGGTAAGTATGACGTTTTTAATAAAGTAAGGTTTAGATAATACGGAACGCGTAACGCGCGCGGATACGCGGAAACGAGAGCATTGAAAAGTTGATAGTGGTTGGAAATGTAGAAGGCAAACGTCCCCGTGGCAGATCTCCAACCCGGTGGTCAGATCAACTGAGAGAAACTGGTGCCCGTACCTTCTATAACGCAATACAAATGGCCAAAGACAGGACCCGATGGAGAGAGATCTTATATGACAAGATTACTCGCCATACCAGTGATCACGATCCTCAGTCATGAGGGAGCGACTAAAGAGAGAGAGATAATACGAGTTGGGTGTACTGTTATTCTAATTGATCTATCTTATCTGAAGTAAAGTAAAAATATAATTTATAATCACCATCATGCCCCACTACTGTGGCCTCCTTTTTATTGAAGACATATAATTTTCAACGGAGAAGATTGATGGGCGATTTCTAAGTAAGTTCCATATTTCTAATTCGTTAGTAGTATTTACTTGGAATAGTAACAAACTTACAAACTTTCACGTTTATAATAGTAGAATTTTTGTTTATATAGGCCCCAAAAGAGAATGCATCCGACTTTTGTTATGACTGCAAAACCAACCAATGCTCGTTGTCCGTCCGTGGCATTGGCATTGGCACTGGCTAGCATTGAATCGAGTGGCCGTGGATGCGAACAGCACGCCGGTGCCGATCGATGCTAAGTCCTTGAACCTCGACGTCCAGTGCGCACGCGCCCTACCCACTCGGACGTCATCCCGTGGCCCCGGCCGTGGCCACGAAAAGCGTGCCACTTGCCCCCCCCAACCCACCCTACTGCCAATTCTCGTCCCCACATCTCATTCATACTGCGGCATGAGTTGCTGGCGATGAGCGTTTTACCCTCAACTTTGACATTTCGATATCGATTCTGACCTTAAAGCGGCAATATGTTGAATGGTAAACATCTAAGTTGGCCTAATTATGTACGGTTCATTTTGCTTGAATTCACTCGATCATTAGGTATAGACTGATAGTAATTATTATCTTTAAAATAATAACACTTTTTAAATAAAGCTAACTAAGTAGATACCTAACTTAATACCTTAGCCAATGAGATGTGGATTAACGTCTCCGACTTGTGGTTCGATTTCCAGGTTTCAGGTTTTCTGTATTTCTTAGCAATTCTTGGCATTAACCGGAGTTAGGAAATTGGTGTTATACTACTTGTGCCTCGGAGAGCACGTTAAGCAGTCGATACCTGTTATTTTATAACAAAATGGGAATATTTTATTATATGTAAATATAAATATATACTTGGACCAAAAAACGGAGGTTATTAACCTACTTTGCCCACGGCTTCTCTCACGTGACGTTATTTGCGATTTTTAGTGGTAAACAGATTACTTAATATTCAAACACCCAAATTGCTCTCTCGGGTCAAACTCAGTAGAAGTTTTATACATTATTCAGTCACACCTTTTCATTTTAAATACATAGATTGGAAATTAGTAAGTATATGATGTGAGTATTACCAATTGATAGAAGTTCTTAAAGTATTCTATGTTTAAAAATGTTTTGACTGTATTGACTCCATTGTTCTAAAAATTTATCGAAAGCTATCAAGAATCAAACGGTATTATATCAAGCTCAAAGTATTTCACGGTAACTCGATAAAGAGTGACTCATTTTTTAATTGAATATTTTTTAAAGGGTAAAAATGAATACACTGAAAACAAAATTAAATAAAGTTCAACAAATAAGTCGTCATGTGCCGATAGCTAGCCAGATTACAGAACAAATCTTCATAAACCATAGCTAACAAACATTTCGCACACAATCAGAAAAAAACGCATCTAAATCGTTCAATTCGTGTAGGAGCTACAATGTCAAACACAGACATAAAGATATACACGTTAAACTTATAACATCACCCCATCATAACGGGTTCAAAAGAATCCCTTATTGATTGAAATAACGTACTTTTATTGGCAACGTATTCGAACAGCCTCCTTCCTATATCGTAGTAGGTCGCCATTGAGGTTGTTCACGACCACGCGGGGCCCTGTATGAATGAAGGCGCCGTGGGCGGCAGCGTGGCCCGTTCATTCATTAGCTCGGAGGCCATTCCTCATGAATAATAACATAACGAAATCTCGTACACGAATAATATTATAATACATCTACCTGAGACAACGCTCTCTTATCTAACACATTACCTCATTTTTACAGTTCAAAACCCTTATCTTTACTAATGGGAAAGTGTTTGGTTTGTTGTTTGTATATCCTTCCTTCACGCTCTAACCAATCAACCAATCGAATTGATTTTTGGCATTCGTTATGTTGAAAGGACGGCGAGTAGCATAGGTTTATTTTTTCCAGGAAGACAAATGGTTTCCCACAGGATTTAAAACTGTAATAAAAGCGGACGGAGACCACGAGCCATAGCAATAATAGAATAACGCAACCAATAAAGAGTTAACTTTGTAGTCTGTCCTTCCACCCATTATAACTCATCACTGTTTTTCAATGTAACGGCTTCAAGTTAGTCGGACGGCCGAGTGGCGCAGTGGGCAGTGACCCTGCTTTCTGAGTCCAAGGTCGTGGGTTCGATTACCACAACTGGAAAATGTTTGTGTGATGAACATTAATGTTTTTCAGTGTCTGGGTGCTATAATTATTATTTATGTATATAATTCATAAAAATATTCATCAGTCATCTTAGTCCCTATAACACAAGCTACGCTTACTTTGGGGCTAGATGGCGGTGTGTGTATTGTCTAGTATATTTATTTATTTATTTATTCTAAATCTAGATTAACGGGTACTGTCAACTTTTTTGTTGGAGTGGTGATCGCTATTATATTAAAAGTGGGAGGTCCCAGGTTCTATATTCGAAAATTTGTTTATTTATAAGTTTAATTGTTCGTCTGGTCTGATCTGGTTTCTGGTCGTTCCTTATTACCACCCTAAAGATAGATAGTTATGTAACACCAGATGAGATTGCAAAAACAATAAGAAAAACATATTTACGTTTGTTACATAAAAGTGAAAAGTGTTCATGGCTATGCGTAGGTTAGTATAGAAAGTAAATCACTTTGACGGGGTTCAGTCTTAGTAAGCGGAGCAGTGAGGCGTAGGAGTCAAGGTAAGGCCTGCGAGTTTTGAACGACACGGATTAGAGGCATTGTCTCCGCCAACACACTAAAGCAATTGCCGTTGCCATCTGCTGCGAAACGTTGACTCTTGACTCATCTTGATATATTGCTTTTTTGTTGACATAGCGGTATAAGTGAATAAGGTTATGTAATACAGTTATTACTGAAACCTGTCAATCTCACACAAATTTAATTGTAAATCAGTTTTCATCATCACCATCAACTCCTCACCGGTCCATTATAGGGTACGGGTGTCCTCTCAGAATGACAAGGTTTGGATGCGGATGGATAGACTTCACACCGTTGAGAATATTATCGAGAACTCTCAGACATGCAGGTTTCTGACAGGTGCTAATTCGGTTGTACAGAAATTATTAACTGTAGTTAATCATTTCAATTACTAGTAAAGTAATGCCATCTGCATCCTTTTATCAAACGGTTTTTTGAACCTGAACGATTTCGGACATAAATTGACCACTAACTCCGAAGATTCTCTCACTCACATAGTACAATGGGACGGCAGAAAACTCCAACAATTGCTAAATTATAAACAACATTTATTCTAATATTTGGCGTCTTTGAAATATTATTTGTAATTTTGTGTCAATCGTTTCTGATTTACAACAGTATGGTATGAGATATGGTCGGCCTGCTTGTCAGCGCTGTCTCGGTTGATATACAACTTGAATCAAAGTCAAATTATTCAAGTCGCGGAGAACTGCGTGTCAGTAGGTATAACTCAAGTTGTGTTCAGCTGGATCATTTGACTGTTTTATCTTTTCGTGCTTTTGTTGCGTCTGTCTCTAAATTTAGCCCTTCAGCTATAAATAGTTATTTTTCTATCTACACAAGACGAATAATAGTTATTTAAAATGAAATCATTAGGTACCATTAAAAAATACACATGTTAGGTTGCACTAACTAACATAGTTGGGAGTGCAAAACTTAAAAGCCTTCTAAAGGTATTTTACAAAAATATTCTATAGAAACTTTAGTTTTTTTTTAATAAAGCAAACAATTTGTTGCTTTCGATTTATCATATGAAAATTTTCCACGTGTTATTTTCAAACAGAAGGAGGTAAGTAGGTAATAATTTATGAGATCATTATGAATATGTTTGGTGACCGATATTCTGCGTGAGTCAGAAGTGGCGTCCCATATCGTTGATTATTTATGGGGAGCAGCCGGAGTAGTGCATTTAGTAATTGCGGTCGGGACCTCTCCACACGGCTCGTTTATCTAATTACTGCGCCAGCGCCGGCTGGCGCGTCCGTCTGCGCATACGTCTAACGTTTTCCTAGCAAGTCCGACAAGCTATTAGCAACGATTACTAGAGCAAAATAAAAGATCATGCAGAAGAAACTTTGAGCTCGTGTGTTATTTTCTTTGCGGTTTTCATAAAACACCAATCAACGATGATAGTCTATTATACTTATTTACCTCATTAAATAGAGCGAAATGACCTCGCTTGAACGATGAATGTTTACGTATACAAATAATAAATAAATAAATATGATACATAAATCGCCATCTAGCCCCAAACTAAGCGTAGCTTGTGTTATGGGTACTAAGATGACTGATGAATATTTTTTATGAATAATATACACAAATACTTATAATACACAGATAAAAACCCAGACACTGAAAAACGTTCATGTTCTTCCCACGAACATTTTCCAGTTGTGGGAATCTGGACTCAGAAAGCAGGGTCGCTACCCACTGCGCCAATCGGCCGTAGATATATTTCATTAAGTTAAGTACCATCCTAACCCAGTGGCGTGCACTTCTTACATGCACAAAAGCACTGCATACCCTAACATTTTCATATAACTGGCAAGGGAGGAAGATTTTGCCATTTTATGCCATTTTACTTCTTTATGCTTACCCTGGTCAAAATTCCTGTGCACGCAACTGACCTAACCTTAGTCTGTTTTAGGAAGGCTAAGACATAATTGTATGGAAAAGCATACTGTAACTATCAGACCTTATGAAGAAAGTTCTGTTATTATATCTATTATTAAATTGTACACGTGACTGTGTTTTCCGTTATCAATGACAATTTGTCCATGCGGAAATTTTATTCCTGTTGAACAAAAAAATAGTTTGACTAATCAGTTTGATCAACCGCACGTCCCGAACTCAACGTGCCTTACACTTTCTAATTATCGAATTTCATATCGTAAAGGAGTGCCCAATCAACGGCTTGTGTTGTGTTATGGAAATTAGAATAAACTTATCTATCAGAGCACGCGCAAAATCCCCGAAGAGATAGGTATATCCAAGTATGCTGCTTTTGATAGCCCTACACAAATGCATGAGACAACCTTCAGGACCAAGTCAAGCAACACTAAAATGACTAAGGAGGCATATGAAGATCTTTATACTATGTGCATATCTATGTATTGAATATCTGTATTCTTAAAAGTATCACTAACAATCAGTTTTAAGTACCCACTCATTTAACAGTTCAATTTCTACATTCGAGGGCTTCTCGAAATCTCTTTTGAGATAAGTTGTCCTTGTGTACTTTCTGTCCTTTTTATGTTAATTTTAATATTTGTGTGTGTGTTAATTTTAGTATACTAAATAAACAAAAATTGCACTGTAAAGTGTGTTAAGCTGTCGCGAATTAAATCATGGAGTCATTTGTTTCCTATTGTCTACAATATTGTTTAAATTCCTCAAACCTTAAAGTATGGTGTAGGCTAATTTATCCAGCAATCATTCACAGGCCTTGTCCGCGTTCATCAATTAGAGTATCCGCTTTTTTTCTATTGCGCTGCTTATTACATTAGTCTTCCTCGGTCAATTATGAGTAGGTTTGCCATGTACAATGATACTTTTTTCGGGACCTTTTTATTAAAAAAATGTGTAAATATATAAGTATCTACACCATTGTAATATATAATATCCAATGTACAAATACGAAACGCTTTACTTCCTAGTTTTTAGTACGCACCGCAAATAATATAACGTCCGTCTGGCTTCCGTTATATCCACGACCTATATTTTGTTAGGCTCACGTGGTGGCTAGTTATTGCCATTTCGGGAAAGACGCACCCTAAGCGTTCTAGCGTTCCAGTACGATGTCGCATAGAAATTGATTAGGAGTAAGGCTTTAATTTAGCTGCCATACCCCTAAAAGCTTAGCCCGTTACTATCTAAGAATATGAGCATTCTTTATTTTCTTTACTGAAAAAAAAATTAGTATTTTCAAATCAAGAATCAATCAAGTAGATATATATATCACGGTTCCCATTACCTCTTTATTAATATCAATTTGCATCTGATTCTTTTAAGTATTGTATGTTATCTTAGATTAATATACAAGTCACGGGAGTTTTTGACCTTATGGTCAAATTAAAACAAAAAAAAAAACTTGAATGTTTAATTGTGCTAATGATAATAAAATACTAAATCATTTTATTTTTAATGTAATTTCACTAAGTTCTGTACAAATATTCCTACCATTATGGACAGTCTCCTTAACGATGATCTGGTAACCCTATTGATGAGTCAAAGTCGAGGGCACGCGACCGAGATGACGTTAATTAATTTTAATGCATAATGGACACTTGGTGTCTTACATGTACATTGTACAGTTAGCCACGACCAAGATAATTATTATCTAAGCCAAAAAAGTTGTGCCTGTCATAATTTCAGTCAACAGTCATAACCGTTTTTTCTGAATGCTTATGTATATACGGTATAATTCTTATAGTAGAAAGCGGTGATAGTCCAGTGGTTAAGACATCAGCTTCATTTTTTAACTATTCTAAGGTATGTGCGTTTTAAAAGTAAATTTAAAAAAAATTATCGATTTCTTTAATAATGAAGGAAAACATTGTAGGGAAATCGGCATGCATGAGAGTTCTCCATAATGTTCTCAAAGGCGAGTGAAGTCCACCAATCCACACTGGGCCAGCGTGGTGGATTATGGCCAAATCCCTTCTCACTGCGGCCGGGGATGCCGTGCCGTGTTGTGGGCCGGTAATGGGTTGATATGACGATGATGATGATGCATATAGTAATACAAATAAAACATTCAAATTTTTTTCGTCTATCTGTCCGTTGTTGGAAACTGATCTCCAAAACGGATGAACCGATTTGGACTGGGCTTTCACAGGCAGGTAGAGTAAACAGGGAGTAACAAAAGCTGATTTTCATTCCGAAATTCTTACCCAATGGGGGTAAAATAGGGATGAAAGAGAGTCCTATGTTTTTAAATGAATGAATATACTTTTATTGCATACCACAAAAAGTACATAAAAAATAAAAGTATATCAAAACAACGTATACAATTTGGCGGCCTTATCGCTTCATAGCGATTTCTTCCAGGCATCCAATGGCGCAGAAACAAAAAAAACAGAAAATAGGAAGGTGATTACTTAAAAAATATATATTACAATTATACAACAAAGTTTTTCAAAGTTAGTGACGTTAAAATTTAACATTCGTTCAGAATCATTACCGGCTAACTACTTTCCTTAGCCCTTCTTTGTAAATTATTTATGTTTGTAATTATTAACTGATTTCAGGAGACTACCGTTGCAAACTAGTACTAATTAAAAGTAGCTTGACCTAGAATGTAAATCCGGCGATCTTACGGCTTTGGTATCCAGTCTTCTTTATAATTCATTAATTACTCACTCTTTCTTACTCACTTCTTTAGGTATAATGCCTAAAATATATGGATTGAGAATTGTTCAAAATTTAATTTTTAAAAGAAAATAAATATTATTTCAAAGGGAATTTTGCCATTTGGACGGCGATACGATGAGATGTATCTGGTGTCGTGTGAAACTAATTTAGTTTAGAAAAAAATAGGGCGATTGCATAAAACTTTAAAATGAGACAAACATTGGCTCATTTCCAGTTTTACAACAGATTCTTTCGAATGTGTCCTCCACTCGAGTAAAAATATTAACTGAAATGACAAAAACAATTTGTAATGACTATATAGTACGTAGACATAAATAATTTGCAGTAGACACCTTAAAATACAGGTTATTTTGAAAACTATGTCATAACAAATGAACATTATTTAATAGCTCATTGTTTTCTCATTAGTTACATTAATAAAAGAAATAGTCATAACGGATACTAGTCATTTAAATCTTTCGAATTGCGGCAAACCAATGCGGGTGTACAGTCTTTGAAGTAGCCGACGACGCCTGGAAACTATTAGCGTGAACTGTAGACACGCATTTATATTTACTCTGGCGCTAAACCGCAATCCACTTATTTGTACTAATCGCGATAGGTTGTTACAAAGAAGTATGTATTTGAATTGAGAAGGTGAAGTTTTTGAAGCTTCAACTCTGTTGGTCGTTATTCTGCCAACAAGCTTGTACCGATAAGTAACCAAAGACTCAATCAAATTATTGTGTTCTTATCAAAAATTATTAAGAATGGTAAGCACCTATCATTATTTAATATTTTGTGTAAATTTACCGATTGTTTTCGTGAATGTTTATCAGTCTTTTATAATAGAAGTACTTTAAATTTTATTCTTCAGTACGAAGTAACTTAATATTCAAGAGGCTTACCGAAATCTAAATAAAGAATTCCGCTTCCCGTAAATAATCGCAAGCATATTTCGTTAGATTTTATATTATCAGTAAAAAATATTTTCCTGTAGCTAAATTTATTTTGGCAGAATATCTACTTCGATTCACAAACTTTGATGACCAAAATGTTGTTTGATTCGTACCTAAATCATGATATTGTTATGGTTATTCATCTATTAAATGGTTATATCTGCTTTAAGAGGTTTTTAACGAAGACTTAAATAGAAGTCATGTATAATTAGCTTGACCGCTTGGCTGATGTCATCGCTAAAGACGTCGGTATTGAGGTTCAAAAGAGATTTCGAAGAGGATTTTTCATACGTTATTAGTTTATCAGGCAGGGAAGCATAATATTAAACATCTATTCCGTGTGAACTTCTGCTTAAGGAAATAAACAAGTATTCCTTTTTTAAATAATGAAGTACTTGATATATATGAGATAACAAATATATGTATATATATATTTAATATTCAATGACCTTAAGGTTTATCTCTAGCCAAAAGAAGCTAGACTAAAGTATCTTTGCAGGAGGATGAAAATAACAGCAAAAAACTATAGAAATTGTAATCATCCACATGATCAAACGTTTTAGATTGAGGATTAAAAACAAGAATTTAGGAGCTACTGGAATTTTACCTTTTTCTTTACCCTCTCTTTTCAAAACGATTAGGTACTTGTTTCGCGTAAACACTGATTTGGCAAAATTAAAATACTTGATTAAGTTGAAAGCGCATACGCTTGTTATCGTAAAAATCAAAAAGGGTACATATATATGGTATATAGTGGATCTATTTGGTAGAAAACTGGTTCAATAAAGATTAATTTGTGTTAAGGTATATGGGTTCCAGATATTTTCCGTTGGGCAAAGACTCTGCACTCTTGTCATAGGCTCACGGTATGTATCATGTTGCTAACGAAAGTGGAAGCATGAACAAGCAAAGATTCTTGGCGGGACGATTTCATCGAAGTATAGAAGCTAGCCGCGGCCAATCCATCCAACAAACCTGATCAGATCAAATTTAAAATTTATAAGATCCTCAATTGATCCAGAGAGAAAATGAATCCTGGACCACCCAATTAAAGACCGCCGCTGCGCCAGAAAGATCGTCAATAAGGTTGCAAGAGCGAGACACCATTAGTCTAATGTCACGTATTTGGGATGCAGGATTCTCGCGCTCAGTGGAATGCTACTGGAGATTATCATCACAAACGTTGTACGATGTACTTATTTCCTCATACTGTTGCTCTTTATTATACTGTGTATTATATTTAAACTACATTTTACTATTAACTTCCTGTCCCTGGAAATAACCATAATTCTTATTAAAATTTTGGCAGGAACTACCTATTTTAGATAATATACTCTTCTTAACACTGCTGTTTCAGTATTATAGACTAATTTCAGCATTCTTTCAAACAAAGGCAATATAGAAAAGCCACTTTCAAATATATTCATATTTATTTCCGTGTCATTGATTAAATCTGCGCCTTCAGTTAAAGCATCTATAATTGATCTATTTTTATGCAGATTACTCCCATGTATTTTTGTGATCCAAAAATGCATTTATTCGATGGAAACCTTGACCCATCAATGTGATTAAGCACATTATTCGTACAAAACATTGTTTGTGATTATCATCATCATCATAATACGATACCACTGTTGCACATGATATAGTGCTTAAATCTACTTCGTAAACATATTAAGCTTCGTGAGCATAAGGTTTGAGGTATACTACATACCTCATTTGGTTGGCATAAAATAATTCTTAAAATGTATGTTAAATATAATTTTTAGCAAAAAGGTTTTTTTTTATGAAAGGAAAAAATATACTTCCATTCAATAAAGAAAGAGTTGTTCAGTTTGAAAGGATACCTGAACAAGGATATGTAAATATTTTGTTCCAATGACGACGAGTAACTCAAGATATTTTCATTTATTGGCGACTTTTTCAACACGTTTTAGTAAATCTAAGACGTGGTAGCAAAAGTGAGCGCGGTGCAGGGCAAAATATCTTGAACATGAAAATTATTGACCGATGATTGAAATTTATTCATATTAGGAGTTCATAATAAAGGCCGGCACAAGAATAATATGAAAATGTTTCCGTTAAATGTAGCTGTCTACCATTGCTGATGTAAAACGGTATCATTGAACCAAGATCTTCCGGTCTAAGAGATAATAAGATTGCAAACTGACATGAATACTTTATGCCGTTTCTGGGTTTCCAGAAGCCGTTTAGTTGGACGTTGCTTGAATTTTATATGTTGTGAGTCAGCGATAAATAAGATACGGACATACACGTTTAAACACTGAACCGCTGCGCCCTACAAGGCTAATCTTGTTTAAACGAAACACTAATTACGGTTAGTAAAAACAATGTTTTATAGCGCAGTCAATCGTTCGTTTGGTTCGGAGTGGACTGAGTCAGCTATAATCGATAGTGTAATTGCAGAGCATGTACTCGTATCGGGTGAGACAATAACTGGCCGGCCGAAGTCAGGCCGCCTCGGACTAAGATCGTATCTTTTGCAGTAACATGCGTTTAAGTAATTGCGGGAACTGCCATTGTTAGCCGGTCGACGCAAATTGGGCATTAGCGATAATTTATTGACTTTTAAATCAACTCGCATTGTCATTGCGACAATTTGAATATTTAGCGTGTGGGCTCGATAGACTCTAATGATAGCAATTGTTCCCCATCACTGGAGCTCCGCAGGTGCGCCCGTGTTGGCTTCCCCACAATGTTCGCGCACTGCCACAAGAACAACAGCCACAAGAGGTGTTAGAATCGCAGATTTAAGACATTGTTATACTGTGAAATATTGTTATACTGTGAAATGTAAAAAGGCTTCAAAGATTTTTTTCTATATGTGAAGGATATAGTTGGACATTCTTAAATTATGGATTTAATGAAGTTATAAAGCAAAACACTTGCATAAACTGTGCAATAAGTAGTTTAGACCGGTAAACGTTAATTTGGCAGACGTCCAACAAGGTACCTTGATGCCCTCAGCAGAGACACATATTGTCACTGGGGACAGAAGAAACAAAAACCACATATGACCAACAGGTTAAGTCCATTGAGTAATGATGTTGATTTCAGAATAATTTTATAAATTGCTCGAACAGCATGATTATGATTAGAGCACCAGCATTTTAGCCTATAATGAAATAACTTTTAGAAATGTATTTTATTATAGCGTTTCAGTTAGTATCACAGCAGTATCAGTATACTGCCGTGAAATTAACTAAAACAGTTTATCTGTATGTTATCGTTTTCATCTTCAGTAGAATTAAGTCTGTTCCATAAATTAATTATTTAAACACCCTGTTACTTTCGGTGACCTCCGTTGCATATGGACTAATCTCAGTCTAACCCTCCTATTATACTCAATACCTTACAGTAATATAGTATCAGTATCTATATATAATATTGTAAATTTATTATATATATAGTATTTATGTATATATAGGTATAAATGCAAATATTTATGTTTATTTATATGCACCAACTACCCCTCTTCTTGAGTTGTGTTTTACGCCTTTGAAGAGATCGCTATGTAGCGATAAGGCCGCGAAATTGCATAGGTACTTGCGTTAAATTTTTATGTACAATTTTTCTATATTTTTAGGTGGTGTATAATAAAAGTGTACTCATTCATTCAATACTGCGGTAACAAAACTTGGGTTAGTAGTTACTATTCCTACTATTCTTGCGGGGCGTGCTGTAGTCTGCTATGAACTTTGGGAAAATCTGGAACTTATACCATGGGAAAATGGTAATTGCTTTAAGAAATAACCGTCCATCAATCTATGTATACTATAGTTTCTGAACAATCGGTGGATACCATTGATTTGTAGAACATTTGTTTGTCTTTTAAATCGACTTCAAAAGAAGGAGGAATAAATTATTAGTACGTTTTTAAACCAAAAATGGGATGGGTACTAAAATCGAGAGTGAACGAAGTCTTCGTTTGTCGAAGTGTTAAGCAAACAAGTGTTATTGAAACAAACTTCACCAAAATCTAAACTGTTTCTAAACTACTTATTACACAGTTTATGCGAGTGTTTTGCCTTATAACTTCATTAAATCCATAATTTAAGTAGGTCCAACTAAATCCTTCAAATATAGAAAAAAATCTTTGAAGCTCTTTTGCATTTCACGGTATAACAATGTCTTAAAACATTCCCTTACGAGTATGAGTTAAAGTAACAAATGTACTTTACCGGAAAACAGTTGGCATGTCCGGTAAGGAGTGGATAGTCAATTTATAATAGTGACGTGAGACGGCGCGGGCCGACACAAAGGCACGTGCGTGCCCCCGAGAGCAAGCGCGGGCTGTTCAAAGCTGGCCAGCTATCGACGATCTGGGAACATCTTGCGAGGTGTAATGGCTTTTCGTGGGCACCTCAGATGAACCGACGCGCGACGTTCCCAATGTGACGCGTACAGCGTGGGTTGCACCTTGTTATTAACACACTGTGCATACCAGAAGCTATTGTTACGTGACTGTTGCAGTGTCATTTGACACCCCGTTAGGTGCTGCTAATTTTGTGATTCTGTAGTAAACTCTTGTTTTTTATTTTCATCGTAGCCTTCGACTATGAACTTTCCTAAAGCAACTTTATTCAATTATCTGATAATACTATACTAATAATTATTTAGAATAAGGAAACATGTCCCATGAAACCTTTTTCGGTAGGTGGTGCATATATACATATACCCACCAAAAAAATTATATACGTTTACATATAGGTAATTTAATATTTAACCTAGCCGGTGAATCTGTACGGTGTAATTTATAACTTCTTCAATCTTTGTGCTCCACACCAAACAAATCTTCGGCAATGTACTCTCTACGCAAGTTTCGCTCCGACACCGGAGAATCCTCAGGAGATGTTCGCTTTACAGTTAATAATTATTAAGAATCTACGAATTGAAATCTTCTACGGATATTGCCATCCAATGGCTAAGTATAGCTCTCTAAAAAGCCTGAGGAACGGGTGTGGTGGCACTTCTTAAGACTCAGCAGTGGACGTCCGCAGGCTAGAATGAGGAATTAACATTGACAATTTTTGTTATAAAACTGCACGACTGATCTCTAATTACAAATTAGTTTTCTTAATTAGGACTCTACAATACAAAATTAATCAGAGCCGTCTAGCTAGAAAAAAACAATTTCACCGTTATTTCGCAGCTCTGCAACAGCCAATCATAGTCCAAGTAGACGTTATTGGCTCCGCCTATTTCAGACATCTTCAATACACTCTATAAAATTCGAATGTAAAAAATATACTAAGCTACTTAAGGGGGTGTGCACGACTCCTTAATAGAAAAAGCTATGTGGGTGTACTGGTAAAAAAATATCTACTTCTAGAAAATAGATATCTTTTTACGTTAATAAAACTCGAACATTGACTGCTGCCCTGTTGGTTAGGTGGTGAGCGGTTTACGAGGTCTTGGCTTCTCCGGGCCGTAAAATTTAAACGAATATTGGGGTTTTCAGTGAAGACATTCGCTGTCAGCTTGGAGTAGGGAAACTACCATTATTTACACTTGTTCCTCATAGAGCTTGAGGGGTCAAGCTTGTTCTAAGAAGAGGGGTGAGGAAGGGGCTAAGAAGAGGCGTGATAGGTCAAAGTTCTAAATCTCTCTCTCTTATGAAGAAAGAGGCTTGCGCCCAGCCTTGAGACATTAAAGCTGAGGGTGATCGACAAAAATGATGACTAAGAGCCGTTTTTTTCGTAGGCTTAAGAGTATCCTATACGCTTCTTCAGGCATATCTTGCGCCTGAAGAAGCTTTATGCAAAATTTCGTTCAATTTAGCTGTTAATCAGACCGTAGGTATGTTAAGTAGATCGGTTAACATGGGGTTAGTGCAATATATTAAGTTTCGGGTACCAAGCTGAACCCCAAGATGTCCAGGAAATTTAATGAACAAACTTTCTCAGATTTTATTTGACGTTAAACAGGAGGAGGATATAACTAGTGAATTCGAACTCCCTTTTGTAATGAAAGGCTTATTAATCTAGAACCCTCCGGTCTACCCCCTACTTGAAAAGTGGTGATTGAATTACAAGCTACATGTGCAAATATAAGCACTTTTGAAACGGCAAGTATGTCCGTTTGTAGTGTCCTTACCACACCGGTTCGGAAGGCAGGTTCTACCGAGAAGAAGCCGGCAAGAAACTCAGCAGTTGCTCTTTTCCAATATCGTATTAGAATTTAACAATCTTTGTTCTATCTTGTGTGAGATCAAAGCGGAGCGGCTTGCTTCCAGGCAACCTTGTTATTAAGAGATTCATCAATAGTATAGTAACCTCGAATTTTTAAATCATACTATTAATCCTCAATTGATTAACCGTACGACTAACTTAATCTTAGGCTAAATCAATTCTTCTTCTTTTGCTTTTTTTAGATTTTAGGTGTGCCAAATCGGCAGGATGTATTTCGCCAAAGTCAAAAGTAAACATTATATAAATATATTTTTTTTTAATTATAAATCATAATGGGATATATTTAGAGCTTAAATTTGTTAGATTTAATATATTTATATACAAATTTTGCATAGCGACTAAAAACTAGCTTAAGAAATTTAATGGACGGGGAATATTAGGAGGAAGGACGTCGTAAAACTTATGAAGGAGTTTCGGGCAGGAAAACAAAATATGAGCGACCGATCCTTCGTCAAGACCGCATTCAAACATGGAGTGGTCCCTTATTCTCAATTTATTGAGATGTATGCTAAATCAATTGAAGACAATATTGAACAATTTTTTTTAAGCATCGTTGCTCTAGGGGATGTATGCAATATCCGGATCGTATACTTCATTCTATCAATAATTTGCACTAAACGATAAATAATCGCCAGTAAGTAGTACTTTTGTAAGGAATGGACATTAATATTATTACAGGGCTTGTTTTTTAGCTGTATTGAGTCTGAGTTACTGTGATAGCGAGAAATAAATCCGCAAATACCAGATGAGGATTTTTTTGGTTTCGAATCATCATCATCATCAAAGCTCTACAGCCCTGGGTGGGCCTTGGCTTTGTCAAGCATATTTCTCCATTTGAGGCGGTCAAAAGCTGCTTGTTTCCAGCTCCGAACTCCCAGAACCCTCATTACCCTCTCAACTCCATCACTCCACCGACCCCTAGGTCGTCCGCGGCCTCTACGCTCCTCCAAAGTTCCCTCCATCGACCTCTTTGTTTCCAATGACCATTGAAATGTTTTCCTTTCTCAATTTTATGCTTAACCAGATAAATAGGTGTTCAGAGACTTCAATCAGCTTTCATAAAATACGCTGTGCTTGTCACACAAGTCTTTCTCCCATCATAGTAATATGAACTGGTATATGATGATTTATCTGGTATCCAAATTTAAATAGCGCATAAAAGTCCACTGCTATTATTCCAGCAGGCCTTTCAAAATGGGAAGGGAAGGAAGATGGTAAAAAAGGATGCTGCTGTCCTTTCTCCATTTTATTCCCTTACTCACCTCGTACGACACCCGTAGAACGAGAAGGCGTGGTGATATCTTACTATATCCGCCTTCACTTCATGGCATCGTCATCAGTTATCTACCTCGTATTTTTACCAACTAAAGATGTGACAAGGAAATTTTGCTAGTTGTTAATCATCATCATCATCATCATCATCATATAAACCCATTACTGGCAAACAACAGGGTAGGGTAACTTTAATAGGTGTTATCAATTTAAATCTATAAAAAATATATTTGGTAAAATTTTTATTCTCGTTTTGATGACAATGAGAAGTTCTTATAATATTTAATGGTGGTGCCTTGCATACAAATCAGAATGGCAATGTATGGTAATAGCGAGCAAACCTGATAGCGTTTTGTCGCAGACACAGCCGATTAGCTTCGTCCGGTCCAGATAACGATGGACGGAACGCTGACCAAAATTTTATAAACATGTCTATTGCTGACACGAAATATTTCTGTATGTTTAATTTTTTACCTCGGTACCTACTGACGCATACCTATACTTTTCGAATGATGAACATGTTTAGATTTGAGCCTTTCTTCTTCCCGGGTCCCTCTGTGAGATTTATAGTTATTACGATAGTGACATATGTAATCAATGTTATCTAACGTTATTTCGTTATTTGGGGTTGTCAAATCATCACGTTCTGTCATCTCTCGGTCGTCTGTATAAAAGAGATATAAATTACAGATTCACGCTAGAGCTGTGATGTTTGCTTACTTGAAAACTCATATCAAGGGGACTTTTAGTATGTTTTCAAGTAAACTAGCTGCACAGTTTAAATTTGGCGTTTCCATACATATTCACAGTAGATATGTATATCTATCTAGATTCCAACTTATTGTCTAGTAGAAAAACGTCCTTACATAAAGGTGAATGCTGTAGAGTTCAAAGTAAATAAATGAGTATTATTCTGCAATGGTATAAAGATTTTGATGGATAATATGAAAGTATGAAATGTTTGTTCTTGCAGCTATGAACGTTAGTACGTTTTGGTACGCAATACAAGTTCTGATGAAAACATTCCTTTTATTTGGGACTTTTCACAGTAGTCCAAGTGGCCAATAATATTAATTCTAGAAACTTATGCCAATTCCAGCATCATTCTGTGTGGTTATTTACGCGGGGACAGTACATACGATCGATGTCCTTTGTGTTTACTTAAATCGAAAAACATGTTAGACCCAAGAGTGCGTGAAAGAAACAATATTATTAGGCACTGTCCCACTAAAGTCCCTCACTGAATAAAGTTTACGAAGTTTCGACTTAACAATCTTCAAGTATACCTATGACGATTGGCGGGTAGAATGAAAAAGATTTCGATATCCTGGTCCTGAAGTTTATCGTGGCATATTTTCCTTATAATAATTATGTCTTATTCGGTGAAACAGTTCACATTGGCTAAAAGCAGGCGTTACTTTTAGGAATTCTATATTATGTTATAAAAATTAAACTTAATTTTCTATACTCTGCGAAAAGCAGGAGAGTTGATGTAATTTAAAAATTTAAGAAATTATAAATAGCACCATACAGATTCTACTGCTTTTTGCGGAGTAGGTATAGCTTAAACTTAATTTTCAAAATAAATCAATTTAATTTCGATTTACCTCACAGGCTCACGAGACTTGAAAGAGCAATCACTGGCTTCAATCAGTACTTAGTTGAACCTATCTGAAAAACGGTATGCAGTCACATACTTTTATAATTTAGTTGTATAACAGTATAATTTAAGTAAGTCATATATATTACGGAAAATATCCTATTGTGCTATGTTTATGTGGATGCGTAAGCGTTTAAGATTGTATCCATAGTAGTTTTACTAGGAGTAGAAGGGGGGCCTAGGCTCTGAAACTCTCTCTCCTATAGTGTGAGCGGGTGCCTATGCCTAGCAGTGACGTTAATAGGCTGAGGCTGATGTGAGGAGTAGAATCCTTCATCAACGAAGGTGACTACACTTCCTGTGAAATTAAAAATCATTTTAATGCTCACCATGAGTACTTGGTGTAAAGTACAGGGCAAACAAATCGTCGACGGAGGCGGTGGCGGTGGCGGTGGCGGACGTGACCGTGGCGCTGACAGAGGTCTGCGCGGGCGGCTGCGCGTAGGGCTGGTGCTGCGCGAGCGGCGGCGGCGGGCCAGGGTAGTGCAGGCCGCTCGGGCCCGCCTCCACCAGCAGATGCATGTGCGAGATGTCCACGAACTCGTCGCCCGCGCCGTCGCCGCGCCCGCCCAGCTCCTCTTCCTCCGGCCGACGCATCGCAATCACCGAGAGCATCGCACGAGCGCATCCCCGCACCGCGCGCACTACCACTGGCACTCACACACACTCGCCCGCACTTGCACCTGCACGCGCTCGCGCCGCTGCACGAGCGCCTGGACCTAACTTATTTACTTAATGTCCTAAGGAAATTGACGCGATCACAGAACATTATAGGGTACTAGCAGTGTGGGGCACGGTATCCCACGGAAGGGTCACGAACTACTGATAAATGAACACAGATTTTGCACGCGGAGAGTGTCGTCGCGCCGAGAGCGCCACATCCTCGACTGAGGCGAGCGCGAGGCGCGAGGGCGTTCAGCACGCCGCCCCCGTGCGATGAGGCGCGGTGCCGCGGTCGTGGACCGCCGCGCGCCCTATCAATGGACGCCAGCCACCCGCTCGAGGTCGGTGTTCATTCACGACGGCCGCGTTAATGGCGTTCGAGCCGGGCGTCCTCGTTTGGCTGCCGTCGCCCACGTGCGCGAGAAAATGGCGCGGCGTCGCGACGACGACGGGAGGCGCGCGAAAACTACGGGGCGCACAAGTGTAGTGATGGCGAGGAGCGTGCGGTGCGCGAGCACGCGTGGGCATGGAGGCTCGCCGCGTGCTCGCGCGTCACAGAGATTCCGTTGCTGCTGCCGCCACTTTCTCCGCGCTGAATCACGCTCCGCTTTCGGCCGCTATGCGCAGCGCTCGGCACGGCTCCGGAGACCGTTTTGGTGATGCCACAATTAGCCGCGCGCCACGCGCTCCCGTGACGTCGTCAGCCCGGATGAGATAGTCGAGAAGTTACGTAGATCGGATAAACCATTGCGTTCGGCTAAAAATACGTTTCTGCTCATCCTGAGAGCGACGTATGTACCGTATGCAAAGAATGACGATTGACGATGTAGGTCGTAATAGCTTGCTACTTTTAGTAACATAGTTATTATTGACGACGTTGTTATGTAGGCAATAAATATACGTCATAATATTATGTAAAATAATGAAACAATTATAATATTTGTTGGAACTCCTTTTTTGTAAAATATGTATAGCTTCAAGACAATCTTTCAAAGATTTAGCTTCTATGCTTCTTTAAAGTCTTATGAAATAAATTGATCCTTTATATTACCTTCCTTCCTACCTTTATTATTGATATTGATAATACAAGTTCTCATTCATTGTTATGAGTAAAATTAAGCGAAATCCTAAAATCCGAAATTACCTAATTGCAAAAAAAAAATGGTAGGCTATGAAAACGATTTTATCGAAAAATACATTCGAATAAAAGTCGTTGAATTATTGTTTCCTTATGAAGACATAGATAAAGGTCGTGAACTATTTAGGCGTTGGCATGGCAACCATCTGTTGATGCGAGCGTGGCGAAATGTCAGAGAGCATTTCTGTGGGCGGGTCACGGACCGCACCCGGAGGGCTCGATCTCGACACCTGTATAGATACGGTTACTGTTCTATATTGTAATTGACCGTAAGTAATTGATCTCTGTTGGTAGAAAAACTACTAGTAAGATGGTCTACACTAGTTTCTACGCACAATTTAAAATACGTAAATGTATGTTTCGCGCGGTACTTTAGTATCCAGTTTTGTCCATAGACATTGTTATCCATTCCTTTGTACTTAAATATAAAAAAATCTAACATCTTGATAAAAAAAAAGTACCCAGAACACGGTATTCCGTGTGCAAACACAAACTGGCAATTGCACCATTTTTTTGTTATGAGATTTTCTCACAGAGATCTTTATCAAAAAAAAAAACTAACATAAAGAGGTTAGAAGAACATATAACGTTAGTGCACATGAGCAAATTTGCGTAGCTAAAGAGGTTTGTTACCATTGATTAGATTAAATAAAAAACATAAGTGCCATCTAGACATAGATAGGTACATTATGCATTTGCGACAAAAACAGTTTTTTGTACCTATTACCTAATCTCCTAATAATCCAAAAACCTCACGAAAAAACTAAACTTGGCTTCAGCATGCATCATGTACAAGCACCATATTTTTTTGTGTTGAGAATCACCCATAAACATCGGTGCGCATAAGTAAACCCCTTCTTAACCAATGGGTTGCCTTCATTTCCTGGGTTGTATTCACTCAATCGTTCGCTTCTTTTTCATATTTTTTTTTCTGTTTTATTATCATAGTGTACATGCCACAGGGTCATATAAAGAGTATGATTACAGTTAATATTCTTGATAAGTTTTTCATCACTTAAGTATTTGATGATTACAAAAAATGCAACCATAGAACTCTGAATACAACTGCAGTACTAACGAATCACTTTTAACCTCCTTTAGTCTTCCCTTCTTTTCGTAGTAGAGCTTCTTGTAACAGAACTCGTCCGGGTATTACAGCCATGCTTATTATTTCAGCCGTCGAGCAGCATTGTTGCAATGCTGTAATACTGCCTGAAGGCTTTGTTGCCGGTGTTAGAGGCAATAGGTTGATGAACTACCATATTAAAAAAAATGTTTGACCATCGATTTAACAATTTTTTTACATCTTAATAGGTAGTGGGTAGGTAAGTAGTTATCATCTAAATATAAATAAAACATTTAAATGTAATTTTAATGTAGACATAATATAGAAATTGATAACTTTAATTACTCTCAAATTAAAAAAAAAAACACATAAAAGCGAATTAGCATCGCAACGTAGCCACTTAATTAGTTAAGTATCTACCTACTTGTTTCGAAAGAATATTACTTTTTGCAAACATAAGTAAATCAAAATCAACCCTACGTGATTTCTATTTGCGTTGTACAAGCAGTAATATTTTAATTATATAAATATTTTCAAGATAAGTTAATAATTTTGCAAGTGGATCTTAACAACCTACGCAGAAATTGTCCGAAGAAATCAATCACAAACAGGAAACTTTGAATGTTATAAGGGTTTTCCTCAACAAAATACAGATACGTGTAAGTGTAAGATGAAAATATATTGAGTAATTTTCAAATGCGATTGGCATTTCAATCGATTCTAGGGGGCCATACAATAACATTTTAGCGGCATCTCATTGTAAATCTCCCGTTTTTATTGAAGATATTTAAAAATGCCAATCTAAGTCTATAAAATATCTATATCTATACTTATAATAAAAAAAAATTTAATAAATTTTTTTGGATAGCACTATAATCGCTACTAAACCAAAGCAAACCTAAACCAAATCTATTGAAATTTTTGTCTGTTTGTCTGCCTGTCTTGACTGCCTGTACTGAATAAATTTAAAGGCAACTTGCCACAATTTAAATTGATATTACGATTACGAGGTAGACACACATAATACTACATAAAATACTACAGGACATACTAGGATACTTTTAATCTTAAAAGTTAAGAAAGAGGGAGAGGGAGTTAAGAAAAGTTCCCTTGGGACAGGGGATGAAAGTGTTTGAAGGATTTATTCCATAACTTCGTCAAGTGTAAACCAATTTTAATAACTCCCTTTGTATTGGAAACTACTGCCACTTATATGAAGCCGAAAGTAAAGACGTTAGAAATTTTCTTTGTTAATCTTCTACATATGAATCAACTCGCAATGCCATTTCGATTCTACTTTTAACGATTACTATTCTTTGTTAGTGATAAGACCAAACTCTGAAGGAAGCCAAGTTCTCTTCTAAATTTACAGAGTCTACCAGTCTTACTCAACTAACGCTATCGACTAATGAGTGGCTACGAGGCCACACATTATTGAGCCGTTTATGCAATAGGTATCTATTGGCTGATGCATTTTCCCGCCCGCTTTCTTAGAGATTCAAAGGCGGGATGTGGGCGGGCTGTTGGGGTCGATGTTCGTGAATATTCTCGAACAGTATCTGTCTGCTTATAAGTACAGACTAAAAAGTACTTGGTACGAACAAAAAAATAAAATAAATACACAACACAACAACATATGTCTTACGACAATAAATACTTTGTTTTGTATAAAACTATATGTAGAACTCACTATTATACTGTAGTGATTTTAAAATTAATCAATTCAAATATTTTTTTAAGTTTTTAATATAACTTCACTTACTGCTATTACAGAATACTGTACGCATATGATACAGTCCACTATCCAGTTTATACAATGTATTACTGTATATAAGCGTATATATGTACACAGAATTCTGCACTAACCTTGACGAGATCATTGGTGATGCGAACGATACCAATACCAATAATCGCTCTAGGCTAAAGAACTTACACGACACACTCGAAGAACGGTACACTCGCATCTATTGCATCGCATGTTGCATCACTCGCTTGCGTGGTTAGGTACTTCTTAACCTGAACGCAGTTCCTATCGCTTCAAAGTTTATTATCGCTTGTGCGCAACGAAGAAAGCAGTATGCCACTTATTTGTGTTGCTTGCAGTTCTACCCTTGAGTCAAAGGAATTGATAAAATGCTCGCTTTGCGCTTCTACATTTCATTATTTATGCATAAGTATGACCAAGGAAAATTATAATAAACTATCAGCTTCATATAAAGCGACATGGAAATGTCCAGCATGTAAAGCCGTGAGTAAGAAGGGCCCTAAAAACTCTGACAGCACGCCCGTTAAAGGCGTTGAGCTTGTTGGTGTATCTGATAGCACGTCCTCAAAATATTCTCAGGACTTCCAATCGTTTAAAACTGACATCCTGAACAGTCTATCTAAGTCCCAGGAGGAGCAGAAACGTGCTTTGCTTAATCTAATTGATGAAAAATTTAACATCATGCAGGAGTCTCTTGACTTTTTTTCATCAAAATATGACGAGATAAAACACGAATTAGATGAAGCCAAGAATGACATGCATCTCCTGAAAAAAGTAAACGAGGATCTACGTACCGATGTGAGGAATCTTCATAGTAGGTTGTACCTTTTCGAAAGGGAGTCAAGAGCTTGTAATTTAGAGATACATTGCGTACCGGAACATAGGAATGAAAACTTGGTAAATATGGTCGAACAGATTGGCAAAATAACGGGGAACCCCATTAAAGAAGGTCAGATTTCGAAATGTACCCGGATAGCGAAACTCAATAAAGACTCCCCTCGTCCTAGAACTGTTTTGGTGAAGTTTTTCAGCCCCATTACAAGAGACCAGTTTTACGCTAGTATAATTAAATTCAATAAAAATAAATCCAAGGAGGATAAACTTAATACTTCGCACCTAGGGCTCGCAGGCGAAAAGTATGGCGTTTTTATCATGGAACATCTAAGCCCCGAGGCGAAGGCTCTTCATGCTCAGGCTAGAAAGTTTAAAAAGGAAAATCAGTGGCAATTTGTCTGGTCTCGGAACGGAAATATTTTCATGAGGAAAAATATATCGAGTGATGTTGTTTATATAAAAAATGCAGACATTTTTCATACTTTAGTATAATTTAGTATAGTTTGGTAATTTTTTGTGAAACTTTTTATTGCTTGTTTACATAATGATATATCTTTCAAAATGTCGTCGTTACGAATCTATTATCAAAATGTACGAGGTATAAAGACAAAGTATTCTGATGTTTACTTCTCAATTTTAAACTCGGATTACGATGTAATAGCTTTTACTGAGACCTGGTTAAATTCCAATATATACGATAATGAAATTATCGATGAAAGGTATCAACTATTCCGTCGGGATCGTGAAACCACTGAGTCAAACTTAAAACAAGAAGGAGGGGGTGTTATGATTGCTGTGCAGAAAAAACATAAATGTTATAGAATGTTTGAGTGGGAAGGTACTTCTGAATGTCTATGGATTAATATAGTATATAAGTCTGGATCTGTATCTCAAATCTTATCACTATGTACTGTGTATCTGCCGTCCCCAATTAGATTTGATGTACTAGAAAGATTTACTGATCAAGCATCTGCTGCAGTGCTGGAACAAGAGCGCACTTTAATTCTTGGTGACTTTAATATATCTGCGATAAATTGGCAACCATTCCAAGGCAATCTATTGCCTGAAAACTACAACTCTCATATAGGTACATGTCTTATAGATTTTATGTCTGAAAACAATTTGTTGCAATTTAACGGTGTTCGTAACTCATTTAATAAAATCTTAGATCTAGTTCTCAGCAGTGTAGGTAACATTCAAATTACTAATAGTTCGATTTGTTTATGTAAGGTGGATAAATACCATCCTCCTTTAGAAATTTCCTTAGACTTGGTATTCGAAGAATTAGTCACCTCTAATAAGTACAAAATACAAGATTTCTTTTCAGCTGATTATAATTTGGTAAATCGAGACCTTGAAAAAATATCTTGGACCCAAGTTTTCTCTGACAGTTTGAACGTAAATGACATGGTGTCCTGTTTTTATTCTGTAATTAAGGATATTGTTAAAACACGTATACCATTGAAACCTATTAAAAACAAAAAATATCCTTATTGGTATACTAGAAACCTCATCAAACGAGTCGAGGAAAAGGATAAATATAGAATTCGATTTAGAAAATTTGGTAATCCGCTTGATGAAATCGAGTTCAAGTTGCTGAGATCTAGGTGTGAGATACTTATAAGTTCTTGTTATAAAAAATATATTGATAGGGTGGAAGCTAGTTTAAAGTCCAATACAAGGTATTTTTGGAGTTATCTGAAGCAGCGACGCAATAATAAGTGTGATTTCCCTGCATCTATGGTTTATAATAATCATACTTTTACTGATGGCGTCAGTATATGTAACCAATTTGTTAATCATTTCTCCAGTGTTTACAACACGTCTGCTTCAGGTAACTCAAATGTTTCGGCCTTTTCTAATAAGATATCTGATAATATACAGAATTCTGTTGGTGTCTTGGATAATTTAATTTTCTCAGTAGAAGATGTCAAAAAAATGCTCTTAAATATTGATATAAATAAAGGGGCCGGAGCTGATCAAGTTCCTCCTATTTTTATCAAAAACTGTGCTAAGATTCTTGCGATTCCCCTTACTATCATATTTAACAGATCGCTATTTGAGGGGATTTTTCCTAATATATGGAAAGTCGGTCTTATAGTACCTGTCTTTAAAGATGGAGATAGAAGGGATATCACAAAGTATCGGCCAATTTCTAAGCTGCCTATATTTTCTAAAATTTTTGAGTCACTTGTTTGCCCTCACATTAACTGGCACATGAAGTCTATTTTAACTACAAGACAGCATGGCTTCTATAAACATAGATCTACATCATCGAACCTTGTTACTTATATTGATAATATATCATGTCATGTTGATAGAAATATACAAGTAGATGGACTATATACAGACTTCTCAAAAGCGTTCGACCTAGTCGACCACGAACTTCTTATTAACAAGCTTAAATATTATGGTTTTATCGGAAATATTCTTAACTGGTTTGATTCTTACCTAAGAGATAGACATACGACAGTAGTTTTGGGAGGCTTTGAATCCTCTGTTTCTTATATAGCTCGCTCAGGAGTGCCCCAGGGATCCATCCTGGGTCCGGTGCTTTTTAATATATTCATCAATGACATAATACATTGTTTTAACTCTGAAGTTTTGCTTTACGCTGATGACTTGAAAGCGTTTAGAGTGATCAACTCTTTTAATGACTCCTACTTATTGCAGGATGATCTAAATTGTTTAACTCAGTGGTGCATCGCTAACAAAATGGATCTAAATCATAAAAAATGCTATAGTGTTTCGTTTCATAGAAAAGTTCATCCTTTTCAATTCGTGTACAGTATAAATGGCCATGATGTTCAAAATGTAAATTGTGTTAGAGATTTAGGAATCACCATCGACCATAAACTCAGTTTCATTCCTCATATTGATAATATATGTAAAAGAGCATCAAAAATCACTGGGTTCATTAAGCGTAGCTCCAAAGACTTTCGGAATTCGAACACCAAAATATTGTTATTTAACGCTCTTTCAAGGAGTCTCCTTGAGTATGGTTCAGTTGCTTGGAATCCTCATTATAATGTTCACTCTATGAGAATTGAACGAATCCAAAAGCGCTTCCTGCATTATGTAAGTTTTGGTGATAAGTTATGTAATATTAATTCTAGCTACTTTTCCAGACTGCGGCACTATAAGTTATTAACTCTATCTGATCGTAGAAAACTATTGGACCTTTGTTTTTTATATAGACTTTTTAATAATGCCCTAGATGCGTCTGATCTACTTTACAAAGTTTCTGTCAGAATCCCAAGGCCGTTCAGTCGTGTAAAAAATTATATGCCTTTTAAAGCTGCCGTCTCGAAAACAAATCTGGGGGTCTCAGCGCCTATTAATAGGTTGTTAACTTTGTATAACAGCATTAATAAAGTGCTTGACATAGACATAATAGGGGATAGTCTTCCTATATTTAAAAAAAAACTAAAGGATCACTTCCTATCGCAATATGGTGGTACTGTTTAAACTTAGTTATTATTATTATTTTTTTTTTTCCTTTACTCTTTTTTGTGTTAGTTTAGCTAGCTCATGTCTCTCTTAATCGTTTTTTCTCCTTCTAACTAACAATATAGTTTTTATTTGCAAGTTGTGGCAGTCTTTAAGTGGGTCTACAATATTACATTTATATGTTATTTCATTTTTTGTTTAGTTTTTAAGAGTTGTTGTTGTAACCTGTTGATTGTCCCTTAAATAAATAAATAAATAAATAAACTTTTAACTTAAGTTTTTTTATTGGGTTTAACTTGCTTGATTATCTGTCATAACTAGACAAATTTGTGTGGTAGTTTGTACATATTTTTTAAGCTTTTGCAAATACGTTTTACTAATATACTTACCAAAGCTTCGTTAGTTGATTTTGGCTCTGAAATGTACAATTCCAAAGATTAGAATGCTGTGTTGTAAAGTATATGATCGACTACTGAGAGTAGAAGTGAGTTTTTAGTAGACAGCGTATTTTGAAGGACTTCGGACAGGAAAGTTTTATTTAAAAGTCGCGCGATTATAGCAAATTAGTCTTAATGGCTTAATATATTGTGGCAAATCTACAAATGTAAGTGTATTTATTTATTTAAACTCTTTATTTGTACACCACTACACAGTTAGGAAAATAAAGGACGAATAGAGGGAAACACAAAAACTGGAGTAGAATACAAAAGGCCTTATCGCTTCGAAGCGATCTCTGCCAGACAATCTTAGGATTAGGACAACAAGAGCGAGAACAAATAGGTGGTGTAAAATTATTATAAAGCTACATTCAAATAACTACATATAAAAATATATATATATACGTAGTGTAAGAGTATGTTGGGTAAGATTCCAACAAAATGAATATGTCCGTGTGAATCGTTAAAGGGTTACACAGCTATTTGGATCTATTTAGAGCGCACGTTTCAGAGTTCTGTGTAACAAGCTCATTCGAGTAACGCGTAATGAGTATGTGAATACGTAAATTGACACTTACACAATATAAACGCACATGGGTGTCATTAGCATCGTTGGTTGGGGGCGAGTGACGCATTTCAAGTCTCTACTTTTATTATTATCAGCATTCTGTAACAATGACGTCTCCCTGTTTTACGACTTAGTGATAAATAATTATCGGATACCAATTTAGTACCACACAAACGTAGCGGCGTATTTTCAGCTTGCGTTACTTACTTGACTAAAACTTCTTCCTATAAACGAAAGCTTCCTAGCAAAGGCTTGTCGTACACATACTCTTGTTTTACGACTTCAAAAGTACTTTTATTTATGAAATTTATCTTTATAATGGCGAGGAAAATAGACAACTTTGCATTGCAACATGCGGTACCTACGATTGGCGATAATAACTTTAAGTTAAAACAATTAATTTCAATGATTTTCATTCTATTATTTGTTTAATTTAATGAAGAACTATTGATTGAATTATTTTTTGTTTACAGAGAACATAGTAACTTAGTAGTCCCTAAGGGTGTCAAATCAAATTTGTGAAGTCGATAAATGTGTAGTTGTTTTACGTATTTAGGGGTTCGAATTTGGCTTCTAATCTTCCGCCGTGCTTCGGAGAGCACGTTAAGCTTTTTTACTTTTTGCACGTTAGCCTAAGAGTCGTATTACGTTTTAACATGCATTGGACTAGCGTGATACGACACTGCTCTTTGTCTATCTCTTTTGAGAGTGGGGCTCTGTGCTCAGAAGTGGAATTTTCATGGCTGTTGATGATGAGAACTATTAATCACACAGAAAATAAAATCAAAGCAAATATTTTATTTTGAAGTAGTAGATACTACTTTGAAATAAAATATAATCGTCCCTGTCACATATATAATCTTCTACGATGTATTAACCTTTTTTACATAGGTCCGCCTTTATATATACCTTTATAATATTTGAAGCTCCCTTCTGTTAATTTTGAGCTACTGAAAGGGCACGATATTAATAAGTAGAACAGTTGCAATAGTCAAGTTAAGAAATATATAATATACTAGCTCTTACCCGCAACTTTGTCTGCGTTTGATTTTGTTTTTAAAGTATTCAGTATCGCTAAGCCTTAAATGAGTATAGTAGTATATATATAAAACATTTGACTGTAAATTAATTATAGACAAATAATTTGCAATAAAATAAAATTGCGACTATAATTAAAGATCTATGCTATCCTATCTCTTAAGTTGGACCAGACTGCTCATGGTGTGCCAATTTAATTTAAAATCGGTTAAGTAGTTTAGGAGTCCATCGCGGACAAACATCGTGACAGGAGATTTATATATATTAAGATTATTATAGTAGATGATGAACAAACATCGAAAAGCGAAGCTACCCGATATGAAGGTAGGGACAAACAAAGCTTTCTGAAGTATGTCGTCATCGCTCGTTTAAAATATTAATCAGACATAGTAAAATGGTTTGAACGGAGGTTCTGTGAGTTAGGACTCTGCGGGGGCGAGTAGGAAGATTGACTTATAAGGCTACAGGCCGCGCCGCCAGCACTAGCGTCACCGCTCGAATAATTTTCGGTTGAGTTTTGGACAAAAAAAAACACTGGCTCAACACATGTACTTGTATAGACATATTGAAACTCATTTCCTAATTGGGTTACGAAAATCAATTCGATTCGTTAGTCGCTTTTAACAAGTTATTTGAATTGTTAAATAAGTTGCCAAGTTGATTTTATCACTATACTGTAAAGATAACGAAAATTAAGTACCTGCCTGTGTTAGTTATTGACGACTACCATATTTTTTTTTATTACACTACTGCTGATTCAATAAAAATTATTAAGCTTATTAGGAAAGTGCACCTATGGGTATAAATAAGAGTAAAAACACATCTCATGATCTTACTTGGACATCCCAAACATCTAACTTTCTGAGATCTTTGCTTCGTGTATAGAAGATCTAAAAACTATATGTGCCACAGACACACAGTCCGGCTAACTTTGATTGTGTGTGTCTACTTCAAGTGATCGCTGTTAATGCGAATACAATGTATATAAAACTAGCTGACCCCAGCGCCATCTGTCGGGCTGATTTGTGAATCTAAACCATCCAGGGTGCCACCCAAACGCATACCGAAAAATGTATTCAAATCTGTCCAGTCGTCTTGGAGGAGTTTAGTGACATACACACGCACACGAGAAGTTTATATATAAAGATATAATATACAAAAATTGTATTGTGAACGTAAAATAAATAAAAACAAGAAATAATCTAATTTGAAGTGTAGGTACGAGCTACAGGTACTGTACGAGGCATTACTAACCTTCTTATGCTCACATCAGTTCACAGGTACAAATAGGTAAAAGTCAACTTGATATTGAGACAAGATAATGAGGCCATTTAGTTTGTGCTCGCAGGTAATTAACAACAAGGCAGAATGATTATTCTCTACTGTGCCCGTAAATCTGAACATCAGTTATAATGGCAGCATACACGTGCAGTTCATACGCTTGCTTATGTTAATGGTCGTGAACAGGGATGCCGAACCATTGGCAAGCGTTTAAAAAATAACACGCGAAAATTTTAGACTCGTTAATGATAAAAAAGTAACGATATCAAAAAATAAATATATTCTGTCTAAAATTTTTAAATCGCACTTTTGTTCAAGCTTTCTGGAGTTTTGCCATTCTTTTAGGTCATTCTTGAATTTTGCCCTTTTTCTTGCAAACTTTTTCAGCACAATCATATCATAGTACAGTGACCATTTTAATGCTGCTTTCACTTTGCTTGTTTTTTAAGTGTACAAAATACATAAAAGTGAACTTTCGCTCTACTTAAAGGAGGATTTCAGAAATTATATTTGTATTTTCGTTTTGCAGGTAGTGAAACTATACGTACAAAGTTTACTGAGTAGAAGCGGTAGGAGTAGAATTGGAGAAAAAATATTACATAGAATGCAGTTGAATTGAAAAAAGTTACTCAAATAATTTGTCTGCACAACCAACATAAAATTATACCAATTTATAGCTAATAACATGAGATAGTCACACACAGTTGACACGTTGGTAGTTGTATAACGGTTTACCATCCCTGGCCAGTCTCAGATTCTTTAAATAATAGAAACATTCTCTTAACCTGCATTCTCTTGACAGCGACTTCAAACTACATAATCTCTACATGTCTCTACATGATCTGTATATATCGCTTATAATAATAATTGAAGTTGTAAGTATTACCTACCTAAGTTTGTAGAAAGGTGAAAATGAAACTACGGATCTAGGAATGGATACGGATGTATGAATTATATTAATATTCAGATAAAGTTATTGATATAGGATAATATTTTAGAATAGTTTCAGTAATGTTAGACTCATAACTTTAAGGAATTATTTATCCAATCTTACCAGAATAAATTACTAAATAATCTATAGAAAACATAACGTAGCATAGCCAGGATAAAAGCTAAGGAGACAAAAGTTATAACTCCCGCTAAGAAACCTGCAATCACGTATATATTTACAGATCTACACGAAATTGGCATAACTAAACTGATGATAGGGATCTTTCCAGTTAAAGAGTGAATCAGCTTTTGTAACACAATATTTAAAAATATCTTCGAAGTATTATTAAAATATATTGAAAACAACACGTACCTACTTACTAAATATGATCATATTTTCTCGAAAGGCTAATCCTACTAAATTCTGCGATTTCCGTCCTATCTCTATCTTACCGTTTCTTTCTAAAGTCCTTGAAAAACTTACCAACAACTAAACCTTTTCCTTAATAGGCAGTGCTTACTTAATCCTCTCCAATCTGGTTTCCGTTCCGGTCATAGTACGGCTACTGCTCTGATGAAAGTTACTGACGACATTCGTTGGGGCATGGATAATAAACAACTAACTGTGTTGACCTTGCTGGATTTTAGCAATGCTTTTAACACTGTAGATTTCGATGTACTGTTGGCTATTTTACGTTCTCTTAACATATCTCCATCTGTGATTGACTGGTTTCGTAGTTACCTTCAGGGACGTCGGCAGCGTATTCGCGTTGAAGAGACTTATTATGATATCTCTGCCGGCGTGCCTCAAGGGGGCGTGTTGTCACCATTACTCTTTTCTGTTTTCATTAATTCTATTACTCAAAAACTCTCTTCTCTCTATCACATGTATGCGGATGATGTTCAAATTTATACTCAAACATCTCTTGAGAATCTTCCGACAGCCGTTTCAAGGATGAATAAAGATTTAAGTGTTATCCTGGAATGGAGTAGATCCTATGGCCTCACTGTAAATCCTAAAAAATCTCAGGTGATTATTATCGGTAGTCGGAACCTAATCTCAAGAGTTGACTGGTTTTCCTTGCCGCCCATAGAATTCAATAGCTTCATAGTTCCGTACTCTGACAGCGTTAGAAATCTGGGTGTAACTATGGATTCCACTCTAAGTTGGACTAATCACTTAAAGGAAGTCAGCAGGAAAACTTTTGCATCTCTAGGTTCTTTGCGTCGCCTTCAATTTTTCCTTCCGATTCCTACCAAGATTATGTTAGCACAGACTCTCCTTCTTCCTATTCTGGATTACGCTGACGCAAGCTTTGTTAACCTAACTGACGATCAGTTAAATAAACTTGAGAGACTTCAAAACATTAGCATTCGGTTCATATTTGGGTTACGTAAATATGACCATGTATCACAATTTCGCTCTCGTCTCAAGTGGTTACCTATTCGACTTCGCCGGAATTTGCACATTCTTTCTATTCTCTACTGTGTGTTGTTTTTTCCTTCTTCTCCACCTTATTTAAAGGAAAAATTTGAATTCGTTGGTCGCCCTGGTGAAGTTCTCCGTACTGCAAGGAAATTGATCTTAAGGGTGCCTTCACATAATTCATCTTTCTTCCACCGATCTTTCACTGTTCAGGCTGTTAAGCTTTGGAATGCCTTGCCTCTTGAAATCCGAGAGGCACAGTCTATTACCATTTTTAAAAAACTTGTCAAAGATCATTTTCTGTCTGCATCTGCGGATCTTTAACTTGCCTATTCCCTTCTGTTTTATTTGTGGTTTGACAATATTGTATATATTTATTTATTATTGATATTAATTATATAGGTATATATTAATTATTATCACTATCTATATATTTTATTGTAAGTTTGTTATATGTACATATTATATTTGTATATATAGGTTTATGCATGTTTATTTGCAACACAGTACAGTTAAATGCACCACCTACCTCTCTTCTTGAGCTGTTTTTAGCGCCTTTGGTTGCCTGGAAGAGATCGCTATGTAGCGATAAGGCCGCCAAATTGTATACCTTTTGTTAAATTTTTACTGTTAATTTGTTATGTTTATGTGGTGTACAATAAAAGTGTATTCATTCATTCATTCATTCATAGTATTTTCTTGTTTAAAACTTTATATGTGTGTATTTATTCCCTATTTGATTCCAATCAACGTAGACTATCAGTTAAACATTACCAATGTATGAGAATAGACAAATCTCGTTTATAGACGCTAAAGTACGCGGCGCGGCGTTAGCTAAAACAAAACAATAATAGACAATCTGCATTCACTGCCGTTTGTAGAAGCAATTCGGTGTCATGCAAGGCAACAGGAAATGTTGTTGCAATTGCTTGCAAGGCTGGAGTTCGATTCTTCGACGAGATAAATTGCTCACTGTCGATGAATCGCGCTCCGTATTAGAACGTGCGTATTGAATACAAATGGGGCTACGCGTGCGCGTTTCAGGTTAAACTACGTGCTTACAACACCGTAGCTATGTTCAATTTTGTTACTTATAAATAGAGTTTGCTACTATTACTTTTTAAGGCTATTTACTAAAATGGTAAAAAATTGCCATTAGGTCTATGCGCTTTGGTCATCCCGTCACACTTCTCGTGCGCAGTGGTGATTGCGCTGGTTTGGAATACGGGTGGTGCCAGGTACGATCTCTGGCATGGGCAATTCGGGAATTTTTAGTTTTGGATTTTTTTCTTGCCAGGTCTGGCGCGCGTTCTTCTAAGTGTCTTTGACAACGTATATTCGTGCGTGAATACGGTTATATAGCGTTACCAGATTATTTTGGTCAATATAAATATAAATAAATAAATAAAAAATAAATATACTACGACAATACATACATCGCCATCTAGCCCCAAAGTAAGCGTAGCTTGTGTTATGGGTACTAAGATAGCTGATGAATATTTTTATGAATATAATACACATAAATACTTATAATATACATATAAACACCCAGACACTGAAAAAAGATCATGTCCATAACAATTATGTCATTTAATTCTAAACCACTTTCAGGCCCTGGTTTAAGCAATGCATGCCTTTTGCAAACAAAAGAATATTTTTTTCATTGTATATTAAATAAATTGATTTAACTTTGGACATTTTAATTTATGAAAATCTACTAGCAATAAAGAATACCTATAACAAGCGAGTTATTACTAGCTTCCTAATAAAAACTATGCTTTAAGTAATAAATAAAAGAGTGAAGCATTGAGATAGTCGCTACCGCGGCTCGAGTTAGCCATGACGTTGATTTATTGCCTTAAATTGTGTATTTTTCATCATCAATGATCTCTCGCCGTTTTGGCGTCGATAAGTGCCATTTAACACTTGATATAGTGTCGGTAATTTGTGCCTGGGTTCCGCTTTTCCCTTTTCAATTAGCTCCAAACTGATGCGTGATGTAATAATGGTAATCGGTAAGCAATCGTATTATACGAAAACCTTGAAATAATTGTACTCCTATAAATTGGTAAGTGCTTTCGCAGTACTACCTCACCTTTTCTTCTTCACCTGGTCTTTTGTAAGGAAGAAGGTTAATCAACACTAAGCTACGAAGCCGTGACTCCAGCACTTTGTGAAGCCTACGTCGATCGGTCCTTCGTGTAACGTATTCTCCGCCACTTTAGCAACTAGCAACGGCTTAGGCAGTAACTCTGGTTTGTCCAGATTTCTGGATGTCCTTTATTTTATTTAATCACGCGGAGTTACCCCGAGCGTCGATCTATCTTGGTCTCCAGGATTCCAGAAGCCTTTTTCACGAACAAGAGCCAAATATACAATTTCCAAAGATAAATCTATCGTCCGCTGAGTCTTTTTATAATGCCTTATCTGTCTTATCTCATCTAAGTTCTAGTTGCCACCTGCCGCCTTCGCTAATTGAACATATAACTCTATGCTTGAATAACAGAAACCCCAGGATAATACCTATCACAACCTAGTAAAAGGTTCCCGCTCAGCATTATACTACATTGCTTGATAAGTATGCAAGCTGATGATTAGCCCCCAAGCCAGGTGATGCCAAGGAATTAATTATCCTGTCTATACAATATCCTGTCTTTTCGACGGCCGATCGGCGCAGTTTGCAGCGACCCTGCTTTCTGAGTCCAAGGCCGTGGGTTCGATTCCCACAACTGGAAAATGTTTGAATGAATGAATATTTTTCGGTGGCTGGGTGTTTATATGTATATTCTAAGTATTTATACATATTACTCATAAAACTATTTATCAGTCATCTTAGTTCCCATAACACAAGCTAAGCTTACTTTAGATGGCAATGTGTGTATAGTCGTAGTATATTTATTTATTATAATAATAATTATAATAATCAGAAAAAGAGAACAAAAGCTAAAAATAAAACAAAGTATAACATAAGTACAACACCCATGAAATTATTACAAAAAACCCACGCTCGTATAATACCCCTTGAATAAGTATAATAAATAAAATAATACCTTATGAACGAAAGGGAGTGGAGGAAAAATAGCATGGGGGACAATAATATAATTAATAAACAACAACACAATAGCACTGGTTGGACGGATGAACACGACCTTCAGTAATAAAGAACGATAGAGAAGATAACATATTTATTCTCTTAAAGCTTTAATCCAGTATGAAAGATAAAACATATTCACCGATGCACTTTCAAGTTTAGTCCAAAGATTTATGCATGATATTTTCATATCATAAGATTTATGGAGTACCATCCTGCGTAGGTCAAGGGCTAAAAGGTGCAAGGGCGCGTAAAGAGCACAGCCTAAGGGCAAATTAAAATTGTGAGGCGCACTGGCTCTGGGCAGAGGTGACGTAGAGTTATTTATTCATAGAGATAAAGGTTTCTGGACAATACTCTGTGACATGTAGTCATTGCAAAACTAGCACAGATTTTATTAATTCTGATTCCGGAATTAGGCATATACTGCATAGTATAATTTATCAATTTCTTCCGTACTGATTAGTTGTAATATCTATTTTTAAATGTGTATATCATAACAGAGGAGTGTGACATTTCCTACAAGAGCCTATATTTAACTTGCAAGGCACAACTGTGGTATTATGAGACACCGACTGATGTTCATTTATGCACCTTTATATTTCGCATAACTTATTTATTTCTTTGTGAGGAATTCTCATGTATACTACCGTACTCCGGAAAGTGCAGCGGTTTTCGGACTCTTACAGACTAAAACCCACGGTGTTCCAAATCGTAGACTGGTGGCTGGATCACGGAAATGTTTTCCGCGACAAGTCATGGATATCCTAATGGTTAGTGCTTCGGCCTGATTTTCGGGGGACAGAGTTTAATCCCGGGCAAGCATCGAGGTTATTTGCATTTGAAGTAATTAAATAACACTAGATTTAACGGCGGATGACAATATAGTGAAGAAACCTGCATGCCTCAGGGTACTCAATAGTTCTTAAAGTTTGTCAGTTTGGGCTTTTCTCAGAATGAAAAAGGTTTAAACCATAACCCATTTTGAGAGAAGGCCCGTTCTGTATTGGGTCAGTAATGAGTTTATAATGATGAAATTCAAAATTCAAAATTCATTTATTTCAAGTAGGCCTAATTTATAAGCACTTTTGAAACGTCAAGTCAGTCTGATTGTTGTGACTCTACCACCGGTTCGATAGGCAGATTCCACTGAGAAGAGCCGTTTTGCGATGATCACTATGTCGTAAGAGGCGACTAAGCGAATATAACAGAGAAAGTGCAGCAGCGTCCTCTATGCTAAGTACCATCTCCTGCGACCACCAACTCGTCTTCCCAGCGTGGTGATTATGGGCAACCCCTTCCCTTGAGAGAAGCCTTAAGTCTAGCTATTATAGGCTATTGAAGATGACGTTTTGCAATAATGTATGTAGCCTTTATTTCAATCTGAAATCTGTTCACCCCTGTCTGTTGGTGCCGGTGGTTGGTGCCCCTGTGGTTGTGTTTTGCGATTTAGCGTAAAAGCTAGTTCGTGCAATCAATTATCAGACAGCGTAGTTGTATCACACTGCTGGGCACCGGCTTTATTTTTCATAGGATTTAGATATCTGACTTTAGTTTCTGATCCACATGGTGTTCCAATTCGGTTTGGTGAGCAGGGTAATCATGACCGGTACCTACGGCTTAATGTGCTTTTCTAGGTACGCGAGTAATCAATAGCCTATAAAAGTCCACTGCTGAACCTAAAAGTATCTCCCAACTGGTAGGTTCAATATCGCAGTAGATTGTAGTAGAAGTACGTTAGTAACACAGAGAACGCTGCTGCCAGTTCTCCGTTATATTCCCATAGTCGCATGACGCATCGTACTATACCCATCGGAAGAGAAGTGGTGTGACTCTGTATTCTGACCACCGGTATGAGAGTAAACAACACCAAGTTTCGAACTCTAGGCTTGTTTTAATATATACAGGTATAAATGCAAATAAACATATATATTATATATTTGCATATATATACATATATAATATATACATATAATAAACTTACAATCTTAATATATATAAATCTCCTGTCAAGATGTTTGTCCGCAATGGACTCCTAAAGTACTTAACCGATTTTAAATTAAATTGGCACACCGTCAGCATTCTGGTTAGATCTTTAATTATAGTCGCAATTTTATTTTATTGCAAATTATTTGTCTATAATTAATTGACAGTCACATGTTATATATATATATATATATATATATATATATATATATATATATACTACTATACTCATTTAAGGCTTAGTGATACTGAATACTTTAAAAACAAAAACAAACGCAGACGAAGTTGCGGGCAATAGCTAGTATAATATATAGAACAGAAATGTGCAATATCTAAAACAATCCAGTAATCGAAACAAAGTCTGCGTGATCCATTTTTAAAAAATAACATTGCTCTATTTCAATGTTCAAAAAGTGTATCTACTTAAATACCTATTAGTTTATGCATAGTTCACGGCGTGCATGCACATTATCACAAGTAATAAAATACATGAGGTGATCATGATATAAAAAAAAGAGACTCAGCATGATTATACTGCTATGGTTATAGTTGAATGTAAATGATATCTTAAGTTGTTTTCTAATGTGTCGACTCGCACTGGGTGATAGCACTAATATACATTCTAATCATCGTATGCAGCGCCTGCTCTGACCTCTCCTTGGTTTGATATCGATTTCCAATTTTAATAATCGAGACTTTCCTAATATAATTTATTCAATTTTTCTCAAGAAAGTTTTATTCCATTACGAACTCACTTCATCGTGCTTAAATGATTAAATTTATGTAAACTTTAACCATAATCGGATGTTTATTTTCACCGTAGAAAAACAACTATGAGTTTGTGAACTAGGCAATCCATAATTGATATGATATACCATAATGTATATAGGTGAGTAGGTATATATATATTTATATACTTTATAGTAATCATTGACTTACAAAGCAGATGACCGACCGGGTGCTAAGTGTAAAGCTATTGCCTATAAACAGACATACATCATGCCAGGAACAAGTCCTGCAACGTGACGCCCTGTATCTGTCAACATGTCTGTGATAAGTCTCGTGTGGTGGTAATACACCGACAATCACAACCTTTAGACTGGAACACAGCATTGCTGCTTGGCGGCAGAAATAAGCATAGTTTAAGGTATATTTTTAGAGTAAATTTCAATGAACAAAAAAAGTGCCTTGAGATATGAAGAGTTTAAATGCCTCGAATATATCGAATTTGTGTTCATTTCAATCTAGAGATAACAGTGGCTTCGCCGATACCTTTTGTATTCTAGATAGATATTTGGAAATCGAAAAGATTCCTACGGTACTTCCGTAATCTTTTTATTTCTACAGTTCTAGGGTATTTAAATTTTCCGTTTTAAAACCATCACGAATTAGCCGGTACTGAAAAGTCTTGATATTAAAAAACCATGCCTTACTTTTCTTGACCCCATAATTTGGACCCCGTGAACCGCAGATGAACATACCAATAACTTGACCAACAGGGCGGTGTATAATGCTACATTATAGTAACCATGAATAGTGAAAATGAACTAAGTAGAGGAGAGCGTTGGACGAGGCGCGATGACACTCGTTCTTTATAGCCTGCGATGTTGTCCGCGCAGCTTGACTTTGTTTTTACGACACCATAACCTTGGCTATTTATGGAGTGTATTTAGCATAGGTCCGCATCACAATTCCTTCCTAGGGGCGCAATACTTGTAGCAGTCACCAGTGGAGGCGCGCGATCATTGTGTCGGTCGCGCGCGCGGCGTGGGACGCACCTACTGGTTATCGAACACAGTATCAATAAATTGCACTTGAGTCCGTCGTGTTGTGCAAATAAAAGAACCGGAGTACTACGTGTTATCGACGAAAGGTCTAAATAAATTTCAATATATACTTATTTGTTTCGTCGATATTATCATCAACCCTGAGTCCAGCGCAGAGAATAAAGTTCCTTTTGATATAGATGTAGAATAATTTCAATATCGTTATTGCGATACAATTGGACGGACGAAAGTTCGATTAAAATAATACAAGCGCGTGGGGCGTTCGTTTGGCAAACCTTTAAAATTATTCGCACAATGTTTGCTCGTCGTTCTTTTATTTTCATTATCGAGCAACAATCGAGTATCGAGGCTTAACGAGCAATTACGATTTGTCTGTACGTGCGGTTGTCTGCGATGCAGGTCGGGTATCAATTAAATCATCCGTGGAATCGAACCTTTGCTTGTGTTATGACTTATGAATATTCACATGCGTCGGGACGAGAGCCACGCCCTCTTGCGGAGCTGTCGAAGATAAAAGATGTCCAGGTGGCGGATTCAATAGCACCCATTAGAAGCCATTATGTGCCAATAAATAATGTGAGAGACGCTCGCTATATCGGGCCCTAGACTAAGACTGTGTCGTAATTCAACTTAATGTAATAGGTCCGTGTAATAAAACAATTTCTATACATTGTAGATCCGCTGATGCAAGCCATTCAAGCTTGTAATGAAACCACTCGTACATACTTACATGCTGTAACATTATGCACAATTATATTTGCCGCCCGGTGTTATCCCTTGTACATACAATCATTGGTTCAACGAGAGATTTGAATTCTTTAATTTCCCGGGTTGAAATGATAGGTATGTCTGTGAAATATGATAGGAATGTCTGTGACAAATATAGGATCTAACCGACTTGATACGTGCTTATAATATTATGGATTTAATTAGGTTTATTTAGCTTTGCGCATAGCGAATAGCACTATCCACAATTATTGCACCGAGTTCAAATGCGCAGGTAATATTTGTTTGAGGTTGTTGTCAAAGAAACGTTTGTAGATGAATTTTATTAATACTATAAATTTTTTACCTATCAAAGTATTTCGGAATAAAGCCAACTCTATAACAACCCTAGTACAACTCTAATATGTAGCCTAGTATAAAACTCTAAATTTAACTACATGCCACAGGTGTACTCCAACGGTGAGAAGCAGTTCAGTCCACCATGCAGGCCCACAGCGGATTGGTGGACTTTTCACAGCTTCGGGAACATTATGGATAACTCTCAGGTATGCAGATTTCCTTCACCGTTGAAGCAAGCGATAATTTGACTTGACTTTGTTTGACAACAACAACGTTGCATAAAAACAAATTTATAAATTACTTATAGATTTTATAAAGAAATTGGAGATAAAGCCAGCCATGAATAGAAAAATAAAAACTATGTTCCAGGATCGCAACGTTTGACAGAGAAAACTATTGTTCTATTTTTATACAAAATAGTGCGAGATAATGGATATGTAAGCAGGTTCAATAATAGCATTAGATTTTAAAGACATTGAATGGCAACCAGCATTTTAATTGCTTAAAACGCACTTAACTTAGAAAAGTTAGAGGTACGTGCTGGGATTCGAACTCTCCTCTCCGAAAGTGAAGTCGAAATCAAACCCACTGAGCTATCAACGTTTCTCACATGACAGCCGTTAAAATTGATAAACCCGTATCGAAGAGAAAAACTGAATTATTAAAGAAAGTATTTTTGTAAAATGAACCTATAAAAAGTAATCATATAAATAAGACAGTTGTTTCGAAACCACAGATAGGCAATTTTATTTATTTATAAAAAAAAGACAGTTACGCCTTTTAATTAGGCAGGTAAAAGACTTACCTTGCTATCTCAAAAAATATTTATAGAGTACTTGTAAATATCAGAAATTGGAGAAGATATAAAAACCGCGTTTTCATTTAAGTGATAATCGAGGTAAAGACAAGGCGTTTCACCGTGTGTGGATTAGATTATTATATCGTGATTGCGTTGTTAATATTATGTTTCTTGAGTCAGCTGGGTCTCACGGACCGGTGTTGGATTCCATTAAAGTGGCGATTACCGCGGCTGGTGCGTAAATTGCCACGGGCTGGCCACCGCGAGGTATCAAACCTTCGGGCGTTAAAAAAAATATTTATCGTGTACCTGAAAATATACTCACAGTGAAATTTATTTAGTTGTAATCATGCATTTGTGACTTAGCTCCGGGGAAATACTATCGCCATGCTTATCTCTGCCTTCAAGCTATGCTGTGCTCCGGTTTGTAGGGTATGGTTGCTGGTGTCATTACAGGCACATGAGGTTTATCACTTATGCCTCATCTTGAAGGACACAGGGCGACACGTCGGAGGACGGATTTCTTGCATACCTTGAGGTGTTGTTCTGTTAATTGGCGATGGTTAGTAACTATTCATCAGGTGGCCCAATAGTTAGTCTATCAATTATTATTATAGAAAGAGAAACTAACACAGAATAAATAATGCTGATACGTGCAAAAGTATTCCCGAAGAGTTTTGTTGGTAGAGAAGTTCGACATAACACCTTTGCCTCCCCGTGGCGAACCCTATTAGTGTCCTTTTTACTACGCGAGTCTCCAGAATATCCTTATAATATCGTAAAAAGGATTTAGGCTCTTAGTCCATCACGCTGGCTCAGTGCGTATCGATAGACTGAAGTCTGTGCTCTTGAGAAAATTAAGAAGAACTCTCAGGCATACAGATTACTTCACGGTGTTTATTTTTATTTATTTATAATAGGCTATCGCCATTTTGGCGTCAGGTCCAATCCATGAGGATTCACCTGAAAAAAAGGCTCCGTGGGTGCGGTGACACAAAGCTGAAATCGAAATTTAGCTAGGGGCTTCGGAGTTCAGCTACGCACTTGCATCTTCTAAACTACTAAATCTTTTTAATAGTGGAAGCATTATAAACGCGGTGTGTCTTAGCAAACTAACTTCACTTTTCGGCAAGATCATTTAATTATTACTTGAGAGCTACAACTAAGGATAACTTTTTTATTTTTGGGTTACTAGATGTTTCTCGCATTCATTGTCCGCTTTAATTACAAATCCTGTTTTCTGGGATAAAAACTCTCCGTTTTTTCAGCTTACTCAATGCTAAATATCAAGTCGTTTTTTGTTGCTGATTTAGAGAGTAACAATGTTTAAATGTTAGAGAAAGTAAGAGCTTGCCTCCATGCTTTAGTTTCTGTATGTAAAAAAATCATAGTCTACTTTTTAATCCAAGAAAAAAAATACACGAAAAAAAATTCGCGGCCAATTTAATATGCGAATTTAAATACGAAACAATAAATCGTTACTTCGTGGCAATAAGCAGTCCAAAGGTCAAAACATTTTCATCTCTTAATGAAAAGGGAAACGAGTGGGAGAGCGAAACTCTCTTGTTTTAAAAAGTTTTTTACTTATAATAATTGAACACCCACGTTGTTTTTTTCGCCTATGAAAATTATTCCGAATGTTAAATCAATATCATTTCATAATTGAGTTGTTGATGAAAACGAATGTATAGTTTTTTTTTTCCATCTCTTAAGTTAATAATTATTTTGCTACCCACCTTTTCCCAATATTGAATATAATGCTTAATTTTCTTTTTTAATTTGAAAAAACGATTTATTTTATCAAATGTTGTCTGCAAAAAAAATAATTCTACAATTAACTCTCATTATAGGTTTTCAGGATTCCTGGTTTTACTAAATAAATAATACAATCTTCTTTTTATTTATTTTGTTTCATCATCATGTTTAACAATCCAGTATTTTCTCGGGCACCTCTTAATATGAGAAAAGTTGAGGCTGTAGTCCATTATACGGGATATACCGGAAGTGCGGATTGGTAGACTTCACACGCTCTTGAGACCATTATGGAGAACTTTCAGCCAAGCAGGTTTCCTCACGATGGTCTTCTTCACCGTAAAGCAAGTTATATCTAATTTCTTAAATTAAAAACATGACTCCTAAAAGTAAGAGGTGCATGTTGTGGGTCGAACTCGGAGCCGAAGCTTACCCACTAGCTTTTGCGGTTTTTTATTTTATGTATAACTATTACTGTAGAGTTAAGAATAGATTTGTTTCAATGTCAAGTCTAATTTTAAGAAGCTGAAATTTTAAGGGTGAAATTTTATGATTATATCGAGGTTCACTTATATTTCGTTGGTCACATTCTAGGATATAATTCATTCACTTATATATGTATACTATAATTCTCATCCTACTGACACACTCTGAGCATATTTGCTCTCTCCATCACCCGCTGCGAGTCTCTGTGCTTATAATGCTCTTAGTGACCAGGGTTTACAGTCAGAATTGCTCACTAGCAGCAATCACGGTTCAAACACTTCAAACGGTTAAAACATTTGCACACTGACTGTGTCAGTCGATTGTGAAGGGACTTTTAATTAAATGTTAACTTGTAATGTACCCACAATTATGCAAATAAATAATAATAATAATTATTATTATTACTTTAAGCTTCAGGCACTACAGGATTTTGGGAGGAAATGTAATGTACTATTCCTAGGTAGTATATTTAGGGGTTTGTGTGCAGCAAATTTAGCAGTATATTCGTACGGTCCGTGCTCCTCAGTTTCTACTGATATGATGGTCAACAATCTAAGATTTTACACTCGCAATATACTATCACATAAACCGCGGAGCCGGTGCGTATAAATTATGGAGCGCACTCGGAGATATTGTGTTTCACGTCCGGAGTTTAGACATGGGCCGAGGATATCTGCGTGAAAAGGGCAAAATATTGCAGAAATTTCAAACTCGACAGGACAGCATTCGATTCGTCGTGGTGTAGGATTTCATTGGGCTATATAGCGTCCACTTCGAGAGCGATACAAGGCTCATGAGCCTTTACAGTCATGCTTCGCTAGACGCGACGTTTATTGATAGTCTTGATAGTATTTTATTAATGTAACATATAAAGTTAAACTGTCCGAAGCTTTGTATTAATTATATATGTAACGATTCCGCACGTTTGTGTCACACGGGTGGCCTGAAACCTTTACGCCACTCGCTATTTGAATTTCATTCCGTTTTTTGCACGGCGTCTCCTAACTACGTCAAGGCATTATTTTGGTTTCAAAACAATTTAAGTTTTAGTAAATAACACTCTGAAAAAATTGAAGATAATTGATAAAAGGAACTGTAATTTGTTGTTGCAGTTTAGGTTAAATTGACAACAACGGTTCTGCCATTCATAAATTTCGTATTTAATAATTGTTAATTTATATTCATATATCATAATCTCTACATAGTATAAAACTAAGTAGCTTTCAGTTTCCGTCTTTTTATCCGGTAACTTACATTTACTACTTCCAAACCATGCAACGAATTTTGATGCGTCGTTTTCACTATCGTTTAGATCCTTTTTTAGCGAGGATTTTATATAAAGTTAAGATTCCATAAATGAAAAAAAAACAATCAACTTACTAACAATAAATTACTAAACAATAAACAAGCTTCGCGTATTCTTATGTTTGAACACGCGAAGGAAGTGAAACTTCTTTGGTTTAAATTATACATTCGTGTTATAAATTGCATACCGCGTAGATAAATTATAAAAAAAAAACTTCCCAAATATACATGCTATATGGTATATCTTGACACGAATATAAACAATATTAGCATACATATAGTGCTTATTTAAATCAAGGTTACATATTTACTAATCTTTATAGTTCAATAATTGGTTTCAATTATACAGTATGCAAATATTTTAAAATTTTTTAGAAAATATTACAATATTGTTGAAATATGTACATATTTTACAATGTAGGTTTTTTTTTGTTAAAGAGTTTTGGATATTAGGAACAGATATAGATTACTTACGAAATAAGACAACCTGCCTGGTGCAATGGGAGCGCTGTGAATTTAAGTAGTAGATCCCAGGTTCACTTTCCGTTCACTCTTTCTTATTTATTTTATTGTTTATGTACCATAAATTGTGATTGTTAACATAAGATACATTAAGTGTACAAAGGAAAGCTTATCTCTATAAGAGATCTCTTCCAGCTACACCAGGATGTGAGTAAGATGATTTAATTGTGGTATAGGTCAAACAAAGGTACTAGGTAGGTAGGTTTCTTCTAATTTATACCCGGAAGCCTGGGCTGGTATGGCAGTTAGTATTTTATATCCTTAAAACTATCAATACAGAGATACATCGTTATTTTTCAACAAGCGCAGCGTAATAAGAACCACCGTTTGGCGCGTCGCATATCGGAAGGAGATGCTATCCACTATATTGTTAATCCGGTAATTTGAATTTATTGCGCCGTGAATAAATGGTGCGCCCGCTATCAGGAAACGTATCAAGGCAGCACCCGTGTACTTAGTTTGCGCTTGCCTTTAGATCATCCCGCTACCTTCCGACGTACCAATGCACGCGACAATCCGCGACTAACGGATTCTCTATGGTCATTATCCTTCTTACATTTTTTATTATGGCCAGATAAGTTAAATTTTCATTAAGTAGCTATTTTGGCATCAAAATAGTTCACTTAATTTGTTATTCAGTGTGTTATATGTGTTGTATGTGTATGGTATGTATATGGTGTATGTGTTGATGTATATTATTCATAAAAAATATATTCATCAGTCATCTTAGCACCCATAACACAAGCTACGCTTTGCGGCTAGATGGCGATGTGTGTATTGTCGTAGTATATTTATTTAATTATTTATTATTTATTTATGCACACAGCGGTATTATTAGATGATGTTGAAAATCAATTCATCTAAGCTCTCCTTTTTAGTGTGGTGTTCTAGTCACCACCCATAAATTATTATGCATATAACGTCATTCAGTTTTCATATAAAAGAAACCTAAACGAAAACTGGCAACCCTAACTAATTATTATGACTTGAAATTTCATAAGCACGTATATGTGTGTGCGTATGAACGTGTTTGTGGACTATTGTTTTAATATTATCTAGGACCAAAAGCGTTTTTTTAAAGGCCTTTACACAGATGCGAGCCATATTAGCGACCCTTCTAGTAACGGACGGTTATAGCCAACCGAGTAAAGAGACAGGCTCAGAAACAGAAGAAAAGGAACCCTATTTTCTGTTACCATAGTAATACGAGACTCCTTTTAACCTTATTAGTGAAAACAATATAACTGTCCACTGCTGGACAAAAGGCCTCTCTCAACTGGGAGGTTTGCCCATAATCACCACGCTGAGCAGATCGATTTAGATGGTAGTACTATCACAGAAGATGCTACTGTCCGTTTTCCGTTATATTCTCTCACTCACCTCGTACGACACCCGGAAGAGGAGGGTTGGTATTTTAATCTGCCGTCATCACACTGCACCTTAAATGTAAAATGACCATATAAGCAGTAATAATTATCTTATATCTTTAAACTAGCAATTCTTGTATATATATAATTGGAATCTCGGAATCGACTCCAACGATTTGCATGAAATTTAGTATACAGGGGTTTCGGGGGCAATAAATCGATCTAGCTAGGATTCATTTATATTGGAATCTCGGGAAAAAACGGCGAAAATATCCTTTTTGAGAGATTCTGATACGTGCGATGCGTGAACGCTAAACGTTACGCCAAACGACGGAAATATGTAGTAAGTATATCGGAATTGTCGGAATTGTTGTTTCTTTAAAGTTCTATAAAACAGACCGCGACAACATACGAATATTTTTTTAAGTCGGACAAAGCGGACAAAGTCGCGCGGGTCCGCTAGTAGTTAATTATGTAGTATAGATAGCCAAAGGAAAATACGCTGTGTAGTTTTAACAATGGCTAATTCTATTTTGCCTCATCAAACATACATTTACAAGGCTGAATACTAAGTCTGGGAAGTAGCTAATCTCGCTTACTCCTTGTTGGAGATGTGATTGTTTCTCCTTAACGGGCGGTCCGCTGTAATCGGAACATCCTCGGACCCAGCCGTGTCTGAGCATCGGCGTTAATTAGACTCCTATTGCATTCTACTGAATAAAACACGTGAAAAGCGAGGTCAGATCGCGCTGGTCCCGGACAAAATACAGGAAGAGTTATATTATCTGCATTGTAGCGTGAGTCGTGATGTTCTGGAGCAGGGATGCCGAACCATTTAAAAAATTAGGGCACAGCATAAATTAAGAAACCCCGGAGGTATAGTTTTTTTATTACTCCACTACAAGTTAACCCTTGACTGTAATCTGCCCTGGTGGAAAGTAATGATGCAGTCTAAGATGGTAATGTGTTAATCTGTTAGGGGGTATGGTAGTTATATTAAGCCGATTCAGAACGTTAAATCGGTCATTGTGGGTAGGGTGGTAACTAGCCTCGGCCAAAGGCTTCCACCAGACCAGACCAGAGAAAATTCCGAAATTATAAATTCCTAAATAGCCCCTTCCGGAACCGTGAGGGAGGTTGTTATTTTTGCCTGTACTTGAAACTAAGGTTAAGCGCTGTCATCTTATAAGTGGGAGATCCTAGTTTCCACGATACGATTCTCAACGGAAGCAATTTAGAAATTCTATTTTCTGGCCTGGTTGGAGGCTGTGGCTAGTTACCACCGAACCGTTATAACCAAATATTATAAATGCGAAAGTTTGTTTGGATGGATGGATATTGGATGGATGGATTTTGGATGGATGGATGGATGAATGGATGTTTGTATATTGATGTACTTTTTCCAGCAAAAACTACTGAATCGATTTGCCTCAATTTTGGATTGGAGATAGATTATACTCTGGATTTTTTAACTTATTTATTTATTTATTTTACTTGCATCCATACCTTACCATATTCATGAGGCCCTTTCAGGGCGTAGTAATAAGGAACAGTTTTACCCTTATAATTAAAACAATTACACGATTTATGTCTTAGGATCCTAATAAGTCTTATTAGAAATATATATATAAATATATTTGTGTCAGAATAATAAGTCACTATTTAAAGATCGTCAAGTTAATAAATCTATTATAATGTTAAATAATTGTTTAACCTATTGTTTAGTCATTAAATTATGTAAAGTTACTGTGATATGTCATGAAAATCAGAAATAATGCGATTCTTTATGGTTGAATATTTATTAAGACAATATATTATTTATTAATACATTATTGTCTGCGTATTACTTAATGGTATCCCGCAGGATTCGTGAAAAACCAAAATACCGCACATGAAGCCGGGCAACAGCTGGTACGATATACCTACGTTTAAGCGGAGTTCGCCCATCGGTGGGACGCTAAGATGCTGCCATAACTAAAACTTTACCAGAGAAGCAACGGTACTGTTTTGTTGGCACCCCGAACCGTTGAAGTGTGGACCGGCAATCAGGAATCATTATTTACGGACAGCCATTATCACCTCGTGGCTTTTCTGGTTTATTATCGGCATTGCTCGTTATGTTGTCCTGCGACGGATAAATTATGCTATTAAGTTAGCAGATTGACAAAGTTATTTATGACGGTAAGTGCAAGTTGGCTTGAGTGCTGACTGGCGACCACGTGAGCGCATGTTAAGTTTAACATTACTTAAACACCGGCTAAGTTCGAGTCGGACTTGCATCCAAAGGGTTCGGTACAATTCGGTCTAATTTGAAATACTATAAATAATAAATACATTATATCGGTATTTGTGTAGTTAATATGTAAATGTAGTATGTATGTTCATATTTTTTTTTGTGACATACTTTATGCACCATCCACTTTCCACTTTTTTTTTATCGGTTTCGTACGCTCAGGTTGCCCTTAAAAGATCACTTTTAGTCATAAGGCCGCCTTTGCACCCTAGCACTAAGTATTATTACTGTTTTCCTTGTATTTTTCCTATTGTGTTGTGTTGCAATAAAGTTTTTCTATTCTATTCTATTCTACTATTTGGCATCGATATTTTTTGTTCTTCTTGTCCTAATCCAAAGGTTGCCTGGCAGAGATCGCTACTAAGCGATAAGGCCACATTTATTCTTCTTCTGTCTTTGTATTCCTATTGTGCTTTTATTTTCCTAACTTCATAGTGGTGTACAAATAAAGAGTTAAATAAATAATAAATAAAATAAATAAATAATAAGATAAAGCGGTTAGTCAAGTCAATAGCTTATAACAGTGAACTGGTCGACTCGACATCTCTCAACGGAAGGATTTTCGAGTAATCGCCACGCTGCGCAGACGGTGAGAGAATTGATAGTAGTAGCACAGAAGACCGTTGTCCGTTCCCGTTATATTCCTTTAGTCGCCTCGTACAACACCCGCGTGAAGAGGAGGGGTCGTGACAACTGTATTGTAATCTGCCGTCACTACACTGCAAGCACTTATTTTTATAATTTCATATTATATATATTACACTCTCTTTTTTATCCAAATAAAGTTAACCTTTGACTGCAATCGGTGGTAAGTGATGATGTCGTCTAAAATAGTAGCAGGCTATTCTGATAGGGATAACGTTATTGTCGGTACCAAACCAGAGAAAATTCAGAAATTTTATATTTCCAAATTGCCCCTGCCGGGGATCGAACCCGCGACCTCCGCTTATAAGAAAACCACTCACCACTGCACATACGTGGTTGTTCTACCACAGTTAATAAGATACAGTCAGAAAAACGGACGGCTGAGTTTAAGTAATATAATCCGTCAGCAACCTTCGGGTACGGAACCCTAAAGAGACAAATTTGTCCTGCAACGGTATAACCTCGTTTCCATTTGAAAGATGACCCGAGCATTATTTTTTGATAGCTTAGAGAGGAAACTTTTCGGTTCTTCACTCAGTATTAAAAGTTACTTATGCTCGAGTCTACCGCTACATCCATCTTAATGAAATTTTACACATATATCACGCATCCTGGAGATCGGCATAGTAATAATAAGACATAAAATTAATGTACCTACATTCTTAATAATAATGTATTCATAAGAATGAAGGTATTTTGTATTTAAAAAAAAAACCCCTAGAACATTCCACCAGTCATTGTATGAATATAGCATATTAATATTATGTTGAATATACTACGACAATACACACATCGCGATGTAACCCCAAGGAAAGCTTAGCTTGGGTACTAAGACGACTGATGAATACTTTTATGAATATTAAACATAAATAATAACAAATTTATAATAAAGAAAAGTTGTCCTCATAAAAATAAATTAACTGTTATTAGCTTTGTTTGTTTCGTTTATCATTTTAAGTCATAGTATACATTTCCGAACCAATCACGACCGAAAGAAGCATCCCATTAGATCGCACTACAGTAAATTCAGAAATTATTAATTCGCAAATTGTTCTGCCAGAGATCAAATCTGAGACCGTCGAAGGAGGTCGGCAAGATGCTCTCCAATGCACGAGGGCAAAAAGCACAAATTTCCTAGCTCATGGAAATTTGCGCTATTGTCGCGCTATATTAGCTGGCATTGGGTGTTCTGTGACGGGAGATATATTTAATATAATTTTTTGCACGAACCGGGAATCGATATCAGAATCGATATCGAAATGAGATTCATAGACGAATTGTTAACCACTGGGCCAACTAAGCAGTTTACAAATACAACAAGAAAATTAATATACGTACTTAACTTGACTAATTGTAGTACTAGCCTATTGTGTTATCGTCACTTAAAAGAACAACTCTTAAAATAACTCGCAGGGTAACCGTTTGTTTTTTAAAACGGTTTACGACAAAATGTTGACACCGCCGCACGCGCACAGTTCCATCTGATAAATACATGTAAATAATTATTAAATATTATCGAATGTCAGATATGGTCGTTTAGGTGGCCGTTGCGTTATCTGTGTTATTTGTTGTTAACAGTTCCGCGGGGCGCTAGACGTGTTATCGTGTTGAGTTATAGCAACAAGAGGTGAGACGGCCCAGGGTTGGCAGGATAAATGAATGAATGAATGAATACACTTTTATTGTACACCAAAGAAAAAAAGTAGTTACAGAGATATAACTACATATTACGTACAATTTGGTGGCCTCATCGCTACATAGCGATTTCTTCCAGTCAACCAATGGCGTAAAAGGAAAAAAACATATAAAACACTACAACAGGATGTATTGAGAACATCCAACCGGCTTCAATAATGCTTCTGGAATTAGTGCCAAGTCATACATCTGTTACAGTTCAAGTAGAGTATGAAGATTTTTAGTAGTTTTGTGCTGTTTCAGCTGGATCTACTTAAGCGGACATTCGTTGACGAATCAAAAATTCAAAAATTCAAAAATTCAAATTGCCGTGAGTCATATCTGTCTGTTTGTAGTGATTCTACCACCGGTTCGGAAGGCTGATTCTACCGAGAAGAAGCCGGCAAGAAACTCAGCAGTTGCTCTTTTCCAACATCAACAAATTACATTTTACATTTTAACATTCATTTTTCTATCTTGTGAGAGATCCTTATGCTTCCAAGCTATCTGGTCATTGATTCGTGAGTAGAAATATCGTTAGGTGTTATTCAGTAAGAGACTGACATGATCTTTGCGCTTCCCCATGGTACGTTCTTCGCTTACCGCTCATCCAGGGAAGTTCTACCGCCAAGAATAGCGAGGTTGCTTACACATTAGGTTTAATATCTGTGCCTAAGGTTGATGGGACCCGGGCGGCACATTGTAGGACGTGTTCGCGTCCCTGTGAAGTGTTTCTCAGGTTACATTATAGGCTATGATTTTCTCGTTATTTTATTTTATTTATATATATAATAAATAAAGACAGGGTTTACTATGACCCACAACTGCATCCCATGGATTGGAAGACCCGGTAGGCCATTGAAACGACGGGAGGACGACATCGCGAAAGTTGCGGGTAAGACATGGAGTACTCTTGCAAAGGACAGATGCAAATGGAATGGGCTTGGAGGAGGCTTTTACCGCCGTTGGCGGACCTTACATAAATGTTATAAGTTAGATAGTGTGAGTACAATAAGGGCAATATATTACTTAGTTAAGAAAACATTATAAATAGAAAATAAGGATTTAGAAAAATTTATTATTATTATTACTAAGAACCACAAATATTTGAATAGATTCAGGTATAAAGTCCTAATTTGGCCATGGTGTGGGTGAGTATCTGACTCCTAACTAGTTATAACTTGTATTTAGGATATCACATATTCTACCGCGGACTAGTGACATGAAAAGGATTCATAAATACTGTAATGTAATGTACTGATAAAGTGCACTGTTAAAACACACACTTATTTCTTAGAATTTACTAACTTAATATCAAAACATGTTTAAATAGCAGGTCTATACACTCAATAAACACAAAACTTAACAAACTAATGTTAGTTGGCATTGAGTGGGCCATCTGCCTGATCCGTAAGTCCTAGGCTAGTATTATTAATGCGAAAGTGTGTTGATTTGTTTGTTTGTCTTTCCTTCACGCCCTAACTAATAAACCAATCAACTTTGCAAGTTATTGGTATAGAGTCAATTGAAAGGACTCAGAGAAACATAGAATATTATTATCTCAGGTAAAACAACGGCTCCCAGATGATTTGCGAAAATACCGTAATAAACGTGGACGAAGAAAAAACGTGGGCAACAGCTTATCATTACTATAGCATAAATCTCTACCCTCCTAGATAATATACTACTTCATTTGTCGGTAAATCTTGACAGCCCTGGTAGTTTGTCTCTGGTTTCAGCGCTGTCACTAGATAACACTGCTGCCGACTGCACATCACGCACGTAATGCCTCCCGATACAATCTAAAAATCTTTCGGGTGCCCTCTCTAAATGGGAGTGAAGAGAAATTTGAATTCAAAAAATCTAGTTATAATATTTTGTGTGTGATATTCATCTTCATCGGTTAAATTATAATAATATTCTTAAGATTTATATTTCACATTAATTAGCGGCATGATATTTACATATTTTTCTTACACGTTTTAAGCTGTAACAGTTGTTTTTTCTTTAATAATAATAATTGGAAAAAATCATCACCTAATATAAATATTACTTCATCGTCGACTTAAATAACCCTCGCTTTCGGCGCGTTAAGCAAAATCTGTGCTAAGATAAGGAGAGCAACTAAGGGTCAATAGTTTATGCCGTCCTTTTAATTTCCCACTGTTAGGCACAACCAAAGGCCATCTCTCGATAAAGAAGAGAAGGTTTGAGAGCATTGATTCACCATGTTGCTTAAATGCAGCGCGGCGGAGTTTAGCTATTATTATCCGGTCATAGTAATCGTTAGAATAGTGTCATAAACGTTAGTGATTATAGCCGGGACAAATAAATTTATATGCTCTATAAAACATGGGGATGTCCAACGCCAATTTACTGAGATTTTCTTAATAAAATATTCCCAATACATAACTATTCCTTGCCGGACCCGGAAATCGAACCAAAGACTTCATAATTTGTAGTCGATGCTCAGTAACCGTAACCGCCTCGCATTAAATTTACCCAGTAGGTTATCGTTAAAATAACTATATTGCATTAACTTGGTGGTCTGCTGCTCTAAGTCCAAACAAAAGACAATCAATAAATTCGATTCAATTTCGGTTTAGGTAAACTAACGGAGTAATAATTAAGTCGATTCCTTTAACAGTTCGTATTAAGTTTATTACCTAGTTTAAAATACGACTTGTACGCAATAAAATAAATCATTTTACCTTCGAGATAAACTTTCCTTCATTGTGCTGTTGAAATTGAAAATTGATAAGGAATTGTTACAATCGAAGTTGCAAATATATAGACTAGTTAACTGAACCTGAAATTATGAAATTTGTACTGAAATATTCACCTTATAAACCTATAGTAAAGCAATTAGTTAAGGGTATTTATTACAAGCCTTCATTTAGCTTCACCTGTCTCGGTGTATGTCTGTAGCCAAATCTAGCAAGTTTTGATCCGCCTTCCGGTTTCCTATAGAGCAGAAATTTTGCATGCATTTACCTACATGTAGGTGAATAGCTTAGGAGTTGGACTTCACTTTCGAATCCCAGCACGCACCTCCAACTTTTCTAAGTGATGTGCGTTTTAAGTAATTCAAATATCACTTGCTTCAACAGCGAAGGTATAAATCGAGAGGAAATGCATGCCTGAGAGTTCTACATAATGTTCTCAAATTTGTGTGGAGTCCACCAATCCACACTGGGTCAGCGTGTTCTTAACCCCTTCTCATTGTGGGAGGAGACCTATGCCCTGTGGGCCGGTAATGGGTTGATATGATGATGATTATAATGATAGGTAAATAGTATGACAAAAGTATTTTATTATGACATCGAAGTGGCTTGATGATCGATCCAGAAGGTGGCATAAAAGCTAGTTATTAAAACAACGATGCACTCCCATTAAGTTTGGTCCTGTTTGAGTCTTCTTAACAAGGACTCTGGTTCTAGAGTCTGACGATTAAGTTGGTCGACTATTGTATAAAAAAAAAAACTAATATAATCTATATATATAAAAGACAAAGGTGACTGACTGACTGACTAATCTATCAACACACAGCTTATACTTGACGGATCGGGACGGATCTCGTTATTACAACGTAGGCATCCTTAGAGAGGATTTTTGAAAATTCAAAACCCTGTGAGGGTTAAATGGCGGATGAAAGTTTGTATAAAATTCTTCATTAATCAATTTATTTTTCAAGTTACATCCATGTAACTTTGATTTTAGGTTTTCGATTAAAAATAAAGAAAACGTGTTTCACAAATATTAAATTTTAAATTTTACCACATCAAAAATTTAACTTAACGTGAGTGAAGCCGCGGGCAAAAGCTATTAAATTTAAAAATTTCAGCTTTCTAACATTAGACAATTTCTTTATCAATTAACAAAAGCTAGTTTTTTCTCTGCGTTCTAATATCATCTTGTATAAATGCTATCGGGCCGATTGTTATAAATAAAGTTTTAATGTTTCTTCTTTATTACTTGACTGATTACTTATAATTAAAATAAAAATAAAAATAAAATGTTAAGGAATCATTTATATAAAACAAAAGTATAAAAATACCAATTACCACCCAACCCAAATACAAGGTAAGTATACTTATATAATTTACAATAAACACATGTCGATTCCCTCGTCGATGCCTTCGTATAGTGACTTGATCGTGATTGTGCTATTTTATAAAACAAATAACTTAATCTACGCATTAGGTCTCGCCGTGTTCACGGGTGTCATAACAGCCATCCATCGCTGAAAGAAAAATCATAAGATACATTGTTCCTTGATCATAAGACATAGCGATGTCAATGATAGTATATACCTATATTTAAGTGGATTATATATGTGAGAAGAATATTAGTTTTATTTCCGAGGAACACTTGTACAGATAATGTAATGTTACGTATAAATTAGCGTTGGCATTGTCGGCAGTCTGTCTCGAAATGTTCGACAAAGTACAAACAACTCGGTGTTTTAGAAGTAGATAGTGAACGGGTACCGGAGCGGCGGTAGGACGTCGCTCCGAAACAATTATTTTTAGCGGACTGGTTTAGCGTCCAGAGTCCAGGGTAACGTGAGTTATGACGCCAGATATAACGGCTCAACGTTGATACGGCATGACAAAAATTGCAACGGTAGTTTGGATCCCGCTAACTGAGTTATAAAGATGAATAATAAATTTACAGCATTCGGATTTAATATTTCAATCGTGAGTGAAAATGGTAATTGTAATCTTAACTGTTCGTTGAGCAATAGCATATTAGCTACGGATACTGGAGTCCTGGGTTTTTTTCGCAAACCCGCGAAATGACAGAAGAGCCTCGGTCAGTGTGACTCGTTAGTCCCGGTCCGTAGGGCGTGGTTGCCGGTGTAATTAAAAGCACCTGAGGCTCAACACCTACGGCTTAGTTTGATGGACCCAGGGAGGCAATTTTCTGGAAGTGTTACTTACATGCCCTCAGTGGCGTGCACAGGGCTTTTGACCGGGGTATGCATGATGCAGAAGGAAGGTTCCATAAAATGGAAAAATCCTTTGCATTTATGAGTCATACAAACATTTTAGGGTATGCAGTGCTTTTGTGCATGTATGAAGTGCACGCCACTGCATGCCCTGTAAAGCGTTGTTGTTTATAGGCGATGGTATTTCTCCATCAGGTTGACCATCGGCTAGGTCGGTTACTTATGACTATAAACAGAACATGCATTTACGATATTCAAATACTGCTTTAACATATAGTGTTAAATAACTCTTTATCTGGATGATCCGGTGAACTTTGTACCTCTTAGAAAACTCTTATTTATTGAAAGTAATCCGAAATGGCGATACACGTAACATATTATATTAATTACTAAATCCACTTGCAATTTTTGGGCTGTTTTTAAAATTTTTTCTGTTTTGTTTTTTTTTCCTGAAATCGGGAGGCCATTATAATAAGGCTAACTAAAAAAAACTAAAAAACTTTCAAATCGGTTGAAACATGTTTGACTTTTGGTAAGGTATTGCCATTAATTTTTATATTTCATACTTACTATGTAATTCATTTTTTATGGTTCTAAATATAATTATTAAGCTTATTTTTTGAATGGTACACTTTTCCAACAATATGGAGTTAGTTGAATAACATACAATGATTATTGTGTTGAGCGATGGATATCAAGTGGGACAACAAGCGATTGCGATTTGCATGTTGCTGATCAATGGCTCATTCTTGTTTGAAGAGGCGACGCAATTGCCATCTGACCTGCACTTTCATACTGATTGCACAGATGGTTACCTACTATTGCGATGTCTCTATTTAATTCTGAAACAATACAATATGTTACAGGCCTATTGGGTAAAGTGCAATTTACAAGTAACCTGTAAATACTTACACTAAACTAAATGGAATATGTATGTAAAATTTCATATTCGTTATTTCTTAATTGTTATATTATGAAAAAAAATTTTTAGAGAAAAGGATAATATTTTTGGATTTGTCGATATTTCGACCCAGTTGGGTATGTTCCCGTTGAACTATATTTAAGAAATGTTGATTAACCACGAAAATCTTAGTTTAACATCTTTGAGAGGATATTTTTCAAATATTAAACCATAAAGAGATACTGAAAGTATCTTTTTATTTTTTGTTTACTGTGACCCACTTGTATTCTTTTTTTTTTTTTTTTGGAAACATAGGTTCTTTGCACTAACGAAAAGTAAAAAAATTGCGTATAGTTAATAAGAAAAGTAAGGTAAAATATTAGTTCTATAAATTATATATATGCACAGCGTGTCCGATCACGAGCTAGCGATATTTTAAGGGCATATAGCAGATAGTTTTTTTTACTGCAAAAATCAACTTCATATTATCCACACACGATAGTGTTTTTGTCAACAAAGTTATGACTATACAAAACGCGAAGGACCGCCATTAAAAAAAAGTATTTAAAAAACTATGAAAAAAAAGATAGCTTACATACATTCTTAAAAAACTATTCATGGGAATATAGGCCGAAATTATATACTTTTGGCATTTAAACATTGGAATCTGGGGTTAAATACAACGTGAAAGCAACCGAAATGCGGCGGATTCCAAGAAGGTTACTACCAATTAATATTGCTACGTTTGTGGTTAATTATTTATGTTGTTATCTATATCTAGCGATTAAGAATCGATTCTACCAGTAATTAGTTATATGTAAAGATTAAGTTAAGTTAACATCGAATTTATTCAGTTGTATACTGCCCTATTCATTTGTAGTTACAAATGAGAAGAAACCGTATTGAACCTGCTATCTTGATAAAATCACAACGAAGGTAAAATAAATGAAGGCATATAAATTTGAATAGAACGCAATACTTGTTCTGTTTGATTTGTAATAGCGGGTAATATTCTAAGCGGGGTGTTATTAGCCACTAGATGCCTGCGGCTTTACTTGATCTGAATCCGTTTTCTTTAAAACAGAAAACGCCGTTGCATAATCGTCTAAGTGAGTTTGTTCGATGTGGAAGTGAATTAGTGTACTTTCGCAGTTCAAATGTCTTTGTTTGTTAAATGGTTACTTAAAACCTAGCTTGGTCCTTGTGGCAGTAATCCTGAGCCGACATCAGAAGTGGGATACGAAACTTACTCACATTGGGAGTTATACCGTTAATTTTAGATTGAGCTTTGAATACGCCGAATTGCTGAGTTTCTTGTTGGTTTAGTCAGAAAATGCTCAAGAATCAAATAAAGATTTTATTCTTCGTGTGTAATTCTCTACCGTAGCGAAAACACTTGCAAAATACGAGTTGGTGAATTAGCTTTTAGATAAGTATCCGTGCAAAGTGGAGCACGTTATACCAGAAAGCTATCAGTCATCTAGTTATAGTGATAGGTGCAGCTGATAGGTAACAAGCGTTGTTCAACCGCAGAGTGGTGTCCGAGTATCTACGGCGGTGCTGTGGCGACGCGTCTCCCGGCCGGCTGTCACCCGTACAAAGTTATCACTTCTATAACGTCTCCGATATGGCACTTTTAGTGCAGCAACAAATGAAGCGGTTGCATTAAAACTTGTCCGGTGCATATCTAAGCGTAATTAATAGCGGGAGATAAGTCGCGGAGAGCCTCGCGATACCTCCGTAAGGTCGGACGTAATCGAGGCTGTCGGGAGCGCCGCCACCGGCGACCGGCCTCTGCTATATTAATAACAGTCAACCGATATCTGTGGCCGAACCAAATGGGAAATTAAAAGGCTTTCAGAGGATCCGTTCATTAGACTGATTTGTGGTGCACAGCTTAGCGGCGCCGCGCAAGAACCTATTAAGTAAGCATTGTAATCGTCTTTGCCGGACATAAGAATCATTTATGCCTTCATTTATCGAATTTGATGCCGTTAATTTGACAATATATACTAACAGGGTGGTGCGGTATGGTTATTGATGTTTAATCTCGTCAACGACTACTTAAAAAGGAATGATACCTATTAAACGAGCTTTTAGTTAAGAACACGTTTATTTCCGTGTCGTTTTATCACTGTACAGTATTACAGAAACTGGTGTTACTGTTGCGGCGTTGTCTTACAAATATTACAATACTGTAAGCTTGTATGACAAGATTACGGAATGTATGAACATAACAGGCCGGGTCGGTGCGGTATCAGAATTGAATTAAGATATTGTAAATAATGTTAGCGGTGTTTACAAAGACAAGTGTATGAAACAAGTTTGTAGATTAATTAATAAGATTTATGTCACAATATTTACATAGGTAGGTACGTAGAGTATACAAAACGTACTTATGTATGTATGTATTTGCATAGTATTTATAGAGACGTGACGGCGTGTTAGGTAAAGGTGTTCTATTTCTGAAACTAACACGCATGTTGCTAAATTCGGTTGTACACAAATGCTAAAGTAAGCCAAATTGACATTATGCGTCTTTTAAATCGGTTAAAATTGAGTAAAGGGTAGTACTATTTTTTAAATTCATCAGCCGGTTAAGTTAACACTTTTACGTTACTTTACTCAGTGTATCTGTCAAATAGTCAAATAATTCTCTATTCAAATAGGCACATAGATGGCACTTTTGATGCGTACATTACATGTTAAATATGAAATAGTAGTGAGTTGATGGCGATAAATAAATTCATCAACTTAAAACTAAAGCTACGAGGGTTCCCAACGCGCCCTGGTCTAAGAAGAAGCCCACAACAAACTTAGCGGTTGTTATTTTTTTTTGTTATCACCATCTCACATTGTCCTTTAAAAACTAATTAAAGAAGTAACCTGGTTAGAGCAATAACACCCAAGCATTTTTATCGTTGACGTAGTCCTTGATACTATAATAGGACATTTCTATAAGCTTACGTTTTATACAAACTTTGAACTTTTTCAGAGACATCTCCAATATATATCAACTGGGAATTTATTGTAAAATTGTATACAATTTCCTTTAAATGAATTACTTATTTTATGTAGTCTAGTATATTGCACTGCAATTTTATTTTTGCTTCTAATGTTCAAATTATTGCAGTCACATTTTCTCTTAAATTTAGATATATTTTTGTGCACATACATTAAATTTTCAAATATGTATTGGCTAAAAACTGTCATTATCTTAACATCTTTAAATTTATCTCTCAATGACTCTCTCTCGGACCCATTTTATAGATCGCACGAACAGCCCTCTTTTGCAGCACGAAAATAGTGCCAATATCAGCAGCATTACCCCATAGTAAAATTCCATTTGACATAATGCTGTGAAAGTAGCAAAAATAGACTAGCCTAGCAGTTTCTATGTCCGTTATGTGGCGTATCTTCTTCACTGCAACTGCTTCTGTGAAATTCTCTCTCTTTTCTCTCTCTCTCTCTTCTCTCTTTGGAAAAATCATTAAAGCCGCAGTACCAGTTATTACCACTATCATGTCATCATCATCAGCCAATTAAAGGGCCAAAGTTTCTTCTAAGAATGAGAACGACTAAGGCTACGGCCACCATCCACCCTCCATAGTCCACACTGGTCAAGTGCGGAATGGTGCATTTAACGAGCTTTTGAGAACATTATTGAGAACTCTCATGCAACATGATTTGCTTTACTGTTGAAGCAAGGGATATTAAAACACATGTATAGTACCGCAAAGTTAAGCTTGCGCGCTGTGGACTGCACTCGGTACCCGGAAAAAGCCGAAGTTTTACCCAATAGGGTATCACGTTAAAGCCCATCAACCCGTATTGGAGCAAATCACGCCAGTGCGGGATGATGATGAAAACGAAATAGAAAATTCTGTATAGCTTTAACCGCTTGCGAGTATCGATCGGTACAACTTTTTTATTACGCATATGAAAAAATGCATTATGATATATTATTTCCGTCCCGTAAATCCCGACGTCCGGCGTCGCAGATACCGTTGTGTCTCGCGGGGCGGTTCTAAAGCAAGTAATCGCGCAATTTGCGCCGTTATTGTTCTAAAGTAGCGTCGGCCGTATATCAGGCGGCAGACGGGGGCAATTGATATAAACGAGAGCGTGTCACGTCTAAATATAATATTAGGAATCACGGCGCGAGCCAGGATATATTAATTTGGAGTCCTGTTGCATGATGTAGCATATTGTTGAGGTATGCGCTGGTTAAAGCGTGTACGCGTCATATAGACAGGCTATTTCTTATAGCAGATAGGTTATCGCTTCGGCGATGGGAACGAATAGGAGTTAGGATTCAATATAGGATAGGATCAAAGGCCCTGAAGGTTTTTTTTTATTTCACCTTGACTGTAGTGTTACTTGCTGGTTAATCGTAATGCAGTCTATGATGGCAACTGGCTAACGGTAACAGGGGTATGGCAGTTATATTTAGCCGACACCCCTAATCGGTTTCTACGCGACATCGTACAGGAACGCGAAATTATCACTATCCAAGGCCGAAGGCTTTTAGATAAAAGCGGAGAAAATTCAGAAATTATAAATTCCAAAATTGCCCTTGCCGGATATAGAACTCGGGACTTCCCACTTAAAACCACATCGATCACCGCTGCGCCCGAGAGCACGTTAGAAGAGGTGTTAGGGTGACCTTCTTGAGGCCCCATGTATCCACTCCTGCGCACCGGAAAGTGCAGCGTTGCTATCACCAGTACGCACATAGACAATACCCATTAAGTCACATAGAGATGCTTATATTACACAAATATAAGATACTAAATTGAGTAAGAGTATGTCGCGAACACATTTTCTTTGACTGTCTGTTGTACAGGCTAATTTTCTAAACCCCCAAACTGTTTTTGAGGGATTTTAGAAGAATTCTAAAGTTTATTATGTTCTGACCTTTACAGCGTATTTAAGCGTTTTTTTTCCAGGAAAATAGATAGTACTTTAATAAAAAAAGGTTTTATAATTTTCAAGATGAGCGATTTCAAATAAACTGACTTAGTACTATATACCAAATATATTGTGATAGAGAATATAATCGTCTATTTACACGCCATGGTCTGACATTCATTCACGGAACAGAAGTGTTAATTTAAAGTTCTGATAATGTTTAATTAAGACAACAAAAAAAAGATTTATATCCCTTTCTACCAACAAAATTGATTATTAAAACATCTAAAAACAATATTCGTAAATCACGTTGGAAATATCTTCATCGCAGAGAATGTCAGCGGTGGATATCATATCTTACGTCGTTTAAATTTTATAGCTTGCGGTGGGCCCCTGCTCTTTTGAAATGAGATTAAATGATTTACGAATGAGGTCAGAGAGGCAGTGAGGTCGGCCAACTTGCTTCAATCGCCACGCGCGAGCCACACGACCGTAGAAGACACTTGCCTGCCGCCTGCGAGTGCCGAACAACTCAAAAGAAATCTTTTCCTCTTTCAAAAGTACACGGGGGCTTTCTAAGCAGTATATGTTATTTCTAAATGGCTTTTTTCATATCTTGACGTCCCTAAAATAAGGATTATAATTTAGGAAAGTCAAATCCTGTGCAATAACTCACGCACAGCGAAAGAGAATGTTCTGAAAAGTAGCCTACGAGAGAATGAGATGGATTTAATAGGCGTATTAGGATAAATGTAAAGCAAAAGCCTAAAATTATTTCATACTTTAATGCAATATGTTATATTATATCTTATTCAGTTTCCATGGTAACTAAAATACTAAAATAAAAACAAATTGTGTTATGTAATGTACTCTCGTTTCTTTCTTTTTCGTTTTATCGTGTTTCAAATCACAAATATCAAATAAGACAATGATAAAAGTAACACTTTTTTAGTTCTGTTCTGTTTAATCATGTTTTTTTTGAGAAGATACTTATTTAACTAAAACGTTTACTAAATATAATTTTATATAATTATATATTATATTTATATATTTATATATTATATATTATATATATTTATATATTATATATAATTATAATTATATTTTATATAATTTTTTATCCAATAGTCGTTTTCAATGTAACTACGAGACCAATTAGAGCAATATAATGAATATTATGAATTGAAGTAATTTAAGAAAATCATAAATGCACTTAGCTCGACACCAAATTTTAATCATAAGCAGATTGTTTAAAATTAGGTGTTCTGTCAAAAACTTTGTGGAAAATAGAGCCTTTAAAATTTTTGGTCATACACTACAATAACTGCTTCAATATAATACATTAAAGTACCTTTGTTACCTCTCCATTACCTGTTCCGCGTATAATTACTTATAACCATTAAATTTTTCCGCGTTGCCATCAAACTAATTTTCGTGGATATTACTTTAAAATATCTTGAAAAATAAACGACTTTCATACAAACTTTAATTTTAGATATCAGCTATTTAGTATTTCCTGTATTTTCAAAAACTCTAAAATCCTTTTTTTTTTTTTTATTCTAACAAAGTTCAAATATAAAGTTTTCTACGAACGTTTCTTAGGTTGCTCAAAGAGTATTAAAACCTTCAGATTTCTACGTTCTGACGTTTGGGCTGTTGGCTGTTTGTTAGTTCGTCAGAAATATGAATTTCATGGTAAAAGAGGATATATAAAATTAAGATATACGAAATCATCTCTTCCATGTACTTTTAACATATAAATTATTATTTCACTGTTTTCTTTTGAGGCCGGAGGCCTTTAAAAGGTCCATGTATATTATTATGGAATGATAAAGTCCACTTTAATGATCAGCTCGGCTTACATTGTTCAAACACACATACTCGTAACTTCATTACGAGCTCAATTGAATAAACTGTGATAGGAACGTCGAGGCGCTCTGCAAGTTGATTGCTCAAATTTCCTCTTCAACTATCACAAAGATATGGTGAATTTCTAATTGGATAAACGTGTCGTTTCCTATTTAAAGGCGACGGCGGGTGTTGCGTTTCCATTTAAATGTGACCTCTAATGGTTTCTTGGAGTCCCCTCGTGACCTCAGGTTATGATGGCTTGAGCGGGGAGGGAGAGCTCAAGTTGCGCAGGTGGTTGCGCATACGCGGGCACGCGCGCCGTCATCCAGAGTAATGGCCCATCTGAGCCCGACGCTTCTCGCATACCGACTCAATGACTGCCTAATGAATTGGCCTTACTTCAGTAGTTCCTGGGTGATACCAGCTTTTTGAATTATATAATTCGTTTAAAGACCTCCCTGGCGCAGTCGTTGGTAGATATTAAATTGGTCGCTGGGGAGGTGCCGGGTTCAATTTCCGGCAGGGAAATTTTGTATTTTCTCTGGTCTAGTATAGTGGGAGGCTAAGGCCGTAGCTAGTTACTGCCTAAATATTATAGCTGTATAGACTGCATCATCACTTTCCACCCCAAGTCTGCTACAATTGTTTGTCTATGGTCGATCAATGGCAAAAAGTATTAATGAAAAAAAATATATAGGGTTCGTGGGTCATCTATTCAAGTTGTTTTTAATTTTCACTTTACACACATTTTTAAGAAAAAAGTCTGCACTGCTGATCTAAAACATACTACAACCAACTTGTTTGACTTTTGGTCGCGCATAATATTTTAATATTAAAAAACTTTTGTCTAATATTTTTTAATTTTTACACGCTTTATATTAGCTTCACTTGTATGTTTGTTTGTAACCGACTTCTTTGGGCGCGATTTTGACCCACTTTAAACGGTCAGATTTCTTTCAAACTTTGTAGACATATCGAGGACCGATGACAATACACTAATGTGAAAAGATTATTCCAATTTTCACTATAAAAAATAAGATTTTTTACTAATTACTACAGCGCCATCTAGATCCAAATGTAAAAAACCTATGGCGTTCGCGTACCTAACAAATTCCACAGAAAACATTAAGCTACTAGATGGTAGAGGGCGTTAGCTATTACTTTTTAATGGCCTGTTTTAAATAATAATTAGAACTTGCATTTCGAGAGACGTGCACACTGAATAAAAAAAAATATTTTATCTCTTTAATGGGGGATGGGTTACCGATTAATTTTGCTCTAATAAAAATAATAGATCAAGAAAAACTAAAAAAAATCGCTATTAGAATAAACTAAAAGAAAGAAATTAGTTTAGTTTTTTATACCAAGCGTGTTTTTTTAGTTTGTTTGAACTATTTAATTTATATCTCTTTTATTCTCATTGATTAACCAATAAAATACAATTGCAGAAGCAGATTAGGGCTCGAGGTGAGTTGCAATCAATAACTAACTTGTAGTAGAATAAAAATAAAAAGTCAATTGCACTACTAACAATTGCAAAACCGCCATAGTTTTTTTATAGTAATTTTTGACTAACTTAGCAGATGGCCCACCTGATGGTAAGTGTAAAACCATCGCCTGAAACCTGCCTGAAGCCTTCTCAAGGTATGCAAAAAACACACACACCCTACATAGTGTCTTCATGTGTCCATCAACCTGGGGCGTAAAAAGAGAGCCTAATGTGTCTGTAATTAAACCGGCAACCATGACCTTCAGACCGGAACACAGCATTGCAACAATGCTTAGCGGCATAAATAAGCTTGGTGGTAGTACTTGCCTGTACGAGCTCTGTCACAAGCTCTATTACTACAATAGTAGTTTCATATATATTCAGAAATTAGTGATAGCTACCGTTATTTTCTATCGCACATGACGTCTTGATTAAATTTGTTTGTTTTATTTTCAATTTTACGTAGCGTACGTCTTAGAAATGTGTTGTGAGCTGGCGTGCCATAAATCACGCGCGATGGGCGAGTGATAGTGCTCCCGTGTGAGAGGACGTGCGCTGCGCGCGCGCAGCTCTCAGTAGCTACATACACACACGCACAACACATTACACACACGTTTCCTTGAATTCAAATTTTATTCCCCCGCCAACGTTATTAATCACACGGGCTTAGTCCGAGCGGCTCTATCATTAAACCCAAAATTGACTAAATCTGACGTTTGATTAAGAGAATATTCAGCTTTATTGGCTTTTTTAATTGTGTATTTTTGTAATAAATACGCTCAAATTACATATCTTGAATCCAAATCATAAAGAGTTGCTTCTCCTATTAACTAATCGAGTGAATAATCTTGCATGTAGCAGTTCGGGAGCCCATATTCGATTATAAACAGAATATTTAATTCGATATGCTACTAAAGAGTGGGGCAAATAAGATTTTTGGATTAATTTAATTTAGATTATTTTAGTGCGGGGGCATTGATTACAAGTAGTCGTTACCTGGTTACAAAGTTAGTTTTTATTTCGTAATAATTTTCTGAAATTGTACGAGATTAAAGACAGAAAATATGATGGCCGTAGATATGATGTTTTTACTATAGGTTGCTGCTGTTGCTGATTGCTGTTGGTAGATAGGTATTCTTGGGCATGCCTAACATGACCAAAACTTTAAATAAGACTATTTTAAAACAAGTAGGTATATTTTTTACGGTGTTTGGGCTCCGGGCGAAAAGAAAACCACTAAAAGTCCAAACATTTTTCGATTTTTTCTACCGGTTTCAGTACTAACTAGCAATTTAAATGAATTGTTGCTGGAAATGCGAATGTGTGTTTAATCAGTTTGTTTGTTTGTCCTTCCTTCACGCTCTAATTACATATGCAATTTAATTGATTTTTGGCACAGAGTTAGTGGAAAGGAATGAGAGTAATATGAGCTACTCTGTATTCTAGAAAAATAAACGGTTCCACGGGATTGGTAATCAACAGCTTGTTCCAAAATGTATATAAAGTCATCATCATCATCAACTCCTTTCTGGGCCAATGCAAGGCAAGGCTCTTCTCTCAGTATGAGAAGGGTTTGGCCGTAGTCCACCACGCTGGCGAAGTTTAATTAGTAGACATAGCACCTCTTGAGAATATTGCGGAGAACTCTCAGGCCTGCAGTTCACGATGGTTTTCTTCACCATTAAAGCAAGCCATATTGCTAAAAACGCGCATAACTTAGAAATAGTGTAGTGTTAGTGCCTGCCGGGTTCGAAATCAGCCTCCCCCGAAAGTGAAGCTGAAGTCCTAACCACTAGACTATCACGGCTTGGAAATTATTAATAATACTCAAAGTATTGGTCAGTTTTACTTTACAGCGATTTACCTATGTGTGCGGTGTTCTTGGTCGTCTTTAAATAATTTTGGCTGAGAAACCTGTCATTAGTGTCAGACGTAAAAAAGAGCTATGAAATTTATGAAATATAGAAACTAGCAGTCTCATAACAAGAACCAAGTAAAAAACAAAAAAATAGTTTTCCAAAGTAATCTTTACTGTCTATTTGTAGTAGGCGATACAAGATAACAAAAGAAGACGACTGACGTGCTAAAGTAATACCTATTATATTCGTAAGTATGATTGTGATTTCTCTCGCGAAGAGTAAACCCCTACCTACTAACTAACTATCTATATATATAAAAGAGAAAGTGTGTGGGTATGTTCCGTATAGGCTCCGAAACGGCTGGACCGATTTCAATGAAACTTTCAGGGGATCTCCAGATTGACCTGGCGAGTAATCCTGTAAAGTTTTGTGACGATCGGAGCACTGCTATTTTTGAACTATCAAACTGTCAAATACAGCTTTTATTTACTATGATGATATTCTATTATTGGGTGTAAATGGGTGTAGATGATCTTCACCCGCTCGAGAAGAGAATAGAAGAGAATTAATTCGGAGAGAATTAAATGATTTAATATATTATGGGACTTAAATTAAAAATTTAATCATGTTTTAGTTTATTGTTTAAATAAAATAAAGCAAAATCTAGCCCGGCGAAGCGGGCTGGGTACGCTAGTCCCTATCCCTATCCCTACTTATATTATAAATGTCAATGTAAGTTTGTTTGTTACGCTTTCACGCAAAAACTACTTAACCGATCCTTATGAAACTTTGTACACATATTCTTGGAAGTGCTAGAAGTAATATCCTTTTACTTTACTTTTTATCCCGACATTAAACTCGAATCCTTTGGGAGAGGAGATGAAAGTGTCTGACAATTTTACACCATACTCCGACAAATTATAACCGATTTAAATAATTATTTTTGTACTATAGAGGTTATAATATGTGTTTAATTTTGCCCAAACTTTGTGTAGTTCTGATAAATGTGGTTGGAGATAGAGGACAGAACTCCTTAGCGGACAGCAGCAAATCCCTCAATGAAGGCTTAGCGATACTGAATACTTTAATTTTTTTTAGAACTACCACTAAATTGAATGCTACATCAAAAAACTAAATCAAACGCAGACGAAGTCGCGGGCAGCAGCTAACTTTTAAACTTGTTTGATTGATATTATTCAAATAGAGATTTGACAGGCTACCAGTTTTAAGACAAAGCGATTTGCTATCTTGACTCCACTACCAATTAAGGATGTTACTATCAGTTCTATACGATCATGCTTTTGTCTGAAGCTTCGGTTACCAAAATTGACAGCTGATACCGAACCAAATTATGATTTGCCACTTGTAAAACAGGAACTTTCGAAATCCATTTAGGTTCTAATATTATAAAAACTTTCGTTGAGATGAAATTGTTTTAGGTGCAGTAGAGAATAAATAATTCAATAAGCTTTAGCTTGAAAATCCCACAGTTTTTGAGAAAATAGGCATTAACATATAGACTGACAACAAGAGTCCTGTTTCCATAGGGTGCGTAGCATTAATAATGTTTTTTAAACATGGGATTTAAGGTAACATTATTAATTTATTACATTTTATAATTTCAAATTGAGAGTTTCAAACAATTATTTTAAAGAATATATAAATGCTATCTAATTAAGAGTTTAGAATTGTATTAAGTATCATTTATTATATCTCAACTTCAAAATAACTATCGTTATTTGTTTCTACAATTTCAAGAATGTATCTTTAATATTTAAAATAGTAAAAGTATTTATAACAATATTTGCACGCCTAATTTCTGGCAAAATACGTACGGGCCTTGATTACTTTATTCTATGTTGCTACCTATGTATAGACCCTACACATTGCTACTTCAACTTTGTTTGACTAGTTGATTTATGTCGGTGAATTAGGTTCTTCTTAACTTCAAGCATAGTTCTTTCTATCTTCCTAAGTTACTTCTTATAAGAACCATAAAACAAACAAATAGTGTTAAAAATACAATTTATAAAAGTAAAGTGCTAAGGTGTTTGGATGTTCTTGTTTTTACTAGCTAGCATGCATGCTTTGGTTCTTATTTAATGGAAAAAAACCTTCCATAGTTTTAAAGATATAGGAACGTGTGTCTCGAAATCTGGCATAAAAGAGTTATGTTCAGTTTGTACCGCTAGCAGTACGAGGTTGTATGCGCGACAAGCGCGAAAACCTGTAATCATTAAAAATACTTATGAACCCCGATACCAAATGGTATATCGACATCAACGACTGTCTGTTATCTCAGATAGATATATGAGGTAATTTATTACTAGCTGTACTTTCGACTTATCACTGATATCTTATGTGGCGTCTGAATCGACACCATCCACTAATTAAAAAACAAATTAAAGAATTTGTGTCCCAGGCTGTTAATTTTTACGATCACGGTTAAGGATCATCATATATCCTACCATATCATTCACTATTTTAAGGCTAGAGATAAGGCAAACCGATTGAAATCGACGAGGTGGGAATAAAATTTCCTAAGATACATGAAACCAAAATCAAATTTGATGAACACTTTATGTTACACCAAAACGTTACAAAATAATTTAACAATAATTAATAAAATAACAAATTTATTTTAAATATTGGATAGAAGCAGGCGTTACTTTGCGAAAATCCGTGATACATTATGAAAATTAAGCTTAATTTGCTTATACTCCGGAAAAGCAGCAAAAGCAGGAGAATCTGTATGGCGTAATTTATAATTTCGCCAATTCTTATACTCCACACCAAATTGATCTTCGGCAATGTATCCTCGGAGATGTTGACTTTACAGTCAGTAGTTTTTAAGTCAACAATTATTAATTGTAAAGTCAACATCTCCTGAGGATGCTCCGGATTCGGAGCGAAGGGTGCGTAGAGGGTACATTGCCGAAGATCTGTTTACTAATTATTGTTAAATTATAGACCTTATCGCTAACAAGCAATCTCTACCAGGCTGATTGAGTTAGATGTTACTGTATTTAATTATTTATATACTATAAAAAGAAAAAGAGATGGATAGGAAAAGCCGTAACTTAAAAAGCAGGATACAAAAGGCTACTTGATTGCTTAGTATAGATCTCTTCTAGGCAACCTAAGGATTAGGCAGACCAAGAGAAGCCAAACGGTGTGGCTATTATTACATACATATTAAAAATATATTTCTATTAATTTATTTATTATTTCTATTTTATTATTTTTCGTCAAAAATCCCTCAGTGCCTGAAGACGAAAGTCTTCGAACAGTGCGTGTTGCCAGTGATGACCTATGGCTCTGAAACATGGTCGTTAACTATGGGCCTCATAAGAAGGCTTAGAGTCACTCAGCGGGCGATGGAGAGAGCTATGCTCGGAGTATCTCTACGCGATCGAATCAGAAATGTGGAGATTCGTAGAAGAACCAAAGTTACCGACATAGCTCAACGAGTCGCGAAGCTTAAGTGGCAATGGGCCGGGCACATAGTTCGGAGAAAGGATGGACGTTGGGGTCCCAAGGTGCTGGAATGGCAGCCCCGTACTGGTAAGCGCAGCGTTGGTCGACCCCCAACGAGGTGGACAAACGACATTAAGCGCGTCGCAGGTAGCCGTTGGATCCAAGCGGCTCAGAATCGTGGAACTTGGAACTCCCTACAAAAGACCTATGTCCAGCAGTGGACGTCTATCGGTTGATGTGATGATGATGATGATGATTTTATTATTACATACATATTAAAAATATAATAGAAATAATAAAAAAATGTACAACAATATACTCATTGCCATCTAGCCCCAAAGTAAGCGTAGCTTGTGTTATGGGTACTAAGAAGATTCATATATATTTTTATGAATAATATAAACAAAAACATATAATTTAGATACATATAAACACACAGAAACTGAAAACATTCATATTAATCATTCAAAAACTGTGGGAATTCCAGTTGAGGGAATCGAATCCACGGCCTTGAACTCAGAAAGCAGGGTCGCTGCCCGCTGAGCCAATCGGCTGCCAAACCCTAATTCAGATTAATTAAATTATCCAGATTATTATTTAATTACATTTAACCCGATATTCATTTACCATTGTGAACGAAAGGATAGTTTGCAACAGAAAGCATTTATACCGCGAACTATACGAATTAAAATACCATAAACTCCTTATAAATTTAAAGGGTATTGATGAGTTAATATACCGTGTGGTGACGGCTGATCGGATGACAGGTGTCATCACATCTCTTCTTCCTTCGGGTTTTGTGCTAGGTGACTAAAAGAATAGAGTGGATAACGGGGAAAGCGTCCTCTGTTCCATTACATACTATCATCTACTTCGATCTGACGTAGAAACAGCAAGACTTGTTTACTTTGCGTACTTTCATAGTGTGATGTCTTACGGGATCTTATGGGGCAAAGCTGCTGATATTGAAACTATATTCATATTGCAGAAAAGAGCTGTACGGTCAATATATAAACTTAAATCACGTGAATCCCTCCGTGAAAAATTTAAAGAAATTGGTATACTTACGGTAGCCTCACAATACATTTATAACAATATAGTATTTGTAAGACAACATATTAGTCTTTATAAACAAAAAGTGGATATAAACAGTCGACTTACAAGAAATGGTCATAAATTAGTGACATCTGCATATCGTCTGCGAAAGGTGCAGAAGTCATTTGTGGGATTGAGTATACGCTTTTATAATATGATTCCTAAGGTAATTTTGGACCTACCAATGCATAAGTTTAAAGAATGTGTTAAAACACATTTATTACAGCGAGGTTATTATACAATTGATGAGTTTCTTAATGACAAGGTTGCTTGGAAGCATCCGGCTCCGCTTTCATCTCTCACAAGATAGAAAAATGAATGTTAAAATATAAAATGTAAATTTTTGATGTTGGAAAAGAGCAACTGCTGAGTTTCTTGCCGGCTTCTTCTCGGTAGAATCTGCCTTCCGAACCGGTGGTAGAGTCACTACAAACGGACAGACTTGACGTTTCAAAAGTGCTTGTATTAGGCCTACTTGAAATAAATGAATTTTGAATTTTCAATTTTTAATTTTGATCACCAACCTAAGCGTGGGGATTATGAGCAATGCCTCCCGTTGTCAGAGGCCCTGAGTGGACTTTTAAAGGCTATTGATGATGAATAATTAAATACAACGTGTAATGAAAACCGAAATATAACTCCACAGGCTTTAGATGTACATTATTAACTGTCTTTGAGTCTTATCTGTGAAACCGAAATGCAAATAGTTTTTGAGTACACACTCTAAAAAAAGAAAGCCAACTAAGAGAGATTTTCTCTTAGTTGACCTTATAACAATTATGATAATAAACATAACAACAAAAGCTGATTAGTTATAGCAGCAAGTTCATTATAGATTGAGCTAACAATGTAGGTGTGTTCATTCATTCTAACAAATAAATACGTTGTTTCTATTATTATTTACTTCTTTGTATGATTAGATCATTTTTAATTATTTAGCTTAAACAAGTACGTAAATTGAATCAGTTAAGAATATGCCTTAGTTAAGTAACAATAATAGGAGCAATACAGTTGCCCAGTCCATTGATTTATGATAAACAATCATTATCATCTTATTTGATGTATCTATGTTCTTGTTAGGCTTGTATGGAATTAAGATGCTTGATCACAACAATCACTATCTTGTTAGGAATAACCAATTTTTTTTTAGAGTGCACCACTGCCATAGATTTTACCGAAAGAAATCAGAGGCAGCCTCAAAATCACATGACTTTAAAATCAAGTGGCTCCTGTCACTGTATTAGGTACGTGTCGCGTAGCGTATGTACTATACGCACGTCGGTTTTTTTATTTTAATATTTCCTTTTTTTTTTTTTTTTTCGTCTTAATTTTAATCTGTCTATGTATGTTCCGGGGGCGAGGGCTGGTTATCCTTAAGACAGATAAAATCTAGCTAGGATAGCCAGTTCGTCAACTCATTATATGTGCAAATTTTGATGACAGAAATAAACGATATTATTTTCAAAAGGGTTGTTATAAATAAACACTAAGATTTTATTGAATTAGTTTATACGGAAAAATAAATATGCTTCTGATTTAATATCTTTACAGGGTGATGTCCTATGAAATATACTTATGCATCATTAACAGTATTGAGTAATTTGGTTACAAATTGTATATCCTACCGAACTACTCAGTCGACGTTTTGTTTTGTTACAATTCGACCTATTAGATTAAACCTGTTCGGGATTCTTAGTCATGGATCAGTGACGGGAACTCTTTTGGCAACGGCGTGTGATGAGATCACCTTAAACCCAAAATAAAAACATAAGTATGTTTTATAAAGCCGCCCACTGTAAAGATTTGAAAACTATTATGGCAACTTATGTTACGAACCGGTTATCACTTTGCTAATTTGTCGTCCAGACTGTTTCTGTGCTGCTTGAAGTTTAAAATAATGAACCAGAAATTATGTTAGTAAAAAGAGCTCGGACGGTTTCACTGTGTTGTGGGCGACTCATAGTAATCACAGTATTCTCCTATTAGAATGTATAAATTATGTTTTTTTTACAATATTCTTATGATAAACAAGTAACACTTATAATTATTTTTACAATAAATATTAACATTAAGTAACTTATGTACAAATTGTGCTATGCGCAGGTCAATTCTCTTATATTGTAATGTAATGTTATTCTTTATAAAGTAATATAAGTATATGGGTACAGTTCGTGAGTTTTGACAGTTACAGCTTGAATATAAAATTTTTAGTTTAGTTTTTTTTAATTCCCACCATGAGGCAAAAAAAATCCAAACCGGCGAAGCCGTTTCTAAAATTTAGCGATACTAATTAGCAATGCGTTTTCAAAGATATATAGATGACTTTTTCTTGCCCGCTACCTCGTTAACGTGGAAATTTTGATGTGTAGGTATGCCTATGTTATTTTCTGACTCATGAACTACCACTATGCAAAAAATTTAGTACTCTCGCTATGTGAAAATCAAAAATCTGTCTATGCTACGGGAATCGTACCTTTTTCCAGGATAAAATGTCTTACTCCAGTTTATAATTTATTATGCAAAATTTTATCCAGACCCGTTTAGCTCTTCTATTGTGATTGAGTAACAAAGTTAGTTTGTTTGTCCTTCCTTTACGCCATAACTAAGAAACCAATCCACTCGATTTTATGGCTCGATGTAAGTAACATAGGCTACTTTTTATCCCAGGAAAAGAAACGGTTCCCACGGGATTAAAAAAAAACCCGTAATAAAAGCGGGCGAAGAACAGCTGGTAGATAATAATAAAAGATAAGATAGATACGTAGATAGATATATAATGAGCAAACAAATTAATTTTAGCCCGCAATGGAGATGAAATGTAGTCTCAAGTCATACGCACAGGGCGAGCGAACGCGTGGCAAATAGTAGGGACCACCGGCGCAGAGCGGTGCTTTACTTACAACGATTTATTGTTATAAAAATAATGTATCATCGGCCGACGGCGGCCGACACCGCACAATGGCCGTAACAAGCCCGTTCGTGTGCTGCATTAACGGGTTGAAAGCATACAGCCATGCTTCAGTCTGATATAGGAAGCTACGCTATTACATTCATCATCCTATTAAATCCTTCATTCATTCGTATCTGTTATAGTTCCCTCTAGTTAGTGCAATTGGCCTTGTCATACTATTAGGATGCAAAACAAAAAAAAAATTATTTGGTACACCACGATTTTTATTTTTAAGAACAATTTTTTCTAAGCATTTGCATCACAAGAATTGATGCTCTATTTTTTTTGCAAGTTTTCTGTTTTACGGTGGTGTAGTACTGTAAACGCACTTTTAAAACGTCAAGTCTGTCTGTTCATAGTCACACAGATTTGACCGAAGGGAATCCTGCAAGGAACTTAGCTGTTGGTCTTCTCTGATTCTATTACGTAGCTTGTCGGAATCCTGGTAGGGCTAAGAATAATTTTTAAAACGGTAAAACTTCATTGGCTTTCAACGTACTCAAATTCTATAAGTAAATAAACAAAAATTCTGGTTTTAAGTTTACGAAATATTCATCCTGCTGCGATATATGTTTTGATATGTCTGACTGTAGAAATAATAAAATTATGTAACTAGAGTGTGTACTTCATTATTTTATTATTACTAAATGGTATATACGATGGTATAGCCTGAAGTACGACGCTGGCATTAAAAAGGCAATACATTTAAAACTAAATCAAATTGATCGATGTTCTAACTCAGCAGTTTTTGATCTAAACGCAAGCAAGCTCAGTAGCATTAGTTGATAAAGACGCCAGACATGCGGTCTGGTCTTTTTCTTATTAGAATGGTTGGAAAATGAGCAAACATGTAACTTTAGTTCATAGGGACATTATGAAGCATAAGTTTTTTTAAGCGAAACTTTCTTAGATTCGTTGTGATTAGAAACTCGATAGAACGAAGATGCGTCATGATAAAGAAATATAAATGTATAGTAGATAATGAGATATAACAATATTTGAGAAGAATAATATTTTACGTTAAAATTTTGAAAAACTTTTAAGCTTGGAAAAAAGATATTTAAAAAAAAAAAAAAGCTTGGAAAGAATTGTAAAACCTTACATCTATCCTTATACTCCTGATCTCTCTCTACGTCGTGTTCCTCATTGCTGAGGGTCGTGACCCCTTCCACTAACAACTTTTTGGACGATTTTGTGCCATTTGACTCGGCTTTGAGCAACGTTTAAAGCCGTATGCACTTTGGTGTCGAGAGCACTGCGGATTTGATCCGACCAACGAATCGGGCTACGTCCTCGTGGTCTCTTACTACTCCTGATACTCCTAATACTCCTAATACTCCTGATACTCCTGATACTCTACATAAATCTCAATCTCTCGTAGGCTACTTTACGTAGAAGTTTTTAATTGTACATAGGATGTTTTTATACAAGGTTCCGTTTCACAGGTAATTTTTACTTAGATACAACATCGACGCGGCTTCACAATTCAGCAATGGCACTAAAATAATGGAATAAAGAAAATGTTCGGTAAGTACAATAAATAATTATTCATTGAAAGCTTTATGGAACAAACGAGTACTTAAGCGGTTTAACGGCGGTATCCATCATCCTTTGGAATCTATAACTAAATATTGTAAAGTTCGAATTGGCCATAATATTTTATTCCCATTTTTGCAATGACGCATGCACGATCCCACTTTTGAATGTAATTTTTCACATTTGCAGTTTTATCTAACCTATACTTTTATTTTCATAGTGGGAATATTAATCCAAGATGTTACTTATTCCCAATACCTTGATGACCAATTTCTGAGCACCGATCGACTTCACTTAGGGTTAACTATTCGCCTATCGCCCAAAAGAAAACATTAGGTGGGTAAGTGACGGTCATGAGCGAACCGCCTTCGCCAGATTTTCCGGCATCGGATCGGTTAGGAGTTCGTCATCCTCTCTTTACTGTTCTCTCTGCCAAATGGATGGAGACCTCACAAGACAGAACCCAATACCAACTAATCAAAGTAGTTGCTACGGGGCACCATATAAAACTCCTAATCACATGTCGATACTTCTTTGTCGGTGAGGTAGTAACCAGCTGATTAGACTAGCTAGCTAACTTAGAAATGTCGAATTTCTAAATTGACCCGTAAACCACGACCACTAAAGCTCTAGATAAACGCTGAATGTGATATATTCGTATTTAATGACTCTTTTAATATTAATATTTCTATATTGATTTATATGCTGTTAAATTGCTCATAATCTCGTACCCGCTTTGCGAATTGCCAATCTGATACGAAACTGCAATTAAATTCTATTAACAGTTCCTCAGCAACGTGTAATTAAGCGACAACGTAGGCCTGAAATATCTCTCATTCTTATTTAAAGGGGCAGAACCGGAGTGAAGTTATGAAGTTTTGTTGCAATAATTATATAGTGCGAACCGTTCAGGCAGGTTAGCTGCCGCTTTCCTATCAGATAGTGTGGTGACACTATCTACCTATAGAATACCTATGCACTAAAGCTACTCATATTATACTCGTATAATATATACGAGGTTCTGTGTTCTTGTCTAAACGGTTAAATTTTAAATTTATTTGTTAAGAAGTGTTCAGTACCAGAGAGGAAATTGACACTGCTTACTTTAGGTCGCTGGTCCCAGTCAATATTGTATGTTAGTGTTAAAAAAAAACCTTGGAGCGGCGTGGTGGGTCTATGCTATTAAACCTTCTTTAATGAGTTTTTTTGTATATGTATTATTTTTTTGTTATACGTTTTTGATATATAAATAGTGACCATCTTTTTTACATCCACCTAGTGGCGTTACATTGATTGCTACCCAGAGGAATCCTCTTTCATAGAAGATAAGGTCGTGATAAAGCATTATAGCATTGTCACTGTGATAGCTGGCGTAATTACAGGCACATATACACAGACACAGTAACATCTACTTCTAAGATTTATGGACTCAAGGCGCCACTTTGCAGGAAGTGTCTGAAAAGTGACGCCCTGCGAAGCGTTGTTCTGTCAACTTACCCTCAGGTTCATTTGCTTGGTCCGTAAATTAAAAAAAAAATATGACTTCTGTAACACTAGCCCCTAAGCATTCAGGTACGACTAAAAACACTTTTAACTCAAATAATCCAAAAATCTAAATGAATCCACAGGTAAGTAATCTTGATCGCGTGTACTCGTTTGGCTGTTTATTACGAGTACAAGTTTCTTACGAGTCATCTAGATTATGAACATGCTTTATGTGAAGAAACTGAGACTGTAGTAATTACACAACTTGTCAAACGCAGATTGATAAGTGATATTATACGAGGGACCGGTTAAAAATTAATTCATGTTAAAAATAAAGGATGGGGTTTCAAGTTTGTGTAAAGGTAACCGGTGTGACGAATGGTGATCGGTGATGTCAGGCCAGTGTCAGCTAGTGTCAGCGGTCTCGGCTGATAACGCGGCGGTGCATCAAGCTACCGCAGCGATTTGATTGCGAATGATAAATAGAATATTTTTAAACAAAAAAAAATCGATAGTTATTTTTAACTAAAATGCATAAATCCAGCTTGAATAATATGTGCTACAACTAGCCTTCATCCGGACAACAAATTTTCAACTACTGCGTTAATAAGTGACACTAAAAAGTAATTGAAAGATTGTTCACATAATAGGACATGTAATGAGTGAGGAGTGTAGTAGTTATAATGTTGAGAATGTAGCGCACGGTAAATTGTTTTATTATTGAACCGCGATTCTGCCGGCTCTATTGATGTCGCTAATTAATTGGGAACACTACCGACTATGTCGAAATAACTTGCTGATTTATTGTAGATGAAATGTTTCTGGATCTATGAGGGGCTCGTGTCATTAATTTTGTTAATTATTGCCCGCTGACGGTCGACGCGCAGTGTTGCAAGTTACAAAAGCGGCAAATGAGAAATTGTTGGAACGACATCTATCTTGTATTCGTAATATGTTGAAGTTAGAATAATAGTTCGGGTCGCGTGCTATTGAAAAGTAAATGAGTTCAATTTTCACGCTTGTCTTTTGTTGCCAACACCTGTAATAATATTATGAAGTTTCACAGCGAATCTGTGAAATACAAAATTCCAACCAATGAATGAACCAACTATACAACATATTTTTAATCCCCGACGCAAAAACGACGGGATATTAGTTTGACTTGTGTGTATGTGGGTGTGTCTGTCTTTTTGTGTGTCGCAAACGAACCGATGAACTGATTTTGATTTTGTTTTTTTTTGAAAGAGAATAAATCAGGAGTCTCACATAGCAGACTATGTGATTGAGCTATGTTTGGTGAAAATTAGTTCAAGATGCAGCCGCTACAAAATGGTGGATTCCATATTTGTTCACAACTGTAATCCGTCATTTGAATTTTTTTTGGTTTGATCTGGTGAGAGGCCTCAGCCGTGGCTAGTTACCACCCTACCGACAAAGATCATGCCGAGGTAACAGTTTAGCCTGCTATCATTATAGACTGCATCATCACTAAATCTAAGATGGTAGCTTTCTACGCGCAATCGTACCGGAACACTAATGCTGTAGATTGGTAACAGCCAATAAGTCCAGCCAAGAGATAATTCAGCAATTAAAAATTCCCAAACTTCCCCCACTGGATTCGAATCCGGGCCCTCCCATTTTATAGGGCCCCGCTGCCAGGTAGAACTGATTTATTTATTTGTGGTGTTCCGTTTTTCCGCCTCACATAAATAGTTTTTCTATAGACGGTTTTTATAGGCTAATTTGAATTATGAGCTTTGATATGGTACACTCGAGCATCCGTACGCTCGATGCAGCCTATATTACAATACAATACAGTTATGTAATGGTCGTGTGTATGGAGTATAATGGAATTTAAATAAAAAATGTTTTCTTTATATCAGTGGGGCATTGTTGCGCGACAGTAACGGTGGCCACACGCGCGCCACCGCCACTTTATGGCGGCCATTAGACCGCTCTTTATATGTCACGACCTATGACATTTTACTGGGTATTTTGCTATTAGTAGAGCAAAAATGGGCCATGTGGTGACGGTAGATAAATATAAATATACTACGACACACATCGCCATCTAGTCCCAAAGTAAGTGTAGCTTGTGTTATGGGTACTAAGATAACTGATCAATAATTAATTTTTATGAATGGTATATATAAATATTTATAATATATTGATAAACACCCAGACACTGAAAAACATTCATGTTTATCACACAAATATTGTCCAGTTGTGGGAATCGAACCCACAGCCTTGGACTACAAAAGTTGGGTCGCTGCCCACTGCGCCAATCGGCCGTCAAAATCAGAATACAATATCACCAAGCCTCCTCTTCGAAAGGGAATATAACTTGATCGTTCAGCAGCGTCCTCTGTTCTTCTACTACCATTTACTGATCACCAACCCGATCACCAACCCGTTTGCTCAGCGTGGTGATTATGTAAGAAGAGGCCTTTAGTCCAGCAGTGAACTATTGTAGGCTATTGAGAGCAAAATTATATTACAAGGTTAATTACTAAAAATTATAAGTTGTGACATGAATATTTACATTATATATATAAGAAGCAAGTAACGCCTTTGCAGAATTTGCTAAACTGCGCGAAAAAGGTGTTATAACTTCTTTAATGTTAGGAACATTAAAGAAGTTATAACACCCCACACTGAACAGATCTTCCAAAATGGACTCGCTACCAAAACCCAGCCTAAGGATATTACCCACACAGTAAACTTACTTAGCAATTATTAATTTGTTTGTGTTTTTGTGTCGGCCCAACTACTAATTTTAATGAAAGTTGGCACTCTAAATGACCAAAAAAGACTCCAATAGAAATTATAAAATAACCTTTGTTACGTTTGCAGGCCAGGTTCATCATATCCTACGTTGGTCAAACTATCTCAATTCAAAATATGAATTTATATCTAAAATTTAAAACTTTTATCCTGGAATTTATACAAAAGCGTATTAATGGTAGATAAAGCATAATCAATAAATTACAAGCCAGGGTGATTCTTATCTTGGTTCTACTGTAGGCTTTTTTATACTAGCTAAGCAAACTGAACATAACTGAGTCAATCGTTTTTAATCGGCGCAAACATCGATTTCGTTGTTTTTATTTAAAAGGTTTTCCCAAACTTGTAAGTCTTATTCTTCTTAGTACCGCACAAAATGGTGGATTTTGTGCCGTGCTAAGAAGCTCCCTCAATATGGGTATCAAATTAAAGGGCTTGACTAGTACACTACATTAAAGGTCAGGGGATTCTTAAATTTTAAATTTATATTTTACTAAAACGTTAGCTGTAAAGCGGATTCGATCCGATCGGACATACATATAACTTACACTAGATCATTGTTCGCTCTTAAATTTGTTTTCATTTGATAAGAGCTACTTCAGCTTACCTACTACTAAAACGTATGAATTGTATCATATCATTTTGTTTTGTGCATCACCCGCCTCCACTTTGTTAAAAGATTTGATTGTTTTATTTGAAAATACATTTATCATTTATTTTATCGAGTCATAAGTGCATTGTGTTATGGTCAAAGATTGCCGTACCCATAGGTGATCTAGGTCAATAGCTGACTAAAATGGAAACACCATTATCTCGACAGTGGTATAGAAGAATGACGTAAGTCCGCAGCACTAGTAGCCATTATGTGTGTTCACACTTGTGCGCTTCCATCATCGTCTTGAGTTTTCAGTTTCAAAATATTATTTTGCGTTTGCGCATGCATTATTGGTATGTCAGTATATGCAGAACTCTGAGTACACGCAAATATGTAATGTGCCAGTCATTTGATTATTTATTTATTTTTCTATCTTGTTAGTACTGCAGGGACATTTACACTGAATAGTTGGAACTAAATTATTTATGGATAACTATAAAATAAATGAATGAAGTATGTTATAGAAGATGTGATAATATTGATTATTTATTATTATTATTATAACAAGATTTAATTTAGTGTACTATGGTGGTAAGTTCCCAGCAAATATTGTTTCATTGACCGGTTTTCATTGACAGAAGTCATTCAATATCCTCAGAGTACCTCAATAATTCACGGACCAAATATAGTATTACTATGCTCAACAAATATGCTGATCTTATTATTTGAAAAATAATTCGCGAAACCATATAATAGAAATCTCATAAATAAGACACAATAAAACATTTTATATCGAAAACAATAATTTTCAATCGTCATTTTTAGGCATAAAATATGCTTACATAAAACGGTCAGTTTAGTATCAAAAACGATTTTAAATATGTAGATAAACCATAACTAAACATATAGGTAAACTTTTTTCTAACTTAAACCTATGTAGAGACTGAATTGAACCCCGACTTTTCACTTCAAAAATTAAAATAAAACATGCATGCGCCACAGGAAATCAAGACGAAGGCCTATGCGCACAAGTGTGTACACACTTATTCACTACCATCATTACCTTCGTTGTTCGATGGATGTTATCAATTACGGTTACTTTAATGATGCATAGACAAGACTTGTCCTTTGTAAAGATTGCAATCACAATATGTCATTCTTCATCTCAGAGTCGATTGAGTTGTATGTTAGTATTTTAAATAGATACAACTGGCTCGTTGTTCCAGAGGTTAGCATGTTCCGATCTCGAGGACCTAGTTTCGATTTCTGGGTCTGGGTTGTTAGGTTCTTATTTTTCTTTCTGTCAAGCAATAGCTTGCCATAGCCAACTCAATTTTCATTTTCACGAACGATTATGGCCAACTGGCGCAGTGGGCAGCAACCCTGCTTTCCATGGCTGTGGGTTCGATTCCCACAACTGGAACATGTTTGTGTGATGAACATGAATGTTTTTCAGTCTGGGTGTTTATTTGAATTTTATAAGCATTTAAGTACATATTATGCATAACAATTTTCATCAGTCATCTTAGCACCCATAACTACGCTGTTTTGGGGCTAGATGGCGATGTGTGTATGGTCGTAGTATATTTATATTTACGTACATTTTCCCCGATAGATTACCTACGTCAGGCTGCTTCAGAGATATTTGAAAAAAAGTAATAGAGATAATATGACGATTAAATGGATGCATTATGTAACTTTCACGATAGTTTCTATGAAATCAATTATCAAAATAACAGCTCCAAGTTCAGAAGTTGCAGCTCAGTTGGCTGAAGGCGTAGTTCACTACGTTGGCCCATTACAAATTGATAGACTTTAGACGCCCCTAAGCACATTATGGAAGACTATCATGTACGTCTTTTCCTTGCGATATTTTTCTTGATATATAATTGCCTTGAATGCACATAACTCAGTTATAGGTGCTTGCTTGGGATCTGTCCCCCGAAAGGTAAACTGAAGTTGTAACCTCTAGGTTATCACCGCTAAAAGTCGCAATATATAATAATTATTTATTAGGGTAGAAATAAAAGCAAGAAGCATATAGAATGGCAGCATCAAGATCGGAAGCCGCAGCAGACTTAGCTGTAGCCCATTAGAAAATTATGGCGTAGTCTGAGACATGTAGGTTTCCTTGCGTTGTTTTTTAATTACTTAGAAAGCACATACTTAACTCTAAAATGTAATAGGTGCGTGCCGGGTATCAACGTCGGTACCCCGAAAGGTAGGTTGAAGTCCTAACCACTAGGTTATCACAGCTATAATTCGCTGCAATCCTTCTTAATATTATTAATGCAAAAGTGTGTTTGTTTGTCCTTCGTTAACGCCCGGCCAATTAATTTTAGTATAAAGTTAGTTTAAAAAGACTGAGAGTAACATAGGCTACTTTTGATCCAAGAAAAACGGACGGTTCCCATGGCATTTGTAAGAACACCGTACTAAACGCGAGTGAAGAACGCGGGCAAACAAACATAATAATTAGGGTAGAAGTAAAAGCAATAAGCTTGTACAATTACCTACGAGTGTTCAGCGGAGTTCTACGGTCAAGACACGACGCAGCGGCGGCGCGGCGTTCGATACAGCCACTAATAGCAATATTGCCGCGCGCACTCACGACCCGCCATTACCCAATAAAATTAATTTTACTTAATAATCGATTATCGGTTATTGGATGTAGTCGTATGGTTTCGGAGGTCGTGATGGATCGGTGGCGCGGACCCCCCGCGCTGCTCGCCGCACGCTCCGTTCGCGAACACGATCCGTCGGCAAGCTCACTGGACACAGTAGGCTCCTAATATATCTTTAATTACGTTAAGCTAGATAGATAATGTAGAATGTATATCATTACAACTGTTTTGTTACAGAATGGATAGATTAATTGCTTATTTGTGGCTACGAGTAGCTATTAAAAGAGTAATATGAGCGCATTCGATTGCAGAACGCTGCAGGCTAAAATGTGACCTAAAATAATACGTGGCCCGTGGCCATAATGTTCAGTTGACGAAATGAAATTAATAATAACCTAAAAAAAACTGAAATTCTACCACAGTTTACGTGAACTACATCAACCACAATATTAATTATTTTATACTAAAATTTTAATATATTACTTAGAAAACCGTACTACTTATTTGCGTTAGCTAACTTAACAATTTTTATTATATGAAACGGAAAACTATTAAGTCAGAAATTTGGTAAAGAATAACACATTTTTTGATTGCCGTGAAAAATGTTTGAACTTCATTTTGGCTACCTTCATGTTTTATCTATACTGATAAAGGAAACTCTTCTTAGGGTTTTCGATTCAGTTTCAGGTTTGTGTTTCATAATAAATAAGGTGCGATAAGACTGTAAATTTAATGGAAAATTTCACTGCCTGACTGATCCAGCAACGGGAAGCTCAAACCACTGGACTATACAGCTGACTACAACACGGTTCGGGCAGAAATTTAGCTGGAATAAAGATGCCATTGCCAGTGCTACTTTATGCCATGCCGATGATAGATCAGTCAGTTAGTGAATAATAAGAGAGAGAAAATTTTAAAAACCAACTTTAACGAGAACGAACTAGTTGTATTAATAGGTTATTTACAAACACATTTGCTGCAAAATTATAGTTCTAATAGAGTCGACCATAACATTGTCAAAGGTAAGTGCTCTAGCAGTAAGGATGTTTAAATCCCACAGTACGTTATTAACAACCTAGTGGAGTTATTGTTGTCATATTAAAATATCGGAACTTAATAAAGTGCTCTAATTTGAACGTTTACGACATTCTGCAATGACGGTACTCCATCGTAAAGCAGGTATTTATGACGACAGTTTGCCAGACACGAAACATACATCAAAGGCAATAAATGATTACCATACACAACTAACTTGTAGACAACATGCATTTTATATACATACGCAAGTTGCTGGAGTATGGTAGCGTTGCCGCTTGACGATGCATCGTCTGATCGGGCGGTAATAGCCAGCCTTGTAACCCATCTATAACGAATTTCTTATTCATCGATATTAATATGAGTACATGACAACCGTCCGCCGCGTACAAATGAGCGGAGCCGTTCACAACGGATTATATTTATGTGAACATCTCCTGATCCGCAATTAGCGCTGCCACTATGGCAAGACATGCGTACAAAGCGCATGCGATGAGTTGTGCGTAATTTGCATATACAGGAGTAAGCATAGATAGTTCTTAGGCAAATATAGATTCTATTTATCCAAATGTACGCAAATCAAATTACTGTGTGTTATTTCAGAATGTCTTATTAAAATTCACAACTCAAAATTGAGTAGACATACTCTACGCAGTTTTGAAATTCTGTAAATATGTAGTCAATCACTGTTTTAGTGACTCTACCACCGGTGCGGAAAGACAGAGAGAAAACTGGTGGGCGTGACACTGAGGGACTATAAGACAAGTAAATGGCTTTGCAAAAAGCAAATTTGCAGATATAGCAAGACTACTTGTCTTGCTACATCTGCAAATTAGCTTTATCCAGCTTGCGCATCTTGAATAGACGTGTACCAGACATATAGCTCGGAAGGAGAACTTTTGGTGTCTGTCTCTTTGAGCCCTGGGGCTCTTCTCATGGCGAGTTTTCACGCTCGCCCCGCTCCTCCGGTGACGCCGTAGCAACCCCTCAGGTGGTTATCGACAATTGTGCATCCGAAAAAGACTATTGGTGCAGTTGTCTCCTCGAGCGGAAGCCATAGGGAGAAAAGCGCCCTCAAGGACGGTCACAAATACGCTGGAAGGACAACGTGAAAAAACGGTTGGAGTGGATTGGACAGCTCAATGTCGCGAGAAGGATGTTGAAGGAGTCCTTCTTCAACATCTTACATTCCTCGTGACCAATATGGTCGAAAAAGGCTGAAGAAGAATCACCATTATGAACCCAATCTCTCATCTCTGAGAAGGGATTATTAAGCCAAGGTCCACCGAGCCAGTCCAGTGCAGGTTGGTAGACTTCAAAAGGTCTTGAGAACAATGTGGAAGACTTTCTGACATGCATATTTCCTAATTAGAGATGTGTACCGGGGATCGATCGATCACTGATTGTATTTAAAATCGATTGATAAACCTTTGTTATAAATAAATCTTTTTGTTGCTGGCCATCAAATATTGCGCACGCTTGGAATTATGTAGATCGCATTTAATTGAGTAGCCCTGTAAATAATAATTTAATGACTTTGACCTCTCGTTTGATCTCATAATGCACACGGAAAGACGTATCGACCTCATTAAGAGGACGACACGGTTTCTTAATGGACAGTGGACTGTTTTTTTTTTTTTCTGTTTCGTCTTGTTGCTTCAGTTTATCGCGACCACCTCTTAATCTATTTATTGTAACTGATTTAAACTTTGATACATAATTTAGCCACACACTGCGTTTTATTTTATTACGATTAAAGTAAGCTGAAAAACGGAGATTTAGCTTGTGATTATATTGTGATAACCTGTGTGACCTTTGTCAACAGGCACATGCATTATGTAATGGAGTGAGCTTCCTTACAAGAGCAACCAATGTAGTCGTAGTTCTGACCTTTAAAATGAACGCTGTGACAGCGATTTAAAAGTGAATGGAAATATATCTCAGAGCTTTTGATAAATTGGTGGTGCTATACATTGGTGAAACTACTGTTGAGTGAATCAATGAATGCATGAAAACAATTTATTGTAAACCGCAGAAAAAAATAGAAATACAATTGCAGCAAGTTTCATAGAGGGTACAAATTATTTTTGTTATTATTAATTTCTTCTGCCACGCACAGCTGCTATTTGCGGAGTTATGTTTATTTATATTTATTATATTTTATGTACAAAAGGCGGCCTTATTGCTTGGTCTCCGCCAGACAGCCTTAGGATATATATATGTTCGTTTTTAATTTAAGCAATTTTAACATAATTTGCTTCAACGCAGAAGGAAAACATCGTGAGGAAACCTGCATGCCTGAGAGTACTCCATAATGTTTTCAACGGCATGTGAGGTCTACCAGCCCGCACTTGGCCAGCTTGGTAGACTACAGCTTGAACGCTTCTCATTCTGAGAGAAGACCTGTAATGGGTCGATAATGGGTTTAGAATGAGTTGATAATGATGATGATTATTAATTTAAAAGACGAGCAGTTTCAACCGACAGACTTCTACCGGTGGACAAAAGTATTCTAAAGGCATATAGTGGACGTCCGTAGATGGAAATGATGATGATAAAAGATGAAATACCTGGTTGAATAGACTCCGCAAGACTTACGCATTTTGTGAGATATGTTCATATTCCAAGATTTGTGCTGCTTGTATTCAGTAAGCAAACATGACTCGTTGGATGTTATCATCATCGAATGGATAAAAGAGTATCCTATTTTCATCTGCATCTCTCATCTTTTTTGACAGCCACTTGGCCCAGTGGGCAGCGACTTTCTAAGTCCAAGGCCGTGGGTTCAATCCCAACAACTGGAAAATGTTATCGTGATGATCATGAATGTTTTTAAGTATCTGTATATTATTGTGTTATGTTTATTATGTTCATAAAAATATTCATCAGCTATCTCAGTACCCATAAAACAAGCTAAGCTTACTTTAGATGGCGATGTGTGTATTGACGTAGTATATTTAAATAAAAAAAGGATATTTATTGAATCTCCATAATGCTTGGCTGCATTGGTTAAGTCTAAGACGGATAACAAAAAAACAAACATACAAAAGAAAAACGAACAACATTTTCGCATTCATAATATTAGTACTGCAGTTTGGATTTCGTAGATCGCATGTCTAATTTACGTCAGCATGGGACTCAGTAGGTATCCGTCTTGGAACTTTTATTAGTATTTAATCGACATGTCTAGCGGACATGTAATCACATAGGGCTTTGCCCACATTATTAGTAATAATAATTATATTTTTAATAAACTTTTTGCTTATAAAACCCATACGAAGGGTTTAGTTTCACAATATGTCTATTTCTGTTACACTTTGTAAGCTCGTAACGATCTCCAAATTAGGGTCACTTTCACCAGATGACTATCTAACTATTTAAAACGCGGTAAAATATTCTTTTAATGACCACCCTAAATGTATTTTATTAGACACGAGAAGCTGATACTTCGGGATCGGCTTTGCCTCTAAATGATATAGATTAAAATATTGTACATACATTCTCTTTTATTGCGTTTTAAAATTTTTAATTTTACATTTAAATTAATTGAGCGCAAACAAGATCCAGTTTACGAGGTAAAAATACAAGCCTCGTTACATATTGAATTGTGACTACTAATAGAGTCCGAGTTAGGTAGGTTCAGCATTTAAAAGCGTTTAAACTGCATTAACGATGAAAGCCGTTTTTCATCAATTTTATTGCTATGGATAACTCGTAAACTTTCCAAGGCTACGTTTTAATTATTAGAACAACTGAAGTATTAAATGTCTGTCCGTTATTTTAAGCTATTGCTAAATCTCTTTTATTTATTCCACTGTTTACGCGTGACATTTTATTGTTTCTAGGCTGAGCTGCGTACATTACGTTTAATAGCCCGGTGCGATATTGCCGTTTTGAAATATCGTTAATCCAATCGAGCCGGATAAGTAATTCCTCGCCTGCAGCGAGTTACATGTACATTTAGAGTCTTTTCAAAGCGGTTAATAGCATCCCTAATGCGCTTATTAGATCTGCCGTCTCATTTTATTTACAAAAAATAAAATAATTACACAGTAATATTCAGAGTTAATGGTCTTCGTGATATATTTATTGCTTTTAATGTGCGCGCATGTAAGAGAGCGCGGACGACATTATATATTAATACGAACATATTTTTTCGATAAATATTCATGAGCGATAGAGGCATTGCGATACATTACAAGGGCCATAAGTCAACGAAACGTAGCGCTGCCCATGACTGGCGCCTCGGCCGGTCGACGCGCGACCCTCGCCCGTAATGTGCTGTACCCTGTACGTTCGAAATCGTTGAGACGCTATCGAGTTTTTTTTTTTTTAATTAAAGATAGGCTAGTGCTTGAATACAATTATGCCTGATCGAAAGCAGTGATGAGGTGTGGACTAGAGCGCGCACGCCTAGAATTAATATTCAATTTTGCCTTGAAGGTAGGTTCTCTAGTTCTTACACGTGGCAAGAAACAGGGTTACACGTTCCCCACCTAAATGCTACACTTAACGTCAACGCATAAAAAAGTTTGCAAACGTTCCGCGAAAAGCGCTACCTGCAGAAGTGCGGACGAGTCTGAGATTTAATACAAGGTAGAAGAGATTATTTTTACTCTAACGTTAAAGTGCTTCGATTCTCGAAATTGACTATTTGGTTGCAAACGTACAGATCTCAGACTAAGGGTACTGGTGTCTGTACGCTCTAGTACATTATTCACGGTACGCTTCGCTTCGTCTCGTCTAGCGACATGTCGACACAGTGCGACTTCATATTTTTTATGACGTTTTTATTCGTTTACAATGTCCACACATAGTTTAACTGTTGGAGCCATGAAATTATTGTTTTAGCGGTGTATACGTTGTTAATATCATTACAACTGACGGGTACTTAAAATATGTTTTTATTACTTTAAATATTTTAATGGCAGTGTACTTGTGGAAGTGGACCTTGTTTGGGCACGTTAGGGGGCAAAATCGGTGATACCAGAGATATATATTTTGTAGAATCTACTAAATGTGCCTTTCCGTAGTCACAATATGTCCACCGAGTTATGGTTCACTTTAAGGCGTTATCGTAACGACGTGCACATGTGTTCACGTCGATTCCATTTATGAATATTTAAAATAACAAAGGACTTAAAATATTTACACATTTGAAGTCTTTTGATTTGATTTTCCATTTTACGGAAATATGTAAATGAAATTACGTCAGTGAATGTTCACTTAAACATTGTGTATCTGTATGCCTTAGCTAGTTTTAATTAAATACTACGCATTAAGTATATAAAATTTACGTATAATGTTTCAAATGAACTGTTATTTAAATTGCATAGTAAAATTACATAGATAACGGGGTTGGTACACCATACTATACCTATGTAACTGAGGGTTAGAAAATGAATAAAAGGTGTTTCGTTGGTCTTAGATAAGTAAGTAAATAGTTTTTTAAATTCTGAAGTGTGATCTGTGACCTCTGATTCTGCACACTTTCTTTTCCACTAGGTATAACTTGCAGTTGGCCGCGTTCTTTGTTAATTACTTGTTTTTATACAAATCCCGTGGGACCCGTATGCCTTTGTTACTTTCCGTCCTTTCAACTATATAAAAAAAAGGTTGCCTGTTTATCGGCTTTTTACAGGGTATTGTTTGTAGGCCGATTGGCGCAGCGGTCAGCGGCCCTGCTTTCTGAGTCCAAGACCGTGGTTTCGATTCCGACAACTGGAAAAAGTTTGTGTGATGAACATGAAAGTTTTTCAGTCTCTGGGTGTTTATATGTTATAAGTATTTATGATTATTATTCAATAAAAATATTCATCATTAGTCATCTTATGGTACGCATAGTATGACGCTTTTTAATATACTTCGGTAAGAGAACTCAGGAACTGCACAATCTTGTTCCTCCGTTATACCACAGAGCAACGAAACGCTGTGAGCAGTGGAATCCTTATGTGATTGAAATACATTTAACGCGCCCGATACGTTTCTATCCACGTTTCTGATACGTACCGCTAGGATGTGGAACGTTCTCCCTTCAACTATTACCTGCCTCGGATAACTTGAGTACCTTCAAGGCAAGAGTGAATAGGCTTTTTCTAGGTAAGCCTGCTCCAATTTAGTCGCTAAGCGCTGGCCTATTGTTACAAAAAAAAAACAAGTTAATTGGTTTCCGAGTTAGAGAGTAAAGGAGTATTAGTCAGAATAGATAAGATAATAATTGAGTTAGTTAAAATAAAAATGTTGCCGAGTTCAAATCAGAAACAACCCAACTTTTTCACTGAACAATTTCATCCTTATACCGTAAGAAAAGTTAATAATTTCAAATTAAGTAAAAAAAAAACCCTTCTTTCAATATAGTCTGTGCATTATTCTATACCCGCCGTGGCGGCGGCCATCTTGAACTGACGTTCAATAAACATAGCTGTGCTTACACTTCCGACTAGTTCACGACTAATTCAATAAAATACACAATCAAAATCGGTTCATCCGTTCAAGAGCTACGATGCCATCACACACACACACACATTCGCGGTAAACTTATAACACTCGTTTTTGCGTCGGGGGTTAAACATATAATCGAATGAGAACTCAACCCACGTGAGAGTGAGTTCGTTGGCGGCACGAGCGGCACGCGCCCTCCACCCACTTACACTTTTGTAGTAAAAGTGATTTACTATTGAGTTGAAAGGGCCGTTGTATACATTTTGCAGGAAAAGTTAAACCATGTCTCTAACTAGCACGGTTTTAAGTATTAGCAATAACAATTACTTTAACCTTTTTAAAACATAGTGTTGGAAAATCTGGGGATGGAATTATTTTCACATATTAAATTTGTTTTTATATTCCGGTAGAGATTCCTCCTTCATATACTACATATAAACGAATGTACGACAATGCCTATTTACTTTATACAATATTGACAACAAAATAGACCAATATTTAAAGTTTTTTTTCTATTAGATTATTCTATTTGGAATAACATTAATTAGATTTCGATGCGGTTGAATTTTCATTCAACTTAATATTGGATAGAATTAGGCGTTACTTTGCGGAATTTCATTATGTACAATGAACATTAAGCCTAATTTGTTATACTTCACGAAAAGCAGGAGAATTTGTATGGTGTAATTGTATCCTCAGGAAAGGTTGGCTTTACAATGAACAATTACAAAATTTGTAAAGTCAACATCTCCTGAGTATGATTCGGTGTCGGAGCGAAACGTGCGTAGAAAGGACATTGCGGAAGATCTGTTTGATGTGGAATATACAGATTGAAGAAATTATATATAACAGCGTGCAGATTCTCCTGCTTTTCCAGGAGTATGTATAAAATTCATTTTTTTTTAAGTAGTTACTTTTGAAACGTCATGTTTTGTTTGTAGTGACTCTATCACAGATTATTTATAATGTTTCCTTTCAAGAAAAGAAACCGTCAGAGCTCGAGTTTGACGCGCGAAATCTGAAGGTTTTCTGTTTTAGGGATGGTTCGTAAAAGGACATGGCAGGTTTTGCTGTGCACTTGTTGGAATTTGTACCTACAGTTCCAAAACCAAATCCGAAATAGCTTATCTTAATTTAACCAAAGAGCGTTATATATTAAAACTAGTGGTACCCGCGGCGGAAAATAAGTCTTTTGGTTGCTTTATGAGAACGAGAAGGAAGGACGATGTTAGAAAGTAGCCTATGTTAATCTGTGTCCTATTAACAAGCACTTTGCTTAAAATCGAGTTAGGAAAGGACAAACAAACGAACGTATATTATAGTATGGATTTCAATTGTAGGAAAAGGTTTAATAAAGGAACCGAGCGAGGTTTTAACTCAACCCACGTGAGTGTCAAGCCCGTTGGCGGCACGAGCGGCACGCGCCCTCCACCCACTTACACTTTTGTAGTAAAAGTGATTTACTATTGTACAAACAACTTTTTTTGATCATGTTCCAAGAAATATTTATGCAATGTTATTGTGTGCACTACCCAATCAAGAAGTAAAACGCTGTTATATCTGTATGCGTAGAGAAAACATGTTTGATAGCTTATTCTGTGACGTGGGGATTTGACACCTAATGCCAACCCGAAATCTGTCGCCATACTTATCGCAGCGTTTCCTGAAACGTTAATCATTATTTATTTTTTTCCTTATTAATCAAATTTTATATATATGTTTATGGTTGCTGCATTGTAAGCATTTGACGGCTTAACTTAGCCGATTCAGACGAACTCGGAAATTATCTATTTAATCAAGTTAACTTTGCAATTGGTACTTATAAAAAGTCCGCCCCGCTTTCATTTTATAAAAAAAACTGCATGAGTAGGCATACTAAAAGTGACGGCCTTAGTGCAGTAGTTGCAAAGATAAAAGCGGGTGGAGTTTGCCACGAACACTTATCCACGAAATGGCACGGACGTTGAGAGGAAAACAAAGACAACCAAATGGATAAAATCGCTCTAATAAAGGCATCACCAAAGTGGAACATCTATACACAAATACATAGACTGTTAAACACTTTACTGTAGTCGGGTAAAAAAGTGTATAAAATTAACCGAAACTACGAAAGAATAATCAGTAGCTAGCATCCCACACGAGTATTCGTTACGGCTGCTCATTTCACCTCCGCATTCGCTACCGTGCCAAGCCTAACATTCAAGCAACTGCCGACGTCCAATTTATTACTTTTATAAACTCACATTGTATTAATATAAATAAGTTGTAAGCTTAGCATTTAATATTTTTCGTAACTTACCGTTTATGTCAAAACTAGTGGTCGAAATTCGACTGACTATTTTATAATTGTTTTCTTATATTATAATTATAATTTTCTACGTAACTTTGTAAGTTAATACTAGTAGTCGCTCAGAAGTCGAACTTGACTGGTCTATCCTTCTATCTTCCAATTTCATTGTACCATTATTTCAATAAATCAATAACTTTAAAAGGCTTTGTCATAACGTGCTGATGTAGGCAACTAACAGCTCAAACTTTGGAAGTAACTTTTCACCAATATGCTTTTAGCATCATAAAGAATATAAGTGATATCAGCACTGCTCTTTCCAGTTCGGGTTGCAACTAAGCACCTTAGTACTCCAACGTCGGTCTTGCGTGCCCCTACTATTGCTGCTCTATCTCTGTCTACCTTCTTCTTATAAGGAATCTCGAAACCAGGTAAGCAGTCGTTTTCATTCTTCTAGCTTGTTGGTAAGTAGTACGATGTTAGTAAACGAAATGAATAGTTTCGAGAGCCGAGAGAGAGATATGACCTTAAAGAGAGAGATTTATAGAGCCTTTACTTTTGTGTACACCCATTCGTATGTCTCTTAATATCAGCAGACAGAATTTAATGATAGAATAACGAAATGATCATTTTACAAATACACGTATTCCGAGTCTGAGATTATGAGTTGGTGTTTGATTACATATATTATGTAATTAACGATTATTTTATGGCATCGCTTCTTAAGTTTTATAACGTTTTGATAATATCGGTCATAAAGTGAAAATTATCCCAAAACAAACCATTTGGAGCATGTAATTTCAACCTTTATTATGTGGTGAAATCTATTCTGCTTAATTTTATTACATACACGTAATATAAGTTGTTTATTAGCTAGAACTCTGATATAATAAGATTTCGGATTTAAATTACATTTACAGCTATCTTCAATTTGCTTTTTATTAATAGACCAGAGGAATTCCAAGTTTCGAAGTTACCTCGAGGTGAAATTTAACAGATATCTATGTGGTGTTAAAAATAATTGATCCTGCAGAATATTGATTACTAGATGTTGCTCGCGTTTTTTACAAACCCAGTGGAAACCGTTTGATTCCCAGGTATAAAAAGTAGTCTACGTTACTCGCCGTCAACAAACTCTATGCTAAAAAGTTGTTTGCTTTCTTAGTTAGGGCGTTAAGCAAGAACAAATCAAAAAAATAAAAACACTTTCTCTTTTATAATATTACTAAGGATTAGGTAGTTGAGTGCATCTAAATGAGGTTTGAAGAACTTAAATGATTCATAAATAATCCATGTAGTTCTTTACATCGAAAATAAGATTTGTCATTCTTAACCATTACTGAATGGTTCCATTGTACACGATTCAGTAAAATCATCCCGATAGAAAAATAAAACTTTTCAAAGTTACCCGTAACGTATTTCGGGATAAAATAGAAACTATTATATGAATACACATTTCTGTGTAGTCTGGTAAAAAAAAATTAATAACTTCTTTATACTGTTAATTTCTCCAAGTATAGTTAGAATAAAAATATATATAATTAAATTTTGAATGAATTCGAGGACTCGACGAAAACTTATAATTGCAATAATACCTGTGAAAATTGTAACGTTGCATTCTGAAATCGAAACCGGTCATGTCACGATCTTGACATCAAAATGTAGACACAGTTTTTTGTTTGTTTGTCCGTTACAATATTGTGTAATAATTTACATTATAAATTAAAGAAATAAAAATCATGATGACTAAATGAACTGAAAGTAGACATTATTATTTATTACCTTAGATAAGTTTTTCTTGTATGTCTGTAGTAAAAATCAACATAAAACGGATAAGAGTACGGTCATAAATTAATTTACATGTTGTAAATTAATCTCCATCGACATTTTAGTCCCATCTTTGTTGGGTAGATAGTCGAAAGTCGTCCCGTTACATTGGAAGTGATTATCCTCGCGTTTTTTATTTTAAATATTGGTAATTTTTGGAGATCCATAGACAAAGAAGGAATCCTCACGGGGATGATCCCAGAGTGTGTATGACTGTATGTATGCCATAATACTGAAAAGCATAGTTACATAAACTCATATCGCTACAAACATTAGTCATGAATTTATCAGTGAAAATCAAAAACAAACCTCAAGTTTTCGTGCATTTCAGTGCATTATTACGAAATAGGTATTATGCGTTTTGGCATCATAATTTTGCGATTTTCATGACCTGATGGCATTTAATGTTTTATCTGTAAAACGCACTTAGAATTTTTGAAGTGGTTTTTTATCACACCTACATTCTACAGTGAATAGTAACAGAATGGTATATCTTATGATGGTATGATTTAGCCAGTGGAGTAACTAACCGCGATTAAGCCTACTTGTTAACCAGGTTATAATAAATTTTAGAAAATACCTCACTGTTGTCTTTTAATTCAAGCTCTACAGGTTTCAATTTGCTACAAATTATAATTTCACCTAATGGAATGTAATGATGTAGTTAATAATAGTAGCCCTAGTCTAGAAATTGCCTGCTCGTTTGGCGTTGTTTTTCTCTTATTTGCATACACCAGTTTGGTGAGAAATTTTTTAAATAACATTCGTGCATCTTTTTTTAATAAAAAAAATTAAAATAAGAAGACAAAATTGACTTTATCTACTGACAAGCTGCTTGCGAAAAGTAGCATTTGCCTTTATGGCCATTGTGAAGTTTGCGTATAATAAAACTTAGAGCATGCTTTACCCTCAGCTTTCTTTTGGGGCGGTCACTATCCCTTTTTAAGGGGCTATTGCCCCTCAAAAGGCAACGATAATCCTTAACATTAGAGGATCTTAGGAAATTAGTTATAATACTGCTAAATATGCTGAAACTGAAGATTATTTTGTGTTATTGGTCGAACTATTTTATACCGTGCCATATACAAAACCACATGAGTTGTTGAGAATTGGATTCAAAGTCGATTTGTAGAGTACCTCAAACTTACAGCAGGTTGGAAACGTTGGCGCACTGTATAACGCGTCAGTTATTTATGTATTTTTTGTCTATTATACTTATGGGGAGTGTAAAACAAGATTAAAGAGTTATTTAAAGTGACACCACCATCTGTGTTCTCTGATCATGCAAATTTCATTTCCACACTACCTTGAAGGATACTAGTATTCTCCAAGTGTCGATTACTTACACCATATATTTTTTCAACGCACATTGTGTTGATCAACTTCTCTGTGGTGATATTTAATTTCAATATAGTATTATTTGAAGTATAAATAAAAAATGTGTGAAAAGCCTTGCTGGCTTTTCACACATTTTTTATTAACCATTTTTTCAACCATTAAGAAAGTCAAAAGGAAAACCGGTGTCGTGTAAAGCAGTACTATTTTAAATATTCAGTTTTATATTATATACCTTATAATTCTGAAAAAAGAACGTCAGCAATATTGCTCTAAGCCATTCGTGAAAGCATTGAGACACTGGAAGGAAGTTTTAGATTGATTTATTTCAAGTGACGTGTCTTGACACAGCAACCGTTACAGACTCACTTGTACACTTGTCTCTTACAGCCCATCGGACCACAAAGCATTCCGACACAACTTGCTTGCTGCGATGAGACTGGCACTTACGTAAACTTTCATCATATTTTATTACTCAAAGCAGCTTACCTAATGAAATATAATTTAAAGCGATGAATTTGACATTGCAATCAATAACAGATCGCGATTTCTCGAGTTCGACTTCCAAGTCATGTCAAGAATTGTTAGGTATTAGGATTTTACGTTATAAACTCTCAGTAGGTACCAGCCCGGAGTTGGGGACTTTGTGATGTCCATCTACGTACCTCAGAGCGCATGTTACGGTATTGCCACTAATATGTGATAATAATCGACAAAGACCACCAATTCACATTGGTAGGTCTATGTCGTAAAATCTTCTATGCAAAGGGAAGGTCCCTGGAAAGGCTGATGTTAACTACAACTTTGACCCACCAATGGATCTCTGTGAGCTGTGCGAGAAGGCTACATTAGAGTCACGAGAGAGTCTTAATATCCAAGAATAAATCAAAAACTTATGCCACCCAAAAATTCATCCAAGTTTTTAGCTATATTAAGTAACAAACAGCCGTGTAACAAAATACTTTCGCATTTATAATATTAGAAGTCATAAGAAGAAGCAAAACCGTATTGCACACAAACCAACAGGACAAGATTTCAAAACGGAATTTTGAAGGCATGCAAAGACGTAATTTTAGTAAGATAAACAACGAGCAATAGGCTCACTTTATAATCTATTATTTTATAGTGAGTTTCAAATAAAAAGAGCACTTAAGTTGCTCTATGTGTGGATAATTTCGACAGTTTTAATAAGCGGATTGAAAATTAATTATTGCAGTGTAAATATTTCATTAATTTTTAATTCGTTTCTGCATATATACCTGCACTAAAAACTGGTAGCTAGTGTTAATAAATAAAAACAAATAAATAAATACGATGACCGCTTCGTAAACACCATACCTATGTTTTTAAAGGATTGGTTTCTAAAACTTTGCAAGTTGCAGAAATGTTTCCTGTCAAGTTTTCTGGAATACCTATTAACTCTTTTTATATCTGATCGTTTGCTTTGTTTAAACTTCGAATCAGTTTATTTCTTCTTCATCTTTTTCCTACTCTTGGGCTGTTTTTCGCACGTCGCTTGTTGTGCGTCGAATTTTCTCGCTGTTGTTGCTCGCCACTCAAGCCAACCAAGGTCCAGAAGCCTAGCAGGCTGCCTAGGTTTTTTAAGACCGCCAGGAATGTGGCTGAGGATTTTAGGTAGGCTGCATTGTTCTGCAGTCCAGAATCACGTGCATTGTTGTTAAAAGAGTCAGTATGGTTATTTTAAAATACTTTTTTAACGTGACCGGACTTATACTTCATAGGAGTGTTGTAACCGAGTATTTCGGTCGGGAATTAATAAGATGCATTAACCAAACGAACGCTTGACCTGTGCGACGTGCGCCGATCTCATGAATATTTAATATTTACAAATTATTAATCCAACGCCATCCCGCTCGGTACAATCCGGACGCATTCCTGCGAGATGCAAGCCATTGGACCAATGACGTGTGATTCGGATATTTTTGATATCGCCGTCATAGCTTTTGAAGGCTTTATGGAGATTAGGAAATAGAGTGCTCTCTCCTAATTATTTTCACTGTACTACGTTTTAACGTTTATTAGTTTTATGAAATCCAGGGCCATCGCACCTACAGAAATTATAAATGCTAAAATATGTCTGTTTGTTTATTTATAATTTATGATTTCGGGAAAAAACCAAAAAAAAAAAAAAATACGTCGTGCCCCAGATAATCACAGGATTTAGAAAACAAATTTGTTACTTATAACTAACACCTCAACTGATTTTGTTGAAACTTCATTTATAGCTCTATCCTGCACAATCCGGATATATTATACTTTATAGCCCGGGAAAATAAACAACTTTGGCAGTATTAAACAACCCAAGTAAAAGCAGACCAAGTTGTGTGTGACAACTAGTTATAAATAATATGATGTTTAAAATTGGAAGTCGTAAAATTAGAGAAAACATCGATAACATTACATAAATAATTGCATTTTGAAGTGCTTGGAGCGTATTACTTTTGTAATGAAAAAGATGATTTTATTTGGTTGTATTTCTCAAATAAAATTTAAGTGTATAAAATATTGACTCATTTAAGATTACTAATCCGGTTACTTCTTGTGATTGTAATATATAAGTACATAGTGTATGTAGAATCCGTGGAATAGCTTATGAATTTGTAGACCCAATCAATGAAACACATTTTATGAAATGAATCAGAAAGCTCGTAAAACACATATAATGAACTGCATTATACCAACTTGTTCAAAATTAATGCTATTTCTTTCTAGCTACACGAAAGTGAATATGAGTTAAGTAATTTATATAATCGAAGCGGCACCAGCAGAAGTCGTCTTGCTCGGTAAAGCAGCGCCACCTACCGGGTCCAATTTTAATTTCAAACCATCCAGGAACCCATTGAAATACACACACAAAATTCCATCGAAATCCGTCCGGCTGTATAAGAGGAATTGCGTGACAAACGTACAGAATAATTATGCATATTGCTGTCGTTTTGAGTATTATTCTCACCGTTCAAACCTTCCCTGGACTTCCACAAATATTTTATTTATTCAAGACTAAAACTCGAGTGTTTTAGTGAGACTAACGAACAGCATTCCATTTTTATATATGTAGACTAGTGGACTCGGCAGAAATCGTACTGTCCGGTAAAGCAGAACCACCTACCGGGTCTGATTGTGCTTTCAAACCAACCAGAAACCTATTGCAATATACACACAAAATTTCAAGACCAAAATTAGCCAAATCGGTCCAGCCGTTCTCGAGTTTTAGTGAGACTAACGAACAGCAATTCATATATATATATATACAGTGGCGTGCATAGAGGGTATGCACAGGGTATGCTTATGATATAAAATGATCAAAATCTCCAGTACGAGTTATAAATACTTATGGGTAGGCTTTTTATAACTCTTACAATGTCTATCCTTAAGTTTTTTATAACTCGTACTGGGGATTTTCTTCATATATATATATATATATATATATATATATATAAAGATAATGCGGCCATAGCCTAGTGGGTACGAGCTCGACTTCTCTTTCGGTGAGCCGAGTTCGAATCCCAGCAAGCAACTAACTTTATTAAGTTCTGTGCGTTTATGTTATTAAAATATCACTTGCTTCATCGGTGAAGGAAACAAAAAAAAGAAAGAGTGAGGAAACCTGCATGCCTGAGAGCTCTACATAATGCTCTCAAACGTGTGTGGAGTCCACCAATTCACACTGGGCCAGCGTGGTGGACTACGGCTATAACTACTACTCATTGTGGGGGGAGATCCGTGCCCTATAGTGGGCCTAATGTAATGGGTAATGGGTTAATATGATGATAATGGGTTAATTAAGCTTCCGGGAAACCACGTTAAGCCATCGTACTCGGTTATAATGACTTATATGTAAAAAATAATCGTTAAAGCCTCCTAACTCACCCTGAAGCAGCGTTACCCTCTTTTTGATGAGGCAGGAGGCCTGTGCCCGACAGTGGGACTTTACCGCTTTAAAGCTAAACCAAGCTTCTTCTTCTTCTACAGCTAGCATCCCGTCTACATTTGGATAGCGTCAAACCCTAGCCAGTCACCAGGGTTTACCGAGGCCATCATAACATTTCAAGAACGGAAAATGGAAGCTTGCACATTGACTTAGTTTTATTCGAAATCAATTATTCGTGTCTGTACAATGACTTTAGTCGAGAATATTCTATAAATTATAATTATTATCCATATATGTATGTAAATGTTTGACGTTTTAGCTCGTAGCTAAAGAAAATGGAAATAACTTTTACTTAAACGCTGTTCAAAAGCGTTTTTTTTTAAATTTATTTAAAAAATAGTAAATAAAAAAATATTAATCACTGAGCAGTTAATCTAAAGACCATCATTACCATATTGACGCCGAGAATATTTCTATAATGAACTCAGTCACGCGTACATAAAATTTAAATATATAAGCAGCTACTGTATTAAAATATTGATAACACATATTTTGAGACGTCTTTAATTGCTACTAATAATTCAATCCTATGCATTTCAGATAAGTTAAGTCGTTCGGACGGCCGAGGCAGAGGCACTTTAAAAGGGTATGACTTAATTGCCGCGTCTTATGGAGGCAAATAAATCCGAGGCGGAATGTTTACGACCCACGGTGTCAGCGCGTGCGCCACTTATTAATTATGCTCAACTGGCAATTATCCAAAGCTAACACGATTTTTACAATCGCACCAAACTTTTTAGTATCGACAGAGTAGCTTTTTACCTGACGGCGTGAGGAAAGTTTTAAGAAAGGCCTGAGCTAATAGCATGTGTTGATTTTTATAAGTGTCGATAAACATTGTTAGCTAATTATAAAAATAGCTATGTGATAGAAGCATGCATTGCGCGAAGCTTAATTATGTACAGAGCACAATAAGCTTTTCATTTGCTGAAATGTGCGGCAACAAGACACATCAGTGATGTGATGGCTTTGCAATAGTGCATTGTAAACTCAACAGTTCCTGATGCCTTGGTATCAGAGCACTGAAAATAGCTTAATATTTTGGTGTAAACAAATAAAGAAATTATAATATGCACCTTAAAGTTTTATCTGGTTGTCGTGGGTATTTAGGTTTCATGTTGATTGTCTATTAAAGTAAACAAAATTCAATATGGCAGCGAATAGATGCCATGTTTGGACGTACAAAAGGATCATATTCATCGCACGTTAGGATTAGAATTATCGTGCATGGCACGGTGCCGTGTGTATTAAAAAATACCACTGTTCCTATAGGATTTGTCTAACAAAACTGTTGCAACAGGCTCTATAAGACTGTTAAAAATGCATATAAACTATGCGTACTAGGAATACGTATGCGTACTAATGCGTACGAGGAATTTTAATTTCTGAATTTTCGCTGGTGTGCTCTAGTGGGAGGCTTCGGCCGTGGCTAGTTACCACCCTACCGACAAAGATGTGCGGCTAAGCAATTTCGCGTTCCGGTAAGATGTCGCGAAACCGACTATGGTTTAAATATATGGGATACTCCCTAAAAGGTCAGCCCGCTACCATATTAGACTGCATCATCAGGTACACTTACCATCAGGTGAGATTACAGTCAAGGGCTAACTTGTAGTGGAAAAAATAAAACTTAAAAACTGTATTCTGTACAAAATACGTAATAATAGTGTTTTGAATGGATTTTGAGCATTACCTAGATATACTCGGTCTTTAATTAGATATAGTTTAGATGGTTAAGAATAGAAGAAACCAGCACGGCTAGCACGGGAAGGAGACAATAATCTCCTCGGGGAAAGGATAAAAAAATCTATTTTATCCCACAACTTTATCAACTCTCAGAGCACTGGCACACAAGTGGAAATAATATCCAAATAATATATTTGTAATAATAAAAGGGGAGAAACTTCTCCTATTCCATGTTCCCGTCCTTTAGCAGGTGGGCACGTTAATTATATCGCTTGTCAGGGGATATAATCGGGGGATATAATTTTTCGCTATGAGATTTTTGCGACTTTTAAGTTACTCATGTGTGTCATAGAAATGTACTTACAATTGCTCATAATGGAAACATTGAATAAATTAATGCAAAAACAATGATATGAAAGCAAGCTAAAAATTAAGTAAGTGACAGTATGTTCCCCGTATTTGACTCCGATTTGATACTTAATAAGGACATCAATGGGCTTACATAACACACAATAGTAAACCAACGTATGACGTTATGTTAAGATAGTTCTTTGTGTCGAACGGGACGTAAAATAGTCAGATCGGACACCGAGCGGTGCTTTTGAATCTCATGAGAAGCGTATGCGAAGCCTATCTCCCGCTTGACGGTGCGATTGTTCCATCGACTTAACATATCAATTATGTCGAACACAAAGACAGATAAGAAGTTGAGCGACGTGAATAAAATAATTAACTGATTGGTGTTTGTATAATTCATCAACCGTACGCGTACGTTGCGAGCGCCCGGCCACTTAGTGCCATGTTATCAGATAGCTTACTGTTGAACCTTACAATGACGCTGTAAATGCACTTCGCCACTCCGCGTTGTTTAGAACGTTTTATCTGCTTACATTCAGATCATTATAGGCTGTTCAGATAGCGTCGGTGAGCGTCAGACGGTAGCGGACCCCTTTAGTGTCGATGTCTTTTGTCGGTAGGCACACTACTACTAAATAATATCGATTGTAAGTGGTATTAACTCTATGATATGTTAAGATGACATGATGTTTAGGAGAAGGGTTTAGACCTTAGTTCACCACGCTGGTCCAACGTGAATTGGTGATCTTCACACGCCTTTGAGAACATTATGGAGAACTCTCAGGCGTGCAGGATTCCTCACGATGTTATTCTTTCACCATTAAAGCAAGTGATATTTTAATACATAACATATATTTATAACAATATCGTATTTGTAAGACAACATATTTGTCTATATAACCAAAAAGTGAATATAAACAGTCGACTTACAAGAAATGGACATAAATTAGTGACATCTGCATATTGTCTGCGAAAGGTGCAGAAGTCATTTGTGGGATTGAGTATACGCTATTATAATATGATTCCTAAGGTAATTTTGGACCTACCAATGCATAAGTTTAAAGAATGTGTTAAGCACACATTTATTACAGCGAGGTTATTATACAATTGATGAATTTCTTAATGACAAGGTTGCTTGGAAGCATCCGGCTCCGCTTTCATCTCCCACAAGATAGAAAAATGAATTTTAAAATGTAAAATGTAAATTGTTGATATTGGAAAAGAGCAACTGCTGAGTTACTTGCTGGCTTCTTCGGTAGAATCTGCCTTCCGAACCGTTGGTAGAGTCACTACACACAGACACACTTGATGTTTCAAAAGTGCTTATATTAGGGCTACTTGAAATAAATGGATTTTGAATTTTTTTTAATTACTTAAAACGCACATAACTTAGAAAAGTAAGAGGTGTGTGATGGGTCGAACTCGGCTCCCCGAAACTGAAGGCGAAGTTGTAACCACTAGGCAATCATTGCTTTAACTAGACTATCACCGTTTAACAGGTATGATTAAGTATGCATAATAAATGCGTAACGGTTAATGTATGTGACAGGTCACGAATACTTACATAACGGAGCAGTATCACAGTCAAACAGTAATTTATAAATTTTAACAGTATTTATTTCATTAAATATCCACGACTCACTCATTTAATTGACCGGACAAGAACTGAAAGTATGGAATGTTTAATGGTGTAACAAAATTATATATTGGACTAGATAATGCCAGCTATTTCCTACTCCTCCATTGTCCTGGTCGATGGTTTTGTGAATGCCTATCCAGAATGTCATCCCTGATGTAACGCCATAAAAGTTGTTAATTCATATGAAACAGGTATTTTTTTTTGTAAAACTAAACTTAGTTTTATGATTTATGTCCTATATCATACATACCCTAATTCTTTCACAGAACCACCCTTCTTATCGTACAGAAACATCATGGATACCTTTTGCAACGCGCAGTTGAGGTTTTCGGACTTCTTTCAACTACAATTCCTGGTGATACAACCGGGAAATGGGACACTTATATTACACTAAGATTGATATAGACTCGATGTTAAACCAGGTTTTTAGTGGATCCCTACATACTTTAAATAAGTAAATGTTTATGGTTAAAGTTTCATCACATCAGTCAGTCAAAAAATATGGAAACTGACTTACGAAATATTAACTCAAACAAATATACAAAATTGTATATATCAGAAACGAGTAATTTGATTGTGTCCATTTATTTTTTAATTGCTTCTTATCATTCACGTCAAACGTGGAAGTGTCATCACAATAAGTTTTATATATGAACTAAAGTGAGTAGGTAAAAATTAAAACACCGGTAAAATCGCCACAATAGAAACGCTATCAATACAGAAGTTGGTTGACGTTCTTTTGTTTTTTTATAATCTATGACAACACAGTATGCTAAGATAACTTCAGCGTCCCTGCGGCGCTGCTGCAATACTAGCACCATCATTTATGTCCACTGACGGAAATTAAAGAGAGAGGAATAAAAATGTCCCGGCTAATGACGGGCATGGACCTCTCGCGGTGAATGTGTAATAATTCGCCTCGGGGACACGATGAGACTGGCTTGTTCTTTTATGTACCATTAGTAAACCGTTTTTATTAACAACTAGATTAAACTCGCAACTGCGTTTGTGTAAAGTTTTAAGTGGAGTTTATTAGAGACGAAATGGTGATACAACTCTTTGGGGATGCTTTGACAACCTTAGCGACTGATTTTAGTGATTTGAAATCGTATTACAATACGTAACAACATGGCGCATCTAGGCATGGCGGTATATACTTCGCCGGACGAGCTCTGCCGCAAAAACTACCACTAAACCCCATTTTTCATTGACCTTTAATGTAAGCATAGCTGTTATTATGGTTATCACAGCGTATATATAACAGTTTTTTCTTTAAAAATATTTATCTCAGGAACATAAGTTTTTGATTATTATGAATAATATAATATCCCCATTTTCCTAGCATTGTATACTTTCATATTATTATTATAAATGCTCAAAAGTTAAGCCGATTTTGATGAAATATGATCCACATCTAGCTTGCACTCCGGTGATGTACAATACATTTTAACGCGGACAAAGTCGCGGGCGAAAGCTAGTTTTTCAATAATCAATAGGAAGGTTCTACTCTTATGGATCGTAAAAGAACATATTTAAAAGTTATGGACCGCCTAAATAATTTTAATTATATATTATTGATAAATTCTCTCTCCCGGAGCGCTCCAATATGTCGATAACGCCGCGCAATTAGGCGGTGACCTTTGACTTTGTGATTTATTGTGAGAACTGTGAAATTGACATCAGCTTTATAATTACTTGTGTAAACTAAACTCATCTTTTTAATCGTTTTAAGCAACTATTACATAGTGAGTATATCTAAATAGCGTCGCTCTTTTTACGGTACCTCATGATATTATGAGGATCGTGATTTTTTTCTGTTCTCTTTTCTATGTCTCTTTGTTCTTTATCATTAATTCTGTATTACTAATTAGTTTAAAAATAAAAATTATTTGTGTGTTTAACTAACCTAACCTGGAGGTTAAAGTTACGTGACTGTATTTTGAACGCATAAATACGCTGTCTTTCTCTGGACCGAATAGCACATATAATATACCTACACCATACTTAAAACTTACTTCACTATACCTGATATATACGTAAGAATGTCTATGTGTTTAAGTAGGCTGCATTATGCTGTTATGACATACGGAAATATGTGATAAATTAAATGACAAAAAAAGCGAAATATCGTAATAATATGCAGCAACAAGTGTGGGAATGTGGTAATAACACTCATATATAACACGTAATAACTGCATTGAATAAAATTATTGGGCAAAATAAAGCCAACCTGTTAAGATCCAATAAAGACGGTATAACTACAGACTCATGAATATCCCTGACTTGGTCGCCGCTGTCGCATAATAATCATGATTCGCCCAGCACGACTTTATAAGTAACCGAGCGAAAGAGTGAAAGAAAATTATGTCTCAGAATAGAGTCGTAAAACTGAATTCCATTACATTCAAGTTGATGAACTATGTCTTTATAAGTTTAGGAACAGAATAGATTAATATCTTTTTCTTTTTTATCTTATTACAGCAAGTATAAAATGCCCGTAGGCCATACATTTCTTGAAATAAAATATGTTTAAATTAAAACAATGTTTACGTGGGAAAATTTTTAGTTAATAATTCGATTTGTGTTGCCTATGTCTAAGTTGTATCATCAACATAATCTAAAGTCATTTAATTTCCCACTGCTTGGCAAAGGTCTCCTTACTTGTAGGAGCGAGAGTTATGGAGACCATCCACGCTGCTGCAACACAGGTTCTGGGGTCACATTTTTAGTTATAACTACCGGTCACTTCATGCTCTCAGAAGCGCAGGGGGACAAAGATGGACAAACAAACTTCCATTATATATAAATTATGAACAGTAGACTTCATTATATTATACTTTCCCTAAGTAAATATACAATTTTCATAGAGTCGCATAAAGCAGTAAAGTATTAACAAAGTGGTTAAAGGAATTGTTTCGTTGTTGACTAGATTTGTACAAGAGGATGTATGGATGCGCATCGACTCCGGAACCGTGGGCCATAACTCGCACGTCGGGTGGCCGTACCAGTAGGGCTAGCATGCGCACCACGAGAGAGCTATGTCTACGGATTATCTCGTCTATCTCAATAGAAAAAATACGAGCATCGGGTAGAGCTATTTTTCAGATGGCGCGCATGCTAGCACCATAGGACCGATGAAAAGCATTTTGTCGCCGACTACCTCCATGAATATTTAAGAGTCCTGTTTCCGAACACGCCCCGTCCCGGACGAGTTTGTCTGACACTTAACCCGAAATCAAATGACATATTCACTACTCATTTTACAATGACTGGACATTTTTCAAAGGGCTTTTAAAGTGGGCTACACATTATTCGATGTGCATTTTTAGGGTTATTTGAAGAGCTTGGTCGATACATTTTTGAGTGTCGATTGTTATAAGAAATTCTAACACATCTATTTTAACTTTTAAAGAAGACGACATTGTAAATAGCATAGGTACTGCAAATATCATAGTTTGCTAATCGGCTGGTTTTTAAATGCATGAGCCAATAGCAACGATTGATTAAGGCCAAAACATAGGAACAAGAAATCCGAAATTTTATCAAATTTGCATTGATGGATTGTTATTCGTCTTCAAACTTCTAGGCTAACTGTTTCCTGCGAATTTATTCACGTTTGTTTTAATTTTGCTTATCCTTCCGCAGGATGAAATCAAACGCCTTACCAAATTTTATCAAAATCGGCTCGGTAGTTAAGAGGTGAGAAGGTAACAGACAAACAGAGATACTTTAGAGTTTGTAATATAACCTTATATTGATTGATTGAAATGGATGCATTAATCAACATCATTGCATGTGTTTCACTGCTGTGACTGCGCTTAAAAACCAGCCGTAAGCATTCAACTGCTCAAACGAATTATTCTTACCTTTCGACTAAACATTTCAAACTATTTACTTAAACATATACGTTATAGAAAAGAAAATATTATTTTATTCAATCCAATCAACAGTGAAATCAAAATTTTGCATTAGGTAAACTATATCTTTGTAAACAGCAATAAGTACATTGCTGTTATTCATTGAAGAATTCGATAATTTGATGAGAAGTTTTTGAAGAGCGCAATCGAAACGAATGAACGTTCTTAAGTGACTTGTTGTTATATGATTTAAGAGGCCACCTTTTTGTGATACGAAATCGAGATTATCATAAGTCCCTGTGAATTGGGACAGTCTAGTGAAGAAGGTAGGCAATGAGATATATCGAGTGGCTTAAAATGTCATGGCCCACCTTTGATCCGATATGAAAGTTCATCACACCGTGTTCATTACTGAACGTAATAACGATGCGGATGACTACATCATTCTTATAGACTGGTTTCCATTATGATACGATATGAATATTAATATTAAACCGATTTCGAAAATACGACCAAGATAACTTGTTGAATGGAGCAGGTCAATGGCAGGTAATAAGTACCATAGGGTTGATTGTACTGTAGTTAGTACTGCATCGTTATTAGTTAGTTAGTTAAACAACACTACCAGGTTCTACATTCGAATTTAAAACGTTTAGGCCTTGCAGAGCACGTTAAGTTAAAGCCCATCAAGCTGTATTCGAGCAGCGTGGAGGTTCAGCTCTATATATCTGTCTTCATCTGTATCTATCGGTAGGATATTGATAAACTTACGAAGGTGATGATGGATTGTCAAAATATTATTATATAACTACAATTAGAACATGAAGAATTTCCGAAGAGCTTATTTAGGTATATAAGAATAAGTTTATTAGCACTGTAGAAAAAAACATGCGTCCGGATGCAAGAGCCCTTTTCAAAGAATTATCGAAAAGTGTTATCGAGTCTACCGGTGATCCTAGAGCGGGCAGTTTCCTTGGCCAACGAATTAGTTTGGCCATCCAAAGGGGCAATGCTGCCAGCATCTTAGGGACTGTGCCTCGCTGCGGTGGTTTCGAGGACGTTTTAGATTTTATTTAGTTTTAAATAGTTTATTTAAGGTTATATTTATATTTTAAAGAAAAAACATGCTATGTATATTTTTTTATTTGGGTATGAATGGTGTAAATTCCATTTTATTTAATTCGAAACAAAACTAAATTGAAAGGTGTAAAATTATTAATATCCTTTTCTAAAGGGAACATAAAGAAAAATATAACATTGCTTTTCAGCCTGTCTAAGTTTAGTTCCCAGCTTTGTGGACAAATTGTAATAGTATTTTTATCATGCTAGTAAGTTTACTTCCAAAAATGTAATACGGATGTATTTTTTACGTGTAGGTACCTATACAATACTTTGTAAGGCCAGGGTCTTATCAAAACATCATTTGTCATGTTTATTTCGTCTGCGCATTGTTCAATATCTAAGAATTGTAAAAATTACACAAATCACTTATAAACTGCAATAAAATGAAGTGTTGTATCTGAGCATTATCAATGTTACGGTCAATATATGGAATCAGTGTAATTTAAGAATTATCCTATTGCGTTCTTACTTTCTTGGTGTTATTGTTAATAAGCGATTTTTTTGTGATTAGGGTATACTTATTAGAAAAAATACCGAATTCCCGCAGGATTTGCAAGCCGTATTCAGTCCGCTTCATTCAGGACTAGAAAAAGCATTGCTAAACTAAAGCGTCCAACACAATTTACGCACTCTGGTGCGCGATCAAGACGTTATTTGTCATTTATCAAATTTTTTCCATAGTTTCAAATTCCTTCCATTATCACCTTTTTGTTTTATCATGGTGGAAAAGACTACCCTGTACCTTGGGCATGACGTAGCTTATGTGGGGCTCCTCCAATAAGGGGTGTGCCGGTGTTTTACACTTCGGACCGGGACGTCCCAGCACGGAAGAAGTGTAGGGGATCGGGACACCCTGTTCCCTTATCCGAATACGAGTATTATTTAGTTATATTTTATTAACCGTAACATGCTTACGAAACATTTGCTAGATGAGTGCCCAATCAAAACGTTATTTGTCATATATCCGACTCATTGTAAAGTGTTTGTTGGCGTAGCGTGCACGCAGGGAATTAAAGCCGCATAGCTTCTGAATGTCGATTTAATAGCTAGATAAGTCGCGCGCTGCGCAACTCTATTGAAAGATAATAGTTAAAGATTTTGTGTAGCTTATTGTGGTTTTATATTGCCACTCACAATATTTACTTCCTCGAATTAAATAAGCTGTGTGTTAGAGAGACAATGTGGTACAAATTTTAGTTTCCCGATAATAAAATTATCTTTTGCAGTAGGATTAGGCCTCTTAGAATTAGTCCTCTAGTAAAAAGCATTTTTTTTTAATATATGTTTTTTAATTTACAAGTAGTCGTAGTGAGAGTGCTATTTGAGATCCTTATAATATTTTTTTTCCTCATAAGACACATTTCACAGCTCTACCAAAGTAAATATACTCTTTTATAATAAAAATACTCTTTTTAGATACATATCGCTCAGTTGTATACATGTCTACTCGATTTTTATTTCGGTCTTAAAATGAATAGCACAAATCCCTCATTCGATTATATTTTTATGGGTACTGGAAGCAAGTTGAACCAATAAGCAATAATCCGAGGTAGTGATAAATGTATATGGTTACTGAGTGAGCGAGTGGGCGCCTAAACACTATGAGTGTTCATAAATAAAGCTGATTGCACATTAATTGTACTCCGCAAACTCCACGCATATGCAGAAAGCTTCGCATATTTCTCGTGAATCAGATTGCACTAGCTGCAATTGTTGGTATTTCGTCTTAAAATCTGATGACGTCATTTGTATGCTTCTCTTTTGAATTAACTATCCGAGATAGTATAGATATCTACCACATACGGTGTTGCCGCGTACAGGAGTTAATCATATACCATTAATACAATTTTTAATCCTAGAAAACCCACGAGAGAACCATCGTTTTTTTGCAGTGTCATTATAGTGTATCTACTACCTAACTTCAAGTCGACTGAACTTTGAATATTGATTTTGTGACTGGAATCTAGAAAATCACCAGTTTAGAAACTACAATGCTCTCAAACTCTATACAGAACCGTATCGGCTTAGCACTCGAAAGAAGGAAAAAAGAAAGAGAGCGAGAACAAAGTGAAATATATAGTTCTCTTTACAATTCTCTTTCTATTATATTTTTAGTCTTTGCCTCTATAATATTATTAGTATAGTAGTATAGATTATAGCGATTAAAAAAAAATACGAAGTATTGATTAGATAACGATAGTCAAGTTGGAACAAGGTTTTCTAGAGTTTGTTTTGAGAAATATGAATTATTTTGTTTCTTTCATACGCACTTCCCCATATTTTTATGAGGTATTCTAATATATTTTTCTTTACTCTCTATCATGTTGCTAAATATTGAGTATGTTCGGCATTTAGGGATACTTAAATAACATTATGAAATTAGCATGAGCACTTTACTATAGCGTCCATTTTCTAAATGTATTATGCTACAAGAGAGAAAGCTACAGAGAGTGACACAGAGAAGTGTCGAAATACTTGTTTCAAATAATTTCAAATAGTTAATAGTAGTTTTCAAATAGTTTCAAAAAATTTTAATGTGTCATTTGCTAACAGTTTTCACGAAATGTTCCTAAACGTTCCTAAACGCCGCATCCCAGAAATATCGTCTCAAAATGTGTCTCATCCAAAATAAATATCACATCTCCACCTAAGGCAAAACGCAGCCACGCTAAGAACCCTATTTTGCATAAGATTTCCTCGCATGCAGACCATGATTTCATTTATTGCGTAAAGTGCAAAAGTGCATTACTTTTAAAGGAAAGATCAAACCAAAGCGCCCGTGTACATGGTTGCGACAAATAAAACTCAGTTCATAAACTTGCACGCCACTGCGGAAGCGTTCTGGACGTATTGGTTTGGTCTTGCTTCAAAGCAGCGAGTATGGTAATCACAGGACTTAGCTTAAAATGCGCTTATATCAGCAGGCTTACAATAGTATGAGCTGAAAAGCTGGTGTTGCGATATTAGCCCTGTACATTGTTTATCGTTTGAATACTTTATTGCACACACACATTTTTTACAATCTAGGTACACAATGAAACATATAGAAGCATTTAAGCGTGGAAAGGAGGTATTATCGCCACAGCGATCTCTTCCTTCTCTACGTTTGGCGTAGGGAAAATCAAAACATAAAAATATAAAAAAAATATTGTCCTCGCAATCATATGCTGATTACACAATGTAACTGTCATCATCATCATATCAATCCATTTCCGGCCCACTATAGGGCACGTGTCTCCTCCAACAATGAGAAGGGGTCCAACACGCTGGCCCAGTACGGATTGGTGGACTCCACTTACCTTTGAGAACATTATAGAGAACTCTTAGGCATGCAGGTTTCTTCACAATTTTTTCCTTCACCGTTGAAGCAAATGATATTTTAATTGTTCAAAACGCACATAACTTAAAAAAGTTGTAGGTTTGTGCTGGGATTCGAACTCGGAACCCGAAAGTTAAGTCAAAGTCCTTCCTACTGGGCTATCACCTCTAAAAACCATTGTTTATAATACTTTGACGTTACAAGTCATCTTTATTGACAAACGGTTATACTGCAATAAGTAAAAAGTGTAAAAAGTCTAAGGCAGCATATTTATATTGACTAGGAGCAACACGTCGGCTTTCTTTTCAGGCGGACGATTTAGATCCCCGGCACAAACCTCTAAGATTTTGGAGATACATCAAATCCATGCCCGTTTAAAACTAACCTGTTTTAGTCTATATAGAAAAAAAAAACATTTATTTATTCAAATAAGCCCATAGAAGTCACTTTTGATGCGAACTTACAAACAAATTTGTAATGTTAATAATAATATTGGTGATAGCTGCATTGTTAAATTCTAAACTTAGAACTAACGCTACGAGGGTTACATACATTAGTCCTTGTCCAAGAAGAAGCCCTCAATGTTCTAAGGCAGGTGTTATTTTTATTGTTAATACTAATGTATTATCACTTAATACTATTTAAATAGCAATCTATAGCAGATAACAATCATTCATAGCTCTCCTATCGTTTACGAAATAACATAACTTTTCTATAAGCTTACGTTCATATAGAGCTTGCATAAATTTATTAAGAGAACATCTCCAAGATGTCAACCGGTAGTTTATGGTAAAATTGTATATCCTATAAACGAATAACTAATTTTATATTGCCTATTAAACGTGCTAGTTTGGAATTAACAATACCGGAATTTGAAACGGGATTGTGCAGTACACCGCAATGGTAAAGATGTAACTATCTTCCTACCTTAAGTTAACCTCTTCTATTGTGGTTGTAAATGACCTCAAGCTAGTTTGATGACAGTAGCTAGTAAAAGAGCTATTTGCGGTCCACTTGGACCGTTCCCTGTTGCCGTAACAAGCAGTTTCATTAGGGAAAGCTTTTACAACTAACCTGTTCTTAAATCACGTCTTATACGTACTAATTAGTAACAGAAAGCTAAGCAAAGTTTAGTTTGGATTTAAGTACAAAAGCGCTAATCATAATAAATATAAATAAATATATATCGACGATACACACATGGCCATCTAGCCCCAAAGTAAGCGTAGCTTGTTTACTAAGATAACTGATGAATATTTTTTGAATAATTTTTACAGTAGGTCCCAGTAATGCACTACATTTAAGATTAGGTAGGTTAGTCTCCAGCCGAAGCGGAAACATAGATCAGTAAAAAAAAATTAAAACCGTTTTTTTTGTTATCATCATCATATCCACCGATAGACGTCCACTGCTGGACATAGGTCTTTTGTAGGGAGTTCCAAACTCCACGGTTCTGTGCCGCTTGGATCCAGCGACTACCTGCGACGCGCTTAATATCGTCTGTCCACCTCGTTGGGGGTTGACCAACTCTGCGCTTAACAGTTCGGGGTTGCCATTCCAGCACCTTGGGACCCCAAAGTCCATCCTTTCTCCGAAGTATGTGCCCGGCCCATTGCCACTTCAGCTTCGCGACTCGTTGAGCTATGTCGGTAACTCTGGATCTTCTACGAATCTCCACATTTCTGATTCGATCGCGTAGAGATACTCCGAGCATAGCTCTCTCAATCGCCCGCTGAGTGACTTTGAGCCTTTTATTACTGTTTTATTTTCTGAGAAACTACGCACAGGTTCAGTCGCGATAGAAACCGAGCGAATCCAATCCGCATGGTTCAAACAGAAGCGGTGAGTGACACCTACTTCATTCCACGAATGAAAGTCGCAAAAATAAGGTCCCGGTAATAGTGCCTGCCTTAAAAAAAAAAGTAAAAACGCAGTGTTGGGTGCAGGCAATTGCAATCTGGTGACCATTATCATGGTAGATTAAACATTGCCCTTCACAAACGGTGTCATGTTTACGAATCAGAATCTCAAGTAACTTACAGGCAAGGTTTTCCTAGTGGGTCCGGATTTCGATTTGTTTAAACGAACTTTTCATAGTCTCTAAGCGTCTTCGCTTGCTATCTTTTTTTAAGTTAATTAAAATATACCTGGCGAAGTTAATAGTACATGTTATAATGTTAATATCAATCTATCGCGATCCTTTTAGCATCCACTGCTGAATATATGCGGCTGAATAAAAGCGAAGGACCGTGTGCGGTGCCTTTTCGAGTATGCCACCGCAGATGTTCCTTTGTTTTTATCTTACAGCCTAATTATTAAGGTAAGGTGTCTAACACACCGCTTACCGATTCTCGCCTCGCTTAATATCTCTATTCCTTCATACATCTGTTAATAGTCATCGGCTCTGCGACAGACACGACCTGCCCACTGCCACTTTAGCTAATACAATTTAATAATACATTAAAACAAACAAACTTGATCGTTTCATAAGGCATTTAACAGACACCATTGCGTTTGTATTTAGACAAATTAGCGGTGAATTTCAACAGGCGTTGAGTAGTTTATGCGACGGAATGGAAGCAAATTTCGTCACGGATCTACAGATATTTCAACGGGCAGTAAATCGCGCGGAGCGGCGAGCGATCGGATAAATCACGCGAGTGGGCGGTGCGGGCTCCCGGCTCAGTCCGTATAACCGCTACCGTTTACCGGCCTCTGATCATCTGATACTTAATTTAATGCTCCCAGCGAACAAGCTGTAAACGTATCGCAGATTTTACGCGACTTGTAATTTGAAAATTGATTTAAATCTGCATAAAAATATTATGCGACAGCCGGATGGACTGGTGTGGTTAATGTGTTACTTGCCTAAGGGGACGAAAACGGCTATTTTTGAGTCGTTATAATTATTATTATCGAAATATCTTCAGTAACGGTTGTTAAATTAACAGTAAAGAGAATATTTTTTGTAATTTTTCACACGCGTGGCTCTCGGTTTTGTACTTAAGTATACAGTTTATTTTCATACCTACACGCACTTGGCGCCGATTTCTTAAAAGCTGATCAAATTAATAGATATTTAAAATAGCTGTCAAAGTTAACAACGGTTACGAAATCGCAAACCATATTATTATGTTTACAAGTTAATTTTTTTCAAAAGAAATAACAATTCCACTTAATGAGAATAATTAACTACTTATATGTTATATTATATGTTATATTAAAACATCAAATAACGTCACGTACAAAACAATCAGAAATAACAATAAAAAAACTTATAAATTTGTTCTATTTTAATGCAATTAGGTTATTTAGTACCTAAACATTAATTTGACAAACTCAAATTATTACTTATTCTCACATTTAGGAATAACCCTTTTGGAAGCCCACTTAGGAAGTGGGCTATTCGCTAATTTTGTTCAAGGAACGAATAAACTTGAGTTAGTATTTTATAAGTTAAGACCAAAACAGTATTGAAGTGATTACTTGCGATAATACTCATTTTAAACAAAGCATATAATTATTTTGAAAAAAATCTTGGGTTGATTCTATACCTAGAGTTTAATCATACCTACACATAAAATTTGTAGTAGGTACATCTAGGAGCACAGACTACCTAACACTTTATCAAGTCGTTCAACGTTTGTTTGTGATTCAAATAAATTGATTTTGCTAGACGTCTATAAATAGACAGAGACAGAAATTAAACATCAAGTCACGTTCCTCTCTAGAGTTCCATGTAGACTGCTGCAAAATTTGTAAGAGCCAAATCCAACGCCTTTTTTTTTGTAAAACTGGTTTCAGAACATGCGTATGTTTGGTGTGGACGTTCGGATCATGCGGCAACGTAAGCCATTATAATATTATTTTACAGTGATACTTCAGCCACCTCAGCCAACTCAGCTCGTTTTCTTGCTCTGCTAAATATACATATAATGTGTGCATGTAAGAAGCGGTGATAGCGCATTGGGTAGGAGCCCAGCACGCACCTCTGACTTTTCTAAGCTATGTGTGTTTTAAGTTATTAAAATATCACTTCCTTCAACGCTGAAGGAATTCATTGTGAGGAAACCTGAATGCCTGAGAGTGGTAAACAAAGTTCTCAAAGGTGTGTGGAGTCAACCAATACGCACTGGGCCAGCGTGGTGGACTACGACCTTATCCCTTCTCATTCAAGCTATGTGTGTTTTAAGTTATTAAAATATCACTTTCTTCAACGCTGAAGGAATTCATTGTGAGGAAACCTGAATGCCTGAGAGTTGTAAACAAAGTTCTCAAAGGTGTGTGGAGTCCACCAATACGCACTGGGCCAGCGTGGTGGACTACGACCTTATCCCCTCTCATTGTGGGAGGATACCCGTGATCTGTAGGGCGCCGGTAATGGGTTGATGGGATGATGATGGTGATGTGATGATGATGATTCACATGCACACAGACTGCAGGCTGTCAGATAGTAGATCATATGGATTTATCTGAAAGCGGTTCAAGTATCGAATGTGAATAACGTTGGATGCTTGTGTGATCGATATTAAATCGATTGAAGTTTCTTAATGATGCTGAGTATTAATGACATTAACAGTACCAATTCTGAAAAATGCGTTCCTACATCGTCGGGGCCAATGGTTCATTGCGGCAGTCTGCGATATACTTTAAATCAACTTCAACAAATTATTTTACAATACATCATTTGGGAGCTCTACATGCCCACTTGTACTTATTTCACTAGAGATTTTAAGCTAATTTATATATTGAAACACAAGAAATTTCAGATAGCTAACATATTTTATGTGTATAGTGTTATAAGTGTATTAAAAAAGTAGGTATAAATAAAATTTTCGACATTCAAATTACATAGTTTAATTATTCACATTAAATATAAAGCCGCAGTTCTAAGGGCGAAGAGCCCCTTTTGATTGAATTGATTTGAATTTCACCAAGTTATGAAAATTAATTTTAAAGTAGAAGAAATCTTACAAAATTTGACGTTTGATCCACTATATAAAATGACAAGTTTAAATTGTGACATAAGTAACATAAACTAGATACACTTACAAGCCCGCGTGCACCGTTAAAGCTAAACGCGATCAAGCTAGCTAAACCACCCCAGAACAGTGTAACATATAGCAAAATGTTGATTTGTTAACGATCAGTAAAAAAAACATTAAAACGGTGATATTAAAGAACTTGGAAGTAATTTATTTGAGGAAAAAGCTTTGCACCCCCAGCGAGTCAAAGCAGCTTGTTGTTTGGTGGTAGTATTAATCAGTATCTAGTATTAAACAAATTGTAGTGTAATATTATTAAATGAATAAATATATATATTACGACAACGTACACATCGCCATCTAGCTTCAAAATAAGCGTAGCTTGTGTTATAGGTACTAAGATGACTGATGAATATTTTTATGAATAATATACATAAATACTTAGAATATACATATAAACACCCAGACACTGAAAAACATTCATGCTCATCACACAAACATTTTCCAGTTGTGGGAATCGAACCCACGGCCGTGGACTCAGAAAGCAGGGTCGCTGCAAACTGCGCCAATCGGCCTTCAAAATCGTATTCGATCACCTGTTCAAGAGTTTCAAAATATTTTGATTTATTATTACTCGTGTTGTAAACAAAACACTGAAGATCATATAAATAAAAGATGTACCCGACTTAACTTAACGACGAAACGAAACTGCATAAAATAATGTCAGTAATTGCCAATCAATGTTGATATTACGTTCAATTAACATAATGCATGTTAAATAAGCTGTAAACTAATATAATTAATTCCTAATTTGAAGTCATTTAAAATTTTCTACTTCACCATTGTTTTATCATTCAAAATTGCAGATAAACCGTTATAATTTTGACTTTATGAATGTGAAATTATGGGTGAGCAAATGAGTAAATCAGTCTTGTTCAGAAGCTATATAATATTTATGGATGACTTAATAAGAAAGATTTAGCACTCTGAGTAGAAGAGAAGGTACGTTTACGAGCAATAACATTATTTTAATGCTTCTTACTCTGGACCTATTTAAATACCTTTTTTATCTCACGCGCCATCATAAATTGAAAATTGATGTAAGACGGCTTAATGCACTCTCGATAAAACCACTGCCTATTTGTGTTAATCCCTTATTTAGATTTAAAAATAAGGTAGATAATAATTATATTATTATTATAAGTAAGTACATACTTTTATCAAAATAAGTTTAAAAGCCTTTATACACTGAAAATTAAGCATTGCAATAATTGGATATGATGGAATTCCACAAAGTTACGCCTGCTTCTCTCTAATATTTATTAAAAGTCTTTGTCCTGACCGATTGACAGAAAACCTACAGCCCGAATGTTAATTTAAATTATCAAAAGGATTGTTTACTTGTTCTTCTCTAAAGCCTCTTTAGAGAAGAAACACAGTTTGTATAAAAGTCTGACATTTTTCAAGCAATATCCGCTTAACTTGGGGTTTGGGCATAAAGTAAACACAATATGAAACATGTTTTTCACCGTTTTCGGAAATTCTACCTGCAAACGAGTGAAATACGGAATGAATATTTGTATGAAAGGCCTCAATTTTCCATCCACCCGTCTTCAGAAATCAAGCTTAGCTGGACTGTAGTATACTTCGATTATTTTGTTTATTGCTTAGAGTTAGTTATTGTAGATCTGATAGATTAAAGCGCCTGTCGATGTTCAACAATAAGAATGTTTGAATAAATAACAAATACTAGCTGTGTCCTGCGACTTTGTCCGCGTTTGAGTCAGTTTTAAAAGATGGATGTACGCTGGCGCGGACTTTTTTGTGGACTGTTAAAGGAGAATTATTATTAACTTTGACCGTTTACGCATTGAAAAAGAAATATTATTTCCCGTTTTAGCAACATTTTTCATTGATGATTCGCTCCTATTGGTCATAGCGGGATGTTATATAGTCTATACCATCCTCGATAAACGGAATATTCAACACAAAAAAGATTTTTCCAATTCGAACTAGTCGTTCATGAGAAAACCGCGTTGAACCAAAGCAACTCTTCAGCTTTATGATATCAGTGTAGTACTTTGGTTTCAATTGCAAGGAACTATGCGCATATAGGTACACTTATGTTTACAAAGGCTATCTCGGCGTAGCGTGCGCAGTGTTGGCGCGGTCGGGTGCTCGTTCTCTATAAATCAGAGGCGCCGGCGCACGCCGCAGCCCGATTAATCGCACACAAGCTCCACACAAATCAAAATGTAAATGGATATACTATGTTAAGTGTGCTCTGCCTAGTAATAATGATGTTAGCATTAGGCATATTAATTGGCTGGATAGCCACTATCTCTCCTTACCGGCAACCGTGCACCGATGCAGAAAGGGAAGTGAAGTCTCGGTACATATCGTATCGATAAAAAAGCAAAGTGGACCTGTGTGCGTATATTAGAGGAAAACCGTCACCTATAAACAGACCAACACTTTGCAGGGAATGCAAGGAACACGTTCTGCAACGTGTCGCCCTGTGCTCATCAACCTGTGGCGTAGATGTTAAGACTTGAGTGCCTTTTATTACCTTCACCAGCAACCACGCCTTTTAATTTTGTATGACTCTGAATTCCAGCGGTAGAATAATATGTATGAAATACAAGGAAAGGAAAGGTTGTAATCCCCTTTTAATCACAAAGTCCTTCAGTCTTCTTATTCCTCCACATGATATCCTCCCGGACCCATTTGCAAGTTCCTCCTCGCATCAAACTTATTGTTATTAAGTTACCAAATATACAGTTCTTCTTCTTCTTCTTTCCCTGGGCCTATCTCCGTACTTGGTTGGCCGGATCCGGATTCCGTTGTACGTATTGCCACTGGTACGGCTCCCCGCTGGGTCACTCCAGCCAGTCGAGCTTACTCCAGAAGCTTAGCAGTCCGCCCAGGTCGCCAAGTCAGGGAGTGATGCCGCGGAGCCAAGGTATGCTGTGCGTTGCTCCGCTACTCTACTCTACTCTTCTACATCGGAGCTATACGTATGTCGGTGTTACATATGCCTCCATGCACAGATAACTGTCGGTTATACCTAAAATGAATTAGTGTTTGTTTAGTTATAAGAGACATATCTATATATCGATACATCGATATTTTTCTACAAGCCTACCGTGCACGCCACACGGTCTCCTGAAGCTATTCCCTATCTCTCATCGTTAGAGTCGGGATAGCATTTACGCACGTATCGTATTTATTCCATAATGGCTCCTTGAAAATATAATATCCTACCGCATAAAATATAATCGTGCATCATTAATGACACGGAGTGACAGGATCGAATCCAACATCCAGATCGGTTAACGTCTTGCCAATATCAAAGGCGCCGCTTCCTAAATACAGTATTAAACAGAATAAAATCTTTGTTGCCGCGGAATCATTAAGGATCAAAAGCATATTGAAATGAAAAACCGGACCGCTAATGAAGGCCACAAAATCAAATCGGCATTGATTTCAGCCGGTACAATGTTTATATGCATTTAGTGTCTTGCCTGACATCGGTGCTCGGCGGGAGCACGTCTGTCGGGCCTAGCGAATTTATACGCAGCAATAACGAACGAGTCTTCTGCCATTTAATTGAATTACCTACGCGGCTAGACCGCCTATAAATTACAGTTGATACGTACATATTGATATTTATAACCGACGTATGTGTTGTTATATTTTTAAACCTTTCTCATGATAATTATCAGTATGCGAATGTCCCCTATTGTTGCCTTTCCCAAAAAAAGCCCGATCCTTACCCTTCATCTACCCGCTCCCCTTCATTCTTTATGACGTCAGTTAATCGTGCTTATGGCGATTGTGTTTCAATAGTCGATGAATGAAAAAAATATCTTTTAAAATAATTTTTGTAAAAGTAGATTTGTCAAACAGCGCTTGCTTCGCACTTTATTGATTAAACGGCCACCTCATCATTAGGGGTTAATGAGACCTAAATAGAGGTTGGCGTTCTATGGAAAGAATGGTTCAAAAGCTATTTTATAGTAATTGAGTAGCACAATACAAGCATTCAAGCATATGAGGCTAACGGATTTTCAAAAGTTCATCATTTTCTTTCAAAACTAAATTGAAAAACATGACAAATAAGTTTGGGATCTCTGGTATACGGGATAGTCCACCAAGTTCTTTTTCAGTCCCAAAAACATCGTAGAAGACAGAGCTCCAGTTTTCCGGACTTTTTCTGTCCACAATGATGGAGATCTATCTCCTGGCTTATCCATCTACGTTCTCAATAAAGTTTAAAGATTATATTGCAATTATCTTCTAAACAAGTAACGTAATAAAATGATTGTAACCGATGTAGTTCCGTGATTTGATATGGGAAAATGTTTAACGTAATTATATGCCTATTTATGTTAACGTAATGAAGGAGATTAGAAACCACTACGTAATTGACGAAATTACTTTTAAGAGTAGGTTATTTATTTTGTTCATTCCTTCGATCAATAATATACTAGATACAAAATCCGGGAGAAAATGTCTTCGCTATTGTTTTTTATCGATTCCATGTTTAATAATATTGAAAACTTTCTTCTCTGCTAATTGCAGTTCCACATGCGTTAAAATGAGTCTAAAATAACTTAAAATACGAAATCGAAAGTAAACTAAATAATATAAAGCGGAAAGATTTTTTTGGGAATATGTTTTATTCAGAAATAACATAGGAATATCAGTGAAGATAATATGTATGTTCATACTTAAATAGGATATTCCCGCATTTTGATCACTTTTTCGGAAAAGAAGATCACATTGAAGTTTTCACTAGCAAATGCGAGAGTGCCAACTTATTTTTTACGGACACTTTTCGGCTGACAACACATCTAATATAATATTGATCGCAGGTTGATTCATTAAAAGTTATAGCGACGACAAATAGCGACCACTTTCATACGCAATTAGATCCATTATATCCATGTCGGCAGTTTTGTAATTGCTTTGGCAAGATGCCGCAAATTGTTGCCAAGATATATGTTTTTAATTTACATGGTAGAAATTTTTAGTATGCAACAGATGTTTATAGAATCTTCCTAATTTTATCAGAGTACAATATTGTAACTATGTAATGAGAACAAATGAAGAACAAGCGTAAGATTAAGCAAGCGTTTGAAAATAATTGTATTCACAAATATTTCTCCTGTCACCATACATACGTCTGGAGCTAATGAAGCGGTTGACCTTGGAACTTTTATATCCGTTCAATATTTACGACAACAAAAGAAAACTTTAAAGGCAATAGGCATCATCACTTCGTGAGTGAGACACAATAGGTTGGCTAAATATATTAAAAAATGTAGGACAAATCTCTTCCTACATTCTCCTGATAGTTAACTAAAACAAAAACTTACATTTCTAATAACTTTAAAATTAATAAATAAAAAATTGGGCACGAAGTTAATTAAAATACCAACGGGTGAAAAAACTACAACAATATCACTCTGATAAGAGGGATACATTTTATGTTTGGACGTTTCATTATCGAAATTAAACGATGATAATGTAAACATTGTTATACATATATGCGCTTTGCAGTCCTGCACTGAAATATGATTTATTTTCAATAAGGTATTTAGATTAAACTTGAAAAAGGTTAATGTGATGAAACATTATTTAACTTGTGCTATTTACATTCGTAAGCTCTGGGAACGTTCCTGTAATGTTCGGAGATATGGCTACTTTGTAATAAAGACAACGTACACTGGGCGCGAGCGTCACCACCAACCAGCGGGCTTCGATAGCTAACGATTAAACTAATCACAGTGATAATTCAACATTCGTGTATACATACCGTATAATTTCAGCGATTTTTATGACGACCATGGGTGGTTTAATGTAACCATCGGGTTTGATGTCTTCATTTAACTTAAGGTAATGCTTATTGAGTAGATGTTTATCGCTGCACATAATTAGACTCTACTTAATTTCGTAATAAAAATATACGTGACAATTCATGTAAGGTAATATAATTGGGATAATTTAATTTAATATAGTGTTTATTGTAGATGGAAAACGTTTACAAATTAGTATAAATAACACGTTTCGTGATATGATTGGCCATTACAGTACAGTTAAATCAAAATATTATAATATGTAACTTAATAAATTGACATTAGCTTCTTTCATACTTTCTATATACGTTATTTCATCATCAGGTCAACCGAGGACATCCACTACTGGACATAGATATTTTATTAGGGAGTCCCGAAGCCCACGGTCTGGTGCCACCTGTGTGATAGAAGGCTTCTGCTGTAGCTAGTTACACCCTTACCAACTAAGACGTGCTGCTAAGCGATTTAGTGTTCCGGCACGATTTCGTGCGAAACCATCTTAGACATTAGTCAGAACATCTTGAACTGCATCAAAACTTACTTCCCTTAGGACTATCATGCGCGCCACGAGATAATTATCTCTAGCCGTTGCTCTTGTTTTTTCTATAGAAATGACGATATCCCCCGTCTCGCGGGAGGAATTTTGTGTATAATTTTTTCCCAAGGATACATAGTTCGGAGTCAATACAAGACTGTAAAGATAGATTCCATTTCCGCCGCTAAATGGTCAGACGCTCTTAATTGATCACTCAATTATTTTGCTATCCCCTCACATTTCAATTAAAACGTTCTATTATATTAATGGACAATTAAGAAATAGTAGTCTAATTGATTGCGTACATATTATTAAACACAAAACGTAATTTTCTTTATTCAAATGAGTACCAAAGTGGTGTCGGTTGTGCTATTATTATTTTCCTGTGTGCTTTATTGGAATTTCGTGTTCATTAAACGGCGGTGTGTTGATAGCTTATTTGAATAAACTTTAAAGGGATTTCGTATTTGACCAATGGCAGAGATACTTTACGGTTGATTTATATCTGAGCGTTAGGAGGGACATGAAGGCTTGATGCTATCGGTAGATTTTGTCGCCAGGAAATGATCGCGAGCGGGGCTCCGCGTGGTTTTATTGTTGTTTGTTGGGGCTTGAGCAGCGCCTGCGCGTCCGTGTTCTATCGCCAATGCGATGCGCGCCACCACACGAGGTACGCTCAGAAACGCGATATTTTAGCGACAGCGTACATGATTAATTTATGGCCTCGAAACAATATTCCTGAACGGAGCAGACTTAGATCCGATTTAATGTGCAGATAAAATGATTTATTGGATAGCCATTTCATATATATAAAGGCACTTTAACAAATATTGGATATTCCACTGCAGCTAGATTAAGAATAATGTTAAGAATCATCGGTTTAAGTATTCTTATTATGAAGCATTATGATTTTTATATGAGTGTTTAGGACGATTTTGCAAACGAATGTTATCGAAACATAATATATATATAATATCCGAGAGAGTCATTGAGAGATAAATTTAAAGATATTAAAATAATGACAGTGTATAGTCAGTACATATTTGAAAATTTAATGTACGTTCATAAAAACATTTCTAAATTTAAGAAAAAATGTGACTGCAATAATTTAAACATTAGAAGTAAGAATAAACTTACAGTGCAATATACTAGGTTACATAAAATTCATAATTCGTTTAAAGGAAATTGCATACAATTCTACAATAAACTACCAATTGTCATCTTGGAGATGTCTCTTAAAAAGTTCAAAGTTTGTATTAAACGTAAGCTTATAGAAAAGTCCTATTATAGTATAAAGGACTACGTAAACGATAAAAAAGCTTGGGTGTAAATTATTGCTCTAACCAGGTTGCTCTTCTAATAATTTAAAATGACATTGTGAGATGGTGATAACAAAAAAAAAAAAAAAAACACCCGGCTAAGTTTGTTGTGGGCTTCTTCTTAGACCAGGACGCGTTTGGAACCCTCGTAGCTTTAGTTTTAAGTTTACGAATGTGGTTATCGCCATCATCTCACTACCGTGTGGTTCTTATGTACGCATCAAAAGTGCCACCTGTGGGCCTACTTGAATAAAGATATTTTTGACTTTGACTTTGACTTTGACTTTAATAATTTAATGCGCGTTTTAGACTTGCGTAGACAATGCAAATCAATTTCACATATCCTTCGCGCCTTGTGCCTTAATTTTTGTCGTATTTCGTTCTGAATTAAAATATTTGCATTATGCGCAAAGGAACTGACAACTGGAACAGCCATAATTTTTCCGCGTGCTTCATAAATGGCAATAGCAGAATATACATAAATAGACCGTAGTACCAATAAATCAGACATTTTATCTTTAAACCATTTATAACAAATATTATTAAAGAAGATAAGCCAATACTACCTAATTATAATATTTTGTTAGGCATACACTATTACGCAACTATTATTAACATAATTGGTTCTTCGTTTTAAATTATCATAAAGAGCTGTATTTATAAGCATCGTTGTTTTTATTGGTGTTCTCTTTACAAGCCCTTTGGTTCATATTTTAATTGCAATAAAGTAGCCAATAGACGTATCTGGCTCCCCTCTGTGACCAATGCTTTATGAGAAGTTTCTACTCGAGGTCTTAAAATAAATAAAATTCAATGTGAAGCCTTCTGTTTTGTTCTACGGTAAATAGGTTGATAATTTCAAGAACCTATTTTTTTTCTTAGTTATATACAAAGATTTACTGTAGCGTACAAAAACTTCCTTTTTGCAAATAAGCAAGGAAAGAAAAAGAAATTAAGTATTTATTTTTTATTTCACTACAAGTTAGCCCTTCAATGGTGGTATGCGATAGAGCAGTCTTAGATAGTAGCGGGCTAACCTATTAGGGTATGGCTGTTGTATCCCTTCGTGACTTTGTTCGTGGCATCATGCCGGAATCCGCTTGCTCAACCGCTTGGCGTCTTTATCAAAAGGGTTAACAAACCACGATTTTCTCCCGTCAGACCAGACGATGAAAATTCATTATTTATCAAATTACGAACTTCTCCTGCTGAGGACGAATTCGTCCCGTCCACTAAGACCACTGCGCAACGGAGGAAAGACAAAAAGTTCGTTTTCAAGGAGACATTTCAGATCTGTGCAGTACGCACGATGACGGATTGGACGAGTTCAAGGAATATCGAGTAAGCATGTAGATGTACTGATTTTTATGTCTTCGGTGGTTGGATGTTAGAAAGGAGGGACGAGATCGAACGACCGCGAAGCTCAGCCGAAAGTGGGTTAGCAGTGTCTAAAATAAGTCAAAGTCATAATTAATCAAGACCGTCGGCTTAACGTGCTTTATAAGGCATAGTTGAGTAAAACGCATTCTTGCTAGTTCGGTCTGGTAGTGCAAATTTATATCCAAAACTTTACCACTCAACAATTATTGGTTCCACCCGGGAATCTAATCATTTTTGCCGCAGTTAAACATTCCAACCCATAGACCAACGAGGATTGGATTGGAACTATGGTGTTAATTTTAACTTCTTCTTAGTTGGTTGGTTTCGCCCATCACACTAGCTCTAGTCTCTAGTCACTCTATTTTCCCTTGGACTGCACAAGCTGTTTAATAGACACGTCTTTACACCTAGTCAGTGGCACGTGTCTATGCGCTATGGATAGGTACGTGGTTGAGCTGTGGAAGATAGAAATTGTTTTACTCAAAGCAAAATCGTCCAAAGTGAATTGATCTCTCCAAACAATCATCTACAACACTACATTACGAGAGTTTTGTTTTTTATCTCCCTTGCAGGGCCAATTTCTCCTAGCGTAAAGAAATATGTGATATAAAAATGCCCTAAATATCTGGCTTTATTTAGACCCATAAAGTTATTCTACGTCTAAATAAATCCGCAGCCCAGTCCAAAATTCAAGAAATAAATGAAGTTACGAGGGGTTGATCATATTATCAACTGTCCCATTACTTTTTGTTTATTTTGTAATTTTCCCAGTAATTAAGTGCAGCCTCCTCTGTTCTATGCAAATGAACCAACTCTCGATCATTAGTCTCAACACGTTTAGTAACGTTACTTTTCGTTAATTAATCCAGAGGTCTAAATACAGGATGTGTTCTAGTTAATTATTCACACTAAATTAATGTGTCAATATAAGTGTCTAGATTTAATTAATTGATTACCGACGCTTAATAAGCACTTTCACATATAATTTTATATGGGCCTGCGTGGCGCCAAAGCTTTATAGGTAAGCTATTTTAATTTATAAAAGTATTTAGATTTTGTTTTGGTGTATTTCGATATGTTTTTTTTTATATATATAATGGTTTTCTGTATATAATCCATAGATTTGTTTTTTATGTATGTTTTTTTTATTGTTTTAATTTAAAATATAAGTACGTTAATATTCAGGTGACGTTCTAATTTCTGGGCGTAATTTTAAAAGGGAATGCGTTTTTTGAATAATTTTATCGAAGGTTTTTTTAAAGTTAGAACGCCTATACGTTATTTTTTAAGGTGTGCTTCAAATTTCTTTTTCTTAAACGAATGGTTACAAACAATTATTTTCAAAATCTCTACATAGATAGACCTCCATGCTAATATCCATAACGTTTAAAAATATTTTTTGGAAATGGTCAATTTCCAAATAATTAGAACAGAGACAAAGTCAGAAGAATCTACTAGTCATTTTAAAGAATCGAACAATCCCTTTGAATGAACGCGGCACGCACCCCAAGTCAGACTTATCAATAAAAAGTTTCAACTCAATTTATCTTATCGCACGGTAGTATCGTGAGTAGTTTTCACAATGAACGACGTGCCGATATCTTCCAATTTCTAATCTGAATGATCCACCTAGTTAATTAAACTGCACACAGAGATCTATGCCTTATAATAAAAGTATAAAGACGGTTGTCGAGTGTTTGATATCAGAGTTTTATTTTCAATTTAATAACTTAATACGGTGATATGTATAGGAAGTCAATGATGCACGCGTTATCAGGCGGCGATAAGTGTGCCTGGGTCCATGTGCGCCCATTCCAAGTACTTCATTAAAATCTTATCGTAGCTAGATAAATCACCCAACGACTGCAATCGATTATTTGGATAATTAATTGTGGTTTTTTTAAATACGTCGAATTCTCGATCTCGTGGCATTCGCTTGGACATCTTCTTTATACATTTTGTAATCTGCCCTTATAATCCACTTGTCTGTATTAAAATAGCGGTGGTCCACGACTTTGTTCGTGTTTTTTTTATTGTTTTAATAATCCCGTGGGAACCGTTGGTTTTTACGTAATGTAAGCTATATTAATGCTAGACTTCATCAAGATCAGTTATGTGCATCAGTAATAAATGTATAAATATATTTTGAAAACTTTACCCCAGTGATTTTCCGTAATAAAAGGCGCCCGATGTCTTCGGGATTCAAGCTATTTTTGTGAATAATTTCAACAAGATCTGTGCGGTGATTGTTACGGGCATAGGTAAATAAATAAATAAAATAAATACGAACAGACACTTTGGCATATATATATGGATAAGGCACCATGAAAACCCCCGGAACAAGCTTTCTTGCAAGTGTTGTAAGTACCGGAGCATCCTTAAATAGATTTGACTGTGCTAGGTACAATTGCAAATAAACAGGTCGAAATAAACTGATACTTGAAAAGATCAAGTAGAAAACCGCAAAATTAGTACTTACTCAAAACCAATAGGTACCTAATCGTTTAATATATATATGTAGATGTGTCCCGCGTTCTTCGTACGTTTATTAGATTTTTTTCAAATACTGTGGAAACCGTTGGTTTAACTGGGATAAAAAGTAGCCTATGTTACTCTTGGTGCTAGCCTAGTGAGAAAGGCTTCGGTCTCCTTTTTCTGGTGGACCGATTTTCGACCCCGGCACGGACCTCTAACTTTTCAAAGTTATCGTCATAATTATCAACAGCATATAACAGTCCACTGATGGATTAAAGGCCTCTCCAAACTGTAGGATTTGCCTATAATCACCACGCTGGGCATGCGGTTTGGTAATTGCAGTGATGGTTGTAGTAGCACAGAGGACGCTGCTGCCCGTTCTGCGTTATATTCCCTTAGTCAGCTCGTACGAAACCTCTGGAAATAAGGGTTCGAAGTTATATTCGTATTTAATTTAAGCAATTAAATATCACATGCGGACAATCGACAAAGAAGGAAAACATCGTGAGAAAACCTGTGGTGGCTGAGAGTTCTTCATAATGTTCTCAAAGTTATGTAACATCTACCAATCCGCAGTTGGTTTGTACTGCCTAAACCCTACCAAAGTAGGCTGGTAATTTGTTGACGATAATGTGTGTGTGTTTTTTCAACTAACTGTATGCCAAAAATTTAGTCGATTGATTGCGTAGTTAAGGCGTTGAATAAGCAGAAACAAAAAAGGAAATAAACACAATTTGACATTTATAATATTAGTGAGGATTTACGCAGAGACAGTTAGAGTGAAACTCAACCACTGCAGAGTCGGTACGGACTACAAATCGTGTTGCTGGTCGCGTGCAGCGGCCGGCCCCAACGGCTACCAAGATCCACATCAGTCCCGGAATAAATGCTATCCAACGATGGTATCACCGGCGCCCGAGCCACCCCATTAATCTACATCAGCACGCGCTCGCTACCAGATTAATGAACCAGATAAAACTTAAATACGACTACAGATGTCCGCTCCTCTAACAGCGTACGAGCGAACTCCATACGCGTCTCACAATAATTGATGAATTAAACGGATTCGACGCATTATGAATATTGATGATAATGGGCGATCCGCATCCCGATAATTAGAATGAATGGTCGATGTGTTTCGAAATTGATAGCCTTCTGGAATCATTCCCAGGTATCCCGATCGATACGCGCACGGTTATTTGCGCTAGCTAAATACTTGTTTTTACTATAGGAAGTATAGTCTAAACGACACCCGCGTTGGTGTGGATTAACTGTAAAGAGGAGTGAATAGGTTTTACTTCATACGTCTTTATTTCTTCAATTGTTTACACAATCTAAGCAAAAGCAAATCGAGCAATTTTCTCTATTTGAGTATTGTTTTCTATTAAGCATCTGTCTGTTTGTAGTGACGGTTCGAAAGGCAGAGTTTCCTGCAACTCTCCAGAAATTTTCTTTCCAGAAACTCAGCAGAAGCTCTTTTCCAACATCATTTTACAATTTAACAATTATTGTTTTATCTTGTGTGAGATGAAAGCGGAGCGGCTTGGTTCCAAGCAACCTTGCCACTTTGAAATTCATTAATGGTATTCTCGATGTATTAAATATGTTTTTAAACATTCTTTAAACTTATGTAATGACAAATCTAATATGACTTTCGATATCATATTACAAAAGCATATAATAAGCCCCACAAAGCTTTTCTGTTCAAAGAATTTAAGTATCCGACGCTGCACATATTATGTCGAGAGGCGATGTTTAATTCTGAGTTCTTGTAGTGTTTAAAAATAAAAATAAAAATAAATTTTGAGAATGACATTTATTATAACAACTGACATCAATATTTAAATTATATAATTTGTTTTAATTTGTTTTAATTAAAATATTAACTTACTTAATTTATTTATTTTAATTAAAATATTAACTGACTTAAAATATGACTTATGCTTTAACGAATTAAAGCATAAGTCATATTTTAAGTCATATTATAATAGTTACATATTAAAAAAATAAAAAATAAAATCGTAATTTTATTTTTTATTTTTTTAATATGTAACTATTTGTAAGCTCACTGCTTAAATAATATTGCACGCCTGGAATGGCAAACGGTAAGCCCCAAACTTTTAGCTCATAAGACCATTATATGTAAACAGTTTATGCAATAAATGAATTATGAATTAAGTGTGGAGACGTTGGTGCGTAATTTGGTCCAAGAGACTCCAAGCATTACGTACCAACATCTCCACACTACAAGAATCTTTTTCTTTCAATTTATCGCAGATTGCAGGAAATAAAAATATGGGGAAAACAAGAGTATGTACGAGTTGGGTCTTCGTAGCTTTAGTGATGCTTCTGTTTCTCCATATATTCTTCAAACTATCTACAGTCATTCTTGTTAGTGCCATACGTCGCTTGACTTTGTCTATGAAACCAAATTAGTACCTAACAATTTCTATGTTATTATAATAATGTTCTCATATTTACGTTTATTACTCTTCGTTTAGGCCCCGAATCACTCGCCTCTAGCGTTAGGTCACATTGACTTATGTCGCGACATGCCTTTACATTGGTACACATTTGTTCTCAACTTTCTAAATTAAAGATCTGATTTGTGGATGAAAATTATTCCCTTCCATTTGAATTCCGTTTACGTGATATCAAAGAGCGTGATATCATCTTGAAACATGCGTGCGTACAATGTAATCATAAATTAGTTGTGCGCAACGTAGATGTTTACTGTGTATTTTGAAATCTGATTAAAATTATGTCTTCTTGGTATGTAACCGAACTTGATAGTTATCGATATACTTAATAACTCTTTCATCTTACACTCCGCCATCCATCCACCTTTGATAAGTTCATCTGCAATTAAAATTCTCATTTGACATTGACATTATCAAAAACAAAATTCTCTGCCTTCTTTAGACTACTGCCGTGGCTAGTTATCACCCTACCGACTAAAATATGCCGATAAGCGTTCCGGTACGATATCGGGTAGAAGCCGATTAGGGGTGTGGGTTTAAATATAACTGCCATACCCCTAACAGGTTACCATCTTAGATTACATGACCACTTTCAAATGTATGTTTGCCTAACTATTTAAGATTGTACTATTTAAGATTGTACTTAGTTTTTAAAATAATCAAATACTTAATAATATTAGTGGTCCAACTGTGATAAAGAATATTTATTGATTTTTATTTATGTATACACTTTATTTGTACACAACAAATAGGAAAAAAAAACAATGGACACAACAAAAATTAACTTAAAAAGTAGGATACAGCGATCTCTTCCAGGCAACCTTAGGATTAGGAAAACCAAGGCAAACCGATTGGTGGGGTATATTATTATTATATACATACTTACGTACAATTACACACTAATACTAAAATAGATCATAATCAATTTGATTTTAAGGATTATTAAGGTTCTATTATTTAAATCAAAGACTTTACTTCTATAATCAAAGATTTGACCAAAGCAGTGGCACTGACACTGTTTGCCTGAATTTGCCTTATTACGTCAGTGCAAAAAATTATTAAAAAGAGTACCTACTATACAACGTGTAAATGAAAACCGTAGTAGTACTTCACAGGCTTTGGAGAAACATTATGTAATATCTCTTATAGTTATTAGTGAAATCGAAATCATATTTGCTTTCGAGTATTTCATAATATTTTTACAGGGTGATTCCTTATGAAATATGTCCTTCAACGTTATTTCGTAATTCGGTTACACGCTGTATATGCTATGTTTATGTAATTTATTATTGTGTAAAAAAAATAGTATGCTGCACTCATAATTCTGCCCAAATATCATACTCCTCCGTGCGCGCAATTTTCGTATAAAGTACAAGTACAAAATTTGTTCTCACGATATAGAAACACAGCTTCATCAACTCTCAGAGCACTGGCGCACTAGTGGAAATAATATCCATATTACATATGTGTAACGGGGGTAAACTTCTCCTATTCCATATCCCAGTGATTTCGCATGTGAGACGTTCATTATATATAATCGGGGATATAATTTTTATCTCCCGCCAGTGCTAGCCCTGCTGTAGTACTTTCAAATTCAACTTCCATAACTTCAGAGTTCTAGGAGCTGATAATAGAGATGCAGAGATAGATGGATAGACGGACAGTCTGGATGCGTAGTTGTCAGCTTTACAGTTGCAAAGAGGCCGCCTATAATCGATTACAAAAGAGCTCGGAGGCTGTAGCTGGCGGCTTATGGCTTTAATAGCATTTAAATGCGAGTGCCTGCATCGCTGGTCTAGTGGTTAATTTATTTAACTAAGGATCTCGAGGTCCTGAGTTCGAATCACGTATCGCCCCGAAAAAGGTTATGTATTGTGTTGTTTCTGTTAAATAATATTCAGTACTAGTCCGGAATTAGGAAATTGGCAGTGTGCAGAGGCACTTTAGTAGGCTGTGGACAATGATGATGAGTGTATGAAAAAAAACCATAGAAGTTTTCATACCTACTGATAAATAAGAAAATGTTTTAGGATAACCTACCCAGGCAATTTAAAAATATGACCTTTGTAACTAATGAACCGTTCAGAAGGTTAACTGCAGGCTGAGCGCAGGATGCAGGATGCATCAAAAACTGCAAAATTGAAGTATGTGCAGATGGTGTTTAGTTGTTATTTTAACTCCAAATTTATTCCATTTACGTACGAGTAGATATGTAGATTGTTTCGTTCATCCTCGTGAAATGCAGATATAGTTATTCCTGCAGGAACTTTTGTATTATTTAATTAAATATTTATTATAATAATTAGTAGTTAGGGTATTTTTAATGTAAATAAATACGGACTAGTACAACAAGTAAAAGGTAATCTCGAATTTAGATTGATTGCTGTCTAAATTTTGTATTTTGTATAGTATAATATTGTAAAGTAATTATGTATTTGGTTGCAATAGTGTGAAGCTTCGGTTAGCCCGACTAGTTTGTGCTCTATAAACCTTAATTGATTCAATTGAAAATACGTTGTTACCCAGTTTAAAGTAATCGTTTAATGATTCCACAGATGTTGGTTTCATTTGCTTTGAAGTAAAAAGTGAAAATTAACTATTAAATAGTTACAAGTTTTGCTTTTTCGTAAGTGAATACAAGTCTGCTCCGGCATTAGTTACTATTTTTTTTTGATAAACCTAGTTAGGCTACCTGGCAGCGTGTTAAAAATTAAATTTTTATACGTGAATGGAAATTATTGCTAAATCGAGTAGTTTTTCTCTTTGTGTCATTTATTAATAAATAGTAAAATTTTAATATTGAATATGTTGAAATACTATCGGACAAAGAAGTCACTGCCTCGTTGTCCTAGTACCGTTAGCATGTTTGACTAGAAACCACGAAGTCCTGGGTATTCGTAAATTGGCGTCTACCTCTTGGCTTTGGCGAGCACCTCAAGCCTTAAGCACGCGTCGGTCTCGTTTTTATTATTTCATACGTAGAACGTGGATGACCGGATAATGGCTAGAAGATGACCGGATGATGATGGTGCTATTTTTTTGGAAAATCAAAAAAAAATACCGAGCTTAAGAAAAGGGGAAAAATAATAGTCTGGACTCAAACGGAGTCTTTTGGTTTCAGATCGCCAGATTTCTGATTTCACCAGAGCTACTATAACCTTGTAGATGGCTGAGAAATTAGTCTTCGTTTTTAATGATATTGTAGCAGTTTTTGATTACCTGAATCACGGATAAAAAGATGTTTTGTAAAAATGAAACCTAGGTAGATTGTTTTATCGCCCCCTGAACTCCCTCCATACTATTTTAAGAAAATTATTGCAGCCTTTTCCGAGATTATTATTACATATTGTTGGTATATATATGGGTCGCAGTGAAAAGAAAAGACGTGTGCACTGTTCGACTGTCTACTTTATATTGAAATAAATTCAGAAAAACATTTTACAAGAAACGAACAGAAAACAATGAGAAAAAATGAATGACGTAAAAGGTAGGAGTGAGTGTTGGAATGAATCATAGCCACAGACTATTGCACTTGTGTTTTTGGTATATTCCAACAGTCCCCCTCAAAAATACAAGTAATCAAACTTATCATTCTAGTTAATAATAATAACAATGATTTATTTAACTTAAATTTAGATCTTCTCTTAAATCAATAAATTTCTTGAAAGGTATCGCTTTTGTAAACAAGTCAGCTAGTTGGGTTCCTGTGGAAATAGATTCTAGCTTTATTATTTTATTAGCGATTTTTTTCCCTTATAAAATGATACTTAACGTCTATGTGTTTAGACCTTTTATGATTTGCAGGGTTATTGGCAATGCGGATACAACTGTTGTTGTCTTCATATATTACTACTGATCCCTTCACTTCAAAAGAGATGCTGCTTATTAGTGACCTTATCCAGACTGCTTCTTTAACAGCCTCAAACAAAGCCATATATTCAGCTTCCGTTGAAGAGACAGCTACAGAGTTTTGTTTTCGTGTGTTCCACGAAATAGTACAATTATCAAAGGCTTTAAATACATAGCCACTTGTACTCTTTCTATCTGTTTCATCGCCTCCCCAATCGGAATCCGCATAGCCAGTAATTACCTGCTTATAATCACATTTTTGGTACACTAATTTTAAGTCAATTGTACCTTTAATGTAACGTAAAAGATATTTTAAACATTTCCATAATTCTATATTGTTTTTAGATTGAAATCTGCTCAATATACTAATTGCGGCACAGATGTCTGGTCGAGTACACAACATTGCATACATAAGGCAACCTATTACATTTTTGCATGGTGCATCGCATTGAATATCAGAGTTTAATGCTAAAAAGTCTAAGTTTACAAGGAAACGGTGATTTCGAAGGATTACATTCGTTCATAGAAAATCTATTTAAAACATTTTGTAAATATGTGCATTGATCTAAAGATATTTTATTGCTTGATCTTTGAATTCTAATGCCTAGAAACAGCTTAATGTCTTTTAAATCAGACATTTCAAATTTTTGCATTAAACTGTTTTTATGAAATTGTATAACTTCCATATTCTTAGTTGCAATTATTAAATCATCAACGTACAAAAGTATATATACATTTTTATCCGTACATTGTTGATCTAAAATATATAAACACGGATCAACTTCAGAGTTTTTGAATCCCATATTTTTAAGAATATGATCGAAGCGTTCGAACCAACATCTGGAGGATTGTTTTAAACCATATAATGCTTTATTTAATTTACATACCTTGTTATCTTTAGCAATAATTCCTTCTGGTACTTCCATGTAAATATCTTCTTTTAATATACCATTGAGGAACGCAGTTTTAACATCCATGTGATGTAAAAGTAAATCAAATTGATTAGCTAAAGCCAAAATAAATCTAAATGTAGTCATCCGAGCAACTGGTGCGAACGTTTCGTCATAATCCTGTAAGTACTCTTGAGTAAAACCTCGAGCTACTAAACGGGCCTTATACCGTGTAGGTTCACCCGATTCATTGTTTTTAATAGTAAATACCCACTTACAACTAACAATATTAACATTATTAGGGATTTCAACAAGATCCCATGTTTTATTGTTTCGAAGTGACTCAATTTCACTCTGTATGGCTTTTAACCATTTATCTGTATCAGTTCTGTTAAAAACATCATTGAATGACGATGGTAATAAGTTTGCAGATACGAGCGATAAAAATGAATCTGGGTCATTCATATGCATATAATCTTTAGACGGTAGTTTTTTAATTCTTTCGCTACGTCTTAGATTACTATTTGATGAACTATCTATTGTGGGGTTTTCAGGATTTTCGTTCAAAGAATCTTGTTGTTGACTTTCTATTAGCTTTACTGATTCAAAGTCAGGTTTACTAATTTTTGTGGGAATTTCAATGTCTTCACTAATGCTTCGTACAGGTCGAGTTTGTTCAAAATTTAACTCATCAAATGTAACATCGCGAGCAATAAAAACCTCTTTAGTATTAACGTTAAATAATTTATATCCGTTTGGATTGTAACCAACTAATATTGATTTAAATGATTTTTCGTCAAATTTACTTTTACGACTTTTATTATGTACGTAAGCAGTAGCACCAAACATTTTTAAATGATTAATTTTTGGCCTTTTACCATGCCACATTTCGTATGGTGTTTTATTTGTCAAAGCTTTAGTGGGTAGCAGATTTGTAATATAGCTGGCTGTTAAAACAGCTTCTCCCCAAAATATTTTATCTAATTTCGCACTTGTAACCAGGGTTCTAGCCATTTCGGTTAACGTACGATTCATGCGCTCTGATACACCATTTTGCTGTGCTGTGTGAGGTACCGTTAAATGATACATAATTCCATTGTCAACACAAAATTCCTTGAACTCATTTGAAAGATATTCTCGGCCATTATCACAGTATATACTAACTACTTTAGAGTTCAGAAAATTCTCACTTTTTGCAACATAATCCTTAAAACATTTAAATACTTCCGATTTAGAATGCATTAAATAAATGACCGCATAGTGGGTATAATCATCGATAAAAGTAACAAAATAATTTTTATCATCGAAGGTAGCTGGCGTTATCGGGCCACAAACATCGGAATGTACAATGAAAAGGGGTCTATTTCGGATCGATTTGTCTTTTGACTTAGCAAAGGGTAGTCGTGACTGTTTACTAAGAACACAGGCTTCACAGAGTTCATTATTGGGAATAATATTATCAATTATATGATAGTCGTCAATAAACTTTTTAAGAATATGAAATTTCTGTATGTTAATGTGTCCAAGTCGTTTATGCCATAAGTTATAAGAGTTGGAGCTCTTAGTTACATGTAATAAGGACTGAGGTTTATTAACTTGGAAATATAGTTTAAAAAGATTGTTATCTCGCAGACCAGATATTAAAATTTTGTTATTTTTAGAAATGTGTGTTTGATCATTTTCAAAAATAATAGTCATACCTGCTTCTTGAATACGATTTACCGATAGCAAATTATACGGAACATCCGGTGAATACAAAATATTTTCGATTGTACCTTGATAACCTGAATTAGTAGTAACATTTATTTTCCCTTTACCAAATGCAGGAACATTGGTACTGTTTTTAGCTACACCTATCTTCAATGGAGTATTAAATTCTGAATATGATGAGAAGTAATCCTTGGTATTCACTATATGATCAGTTGCACCCGAATCTAAAAGAAAATAGATGTAATTAGTCATTGAGTTCGTATGAGAGTTAAGAAACTTACAATTTGAAAACATAAAAGCGAAACTGTCCTCGGTATTATTATTGTCGTTCATCATTGTGTTTGCATTAGACTGATTACTACCGTCGCTGTTACCACATTTTTTAATTCTTTTGTAGAAAATACAGTCTTTTATTTCGTGATTTCTCCGCCCGCAATGATCACAATATAACTTCGAGATTTTGTGTGTAGAAATTCCAGGGTATGATTTTTTGTTAGGTTGTGTATTATAATAAGATTTCTTATCAAATCCAGGTCGTCGTGAAAATTTCCTTGTAGATGTATGTAAAATTTTCAATTCGGTTGTTGTAGCGGTTTTTATTTTGACTTCTTGATCTAAAAGACGGGTCTTGACAAATGCTAAATTCAAATGTTCTTCTCCGAGTGTTTCTAACGCCGTGATTACACCATCATAAGATGTGGGTAGTGTTAATAATAAATGCGATATTTTATCCATCTCGTCTAATTTTGCACCCGCGGAAATCAATTCGGTAATAATGTTATCGAAATGATTAAAATGTTGGAATAAAGTAACATCCGGTTGCAGTTTTAAATTAAGTAATTGTTTACGGAGTGCCAATTGTGTTGCCAAGCTTCTTCTCTCATAAATTCTATCTAGGTCCTCCACGATGGATTTTGCAGTGGCAGAATCTTTAGCAAAATTTAAAAATGCATCGCTTAAATATTCCACTATTGTGCCTTTAGCTATAAGGTTTTTCTTCGTCCACTCTTCGTCTGGATCGAGTGGAGTTTCTCCGTCAATAACATTTAGTACTTGCAGTTCACCCAAAAGAGATCTTATGCGAAACTTCCACGTGCCATAACGATCTCCATTGAATGGTTGAATATTTCTTTTCATTCGCGACTCCATATTTAAAAATAATCACTTGTCACTGATTTTAATATTTCAATGTTTTAAACTAAGAACTTTTTAACAACGTAGACTGGGCCCATAACCTGTTGGTATATATATGGGTCGCAGTGAAAAGAAAAGACGTGTGCACTGTTCGACTGTCTACTTTATATTGAAATAAATTCAGAAAAACATTTTACAAGAAACGAACAGAAAACAATGAGAAAAAATGAATGACGTAAAAGGTAGGAGTGAGTGTTGGAATGAATCATAGCCACAGACTATTGCACTTGTGTTTTTGGTATATTCCAACACATATAAATATGTAAAAGAATTGCTCGTTTAAAGATATTGGATTCTTAAATTACATTCTGTTTAGTATTATTTCTGTTTATGCTGTTTGAGACCAAAATCATACGGCGATTCCTTAATAAGGATAATAAAATCGATCGATAAGAATCGTCGTGTGAGTAATTACGGCGGTGTCACACCGCAGGCAGTTAATCTTTGAGATCGCTATCTATCGATGATCGCGTGTAGCCTCCTCGCTCTCCGCGCACTGCACGCTGCGCTTGCGCATTCAAAAATTGACGGCTTAAACTCTTTAAATATATATTGTAGCTTGACTGCTATCACAGCTACTGGTAAGCTATGAAGCAGTCTAAAGAGGTGCGCACTTCTATAGAAGATGTTTGAATATCAAGACCATTATCAACCCATTACCGAGCTACTACAGGGCCCGGGTTGGCGAGTATGGCCGAGTATGTACTGTGAATATGTATGTATCCTAAGGTAATTTTGGACCTACCAATGCATAAATTTAAAGAATATGTTAAAACACATTTATTACAGCGAGGTTAATATACAATTGATGAAGTTCTTAATGACAAGGTTGCTTGAAAGCATCCGGATGAAAGCGGTTCATCTCTCACAAGATAGAAAAATGAATATAAAAATGTAAAATGTAAATTGTTGATGTTGGAAAAGAGCAACTGCTGAGTTTCTTCTCGGTAGAATCTGTCTTCCGAACCGGTGGTAAAGTAACTACAAACAGACAGACTTGACATTTCAAAAGTGCTTATATTAGGCCTACTTGAAATAAATGAATTTTGAATTTGAATTTGAATTTATGGCTTGGTACACTTCAATTCAAACGCCTGTTGAAAACGCGATTGATCGAGATACTTTTCCTTCACTATTAAAGAAAGCTATATTCAATTAATTAAAACGAAAGCGCACATAACTAAAGTGTTATCCACCAGGCCATCACCGCCCTTGGTACCCATAATAAAACCCAAAGTAAACCCGCAAAACGAAGGTCAAAAAAAGCATACTGGTATTAAAAACAAGTTAGGATGATGGTTGGAAAGTGTCCTTGAAATATACTCTAACTTTTATTTCTAGATCCATTCTAGCAAACGCAGCTCGACTGTGAAAGATAACGGGAACTTGATTCTAAAAGTTCCCACACACTCTGAAATACTCTTTTCTTACTCGTTCTTTATTTACTGAGCCGTAGTAGCCGGTAGTGGACCGGTAACGGGTTCATGTGATGATGAGTAGCCGACGATTGTTCTACCTATTCCAATCATTCGTAATGTTTTAGTCATTTACAGGTCAGTTGACAATATTGTATTTGGAGGGACCTTCGAATACCGCACCGCCATATTTCACTAATACCAATGGGTAATGGTATTTCGTTGTAACTTTACATTTGATAATTTTTCAAATATGATTAATGTAAAACCGTGAGATCTTCACGTTAATAACTTATTATTGTCAAACCGAACAACTGACCGCGCAATATGCGGATGAAAGTCTCGAAATATAAAAACAATAAATTCGTACCATCGTTCTATATTTTACACATTACCACAAATATCGCTGGTTTTTACGAACTAAGTGAACCACTATCGTTTTAGTAGCTTTTATATTTCTCAAAGTGAATCAAATGTCGCAAAATATGGTCTTCCCTGGCAATTCCTAGGCCTATATTTACTTTTCAACCACATCCAAAGATAAAAGTGTCATAATATTTATACTATAACTTGGTTTTCTTATGACCCGGCGTCATAAACTTGAACGCGCTTTCTACTTGGTTATTTTAGATAACAAATATGGAACTAAGTGCTTTGGGTTAAGGTCTCAAATTATTAACGATGGATCATAAAGAGGTACATAAGTATCGAGAGCATATTGCAGTCGTCATTCGATAATGTCTCTAGTTAGTTCGCAATAAATATGAGAGTTGAACCGATGGACCCGTCCGATGATGTTCGCTGGGTGAAGGAATGGCCTATCTAATTTTATTACCAATATATTGTCATTAAGTCGATACTGATCTTGTTATACGCACAATGAAAAGTACACGGGCTCACACCGCAGCTCACCGTCTGATACAATTTATATTCAAATGACATTCGCTTAGGGTCCGAAGAAATTTCTCACTCGTCGGATTTCCACATAATCTTGAGTTAATGGTGTCAAGTGTATCTAAGCGACTTGTCACCTTCCGACAACTCGTGGCAACTCTTTCGAATCTTTGTTATTGTATGCAAATCCCTATTTATAGATATAAGTTTCCATAATAATGTAGGTATTCAATTATTAATAAAAAATTAACAGATTTGATTATTTAGGGTAAACCTTAAAAAATGTCTGTATTTATAAGTATATTTTAGTGGGTGCAAGTCCCACATAACTACTCCGTTTCCCCCATGGAGTGGTATGCGTCAGGCATTTTATCTGTGTAAAAAAAAAAGTATATTTAAGGAAAATGTCATAAAGTAATCTTTCTTGATGAAATGTGTTTAATAAGAAAGCTCAGTTACTCAGCAGATGATGGATAAAGGTACACTCATATTATTTCAATGTCAGATATCCCTAGGAGAATTAGGGTCTCAGGCGAAACAAAATGAGTCTCAAAGGTAAAGATGTGAAAAATGGAACTCGTGGCTTAGATGACTGATTTTTGATTGACTGTCACGGACAATCAAAGCTATGTATACACCAAAAGCTTATACTGTTGATCGTGGAAATCCCACTAAAAAACCTATGTCCAGGTTCATCGATTGAATTGACGGTCGAGCTGTGTTATTTTAACAAGTTCACTTGGTTGTAACAAGAGAGTTCCGATTCATCACAAAGTTCGCAACGGCAATCTATAGCAATATACTTCATAGTTACTTGAATTATTTAGTGCAAAAGTCATAATTGCTTTTTAGCTACGAACAGGGACTACTCTATTAACTAGTAAGCCCGTCACCAATGTGCTGATTGCTCCATGGAGTGTGAGGTGTCATTCATGATTACAGTGGCGTTTCCGCGTCCCACCGCTTTGGGAGGCGCGCATCTTCTCACGGGTATTTGAGCCAGAACTAGCAACAAAACAAATAAAAAAAATCACCTTGTGTACAGTTCACGTCGTTCTGTTTGCCGGTCATATAAACTGACCGTATTTACTGTGTAACCGCTCATCCTTCGTTTAACATTGAGCTACTTTGGTAACGTCTAAATTAGTGAAGTGAGAAAAGCTAACGCTCGTAACCGTTTTCGATCGGCGGTAAATCGGCTCGATAACATCTTTTTTGAATGTTCAACCGGCGTCACTTATTGTGTGTTGATTCAGTCGATGCCGTAATGGGAAACTTGGCATCTACTTTACGACGACTGTTGCTCCTCTCTAAATACGATATTATTTATGCTTCAATAGGCTTACTTTTCCATATTTACACATTTATTATTATCGTTGTAACAATTTATTATTGTCTGTTTGCTTTTCCATCACAAAGGCGTCGTAAGTTGTGCTTTCTTCCATAACCGTATCCAAGTATTTTGAAATCCAAAACGCGTAAATGGTTGTAAAACCAAAAGGTAGGAAATTTCGTGTTCTAATTCTCTTGGGGATTAGAGTTTCGATCACGCTCGGAGATAGATATAAAAGTCATTAACGAATTACATCAACACCTCTCTGAGAACATCGAAGATCGATCACTGCGGGTGAAATTTCCCACCGACGGATTAACCAAGCGAGCGAGCGTTAATCCCTTCTCACGTGAAATCTTATGAAAAGACTTGGTGCAATTACTGTTAACATTAATACAGACGTGTCAGGCTGGGTGAGCAAGTAAGAATAGAGCCGAGGTGTGTGGCGGACGAGCCCGCGGTCGTATTGTCCGGGCACCACATCTCGATCGATGGGTTCGCTTCGTCATATTAATCACTTTGCATATACCCACTCGGCTTACGCGCTTATACCTACAAGGCCTTCATTACAACTTCTCTCTAGGCTAAATATTAATTGAGACATTTGGAACTACTGTCTTGAAACCAATAGACTTAAACAAATGAAAACGAATCAATTATTCACGTACTGGTAATATATCTGCTTGACAATGCAGCTTCGAGGTAACCGCGATCATTATTCTGATTGAGGATTTTTGGTGAACCGCATAAGGATCCGTGCAATCAGTCGGATCGCCATTCTTTCTGTTAATCGCATTATAAATTGACTTAGCGGTCTCCGCATCGAGCCTTTGTCGGTATCATAACGGATGGCTTCGAAGTATATTATTTAAAAGTAACTACCATTTTAAATTGAATCCCTGTAATTAGTCTACTACTTAAATACAATAATCTGATGGATCAAATTTTTAAAGAGCTATGGGTATTTGGTTTAACACGAAGCGTGAAATTTGTATAATTTTATATCATTTAGTTTTCCAGTACTATAAGAAGAGCTTAAATAATGAGTGGCCAGGTTCATTAGGACTTGGAGAGTATAAATACTGCATACGTCTATTTGCTTTAATTTAAACAGGCTGAGGGGAAATGAGTATAAATGTTGCGTAGAGGGCTTGGACAATAATGCTTTGCACCACGCAAGGCTTTCGTGTGCACGCCGCATTACTCAAACCTCATTTAGACCTAACTACGTTGCATTGAAAGGAGCAATTTTATTGTACTCTATTGATTCTATTGACAGCCCCAGAAGGAATGCACCTCCTTCTACAACTGGTTTATTTATTCTGTCATTGTATCTCATTAACATAGTGTACCTGTTATATTGATAATACCTATCAAGTTATGACTATGTCAGTGTAATGATATTTTTTTGATGTGAGAATTGCATTTTTGGGGAGAACAAAAATCACGGAACCCGCGTCTCTTTTACCGCACGTTTCCCATGAGCTATATTATGTATATTGTGAGTGTTTGTACATATATTTTGTTTTCACTTCTTTTCGCAGTCCCCAAAGACTGTCCTGCATGTTTTTTTACTATTGTTGTCTGCGGTTATGTTGAAAATTTTGGTTAAGCAAATTTTTGGTGTAATAATGTGACGATAAATGTGTCTTTTATATGCTATCCATACTTAAATTATTAATAAATGTAAGAGTGACCCTATTCGTTTGCTTTTCACGGCTTTACCCCTGAACAAGTCTTGATGATGAGTAAATTAAACTTTTGATCGTAGGGTAAACAGAAATTCTCAGTGGACAAAGTAGGATGCTGAAATGCTGGTATTTGATTTTGCATTTCCTAATCTAAAACATATAAACATTATAGATTCTGGTTAAAAGATCAAAAAGGTGTGCTTGTTACCATTTCAAGAGCGTAGAAAGGTGGAGACGACGGGTTTAACTGCATCTGATGCGGCTATTCATATTTCATTTGCAACTACCCCCATTCAAATGATATCATTAGACTCGAGTGTCCGCCTCTCTGACATCGGGCAGGAATGTTGCTTCTTACATTTCCAATAATAATGCTACTTTATTTATACTTTACTTCTATTTGTACATAAAATTTTATGATGAGCAAGCTGTTTGCTTATTTGAACGGACGGGCCATAAAATAATAATTTACTTTTAAAGGTTTACAGTTCCGACATACGTACATTGATATGTTATGGGTATAAATTGAAATCGTTCTTTTGGACAAAGACATTTATAATCTCACCGCATGGCTTCCGTAGTTACATTAGGCACCTACTATTAAATTGTAGAAAGAGCTATTAACATTTTTCACATTCAGAAAGCTACTAAGAAGTGAGTATAAAAGCTAGTAGCTAGAAATTAGCTTTTTTACTCGCGACTTCTTATACCTATTTGTATATTTAGTAAATTCTTTGGTTAAGGCATAGCCCTTAAAAGCTTCCGAATGGCATACTAATTTTAATCTATCTACAATGATATAAAGTAAAACTTATAATTAATAAAAGTTAATAATAATTCATAAATAAGATCTAATAATAATTGTTGAAATAAATGAAAAAAAATTAAAGTACCTATTAAAAATCCTAGATTAAATATGAACTCAGATCATCTCAAGTTTCATCTAAATTCATGCAGCTCTTTCGAGTGGCTGATAGTTACTTAAGCCTTATTATTTTGTCTCGGTTCCTGGATGGATGGGAGATGAGTATCCCCTCTCCCAAAGAAACCGAGCTTAATTTCGGGCTAAAAAGTATCCTTTATTACTTCTAACACTTCCAAGAATATGTGTACAAAGTTTCATGAGGATAGGTTAAGTAGTTTTTGCGTGAAAGCGTAACAAACAAACTTATATTGACATTTATAATATTAGTAGCGATAGGGATAGGGATAGGGATGTAGGGATAGGGATAGGGATAGGGATAGGGATACTATTTCGGCTTAAAATATTTAGAAATCAGTTGAAATATCATACCTGCTACTTACTCAACAATGACTTGCGGGAAAGTTTTAAGCATGACAATCACTTGAACAGCTCGAAATGGTTTAAACCGTAAAACAAATTTTCGTAATGACACTAGAAATTCCTGCATTTTAAATTGGTGTTGTCAATACAACATACTAAATAATAATTAAGACATAAACCCTTTGTTATAAATAAACTAAAAAGTTTCTTTTATATATTTCCTGCAACAATACCGAGGCGTGAATAAGCGTGCTTTGATGTTCGGCTCTTTATTAAGGAAACCGGGAATTCTCATTCTTAACTCGATCCTGCTAAAGTCGATATTCTTCGGAGGCGTAAGAAGTCGTGCTTCATCAGGAGTAGCACGAAAAAGGCATGAGTTACGATTTGAGTTATTTATAAGGTCCAGTTTGTGCAGTGAGTACATAGTCTGTAGCTTCATTGGGCTCACGAATGATCTTAATTAGAAGTATTGTGGTGAGAAGTAAATTATGTTCGTCGCGCCTTTTGTAGGTTCGGCCGCATGCTTCGGACGACGCGAGCCCTGCTGTAAATCAAACGTAAACCTATCGGCGCTGAGGCGTACGGCATGCCCGTAAGCGTGGATTTGGAAATTAATGAGACCCTAATGGAAGTAATTTTGAAGTCGTTTAATTTCTGTCTCGATAACGATAACATGAATTTTTAATATGTAATTGCTATAAAAATCGGTTAATCCTCTGATTAAATTTTTAGTTCGGATTTTAATAATGAACTGGTGCTTAACCTACAATAATATAATTCATTATCTATACTTCGGTAATATATTTGGATTAACGACGAATTGGTTGCAGATAGAGATATCGAAACCAGCTTCATTGGAGTCAATTAAGTTGAAATCGTATTAATTATTACATCGTTCATTGGTAAATAGTTGTGCTGAATGGTAATAGATACCACCGACGTATGCCGGCTAATTAATGGTAGAAATGGTTGTAATAACCAGCTAAATTAATATAAAATCAAAAAATTGCATCGATACATCGAATGAAATGAAATTTCTAAAATAATTTTACTTAGTTTTACTTTGTGAAATTATATTGTGATTGCTTTTTAAAAACCCTTTGGCTCTTAATTCCAGCAGCTTAAGTCAATAGAAATATATTGTATGCTTTCTCAGTAGTTACATGATTTTGTTCATGGGTTGTAGTTCATTAGACAAGCAGTAGGTCTAGAGACCGTCTGTAGGTGCAGTTGTAAAAGCTGCCTGTAATTCAATACTTTACTGTAGTTGCATTTACCGTAATTGCCGTTAATCGAGCAGGATGGTAGTTACAGTAACTCAGTCCTTTGGCATGTAGGTCAGTCTAGTTTTTAATCCTCATCGGATTACTCCTGACGACTTGTTGGTAGACAAAGGATGTTGTTCTTTATGCCCTTACATATGATATATACAGTCTTGTTTTTTATCACCGTGTCAAATAAATGTGCATTCATTCATTTATTCAATTATGGAAGCTGTAAGAAAAGGTATTACAAGAAAGACTATTACCTATTCCATTTACCGATGACATGTCTCATCTAAGACAGCTATAAAGAATGGAACGCAATGTAGATGTATAAAACTGTAATTGACTGACTGAGTGTGACACTAAATAAGGAGAGCTCTGAGCGGCGTCGCAGTAAAAAACGCATTGCGAGGATCGACGACAACTCGCAGCCGACAACGTGTGATTCCATATCGACACGCGACTTGACGCATGGCCTCCTCTCAATGCCTCCATTAGCATTCTCCCGCTTTATTTATGCGCAACCGTAATTAACCAATCCATTCCAAGACTCTTTGTTGACGCCTAAACATTTCCGGCATTCCCGAGTGTATTAATAACTACTCATAATACCTCCGGCGGCGTTTATCTCGTTTTTTAGGTAATAGAATACGGAGAATATTTTATCGAGCCACGACCGAGTAATTTAATATAAAGCGTATCACTAAATGATCTCGATGACTATCGTCAGGTTAATAACGGTGTTGGAGGTTACTCAGACACGCGTCGCGATATTATCGCCCCCAAAACATTATTGATGAGAGTCCGCTATAGTCAAATAGCCTGGGGATCACGTTTGTTTACTTATCTAGCGTTTGATAAAATGTGTTTTTGTAGCTAATTGAAATCTGGAGTCGGTGACCCCGCGTGTTTATGACAGGTGCAGCTCGGAATTGCGTTTTCGTGAGATTGTGCGGTGATACGAGAATACCGACCCGCGATAAGGACGACGTGGACTCAGTTCGGGTTGTCTAATTGCCGAACAGAAGCTGCCTGCCCCTTAACGACCGCCTCAATGGTTACTTCGTTTATGGAAGAGAAACCGTATAAATAACATTAACTGCTCCCTAGATTGCTTCATTCATTCTTGTCTAGCCATTGAGTAAGCCAGTTTCGAGTGAGCGCTGTGCAAATTGCAAACAATGCGTGCCGGGGAAATAAACTAACCGCCTTGCTATATCTATTGACATTTCATTTTCCAATGCCATCTAAGAAGTTTCGAATACAAACAAATCTTACTTAAATGTAGTAATCTCATAACTGAGATATTTGACACAGCATTATTATATCTAGTTCGTGAAAATGAAACTATTTAAGCATTATTCAGTACATAAGCCATATTCAGCCACGGGCCAACTGAATATATTGTATGTATATGAATAAAACTGGCCAAGTGCTAGTTGGACTCGCACCGTACCTATTAAAACGTTATTTATAAAAATAATATGTCTATGTTAGGAAGCTAACTACTAATTTAAAATAAGAATAAAAAATCTATAAATACAGAAATTAAATGCTTTTCGTTAGTCTCACTAAAACCCGAGAACGGCTGTACCGATTTGGCTAATAAGGTCTTGAAATATTGGTGGATGTCCAGAGAAGGCTTAAACGGCGACAAACATTTTAAAAACGGGAGCAATCTACGTAATTCATGCATGTGTGTTGTCACCCAATTCTTCCTCCACAGCTAGACCAATTTTGATGAAATTTTTTGTGTGTATTTCAATAGGTTCCTGGGTGGTTTGAAAATAAAATTGGATCCGGTAGATGGGCTGCTTTACGTTAAGACAACTTCTGCCGGTTCTGCTAGTACCTAATAAAATAAATATTTACATATATAATTATTTTATTATTTTTTTAGTATTTGTTGTAGCAACAACAGAAATACATCATCCGTGAACCTTTCAACGAACAAATGAGTCTTAGTAATCGGGTACCGTTTTAACGTAACCCTTATAAAATAATCACAGCCTAGAGTAAGTTACGAATAAGTAATATAATATAATCTATAGCAGTATTATAAAAATGTAAAAAAGGGAAATACAACTTCTGGAAAAAAAAACTAAAAAAATCCTTTTTTTAATTTGTTATAAAAGTATTTGTTATTTGGCTGAACATCATGAGTATTCATAAAACGGTAATCATAACTTGAGCTCTCGTGTGTTGGACTAAGGTACTCCCAGTACAAAAGACATCAACGATCGCACACGCTCTTACCAACCAGGATTATACTAACCCAGTTTTAAAGGATTAGCAGTTTTATATACGAGGATGGGAAAGGATAGCACAATTTTAGATTTGTTTAGTTAGTGTACCATTGTTTCCTAAATCATTCAGCCGCCAAAGAGTTATAGTCAGTGACACTCAAAATGATGTAAGAATTCTAACCTTATACATCTGAATCTGTTTAGAAATTAGCAGTTAGGGTAGAGCAAAGAAATTCACACACACATAACCTCAGACTATTAAGAGAGAGGGTTTTAGAGCATCGACCCACCTCGCTGCTCCTATGCAGGTTGATGGACTTTAACAACTATTACCTTAAGTTAGTTATAACAAGACTGACAGCTTAACGTTTTCTTTGAAGCGCCATCACCAGTTTTTTAACTCCTTAACATAAAAACGTTAGTTTTAGCCCGACTTGAGACTTGTACTCAGAATCGGGACTAAGGAAACTTACTTAACACATTGGACTTCTGACCTTATACAAATTACAGTTTAAAATAAAAAGGTGCGTGTTGGGTCTCGAATTCGCCCCCGACACAGTACGTACTTAATAAGACAAAGACATTAATATAACCGTTTCTACATACATAGAAACTTGAAACCTGAAAACAGTACCGATTTTTGGTTAGTTTAAAAACCCCATTGCCACATTTCGTTTAACTGCCAGTTATTAAAACAAATATGCGTAATGCGTATTTATATAGGGACACATCTCCTATAAAAAGATTAATAGGTACATATATAAAAATATCATGTAATGGATACCTATAATTCACTGGCAAGCAATAATATAAGGTTATATTAATTGAAGTATTTTTCCTTTATAAAAACATGTCTTAATATGTATGAATCCGCATACCGAACATATTCATATTATACATAATATGTATTTATGAATGCATCATTGTAGACGGTAATCCCTCTATAGAACCGTCTTAGGCATTACATGATTACACTATGAACATTCAGTAAGTACGCTTAAGAGGATGTTAACACTGAATATAATTATCGAAATTTCCTTTCGGTTTATGTAAATTTTAACCTATTTTATCACGTTAAAAGCTATTGAAACATATATTTGTGTTTTGTTTTATTCTGGAAATCTTTTAACATTAAGGTTTCGTAAAGCTTTTTTTGTTTTTCAAAATTATGCGCAGCATTTATTATAACAATAATTTCAATCAATCAGTGAAATATAAAACTGTTTAAAGGCACAGCACGTTATTTTTTTAAACATATTATATTAATGTTTTTTTTGCTTATGTTAATTCTTTATGTAACAAGGATAACTAAATGTATGGGAGCTTTTTCCTCTAACTTAACTTTAATACAAGGAAAACTGTACTTTTTATTTGTTAGAATAGAAAATCGTAATATTAAAGCACATCAAATATTTCATTTAAGGATTAATTTTAATGTATTTTTTTTCATCTGCCAAATCATTTATAATTATGTAAACCTTGTCTATTTATGAACGAATTGTTAAAGGATAAAATAAGGCTCCTGAGATCTTTTGTGTCTACTATTTAATCTGTGGTAATTCTTTGTGAGCATTCACGGTTAATTGAGTCGTAATGCACAAATCACGCGCGTTCACAGTTAAAACACTTAACCCTTAAATAATGCGACACGGGCCTTGACATTTGGTCCGCGTGATTACCGCAGCCGTTGACCCGCAACGCGAGTCCCCACATCCACACGAGGGCCAGCCAGCGGGGCCAAGCGAACGGGCATTAGTGTCCTCTCATACAATACTCCATTATTTACGACAATGAACCTCCGCTCAACTAAACGACATTGAGTGTTCTTGCGTTGTGATTAGACGGAACAATGAAACCTGAGATTCGATACATAAAACAGTGATTTATGCTCGGCGCCGCGATATTTAAAGCAAACATTTTTTATGAACGTTATTTGTTTATGCCGGAGGCAATGTTACAATGGATTCATGCGGCACAATCTGTATGAGGTAATTAATTACAAATACATTTTACGTATTTATGAGAATTATATTGTTGTCTTTAAAATATTTGGATTTGTGTTTTTTTTCGACTACCAGTTAACCCTTGACTGCAGTAAATGATGATGCAGTTTAAGATGGTAACAGGCTATCTTTTTATGGGAGAGGCAGTTAATATAAGCCTATACGCCTAATCGGTTTCTAAATCGCTTAGCGGCTCGTCTATGTCGGTAGGGTGTTAGCTAGCCACGGCTGAAGCCTCCCACCAGGCTAGACCAGAGAAAATTTATAAATTATAAATAATCAAATTGCCCCTGCTTGGAATCGAACCTGGGGTGACAACTTAAAACCACAGCGCTCACCGCTGCGTCACGGAGGTCGATTCTGTTCAGTTAAAACCGTTGAATCTCTCAATAAAGGTAAAATATTAAATTACTTATCCATCATCCACAGCCTTTTTATGAGCCACTGTTAGCACAGATTTTTTTATACACAGAAATGCATGAAATGCTATGTAAGACTTCCCACTCTGAGTATCCCTGCACAAACCTACAGGCGAGAATATGGGATTGCGTATTCAATGCTCTCTAGCCAACTGGACCCAGACTCCTCTCCCATAAAAGAGCGGGATTTAAGCTAATCCCTCCTCCTACTCCAATAATCCGGTTTGCAAGTTTTGAAAAAATTCTAATTCTGATAATATTTTCTAGTTAGAAAAACAGAAAATATTTCGGTCCAACCTTTTTTCAATCCAACTCAATTGGATCCAAGACTTTGTAACCTGTAGGGTAACATGCTAACGACTAGATCACATATGAATAGTATAACCTTACAATAAAGTAGGTACTGGTAGGTAGTTATTTATTGCTTGGCGTTATAACTTAAACAGTAACAAATCTGTTGTTGGCCATCAGTAAACCCTATTTAAATTACTTGTAAATAACTTAAGCTGATGCTTAAGAGGTAACCGAGTACCACGGGGCGAGTCCACTTAACTGGAATGCTAATAATATGTAAAGGAAATGTATTGGATCTTATAGAGATGCAAATGTGGATAGCTGCTTCTATAAAATTCTGAATGTTATTGCTTCGCAGCGCGTCAAGCGTTCGACTTTGGGGACAACGGTGTTTATTTTTATCGAGGGGATCGATTGTAAAGATAAGTTTATCGTAAGACAAGTAGCGGCCACCCAGGGTCGCGCTCTGCCCGTGTGCTGGCCCGGACACGAGTGCATTTTATTACATCTTGATATCGCCTAATTCGCATATACATCAAATAATTGAAAAAGCCGCTCGGTCCATTGTCGAAGAAGAGCGATCGGAATGCTCATATATCTTTAATTAAATATACATATAAATGCCATTATTATTATTGTAGCGGTGATAGCCCGTTGGGTAGGACTTCGACTTCACTTTCAGGGAGGAGAGTTCGAATCCCAGTACGCACCTCTAACTCGTTTTAAGCAATTAAAATATCACTTTCTTAGAGAGTCCTGCATAATGTTCTCAAACTAGGTTAAGGCCGTAGTCCACCACACTGGCCCAGTGCGGATTGGTGTACTTCATACAATCTCATTGTAGGACGTGCCGTGTAGTGGGTTGATATGATATGATTATAAATACCATTACAAACCTTTCTGTTTTATTAACCATAAAATGTTTTTATAAAATACAATACTTTGCAAATATTAAAAAAGAAAAGCCGTGGAAGAAGTCACTATATAATTAATATTTTATTGTTAATCAAAAACTAATTATAAAATATAGGAGATTCGAATGTAACAAAAAAATAATTCAACTTCAATACAAGCCTTAAAAATTTAATGAAATGATATAAGTAAGTACTTACACTAAATAAATTCAAGCTAATGTGCACATTCATAAATATCTTTTAAAATACCGATAAAAATTTAAGCGTCGATATAGTTTAGTGCCGTTCACGTAAAAGTTTGAGATAAGTGTGTTTACATCGATATAACATATTAAATCATTCATTTTAAAACGTTTTATTGTCATTTCGAAGTGAAAACAATATAAATGTATTTATGTCACGATTGATTTATGTTTTATAGGTGAGATGAGATTTATTATGGATAGGTTCGGTACAATCTTGGTGCAAGGGCCGACGCCGCCTGGTGTATCTCAACATTTTCGAAACAGCCTTTTGACGTTCAGAATGCCACGGGCGCCTTCATACATAATGTTAATATGACATTTGAAAATAAAATACCATGTAATATTCCTTCATTTATTCTTAACGAGCTATTACTTAGCCTCTCGTATGGAAAGCTAGTTATGCTAAAACTTATAAAGAATCATCTTATTAATGGTTTACCGCGGGGCAAAAAGCTTCTTCTTCTTCTAATATTTAATCATGAGAGAACTTTACTTACCACGTCATTTTAAAATCGATTAATGTTTTTAATTTTAATCAAAAACTTACCTATTTGTATATTAGAAGTAGATTTATGGTCAAGTGTTGGTAAGAGGTGCTGATTTGAAAATATTTCTGATCGTAATGGTAATAACTATACGACCGCTACTTTTAATAAAATGGTAGCAGTAGCCGAAGTCAATAATATATGAACCAATATCAAGTTCTATATGAAGTTCTAAAACCCAGTTTCTATCAATAATACTACCTTTAAATGCTCGCGCTATTCAAATGTTGCAGTCGCCTTAGAAATTCGAATTTGTCGTTTAGGTACAATTGTTTACATATTCACCAGTAATTGCGTGTATGCCTAGAGAAAACTAACTATTACTGAGTTAAGAAACGGACTTATTGTCTACCAAATTATCTTTGCCTATTTATCGCCACCCTCAGTAATATTAAGTCCTTTTTATCGTGGGGATTTCTTCATGGATACTGTTCGTTACGACGAAGAGTTTAAGTCGGATTTCTACCGCCTAAAACTGCACGGTGTTCTGACTCTCTCTGAACGCTTTCAAATACCACCGGAACCTAAATTAAGGGAATTAGTGAGCCTGTATGAGAGCTCACCATAGCTGCGCTCGACCGTAACAATAGGAAGATCTTCCTCCGAGCGGGTGTTAGTGCTTGGGACCGAGCTCCAACCTTTCATCTTTGGAAGTTGTTTATAATATTATGGTTTTTTTTTTTGTGAAAACAATGTAAGCGCGATGCAGGATCTTTGTGGCGCCATCTAGTTTTGGTAATGAGGAAACCGCCACAAGCTTTTTAGTAGTGCTGTGCCGACGTCACAAGGACCCACCACCACCACCACCCACTGCGTAAGTTGAGCTACTAATACTGGTGGGGTTAATTGGTAATTAAATATATCAAATATTGATGTTAGTATAATTATATTGAAATGATACGTTAATGTTACGTGGAATTGAAAAGAGCGAGGTTTAATGACAACTGTCAGAAGCGACGCAGATAAGGTTATAGGTATTTTAAATGTCAAGTAGATTTTTGAGAGAGTTTGGAGTTTGACTTTCTTTCTTTTATAGGACTTTGGATTATTCAGACTTTTTGGACATAGTACCTTTGGAAATTTTGGATAATTCGAAAAGTTTGGACCTTGCTATATCGGCTATAGCCTTATTGACTTACTTTGTTAAGTACGGAAAACGGGCCAAAAACAATGAAATAAATAAGCGTTGTTACAGTCTTGAATGTCTTAGCTAAACCCTATATACCTATATACTTACCCACAAATACAAAACATGTGCTGACAGAGCGGTGGGCCTGTACTACTAATTGATGTTCCAACCAAATCAGTTTGCTTATGAAGCGTCATTGGAGCAACACGACCGGATGTGGCGTGACCTTGTTATTTACCGAAAAAAAAAACGAAATAAATACATAATAATGGTTATGCCTCCATCGCCCGTACGCCCGACGTTAAACATTCTCCAGAGCTCAGATTGAATTAAGTAGTGCTATAATTTTCCTTCTCGTCCCTGTAGATAGTAGAGTAGCACTAAATTCAATCCAAAATCTTCAGACGAACTATCGTCTAGACACTAGACACTAGTCTAGCGCTACCATTTTACTTTTCTGCCCTGTAGATAGAAGTAATAAATTTAATTTGTCGACTGGAGCTTTTGGATTAGATTGGAACTTTTGGATTAATTTATTTAAATTTAAGCGTCAGTGGTTAGAATGTTAGAATGGATCGCTATGTTCCGGTTCGTGTCAATCATAGAGTTTTTCTGACACGAAATTATCTCAGCCTCGTAAGCACGTTAAGCCATTGATCGTCGTTATTACCACTTGGATTGGAGCAGCAAATCAAAGGTCTCCTTTATGATAAATAGGCAGATGATATAATACATAAAGTACTGTTTCATAAGACTCAAATTCATTTATCAAATAAATATTAATACCTCCATGAATTTAAAATTATCGCTCACTCTTAAAACGTTGACAAGGAAAATGTACGCATAGGTACATAAGGTTGAACAATTATACTTTGTAATGTAACTTATTCAGAGCGTATTGTTTTTATTCATGTCCACATATGACAGAGGTGTAACTCTGGTACAGATCAAGTGCTGTTATTCAAATAAGTACACAACCTCACATCACAATGCAAACTTTATACACGCGCTAAGGTAAATTGGATAAGGCGAGAACTTATTATTCTTAAGACTGTCGTATTATAAAGTATTTGACAGGTCATTTTTAATGCGTAAATATCTTTTTCTCTATTCCAGTAAAATGTTGGTGGGTATATGCTCTGATAAGAAAAAGAAGTAACCTGGTTAGAGCAATAATTTACACCCAACCATTTTTATCGATGACGTAGTCCTTAATACTATAATAGGACTTTTCTATAAGCTTACGTTTAATACAAACTTTGAACTTTTTTTTTTAATAAAGCTATAAGCTTCTTACCCTAAACGCATATTGATGCAGTTTCTATATTCATTCCTACTTAGGTAAAATGGACTAAACGATGTTTTTGACAGGCGACCATGTTTATGAGCCCTAAAGCTCTTCCACACTTCAATCATAAAGGACTCTTTAGAACTAACTTAAGAGATATAATTTGTCACGTCAATAATTAACAAACCTCAGGAGGTCTCAAATTTGTGTTGACAACACAATTTTGTGCTGAGTTAATATGTTTAAGCCATTGGGAATCAAAGCCTAGATTGTGGTTCTGTTTATATATTATAAAAATAATAATTACATTAATGTTTAAAGTTTATTGCAGATGATAAATAATTAAAAAGGCATACGTTCTAGGTAGCAAGACACACAAGAAGAGTTATGTTCTGGTGTGAAGCAGTTTCCTCACCTCGAAGGCTCGAACTATTTCGTTGCGTCCAACTCTCTTAACTATTGACGTTATCTTGATTTACTAGCGTTATTAACATTTTATTACAACGATCGAACAAGTTTACTTGTAAATTGTTACCTACCGACCAATGTTGTCCGAGTTTTTAAGCTAGATGAAAGTCTTTAAAGTCCTCTTATGTTAATTAATACAAATACAATTAACTAAAAAGAGTTTAAGGGCGACACTCATTCGGTTTAATTTACGGAACGATCATGGAATTAAATTGGCTCGCGTTGAATGCTACTAGCTCGGCTACAAATATTTATTTGGAGGCGTACTTCGTCGGTTCTGATATATTAGGAATAGGAATTTGTGGGTTTTGATATATTTCCGACAAATATATCTCATGCTGCTATAATTGAAATTGAAATGTAGATATAAATTGAAATTGAAATTGAAATGTAGATAGAAATTGAAAATTGAAATTTTAAAATGTTTTATTCATGTAGACCTTATTACAGGCAATTATGAAGCGTTCATACATTTAAAATATTAAACCAATGTTAGTGATGGTGATAACTGCATTCGTTAACTTAAAACTAAAGCTAGGAGGGTTCAAAAACGCGCCCTGGTCTTAAAAGAGCCCACAACAAACTTAGCCAGGTTTTTTTGTAATCACTATCTCACAGTCTAGTTAATGTTGAGCTATGAAGTAAGAGCAATTGATAACCAAGCTTTTTTAAAATACATGTAATCTTTAACATTATTATAGGATATTTCTATAAGCTTACGTTTTATATAAACTTTGAACTTATTGAGAGACATCTAAAGGAACTCTACGTTGTAACATACTTACCCACTAATATTGGAGTAGCGTGGTGGGTTTTAAAGCCATCCATAGGACAAGAGGCCTGTGTCCAACCGTGGAACTTTATATAGGCTGACGATAACAGTTGATTGCTAAGAATTATTATTACCTTATGTCTATTAATTTTGTTGGTTCTTAACATAGACGCAAGAGCTTAGACTCATAATGCTCCAATGCCGGTTAAAGGGGGCTTTAACGATTATTATCCCATGTTAGTGATAATAACCGGGATCGAAGGCTTAACATGCTGCATTGGACGCCTATCCTAACTGGGTGGAAATATGTACTGCCAATTTAGGGAAGCAATTTAATAATTAATCGCTTTAACAGATTTTACCTACGAAACCTGTTCAAACAATAATTTTATTCTCGAGTGAGCTCAGTAAGGATTATTTGACTGTTGAAAAATTGACTCTCAATAAAGTTTGAAAGTATTTCCTTTACGGAATTGTAAAACGTTTTATCTTCAATTTGAGTTACTCAATCATAAATTATGTAATGTTAAGATAAGGCATACTTCCCGCTTGAAAGTGCTAACATTGCGTAATCAAGGAGGCTGTTCAATCAAAGGACTCAAATCGCGTGCCAAATCACGGAGAGTGTAATTGGTAAGTATTAACACCTTATGTTGTTTGTTTTAAATCTCTGGTTTTACAACTTTAAGTTGAATCTTTCAAAATTAAGCTTTGTTTACGACTTTAGCGTGGTGCGTTAATTGTACTGACTGACTGACTGACTGAGCTGACGATTTATAGAATTTTTTCCTTTCTGTTATCTGTGAGTAAATATAAGGATTGATTGTTCATTAAGGTATTAATTTCTGGAATCTGGAAGAGGTATAGTTAGAAAACCATTACTAATACACGTTCAATACACGTTCAAAAATATGTATTAAAGTATTTATACAAACATGTTTGTATTTTGTTAAGAAAAAATATTTTTTTGACTGAGGGATTCTATACTCAAATAGCGTGAGATACGATATCAAAGATGTGATCCGACACTGCATTAATTTTTATTATGCTATTCTGAATTATATTGGAACACGAACAAGTTTATTTTTTCAAACTATACAGTTTCATACTACGGGCATAGAAAGACGGATATTAAAAAGAATTCATGGGTTGGATAAGATTAAAAAGATTAATTTCCTAATATAGTATAACAACACAAAAAGTAAATAAGTTATTAAAATCAAATTGGAATTTACGATATTCATAAAATAAAGATTAGTCCACTCTATAGTACAGTATTTCGGTGATTTAGTGCATTTATATAAAATACTCGTAATATATCTGAATCGTAACATTCTTGTACAATATTTATGTGTAGGTTACTAGTCTGTGACAATTGTGACATAGTACAGACAATATAAATGAGTTAAGCGAGACTCGCAGTATTGAAGATAATATTCCGTACAAAATATGAATAGGTACCGGGTCAGGAAAACTTTTTTATGTTTAATTCATCGCCATGAAGGAAGTAATTTTGGTAAAAAAGTAAGACATTTTATTTTAGGCTAGGTATTTAAAGTTAGTCAAAAGCAAATAGCATTTTTAAGCAGCTTGTTATTTTATGAAACCTCAGCGATAAATTTTATACATTTATTTGTCAAGTACATCATTAACAACGATTGGTATTATAACAAAAACAAAATAGGTATGAATAAGGAGGAAGTAATAATTTTTGAGCACCTCTGTGGATCTATGCTCTAAATATTGTGTGCCTGTGCTCGGCCGTGGGACTGAATTAACTACGGGTGGTGCTGATAAGAATATTTTTTGACAAAAAGTACCTTTAATTTTATATATAGATATTTTATGTTGTTGTGATCTCTAAATTTTTGATTAATTTAAGTCAACTCACCCAAAAAATATAAGATTCTATAAATAAATCCTATAAGAAAATTTGAGAACATTTACAATTTTTTTCTGTAACTATGGTGCACGGTGGCATGGTACGTTACAAACACAATTAATTTTAAGCAACTGAATACGGAATCCTAAAAACTCAACAATGAATGGTGCAGGCCACGTGACGGGACCCCCCATACACCGTCCGACTCAAATAAATGCGTTTATGATCTATGATCTGAAACTGATACTTATAATGGCTTCTGTATAAAGAAGCTGCTCACCGAATCCGAGATGGGTGTCCGCTGCTGGACTTTTGGACGTACGGTAGCCAGCCCTCTTAAGATTACTGGATATTCCTTTTTTACCTAAGTATAAATTATGTACTAAAATACATAAATTACAGCGTGGCAACGAACTCTTAATAATATTGTAAGTGCGTTGTGGCGTTGTTTTGTTTAACTATAAGTTAGCCCTTGACTGCAAATAACCCGGTAGTAACTGTACAGTGGGGCTAACCTTTATGTCAGTTTGATTAAACCAATTCTACTCTACTCTCTTTCAACTTCACTCATACAACTCCATTCTAAAAGGTTCTTGGAAGCAGTGACAGCTCCGGTGACATATCTCATAAATTAGATAAATGATTATTAAATGTTAAAATGTAGATGTTTAAAAAGAGCAATATCAGTTAAAAAAATATATAAAAGGTTAAAAGCAACCAAATAAAATGCCTTGTTAGTCTAGTGGTTAGCAGGTTAGGAAAAACGAGGTACCGAGGACTGAGGTTCCTAGCTTCATAGTTCGATCCGCGAATCGAACCATGGAGCTAGGAACGTAGAGTTTTTCACCTCTGTGCCCCGAAGAACACTCAGCCCCGGTTAATATCACTTACATGTGATAATGATTCTTAAAGCCCACCAACAAACAGACCAGCGCGGGGGGTCTTATCTCTTAGTGGTGTGCTCTGCATTCAATAATGATGAACGAAAAAAAAATGCGTGGTGCGTGGCGCTGGTTGCGTTGGTTAATAATTTTAGTTGATCCAAACATGTCCAGTCCGTCTATGCACAGTTCTGGTACTTATCGCAGATAATCAAAAATCACGGCTAAATTATTTTTTAACCTTAAAAAAAGATGATTATTTTTAAATTTTGATAAAAAAAAACTTTAATTCAAAACTCTCAGTAATCAGACACCAATGATTTTTCACACGATAGTTTTTAAACATCCCAAATTGCATTTTAAAGAGTTGGGTATACTAGCACAACATGATAAATAACTTCAAATTGCTTGTAAAAGGTGAAACTTTTATCTATCTCCTTTTGTACACGTGTAAATATTTGAGTTTAATCTGACGTCGACTTATGCTATTATAGTTTAAAATACTCCTTGAATACAGTACGTAAGCGGTGGTTAAAGTATACAACTTTAAACGTTTTCTGGATAGATAAGGTACCTGCTGAGTTTCTTTCCGGTTTCTTCTCGGTAGTATCTGCCTTCCGAACCGGTGGTAGAGTCACTACAAAAGGACAGACGTGACGTTTTAAAAGTGCTTATATTAGGCCTACTTGAAATAAATTTATTTTGATTTTTTTTGAATTTTTCAGGACTCAGTTTGTTGTCTTTTAGTATAAGTCACAATATCTAGGTCCAGTTATTAAGGAACTGAATGCTTGAAACTGTTGCCTTCATACGATTAAAGTACACTTTTACAAGAAACTCAAAAAATTTACTCGACGATGACGACAACTTTTAACTAATCTGCTAGTAATTAGCGCCTCTTGCGTTTCTTTTTTGCTGTTTCTTAAAACTTAGAGAACCTAGTAGTTTTTTACTACCCGGAGATATGGAAATAGTGTAAAAATTAAAACCCCTATAACTCGTACTCGTTTCTTAGGTATACCGAAAGGAATTTGCAATTATTCCAGATCGGAATTTTCCACCACATTTCTATACATAGCATCTTTGGATAAAAATCCAAAAACATTAATGCTACGTAACAGTAGGCTATGTTATTAAACAATTAATTAGTAATGGAAATGATAAGTGTGTACTCGAAAAAATTGCTAATGAATCTTGTAAAAAAGAGGAAAATAAACAATTTCAAGGGATGGAAAGATACAAAAAATATAAAAGGAACTTGAGTTTAATTGATACTCTAAGAGTTTAATTGGGAAAAGTAAGCATGCCTCAAGTAAACAAGTGAAGTGTCGTTGTCGAAGTCGAATTGTTTCCAATGAATTCCACACTTGATCAAATACGCTAATTGACCAACAACAGTCGAAATCGGTCCCGAAATAGCAATTCATCAATTAGTTGAGTAAAGTTTATCAACGAATGAACCGATTATGACATTGTTTTTCTTTTTTTTTAAAGGAATTAGTCGGGAGTTTTCTTAGGTATGTTTAATAAAAATCAATCTAATATCGCCGCCGCCACAAAGACGGATTAATTATTTTTTCACAACCCGCTCTCTCAATATGAGACTCAAATGAAAGTGCTTCACTATGAAAAACTCCCTTGAGGGATTATCAAATTAAAGAGTTTCTCTAGTAGAATGTGTGTTAATGTACACCTAGAGTTTAATGAAAATCGGGGGGTTTTTTAAATTCTTAATTTATATATTATATGTCATTTAAACACTTTTTAAACTATACACAATTTAATAACATTTATACATGAATATATCTTTGCTCAAATATTGATATTTCCAAAAATATATTTACTAAACCCTTTATTTGCTTCACGATTATGTAAAGCCTATAATGGCAGTAATATTTGTCTTACTTTCATAAACGCGTTTGAGAAGTGTATTGATAAGTCTGTTCAACTGAATAAACGCGAATGTTTATGCGAATTAATTAAAACTATTTAATATTCAAACAGAAAGTACGCGGAGCTGCAGTCAGTCGGCGGTTCATTTAGAGGGCCGATCCGACGGGAGGACCATTACTCTGCCTCCCGATTGATATATTCCTCTCCGACATGCGATCGCGACACGTCACTCCACGCCTAGCCGCTACTGCTTGCTAGTGATGGGTCTGGATAATCAATTTTTAATCGATTTTTGAAGTTATACTTCTTTTGGCGCGTTAGGGAAAAATTATGAGAGTAAATTTTTATTATGCGCGCGCACACCGTCTCGAAGAAGTTAGCTATAGTCAACATTTTAGTTTAAAAAAAAAAAGTTTAGATAGAGATAACTAGATAATGCGTTATAATAAAACTTTCAATGTATTAAATACTTAATCTATTGTTAGTGTGGTTTTACAAAGAAACGCTAGAATAAGGCGAAAGATAAAATTTTATGTTGTTACTACAAAGAAGTATAAATTTTAACGCATGTACATAAGTACTAATAAAAAACGTGTGTATTTTTTATTAGAAATAGCTTCACTCTTGACCATAATCTCAACTTATAGAAAATGTAAATGTGTTCCAAGAAGGTACTTACCGATACCTATGAATGAGGTTCGAAAAGTAAGAGCAGATTCTTAATGAGGCCGTAGATATGTATGTATTTGTATCTCGTAGAAAATCATCCTTAACTTTGTAAAGTGTTTGACGGATTGAATTTTATTTTTGGCTGTTATGTCCTGCCAAAAATAAAATTATACCCTCAGAGTAATTATACATCAATTAAGTTAGCATCTGATAAAAATCGCTGCAAAAGCGTTTTTGATTATTTAAGGTTCACTATTGTTTCATCATATCGAATTACTGATAACTATGCACATCACTATTGTCGCACTATATAAAATACAAAATAAACAAACAAATAACACCAATAAACGTCGCATCTACATTAACACGGCAGCCTACCATAAATTGGAAATTCCTTTTATTGCGATGACTTCTGTAGGAAATAACTCTTAATTAACTATTATTAAATTAATAAACATTCATTATATTAATTAAGGCCTGGTGTAAAGTGCTGGTTGATTTTCGCTTTTATAACCTGAAACGATTTGTATCAGTCTATCACACACAGATTCAATATTTTTTTTCAATTCAAATAGGACTCAGTAATTACATGCTCGTATATACCTACCTATAGTATTACATATTAAAAACAAACAGAGGTAGAGATAGTATATTAGCTTTAAATTTCAGAAATTTACTGGTATATACCATACCGTTTTTCGATATGCGTTTCAAATCTTCAAATAAGAAATCGTCTCCTTAATGTAAACAAAAAATTTATAAAAAAAATTCAACAGGCCTCAGTGACTCACACCAAAACACTTGAATCATTTATAGATTTCATTACAATTTTATGCATGTATGTTCACGCCACTGCAACTCCACGAAGACCCCTATTTTTAATTGCAGAATTTAACTATTGTATTTTTTCGCTGGGCGTGGTTTTACGGCCCTTGGTGCCCAGAGTGAGAATTTCTAGCTACGTTTACTTAGTCGATTGCGTAAAAGATAACTACAATTTGTATGGAATCAAAAGAGCACCGTTTAGTTACGATACTGGAATACAGATGGCATTATTTCGACACCATACAAATCGAAGTTACCTTCCACCGAATCGAATAAGTAAACGTAGATAGAAACACTTACACTAGGCACCCTGGTCGTGTATTCGCTGCTTAAGCGCAGGCAACATTTTGCATCTTAATTATGCAGAGACGATTGATGGAAAGCATTATACGATAATGATTCCCTCGTGAGTTTTCATGAACTAATCTGTGGTACGCTTTGAATCATGTTTTTACGTTATCTACACCGTACGAGCTTCACATTAGCTCTGCGGTGTTGTGATCCTTAGTGCCTATTGCTTAAGAATATATTGAAACATTGTAAACTGAGAGCTTTAGTCTACCGTACTTATTGTGGCTTGGGGCTATGAGAATGCAATGAATGGCATTCATCAGTTTATTCTAGTTAACGCAACCGCTTATGTACTACAATATATTTTTCTCCAATCAACTAAATCATGCTGTTTTAATCGTGCGCTGCGTGCGTGGTTCGCATGAAATATGATAATACAAATAAAATTTAAATAAATTTTGATTGCGATTAGACTTATTAAAATGAGGAATCGTAGAATTCGTTTCAGATCGCTTACAGCAAAGGGCGCTTGCTAAAGGAGGAACTTTTAGATGTTGGGTAGAAGGGGCTAAAGATTTTCGTAAGAATAAAGGTTGGTGTTCTGCGATCATTAGAGGCAGGAAGGGTCAGAATATGTACGAGGTCGAGACTGTGGAGGGTTTGCGTTGGAATCGGCACACTGATCAAATGCGTTCTAACTCGGCGGTTGACGATCGAGACTCGACTACACGTGATGGACAGTCGACAGTATCTGCTCAGGCAGCTCTAGCTGACTATGCCATCGCGGTAATGGTAATAGCGCTATGGATGTTGATGTTGGCGGGTCTCATATTGTTACGTCACCCGTTCCGAATAAACGTGACCGACGGCGTTTTGGCTGTGATAAAATAAGACACTAAGATTTATTTACAAAAAGGGGGGGGGACAATGTAGAATATACTAATAATAATAATAATATGTTCAATAAAACATAGGTACAATTTACATTACATCTGCACAATAGGTATAACTTATATTAATGTTATAATTAACACGGATATACAGAAATCAACTGTAGTTTGGTAATGAATGTTAATCTTAAAAACTAAGTGTTTGTAACTAGCCAGTTTGAAATAAACGATTGCAGGAGAATAGAGAGTAGTACCACACTAAACTAACAAACTTCAGTAACAGAATAGTTTTATACAAAACATGATTTGATTTTAATCAACATGTAGCGCGTTAAACCGGCGGGTCGTGTTTCAAAAGTATGTTTCCACTTTTATTCTTGAATGATAAAGCACCTTAATGTGAAACTTGGATGTTAATGGAACATTCAATAATAATATGTAAAGCCTGAGGTAGGTACTACATAGATTACGGGTATGATTCATTACAAGCTTAGATAGGAATTGAGTTAATGCATACACGCCAGTGGAAAACATCTAATATTGAATATTCGCTATACTAAACTCAGTGACTATTACGTGATTACCAGTGGCATGTACAGGGTGTTTAAAAGTGATCGGTCTTAAGAGGCAGATTAAATCTAATTTTAAAAATCTGTCCTATTTTTGTATAAAAATTCATGTTTGGCACGTCATTTTGAAGTATATTCTTCAATTTAATGACGAAAAATATTTTAATGTAATACATTAATATGCTAAGAGCTTTCCTCCTTTCAAGCATACTAAGCATATGAGGAGTGTAAGAAATTGCGTAGTTAATTCGACGAATTTCCACTCACACAAACAACCTCTGGTACAAATAAACATACGATGATACCGGGTATCTTAGAAAAGTTATTCATTTTGCGAAAAATATCTGAATCTCGAGTCTAGGTATGTGCACTTCGTATATCAACTGCCTACTTTAAAAAAGTTATTTTTTTAATGTACTACGACAATAATCACATCGCCATCTAGCCCCAAAGTAAGCGTAGTTTGTATTATGGGTACTAAAATGACTGATTACATTTTTTTTGAAAAATATTCATAAATACTTATAATATACAGATAAACGCCCAGACACTGAAAAACATTCATGTTCAACACAAAACATTGTCCAGTTGTGGGAATCGAACCCACAGCCTTGGACTCAGAAGACAGGGTCGCTGCCCACTGCGCCAGTCGGCTGTCAGTAAAAGTTTTTACTAGCAATAAATAATAACTTTATTGTAGAAAAATGTTTCCATATTTTCATTTAAGACCTACTGAATTAAAGTCAAACACCCTGTGTAGCTGCACCACTGGTGATAACATACAAATAATCCCCGAGATAAACGCAATATTTTCATGTTATCATTTATTAAATAGGATCAAATAAACTAAAACTACAACTTCCGTTGCAATGTTATAAGATACCGATCAATTTGTTGGGTGTCATAGGAAAGCGATACTGCCCATAATATCGTGTAGATCAAGCCGAGAAATTATATAATTTGAACTAACAGGGAAGTGAGATAGCACGGCATAAATTGATTAAGCGGAATTTCATTTGCAATCGGATTTTACTGAAGATTGTTATGAAGAGTTCTCATAAAGTTAGGTACTACCGTGTGAAATTGCTTAAGACTATGATTTTTAATCACTTCCAACTAACTGACTTAAAAAAGTACCACTAATTCAATTAGTTTTACATAAATTTTCTTTGGGTAATTAAAATATCCCTTGCTTCAACGGTCAAGGAAAACATTGTGAGGAAACCGGCATGCCTGAGAGTTCTACATAATGTTCTCAAAGGTGTTTTGAGTCCCCCAATCGGCACTGGGCCAGCGTGGTGGACTACAGCCTTAACCCCTTCTCATTGTGGGAGGAGACCCGTAGTTTTTTTTTTATTTATTTATTCAGAATTTCAGAATAGGGTACAGAATTGTAGTGGGCCGGTAATGGGTTGATATGATGAGGATGATGATGATATCAATTTAATGCGTATCTTTTTATTGGCGACTAGCTGCGAACATTTACACGAAATTCAACAACGTATTATGTAGTATTTTGATGGCAGCCCTTCAATTCGTGAAGGCACTATTGATAGTTGTATGTGCCGATAATTTATTTTAAGGCGAGCGACATTTCCGTACTGTGTATGATCGATATTCCCTCGCTCCCGAGAAAACATTATTTGGTGATACCTCTCGTGCTCTCATAGTAGTTTATAAGCACTTGACTTGAGTCTGCCTGTTTGCAGTGACTCTACCACCGGTTCCGAAGGCAGATTCCATCGAGAAGGCCGGCAAGAAACTCAGCAGATTGCTCTTTTAAAACATCATTTTACAGTTTATCAATCTTGAGAAATTTTCTATTTTGTGAGAGATGTGAGCGGAGTGGCCTGCTTCCAAGCAGCCTTGTCGTTAAGGAATTCATCAATCATGATTGATTAAATGTGTTTCAAGATATTGGTTCAATTTAGTTAAGGGTAGACCTAATATTATAGGTTAGAGAGACACATTTGGACTTATACCCAATGAATAACTAGCTTCCTGTGCGATCGAGGTTCAAATAGGAATAGAGTCGAGAAACAACCGGGCCCGGTATCCCTGCTTCCACGCGGCCTTAAAGGAAGGTGCTCACGTAGCATTCCCTTTTAAAAAGTATTAAATAGTAATCTCAATAAGCGTGATATAGAATGCAATAGTTTCTAAAATCGAATTTGAAATTCCTGAGAATAACACAAAATTTTATCGAACTTAATATTTAAACAATTTTTTTTAGCATCAGGAGGGAAACTGATTAAATATTAGATGATTCGACAGAATCTCACACTGATATATTTAATTTTACTCGAAAAACAAGGAAATGCACCAAATAACTACTTTACGAACTAATCACAAGATGGCGGCGCAACGCCACTATTCGACGGTTGCGAAATAATGACCCCAAATGGATTATTCAGAGGTGGAAAAAATATGTGTAATATAGTAAAAAATCGAATTCTAATTATATCAACTTGGTTCACCAAAATATTCAATGTATTAGAGGAAAAGACTTAGAGATTGAATTATTTTTAAATGATTTTAACATTAGCATTTTATGTATAACTGAGCACTGGTTGAAAACCCATGAATATTTGTTTAATTTTGGTAACCACCAGGTTGGTAGTTCGTTCACCAGGGTTACAGCGATTCATGGAGGCTCTTTAATTTTATTAAATAAAAATTTAAAATTTAAAAACAGAAACGATATTGTGAGCCTGTCTGTTGAACGGACAATAGAGCTAGCCTCGGTTGAACTAGAGCAATTTATAATTGTTACTGTTTATAGGCCACCCTTGTCAAACTTTGAACTTTTTGAAAAGGTAATGGATGAAGTGTTATTTAAAATATCAAAGTGTAATAAAAAGTTAATAATATGCGGAGATTTTAATGTAAACATTTTAGAAAATAACTCTTTAAGTATCAAGTTATTGAATTTATTTAAAACTTACAATCTATCAAATATGTTCATGGAGCCCACAAGAATAACTGCTACTAGCGCCACCTGTTTGGATAATATCTTTACAAATATAATTCTTATAAGTAAAAATATTATTAGTAAATTAGACTCTGATCATTGTGGTCAAATTATTCAATTTGAAAATGTGAAAAAAAATGTTTCTAAACGTAAAATAACATTTGTTCCTGTAACATCCAACCGCATAGAGAGAATGAGAATTAGCCTAGTAAATGACCTCCCATTCCTACCCTCAGGGGCGACTCCAAATGCAATGTTCAGCTCCTTTTTCAAACAATGCAATCAAAACTACTTGGAACATAATTAATGAGGAGACGGGAAGAGTAACACCACGCAATAATAACTTGAAACTCAATGTAGATAATAAAGCCTTAACAACAGATTTCGAGGTGGCTACTGCTTTTGAAACCTTCTTTACCAACATTCCCGTCTCCACAACAGAATCATTAAACTCTTCACCAGATATGGCTCTCTCTCTATTAAAGGAAAATTTGCCTGAGTGTAACCATTCTTTTAAATTCACGCATGTTAGTGGCTCTGACGTTATTAAAGCCTTTAAATTATTAATTAATAAAAAAACAAATGATCTGTGGGGCATTTCCGTAAACGTTGTCAAATCATTAATTGATATTGTTGCACCCGATTTAGCCTTAATATTTAATAATTGTATAGATTGTGGTGTGTTTCCTGACTTAATGAAACTTAGTAAAATAGTTCCAGTGTTTAAATCGGGTAGTACTTCTGACCCCACTAACTTTAGACCAGTATCTGAACTACCCACTTTCAGTAAAATCTTTGAAAAACTCATTTTAAATCAATTACTTTACCATTTTCATAAGTATAATTTACTTCATACTAAGCAATTTGGTTTCACACGGGGTCGCTCAACAATCGACGCAGGTTTTGAGCTAATACAAAGCATATTTGAAGCCTGGGAGGAGTCACGTGATGCACTTGGTGTGTTCTGTGACTTATCTAAGGCGTTTGATTGTGTTCAACACGAAACGTTAATTAGGAAACTACACCACTATGGAGTTCAGGGTGTAGCTCTAGACTTAATGAGTAACTATCTACGCGATAGAATTCAGAAAGTCGACGTGAATGGAAAACGGTCTAATGGATCAGTTGTGAAAATAGGTGTCCCACAGGGGTCTATATTAGGACCATTTCTGTTCCTTATTTACAATTATGACCTTCCTTACCTTGCCAAGGACAAACACGGGATAGTTCTGTTTGCCGATGATACATCACTGACTTTTAAAATAAATCGACGTGAACTAGCTTTTGACGACGTAAACAACTCTCTCGCTAAAGTGGTACAGTGGTTTGAAGCTAATAATTTGGTTCTTAACGGAAAAAAAACCAAGTGTATAAAATTCACTTTACCTAATGTTAAACACGTGAAAACCACTGTACTACTTAATAATGAGGAACTGAAACTGGAGGATACGACAGTTTTTCTAGGAATAACGTTAGATTCGAAACTTCAATGGGGCCCTCATGTAAATAATTTATCGAACAGGCTTAGTTCTGCTGCCTATGCGGTAAAGAAGATACGCCATATGACCGACGTAGAAACTGCTAGACTGGTATATTTTAGTTACTTTCACAGCATTATGTCATATGGAATTTTACTTTGGGGTAATGCTGCTGATATTAGCACTATTTTCGTGCTGCAGAAGAGGGCTGTTCGTTCTATCTACAAAATGGGTCCGAGAGAGTCATTGAGAGATAAATTTAAAGATTTTAAAATAATGACAGTGTATAGTCTGTACATATTTGAAAATTTAATGTACGTTCATAAAAACATTTCTAAATTTAAGAAAAAATGTGACTGCAACAATTTAAACATTAGAAGTAAGAATAAACTTACAGTGCAATATACTAGGTTACATAAAATTCATAATTCGTTTAAAGGAAATTGCATACAATTCTACAATAAACTACCAATTGACATCTTGGAGATGTCTCTTAAAAAGTTCAAAGTTTGTATTAAACGAAAGCTTATAGAAAAGTCCTATTATAGTATAAAGGACTACGTAAACGATAAAAAAGCTTGGGTGTAACCAATTGCTCTAACCAGGTTGCTCTTCTAATAATTTAAAATGACATTGTGAGATGGCGATAACAAAAAAAAAAAAAAAACACCCGGCTAAGTTTGTTGTGGGCTTCTTCTTAGACCGGGACGCGTTTGGAACCCTCGTAGCTTTAGTTTTAAGTTTACGAATGTGGTTATCGCCATCATCTCACTACCGTGTAATTCTTATTACGCATCAAAAGTGCCACCTGTGGGCCTACTTGAATAAAGATATTTTTGACTTTGACTTTGACTTATTAAATAGCCAATGTTATTTTTATTCCCAGTGTACCTAAGTTCAATTTTATTCATGATTTTTAAAGATATTCTTACAAATGATAAGCTAAAAGAAAATTGAGTACTTATCTTATTTATATCTATCTAAGAACAGTAAATATTTCCCACTATTAAATAGGTTATTTGTTACTGGCAACGTTATTTACATAATTTACATCTGCTTACAAGTGTAAACAAGATCATCTGTTTTAAATGATTCGATATCGAATTTTTATCTGTTAGTGAAGGCGATTCCTTGAGCTCTAGATTCAAATAAGCGGCGATATCAAATGATAGCGACATAAAAATTTACGGTGACAGGCCGGAGTGCTCAAATTACCTTATAAGGCATTAATTTTACGATTCCAACGAGTAATTTACTTTCTCAGAATGCAAGAAGTATGAATGGCAATAAAGTGTTAACGGTGTACGGGCATTAGCTCATAGGGCGACATATGATATAATAAAGCAGCACCTAGTGGGTATCATTATCATGCCCTGTTATTCTAGTGGTTATCATGTTTACCGTGTAATTCTGATGTAATATACGCATCAAAAGTGCCAACTATGGGCCGGGCCTACTTGAATAAAGATATTTTTAACTTTTGACTACCGATTATGAGAACTTGGTTTTGATTCTTTTTTCAAAAAAATACTAGTATTTTATTTTTAAACCATAACAAACACAACAAATTAAATTGGCTACGAGCCATGCTCGTCGTATGTTTCTTGAGAAAAGGCCTCCCCTTGGACGTCAGCAGGCTGAAATGGTGATAACGATGAAGACTTTATTTTACGTCGAGAATTTTTTAGCAGCAGCTTTGAATAAAATTTGTTACCCTTGGGCCTCAGAAAGCACGTTAATCCCGGTCTCGGTCATAAACACATCTGCTCCAATAATTGTGCGTAGATTGCTTGATCATACGCACAATTATTGGAGCAGAGTGGAAGGTCTGAGATCTTAATACCTCTCTCAAATAAGATATCTGCATCCTATAGGGACCATTAGTGTCCTAGACAACCTCCCTTGACAACCTACCTGGCCCAGGGATGGGTTCTGTGGTTTTATTAGTGGTCTTGGATTTGATGACTGGCCGGGGCAATTCGGGATTTACAATTTCTAAATTATTTAAATTTTTTTCGGGTCTGGTCTGGTGTATTGGTTGCTGGAAGGCTTCGGTCGAAACTTGTTATCACTATACCGACACAGATTTAGCGATTAGGGGATCCGGAACGATGCCCCGTTACATCGGATTAAGGGCTTAATATAACTAACTACTATACCTTAATAGGTTGACCCGTTACCATATTAGACTGCATCATCACATCAGGTGAGATTGCAGACAAGGGCTAACTTGTCGTGAAATATTTAAAAAAAAAGGTGAAATTACATTGCTACCACTAGGCCATAGCGCTATTCAAGGGCGTGTAATAAGTTTAGTAGAGTAGAATTAGTTTTACGTTACATTTTTATGCGGCCACTAATAAAGTTTACATGATCATTAATTATAATTTTACTATCCGCGACACGGGGCCCGCGGCTGCTGCGTATATTAGCGATAAATCAGTTATCCCGGTCCACTTGAGCCTTTTTTATTATCCTTGTTAACTTTCAATTAGAGCAATTTTACCTTGCAACAATAATTATGGTGGTTGACGTTGTATTTATTGACTATTTTTCAAGCGCACTGAAGAGGTGAGTTGCGGAAAGATAAATCAGTGTCCTACGTAGCATTATCAGTAGGTGGTGGTTAATAAAGTAAGTATTTATTTTATTATTTTTATTGAATATATCCGTTGGTCAGTGGCGTGCACTTCATACATGCACAAAAGCACAGCATACACTAAAATTGATATTATATAACTCGTATAGGAGGAGGATTTTTGTCATTTATGATATTTTACTGTTGTATGCATACCCTGGTAAGAAACCCATTGCAAGCCACTGCCATCGCTATATTATTAAAGATTAGCTATGTTCCGCGGTTTCACCCCTTTAACTATTGGTTGTATACCTTCCTTAGGCAACAGGCTATAAAAAGGTATTTTTTCAAATCACTAATTTCTACGATTACCCATTATGCCCGCAGCTGCTCCTGCGTATATTGTAGTATCCTGTATCGTTATTTATAGAAATTAAAAACTTAAACTATAACTTTTTAAATTCTGAGATTTAAAAGTGTTTTGTCCGTCTCCAGGGTACAATCTATTTTTCTTTACTAAATTACATTAAGATTGGTTCAGTGGTAAAGCAAAACATAGGTAACATGTACAAAGCAATAAATGTAACTAGCCTAAACTACTACTACTACTACTAAACCCTAATTTTTTTTACGAAACGGGATGCACTCTCTCTGTTAAACATTTCATTACCATAAGTGTAGCGGTTTAGCCGAACCTAAGTAATAATCAAACAAACAATCAAACACACTTACACATTTGTAAAACTAATATAGATAGGTTGAAGCTTTCTCTAAAACTCTGTCCATTCTGCATATTTAATTAGCAGTGAGGTACTCCAGCTTCCGTCCGCGTGTTTCTGTTTTCCCGTTTCTTTCTGTATCCTATTTTCTGTTATCGTAGTTGCAATAAAGATTTTCTATTCTATTATATTCTAAGTCTGGCACAGTCCTTGCAAAGTTAACTTCCTGCTCAACTAAATTAGTTTCTTTGAAATCAGTAGTAATAAATATAACACACCAAAAATAATTGTTTATGACGATGAAGATATTCGCGAAAACTACTCGAATGATCACAATAATTATAACAAATAAATCATGTGATATAAAGGCTACGCAGGTAAGAACATAGGTAGGTTCATCTAAGAGGTACTTGTCCGAAATGATATGCATTACAAATACGTACGTACTTATCTCCTGATAAAATTTAATAATTCATAAATAATCCCCTCGACCGTAGAGAAATGAGATAAAATCACAAATGAATGTTAATTTCAATATTTAAGTTGTATACAATCAACAAATCACTACGATTGTATCTTGGGTGATCGAAAGAACCGTCTATTATCTATGGATTCGAGTGACCTCTAACATTGAGGCGATATTTAGTGGGTCTGCATTGTTCGACACAATGATAATTGTAGGTGGTGGCTTCAGTTTGTTTAAAATTGATTTCGACGATGAACACGGTTCAGATGGCTCTTTATTATAGCTTGTCGGCAACGCTTGCCTACGGGACAAATATTTTGGTTATTAAACATCATGCTGTTGTGGTATAATGGATGTTTTACAGAACAAATGAATTAAAGCTTACATACCAGGTTGCTTTAGAGTAAATCGAAAAAATCTTTCTTACAAAAATCATACAAATTATTTTTTTGGAAAGTAGATTCGCGTCATATCTTCGTAATTTTTGTATGACAGATTTTGTTATCAGCTATATTATATTGTAACTTGCTTTTTTGGATATTTATTTGGCATATTTATAAATAATTGAATATTCAAAATTCATACGGGGAAGTTATTTTTCTACGTAGAGGTGTTTTTATGTTTGATTTTTATCTGATTTATTACTTTTTTTTTTAGTGAAGGTTTTTTGCTTATGTTTCGTTACATAATGTCTTGTGTAAATATATGCAAATGGATTAAGATACAATCTTTATACTAATTTAACATTTAAAATTCATGTAGCGTTGACACTAATTATTATTATCTTTCTCGACAAAACGGATTGTCACGATTTTAACTTTTCACTTGGATATTAGTCATCAAAACAATTTCATAAATAACACGTGACGTGTTGGTATCAAGACAACCTTTAATTGCTGAATTAACTTACATATATATGTTGATTTAGCAAAAGTGGTTTCATCCTTCCTTTATTCGGATAAACTAACGTGAGATTTGTGGTTTGGAAGTAGGCTTTGTAAGATGTTGTTGCAAAGCCTAGTTTAAAACCACAAGCCACAGTCAACAATCTTCAGTGTAGTTTCCTATAAACTGTCAAAAGTAGCCCAATCTGAGTGTTTCAATACTTGTATTATTGCACCGCCCAGTCTCTCACTTACTATCACGTTCAAAATAAGCCAGAAAAACACAACAAGACCTAGGTTTGACGCGATAAGGCAACTGGTCACATCAAAGTCGGACTAGTAGTTTTTCTAAATACGTTCTTCATTCTTCGCACCATTCCACGCGGCTATAATTTCTATAGTTTTTTTATTCCATTACAAAGTTGATCGCTTGGTTGAAATCTCACCTGATGGTGAGTGATGGTTCAGTCTAAGTGGTATGGCAGTTATACGCCACACGGATTCTACGCAACATCGTAACAAAACGTAATAAATCTTTCTACCTAACATCGTAACGGAACGCTCAATCGCGTGACGGCATGTCTTCATCGGTAGTATGAAGAGTCTCGCACCACAAACACAGCTAGTAATCCATTTAGGTTTTACAGTACAATTTTCAATAAAAAGTTCTACTCCAAACGCAAACACATTGCCAACTTTTCCATTTTAAAGATAAAATAACTAATATTCAACTAAGTATTTAAATATAACTCAACAATAAGGATTACAATAAAGTGCTTGTAGCTGTACATTCCAACGTCTCGGTATATTTAAAAGCTCATTGTTTTGGTGTGAAATACTGGGTAGGCGAGGAGCTAGAATGCAGGCGTTGACAGTGCAGCGATGGCGGATAAAGCCTGTCATAAGTCCTCCTCGCGCAAAATAGCGACAAATCGCACCTCGATCATGCCTCGGCGTCACTACACAATGCTGATGGCCCGATCGACGCTCCTCGACGCGGGTCCACTGTGTTTTATGTTTACTTTGCTGCAGTTACCTTTATTGGTGAGATGTAATAAAACTATGGGTGGGAGATTTTTGTCTGTGGCTCTGCGTGCGGCAATCTGAGAAAGAAAAATAGAGCTGGGGCCTTAATTTATGCTCTGAAAACACAAAAATGGAACCCTTATAGGATGTTAATATATACATGTTTACTTCGCTGCAGTAACTTTATTGGTGAGATATAATAAAGCTATGGGTGGAAGACATTTGTCTGTGTCACTGCGGGTACTCGTAAGAAAGAGAACTAAGGCCTTAAGCTATGGCCTGAGACATATACGTGTCTTTTATGAGAAAGAGAGAAATAGAGCTAAGGCCAAGAGACAGTATTTGTACGTGAATAGGATTGATAACACTGATGATACGGAAAGTTCATTCATTCATCTTTATTATCATCACCAAACAAATCTTCGGCAATGTTACGCACGTTTCGCTCCGACACCGAACCATCCTCAGGAGATGTTGACTTTACAATAAATAATTGTTAACAATGCTTGGTGTGGAGTATATAGATTGAAGAAATTATAAATAACAGCGTTTGTTCGGCATAAAACGCCGACGCGCCGCAACACTGGGGTTAGCTCTATTTTTCTCTTACCTAAGAGTTTATGGGGACTTAAATAGGGCAGATAATGATGATAATATAGGACTCGATATTATTATTATCAAAATGCACCTTAGCAATGATTTTTTTTGTTCGCAGATTTGGTTTATATAACTACTCCCATGCACTTTGAAAATTTGTACTAAAATTACACACAATGCAATACCGGGCAAAATGAAATTTTATTGTGATGTATACAAAGTTATTCATAAGAAATAAACTTACTCAATATTTCCATATTTATGACCTGTAACTGCCTATAATGAATTAGCAATTTCCCCGCGAGTTTAGACTAAAGGTTACTTTCAAGATGGGTGTTAAGCGCATGCGGAAGAGTCCGCATTCCGGTCCATAACTCACGCTAACAATACGGCTTACAATTACAAGACTTGGACGATGATAAATAGTTTTCCCTGGCTGAGAGACATGAGTATTGTGCGTACATTTTCACGCAGGCTCGCGCAATTGTAATTAGAGGCATCTTGGATGCTTGCATAATATTTTTATTAAAAGTGAAATTTTGCAAAGTGCTTGGATTAGATTTCATAAATAACCCTGTACTTCTGAAACAGAAATATATGTAGTTGTATGGCCTCTGGTTGACCCAAGTCAGTTATTGTATTGGTGACCGACTTAACAAATTCGATTTTAACCTTTCCCTTTCCTGCTCACCTACCTCAGATAGCACGTAAATCCGTCCGGGTCATTTCCTTTAGAGCCTGGTAGTATTATTATAGGTCCCCTAAACCGTTGGGTTACGTTTTCTATTCTTTTAACTCTATGCCCTGTGGGAGAGGAAGTCTGTACCATTGATTTAATAAGTTACTATCGTGTATGTAGTTACTGTACCGATAAAGATGTTACAAATTCAATGGTTTAGTACCCAATTGCATCGGTAAAATTGAACTAATATCTTTGTCTTCAGAATGTATTCTATGAAAAAGCACTTCAAAAAATAGTAAGGTTTAATCCGCACAAGTTTTATTTCAAACTACAGTTTTATATTACATCCTTGACACGCCTAAAATAAGGATTATAATGATTATTCCTAAAACGAGAGCTGCAACAATAATTAATGTAATGTAAATAATAATACTTTTAACGATGGTAGTAAGAATTTTGGGAAACGATTAAAAATATGTCTTTTCGTCGTCATAGCAGGAATATTTTGACCACAAAATTTTGTTTGACTTGAACTACAGGCTATTTAGTATTTAGTGATTAACAGCTGAAGTTCTTTCTACCTCATTTACCAGCACTCAGCACCTTAAGGACTTTTGAGGGTCACGTGACGCGACAATATAGCCCCGGGGCAGTATCCCGCATGGCAAATGAGTAAATGTTTGGGCACATTGTTCTACGACCGGTCGTGACGGAAACGCAGCGGTGGGTTGCCGCATTACTTATACATTCGACGCACTTTAGCAATCAGCATTAATCAACACGATATGCCCGCGTGTCTCCCTTGTCCGAGGCACATTGATTTGTTTATTTTCGCACTGAAAATATGGTTTGACGTTGAGTTAAACGAGCCGTGTATTGAAATTGTGTGCGTTCATCAGAGATAAGTAGACAGGCTATATGGTAAACATGAACAATAAGTTGACACCAATAGACGACTAGTTAAGTCTAATTCTAACAAATGGTGTGGTAAGCGAGAATGTGCAAATTCAATATTCAATTTGTTGTCAGATTGTCGAACCACTTTAAACGCTTACACCCGATATAGGTACAATAAGTGTTCAGTATCACTTTTCGATACGGATTAATATTGGAGCTTTATACTAAGAACCACCTATTTGAAAACACAAGTATTTTCTATGCTAGTATTAGCTAAGTTAAAATTACTTACGTAGGTACTTCAATTGAAAAGTTATGTATTGAGTAAGTTCATATTAAGTTAGAATAACTAACGTGGGTGCTAAAGACAAACTAGCTTTTACAACAATAATTCAGGTTGAGAAGTTTTTTAAGTATGTAGAATCCGATAGTAGAAATGGTTAAAAAAAAAGAATATATACCAAACAGTAGAGGAAATTATGTGAATTTGAATTAATAAGTCAAAACTTTTGTTTAAAACTTCAAGCTCCAGATTAAGGTAGCGTGTAGGAGTTTTTGTTGGGGTTTGTAGTGGTGGTTTTCAGTTGGGGTATACCCACCCCCCTTAGGAGTCCCACATAACCTCCGTCCTGCCCAAGGGTCGGAGGTAAAAACTAGGGTAGCGTGTAGGAACTAAGCTCTTAGCTGCTCTATTAGAGAAGAGTGCCCAGCAGTGGGCATTAATAGGCCTCTAGTGATGATGGTACGACATATTTAAACATAATCCATCCACGTACTGGATAATTTACTTTGATGTAGTAGAAGAAAGATAAATAGTACCATTAAAGGTTCATTTTGTCACAACACTGAGTCAAAAAGGGTCAGCAAAAAGCAGATGTTTTACAATAATTATTTAAAAATCAATCAAGTGCGAGTCAGGCTCGCGCACGAAGGATGCCGATTACCGTCTGATAAAAAATATTATGTATAAAAATGGAAAAAAAAATAATGTTTGTTATATTATGATATAAATATATATTATAGTATTTTTCTTTTGTAACCGCAACATTAATACATCACCTGTGTAAATTTCAACTGTCTGACTATTACGGTTCGTAAGATACAGCCTGGTGACGGACAGACAGACAGACATTCTGACAGACGGACAACGGAGTCTTAGTAATAGGATCAATTTTACCGTTTGGGTGCGGAACCCTAAAAACGCCTATTACTCTTTGTTTAAGAGTACAGTTGTGACTTGTGAGTGTGAGATGCACGGTGAGGGGTGAGGGACGGGGAGGAAACTAGCAACCATCCATTGTCCGCGAGTCGACATGAACACGGCATGATGTCTTATCGCCCAAAAGTCGAGGCCCATGTAAACCACCGCTGTTTATCTGTCGGCTATGTGTACCGTAACATCTTGTCTCTCGCGTAAACCCGCCATGTTTTATTCTCTCGCGCTCAGCGCCGATACCTTAATAAAACCGAACAAGATTGAGCAATAAAAAGTAATTTATTTGATTGTAATTTCAAAACACAAAGTGGGTCTCATTTTGTAATGTATTTTTATCATCGTGGTTTTGTGTTTCTCTCGCACGTCCTTCTCGACCGCCGTTGATGCTTTAGGGTTAGCGCCGATCGAGCTATAAATTGCAAGATCATGTTGGAGCAATTCTTTGTTTACTGAAGTATCGTCCTCATCCAATTCACTGACAATGTTGTAATTAGTATACAAGGTTGCAAGAAACAACCTTAATATAATATGTAATCATTTATTACATACATACTACATGCAATTTTATTTGAATAGGATAAAGATAATGCATAATTTCTACGAGTTTAATGGCGCAGTTTGATCGTTTCGTGCTGACCCTAATCACTATTCCAAATGTGCGCGTACCACTTTGGTTTTATTTCAATCTCTGCTCGATTTCTAACTATATATTTAACACGGTGAAATAAGATGTTATCCATTTTGTAAACCACAAATAAAGTCTTCATTTTACTTTCAAAACTCAGTGAAGCCTGCGGCAATGCCCGCCTGAGATAGGTACGTAACTTACAAAGAGACTTCTAAATTACCGAGGAAAGAGGCCTATGTTTATCTCTGCGATAGAGGTAAATAAAAAAATGCAAGTAAGTGCGAGTCAAAGTCGCGCATTTAGGGTTCCTTGGCAGAAAAATGAGAATAGTGATTTTGTTAATTTGGTCGTAGTTAAACCTAAAGAATGTAATCCACATTGAGGTAGTTTTTTTATGGCCTACTATAATAACTAATTACTATTAATAGAACTCAGTAATTTTTAAAAACTTTATATTTTAGAACTATATATATGAAAAGACTCTTTACTTATGGCTCCGAAACGTGGTCGCTGACTATAGGGCTCCTAAAAGGGCTCAGAATCTACCATGTTAGGATTATCTTTACGTGATCAAATCAGGAATGGGGAAATCTGTGGAAGAACCAGAGTTACGGACATAACTTAACGGACGCGAAGCGGAAGTGGGAATGGGCAAGATAGATAGGCCGGGGAACGGTGGGCGATGGGGTCCCAAGGTGCTGGAATGGCGACCTCGCACCGGTAAACGCAGCATTGGTAGACCTCCGACGAAGTGGATAGATGAGATTAAACGAGTCGCAGCGCGGAGTTGCTGGACCAAAGCGGCACAAGATCGTGGTATTTAGAAACTCCCTCTCTGCCCAGCGGTGGGCGTCAATCGGTTTATATGATAATTTTGATGATTCCATTGATAAAAGTCGATCTACTGAAACGCTTTGTGGGACAATTACAAATGTCTGTCCGTCTGAATAAAGACGACCGCCTTGGGGCAATGTTGAACGCTGTGAATAAACGAAAGTTGGAGGTCCCGGGTTCGATTCCCGGTAAGAAATTTATAATTTCTTAATTTACTCTGGTCTGGTCTGATGGGAGGCTTTGGCAGTGGCTAGTTACCACCCTACTGACAAAGACGTGCCGCTAAGCGATTTGCTTTTCCGGAAGGATGTCGCGCAGAAACCGATTAGGGGTATGACTTAATAATCCCTAACTGGTAAGCCCGCTACCATCATCACTTACTAGGTGAGATTACAGTCAAGAGCTAACTTGTATTGGAACAAAAAAAAAGAGGTGACTCCTGTGACAGAAGCATAAATAGTGCAGCTTAGTTGTCCTTTGGCATATTTATATGACGAAACCCTAAAGTTTATGCCATGATAATATACTTATGACAAAAAAAGTTTGAGAAGCATTATTATTAAATACGCGCGCTTTATTTGTATCAACGTAGCGTTTCAATCCGGATTCCATTTGACATTGAATATGTTTTTATAAACACTAAAACCTCGAAGTGGATGGAAGGTGCGAGATTCACGGTCGAGAAGACCACGTTACGTTACTCCCTCGCTTTTAAGACGGCGAGTACAATAAGCTACATCGATATTATCGGCGAACCAATCAATTTGATCCCTCATAAAAAAGTTCTCGGGAGGCAGCTAGCCAGTATAAAGCCTCTGTGTATCGGACGGTCGATCCGTGGTTCTGGTAGCCGGACTTACCATATATTTTATGTGAAAAGGATATGGCCATTGTTGTTGGACGTCATGCTGCGCGCGCACCGGGTAAACACTTGAAATTACAAGTCAGCTTGGACAGCCACTTGCGTGCCTTCGAGGAGTGCGCTTCCAATCTTACGCCATAATAAAAATATCATAGTTACATCGTTTCGTGGAACAAATTCACTGTTCATAGGCTCTTTATGTACAGCTACGCTGCCGGGAATGGTGCAAATTGCATTAAACAAGACCGTCTGAATACATTGATTTACATAGAACAATATTTATGACAAGAGTAAGTCTATTTGAATGTAAATGCGGTGAAACCAACGGATTACCATTTTTAGTACTTTTAAAGAGTTATTCGGAATAACTCTTTGTAAGTTACACAATGGTGCTGATTCTGTTGTACATAAATCTTTAACATAAACTAAGTTAACAGTTCTTAAAGTATTGTCATCCTCTACACTATGTTCTTTGTGGAATTGAATAACACTATTTTTAGACTACTCTAATCTTATTTAGACTTTCACTATTCGCTGGTAACTGTAGGACATAGGTCTTTTAGTTTCTTGCGAAAATAAACTTATACAATCACACATCTCCATTGGTAGCAATTTGAGTATTTGATTATGTTATTGTTGTAAGTGGCAGGTAATTATTTTTTATTAGCAATAAAATAATTCTGCGAAAATATTACGCCAGACTGTAACTTTAATGGTTCTTTTAATCAATTCTTTACATTTGGCCGATGCTCGTAAATTAAAATTTATTTTTAATCGAAACTAAAAATTTTATGAATGCAAAAGCGCGTCACTTTATTTCTTATGTTCTGCGCAGGCTGCGTAGATTTTGATACATATTTGCGACAAATATCGATTAAACTATGGATGGTCGTAGTGCTTTTAGTTCCCTGTTCCCGTGTGTTCAAAAATAGTCTTTTATACCTTTGCTTGGATTAGCAACTAAATCTTGTCAAATTTTACAATGAGCTCACGAATCCTGGTGATGCACATAAGCTATTTAATAATACAATAAACGCGGACGTTTTCTTTAATGCCATAAAATAATTAATCTTTATACAAAATGCATTTTAAAGATACGGACAGTTTTTTTATATCAATTACTTCAGTGCAAGAATGAATTTGTAATCTTCTACGGTTCTTTTTTGACAACACAAATTTATCAAAGTACTTTATGCAGATAAGTGAACACAAAACAAACGTGCTTTAACTATAACCGAAATCACTTTATACATCTATGTGTCTAATATAATTATCCATAAAATGTTTAAGTCACAACAATAAACTAAGTAGTCATTCCGATATTCCTAAGGAGCCTGGAAGAGATCACTTTGAGTGTTAAGGTCGGCTTTTACAAATAATGTAAATATATTTAAAAAAAAATATAAAAAAATGTAGGTACTACGACAATGCAAACTTCGCCATCTAGCCCCAAATTAAGCGTAGCGTATGGTTTCGAAGATGACTGATGAATATTTTTATGAATAATATACGTGAATACTTATAATATACAAATAAACACCCAGACACTGAAAAACATTCATGTTCATCACACAAACATTTTCCAATTGTGGGAATCGATCCCGCAACCTCAGCCTACTATGCCAATCGGCCGTCATATGACGTGTAAAAGCCGACCTTCTCTAGTTTAATTGTATTTTCTGTGTATGTTTATTTTATTTAATCAATAAAAATAAAATAAATAACTACCATCCCGCAATGTGCCAGCGTGGTGGACGGCCTTAACCCCTTCTTATTGTGGAAGGAGACCCGTACCCTATAGTAGGTTGATAATGGGTTGGTATTATGATGATCCATCACGCTAGCTCAGTTCGGTTTGGTGGATACATTATGGAGAACTCTCAGGCATGCATTTCCTCCACCCTTGAACACCTATAACTTATAAAGCTAAAGGTGCGTGCTGGGGTTCGAACTATACACAAGTTCGAATGCTATGTTTAAATCCGTTTCTCCTTAATTGTGATAGGAGACTATGCCCAACTGCTTAGGGTGATGACGAAGATGAGAACTTAAACTAGTTATTACTGCAAATATGATACGATTGATGATGAATACTTTTTTGAGTCAGTTATAAACTAATCGCAATAAAAACATATTAAAGCAAAAGGGGCTATAATTTTTTTCTAAATTATTTGCAAATTGGTAAAGTGGATTATTCCTTATTTTATTGAGTAGATTCGACTTGCGAGATGTTTAAAATCGAGGTGCAAGGTTTTACTCGACGGATATAAATAAAAGAAGATTGTCCCAGAGAAGCGCGAGCTGTGTGACATTAGGTTCGTTCTACTTGTAAACTTTATTCGCAGCCTATTTAACGTACCACTGCTGGGTACAGGCCTCGTCTCTCATGGGACGGTCTTAGAACATAGATCTACCAGGTTGCTCCAATGAGTTTTGGGTTCACTTCCTGTAAACTTATTGACAAGATGCAAAGAGGAAAATTTCTATTGCACTTGCATCCTCTTTGCATCTTGTAAAAATGATTTTTAATCACGATCTTTCAAGGTCTAATGTCACATTTCTTAAATTATCTACGTATAAACTTATCTAATACTAGCTGTTGCCCGCGACTTCGTCCGCGTTTGATTTTGTTTTTTGATGTGGCATTCGCATTTAGTTTTAGTTCTAAAAAAAATTTAAGTCTTCAGTATCGCTAAGCCTTATATTAAGGGTTTCCTACTTTCCGCTGAGGAGTTATTTCCTCTATCTCCAACCACATTCATCAGATCTACACAAAGCATAAAATAATAAATTACATCGGTTATTATTTGTCGGAGTTATGATATAAAATCGTCAGACACTTTCACCCCCTCTCCCAAAGGAACCGAACTTAAAGTCGGGATGAAAAGTATCTTATATTAGTTCTAACACTTCCAAGAATATGTATACAAAGTTTTATGAGGATCGGTTAAGTAGTTTTTGCGTGAAAGCGTACCAAACAAACTTACATTGACATTTATAATATTAGTAGGGATAGGGATAAATGATTCGTGGTAGTAATATAAATAAGTAAACCGATATTGTAATTGTAAAATACTTACTAATTGATAATTACAATTTTTATACAAGTCTATCACAGAGCTTGCGAGCTTTATAGCTGCAATCTTGAATAAAAATGCCTTTAAACCTTCAGAAAACAATGCCATAATACTCATCCTCACTCATTTACTAATTACAAATACCAGCCAAAATTAATCTTAGCTTAAACTTGCCTTCTTGCGTACGATAAAAGAAAAAATAAAATGTTAAGAAACATAATCCTAGCTTAATAGGTATGTTGGTAGCAGTAGCAACACTCCTACAGATGAGTCTAACGTAGTATTGCTATCCTCTCTGGACACAAGATTTCAACTATAGATATGATATTGTGTAGATAAATGACAAAAATACAATGGTACAAGGTGGAACATAACAAACCTGGCACGATTAGGTATCCCTCGACCGCCACACGCGCGCCCTCCAAATAAAAGTGCTGCGTTGTCGCGCGCCAGAATTACGACGCGAGCCTTTATTATCTCTTTTTTAATTTCATTTCACGATAGCGTCGCATACACACTGACTGATGCATCTTGAGTCACGTGCGGGAGTTTATATCATATTTTGTATTCAATATTTCACTCAAAATAACTGCTTAAGCATTAAGTTGTGCATTCAATATGATAAGTATGTACTGCTTAAATAAATAATTGTAAGAATTTTGTTAGCAAATACTGAAATATTGTCCGCCTTACTGCTAGTAGTGCTAGTAGCTAAGAATATATTATTAATAGTATGAATTTGATTGATTACCTGTTTTGAGAATTCTTTACATTCATTTTACAGTGTGATACATTCCGTTATTATATCCGTTGGGCCACAGCAAAATATTTGGTGTAGAACTAACTAAATGTTCATGTATGAATCCGGCAGGAAACACCAAAAATCGTTTGTGAAATTACGGCTTGTACGCAGTCGGTATTAAAGCATGATTATACAATTGCTTTATGGCAGAGCGAAATTTAAGATTTACCTGCCTTTACAGCCTTAGAAAATTTTATGAGATTAACTACTTTGCTATTTAAATAAAAAGGTTTTTCTACCAGGTTATTTCAGTATTAATAAGGCTAAGCTCTCTAAAAAGAGCCCATTTAAGCGCATTAACTTATAATCTAATTAGTAATACAAGCAGGTTTTAATATCAAATTAATTTTGGTTTAGTGAACGATTATCACAAGTATTTCCGCTTTACCGTATTTATGAGTTAGTGATGCTAATAAATTACATGTGACGGCATTTACATTTTATATGATGTGTTAAAATAAATTTCTATGTTGATCTCCGAATATATAAATAATTAATAGGTGAAACATCTAAGGGCAAACACCTCCCCTTTAAATAGCCCAGAAATAGAAGCCAACAAGAAAAAAAATCAGAAGAAATTTGTTTTCACGTCCACTGCAGTCATTGAACTTGTTTGTTTTAGAGTACTAGCTGATACGCGTGACTTTGTTCGCGTGGATAAGGTTATTTTATTCCCGTGGAAACTATTATATCTCCCTTAAAAAGTAGCCTTTTTGCTATTTATTCCACACTACAATCTATCTCTGTAACATGTACCTTTTCCATAGCATAGGTGACATGCATACTAAATTTCAAAGCTCTCTGCCCGCGGCTTAGCTCGTAAACAATTTACAATTTTCCCTCGGGAACTACTTAAGGAACCGGGATAGAAGGAAGCCTATGTTTTTTTCCCTGTCAAAGGCTCCATGCATGCCAAATTTCATCCAAATCCGTTCTCCAGTTTTTGCGTGACAAACATCCATACTTTTACATTTATAATATTAAATACTATTAATAGTTAATTGTAATAAATGGACTTAAGAATATATGCAAAAGATCCTGTGGCAACCAGATCTGATTATAGTTGTAAGTACATAAGAAAGAACTTTCACGAACTGATGGAACTCAATATAAAAGGAGAACATTATCAGGAATATCCAAAGAGGATGGAGCAGATAGGATTATACTAACAACACATTCTGTTAACAAAACATATTTCCGTGTCCTAGGTACCGATGAATCGATTGAAAGACTTGAAATCCACTGGTAGAGCCAATTGACCTTGAAGAATGTAGGTTATTTCTAGTGTTAAAGGTTAAAAAGATTTTATTTGGATCGCTGAGCCAGTGAAATAAGTTATCATTATCCTTATCCGTTTTAATGAACATAGGCGTGTATTTACGAGAGAAGGTTTAGGTGGGGACGCATTTTTAACGCTCAAAGGGGGCCAACGCCATTTTTTTTACTCCGAACTGGTACTGAAATTGTCTTAGGAGAATGTGTCCTCCGGATCATCGTCTGACTGATAGTCAATCCCAGGACCTTCTGATCCGTTGCTGAACATGCTTGAAATAAATCACTTGTCCACAGGTGTAGTCACAAAATTAAAGTAGAGTAAAAATAGTTAAACTAGTCACACTTATCATTCGGCATCGATCGTTTAATAAAATGTACTTAGCATTGATAAATAACTGGAATATAGATATCTGATCGTGGGCACTAAGCCTAACTCGTTCAACGGCCTTACCCCTCGTTTGCATACAAGCTACGATTTGTGTATTGTTAATTAGAGCAACTCAAACAGGTTCCGAATAATGCGCCTCGCGCCCCACGGACGGGTTTGTTACACTTTCTTGCTGTGCCATTATCATTCGATATGTTATTTTTAATAGATTTCGCAGCCGACTTAAATTCGTCCTTTGCTAAGAATAATAAAGAGAAAAGAGCGTATCTGTTTTACATAATGGTTATGATAAGCAACATATTTTTCGAGCTTTCTATGTGGACTTAATTTAAAATATTTTCACAGTATTGTCTTACTTATTAGTTCGGGTATATCATATTAACCCTTAACCGTCCTACAGGGCACGGGTCTCCTTTCACAATGATAAGGGTTTTAGGACATAGTCCACCACGCTGGCCCAGTGCGGATTCGTGGACTGCATGTCGGCATTAGGCGTGCAAGTTTCCTCAATATGTTTTCAATCACTGTTGAAGCAAATAATATTTTAATTACACAAAACGCACATGATACAGAAAACTCGGCCCCCCGAAAGTGAAACAAAAGTCCTAGCCACTGGGCTATCACCGCTATAAATTATAGTTTTTTTTTTTAATTTTGTAGGAGAAAATCCTCATGTATGTCAGCAGGCCTAAATCAAGTTAACAGTCTTGCACTTCCCTAGGAGTGGAATCACTCAGTGCCGTACGTACTAAAACATCCTATAATCTTCAGGAAATATTAGATTAATACGTATTATTTTATATTTCTTCGATTTTAGGGTACCTTAGTCAACAAAAACACAATTGCTAAGGGATTATATATTTATCATACCGAAAAAGTAGAAAAAATAATCCTAAAAATTTTTGTACATACCATTGTTTTTTTCATCTCTGATATTTCGTAGGGTGGCATAAGAAAGATCTCTGAAAAATATTACAGGTTTGTGGGTGCAAAATTCATTTTTCAATTCAGCGTATTATGTTTGATTGCGAAAATAGTTGTTTCCGTTTTCTTCGTACATAATGTAATATCTATGTAACAAACAAAAATAAACTATCAGAGCTAACAGGCTTTAAGAGTTAACAAACTAATAAAATGTACCTGGAGTGGGTAGAGGGGGCTCCTATATATCCAACTTCGTGACGGAACCCGTTAATACGCGTAATCTAACTCACAGCCTTTTCATTATTTTACTAATAACTATGACGAGTTCAACTCCAAATGAGTAGGTATACCTAAAACTATTTCCGACTGTTTATTCCAGCTACAAGATAAGGTCTGTGACATTTACCTACATGGATAAGATGAAAGATATAGATTACACACGGCTCGGCGTGCATTGATACAATCGAATCGAATAATTAACTTTGTATGTTAATTGTGTGTGCGTTGATAAATGTCTCAATTGATTTATTCCACCAACAATAGAATTAGAACTACATACTTGGTACACTACATTGATTTGTTATCTATATCATGGCTTATACGAAAGACTTCAACGCGTTTATGGCTAGCATTTATATACCATTTGTGATTTAATTATGGCATGATATTTTAATGTAAAATAATGTCTTTTAATATCATTTCTTAGACTGCCTCGTTGGTCAAGTGGTCAAAGGGTTAGTCTGGCATCGGGTTGAACGAGTTTGATCCCCGGAATACACGTCATCTGTTAGGAGTTATTTGCTTTTTAATCAATAAAATATCACTTTAAGGTGAAGGAAAACATCGTGAAGATTTCGCATGCCTGTTATTTATATAGAATTCTTTATTTTGTTTTTTAATGCGTGTGAAGTCCCCCAATCTGCACGGGGCCAGCGTGTTGACTACGGCCTATAGCCTTCTCATTCGGAGCCAAGGGTCCTGATGTACCCCTAATGGGTTGTTAATGGTGATTATAATGATGACTCGCCGGGATTTGTGACGTCACTAACACGGTGGACAACAACAATTTCGTGGACATGTTGTGATGATAATCGTTCAAAATCTACCCTCGTTGCAACAAAGAGGGTCTACGCTTTGAATTCTCTCTCCTATGAATGTAGTGCACCCAAAAGAGTGATCGTTATAAATTGAAGATGGTAATGATTAATATTTATAATATTTCAAGTGTTTCTATAAGGTAATGAACTTTAATGTAAGTGGTAGGCTCTTTAAACTTCTTTTATACTTTTATAACGGTTTCACTTTATTTGTAAGAAAAGTAAACGAAAGGATTAATACAGCTTTAAATCCTCTTACAACAATATTATTATATTATAAATTAGATACAGCGATAAACCCAGTATATAGCTCATTTTGATTGGCGCCGTAGCCTTAGGAGACATTTTGTTATCTAACTCAAAGTCAACGCAAGTAATGTGCAAATTTACGCAGCGCTTTCAATGAAAGCCTATCAACGCAAGAGTGAAATAAGAGTGGTCTTGTAGCTAGGCAGCCATCGTGAGATAGAGTCTTAAATTGACGCAACGTGGAATAGAAAAGATAGCGCAAATCGATATAAATGTTTGAATTAAGCTGTTTCTTGGATAGTTTTTTTTTTTGCGTGCTGAGCGTGTGTATCACTGATGCATGTGATGCCTTGACATGTCAAAGCCAAAAATGCCTTTAATCAAATAGAACTTCAATACGTTTACTAATTGGAAAAATGATTTTTTTTTAATAAAAAGAAAAAAAATCATATTTGAATATTTTTCAGTGTCTGGGTGTTTATATGTATATTCTAAGTATTTATGTATATTACTCATAAAAAAATAATATTTATCAGTCATCTTAGTTACCATAACACAAGCTACGCTTACTTTGGGGCTAGGTGGCGATGTGTGTATTATCGTAGTATATTTATTTATTTTATTATTTATTTAATACCTCAATAATTTTGCTGAAGTTATAAATCGGTTTTGGTTTGCGCTTTTTGGATGCGTAACGTAGTCAAAAAGCACAACAAATTGAGAACCACCTCCAAGACAATTTGTTTGTGTCTATCCACTGATCATTATGTCCCCTGAAAAAGTAGTTTACTGGCAGCGATCTCTTGTTAGCGATAAGATTTTTCTTATAGCTCTCTTTTGTATGTGTTCCTTTCAACAATAAAGTGGATTGTACAACAAGTGCAGAATGGGTTTTATTACCGAGTTCTTTACTCTTTTCTTCGATTGAGAGGAAAAGTAATATATAATGTATTTTAAAGACAGACACTTACCTACATTAAACATTAGACTGAAGTAATGGAAAATGTTTCTCGCACTGTAGAAATTCTATTATACTTTGGTTTACTATGAATTATTTACTCACCTTTGTGAAAGAGAGTTAAAAAGCAGTATACGTCCACTAACGCGATATATACAAACAAGAACTTTTACTTAAATTTTCTACGTAAATCAATAGGTTTTTTTAGGTATCCCGGAATTACCTGAAAATTTCTGGAAAAAGTTATTGGTTGAAAATGTAGAAATATTGTACATACAAACAAGAAATTTTACTTAAATTTTCTACGTAAAACATTAGGTTTTTGCTAGGTATCCCAAAATTACCTGAAATTTTCTGGAAAAAGGTTTTCTATTGGTTGAAACTGTAGAAATATTAGACTTTAAAACTATGAACATATTTTATGCACACGAGCATAAAAAGCTGCTTACATCCACTTACATCGTAAACAAGGACTTTATTAGAAATGAAAAGTTAATAATTATCAATAGAACAATCTTTTGTAAAGTTAGTGAGGAATATACAATGTAAATATGCTTTTTTTTGAGGTAAATAGTGAACACATATGTTTTTAAGTACAATATTTACACGCACTGATATCGATAGTGCCTTGAATAGAGTCTACTCTCGGGCGATACGTGGCCCGTCGTAAATTCATCCTATACCTACCGCGTGGCGGGTCGTGCTCCGTGCTCTCTACGACACATTTTATTGTCAAAACGCATACCAAGCGGCCTTTCCTGATAACTTTATTGTTATTTACATCACTGAATTATCATTCCGATATCCGTTGTTTTACATTCGTATAATGTCGTGTTAGGCCGGCTTTGTATCTAAATTGCTTAATTGGAAAGCCGCGGAGAGAGAACCAGATATGAAATGTACGATCGAACTCACAATTGAATTTCCTTCATTTGTCTGAATTTATAATGCAGTGATACAAGGAAAGGCAATTAAGATGCAACCATTACTTTTATTTATTGTTAAACGAACAGTGTTTACTCTTTTGGATGTATCGCTGCCCGCTACCATTATTTTAAAAATAAATTTACCAAGAGTACTAAATTTGGTATTACAACGTTACGTCATTGTGTTTCTAAAAGTCAAAATTATGAATTTCAAAGACAAATAGTTGTAGGTCAATAGGCGCAAATTTTAAACTTACTTGGGAATAAAGTTTTATGTATTCATTCCTAAGATAAAGATTATTTGCGAATTAAACTACTTCAGTTACATTTTTTTTAAATATTTTAATCATTTCTTTTTATCAATTTGAGGACCTGTAACGTATAACCTAAAAGTCCTGGAGAGGTGACTCCGCACCAGAAAACACAAAGTTGGACCCCCCAGGCCGAATGACGACATCAAACGTATCAAACCAAAATATATTGTTGCGCAGCTGTGGCGTCCTTCGGTTGATATTTTTTTGTAACTCTAGAATAGAATAGAATATAACAGAACGGAACAGAAAAGAACAAAACAGGACAGAATAGAAAAGAATAAAACAGAACTGAATAAAACAGAACAGAACAGAATAGAACAGAGCAGAACGGAACGAAACGGAACAGATTGGAACAAAACAGAACAGAACATATCAGACGAGAACAGAAGAGAACAGAACAGAACACTTTAAACTATTAATAAAACTAAAGATAAGGATTTAATTAAAAAAAAAAATCAAAATTCATTTATTTCAAGTAGGCCTAATATAAGAACTTTTGAAACGTCAAGTCTGTCTGTGTGTAGTGACTCTACCATCGATTCGGAAGGCAGATTCTACCGAGAAGAAGCCGGCAAGGAACTCAGCAGTTGCTCTTTTCCAATATTAACAATTTACATTTTACATTTTAAAATTCATTTTTCTATGTTGTGAGAGATGAAAGCGGAGCCGGATGCTTCCAAGCAACCTTGTCATTAAGAAACTCATCAATTGTATAATACCTCGCTGTAATAAATGTGTTTTAACACATTCTTTAAACTTATGCATTGGAAGGTCCAAAATTACCTTAGGAATCATATTATAATAGTGTAAGTATACTCAATCCCACAAATAACTTCTGCACCTTCCGCAGACGATATGCATATGTCACTAATTTATGACCATTTCTTGTAAGTCGACTGTTTGTATCCACTTTTATAAAGACTAATATGTTGTCTTACAAATACTATATTGTTATAAATATATTGTGAGGCTACCGTAAGTATAACCTATTTCTTTAAATTGTTCACGGATTCAATTATAATACATGTGCACGTGATTCCACGTACCTATGTTTGCGACAAGAGCAAGTTCCATATAAATATATTATTGCTACTATCAAATAGCTATAAAAGATGAGTCGATTACAGAGTATTGGGGTGAATGGAGCAGAGCGCGAGTCGGTGGGTGTCCAACCACGCCTTTTAAGGCAATACCGCTTCACTCTCAATACTTTATTCAAGAGATAACCTGTACCCGTGACTTTACGCGTATTATACAAATCTTTGTATTGATGATGTTGTTTTACGCGAATGTGTATCTATATAGTGTCGCGTGCATAAAGTATATATATGTTCCTTACTAGTCAGGCCGAGAAGGGCCCTTTTCTATTCCCGTACTTACCGCAGGATCACTCTGTCTAAACTGCTGCGTCAAACCTTTATATGACTATCATTATTCTACGCTATTATAGTGCGATCGCTAGGCATATAATAGCAAGCTTATTACTTATACTTACAAGGCTTATATATCCTATTCCCATCTATATGAGAAAGGGATATATATCTTGGATATATAGAAGCAGCTTCTTCGAGCTTGTAAAACATACGTTTTCTATTAAAGAGTTCATACTTATTCGTACCATAGTTCATTAATGTTTAACACTTAATGGGTCAGTTTTCAGGTTTTCACTCCCTGGTGCAACGGTGAGCGCTGTGAATTTAAGTAGGTCTTCGGTTCGAATCTCGGCAGGGGCGATTTGGGTATGTATAATTTTTGTATTTTCTCTGGTCTAGTGAGACGTTTTGGCCGTCGCTAGTACCACCCCTGACACAGACGTGCTACTAAGCGATTTAGTTCTCCAGTGCGATGTCGCGTAGCAACCGATCAGGGGTGACTTCCATACTCCCAAACAGGTTAGCCCTCTGCAATCTTAGACAGCATTATCACTTACCAGGTGAGATTGCAGTCAAGGGCTAACTTGTAGTGGTATAAAAAAAGAAAAAAAAAACTATAAAGTTTGCATTTGGTTCGTCTGTCACAACTTCATATTTCAATAACCACTACTGCTATATACTTTAAATATGGAATAATTATAGAAAGGGCTTGTTCAATTTCATCGCAAATAAACTTCACAAACACTTTAATATGTTGTCTCGATATTACTTTATTTGACTGCACCAATATTGTTCCTTAACCATTATTAGGTTTATGATGGACATTAGGATGTTTTCTGTTTATTTTATCACTTACAAATAAACAGATAAACTAACTACACGTTATACAATATTAAAGGATTAAACTTTATAACCAACCTTTATGCACAGGCATGACCGCCTTATCTCTTTTATTATATTTTACTAAAATATTCAACAATGACCGGATTGTGTCGTGAAAGAAGATATGCTGTGCCGTGTTCGCCTTTTGCAAACAATCCCATTTACGTCTCATTTCCGATCGCCAAGCCGGCAGTAATTTTGTCATTTTAAAACCCAAAATCTCCCCTAAGTGGGCAAAAGCCCAGCGTTGAATAAGACTTTAAGGTTTATTGAACAGAAATAAAGCCTTAATAAACGCTTTTTATGGAAGCTTTGTAATTTTATTTTCACACACGATAGGTTTCGTGGAGCACGTTTAGCTAATAAGGAACCGATGCTCGCTCTTAACGATCTATATATTGGCAATATTACTCGCTGTCGGATCGAATAATGAAATCACCTTAAGGGCTCGATCACATTTGTCAGCATCGAATCGCATTTCACGGTAAGAAATTGCTATTTCGTATGTAAATAAGTGTGAGCGTGAAATTAATCACCGATTTACTGTGTTAACCGTCTTTGAGTGTATTTGTTTCTGGTATTACAGTTACTTTTTGGTTTTTCCCTCTTTATGCATGATTTTATTATGAAACAATTATCTAGGTAGGTACGTACTAATCTACTTATTAATTATCATTTAATTTAAATGAGCCAATGACGTAACAGCATCAGTCAGTCAGTGAAATAAATTAATTCCATGACTTCGCAATATTATGAATTAACTTAATAGTAAATCAAGTAAGCTACAACATCTTTTTATGAAAAACAAAGATATTACGCAAAGAATATCATTTTCGTATGGAATTAATACCACCACTTTAAAGAGTCTAGAGTGACGCAAAGGGTAGAAACACATTTGTCAGCATCGAATCGCGTTTAACAGGGTTTTAGCTACAACTTACACACTGATGCTGGAGCATCACAACGTTCAGCACTGTAAATAGAACGCTACAGTTTTTTTAGACTAAAAGTAGGTAGTAGGCCGCTGGCAATCATTCTGTGATGCTTCTGTTGTTCACAAATGTCTAGCAAACTAAATTCTCTGAAAAAGTTCGAAATTTGTGTTAAACGTAAGCTCATAGAAAAGTTCTATTATAATATTTAGGACTACGTCAACGACAAAAATGCTTGGGTGTAAATTATTGCTCTAACCAGGTTGCTTCTTTAATAGTTTGAAGTGACAATATTACATGGTGATAACAAAAAAAAACCGGCTAAGTTTGTTGTGGGCTTTTCCTAAGACCAGGGCGCGTTTGGAACCCTCGTAGCTTTAGTTTTATGTTAAGGAATTTAGTTATCGCCGTTAACACACTTCTATGTTATATTTTACAAGTAATGTACGCATCAAAAGTGCCATATATGTACCTATTTGATTAAAGAAATATTTGACTTTGACTTTAACAGTTTTAGAAGTAGTGCTGACCTTTTCCTAATGTCTTTCCTGTCTATGTAAAATTGGTTTATTTTAGTGATTTATGTGCGAAAAAGTTGGCACTAGTATCTGGAGTTCCGCAAATTTCATCTTTTACCATGCCCCTGTGTGACGTAGGTATTGATGTTAAGTATGATTTTTGATTTCTTTTTCGATGCAGTTTTGATAGTTTATTCCGAATTTTACGGTGGATTAATGTCAATAAAGATCCCATAAGTGTAAAATATACACACTCCATTGCGATTATTTAAAATCATTAAAGTAAAAATGCTTAACATATTTCAGATAATTGAAGGTAAATTCAATAAAACCTTAACTTAATCGACTCGTTTTCAGAACGACAAAAACAAGAAAATTCCTTAGGCGGCTGTGTAATGTAATATATGTAAGTAGGTATGTAGCGAATAATGTGAAATTAACTTTTTGTTAAAATTTTCTCAACGAATCAAGATAGGTACCTTCTAATAAAAAAATTTAATTAGTAGTAAAATGTTAGATAATTTACTTAACCTATCCTGTAATGCTCGGATTCTAATGTAATGCAAATATAAAAATGTATTTGTTGTTTGGATAAAAATTTGACATTACTTTTAGCTGACTTAAAAACTCCTACTTTTTTGTACTCGATTTGTCGGAATATTATTACCTCATACATAATACTGACTTCTCATCTCTGTCCTTTGCAGTTGCATGATAGCAAAAATTATTTGACATTTGTAGTAAATTTATAAGTTTTAAAATAGTGGAATGCTTTGAATGTGTATTTATAAAATTACTAGATTTTACCCTATCATAAACTATCTCTATGTCAAAAATCGCCGTGCTTGTTGCTGCGTGATTGAAGGACAAAACGTAGGCGGAAGTTTGTCTTCATACAGAAACTTTGCTTTTTTCCGGGATAAAAAGTAGCACATGCCACTCTAAGGCTCAAAGACTATCTCTGTGCCAAAAACCAGGTCATTCCGTTGCTCTGCTGCTGCGTGATTAAAAGACAAAAAGGAAGCGTAAGCGTATCTTCCCACAGGATCTGTGAATTGCCGGGATTAAAAGTAAGCTATGTCACTCTGCGGCCCATAAACTATCTCTGTGCAAGAATTTACATCAATCCATTGCTCTGTTGCTACGTTATTGATGGGCAAACAAATACACTTTTACTCTATAATATTAAAAAAATAAAAAAAAAATTGTATGGATTAAACATGACCATCCAATATGTTATAACATGCAAGTAAAATAAATTTCATTTAATTGTTACGATAAAAAATTCACGATGTGTATATATTTCTTCAATAGTGCAGAGCTAAATTTGTAATAAATACCGTAATCATAGTATTTTAAAATCCTATTTAGCCAACTTTAAGAATATGCAAAAGTCCTTTGTGGTCTGGTATCCGTAAAATGCGCCTGCGTCATTCCTGAGGCTTCGTAAATGCGATCTATTTAGACTTGGATATCGTCGCAACGAGAATAATGTTATCCCGGCACACCTCAGCTCGTGTCACTCGCAAGGGCGTGTCAGAGATAAGTTTACATATTCTGTATGCATTATGCAAATTGAAGTTTTATGTTAAGCAAGTTGGGGAGGGCCGGGTAGTGCAACGTATTCGTGTGACATTTCGCTCTGCCACTGAGCCCTTTTGTGTGTGTCTTAGTTATGTTGTAAGGCATAATGATTTATAAGGTAGAAATAAAAACTGTCAAGTTTTGGAATATCTTTAATGCTAATATTCACTGTCATAGAAAGTCAGTGCCTTCACAAATACTTAATTGTCCGTGGCATTGAAATCTAAAACGGGGTACAAAATGTATTTATTGGTGACGTAAATTTCACATCATACAAGACCAGCTATAATTTTTTACGTCACAAAATGTGGTTAAGAGTATGTAATGGAGATCAGAGCCCAGGTCGTAGGCATTAAATATCGTGAAATAATTTGTTACATAATAAAATTGATCGCCTTGGAGAAATAGCGTTTGCGAACGCAATTACGCATAATTCAGGAACAAGTCGGCCTTTCAAATTGTCATAAATAGTCTGAGGTGTCAAACATAATTTTATAACAGGTATGGAATGAGCTTGTTGGTCGGTAAGCCGTCGGCGACTCGCCAATGTGCCACTTTATGATTCAAAATGACCCCAGGTCGCGGAAATTCATTTGAATTGATCGACAAAAGGGTAATAGTCGGTAAATTACTTCTCGATGGCATTATAACATAAATCTGGTTTAAAGGACATAGTACTCATACGTAAAATTTCCGATGCTGTTGTTAAATCATCAATCTATCCTCTCAAGTGAAAGGCTATCCAAAATTTTGGCTATCAATGACCTTGATTCTCCTTCGGATTGCTTCGTTTTCAAATTTAACTACCAAAAAAAACTAACCTGACTAAACTTAGCCTTTTCAATAATTCTATGAGCGACTTGAAATTACTGTTACTGTTTTGCAATTTTAAAGTTGAGTTCGAATATTAAAACTTCTCAGTCGCCTCAGTTTTGGAAACTGATCGTGATCTTCACTTGAGTTTCACTTGAAATTGCGTCTTCATTTCACCCTAGCAGTTCCTGTCTAGTTCAACAAGTGCGAAGGTTAGGTATTTCAATCGTATCTTAACACTTTTAAATATTATTCTAAGACGTTTTATTGAACTAATATCTTAGAGTCACCAAATCTATAAAACGTTTTTTTTTACGTAGAAGTGTAGATGAGCTCGAGCTTTGAAACAAAACATATATGTTCGCTTTACTATTGACGTTACAGTATTTTGATACTTCTATTATTTCATATACAAAAGTTTTAAGCTTACAAATCTTAATGCACGTCCAGACCGTTAATCGGCGTCTACGATACAAACTCTGCACAGCGTCTTCTCTGATCAAGACGAATCCCCAATTATAAACCTTGATCAAAAGTGGGTCTCAGCTACTGTCATAGAGTCATACGGACTTAACCCTAGTCCAACGACGTTGACGTTGACGTCGGGGGTTGACGTTCCCCCGATGCCGTAAAGACCTGGGGCTCAACTCCGGACGAGCTTGGCGCTTGTTTGACCTGGCTTGGTTTGCCTTCGGTCTGTTCCAACCCATATATCCTTTGCTCGCGATAAAACCTTTTGTCCCCACGGTAGGAAAAGGACACCCAGTTAAAGTACTCATAAAGTTAATGACATTGTCTCAAACTGTTTTATCGATATAGATAAGTGTGTATTGTTCGCTTGTTATTTGTGTGGCACGAAGATTGTAAAGTTCAAGGCTATAATAAGGTATTAACATAAGCTTTCAATCTGACATGTATTCGTATTTATTATTATTTTTATTTGTGTTTTCAACATCGGTACCAGTCTTACGATTTTTCTAGAGATGGCAGCACAGTCAAATATTTCGAGATATTATTTAAAACATTTAGTTGAGACTCCCCATACAAAATTATTAACCTAGAACTACTCCCTTAAGTCTTTTTTACGCAATCAATCAGCTTTACATTTCCGACGTAGCCTAGGTAATAATCAGTTAGGTGTTATTACCTCTAGAGGTACGGTGATCCGAAAACTAGAAAAAAAACAGATCTTCGCTGGTCCGTAAGCGTTGTCTGAATCTGCACAATACGCCATACCAAACTTTCGATTAATAATGTTTTTATTTATTTATAGTAAGCAAATCTAATATAAACTAAAATAATACCTACACACAATACAATAAATGTTTAGACTAAAAATACCTACCCACTAATTCAATATTAATTATCAAAACGTTACTTCTTGCTAATAGGTAAATGCTTTATATTCGGGTGTCACGTGATGGCGATATGGCGTATCTGGAATGTTTTTCACTTGTAGTTTGCTTTACTTAGACTACTTATTTTAGAGTATATTGCCTAAATCCCCATGCCTAGGAGAGCATGTTATGGCATCCATCCCTTTAACTACCCACTATATTGTGATAATAACCGGGTAGTTAAAGCATACCTTGAAGCGGCGTGGTGGGTCTATGCTCTCTTATAAGAAAGCTTTGTGACGCTAAAAGGATTGTGATGATACGACAAAAGATACCCCAATATTTAAAAGATCTAAATATTATTATCACAATATTAGTTAAGAAATATTTATTTTATAGCAACCATAACTGGTTTGTATGTCTGACTATGAATCTCCAGGTTCTGAGTTCATCCTTTCTCAATACTTCGAGACTCCGGTTTCGGAGACCGGTCCAGGGTCGTCGAGACATGAGACGTCCTGGCACCCAAAACCTAGTGGTAAAGTTATTGTACTGCGCCAGTAGCGCACTTCGTCGTGAATGGGCAATCAAGTTTTCGGACTCTGGAGGATATAATATCTCGCGTACAATTTGCTTACCACTATTCTGTAGACGTGATTTGTATAATAATTAACTTGTAATTTAGATCGTAGCTGAATTGAGATAGAAATAAATGTTATTGCGGGATAAATGTCACAGATTGGAAGATTTTTATTATGTTGTTATCGTCGCCTTATTAAAGTTACAATCGACGTAATCAATAGAGCATGTCTAGACTACTTCTCCCAATTAATGTAATCGACATTTATTATTATTAGGGCAGCGAAATAATTACCTTCAAGAATTTACAATATACTAGCTGTTGCCAGCGACACCGTCCGCGATGAAATTTTGATCTGTCCTGAAATTAAAAGAAACCTCGGGACTGCCCACAGCTATCACCAGCAGAACCTAAAATTCGTAATTAATTATTAGTTAGTAGCATTTAGATATAAATACATACTCTCAAGTTGTTACATCTGGTTTATAGAAGAGAAGTTTAAAAAATTCATATTGATAAAACTGTCAAAAAAAATAAGCGGTGTGCGGTTGTGCACCTCATGGCGATGTAAGCCGATGCCCGCTATTTCGTGTGTCCTGATTGCTGTTGGCTTGAGAAGATTCCCTATAGTAGCTAAACACTTCTCTAGAAAAAAAGCCGCCGGCTCATTTCAATTTTCTTAAGATCAGCTCAATAATTTAAACGTTGATGGCTACAAACATATAAAAACACACTTTGTTCACTACGCTAAGTTTACTAATATTAGTTTTTTTAACTTTGTAATTTACTTATAATTTATGATCCAAGTCGATCGAAATAAATGTTTTTTTTTTGCTATCGCGGAACCATTTCATGATCAGACACTTTAATATCTCTTGTATGCTCTGAAAAACCGTTAAAATAATTATACTAATTCAAGTCAGCCGGCATTATATTATTTGAAGTCGTTGGAGACAGAAATATCTAAAGACGGTTAAACGTTGACGGCTACAAACAAATAAAAACACACTTTGGCGTTAATAGTTATATATATTAATACATTGTTGATAATTACTATAAGCGAAATTATTGTTATTTTCTGAGTCTTGTATGTGTGCATTTTTTATGCATTTTAAATTTTAAATTTCCGTTTTTAAAAATACCTAAATAAACTTACCCGAGAGCATGCTAAGAAATCAGTTGGAAGGCAAAAAGCTGCATAAAAGTGAATGCATTCATTAGCACTTACGTCGCACTTTGCTCTACATCTGTAAGTAAAGTAGGCTTCGTTGTATTAGTTTATGCAAACACTTAATAAACATTTGCTATTATCGTTACAAACGATGCATAGTAGACTTCGCATGTATATTAGCTGTTAGTCTATTGTCAATACCATATATTGGATACATATGTATAGGTGATACTGAATAATTAAGCTAACTGATACGCGAGGTGGTAAATTTACTAGGGTGTTACCATTTGCTGTCAAAAGTAGACTAAAGAAGACTTGTAAATAACTTTAATGGGACTATCTCACTAGGATCAATAGTTTGGTGATGAAAATAGCTTAAAACGCTACGCTTTTGATTTAGCAACCATTTAGTGGCCTCCGTGATCAGCCGGTGCTGTCAAAACCAATAATAGATATGTGTTGTGATTCTTCCTCATGCTGTTTGAATATATTTAGGAATAAAGTATCATTTGTTTTTTGGAAGGGTAATAAGCAAATAAGGAAGGGTAATAAGTAAATAAATAAAATAATTTTTTGCTATCGCGGAACCATTTCATGAACAGACACTTTAATATCTCTTGTATGCTCTGAAAAACCGTTAAAATAATTATACTAATTCAAGTCAGCCGGCAATATATTATTTGAAGTTGTTGGAGACAGAAATATCTAAAGACGGATACTTAAATTTTATAAATTTGTATAGATTTGTTAAAATTGTGAAACCATCACTTTAACACTTTTGCTGTGAAGTGGCAGGAAACACGGGGCTATCGGAAGGGCATTTCACACCTCAGCGGTACGCGTTGGAAACCAGGAAACAAACTTCTTCGTGGGCTGTAGACCGGAATATAAATATATCTACCTGTTGTTATATTTAGACGGGTTTTTTCACATATCGATCACGTATTTGACGCTATAGCACTGGCATGACACGAGGATATCCACTTTCTTTTATACACCGTTTGATGAACGGAACGTTTTTAGTTCAAACATTTTTCGCATGTGATAGAACTAAATAAAGTGTAGAAACCGAAAACGTTGCGAATATAGTAAAATCAATAAAAGAAATATCTTTGTACAGACTCTACAAAGATATTTATTTTATTGAATTTACTACCAGCTACTTAATATGTGTTTACTTTATGTATTTTATATAATACATATAGTAAGCCAGGAAAAGTGTAGGAAGATTTTGATCATTATATGTTGTTTATTGGAATATTCATCTTAATGGTCAAGAAGGGATTTTTATGACATATATATTTGATATTTATAATAATAGGAGCAGTAATTTAAAAAAAGCAAATAAAATCTGGCAACCCTAACCTAATGTATTGCGCCTAAAACATTCCTAACAAAATTCATTTCAAAGCGTAATCTAACATATTTCTAACAAAACAATGCACAGTGTAAAAGCCTACTGCCTAGCGACGCTAAATATCTTCAACAAAAGCCGTGTCCTACGTAATCGCAATCACGGTCAGCGCAGGTGCGGTGGAAGGAGGGGGAAGGGGGGCAGCGGTAAGGTAGAAGGGGGGACAGTTCATTCATCAAGCTCCATAAGGCTCTAAACCTAATTCGACACAAGCTACCTCGCAACATCCGCTCTTGCAAAACATTATTTCATTCATAACTTTGGTGTGTGCTGGGTTTACACTGCGTGGTAATATTTTAGGACCTTTCAGTATTACTTTATCATACACAATGGTACTGTAGAATGTTGTTTGTATATTATTAATTATAAATTTAGTTTTCATTTCTTAGAAACTACATATAACACTGTAACAATCACAATAATTAATTATTAGCTTAACACAAAATGTTTTAAATAGTCAGATTTACAAACAACAGATAATAAAGGTAATATGTAAGAAATTGCTTTAGCAATAAAACCGCCTTGGAACACAACTGTGTAGTTTTATTAATGTGCATGTTTTATTCGGAGTTAATATTACATTTGATTATTCATAAATGATGAGGTAACATTAGAGCGCGACGTCCCGGGGGGCGAGCCGGGGTGTTTAGGTGGGGGGCGGGGGTGGTTCATTCATAAGTTCCATAAGGCTACTTTAGATTATTGTTATGAAGTTACGTTGTACAGGCAAATTAAAAAAGAGCGGTTGTCAGTAAGACATTGCTTTAGCAATTAGATTAACTTTGCAAGCACCCGTATTCTTCTGTTTGTGTATAATTTCACTGAATGTACAATACATTTAAAATAAATGAAATATTAGATTAATTAATAATAATGCCACTTTTGTGAAAGGTAATTTCAAACTTTTTTATTAATTTTATGAGGGTTGACAGTTAACAAATATTTCTACTGTATTTCGTGCATTTCTGTGAGCGTCCATTTCTGTGAGCGTGCATTTCTGTGAGCGTGCTTTTGTTCACTATAGTAATAAAGAACACATATAACATTATATTTATTGTATTTACTAGATTCTGGATGAGGAGTGCCGTCCCACATCATCAGGCATTAACAAAATCTAAATGAAACCAATGTTAGTTCTATTATCTACACACACTGTCTACACTGATCGACTTAATTTCAATACAAAAAAAAAATACCGAAGGTTACCTTCTACAAATCGCATGCAGCAATAAGTTCCTCTTTGCATACTTTGTATACCTACATATGTCATCTATATGCGTCCCCCTATAATAATAGTTGTATAGTTACAAAATGTTTTGTTTTCTTCTTTCAAATTCTAAATTGCTGATAACAGAAAGAAAGAAATCATTGTACAGGTAACTAATAGCAAGCGATATGCCACGTTTAGTAGTGTGGTTGTTTATGGTTTGCGAACAATAAAGCGTTACAATTTCTCAGTTCTTTTCTTTAATTTTAAAACTTCTTATTTAAAATGAAAATATCTTTTTTTATTTTTTTATAGTAAACGGCGGACTAAGGTGACAGCCCACCTGATGGCCGCCTTGTGTCCATGAATCGGAGGCGTAGGTGTTAATCCTCATCTGACTGTAATTACACGGGAAACCACAGCTTTCAGACTGGAACACTGCTTGCTTGCTTGGACTGCTGCTTGGCGACAGCAATGCTGCTTTGCAGGGCGGTAGTGCTCCCCTGGACGAGCTATGTCACGAAAAACCTCTATTATTACTAAACTATGGGTAAACAGGTGGCTTTTAATCGTCTAAGCGAATTTGTTTTGATCTAGTATGATCGCAGCCGAAGCCGTAACGGCACCCACGCGGTAGCCGGCGAAGGAAAATGACATTTGAGCCGATGACATCAGCCTCCGCCGCGCCTGCTACCGCACAGCTGCGTGACCACTCCGAGTGGCGCACGCGCACCATCGTTTACAAACAATAAAAACAATAAAAAAATAAATTTATATTTTACATAGGTACACTACATCACACAATCATATAAATATGATATAAACCATATGAATATTATAAATACTATAGATTGTCTGTTAGATGGTTTGTTACCGTTAGTCGACACCCGCAGAAAGAGCCAGGGGTGGCAACAATTGATTAAAAAGTATCCAAAGTCATAGGAAACAAAGACTATTTTTGTATGTCGTAATTTTTCACATGAATAGGCTGCTGATAATGTTTAGGTTACTATTACTTACCCCATTTTAGCACATTTTGTAAATGGCTTTTTGAAAGTAGTTTAAAAAGAGGAAGGTCTCAATTCGTCCCGTAATATAACAATGAAGTCAGTAGTGTCATTAAAATATTTGAAAATATTTACAAAACCAGAAGAGAGGTTCACACCTGTTATCTAATTATAATATAACTGTAGGTATGTATAAAACAATTTGAGATAGGGTGTAAAAGAACGGATAGGCAATGTGTTTGAACCCTAATGCACATACACAAATATCCATTCCTCCAACACCATTAACAGTTATCTAAATGAAAGCTAATATACCCCGAGCTCAGTTACAATTTATTAATGCTTACTGCGATAAATAAAAACATTATAAAGGGGCTTTTAGGGATAGTCTCATGCCATAGACAAAACGTCTCACTGGCCGGGGAAAGACAATCCGTCCGAAGAAAGGTCCGTCGCTATCCCTAAATCAACGTCAAATTACCACCTCTTAATCTTTTGTAGACGATTCGGTTACACGCACGTGTTCTCTCATAGTTATAAGGCCAATGAGTCGCAAGAGTGAAATACTGACACTTTAGACTAAGATTGCCTTATAAATCTGACGTTTGAGAAATTTTACATGTCTCTTTTAGTAATACGAGTCAGCAAAGTGCCATATTATTTCACTATTACCGGAATACATTACAACGTCGTAAATGGTGGAGTAATTTAACTTTTCTATTTAAAAGGCAATTTACTTGTGGTTTATGGTATAGGATTGGATTTTAAATCTATTAGTTTTGTGAAAACAAAAATAATTTCAAGTATATCAAAGTTTATATTATACCTACATGTCTGGTTTTTTCTTGAACATTCAATTTTGAAAGGTTGTTTGTTTGCAGTGCCGTCGTTATTTACGCTTCTTGACGAAAATAACCTGCGACTTTTCTAAGGAAAAATAGAATAGGTATAGCCCTTGTTTTATCAAAGATCAATGACATCTATCTTATTGTTACATTTCAAAGATAATGACAGAAGAACCATTTGTTCTGAAAATATATAGGCATGCATAGGGACTTCACTCAAAAACGACGATAGGTTTGAGAAATTTGACATGTCTTTGTTAGTATACGTGAGGTAATAATATGTACCCGTAGCGCCTTACTTAAGCGCTATTACCTGAACGGAGTGCGATGTCGTAAATGGTCTATTCTTTGAAACCAATTCTTTAAGAGCTCCACGTATTATGATACCTTTACGGGTTTTTATAACGACAAATCCGTTAATTTCGAAAGGTGAGATATAAAATTTAATTGTGCGCTCGCTCAAAGCGATTATGCAACGAGATTGGTTGGGAGTATCGGAGATCGTTGGCACTTAAGGCTTTATAGACAATAAAGCGGACAAGTGTAATGGGATCTTGCGAGCAGTCAGCCTATAAGACAGGTCACGGGTCACCCGTTGAAAGACACCGGAGCGTGCGATGCCGATTGGGAATTCGCCATTTGCATAAATGAAAATGCTATCAGCTCGGAAAGATGTTCCTCTGAAATAAACAAAGAAAAACACTAAAACAACCTAAATGTAACGCATCGTTGAGAAATTCACCAATCCGCTTTGCTGTTGTTTTCAGGATGTATTTCGGAGTGTTTGCTCAGGTACTACCACATGGTCCCCAACAAGGTCTTATCTTGCGATGATAAAATGGTTATGAACAATATGGTAGAAACTCCCATAAACATTCTATAATCATATTATAAGACCTGGTATGACCTATGTTGTCTATATCCTGAAAACAGCCACAAAGTTATTTATGACTAATTTTAGAAATCAAGATATAAATACCTGTGCTATTAAGTTTTCAGTCTTCCGAGATCGGTGTTTCCTATTCCTTCATCAAATCAACCCATTACTGCACCTTCACAGGGGACATGGATCTCCCCCTCAATGAGAAGAGGTTAAGGCTGGTAAGTCCACCACGCTGGCTCAGTGCGGATTGGTGAATTCCTAATTCTTACAACCTTTAATTCAAGAGTGAAAAGACATTTTTTTATGCAAGATTTTAGATCACATCTAAACTTACCATCAGGGGAGATTTTGGTCAAGCGCAAGCTTTAATCTAATAAAAAATATATACCCAATACTTCTGCATGATTAGGATATACTCGTATTTTTGTTACAAATAAGTAGAAAGCAAAATGTAGTCCTATTTAGAATTACAGATTCAGTAGCCTCAGAGTCTTGCAGTTATATACCAATAGCACTATATATTAGCAATAACATTTAAATATCTAAGTTTAATGTAATCGCTACCACATGAATACAACAATGTTTAAGATCTCTCTAAAAGAGGAATACGTATTTTAGCATTAACGCGTTCGACGGCCAACTAGGTTGCACTGAGGTTAGCATTAGAAAGCTTGCTTTTGTTAGGTGATTTCTAGTAAATCCTTTATGATGCCAGCGAAAACGGTAGTGCACTATTATATACGATCATCGTTCCCTATTGCTTTCGATAAAAGGAGTTAAAAGGCCATCCACTGGTTTTAATGCGGAGATAATACTTAAATATTATCTAGTGGTACAGTTTGTAATGGGAGGTAAGGAGACGGTGGTGCCAGTGAAATAGGTAACTTTTATGGTTTAAGTAGGCAGCTTAAACCATAAAAGTTAGTTCTAGGTGCAGACTGAGATAGATCGTGCTGAGTGGGAAACATTAATTATTTCTTGTTTTTTTACCTCTATGTAATAAAAATGTGCGAATGAAAGGCAGATTTATCCATATGTTTCTTTCTAGAGTAGGAAAGATTGACGCAAATTATGTTAGTTGATGGTATTGATAAAAATAACGAAATGTTTTAATTAGCATGCCATCTTAAGCATGGGAGTTAAGAGTTAACAATACTTATGCCTATTAAATTCATATTTCTAAGGGCTGGTACAAATAATCTCATGACAGAAAAGTAAGTTAATGTTTGTCTTGATGCGGGAATTGTGATGATGATGATGATGATGTGAGATGTTCAAAGAGGAAATAAAAGAGACTCTTTGACGCAAACTCCACTTTAATAAGAACAAGGAAAAGTGCTTCTTATTGTATAAATTGAATTGTTAAACAAACTTTATAAGTTGTTGACGAAGATAGGACCGCGCATTTCGTATCCATAAGGTTTTTACATTAACTATTTAGGTTGGAAGAAAACATCGTGAGGAAACATGTGTGACAGTTCTCTATAATGTTCTCAAAGACATGTGAAGACTTTACATGTCTTTGCTCTACTCTTTACTCTATTAAGTACAGACTCTAAAAATTTTTAAAAGTACACCGTCGGATTTGTTTGATTTATCAAACTGAATGTTTATTGCATTTCAATTACTTTACTAATAAATTGGGCGTTAATTCTGGTATCTAAAATAGATGGAAATAAAATGGAAGAGGATTTTGATTATCTCGGCTCCAAGACGTTGATTGCTAGTGAAGATAATTGTTGGCTAAACAAAGCGTTGAGCGTATGACGGGCGAGCAAGGGCCCGCAGGCGAATGAGAATGGCAATTTGTATGGGAAACAGAATAACGCATGCGAGCTGCGTATACGTATTGAATTATTAATATTTTAACCGACTTTTAAAAGGTCAACAGTTTCCCTGAATGACTCCAGCCACGATGATAAATCTCCAGAGAGATTTCAGGCGTCGTGCATGGGAGAAATGATAGTGAGAATAGATAGTATTTTATTTTATAACAAATTACCAAATGAAATCTTTGAGATGTCTCTCAATAAGTTCAAAGTTAATATAAAACGTAAGCTTACAGAAAAATCCTATTGTAATATTAAGGATTACTTAAACGATAAAAAAGCTTGGGTGTGAATTGCTCTAGCTTAATATAAATTTACTGTGAGATGGTGATAACAAAATAAAATACCCGGCTAAGTTTGTTGCGGGCTCTTCTTAGACCAGGGCGCGTTTAGAACTCTCGTAGCTTTAGATTTAAGTTGGCGAACGAAGTTATCACCATCCCCTTACAATTATGTAAACAAATATGTATAGTATGAACGCTTCATAAGTGCCTGTGATAGGCCTACGTAAATAAAGAAATTTTGAATTTTGAATTAGTGCACAAGTCTGTGCGCGAACACAGTTGCAACCACTATTTCGTCACCGTCATAGCCGTGCCGGGACGGCAGCTTCGACATGATCGAAAAGAGCCGCCAATATCTTAACTCTGGGGTGGTACTAGTAGAAAATTATTATAACCCAGCAGGGCTAACAAAGGCAGGAGACAAAAACTATATCCCCCGATTATATCCCCTGATAGGGGATATGATTAACGTTTCCAACTGCTAAAGCACGGGAACATAGAATAGGTGAAGTTAACCCCCTTTTATAATAATATAATATTTTCTGCCCGCGAATTCATCGTTCGTTAACAATTATTATTAATTCTACCACGAGAACTATTTGAGAAATATAGTATAGAAAGTACATATCCTTTTCCATAGCATAGGTGACATGCACACCAAATTTCAAAGCTGGCTGCCCGCGGCTTAGTTTGTAAACAATTTTCAATTTTCCCTCAGAAACTACTTAAGAAATCGGGATAGAAGGTAGTCTATGTTTTTTTCCATGTCAAAGGCTACATGTATGTATATATATTATTTTGATATTATTTCTAATTGTGCGCCGATGCTCTGAGAATAGATAAAGCTGTGGGAGAAGATATTTTTTTATCCTTTCCCGAGGACATAATTGTCTTCTGCCCATGCTTTATGCATGCGCAGGGAGGGGTTTAATAATTATGTCCCCCATCGGTTTCTACGCGGAATTGTTCCGGATCGCTATATCACTTGGCGACACGTCTTTGTTAGTCGGTTGGTCGGTCGGTCGGTACGGTGGTGGAACCCGGGACCTTCCACTTATAGGACCCTAGTAGTCACAACTGATAATCTAAGGAACCGACATTGTAATAATATGAAGTAATAGTAAAGTATGTCCAATATCTTACAATTCATTTGTTATTATTACAAGTAACGCACACACGTGTCCATCCATTAGACGAGATAAGTGCAGTTAATTCGCGCCCTTCAACTCTGCGTTTGCGCCTGCGCAAGAGTAATGATCTATTATACTAGTAGGTATTTTGTTTAGATCATATTAATTTCAACGCACTACGTGAAGCTTAGAAATGGCAAGACAGGTCCATTTTAACTTTATTTAACTCGCATTTCGATGTGTATTTATGTAGGTATATGTATATATACAGATGCCTCATATGGTTGACATGGTTTCTAACTAGCCTGCCAAATTTTAAGTTTGTATTAAATTATTTATAACAGTTTCGGAAATAACTTTCAAGCAAAATTACAAAGCCTTTTTGATTTATTTTCTGTGGGAATTTTAGAAAATGCAACCGTATTACTTGCATATATTATAAAGGGAAACTATTTTAAAAAAATCAGCTTTTCATGTCCAAGGGTGGAAAATAGATCAGAGAATAATGTATTGAAAATTATATTTGTATTTAAACTTTTCTGTACTTTCATTCTAAAAGTATTTGGTAGGCGTAGTCACAAAGGATTCATTGACAATCGACATTGGGTGTGTAATATATTCTTTTATTAATGATGTTTAAGTATATTTCCCTCGACTTTTACCAATTACGAGCTCCGTGTCAACTTGAAAGCTTTTCTTTTTCATCTTTGATATTGATTTGATTAAATGAGAAGAATTATTTATTCTGTTTATTATATTTCTTTCCAAAAATAGATCATTTCGCTAAATATCCACGCAAATGGTATTACGGAATTTTATTGACAGTGTGCACGTCAACAAAAATTTCCATAGATTTTTCCATGGTGTGACGTCATACAAAAAGGAGATAAATATTATGTCATACGTACTCGTAGGTAAGTTTTAGTTTTAATTATGATTTGGTTCATTTTCTATCTTGGTACTTATGGATAAGTCTATTTGGTATGTAAGTATTTATTTAACCATACTAGTACTTTACAGTAATCTAGACTAGATATTGCCTACGATGTCTCACGCTTAAAATTCCTGTACCTTCGTGGGATATATTAAATTTGAGCATTTCTATTTATAGAAGTTCTAATTCTGCTTTTATAGTTAATTTTATGAAATTGATTTTTATGAATTATTTAATAAGTTTTATGACCAACTTAGGTAACTAGGAAGTTTGGTACTTTCCACTCCCATAGTGTCGCGACAGTAACATATTAAGTCAATACACGTGGTCATAATTCTTTAAAGCCTGCATCAAAAGATATGAAATTAAACGAAACAAAACAATTTATTTAAAATAAAAATAAACTGTTTCGTTTAATTTCTTTGTAAATAAATAATTCATTATTATTTAAACAACCATAAATGGTATGCATGTAAATATTCAGTAGTAGGTTACGATCAAATAGGAAATTAAAACCTTCATAATCCTTTTCTTCTGGGATTGATCTGCACCCAGCAGTGGGACTAGGCTGGGGCCGTTGATGTAGAATGAGAGGTTCAACGAATTCCTGCATTATATTATTGCGTGTCATGCTCTATGCTCCGTATCACTTAGTCTATGCCTTAGGTGTATGCATGAGGTGCTTATTCATTTGTAAGTCGCAGTCGGCTCGTTAGCAATTGGACATGCCCGTTGCACGAAATATTTCAGCGATTGAAGCGGCGGTAAATTGCATGCAACAATAGCACGCGCCTGCGCCAACGAGAACCTATTTACTACAGCGGTTTTACGATTCACTCGTTATCTCTAAATTATGTTTACTAGCCTTTGAACTTGTGCTTAACAAAACAACGTCCATATCCAGGCAATATTGGCTTGTTTTTTTTCATTAAATTTTATAGTGGCAGACAGTGTTTTATATTTGTTTCCTAACTTAAAATAAATTGTTACGTTAAACAATGTTAACCATATGACTACAATAACTGAATATAAAATGGACTTAGGATTATTGTGAGACCTATCTATTTAACTATCTACAAAAAAACAAAAACGAAACTTGCGTATTCGAATTGCGACTTCTTTAGGTATTTACGTAACGTTACGTAAGTTGACGGGTCATCTAGTTTTAATAAAAAAAATCGTTAGGAAGTCGACCAAAAAGGCTTTAAAAAAAAGTTCTTACACCAATAGCCAATTTTCTTTAGGCTCTTATTGAAAAAGCCAAGCCGGGCTAGCCTGTTGAGCCTAAGCCTGACGTTTTCGTCAGCCGATAAATATGACTGAATATCTTATTTTGAGTAATGAATTGACTCATTTTCAATATTTTTATACACTTATCAGATTAGTATAATAAGAAATGAGAACCGGACATAAAATCTAACATTTTTTATGGGACTGAATATCTAATACATTATTGATTGAATAGCGCTCATAAAAATTAGTAGGCACATCAAAAGTAACGCTGAGGCGACAATGACTTGGTTTTGACAGAACAGTCGTCAGTAACCACCATTCGGAGCGGAAGACGACGGAATGTCATTGATTCACATAGTCGGAGCTCATATTAATTACGCCGCGGTGATCCACGTGAAGCGAAAGAGTGAACGCATCCATCACTCGGCCAGATAGCGCGTTATGAACGACTAACAGATTTGTACTCGTAATTTGTACCACTGTCATCACATTTCAAAGACAAATATAAAGGATTGAGGACCGGAATGACAAGTGTCAGCTCATTCGTTGGTATTTTAAGAGACGTTTTTATTTAACACGAGCAACAAGATGGGGATTGATCGAGACAGGTTTCAAGTGCCGCTCGATGGCCAGGTAGGGCCCGACGCAGTCCTTTAGGGTCGACGCAGGCGAAGGATTTTCATGCGTGCAGGTTTCCCCTGCACGATATCTTCCTTCACCGTTAAAGCACGTTATATTTAATTGCTTAAAACGCACTTTAAACATTTAATCCCCCACCTCACTCTTTAGTGGGTGTGCTGTTTAAGTTAGAACCTCGAAAAAAAACACAATTCACAAAATCGAAGAAATCCCCAATGCTTACACGACACGTAAAGATCTGATCCAATACAGACCAAGTACGGAGACAAGGGTTTAGGCCGTAATCTAGCACGCTGCCAAAGTGCAGATTGGTAGACTTTACACGCCTCTGAACATTAAGGTGAACGCCCAGGCTTGCAGGATTCGCACGATACTTTACAGTTGTAGCAAGTGATATTTAATGTTTAAGTTAGGAAAAGTTGCTTGCCGGGATCAAACTCGTTCCTCTCGAAATTGAGTTGACTGCACTAAGTTATCACCAATCGCACCTAGTTTATATATTTAAAAAAAAACATTCATTTATAAAGTCCCCAAAAGTCTCAAGAATTACCTACTTGTCACACAAAACAAAGTTTTGCTCTCCGAGGAAAGTTGTCTGTCGTCTACGTTTACCCTTAGGGTCTTCCTCGATGTTCTGAGAAATGTCCTTGTGAACTCTTCACGTTCTTTCACTGCAACAATAACACATTCAACTTGACTAAGCTTTTATCTCTAATTCCAGCTTTAAAAGGTTAATTGCTACATTAATTTGTTCCGTCACTTTATCGACGGTTATCAGTTTTTTTTTTGTGAACTTTAAATTAAGAGTTTATGGCTACAATTAAATGCATATGTACCTTTAAGATATTTAAGCTCTTCTTTCTCTAAGTCTGAAACTTTATAATACTTTATGCAATGAATATTAACCTTAACTTGACGCGAAAACCGGGAAAATAATTTATAATTTCTTTAGTCTATAAACATCATACTAAACACATCTTTCGAAATATTACTACGCACGTGTCGATCTGACACCGAAGCATTAAGAAAATCAGATCAGAGATTCTCTCAATTTTATTTTTTAGTTTTTTAATTTTGAATTTTTATAAATACTTTAAGAAATACTCTATTTAAATAAGTTAGTATTTTAACTAGGTAAATAAAAGTTTAAGTAGGTTATATTTATTTCTATTCTTCTGAGAAATACAGCTTAGTAATCATTCAAAATGATTCTAATCCTCATTCTAAAATGATCCGAAACAATAATCAAAATTAAAGCGCATACAAATGCTTCGTCACTGAATAATAATTAAGTTCTAGGGAGTAAAGCAGATAAAGGATAGGCCATGTCGCTGTTTTCAGAAATGTTGTTTAGTGTTTTGCAAGAACCTACAACCTACATCGCAGTCAAATCGCAAATGTTCCAGTCATGGTTGTTTTATTTGCATCATGGTGAGATATTCAGATTAAAATCTCCATCCATGAATGAGTTGTCCGGGTGTGGCGATGATTCACTATCACCATGGTTTAAATTTCTTAGAATGAAAGACAATATGATAAATTTATATAATACCTATTTTCACTATGTTTTATACCTATATTTATTAGGTTCATCTAAACTTCAGCCTGAGGTGAGACCCCCGGCGCGGTAGCCTTTCGTTGTTATGTTCGGCTTTAATTTAAGCAACGAAATATAATTTGCTTTTACGGTGAAGAAAAACATCGCGCGGAAATCTGCATTCCTGAGAAACTCTGATATATAATATAATACGAAGAGGCATATAGGCGAGTTAAGTACATACATGATACAGAAATGCTAGAATATTATCATTATCATTATTTAATACGATATGATACACATTTTTCATGTAACGCATCATAAGTAACATATATGGGCCTACTTGAATGAAGATATTTTTGATTTTGACTTTGACTTTGATTTTGTAATATGATGCCTCTTCATTTTTTCGTTATACCCATAAGGGTGACTTGAAAGAAAGGAAGAATACGACCCGATATAACCTGTTGGTTATTTGAACCAGCACGCGAGAACCCAATCAGCAGGTCCTCAAATATTACAGGTACTAGGACGAATAAACGATCGAATCTTGCAGCAGAGTAAACGAATTTAATTCAAATTTTGATCATAAAAAATATAGAATAATAGAATTAGGCACTTATCACACGATCTAGTGACAAACATAGTTAGTCTATACTATCAGCTTAATTGTGCTGTCATTGGCGTTGACAGAACCTGGCCAACCTATATAACTTTTTTTGGAGTTATACTTCTTTTGGCGCGTTAGGGAAAAATGGTAAGAGTAAATTTTAACTATGCGCGCGCATACCGTCACAAAAACCGACACCATGAAGTTAGCTATAATCAACATTTTAGTTTTTAAAAAAGGTTTGACAGTTGACTTTTAATAATCCAAGCAATACCTTTTTCTATTGTTAGTGTCGTTTTCTCTTCAAACGTAGAATAAGGCGTATGATACAATTTTTGAAAACTTTTTTTTCTTGTTACGCCAACGAAATATAACTTTAACGTGTGTACATAAGTACACACACGTTTTTTTTTTGTCAGTGATTATGTATCTGCTTTAAGAAAAAATACCCTTGGAAACTTTTTATTCCTGGAGTAAAAAGTTTCTTAAGTTTCCATGATATAATCTATCTGAATGCTGAATTTCACCATGATTGGTTTAGGTATGAAACTGTGCATTGGGAATGCCGGTTTTTAAATGTCGTGGTCAAGGTTCGGAGATAAAAAGTGGTTGTTATATTTTCATCTCCACGATGCGAGCTATATATGCGATACAAATTTCATCACTGCAGCCGTTTAGCTGATCATAAAATACGAATTAACAAACATTCGTTTTGATATGAAAAATATACATTTTGCATCATTTTGCAACGTAATATTTATGATCAAAATTACTGCAGCATCAATATCTGAAGTATATGATTAAGACCTTCTGTGTTCATTAATGAATGTGTTGTATTAAATTAAGAAGACCACTCAAGGAAATCCAAACTCTAAGATATCTTAATTGACGGAGTGATTCATAGAGGCGTCTTCGACGCGGCGTGATTTGTTAAATGTCGATATTTGAGTTTTTAATTACACGTAACTAAAGACGTGGTATTGGGGAGGCGGGCAAAGGTTCGTCACGCTCATCTCCTTGCTTGACTGTAGATCGTTGTTTTGCCCCGAAACCTTTTGTTCGGCACCGGCACAGCTTTATATCTGACAGTTTAACGTATACTCATTTTCAATTGTGTTACAGTCCAAAAGTAAACACAGAATATTATAGTCGGTTTAAAGTTCAAAACAATTATACTCTACTTTATTATACTATATTATGGTTCGTGATATAGAATTCTTGCTGCAAAGAAGTTCTAAATTTTTGATGAAATTTATCATGCTGAAATCATGGATACACAGTACACACTAAGCCCATTAACGTCCTATTGCTGAGCGAAGACCCACCACGCTGCTCCAATGTGGGTTGGTGGGCACCTTGAATACATGAGAGAGCTATTGTGGATTATGGCACTCAACGTATGTAGAACGGTCCGAGACAAATGTCGCTGAACATTTTGCTGGCAACAAGAATCACTGCTTATAGAAATGTCAGCCGCAAAGTTTTCGGCAATAAGTGCAGACAATGGCGTGCACTGGGTTTCTTACCAGGGTATGCATAAAACGGCCAAAATTCTCCTCCTATACGAGTTATATATACATTTTAGGGTAAGCAGTGCTGTTGTGCATGTCTGAAGTGCACGCCACTGACTGCACACTACAGTGGCAGCACATTATTGACGTGGTCACATTGCGCACACGACTCTCATTATCATCTCCATCGTCTATCACTGAGAGGAATGGAGCTTTCTTATACCATAGCTGTATATGTCATATGTCAAATGTCATCAATTGTAATACGCACTGTTCGCAGTCTTCTATCTTCAGGTACTGAGTTTTTCTGGTCGAGAGTATGTTACGAAGCTTCCGATCTGGGTTTTATTCGTCAAGATATATTTACTAAGTAAGATTAAATTACCCGTTGACATTACGACGGTTCATCAATCACTCGTGAAATTCCGATATGAATAACGTATTCGTAAGCCACTTGCATAAGAACGGGCAAAGTGCGTTTCAATAAATTGAAGTGTCAGTTATCTTTGATGTAATGAGGGGGAAATTAATAACTAAACTGGGAAAGTGATTTCAGTTCCATTATTCTCATATTACATTATCTCATATACGGTGTGTTATTTTTTAATGTTAAATGCTCATTCTTTTTCATTATCACCTCAACTGATGGACGCCCACAGCTGGACGTAGCTAATGGAAGTTATTTTGATACCAAAGTTACAGATATCCGCTAGTACCTTCGGGTCATATATACATCGTCAGCTTAAATAGTTTATAGAACCTACACCCACAGGCTTTTTGAAAACAATGTGATAAACAAATTTCTTATCAAACCTTTTTTTTTTTAATTATTTTTAAATTATTATACTCATTATAAAAAAAAAACAACGAAAATCAAAACTCTAAGGGGCCTACAAATAAATACGGTACAACGCCGGAAGAGTTAGGGACGCAGTATTTTGTCATACTTCAACTGAGAGTAATTATTAAGATTGCTGTAAATAATTATTTGTATAATTTCATGCTGAAATGGAAGAATATGTTGAAAGTAGAAAAAGTTATTGTGAATTACCTTTCAAATGTAATAGCGTGACAAAATAACTATGTATTTATACACTGAATCTGTTTATGTAAATAATCTATTAAATCCTTCGTAAAATCATCATTAAATAGCCTATAACAGTCCACTGCTGGACGAAAGGCCTCGCCCAACCACGAGAAGCTTTGGCCATATTCATCACTTTGGGTAGATGGGTTGGTGATTGCAGTAGATGGTAGCGCAGACGACGCTGCTGCCCCTTTACTGTTATGTTCTCCTAGTTGCCGCGGAAGGAGGTGGTGACAACTGGTTTATTGATCGTCACCACCCGATGCAATCTTTCGAATACAACACCAATATACTGCTGGTGTACAATAAGTGCCGAATCTTTGAAGTAGCCGACAGCCTTAAGCAACTGACAAACGTAGTATAGTTGTAGAGTCGTTTATACCGCACGCGTGTCCCGCTGAGCCTCTACATGTCCGTGGACCGCGCACGCTGCCAGCCCGAGCTTAGACAAAAGACAAATTAATTTTGTACACAAGCATTTAATTTGAATGTGAATAGCATGAAGTGCGACGAATGGCCGGAGAACAATGGTCGGCGCCGTTCATCCCAGCTTTTTGTTTTATGCTCGGCAAGAGCAAAAAGTCTAAGACAATTCCGTATTATGATCGCAGACTAAAGGAACGTAATAGACAAGGCTCTGGTCGACAAATTTATATTTAACTAGACGTTGCCCGCGAATTCGTTCGTGTTAATTAAGGTTTTTCATATAACCGTTTGTTTTCCCAGGTTTTTAAAAATGAATAATTTGTTATTTATGGATATAGTACATAACTTTTATGTATCACCAACAGTTTTACGCCAATAAATTTCATAGGCAAGATTTTGCTACTTTAGCCTACACTATTGCAATTTTCGTACATATCTAATGTAAAAAAAAATCATATTCTGTGTTACTTCACAACAACTAATAAAATAAAAATTAGTTAACATTTTAGCGTTAACGACGGTTCAGAAGTTTCAGAGAGGATACCACAGGTGTACTGGTCTCAAAATTATATACTACTTGTAGAGGCGAGTACACCTGTGTTAGTGACGAGTGATAAGTTTTTCAGCCTCTCGAGAACAAATATGAATGTCCAGTGATATTCCACTACACTAGGAATATGTTAAAAAAAGCTTCTTTTAAAGTTTAAGTTTTATCAGTGAGCGCCCTAATGTCTAGAAAGTTTTTCTAAGTCGGCAGTTACGACAGAGTGCTTTTTTGGCGAGCCGTACCGAGCAACTTTCTTTCCATATTCCTTTAGTCTGTGGTTGTGATATGGATACAGTAATGGAGGGTCGGCGAGGCGCCTAATAGCTTATAATATTAAATGTACGTGATAGCAGAGAGCGGGCGGACCTCGGACTGAGGCCTCAGCCCCGATCATCGCTGTCCGGAAATAATCGTTAAGTGTGAAAGATTTAATCTTGAAAATAAACAACGCATGGTACACGCTTAGTTCTATTCGGTCTTAGATAAAAACAATATTGTTAGATAGGTACACTTGTTGTCATTTTCTAGCTTTTAGTCGCACTACTTTATAGTACACAAATTTCTAATGAAATGGCATGTTTTGGATATTGAAGAACGAGAAGACCCGGCGAATTTTGAAAAGCCTAAAGAATTTGCAACACTAACACAAAAGATTTTTTCAACATTTCCGGTGTACATAAGCGTTTTTCTAATTTTCTAACCATACCTAAAAATAACATATTAATGCAAAGTGGTGTAACTTGAATTTTAGTTAATATTGATTTAAATCATGCGCTTTTTTGTGTATTATTATTGTCGGGCCCTATAGCTATTTACACTAAAGAAGGCTCATTCCATTGCCTGCTGAGGGACTCTTAGCTTCCATATGAAGCTGATAGTGAGTGGTAGTCATAAGCCAAAGTTATTCAATTCTGTTAGTCCTAAGGTTAAGGCATAGCTAAACAAGTAGCGGAGATAATTGAGGGGTAGCTCAGAGGACAGACGGGCATTGTGGTCCCTGAAAACACAGCATTGGCCGAACCTTCACTACGTAGACAGACAATATTAAGCTTATCAGTTTATACTAACAGCCCAAGATCGCAGTGTGGAAATTGTAACCTCATGTCCAGCAGTGTCAATCGGCTCAAATATCGATGTTAAATCGATTTGAAAGTTTGAAACATCCTATCCTACCTTTACTCGGAAGCTCTATCAACCTATTCTTAAGCATTTTATATTTTTAACCGATTACTTCAAATTGATAGGTTTACGTAACGAAATCAAGGCGCTATGAAATATGTCCAGTGATGAAACCACTTTACACTTTCTCCGCTAGCAACAGCGTGTTTGGCTTTTACTATTAGTCCATCAATCAAGATCCAATTTTGTTTTGAATCGTAACTGTTAGTTAAACACTAACAATCGTTGGATGCTCGGCTCGGCCCCCATCAATCAGAGGTGTTGACGGTGCCTTCGGCCGTCGCGAGCCACAACGAAATCTCTTCCGATATACTTAGTCTAAGAGGCTACGATGCCTTTGTTGATAGATGCTGTAAATTAATTAATAATAATAATAGCCTTTATTGAACAATCTTACAAAAATAAAATATGAAATTTATCCTAATCTAAAGTTACTTAATACTAAACTTAAATATTAAATAGTCTAATTGACACCGGTTTTAAGATTGTCTTGCGTTTCCGCAAAGGCCTCCCCTAGAGCTTGCCACACTTTCCTGTTATAGGTCTTCCTCTTCCAGGTAACACCAGCCATCTTTCTAATTTCATCCTCCCATCTAACACGGTTTATTTAATATTGTGATATTGTCATGACGTAGTCTAAGATGGAATAAAGGTATCGACATTGAACAGCTTCTATAGTAAATCTAATTAGAATTAAATAATAAAATGACTAAGTGGTAAGCAGAGCTAATTAAGATATTATGTACGAGTATCTCTAGAATTTCATCAACCAAGAATATGTATAAATGTTATCTAACAAGAAATCGAACCTATTTTCCACTTATGTTTAAAACCAAATCCACTTTCAGATTGAGAATATCTTTATTTTAAACCCCGACACATAAACAACCGCGTGTTATTAGTTTGACGTGTCTGCGTGTATCTGTGTGTGTCTGTCTGTGGCATCGTAGCTTCCGAACGGATGAACAGTTTTTTTTGGTTTGAAAGGTAAAAGCTATGAGACACGTTTATTTTTTTAAAAATAATTAATTGACAGACAAAGCTGATGCCCCACCTGATAAGATGGTAAACCATCAGTTAAGTGGCAAAACATTTTTCATAAAAGAGCAAAACTTCGCAGGGACAAGGAACACGATCCTACCTGTATTTTATTCTATTCTATTCTATCTAATAACACTTTCGGTATCATGTCATAAAAGCATATAAGACATACCCACAAAGAATTTTTGTAGTTTTCTCAGATAATATGCAGATACCCAATTTATGTCCGTTTTTCTTTATAACTACTAATGTTTTGTTTAATATTTATTATATTGTAAGTATACATATTTATTTACAAAATCATTATTATTTATAGGTTCTCAGGTAATGCCACTCCATAAATAAAGAGCAGAGATTGTAAAAAAAAATATTTGATCAATGATTGTGTCGTACATTAGAATTTGAGCCCACCTTTTTTGAGAATTCACAATTTAAATACTAAACAAAAATTAAGTCTGAATTTTTCGTGTATTTTCGTTTGAATTTTCAAGTACCGCCGTGGGATGCCGATCCGGCTATGACCTGTCTGGTGCCCTCGGGCTGCCTCCGCTTATTTGTTCATTTGAAAGCTTACAGATGTGTCCGTAACTAACTAATTTTAGCAATAAATATTGTGAATTTGTAAGATTTAAGTAATTACATAAAGATAATTACCTACTTCAGTCATTTTAGTTAAAATATAATAACTAACGATCCCCGGAGACTTCGTCAGCATCCAATATCTAATTAAGTATCCTATTTTACTATTAATCACTACGATTTACGTGTAACTGATCGCTTAACTCACTTGAATCTTCGTCGGTGACTGGTCGACTAGTTTCTCTTAACTCACGATTTTATAGTAAAAAAAGGGTTTACACGGATTCAATTATTTTTGTTTGTTAGCTTCAATTTTTAATACTAATATTCATAGTCTTTAACTGCAAAAAAGACTTAGACTAAATTTCACACTTATACAACCACCAGTTAAAGCTGTGCATTAAAAGTCAGTCAGTATAGCACTGACTGCTAGATAATACGCTAGATTATACGCTAGTTAATTAAGCTGAGTGTTATATCCATCGCCTCCTAAACTATAATGACAGCCCTCGTCTCGGCCCGACACATCCAATTCACATGTTAAATGGAATTCCCTTTGCGCCTTAAAATTATGAACGTGCGTATCATTAAAGTGTTTGTTTCTTTGACGTTTTTGTTCAGATGTTTTATCCAATTAGTGCTACCGTGTCGAAAGGATAATACTGTGATGAATGTATAAAGGTGTTTAGCGCATTAAAAACGGGGCCTTTTTGATAAAGCTGGACGAAGGACGGGATCGTAATCTAATAAAAAAAAAGTTTATTATGTAAACGTGTTAGATGAGTAAGAGGACGTATTCATTTGAGATTTATATTTTAAGTCAATCAAGAGGATAGACATTTTTAAAAATTATTTCAATGCAATTAACACACGGCAAAAATGAAACTTCTAAAAAGTAGCCTGCGAGAGATTGAGGTGGATATAGAGTATCATGAGTATTAGGATGAATGTACAGTTTATTATTTTTTACCAAGCTTAAAAACTTATTTAACATTTGAATGTAAAATATTATATTACATAATATTCAGTTTCCATGGTAACTAAAACAAAACGTGTTATATATTCTATCTAATCCTCTCACCGACTTAACACTTTTGTGTTTGTTTCTTTATCATGACGCATTTTCGTTTCATCGAGTTTCAAATCACAGCGATTCTAAACTAATATAAATAATAATATAGTAATATGAATAGAAATAATAAAGGCACCATGATTGAAATCATTTAAAATATTTCTTATTAGGACAAACTTCAATGGTTACATAAACAGATGAAAACGATGACCCTGCGTAAGTATATTTGTAGTCTTTGCTTCCCATCAGGCGTAACCATAATTCCACGTCTTCAAACAATCCATATCTTGCATTTACAGAATTTGTCCGGCTATGGGACACCAGTCAGTATGCAGAACCATCGGAAAAAATATTATTTAACAAACTCGTGAAGTGAACAAGTAATCTGTTGACGATAATATCCGAACCGAGGAATGTGTAGCATGAAAGGAGCGTAACGTTTTTTCTTTAAGTGACCGATATCTACCAATAATATAATTAATTAATTAATATAAATATAAAATTTAAAAATCGTAGGGCTAATAACACTTTTACACTTGGCTATTTAAGAATAAAAAAACATACATTAATCCTCTGATTCGCCTAGAGATTCGAACATATAGACTTATAATTAGAATATAAATGTTATGATTTATAAGAGTTAAGACTAAGTTACAATTGTAAGTTGTTTGAGTCGCCTAATAAAATAAATAAAATTCAAATAACAATTACAGAAAATGCATTAAAACAGTATTATTGCAGTCATGCAAAGGTAGCATTTTTTTAATTACTATTTACACTACAACTAAGCCTTTGACTGCAATCTCCCCTAGTGGTGATTATGCAGTTTAAGCTATTAACGGACTAACCTATTTTGGGGTAGTAACCCAAATCGATTTCTTAGCGACATCGTACCAGAACGATTAATCTCTTTGCGGAATGTCTGTACCGGTAGCCGAAGCTCTCGACCAGACCAGACCAGAAAAGGTTCAGAAATGTCATGCACGTTTGGGCCAGAGAGGTCATTATTGCTCTTAAGACAACCTTTGTTAAGAGGATCTAAGTATATTGAAAAGGTACGAGAAGCAGGTATCTGCTTGCTACAAATTTCTGTGGCCTTGTTTGGAAAAAATCTGCGGCCGTTTCCGGTCATCAGAAACCGGTATGTGTAGGTAGGTACTCGTTTATATATCTAACTTGTTCTTTCTAACATAAAAGATAAGATTTATTAAACGTTTATATTCAAACGAGGAGAATGGAATATCATTTAACACATCTAAGTACCGACAATTGTAATAATTTAACTACGTGATTGTCTCTAAATCTCTTAGGTCCCTGAGATCTGTAATCTAGAGGTTTGTGTGTAGAACAATTAACAGTACACCGATGAGCAATGGGTAAAACCGTGATCACACGACAAAGATATTAACCGATAGGCTAGAGGAAAAAAAACTGTCGTCACAATAGCCAATAATAGTCCACTGCTGGAATAAACGCCTCTGATAACGGGAGAGTTTGCCCATAACCACTAAGCTAGGTGGACAGGTGGTTGATCTCAGTAGATAGTAATAGTAACACTAAGAACGCTGTACTGCCTGTTCTCCGTTACAAATCAAATGCTTTCTTTATGAAACTTATTGTTGTGCAACTAGCTTTGAGAATAGCAATTAACGCAACTATAAAACTCTATTGTCAGTTGATTAAATGTTCCATACGATGATACGCATAAACCTAACCACTGTTATTATTTTATTAGCTTTACGCGGAAACTATGTTCTCATAAATGGGTTGTACCTTTTGGAAATATAAAATAAAGAATTTATTATAATATTTGACATCCCCTTCATGTCTATCTCTCGGCGAACATTCATTGTTGGTCATTGTAGAGATTTCATGCAACTCTCTTGAAGTTGTCCAAGCTTTGTGGACTTTACAACAATATGTTTATGGAATCACTCTTGAAACCAGCCCTGCTCCTAGCTTCAATTACATTTACTGAAGATATCTAGTAACGTACAGAGATAAATACTCGTACAGCTGAATTGATATCTCCCTCCTGTTTTGAAGAACTTATTACTTTTGGCCCGGTGGTAGAGTCTTTACAAACAGAATTGATGTCTTAAAAGTACTTAGGAGTTATAAAGTAGCCCTGCATAAAATAAATCACATATTTTGACGACTTCCCTGGCGCAGTGGTCAACGCTGGAGATCCAGGGTTCTTCAGGAATTTATATTTTCTGTATTTTCTTTGGTCTGATCTGGTGGGAAGCTTCCTCTGTGGCTAGTTACCCTACCGACAATGACGTATCGCTAAGGGATTAAGCTTACGATTTAACTGCCATTACGCAAACAGTTTAACCAATTCCATCTAAGACTGAGATGATCCTGGTGTATACAACAAGGTGAGATCGCAAGGACTAAATTGTAGTGGAATAAGGAAATTAAAAAAAATTCAAATCTTTTGTATTTTTTTTATTTAGTCACTTTTTCCTATCTATCTTTAAAATGTTGAATATCTTCGTCAGGCGCATAACGAACGGGTAGTACGAACAGGAAGTGCTGCCCTGACAGATGATCGATGTTCACTATCAGAGCGGCCGTGAGCTTGTTTGTGTATCAGTTTAAATTGTAATTAATCAGCATTTTTCAATTCAAATAATAGACTGAAATCCATAAGATATCAATGAATAATGGTTTGTACTGGTTAGTTAGTCTACTGACTAGCATGCTATGGAGGTCATTTCATCATGAGCTCTTAGGTACGATTCCGGCGTCGAGTATTTCAAGAAGGTTTAGTGTGAACCCATTTTAAAATTAGTAACATAACCATAATCCAAATCATCACCATCCTATCTTTGGTAGATACCTAATTATATTATATTATGATTGGTGCAGTGGGCAGCGATCCTGCTATCTGAGGCCAAGACCGTGGGTTGGATTCCCACAACTGGAAAATGTTTGCGTGATGAACATGGTTATTTTTCAGTGTCTGAGTGTTTATGTGTACATTGTTAGTATTTTTGTATAAAAAATATTCATCAGACATTTTAGTATCCATATATATATAGTGTGTATTATCGTAATATATTTATTTATTTATTATTATTTATAATTACCAGCTCAGTACAGGGCACTGGTCTCCTCCCACAGTAAGAAAGGTTAAGGGCGTAGTCCACCACGCTAGTAGTGGGTTATTGGTCGTCTCCACCAGCCTTTGAAGAACGTTATGAAGAACTCTCAGGTACGTAGGTTGAATCACGATGTTTTCCTTCACTGTTATAGTAAGTCATATTTTGCTTAAAGGCTCATTACTAAGATAAGTTTGAGGTGCGTGCTGGGATTTGAACTCGGCCCCTCGAAAGTAAAGCTGATGTTCTAAACATTGGGTTATCGACGCTTCTAACCCAAATACCGAGGAATTGAATACTTGTTTCGACTCTCTTCAGAAAGAGAGAGATAGGATTCTGTTTTTAGTTGTAAATTGAGTGTTTTATTTTAGTTGTAAAGTTTAAGATAAAAATTAAGTTACTTATTTGTTATGTGAATTTTCTAGATATAAGTAATAAGTGATAAAACGTCATACATTAGCGACGGTAAACGGGACCTCGTCTCAGTTGTTGCTAAAAAGCACCCATATTTTATGCGCTATTTCTGTCGCGCTTTTATACAGTTTCCAGTACACTCTATAGCCAGATCTCGTTGTACTTTATTTCAGATAGTTTGGCAGCCGTATCTATTCAGTTATTTCTAAATGATCTGCATACTTATCTACGAAATATGTTATATTAAAGTGATAGTAACTGACAAATAGTGTAGCGATATCGGGCGGTATCATCAAACGCCACGCTATTTGTCCATAAATCGTCTTTAAATCAGCACAATAATACAAATACAAATTACACAGCGATAAATAACGTTTGTATGGGAAAATCGTATCTGGTTCGAGTGCTATCATCGATGGGCCGGTTTAATTTAATTGACTGAGTACGTGTCGATGATAAATGTAAGGGAGGTTAAACACATGCGCAACGCGTACCTCGAGGGTAAAGCTTTGGTCACACCGCCGTAGCGCAGCGACCTACATTAGTTTAATAATTCTGCTTATGATAGAATGCATTTCTGTAACCTATCTGTTATTCATATAAAATAAAAAAAACAGATAACATAACCTTGTAAGAGTATAGTAAATGAAAAATATTCTTTTCTCATTTATGTAGAGGCTAAGGCTTCGCTGCTGGCACCATTTTATAAATCGCCATGGCCATTTTTGTTTCATGACTATGCCAGTCGTACCAAATTTGTCATTTGTAATTACAAACACTTTAAATTACTTTAAATTAAATTTTTAATTACAAACACTTCTAAGGAGGGAAAATATTAAAAAAAAGGAATACGAGACTTTAAGAGACACATGTCACTGTTAGTATTGACCCTATATTTAGCGTAGTTTGTAATGGGGTGAATACGTCCCGAATTCTATTATTGGGCTCAAAAAAACGACATAACCTTTTAGGTAAACGAGATTTTATTTAAACTTTTGTTAGATAAACTAGCAGTTAGTTGAATAGTTGATGAACTTTTATGTGGTTTAGATGCCGGATAACAAGGAATTATTGAGAGTATAAAGAAAAATAAATTTTAAAAGGTAATTATAATAAATGTAAACAATTCTTAACTCGCAGTGATACCTTAGTAGTTAGGTCTTTCGACCGAATTCTATCCCCGGTACGGTAACTTTTCGGAGCTATGTGCGTTTTAACGGTGAAACAAAACATCATAAGTAAACCTGTATGTCTAAGAGTTCTGAATGACCTTATAAATAGTGTGTGAAGTCTACCAAATTGCACTTGGCCAGCGTGGTGGACTACGGCCAAAACCCTGCTCATTCTTAGAAAAGGCCTATGATATTGATTGATAATGATGATGAAGCGTAATTTGTATTTGGTACGTTTTCGAATCGAAAATATAAATCACGTACGTCTACTCGCTGACAGTAAGGCGAGTACCTAAACGCCCTTCGGTCAGACGAGCTGATTTGCGATAAGCGGGTATTTATTGCGTTATTTGTGCGTGCCACCTGACGTGAGATGCGGGAGATGCGGCAACAGCGTCCGCCGCCACGGGTGGCGCTCTATTGCCTTTCACTCCCCTCCATCCCCCCGGGAACCCGCTCGTCGAACGCCCTTCACCGCATAAATCACAGACCACTACCATTCATTGCTGATGAATTTTGCTCACCTGATAATGTTTCCCAGTGAAATGAAGCCACAGGTTATGCGGGCCTGCACCAAATGCAGGGTGACCATATTTAAGTTTCAGCTCCAAATTTCTTAATCAAGGGAGTTCGTATGTTTATTTGTATCATTATTTACTGGTTTTGGCAATTTTCTGATTTTAGCTCGAAATTATTGTTTTTTTTTTGGCGCGTTAGGAAAAATTATGAGAGTAAATTTTTACGATGCGCGCATACTGTCACAAAAAACCGACACCCTGAAGTTTACAGTATGTAGATTATTCAACATTTTCGTTTTTCAATAAAAGGTTTGACAATGTACACTTTCTATTGTCAAAGTCTGCGGGCTCATGCCGGTGATTTCATTGATTCAATTGTACAAAAATCTCAAATTTTAATGTTGAGTAAAGCTTGGTTGTCCGATAATGAGATTACTATTTAGATAATGCGTTATATTAAAACTTGCAACTTGCAATGTATTTAATATCTTTTTTCTATTCTTAGTGCCGTTTTTTATACAAACGTAGGATAAGGCGAAAGATACTTTACGAAACTGTTTTTTATTGGCTGTATTTATCGTCTGCTATCGAGCTAATTGAGCATTCAAGCCAAAACATCTGGGGCTTATTGTAAAATCTCGATATTGACTCAGGCTTATTATTTTTAAAGTCAAAATTAACAGACTGCAAGCATTTGAAGGAAGTCTTCTGAACTCCGATCCTTAGGTTACAATCATTTTCATTTGTTAGTGCTAGCAGCTGGAATTAACAGATGTTATCTCCTAAGTAAAGCTACGATTCGACTGAATGTGGACTACCAAAACTAAATTCATCTAGAGCTATCAACTAATAACTACCTAATGAGCTTTTTACCAGAGCTTTCTAAATTATTTTTTTAAATAAACTAAGAAGAGACGTTAACATGGTTATCCTAAGTAACCAAACCGTGCCTATACAGGTTGGCTAGGTAATATAATAAACTGAACTCAGCCCAACTGAATTATTAATTTATTGAAATACGAGAAGAGCAATAGTTCGCTGGAGCTTTTCAAATTGTAATTTGCTTTGCTGATCATACCCGGTAGTGACATAGACTAATTAATGCGCATAAACATAATCAGTACAATTTATAACAGTACATTATTTCAGTTCGGATTCCTTGTATGTCTGTATGCTTATTTTATGTTAGGCAATAAGTTTGAGCAAGTTTGCAAATGAGTATAGGTTTGAGAACGCGACCTTTTGGAGTGGTTAAAACAGATTTTAGTTAGTAATTCATAATTTAGCCTTGAAAAGTAGGTGTGCTCAGTAGCGTGCACTAGGTATTCTAGTGTAGACATGAAATCTTGAAGATGGTTCAAGAGAGAGTCCTAAAAGCTAGATATTCTTTTCCAATTTTTCTAAGGTTATACGCGATTTGGTGGTACAAGATTTCAGGGACCAGGTTGTCATCATCCTAATAACTCGCATGTAGCGATTTGCATCTTTTCTGCTTATATGGCTGTCTGGGGTTTGGATCGCCCTTCTGAGTTCGGTGCTTCCCAATTCTTACAACCTGGTTATCTTAAATATAAAAGTGAATAGGCACATTCTACGTAAGTCTGTCCCATATTAGGACACATCTTTATTTTTCCTCAGGTGAGATTTTGCGCTCGTAGGTATATTGATAATAATAATAATAAAATCCCTACTAATATTATAAATGTGAATGTTAAGTTTGTTTGTTTTTTGTTACGCTTTCACGCAAAAACTACTTAACCGATCCTCATTAAACTTTGTACACATATTTTTAGAAGTGTTAGAAGTAATACAGGATACTTTTTATCCCGACATTAAGCTCGGTTCCTTTGGGAGAGGGGATGAATGTTTGACGATTTTACACTATAACTCCGACAAATTATAACCCATTTAAATAATTAATTGCGTACTATAGAGGTTATAATATGTGTTTAATTTTGCCAAAACTCTGGTTGGAGATAGAGGACAGAACTCCTCAGCGGACAGCAACAAATTTCTCATTTAAGGTTTAGCGATACTGAATACTTTATTTTTTTTTAGTTCTACAACTAAATTTAATGCCACATCAAAAAACAAAATCAAACGCAGACGAAGTCGCGGGCAACAGCTAGTAAAATATAAAGATATTGTACATATATTGTAGAACTTTTTAACTTCTGCGGCCTTTAACAGAGAGAGTTCCGTTATGTTGAATGGGGAAGAGAGGAACTACGTTATATTGAATGAAGAGATTGAGAGAGATGTGAGATTAGACGTCTTCAAGAAAAAAACTCTTAAATATCTTGTTTTACTTTATCTTGTTTATTACACAAACTATGATACTAGAATTTAAATCTATGAATTTTATTTAATTATTATTATATTGGACTGAAATTTCCGATCAAAATCGATATTTTTTTACAGTCATAGGTTAAACATAGTCAAATTAATATTCCAACACGGTTTAATTAGTTGTTTATAGCAAGATTTTTGAATCAATCAGATCCGCTTTTATTTGCACACAACATTTTTATGTTAAAAGACTTTTAAACTTATGAAAATTATATGCGCTAGAGCCTGCCTTTTTAACCAGTGCACGGTGGTGGAGTCACCCTAAACATATACAAATTTAACATTGTAAACCTTCCGATAATACATGTACCTAGGCTTGTAATAAACAAATCCGTATTTTGTAGATAATTATAATTGTTTCTGTATTCTGTGAACATATAAGTGATTAAATAAACAGCTTCTTGTTTAAGTAACCATAATAAAAATCGATGTGCAAAAAGGTATGGTGAAAAATATAGGTATGCTAATAAGTTTATGCGCTTGTAATGGTATTCATGTGGTAAAATATGACTAGGAACCAAACTTGTAAACTGAATCACTGAGCAACACTTCGCACCTTCCCTCCGGCGGCGATTGCCGTCGCAGGCTAAAAATATGTGTAAATTATTAAGATTATTTGAAAAAGAGAAATGTGTTACATTTAATTTTATTACACACGATAACTTATGAGCTAGCCACGGCACTCACTTGAAAAACACGTTGCTCAAATGTTGAAGTTTCATAAGATCATATATCTCAGCTCTTTCTACAAAATTTCGTTCTTATGGCTGGTCTAATAAGATCGAAGTTACATTGCCAACAAAATAATCTTACGCCTTTCTGTATTAATCAGTGTTTCGTAGTTACATACAGATCATTTGTGACATTAAAATATCAATAAATTTATAGTGTTGAGATAGGAATGGCATTTCCAGATGAGCGCCTTATCCTTGTCTTTATCTATGTATGCAAAATTCTTGACACTACACGCTAAGTGCATAAAATATATTTAATCAGCTTTATGATTGAGAGTTTTATTAAAATTGGAAATTTAACGATAAAGATGTATTTATTTTAATCATAACATCGACAGCAAAATCCTTTTTAACTGAACCGTATTGTTGTACCTAGTGTGCATAGTACTATTATTTATCTAATGCCATTGTACCGCGATCATTTGGTTCATTCCCAGCCAAATTTTTGTGCTACTGGTGGATCGGAGAGAGAGGTTAGGGTATAGATACACCAGGCTGCTACGATGCTGTTGATGCAATATTATAGTGATGCTAACTGCGTGGGGAAACAGTGAGGAGAAACACAAAGAAAACATAAAATGAAAAGTCTCATTTTGCACATTGCGAGAATATAAAAAAGAAAAATTAAACAACGTCATGTGAAGTCCACCAATGCGCACTTGGCCAGCGTGGTAGACCACTGCCTGTTCTAAGACGAAACCCGTGCCCTGTAGTGGGCCAGTAATTTGGTGATGATGATGATGATGATAAAACATTATGTCTTTAACTTGATATTGTGTGAAGGAAGGTAGGTACTACAATCAATAATTAATAACAGGTGTAACTTGTTGTAATACCTACCTATAAAATGAAGTCTAGTTCACCTATATCAACTGACAATTGCAATCATTATTCAGTGAATGATTAATGCATACATTTTTACAATCATTATGTCCATGTTTGATTATAATCATACATTATTCCTTAGTGGTACCAGGTAAAGATTGTGCGAAATGTTTTAACACGCTATTATTTTTCAAGTGCGATAATAATAATTTCGTATCACGGCTTTCAGTGTAGTTTATTATCGGAAAGATTTCTTTATAGCATTGCTAACTTTTATCAACATTAAGTATAACTACAGATATTGTTGCTTTATCGGGGAACATAAAACTGGTACAAAATTGTTGATACCATATTGCGGGTCAGAGGCCAATTTTAGTATCTATAGGGTCCAGTAATATTATCTTTAGCAAATGTAACAAAACACAGTGATCTAGCATTATATCATAGCTAGAATTACCTGTCGATTTTTGGAGACATAATTATGAAATATCCTGGACACTGGACAGCGATTAAACCTGAATATATTTTTGTACCTTTTGATTTATTCATAAGACTCACCAGCAATTAATTGTGACTCCATTCATAGACCAATTAAATTATGTGTTAGAATTACGAATTCTGTCTAGTGACATTACAATAATCAATTATAGGTATATACAGCATTATCGTTGTTATCTCCGGTTACAATATAAAAAAATAAAAACTAAAATAAGTATTTATATTAAGAATAATAATGTTAATATGAATTAAGCTATTATAACAGATTGATTAATTAATTAGGCTATTATAACATGTCAGCATCATTAACATTATCAACAAATTACCAGCCCACTTTAAGGCACGGGATTCCTTCTGGAATGAGAAGGGAGTAAGACTAATACCCGTTTTCACTAACGACGTACAAGGCAATGCCTAAGTAAGTAACGCCTAATCAAAGAATATTCCTAGGCACACATTTACCTTTCACCAATCGAATTTCACTAGGCAACTCATATAACCTAACTTGTCTGTGGTTCTTGCTACAAGGTGTAGTATTTGTGTTTCCATTATAATATTTTTAATTCTTCGTATGGATTTAAGGTAATTAAAAAAAAACACCAAATAAATTTTTACTCACCTGTCAAGAGTCCGTTTACGAGTACGCTAAACTTTACGATCCGCCGAATCGGTGTCGTATCTTAAGACGACCCTAACGTCGTTGGACATCACATAAGAGTTCGTGAAACGTATTTTTTCTCGAGGAATAACCTGAATCACTAGACATCCCATTAAGGCGATCCTAGGTGAAGTGAAAATGGGCATTCAACTACGCAGGCCAGTATGGATTGCTAGACTAGACACTTCTTTGATAACATTATGAATGAAGACTCTGGCATGCGGGTTTCCCCACGGTGCTCTCCTTCACCGTTAAAAAAGTAATACTAAACTGTTTAGTAGGTACACATCGCTCCTAAAAAGTTAGAAGTGCGTACCGGCAATCAAACTCAGTCCTTACGAAAGGAAGGAAACCTAACCATAAGTCTATCACCGCATATACACCTATACGTATTTCATACTATTACGTATAATAATAGATGCTTATTTCATTACATGGGTTCATAATAAAATAAAATAGCTTTTAGTTGATTAGTGTCCATTATATTGCTGTACCTACTTGTAACGTCTAAAACGCCTCATTTTTTAAATGGCGTATTATCGCAGCCACTACATAATACGATGAGAGCTTACTCAAACATTACCCATCCTATTTTGGCAGTCGGGTAATTTTTTACATTTAAATATATATACGAAATATACCACGAAAATATGTATAAGATAGTTGTTATCGACTCAACGAATTAATTTTACAGTTTAATACAACACGAGTAAGAGAAATATATCACAAAATGTTCTAAATTAGAATATAATTATTAAACTCTTTATTTGTATACCACAACATTAACATAAATAAAATATAATAAAAACAGAAACACATCGCAAGAAGTACATTACAAAAGGCGGCCTTATCGCTTAATAGCATTGAGCATTTACAATATGCTGGGCCACATGTACCGCGGGTTTTGACGATGCTGTACAACGTTTGTATAAGCCACAGTTTTATGCCTCAAGAGATGATGCGTACGATAGTTGTGCCTATAGCGAAAAATAAAACGGGGGACCTATCCGATAAAAACAACTATAGGCCCATCTCATTGGCTACCGTCATCTCAAAGGTATTTGACAGCTTGCTAAACACTCTCTTAAACAGGATAATTATGCCACATGACAACCAATTTGGATTTCGGCCTGGTTTGTCAACAGAGAGTGCTGTGTTGGGGCTAAAGCATGCTGTTACGTACTATGCGAGGCGGAAGACTCCGATTTACGCCTGTTTTCTAGACCTGTCGAAGGCATTTGACTTGGTTTCGTACGATGTATTATGGAAAAAGATGGAGGAAGCAAATATACCTCCAGAACTTACCAATATTTTTAAATATTGGTATCAAAACCAAGTCAACAATGTCCGATGGGCAGGCGTTCTTTCGAATTCGTATGGGTTGGAGTGCGGGGTGAGGCAGGGTGGTTTATGCTCGCCGACTCTCTTCAACCTTTACATGAATGAATTGCTTTGTGAGCTCAGCAGCACCAGGGTTGGCTGCTACATAGATGGGGTTTGTTTAAATAATATAAGTTACGCCGACGATATGGTGCTGTTGAGTGCATCGGTCTGCGGTCTCAGGGTACTGATGGCTATTTGTGAGGCTTATGTAGAAAGACATGGACTTACCTACAATACAAAAAAGAGTGTGGTGATGGTCTTTGAGGCTGAGGGTAAGACACCGAATAAAGTACCTCCTATTTTGATCAATGGGGTAGTATTGGAGAGAGTTTATCAATTCAAGTATCTCGGGCATATTTTGACTCCTGGCCTCAAAGATGATGCTGACATCGAAAGAGAACGGAGAGCATTGTCAGTGAGAGCAAATATGCTGGCTCGCAGGTTTGCGCGGTGTACCAACGCCATTAAAATCACGTTGTTTAAATCATATTGTATGACGTTCTACACGTGCAGCCTGTGGGCTAAGTATTCTCAAAAATCGTATAACGCGCTCCGTATACAGTATAATAATGCCTTTAGGGTGCTGTTGAAGTTGCCCCGCTTTTGTAGTGCATCGGGGATGTTTGCGGATGCACAAGTTGACTGCTTCTTCGCCACAATGCGCAAAAGATGTGGCGCCCTGGTGCACAGGTTGCGGGGTAGCTCCAACAGCATCCTAAAGATGATCGCCAGCAGGTTGGACTGCAGATATGTGAATCACTGCTGTGCTATTTCAAATGGACTAGAACGGCGGTGATTCGCATATCCCTCTCTTATACGTAAGTTACTAACATAGGCTAAGTATTTACTAACAAAATATGAGCTGTATTTGATGCTTGAAATAAAATTATTATTATTATTATTATTATTATAGCGATCTCTGCCAGGCAACCTTTGAATTAGGAAAAAAAGAAGAGGAGAATAGACTGCTGGTGGTGTAAACTAGTGTACACAAATAGATCACTAGAGACTAATATATATAATAACAACACTTACATATTAACACTTACATATTAACACTAATTATTAGAATGAACCATAAAAATGATAAAAATGACTTAACACACGTATTTAAGACGACAAAGTCACAGAGTAAATAGATAAAATTTTTTAAATAAATTTTATATAGGTAAAAATAGAATTGTATGTCTACCTTGCCGTCGATATCTACAGGTAATCTCAGAAGACATCAAACTTTAAACTGACCGCCGGTGATGTTATCTCGCGTAATTTGTAGCAGTCCTACTAATCAAAATACTTGTTTATAGCGACTGAGATACTATCAGTTTTTACAATGTCATATGCGGTCCAACGGCTTACCTGTAGCGCAGTTCATAACTCTGACATTAGAGGTCTCTGATGCCCTTTGGACGGTAGCCGCGCATACTTCCATTAAGATCCGATAAAAGCTTATAAAGATCTGCGTCGTAAAATGCTAGAAATTTGACAACCAATTCATGACACCTAAATCACTTCAGTACCACGAATCAGTTTCCACGAGCTATCATAACGCCCAAACAGATTATATCTCTGTTAGGCTTCGTGCACACGACCCACTATTAAGCCGGAAGCAAATCAATCGATAGCCTATAATAATCCTCTCCCAACGGGAAGCTTTGCCCATAATCACCATGCTGGGCAGACGGTGATCACAGTAAATGATATTAGTAGCACAGAGGACGCTGCTGTCCGTTCTGCGTTATATTCCCTTAGTCGTCTCGTACGACACCCGCGGAAAAAGGAGGGGTGGTAACAGCTGTACTGTGATCTGCCGTCACCAAAGGGCAACGGCTGAAGAAAATACTGCTTCCAAAGGAATTGAAACGAGTATGTGGAGTGGTCAAGTGTGTTGAATAAAAATCCATAATCAGATTATCGAAAGATTTAAAATGAGAGGATTTCTAGTTGTTGACATAGTTTAGTAAAATTCTGGGTAAATGAAGCTAAAGTGGCAATTGGTGAGGACACATAGCTAATAAGAGGACCGATGAACATTTTGGTCTGAAGGTTCTGAAATGGCGACCCGGTAGACCCACGAAAACGCAGCGCAACGCAACGCCTTTCAATAATTAATGGACATATAACATCAAATGAGTTACGAGGATTCGCTGCCCATACTCAGCACAAGAATGTGGTGATATTGTAATTAGTAGAGTTTTTTTTGACAGATCTCGTATATCTGAGATAACAAAGATAACCTTATGAAACTATCAAGTCATTAAAGAACAATCTGATGGTTTATTTCTAGGTCTGAGTGAAGATAGATAAAGTATCCTATACCCAACGATTGCATTACAAAACTTTGTTTCATAACTCAAAATTATGCTGGATACAAGTGTTGTTTTTTTGTTGGCTGGTTGAGAAAGCTTTAAATTTAAATCGACCTTCTGTATCCCAGATTTAGAAAGAAGAAATCATGAAAATTGTAATCTGCAGCTTAACTGATCACTAGAGGCGAGCGGCCCGTGTGCACCATGTCTTAAATTAAAAGCTTTGCCAAGCGAGGCATGCACGTAAAGCAGGAAGGAATGTTATAACATCAAACATCCAAAATATGTCAAGCCTAGCATCCAGCTAATGGTGATCATGGGAAAACAAAAAAATATTTGTCAACGATGTGCGCGCTAATGTGTAACCAAGCGAGCCAGCGGCTGACATGGAAACTCTCTTCACACACGTTTGACCCCCAACAAAGGAGTTCTGTTTGTCTTGGATCGCTACTAAAATATTGAAACGAGGGCCGAGTGCGTGCTTGTCTCCGCGACCAAGCGCTCACCTCAATATTCACTGCATCACTGAGAGATAAGCTATGCGTAGCTACAATAAAATTATATGAAAGATTCTGTTATGTCAGTTGACAACTTGCTATTGGTTGTTTTTGGTAGTGTTGGCAGCTTAGAGAGGTTTATCTAAGTCCGTTAATCGCTGGGCGGTGATTACCTACGTATAGGAAGATGGGACAGGTTCAATAAACGGTTGCCAGAAAATATGTATCAAGTTTTCTGTAAACAAAAAGGATCCCAGCCTAAAGTGAGGAAATCTACTGTCCACACCCGCGCCTCGATGAGTACGCTTGCATTTTCCCCATAGCATTTTGTAAAAAACATTAAAGCTTACCGAACCCGCGTTACAGGAGCGTCGTGGATATATAGTCTAAAACCCGAAAGGGATAAGGGTCCCATTCTAGGCATTCCATGTTAGGCATTCCATGCTAGGCATTCCATGTTAGGCATTCCATGCTAGGCATTCCATGTTAGGCATTCGATGTTAGGCATTCCATGCTTCCAAGCCTCCTACCAGCCGTGTGAGACGTTAATAGTCTGATGACGAATCTAAGTATTGCTTTTGACACCACAGGGCACGGGTTTTTTCTTAGAAAGAGAAGGATGTAAGCCGAAGTCTGAGTAGTCTTCTAATAAGTCTACTTATTCGAACTCGGCCAGCTACCATGCTGGCCGGATTAGTAGACTTTACACGCCCTTGATAACATTTTCAAGAATTCTCAGGCATGCTTACGATTTTATAGTATCAAAAGCATTTATGCTTAAATCAATAACGCGCATAACTCGGAAAAGTAATTGCTATTCTTTAATCCTTACTAATATTATATATTATATAATAAACGTCCTTTCTTCACGTCCTAACTAAGGAACCAATGCACTTGATTTTAGGCATATTGCTAGTTGGAAAGATGTCTCCATCTTTCCAACTACTCTTATCCCAACTACTTTTATCCCAAGCAAACAGGTAGGGTTCCTACAATATTTAAAAAAAACCGTAATAAACGCGGATGTAAATTTTCAGAAATCATTACTTCAAATCTTATAACACACAATAAGCTTTAGAGCTTCTTGAAGTGTGCTCGAGCCTTGTTTCCGGCGAACGTCTCACGGTGCTGTTTGCTTTGCGCCACGGTATTCGGTTCACCGTCGAGGCGTCCGGTGAAGTTCACCGGCCAGTGCGAAATGTCCGGCTCACTGTGTACACTACTCTACGGTATCCTACAGTACGAGTCTTCATAGTTTTCGAAATCGATATTCGATCTCGGGTTCATCCATACATCTTTACGCAGTGTAACTAGGTAAAGCTTCATGAAATTAAAATCGGTGTTTAAAATTATCGACCTTATCCAATGATTCAGGGCTTATATTGTACAATACCTGGAAGTCGTTTCTGACGCCCTCTCTGGCGCAGCGTTGAACGTTGTGGTTTTAAATCGGAGATCCCAGCTTTGATTCCTGGCAGGAACAATTTGGTAATTTATTATTTCCCTATTTTCTCTGGTTTGGTCTAGTTGAAAGATTAAGCCGTGGCTTATTACCACCCTACCGATAAAGACGTGCCGCTAAGCGATTTAGCGTTTCAGTACGATGTCGCGTAGGAACTGATTAAATATAACTGCCATACTTTCTAAGAGGGTAGCCGGCTACGATCTTAGGCTGCATTATCATTTACCGACAGGTGAGATTGTAGTCGAGGGCTAAAACTGTTGTAGCGCCCTTTGGTATTCAAATTTAGAAAACAATTCTACGCTCTATAATTGATTATTATTTTAAAACTTGTTTGTAACAGCATAAAAAAATATCATTTTTTCGTGAACTGGGGGCGAAATAAGCAGCTTTAAGTTCATTCCACTCTTACTTTATAGTGTCGCAACCTTATAAATGCACAAATAGTTTCGGAATTGATTTTCGAATAAGGTCGTATTAGGGGTACAGTTAAGTTGTGTACGAGTAAAATACTCGTCGCAGAAAAATTCAGTGGCTTTAGGGAATTTTCCCACACTATTTAGCTCTTAAATGACCAGTCACGTAGTTGTTTAGTACTACTTTAATGAAAGTTTAAATGCGATTTTGAATTGATTTAGGTTCCGATACGATGCCGCTCAGAAACCGATAAAGAAGGTTTATCTTAACTGCCATACCCCTAAAAACCTTTAATACCCGCCCCATACCCCTAAGCCCTACTCTAACAGTAACCATCTTATCTTAGACTGCATCATCACTTCCCACCAGGTGAGATTGCAGACAAGGGTGACATGTAGTGGATTAGAAAATAAAAAATATACTTGTAAGTATAAAGCGGTGACAGCCTAGTCATTCGGACTTCGTCTTACTTTCGGGGGGCCATGTTCGAATGCCAGCACGCATAAATAACTTTTCTAAGTTATGTGCATTTTAAGCAATTAAAATATCACTTGCTTCAACAAGGTGAAGGAAAACATCGTGAGGAAACCGGCATGCCAAAATTCTCCATAATGTTCTCACAGGTGTGCGAAGTCCACTCATCACTGGGCCAGCGTGGTGGACTACGACCTAAACTCTTCCCATTGTGGGAGGAGACCCATGCCCTTTAGTGGACAGGTAATAGGTTGATATATTATTAAACTATTATTATATGATAACTTTAAGGACACAGAAAACCTGGCGCGCTTTGCTTCTTTCTAATACGCACCGTAAAGATCTGGATTGCGCCACCAACCCATCATCTTCTCATTGATGAGAAATAAAATGCTGTGCCCTGCTATGTGCAATAGCCCATAGAGTTAAGAATATACAGAACCCTCATTCGGTCATTGTTGTATGTAGTGCGTTGGGTCTAAAAACAATGCAAACGCCTCGCGAACGTCTTACTTCACACTCGCTGAATGTTGCTAGCTCACAAACTATTTCCTATTTTCCCCATTTTTTGGTAAACGCTTAGAACATTTTAGAGGTAAAATAATTACTGTCACCTGCTAAATGGAGTGAAGTGACTAACCGCCTGTTCGAGAAACACTATTAAAGTGGAGTGGTTTTTGATGCTTCAATATTATTCGTTTACACGATTTCTGTATGTTCTTAAGTCTGTGCAATGTCCATAACATTTCAATCGATTAAGTTCACAGCAACAATAACGGAAATAGTCTCTCGTATAATTTAGTATCGAATAATCCCATTTCAATAATTGCCACATGGGCCCGGTGTCACGAGAGCCATGACCAATTAGGCGGGCGCCTCACTTCGACGTTCCAGTGCTCAATAAATCAATAATTAAACTGTCCATCTACAACAAATGCTGATTTATTCGCACTTCTAGGCCACGGTCGCCTCCGAATGTCGCGCGAGCTTACTTATTTTTATCTCTGCCACGAACTCGTACCGTAGAACTTCCACATACCGATGCTGTTTAACCGTCTTAATAAAAAGAAGGAGGTTCTTAATTTAGTTTTTTTAAGTGAAACTTCTTTAGAATCGTTATGATTTGAAACTCAATATATCAAACATCCGTCACGATAAAGAAGTATGGGAGAGAATAAGAAAGGATACCAGATTTTGTTTTTGAAATTGAATATGTAGATAAAGAAACAAACCAAAAGTGTGCAAACAGTGCATGTTGCCAGCAGAGGCGTGCACTTGGTTCCTTATCAGGGTATGCATATAGCAGGAAAATGGCATAAAACGGTAAAAACCTCTTGCTGTACGAGATATATATCAATTTTAGGGTATGCAGTGCTTTTGTGCATGTATGAAGTGCACGCCACTGGTTGCCAGTGATGACTTACGGTAAGGTACTATGGGCCTGATATGGAGGCTCGGAGCCACTCAGCGGGCGATGGAGAGACCGTTGGGAATACTTTACGTGAACCAGAAATGACGAGATCCGTAAGAGAACTAGAGTTACCGTCATAGCTCAGCGAGTCGCAAAGCTGAAGTTGGAATTGGACAGGGCATATAGCTCGGAGAACCGATGGACGTTGGGGTCAAACGACAGACGTCAGACGACATCAAACGAGTCGCTGGAGACAATCGGCCCGGGATTGTAGATTGTGATGACGATGAAAAAAGCAAACACATAAATGAGATAGGAAATAATGAGATAAAATAAATTACACATTTTGTTTCCTAATTTAGTTACCACAGAAACTGAACAATATGAAGTTTATTTTGTAATATAAATTTAACGAAAAAAAACATTTTACATAAAAATATTAAATAACTTATAAACTTGTTAAGAAATAATAACTAACTGTCAGGCATGCAGGTTTCTTCACGATGTTTCCTTCACCGTTGAAGCAAGTGATATTTCAATTACTTAAAACGCTCATAACTTAGAAAAATTAAAGGGATGGGATCAATTATGTGATGTTACCCACCCCGCTACACCGGAACGTGTGTCATGTGTGATGTGTCACCAAAATGTGTGTGTGTCTAACCTAACCTTACAGATCATAATATGTAATTTATTTTGTAGTATAAAATTTAACGAAAAAAAACATTTTACATAAAAATATAAAATAAGTTTTAAACTAGGTAAAAAATAATAACCTTACATACTTCAAAATACTCCTGATACTGTATTTCCATCTCAACGTCTCGCGGGCTACCTTTTAAATAATATTTATAGCAGTTGAGGTTTATTTTAGTAGGTTGTGCATTTCTATTGCATTTTTTGAAGTGGTGATAGCCCAGTAGGTAGGAGCTCGACTTCACTTTCGGGGGGCCGAGTTCGATCCTCTAACTTTTCTAAGTTATGAGCGTTTTAAGTAATTGAAATATCACATGCTTCAACGGTGAAGGAAACATCGTGAGGAAACCTGCATGCCTGAGAGTTCCACATGTCTTCAAAGGTGTGTGGAGTCCGCCCACCAATCCGCACTGGGCCAGCATGGTGGGTAACTTAGTAGTGGTAGCACTGGTGGACTACGGCCCTAAACCCTTGTCATTGTGGAAGGAAATCCGTGCCCTGTTGTCGGCCGCTAATGGGTTGATATTATAATGATGATAATGATGAAAAAATAAGCTGTAATATATAGTAGCCCAACTACTGCAGTAACCGAATGGCAACCTATCACCGCTTCGCTTATTTTTTACTGATGACAAATAATTGACTGGCTCTCCTATAGTGATGATAAAATTAAAGCGATAGGGCTAGGTATTGCCCATTCCCTTTTCATGTCCCATATCTATAATAGGTGCCTAAACACTTATATCGTACCGTATCGACAAATCGCAACACGTCTGCGCTATGGTGCGATATGCCTGTAAAGTCACTAATCAATGTCAAAGCCTTCCGTCAGACTATAGCCCAAAACATTGGTTGAGAAATCAATAATAATAAGTACCTCTAAATATATATTAGGGCAACTCTTAATACGATTATAATATTTTTTTATCATGATTATCTACAACTCCGTAGCTGGTTTACAATAAAGATGATTAAACCTGAAAAGATTTTTTATTCAGTCACGTCATCTACAACCGTTAATTGGCTAGTAGGTCAAGTAAAGTAACTAATGTATCTGCAGCATTTTCTTGTTAATTCTTCTCTAAGCAGTACAAAGTGAAAGATTAAGAACGATTTACTTTGCTTATTAACATCTTACTGAATTGTACTGGGCTGAGTTTCACACACAAAGTTTGCTCAGCACATTAGACATGAAGAATAACTGTCGAGACGTTCAACGTTCGCAAACGTTTATCTTTTGAATATTTCACATACCATAATAAAGCCATTGATAACTTGACAGTCCATACATCTTTTTAATTGCTCACTCCCCAGCCCCTCCTTATAAATGCTTAAACAACGATGTGTGTAAGATTCTGACTACATGCTGTCAGTGGATGGCCCTCGAGCCTCGAGTCACTTGTCGTCATGATTATTTGAAATTAATGGAAATTAAAAGACATCAAATAACTATCTTACGCACAATCACGGTTATACAGTGGCGTCAGACGAAGAAGCGCCTGGCTGGCGACAGCTCTCAGTCAGCTAGAGAGCCCTCCGAGGGGCCGCGAGTGTTTTCATACTCACACACTGCACGGACGTGTTAATTCGTAGACACTTTGTTTTTTTTTCCGCGGTGATCGACGTCTGTGGGAACGTTTTTGGGTGCCTTCGTTACAAGTACCTACTTCATGCGGTAACAAGCAAACAGTCCGAATAACTTCACATATCGCTCCCGCGTTAAGTAGTCGCACGCCCGTGGAATTTACGACGTTTCTTTATTTATAATTGGCGTTTGCGATAGAGCAGTGACATTGTTGTGCACCAAAAGCTAGAAGCGGGTTATAAAAATTATTTTTAGTTTCCAATTTGAGCGTCATTGTCTGCGAGACGTGAAAGTTGTCAGTGGCGCCGACACCAATAAAACAGTCGGAAACACAGCGCACGCGTCTCGGACCGGAGTGGTGGCCGACCGTTAATATCCCTGAGTGATGTTCGGTCATACGCAGCGGCGGTTTGGTGCTCGATGATATCCACAGCCCAGCATTCAGATAATATCAATGCGAGCTGACCATATATTACACTGACAGTTCAACAATAAAACAGGATATCTGTTAGCGCCGGCGCGCCCGCGGAGAGTAACTGCGGTGGACGACAAATGGAAGCCGGGATGAACCCTCACCTTAACATATTGTGCGTTGTTATGACGGAAAATATTTTATCAGCGTACACCAATCATTTTGCATTTTATAATGGTTCAGCCGAAGAAAGGACGCCGCGGGGCGTCTGAATCGCACTATAACTCGTTAAATGCGGAGACGAAAACTCTAGCTTTGTTGGCACTTTCAAATTGAAATTGTTAATTTATATAGTCGTTTATATTTGAATGCAAAAGATAACCGTTTGTTAAAGCTCCTCTTTAATCTTAACGGTATCCTAGATGTCTCATGAATTTAGATATAACGTTTACTTTTTGTGCCGTGTAGTGACGGTAGATCAGAATACACTTGTCAGCACCCCTCCTCTGTCGTACGAGGTGACTAAGGGAATAGAAACGGAGAACGGGCATCAGCGTCATCTGTGCTACTACTACTATCAACTGCGATCACCAACCAGTTTTTATGCTGGTGGTTATGGGTGAACCCTCCCGTTGGGAAAGGCCTTTAGTCCAGCAGTGGACACTGTTATTAGCGTATTATATTTTGATCCTTCTTAAGCCATTGCTTAAACTCCATGATCAAAATACTACAGAAATTAATAATTGTTGGATATTACTTTATAAACACTATGACATCAATACTGCACGAAGACTAGCTAAGGCGCAAGCCATATTTAAATGAAGTGGCGTGGATCTGGATCGGACTATTAACCGTTATTCATTCAAATATATATATATACAATTGATGAATTTCTTAATGAAAAGGTTGCTTTGAAGCATCCGGCTCCGCTTTCATCTCTCACAAGATAGAAAAATGAATGTTAAAATGTAAAATGTAAATTGATGATTTTGGAAAAGAGCAACGGCTGAGTTTCTTGCCGGCATCTTCTCGGTAGAATCAGCCGAACCGGTGGTAGAGTCACTACAAACAGACAGACTTGACGTTTCAAAAGTGCTTATATTAGGCCTACTTGAAATAAATGAATTTTGAATTTGAATTTGAAATTCTTTTAGCCTACATTTAACAGTCTAAATGGCCACACACCACGCCTCACTACTACTATACTTATTGAAAATACTGATTTGGCACACATTAAAACTAATCTTAAAATAAATGGAAATTTCCATTTATTTTGTATTTCAATGAAAAACAACAAAATGTTTATACCACGTTATTAAGGTGTGACTTGTGCCTAAGGGCGGATCCAGCTTTGGCGACAGGGAGGTCACATAGTCGTGGTCAAGTCGAGAACTTATAATTTAATTTTTATGACAATAGATAGAAGTAAAAAGTAGGTATTTTATTAATGTACCTAAGTACTGTAATTAATTTTTTTTATTCTTTATTGTACACGTACATAATGCCATCTTCTCTTGAAGACATCCAGAGAAGTATTATCACTCACGGAATGAGGCAGCCAATTTATATTCCATAACCGTTGTGAATGATTTGCCATAACAGCTAGATGACGCAAAACTCCGCTAGAGTGAAGGGGTTTGTTCAACAAGTGTGTAGTGCATAACCTAAGAATTTATAACTTAGTATAAACGGTATATACTCTTAGCATAAAATATTAACAAAACAACAACATAATTTTAAAGTAGGTTTAGTATACTTGTATAAGTTCAATTGCCATACAATAAGAAATAAATTAATTCAGAGAACTAACAAAAATAACATTTAAGTTAAAACACACGCACTGGAATAATGAAAAAGTGACTACTTTCCATTTCTTGTAATTAGTGAATTTGCAGCAATAAGTTTTAAGAATATTTATAAAGGTACACTTATAAACACATTAAAGGTAAAAAGAGATTTAAGTTTTTTAACTTAGAACTATGTTATGACTAGTGGGCTACTATATATTACGTTACGTAGTCGAGATAATTTAAATTTTCGTTGCGTTCATTCCCAAACTTTACAAAGTTAGTATATTATATGGAATTAATAAAGTATTGAAGGTTTGTAGTTACATAAAATCTGTATGATGACGAAATATATAAATAAAATCATTATGTTCAATTAGAGGTCCACCTGAGTCCTGGAACCAGCTCAGGGGGGGGGGGGGGTCATGACCCCCATGACCCCCCCCTTGGCACAAGCAACGGCGGAACCAGCGCCGTTGCTTGTGCCAATACAAAAGCACAAAAGCACTGATTACATGTATGTATATACCAACCAGTAATCCTTGATTAGGCTTTCCTTCCGGCCCCGGGAGAGCGACTTCAATCCCGGGCACTGAATATCGGGAACGGGAATGAATATCACTGGCTTCAACGGTGAAGGAAATCATCGTGAGGAAACCTGCACGACTTAAAGTATTCCATAATGTTCTCAAGGACGTGTGACGCAGTCTACCAATTCGCACTTGACCAGCGATGTGGACTACGATCTGAAGCTTTCTGATTCTAACAGGAGACTTTGCCCTGTGATGGTTTAATAATGTCAATCTAAACGATATACACAGCTATAGATAGTAACGCTGGGTTGTGTTTCTATTTCTCGTGTATCTTCAGGATACTTTTATTTTTTAAAGTTCGCAAGCTATCCTATCATTTCCTTAAAAGTATTATTCAATGAACAAATAACAACAGACAAATCGGATTCTAAATAAGATTTACATAAACAGTGTGATTGCAGGCAGCGTTATTACAATGCTATAACGTTTTGTAAGACAATAGCCCAACTGGGTCCTCCCACCTCCCACGTGGGTTGGCATGCGCAGGATCATGCTAATCGCTCCTAATCACGGCCCGATCGAGAGCTTGAATCACCTTAGACCCTGTAGATATAATGTTTATTTACCAATCAGTGTAGTTAATATCAAACGTTACCGTAAAAGGAGATATATTTGTCTAGTGTCGCTCTCAATTAGTGGGTGACGGAGAATCGACGCCATATGTGGTCGCTGAGTTAGAGCGCTTGTGCACTAGCTCCGATCGAAATGGAAGTTTTTTTTCCTTAATGATACACAATAAGAAGCAATACCTACTATACTTAACTATTATTATGTTATTCCGGTGGGCATCCATGGTATGTTTCAAACAAGAAAATATTTATGAAATCCGTTTATAAATTAGTGAGTTCTGAGGTAACAAACATAAAAAAAACTAAAAAAAAACTACAACCTTAGTTAGTTAAAATTAAAAACGAACCAATTTAAATTAATGAAAGATAAATGTTTCGTCATTGAGGTGTTGCAGTATTACCGCAGTTGCAGTTGTAGTACCTTTGCTTTGCAAGTTGCCTAAAGAATTATAAATCTGTAGAATATGATAAGCGAATTAGGTTTTACAAAATCTTGAACTGCTGGCACCACGTCAATCAGATTTTTTATGAAAATGATTTGAATGCAAGAAAATTTGTTTGACTATGTAAATTCTAAATAAATATACAACAATAACTTTAAAAACTCAATTCTAGTTTATTAAACATAGGTGGTCCACTTGTTTGCTTAATGTAACAGCCTTAAAAAAAGTTTTGCCTTAAAATTCTCGAAGTTAGATTAGACCTAGATACATACACAACACAAACCCTCTAACTGCTATCTCGTTAGGTTAGCATGTTCGACTATGGATCACGAAGTCCCGGGTAGACTAGCCCTTGTGTGATAACTCTAATACTACTTCAGTGCCTAAAAGTAGTATTAGAATTATCACACAAGCACTGTACAATGCATGTAACCTAGTACGATCGGAAAAGACAAACATGCTCACACAAAATCGAAGTAACCGTTTACAAGAATATTCTGTTGTTTGATCCTATCCGATTAAGATCGGTCGCAGTGCCCAAGCGCACTTAGCATCGACTTTTGGAGTTATATTTTTGTTAATGTCAAATGTAAATGGAAGACTATTATTAATGTTTGCTTCCTTAATTTCCTTCGCCGCCTTTTATGGCTATACAGTAGCATGGTTCACTGTTTCAATGGGATCCACAGACCCGGTAACCGGTAGTCTGGTATCAGTGTAGCAACAAAAAGTATATAATAATACCAATTCAGTTGTAGAAACATAAATCTCTGAACTAAATTGACAGGTCTTAAAATATAGTTTTACTACTCATAATACTCGAATCGTTTTTTTTTCGATTTAACCTATCTACAGCATTATGGTCTATTACTGGGCATAGGCTTCCTCTCTCATGGGAGTGTGGTTAAGCATACCCACCACGCTGTTCCAATGCGGGTAGGTGGGCTTTAAAAATATAATCACATGTTAGTGCTAATAACCGGAATCGACGGCTTAATGAGCTCTCTGTAACGTACCGGTGAGCACCAACGTTATTGCTTAACTCCGTACTAGAACCGAGAATTTTAACTAAAAATATCAATGAAATTCTCAAATCTAGGACCTTGTCATCAGTAGTTGAGCATGCTTACCATTAGATTGGCAAAGCGTATCTAACATTTTAAATCAATGGACAAACCAGTACCTACCTGCCTACTGATTGGAAAAATAAACGATAATAAACTAAAATTAATAAGAAGGTTCTAAATTCGATATTAAGTATTTGAAAGTATCCCACTGGTGGGCGAAGGTCTCCTCATATAAATGTGGGTAAAGCCTTAAGATCGTGAAATTACCGGATTCGATTAGAGTAAAAATATTTGTGCATTTTATTGGGACTTGATTAAACAAAAATCACCTTAAAATAAAGTTGTAATAAAATTATGCGAGAAGATTCTATTGACGCTATTTGTTTAAACTGAATTGGCGATAAAAGTAACTAACTTGTAGATGACCCGACGCTGTTGTATTTAATAAGAACACTGACCTTATCTCCGCCGGATAGCCGGTCCTCTACATAAAATCTACAGGTGAACCTGCTACAGGTGAGCTTTTATATACAAATCAATTAGCATCTGACCTCTAAATAATAAAACAGTAGCGGTCCAAATTTCTCATAACTATCTGTATTGTTTTATTTTTAGCAAAGACAAAATCCTAACTAATATTGTGAATGTAAAGGTGTGTTTGTTTGTTTATCCTTCTTTCAAGCCCTAACCAAGCGATCAATCAACTAGATTCTTGGCACAGAGTTAGTTGAAAGGACGGAATAACCAATCCGGGCATCTAGGGTCGACCACGCCAATTAACTATTTTCAAATAGAAAAACCCAATACTCAGGTATTTCAAAATATTTGGTCCGACCCGGGAATCGAATCAAGCACCTCTGATTCGTAGTTGAACACGTTTACCACTAGATCAATGGAGACTAAACAGACAAGCAACTAAAACTAGTACGTACAGTCATCTTGACTGTACCTAATATTTTTAGTCAGGTTATGAAACATTTTTTTTTATTCGAATACGAGCTATCTCACTTGGTGGTAAGTGATGATGCAATCTAAGATGGTAACGGGCTTACCTGTTAGTGTATACTTATATACGATAAATTCCCAAAATTACCCTTGCTGGAAATCGAACTCGGCAACTCCTACTTAGAACCGCAGCGGCAGGGAGGTCGTCAAAAAAGGTCGCTTACCACTAGATTAGTGGCATAATAAAAAGGTAGGTTATCAACAATCGAAAAATAGCAACCGATTCGGGAGTCCTAAAATTTTATTGGCAAAACATGCTCCGGCGCAGGTGCAGAATAATATGTTGAGGAGGTTGGGGGAGGGGAGTTAGGTGGCGCCCAGTGGCTGGTCCGCCCAACTCTTTGTTTACGTAACGCCCCCACTCATTACGAATGAGCTGTTTCATAATCCGCCAAGAAGGTACCTATACGCTGACAAAAAGTTGCGCAGTCCGAGGCAAAAGAATCATTTAAATTTAAGCCACTCTGTGAATAAGTATTCGTTTGTCGTAGAATATTTATTTATTTTATTTATTTATTATAAATAAAATAAGTAAATATTCTACGACAATACACACATCGCCATCTAGCCCCAAAGTAAGCGTAGCTTGTGTTATGGGTACTGAGATAGCTGATGAATATTTTTTTATGAATATAATACACATAAATACTTATAATATACAGATAAACACCCAGACACTGAAAAACATTTATGTTCATCACACAAACATTTTCCAGATGTGGGAATCGAACCCACGACCTTGGACTCAGAAAGCAGGGTCGCTGCACACTGCGCCACTCGGCCGTCGAAATAAGTAGAATAGAATAGAATAGAATAGAATAGAAAAACTTTATTGCAACACAAGACAATAGGAAAAACACAAGGAAAACAGTAATAGTACATAGTGCGGTGCTAAGGCGGCCTTATCACTAAAAGTGATCTTATAAAGGCAACCTGACCGTACGAAGCGGATAAAAAAGTGGAAAGTGGATGGTGCATAAAGTATGTTACAAAAAACAAAATAAACTTACATGAACATCCATACTATAATAACTACAAAAATGTATCTGAAGCTTTGCTCTGAAGTTGAGCTCTGAATATTGCCGATATTAAAAGCTCAACGTGGCAAAAATTAGCAACACCTATATTTTTAGCGGATCTGAATCGATAAGGCTGCCAAATGCTACTTCACTTGCACTGTTGTAATTCCATTTTTGCTATTTGACTGCATTGCAGAAATGATAATAATTGAGAATAATTTAACAAGCCAAAGACTTATTATATTCTCAGTTTCGCAACTCGAGTTTTTTGTGAAGCTATACTTGTTGGACCAAGCAGTATTAACAAAGCAACACTTCGCGAGACATGATGTTGAATTTTTCATCATTTCCGTATATTTGTGCACGTTATTCACTTCTGAAACTAAATATATATATAATATTATAACTCTTCTTGGGTGGAAGCCCCTTCTTGGGTATAGGCCTCCTCCAGTTTGGTCCAAATATCCGGACATAATTTTGTAACCATAATATAATCTACGTGGGTTCGTATAGGTACAGGGCGCGAACAATTTTACAATGTTTCATTAAAAATCCTCGTATTTCCACTTATTCTACTTATTTATACTACTACTAACTGCGATGAAACAAAGAGATAATATCCCAAACAATTTAAAAAAGGTTTTACCTAGCTAAAAAGAGCGAAACCGGTTCAGTCGGCGGAAATTGTCCAAAAAACACCTTTTCCAATGTCATAAAAAACAAAGTGATAAAATAACAATTTTAGATGTAAAATTGATTCGATTTCTCAATTCATTTTATTAAAGATCCATACTCATAGAGGTTATTAGCAGCATAGCGCACGTGGCCTAAGATTTATGTGGGTGGATAACTGAATGAAACTGACGTCAGCTTTAACATTGCATCCTTCTCAACTCATAAATACACCGTTGCTAGGCACAGTTCTCCTCTTTTAGAGTCTAGACTCACCACACTTCTCGGGCTCGCAAGATTTTTATAACACTAAAGGTTTACCGCGAATCCGTCCGCCAACAACTGCTGCAGTTAATTTATCCCATACAAACTTCGTTGTTGGGAAATATGCATAAAATGAGATATTATGTTTTATAATATGAAATAAAAATGGCATATCTAATCCCAAAATACTGCATAAATCGGTATAATCAAGATAAAGATGTGAAGATTTAGAAAATAAAAATTGAAAATCTGAAAGGAAACGTACATATTAGTCTCGCCCCGTCAGATGTTTTAAATCAAAAAATTTGTATAGATATACCTTCTTCTTCTTCGAATACCATCTTTCAGAGGTTAGCAACCATTAGGGCTAACTGAATTTTATAAACAGCTGCTATAAGCAGTGACTTTGTACTCATGTTAAACTGGCGTAGATTTTTCAGCCAGGAAATTCACTTCGGCCTACGCTTGCCCTTTATCTTACCTTGTATAATGAGTAAGATCAGTTCGTACTTTGGACTTTGCGTAAATATACCTATTTTGAGGAATACCAAGAGCATCTTACTTTATAAAGCAGAATAAATTAAATTGAATTCTAATAATCGGTCAAGGAAGTAGGTTTACGCATATATACTAACCTATTAAAAATAATTGGTTACAAAAAATATTAGGTAGGTAAGTGACACACAACGTGGGCGAACCACTGAACAAAATAGGCGCCAGTGATACGAGTCACATAAATTCACAAAAAAATTGGACTTGTTTTCAAGTATGTACGTACTTTTTCCTTCTTTATACATAAGAGAAAATATAAAGAAATAATATTTTTATTTTTAATTCTATTTTTTATAATAATTAAGAAATTATATGTTGTTGTCCTTGAAAGTTTCAAGGATGAAATGGCCAATAGGCGATTCTCGCTTCAATTTATATACCACGTAATTAGCTCAGCCGTAGTATTGCCCCTTAAAGCAGCGCCCGACCGGGTTCATTTGTGTTCTCAAACCATTCTGGAAGTCATCGAAATTATACCTGAAGTCGTTGATTAAAATGTACACATAAAATTTCATCTAAATGGGTTCAGCCGTTTCTTGATTTCTTTTTTCCGTAAGACCTTCCACTAAGTATAAGAAAACTGAAATGAAGTCGTCTTCAAATATAGGGTAGTGTCCACGGGAAAAATTGATTATTTTTTTATTTAAATAGGTAATGAATAGGTAGATGTTAACCTGCTGCATAAAAAAACCTAAAATAATTTGGGATCACGTCATGCTTGCTCTTGTAAAAAGACTTTTTAAACTTTTTGTATTTTGTGTTGGTAGGTACCTTCTTTCTTTCTTCAGTTACTTACACTATACTAACATGTATTCAAATATACTAACGCGTAACATTTATTACCTGTGCCTATTAACTTAAACTGTCACCATAACAATGCGTTAACGCGTCTTATGCAAATGATGGCACTCCGCGCTTAGGACACTGTAAATATTAATAATAGTGCAGGAAGAAGAGACTTGATAGATGAGATCGCGTGCCACAAGAGCTCTCAGATGAGCAACGCACGAGTCATTTCCGCTGCCAGTTGTTCGACAACCAGTGTCGCAACCGAGAAGAATCGCTGCTAATTTATAATCGTCACTTTCAAAAATACTGACTCACGCATAAACAAAACAAGGTTCAATGCGCGTGTTGGTGGGATTAAAGCCCTATCAGATTAGCGTACTTAAGATAGCGATAGCGAACGATATGTCGCTGCTAATCATAGCCTCTTAATTTACGGTTCAAAAGATTCGATTTAAATCAGATAAGCATGACTCTACTTAATAAAAAGATAGACAGCACGCAACCTTATTATTATGGTAAGATTTGAAATAAGGACAACGTATTGTTTTAAAGATTTAGCGGTAAGTACCAACACCAAAAAGGATTTTTTGAAAATCGTATGTAACCTATATTACTCTTCGTCTTTTCAACAAACTCTATTTCAAACATCATGTCCATTAGTTGCTTGGTTGGGGCGTGGTGGTAGGTAAACATAACACACTTCAATTCACAAATTCGTAAGGCTCCGCCGCTGCGGCGTGCGCTTCTATGCACGCGGCATGCGATGTTCGACGATGTGAAAGGGCTCTTAAAAGTTACGTAATAATAATATGTAGATTTGCGTAACTTTTTGGCTCCACCGTACACTAATTTATAGCCGATAATTAGGTGGCGCCTCTGCATTTTGACAGTTTACATGAGCATAAGTTTCATGTTTTATTGGGGTCACCACATTCAATTACTTTATGACTGTAATTTACGTTTATTATTTTGTAACGTTAAAACTATAGAGATTAATTCTCATTCTTATATTTTTGGGTTAAACGTTAGTACCTATATCTCACATGCCATTGAGATAGTTGTTGTAGAAACAAAGAGGCTTAAAATATTTTTTATGTTCTCTTATTCTTTTTTTTCTAGCCTTTTTTTTGTATTTTGAGATGTTTTATAGTAGGTATGGCTTCGAAGGAACAAATTGAAATTTTAATTTGCATGAACTGCCAATCATCGTATACACGAGATCAATCAGTTACAGATAAGAAGACTTAAGTTTACTGGATGCGCAATGTGGGCCGTTTTTCGGTTTTTCTACAGAGTATAAAATACTTCAATGCCACACGCATAACATAACAATTTTATTCATGCCAGAAACATAACAATTTTATTCACCATCGTCAATCTATCTACCACAGAAAACGAGATCCCAAGTACATTCGCACCCTTCCGACATCTGTGTTACTTGCCAAGCTTGTTCTCTATTCTATTCCCAAACCTAGTTCTCATAATTGCTTTCTATCAGGGAACATAATTGTCAAGCATAAGGTATCCCACCTAGGTATCCCATATTTAATGGTCAGAGCGATGTACTCTTGTACCAAGGTTGTCCTACACCGCATAACTCATTGCTTTTTACTATAAAAATATATTTACGTAGTTAAAATTGTTGATTGTTTTTGTTGCATATTTTTCACTTTTAGAGACAAAATCTTTACAATGACGGAGATAAAAACGCATAGATAAGTGTGGGCACACCTTCTAAGCAATCATCACCACGAGCTCAAATATTTAACAGACAATAAACAAAAAGGAACTACGTCAATACGCCCACTTAATTGCAGTATTATTGTAACTTATATAGAACCAGTTCTCATCAAACGCTGGACACTTGACACAAACCAAACACGCAACGGCGCCATTCTCGAACTGTTTAAGTACTACCTATTGGTACCTACCTAATTTATGCCTTGACAACTCTTTAATTTATGTGATATTTGCTTATTAAACTATTTATTTAGTTATTTTAATGTGGCACGTAACGTGTTGCTACATTTTATGTGCTTCCCTCGTGAGCTGTCTAGGCATATGTAAAGTCATTACTATAAGCTTTTAGCGAAGTATCAGCGCATAGGTAAGGACATCGAAGGGTTTCATTTGTTGAACAGATAGTGACAAACAACAGTTCGTTGTTATGATGATGATGATGATATGAAGCATCCAGTTCACAATTTCACTTAAAATATAAAAGAAGGTAAGTAACCAAAACGGTTTCTAATTTGCATACATCATTTTTACCGTTAGTTTTTGGTTTATTTATTTTGTCCGTATTTAATTTTCTTGGTTGAATTATTTTGATGTAAATATATTACAACCACACAGCATAGGGCCAGCGTGGTGGACGCGGATCTCATTATGGAAAGAGACCCGTGCAAGTTAGTGGCCCGGTACAGGTTGATATGGTGATGATTATGAATGTATTTTCAATTTATATCTACCCATAAATTTTCAATGTACCTAGATATCACTTCAGATCGCTGCGATATACTCGTATAACTGTGTAGGTTTTATGATCAAGAATAGGTTAATACATAACTAAATATGCTTGATTAAATAAATAATGTATCGGTTTTACCTATTTCCTAAACTAAATGTTAAGAAGTAAGGACAGAAGCAGATAAGTGATTTACTCACTCAGTCAGTGAAATTCTTATACCTACATACGATATTTGGTTGACAAAGATTCGATAACTCATAACTATCTATATTGAATAAATATTATTAACGTGCGATCATAAGTTAACCCAAAAAATATATATAAATTGTAATTTTATCGGTTAACATTTGAATAATTCCCTAAAGTATTAAAATATTAAATTAAACTCACCGCGTATATTAAAATATCAATATTTTCTAATTAAACACAGTTATGATAGACATGTAAAAATTGACTTTCAAATATAATTTACATTTAAAATTAACTTCTCGAATATTGAAGAGGTAACTGTGCTCAATAATACGCAGCACGTGGCACTCCCAAGTCCCAAGTCAGTATGCAAATTATCTATGCATGTGTAGATATACATCGGACACAACCGGTGCTCGCACACTACAAAATCCAGCCTCCATTCATAAAAGCAAGGCACTATCTAGCTATGAATTAATCGCAACATTTGAATATGTTTATTCTTACAAAGGAAGCGGCCATTCAGAAAAAAAACTCGCCATGAAAACAGGTTTGGCACGTGTCAATGAACGACGCGCGACGGGAATATTTGGACGCCATCGCAGCGAGGTTGTCGGGTTAGATGATTGAAACGGTTTAATAGACTATCGTTCAAATCTTATTTCGAGGCAATTAATGGTTTCCGATGACAAACATTAATGATCTTGTATAATTTAGTAATTCCGCCTCGATCTACTCGAGCTTTTATCTACAAATCAATTTGCAGAAGGAGGTTATATATGTTTTTGTTAATACGTTATCTTGAACACCATAACAATCTTGGCGATCTTTCTTTTGATGGCGTATATTTTAGAATACAATTTTTACTCCTATATCCGTGGTCACAGGTCAAAGGTTGCCAAAATGTGGGTGTTTTTACTATCGGTGGCGCTAGAACCTTTATTTATTTTATAAGAGGAATGTGCCCAGCCATATGGGGTATTTATAAGCTAATTTTGATGACTAGTGATTAAAAGTGAAGTGCAATTTGGAGTCAATAGTTGCAATTGTTTTTAAATATGGATGAAGCTTTTGCGATCATAATATTATTTATATTGTCTTTTTCACGTTTTTTTCACCATCCGTCCCAAAAGACAATGCAATTTACAAGACGGCTTAAAACTTCTTACAATATTTCAAGTGCATTGCTATAAATTAATGTATTTTAGGCTTACGTTTTATTTCATCTAATTAAAAACCTGAGGTTCCACTGTGTTTAGTCTAAAACTTGCATAAGGTCTGTTGACTAATCTGTAAGAGCACTTTCAGAGTTATATACTTTTGTTTCATATCATCGAAAACTTAAAGAAGAAATACTTTGTCTTGAAAAAAGATTACAACAAAAGCTGTGTTTAAAGAGCAAAGTGCTAACGTAACCATTCAAGTGATTCTATTAGCACATTTACGTCATTGTTTTTTACTTATGTAATAATATGTGCACATACACCCATAAGGTAAAGAAATCCTTACCTTTTTGTGCACGTGTATTCCAAAGTCATTAGTGCGAGATACATTAATGAAACAGGTAAATCGAGAAAGTGGATTAAACTAAAGCAGCGTTTTGCAATATGGGATGTGTACACGTGTTAATCAACTCTAAGTAAAGTCTTTGGATTACTCTCACGGCACACAAAAATTGAGTATAAATAAATACCTTAAGCGAGTGCTTTTTTATTTAGTAAAAGTACCTTGAGAGCGATGATGATGATGATGTAGCAGAGCTTTTTGTTCGTTGAGTTCGTCCGGGGACGTTCTCCTTGTATGCCCTGTGAAGTTTTGCTCTTTTTATAGGCGATGGTTTTCAATTTACCATCAGGTGGGCTTCCTGCTTGGTCTGCTTCTTCTTTTCCTTTTTCCCATACTATTTGGGGTTACAACAACATGGCTTCTTCTTCATCACTTCTTTTAGCCAGCACGCCATTTCCCTCTCCTTCTACACGCATATCCTCTTTCACACAATCCATCTCGACTTTGGTCTTCCCCTACTCTTTGCTCTTTCACACACACATACGAACATTAAGCTTATAATTTGCTACTACCAGAGAAAATTGTTCAAGCCTGCACAGTGCAATTTATAATATCTTTAATCTTAATACACGACATAAACTGATCTTTCAAAATGTGCGGAGTATCCATTCCCAAATGTGCTGAGCCCCTTAGCAAATGTTTTCACTCAGCTAGTTAATTGTGTAATCATGCAATTCCGCACAGTAACAACTCGGCTACCCTTTTGAAAGTCCACTAATCCGCACTAAATCAGCGTTGTGGACTACGGCTTCAACCCTTCTCATTGTGGGAGGAGAACTCTGCCCAGTCGTGGGCGGAAATGGGTTGATATGATGATGATGACGATCCCATTTGGAGAACCGAGCTCGAGCTCCGTCACACCCCTAACTTTTCTGAGCTATTTGCGTTTTTTCTATCTTAGCAATTAAATATCACTTGCTCTAACAGTGAAAGAAATTAACATGAGGAAACCCGAAATAAATAATTTCTAATGTTAGTAATAATAACCGAGATAATAGCTAAGTTCGGGCTCGTACTTAAATTTTTTTTTCAGACAAACCCAATACACATTTTTGCCCCGAAATCCCCGAAATCGAACCCTGTGATCCAGAGTTGAACATGCATAATATGACTATATCCTATAATATTACTGAATTATAATATCAAAAGTTTCATAAAATTAGATAGAGCTAAAATTTTGGATATGCAATGCATAACAGAGCATGAATGAAAGTTGGCGACCTCCAATCTGCACGTAGGCGGCTGTTGCAAGCAGTTCAGTCTCAGTTCTGTGGATGCGATCCATTCACAAAACTTTACGTGTGGGTGTATGCTTCATATCACACATTAATAAAACAAACATGTTTTAGCGCGTGTCTCGAAGAAGCCAAGGTAAGAACCTTGATACTATAATTGAGCTATAAAAAATTGTATTGATTGCATACAATTAATGTATGAAACCCTGTGTACTTACCTATAATGTGTAGGTTTGTCTGTGTACCTGTACAACAAATAAATCTAAACCTTGGTTTGGTATGGGGACATAATCTAGTCGATCACCCCTAATTGGATCAATGATTGATGTAATCAAAGTTAAATTAGTAATAAAATATCTTAAGCAAGCTTTTTTTATCGTTGATGTAATCCTAAATATCATAATAAGATTTTTCTATAAGCTTACAGATTATAAAACATCTAAAGTAATTTGTTAAGAGTTATGACCTCAGATTCCATAACAAAATCCATGATAAGGCTTACAAAGGCTCACCTAACGACGAGGCTCACAAAACCAGGTGATAATAACCGAGACCGACAGTTTAATGTGGCAGTTTTGAAACACTGTCGTCATCATTAACAATGTAACAATATTTATAGATTGCTCGTGGCAAGCAGTTAGCAATTAGGTGCCAGCTCTAGGTGCAAGTTACGAAGCTTGCATTACATTCTAGCCTACATACATTTTAAGTAGAAAAACCGACCCGCAATAGAGATTGTACTCGATGATCTGGTGTTGCTAGCCACCGACAGTTAGTTACACGATAACCATCTCACGATAACCAGGGCTTCTTTATGGGGCACCTCACGTTCATATTTACAAACAGATGGACATCTATAATATAGCTAAGCCAATTTAGCTTTGCAGCCAACGATGTTAGGCTGAGTGCTCACTGTGATTTGTTTACTTAAAACAGACAAAAATAGTCGTAGTATATCTATTTATTTTTATTTATTTATCAACTTTATTTATCTAGCAGATGATAATATGGTATGGACCCACTAGATGGTAAGTTGGAAGTCATCGCCTATAAATCTATCAACACTTTGTCAGAGCATTCTCCCCCCGATGTCGTCGAGCCCTGGGGCTCTTCTCATGGCGAGCTTTCGCGCTCGCCCCACTCCCCCGGTGACGCCGTAGCAACCCCTCAGGTGGTTAGCGGCAAGTGTCCATCCGAAAATCGAAAAAATTGTCAGAGCATGCAAGGAACACGTCCTACAATTTGCCATAGTTGTTAATCGTCATCCCATGTAAGTACACCTGCAACCACGCCCTTCCGACCAGATAACAGCAATGCTACATGGTGGCAGTACTTCCCCAGACGAGCTTAGTTGTAAAAAGCTCTAATAGTGGTAAATCTCAGAACTAAACTATTATTTTTTTTATTTGTCAACTTAAGAGTAAAACAATTAACGACAACTAGGTCACTCACCTCATCTCAAACCACGCAGAGTTTATGTGACAAGGTGTAGATTAATGATATTCATTTTAAAAACAATTTATTTTTTAATTTAATTTGCAATCACAACCCTACCAGTAGTCAGTACACAACATAGCAAGTTTATGATTACAACTTGTACATTATTACATTGCAAACTAAATCGTCGGGTTTTAAATCATTGCCATCCTTTTCACTATGTTATATGCCATATCAAAATATGTTGCGTGGTTGAGGTTGCACAAACAGATAATCATGCAGACGCGAAATTTGACGTCATATTAGAGCATGTAAAGAAGTCACGATGTATTCACAGCCTAAGTCCGCACAAGGAACTGAATGGACTGGACGTGGTAATAAGACGGAATTATGAAATTTTATAGCGCCGCTTACCTTCGATGTCACGATCACGACCAAAAGCAGATATATGCTCATAATAATAAGGCTTAAGTTAAACCACAAAGTCGCCAAATAGGTCACCAGCAAGTAGCATTTTAGCATAGACAAGTAGCATTATTGCATTTAATTTCAGAATTTTCTCTGGTCTGGTTTGGTGAAAGGCTTCGGCTGTGGCTAGTTACCACCCTAGTGACAAAGATGTGCAGCTGAGTGATTAAGCCTACTGGTATGATGTCGCGTAGTAACCGGGGTTTAATATAACTGTCATATCCCCTTACGCGCTTAGCTCGCTACCAGCTTAGACTGCACAATCACGACAAAGTGACATTGCAGTCAAGGACTAACTTGTAGTAGAATAAAAAGATGGCATACTGGCTCCAGAAGCCAAAAACTTTACTTTTCTGTTGTATTGCCTTTATTTAAGACTTCAAATGTCTAGATGTTAGCCGATGACAATAAATTTAATAGCTGTTTAATATTTCTACATACCAAAGCTGACACCCACTGTGCTTTGAATGCACTGTCCTGTATGAAAGCTTAAGAATAATATTGGAACTGCTCTCAACCCAACGCTTGCTTTTTCCTAATAATTTTGTAAAAAATCTCGTTCTTCTCTTTCCTTCAAACGTTGTCTGGAAGTGATCGTTTAGGTTTGTGTATTCTATTATTCATTGTCTATTCTTAGTCTTCTGTGTATGTATATACTTTGTATAAAATGTCTGTGAGCAATAAAGTTTTTAAAGAAACAAACAATACAGTATCGAGGCAGTTCCAAGTCCCAACGTCATAATGAACTGTTATTATATTGGATTCTAAGATCGATTATTTATTGTCAAAGGTCCCTGACCTTTTCGAATAATAAACCCACAGAATGCACATACAGAAGGACTGACAAAATGACTTAAACCGCATTACTTTCATCTCTTTGTTGCAGTAAGCAAACTATAAAATCGACAGTGTAACTAAACTCAGCCAATTAGATTATTGCAAGATGATTGGCAATTGGGATTGTTATTGATCTGAGTGGAAACTACACTATGCTTTTGGATGCATAACGTTATAGTATGAAGATACTCAAGAACATGATGCTAATTCTATTTAAGTTTAATTGTGTAATAAAAGTGTAATTCGTTCTTATAAAGATTTGAAATTCAAAAACAGAATTTTTGCATTTCTATAAAAAGTTGTGGATTCATTCCGAGATGAAGCCAACTAAGCGCTCAAAATAGCTCTTAATGAATTGGCAGTATGAGATGTAGGCGTTTTAAGCCTTAACGTTCCCTTTAAGCATCGTTCATTCAAGTGGAAGATGTTTTATAAATTTCATACAGAGTGTTTTTTTTCAAGAAATTATTTTAATAAACTTAAGAATTTAAAATATAATTATATATTATATATAGCAATTATATGAGTATGATCAAACATTATGATATATTAATTCCATGCAACAAGACTGACTGAAAAATAAATATATTGAGTTAAGAATTGAAGATATTGTGGCCTCATGAGCGTATAACTACACCGGCAACCACGCTCTTGGGAGTAGAACACAGCGTTGCTGGTTGGTGGCAAAAAAAAGCAAGACGGCAGTACTGCCTAGAACGAGCTCTATCACAAAAAGATCTACTAAGCTAAGGAAACGAGGAAATTTCTTAAACGCGGACGATTAATACAGTTAACTTCCTACTTTCAGTCTTGGTTAAGGTAAATAAATAAGAGTACATGAGGCATAACGCCCCGCTTACGGTACTTATCGTGTATAAATGAAATTAATATGATAATAGGGTCTAAATACTTTAACAATAACAAACACGTGTTGTTTTTTTTACGTGCCTCGTGTTTACAATATAACTCAAGATATTACAAAAAGTGGCACCTCGTGCATTAATAATTCATCGAAAATTTTATACGTTTCGTTTAAATTATTTATTATATCACAATCAATAATAGTAATTATATGATAAATGGTTATTTGAACAATGCTTACTATGGTTTCAATTATTGGGGTTTTCTTTACCTCCTGTGATTGTTACTAAAAGTAGAAATAGAATTATAAATTTCATACTTCGGATTTTTTATGCTATTTGAATTTTATGTCATATTTATTTATTGATAAGGCTGAAGTCAAATATTAATCGAAGTCAAAATATTAACAATCGATAAACTTAATATTAATTAACCATAATTTAATAATATTCCCTCAATCTTAGGATATTCAAACGTTACCACATTTCGGTTTCCTATAAATGGTTCGTTCACAAAACGGTTAAAAAATATAATGTTTTAACCGATTTACTAACCAAAATTTACTGATAATTTACACTGGTTCGGAGCCCTGAGAAGGACAAAATAACAAACACACCTTCAGACTTATTAAAGTAAGTAAGCAAAATTAAAGTAAGTAAAAAAAACTACAACAAAATTGTGTTATGAGTGTATATTTATAAGAATAAATAATATTTACAGCCTTACAGCCACATACAAATTTAAAGATAGTATAAGTAATCAAGATTAGCTTTACGATGAACGTTAATAAATAAAACCAGATTATCCTCGGACCGATCTAATCAGATCTTGTTTATATTACGAAAGATTTCTAGGATGACGTGAAGAAAACTTAAAACTCCTTATTTATAATAAACGATATGTGTGATACATTTTTGTTTATTTTGTTATAACATTAAATTACTCATGTTTTCAGTGCGTTTAAAAACTCTGTTAACAATAAGCAGAAAAGTTTATCTTTTATCAAGTCAAATGAGAAAACTTCAATGTATTCACACCACCAAATTTATTGCGTTGTCTTTATATAATTGCATTCTTCCCTTTCAACTAATATTAAGGATGTTACATTCAATATAGATATTAACTTTATTCCGCGTAACCCTTAAGAACTTAGTCTTTTTTTCCCATTTTTCATTTAAAAGAACCTTCGTATCAACTTAAGTGCACTCCTTAAATTGAATATTTCACAAGTCTGTACACCAGAGACGTTGCAGTGTAATTAAAAATATATATTCGTGTACTAAGTCGTGCTCTGGTCGTATCGCTATCGTATTGTGAGAAATGCCTTGCATCTTATCTCAATTTAAACTATAACATATAGGACCTCCTTGTTACGCTATTTATTATTTACTAATCACTTATCTAACCCGCTCCTTACGTACGACAGATCTTGTTAGCTTGATTCCCGTGGAATATTTCCCATTTGTGTTACCTATGATTGTTTTTGCATGCAAATTGCAAGTTGTAAATATATCGCCGACTGTCCGATTAGCTATCGCCAGGTTTCCATTTATCGCAATAACATTTTGTGCCAATATGGTATCAATTTTAATGTGATTTACTTATTTGGTTGTAATTGTTTATTGTGCAGCGTGTATTTTATTAATACAGATAGATTATTGCTTTTCGATGTCTGCCATGGAGTTAAGATTTGTCACTTTTGCTTCAATTGTTATGAATTAGTGTTACGTACCTAATAGTAATTTATTATTAACGTTCGTAGCAGCGTTGATTGTAGTTTTCTTCGCGGTTTTGTATTTCCTTTGTGGTAAAAGAAAACTTTTTAAAATTCGGTTTGGAATATAATAAGGGCACTAATTTGTTGTAGAGAAACAATTTAATTTTTAAAAATATATTTATTTTCTATACAAAAGGAAAAACGGAAAAAATCTTAATTTTAATTACACCATTCGTTTGTTATAATACTATTGATTTTTTTAAACAACATCTCCAAAAAGTAAAGAAAAGTCATGCCCTTCATCACCGACGTTTGCAAATCAAAAATATCACCTAAAAGTGATTAGCAACTTAGTCATGTTTAATCTATTTTCTGATATTATTTAACCTAATTACTATTCAAACATTTTATTCAAAGCTATCAGCTATTCAGTACCCATAACACAAGCTACGCTTACTTTGGGGCTAGATGGCGATGTGTGTATTGTCGTAGTATATTTATTTATTTATATTTATTTAAAGGTATAGAACAATCTCAGAAACTTGAGACCAGCGAAAATAAACCAAAGAATTCGAACATAATCAAATCTACCGATTCCTATTTTATCTTTTTGGTTTACTAGTAGATATCTAATAATGCTTAATGAATATTTATTATTAGAAATAATTGAAAAATAATTACGGTATCCTTTGTTATTGAAAGAGATTTGCGTTATTTAATGGTCCTTAAATCAAGAGAATACAGAGGATTATGCCTCTTTTGCTTTATTTGGCGTCTTCACAATAGCTCATCTCAGATCGTAACCATAATTTTTTATGTTACGTGATTTAAGATCGCATTACTTATAAAAGTTATGGGGCCTAACGTAAATTTCTAAAATTATTTATGCATTAAGTACTGAATCTATGCAATAAATATGAATTCTGGATCATAAATGCTTAGTATAGAATCAGTCGAAAACAATTACGACATTGCTATCCGCCCATTTAAATGGTATCAGTAAATCTGTGGATTAAAATTCAATAACCTTTTACCTCCAAGCAAAACTGACTATGAAATAACGGTGAGACAATTTACCGACGAAAGCCTTTTATAAGAAACGTAACGTCTAAAATAAATAACAATTTAAGTAAGTTTTATTTTAAAGAATTTACTTTAGACGACACGATGACACTCAACATGTATGGAAATTACTTCCTTTTCCCGCAAAAAATTAATCATTTTCGTTTAACTACGTCCAATTATCGTTATTACTTCACAAATATGTACATCTTTGAACGAATAAATATTAAAAAATTATGTAGGAGCTTAATTTTTTTTTTTTGGCATAGTTAACCTTGATTCCTTTGATTTTAAATGTTGAAACAGCTGCTATTATGGTTGTCACCGCGTACCTATCATTTTATGAAACTTTCTGAAAACTTGCAGAAATAAAGTTTTCAGTATCATGAATATGTACTGAACCTACCGTTATATCCAATCAAAAATAATTAAGTTTTATACATATTTAATGAATGACAAGTTAGCACTTATCTTTGGGCCCTTTTAAGTCTCATCATTCAATTTGTTCCCGAGCCCCCCAACAGTAGGATAAAATTTACTGAGCTAGGAAAAAATTTTTTCAGCAACTCGTGTCAAGCACATTTCTCAAACGCTTGAAATTAAAAATGAGTATCCTCAGTCGAGACAATACGGAATCGATCTGGTGGTGCCATGTCTTAGAACCATCCATAATCACACCGAGATACTTGGTGCTTAATAAACGCTCTAGTAGTGGATACTCACAGACATTGTCAAGACTGGGGTGAAGAAGAAGATGCTTGTGAGGATGAGAAAGAAGCAAGGTGTAATAAATTTTGTTTTAGAAATGATGAGCGTTAGGTTAATTGCTACAGAGTAAGCACAGTCATGTGGTCTAAAGAAGCCGTTAAGACAAAGCAATACCATAGTATGTAAGAGGTAATGCGAAGCGCGGAAGGACATAGCTGGAGTAGTAAGTGACCTAAATTACCTATAACACATTAACCCTAATTACACATTAACCACGCGATCAACTAGCGTCGAAATACTGTATCTCTTCATTAAACTGTGATACTTAGGTAAGTCTCCACTGTCACGTAATGCAATCGTTTAATGGACGCTTTTAAAACTAGGATACGTTCTAAGTGATATAAAATATCAAACAAGAAGCTCCTATGTGGCAATGACACAACCGCGTCGTTAATGCATCAAAAGTGTAAAGTTGCAAACTTATTCATTTAACGAGTGTTAAGTCGCTGGTAGGTACATAGGCAATGCTAAGAATAATGGCAAGTTTAAAGAGGTTCTAATGACTACTAGGAAAAACAAATAATATTAATAATAACGATATTCAGCACCATCGCTACCGTCACCACTAATGAAAACGACACAAAAGAATATCTCAGTAATATACGTGTAATATATTAAACTGGAGTAAACTTCTCATTTCCCCCTCTTGTCGTGTCTTGTTGGGTGGACAAGTAGGTACCTACTACCCTTACTATGGGTAGAATCGTTGTATAAAATCTTTGTCTCCTGCCTAGGCTAGCCGTACAGCATATTGTGTACCACGGGCTTTAAACGTGTGTTATTCAATCAATAGTTGCGAGATGCGCGTCGCCGTCTGTGAATGAGGCTCCGTGAATCACCGACGCCATTCATGCCCATGCGCCGCCCCCGCGAGCACGCGCCGTACAAACGCATTATTTGCGAGTACCAACCGTATTGTTTCAATGGCGCTATGCCTCTCACTTCCTGCTTATAATGATACTCATCGTTTATCTTACGTTTAATAAGGCCCTGTATCTATAAAGAAGCGTAATCTTAACTGAGCGTTTTGTGGCGTAATTGACAGCACTTTACACAAGTACTGCCAATCTTTACGGCCGATTGGCCGAGTCCAAGTCCAAGGCCGTGGGTTCGATTCCCACTACTGGAAAATGTTTGTGTGAGTAGCATGAATGTTTTTCCGTGTCTGGGTGTTTATATGTATGTTTTAAGTATTTATATAAAAAATATTCATCAGTCATCTTAGTACCCATAACACAAGCTACGCTTAAATTGATGGCGATGTGTGTATTGTCTTAGTATATTAATTTATTTATTATTATTATTTATTTACTTCGTAAACTGTTTTAAATTATCATCAGCATTACACCAACCAATGAACTTCCACTGCTTTTAGAAAAAGCATTTTTTTCTTCAAGGTTGTAGAAAAATATTATTTTACATACAGATAATTTAAGTCTAACAATTTGTATGTAGTGGCGGACATCCGCCAATATAATTTAATTAGGAATTACTGTATATGTAAAATAACTAACTAATGAAAGAATTAACCTTAGTTAACAATCAAAAGTAAGAACGACCTCCCTGACGTAGTGTTGAGCATTTTTATCTTATAAGCGGAAGGTCCAGTTTCGATACCCAGCGGGGAAAAGTCTGGTGGGAGTCTAAGGCTTGTTACCACCCTACCGACAAAGAAACAAACGTCTGGGTTTAATTTAACTGTCATATCCCTGACAGATAGCCCGCTACCATGTTATATAAAATAAAATAAATGAGCTTTATACTTTAACGAATTTATTTTTTACTTTAACGAAATATAAATTTAATACCTGTTACCTGCCCAATTAAACACAACCCAAACTCTCTATTCCTTGGTCGTTCTTACCTGTATAAAGGACATGCATAGAAGAACTTCCAGCTTTAATTAAATAACGAAGGTCTGGCCGTTCTAGGCTCTTAGGCTATTAGACTGGATCAGTAGGTACTTCGCACTTAGTGGGATTGCAGTCAATGGCTAACTTGTACTTAGAGGAAAAAGAATAAAAAATTTCCTTAGAAAATTAAGGTTAGTGGCGAATCCGTATAGTTCTGTATGAAAGTTCTACTTTATGCTATTTCAATATTTCAAATTAGAGACTAATTGTATCGGTGTTGCGCAAACCGTTACGCGATTAGCTAAAATTATAAGCCAGTCATTGGAAATCAAAATCAAAATCGTTAACCCTATTTAGATAATTGAGGATCGTGAAATTTTAGATTAGCGGTTAATACTTAATATCTTTTCGTAGAGTTGAATAAACTTCGAGTGACCCTTACTCAGTAAGGTAGAATGAATTATACCTTCCGCCTTCTCTATTGAGAATTAGGGATATAGAGCTTAGACACATTAAACTACGCCAAAGCGGGTTGGTGGGCTCTTATTTACTTTTTTTATGTAAATATAAACCATGAAAATGTAAATGTTGGTTAGTGGGAATCCATAACAAAGTTACAAATAATAATAATAATAATCATTTAATTCAGACGTTTCCATCCATAGATTGTTAGTATATTAGTAACAATTTTTCCTTAACCACTAAGTTAGTATTGATTAGTTTAAATAATAAAAATAAATAAAAAAATAAACAACATTACACTCGCCCGATTGCTACTCTCACACAGTGGCACAGTATATGGCAGTCGAATTTAGCAGCAATTACCTTTAAAGTGCCGTAGTCGCTGGTACGTAAACGCTGTAGGAGAGAGGCTGCTTTGTTACGCATTATGGTAAAACTGCATATTAGCGACACGTCCTACGAATTACCGCCCTATTTCCATCAATCTGAGGTGTAGGTTTTAAACCTCATATTCCTGCAATCACACCGGCAACTACAGCCTTAAGACCGGAACACAGCAATGCCGTGGCGGCAGTATACATATTCCCCGTCACAAAAAGCTCAACTACTACTAAAATACTGAAAAACTGTTACATCGACCTCGACACGACCTCGGTGGGCTAGCATATTAGACTACGGATCGCAAGACCTTAGGATTCGAATCTGTATAAATTTGCATTTTGCATTTAGTGGCGCTCGTTTAATTTATATTTTTCATATTTTACAGAGCATGCAGAGCAGAGTATATAAATAAATAAATATACTACGACAATACACCCATCCGCCATGTAGCCCCAAAGTAAGCGTAGCTTGTGTTTTGGGTACTAAGATGACTGATGAATATACTTATAATATTCCGTATATCGTAAACACGCAGACACTGAAAAACATTCATGTTCATCACATAAACATTTTCCAGTTGTGGGAATCGAACCCACGGCCTTGGACTCAGAAAGCAGGGTCGCTGCCGACTGCTCCAGTCGGCCGTCAAATCTTAGCTTCGATTTCTCGGTTACAAACGTTTATAAGGTATTTGATTGGTACTCTATAAGGCACGCGGGTGGACAAAGCCATAAAAATGATAATTTAATATTAATTAACAGACAATACAAAAAACGTCTACCTTGATCTCTAGTTCGAGGACGAGTTAGTAAATTGAGATATATAATTATATTCGTAGGTGGGATGTAGACTTAAGATGTTGGGTAATTCAAAATAAGGTTTAAACAACTTTCGTTATATTAAAGGTAATAATTCAGAAGTTCTTCACCAAGAAAAAAAGATTTTTGGTTAACTTTCTTTGGTTAAATAAAAGTACCAGAAAACTCTCGGCATAATAATAATATTTATTTTTTTGCCAAATTGTAGGTACATAACGAGTTAATATTTAATTAAACAGTCCCTTCACAATTGAATGTCACAGACTGTGCAAATGTTTAAAAAAAATATATATATTATAATTAAAAGAAAAATATTACAACATCTACTTTAACCTATCATTAAAAGTAACAAATTTTGTTCTACGATTTTTTTATGGTTTTTAGGTCTTTGTTTTTATTCGTCTCACTAGATATAATTTAAGTGTGTCTTGCACTATAGCAGTATAATCGAATTTGGGTTTCATGCTACACATTACCTTATGTTCGCTTTATTTTGTATTATTTTTAATTTACTGTGTAACTGTTGAATTGAATAAGCTTATTTTTGTTCGATATTTTATTATTTAATACAAAAAAAAATCATGTTATTTTCTGTAAAGTGACATTACACTGTGGAGCCCATGGGATGAGCAACGTCGCGTAGTCGGGACAGTGACCGCACAATAAAATCGTGGTTCCCCATGCTGATGCACGATAGTCGATGTTACATTAAAGAGTGGTAAAAATTAGAGTATCTATATAAAATATTATTAGACTAATTAGAGTATCTATATAAATTAGAGTATCTATATATATTTAGCATTTCACAAACTCTTGATTAAAAAAATCTTAGAACAAAAGTTGTTAGTTTTGTTTGGAACAACTACAGGCCAAGAACATTCTGGTGTTTTTTATTTACTAAACTAAACTTACTTTGACATTTAACGTCAATTTGTAGCAATGCTTCGTATAAATTAATTATAATTTGGAAATAAAAGAAAAAATCTTCAATTTGGTTGCATTATATTTCTATCTAACGAAGACGCCCACATAGGAATATCATGACAAAACTATACCAGATAATGAGCTCTTTAAGAACTCTAAAGCAAGCAATATCACTTTGAAAGTTCATATCAATAACGAGATTGCTTTTGCGATTTATGTAACTACAAAAATTATGTAATTTAGTCGGATATTTAATCCGAGCTTTTAATGGATTTTACGGACTATATTCATACTTCTATGTGCTGCTAAATTAAAATTATCAACCGATATTCTTAATTATGCAGATTTATTGAATAGTTTTTATAGCACGTTTATTTGTTACCGTACATTTTCCTGGTTTTCATAACATTATATTTTCTCTTATTTATTATAAAATGCATGTATTTACCAATGCATTTAAACTAATTTACTATCATGACGGCCGACTGGCGCTGTGGGCAGCGACCCTGCTTTCTGAGTCCTAGGCCGTGGGTTCGATTCCCACAACTGGAAAATGTTTGTGTGATGAACATGATTGTTTTTCAGTGTCTGGGTGTCTATCTATATATTATAAGTATTTATATGTATTATATTCATAAAAATATTCAACAGCTATCTCAGTACCCATAACACAAGCTACGCTTACTTTGGGGCTTGATGGCGATGTGTGTATTGTCGTAGTATATTTATTTTATTTATTCTTATCAACCCATGATTGCCAGGCACGGCACGGGTCTCCTCTCATAGTGAAAAGGCTTTAGGCAATAGTCCACCACGCTGGCCAAGTGCGGATTGGTAGACTTTAGAACATTTCGTTTACATTAAAAGACGCACATAATTCCGAAAAATTTAAGGTGCCTCGGATCGAACTCGGTTCCTCCGTAAAGGAAATCCTGCGCGAAATATGCTTAGGTGATAAACGGTAAACGTTAAATGTGGTAAAGATTTCTCTTTACTTATGAATAGTAATTTTAAACAATATGTTAATTACAGTAGAGGATTTGTCTCAAATTGAACATTTTCATTAATAAAGTTGATTTATTTATAGAGACACCCAATTTACCTTAGGAAATGTAAACCGCAGTGCGGCGCGCGTTCAAACTGGTGTTGCCACTTAACTTGTTGCTTTACCGAGTGTCTCGCTGGAAAGTTTTAACGATTTTTAATGAATTTAAATGTGTTCTTAATTATAAACTGGTTCAGGTGCGTTCACCTGCATCCAGCTCCCGGGCCTGTTACGCGCTCTAATATGTTTGAAATATCTGAACAAAAAGTAAACGTTAACGGATTTAAAAGGAAACATTTGTCCGCGAATATACCTTTTGATGTATCTTTGCATATAATTTACTCAATGTCGGCAAGTTACGAGTATGTGGTTTTTATCACTAGTACAGAAAACTTCATCATTTCTTTCAGTCACAAGACGTCCACTGCAGGATATTTTACTGCTAAGCCGATCTAAAATAAGCAATATTTGAAATGTTTTAGATAGATTAACTACCTTGTGGAGTCCTGAGGAGCTGGAAAGCCTATCCAGAGCTGGCAATCACAGTGTCGTTAAACCCTCCTAGCTTACGGTAAGTAAATAACACATTTTAAATATTGCCTGCATACTCGAGATCGGATGAATTAAAAGACTTGCATTACGTCTTAATATTGCAACGTGAAAAAATCACCTATCACCATTCCGCATCGGAGTAGTGTGGTGGGTCAATGCTGTCTGTGTCCAGCAGTGGACCACTGATAGTCTAATGATAATGAATAAAAATTCAAGCTGCATTTATAGTAATGACAAAGTCATGAACAAGCTACGTAAGTACCCATAATTAAGATACGGTTATCTATATACATGGTGTATTTGATACACGGTAGGAGTAAGAGAAAACTTATGAATTTAAAATCATTTCCGTCGCATAATAATTGACAGTGCATATTATTAAAGTATTAATTAAAGTGTACAGAAATTGGAAGTGGGTAAGTTAGGTAAGTAATCGATAACGTAACATGAATCCAAGTTAAATTGGATCGTTACGTGAGTAGGTTCTACGTAAACATATAACCGGTTCTAATTATAGATACTCTCTTTTCGAAAATACAATAACAAGCGGAGTGTTCTTTTAACAATGGAATAAAGTAATTATGGAGGTAAATACGAAATTAATTATTTACTCCTTTCCTTGTCATGAAGCTGTACCTATCACTCAACAATTATATTACCAGTCCACCAGAGGGCACGGGTCTCCGCTCAGAATGAAAAGGGTCGTAGTTAAATAAATAATATTAAATATACTACGACAATACACACATCGCCATCTAGCCCCAAAGTAAGCGTAGCCTTGTGTTATGGGTAACTACTAAGATGACTGATGAATATTTTTATGAATAATTTACATAAATGCTTATAATATACGGATAAAAACCCAGACACTGCAAAATATCCATGTTCATCACACAAAAATTTTCCAGTTGTGGGAATCGAACCAACGGCCTTGGACTCTCAAAGCGGGGTCGCTGCCCACTGCGCCGATCGGCCGTCCAAGTTATTAAAAAGTAATCGGCCGTCAAAGGTAGTCAGTAGTTATAAATAAATAAATATACTTCGATAATACACACATCGCCACCTAGCCCCAAAGTAAGCGTAGCTTGTGTTATGGATACTAAGATAGCTGTTGAATATTTTTATTCATATAATACACATAAATACTTATAATATAAACACCCAGACACTGAAAAACAATCATGTTCATCACACAAACATTTTCCAGTTTTGGGAATCGAACCCACGGCCTAGGACACAGAAAGCAGGGTCGCTGCCCACTGCGCCAGTCAGCCGTCAGTAGTTGCTGGCAAAATGCGGATTGATGGAATTCTGGAGAACTTTCAAGCACGCAGGTTTTCTGCACAGTTTAAGCAAGTGATATTATATAAAACACACATAAATCTGAAAAGTTAGGCGTGATATCCTTATCTGGGCTTGTCCTTAGGCTGGTTCGCTTTTAATGTCTATATATAAATAGTAAACTGCTAATTTAGAAGTTGCTTAATTGACAAAGCTTCAAATTGCGTGAGAGCTGCTGAATTATTATAATCAAAAATTAAAATATAGATATTTGTTGCAAGCGTAGCACCCTTCTTATAAAAATATAAATCGTATAAATGGTTTATGATTTGTGTTTTTAGGAACTTGGAGTTATCTCCCATAGTCCTTACGTAGAGAACACAAAATAATATAATATTTCAAATTATTCATCCCCGCAGATAATAATTTTACGCTTTCTGTATAAGTACCATATTTATTTGCAACCGCTTCAAGGAGCTGTAAATCCCTATAAATTGCACATCAATTAATTCGATTCCACGCAGCACTCTTAAAGACATTAATGTGATAGTGAATTGACTTCTGCTTGTAAATCCACGTAGTTATATTACACCGTGTAAACCGATAATCTCAATTGGGATTCCTTTCGCCCTTTTATGGCACGCTGTCGACGTAAATGCATCGTTAAGATGGACCTAAAATTTACAAGAAGCTAATAACTTCCCGCTTACTTCTTGATATGGAAACTTGACAGAAAACTTGTAAACAAAGAAACGAAAGTACACTTTATCGTACACCAAGGAACACTACCTAAAGTTGTTGAACTAACTGCAGAGGATATCGCAAGCGGAGATGGGTGTGTGGGACACAATATTAAGTTATTAAGCTACAGGTAAAGGATAATAAGAGAAAAGATAGGTAGACAAATGTATGGAATTGTTGTTGTTATTTGTTATGGATTACAGGCGACGTGAGTGGAAATATCATCATCATCATATCAACCCGGCCCGGCACGGGACTCCTCGCACAATGTGAGTTGTTTTGGCTGTAGTCCACCACGCTGGCCCAGTGTGGACTGGTGGACTCCGCACTTTGAGAACATTATGTAATAACACATACATGTTTCCTTCACATACATGTGTACAGGCATGTTTCCTCACGATGTCTTCCTTCACCGTTGAAGCAAGTGATGTTTTATTTCTTAAAACACTAGAAAAAATAGAGGAGCAAGCTAGGATTCGGACTCGACCAACGAAAGTGAAGTCGAAGTCCTATCCACTGGCTATGACCGCTTAATGTAGAGTGGATTAAGGCATACATATTACCATAAATATCATCGACAAAGGCCTCCGCTCACATAAAAGAGAGGGATATATTTATAGTTTAAGGTCACCATACAGTTCTTATGTGGTGTGACAGACCTTTTAATTATTAGGTATGTTTGCGCGTAAGTGATAATACCCGGGTCTAACGTGCTCTAAGCGGTACGATAACGGATTTTCCAACTCGGAGCTTGTATTTTCAAAATTTTTGACAGAAAAATTTAATAGGTATCTTTCTCTATGGCCCGACCTAGCAATCAACTGAGGGCCGTTTGAGTCGAAATCAGACATTTTTTTTTTTTTTTTTTTTTTTAATATTTATAGACGAGCGCTTGACTGCAATCACACCTGATGGTAAGCGATGATGCAGCCTAAGGTGGAGCGCGCTTGCCTAGAAGGTGCCTATTCACTCTTCTCATCACTAGACCTACAAGGTAAGAAGATCAACGCGAATAATATTTAGGACCTTTTAAAAAAAACACACCTACAATATACCATTGGGAAGTTCCAATGTAACTGACTCAGTTATTGGATGACGTCGGTAGCATTGTGCTGAACTATTGACTGTATTAAACTAAAGATTAAATAAACTGACAGGTGTTAAATAGTGCTATATGTTTCCTAGAATAATTGAAAAAGCTGGCACTACTCTTACTTGACTAAAGATTTCAGCACGTAAATATATAGCTGGTTAGAAAATCTATTGGGTATACTTCCCAAAATAAGATAGGTAAGGATAGTATACCCACAACCTCTCAAGTTAATCTTAAATTTGTAACAAAGGTGATTTATAGGAGAGATATTAATTAGTAGAGGCTAACGGGACAAAATCCTTGGTAATCTTATAAATGCGATAGCTAAATGAGCAATCATTTGACTTGATTTTGGCATAGAGTTAGTTAAGATTAATTGAAAATTGACATAGGCTACTTATGATCCTGGCAAACAAAAATACCAATGTTTCTTACATTGGAATTTTTACACTACACATCGTTCTTCCTTCCTGTCCAACAAAGCAACCGCAAGACATGGCACATTTTCCGCGGGTAACATTGCGGGGCGCAGGTAGTATTTATATATCTAGGTGCTAATTTTTTTGCAATGTATCAAATTCTGTTTTTAAACAAACTAAAAGTTAAATAAGTTTAGTTTTTAATTTAATTCTTTTTTGTTTTTGGGGTGTACAAATAATTGTTTAATTTGAATAAGTGATTCTTCGACTGCAATCTCACTTGGTGGTAAGTGATGATGCAGTCTAGGATGCAGCAGGTTAAATTGTTAGGGAGTATAGACCTATACCTCTAATAAGTGTCTATGTGACATCCAGTGGCGTGCATAGAGGGTATGCACAGGGTATGCAGATAATATAAAATGATGAAAATTTCCAGTAATAGATATAAAAAACTTAAGGAAAGGCATTGTAAGAGTTAAATAAAAGCCTACCCATAAGTATTTATAGCTCGTACTGGAGATTTTCTTTATTTTATATCATCTGCATACCCTCTATGCACGCCACTGGTAAAATCGTACCGAAACGCTAGTCGATACGTCTTTGTCGATAGGGATAGGGAACTAAGCATGGCCGAAGCCTCTCAACAGACCAGACCAGAAAATTCAAAAATTAATAATTCCCCAATTGCCCCTGACGGGAATCGGGAATCGGACCCGGGCCTCCAATTTAAAACCACAACATATTTTTAACAACTCCCTCAATACCCATTATCGAATGAAAGGGCTTGACTAATAGAATAAATAATATGATAAAATACAAAATCAAGATGGCCGTCTGCACAAAATGGCAAATTATTATTTTTTCACAACTTTCCAAATAGTCTGATTTTAAAAAAGCTTGACTTGTAGAATAATGTACACTTTATTGAAAGATGGATGGGTTAAATAGCGGGCGATTTATTACACAAATATGAGCAACTTATTTCTAATTGATTATGACGTCTCTTTATTTAGGTACAGACATTGGTTATTTAACGTCGTGAAAACATTGAAATAACACTTATAAAGTTTCGCTGTTATGACAGCGTTGTAATGAAATATCGACGAGTTGTTACATAACGGTTTTATGAATGAAGTCTCATCATGGCCATATATGGGAAAGCCATTAGACATGTAACCTAGAAGCGAAGTGACAACTGTTGCGGAAGGCTTCCACTGAAGGTCTTCGAGGGGCGAGGCGCGGGGAGCGGGGGGTGCACGCACGAGCGTTGCGCAAGCAATGGCGCCGGTGAATGGAACCAGATGAGTGGGCGACGGTTTTTATCAATGGAAGGCAAATTCGTGGCGTACGCACGACACACCGTGTCACGGCCAGCACCCGGCCCTGTCGAACCTTGCTAATGAAAATGTCAACACGGGCATGCGAAGTCGTTTTTTAAGACCTGTTACTCGGATGTGTGGAAACTGAAGGCAGGTTACGACTGCTGTCATAATGTGACAACAATTTATAGTTATTTGTTTTCTTTAAATTCGGATGTTGTAAACGATAATGTTGTTGTTGCTATTGTAATTTTTTCAACATTTCGTAACTACTTATAAGGGCACGAGCTTAAAAAACCTGTTGAACAAGACAAAGGTCGGACCATTCGAACATTATTAACAATGAAGAATAACCGGAGCAAGAGAAGAGTGAAGTAATGCCTGAAATGGACGTCCCTTGGTTAATTTAATGATTACTAGGGTAGAAGTTAAGAAAAGCAAGTATCAAGAACCTACTACCCTAACCCTACTCAAATGTTTCCGAAGAATTTTTATTGCTTCGTGATTTTGCAATTCCAGTTATAATAGTTCATAACATTTTTTTATATAATTCTTTTTTCTACACTTTATAAATCGTCATCATCATCATCCTTTCAACCGATTGAAGTCCACTGCTGGACATAGGTCGTCTGTTGCCGTAGAGTGTAGTGTCGTAGGTTTGGTGTCGTCTTTTCACCTCACTGGAGTCCAACCAACGTTGCGTTTACCGATGCGGGGTCGCCTTACTTCGGTCGGACCCCAACGTAAATCGGTACGTAACTTTTAAGTTTTAAATCACGCAGCCTCTCCGTGGCAGCCTGCTGAAAATCAGCATAGTATATTATAGTATATAGTATAGTTTCTTAATACTGCAACACGCAGCTAATAATCCTTTGACCAGTAATGTCAAATAAAAAATAAATATATATTTTACGTTATTGTTGTTGTTTTTTTTATATTTTTCGGCTACTTGCCTTTTATTGTTTTCTTTTATGTTATTGTTGTCAGTAATTAAAAAGAAATCACTATTTACACACACTTATGATACGTTCTTTTCATCCATTGATCCGAGTGATAATAATACTTTATTCGTCAACCTAAAATATAAGCTTCATAAAATGAACTCTAGAAATTGTATGAAATCCTTCTAATCTTTATTTCTATCGTTGATAGTATTGTAGGATGATCGTAGGTTTCAATACAAACACATTCGTAAAATAACTAACGCTTGTTATCAATATAACAACACCATAATATTACAAAATGATGTCTATTGTTCATAAATTGATTCCCTATTTAGATTTAGATAGCTAATGCGACAGACGGTAAATATCCATAGTTGATATCATAGTGAATTTGAAAGGAAATAATCAATTTATTTAATTGCTTCGGCACTGTTAACGCCTCCACGCAGCCTTCGTACAGATTTAAGCATGACGTAGCTCTGCTTCGCATTGAGAAACGAGTTGCACTGCTTTTGGCAATGACTGCATTCGCAACTCATTTTATCTAACTTTGCATAACGCACCTGACAAAATTTTGCATTCCATTTTAATATTTCCTTATAGTGGCTTGTACCTGACAACCTTATTGGATTAGCAAAAGGTCTTATCTTCAAGAAATACATACCTAGCTTAGAATACATGACGATGTATAGTGCAGTGTCGTGCATAGAGGGTATGCAGATGATATGAAATGATGACTTTCTCCAGTATATAAAAAACCAGACCTATAAAAAACGTAAGAGTAGGCATCGTAAGAATTGTAACAAGTCTATCCTTAAGTATTTATAACACGTACTGGAGATTTTCTTCATTTTATATAATCTGCATACCCTGTGCATACCCTATATGCACGCCACTGTGTATAGGTAGATAATTTATGATGAGTATAATATTTCCATTCACACACCAGGCAGGCTTACTGCAGTTTTTTTCCCTTATATCAAAAGCATGGGACTTCCATATAAGTACAAGTACATCCATCCGACTTCCGTTTACCCCTTTTTTGAAGTGGATTTTACTCAAACTCTTTCTTAAAGGCTGTCTTTATTCAGGAAAGCCAACCAGCCCCCATTTCGTCTTTTCTTATGACACAGGAGACTTGTGACCAGCAGTGGGACTATAATGGGATAATGGTGAACATATTTTATTAGTAAAAACCATATATTAGGTATGTATTTTTCTATTCTAAAAGAAGTTAGCTCTAACTGACCTGTGATCATGCAGTCCAAGAAAGGAGCGGGTGAGCGGGGAATATTATTGAAAGTTAGCCTTAAACGTGCTTTATATCTAAACGATTACAAAATAAATACTTTATTAAATTAGGTATATAATCCTCAATGACCTATATAAGCTTAATATAAACATAGAATTTATTAATACATCTCTGAGATGTAATTTGGTTAGAAGTATATCGAATTAAAACAAAGCCTATATATCTAATGATTATAGTTTCTAGTCACAGAGGGCTAAACGCAGTGCGATTACAAACCTCTACATCAAAAGTAATAGTGTCTATTTCATTTAATGATTGATACGAGTTTACAAGATTGCGGAGGTGTAGGGCACGCGAGGGCGGCGTGGGCGACCGGAAGGAAGCCGTAACATTTGGCGCGGCGCGTGGCGTAACAAAGTTTCTAACATACCATACGCCCTTTATATTAGTGACTTAATTTTAATATTGCATTTTTTTATCTACTATCATGCTCTATATCCTCTATAAAAGATACTGAAACCGTTACCTTATTGCCAACATTAAAATACCCAATGTCATAATAAGCATTATATCGTCCAGACTGATGATATAATGTTGTACTGAATTTCATTATAAGTTTCATGAAACTTTCGCGGGACTTTTTTACTTTTTTCACTGTTTAAATTATTTATTATTAATAAATAAATAAATAAAAACTACTGTAATTACTACTACAATAAATAATTCTTTTATTAATAGGTAACGAACGGCCGAAGCATAAATTGCATAAACTTGCATAGCATGTTGATAATTTTGGTTATCGCGTCATCACCGAGTTCTGCTAAATGAGGTTGAAAGAACTTAAACTATTAAAATAATCCATGTTGTAAAATAAAGAAAAATGACCATAATATGTCTGACTAACGGTTGTCCGCCATACACGATCCTGTAAGATTTACTGGATAGAAAAATTTGTAGGTTATTCACTTTATTTATTCACATATTCTTGGAGAACAAATAAAAAATACTATGTATTATATAGAATCTCAGTATTTTTAGTTATTTTAAGTTTGTTTTAATAACTCATTTACACTGATATTAACACAAAGTGTATGTTAAGACACTTTAATAAATTATCAAAATTAATTCATCATGAGTTCTAAAATGCATCATAAATTGCAAAAAATATCTATATATATTACAACGATGCATAGGTACCTACTGGAAACGAATCGGATAATAACTGGATGAATTAAAAGTAAAAATGAACTCGTTGTGCAGTTTACTAGGCTACGTAAAATTAATAATTCATTCAAACGAAATAGCAAAATATTTTATGACAAATTACCGAATGCAATATTTGTGATGTCTACAAGTTCAAACTTTATATAAAACGTAAGCTTATAGTATATTATGTTCCTGTAATAATATGAAGGCTCTAACTTCATAGCAAAATATGTACTGACTGTAAGATGGTGATGAAGCTTTAGGTTTAAGCTTTCGAACGAAGTTATCATCATTACACAAATATGTAAACATAAAAAGTATAACATGTATGAACGCTTCATAAGTGCTTGTAGGCCTACATGAAGAGAGAATATTTGAATTTGAATGAATATATTTTTATTGTACACGAAATAAAAATACAGCAAAATTGTTAATTAAATAACGTGTTTACACAAGTTGGCAGCATAATCGCAACTGAGTTGTTATGTACTCTTCCAAGCAACCAATGTGGATGTGTAATTCTTTGCCTACAAATAAAAAGGATAAAGGAATTGGACGAAAAAATTTTTTACCTTTTACCATTTACTTTGGAAAATACCTACTAACGAATCGGAATATAATGCGATAAGCAAAGTACTTGGAAACAGTATTCTGATTTCGTTGTCGACGAGAAAATAATGATTCTGTTAGACAGGAGCGGTCTTCTAGTTTATGATTGCTAACAGTCGTTTCCAGAGCATTTCCGGTGCGCAATTGCGAATCCGCTCCACGCTGTCACAGCACACGCCAAACCGGTTACTATAACGCTTTGCACACGTAACGTATTTGCAATTTGTATTCATATTTAGTTATTTTCACAGTAGTGTGCATACAAAAATGAATTCCTTAATTCTTAGAGTAGGAGACAAGGATTTAATAAATTTTCACTATGGTGCATCAAAGAAAATTTATTTGGGACACGGATGCATATGTCCTTGCAAATTTTTAACCCTCCACTACTCAACAGTTTAGGTGCGGTCGGCCATCCGGAAGGTTGTAGGTCAAAATGCCACTTGTTGCAGTATTGTTGACTTTCTCCTAGCGTACAAATTGAAGCCGAATGGAGACTACTTGCTTTATATATTTATGAATTACTTTTAATGGTATAAGTATTACTTTCTCTAAATACAAATACACATAAAAGAGCTGTCCGATCAATATACAAACTTACATCACGCGAATCCTGCTGTCAAAAATTTAATTAAATAGGTATACCTACCTACTAACAGTACCTTGACAATATTTTAAAATAATTTAATCTTTGTAAAACAAAACATTAGACTTTCTAGAAACGAACATAAGTTGGTGATATCAGCATATCGTTGTAGAAAATTGCAGTTATTTTTGTTTTTTGTGGGGCTGTGTATATGCTTTTATAACATGATACCGAAGTTAATACTAAAAATAGGTTTTAGTAACTTAGCCAGTGTGTTTGGCGGTATGTGGAATACCGCCAAACACACCTCCCGGTATGCAGTTTTCCTGACGATGTTTTCCTTCGCCGTTAAAGCAAGTGTTATTCAACGCACAAAAATCCGAAAAGTAAGAGCCGGGGATCGAACTCGGTCCCCAGAAAAGAAAGCCGAAGCCTAACCCACTGGGCTATCACCGCTTCTAACATTATGTTAAGTTATAAAAAATAGTAATAAAGTCATAATATCTGAACTGCGGTTAACCAGAATTATTCATACATTTAAATGAGACTTCGCATTCTGAGAACACCGCTGTTCATTAACAGAAATTAATCATCCGTTGTTTACGACTCCAATTCTAAGTGCAACAAGCGTTTGAATTTTGGCTTAAAACCACTCGAATTATTGATGATAGATATTAATTTCCTGCGAACAAATACTTTATACTTTTGACCCACAGTAAATACGTCGATACGAAAATACATACCGACAGTTCAGGATTTGCTTGTCCTATGTCACTGCCTACATAGCAACTGTTTTTTCCAAACAGAGTATCGCCTTAGGGTTATGCTGTAGCAATAGTCTCATCATGTCAACCGAACCGATATTCCGACTTTATGCCACGTTTATCAATTAAGCCCACAGTGTTTAAGTTCAGATATAAATAATGTTTTGTTACCACTAAAGTACGTGGGGCACAGGTAATTATCTGCTAGGTACCTAAGTTACGTTTGAAGATTTTTAGTGCGAATTTTTCATTACAACCGTAAAATCGCCAAGACCACCCAAGCTATAATAAAAAGTTCCAAAGATTGTCTCTCGTGACATTCACTTTATTTTTGGAACCCTTTGTCAGAATTAGGAATGCAGTACATACCAAACTTGGCATTATCGTGTGAATCGTGAATTTTGATTCAATAAATTGAAATCCGTATCATCAGTATATACCAACTGGTCAAAAATTAATAAATTTACCTACATTTCAGGTTACTTCATATATTTCATGCTAAAACTTTTTTTCTCGGATATAACTAAAGTCTAAATTTCGGGAGAATCGAAAATCCGGGTAGGTATAAGCTATCTCCGTATCAGCCGAATCAATAATTTTACCGTTATTAAAAAAAAACTTCCTTACAGTAATATACGATTATTAACAGTTTTTACGGTTACTATAATATGGGACTATAAGGGTTTTATAATTTTGATACAAAAATGTTCAGTACAAATGCTTTATTGGTAAAGGGTTATTTTATAACCAGTAGTTAGTGCGAGATGGGATAATAATTTGTTAATATAAATTAAGATGCGCGTGGGTGGAGCTCGGAGGTGAGAGGGAAGTGTCGCGTGCGCAGCCTACGCTCCGCGACTTTATTTTTGCTTTGTCTTAAGATATTAAGCAATGGCGCTGGATTTGCGCTTATCTATTGCGGTCCTCCGCGACTTCCTCCCCATACGAGTCTACCTTAAAAGATAGATATATTATATTATGCTGTCGCGGACCTTTTTTCGAACTTTTTGTAACTTAACCGTTTACGCATCGCACGCATCTGAAGCTCTCAAAAGAAATATTTTATTACGTTTTGCTACATTTTTCTTTGACGCTCTTATCCTATCGGTCGTAGCGTGATGTTAGGTATATATTCTATCGCCTTTATCGATAAATGTACTATCCGAAACAAAAAGATTTTTCCAATTCGAACCAGTTATTCCTGCGATTAGCGCGTTAAACCAAACAAATTCTTAGACTATACTATCTAAATTAGTATAGAATGTATTGATGTGTTTGTCTATGTTATTTTCAATTCCTGAACTACCACTATGCAAAAAACACGTGTCAATCTTTTCTCAGTGAAAAACAAAACTAATCTATTTTTCGGTATGAAAAGAAGCTTATGTGCTATTCCAGACACCGATATTTTATAACATTATTTAAGCCATTTTGGTGCGATTGAGTACTAACATTAATCCATTTAAACTTTCGCATTTTTAATATCATAGAAAATAATAAATTTTTATTGCTTTAACTATAGATTTTAATATTTTTTTCGTTTTGTTTAACAATAATTATATTTGTTACTTCTTCTTCCGAGTGTAACGCTTTTGGGGTATACCATATTCATAAAAGGTAAGCATATATAGCGAAAAAAAATACGATCAAAGTGGCTTACGTACGTTACAATATTGATTATTTTGTATTAAATTATTTTGATCTCATATCAATCGTGCTGACAAAAAGAACTACTAACGCCATCTAGAACTGAACGCGGAATTGTGTAGCTGCGACAGGTCCGCAAAGGCTCTTGCCCCGAAGCCAGTTTGCTAGATGGAACCGGTTGCGGGAAGAAGGTACGTTGGGTAAAAAGTTGTTTCCGTCTGATTGCTCGTACAGCAAACTCACGTAGCGGTGTGCGCCTGTGTCGCGAGGTGGCGTTGGAGGCTTGTAACCTAAAAACAGATTAAAAATGTTTATTAACCATAGTGCCACACATTATAATTTAATAAAACTCTCAGATGAAGAAAATGGATTGGTGCGGTGCTGTGATTCTGTCAGATAATTGTAAAGGAAGGTAAATTTTACAACTTGTAAAACTTATGGCATACGTACAGCTAGAGTATAGATAGCGTACGGCTAAAATCTTATCAATTACCTACCCACTATAATTTCTTAGATACTTCTGGATAAAATTACCTAATCATGGTGAAAGAGTTATTATAATCGGTTCAGTAAGGTTTCAAAGTTTATCGATTACAAATACCTACACTATAATATCCTCTTTATAACATTAGTACAGAAATACCTATAGAATACGATCTAGAATATTTACAAATTCTTAGAAAATAATTTATTACTAAAAATGGAATATTATTGTGACAGTTTACCTCTGTAGTCGATACCCACGGTTTTACTGGTCTCCTTAGCTTTAAGTGCTAAACCCTAAAAATATACATTAAATAAGTAGCTATTTCTGGTGCTCAATAAATATTATATTTCATATTCATTGCGATTAATGTGTAAGATAGATTCATTAATTTCGTTTTAATGCTTACAGGTATATTTGACTTGAGCATGTGCAAAAAAAACTCTCCTTCAATCCTCGGTGGAGCGTCTGGATCCAACATAAAAATGGTGTAAAACTTTTTCTGAAAATGTATTTTGTTAAATATTAAATCCCAATTTCCCACATCTAAGCCTGCTTCTTAAATGGTTGTATTCTAAGAAAAAAAACAGTATAAGGTAGCCTAGCCATTATATTATTTTAGAATTGAGAATATACGAGTACTTATAATGATTACGATTAATACGTGACACATGATGGATGGGCTTCAGAAGAAGGCTCAGAGCCACACAGAAATAAAGAGATAAGCGGAAATACCAGAGGTAAATACCGACATAGCTCAACGAGTCGCGAAAGAAATGGCAAACTGCTCGAGGAATCGATGGACACGCACCAGTTGATAAATCCCCAACTAGGTGGGTTTGACATCGAACGAGCTGCAGGGAGTGGTTGGATGCAAGAAGCACAAGGTGACAAGACCCAGGGATTTGGAACTCCCTACAGAAGACGTAGGTACCTACCTACGTCAAGGACACGCATCTGTTAATACGATGATGACGATGAATAGGTACGTGTAACCAGTATATTAACTATAGAGCAAGTTACGTAGGCAGTACGTACATTTCACAATAGGTACATTTGCTAAAGATTGACGATATCTTGCTATCTCTTTTGCACACTATACGGGCTTGCAAATATTTCGAAAATGAGATAGCCAGGCATCTGTCAGCTTATATAAAACTTTACCCTATTTAAACATACCGAATCAGCGAGAGGATATTGAAAGAGTGGTTCTTCTAAGAAGACTTGCTTAGGCAATAGCACGTCGCAATTATGATCGTTAACCATTGTACCCCCTATACTCGTAATATTTAATCCTAGTAAACGATCGCAACCTTCCATTAATGTTTTCACATCAACTGTTGCACATTGTGGTGTTACACCATACACCCTATTTATTATTTCCAATGCTATTAAAAAATACAACATTTCTTTCCTTCTGGCGAGTTACTCACTGACTCACTTTAAGTGTTAAACATTCTGCGTTTAATGCATAGGTTATTTTATAAACACAACTGTTTCTTTATCTTGTTATGAAAGCAGCGTACATACTCGTGCCTTAATAAAAGTTATGTAAACTATTTTTTCAGAAAACATCAACGTAGGTACTTGTAACGTTCTAGTAACGTATACGTTTGAATTTCGAGTCAGCTATTTTAACGAAAAATGGCAATTGCATACTAGACAGCATGTTAAGAAGAGAAAGTTGGCCTTCCCCTTATTGAATGGTGTCTGTAAAAGAAATTTCTACATAAGAATAACACAAACAGTTATGTCGGCACCCCCTGCATAGTTCATAATATACTTATTCCATACGAGGTACTGTTTCTCATAGACCGGCTCAAGGGACTAGCGCAACTTGCATAAACCTTTAATTTACGCTTAATAAACGTTATGAAATCGTTCGCTCAATTAGAACGGTAATCTAAAGTTTTTCGGTTCGTTCAGTCATTTAACCGGTAATATGCAGGACATTAAAATAAACCTGTTATTGACCCTTATTTTCCGATTTTCCGGTAAATCATGTAACGTCAAGACCAGTAAATGTTTATACAATTTTCACATGCTTTATTGAATATTAGTTTCAAGGTTTGAACCTCGAGTTTCTTTAACTGTTTATCATTTCCTTCAAACTAATTGTTAATTTTTTGTTCTTTACAAATTTTACGAAAATTTGGTCAGGGACAGAAGAAAATATCCGCCCCTCCATCATCATTATCATTCAGATTTTAAGTTTGAGTAACTTAAACAATCTTGAAATTCAGAGTCAAAGAGGATGTGACGAAGAAAGAGGAACCCTAACTTGAGTTAGTTAGGCCTAACTTGAGTGAATGATTATTTTCCTATTCCTCTAATCCCCATCTTGTTTTCATTTTAATAAGTTAAAGTAACTAGCTTAAAAATAAGCACTAGCCCAACACTCAATCTAGTTCTGCCCAAAAGATTCCCAGTGAAATTATCTGAGCTGCTATTAGATACTATTATAAACTTAATCCTGTAATAGCTAGAAAGCAGAGTAAAACAAAACTTTACATTTATATAATGTCTAATGTCTATGTTAAGTTGTCAAAGTCACTAACGAAGTTTATACTTTATGGGTCGGAAAAAAAACAAAAACAACAAGGGCATTGATTTTTGTTTTGTTACGCTCAAAGAGAGAATGTTTCGTTATCTCTAAACTGTGTTTATTTTGTAAAAGCCAACTGTTCATCGGTGATGGAGACTCACCCTCTAAATTTAGTAAGTTTTTCCTAATATAATGTGATAAAGGCATAATGATATCTATGTACAACGTTAGATAGAATAAGATATTTTGCTCATTTATTACTTTCCTTAGGCGCACCAACAACATAGACGCGGCGAAGCATATCTAAAGAGTAAAAGATACGACGAAGCAATACATTGTCACAACAACGCAGCAGAATTACTACTCGAAGCCATAAAATCTACAACTTCGCCTGTAGCTGTAGAATCGATAACCTTGCAACATAGCTATCACCTAAAACAGAAGGAGTTTATAAAGAATAAAAAAGAACATTATATGAGAGTGAAAAAGGCTATAGATAATATGAAAATCATACAGCTTGAAGAAGGAAAATCTGTTTAAAATTCAGGGAGTTTGTTATTAATAAATGTTGCATAGTTTAACAAAAAAAAGTTTATTCATTTATCTCCATTAACAGCCATTGATGCTACATGAATGATAGAATGCTCCAAGGCTAGACCTCATATAAGAGAGATGTTCGAGCTTCCATGCTGTATCACTGACAGTTGACCCAGGGTACAAGGAATCCAAGGCCTGAGGTGACAATGATTATTATAAGAAGGGTGATTGGTAGAAAATGACTTAAAATGTATGGTAACAAATTAATTTGTCAAAAAGCTAATTCCAGTTATTGTGTTTGGAGTTAAAAGATGCATTTCAGTTTTGATTGTATGATTAGTGAAAATTTAGGTTGCTTATGAAATTAATTTGTTTATGGAATTAATGAATTGGCTCAATAATATGCATTATTTCTGTTTTCAAGTCATTAGACTATTTACATTGGGCAACACACACAATCACCCTATAGGTCTAATTATTAAGACAGACTGAAAAGAGAGAATTACTACAGAAAAGAGCTGTATGATCAATATATAAACTTGGATCACGCGAATCGCATCTAGTACAACGAGGTTACTATACATTTGATGAATTCCTCAATGACAAGGTAGATTGGAAGCAGCCAGCCTCGCTCTCATCTCCCACAAGATAGCAAAATGATTGTAAATGTTGATGTTGGACAAGAGCAACTACTGAATTTCTTCTCGGTAGAATCTGCTTTCCGAACCGGTGGTAGAGTCACTACAAACATACATACTTGACATTTCGAGTGCTTATAAAGTGCTACTTGAAATAAATGAATTTGAATTTAAGGTACACATTGAAGACAGAAAAAAGCAAAAGAACAAATTCTGTGTGCTGTCACAGCTAGGCTATCATCATCATTAGGTCCACTATCTTTAAATTGGATTTTGGATTACCTTAAGCTCGAATAAGCATACAAATATCTTCTATCTATCAAGAAGGAATTAATCAATTATATCACAATGTTTCTATTTGACGGCCGATTGACGCCGTGGGCAGCAACCCTTCGTGCTGGATTTGATTCCCACAGCTGGAAAATGTTGTTATGAGCATTTCTCAGTATTTGGGTGTTTATCTGTATTTCAAAAAAGTGATGAAGTGGTGATAGCTCAGTGGTTATGACATCAGCTTTACTTTCGGGGGCCTCTAACTATTTTAAGGTATAAGCGTGAGCCTGAGCCAGCGTGGTGGACTTCAACCTAAGCCCTTCTCATTGTTGCAGGAGCCCTGTGCCCTGTAGTGGGCCGATAATGGGATGATGATAATGGTTAATAAAAATATTCAACAGTCGTTTTTGTACCCACAACACAAGCTATGCTTACTTTGGTGCTTCATTTCATATGTATAATTATGATCGTAGTATATTTATTTATTTATTCACATTAATATTATATCATTACATATGAAATTAGCGTTTTGTAAGGAAGGAACATAAAGTCGTTTTTTTATATATAATATATTTATTTAATCACAGGATGTGGTATTGCTATTGCACGTGGTCTGCGATAGATCCGCTTCCACATTAGTCTTCAATCTTTGGTCTCCGATCGTAAACGCGGCTTGTTCAGAAGGTCGTAATTTCCAAAACGAAAACGTTGGAACCAAAAACGCACACCGCCGGCACACACATTATTAATCCTTCGAGCCGTTTCTGCAGCACTGGTGCCACGATGCAACTTGTACTCTAAATCACGCGATAATTCAAGTTTTCTAGTTTGGAAACTGAGTGACGCAAAGGAAAAACCAATAAATTTTAGGGTTTTCAAAACACAAAAGCTTGCTGCTTCAGTAAATAGGTGTATAAATTTGAAATTGGAATTCCTAACCAAAGAGGAGATATTTGAGAAGTGGCAAGTACGCCAATTTCATAGGTAAGGACCTAAAACTTTAATTAATATTTTTGGCTTTTTTCGGCTGTGGCATGGCTCCCATTCAGTGTACGAAATTAACTGCCCAAATAAACTTAGCGCGCTACCATCTTTGGGCTGGTGCACATCACCAGCAGGGCTAGCACGGGCTGGAGATAAAAGTTATATCCTTGACAAGGGATATAATACACATATATTATTTGGATATTATTTCCATTTGTGCGCCAGTGCTCTGAGAGTTGATAAATTTATATCCTTACCCCAGGGATATAATTGTCTCCTGCCCATACTAGCCGTGCCAGTGAGGTTACAGTCTTGGACTTGAAGGTGAATACAAAAGAAAAACAGTTTAATAAATCAAATGAGGACCTAAAAGAAAACACTGACTACTGTCTCTGACAGTACTGACTTTAGATGCATTGTAAGACTAGTAATGTAAGTGGACACACAGGCAGGCAAGTAAAAAAGGCTAACATATTTTTAATAGATATGTATTGCATTATGCATATTAGTTTTACACAAAAATAAAATGTTACTCTTGCTTTTATTTAAATGTAAAAATAAATTTCCCAGTAGATACACTGGGAATAACTATTCTTATGCCTATGAGTTTATACTTTAACAAATAATACCACTATTAACATTTATAGTTTTTGGTAACATGAAATATACACCAGTTAATCAGAAGTTTGTATATATATTTTTTATAACAATATTTGAAGCACCCAAATATGATTGAGATAAGACATTAAATATACACTAGTTACTCTTAAACATGTATATTTATTACAACGCTATTCAATACAAATTAATGCAGTTTTATGATTGTTAAAGTTCTCCCCAGATAATTAAATCGAAGATCGACAGAGATTATCGTTTAGCGAACGAAATTGTGTTGAGTATACATATATATCAGAAGACACATTAACATTACCTATGTTGTTTAAACAATTAATTGTATTGCGTGTTTCACTAAACTCTAAAATAGCTGGACAGATTTCAATTTTTTGTTCCGGTCAATACAAGGCAAGATTAATTTTCAAAAAAAAACCTGAAGAGTCTAATACTAATTTTGAATGCGAATAGGTTGTACCAAAGTGCAACAGTGGCCTTAGTACAAGATTCGGAACATCGGAGTAAAATGGATCTTATGTTTATAGTTTTAAAAGCTGAAACCAGCATACAATTTTTCTAACTCTGACTTTAAAAATTAAATCAAAAGTACAGGATTTGCGACTCTAAAGCGAGCACCATTAGGTCCGATATCGAGTTTGATATGCGGAAACGACTCCTCTAAACTTTGGATATGGGTAAACAATTTAGAACACTGTATTTTGCACATCTCAATAGTAGTGAATTGTTGGCTTGGATCAGACTAGGCATGAATACAAATTGATGGGTTTATCAAGTACTGTTTAAGTAAATTATAAGAGTGAAGTATTTTGTGTCTCCGGAAAACTATGATAAATTTACCGTTCTGGTGATGCCACAGTTGCATGGTAATAATTTTGATAGATTATGTGTAAATAAATGGTTCCATTTTTATTCGCAATATGGCTTTAGAGTTTCTAGTGATTGTAAAGCGGTGATAATCTTCTTTTAAAACGTGTTCATTTTAATTTTATAAAGAAGAAAAATTCTGTGCTGCACATATTAATTATACTCTACAATATGTATAAATTCCAAGGTAAGGCCCATTACTAAGACTATGTCACAAAAAATATATTGGATTTATGAATAACAAACTAAATTGACAGTCACAACTTCATTTAGAAATAATATTTCCTTCATTGTGGGCCCTTTTTAATTAAAACATGTTTCCAAAAAATACATACAGGCCCACAATTAAAATGATGATAACCATACAATTTACTAAAAATAATATTTTAAATTCAACGATTCAACATTATTCAATATTTTTCCTCCATATTAAAGCGTTATGAGAATACCAGAAAAGTAGGCACTAAAATGGCAAATCACATTTGCAAGTGAATATTTATGAAATAACTCACAACCACATACACCAAACAATTGAAATGCAACATAACAATTTTTTTTTTTCCAAAATGTATGTTATGAAACATAAACACCGAAATTTTAATAAGAGCCAGTCGGGCGAGCGCAGTCGCGCGATTAATATTCGGTGAACACTCCAAATAATTTATATCAAAAATCGCGAGTAATTTTATTGTTACACGGAATTCCGTATATACGCGGAATATAAATCGTGCAGACGTTTTTCGCATATTATAGCTAATAAGTTCCACAGGTACTCTAAATTCATCATTTTAAATTAAGGTTTTAGATATTTGGGTATACCTAACCATTTCACAATGTTATGCCATATTTTCATAATGAGAAAAATATGATGTAGACTGGATTTTAATAAAAGCAATATTTCAACAATGAGATTACGAATTTGTATATTTTGTTCTAGTTATTTTTTATATACTTGATACTTGAACAAAATTTAAATACCTACATTATTAAAGTAAATAATGATTTTGTTGAGATTCAATCACATCTAATCAAACGTTTCATACTATACTATTATTATCAACTAATATTTTTAAATATTTTTTTTATAAGATCTGCATTAAATTCCGTACGAATTTTAAATAACTTGGTATATTTTACTATCTTAGTCTCTCTTTTTCTAATTTAATAAGAGTAGGTCTCACCGTGCAGGTAAGCAAAGCCATGTAAATTTTTTTCAATAATGCCAACTCTGCGGTAAACAAATCTCGTATTACAACTAAACAAAAATGGTCCTATCCCTCCATGGTCACTGTGGAACCATTGTGAGAATGACAACACATACTTAAGACATACATTGGTGCCGATTCACAAATCTTAAATCACAAGATTGTGCACATTTCTCTATATTTAACTAAATTAACAGGTCTGCTTTCCTTTTCACAATGTTTCCAGCGACACTCAACCAGAATCCGAAGCTGTTGCTGTGGCCGAATATGGTTAAGATTGTTCGAATTGGTGGATTGGTCATTGGTGATAATTCTGTGTTGCAAAAATCTCAAATCTAATCTAAACGTAATTGCCGTCCTTTTTCAAATAGTTTGTAGTGATAAGGACAATTCTACTTTTAGAGCTGCCAACTAAATTATCACCAATAACAATGTTATCAAGTGTTTGCTCAAAAATATGCAAAAATTGACAATATCGCTAGTTATAAGCACTCAAGAGTTCTAGCACATATGGTGCAAACAAGTTAACAAGATTAAACTAAAATCAACTTTGAGTTGGTGTTTCTTGTGATATGGACAAAATCACGGTGTGTATGGAGGTGGGGGCGGTAGAATGGAAAGGTCGTCAAAGGGAAAGTATTGTTGCGTACCTAGAACAGGTGGTGCAAACGTTGGATGTGCTGATGGAATAAAGTTGGGGCTTGGAGAGTAGGGCGGGAGGGTAGGCACTGCTGGTGTGGGGCCAACACTGTGGGCTTCGTATCCATCCCAGTCTTCCATAAGATTTCGTCTTTGCAAATCTTCATCATTTGATAATGGCGCACCCCACAGATTGGCAGCAGATGCTAGTAAAGCTAAAGCACCTGAAATCATAAAAAATTGTGGTTAATTTTAAAATCCTGTCTCACCCCGTACAATAAAGCACACTAGTAAGAAGGGTAGACCACTAAATACAAATATATGTCTTATTTTTCTGTGGGATAAACCACAGGTTTACGTATGTGACTGATAGTAACATGTATAAGAATTTTAGTACATAGAATAGTGGTACTAATCTTACTATAAACCTAATGATACTTAAGTAGCTTTTAACTTTTTATAATTCTTTGAGTACAAATGTTTGTACTACATAGTATGTAGCTAATAAAAATAGACGACGGTGGCGCAGCGGTGAGCGCTGTGAATTTAAGTAAGGTCCGGGGTTCAATTCCCGGCCGGAGCAATTTGGGAATTAAAAATTTCTGAAATTGGTCTGGTATGGTGAAAGGCTTTTGCTTTGGTAGACTTAAAACACCTTTGGGAAGGTATTGGAGAGATCTCTAACATTAAAGCAAGTTATATGTCATCAATCTACAATCACAGCTTTTTTTGAATATCCTCTATATTCAAGTAACTTTAATATTAAATAAATATACTAAGACAATACAAAAATTTGATGGCCGATTGGCGCAGTTTGCAGCGACCCTGCTTTCTCAGCCCGGGGCAGTGAGTTCAATTCCCACTACTGGAACTGGTTTAATGAGCATGAATGTTTTTCAGTGTCTGGGTGTTGTATATATATTCAAAGTATTTATAAAAATATTCCTCAGTTATTTTAGTACTCATAACACAAGCTACGCTTACTTTGGTGCTACATGGTGTTGTGTGTATTGTCTTAGTATATTTATTAATTATTTATTAATATTGTTTCTTCAGTACTGAAACTTTAATTAAATAATTCACACTAACCTGCTGCTGTTATTGTGTAAAATCCATATTCATAATCAACTTGTATGGTATTAGGGTCATTATTGTTTGCATTGCCTAACACAACTGTTGTGTAATAGCACACACCTACAATGGCAATCACCCAGAAGACACACATAATACTAGGCACAGCATTTCTCCGCAGCATCCTGATGGCTTTGCTGTTCAGACTGGTGAGGTTTATCAGTACTCCGATGCAGGAGCATAGTAGGACCATAAAGCAGAGAAGTATGAGCACTCTCATAAGTGTTATAATTTCTGGTGTTGTACATGGTGGTAGCCCTGTAACATTTAATAAATAAAAACAAGAGATCAAGTGCCAAAGTAATACTAATATAGTATTTTTAGGGGAGGTAGGTTTTTAGCCTAGTGTGGCCATGGCTAAATAATACTATAGGGTTTGCTATATACACACTTAGACTAACTCCACACCACTCTTTCTACAAAGATTGGACACGAAGAGATTCAGAGTTCCGGTACGGTAGAAACCAATTATGGGTATAGATTTTAATATTTAACTGCCATACCCCACACAGGTTAGCTTGCTACCATCTTAGACTGAATCTTCAATTACCGCCAGCTGCCAAGGACCAACTTGTAGTGGAATAAAAAAAAGGTGTGCAAAATTTTTTGCCAGTGTGTTTATCCTGTAGGTTATTCAGGTAAATCTTAATTATATCAAATATTTATTATATTAATATTTTCATATTATTAAAGATTTTATTTAAGGCTATTTTGGAACAAAAAAGATATAAGCTGAGTAGATAAGCCAAAATATTGAAACCTGTTCTAGTTTTTTCTCATTTTCCGAGAAGTTTTTAACAACTGAGTAAAGTAACTAAATCTATAATAACAATTTTATAACTACTGCTACATACCATTAAAATCAGATCTGTTAATAGGATCAAACTCATTTTTGTGTATAAATATTTGGTCATCGTCATCATCGTCATCTTCATCAAAAGTAAAGAATTGTGTTAAAGATAGACTCTGAGTGCAATGAAGGCCTTTAATCCTAAACCAACTTGGCTGTACTAGGGCTGCACAAGTCAATAAGAAAGTCAGTATATTAAAAAATGCTGCTATTTTATTAAGCTCCTTATCTTTAAATGGGAATGTTATCTTCAGACCTGGAAAACAAAATTGAATTTTAATTGGATGTAGTTAAACAAAATGGATTTAATCTACATTGACTAAAACATTTAGGGGCTTACAAATAAATTTGACAGAACTTTCAATAGTTCTGCAGTATATTTTCACGCCTTACATTTAAAGGTCTTGTAATTTATAGTGTGTCAAAACATGGTATTACTATTGCAAGGATGAGGCCACATTTATATTTCTCAAAACTACCTTAATATCTTCCTCCTACTAACTAACTATCCTTAAAAATGTATATTCTTTCATAACTATATGTCTAATTATTTCAGTCTACAAATAAGTTCTTTACTTGTTCACTAATTATTGTACACCCTTTTCTAATCAAACAGTTTTACTTTTACAAATTTAAATCAAGGCAAATGATATGAAACTAACACATAAACTGTATGTTAGAAAGTTGGCATAATTGCAATTATTTTGTAAGATTAAGTTTAAAACTTGCCAAGATACACAGAACAATCTGTTAAAACTTGTTAATTATCAGATTAATGCTAATTAGTAAATAAGTAAAGATATATTTGATGATGCAAAGCTATTTATAGCAACGTGACTTAGAGGAGGCATCTCCAGGGGGGGTAATGATTTACTTGCTTTATTGCGAAGGCGAAGTCAATTTATTACGTTTCTGTGAGGCTGATAGAAGTTTAATAGAAAGCCATGACTACCTTGTCACTTTGAAGTTTTATAAGAATTAAAGAAAATGAACGATGGCTAGTTGCTAGAATAGCATGGTACCACTATTGTATTATTAAAGTACAGTGGTAGCTATATAATTTATCTTCGAGATTTTCCTTAATTACAAGGTTTGATTTTGAAAAACAATTAAAAACATACGCTACGAATCGAGAGACTTTCCTACCTTGAATGCAAGTTAAACAGCTCATCTTTACACACACACCATGGGAACAGTCACGAAACAACCTAATCAAAATTTTTAATTAATATCAAAACACAAGAAAAAAACAATTAAAAACACCAATATTGTTTTGGTACGAAAAAATAAGTAGGTAATAGTACCCCGTAGGCCTGTACCAAAGCACTTTTTTGACAAATGAATGTTATGAAATAATTGACATTGACATTTGGCACTTTGTCCATAGACGTTGTTATTTTTCAATTCGTACAGTTCAGGACAGGCAAATATTAGTGACGATGCAGCCTGTTGTCCGTAACGTCTAACGTGTTGAAGGATACACTAGTATGTTTCATAAGGAATCCACCTGTAAATATATGAAATCAAAATAAGGATATTTATTTTTCCATATAAACGAATTCAAAGTGTTTTAAGTGTTTACTTATGAAAACCCAATTAAAGATACTCTGATATTACCTACGTGACGAGATACGTCTTAACTAACCAAGTGACAGAAGTCACTACTTTAGTTTCTACCGGCGATCTAATAAAATTTTAGAACACAAAAGCTGCTAATACGACTTAACTATGATAGTGAGGTATATTCATTTTCGTACTTTTTTGTAGGTATATGTATAATAATTAGTACTTATAGGCAAACTCTTGCTACTTTGGGTTATATTATTGCAACTTTTTTAAGGATCTCCCATTTTTTTGAAAATAAATCAAAGCCTATATTACTGTAGATAGCTTTAATTCGATGAAGAAATGGTTAAAATCGGTTCAGTACTTTCGGAGCATTTTGGGTACAAACAAGCAAAAAAATCTTTCATCTTTAAAAAATTAGCATAGTAGTATAGATTGAATTGTAACGATGAATATTTTTATATTTATATAAAATACTTAAGTTTAAAGGTTTTTCATGCGACATAGCGCGCGTAATGCAAATTTGACAGTTAATTCGGGTTGTCCTGTTCTAAAAGATATATTTCCATTCCTCGGGAACAGATTTTTTTTTTAATAAGGCCGTATCCTATGGCCTTTTTTAGACTCTGACAACGTGTACTTATGCAAAACTTAATGATAACTTAAAGGTGTTTGAGTTAAGGCATGAAAGTATAAGAAACAAAAATACTATTCGTATTGTTTATTACCTACGTCCAGCTTGACCATTACACCAATCAAATAATACTTTTAATCCCGGAAAAGATTAAGATTATGTTACCGGAAAATATAATAAGGTATAAGTTTTGCGACTTAACCTATCTTGGCGAAATTTTGCATAGAGAAAGCTTACATCCTATAGTTGGTCGAAGGATACTTTTGATCGAAGCTAACTTACTTTTTGGTAAAATTAACGGTTCCCGCGGGATTAAAAAAACCCCCGGACATAGTCTAAGCCAACAGCTACGAATAGTTTTATAATCATATCAAAATATCAAAATACATATCAGAATTTGACGAACGTTTTTAAAGTAAATGCAAAAAGACCCAAGAAAAGGGGGGTCTATTATAGGTGGCCCTGTCCTAATGCTTTCATTGGCCACGTGTCTTTAAGGTTGCCAGATTTACTAGGCCTATCCCACAATTACTAGCCTGTTAATGTATTGCTGAGCTAAGGTCTACTCTCTCTTTTTTCAATAAACAATTAGGCATTCAAATTTCAAACCATTAATGATAATTAACTAGTTGATTACCTAGTAAACTATGTAGGAATGTCAGAACAGAAACCACGTAGTGATTTGACCGATGCAATTACTGATGCAGGTTTAATCAAGAATAACTATTGCATACAATACGAACCTACATGTTAGACACGTATTCAGAATATCGTATTCAAGCAGGGAAAGCAGGGAAAGCAGGGAAATAAATTAACTTCAGAAATGAGGTGGGGTAGATCAATATTTATTGTTAGTGAAACTTTTACTATTTATTTACCGCGATTTTACTTAGGTAAGTACGTATTCCAAAATGAAAATAAAATTAACTAGTAAATACATAATTTATTCATTGCAAATAAATTAAATTATATATTTGAAGTCCGAGAAGAAGTTTTTAATTTATGAGCCAAGAAAATCCCAAATTAAAAAAAAAAATAAAAAGAAAAATTCGTTTAGAATTCGAAATTACGATTCGAAAAGTCTATTTTTGCTTTTAAATTGATCTTACAATTAACTGACGCTTTTTCGTTGGTCCCCTCACTAGGGTGCCTGAGGTGGTCTTTATTGCAGAGACCATGTGGGGTTTTTCTGTCTAGGAATCGTCCTTCTCAACGTTCGGGCGTTCGGGAAACATCGTGCTAAATTTTTTTCAAACCAGAAGACCAGACTTTTGGCCACTGCGTGTCTGCTCGCTTACTATCGTCCTCACTTATGAAGAAAGTAAAAAAAATCCTGAAAGATTGGGAAGTACGTACATACGCCAAGGTGGGGAAGCCACCTGAATGTTTGGTCTTCTAAGAAGGCTCAGACTCTCGGAATCACACAGTAGATAATAGATGTGCGAGATGCTAGGAATATTTCGAAATTAAAATATATAAATGAAAATTTTAAGAAGCCCCTAATTTAAATATAATGTACATTAAATACTTGTGCCTACTAGTATAAGCTCTTTCATTTGATACCCATAGTTACGGAATTGTGACAAAAAATGCAATTCGCCATTGGGCCACCTTGGATTTAAAGTTTTTCATATTGTAATATTCTTCTAGTTAGTAAACAAATATGTTCAGGATCACGATGTAGACAGGCACACACACACACACAACACACACAAGCACACGAGAACACAACAAACACACGCGCGCACACACACACACACACACATACAACAGTAGTAGATATTCATTCTTTTAAAATCTTAGGTTTGATTGAAATCCAAAAATAGGTGTTGTACGGAGAAAATCAATGAACCGAAGGTGAGGTGGATTTCGGGAAACCAATTCACGTTCGTCTAAATAAACAGTCCCCACAATTTAATTTAGAACAAAGCCGCATTTACAGTGGAATACAAAGGAAGGACCCCTGGAGGGAAAGGCATTCGGATAGACACATCCGGCGCCAAAAAAGTGGTTCTACCTAACGATTACGTACAAAGAGGTAATACAGATCTAATATACCTTCCTTACTTTAAGCCTGAAAATTGTTTTATTATTGTAAAAGATTTGAAAGGAAACAAAAGGAAAAGGTCGACCTCCCAGTAACGCAGTGGTCAGCGCTGTGGTCTTATGAGTGAGAGGTGCCGGTTCGATTATCAGCAGGGATTATTTGGGAATTTGTATTTTCAGAATTTTCTTTCTTTTGGTGTGGTCTGGTATGCTTTGGTCGTGGCTAGTTACCTTACCGACAAAAATGCCGGCAAACGATTTAGTGTTGCGGTATGCCGCGTAGAAACCGTTGTTGTGTAAGGATTTATATCACTGCGAAGAGGTTAGACCGCTACCATTTTAGACTGCATCATCAGATGATGCAATAGCATTCAATGGCTAACTTTTCCCGGAGTTGGAAAATTGGCGGTGTCCATCTACGTGTCTCGAAGAGCTCGTTATACCTTTAGTCTCACTAATTATCACTAACATGTGATAATAGTTGTTGTAGGCCAACAACCTGCAATGGAGCAGAGTTGTGGGTCAAAGATCTAAAAAAATAAAATCTCTTCTATGAAAGAAGAGGCTCATAGTGAAACGTTTATAAGCTGTTGACAGGGATGTCTTTGAATTAAGATAATTTAAAAATATATTGTGATTTTAGGTAAAGTAAAACACACAAGTTAAATTTAGTCACTGAGCTAAAGTCACGTAAAATTTCAAAAATGCACCTTAAATGGTGGTGCAATAAATCTTATTTATTGCACCACCTACCTCTTTACTATGTTTTTTCCTTTTACGCCATTGGTTGCCTGGAAGAAATCGCTATGTAGCGATAAGGCCACCAAATTGTACTCTCTTGATTTGTATTTATATCTTTGTAACTACTTTTTGTTTCTTTGGTGTACAATAAAAGTGTATTCATTCATTCATTCAAATGTCTTGATCGAGTTCTACCCAACATCCCAATGTTTACGCAAACCTTAATTACTTGCGGCCAGTAATCCCAAATGCTCACGATTTAATATGTATAAGGTAGGTAGGTACATATCTAATGTATTTGTTTGGGGCTTTTGATTTGCAATTTCAAGTTTAATCGGCCACGTGATGTCCTATGTGTTTGCTATGCGTAGGAGGCGAGCTTGTTTTTCCGGGGAACCGTAAAATGTATCACCATCATATCAACCCTTTACCGCGACATTGAGAGAGAAAGAAGGGTTCTTTTGATTCAGTGTAACATGCTGGCACGTAGATTTCGTAAATGTAACAAGGGAGGTAAAATAACTGTATTTAACGCCTACTGCCAGTGCATTTACACGTGCCAGTTATGGACCACTTTAAAAAAAAGTAATTTTCTGTAATAAGAGTACAATACAACGATGCTTGTGAATACTCATGAGTGAGAGTGCCTGACTTTGTTATGTACCTATTGTTAAAGCTGGTGCAGCATACTTTTGAGAAAGTCGTCTATTTCTTTAATATTTCAGAATATTGGCTATTTGTTCATCGAGAGTGGAACAGAAAATAAATAAAGATCCTGTGAGATTTGAAATAAATTTATTAAGTATTTCAAAGAGACATGTAAGTTTTAATTACTTATAAATTTGTTTGTATTGTCCCTTTATATGAAAGCTGATATATGAGTTTAAATAAATAAGTATACTACGACAATACACACACCGCCATCTAGTCCCAAATTAAGCGTAGCTTGTGTTATGGGTACTAAGATGACTGATGAATATTTTTATGAATAGTATATATAAATATTTATAATATACATATAAAAACCCAGACACTGAAAAACATTCATGTTCATCACATAAACATTTTCCAGTCGTGGGAATCGAACCCACGGCCTTGGACTCACAAAGCACGGTCGCTGCCAACTGCGCCAATAGGCCATCAGATGCCTCTAGTAAAACACTTTATTATTATAATATTATTATTACCGTAAAACTACAGGCTTGCCCAGTGCGAATTGGTCGCCTTCGAGAACATTATGGAGAATCCTCATGCATGCAGGTTTACTCACGACGCGATGTGTTCTTTTATAGTTAAAGCAAATTATATTTTAATTGCTTTAATCGCACATAACTTAGAAAACTGAGATTTGTCTCCTGGGATTCGAATTCGGCTCTCGAAAGGGATTTCCCTTTCGAGAGCCGAATTCGAATCCCAGGTTCGGTCGTATTTCCAGAAGGAAATACGACCGAACCGAACTTGTGTATCCACTTACTTTAATATTACGAAAATATTCGTCTTCAGTACTTCTAAAAAAATCCGCGGGATATAATATACCTACCTATAATCCGTACAACATTATATGCCGAAGATAATTTGAAAAAAAGGGATTCGAATCATCGCAATTTTTGTATCAAGATAACCTTTTTTATCAGGTACGAATACGAAAAAACCGCTAAAAGTTGTTTTAATGTTTATTTTAAAAGAAAGAAAATCTAGTTATTTAAACTATAAAGTGGGTTAAATAAGTCAAATTGGGTATCATAACATGAAAGAGCTTTGCTTGTACATTCATAAACAGATTTCTGTTGAAATTTTATGATTTATCATGAAAAATTACAAAGAGACACCGACGTTTTCTTATCTAAAAAGCCTTAAAAAACTTATTTTTAAGTTGTTAGGATTGATAGAGATTTTTGTAAACTTTACATAGCAAGCTATATCTAAAGACTCCAACATAAAATAAGTCTTGCGGTTCATTACGAAACAGGATTTTTGTTAGTTACGTTACAATGACACCAAAACTTCATACTTTTTTGACACACAAATGCCGTTGTTTTCAAGAGTTTGATAAAACCATACCATCGTTTCACTTTAATAGGTGCTTATTTTCGAGTTTTTCTCGTAATATTGTGAAAGTAACAAACTTAAGGTACCAACTTCAGTCTGTTTCTCTCACGTTTTCTTATTATAATAAGGTCGACTAGATCGCTACAAAGCGAATTTATTTCTTAATGTTTCTCTTTTTCTTGTAGGTATTTGATCAGTCATTTTTGTGTTCACAAAAACAATTATTAAATATAAATAAATAAATATTATTGTTGAAGGATTTTAAATCTTAATATAAATATAATCCCATTCAAATGGGATCTGAAATATAACTAACACCTATTGTAATGTAAAACTTTTACCGTACAGGAAAAATAGAGAATTTCTCTTTGTTACTCTGTGTGCGGATAGACTTGCTAAGGACTTTTTACCACATTAAATACCATTGTTCCCTTTTAGCTTTTAGTACGACCACCACTGAGTATACTTATAATTAAAAGGGACACCGACAAAGGAATAAAGACTCACACAAAGTCCTTATTTCCAACTAAAGGTTATGACTTCAGCCATTTATTTATGTATCTGTAGGATCGTTCATCTATTCCCTAAGAAAAAGGCATGAAATAGGAAGTATACCGAAAAAATAATTTTCCAAATCGTTTAATAAATGACAAAGTTCTGAGGTAACTTAAATAAAAAAATACATCCGAAATAACCTACTCCTTTTTTGAAGTCTGTTAAAAATGATAGTAAATTTCATCATCATCATCATCACTTGATTTTGAAGTCCATAGCTAGACATAGCTCTTTCGTAGAGAGTTCCAAAATCCACGGTCCTGGGCCGCTTGTTTCCATAGGCTCCCAGCGACTCGTTTGATGTCGTCTGTACACCTCGTTGGAGGCCGACCAACGCTGCGTTTACCTGTGCGGGGTAGCTATTCCAACACCTTGGAACCCCAACGTCCATCGGTTCTCCGAGCTACGTGCCCCGCCCATTTCCACTTCAGCTTTGCAACTCGGTGAGCTATGTCGGTAACTCTGGTTCTTCTACGCATCTCCTCATTTCTGCAAAATCCCTCAGAACCTGAAGACCAAAGTCTTCGAGTAAATTTAGTTAAAGAATAATATCTAAAGGACAGTTAAGTAGAGCATAATTCGGACTCAGTGTCAGTTCTTTTATTTAAAGACTTAGTGGTACGACGAGGAGTAAGCGCCCTGAGCGATTTAATATAAAAAAATACTTAGATTTTTTATTTTTTATCATGACAAGTTTACCCTTGACTGCAATCTCAACTGCTTGTAAGTGAAGATGCACTCTAAGATGTCTTATATGTCAGTGGTATGGCAGTTATATAAAACCGATACCCCTTATCAGTTTCACATCATCAACATCGTACAGGAACGCTAAATCACTTAACAGCACATCTTTTTCGGTAGCGTGACACTCCCGACAAACCAAACAGAGAAAAAGCAGAGATTATGCATTTCTAAGTCCCTCACGGGGCTCGAACCCGGGACCTCCCACTGAAAACCACTCACCGCTGGGCCAGGGAGGTCCCCTCACTATCAGTATCCGGGTCTTCTCGGCATCGTCGGTCATGACTGGCAAACGCACGCACGGACGCACTGATCGAATACTTTTGTCTTCAAGCGTTGAGGCAGGCATGTGCGGTGAAAAGACTCTGCCAAGATTGCCAAATGTACTTATTCCCCTGTCGAACTTTTTCTCGAAACTGTTTTCCCAGCTAAATAAATTGCCTACCTACCTAAATTTATTTAAGAATTTAGACTTTTGTATACAAACGGTATGCAATTGTAAATTTGTGACAATATTTCATTAGTAAATGGCAAATTGTAGATAAGTGCTTTTTGCTTTTGAGAGGAAAATTCAGGTTCACCGCACAAAGCATAAACCATTCGCAAAGTTTTATTGCGCGATGTATTCGGACCATTAATCAGAGAAGGAAGTTGCGTTAAACCAATTCTAAACGGATGCAGTTTATGTAAAGTGAGCGTGAGCAATTAATTCAGATTTGAAATTTCAATTCAGAGGAAAGACCTTTTGGTAAACGAGCGGGCGATACAATTATTTATTTATTTAAATTGGTTTACAAATGAGACGCTACCTAACAAATGGATATTTAAAATACCTTAACCTAAAATTAAACTCTTTTTTAATTACAAACCTTTTCGCAACACTTTCTCCGAAATATACTAAGTACAAGTACCTACCGTCATTAAACGAATAGGTACGTGTTAAATAATTTATACATTTCATAAATACTTTTATATTTAATCACAGAATTTATTATATCTTCATCTGAGCACATTATTTTAAACTTCACCAAAGGTTAGGTTAGACTAGTAAGAAATCCTCACATAGGCGAATTTTAATGCCTCCTGACATTAAAATTCGCCTATGTGCACCACCCTTCACGTCTCTCAACACACGAGTACAAACTCCCTCGAATTCAAATGTCGCCGCGATCCTATCTAATGTAAGAGACTACAGCCGAAATCATTTTTTATCAAAAAGCACGTGCATTAATGAATGTTTGTCGGCCGATTGGCGCAGTGGGCAGCGACCCTGCTTTCTGAGGCCAAGGCCGTGGGTTTTATTCCCACAAATCAATATTATAATTAAATGTTTGTGTGATGAACATGAATTTCTTTCAGTGCCTGAGTGTTTATATGTATATTATAATATGTATTTATGCATATTATTAATTAAAATATTCTTTAGTCATCTCAGTACCCATAACACAATCTACGCTTACTTTGGGGTTAGATGGCGTCGGCGAAGTGTGTACCTATTGGCCTAGTATATTTATTTATTTACTAGCTGACCCGCGCAATTTCGCCTGCATCAAATCGGTTTTTATCGGATTAATTATGCAGCGCCACCAACCGGGTCCAATCTTAATTCCAAACTATATAATACGCGGCCGCGGGCCTCTGCATTTTTCATGCTTTTAGCATTTCTATACCCGTCGTAACTTCTAAACGCCTATCGTTTGAATAATTTAAAGAGGAATTTGCAGGTACATAATAAATTTTTATAAAAAACTATTTATTTGGATAAGGATCGTGATAGGAATGTCACCATCTTTTGATTGTACCCGTGTTTTTGTTGACAAATTATAACAAAAATCGATTATTGTGACTTCAGACATATAGACTCCGGACTTTTTGTAGGTATAAATAATTACTTTAAATATGTCCATACATACATCCATCCTCACAAACTTTCGCACTTTAATATGGTACGCATGCATTCGATCGTTGTCCCATAAGCCTTGCGACCTGCTGTTATCTGTGAAGAGTTATGTCCTTTATCTCCGACAATATTTATCAGATCTTCATTAAAATTAGACAATACATGCTTGATAGTACACCATTACAAATAAAAAAATAATTATTAAAACCGGTTCAAATTTAACGGAGCTATGAAGTCAAATTGATAAAAAATTTCTTCCCATTTCCCGGAGGAAACTTATTGTTTATCGGGATTAAAAGTATCGTATAATATGTTAACCCGGAATATCAGCTACCACTATTTTTACTTAACTCCATTCAGTAGTTTTCACGTGATGCCCGAACAGACAGACAGACTGACAAAATTTTTATAAAAATCTGTTTTGGACTCAGCATCGATTATAAAGCATCCCCCGGTCAAAATTTTCAAAATATATTAAATGTACAGAAATCTTTCAGTTACATTTTTATTATGAGTAGATGTATTTATTTATCAGTGTAACTACGCATTTGACTGGATACCAAACAAACTACTAGATAATATTATGTTCAAACTAGTCAGCAGCTAGTCAGATCGTGTCTGATTATAAAAAAAATAAGTGTTTAGATCCTCGAAACCGTGATTGGCTTGGCTACTCGCCGAGTAACCGCCGTAAAGTTACCGCCACGGCGGCAAAGTCATAAACGGCACAGCTCCATAGGTACCTATATGACATCTCTATATACGGCTCTCACAAATATGTTTTCTTCACGGTGGCCGCACCTAGCACTAAAAGACCGTGCCACAGTATATAGTCAAATATCCGAAACTTATATAACTGAGCTCCGATAAGTCTTTAATTAAAACACTGAGTTTGATATTGTTTTGACAAGGTGATTTGTTTATAAAGGGGATTACAAAAACAATTTCGCGCGGAAACTCAAACAGACCTTCGCTTGCTTGTAGTAAACAAAAATTAACGACTGATCCATTTATTAAAAAATCCAGATTATAAATGTTGTTTTTCAGTATTGGTTTGTTGTAATTGCTACTAATATCTTGTGCGCTTCTAAACGTAAATGCGTTTTCTTGACAGGAAATGATTTTCCTAACTTTGGACGGCGTCCGGAAATTATAACATCCTCCTAATCGGCTTCGAGTTTACTAGAGGAAGTTTAATTTTAATAATCTTGTAATAATCTTTCCAATTTAAATATACAACAATTTGATAAAAATCTTAATTTTTACTACAGTTTACTATCCCTATAATTCTCAGTATCATTTCAGTTTTCGAGAGTTCGTTTACCCTCATGCCTTAGAGAACATTGAACTGACGATTTCGGTTATTACCACTAACATTAACTGTTATTATAATCGACAAAGCCGCCCAACCCTATCTGGTGGAAAGCTTTGACCATAGCTAGTTACGGCCCTACTGTTAAAGACGTGCTAAGCGATTTAGTTTTCCGGTACGATGCCGCGTATGGGTATAATTGCTGTACCTCTAACAGTCTGAGATGTTAGATATTCGTATTGTATACTAATTATACTATGTATACTATATATACTAAGTAAACTGGCATGCAGGCAGGACAGCTCTCTCTGGGGAAGCTGGGATGCTGTGCACACGCGCTATAGGGGGGCTCAGTTAGACTATAAGGAATTTTGTGTATAGAATAAGGTTGTTTTTAGTTGTTAAGTACTAACATAGGTTTAACTACATTGTTTTACTAACACGATATGGACAAATGTCCGAAAAAAAGAAAATTATTTTCAAAAGTCAAAGTCAAAAATATCTTTATTCAAGTAGGCCCATAGGTGGCGCTTTTGATGCGCACATAAGAACTTCACGGTAGTGAGATGATGGCGATAACCACATTCGTAAACTTAAAACTAAAGCTACGAGGGTTCCAAACGCATCCTGGTCTAAGAAGAAGCCCACAACAAACTTAGCCGGGTGTTTTTTTTTTTTGTTATCACCATCTCACAATGTCATTTTAAATTATTAGTTATATAATGAATAGTTATAAATATTTTATTGACAGATATGGGTAGAGTGATTGTCATTTTAATAATATCTTAAAAAGCAACGCCATAGGTTTTTTTACATTTGGGTCTAGATGGCGCTGTAGTAATTGTAATTAATAGTTCGAAAAAACTAAAAAATCTTATTTTTTGTATTGAAAATTGGAATAATCTTCTAAAATTAGTGTATTGTCATCGGACCTCGATATGTCTACAAAGTTTGAACGAAATCTGACCGTTTAAAGTGGGTCAAAATAGCGTCCCAAGAAGTCGGTTACAAACATACTAACATACAGGTGAAGCGTGTTAAAAAGAATACCTAACAAGAATATTACAATTCGGCCTAAACCTTTTTCATTCTGAGAGGATATCCGTGCCTGTAGTGGACCTACAGGCATGGGTACTTCCTTCTTCTTCTTAGTAGCTATTTTGTTTTCCTTCAAGTAAGTACTAAACTAAATCGCCAGGATTATTAAGGACTGTAAAATTTGCATAACGTTCTCCTTATTGAAATTTATAGCACCAACGAGCTTAGCCCGATAGCATACGAAATATTCACCATTCGACTGGAAGCATTCATGAATGCCTAAATAGCTTTAATGGAATCAAATGTTCATGTGTGCCTTCATATTGGACGGCCGATTGGCGCAGTTTGCAGTGACCCGGCTTTCTGAGTCTAAGGCCGTGTGTTCGATTCCCACAACTGGAAAATGTTTGTGTGATGAGCATGAATGTTTTTCAGTGTTTGGGTGTTTATATGTATATTATAAGTATTTATGTATATTATTCATATAAAAATTCATCAGTCATCTCAGTACCCATTACACAAGCTACGCTTACTTTGAGACTAGATGGCGATGTTCGCGTTGCGTTGTATATAAATTATTTATTAAGTGAACCGTTAGACGGCTTATATTTATTGTAAATATTATTTTTAGTTTGTAATTATTATTTCCCTACAAAAATATATTTTTCGATGGTTTTGAAAAATAATTATTTATTCATATATATATATATATATATATATATATAGCCATAGGTAATATGTGCCTATAAGAAGCGATCGCTGAACGCTTTATAAACATAACGAATAGGTACAAGTCTATTGGACGACCTCCCTGGCGCAGTGGTAAGCGCTGCGGTCTTTTATGTAAGAGGTCCCGGGTTCAATCCCCAGCAGGTCAATTCGGGAATTCAATAGGTACTTACTAAATTTTTTCTGGGTTGGACTGGTGGTGGTGACTCCTAGACGCTGATTAGTTCTAGTAACCGACCTACCGAAAAAGATGTGAATAATACAATACAACGCAAGCACACATATGCGTAGCTAATTCTACTTTTACAATCTGCGTTCTCTTTAAGAAATTTAAATTAAGAATGACTATCGTAATTATCCAACTAGTAATCATTTTTGTAACAAAATGCTAAATGGTAATAATATTCCTTGAAGTCTGAAATTAAGTTAGAAGTCTGAAGGCTTCTGAAACCAATATTTGATTAAATTCTTTACGTGATGCAACCTTTTAAATCAGATACGTTGAATTCAGTGGAATTTATCAAAACATAGAAGACTAGCGGTCCGTCACGACTATCCGCGTATAAGTTAACCTTAAAAGATAGACATATTATAATAATAATAATAATAATAATAAAGTTTTTATTTAAAGGCATATAAACCCATATATCAGCTTTTATATAAAAAGAAATCTATAATTAAATGTATACATTAAAACTTACATCTAACTGAAATAGTTAATAAACTTATTTCAGATGTCATAGGTTCTTATTTTATTTTTTGTTCCAGAACAGACAGCCAATAGTCTGAAATAGGACTCGGCATCCCCTCACAGACGACCCTAAGTATTCCATTGTTAGAGTTCCTAATCCTTTCCCAAAAGTATGCTACACGAGCTCTAACAATACAATAAAAGTCAGGCACTCCCGATTCGGCGAACATTGTCGAAGCGCTGCAATACCGCGGTAGGCCCATGAGTATTCGGAAAGCATCGTTGTATTGCACTCTTATGGCAGAAAATGACTTTTTAAAAAAAAAATCCAGAGCTGGCACGTGTAGAAGTCGAATATGATGTCGCAGACATTTTTTTGAACTTTCTTACATAAAATAAATAAAAAAATATACTACGACAATGCACACATCGCCATCTAAACCCAAAGTAAGCGTAGTTGTGTAATGGGTACTAAGATGACTGTTGAATATTTTTATGAATAATATACATAAATACTTATAGCATACAGCTACACACCCAGCACTGAAAAACGTTCGTGTTCATCATACAAACATTTTCTAGTGGTGGAAATCGAACCCACGGCCTTGGACAACCTTCCTCGATAAATGGTAGACCAACACTGAAATAATGTTTCTGACCGGCAGTTCATAAGAAGATTGCGTTCAAGTAAACAAACAAACTCTTCAGTTTTACATATTAAGTACAGCTTTATATATTAGTAGTATAGTATTTATATATTAGTAAGGCAGTCTTGTAACGAAGTCGCAAATCAATCGAATGCGCTGGTTGATAATAAGTTATATAAATCTAAGTTTGTAAGGATCGTTGGATAGATGGATAGGTGTAATGAATGGTGTGTTTGTTACTCTTTCACGTGAAAATTACTAAACGGATTTTGATTAAACTTTATAGTAATATAGGTTATATATCAGAAGAGCACATACGCTATAATTTAAAAGATATTGTGTATAATATATTCGCTTGGAAACGGTCGCCTTTGTGCCACGCCGTCTTGGCCCGTGACGCATTTTGTCAAAAGCGCCATTGCGCTACCAAAGGACCCCGCGTGAGGTGTACATCCGCAGGAGAGTTTGGAATTTTAAATTGTAGTGCTATGCCGTTGAGAAAGATTTTTTTCGTACTTTATGTAGTACCTTCGTCTAACAGTTGCTATCGAAACAGATGGTATCGATATTTTAGTACGGATTTAAGAACGTAATGACGTCGGATACTTTAACTTAAATAGGTAAAGGACGTGTTGATCACAATACTTCGCGCGATGAAAAATAGTGTCATTTATATGTTCCTTTAACTTGTCGTTATTATTTTTATTTGCATTTATTATTATACCATAAGAATAAAAATAGAAACATATATATATACATAAAAACTTAAATACATAAATAAAAGCATAAATGTAAAACGCCAAATTGCAGTAAAGGGCTAACGTGTAGTGGAATAAAATGAAATAGGAATTTTCTGGACAAGCACTCTCCATTTTAGGCTGCGACATCATTTACAATCAGGTGTAATTACAGCCAAGCGCAAGACTTTAAAATAAAAACTATGGAAAGCTATGCATACTATGTATAATATTGACACTATGAATATAACCAGTAGTCGCAGAATTAAGAATGTAGAGAACTCTAATTCAGCGATTATTCAAGGCATTGATTTGTGCCCAAAAACAGCGAAAACAGCCCGCGTACGTCTCTCTTCACACCCGCGGAATGTTGCTAGCTCATACAAAAATTCACATTTTATGGTAAACATTCAGAACATTAGAGTTACAATGACCACTGTCAACTACTGCCGCCTGTTCGAGAAACACTACTAAAGTGTTAATTCTTTGCCAGTGTTGTACGAACTTCTATAAATTCAGAACATAAAAATAAATCACGTTTCTCTGGGATTGCACTGAAGCCCGCAAACGAACTGACTGTCATAACAATCAAGATTAAATATGTACGGCTATACTTTTTCCTACCATGGAATGAAACGTCAATATTGTGGAGTCACGAGAAATGATAGATTTAATAAGCCGCCGCTGCCGTTATATTTTTATTTCGTTAACTATATTTCTATAACTATATTCATCTTCATCATCGTCATCACTGCCATCAGCCTATTAACTTGTCGTAACTTGTTGTGGCATAAAGAGCAGGCCTTCTCTTTCATTGGAGAAGGGAATTAAAGCACTGACCGACCAACCATCCTGCTCAAATTATTACGTATTAGATATAATATATATATAATATAACCGAAACCGAGCACTTATCGTGCGTTTCAAAGAACGGGGGCTTGTACTGAGATTTGAACAGAAGAATACAATACCTAGATATTCTTGGCCTGATTTTCAATCACTAGAGAAATCTGGTTCTTCTACAGATCTGCTTTTATCACTTGCCTAGCTCTCTCAATGGCCCGCTGAGCTTTTTTACCAGTCTCCAGACACAATAGTCTGCCATGTTTCGGACCCAAATGTTATGCATAGAAAAGGATATTGTTCCCAATTTTTTCCGACAGATGCACAGCAATAAGGAAAGAAAGAATAAGGGAATAAAACGGAGAACGGGCAGCATCCTATGTGCTACTACTACCATCTGCTGCGATCACCAACCCGTCTGCCAAGCGCGGTGATTATGGACAAACCCTCCCGTTCGGAGAGGCTTTAAGTCCAGCAATTTACTTTGGCTATTGAGTTAAGTACACAAAAGACACACTTACAAAGATATACACACATAAAACTTATGAGAACTCTTTATGCACCGGGGATTAAAAATAAATCATTCCAACTGAAACTACAATCGGGCATTCAAATGCCTGAAATTCGCTTGCTGTCGGTGTAATTTATCACACATGAATGATGCTACCGCGATGACACTGATGATTGATGGCATTAATTAAATGGACATTCAGCCGGAAAACAAGTGCGAGAATTATGAGTGTTTTATTATTTAGTATCGTGTCGCGTTCAGTTCGTCGTGACATGCTTGTCAAATCCGATGCTTAATAATGAGCATGACTGGCAAATATATGTCTCTTTTGTTGTTTTATTGGCGCGAAAATTGATGATCGCATGAACCAATAGAACTGGCATTAGTGTAGTATATACCGTAAGGATGCGTGATAGAAAATCACACGCAAGCCAAACTTCGTATTTCTCAGTCCACTGATTCAAATTTAAAGCATCTGGGAACAGTTTCCTGAGAATTGAAAAAAAGTTGGCCAAAAAAAACCAAGTTATACCCTTGCCTCAAGGTATGGTTTATTTATAAGATAAATTCGAGTAAATAATGGAATCCCAAAACTCGTTATCCATTAATTAACGTCGTAAACTTTTGGTCTTGTGACCAACCAAGGCGTTATATGTCTTTATAATTGTTTCTGCGTGCATAGCTTAATTTTTGGTGTATGTGGCTGTGTTAATTCGAGTGGGATGCCTTGACATATTCGAAATACTTTAGCGCTAATACTAATACTTAGACGCTTTAAAGTTGCTTGCAGAGTACACACTTCTCGCATATTTTTACTTAGCGTCCATCGAACTATTATAGTTACTTTATTATAAAATTAGATTTAATTAATGTTACTAAAAAAATAGCAACAGGTATATCTAAAATACATGACATTCTGTGGATTCTGGGGAGATACGATGAGTGTTACTCTTAATCCAAATGTGAGAAAAAAGAAACGTTAGCACAACCTAAATAATTTGTATTGGTACTGCCGAAGGTGTTCAAATTAGTGTTTTGATTCTTAAAACATGGAAAGCTGATGAATGAAGTTTTGTGATTCTCAAAATTCTTATAAAGCATTATCTATCCTTCTTAGAGCCCAAGACATCTAGCTCTAAATAAAGAATGTTCCTCTTACCCTAATTGACCTCAATAGAAAAAGCCTTTATTAAAAATGTATTACCTAAGTTCTGCCAACCTCCCTAGCCTAGTGATAAGTGCTGTGGTCTATTAAGTGGGAGGTCTCCAGTTCATCGCCGGCAGAAATTTAATAGTTCTGAATTTTCTGTTCTGGTGGGTCTGCATAACCACGTGAGATTGCAGTAAAGAACCTACTTATTTATAAAATCAACAAGGTAGATAGATTAATTATTCAGTGAGTTCTCTTTATACGTATAAATTATTCAAATTGTAGTAACTCCTCATATTCCTTTTATGTTTATGAAATTGTAGCTTGCAGCTACCATGCGAACTAAAAACATTTATCTCCAATATTAAAATACACGTACAGCTACGCGCACTATAAACCTGCAAATTAATGTGTAGGTAGCTACATTACATTTTATGAAATTATGTTTTCGTGGGAGGGTTAACTTTGCGTCCTGCTTGTTTTAAACAATGCAAGCTTGAAAATACCTGATTGCCCACGCATGCCTTTTCCAAGTTTCTGAACAGAATACGCCACTGTTATATGTCACGTCGCTTTAGCCAATGTTAAAAATAAGTATTGTCTATGAAAGTTTATCTGGCAACAGTTCCGTTGTTAGTTGACCGCTTCCTATTTCACAATCGAACGTTCGGAATTCGAAATACGAGTTGGTACCTAGAAAGCTCTTGGTTGTTATCACGATCTATTTTATTCTGTGATCACTATAGAAACAAATGGGACCGAACAACACTTCGTAAGATTTATTTCCCGAACAAAATACTCTGTAAGAATTTTACTAACACAGTTTGTAAAGATCTTAAGAAAATAAGACACGAGAATTTACAAGTGCGTTGTAGTTCTAAGTATCTACTTATTTGAAAATAGAAACACTTAATCACTACTTACAAATAAATTATTTTCCTCGTATCGTCTATTAGAATACTCATACGTATGGATTTAATATATAACTATGGCTTCACTGCTTATAAGATATGCCCAAATACCGTCCGATTTTGTCATAAGTGCAAAGTACTATTATTTTATTGTACGACCTCGCTGGCGCAGTGGAGTATTCTATGCTCTTAACAAGTGGGATTTCTGGGTTTGATCACCGGTGTGGGCAATCTAGGAATTCATAATTTTGTATTTTCTTGCCTATAAAAACCATCGCCTATTTATAATATTCGAAAAGTATTTATTTATTTATTTTTTATTTATACTCTTTATTTGTACACCACTCAAGCAAAGAAACAAGACAAAAAAAGAACAAACACATGAAGAATGAAGCAGGATACAAAAGGCGGCCTTATCGCTAAGTAGCGATCTCTGCCAGGCAACCTTAGGATTAGGAAAACTAAAAAGAAAGTATGCCTGGAACACGTCCTAAAACGCCCTGCCCTGTGATCATAAACGTATGGCGTAGGTGCTAAACCCTGAGTACCTATGTGCCTTCAATTACACCGGCAATCACGCCCTTCAGACCGCAACACAGCATTGCAACAATGCTACTTAGCGGCAGAAATAAGCATGGCGATAGTACTTCCCCGGAGCAGCTTTGTCACAAAACGCTCTACTACTACTACTACTTATTTTTATGATTAAAGTTAATTTGGGATCTAAAAAATGTATAATTCCTTGTTTGGTATTGATGAAAACCCTTTCTTTCACAATTCATGATGCCTAAACAAAAGAAAAAGTCGGAAAATAGGAAATAAATTTGAGACGACGACGACGAGAACGTAAAAATAAAAAAGAACGCTCTGATAGAATAAACAACAATTTGGTTGCTTATAAAGAGAAAGATACACAAAAAGTAAAGGAGAAAATACGGAGCTACGGAGGTAATTAAATTAAAACAATCGATGAAATTACAGACCGTGAAAAATTTAATTGTAGGAAGTCGTAGACAGATCTAGATCTTCTAAATAGTACAAGAATGTCTTGCTAAAGAGGCTTTTGAAGATTTACTGAGAGCAAAAGTATTTTAATTAATACATCATCGAGTAAGTGTTAAGAAGAATTCATTCACAATATTCACTTACCACCCATGCGGTCTCCTCGCACACACCCCATGTTCCAGATCCACTCTCAAAGCTGTCGCCTAGATTGCTTATAGCGAAAAAAACTCAACAATACCGCGTACCTACGTAAAAGCAACAAACAAATAAAAGAAAGGAAATTGAATTTAAATTAAAGAATATCGTTGAAACTTTGTCATGTCTCTAAATGTGAATCTTGTAATTTGTAAAGATAAACAATGAGATTTAATACTGATTAAGTTTATGTTATATAGTTTCATGTTCAATTAATAGTGTACCTTTATGATGGACATAAAAGTATAATGCATTTTTATTTTTGGAATAGAGGATGTAAACCCCAATACAGCTTGCAGTCGCAGCAATAAAATCGATATTTACCATAATTGGGTCTGGCCCGTTAAACATTGGATATATTGTAGTCAATTCTTGGTCCCCAGTTAATTTTTATACCAATTAGAACTAATAGAGTCATTTAATGCCCCAATTTTACTCCACCGTGAGTAGAACTATCCTCTCGCGCGATATTTTCAGATTGAAAATTACCGATGTCTTTTTCCAAGATAGAAGATTTATACGTGCTAAGTGTAGAAAATCGTTTTTTTTCCTATAATCCAATTGAATCCTTATCTATACCTAGTCTGCGTACACGAAAGGAAATGAATGATGGTTGTTTGTTCCCGTAGTTTCAAACCTGATATATATTGCTTGCATAATTTCGCAATAAATCCCGTTAGTTTGTTTACAGATTGATGTGTTCAGCCTGTTGAAGCTTTAGACAAAAATAATAAATCGTCAGATAGTTTCAATAACTTTTTATTTATTAAGCATGCTCGAAGCATGATGAGCATAAGTGATGTTAGCATTGTAGGTAAGACTTTGGCTTCCCTTTCGGGGGACTGAGTACGCAGCTGTAAACTTTTCAGAGTTATGTGCGTTTTTAATTCAAGAAATTAAATATAATACACATGCTGTAACGGTAAAGGATAGGATCGTGAGAGAACCTGCATGCCTGAATTTTCTACATAATATTACCAAGGGTGAGGTCTACCGCATTTGGCCAGCGGTGTGGACTACGGCCTAAACCTTTTTGCTAATTCTGAAAGGAAACCTGAAAGAAGGTATTGATGATGAGCATGCTTGCGCTCTTCATTCAGATTTTTATTCTATACTATGAGAAGACGTGATGCGCCGATGCAACGGAGTAACCTCGAGGTAATTATTTAATCGCACGCGGGTGAAGTTATATAATTGATATCAGTATAATTCGCTATCATCTCTGAAGTGTAAACGTTGCTCTTAGCTCAAATTCGTGATCAGTATACTTATCCCATTACAGCCCTATCCTTCCAACTACTTTTAATATAATAGCAACTTCTTTGGCGTAGTATGCTGATATACAGTGAGATTAAAATCCAGTAGTGCTTTTGCTTGGCAAATAAAATCAAAAACAGCTTTATAAAACTAGAAGAATTAAATATTTTTTTACGAACTTTCTTACACTTAAAAGATCTATTTATCTAACGTGTACTTTTAACTTTTTGCTTAATTTCCACGTAAATAGGTATATGTTACTCAAGTGAGTGACACCTCGAAAAATGGAGGACTTTCATACAAAAGTTTGGGGATCCGTCAGGGTACTGAAGTGTGAACACGAGTTTCTTATTTTTTAAGTAAGTGTTCTTATGTTCATGGATATAACTTGTAAAATTACAGACTTTCATACAAATTATTAGCCCCCCCCCCTCCCGCTAGCCCTCTTAACGATAGAAGTAAAAAAAAAAAATATTCTGCCAAAATTTTATAATTTAACGTTTTGGCTGCTGGTTGTGTGTCAGTCAGCCAGGACAAAGGTATTTTACAGATACAGATTTATACAGTAGACTAGTTTTGATTAAGTCAATTTCACCGAATCCAATAACGATAACAGTGTCATGAATTCTAGCCAGATAGATGTAACAGCCTAGCCTAGATTTGCATCTAGGTAGGTATATTAGTCTATTGCTATTGCAAATATCTGAGAGTACTTGAATGTTACACGCGCTCGAGAAATTGGTAGATATTATGCAAACCATACACAATATCCGTGATCAAAGATCCGTTGTGAAGGCACTTTGAGCTCTCCGTGTTGACATTTCTATTTGTATACAAGAGCGTACTCGTATATCTACATACATACATTAATATATGATCATTGGAATACGATTTAAATTTAACTTATATAATAAACGAAATTGGATCTACGAGCATTAAAAGATTTGTGCCTTTTGAGAGCTTCCGCTGCGTGCGAGCGTAAAAGGTTAAATTTATTTAATTTATTTATTTATTGTTGTTGGGTTACTATGACCCATATTCACTATTATATAACATAATAATTAAAAACTAAACTAAACTAAATCAAAAAGTTAACGTTTGGATAAAATCATTTAACACAAAGTTGCTCTCCTTTTATAGTTCTAAAAAAAATTCCAGGGCAGCATATGTCTATCTTTTAAGATTGACTTGTACGCGAATGAAGTCGCCAGATTGCACTAGTTTGATAATTACTCTGTCCAAATATTCAATAAATGCCGGGGTAACATTGTATTTTTCAAAATATTGTACCTGCTTACGTCGTCTAAATGCCACCTGCTAAGCTGCTGTCAACTTGGCCGTGCATTTAAGTTAATTTGTTTTATGTTGAACTACTAAGTATTTTTTGCTTAGGTAGGTACCATATCTTATATCTTTAAACGAGTAAATCTTGTATATATATATAAATGGAATCTCGGAATCGGCTCCAACGATTTTCATGAAATTCGGTATACAGAGGGTTTCGGGGGCGATAAATCGATCTAGCTAGGATTCATTTTTAGAAAATGTTATTTTATTCGTGTTTTATCAATAAATATATATATATAATTGGATTGTCGGAATCGGCTCCAACGATTTTCATGAAATTTAGTATACAGGGGGTTTCGGGGGCGATAAATCGATCAAGCTAGTATTCATTTATATTGGAATCTCGGAATCATTTACATACGACACTATTTTTTTAAGTCGACTCATTCGCGGATGAAGTCGCGCGGGTCCGCTAGTACTAATAATACACTACTAAATAATTGATAATGTTTCATTTGATTTCACTAAACACCAACCGCGGTTCTGACACAGTTGTAAAAAAAAAATTACTTAAAATAATATAATACTTGTATTAATAATATTAATTACCATGACCCAATTTGACTTAAATTCAACCATGAACTATAAAGTTCTCGTATAACAAACGCATGCTGAATTAAGTTTATAATTTTAATCCCATTAGGTATAAGTATTACGCTGGCGGGCTTAAAACTGATATTCTAGCATGAAAGTGTAAATGATTTTCAAAGCTGATATTTTATTCGTCTTTATGCAAATCCTCACTAACATTATGAATGCAACTACTGAGTTCCTTGCCGGCTCTTCTCGGTAGAATCTGCTTTCCGAACCGGTGGTAGGGTCACACAAACATACTTGACGTTTCAAAAGTGCTTATAAAGTAGGCCTACTTGAAATAAATGAATTTGAATTTGAATGCATAAATTTTTTTGTTACTTTGCACTTCTTTCACGGAATAACGTTTCGTAGTCAACAAGGAATCTTTATGGTTTTGCCATATCCGTCTGAACGTTCGTCTGTCTGTCTGTCCGCGGATCGTATCACTATAGTATTATAGGTTCACAGTGTTAATATGAAACCTTAATTTTTTTTTTAGGATTTTACTTGTTACTTTGTCCGCAACTTCCTCTGCTTGAAAGAGCGATGAATCGACCTCGGTCCCGACAAATGGGAAGCAATAGTATCGGATATGAATCGGAAAGAAAATTAAGCTTAATTTGCTATATTCCGCGAGAAGCAGGAGAATCTGTATGGTGTAATTTATAATTTCTTTAATCCTTATACTCCACACCAAACATGTCTTCGACAATGTACCCTCTACGCAAGTATTGCTACGAAAACGAAGCATCCTCAGGAGACGTTGACTTTGCAATGAATTATTGTTAATTGTTAAGATATTGACTTAACAATTATTCATTGTAAAGTCAACATCTCCTGAGGATGCTCCGGTTTCGTCGCAAAATGTGCGTATAGGGTACATTGCCGAAGATATGTTTGGTATGGAGTATAAGAATTGAAGAAATTATAAATTACACCAGACCACGTATAGATCAACCCGCGAACAGAGCTAGTGTTAAATAGATTGATGTACATATATCGCATATTGCTTTATCTTTTTCCCCAGGGAAAGTTAGCCGATAGTTTGCGTGAAGGGTGTAACCATAATCCTACTTGATGTGGGTGTAGCAGATTAATAATATATTGAAATTAAATATCGAGAAAGAATTAGGTATTGTTAATATACCGTTCTTATCCAATATTTGCTTTGGATATTGGTGAAAGCTTGGCATGGTTTCTACTTTGCATTAGTATTTTTAATTAAAAAATCTCATTATATTTAACTTTAAGTTCGGGTTGAATAATAACACAATATATATACCTATCCCACCTAAGAGTTTTAGTTGAACTTATAGCACAAGGTTTGGTTGATTATCAGAAAATCCTAAGACCTAAAAAAATAAGGTGCCATGCATCATCACCAGTGGATTTTTTTTTAACACAAATCTGTAAAATAAACTAAGCTGACGCGTCTAAAAGTAGTGCTTTTGTTTTCGTAATGTTTCCCGGAGATGACGTTACATCAAATTTATACAAAGCAGTTTTTTATTTTCCTAAAATAAAAAAAAGTGCTTTGTATTCATCTGTTTTTGCAGCTTTTATTTAACCACAGTTAAATTATTTAGATGGATATTTGCCGCTATTTGTGGCTGCGCGACCTTAGAGTCGTCCATTGCTGGAACTATTTGTCGCCGTATTATCACGTATCTTTAAATCAAATCAAATCAAAATGCAGTATTGCAGACCATACTTATGTAATTTATTGTAGACCATACTTATAGCAATAACAGACACTAAACGAAAATAAAGGCAAAAAAGCGATCTCTACCAGGCAAAGGACAGGAAGTCAAGAAAAAGAGTTCACTTCAGTTCTTCAGTGAGCGCACTTCTATATATCTTCATAGCTCTCCACTTGTCGACAATAAGTTACTGCAACAAAAAGGCGGCGGTCCGAAGTAGGTACATACCAATTTTATAGCGCCGGGCGTTTTGGTTACCATGATAATTTTTTATTTATTTATTTAAACTCTTGTACACCACTACACAGTTAGGAAAATAAAGGACGAATAGAGAGAAACACAAAAATTGGAGTAGAATACAAAAGGCGGCCTTATCGCTTAAAAGCGATCTCTGCCAGGAAACCTTAGCATTAGGACAATAAGAGCGAGAACAAATAGGTGGTGTAAAATTATTATAAACCTACATTCAAATAACTACATACGAATACATAAACAAAATATACACTACAATAAAGAATATATATATATATATATATATATATATATAAAATAAATATAAAAATAATAAACTATGATAACAAGTGAACAGTTATATTTTTTATAAATATTATTGTTAGTATGGAGTAGGTTTTTTTTATACTACAATAACCAATAGAATTTAAATCTTAAGTATATTTAAGATCGCCGATGAAACACAAACTCAAAATGTACGTTCAGTTTTTAAGAGTATATTTCTTTATCACTTAGTGTCATTTGTTATAGAATATCTATCTATTCAATAAGGGAATTTTCTTTAATATATAAAACCATCGAGAAGTCTGGAGGTCATAGACATTATTGACTCCCAAATAATTGAACGCAGCACCTACGATATATTGAAACTTTATATAAATCCTCACAGTTCATACTTATATAAAATATAGCATACCCAGCCCGCTTCGCTGGGCTAGATTTTGCTTTATTTTATTGAAACAATAAACTTACATGATTAAATTTTTAATTTAACGCTCATAATATATTAAATCATTTATTTCTCTCCGTATTCATTCTCATCTATTCTCTTCTCGAGCGGGTGAAGATCATTGTATTGTTGATTACATTACATTATATTGGGTGATGATATTTTATTGTTGGGTGTACATGGGTGTACACCCAACAATAGAATATCATCATAGTAAATAAAAGCTGTATTTGACAGTTCAATAATAGGAGTGCTCCGATCGTTACCAAACCTTACAGGATTACTCGCCAGGTCAATCCGGAGATTCCCTGAAAGTTTCATTGAAATCGGTCCAGCCGGAGCTTCGGAGCCTATACGGAACATAGCCACACACTTTCTCTTTTATATATATAGATGTATGTTTGTAATTCTTTCACGTCGCAACTACTACTATTTATTACCTATACAATACATCGATCCGAATAAAATAAAAACTAAACTTTTGGGTCAGTTCTTATGAAAAAATTAAATTCCCAAAGCATCCCTTTATTTCTTAGATAAATTACTAAAAAAGTAACGCGTCCATTTTAGCCTTTTAAATCTTTGTGCAAAATATGGCGCTATTTCTTCCGAAGAGAATATTAGACACTAGTTAACTGCTCTAACTATATGCCAATTCCCGGAGGAAGCTTATTGTTTATCCAGATAAAAAGTATACTAAGTATATGTACCTGGAATATCAGCTACAACTATACCACGGACAAAAATTAAATAAAAATCTGTGTTTGCCTCTGTATCGATTATAAAGCGTCCCTCGGTAAAAATTTTCTAAATATATTAAATGTACAGAAATCTTCCAGTTACAGTTTTGTTATAAGTATAATGAAAATCATAATTCAGTGCACTAAGTAACACCGTTAACAAAAAACGTCGCAATTTTAACATATTGGCACAATAAACACATTAAAGACTGCCAGGCGTAAGCAATTTGTAAAGGTTAATTTATACTGTCGCATGCCGATAAACGATAGCAAAAGTGCTAAAAGAAGCTTTCGATGCAGTTTTTTACGTAAATGTTTCCTTTAAAAACAAAACACTGATTGCATTACCTACTTTTGTTGTAATTAAATAAACTTAATGACTTCTCTCGACAAGTGTTGCGATACCCACCGCGTTGCTCCAGTTCAGGTTGGTGGGCTATTAACGACTATTACCACAAGAAAATGATAATAAGCGAGACCGACGGCTTAGCTTAGCGAATCTGGTCACTGAAGATTCTTTGACAGAAAATACACAATACCTTATAGTTACTGGCCTGATCCGGAATTCGAACCCAGTACCCACAGAATTAAGAACACACAGAAACCGTGTACACGACTAATATTGGAGCATCAAAAACCACTCCATTTTAGTTGTGTTTCTCAAACAGGTGGTTAGTTTTTTCACTCCATTTAGCAGTTGACAGTAATTACTTTACTTCTAATGTTCTAAACATTTACCATAAAATGGGGAAAGTGGGAAAGTTTGTGGGCTAGCAACATACGTGGGTGTGAAGTGAGACGTACGCAGGGCGTTTATACTGTTTTTAGATGCAATGGACTGCATGCAATAATGGCTGTGGGTGAGGGTTCTGTATATTCATAATTCTGATCCAGGACCTCGTGAACGTACTAACCTTTAGACCAACGAGGCAGTTCGAGTGTAATTTTGTTTGTCAACGTATTTTACTTTTGTTTCCTTGTTAAATATGTTTCCGCGGTGTCACAGTGCAGTTAGCGTAGATACGTATTGCAAGCTGAGTTTATATAAGAAACGACGCAGTGTAATTCGCAAGTAAAAAGATCAGAAATAAGTTTCAACCGCAACTTAAGCCATAAAATCAATCGCCCGTGCACGTTAGTAAAACTGCAACTAGTGCTATTGGGAAAAGGGAATAATAAATCTTGGTTCACTTACAAATTGTTCCGTAAGCGATAGATAGAAGCGTAGATCTGAAACTTGTATGGACATTGTAAGCCATTTCTCTAATTCTTTAATTTTTTCGAAATAGGTTGGTCGGAAATTTTTGGTCCCTACTTACACATATTTATTTAAAAAAACGTGTGTGTACTTATGTACACGCGTTAGAAGTTATACTTCTTTGGCGTAACAAGATTAAAACCTTTTCAAAAATTTTATCTTTCGCCTTATTCTACGGTGGTAGAAAAACGACACTAACAATAGAAAGGTATTGTTTGAATTATTGAAAGTCAACTGTCAACCCATTTTAGAAAAACTAAAATGTCGACTATAGCTAACTTCATGGTGTCGGTTTTTTGGGACGGTTTGCGCGCTCATCGTAAAAATTTACTCTCACCATTTTTCCCTAAAGCGCCAAAGAACTACAAAAAATTGAAAAAAACCGTCTTTGTTTTACAACAAAAATGCTAGAATTATTAAATATTTACTAATATTGAATAATGTTGTAGAAATCTCTTTTACAACATTTGTAAGGCAGTGCCAAGTAAGATATAGTAAGTTACTATGTATAAGTAGACTATATACTTCGTATATCTTTTTGTATCGAAGCAAGGAAAGATTAGACTCTTTTTTTTGGAAAATTCAGTTCCGGGTTTTTATTTGTATTTCAAGGTTCTTTTTTCAATTACACGTTTTTTAGTGGGAAGGTTTGCAAACATATCTAAGTTATAATAGCCGAATGTCAAGTGCTCATAACTTTCTTAAAAATATTTCTTTCTTGAATCCAGGGCGTTAATACTTAAGGATTTCTCCCGGCACTTCACCGTCAGCTCCATTATTGTGACGAGCATAAATTGCTTACGTACCTACTATATCTATATAACATAATCGAAACGCAAACAGTGTAATACTTATTATTGTGCAGTTCCGGAGGCCGTCCGTGGTCTTTATCATCAGTTTTACTTGACCAAATAGTGCTTTTCGATCGCTCAAATTACTTTCAAAAAAACATAATTTTCCAAATCGATTTATATATGACAGAGATCTGAGCTAAAGAACATTAAAAAAAATAGCCGTTACGGGCGACGACTTTCTTCAATTTAGATTCAATGTTATGAAAATTAATTCAAAGTAAATGTTTAATTCCTATTTAAATACTAGGTTACTTTACTAAAAGACACAATACCAATTTACACCATGTAAGAGTTCAGAGAAGCAAAAATATTATCAACGTAGCGAGTCCATAGAAGTTCCCCACCTGAATACAACAAAGAAACTGAGAACTTTTCGTCTTATTCGCTGCGTGCTCGCTTTATAAATTTTAATAATGGTGAACGTTATGCAAAACGAATTCTTTGTATCCAGTTCCTTTTTAAGATACTTACTTCTTTTGGCATTAGAGACGTCGTTTCATCATGAGAATTTTATTGAAGCTCATAATTTCAGCCGTAAGACTTATGATTTGATTTTTTATTATCATTCGACATTGTTATATTTTATCAAGCCTAAGAGTTATTATCAAAAAAATTGCCAGAGCAGCATGGAGTACACGTGTAGTACACGTGAGAAGGTATTATTTCATTCTGTCCACCTACTCAGTCCTCTCTGGGGATAAATTTGCTGCTATTGAGAAAAGGGAATAATAAATCTCGGTTCGCTTACAGACTGTTCCCGTAAGCGAGATCAGTTCTAGATCTGAAACTTTGTAACTTCCTTTATTAATCCTATTGTCTGGATAATGTAAGCCGATTGTCCGCCATATTTCTTAAATTTGTTCAGAGTCATTTGATTAAGTTCATAGAAATTTTTGGGTTCCTACTTATACTACTACTCATTACCTTATTTACTCAAAGCCACATTCCAATACGTGATCGATTACTATTGCTTTGCGGTTGCCCATTACGAAATATGTTAACGGGTCTTTGCCTAAATAGTATTAACGACTTTCTTTAGTTTGTTTTCAGTGTTAAGGAAATAAGTTGGTGGCAAATTTTTGGTTCCTCCTTTACCTTAATTTACTAAAAGATACCTTTACCTTACTAAAAGGTAAGTTTGCCTGTGTGTTCCATCACTCATTTTCTTCGTATGGCCATTACCTAATATGTTTGCCTTTGCCAGCCGTAGGTAACCGATAAAATGTGAGAAAAAAATTACTCGTAACGAGGGTGCTGTAAACAGCAATTATATTATGGTGTGTTACATTTAGCATCTTTGTTTTTTCTTTAATGATAAATGGATGAAATTTTCTCAAAGGAGGTCAGAGGTCGAGAAATTTCCATTCCATTAAAATAATATTTGGGGATCATCGCCCACTAAAATTCACTTAATGGCAAATGAAGACTCCAGCATATCCTCTGAATGCATCAATCCCATCCTTACGTAAGCCTCAGAAGAATATTAGACACTAATGACGAAACTTAGCGTTCACAACAGAATAGATGTAAATAATATGGAAGATTTCAAAAGTCTTCTTTCTTTGCGTAAATGTTGTCTACGTTCCATATTTTCATCGTGGAAAACAAAATGACGAAGCTGAAACTACTTTCATAACATTTTTTTCCTCGCATCATTAGCTCTACATGTAAAATATAAGCTAAATTAAAGAGATCCAACTTCACTTGTTCATCTGTCGGATGACTTTAGTTTATCTGGGATCACAATGTGGTAACTAGGAAGAATACTTACATTTACATAACCTCTGAATAATTAAAAAAAGACAATATTTTAGCAATAAAAAAAAACATAGCTTCTACCTGTTCTATCTAATCATTACAAAGCAAAACAGTATATTTTCGTATCCCTTTTAATTTAGAATAGGCCTTGAGTAGGCTACGTGGCACTACGATAGATAGATAGATCTTTATTTGCATAATACACACGTTTACATAGATGTCATTTCAATATCAATTGTGAAGTCACAGTGTTTTGCCATTAGCTGGCGTGCAAATATTACAAGCCATTGGTTGCAATTAACACATAATCAATTTAAAAACATGCAATTTTAATACAATACAATAATACAATCAGAAACAGAAATTGAAAATTTGAAAAGAATTTGAAAATTCGTGTTCAATGTCAAAATAAAATACAAATGTCACAGTTGTTTTTTGTAATGTTGGACAAAATCATCTACGGAGTATATGATCCATAGTAGACGCAAGTGAAACCGTGGGGTGCAACTATTAAATTAAACATGTTAGGTATACAATACGATTAAGAGTAGGTACCTACTATTTTCGTTATATACATTACACTAGTAGACCGGAAATACGACTTTGTATAACTCTGCTCTCTTGGTAAGTTTGCCAGATCGCCTTATTCATATCTAAAACACTATGTTTAAAATGTATCTTCTTATGCTTTTTTTATTAGTAAAGAGTTTTGGCACCAAGTTTTGTTTATGAAGTAGATAAGCTGTAAGAACAAAATCATAGCCAGCTAAACGAGTTAAAGTATAGTTAAAGAATGTAAATAACTGTGACGATAATGACATTTTTCTCAGACGCAATGACGTCTTTGTATTAATTTTCTTTATCTCATTTTGCTGCTCCTAATTTAATCCTCGATGAGTCTTGTTTCTATTAGTTATTGTGACATTAAAAGCACTTCGTCTGCTAAAATTGTGTTATTTATAAATCCTGTAGTTTACGATTCTCGCAGCGGAAATGCAGCTACTCGTTAGTATTCTACGTAGCATTTACACAAACTTTGGATTCAAGTGGAATTAAAGTGAAGTACAAATTGTTTTTGACTAAAGACTTTATAATCAACCAAAAAACCAATAAATAAATATTTTCTACTACATTTTTAATGTAAAAGAAATAATTATAAAAAAAAAAATTATAGTTTTAAGTGGACAGTTTTGCAATTATCTAAGTTGTAATAGCCAAATAGGAACTGCTCATAACCCTTTACAAGATATTGCTTTTCCAGAGGCCCGGGTGTTAATGGTTGAGGAGTTCTCCCAGCACTTCATCATCAGCTTTGTTATTGTGATGAGCATAGATTGCTTAGCAGCCATATAGCATAATCGAAGCACAACCCGTGTAATACTAATTGTTTTATAGTTCTGGTGGCCGGGCTTTTTGACAAAGTTCATTTGAATCTGCTCAACTGCTACGTGTGCCTATAATATCTCAAATCCCCCGATTTCTCCAGGATCCCTCCAACAAATCTTCACTTTATTAAATAACATCTCTGAGATATATCTTCTAAAAAAAGAATCATCAAAATTGGTTTGTAATTGGCGGAGTAATCAAGTAACAAATATAAAAAAAAACATTTTTTGTTGTTATAAAATATATAATAAAGCTTTAATTTATTTACGAAATGCTAATAATGGGTGTGTATTCAATATTATTTTAATATTTAAGCAATTATCTTTATGGAAGTAATACATTTTATTTGCAATTCTACTATTGTAGTACGTCTTCTTAAGTTTTTCTTTTGCAGTTTCAATGCTTTTGTCCATAGTATTAAAGTCTAAGGTCCCTTAACAGGTTAATCCGTTACCATCTTGGACAGCATCATCACTTAGCACCAGGTGAGATTGCAGTGGATGGCTACCTTGTAGTGGAATATAAAAAAAAGAACTTCCATACGTATTTTTACGTATATGTATACGTATTTTAAGTAGACATGTATTTTTTCTGAATGCAACAATAGATAAAAACTTTGATACTGGGAATTATGGTCGTAGCAGAGTAGTGATTGAAATTTGAACGCTAATATCGTCTTACATCAAATAAGTAAAAATCCTTTTTAATTATGCTTTTATTTAAATGCGCAGAAAAAAGATATAATGAATATTTTATTTACTTTAAAACTTTTACGATCAACTGTATGATATAACAAAGTAAAGAGTTATTTAATTGCCACATGGTTGGTTGAATATACTGCAAATGTTCCAGGGAACAATTTGAGTTGAGCAATCCGGGCTAGGCCGGGATGTCAAGAAATGCCGCCTGAAAATCAGCGCTGTAGCAGTGAACCGCTACTACAGGATTAAGCTGAGGCGTTAATCTTCTTGGAATTAAATAACACCAATGATATGGCTACATAGCTTGTTATTTTTAAAAGTTATTGTTAGTTCTAGTCAATATTATAAGTTACTTTAATTCAACTGGTTACTATTATTTTGTAGTTATAATATTTTTCCGAGTTTAAGCAGTAATGCCTTTCGGTATTCTATAGGATATATTTCGGAGAGTGTGCTTAAGAGCTGTTTGATTTCAGTGGAAATAGTATACAAATAGAATGTTGTGATCATCAGTAGCCTATCACAGTCAACTGGTGGAATAAAGTTCTCCCCCGATGGGAGGGTTTGCCAATACTTAATCACCACGTTGGTGATCGCAGAAGATGGTAGTCGAGCACAGAGGATGATGCTTCCCGCTCTCCTTTATATTCCCTTAGTAGCCTCGTACGAAAACGGTAAGGTGAGGGGTGTCCTTATCTGCCGTTACTGTCTCTAGCACCTGGCACGGCGGTGGCATGGCACGTACATGAAGGTTACGTTAAAACTTACTGAAACCTGATCGTGCTTGTTATTTTATGAAGTAAATTACTTAGTCAGTTACTAGGTTCGATGCGGGTAGTGTCAAGAATTTTAAATCAGTTTTTTTTGTCCATGAATTTTTCAATACCCAGCCTGGTATTGTTTGGATGCTGTCCCGGTTATTATCACTAACAGATAATAATCGTAAAAGCCCACCAAGCCGCATTGTTTTTATAAAGCGGTGGCATACAGTTTCCGTTTTTGGCTCTTGGTTACAGAACCCTAAAAATGTCAAATTTTGCGTGCCAATTGTAGTCCGATTGGAGGATAAGTGTTGTCAACTTTTTTTTGTTAAATTCATTCCGATTCAACCATGGAGAAATTCGTTAAATGATCGATGGAATATATATTCGTATTCGTTAAGCGTTGGAGGAGTGATAAATGTATATAGGAATATTTTATGAATTTTGCAAAATAGCTTTTTATTTCGAGGGGAAATTTTCATGACTGATACCACTGTCGGAATCTCACCGAAAAAAACCCCATTGTGTTAGATCACATCGCCTAACAATAAATATATGTAAACCTCAATTTCGTGATGGCACTAGCTTATGATTTTATGCTTATTATATTTACTTTAAAATAATCTCAAATCTAGTGCCCATTTGAAGAAAAAAACAAAGTGACAACTTTTCCTGTGTAATAACAGAGGACCGTGAGTCAAGCCTTTTCATTTTATATTGGATCGAATGGTTTGTAAAAATATGTATTCACCCATAAATTTTCATCAAAACCTAAAAGTGTGTGGATTGAAGATGAAGATCAGTCAAGTCGGCAAAAAGGTGCTATTAATTAAATACTAACTTTAGACTGGAGCGCTTATACAGCTTGGAACTTGGCAGCACAGCACTTGGCTCACTAAAACAGACACACACATTTCAATAACTATAAATTCGTAAATTACCCGTCACTTAGAAGACCACAGTTAAAATAAAGAAACAATAAATACAATTTCGAGCATTATTTGTTTTCAGATCATTGAATTAAAAGGATGATTCCTTTTCATTTTAAATTTGAAAAGATATTTATCAAGAAATTCATTTTGCTCCGTAAATTTTCTCTTGATTTCTATTGTGTTAAATCCTAAAAGTATAAACCACGCCAAATAATAAGGCCTGTTAAAATATTTTCTGATGTTAACCTAAAAGTTTTGTTTTCAGCTGTAGAACTAAGTTATATTTTGTGCACATAATTCATGTTTTGTTTTCCCCGCTAACTAAGCTAAGTATGTTAAGTTTGAGCCAGGAGTACGTACTTACGACACCAAAGTAAGCAATTGACATAAACATAAAATGCTAAATTGTAACGGGTCCATATGTTTCTCTTATTATTTTAAGTGAGGATGGATTTTGACCTCGCTGGCGCAGCGATGAGGTTTGTGGTTATAAGCAGGAGATCCCAGGTCTGATCTACGGCAAGGGCAATTTAAGATTTATGATTTCTGAATTTTCCTGGTCTGATCTGGAAGTGGCTAGTTGGTACCCTAGGACATGCCGCTAAGCGATTTAGCTTTTCCTATGGGTTTAATATATCTGCCATACTCCCTAACAAATTAGTCCGCTATAATCTTAGACTGCATCATCACTTACCCTCAGATAAGATTGCAGTCAAGGGCTTTTAGTGATATAAAGAATTAACTGTCCGGAGTAAAGTTCATTTTAAATGTCTTATTGATTTAGGGTATTACATGATTGAGAGTACATTGCCAAAGAGATCTTTTGCAATGTACTCTCAATCATCAAAACCTCAAATCAAATCCTTATACTCCACACGAGTATGAGGATTGAAGAAATTATAAATTGCAGCACACAGATTCCCCTGCTTTTAGCGGAGTATAGCAAATTAAGAATAATTTTCAAAATTCCAAAAATTCTAAATTCATTTATTTCAAGTAGGCCTAATATAAGCACTTTTGAAACGTCAAATATGTCTGTGTGTAGTGACTCTACCACCGGTTCGGAAGGCAGATTCTACCGAGAAGAAGCCGGCAAGAATCTCAGCAGTTGCTTGTTTCCAACATAAACAATTTACATTTAGCGTATAGCAAATTAAGCATAATTTTCATAATATATCATGGATTTCCGCAAGGTAACGCCTGCTTCTATCCAATTTCTTATTGATGGCTGAACTCTCGTAAATTTTCATGTGATTATGTGATGTAGATATATGATGGCGATACCAATCTTCATTCGTAAACTGAAAACTGAAGCTGCATCCACACACACCCTGATCTTAGAAGCCCACAACAAACTTAGCCGGGTGTTCTTTTAGTTATTAACATCTCATTTTGTCATTTAAAACTATTTAATATTATTCGGTTAAGAGCAACCATACACATCGAAGCTTTTTGATCATTTACCTTTTAATATTTTATAAATGTGGTGATAATGTTCATGTTTTATTAAGAATTAAAATCTCGTGTTACCGTTTTTATAAAAGCGCGGGGCACAGCTTGTCAATCATCATCATCATCAGCCAACCAATTGGCGTCCACTCCAGGACATAGGTCTTTTGTTGCGAGTTCCAAGTACCAAGCAAGATTCAAATTAAAATTTCATTCCTTTTGTCCAATTTTAGAGCATTGTTTCGAATTTTACAACTAAGCGAGAGACATTAGGGTATGATTAATTGCTAAATTTAAATATAATCTCTAAATATCAAATTAATTTCTGGAATTTGAATTTCATTGCAAAAGATTAATACTTACTTACAATATTTTTATAAAGGCAAATACAAAATTCAAAATTAATTTATTTCATTTATTTTATAAGCACTTTTGAAACGTCAAGTACGTCTGTTTGTAGTGACTCTACCACCGGTTTGTAAGTCAGACTCTACCAAGCAGAAGCCGGCAAGAAACTCAGCAGTTGCTCTTTTCCAACAAATAGATAATATTGCACGAGGTCAACAGGATAGCCCGCTACCAAGTTAGACTTTATCACTACTCGGTGAGGTTGCTGTCAAGGGCTAACATGTAGTAAAATAATAAAAACGTGTGTGTATTTATGTTCACGCGTAGACACGTCAAACTTATAACAACCCGTAATTTTTGAGTCAGGGTTTAAAAATCAGAACACAGGCGATCGCTAGAATTAACATGATAACCGAGATATCTAAACGAGCTGTGAAATTGGAGTGTCAACTTTCGAAGCGAGGCACATACTCGTAGTACCGAAGACAAACTCACGTTTATGTATTCTACAAACATCCATTACATCCGTACATCCTCCAAAACTTTCACGCTTATAATATTAGACGATCTACTCTGGATTGATGTACTTAATTAATTATTAATATTAATTTCTCACCTGAAGCCTCTCTTAATTTCTCTCCTGAAATTGACTTGACTCGTATCCAACAACCTCTTATGAGATATCAAAATACGATAAGTGGTTACCGATACCTAAGATCAGGTTTCGTTGCGCGTTTTATTTCCCTTTTTTTAAGTGTAAACTTCTTTTGGCACAACGCACACAGATTTTTCCGTAGTACCGTCACGCTCTGAGGTGAAAGGATGAACTCGGGACCACGTTGTGTACCCGAGCGAGGTCAGATGCTCTTTGTTGTTGTACCGCTGTGTTTAGTATTTTAAGTTCATACCTGATATTAAGTACTACGAATTGATACGTAATAATAATTATTTTAACAATTATTTGACTTACATTGTGAGTTTATTGTGTGTAGTTAACGGTTTATTGTGCTAATATTATAAAATGAAAAAACACTATGAACATTAAAGATGATAAAAAACACAGGTATTGTTTACACAAGGGTAAAAAATAAGTCTTTGAAAGTAACATCCAAAATGATATTTCGATTTCGTAAGGGATGTTTTTGTTAGAAGCATCGGATATCGATTCATTCATTGATATTTTTGTAATAATAAAAATATTGTGTGATGATTTTTCTCATAAACCAATTTTTAAGAGCCTGCAACAGTCCCCTTCTGGACGAAAGGCCTCTTCCAATGCCCTACCGTTGGATCACCTCGCCCATGATCACCACGCAGGGCAGACGTGTTGGTGATCCCAGTAGTTCTTGGTAGAAGAGCAGACGACGCTTCTGTCCGGTCTCCGTTATACTCCCTTTGTAGACTCGTAAGACATCCACGGGTAGGGGAGAGGAGTTGACATCTGTGTTCTGATCTACAATCCACACGACATTTGTTTCTGTTCTGTCACTATTAAGAACACTAGAGGGTAAAGCATCGGCTTTCCTTTCGTGGACAACGTGTTCGCGCCCCGCACGTACCACTGACGTTTCGGAGTTATGTGCTTTTTTAATTTAAGCCATTTCAATACCACTTTCTAAATAGGTGAAATAAAAAATCGTGAGGTAACCTGCATGCTTGAGTGTTCTCAAAGGTGTGAGTCCACCAGTCCGACTGTGGGAGGCGACCCGTGTATTGGACCGGTAATGCGATTGATATGATAATGATAATGACTATCAGCAGTGAAGAACGCATCCTTACGAGGGTCGAAGTATAAGTTATTTCCATGAAAGTTGCTTATTAGAAGAAAATATATAAAAAAAAATTAGATTTATAAGTAATTCTAAGGTAAAAAATATAGCTTTGCGGTACACACAATATGTTTCAAGTTCGTTCTAATATAAACATTTATTATACGCAGGCACCAGCAATTGCTTTCAATCGTTTAATATTTATTATACAAAGAAAAATATTCATTTCATAATATTTTTCATAAGTTAATTTACACGAATCCTTTGATCTTTGTTATGCTTATTTCTAATAAACCAATACAAATAGATTCCTATTGCTCTCGGTAATTTATTTTCGATGTAATGATGTGATGATATAGATGTTTCTCTAAACAAACAAAACTACAGAAATGTAATAGCTCTGTGTTGCTATAAGAAGAAGTATAATGATAAAATTAAAGAAACTTTGCTATTAGATACAAACGTAAAGTGAAAAAATGGAAATTTCTTAAAAAACCCCATTAAAACATTGGGGTACGTGTCCACTCTACTAAGTTAACCAATTTTGTTGTAATTATCATGATAACAGTAATAAAAAACATACATTATCATATATTTGTATTCGTAGTTTTAAATATGAACATATATATTTATCTACACAATCAACAATCATATGTTATTACATACGTTTACACTTAATTCTATTTCATATTATTTACAAAATACGACAAGAATGGGAAAGTAGCATTATATAAACATTACCATATTCAATTAATTTACATATGATTCTGGTAAGGAAAATAAAAAATATTTTAAAAATAAATACAAATTACGAATAAAATTTAGCATCTTCGATGGGGTAGACTTGGATAAAAAGTATTTTTGACTGTCGCAATCATATTTCCTAATATTTAACTGTGCTACATTTAACGCGTATATCGGACTCTTACAGACATAAACAGATGTTACAAAACTGGGGTTTCTTGTTTCAAATGGAAAACTAAAAAAAACGTTTTTTTACGAAACTGACCATATTTGATACCACATTATCGTTCCGCTCTCTCAATATTGCTGTAATCCACTCCAATAAACTTTAGTAAAGATAAAGTTACATAGGTATTTAAATGTAGCACTGATGGGTAAGATAAGCTAAGGCTGAATTATTCCCCTGCAATAGCCAAAAGTCCACAAATTTTGTTATATATTTCATTAATAGAAAAACAGACTTCTTTTTCATTTTATTTCTATTATAATAACCAAATGACAACTGATCATCATTATTTTCAAATTATTGCTTTTTCAGAAACAGGGGCTCTCTTATTTACCTGATATCAAAGGCAGCTGAACTGAGTTTACTCGCTAGGCTTTCATTCCTAGTAAAACAGTAGAGCTTTCTAATTTAAGTGTTTCTCCATTTATTATAACGTTTTTTAAATTTTTACAGTAAATTAGTATGAAACATGTGACAAAGCACGGCTAACTTCGTCAAAATTATCTTTATTTCTTTCAGTTTTAAAAATCAGAGATGTTTGATCTGCAAGCAGTACAATGTAACAGGTGCCTCTGACATGGTGTGGTAGATCATTTATATACACCAACAATAAAAAGGAACCCAAAATTTAGCCTTGTGAGACACCCAGTGATCCCTTAGATAAGAGGCAATTAAATTGAGTTCAACGTTGTTGTTGCCATAGTGGCTGACTTTTCATAAAAACATTTTGTGTTCAACGCAATCGAATGCTTTGGACAGATCACAAGCAACAATAATGGAATTCTGTGGACGTTCCCAGGCATTATAAATATGCTTTATAGGTTTCGTGTCTGCATCAGTTGTATACTACATCCTTTAGTGAAGCCGTACTACTCTGGATGAAAGTTATTACCATTACAATGATAAGACCTTCATTTTTTTCCTTTTGCCATTGCAATCGCCACAATGAGCCCACTACAGGGCTCGTGTGTCCTTTCAGAATGCAAAGGGTTTTGTCCGTAGGCAACCAGGCTGGCCAAGTGCGGCTTGGTAGACTTCACACACCTTTGAGAACATCATGAAGAACTCTGAGACATGCATGTTTTATGGCGATATTTTCCTACGCCGTAGCAGTAATAGCAGTAATATTATAAGTGCTAAAATTAAAAACGCAAGTACCGAGAAGTTGAATGCCAGGCTTTGATTGCCTTAGATTGAACTAGGTCCTCTCCCTAGGCCGTAGCTGCTTTTGAATTGTAACAACTAGTTCCGTTAAAGTTTCCGTCCGTTAATGCTGCACCCGTCCACGATTATACGCGTTGGCGATACCGATACGGTAATCGGATAAACAGATTATTTATATATTAGAGCTAAATATAGCACTATAAGTACTATAGATAGCTTAAATTCTATTTGTAGTTTAATTCTAAGTTTAAAATCTCAGTGGATGAACTAAAGCGCCTGTAAGCACCATAAAGGAGCCAGCAGCGAGTGGCGGGAAAGGTGGATGCGGCGCGGCGCAGTGTGCGCGCGGCTGCACATTGCATGCCGCCACGTCCTGAGCCAGCACCCACGCCATACGCCGCAACAACGCGCCTGCCGCCTGCGAGCACGCACGGCCTGCGAGTGACACGCACGACACAAACTCGTCGCGCGCGCTGCACAAACAAAATAAATATTTTATCATCATCGTCATCATATCAACCCATTACCCTATGGCACGGGCCTCCTTCCACAATGAGAAGGGGTTAAGTCCGTACCACGCTAGCCCAGTGCGGATTTGTAAACAACAAACATTCAACAAACTTCATTGTCCTAATAATATAATTTCATATAATTTCTCATAATCGTGTCTTAGTTGTGAGCACTCAATGCTGGTTTTGCCTATTGTAAACGTATACTGTTCATAAAACCTCTAACTTCTTCCTTGTGAGCATTTTTCTTCTATTCTATTTGTGTGTAAGTTCCATTTGTGAAAACTTGTATTTGGCTGTACTCTACTAGAGTATAGCTTTACTTGTTGTTATAACTTATGTATTAGTTTACTTAACCAATACCATAAAACCATCCGCAACCTATTAACGTCACATTGGGCACAGGCCTTATTTTTCATACGAGATATGGTTTTAGAGCATAGACTCACCACGCTGCACCAATGCGCGTCGTAGGGCTTTAACCATTATTGTTACAAGTTAGTGATAATAACCGGAATCGTCGTGAATAGAGGGTATGCACAGGTTATGCAGAGGATATAAAATGAAGGAAACCTCCAGTACGAGTTATAAAAACTTAAGGTTATGCTGGTCATAACTCTTAAAATGCCTTTCCTTTAGTTTGTAGTTATAACAAACTATAGGATAGGCATTTTACTGCAGCACGGCACGTACTGACGATTTTATTCATTTTTTATACTCTGCCCGCTTAATGCATTCCCTGTGCTTACCCTGCAGTGGCGTGCACAGGGTTTTCGACCAGGGTATGCATAAAGCAGGTAGATGGCATAAAATGGAAAGAATCCCCTCCAATACGAGTTGTACAAAATATTTTGGGTATGCAGTGCTTTTGTGCATGTATGAAGTGCACGCTACTGCGCTTAACGTGCTCTGAGATTTACTTGACACCGTCGATTTTCTTATTCCGGGCTGGTTCTGATAATTCTTGAACAGAAAAGCACTATACCTATATTTAAGACGCGGGATTTGAACCCAGGCGTCATTATTCGTAGTTAAACATGCTAACCACTAGACCAGCGAGGCAGTCCTCCTAAAACCACCTAAAAGAAAAGTAATTATCTCATTCAAAGATGCAAGCAGTGATAGGTTACAACTTTGCCAGTTACTTAGCATGCGATGGAGAAAGCTATGCTCAGAGTATCTCTACGTGATCAGATCGGAAGAAGGGATCAGTAGAAGAACCAGATTCAATATTAAAATCTGTTCAATAATTAAATAAGCATTAAAGGCACACTCGTTAAAAAGCTGACCAATTTAATAAAATATTTTGTACATATCAAGTTTTATCAAAAGTTTAATTATTTAGCCACATCATAACATTATTTAACATTAGACACAGGCATTTGTTCGTTTCACAATTTTGCATTAATAATATTAGTAGGAAAGCAGGTACCTATATCTCTATATTTTGCATCATACTGTTGAGTGAATCTGTGGATACCAGTAATTAGATGAAAAAATATAGTACTTTACCAGCATAACTCTGTATTTTTGTTGAAGTAAACTATTTGGTGCGATCGCTCGGATATATCGCGTGCCGCCAACTGTAGCTCATCGACACAGCGAGACCAGTCTGGAGACACCACAGCCCAGCATGTTGGCTCCTTCAGGAAATCTAAGAAAGTTTTTTGGTTAGTAACTACCGACTTAAATCTAGGTTTGCATTTTTGGGTTAACAAAGTTCCTGTGCTAGAGTGCTTTTGTTGACTTTCGTTAAAGAGAAACGCTGCTTTATAATAGGAAGAGCGATTGACAATATCGCGCACCGTTCATAGTTCGATCTCAAGTGCTGACTACCCAGCAAGATGGCTCTTTCGGAAATCTATAAATATAAATATAAATAAATATAAATATATTACGACAATACACACACTGCCATCTAGCCCCAAAGTAAGCGTAGCTTGTGTTATGGGTTAGTACCCATAACACAGATGACTGATGAATAATTTTATGAATAATATACATCTTAATATATATAAATCTCCTGTCACGATGTTTGTCCGCGATGGACTCCTAAACTACTTAACCGATTTAAAATTAAATTGGCACACCGTGAGCAGTCTGGTCCAACTTAAGAGATAGGATAGCTTAGATCTTTAATTATAGTCGCAATTTTATTTTATTGCAAATTATTTGTCTATAATTAATTGACAGTCACATGTTATATATATATAGATATATATACTACTATACTCATTTAAGGCTTAGCGATACTGAATACTTTAAAAACAAAATCAAACGCAGACGAAGTCGCGGGCAACAGCTAGTAAGTATATATAATATACAGATAAACACCCAGACACTGAAAAACAAATTATGTTCATCACATAAACATTTTCCAGTTGTGGGAATCGAACCCACGGCCTAGGACTCAGAAAGCAGGGTCACTGCTCACTGCGCCAATCTATGAACACTTATGGATAATTTTTTGGTCAGGACTACAATTTAGGAGTGCATTTTTAGTAAGCACAGTGCTTTTGATGAGTTTTGGTAAAGCGCGGCAAAATTGCGCACTGATCTCACTGAGACCCATTCTGTATCCTCAGCAAGTAGGCTCTTTAAGAAAATCGATGAAATTTTTTTTGTTAGTGCTACTAATTGGGTATGTGTTTTTTCACTAGGGTTTGTTAACTATTGCACCCCGATGCAGTGATTTGACACCAGCACGTTAAGCTGTGTACCTAAGATGTATATATGTTACCACCAAGAAGGCCCGTACTGAAGGCGCACGTGCATTCGAGCGTGTGTGTGTGCATGTGCTTCTGCTTGTGCGTGCGTGTGTGTGTGTGTGTGTGTGTTTGCCACAAAATAGCGGATCATATATTGTAGACTACTAGAATAATGAACAAGTCGGTCCGTTTTCAATTTTTAATTTAAATTCATGCAAAACATTCTATTGGCGAGCCTTCACAGGATAATAGGAAAAATATTAATATTCTAAAGAAAAAAAAAAAAAAAAAAAAAAATTTAAATCTGTTTATTATAAATAAAAAATACATGGTTGTTTAGATCTCAATTACATTACGCTAATCTTCATTATGGAAGATTTTTGCGCTTGAGAGGGTTGCACAAATATATATTGATTATTATATATTACTTAATGTATAATGTAAGGAAAAAAAACAAAAAACAAAAGAAACATTTCTATAGTGATAATTAATGGAATTTGTAGGAATGGTCTGGATGAACTTCCGCCTAGTAGTTTTTGCACGTACCCTGAATGTAATAACGTTTCAATTCGTTTTTGATTTGCTTCAGGTTTTTATTTTCAATTTCTTCTAGCAAAGGTCTAGGTAATTTTTCTAAAACACTAGGCAGGAGGTACTCCCATACCCTCTTTCCATAAACATTATTAAATGTGGGTGTTCTAAACATAGGTAGGTAGGTTAAATGACGTAAGTGCATAGGTCTAGCATTCTTGTCTAATTTGCAAATGTTGTTACGATACTGGGTTATTATTGCTAAATCCACTTTGTCATAAACTGACATCACATTACAATATTTAAAAAGCCCTTCGTAATTATTTTTATGTTTATGTTTTCAGTAATCTAAGTTGCAATTTATAAATGTTTTGCAGATGGGTTTTATAAGTTCTGCCATAACTAGAGATGCCATAGTTTTTAATCGAATCTAACTCTTTTACGTTTTACTTTTTATCTACATTTCCTTCGTAAATTAATAATTAATTCTACGTGACGGCCGACGTGTTACTTTTAGAGTTTAGCTAAGCACTGGTGGGAACGTTCAAATAAGTTTTTTGTATACAGTGATGCTTACGGGAAGACCTACTAATGACAGGTAATGATGTGAGCGAGCGTCTGTGTGTGTTTGACATCGCTCCCTGCTTAGCTGCCCCGCAAAAAGCAACCTATCAGAGACTATAGCGAGGGCCATTTTTTAATAACTCCTCAACAAGTGAGCTCTTGACTGTAATCTATTGGGGGTCGGGCTAAGAGCTATTGCAGTTCTATTTATGTTTACCCCTAATCGATTTCTATGCCAATCCTGCCGCAACTAGCCGTGGCCGAAGCCTCCCACCAGACCACATTAGAGAAAATTGAGGAATTATCATTTACCAAATAGCTCCCGCTGGGTTAAATCCAGGACTTCCAACTTAAAGTCGCAGCACTGACCGCTGTGCTAGAGGGGTCGTCAATAACTGCCAGCCTTCGTCAGCGGCGTTCAAGTTTGCGTCTTGCGAGCGACACATCACACGACTTGCTCGAACGCGCAAGGTCGAACGGTAGACGCAATCTTGAAAGACGCTAAGGAAGCAGGTATCCAACCTGCTTACGGTTTGCCTTTCTTGTTTTTAAATTAGCAAACTTAAAACTGAAGGCAAGTTTAAATTTATAATATTATACTATATTATTTTCAATCATACATATACCTTGGCGCTTTAATTTGTATAAACAATGGAGGTTGCGTAGAAGAAGTAAAGCGACATATGGCGATAGCTAGAACTGCGATGGACAGGCTGACGAAAATATGGAAAAACAGGAACATAACAAAAGCTACTAAGATCCGGCTTGTTCAAACACTTGTTTTCCCCATATTTTTATACGCTGCAGAGACGTGGACTTTGAGACTAGTTGAGAAGAAGAAAATTGATGCTCTGGAGATGTGGTGCTGGAGACGAATGCTGGGAGTGTCATGGACCGAATTTCGTACCAACATCTCTATACTCCAAGAAATCGGCATTAAAAAACGTCTTTCGGCGTTAGTACAGAGTCGCATCTTAAAATTCTTCGGGCACGTCTCCCGGCGTGAGAGTGACTCCATAGGGCGTCTTGTCGTGCAGGGCAAGGTGGAGGGCACTTGAGGTCGAGGAAGGTCACCCATGCGATGGACCGATCAGATTAAGTCTGCTGTGGGTGGCCCTTTGCACGAGTGCACCAGGCTTTCGGCCAGCCGAGAGAAGTGGCGGATGCTCGTGGGCGACATCTGCCCTCAAAGACGCTTCATGATGACCACGACCACTCTGCCAAGAGTGTAACGACAAAGAAGAAGATATTATTTACTAATTTAATAATAATAATAAGTCAACTTTCTAAATGTACACTGAAGAGGACAGGTAGTTGATGTGTACACAAAACTTTCAGGCATACAGCCCGAATGTGCAAAATAATTGTTGCACTATTGATATGTTTGATGTATTATGAGATCATAATATATGAAAATAAACAGGATAACACTTAAGTAACTATAAAAATATGAAAGTAAAAAAAATGTTACAAAGAAAAATTACTTAGTGTCTTCCTTGAGTAGGTACGAGTATAATAACTTACGGTATACTGTTATAGGGAACTGTAGCCTTGAGTATAACAGCGAACAGTATACCAACAAAATACAACAATTTCACTCTCTTTCAGGGTGCCTTAAAAGCCTCACTCTTAGAGATATGGCCGACTTTGCACCCTACTAAATACAAGATCACCAGGTTTGTTTGTATGTTTTGTTGCAAAAGATTATTTGAAATATTTTAGCGAACGATTTCTAACTTTTCCAACGAGCTGCCAAATACCTTCAAATAGAGTTCCTTTTAGCAATGTAATCTGTTCTAAATTTTAAAGCAGAAAAAAATTGCAGATGGTAAGAAATGATTTTGGAATTCCGCCAGTTAAAACTTATCCGTTATGGGTAGAAATATGCTTTGGGTTGGCTAAAATAATGCGGGCGCCCGCATTGTTGCAATAATATATTACAGTAGAACTTTTGTTTTGCTTGAATCATTTAATAAATCCAGCCAAGTACATATACCGTTCAAATATAACTTCTGCTAGTTTTCAATAAAGGAGAGATGTTTTAGATCACCAATCCGCATTAGAGCAGCGATGTGGGTCTTAACTGATAAAAACATCTCTCCAACAACGGAGAAAGCCTGAGGCGGACGAGTAGCAAAGCGTAATTGCTATTTTTAGGTATGGAATCCCTAAAACATTATGGTAAATAAAACAATGTAGATAATAGTCGCCGTCAGAATCCTTAACATAAGGTTGTATCAGGAGCCATTATATTAAATTAGAACGCCTGAGTGGAGGGGTTAAATTATTTTCTGTATTCCATAGAATATGAGTAACAGATTTTCAAAAGAAACGCTTACAGTGTAGCTAGCCATATGAAAAAAATAATAATGGGCCTCATAAGAAGGCTCAGAGTCACTCAGCGGGCGATGAAGAGAGATATGCTCGGAGTGTCTCTACGTGATCAAATCAGAAATGTGGAGATTCGTAGAAGAACCGAAGTTACCGACATAGCTCAACGAGTCACGAAGCTGCGGTGGCAATGGGCGCGGCACATAGTTCGGACATGTTCGGAGAAAGGATGGACGTTGGGGTCCCAAGGTGCTGAAATGGCAGCCCCACACTGGTAAGCTCAGCGTTGGTACCCTCCAACGAGGAATTTAAAATAATTAATTATTGTTCTGCAGTAATAACTACTTGATGAAAGTAGAAAATATGATTTTTAAGTGGAACCAATTTTTCTATCATCATATTAAAATCAGCAACAGCAGATCATTAGCGGTCTCTATCTATTCAAGAGTAAGGTATCATCTAATTGAAAATCTTTGTTTAGAAATATCGAAAAGCAAAGCACATACACACATACAACGCCCATGAATACTCAAAACACTAGCTCTGATTAGCTTGATTTTTTAAGATATTAAAGCTGTTAATAACCGATTTGGTGCAGACGAAGTTGTACGGGTCAGCTAGTAGAATATATTTTTATATATAAAGAGATTTATTGTATTCAATGAAAATTTCAATTAAAATAATTGTTATGACGCCTTTTTTTCCCTTATATATGTGATCTTACATATTATATGTGTATCTTATTTATATACGTACAGCCTTCTTACCCTAGCATGTCCTCTGGTAGGATGCCTTCTGCTAGAGATCGCTTTATTGTACCTCTGTTTTTATGCTTAAATATATTTCTTGTTTCTCTACGTATGGTGTAATCTAAAGTACATTTTCATTTCATTTTAAATACGGCTCAAGCTCTGGGTCAGACGGGCAGACTGGTAGGTAATGGACTGGAAGATAAGAACGTTGGTACCCTTTGGGTAGGGAATCGTATAAAGCAAGCCTTTAATGCGCTTGGCTATAATCCGGATTGCACTTAGAAAAGATCGACGGACATCTTGCTTTATAAGAGTCGTATTACCTACTGGCACAGGTAGATTCTGGTAGGTATTAGGTACGCACTTCACAATGGGCCCAGACGTTCAGGAGGAACTAGGTAACAAACATATTTTATGCATAGATATTAAATTTTAGGTTTCTTGATTTCCACTAGTTATATTCAATGTCTGTGCTGTAAAAATATAGATAAGCTATAGAATAGCGCAGCTTTACAAGATTTGTGCATCCTTTGGAACAGCGGTAACGAACGTGGTTTAACAGATTGGAATCCTGGGTTTGATTTCCGGCAGGGCTAAGCTTAGCTTAATTGAATCGGCTATGGCCCTATATGGTTGAAGTGGCGTCGGCCGCGCCTAGTTACCACAAGTGAGCACATACACTAAGTGTTTCAGTGTTCTAGTAAAGCCTGTTAAAATAGTACCATACCGCTACTAGGTTAGCGTGCTTGATTATATTACACACCTTAGATTACATTGTAACTTTCCAACAAGCGAGACCATATATTGTAATAGTTTGAAATAAATTTCAATGCTTATTTCAAACTATTACAATAACTGATGTTAATAAAGCTCATTATAAGTATACTTAAGTAATTTTGAATGCCTTTGTGCCCACAAGTGTTTATACTTCAGTTTTTATTAAGTATATGAAGGTGAAAGCAAAATAAAATCTGTATTTATTCCTTAACTTTTGTATTGAAATCGAGTGACCTCTGAAGACTCCATCACACTTCTTAGTCAACTTCATTTACAACATACAAACTTCGTTGTAAATACAAAAAAAAAGAGAACTACTTTGTTATAAAACTAAAAAGCAGGAAATATATACTTTCTGCAGCATTTTTAAGTCGGTGCCAAGTAAAATGTGGAAAGTTACTATGTAGAGATCAAATACTTCATATACCTTTTTATGTAGACGCAAGGAAAGTACCAGTAAGTAGTGGTTTCTATATTTTACTTGGCACCATGTTAAAATGCTGTAGAAAATATTTATTTCTTGCTTTGTAGTTGTATAACAAAGCAGCTTCTTTTTTTAAGTTTGCAATCATTTCTAGGTTATAACAGCTGTATGTAAACTGCTCATAACCTTCTATAAGTATTTTCCGAAGCCGGGTTAATGCTTGAAGAGTTTTCCTGGCACTTTACCATCAGTCTGTCAAAAATAGCCAAAATTTCGTTCGAATTTTCTTATAGCTACATTTGACCCGATTTTTTAAGTTGCAATCAAACTGAAAAGCAAAGGATTCATGCACTCATTTTATCCTATGCCTATTTATACAAGGCCCCCTACGTAACCTAGTACCCCTTGTCTAACTGAATAGATCCTCTCGTTTCGGCTCGTGCTATAAACATCTTGAAAAAAAAAACTTTTACGCGCTGAATCTACTATTTATATTTTTGCATAATGTAAAGTAAGTATTATAATGCCTTATTTTCATATTATAAAAGCACTATACCGCTACTAGGTTAGCGTCCTACCACTACACAGCAATCTGCACGCCTTTATGGCGGGCAAATCAACTGAAACAGCCTTTCACAATCGAGTAGTAAGGATAGAAAGATCGCTGAGTATTAAAGAATTCGCACTTAAATGCTTTTATGATCTAGAAGGAGCATTCGATCATGCGAATTGAAAAGCTATAGGAAATGCTCTTCAACAAGATGGTATAGAGAAATTAGTACAATGCTGGGTCAGGTACATGCTAAAGGATCGCTCGATATCGGTTGAAAGTAAAGAGCTTTTTCTCAAAGAGGATGCCTATCGCCTCTGCTATGGCGTTACTACTATTATATATATTTCTGAAAAAAGAAGTCATTACCTTTACGAAAAGCTGTATCGTTGGTGCAAAGGAATTTCATGAGTACCCGTGCACCTCCGATCTGCTGTTGAACAAGTTTCTGGCCGTCGGTGGGTAAGCATCGCTTTATCCATGCGTCCATGCACGCCATCCCGGTCTGGTAAGCTCTGAACAATAAATAAAAATCTTTACATATAACAAAGTCACTCCTGCGATATATGTACTCTCAGATCTTTAAACTACGCAACCGATTTTAATACAGTATTCAGCAGCTAGAGTTGTAGGGTATTTTGATAAAAAATATGACTGCATTATCGATAAAATTCAGTCCTACATGGACTCTAACGATGCAAAGATACCTCACGGTGACGTAGTAGTTTATCATTAGTGATATTAACTGAGACCGACAATACATACATTTCATACGTAAAACAACTATTGTGTGTGATTCCTTAAAACCGAAGGGTTCACTTCATTTTAAAGGTAATTAGAACCTATATACAATTTTACGTCATGATTCTATACAGCTTTTTATAAACGATTATCATTTATATGATAAAAAGCTGTATAGCATATAAACTCTTTTTGATTCCCGTTAAACTATTGAATCGCCGTATCGTTGAAAATAAACGAGTATATTTTAATATACTCGTTAATTTTAAACTTGAACTTATTTAATCAACATAATATTAAAGTAAATCGATTAATCAAATTCCATTTTCCATGAAATACTGGAATCTAGATACACAATGACAATCTTTCAAAAGTAAAAGTTCGTTTTAGAATTTTTTAATCTTACCTACTTTTTAATTTAATTACTTAGTGTATTTCTTAGTGTTTGGAATATTTCACTTTGCTTACCTGTCCGCTATATTTTTACAAAAACGGCTAACCAACTTCCATTGATTTCTGTAATGGCTTCCGCCGTTTTTTCCCATTTGCTTTACAAAATCTAAAAATAACAACAGGCTCGTTGGGAAGCTATGCAACCGGATGCTGCGGCCGAAGTAATCCGTTTAATAGAGTATAGACGTACTATTAAAGGGATTATTTGATATGTTCCACAACTACGCTCATTAAGTTACGTTGCTGTGTACGTGTGTTTAGCATCACTGTTTCGCTTTAAAGCTTGGGATTTTAATTTTAAAAATTTGGAAAATCCAAAAGTGCACGCCTCATAATCTCATTTTTTTCACAATAAAATTGTTTTTTTTTAACTGAAACTTTCAATGCTCATTACAAATTTTTTTTTCATATTAATTATTATTCAATTTTTTGTAAACAAGACACGGGAATGTCATAATGATTGCTCATTGAAAGTTACAATTAATATTAGCTAGAATAATTTTACACGGAAATTTAACGACAGTGAATTGAACGCTCATATTAACTAAGAAATTATGTCGTGTGTTACTTTAGATAATTAAAAAAAAATTATTCCGATACGATCATTTTTTCGACCAATTTTGATGCCACATACACCCGTCCATACACGGACGTCCAGAAAAGATTATGTTTAATGTTATTATTTACTATGTTAAACAAAAAAAATGTTATTGAAATGTATTTTATGTGCCTGACAAATTATTTGACTTGATATTAGTGTACTCAAATTAACCTGTAAGTTCAATATAAATAACAAAAATCAATTTCATTTTCGAGAAAACTGCTTTTTTTGAAATGTTGAGAGTAGAGCACAACCTCAACGCTTCGCTTATGAGGCGTGCAATACGACATTCGACCGTGCAATATAATAAAGGTCACCAATGATGATTTATTAAATCTTTATTGTGATAATGTGATGAGTGTATTACCGCGCTATCCATAAGTTACTACGTTGTTTTATAACATTATCATAACATTTATCATTTATAATTTTTATAGTGTTTTTAGCTTTATTTTTATATGCATATTAATTTTTTCTCCAAGTGTAGATAAAAACACTATAAAAATTATATAATTATAATAAAGCTATAAAAATTATATGACGGCCGACTGGCGCAGTGGGTAGCTACCCTGATTTCTGAGTCCAAGGCCGTGGGTTCGATTCCCACAACTGGAAAATGTTTGTGTGATGAGCATGAATGTTTTTCAGCGTCTGGGTGTTTATATGTATATGATAAGTATTTATTTATATTATTCATAAAAAAATATATGTATATTTATCAGTTATCTTAGTTCCCATAACACAAGCTACGCTTACTTTGGGACTAGATGGCGGTGTGTGTATTGTCGTAGTATATTTATTTATTTATTTAAAGCATCATGTCATCTCTGGTTTCAAAGTGTATTATTGTAGTATGGACATTTGGAAGTTGATCGGAACTACATTGTTTCCTAAAAGATTGCGCTACAGTGCGTTATATTATCGGCAGTTGGAGACCCGTAGCTTAGTGGTCAAAGCGCTCAGGCAACGATTGCCAGAAAGTCCCAAGTTCAAATCCAGTCGGTTCCGAAAGTTTTTATATGCATTTTAATTTTATAAAATCACCATCATCAACCCATTACGTAAAGGAAAAGTCTTCTAAAAGGGCACGACGGGTCTGCTCTCATCATTAGAAGGCCCTAGTCCACTAAACTGCGTCAAGCCAAGTGCGGATTGGTAGAATTCGTTTTTAATTAAAATACAATTAAGTCATAAGTCTTTTTTATTGACCAGTTGCTCTATAGAATTTCACCTTTTAGTATCTGATGATGCAGTCTTAGATGGTACTGTCTTACTTGTTGAGGGTATGACAGTTAAATTCCATACCATACCCCTAATCGATTTCTACGCGGCAACGTACCGAACGCTAAATCAGTGGTTTTACAACGATGTTTCCATTCACCGTTGAAGCAAGTGAACTGCTTAAAACGCACATAAGTTCCAAGGCCAAGTTCAAAATCTTTTTAGATTTCGAACTTGGCCCCCCAAAATTAAAGTCGAAGTCTTATCCACTAGGCTATCAACGCTTAAATAGAAGAGAAAAAAATCTGAAATAATAAGATTAAAAACTGTTCCTGTCGGGGATCGGGCCCCGAGAAGAAGAGAGAGAAGACGAGAGTTCTTTCCAACATTATATAACAATTATGATTAATAATTATTAATCTATTACTGTTTAAACCACACCATACGCATACATTCCTATCAGTAAACTTTAATCTCGCGTAGAAACTTACAAGTCGCTGAAAAGAGTTACGAGTTAAAATAAAAAGTTTTAATGTTTTTTTTATTCCTCTACGAATCAGCCCTGAACGGCAATCTCACCTGGTAGGGAGTGATGATGACAGTCATATTACCCAAAGTCGTACCGGAATGCTAAATCGCTTAGCGGCACGTCTGTCTTGGTAGGGTGGCAACTAGCCATGACTGAAGCGTCCAACCAGAACATTGAAAATTCGGGAACTATAAATTCCCAAATTGCACCTGTAGGAGTTCCAACCCGGGACGTCAAGGGCTAATACTGGGCATTAAATTATTAACTAGCTGTGGGTACTTCGTGGTATCACCCACGTCAATTAATTATCGGTCGTAGCGTGAATTTACATAGCCTACAAACTTACTCAATGAATGGACACGTTTGTGTAACTAACGGGTACTTCTGTAAATAACATAAACGTGCTATAATATTCAAAAAAACTCCAGCTATTGGTAAAGAGTATAGAAAGTGTAAAGTGTACTCTATCCTGAGTGACGTTAGGTCGGTATCACAAATTCAAATTGATATATTTACAATATATCGACACATCTCCCCACGCCGCGCCGGCTGATTCTCCATTCCCTCACCACCCCGTGGCCTACGTTAAGCGGCCCGATCGCGAGGCCCGAGGCGGTCAGATGGATACACAGGTATTAATTTTAAATATTAATATCATGCTAAGAATGAAGCGGTGATAAATGAAAGCGGGTAAATTTTCGGACGACCGAATTCAATCCTCGCCACAAACGTCTAAACTTTGATTTAAAGTGTGAATCTTTTCGTGATTTAAAATGAATAACCCGTATTAGTCAAATATTTAGCCTGAAAGCTCTAATCTCTAAATGACTACCGTTTGTGATAGCGGTGACATGAGGTCATGAGGTCATGAGGTCATGATGATGATGATGTTGGGTGCTAGCTGTTAGGTGGGTGAAATTTCACCTCTCCAATTTTACAAAATTTATGACTTACAGGCAGTGTGCATCAAGCTCCTCCTTTGTCCGCGGTAGTCCTACAGGAGTCCGTGGTGTCGACTCAACGCATATCTTCAGTTCACTCGCATCGCAGCTATCTTCACTTACCTGTGCACCACCTCCATCTGGATGAAAAGTTATTTTTTAGTTATACTCATTCATAAAGTGATACTTTTTGTAGCTGTATATCGAGCAAAAATTTGGATTTTACGCACTAGTGTTTTTCACTTTATCCCATCTTTTTATATAACTGTTTTTTCAAGACAATTTACTTAATGGCTGTATTTATTGTTGATTACGTCATTTAGAATTGAAGCAATGGAAGATATATTGATAAGCGTATAGATTTCCAAGATTAAATGTGCATACCTACTTGAGTAACTAAAGAGTTATCTTATATAAAACACAAAGCAGTTTTTTTAAAAGTTATCTGAATCAGTATTATACGATTTGCGAGTGACCGTTTAAAAAAATATCATGCGTAACCACAAACCAAAAGAGCTCTAAGAGAGACCGCCTGATTGTTCTCAATCAAACTATCTTTCCATATTTTTATAACCATCGGTCATTTTTTATAAAATGTATTAAAAACATTGATACACTTGCAGAACTGTCGCTTCACTCGCCTCGAGCAGGTATGTCTTTTTGTGTGTTCATCTCACATTACAGTTACATATCAAATGTACTATCTACTTAACCGATCCTCATGAAACTTTGTACACATATTCTTGGAAGTGTTAGAAGTAATATAGAATACTTTTTATCCTGACATTAAGCTCGGTTCCTTTGTGAGAGGGGATGAGGGTTTGACGATTTTACAACATAACTCCGACAAATTATAACCGATTTAAATAAACATTTTTGTACTATAGAGGTTATAATATGTGTTTAATTTTGCCCAAACTGTGGTTGGAGATAGAGGAAAGAACTCCTCAGCGGGCAGCAGTAAACCCCTCATTTAAGGCTGTACTGAATACTTTAATTTTTTTTAGATTTACAACTAAATTTAATGCCACATTAAAAAACAAAATCAAACGCAGACGAAGTCGCGGGCAACAGCTAGTTATATATAAACTGGGAGATAAAAGATTGTGAACTGGGACAGAGCTCGTCCGGAGCAGTATTATCGCTATGCTTATTTCTGCCTTTAAGCAGCATTGTAGTAATTACAGGCACATGAGGTTAAATACCTGCGCCTCATATTAATGGACACATGGCAGCATGTTGAAAGACGTGCTCTTTGCATGCCCTGTGAAGTGCTGATCTTTTAGGCGATGGTTTCCCAATCACTTATTTTACTTACTTATTAGTTGGGCCATGCTTGGTCTGTCACTTATTACTATAAAAAATGGTAAGTGGGTTTGTACGCGCAGGCAACTGGTAAGGCAAAAATAAATAAATGTATTTAATTTCTATATAGTAAATGATGCCGTGTCGTACGAGGCAGCTAAGGGAATATAATAGAGAACGAACAGCTTGTTCTGGGCTACTACTACCATATACTGCGATCACCAACTCATCTGCCTCGCCATCCCAGCAGTGCCACAGTGGACTGCTACAGTCTATTGATGTAGTAACCGAATAATTCTATACTATTATTATAAATGCAAAAATGTCTCTGTTAATTTGATCGTTATTATACTTACTTGCATTTATATAGACAACTTTATAAATAAATAAATAAATAAATAAATATACTACGACAATACACACATCGCCACCTAGCCCCAAAGTAAGCGTAGCTTGTGTTATGGGTACTAAGATGACTGATGAATATTTTTATGAATTATATATACATAAATACTTAGAAAATACATATAAACACCCAGACACTGAAAAACACTTAATGCTTATCACACAAACATTTTCCAGTTGTGGGAATCGAACCCACGGCCTTGGACTCAGAAAGCAGGTTCGCTGCCCACTGCGCCAGTCGGCCGTCAAACTTTAGACTATAGGCGGGCATAGAAAACTCTCTATACAGGAAAAGTACGTATGGACGGTTCCCGCGGAATTGGAAAATTATATAAACAAACGAATATACGAAGCTATGATAGTCTAATGGGTAAGGCTTCGGTTTCCATTTCGAGGGTACCGAAATCGATCCCCGACACGCACGCCTAACGTTTCGTAGTTACGAGTATGTACGTTTTAAGCTACTAACATACGATGAACGACGAAGGAATGGTGAACATCGTGAGGAAAGATAGAGTTCTCCATAACTTTCTCAGAGGTGTGTGAAGTTCATCAATCGTGGTAATGGATAACAACCTTATCAGTTCTCATTCTAAGAGGAGTGCTCTGTAGTGGGCCAGTAATGGGTTTAATGCTGATGGTGACAAACAAACGGTCAACTGCTAGTAAGATATAATAAAGTAAAAATTAAATTACCGCTAATATGATACACCTTTTATCATTTTAGCCAATCACGAAACTCCTAGTGGGACCAAAGGGCTACAAAATTGAAAAAGTTTCTTCTGTACGCCACGGTCGAGGTCAAAAACTTTTACATTAACTAATCCTAGGATGGTGATGGTGGAATTTTGATGTGACACACGTTTGTTCTCACATTAAGTGCCGAGTGTTGCTAAATGAGGTTGTAAGGACTTTAACTATTAATAATCTATTGGCCGTTTTCACTAAACCTAAATTTAGATGATTCCTATAATTAAAAAAACCTTTGACGAACTCTTATGTGAACAGTGGCGTGCACTTCATATATGCACAAAGGCTCTGCCTGCCCTAAAATTTTTGTTTAACTTAACTATAACTTAATGCGAAGGATTGTTCCATTTTGTGGCATCTTCCTTCTTTTTGCATACCCTGGTCAAAAACTCTGTGCACGCCACTGTATGTGAAGTCTGACAACGTTAGGCGCCGTCTAAAGTTACGAGTTTGAATTTCATCCATAGTAAGGTGAAAACAATAGCGATACCTACCCATGAAATTATACTAAATTATACTATTACTAATTTTAAAATTGTAAAGTTTCCAGGGATAAAGAATGTCCTACGTGTAAATGAAACCCGACATATTACTTCACAGGCTTTAGAGGATATTATGTAGACTCTGAGACTTATCTGTAAAACCGAAAACCTAAAAGTTTTACCTTACTGCCATAGTTTTTACTAAAAGAAATCAGGTACAGCCCTAACATCAAATGCAAAATTAAAATCAGTAACATGATGTTAATTTTGCACGTGGCTGGCACTTGATAAGGTGCGCTTCGCGTGACGTAGCTACTATGCGCGTATCGTTCTTTTATCTTCAATAGGGTTGTCGTAAGTAAACTCTTAAAATATTTTGAATTCTTTTGTATGCAAAAGTTAATATGCTTTTTTTGATTTAATATTTTTACAAGGAGATTAATATGAAATATACTTATGCATCCTTCATTATTATTTTGTAATTCTGTTACACGTGTTATACTCTGTCTGTCTCCAGGATGAAAAATTTGGCCAAAATTGGTTAAACTTCATACTATACTTATGTATATTTATAATTCTATATTTATGTAGGTCTGTGATAAGCCTATATAGAATTTTTGAATTTGATCTGTGCAGAAATAAAACAGGTAAGCAACTTGGAGTTAGGAAATCGATGATGTAAAGTTAAATAAAAACCTCCATACACAGTAGTTGCAGTAAAAATACTTACAAAAACGCGTTTAATATCTTGTGTGAGCTTTAAAGCGATGAAGTAATATCCACATTACGATGGAAGTAATGAAAAACTGTTTAAGCATATACTGTAACTGTGTAAACTGTATAGACAACAACTTGAAGTAAATTATTTTCATTTCAACAACTGAGAAAATACGACAGTCAAGGTCACTAGACATATTCAAAAATATTGTTAAAGCCCATTATCTTGAGCAATAAAGACGACAGTGATTAACTCTTACTCATATTTATGAATGTTTTAGTAGGTATTATTTTTTATATTTATTATTATTAGTATTTTATTTGTATATTATATCTTGATAAGTATTAGTGTGTAATAATTGTTCGAAGTATGTATGTAATAATAATATACCCCACCAATCAGTTTCCCTTGGTTTTCCTAATCCTAAGGTTGCTTAGAAGAGATCGCTACTAAGCGATAAGGCCGAGTTTTGTATGCTACTTTTTAAGTTTATTTTTTTCCTATTTGTGGTGTACGAATAAAGTGTAAAAATAAATAAAAATAAAATAGGTTAACTTACAAGTAGCTTGCGCTATTAGTTTGGCCAGTAGCTAGCGCCAGTAGCTTCTGCAAGTTACTTAAGCCAGTAGCCTATCTGGGGGATTTTAATGCCCACCACCAAGAGTGGCTATACCCGTACCAGAAAACCGATCATGCTGGGAGAGAGGCGCGCAAATTTGCATTATCGTTAGATCTCTCTCAGCTCGTTCACGTAGCCACGCGGATACCTGATGTTGACGGTCATACACCCAACTGTTTGGACCTTCTGCTAACAACCGACCCAGACAGTTTTTCGGTGTCAGTTTCAGCTCCCTTAGGTACTTCTGACCACTGTCTGGTGAAGTCTGTATCTAACTACTACCCTCCCGCCTCTGATTCCACTGTTAAGAGACGAGTGTGGCGATACAGGTTGGCAGATTGGGATGAGATGCGTCATTTCTTTGCATCCTATCCTTGGCGGCAAATTTGTTTCTCTTCCAAAGACCCTTCGAGCTGTGAGAAAGCTATATCAGGCGTGATACGTCAGGCAATGGAGTTCTTCATACCATTCTCTGACGTATCACTAGCTGGCAAAACTCCCCCGTGGTACGACGCTGAATGTGCCAGTGCAGAGGCACGAAAACAGTCTGCGTTTGTAGCTTGGGCGGATGCTCGTGCTCATAAGGCTTTGGACGTCAAGGAAAAGAAAAAAGAATTCAATATTGCCGCCAAATCCTACAAGCGGGTCCTCAAAAAGTCTCGCTTCGGCCGTACCAATCGCATTGGACGTAAACTAGCTACTCTTCCCAGTGGTAGTAAAGCTTTCTGGTCACTCGCGAAGTCGGTCGAGGCAAACTTTTGTCGTTCTTCGCTGCCGCCCTTGCAGAAACCTGACGGGTCATTGGCAGTGTCTGCAGCAGAAAAAGCAAATCTCCTTGCATCTCTGTTTGCGGAAAACTCGCGTCTGGATGCTGGTAGTACCCCCCCACCGCGCCTTCTACCGTGCGACTCAGTCATGTCTGAGGTCCATATACACCAGCACGAGGTCTTAAAAACACTTCGCAACCTTGACGTGAGTAAAGCCAGTGGCCCAGATGGTATATCTGCAGTTGTCCTGCGGAACTGTGCTCCTGAGTTGTCTCCTGTGCTGACACGCTTGTTTCGACTCTCTCTAAATTCTGCTCAAGTCCCAAAATCTTGGAAGATTGCGAATGTGCAGCCAGTACCCAAGAAAGGTAGTCGTGCGGACCCGGCCAATTAAAGACCTATTGCCATCACGTCCATACTCTGTAAAACTATGGAACGTGTACTCAATAACAAGCTCCTCTCATACCTAGAAGGAAACGATCTTATATCAGACCGACAGTATGGTTTCCGTAAGAACCGGTCTACTGGTGATCTTCTAGTGTATGCCACTCATACATGGGGCGAAGCCATTGAGAAACACGGTGAGGCACTTGCTGTCTCTCTGGATATCTCCAAGGCTTTTGATCAGGTCTGGCACGGCGGCCTTCTCAGTAAGCTTTCTGCTTACGGAATACCTGCTGGCCTTTGCAGCTGGATATCTGATTTTTTGAGGGAACGGTCTTTTCGAGTGGTTGTTGATGGCCACTCTTCTGACCTCATGGCTGTCAATGCCGGTGTTCCTCAGGGATCTGTCCTCTCCGCTACTCTCTTTCTGCTGCACATCAACGATCTTTTGAATCCCAATCTTTTTGGGTACGCTGATGACAGCACCGTTACGGAGAGGTACTTGTCCAGCCCTAGGGCCAGTGCTAATGATATCCTTGAGCATAGAGAGTCCTTGGTGGAGCGTATTAACTTGACTCTAAAAGAGGTGTCTGATTGGGGTGACGCCAATTTGGTTAAGTTCAATGCTGCCAAGACGCAGTCGTGTTTATTTTCCGCAAAAAAGAGCCCTTTCACCTTGGCTCCCACTTTCCGGGGTGTATCCGTTCCAATTAGCGACCATATTGAGCTCTTGGGTGTCAACATCTCATCCAATCTCAATTTTGGCAAATGCATCGAGTCCAAAGCCAAAGTGGCAGCTAAAAAACTTGGTATCCTCAATAAGGTTAGGCGGTACTTCACGCCAAGTCAACGCCTCGCACTGTACCAGGCTCAAGTGCGAACCTGCATGGAGTACTGTAGTCACCTGTGGGGTGGCTCTGCCAAGTACCAACTTGAAGCTTTGGATTCGGTGGATCGTCGCGCCAGGAGAATTATAGGCGAAAATTCGTTAACGCAGGCGAAACTACATAGTCTCCAGCACCGACGCAATGTTGCCTGTTTATCGGTTTTTTACCGGATATACTTCGGTGAGTGTGCTCAGGAACTTCACAATCTTGTTCCCCCTTCCCCGTTTTACCACAGAACAGCGAGACACCGAGAGCGGTGGCATCCTTATGTGGTTGATATCCCATCAACACGCACGAAACGTTTTTTATCCACGTTTCTGATACGTGCCGCTAAGATGTGGAACGCCCTCCCGGTAACTGTGTTTCCTGCCACGTATAATTTAAGTACCTTCAAGGCTAGAGTGAATAGGCTTTTTCTAGGCAAGCGTGCTCCAACCTAGACCTCATCATTGCTTTCTAACGGGCATGATTGTCGTCAAACGCTGGCCTATCGTTAAAAAAAAAAAAAAAAAAAAAAGCCTTCACCAGCTCTTAGCTCTTGCAAGTACCTTGAACCAATAGCTAATGCAAGCAACTTGCGCTAGTAACTTGTAGTTCGCGCAAGTAACTTGGGCCAGTAGCAGGCGCCTGTAGCTCGTGCAAGAAACTTGGGCCAGTATCTTGCGCCAGTAACCCGTGCCAGATACTTGCGCCAGTAGCTTGTGCCAATAGCTAGCAAGTAACTTGAGCCAGAAATTGTTTACAGCTGTGAAAATGGGGGTTAATGTGATTAAAATACTAATAATGCATGATTTTAAACACAGCGTTTAAATAGCATTTTTAATAGAATTGGTTACACTTTATACTACTAACATTTATTCTAAAAAAGTTATAATTGTAATAATAATCCTCTCTTATATGTATTTTGTGTAAATAATACAACCCTTAAAGTGTAAATATTTAAATTGTACAACTTAGGGTGATTTACCCTAAGTAGTAAATTTTTATCACACTTTAACATTTAACGGTTCATGAATTTCAATGTAAAAATCATGCTTCTGGGCTGTTTTAATTATTTCAGCGTTCATAAAAAGTTATTTTTTATCACGGTTTCTGAATAGAATATCTAGTACATTGTACATTATTGATCTAAGACATAGAATTATTTATTAAGAAATCCTGGAGTCCGGTAATTTCCTTGTTGAGAGCTAGGAAACAAATAATTATTTTTAGATAATAATGAAACTTTTTTGTGCAATTTTGTTCATGTATTCTAATTTAGGTATTTGAATTTCGGTTTATAATATTTATTACACCACCTGTTCGTTCTCGGCAATGCATTATGTTATGCTAATAGAATTAGCCGGTTGCCTGGCGGGAATCACAATTAAGCCATAAGGCCGCCTTTTGTATTCTACTTCCATATTTGTATTTCTATATTTCTTTTATTCCCCTAAATGGAAATAAAGAGTTTTAAAAACTCGTATTCACAAGTGGGCAGAAGCTAAATATTACTTGACACAAGGAATATTCACAGTTATGGTTACCAACATACCGTGATACGAATCTTTCAAAGCCCACCAACCCGCATCGGAGCATCATAGTGGGTCTATACTCTAAATATCTTTCTTCTGAGCCTTACAGGAGAAGCCGAGCAGTGTTAGCATGTTCGACTATAGATTTCAAGACAACAGATTCAACTCGCGGGCGTTTTGAAAAAGGTTAGTTATTAAATTCAAAAAACCAATCCGCTCTAGGCCAACGTGATGAACGGCCTAAGCCATTGTGGGACGAGACAATAAGAAGGGCTTAGGCAGTACCACAATAAGAATATTAGGTCGGTAATAGGTTGATAAATGAAATCTCCATAGTACCATACTCGAAGTTTTTTTAATTTTTTGTGTGTGTTCAGGGAATGTTGTAACAGCCCTATGTTAATACGAGATGTCTTCCTAGTTATGTACACTAAGCATTCTTAAATTAACTAAGTAGGTACTACCGTTTATTTTTCCTGCCAACAAATAATTTTTCACCACACTAGCTGAAAAAGGACGCCTTTGCCGCTTAAAACCAGTGGGGAAAAATGGTTTTTGTTCACTCAGTGATGAGCTCGGTTCTAGTATTTTGAATTTCGAAGGTGTTCCGACATGAACTATTAAATATATTGTCCCACGAAAAGTTCGGAAACTCTGTATTTCTTAAATACTCTATATCTTACATCTTCAGCTTAAAGACATTTATTTCTCAAAAAAGAACACAATAGTTCACTTACATCGAGAATACAATAATATTTTAAAATTAGTAGATATAAAATCTCAAAGTGCTTCACAAGTGCACCATATTATTTAACAGTAAAAATTTTTGCGGGTGGTTAAAGAAAAAGTTAGCGAGCGATAATACAAATCGTTTTATAGGAAAGAGGTCACATTAACTTAACTGAACGGTATTTTGTACATGTTCAATAACAAGTTTTTTAAACATTGGTGCACATCAACATCTTAAATCTTATAAAACAACATATAACAAAACAAAGTTAGCTTGTTATAAGGAATCTAGTGATAAAAATCATTCAAATACCATTCGAAGTTTAGAATATAAGTCAACCGACCGAGGTGAAAAGTTGTACCTATGTGTGAGCAAAGTTCGATCGAATCACGAGAGTAGGGGATGATTGTAGGTATGTTAGAATCAGGATTCTAACAGGAAACTAGCTTAATTAGGGATTCAAACAACAAGAAACAAATTAATTTGCTATCGTCTTTGTCTCTTGTCGAACTAAAATAAGTCTAGAAATAAATAGCACCTGCACATTTTCTTGAATAATTAAAATTCATGATGAAGTTACATTTTTTTTTTATTATTTACAGTGCCGATATGACCCAAGACTTTGTTAAGAAAACATCTGATAATGTGAGATGTAATGACTTGACGACTTTAGATCGTAACGCAATTATGCCAAGGAAGTAAATAATGAAAGGTTACGCAAATAAAAACTTTAAAGCGAACTTATAAAGCCTTTTTTGTTTTATTCTTCAATTAATTGTTCTATTAATTTCTTAATTTGTTTACTGGGGGAGAATTTGAATTTGAATTTGAATTTGAATTTTATCCTGTAAAACCCCTCCGTTGTTATTCTCGGCACACATTTTTTAAAATACAAAATAAATAAATATAAATAAATCATCCAGCTCATAGCTTTATATTTTAATTTGGGTTTTTTTGTAATACACTTGGATGCGATATAAATCAAAGAACCTTTAAATAATACCACTTATGCAAATTTTCCCTAAACCTAGGCATCGCCTAAAATGAATGCCTAATGATTTAGGCGATGTAGAATGTTTCACCAACTGATATTATCACCTAAAAGTTGGCCAACCGTTGACCGATAGTTAAACCGTTGATCAATAGTCAACGGTTGATGTGTGCCTAGGAATATTCTTAGATTAGGCGTTACTTATTTAGGCATTGCCTTGTTCTTTATTAGTGCAAACGGGCATTAGGCTCGCTTAAGAAAAATTATTATGATATCTCACACACACCTTCAGCAAAATATAGCAACACGCAAAGCCTTACCTACCGCTTCAAAAGAGTTTGTTCCTATTTGATAGAAAAAAGTTTTTGATTGATTGATCCGAAACAATGTTATTTATGCCATTGCTTATAATGGCATAAATAACATTGTTTAGGCCCTGTTTTTCTACCTCCATTACTACACTTGTTTGTTCACAAATGTCATTGTCACTACACACAAAGTAAGAAAGTTACGTTTAGGCTATGCCACATATGTCAGAAGGAGGTAAAATAGGTCATTATACTCTTAAGGGCGCTACACAATACACAGGCAATCCGTACATAAAATGTGCTATCGGTTGCTTCTATCAATCGCTATGCCAGGACGGTATTCCAGAAAGCTTGTGCAAGAAGAATGCCCAGGCATTAATTTTGTAAATATATATGATCATATTGCTTGTAAGAGCAACATGTTCATATAGAGACAGTTAAGAAAGATTAGCCTCCTAATGAACATGAGTACAACGAAGGTTATCTCATGCTCATGTTCCTCTACGACCAGTCAACATTAAGACCTCTATACCCGAAATTTTAGGCACACAGTTAGGTAGGTGTAATTTCGTAGGAGGAGGTAAACCGCCGAATGCTACTCGGGTGGACAGCGTTCGGGAATCTTCTCTTTTCGCCTGAAATTCCTCAGTGCCTGAAGACAAAAGTTTTCAAGCAGTGCGTGTAACTCGTGATGATGGCTCCGAAAGCGGGTCTCAGCGGGCGATGTAATCACAAAATGTGGGCGGTGGAGAGAGCTATGCTCGGAGTATCTCTACGTGATTAAATTGGAAATGAGGAGATGGCCAGAAGAGCCAGATTTACCGGAATAGCTAAACGAGTAACACAGCTGAAGCGCTAATAGGCGGGCTACATAGCTCGTGCTCGTAGACCCCCACGAATTGGACAGACGACCTGCAACGAACCGAGTCGCAAGATGTCGCTGGCTACAAGCGGTACAAAACTGTAGCGAGCGCAATCTCTACAAATGGCCTTTGTCCTGATGATGCTGATGATAATGATAGCAAGAAACTCGTGCAAGACTTAAGAGTGTACTTGTCGCACTAGATTGCTTGATCTCCTTCAACGCCTGCGATGTAAGTTGGTATATCAATATGTAGCACGTGCAATCCGTTGCTCGCAATATCGCTGGCTACGGATTGCCAGCGACGATTTATCCCTTGTAGAGCCGTAGTACCCCTTTAAAAGACTTACTGTTGACTGTCATTTCATTCGTACATTACTAAAACCGGCTAAGTGCGAGTTGGACTGGCACACGGAGGCGGCTTTATGATCGAGTGAAAAACACGAATAAAAAAACCTTTATTGTATGGAGACGACCTAAAAATGCGATCTATGGAAATAGGTAACTCAATATACTACGACAATACGCCATCTAGCCCCAAAGCAAGCGTAGCTTGTGTAATGGGTAGGTACTAAGAAAACTAATAAATATTTTGATGAATAATCTTTATATTAATACGAGAAGCAAGCAAACATTTTCGATAATTGAGCGGACGTAGGAGTGTAAAATTTTTTTGACTTATAGTTTAAATAGAGAAGGAGTGCAGAATGCTACTTTTTTTTAACTATCCATAAAAAATCATTAAATCAATAAAAAAAATAGTACACACACTATCACGTGGTGGAACACGCATATTATGAAACGTGTAACGGATTTATTTATTTAAGAAATACTGTTGAAGGGTGCATAAGAATAGTTCATAAGGAATCACCCAGTAAAAATATTAAATCAAAAGCATATTTATTGTTCCATACAAACTAACTCAAAACATATTATTAAAATTAAGCTTAATTTGCTATACTCCGCGAAAAACAGGAGAATCTGTGTGGTGTAATTTATAATTTCTTCAATCCTTATACTCCACACCAAACAGATCCTCGGCAATACACCCTCTACGCACGTTTCGCTCCGAAACCGGAGCATCATCAGGAGATGTTGACTTTACAATGAATAATTGACTTAACAATTATTGAAGGATTGAAGAAATTATAAATTACACCACACAGATTCTCCTGTTTTTCGCGGAGTATAGCAAATTAAGCTTAATTTTGATAATATATCATGGATTTCCGCAAAGTAACGCCTGCTTCTATACAATAACTCAAAACATTCTTAGTGATTACTTATGACAATGAATCTCTAGGTCTCAAAATCTCTCATCGCTAAATCTTTTTCGATAATGTGGTCACTAGCCTCAGCTGAAGCCAGACCGGTATAGAGAAAATTCAGAAATTATTAATTTCCAATTATACCCTACCCAGATTCAAATCCGGGCGGATTGGACCTTCCACATTAAATATCACAGCGCTCACGTATCATAATAGCTTTAGTTGTATCGTCTAAAATTTTTCATTTGTATGATTAACACATAACACTGCAAAAAACTAGCGGCGATTTGCAGTGTGCACTCAGCCTTACATTCGGCCAAGTCGTCAGTCATCCAGTTACCGGTATGGCTTAACGTACCAATCAAACGGACATAACTCATTTAGCACCAACGAAGCTACGTACCTAGATGTACTATTGTGTCTAAATTTACAATATATGCCAAGAGGTTATCGGCAACATAATACACGTACAATTTTTAATTTCCCATATGATTTATAATTAATACTTGTTGTTTCCCGCGAATTCGTTCACTCGGAAATTTTGATTTGTATGCCTATATTATTGTTTTACTATCCAGTATGAAAAAAAACATGTCGGTCACTTGCTCTGTGAAAAATAAAAAAAATCTGTCCCATGGGAAACATAGAGTAGTAAACATCCCTTCATCTAAACTTTCGCTTTTATAATCCCTATCCCTGCTAATATTATAAAAGTGAATGTAAATTTGTTTGTTACGCTTTTACGCAAAAACTACTAAACCAATCATCACGAAACTTTGTACACATATTCCTGAAGGTATTAGAAGTAATATAGGATGCTTTTTATCCCGAAATTAAGCTCAGGTCTCTCGGGAGAGGGGATGAAAGTGTTTGACGATTTTACACCAGGCTTAGCTATCCTAAATACATAAAGTGCTGCCACATTTATGAGGCACATGTCTTTCGAAAAACAAAAACAAAAGCGGACGAAGTCGCTGACAACAGCTAGTATGAGTATAAATTCCTGAAACCTATACCTATGCAAATCCTAATTTCAAATAATTGACGTCGGTAACAAATTCGTCTTATCAAGCCATTACCTACAGGGCCCGGATGTCCTCCAACAATGAGAAGGGTTTATCTATGCCGCTGTCCAGCACGCTGGCCCAGTGCGGATTGGTGGACTCCACGCCCTTGAGAACATTACGGAGAAATCTCAGGCAGTTCTCCTCACAATGTCTTCCATCACTGTTGAAGCAAATGATATTTACATCGCCTTAAAACGCAAGTCTGCATGGGGATGTGGCATTTTTTTGCAATAACTTTTATATTTTAATTACAGTGCTGCCTATCTACACTTTGAAGTAAAACATCAGTTGATATATATTCGTAGGTAAAAAAATTAAAATAAACAAACTCTGTAATGTCTGTATAATACTGTATATCATCCAAATATTTAACAATAATTAAGAAAAACGTACTTCTCGTTAGAAGTCACACCTTTTTTTTTCAAATGGTCAAGAACAACATATATTTTATTCGCTTTGAAACTTTTTGAACAAAGATTGTCTTAAAAGTTTGTAAGATCTTCATACCTTAACGCCTTAAGATTCGTACATTGTAAGTAACTGTTTTTTGCCATAACTCATCCCTATTCCAATCAGCTTTCAATCCCCCCTATAGAGTATTCACCTCCCATTCCAGCTCCCCTTGGCGAGGCTTTTGGTAGTAATGAAATTTCATTGAATCCAGTGCCAGTAAAATCTTTACAAAATTGTATGCACGTAAATATTCCTATAAAAATTACATTCCGCATCGCTCCCTTAGGGATTTTTAGTAAAGTATACCTTATAAATATTATAAAAACTATTTTTAAGATTTGGTTTTCAATTTATAGGTTATTCCGTTAGTCTCAGTGGCATTTTTCTACGACTACTTGGGTTTCACTACGTTATAGTGACAGAAGACTGAATCACTTTTGAGAAAAGAATAATCTTGGCTGTTTAGTGCGGAAACAGCATAACTTCAACTAACTAACTAAACGAACTATTCAAATTCAAATTCATTCATTTCAAGTAGGCCTACTTTACAAGCACTTTTGAAACGTGAAGTATGTATGTTTGTAGTGACTTTACCACCAGTTCTGAAAGCATATTCTACCGAGTAAGACGGCAAGAAACTTTTCCAACATCAACATTTACAATCATTTTTCTGTCTTACGGGAGATGAGAGCAAGGCTGGCTGCTTCCAATCTGTTTGATGAAAGATGTGTATTTACACATTTTTTAAATGTATGTATTGGTAGGTCGAGAATTACTTTAGGAATCATGTTGTAAAAGCGTAGACTCAACCCCACAAAGGAGTTCTGCACCTTTCGCAGACGATATGAAAATATCATTAATTTATGTCCGTTTCTGGTAAGTTGATTATTAATATCAGCTTTTTGTTTATAAAGAGTAATAAAGTCAAAGTCAAAGTCAAAAGTCAAAGTCAAAAATATCTTTATTCAAGTAGGCCCACAGGTGGCACTTTTGATGCGTACATAAGAACCACACGGTAGTGAGATGATGGCGATAACCACATTCGTATACTTAAAACTAAAGGTACGAGGGTTCCAAACGCGTCCTGGTCTAAGAAGAAGCCCACAACAAACTTAGCCGGGTGTTTTTTTTTTGATTTGATTGTCAATATTTTGTCTCACAAAGACTATATTATTATAAATATATTTCGAAGCTTCTGTATGTAGCCTAATAATACCTATTTGTTTAAATTTTTTGACGAAGCGATTCGCGTGATCCAAGTTTATATATCTGTTAATAGGTAATCTTAAAAGGGCATGCAAGAAACACGTCCTTCAAATTGTCGCCATGTTTTTCGCCTGCCGCGTCCCCATCAGAACCTTAGCATCGAGCTTTACAGAATGCGTCACAGCTATGCTATGCAGCAGAAATAAGCATGGCGATGGGACTTCCTCGGACGAGCTCTGACACAAATAGCTCTACTACTATGAATGATACGCTGTAATCAGATTTATGTTACGCCGTCAAAACCGCAGTTCTGGTATAGTAATGGTGTTATATTTTTGACTACTTTGTCAATCGATATGGCTATGAACAATTGCTGTGCTCTAACAAATATACCTGGGCCTTTCATGGCTTACAACAACTGTAAAAAGTTGCGAAACACGGCCTTAAATTTTTTATTTAGTTCGCAAGACTGTAAATCAACTGCTTACTCTAATGCTTAATCTGATGATAAGTGTTAAATTTAAATTTGGTACGGTTAATTAAAATAAAAATTTATAGGTAATGCTGTTCGAAATGATTACAAATAAAAACCAACTAAAAATATTTTAATTTTCAATACAAAAAGGACAAAACGTAACATTTTCTAGACGGAAAAAAAAGCTGCCAACGTAAATTGGGAAAAGGTACAATAATTTAGGGATAAAATTAAAAAAAAATATGACGAGCTGTCCGCTAGCTGGTCCTCGTGAGACTTCCGCGATTTATAACGGTTTCTTTTAAATCTCGTGGGAACTGTTCGTTTACCTGAGATAAGAAGTAAGCTGTTTTACTCTCCGTCCTTTAAACTAACATTATGGCAAGTTGATTGGCTTGGTTAGTGCGTGAAGGAAGGACAATCTAACAAATAAATACACTTTAGCATTTATAATATTAGCTCATATCAGCATTTGACGGCCGATTGGCGCAGTGGGCAGCGACCCTGCTTTCTGAGTCCAAGGCCGTGGGTTCGATTCCCACAACTGGAAAATGTTTGTGTGATGAACATGATTGTTTTTCAGTGTCTGGGTATTTATCTGTATATTATAAGTATTTATATGTATTATATTCATAAAGATATTCAACAGCTATCTTAGTACCCATAACACAAGCTACGCTTACTTTGGGGCTAGATGGTGATGTGTGTATTGTCGTAGTATATTTATTTATTTTTTATCATCAAAATCAAGCCATTATCGACCCACTTCAGGGCACGGGTCTTCTCTCAGTATGAGAAGGGTTTACGCTGGCCGAGTAAGCAGTATGAAGGGCTCTCGGGCATACAGGATTCCTCACGATGTTTTCCTTCATCGTGAAGTAAATAATATTTAAATTACTTTTAAATTATAACAAGAAATTACAAAAATAAGGTCGCAGGTCGCGTTTTGGTTTGCCTTGTTCAGAAATCTAAGCCGGTCGTGTCACGGTCTTGAGAACACGTTCTTAGCATAATATAGTTTAATTAAAAAGGACCGTAGCTAGTTAGAACATAGCTCTCACCCTTTTGAAAAAGCCTTTGTCCTGCAGGCCTTGCTGAATAGGGGGATTTATGGACATACGCTGATGACAGTGTTCCAATTTTGTATTCTTCTGTTATGTTTTTTCTAACCTGTGCTAGGTGCTATTAGAAGAGCTTGTATTATTTGAAATAGTCTACTTTTTTGTTGATTCGCTAAAAAATATGTCCATTTCTTTATTTATAGTTATAAATAATTGACTGACCAAGCTATGTTGAAAACCACTTCCCAGGGCATACAAGGAATATATTGTTTACTTATTTATACTCTTTATTTGCACACAAATAAAAATACAGAAGAAGAATAAAAAAACACAGACAGAAGAAGTATACACAAGGCGGCCTTATCGCTTCGTAGCGATCTCTTCCAGGCAACCTTAGGATAAGGATAACAAAAGGATAACATAGTGCAGGTTCTGCGTATTCAAAAAAATACATACTAATACTTGAACTAGATTACACAAATAAAATAAAATAACTATTAAAAAAAAAATTTGGTTCTCATTAAAGCATCGAAAAACGTAAAGGCAATTGAAATTACAGTAATTTTGATAGTAACAAGAACTTGAAGTATGCTTACTTGCGATAAATACAACAGTTAGTATCAAGAAAAACATGTTTGTAGTATCCAAAGCACAGAACTTAGAATTTTAAGAACTAGCACATCGTTTTCGTACAGTTAAACTTCAACGCGAAATTTGACTTATTCGCACGAAATGGGATGTAACGTCCATTCAGGAGCGGATCTCCCGATAAACTAACGTGTGCTGGGAAGCTGTACGAAATACAAAATTACTCTTCATGCCCTTTAAGTTTTAATGTACGCTAGGTGTAAGCGGATTTTTATGCTCCTGTGAATAAACTTTTTATAGGTAAACCATAATTGGACGGCAAAGAAATGACAATTTTTTAAGAACATAATTACTATGGTGTGTCAGTATAGTTTTCCACTGTCTTTGGTAAATGTTAACATAAAAAATAAATTTATAAAGAGACAGTTTCAATATAGGTATTCACTATTCGATCTTTTTATGAAGATAATATTATTGACTGACAAAGTTATAGATTTTCCTTTTAAGTCGTGCTTAATGCTAAAATAAATTCATAGCACAGAAATGCACCCGGAACCTTAAACCCGTTTATCATAGGATTATTTATTAAGTATAATATTATACTTGACGGCGCAGTGGGTAGCGCCCCTGCTTTCTGATTCCAATGCCGTAGGTTCGATTCCCACAAATGTAAAATGTTTGTGTGATGAACATGAGTGTGTTGCAGTGCCTGGGTGTTTATCTGTTTATATAAGTTTGTATTTATGGTTATTATTCATTTAAATATTTATCAGTCGAGTGAGTACCCATAATACAAACAACTTTGGGACTGTGACGACGTATTGTCGTACTATATTAATTTATTCATTATTTATTTATTTATTATTCTTATTATTATTTACTACTTAAATATTTTGGATTCGGCGGCACCATATCTGCTAATATTTGTCAATACTTAATTGCGGGAAATATATTATTTACTAAACCTAACCTAAGAACCCGATAGATACACTAAAGACTAAGGTTTTCTTACAGTTCCAAGTATAAGGTTAATTAGGAATTCGGAAATAAGGACAACTTTATTCTATCAACTCGATACCAAGCGAAGGGGTGAAAGTTCGTAACGTAGAAACTTTATAATCAGGGACAAATTTTAATGTCTTTGTATACTTTCTGCATTCAATAGGAAAGTGCTGTGTATTTTTGAGTATGATGGTCATACCATAATTTCAATGTATTATTTTGCTGTACAAAATGAAATAAATATTTATTATTTTTTTAATAACTCTATGGTTTCTATGCGACATCGCCCCGGAACACTAAATCGCTTAGCTGCACGTCTTTGTCGGTAGGGTCGTAACTAGCTACGGCCAAAGCCACCCACCAGGCCAGCCAGCAGAGAAAATTCAGAATTATCAATTTCCAAAATTCTCCTTTTTAAATTCATGATGCTCACCGTAGCGCCAGGGAGGTCGACAAATAATTTAGATAAATAACATTATTACTTATGCAACGGTAATTTTGTACAGTGGGTATATAATTCCACTTTTATACAAATAACTATAACTTGATACCTACGGCCAGATATTGATTAGCATTTAATGAATGTACTATTAATGTTTTCAAGAAAAAATCGCTAGTCGATACAGTGGTTTTATTGGTTTTTTTTTCTCTCTATTTATTTATTTTTATGAATTAGCACGGCCAAAAGTCAATTATACTAATTAAAAACGATAATTGTTATAATTTAACTCGTAACTAAAAGACTATAAAAGACATGCCCGCGTAGAAATGTGCCACTCACTGCATTTTCTTGTTGAACAGCCAGGATGATCCTTTGCGCTAAAAATAAGCTAGCCCTTCACCGGTTTGTCACCAGGATTGACTTATTCAGAACCTTTATTGAATTGGTTAGTAAAAAAAAACAAAAACGTAAAAGGAGATCAGTAAAGTGTGTTGAAATCTTATCTACGCAGCCTTGTACGAATATTTTACCGAAGTTTGTAAGAAATTTCCGGACAATCTAAGCGTTGTCGTTTTGGTAAATTGGAACGGTTGCTAACGATGCGTGATGTTGTGTACTTGCTCGTATCTTTATCATTATACTTTTATACACATGAAACTTCTGGATCTTGTCATCCTTGATATCATTAGCCTCAAGTTTTGGGTAAGATAACGTAATGTGGGGACAGAATTACGAGTAACTTACGAGTACATATAATTATTAATGTAACAGTCTACCTAAAGAGTTTTTTTCCAAGAAATCTTTTAAACAATAAAAGCTAAAAAAGCATTGTTTAAAGTTTTTATACACGGGTCACCTTTTATTTTTTTTTCTACTGAAAGCTGTTATTAGTTTAAGCTGCTAGTTTTATATCATACTAACTAGATCTGATATTACCACTTATTTATGTTAATTTTAATTTCTTATTAAATGAAACTGTTTCTTTTGAGAATATATGTCTTTAAACCTAATGTTAAAGTTTAGTAGTAGAAGTTCAACCTTAATGCTTATTTTTTCCACTAATTAGAGTTCCGCTTGAGTAAATATTAGTTTCTTATTATTTTTTTTATAGTTATTATATTATTTTATTTAAGTAATCCAGTTCAAGTATTAGTATGTAGTTAATATTATGTTTTTTTTTAAATGCATAACCTGCATTCTGTTATCCTTTTGTTTTACTTATTCTACGGTTGCCTGGAAGAGATCGCTACGAAGCGATAAGGCCGCCTTTTGTATACTGCTTCTGTCTGTGTTTTTTTTTATTCTTCTTCTGTATTTATATTTGTGTGTAAATAAAAAGTAGGAAAAAAACAGTGTTGCTCTGTTTATACGCAATTGTTATCAATTTATGGTGTTCCTTGCATGCCCTGCAAAATTATGCCATCAGCCAGGCCGTTTGCTTGGTCCATCAATTAATCATAATCATATTAACCCATTATCGACCCACTACACGGCACGGGTTTCCTTCCACAATGACAAGGGGTTAAGACCGTAGTCTACCACTCTTGCCCAGTGCCGATTGGTGGACTTCACATGAGAATATTAACTCAAGGCATGCAGGATTACTCACGAAGCCTCCTCCACCGTTGAAGCAAGTGATATTTTAATTGCTTAAAACGCATATAACTTAGAAAGGTAAGAGGTGCGTGCTGGGATTCGAACTCGGCCCCCGTAAGTGAAGTCGAAGTAATACCCATTGGGCTACCAATGATTGATAAAAAAAAAAAAATATGCGGGGTACTGTATCTGCGCAAATCAGCGATGTCCTCCAAGTGAATTCGAAATAAAAACAGCCATCATTTCCTTTTAAGTTCTGCAGTTTTCAAACGAATTTAATTAGAAAATCTACTATACGTACAAAAACATCGAAACTCCGATACTCATTAATGCATCACCCAATGAATGATGTTCATTAATGCATCATTCTATAGGTATCGAATTGCGACTTTCTTGAACCCCCGATAAAAATCAACGATCAATCAATGTTGTTTACTTCACTTACTAGTTACTTACGTTACTATTGTACGAGTTTATGACATATTAATCTTAATTTTGAAATTTGAAAGTTATTACATCTTTCATTACAACTCTTAAATTATTATGTTTAAAATGATGCTATCAAATTTAGACAGCCAAAAAATTCGGTCCCTTTTTTATCTGTAGAGCATTCAACATAAATAATCACCTGCAGAACTTCGTCGGGGGAATTTTTTATCATAATCATAAATTATTGTTGTGCCTTTGATAAGAATGCTACTTTAAAAAAATATCTTACGATTTTTTAACCACATCAAAAGGTACAAATTACATGAAAAACCACTGAAAAAATATCTCTCATAACATTTTTTTAGCATCAACCTATCAGCCGATAGACGTCCATTGCAGAACATAGGTCTTTTGTAGGGAGTTCAAATTCCATGGTTTTGTGCCGCTTTTGTCCAGCGGCCCCCTGCGACGCGCTGGATGTCGTCTGTCCTCTTCGTTGAGGGTCGACCAACGCTGCGCTTACCAGCTACTGGTCGTTATTCCAGCACCTTGGGATCCCGACGTCCATCCGATGTCCGAGCTATGTGGCCCGCCCATACTACTAATTCAGCTGCACGACTCGTTGAGCTATGTCGTTAGCTCTGGTTCTTCTACGTTTATCCGAATTTCTGATTTCATCACGTAGAGATACTCCGAGCTTAGATAGCTCTCTCAGAATACGGCTAAGCATATGAGATAAAACGCGAAAAATGTACCCTCCGATTTACCTTTGTTGAAATACCATCAACACGTACGAAGCGTTTTGCTTCTTCCTTTCTGATCCGCACCGCAAATGCCTGGAATGCCCTCCCATCTTCCGTCTTCCCTGATACCTATAATCTGGGTACCTTCAAATCAAGAGTGAATAGGCATCTTCTAGGCAAGCGCGCTTCATCTTAGGCTGCATCATCATTTACCATCAGGTGTGATTGCAGTCAAGCACTTGTCTATATATTTAAAAAAAAAAAAACCTCCGATTCACAAATAATTCCACGTTACATGTAGATATTTTGTCCACATGTGAGCGGAGAGTTGTTATCATTGTAGGAGAAATAAAACCTTTAGTCCTTTCTTCTCTGAGAAAACGTCTCCTGCCCATTCTAGCCATGCAGGAGGTTATTTTATCTAGAACCTTATTGGATTAAATTACAGCGCTAAATAATATGTACAGAAAAGCTTTTGTAACTAAACGATAATATGATAATATGACAGCCCTACATCAGCTTTCATCCCCTTATCACTCATATCATATTATGTAGTTTCACGTCATTTCAGTGTCATCCTTTTAATATTCCGTAACGAAATACTAATGAAAACAGCTTGACCTCCCTCCTTTCGTATATCTATCTTATTATTACAATTTCTTTTTTTTACATTGTTTTTAGAATATATTGAATACTTTTTACATTTGCATTCATTATTTTGGTATGCACTATTTAATGAAAAATTGCATACCCACTTACTTTTCTGTTTAATCCAGTCGTTATTTAATTTTATTTTTACCATATCTTTCTAGTTCAAAGTGTTACAGTCTCGGGTTTGACGCCCAGTATGGCTAAGGACAATTTTTGAATAAATAATTTCTATGCTTTATATGGTCTGGTCGGTCTGGTTTTTGACCGTGGCTACAATCCTATACAAAGGCGGACTGCCGTGTGGTTTAGTGTTTAGTAGGATGCACTTCTTACTTGCACAAAAGCACTGCCTACCCCAAAATTTCTATATAACTCGTATAAGAGGAGTATTTTTGCCGTTTTATTCAATTCACCTGCTTTATGTATACCCTGGCAAGAAACCCAGTGCACGACACTGGTAGGATACCTTTAAGAAATTATTTAAGAGTACAGCATCACCTACCACTAGATGAGATTACAGTCAAGGACTAACTACCACAACTAAAAAAATTTAAAAGAATTTATATAAAATCTCTAATACTTTTAACATGGGTAAGTGTTTCTTATTTCCTTATGATCGCTACAGTTGGAAAACGTGCGGATGGACTGAAATAATAGGTACCCATTTACAGACTCATTTGCTCTTTTACGGGTAATTTCCTCCTTCAAATACTTTGTACTAAATGAATGTTCGACAATGCAACGCTTCTACTTTTTACACGCTTTATATTAGCTTCACCGGTATTTTTGTTTGTATGTTTGAAACCGACTCCTTTGGACTTGATTTTGACCCTCTCTAAATGGATGACAATACACTAATTTGACAAGATTATTCCATTTATTAATTTCAGGAATGATGTTAATTTTAATTTCAGACCATTATCTTTAGCCGATTTCTCTATTATTAACAAATCTTATGGTGAATGGGTAACCGAATAATTTTGCTCTTATTAATATAATAGTTTAAGAAAAAGTTTAAACAACGCTTTTATAAATAAACTAAAGTAAAAGATAGAAATTTTATATCAAGGCTTTTTTTAGTCTTTTGAATGATTAATTTATATACGGTTCAGATACCGTTTACAATAATTTTAAGATATCAGTTTTCTGTAAATTATTTTAATGCATTGTTTTAAATAGGGGATGATTAAACGTATTAATAAATTTATTATTCTCGCTCACCTGAGGCATTGGTTGAAAAATTTGTAAATAAGGTCTTGCGAAAGATCTTGCTGGCTCCCTTTTACGCGGGTGAAACCAAATTGTACAGCTAGTCACATAATATATTCAAGAATGTTTAATAAATAATATAAATATAATGAATGTGATACTAAAAAGGGACCGGCGGCTTCTTGACAGCGCCAATTTCTTTACCCTTGCTTAGCACTGGGACTAACAATAAATAATAGTAAAAATCTACCGTATTTCAAGTCTTGGAAGGATGGATAATGTCCGTTCTATTGTAAAATATTTATTAAACCATGTGTTATATTAACTTTGTGTATAAATCATATATATGTACGTATCGGTAAATAGGTAACCGAAGCGTGTTTAATGCACCAACTAACTAGCAACGAAGTAAATTTCGAAGAGATTAGAGAACTCTCACTTAGTTCTTAACTTAATTATTACATTATTAAGTTGCTTAGCTTAAACTTTGCAGTTCTTGAAGTTGTTGTTATTGATAATTACGGTCGGGTTACTTATGTAAGAAACAAAATGTTTCCTCTTACTATTAGCTTTATAAGCTCAGAATCACTGGAGTGCGGCGCTGATTCACATCCTTACAAATATTATAAATGCGGAAGTGTGTTTGCTTGTTTGTTTTTCCTCCGTTAACGCCCTAACTAAGCACCCTATCGACTTGATTTTTGCCTTAGAGTTACTTCAAACGACCGAGTAACAAAGGCTAAGTAAAAGGCAAAAATAAACAGAGTAACAAGGGACTGATGATGGTTTTTTTTTATGTTTATAGATGAGTGCTTGACTGCACTCACACCTGAGGGTACGCGATGATGCAGCCTAAAGTGGAGAGCGCTTGCCTAGAAGATGCTTATTCAATCTTGATTTAAAGGTACTCATATTGTAGGCACCGAGGAAAATGGAAGTTGGAAGTGTGAATGATGGTTCGGGTCCCAAGCTGTAGAATGGCGACCCCACCTCTTTGGTGGAGCCCCTAACAAATAACATATTTCGAAGGCTAAATAAAACCTATTTCTTCTTAGAATATAATCATTTGATGTGCAATATGTATGTTTACTGATAACTTGTTTTTGGGTGATATGATGATAACTTTTTACAGTCATAATTGAAGGATCAAGAATACACTGAATATTTTTTATTAATAATATACATAAATACTTAGAATATACATATAAACACCCAAATACTGAAAAACATTCATGTTCATCATCATTTTCCAGTTGTGGGAATCGAACCCACGGCCTTGGACACAGAAAGCAGGGTCGCTGCAAACTGAGCCAATCGGCCATCAAATAGCCGTCAAATTTTAGAACTAGTAAATAAAACATTTTAATATCATAAATCACGGGACGTAAATGTATGGGAGCCTAATTTTATAATGTAAAGTAAGTATATATTGCAAAATACCCTACCATAGGCAAGTAACTTGATTGAAACATTTCGCATCCTCTTAATTAAAGCTGAATGTGCGACAATTTGTTCGAATTAGGAAAATGTGGACTGGAAATTTTCACATTTGAGATACTCGGCCTACTTTATACATACCTATTATACCTACACGTGGAATGGGCATTGTGTTTATAGACACAATGCCCATTCCACGTGTTTGGGGTGATTTAGAGCAATTACACATAAATGTTTAATATATGTTTACTAGTATGGCATTAAAACATACTTTTACCTACCTTAAAGTAGTTGGAGTGGAAGAGAATTGCTGATTTTTTTGATTTGGTCTGGCTGGAGGCTTCGGCCATGTCTAGTTACTTTCATACCAAAAAATTAGGCCGCTTTAAGGTTCCGCTACGATGTCGCGTATAGCTGATTAGGGATTAGTTATGCTTACCATAACCCTAACTGGTTAGCCCGTCATTATCTCAGAGTGCACGACCACTTGTCACCAGCTGCGATTGCAGGGCTAACTTGTAGAGACACTCGTTGATATATTCTAATAATTATATTCTAATTTCCGATTGTCGATTGCCATTCCTGGTTGCCAATATAACAGAAATCCGCCAAATTCCGAACAATGTATGTTTTGATTATTTTCAACATTATTAATGTTATTCTAATTATAAATGATTAAAATACATAATTTTCTATTTTGAGGGCATAATGAAATATAGCTGTACTGCGTAAAATTTTTTGCTGCTCTTACGACCCCCGTAGACGGAACGAGACCCCTCACTTTAAGCTCACTAATTCTCATTCTTTCTTAAACTAGGACGAAATAGCAACGTTTCTCGTGATATTGAATATCGTATCGAAATTGTACTACTCTATGCGATCAATGATTAAATATTTGTTACATTTTGAACGTCGAGAACACGTCAATAATAAATATACCTACTGTAAAAAATGTCGTCAAAAGTATTTTCTTCTGTATATAATCTGTTTTATCCGTAATGATATATAAAAAACTCACTTAGTTTTACTGATAAATCATATTCATTTAAAATGGCAACCATATTAAGCTCAGGAAATTTAATAATCTCTGCAAATTAAATGATTTCCCCAAAATTTCACAAATTATAAATAAATTATTGATAAACTCACGACGAAATGTGATGGCAAACTTCTCTGACTAATAATAAAATATTTAGGTAGGTAATTAAAAAGGTAGGAAATTGTACACCGCTCCATTTCATCATCATCACCAAAGTTTGGTCAATCAAATTTCTCCATTTTAGGCGGCCAGAAGCTGCTTTTTTTCAGCTCCGAACTCCCAAAACCCCCATGTCACTCACAACTCGATCACTCCACCGACCCCTTGGCCAAATATAGGTTTCAGGTCCAGTTTTTCTATAAAGGGTTAATTTACAGTTGAAAATAAAGAGACGCTTGTGAAACCAACATGAATCATTATTGTTATTATGTAATCTTTATCATCATCCAAAGCCTATTAACATCCCACTGTTGGGCTCAGGTCGCCGCTCTCATAAGGGTGAGGGTTTTAGGGCATATTTGTTAAGAAGTTGGAGTCGGCAACCCCAGTATCTCCTATACATAGAGAACTTTATATAACGACATATATAAGAACAAACAATAACAGAACAATATATAAGATTTTTATATATATATATATATATATATATATATATATATATATATATTTAGCGGTAAAGCATGTGCCACAAATATGCTTGAATTATAGTTATGATAAAATATTATCTGTAGAAAAAGCAACATTGAGCTCAAGAACGGTTGGTTGAAAGGAACAAAACATTGTAATGAAAGTAGAATGCCGGAACACGGTTTCGTTTGGTGCCTCATTTAAACTGGTATTAAAAATAAAGTTTTTATTAAAAAAAAAAAAAACGGCTAAAAATCTTTTAATGATATAGATTAGTGGTTCTTATGTATTGTGAACAGTACCATCAATAGGTAGGTACAATAATCGCATGTGTAAAAAATAACCTTAATTCACGAACTTCATTTGCATGTAACTCTGAAACCCGACGAACTAGAGTTTTAATGTTTTTGGTAATGTATTGTTATTATTAAACCCTTCAAAATGAGATAAATTCCAAGAAGGCACCTTATAAGTACAATGTGAAACCAAATTCCATGCAACATCCGGCATTCTCCTTTATTTAGCTGTAATCGCTATCTTAATATTAGCATTATCATTGTTAGATAAACTTTCCGCTATGATATGGGCTTAATCCGTCCACTTCGCTAAACGAATACAGTTAGTAGATTTAACACTCCTTTCCTTTCATAAAGGAGTACTCTTAGGCATGCAGGTTTCCTCACGATGTTTTCACACACAGGTTTTCCTACCGCAGAGGGTAGGGCATACAAACTCCGTAACAACAATTCTCAAGCTCGAATAAATGATTGTTATTGTTATTTATTGATTCATTCGGTGATGCCGCTTGGTGAGGGCTTATCTGAATGCAGTTGTCTCCTATCATTCTCTTCCTGCGGGTGCCGTATAGGGCGATTATGGAATATAACGGTGAGCGGATAGCAGACTCCTCTGTGCTACGAGTACTATTACAATCTACTGCGATCGCCAACCCGTCTGCCCAGGATGCCGATTAATGGGTACACCCTCCCGCCGGGAGAGGCCTTTATTTCAGCAGTGGACTGTTTATACTTTAATTATGATATTTACGATCGTGTATAAACTAAGAAGATTATGTTTTATTGCATGATGAGAATAATACTTGCCGAACTATTTCAACCAACAGAATGTAATGTAAAGAGTCATTAGTGTACGGAGACTACATTAACTGACATTCTACAGCAGTGTAGATCCTATCTGGCCTTCCTGTTTACATACTCATATATCTCAAGAACATGTTAGGGAAACGGCGGGATACATAGCCTTTTACTTGTTTCATTAAAACATTCAGTATGTTTTCCTTTGTTTAAGTAGTAATTTTTCTTACGACGTTTACTGGTAGGTACTCGTGCTACGAGCTGGTACTAAAATTGCTTTAATAGAAAACCCCAGTATAATTCATTGGCTCGACCCGAGAATTGAACTGCTACTAAGAATATCTTGATAGAAAAAACACAATTCATTGGCTCGACCTGGGAAACGAAATAAGGATCGACAGTCGAACATACTCACCATTTGACCAGTGAGACAGTTTATTGCTATACCGTCTACATTCCTATAGTTGCACATGTTAAATAGTTTAAAAATTCAGTTTGTGCAAGCTAGCCGAAGGGACATCAGGGTCGCGAGCGTTCCGGCGCGGCGAGGACTAGCAATTCACGTCACCAGTCACCACCCCTACTTACGACCCCGTGACCCCGCTGCTGAAGCAAGCAACCTGTTTTGCCATACCGCACAGTGAGGTACCTGCATGAAGTCGGGGATAATTAATCCCCCAGGAAGAGCTCAACAAGCGTTGTGCAAGAGATACACCGGTGCGTTTCTAGGAGAACCCGGAGCCTGGCAATATTTACTGAGGCTGGATCTCTCCCGCAGAGAATCGGGGATCTTTTAAGTAGATTTAAACTCCATATACGTAACATTATTAGCACAAGCTACGACTTGCACATGCTTTCGTTGATGTCACGTTCCGAAGCAAACGAGTCATAGCGATCGATTGCCTGTGTATGGGGACCTAAAGCGTATAATATAATAACGAGTTCGGTATGCCGTTGGGTACGACATTCCGAAAGGTAATAATAAATGTAGAAAACATCGCAAGCAACTTTTCTTCCACAGTCTGAATCATCATCATCATCAAATCAATCGACTGACGTCCACTGCTGGACATAGGTCTTTTGAAGGGCGTTCCGAACTCCACGATTCTCCGCTTGTATCCAGCGGCTCCCCGCGACACGCTTGATGATAGTACTATACTCACAGTCTGGATACTCAGAAGAGTATCCAGACTGTGAGTTGTCCAGAGTTGAGTTGTCGTCTAGGTGCGTTACCGAGCGGTTGTTGACAAGCTTATTTAACCTACCTGCAACCTACGAACGATGGTGCAAAAAAAGTGTGCTACGTGTAATAAAAATATAACCAAGAAAATTCCCGGGTTAGAGTGTAGTAGATGTGATAAAATAGTTCATGCAGACCCTGCTTGCTCTAAACTCTCAAACAAACAGCTTAACACTATTAGGAACACACCAGGCATTGAATGGAGTTGTGAGGTATGTAAAAAAAACGCTTCGCGAAGATCGACGTTTTTTACACCTGATAACGAAGAAGATGCAGAGGACACAGATGGTGAACTTCCAGGAAGCTCCCAATCTATTGACACCCGAAAATTGGTCCAGGATATCAGCCGAGAGCTTAAGAAAACATTTAAGGAAGAAATAGGCAACCTGGAGGCATCCCTTGACTTTTTAAGCGACCAAATTTCCAGTATGGAGCAGACATTAAAACTGCAGGATAGTGCAATCAAGAACCTGGAGCATAAGAATGATGATCTTCGTAACAAAAACAAAAACTTGGAGCTACGTGTGAACGTTCTGGAACAAGGTTTAAAAGCATTCGAACAAAAATCCCTATCGATGGCGGTCGAAATCGCTGGTATACCTGAAATGTCCTCAAAAGATGTAGACAAATTGGTGAGAACTATGGCCTTGAAATTAAGCGTGCCTGAGGAAGAGTTTCAATCAGCTCAGCGGCTACCAGGCTCTAAGAATAAGCCCGGCCCCATCCTGGTAAATATGAAATCGAAAATAGCCCGCAATCAATTAATGGAAGCTAGTAAGGATAAAAACCTCACAGTAGGAATGCTGCTGCTTAATGCCCCTAAGGAGAAAGTTGACAACAGAGTGTATATAAGAGAAGCCCTAACCAAGTATGTAAAAACACTTTTGTATAATGCCAAAACTCAACTAAGAAGCTCTTTCCAGTTCATATGGTGTAAGGATGGTAAAGTGTGTGTAAGAAAATCCAGTGATAGTAAGATCCACTACATAAGGTCTGACCAGGATATAAGGCAACTGCTAGCCATTTAAGATTATCCGTTCATATTTAATATACTCTATTAATTTATCAGTAGTTATTTGCAAGTTATATTTACTAGATACTTAAACATTAGATTTACTAAGTCCTACTAATAGATAATGGATGCACAAGTACACGAAATGTTCGATTGTCATTCCACAAAAACTTTTTTTCAACAATTACCAGCCAGTAATCATCTAGCTTTGTCTTGTTTGCACATTAATATTAGGTCTATAAAAAAACATTTCACAAAATTACTCCAAGTTATTCATAGTTGCCCGTTTCCCTTAGACGTAATTGCACTAACAGAAGTAGGTATTACGTACAGTATTGAACAGTTGTTTAATATACCTGGGTATAATATGTTTTCACAATTACGAAATAACAAGCGAGGAGGTGGTATTATATTGTACGTTAAGAACTATATGAAGTTCACTATTTGTGATGATATATGTAAAACCTTTGAATGCGTATGTGGAAATATTAAAATAAACTCCCAAGATGCTATTGTATGTGCCATATATAGACCACCATCAACAAATAAAAACATCTTTGTTAAGGAACTGGGTAAACATATCTCTAAATTTGATTCTAAGCAAAATTTTGTTTTAATCGGTGACACCAACATAGATTTAAAATCTTTTTCATCCTGTAAAAATTTTTATCTTGAGACACTAAGTGAACACGGATTGATGTGCGCAATTACGGATTATACGAGAATAGAACAAAGACTAAACATTATTACTAAATCATGCATTGATCACATATTTGTGCGCTCCCCAACGTTGCATCCGTACTCGGCTGTGTTGGACACAGTACTAGCCGATCATCGTGCGGTAATCCTGAGCTGCATCGGTGGCGGAGCGCTTGCGAGCATACAGGGTGTTACTAAACCAATCATTAATTATGATGTACTTACCGAGGAGTTAAGGAAGGTTAAATGGTTTCAAACAAAACAAATGCAGTGCCCACGCGAAATATATAACTTCATAAATAATTCAGTTAATGATGCTAATAATGCTGCTGCCACCGATAAAACACGTAAGTACAATCATCGCTATGCCATTAGACTCCCTTGGATTGATAAAAATATTATTCGACTGTGCCAAAAACGAGACAAATTGTTTAAATCTTGGAAGAATAACTTGAATGATCCTGTGATAAGACTTGAATATAATAAAATACGTAACAGACTACATAAAATTATAGAGTATAAACGAAATACATATTACTTTAAACTGATAAGTGATAACTTTAGAAACACAAGAAAAATATACCAAATTGTTAATCAGATGTTAGGGCGTAAAAAAATATCGATTGATGAAGCAATACTTAAGGCGTTTAGTGCACAAGGGCTTGCCAGTGCAACTATTGCTCAACATTTCGCTGAAGAATTTAATAATGCGGTGAAAGCCATTATACCAAAGTGTAACAATAAACTCATAAATGCTAAAAGATCTGATATAGGAATTGACTCTAGTATTCGTTTTCAAAAGGTAACTAGTTACGAAGTTCATAAGATTATTAAAAAGTTAAACATTAACAAAGCGCCTGGACTCGATGGCATAAAAGTATCAGATATTAAAATTGTGGGGAAAGACGTATCGGTAGCAATAGCTCACTTAATTAACCAAAGCGTGAAAACGGGAATTTATCCCAACGAATTAAAAGTTGGTTGTGTTAGGCCGGTTTATAAAAAGGGATCAAGAAGTAACTTTTGCAATTATCGTCCAATTACACTACTATCTTGTATTGATAAGATTGTAGAAAAATGTCTTAGTGACCAAATACATAGTTTCTATAAAAAACAGAACGTGATGTACCCAAATCAGTTTGGATTTCAAGCTGGTAAAGGTAAATCCGATCTTTTGTCAAAATTTACAAATGCAGTCAACGATTATCTTAATAACAAACATCACGTGTTGGCTCTATTTATTGACTTTTCGCGTGCTTTTTGATACTTTGGAGCATAAACAACTGATAGAAAGGCTTGGTAGATGTGGGGTTCGTGGACCATTATTAAAATGGTGCGAGAATTATCTCTATAATAGAACGTTTACGGTTAAGATTGATACTGCATATAGTAGGCATGTAGCATCTACTGAGGGTACAGCGCAGGGCTCAGTGTTGGGCCCTCTTCACTTTCTCTCATATGTTAATGATATGCCTAACTGCATAAAGTACTCCACGGTTTACCAATTTGCGGATGATACATGCTTACTGATTGCTGATAAAGATCCTGATAATGCTCGTGACCTTCTACAGTCTGATTTTAATATGTTGAATAAGTGGTGTCACGATTCTGGTTTAGTAATCAACCCAGGTAAAACTAAATTAATACTCATAAAATCTCCGCATCTTGCAAAACTCCCAATGAACCATATTCTTGCACATGACCATAGCTGCCTACACTCGAATGACACCAGTTGTAAATGCCCCGTCATTGAAGTGGTTGAAACTGTTACATATTTAGGATTACATATAGATAGTAAATTTAATTGGAGTTATCATATTGAACACGTTTGCAATAAGCTTAGGCAATTTTTAGCTAATATAATAATTCTAAGAAATCGTATTCCCTTCAAAATAAAATTAATATTGTATAATTCTCTAGCTCAATCATATATCCAGTATGGTTTGAGCAGTTATGGCCGTACATATAACTCTTATTTAAAAGAAATATTCAAGCTGCAAAAAAGAATTTTAAAAGTTATCCTTAACAATAACCATAGTGACTATTCCGAAGCTGAACTTTTTAAACAGTGTAAAGTTTTACCAGTGCATGTACAGTTGAAATATTCAATTTTAAAAGAAAACTTTTTCAATAACATATACTGGAACAAAGTACAACATCCTGTATGCACGCGGGCCGTCAGTCGAGGCCGGTTATGCACTTCGGGCGCGTTCAATAGGTATGGCGAGCGCACGAACGTTTACCTAGTTCCTCGCCTTATTAATGAATTACCCACTGATGTACGAGACAATATTAATCCTCGTAATATTAAGAAAAAACTGAAGTCCTTCTTTTTAAGTAACTTGTGATCATTTTTGTACACAACATGGTGAACTGGCAATAATGTTCTGTAGTAACGTACCTAGATTTAATTCTCTGTTAGCATATATTACAAACCTGCGTGGTTTTCTGATGCTAGCTATAAGTATTTCTTTATTTTTTTTGGAAACTTTATGTAATAATAAATAAAAATAAATAAATAAATAAGAAATCTTAATGGCTTTTCCATTGAACAAATTCCGTCAAAAGAGACGATAATAATTATTCTTAATAGTTTGGTTAATATAATATATTCCATTGAAAAGAAGGGATATAAATTAATTATAATTTGGTGAAACAAATTACTTCCTTATTTGTTAAAGGAAAGTCCCTAGTTTCAAACAATGGATTTTCCCGTAGCAAATTTCTAAGTATCAACATTTTTCAAAACGAGTTTGTACTGCCAACTCGCGCTTTTCAACCGACTTAAATAAGGAGGAATTTCTCAATTCGACTGTATATGATTTTTTTTATATATTTGGTACGCGATTACTCTACTAATAATAAGACGATTTTGTTGATTCTTTCTTCGTATTTTAATTTGGTAGTGTATTGGAGGTAACCTGTAAAAATGGAGTAAACTCTTCAAATATTACACAGCTATAGCGAATTGTGTATTTTTAATGTGTGTTCTATAGAAAATGGTACCGATTTTGTTGATTCTTTCTTCGTTTGATGTGCGATTTTTTTTTTAGTTTTGTAGCGACCCTGCGTTCTGAGTCCAAGGCCGTGGGTTCGATTCCCACAACTGGAAAATGTGTGTGTGATGAACATATTAAGGGTTTTCTAGTGTCTGGCTGTTTATCTGTATATTATAAGTATTTATGTATATTATTCATACAAATATTCATCAGTCATCTTAGTTCCCATAACACAAGCTACGCTTACTTTGGGGCTAGATGGCGATGTGTGTATTGTCGTAGTATATTTATTTATTTATTTATTTACCCCTATTTTAGTTTAACGTTTAAAATAAGTATTTCACTCGGCATTCCATTTTCACTTCGCCTCCCGATATTTGGCGTCAGTCCAACAGTTTATTTTATATCATTTGGGCTGTCAACGAGAAAGCTTTTTACACACGTTAACGTCTTCTCCAAAGGACATATAAATGTGTTTTGTTGTCTCTGCTAAGTGTCGAAAACGATTTGTACAATTATATATTTGGATTATTATTTTACGTACCTACCCAATGGTAAGCAGATAATTTTTTACCAGGGTAAGAATTTCCGATTGACAGCGAGTAATCCATAAATATAGTGACACAGAGTACATACTTACAGTTATATAGTTGTAGATAACTGTATATATATAGTTATATCTATAGTTGTATAGGTATACAGAGGTCTGAAGAAATAGAGAAATCTTATATATGTAAGATAAAGAAGAGCCCTTACTGGCTTCAATAGAAAGAGACCTAGGTAGTGACTGCAAACACCCACACACTATATAACTGCCTCTTATGTCTAGTGGTTGTAGCATGTTCTAATGCAAATTAAGAGGTCCTGTGTTCGATCCCCGGCTAGGGCCAGAATTGGGATTCTCCAAATTGTTACATACGAAATACAAATATTCACATAGCGTGGCGAAGCGTCGCCACAGCCTGTGTCGCCACGCCAACAATCAGGTTTACCCTCCGCCTATAAATGTTTCAAATAAAATAAAAAATTGTTTCGCTAATTTAATCGAAACATTGTTCTCTAGAACGTTTCGAAATTAAGCACAGGGAATTCAATTATTAAGGTATCAAGTTGTTTTGCGTTATACTATACCTTTCAATCAACAAATTTGCATGGGCGTTCGAACAGTAGGTAGCTCTCGAAAGTTAACATGATTAGAGTGCCTATAATTGGGTATATTGTGGTCTGAAAACTCGTAATTGCGTGTGTTTCAGTTGTTGCCAATTACTACAGTTATGTACTGTCTCAAAAAAAAAGCCTAAATCGTTTTTTTTTTGCGTTCTGAAATTTTTATTAAGCAATCAGAAACATTTTCGACTGTTAGTGTAATAGATAAACATGATGAAATAGGTTGTGTACGTTAAAAAAATTCTATTTCGTATATACACAGCCAGCCTATCCGATCTACAGTTACTCTAACCTATATTTATTTATTTAATAGCTTTTTCAGGTAAATTAACAAGAGTTACATGAATCAACACACAATAAAAGCAATAATAATACCCTCCTTCGGCTCTCTCACATATCGGACGAGTAGAGTATTGTTTTTATTTTATTATTATTTTAAACTAATCAATACTAACTTAGTGGTTACGGAAAAAATGTTATGTATGTCCATCTATGGATGGAAACATCTGAAATAAATGACTATTATTGTATTTATTATTATTCTTATATCTTAAGGACCTACTAAATATATATTTATATCTAATATTAAATTTCACTTACTCACGAATAATAATAAATCATAACTATTAAAGCCTAAGCCTAAATCTAAAGAGATTCCTAGGCAAATTACAACCGTTACCACTAGTTATCACCTAAGAGTGATAACTAGTGTGTGAGTGGTGAGACGTTTTTTGTAGGTATAGTGAAAACAGCCATTAAGTAGTATAGCATTAAAGGATACATATACAAATAATAATATAATTGCTTTTGAAATAAAACAGAGTTCGTTGACACACACTTTTTCACACACAAACGATTTCGTAACGGTGAAACGAGTGCCTCTGAATGTTTCCGTTCTGCGGCAGGTAAACGGAAATGTGCCTTCCTATCTAACAATAACATGTATAAGTTTCCATAGGTGCGTAACTATTATTATGTACTCTTTTTTAGTTACGCAACCTCGTTGGTATTAATCAAAATATATACCACCAGAATATATAATCGCTACTCTTACGTGGTCGATGGTGCTATCATTTATTGAGACAACGCTGTCTCGAATAAAGTGCCTGCTCATGTAATTCCAGCGCTGGAGTTGGAAAAGCGTTGGGTTATCTTACACAGACATATATACACAGTCACATTTGCCTTTTATAAATATATAAAAGGCAAATGTGACTGCCTGACTGACTGACTGATCTATCAACGCACAGCTCTTTAAGTTCTTATTTGTCTATAAGCAGCAAGACATTTTTTTTAAACCTTTGTAGATAAAATAGACCAATTCAAAAAATTAACTTAACGTGAGTGAAGCCGCGAGCAAAAGCTAGTAAAAGATAAACATTAATGTTAGAAAGTTTCAGTAAAAAATACCATAATGAACAATTGTTCATACCATAATGAATATTTGTCATTTCAGTATTATCAGTTCAGTAATGCCAGTTAAGGCTGCTTTTCCACAAGAGATTTGCTAAGGACAACAAACCGGGACTTTATATTGACATAGCTTAGCTTTTAGCTTGGCATTGGTAAAAACGCGTTGGTAAACAGGTAAAATGTTTTGTAGAGAGAGATGCATGCTAGTAATGGGAGCTAGGAATACGCTAGGGGTCACTTGATACTCGTAGCTTAGCAGTAGTGAAAACGGTCAAATAGTTACGTAGCCTCGCTTTGACATCACTCACTGCTTATCTACGTCGCACAGCTCTTTGAGAAAGATGGTCTTATTCTGACACTTTGTGAAAATACTTTAGCTGAGAATATATTTTGTACTGACGGTGATATATGATGTATAAAACTGATGCATATTATATATGTGTCCTAAAATCTCTTAACCAGCTAAATTGACAGACCTGACATTAAATATATCGTTTCTGCAGGAAATTTTGTACGATTCCACTTACAAACCGATTAGTGATAGTATAGATCAAAAAAAAAGGTAAGATTGAGAATTAGGTATCCTTTAAATTAGGCTTTTTCGACCGCGGTTGTTTGATCAACTGTAATAAATAAGCTCGCAAACTCAACAACAATTACAATTACAATTCAACGAAAACTAATATTTTGAAGCTGTAGAAAATCTCTTTGTAGCCTGCGCTTATAAATTGTATTTTATGTAGGTAGTTATAATAATATCTACGTCCTTTAAAAATGCACATTACAGCACTAAACCCTCGTAAATTATACAAAAAGCTGACGTATAATAATGCTCTTTTCGTGTGTAAGAATTAATATATATGGGACACTCCGGTTTTACATTTTTCTAAAATATTTTACCTTAGGTAATTAAAGAGAGGTAAATAAAAAAAGGTAATGTTAGGCAGAACGTGCAGCACTACCATCTTCTGCGATCACCAACCCAGTCCAGCGTAGTGATTATAATTTTTTTTTTTTTAAAGTTAAGTTCTGATTATAAGCAAACCCTCCCGTTGGTCTGAGGCCTTTAGTCCAGTATTGGACTTTTATACGATTGATGAAACAACGAGATAACAAAATATTTAAATTAATAATTTGTATTTTAAAACTTTATAAAAAAAAATGTCAGCCGTCACGGGACGCTTGGCAGATGTGAGACATCGAAATTATTTTGTACAAGTAACAGGCACAAAAGTATAGATTATGACAGGAACTAACTATGACATGATAAAAAAATACAATATTACGAATTTTCTCCAGAAAATAATGACTGTTTATTTAATATACATTTATTTTCTTCTTATACAAAATGTTTTAATTCAAAAATTTCTTTAAAAAGGTGACAACTTACTTAAGTATTTTCATCAACGTATAGTACATATATTCTATTACAGCGTATCAATGCGTCGCCACGCCAAAAATCAGGTTTACCCTCAGCCTATAGATGTTTCACCCAAAATGAAATTTCTTATTACATAATTACTTAATCCAGAATGCGCTGAAAATAAGAACTTATTTATTCTTCGTAAAATACAAAAACCAACCACATATAAAATTTGTTTTAAAACATAACAATAAAGCCTTTTTTACACATCAAGTTGAACAACTAGCTAGCTAGCTTTTACCCTTTAGTGGGGGCTTTTAGTGGGGATACCCACAAAAGATTTCTGTACTTTCCTCAGACGATATGCAGATATCATTAATTTATGTTTTGATTTCGATTGTTTTTATCGACTTTTTGTTTATAATGTTTTGTTTAACAAAGATTATACATATATTGCGAAGCTACTTTTTTTTAAGTTTTGGTTTTATACCTATTTCTTTAAATTTGGCTCGAAGGGATATGCGTGCTCTAACTTTATATACTTATCGATCGCACAGCTCTTCAAGGTATGTATCGAGAGAGAGATATTTTTTCGTTTATTTCTAACCCTTTTGAGAATAGAATCTGAAAACTGCGTTGAAAAATATTTAAAGTTAGGTACCTTCTACGTTAATGTACATAAAGATGCACCAGCTATATTTTTCGGCTTTCGGCTCATAATATTTTTCGGTACTTCACGCGAAACTACATCCGTTTACAAAGCTAGACTTAGACCTTGTGTTCAAGAAGTTATAATTGTTATTTATATTTGTCTGTGTTAAATCGGTCGTAACTAGTGCTAATTATGATACTGCATACGTGTAAGTTATCAGATAAAGTGGGTTTTTTGTAAAATACTTTAATATAAAAGTTGTGTGGTGAACATGTGTAGCAGTAACGGCTGACACAAAGTGCAAAAGTTCGAGCATTTTGGGGTTCATGACTGTGATTTTTACGACGACCTTAAAAGTAGGTACTTTTGTTATAAAAGCAATAAATACGGCAAGCATTTTTTATTACAGATACGAACAAGCCCCGTAAATTAGTGCACGGAATGAAAACCTGTGAAAACACTATGAGACACGTATCCCCAATAAAGGAACATCATAAATTTGTACTCCGCACGTAGAGCTATCAGCTATTATCGTATTCACTCGAAGGAAAACTTTACTCGTTTATTTTAATTTGAAAGCATGTTTCCCAACTTACGTTGGTATGTAACCTTCAGTTTTAATTATCAATCAAATAATTACTTAAATACTGCCTCGTTCGTATGTGAGCCTGCACTGAATGTGGTTTCTTACCTTAGAGAACATTTTGATTTGACTTTGCTCTGTACCAACTATATTTTTGATTTGATTTAGCGTGTTAGCGAATAAAACTTTTCCTAAAGTCAATGTATGGCAAAAAAATGAGTAATTCCTTACACTGGGATTTCTAGCTAAAGATAACTGATGTTAAAACTTTGTATTTTACGCAAATTTTGTCGTTCAAATTGAAAATAATATTGAAAAAAATAATAAACCTTAAATTATAACATTTTTTCTTATAAGTTGTATTAAAGACGTGAAAGTTTATGGGGCTGTATTGATTTATGAAAGTTTAATGCACGTAAGAGTCCCGTCACTACCCACTAACTATCCAATACAATTTTTGGTCCGTGCCGAAAATGTTACCAAAAATTCACGCTCAAATTTGTGAACAGCAAATTCAATTTTATTGCCGTAGATATCCATTTTAACAAACAACTTCATGCTCCATTTCATAAATTACCTATCTGTGAATGCAGTTTGAATATATTTTATGTCACATACGAGTGGTTTCTGTTTATATTTACAAGCTTTTTTTAGCTTTCAATGTCAATGAATGTTATTTTTTTGTAGGTCAAATCTTGTATCTAAATTTCAAAACAGTTATCCCTAACCAAATGAGCTGAAACTTTGTAACTTTCTTTTAAGTTTGGTTTCACGATAATTCATAGTAGCTAAGTAGCATTCTGAATCCAAGACAGCTACCCAAAAATATGGCACCAATTATTTTTATGCAAATAAATTTGATACCCAATAATTGCTATAAATTTATTAATGAAAGAGGTTGCGTAGAATACTTAAGCTTGTTTATTAATAAATATGTTTTTTTATAAATGTTATGAAGGTACTTTATTTTATACATTAATAATCCTCGATGCAAAAAGACTAAAGAGCTGAGTTATAAGTAGTAATACACAAAATATGGATGGTTGGTAAAAATATGTTTAACCATATGAGGTTTATGAAGTCTTTGCTACCTCTCTCACGCCCTTGAGAACATTATAACCTTTTCGGGCGCACAGGTCACGATGTTTCTAGTGATATTTAACTGCTCAAAACTGCCATGACTTTGTAAAGACGGAGATGGGATTCAGTTGTCCTGATCTGAAACGGTCTGAATCAAACACGGTCGCACCCACTGAGCTAGCCTCTATCGTTGTATACTGAGTCAGAATTTAATAATAAACATGATCCCAGTAAATTAAATTCAATATTTGCATAAAATATTTGAAGCGCTCATCTGACTTATTAAAACGCTTTCTTGAATCATGGTTAAGTATTAAAAGCGGTAGATAGTGTCCGGTATAACTATGATATTTAAATGAGTCAATTTTTTGTCAGATCTACAAAATAAGATTTAAGGTAGCCTATCCACATGCTCATGACTAGCACAAAAGCATGCTACCTGCAGAATATAGTTTTTTTTTTTCGGAAATAACAGTATGTTTTTCCTGAAAAAAAAAGTAAAATAGTATCAAGGCAAAATTGAGCTTGATAAAATAATGAATGAACCACATATAAATAAATACGGGACCCATTACTCAATCCCCCATTCCCTTCTGTTTCGTTTAGGGTTTGACAATATAGTATATATTTAAGTATTATTGATATTCATTGTATAGGTATATATTAATTATCAGTATCTATATATAATATTGAAAGTTTATTATATATACGTACATATGCAAATATTTATGTTTATTTATATGCACCACCTACCTCTCTTCTTGATCTTTGTTTTACGCCTTTGGTTGCCTGGAAGAGATCGCTATGTAGCTGGCCGCCAAATCGTTTACTTTTCGTTAAATTAATATTTTCAATTCTTCTATATGTTTACGTGGTGTACAATAAAAGTGTATTCATTCATTCATTCAATCTTAATTATTTTTGTAATATTATCCATTGTATGTATCATCCTATTCAAATCATATGATATTAAAATTTGAAGGACTGGCCGCAACCGTAAATTTTGTGAAATTACTCTTAAAGATCCAAATCCAAGACTCCTCTTAAGAATCACATGTAGAAATAGAAACAATACAGCCAAAGGAACCTCTTACTCAAAGAGCAAGAAGAAATGTTTAACTCTCGCTTCTTATAAAAAAATAAAAACGTCGAAATTATTTAAAATCGAAGCTTATTTTTTATGGGGCAGGTGTTATATCTTTCCCCTGTTTATGAAAGGGCTGATGCGAAGTAACACATCAGCACATTTCATCTAAGCTAAGACTGCGACGAGAATCATCGTCAGTATCGTCAGTATTCGGTTGTCAAGTGTGTGTGCAACAGTGAATAAACATTCTACCTAGTGAATATCTTTTTTATTTTCAGTGTAGTTAATTATCCTTTTTTAAAAAAGATTGCCGTTATTGCTGTGCAATATATTAAACGACGATATATAAACAGTATGGGTAAGAAACTCACGCAAGATTTACGCGAGTGTACTTGCATGTGGAAACGAGCCATTATACACGCGATCTCGTAGGTGAACATACACGTGCAATCTGTGCAAATTCACTTGCGATAGATTGCGAAGCGAGTAACAGATTACTCCGTGTATGGACTCCTTTAGCTCTTAAGACGTTATATGCAACTTAGCTGAGGTGAACTTTCCATATCCGCATAATTAATTATTATACCTTGACTCAGCGGCAGTCAACTTAATAGTGATTCAGCTTTTGACTTCGCAGCTGATTGATTAACACATTTCGTGTAAGTACAAAGCCGCATTTTCATTGCAAATTTAGTAGCGGTTTTTATGTTATTATTAGCTTCTTTAAAAATGTTTTTTTATTCCGTTACAAGTAAGGCCTTGAAATTTCTCCGGGGTAACCTATAGGTAACATTAAACCTAAATTCCTAATGGGTATCTACGCGGCATAGTACCGAAATACTAAATCGCTTGGCAGCTTACCGTTTAGGTTTTTTTCCCGGAACAGTACCACGTTTATTACCTAGTTTGATATGCTTTCCGAAACAAGGGGGTAGACAACGCCAATTACATACACACAAAGAAATATCGTAGAAGATGTATGAACTCTCTTAAACAATGTATGGCGGCCAAGATATTTATTTTATTATTTATTTATACTCTTTATTTGCACACAAATTAAAATACAGAAGAAGAATAAAAAAAAACACAGACAGAAGAAGTATACAAAAGGCAGCCTTATCGCTTTGTGGCGATCTCTTCCAGGCAACCTTAGGATAAGGAAATCAAAAGGATAACATACTGCAGGTTGTGCATATTAAAAAAAAATACATACTAATAACTACATACTAATACTTAAACTAGATTACACAAATAAAATAATACATAATATAATAAATATTAACATATCATAAATACATTAACAACAGTAAATACTTTCAGTCATTTCTTTTGTCAATTTATGTTTGAAATTAATAGAGTGGTAGTATTTAGTAGAGCTAAGAGTTTTTTATATGACCCACTGACCTTATACCATCATGTATAATGTATCCTGTATACATTTCAGATATACCTATGTATCTAAAATCATTCTATTTGTAGCGCAACATAATGTTCATCTTACCGATAAACCCTCTGCCTTCATTGTATTTAGTACGTACGTTTAGTAAGGCCGACGACGTCCCATAAAAATGCTCTATAACCTCTGTAATGGATGCTTGTAGCAACAAGCATCCATTTTATACAATCATCCTAAGTGAGATCCCTTATACTCACTTTAAATACAATATTAAATGTGTGTTGGTAACTACTACATCGCAATAATCCTTCAATTCCTTTGAAGTACCTATCTACATTTTAATATAAGCTACCTTGTCGTACCTAACATAAGGATCATAATGATTCCATGAGCATCAAGTATAAAATATAAATTTAAACTTTAAGATACCCAATTTCAATAAAATGTACACTATTCTACTAGTTTGAAGACATGTCGTTCCATTTGGTACCTGTATAGAGGGAGTAGTGAAACAAATTTAACTCTCTATTTTTTGGTGGTGAACATCTTAGATTTGAAATTTGTCGTGCCGTATATATATTATTCTATTTCCCATATTCAGGGTGTTCTGCAAAAAAATATTTAGGTAATCCGCCATTTTTAATTATATCTAGGACCAATCTCGTCTAATTCACCTTTCAGACCAGAAAATACAAAATCACAGACACGCACAAACACTCACGCACACAGATATACACACACAGGCACGTCAAACTTATAACAGTCCGACGTTTGTGCATTGGGGGTTAATTAAAGTAAAATATTACTGCTATACTCATTAATAATAAGCCGGTAAAGTTATTTTACACATCACTAAGGTCCTTTAAGGTTTTTTAGGCGTACTAAAAAAGCTAACTACTAAACTAGAGAGTCAGCTGTAGGAATGAATGCACTTCTATTGTATACTAGCTGTTGCCCGCGACTTCGTCTGCGTTTGATTTGTTTTTTTGATGTGGCATTCAATTTAGTTGTAGTTCTAAAAAAAATTTAAGTATTTAGTATCGCTAAGCCTTAAATGAGCGGTTTGCTGCTGTCCGCTGAGGAGTTCTGTCCTCTATCTTCAACCACATTCATCAGATCTACAGAAAGTTTGGGCAAAATTAAACACATATTATAACCCTGTATAGTACAAAAAATAATACTTAAATCCCTACTAATATTAAAAATGTCAATGTACTCGTAAGTTTGTTTGTAACGCTTTCACGCAAAAACTACTTAACCTATCCTCATGAAACTTTGTACACATATTCTTGGAAGTGTTAGAAGTAATATAGGATTAGGGATTACAGATAAAAACCACAAAAAAAAAACAGTAATAATAACGGTAACGTACTCGTAGAAGATACAATTTGAGAGTCTTTATAAAACGAGTCGCTGGGAGTCGCGGCCCAGGCTTTTGGATTTCCTACCTCTTCATTTGTTCAGCAGTAAACGTCAAGATGTTGTAGTGATTTTGATGCTGATGGCGTAAAGATAAAATATTATCGATGCATGGTAGGAGGTTAAAGATGTATTTTATATTACACCCATATTATTGATTGACATATAGTTAAAAATTTCGTGCTCGTTTCGTCGGTCGTTCGGTCGTTCGGTTCGGTAAAGTTCTCGTGTCACAGCGTTTGTGACAAAACTCGTCCTAAACGGCTTGACTATATCTTATGAAATATTTTGTATATTCAGTATTAGGTCTGAGGACAGATCATCCCAAAATATTTATAAAACCCAAAACTAATAAACTTTTAATAACCATTATAAAATATCTCATCACTGTTTGTAAAAAAGAGTAGCTGAATTGCTTCATCGAAGCGTACTAATTCCGAGCAAATTAATATTTAGAAGGCGAGAACCTCTTGTGAATAGCGCGGAAAATATTTCGCAATTTCATTGTAAAGTGCACTTTCTTAGAAAGTTATACCCAGCGTCTTATAAAGTTATTTTCAAAGTAACTTAATAGGTATATGAAACAATTTACATACAGCTCAATGCTTTCACTAACTCCGGAAACTCCTTGCTTTAAAATCGTAATAAAAAAATGTACCGAGTTACTGCGTACGGCAATTTAACATGTTTCCTAGTGCAGCAGTCAGCGCTATGGTTTGAAGTTCGAGGCCCAGTTTCGATCCCCGGCAGTACCAATTTGGAAATACATAGGATCTGAATTTCCTCTGGTCTCATCTGCTGGAAGGTTTCTGTAGTGGCTGGTAACCACCCTACCGACAGAGAGGTGCCGCTAAAAGACTTAGCGTGCTGGTAAGATTTCTGGTAGAAACCGATCTATCACATACCACCAATTTGAAATAATAAAAAAAGATGCAAAATACTATTGGTCCGTTATTGGCGTTAGACACGATGACTTTTTTGTTTTCGTAGAACAGTGACCCGCGTAATCTGTCCAATTTTTACTAAGTAGGTATTCATAAGAAAAATAAAATAAGAAAATTAAGAAGCAACCTATATCAAGTGCCAGCGGCGTGATCTATGCAATCAATTGCGGTCGTTTAATGCAGCAGAAAGATAGATTCAATTTTTATTAAATATTTAATAGATCAGCTGATTCTTTTCCGAATAACGAAATCAAGGAATAAGCTTCAATGAGAGTTACTATAGATCGGATAGATTCAAGGGAAAAAAGTCAAGATGTATTCGCACGTTGACATTTTAAATTTCATAAGAAAACCTACAACTAACCTGCGGCAAACCGACACGTAGGTACGTATGCTTTTGATCTTTGTATTAAACTCGATAGGTTCTTTCGATTTCAATAAGCTATCACATCTGTGATATGTTTTATTGGACTGGCAAAATACGGTTCAATCGATATATATAAAAATCAATGCCACTTTTCGTTGTAATTTTATAACTCCAGAACGGGCTCACCTTTCCAAACCAAATGTTAAGGCTTTGTTCGGACTATTAAATAGCTGGTTTATGCGAAGTTTGCACAAAATCGGTTGAGTGGTTCTTAATTTCACACATTTTTTGTAACTAATATATTCAATAAATGGCGGATCATTTTGTTAATGGCGGCAAATTGACAAATTTAAATTTCAGATGGGGATTGTGCTGTCAAATTGGAACTTTTTTCAGTGTTGACGGTAGCAGCATGTTGTTATGTCATTCATGCGGTCATTTAATTTTGGACATGCTTCGATTAAAGCAAATTGTTTTTAATATGATTTCAATAAGAAGTTCATCAAATGTAACCTCGCTGTATTGATGACGATGTTGATGTGTTTTTACACATTTTTAAAATTATGCATCGGTAGGTCTAGAATTACCTTAAGAATCATGTTGTAAAAGCGTAAAGTCAACCCCACAAAGAAGTTCTGCGCCTTTCGCAGACGATATGCAGATATAACTAATTTATGTCCGTTTCTGTTAAGTTTATTCTTAATATCAGGTTTTTGTTTATAAAGATTATACCTACTTATATTAAATCTGTAACTGGAAGATTTCTGTACATTTAATATATTTTGAAAATTATGACCGGGGGATTTTTTTTAATCGATACTGAGTCCAAAACAGATTTTTATTGAAATTTTGTCCGTCTGTCTGTCTGCCTATCTATCTGTTCGGGCATCACGTGAAAACTACTGAACGGATTTAAATAAAATTTGGTACAGTTGTACCTGATATTCCGGGTCAACAGTAAGTTTCCTCCGGGAAATACGATGAAATTTTTTATCAACTTTACTTCATAGCTCCGTTAAATTTGAATCGAGTTTAATAATTCTTTTTTTATGTGAAGTGTACTATTAAGCATGTATTGTCTAATTATAATGAAGATCTGATTGAAGATGTCTAATTGTAATGAATATTGTCGGAGATAAAGGACAAAACTCTTCACAGATAACAGCACGTCGCTAGGCATATGGGACAACGATCGAATGCATGCGTATCCTGGAATAGCCCATAGGCTTATTTTTTTCCCGGAAAAGCCAACAGCTCCTACAGGATAACATAGCTATTTTTCCACATTTTTCTTACAAAATCTTGTTTTTTTTAGATAGGCATAGTTGAAATATTTTCAAGCTTTTAAGTTTGTTTGGTTGACCGCGCTAATCTCAGAAAATGCTGTAACGATTTCGATATTTTTTTTGTATTGGTAGTATCAATTAAGGCTATATAACATCACGCTACGACCAATGGCTACCATCATTAAAAAGTAAACCAAATAAAAGATATTGGCGTAATTATGGATAGTTAATTAAGTTTAATATCACATATGGATAATATGATTAAAAAATCTCTGAAATTCTTTCTGATTCATCATAAGAAATACAAGCCAATGTTATCAAATACACATGAATAGGATAGAGAGAGTCCAGAAGAAGTTTTTACGGCACCTTGCATACAAGGACAACATTTTAAAAAAGATCAGTACCTACGCTGATCTACTGAATGTACTTATACAAAGCGTTGTCACTGATCGCAGGGACTTAATTGATCTTTCTTTCCTTAAAAGTAAACAGAAAAATCAAAGGAGGGATCGATTGCCCAAATCTGATGAGCAGGGTGCGATTGGTGGTACCAAAGCATAATGCAAGGTCGCTATATCAAATCTGGGCAGATCCGCTCCATTGTGTAGAATAGTTGTTACCTACAACAAATTAGTTGGAAGTGCTGGCTTGGATATTTTTGGACACTCCGCCCCGTGTTTCAAAACTTTTAAAAGTACGGCAAGATTGGTAGTCATTTATTTTTTTTTTTAAGTTATTTTTTTTCTTGGTTATGTAAGTACCTATTTTAGGGTTTATTTTCTTTTCTCTTTTTCATTTTAAATTTCTTTTGTTTAGCGGCTAAATATCACAAAATTTGGTGGTAAACAAAGAGTGTATTTTGTGTTATGCTTGCTGAGTTACCCTTTAAGTGGGCTGTACAGCATTATAAAACAATTGTTAAATGTGTCCATATATTAAGATAGGTTATATACACGTTGGCTTCGTAATAAATAAACAATATTTTTTAATGAGAAATGTTGCAAAAACTGCAATAAATATCTTTTTTAGAGAGTGTGAACATACGACTACTTTTTGATGTTGAGGGTTTATTTTTTTTTCTCTTTTTCATTACGAAGACGCGCGGGTCCGCTAGTATAACATAAGATTAACATTATGTTTTTATACGTCAAGGTCTACCTACTATAATTATATTAGATTATATATTTTTGTCTTACCAGATACTAGCTTTCACAATGCCATGTCCTTCAAAACTTATATTCGAAACGTCCTTTAAAAGTGTGACTGAAATCAGAGTCTTAGTAGAGCTAGTAGACCACCAAATAAGCATATTTCTGTCGCTAAGTAGCATTGCTGCAATGCTGTGTTCCGGTCTTCAGGGCGAGGGCAACTGTTTTATTACAGTATATACTATACTTATCTATTTGTTCACACACAAGTTTTTGTCAGTATCGATGAATTCTCAGATAGCGGACTCGTATAAAATCTGGACTAGGAGCGGCGGTGTGTATGTTTATATGCAAAATGTCGAATATTCTAACACTCGATGTATGGCAGTTTAGTAGGGCTATGAAGCCTCGGTTCAAAAAAAGATGTCGCATATCGCATGCGCGCCGCTCTCGCGCGTGCAGGCCGGTGGTCCGCACACGCTACTGTTAAAATTTGGTAAGAAAATTGGAAGACTCGAAAAATTTTCATCATCATCATTATTTATCTCGAAACGGTGATGGCCCAGTGAGTAGGACTTCACTTTGTGCGGGCTGAATTCGAATCCCAGCACGCACCTCTAACTTTTCTAAGTTATGGGCGTTTCAAGTAATTATAATCACTTGCTTCAACGGCGAAGGAAAACATAGTGAGAAAACCTGCATGCCTAAGAGTTCTCCATAATGTTCTCAAAGGTGTGTGGAGTCCACCAATCCGCACTTATCTCCGAGGAATGCCTTGGATCTTTACAACATTAGTTAAGTGCCGCTAACTACATTCTACTACTAACCAGCGACTCTGTCTTTTTTAGGTGCCGTCTGTCCTCCAATTGGGGAGTATAATTTCCCATGGTTGCCGCTCCATTACCTTTGAAACTTAAAGTCGGTGATTATTCCGAGCTGTAAGCTCCTTTGCTACTTGGGCTTCGCAATTTGTAGAACTATGTCGCTGACTCTGTTTTTTTACAGATCTTCTCATTTCTAATTTGTTCACGAAGAGGTACTTCATAGCATCGTTTTCTTTATCATCCGCTTAGTGATTCGTAGATTATCAAAAACAGTAATAAAAATATTACAATTTTCAACGCAAAATTACTGAAATCGAATCCAGTCATATCAGGCTCGACAATAAAAGGATTGTCGGAGGAGTGTTAGGAATTTCATTCTTTTATTAGGTACTCGAGGAATATTATTTAAGATCGAAGATAAATAAAAAACATTTCTTAATGTTATGCTTTATTAAATTAAGAAGGAAGGGAAAAAAGTTCTATCACTGACATCTTATTATCAATCAAATTTAACATTTATAGGTAATTTTTAATTTAAAACATGGTTATTTTTCGTATTGCGTAGATATTTAGCGAATTAAATATCTCTTCCAATTTTGTTTTACCCCTGTAATAGAAAATGTAATACATATGTGTAAAACCAGCTACAGAAATACATTTATACCTTATCCGATCAACTTATCTGTATCGCCAGCGCGTATCATGATGGTGATCATACGATACGCGATATTTCCGGTTCCATGTCGAATCGGTTTCCATCAGATCATCAATGCAGAGCTGATAAAGAACTTAGCACTACGTCAAATGGTAGCGGGTAACCTGTTACGGGTATGGCAGTTGTCTGCCATATCTCTAAAGCTTTTACGAGACATCGTACTGAAACGCTAAGTCGCTTGGCGATACGGCTTTGTCGATAACATCATCAATGCAGAGCTGATTTTCACTTATCTAAGATGGTAGCGGGTAATCTGGACACGGCTTAATAAAGTTAAGTACTAAATCATTTCCGGATTTGTCTATTGTTCACTGGTGAACTAAATTTTTTATACAAAGGTTTACGGTGGTCTTTTATGATGAGATGATGATGATAATACATACATAATCTCGCAAATGTTTTCAGGGACATCTGTTTTCATGTCACAAAGTGCATTATTTATTTCTGCAACTTCGATACGACGTATCTTCTCTTCGGCCACTAAGTCTGACAAAATGTTATTAGCTTTTTCCGTTTCCCCTCTAATCAGCTCCTCGTTCTAGGTAGGTAAATAAAGGTATTAGACATACGCTAATTAAAAAAAAAGTAGTAACAGAAGTCCCAGCAGATGAGAAACGTTCTATAATTTAAAATAATAAAAATAGTATCGGGCGTTACGCCATTTGCCGTGACGGCATACGGGTCAATTTTACTGCAAAGTGCAAAGGCGCACTGATGAATTGATAGCTGCTTCATATCAAGAAAAATCCTAAGAGTTTAAATATAATATAAGCTTAAACTCACATAAATATTGGCATATTGACGACATTTATTTATAATCTCTCCAAGTTCAGCTTCATACTGACATCTGAAAATAATCAATAACGAAATTGTTGGTCGGCCCAGTCCGACGACTTTGAACGTTAGTTTATTATATTTCTATGGTCGTATATAATATCTACATTTTTATGAAATCTATCCATACAAATAAAATAAAATCGCAATGTGTTCGTATTTTCAAATTAACAGCTTTTTTTTAAATGCACAAACAGGTAGCTACATACAGTGCCTCGATTCAAATATTAAAATTTAGTTTTTCCTGGATAGGTTATATGGAAGTAGGGATTGTGTTTTTCCTGATACTACCGCGTTCAAACATACAAACGTGGCATAACGACGTAATAGTCATGCATTGTTATGTCACACTTTGACTGTCGGTACGTTCAGAAGCGCTATAACTATGCCAGCTTTATAAATTCCCTTCAGGTTAATGATATAAGTATATAACGGCAGAGATCGCTTTTTAACGATAAGGCCGCCCATTGTACCTGTGTGTTATATTTAGTGTTTTTATTGTTTATAATTTTATACTGTTAGGTGTACAATAAAGTGTATTTTCATTTCATTTTATTAATGTTGAAGCTAAAAAGACAATAGCCGGGCCACAAAGCCAGATAGAATGACAGAAGTTGTAGTCTCAATGGGCTAGAGTCGCGTCTTCGCACCGGAAATCCCCGAATAATCCCTAATAAGCCCCCAGCTAGGAATACAGGCGAAGTTATTCATAATCATTATTATCAACCACCGAGTTAAGAACATTAAGAACTGTCATTCAGCCATTATTGCATGCAGTGCATTGTTTCCAAAACCAGTAAACGAGTAAACGCGTGTTACTCAAACTTTTTCTCATTTTGCCATTTTATGGTAAACGTTTAGAACTTTAGAGGTAAAATAATTACTGTGAACTGCTAAATGATATGAAGTAACTAATCGCCCGTTCGAGTGGTTTTTGATGCTTCAATATAAGTCGTGTACACGGTTTCTTTGTGTTCTTAATTCAGTGTTATCGACCTATCAACGGCCCACTACAAGGCACGGTAGGTAAGGCAAGGTAGTTGGCAAAGTGCCGCTTAGCGCTTAACACGACTTTGAGAACATGTATGAAGACCTCACAAGATTGCAGGTTTTCCTGAATGATGTTTTCCTTCACGGTAAAAGTAAGTGACATTTTAATTGCTTAAATTTAAAACGAACATAACTCCAAATTTTTTAGCAATTAAAATATCACTCGCTTTAACAGTGAAGGACGACATCGTGAGGAAACCTGCATGCCTGAGGGTTCTCCATAATGTTCTCAAAGGTATGTGGAGTCCACCGATCCGCACTGGGCCAGCGTGGTGGACTACGGCATTAACCCCTTCTCAATGTGGGAGGAGACCCGTGCTCTGTAGTGGACCTGTATTGGGTTGATACGATGATGACAACTCCAAATGTTTGAGGTGCATGCCAGGGATCGGATTCGGTCTTCCCGAAAGGGAGACTGAATTCGAAGGCCTTCGCCACAAAGCTATCACCGCTTTACCAAGTTAAAATACAAACATACATATCAAGGCTGGAATCTATTTCTTCTTGTCTAATTAATTGTTCAAGTTCTAGAGACTCTTCATTAATTTTTTCCACCATTTTAGTTATTTCGTTACATTTTCGCTGCAATCGCGCGCGCTGAGATGTTAGAAGACCTATGACAATTTCCAGAAACTTTTTTTTGTAATACACATCAACATCGGTATGTCTTACTGCGCTGATATTAATGAAATACTGCTGAAAGATAGCTTTGATACTAGAGACGGGCATAGACTACGGGGATTTACTAAAACAGCTTATGTTACCTATGATCATTGCTAAACCGATCTTTGCGAAATACTTTTCATTCGGGTTAACTTACAATTCCCGTGGGATTTTCGAAAGACTAGCTCTTTCTAAAATCTTACGGGAATTGTAAGTTTCCCTATATATATATATATAGTATAGTAATTTTATTAATTTAAAAGTAACTGTTTGTGGGTTACCTTTCACCCACGGATCCCACGACTGAAAAGATTTTGAAAATCATGGCAGAGATAGTTTGCATGCTAAATAAAAGTCAGGATTAAAAGGATACCAAAACAGACGCTGGGATCGCGGGAAGTTAGTAGAAATATGAAATTATAAGTTTTTTTGCCCGCAATCATCACCAGTCTATTACTCCACTGCTGAACCAAAGGCCTCTCTAATTACCACTTAATACGAATAAAGCCAGACTACGTTAATTGTACAAAATACTTTTTTCAAGGAAATACATATTAGTTCAAATAAAAATATTTAAGGCTACGGAATTTACCGTTTTCTTGCTTGAGAAGTTTTATTTCTGCATTAACAGAGCGCGCTTCGCGCAACGCATTCAATATTTTGAGGGTGTGTTGCTTGTTTTCTTCTTCTAGGAAAGGGAACGCCGATAAATGCTTTAAAGAAAACAAGACATATTATATTCGTTAATATTATTTTGTAACGTTACTACGTTCAATGATAGTTATTACATGGGTAACGAATTCGTTTTCTATTTCTTCTAAATTATACTTTCGCATACAAATTGACACTTGACGCTCTTCAGGAGAAGTCATGTTTAGATTTCAAAAATGGATATCTTAATTCTTTGGCTTTATATGAAATATTTATGTTAAATATTAAAAATAATTGAGGAAAATAATTATTCTGTAAATAACACTTTGGCGCCATTCAATTTAAATTGTTTTTTTTTTCGCTACGGAGTCATGCTATTCTGTATTATTTTTTGTTACATAATACTTAAACTTATTATTACTCCAAACCCAACTTTAATGAAACGGAATAAAGTACAATTTCAATTTAAAAACCTAAACCTTAAACAAAAGATTTGGTAAATTTAATCCCTTTAACAATTATTTTATTATGCTTGCACATTTTAAAAAGCAGTAATGCAAATACAGATAATCCTTCGATTTTTAAAAACACCTGTTGCTTTTTAGTTAATCCCGATTCCAAATAAGTTCGATTTTTTAAAAATCGAAGTATTCATCTGGATTAAACTTTGTGCATTTGATGACGAGCCGCAATCAATTTGAATTTTTGTTTGGAAAGATTCCTGGACAACGTAAAATGCGGAGGGGTTCCCTTGTCAGCAAAAATGTCTGTAACGAAATAAATAAATATCTGGGAGACGTAAGAAATAAGCATTAGAACGTAAAAAGGCAATTTTTTTGTATTTTTGTTGGTTTGTGTTAGTAGTTTTTGACTACTGAACGGATTTGAATGGTACAATTTGGTACATTTAAAGCTTATATTATACTTGGGGTTAAAATAAAAAATACATTTCTTATCGAACTACATTAGATAAAAGTTTTTCTAGATTTCACATCGTAACTCCGATGTGAAATCGAAATGTGAATTGTGTGAATCGATAACCTTAACCGATTTTCTCAATTTTTCTTTCACCGGAAGGCTGTATTAGTTTAATTTTATCAAAATTTCGTGAAAGTCAATATTGTTGGTAGAGGAAATTACACCACAGCGGACAGCAGCGAACCCCTCACCTAAAAATTTACGAAATATTATGAGAAAACTGTTAGTGAAAACTGTTGCTGATATAAAGTATGTTGTTCATGATTAAAGAACTAATTATTAGCTACAAAAAAGTCCGGCTTCTTGCCGGACTTTTTTGTAGCTAATAATGACTGTATCAGTCAAAATAGCAGCTTTCGTTCGATCGTCGGTAGAAACAAACAGTATAAAATGCAACCCGCATTTGTATCGCAGTATTAATTCATATTCAAATAAATAGTTTTATAATGAAGGTATTTATATTTTGACGGCCGAATGGCGCAGTGGGTAGCGACCCTGCTTTCTGAGGTCACAACTGGAAAATGTTTGTGTGATGAACATGAATGTTTTTCAGTGTCTGGGTGTTTATCTGTATATTATAAGTATTTATGTGTATTATATTTAGAAAAAAAATATTCATCATCTAGCTAGTACCCATAACACAAGCTACGCTTACTTTGGGGCTAGATGGCGATGTGTGTATTGTTGTCGTATATTTATTTATTTATAGTAGCAAAAACCTTTTTAATTCATTCTAATCGGACATTTAAGTAAGAAGTTATCGCGAGTTCAAAAAAATTACGGCCTAAGCAAAACAGTTCTTATTTCGAAAAAGTCCATTTTAAAAACTATACCTGATTTTTATATAAAAATAAACAACTATGAGTGCGATGCTGTCTCTTGATATAACGGTCACTTTTCCTTGTAAGTTATCATATAAGACTGAAACCGAAGTAGGTACATTAAATTCTCCTTCAAACCTCCAAGTGGGTTCTATCTATTTACCGACCCCAGTTATACTAACTTACCCAAAGCAATCTTCAATTTTTAATCGCTGCTACTGCTAGATATTTCTTAAAAGGATTCTTTATAAACAAAAACAAACGTGGACGAAGTCACGGGCTGAAAAAGTTGTGAATAAAATAAATTTTTTAAGATAATTTTGTTAAATAGTTTTTGATTTTTAAACATAAAAAAATCATAATAAAAAATTTATACTTTAATAATTTTCTTTTTACTTCGACTAGAACTTGAAATAAATACTTATTTTCTATTTGGTGTCCAACGATACGATACTTATTATATTATTAAATTATACATTATAAGAATATTTAAATTTTTCCCCGGGTTTCGGATATTTTTAGGTTTTCAAACCGAAATAGCTATCCGCTATCCGTCTGTTTGTCGTTTCGTTTGTCACAGCCAAAAACTTGAGCCCTAATTGTTAGTCAGTTGATATAATCACACGATCCATATTGTTATTTTATCCGTGAATTCATTTCAAAGGTTAAATCGTTTCTATCTTACACCGTTAAAATAACTTCAGGTGCACACGTGCTGAATAGCCGATAACGGGAGCTTTACGTGCACTTTGTGACCGAGTCCAGATTAGGTTACGCTTAAATAATACCATCGAAACAGGTCATTGCGCCCGAATGTACACTGCATTGTACAAGCATGACGTACGGCTGTTGGCTGGTTGAGAGTACACAAAGCTTATCGTCGTTATATCAACGTCATTACATGACCAGGAGCTGACGTTGTCTGTGTTGGATTTCTGATTTCTGCTCTGCCCTGCCTCCCAGCGCGTCGTTGTATACTCTAACTACTCTACTAACAATTTACTCTACTTTGTTAACAATTACAAAGCGGTTCTGTAGATTATCCCTGAAAGAGTAGCCAACATAGAATAGAATGGAATAGAAAAACTTTATTGCAACACAACACAATAGGAAATACACAAGGAAAACAGTAATAGTACTTAGTGCTAGGGTGCAAAGGCTATCACTAAAAGTGATGTTTTAAAGGCAACCTGAGCGTACGAAGCCAATAAAAAAGTGGAAAGTGGATGGTGCATAAAGCATGTTACAATAAAATAAAATAAACTTACATGAACATACATACTACATTTACATATTAACTACACAAATACCGATATAAATTTACATTTACTACTACATACTATATACTACATAACATATTTGCTACTCTTTCTTGTTTCATTATAAAAAATGGAAATTCTTTCAACTCTTTCACATTTATATTATTAATAGGATATCCACCTTTAATCCGGGCGCAATCCGCGCGGGTGAAATAATACGTTCCGTTCTTCTTTTACAGTAAGTGGAAGTAGATAGTACGTGGAAGCACATCGTCTGTAAACAGAGCGACACGTCTTGCAAAGTACCACCTTATGTGCCTGTATTGACACCGGCAACCACATTCTTCAGGCTGCTACATAGCGCCATTGCTTGGTGACTGCAAAGCTGCTTTGCGGCAGAAATGAGCATTGCGGTAGTGCTTCCACGGATGAGCTCTGTCACGAAAAGCGCTACTACCACTATACGTTTTGCATTGAGGTATTTGTATTGTAGATTTTTTTTATATAATTTTTATTAGTGTTTTTTATCAAAATTAAGCTTAATTTGCTATACGTATATAGGAGATGTTGACTAATTGTTAAGTAACACAACAAATATTCATTGTAAAGTCAACATCTCCTGATGATGCTCCGGTTTCGGAGCGAAACGTGCGTAGAGGGTATATTGCCGAAAATCTGTTTGGTGTGGGGTATAAGGATTGAAGAAAGTATAAATTACACCACACAGATTCTCCTGCTTTTCGCGGAGTATAGCAAATTAAGCTTAATTTTGATAATATATCATGGATTTCCGCAAAGTAACGCCTGCTTCTATCCAATAATTAGTGTTTTTACCTACAGTTGAAGGAATTATCAATTTTATAAATTTAAAATGCATATAAATGCTAGTTTATGTATTAGCATGTAGTTATTCGCATGTATGTATTTTAATATTTGTACCACCAGCAGTCTATTCTCCTCTTCTTTTTTTTCCTAATTCTAAGGTTGCCTTGCAGAGATCGCTATTAAGCGATAAGGCCGCCTTTTGTATTACTACTTCTTTCGATATGTTTCTGTTTTTGTTATATTTAATGTTGTGGTATACAAATAAAGAGTTTAATAAATAATAAATAATACGGAGCCGATTTGAACCTGCGACTCTCTGGCAATCGCGGCCTGAGCGCTTTCTCGGCTCTCCTACCGTCGATGCCGAAATTAATATATATGCCTTTCACATCAGTCTTATAGCGACTGTAGCGTCATCTAGTAGGAAACGTTGCAGTTTCGATTAACTAAATTTATAAAATTGTATTGTAGAGTTCATAATCTTTTCGTAAGTAGGTACATCACAAACATGGTTTTTGATTAAAATTCGTTGCCATAATATTGGTGTTTATTGAATTATGCAAAACGACGCACCGTTATCATAATATGCTAATGTAATTTGACAAAGCATTTCATATCACGTCGTTGTAAGCCCCCGAAGTGGCAGCTTTAGGCTACCTTTCCACTAACTTAAAAACAATTTATGTACAATATAGCTTTGTGATAAGACATATTAAAATACCCGAAAGATTTTTTTTTTAACAAATCGATAACCAACTTCTGTAATAAATGTTATACCAACTAAAACTGTTAATATTTTCTTGTATAAATCAAGCTTGAAAACTATGTGCTACATGTTTCTTACAGTCGCGAAAAATATATATATAGTTTTTAAATAAATATATATATTAGTTACAAGTTGTCCTTGAATGCAATCTCACCTGCTGGTGAGTGATGACGCAATCTAAGATGGTAAATGGCTGACCTGTTAGGGGTATAGCAGTTGTATAAAACCCAAACCCCTAAACGTGTTCTACGCGACATCATACCGGAACGCTAAATCGCTAAGCGGCACGTCTTTGTCGGTAGGGTGCAACCACCAACTTTAATAGAAAATGTGGGTGCACTCCGATATACTGAATACATCTGCGTAACCTTTTCAAGTTTAAAAGTGATTGTTATTTATAAGATAGCACCAATTGCGGTTGATTTGCTGTTATTTTTTTAAAAGTTCCATTATCTGTCTGTGACTCATCTGTCTTAACGAGAGCAATTCGAAATAAACGCCTTTTAAACATAAAAAGATTTTTTCAAATCAGGCTAGAAGTTACTGAGTTATGGCAGAACATGCATCCGAATTGATAATTTCCTCCTTTTCGAAGGAAGTCGGTTTAAAAATTATATACCTTTTGAACAGAAGCACGGCAATTTTTTTTGGTTGTAAGTATGTATGTAACTTGATTAGCCCTGTGGCAACGGTAGATCAGAGTACAGTTTTTTTATTTATTTATTTATATTCTTATTCTAACACTTATCATGATAGAATAGTTGAAAAATCTTAATAGACTTATACTATATCCTATACTATAACCTATTCCCGTAACAAATAACACACATTGTTATCCTTGTGAATACACTCAGAGCGCACGATACAAATCACATTGATGTGATATGACATTGAGGTTGCGGAGGGCGCGCGTCAATGGTGCCTCTTTTAATAAATTTGCTCGCCCAATCGGCAGGGTGACTACGTATCTCGCGCGACAGGCGTAAATCTTGCAATCACTGCTGTCAAACGTCCCTTTTGTTTATTTATTGTTTGGAAAATTGACGTTTGACAGCAGTGATTGCAAGATTTACGCCTGTCACATTGCTTTCGCGAGATACGTAATCAACCTGCGATACTTCGTTGTGACGGCCTTCACCTCTGCCTCACATTTTCCTTGGGAGCACACAACCTTACTTGTATTAAATAAGCACGTCCGGATTGTGTATCATACCTAGCATTACCTAAAAAATATAAGCCACGAGTGTAAATTCACTATGTAGGTACTCTCAGCTAATGCACAGTAAGTTGTCACCACCCACTTATGGGTGTCGTACGAGGTGACTAAGGGAATATAAAGGACAATGGGCAGCAGTGCTATTACTACCATCTACTGCGTTCACCAACCCGTCTGCCCAGCATGGTTATTATGGACAAACCGTTCCATTGGGAGGATTTAGTCCAGCAGTGGACAGGTTATTGATGATTGGTGATGTACACGGGCTATGAACACAAGGTTCTTGGTTCGACTCCAAGGTTGGGCCGTCACATCAAAATGAGCATATCTCATTGCAAGAGAAAAGTATTTATAACTAAGTTTTCAGGTTTCAGTCATTTTTCTCACTTTGTAAGATCTGCCCTGTAGAACTGTCGAGGATGAGCTCTCTAGTATAAAAACTAAAAAACTTATTATGAATATTAAGCTTAATTTGCTATACTCCGCGAAAAGTAGGAGAATCTGTGTGATGTTATTTATAATTTTTTAAATCCTTATACTCCACACCAAACAGATCTTCGGCAATGTACCCTCTACGCACGTTTCGCTCTGAAACTGGAGCATCCGGAGGAGATGGTGACTTTACAATGAATAATTGTTAAGACAACAACTAAAAAAATGGAAAAATTTTATACAAGTATGCTATTACTTAAATACGGGTGCGAATTGTTATACTCATTATTTTCACACACATAACATATTATTCCGTCCGATAATAATATGTCAGATATGGTTCGCTTCACTGGAATTTAACGTGCACTTAATTAAAAGCTTTTCAACTGTTTACATAAATTTTATACTCGTGCACAATTGCAGGCTATATTTGCATTAAATTTCTGTATACAAAAGTTGGCAACGTTGACATAGCTTTGTTAACTGGAACTTGTATTAACATGGCTATTTTCGGTAAGTTTTGCTTTTATATCTTACTTTTGCTTACAGTGAGCCCTGGGGATCTATTTTACTAAAGGAACAATCGGCCGCGCCTCAGCTTAACTTCGCCAAGAATTGCCAGGAGTGCAAACCTCCAAGGTGAAGCCTCCGAATAACGTAAGATAACGGGGCACTGACAACGTAATTCGGCGCGTACGTTAAGTTTTTGGATCGGTAGTTTTTCCAATGAGTTAAAATTCAAATTCAAATTCAAAATTTCTTTATTCATGTAGGCCTATCGCAGGCACTTATGAAGCGTTCATACATACGTGTTTACATAATTGTAAGGGGATGGTGATAACTTCGTTCCAAACGCGCCCTGGTCTAAGAAGAGCCCACAACAAACTTAGCCGGTTTATTTTTGTTATCACCATCTTACAGCAAATTTATTTAGCTTCATAGCTAAATAAATTTGTTGTGAAAAAGCTTGGGTGTGAATTGCTCTAGCTTCATAGCTAGAGCAATTCACACCCAAGCTTTTTTATCGTTTAAGTAATCCGTAATATTATAATGGGATTTTTCTGTAACCTTACGTTTTTTATAAACTTTGAACTTATTAAGAGATATCTCAAAGATTACATTTGGTAATTTGTTATAAAATAATATACAATAGCCCTTGAATGAATTTGCAATTTTGTATAGCCTAGTAAACAGTTCTAGCCGTATTACATAATATGTCTGTTAACTAGTTTCCCGAATAATTAAGCGAATGGATTGCCCTATGTCATATGCCTTTCCGAGTTTTAAGCCACTCTCACAGTTGATTGGTTGCTTAGCAGTGCGAGAAGGAAGTAATAATAAGCAGTAAGGAAGTAAGGATAAGGAAAGTGAGCATATCAGTAAGGACTTCTGTGCCAATAGCAGTAAAAAACGACGATTGCACTACCTACTCATTGTTTACGAATAACACATGTCAAACGACACTGTCACATTATATAAAGCTCACATGTTAATGTTTTAATTGCTGTTGGGTCGATATGATGTACGAAGGCTTTTAACATATATGTAGTTCGAACAGCCAATTCTTCATGTGTTTGAGATTCATAGATGATTTATTATTTAGATCATGAACTAAGACGATAAGGGTGTTTAGTTACTTCAGAGTTTAGATGCTTACAAGCAGTACTTTAGTGTAATAATAAGTTTATGAGGCTAGTTCGCTATTGTAGGCACGCAAGTATATAGACACATTATAAGTGATGACACAGTGAAATGGAATTTAACAACCTTCGGCAATTCGACAACACTTCTTAAGGCAGCTCTCTGGACAGAGAAAAGAATAGACGTTTCTAAATTAAAGTTTATAAATTACTCTTTACTTTGATGTCAATGCATTTCGATACCTACTCGAAAACGACTCTACTACAGCAAGCGAGTAAGACCTTACGCTAACGCTAAAGATCATTAGATTAAATTATTAATAAATAAACAATACTATTATAAATTTGACAAACATGTAGCTTGAAACTTACATCCTAGACTTGGGATAAGCAGCTGGTTAAAGTAAGTGGAATAAAAAAAAACCATTTGTTAACTATGAATGGCTTGGAATGTTATTTCTGCTGAAATAATAGTTCTGTATTCTGATTCAGACGGTCATAGAATATATTTCATCGAGGGAAAATAATGCGTTCCTGCGGGATTTCCAAAATAAAAGTGGGTGAAGTCATTAAAGCAAATCAATGTTATAAATAACCAAAAAAGTTAAGGTTAAATAAGTGTTAAAATTAAAATTATTGACGGAGACAATCAGATATGGCTGAGCCTTCAAATGAGAAGACCTACCATAGATTTGGTTATATCCTCTAACCAATACAGCCCAATTTTATTTACATACATTTACAGCTTTATTTTATTTACAGCTTTTAGCGATGTAGTCATTTAAGTGGAAGATCCAATCCCCGGCTGTATTTTGAGAATGCATAGTTTTTGATATTGCTCCGGTCTGATCTGGTGGGAGGATTCGGCTCGGCCGTGGCTAATTAAAAGCTTACCATCCAAGACGTGCCGCCAAGTCAGTCAGGGGTTTTGGTTTAAGCCAACTGCCATAGCCCTTAAAGATAAGCCAGTTACTTACTTAGACTGCGTAAACATTTACCACAAGAGGAGATTTTAGTCAAGGTCTAACGCAAAATCGAAGTATATTACTACCTCTGAATTCTTCTACTTACCTATCAAAGTCCCATCAAAAACGGTATAGCGGATTCGGCGACTTTTTTGTTTTGAGTAACTTAGCTTATATATAGTAGGGTCTTTCTTAGATTATTATTTACTTCTAAGAAAAAGGAATACATACAAAACCACAAGCAGGCAAAGCAGCGTCCTTACCTAGTGAAGGTAACTCGTATAATAAATAACCCTATAGTTGGAAAACATCTGAGAGAAGCTGGAATTTGTATACGTCCCTAACAAAACAAGGTATTCAGAACTTCACAAAGTATGTAAACTTTATAAGTTTTGTAACTAGGAGGCAAAAGTCAAAACGTGAGTAGAATTTCATTTCTTACTTTTAGTACTTACCTACTAATTAATTAATTTTAAAAGAGATATTTTGAGCTTTGAGACTCAACTTCTCATTTTGTAATTGTAAATAATTCTTTACCTGCCCACCGCTGCAGGGAAGGAGACAAAAATTATATCCCCCGATTAACTATATTATTAACTATATAATTAACGTGTACATCTTTTAAAGCACTGGAACATAGAATTGGTGAAGTTTACCCCCGTTTATTATTACACACGTATTATTTGGATATTATTTTCATTAGTGCGCCAATGCTCTGACAGTTAATAAAGCTAAGATAAGATAGTTGAAGAACGTTTGCGATGTATATTTACCGAGACACAGTAAATATTATTGTAATAGTAAATTTGGAGGGGTGAGGTTTCAGTAACGTTATGTTTAATCACGAACGCCTCTTTAACCTATAGACCGTCATTTAAGAGACTTGTCATGGAGTTTCTCTAAAAAGTTTTAAATGACACCCTTCTCCGCGGCGTAAGCACCCTCTGCTCCATGATTCCGGCTCCTCTTTACACTGTTTTATATACTTCTATATATACAACGTGTAACCAATTTACCTTTACTTATGTGAAAGTTAACTTCAATTAATACGGTATTGAAATAGCGCCATCTAGGAACAGTAAGGTTTCCCAGTATTCGAATAAGTAAACGTAGGTAGAAACTCTCACACGAGGCACACGGATATGTCTCGCACTGCCTACAGTTTGCAGTGCGAGACATATCCGTACACACCATGACAAGTCTGGTAACACAACTGCACAGCAAGATGGCTTCTTCAGAAAATCTGAACACATCCATTCACGTATTTGATAAATTGACACTTGGCAAATGACTATTCATATTCAAAAATAGTCTTACAAAAGTTCTCGCTATGCAAATTGTTCTGTGTATGTGTGAACTATATGAACAGCCAGTCTACTGGTTTATCGACACATACAATTGAAATATTTGGAAATCAACTATTTTAATAGTATGTGCCCATCATATAATATATGTATCATATTATATGTAAAAGAGACCCCATATTCATATCTTACAACGTCTACTCGTTTATTTCTTCAATCTGTATATTCCACACCAAACAGATCTTCGTCAATTTACCCTTTAAAAAGGTTAGCCGTTTAGCCTTTTAGACTGTATCTTCGCTTAGCAGTTTGTGATACACCTATTATAAAGAATACTTGGCAGTTCGCCCGTGCGACTCGAGAATATGGAAAAGTTAAGTTAAACTGTTTGAAATATGGTTATATGGGCTCAAAGGTGCAATTTATTAGAGCTTCGCGAATGACGAAGAGGCAATCATCTTTCAAATGGATTCTTTATTACCTGTGAGGTGCTAGTTTATAGTTTACGATCCAATAAACATGTACGAAGTACCTACATACTATCGGTACAACTTATTTGAACTGCTTTTTTTATAACAAATTTGTATAGTTCCAAATTGTATTGATCTGAGGGAAACGTTTTATTTAACTTTGAATAAATATCAAAATACAAAAAAGAATATAATACTACTAAAGATTTGTTTGCTTACTAATATTAACAGTTATTTTAGTTTTGACCAAATAAACTATTTTATTACCTTCGGATATATTATTTATATATAAATAGAGAATATATTATATATATTACTTAGTATATTATTTGTACTTTGCTGTGATCAAAATCAATTTATTTTTTTGAAAGGTTCCGTATAGGAACCCTTTGAGATCCTTCTGGCTCCGTCTGTCTGACCCTGTTTCAAAGTCCATTTTCCTGATTAAAAGGTTTAAGGTATTGAGTTAATTCATAACTGAATGTTAACTAATGCAAAAAAGTTTTCTTGTAAAACGCAATAATGGGATACTGTATTTAAAAGTGCATTTCAAAATACTAAAAGTTAGCTGCACGGCTGAGCATCAGACCTTGGGAAAAGGTTAGGTACTTCCCGGTGATCTACAACGTTAAATTTCCGCACGAAGGACTTTTTACACAAGTCATGTGAATAATCCGAAAATCTTATATATCAGTATCCATTTATTATCTTGACAGCTAAATTATATTTGCTAAAAATTTAAGACATACGAGAAGGTACTATTTTTATTTATAAGACTGAATAAACATCTGTCTAATAACTGAAAAGATTTTACAAATTTTGAGAGACTTACAGGCAGGCTAGACGTGCTAGCAAATGTTAAACGAATATTTTTACCGCGGGACAATTTTTACATAGTCAGGAAACTACAAATCTAATCTTAAATATAGTGTGTATAGATATGTATAATTGCTATCTTCGTATAACTATAGTATAGTTGCTACACTTACGGCAAGTGGGCAATATTTCCCGCCTGTCAATTGTAAAAATAACCAGGAAGATATCACCGTTAGTGATAAGGTCGCCTTTTGCTTGTAATTTATGTTTTATTTGTTAGTTGTTTGTTAATGAAGTGAAATAAATAAAAAAGTACCGAGAAAAAATCTGTTTGGATAATAAGTGTTAACAGAATAGGGGCTTGCGCTTTACGAATATAAAGCCAGATTTCCACCGCTAGCGGAGCGGATCCATTAAGGCCCCCGTTAAACTCGCAAGAGTAAACTGCATACGTATGTACATATATGTGTTGCCACCAATAAATAGTCGAGCGGAAAGGACTGAGCGAGCCGTAAGAGTTGAAATGAACTCACTCAGTTCTAGGCAGCGGAGCGGAGTCATTACGGAATCCGTAGACTCGCAATGCAAAATTCCATTGCAGTGTTTCCACAGAGAAAGAGGTTAGAGGTAGAGTAAAAATTACTTGAAATGAGTCCCTTACGTCAAGGTTTCGGCAACTAGGTACGCTCTTTGTGGAAATTGATTAATTTTCATTTCTCATTTTCCGTTCAGCTCTCTCCGCTCATTTCTCTCCTGTTGCAACTCTTTATAAACGGAGTCCGTCACGCCTAATCTTTACCCTTTATGCCTTAATAAAAACCATTTATGCCTTATAGAAAGTCATTTTGAGATCTAGGTGAGGGTTTGCCCAGTAAACGCTTAAAAAGCCTCAAAACTTAACAGAATGGTAGGTCAATCAAATGTATATGTAAACGTATATAAATAGAAATTATACAAAATTACTTCACAATTCACATACCTACTCGTAAACAAACCAGCTGTTAGTAAAATGACAACATTTTTCTTTACTGTATAAAGACATCGGTTTCGGAAACTATAAAACTTCGACAATAATGCGAGAATACAAAACCAACGACGTTTAACGTCCTTTGAGAGGTAACTCTCCCAATTCACCAACTTTCTAGTCGCGATAAGAATGGCTGTTTCCACTTAGGTTTTCTATTGGGAACAAAATAATTTAACTGCGACATGGCTTTATTTCAGACAAGTTAATCTTACACGAGATCTTAGTCATATCCGAGAACCTACTGTGTATTTATCAACCGAAAAGGTTCTCAATTTGGTTTTTTTATGTTTGCTTGATCAGAACTCGGTAATTTATGAAATGATTTGAAAAAATATTTTTTTGTTTGAGACACCATTTCCCCATTATCCCGATACTACCAAGTCAGGATCTGTAGAAGGTATTTTAGAAAAATTGAGGGAACTCACAACACAGCTATAGCGATTTGCGTATTTTTTAAAGTAACTTGAGCATTTGCTATTTGCTTGCTACTATGTAAAAAGGAATACCAAGTATATGATCTGTACATAGTAACTTTCTACATTTAACTTGGCACCTTGGCTATAAAATGTTGTAGAAAATATTTAATTCTTGCTTTTTAGTTGAATAACAAAGTTGGTTATTTTTTGTCAAATTTGTAATAGTAATATAGGTAGATAAAGATCTCTTGCTTGCTTTCTCTCTTTTCTCTTTTGGTTCGCATGGTCGTCTACGAATAACGGAATTCTGAGTTCGAGTTATTTAAGTTTTTAACAATTAGACATACACTTAACTTAATCAACAGGTCTAAATACAGTGCTATTCTTTTCCATAGGGGGCATTGTGAAAAGGACCTCACTATTTTAGGCCCGTCAATTCGTTTAAACTAGCGTGTTTTAAATAAGAACAAAAATGTTAAGTTTCTGCTTTATTATACTCGAAAAAATTATCACTTTATAATAATACTGGATAGCGAATACAAAATCCGTGGTTTAGGAGTTTGCGGGTAAACAAACAGAGGCGGTAAGCGTTAGTTTTATACTATGTAGAGGTTATATATTTGTGTACAACAAAATTGACACCGCTCCCTCACTATTGGTTAGGTACTGTTAAATTGCTTTGTCGATAGTTTAAAAAAGCTTTGTTAAAATAAAAAATCCCCGTTTGTATTCACGGTTGTTTGTGCTATTTATTGACTAGCTAGATATTGGTTATATTCTCTTTGACCAAAGTGTACGCAATTGAATAGCCGCAAACTCGCTATGAAATTGGTTTATTCTTGTTTCTCAACATGAAACAAACAATGTTAGACCTAATCTCTCTCAGTTATTATCATGAGATGATGCTTATTTAGGTTCTGTTAGTTATATAGGCTGAAGTCCTCAGCCTTTATAACTTGGACTTCACCAATTTCCTAACTCCGGGCAGTGACAATTTATTGATATAAAACCCCCCTGCAATACCTACAATAATAAAAAATACCTATATACCCAAGACTGCGTTATTACAGCTTCCAGGTGGTGACCATGAAGTCGCGGTTTGTTTTTTATAACAATAATTGACGGACCAGGCATATGGCCAACCTGAGGGTTGGTGGAAAACTATCGCCTATAAACAGAACATCCATCGAGTAGGCCGAGTCAAAGTCCGTGGGTTTTTTCCCACAACTGGAAAATGTTTGTGTCATAAACACGAATGTTTTTCAGTGTCTGGGTATAAGTATGTATGTTATTAAAAAAATAGCACCCATAAAACAGGCTACGCTTACTTTGGGGCCAGATGGCGGTGTGTGTATTGTCGTAGTTTATTTATTTATTATTTATCACTTCGCCGGCCATGCAAGAAACACGTCCTCCAATGTGCTGGCCTTTTTTTTTGCGTGGTGGGACTCCCCCCTCTAAAGGGGGCAATGTGATGTCCTGTGTCCAACAATCAGAGCCCTAGGCGTTAAACCTCATCTTCGTGTAATAGCACCGGGTAGCAAGCGCATCAGACCGGAAAAGAACTAATGGGTACTGAATGCAACATTCAAAACAAAGCCAATTTTCTATTTTGCCCGAACGCCGTCCGCATTTTGGTAAGCAAAAGCCCGTTATTTTTTTCAAAACAAATTTAAAATATTGTGTATTATTTTATCTCTTTGATACTACATGTAAGTGGCTCGGCCGATAGTTTATGATGAAACAAAATTAGGAAACATACCCAAAACAAAATCAAATAAATTGAAATTGGTTATTTTGTATTTGTCAGAAAATATGAAATAATATTCGTACGAAATATAAATATAATATTTGTGTTCCCCAAAATAAATCTTACGTATTTGCGAAAAGTACTTATGCTTGTGGTATAAAAATTTTTCAACATTTACCACTCATGGTAAAAAAATTTGACGTAAATATTTTTATACATAGGTTAAGAATTTGGTTAATAAGTAAGGCGTATTATAATATTAAGGAATATTTTTGTGACATTTATGAGTTAGTGTCTAAAGTTTAAAATTTTAAGTGTTATAGTCAGTGGCGTGCATAGCCCTTGGACCCAGGGTATGCAGAAGGTGTTCAGCACAAGCATAAAGTAAAATTGAAATTTAGATTTTAGATATGTCGGTTTATAATCAAATTGCTTTACGAAAGTTATATTTTTGATTGATTTAATACTATCGTCTATCTACTGCTAATTGAATAAAAGTACATACCCTGATTTACGTCACAAAATTATAACACACCATTCGGCAGCATTTTCTAAGCACACTGATGATGATAATATTTTTCACGATCATAATATCCTTTGTCATTCCACACTTTACAATAAAACAAAAGGAAAGCAAATTAATGGATTGGTATGTACAAAGCCGCTTAGCCAAGAATAGTTTTCGTAATATTTATTATTAAACATACGTGTTATTTTATCACCTTTTTTTTGGTATTTTTGTAACATTGGTACACTCCTTCCTTTGCGAATGATTTCTAATTTTACGATATAGGGATAGAAATTAAAGTTTTCTTTTAAAGTTTTCGCACGAATATGCTTTCATTATAAAATGAATGAATAAACTATAAATTAACCTTAACATATTAAACTATCACTACTTAAACTTTCATAAGTTACTGAATTTATGCACTTGAACCGTTTATTTATCACCAACGCCATAGAGCATTGTTCAAAGGTAAACAATAATGGCGATTGAATATGCTAATGATAATATTGCAATCGAAATTAGTCAAAATATGTCTTTAATTTTTTTGTATGATGGGTACGAACGCTATTTTATTTTGATATAAATGTAAACAATAAATAGAAACCATATTTATTGTTAACTCTCTCACTTTCCAATGATTCCTGGAAAACCTAAATTATATTTTTCAAAATTTAGACAGCGTTTGGTTTCATAACTTATTTTTAAAACGAAAGACTAAAAATACACTAAAAGGTAAACATTTGTGAATAATGTTTTTAATTCTAATAAAAGAATAATGACCGTTAACAACAATAACAAACCAAGCAAATCATTTAATTAATAAAAAAATCAAACACGTCACATAAGACAACATAAAACCTCAAGGTAACAATAACAGTGTGCCTATTGTATCTAGTTCTCAGCATAAAGCCGTCACAGTACATTTGATATTAAGTGACCGTAAATATGGAATACGGTCAGCCTACTGGACTGCAGCCAAAGGTTCAGTCGGTAGTGGCCACAGTCAAGTTTATTCAAATATCTTAAATGATAATAATGGACATTGATTTCTTTAGCAACAGCTGCTGGTTCATTCCAGCCTCCTCTCGTTAGATTCTGCCTACTGAACCAATAGTAGAGTCAAAAAAGCAGATATACTGACGTTCCAAAGTACTCATAAAGTGGGCAGTGGCGTGCATAGAGGGTATGCAGATAATATCAAATGAAGAAAATCCCCAGTAAGAGTTACAAAAAACTGAAGGATAGGCATTGTTTGAGTAATTAAAAGCCTACTCATAAGTCAATTATAACTCGTAATGGGGATTATCGTCATTTTATATCGTCTGCATACCTTGTGCATACCCTCTATGCACGCCACTGAAAGTAGGCCTACTTGAAATAAATGAGGTCGACCTAGTATTTGTATATTTATAAACCTCGCCATTCGCCTAGTCTTATACTATATTCTTTGTCTCTACGAGACGCCACGGACTTATAAAGAATGCAATACGACATTTTAAGCGACACGATGGTGCTAAAGTTTTAAGAGCAACTGCTAAGTTTGCTTTCAAATTCTTCTCTGCCTTCCGAATACCGATCTCTCAAATAGTTCCCGTGGTAGGATTAAAAATTGTTAACGAGCAAAGCTTCAGACCCGATTCTGAAGTCCACCCAAACGAAGTAACGGGCAGAAGCTTGTAATTGTATAAAGAACTGGCCGGACTTTTCGATTTGCGCTCGCAGTTTGAGCTTAGATATTGTGCTATAAATAAATAAAAAAGAGTTTTTAAAACTTCAATAAATTGATGTTGATGTAAAGTTATTTAAATTAGCAGGTGAACACGTCCGCCTGCCAATGTACGGCAACGGGAAATAGGAGATGTTTTCCCCCATTTATTACTACACATAGACTATTTGATATTATTTTCATCTGTGCTCCATTGCTCGGAGAGTTGATAAAGTTGTGGGAGAACATGAAATTGTGTATGGTGAGAAATATATCTCCTGCCCATACTGTGCAGCAATATAATAAGCAATCCATACTTAAATTATCAATGTAAAGGTTGATCCGCAAGCGGTATTGTCAAGACTCGAAATGTATTTGTTTCTTATCTACGTTCTGCTAAATCACAACACCGATCTTAGGAAAATTTGCCAGATATAGCTTGCTAAAACTTGCATCCTATACAGGACAATACCCAGGCGCTAGATGAACTGGATTTACAAAGCCGCAAACCGTTACAGCAAAACCGATCATGACAAGATTTTGCATAGAGATAGCTTTTTAGCGCCGGATAATAAAAGGTCCCGCTAGATTTTTCCAGAACTGAAACAAATGCGGACGATATTTAATTTTAAAATGCTTTCTAGTTTGTCGAGGTCCTATATTATGTGCGTGACATAAACGGATTCAAAATCGGAACGTTGTTAGGTGTTAAGTTACACGACCGCTCCGTGTACTTTTCAATTTCTTGCATTTCTGAGTTGCCATAAAATACCTGTCAGGGGTATAACAGTTATATTAAACAATAACAATAGCCCTAATCAGTTTCTACGCTATATCGAAGCATCCCAACAGACAAATCTGTTATCTATACTCAATTCAGCAGATTTACTGACCTTGACAAAATGTTGCATAAAAATAGCTTAAATTTTGGAAAACACACAAGCGGTATTACCTGGCTAAAGAGGTTTTAAAAGGTTATAGGTACCATTGGTATATTTCCCAAGATCCAAGCTTTTTTATTCTTAGCACGGGCAAAAACAACATACGAAAAGACTTTAAATCGTAAATAAACATTAAACCTAATAAACATTAGACCTAAAACTTCGCGCACTTGCCCTTGTGACTAGGTCAAAAGTTAATTCTACTCTATTGGCGTTTGTCGATATCATAATTGCCGCAAGCAGTCACTTGATAAATTGCACGGAGTCAAGATCCAATCAATTTACCCCGTATTCCATTATTATTATATATTTAGGATAAGTAGGAATGTAATTAATAATTTCGACGACTTTTTAACCTTCATGAAATCATAATTATCATTATCATTATATCCATTTTTATTATTTTAAAATATTATCTTTAGCTTTAACTTGTAAACAAAGAATGTCATTGATATTATGAATGCTGTGTTAGCCTTAAGGTGAACTGTACAACAATATAAAATAATTTTAACAAATTAACAAAAAAAAATACAAAATAGGCTACCTTATTCGACTTAAAACATATAACCTATCTGTCCATAAAGCTATCTGTCTGTTCGTGTCAGTGTCATGAAACGATATTAGTACGATTCCTTAGAGCCGTCTCTATTTGAATAGAACACAATGCGATGTGAGAATAATGGGCACAATGAGGCTTCTTGTTAGACATTAATTGAAGCTGAAAGCTAAAAAAATATATATTTGTAATATATATTTGTAAGGGTATTCTTTATATCCTTATGTCAAATAACTTTAACGTATAGGTAGTTAATGATTAGAATTACTAGACCTACTTCCTAGCAAACTTGTCATATAACTACCTAAATACAAGGTAAATATAGGTCTACTTTTCAAACACATGCAGATCCAAGTCAAACAGCGATTCTCGAATGGCCACTGCCTGTGTCTGTCTCACGTCGATGCCTGAAAATGAACAATGCCATTTTTTAAACACTACTTTAATCGGTAATACTTTTTTATTGTGGTATATTTTTCGAACGTACTCGTTTGTGCAAATGCGTCAGTGCTACTACCATTTTCACTTACCATTTTTAAAGAAACTACAAGTTCTTACCATCTGAACTTAGTATATTTCGATATATTCGCTAAGACCTACTTAGGTAATATTAAAGTTATAAGAATTCACTATTGAAAATCGTTTAACGTGCTTTTGTGCGTCTAGTTCAGCACCACATTATACAGTTCAATGACTAAATAGATTTAGACTCATTTCTCCCTCGGTAGATTTAAACATTTTGCTTTCAACTCATTTTAGATAGCTGAAGTTATTAAGTATTTGAAATTGAATTTGTTTTGTTCACAGACATTTATCTTCACATAAAGCTGTGCGCCAATTAGAGCACCGAATGTATTGAATCTTTATACTTTTACTGCGGATATAGCGTAGTGCTTAGGAATTCAGCTTCTAACTTTCGGAGGTATGTGCATTTTAAGAATTCAAATATCAATTGCTTTTAACGGTGAAAGAGAACATCAATCTTGATTGCCTGAGAGTTCTCCATCATGCTCTCAAGCCAATGGCGTGCACTTCATACATGCACAAAAGCACTGCCTACCCTATAATTAATAAATAACTCGTATAGTATGAGGATTTTTGTATTTTTATGCAATTTTCCTACTGTATGCATACCCTGGTAAGAAACCCACTGTCTCAAGTGGTCTTCGGCCTATTGGCCTGGACTGGAAACCTGTCATATTATTCTCGATAAGTATAGGAAAAACCTAGAATAATGTGACATTTTCATTCGGTAGGTAGGTACGCATCGATATGCCGCAGATAAACGCAGGACTTTATAGGGAGCTCTCATTATTTACGATTTTGCAGACGAAATATTCGAGCGACCTATCTTATACTTCTCTTTAACCGTAATGTAGCGTTAAATGAACACGCACAAAATTTCAGCGAATACTCACCCATCCATAAAATAAACCTTCGTTATATTTATGAGCGGTCTGGAGGCGAGCAGATTAAAGATTAAATCAAACTTTCTACCATAAACTTTACTTTTATGGCTAGTAACTTAAAGGTGACTTCTAATGTCAAAAAATTGTTTTGGAAAAGTTTGGAATCTCCTTAATAATGTTATTCTTATGAAATGATGGTTAAGTGAGAGTAGGACTCGGGCCTGGTTCTGTACACAACCGAAATTTCATAAAAGGGAATTAAATTAATAAAAACTCGCAATTTTTTGTATCCTACTAAAATTATTTAAATGTGAAATTATACGATTAATGGATCTTTTTTCTTTTTCACCAAAAAATTACAGAAGGGAATTTGATATAACTTAAAAGTACCTTATACAGGTTAATATAGCATTTAGAGCATTTTACATATTTTGTAATTTATTTTACGCAACTTTTATAAATTGAACAATAAACTTTTATCTCCTACCTTATATCTATCTCCAAGATGTTTCTTTATATGCCAAAGATTAATGCAGTTCCAGAACCACTTACGTTTAGGCAACCCGTGGTGCTAAGAAGTGCAATTTAAATTTAGAACTAAAATAAAACTATAAATAAATGTGTGTCTATCCTACAGGTCGATGTTTCATCAAACAGTGATCGCTTTGCATTTCTACGCTCGGTGGTAACCGTACATCAGTACTACATCAGTAAATAAAGCTCACCCCCAATATGCTTGTGAGCCGTTGCTGACAGCGCGATTAACTGAGATTAGGATGGTATGTGTGTAACAAGCCGAATATACGAGTAGGTCGTATTATTTATTTATATTTTTTATTCATAAAATAGAACAGATTATTAAAATAGAATAGAAGATTTTCGAGACGCAAAGATAACGAATCTTTGCGTCTCGAAAATCTTATGGCGGTAACCAAAAAATAAACAAACAGACAGATTTATTTTTTTATTAGGAAGCCAACGTGTATACCACCTAATTTGATATATGGACACATTTAACAATTGTTTTGTAATGCTGTACACCCCACTTAAAGGCTAACTCAGCATGCATAACACAAAAGACACTCTTTGTTAACACCAAATTTCGTTATATTTAGCCGCTAAACAAAAGAAATTTAAAATGAAAAAGAGTAAAAAATATAAACCCTAAAATAGGTTCTTACATAACCAAGTAAATAAAAATAACTTAAAAAAATAAATAAATGACTAACTATCATGCCGTACTTTTAAAAGTTTAGATTGTCGGATTTATTTGGTTCGCCATATCTGGAGATTTTTAATAGCGGACGCTATCCTCAGATTCCAGTTATTAATCAGTACCTAATCAGAACTTTACCAAATGCATTTCGATTCTCCTTTTTTTCTAAGCAAATTCTAGGTATCGAAATCTTTATTGAAAATATCGGGTAGTTGTCGATTCAATCTTATTTTTCTAAAACTAAATAATCCTTTCCAATGAATAAAGCTTGTTCAAAAGCATTCTACGAAGTTTACATTTGCTTGGGTAAAATCTAATTTTACAGGAACTCCACTCTCCAAAGTTATGCAAAATGTCGTTAAACGTACCTACGAGTACAAGTTACTACTTGGCGATACTTGTGCGTATAGTCCGACCGCTGAGAGCATGCGTTACTGAAATATGTCAGGTGGCCATATGAAACAAGAACATAACCATACTGACATAACCTGCAGTTCGGCTGCCTGGGAGTTCAACGTAATGTTTTCAAAGTGTGTGAAGTCACCAATGCGCACTTGGACTATGGCCTAAACCCTTTTCAATCTAAGAGAAAGAAAGTAGCATGTAATACCGATGGACATTGGGGTCCCAGGTGGACATACGACATCAAGCTAGTCGTTGATCAGCATAATGCGGCAAAAGACAGTGTGTTGAGTGGAAGTCGTTACAAAAGATTTCATGTATATCAGTTGATTTTTTATCAGTTGAGGAAATGAGCATCGTCTGCAAAACTTCGCAGAACATGCAAGGGTCACTTCCTAAGAGTTTCGACCAACCATAGGCTTGTTGAAATGACAACATTTTCTGTGAGCTACTTACGTAATGTATTCGTAACTATAAGTGAAACGCTGAATTTAATATAAAATGACAAATAAATTGAATGTTTCGATTAGATTTATTCTTTTTTTAACATCGTGGTACTTATAGTAGACATCTTTACTTTGTAATTAATTTAAGAATTATAATTAAAGTAACTGCAAGAAAATTTGGGTTCTTTTTGCGTACTCATTTTTTTTCGGATTTTCTGTAGCTGATTAACCCTTATCATTTAAACAGCATAACGCAGATCTAGGGATAATAAATACTACTAGGTAAATGAAGCGAGCCAAAATTTTTCAATCAGAAATTTAACAACATGTTAAATTTACAGTCGTCTTTTTTATACTTTGTAGACTTTAGCTCAAACTTGGCCAGAGAGGAGCCTGTGCCGTATAGAGGGCTGGTAATGGGTTGATGATGAAGAGGAATTAAGGTTTTACGTGATAGGAACACATTGTATGTTCGAATAAGCCCTGTCAAGAACGCATGCTTTATACGGTCGAACTTTAGTCAGCAGCAGGTGAACTATACTTAATGGCAGTATAGTAACGAGGAAATTGCCTCACTAACTATAAGGAATAACAATGTATTTTATTAGGGTGTGACTCTTTATAAAATACATTGTCATAACTCCTAACTTTTTTGCAGAGCCGGCAAGCGATTTAACGTTCCGGTACAATGCCGTGTAGAAACCGATTGGGGTTGTCTAATATTTATTAAAGGTGAGCCCGCTACCATTTTAATGCATCATTACTTACCACGAGGTGAGATTGCAGTCGAGATCTAATTCGTAGTCGAATCCTTACTAATATAATAAATGCGAAAGTATGTTTGTTCTTCTTTCACGTCCTAACAAAGCTACCAATCTAATTGATTTTTGGCATAGAGTTAATTGAAAGGACGGAGAGTAACATAGGCATTTTTTACCCAGGGCGTTATCCTAGTTGCCACGAGATTGGTAAAAACCGGAATAAAGGTTGACGAAGAACGCTCGCTGTTGAGAAACTAAACTTTGAAATTGCATAAGTATTAAGTATGTACCTAATAGGATTTAAGCTCTCCTTGACACCAGCTTTAAATAGCAAACACGTGTGAAAGAAAAACCTCCCTTCCTGTTACTGGTAATTTATTTTTCTTCTTACAAAAATATTCAACAAAGTTAGCTTAAAACTTTTTAAAAAAAAAGTAGACGCAGAAGCTTAGCTATTATCTAATTTACTGTGTTGAGTTTTATAAAGTTATTTAAAAGCTTATTAGGTATTTATTGAGTTTAAAAATATTCGTCTGTCCTAAATAGCTAGGTAAACAAATACGATAGTCATTAATATAGAAACTGATCATTATAATTAATCATTTTTTATTACACACTAATTTTTACTTGAAATAACCACGACATCATCTTGCACCTAAAAAATAGAAATTGAATACAAATATAACCTAAAATAAACTATTTAAAACTAAATAAAATCTAAAACGTCCGTGAAACCACCACAGCGAGGCACAGTTCCTAAGATGCTGGCAGCATTGTCCCTTTGGATGGCCAAACTAATTCGTTGCCCAAGGTAATTGCCCGCTCTAGGATCACCGGTAGACTCGATAACCCTTTTCGATAATTCTTTGAAAAGGGCTCTTGCCTCCGGACCCCTCGGTCCTAAAGTCTCTATTACACACTAATTTATAATAATATCTTAAATAGGTATTGTGACATTTTGTGAAGAAATTTTCACTATAGGTATCCAGTCTGATCCCTGGCGTTGTTCACCTTCTTGCCTTGCAGAACATGTTAAGTGTTATCTTGGTTATCATCACTAATAACTTCTAAGAATCTTTAGACGCCCACCAACTCACATTGGTGCAGTTTGATGGGTCTATACTCTAAAACCTTCTCTCCAATTTGAAAGGCCAGCAATGAGAGATAAATAGGTTGAGGGTCATAATGAATGATAATATCTTATGCTACTCCTTAAATGAAATTTTCCAATTATAATAATTTCGACAGCATTATCGAAATGAGTGAGTCATTGTGAGTGAGTCATTTGAATACATGGTATATGCTTTGAAATGCGAATTGACATAAAGTAAGGCTAAGATCTCTACCTACACAGCCTTTTTGTAGTCATATAGGATTGCTAATGTACATCTGATATCTGCTTTAATTTTTAGCTTTTATTGTTTGTATGGTACTTTCTCTTTATTTGAGCGATAAGATTGGAAATTACCTTTGCAGTTTTAAGTTGTGTTGATTTTGAACTAAATATCTAAGTGAAGACCGTCACCTACCGTCCGTCCGTCGAAGATAGCTTATTGGAAAACACTCCATCTGACATGAATTAACAATTGTTCCATGCAAAGTATTCATATTTACAAAAAAGTAGGCACATGATTATTGTTTTTTTCTGATCGTTGATAAAGTTTTGTATGAAACTGGACGTTATTAGTAATTTTAAACTCTAGTGCGTATTGATAAACATGTTATTTTAACAATGAAATTCAAAGTCAAAATAGGGGCTAATCTTCAGCAGCTATGCGGCTAATTCAAATTTTAAACATTTCATAATCAAAATGAACCACTGACCTCTATAGTTATACTATAGTTATTAAATGTCAGAGAAAGGAACCCCTTAATTTGGCAGATGTTAGCGGGCTGAATGACAAATTATTCAAAATTTTGAACATATACACAACATATAACCAGAATGTTTAAAAATCTTCAATTAAGAGTTTTTTTACAGTGATTATCTATGAAAGCCAAAAACTCTACAGTAGGAATTCAAGTATAAGTGGTCCTCATTACGTAACAGTTGCATAAATAGCTACAAAACTATTTAGGTTTTGTAGTTGGTAAAGTCTTGTGGCCGCCATGTCGATTGTGTAAAGCTTGCTGTACGTTACTTATTATTGCTGCTCCTTGAAAGAATTTACCCTGAAATTTAAACAGAATTATTTTATTGCTGCTTTTCACAACTGACCGATTAGACTAAACGTGTGTGCAGTGTTTAATTTCGGTTAACTAACTGCCTAATTGTATTACATTTTACTAATTTCGATGCCTAATTGAGCTAATGCTTCATTTACGTGGTGTCTAATCGACATTTTATACTGTCGCGGAACCTATACCTTAAGTGTTGTAACAGCGAAGCTCGCCAGGATTTGAGCCCTAGGGTTACTATAGATGCCAAAACCCAACATTTTTAAAATCTCTCCAAAGCCTCTCTTGAGAGAGCCGACCCAAAAGACCCCGAAGAAGTGAAGATCAGAACCTCACAAGATCGAGAAGGTCATCGGAAGAGTGTGGTGGACAACATTAAGGTCACCTCCGGATATTAATTTTATCAGTACACCAGTTTATGCGTGTCTATAAAAAAAACCTCTAGGTACACACATTTAAATATCTCCAACTAAAAGTGTGGTTATCACAAAGTTGGGAACTTGAATAAGCAAACTTCTGACCGCATCATAAGATAATAGCTCTGGTTATGAAAACTATTTCGTGCCAGGGACAGAGTTATTAAACTTTCTAAAATAGATGTGTCAGAGTTATTAAACTTTCTAAGTCAGATTCTGAATCAGATGTCCTGAACGTGCGCCGACCGCACACCGACGCCCCGTCAGAAATGAAGACCTGTATGTACCCTCTACTCTGATCATCAGAATGAAGTCACATATCAACACTTAGTTTCATTAAATGTAATAAATGACGATGTAGATGCTAATCTCATGAATGCCTCGTGTGCCTGTTTTACACCGGCAACTACGCCCCTGAAACCGTAACGTAGGCTGTCGCCATGCGTATTACTGAATGCTTGGCGGCAGTTCTTCCGCGGATGAGCTCTGTAACAAACCGCTCGACTACAACTGAAAACTTAGGATATAAACAAACGAAACTTAACTTCAATGGATGTAACTTATCGGTTTTTCCTTACGTGATGATATACACAAGTTAATTCTTACGGTACCGTAATTCCCGTTAAAGAGTTTTGTGCCTAAAGGTCACGTTACTGTTAAGGTATAGGTTTCATTTGATAAGGACGACCTAACGTCGCGATTTGAAAGCTCCATTAAAATTTGGCAAACTTACATAATTTAGGGGCGCAAGGAGTTATTTTCCTAAATTATGTCTATCTACTTGACACACAGCTCATACTTGGCAGTACTTATTGGGCACTTTCCAAATCAAACAGTCATCAATCACTTCTTAGGGTTTCGTAGATAAATGGCAAAAACCCGTAACGTAACCCGTGGTGTTTTTATGGATCACTAATAATAGAAAAACTAAATTATTTGTAACTGAGGGCAGTGGCCAGCATGGAGGGTATGTACAGGGTATGTTTATGATACAAAATGAAGAAAATCTTCAATACGAGTTATAAATACTTAATGGTCGGCTTTTTATAACTCTTACAAAGCCTGTCCTTAGGTTTATTATAACTTGTACTTGGAGATTTTCTTAATTTTACATAATCTGCATACCCTGTGCATACCCTCTATGCACGCCACTGACTGAGGGATAAAAAACTCTGTAATAATTAGCGTGCTAGGTAATATAGGACTGAGAACATTATGAAGAAGGTTAATGAGATATGCCGTAAAAAGCTTATAACTTTTCAATTATTAGACGCTGAAATTTTGCTTGTTCACAACAAGTCAATAAAAACTTAAAGTATTAACAAGAAGTAAGTCTTCAAGTTTAAATGAGACATTTTTGTAGACCAAAAAAAAATACGCAATCAATTTTCATGTACATGTTAGTAATCGATATATTGCATATTTCCAAGGTACGGTACTCTCAATGCGCAAGTTTTATTCGCATCTGCCGGTTTTTTTAAAGCAACTAGACAAAGTCTACTTTTTCGCGAGACGACGTAAAAAATGCTGCCAAAACATTAATTATGAGATGAGATGAGAATACCCACCAAGCCGTCCTTAACTTTTTGGGTCCAAGGTTTTAAAGTCGTTGTAGTCCCTGACACTTGTGCAGCATCACTCCTCATGGCTTCAGCGCAAAGCATAGCCAAAACAAACACGAATAAAACCTTCATTATGCGGTCGTCTCTACCAAGTGTTATTGTAAAATTAAATAGTTTGCAAACTATATGCGTCTTTTATACAACGTAGTCTCAGGGAAAACACGCTTTGTCGTAAGTCTCTCGTAGATTTCTACGTAAGGAAAGTACAGAATACAAAACCTGCTGCGAAAAAAACCTGTGCGATTATTCATGCACAAAGCAAAGCGACGTACCAAATTGATTTATATTGTGTGTGTGTGGAATACAAATAAATTGAGGTTCAAACCAATTGCTTGGAACAGTACCGTTTTGGAAATAAATCATAATATAATTGAAACTCGTTAAACTCTTCCTATGTATACTGTATATTAATTAAGCGGGGCAAACTTTTTGTCTCTACTCCGGGAGTAAATTTGGGGACTTTAATTAAAAGAACGACACAAAAGCGTATTTATTGTCAAACGCAGTCCTGAAACTCCAAATTAATGTTAGCCTATATTTTATAACGTAAAGAAAAATATAGTGGAAATACATTTAACATATTAAAATGTTCGAAATGTAGTTTAGTTATAAAAATACCCTTCCGGAAACGCTAATTTCCTTCCTAGTATGGTAAAATCAATTGAGAATCTCCCCGAACGTGAGCCCGACGCCCTTAACAGTTCTAATTACAGACGTTATTACAGACATATGAGGCTTAAAACCTGCGCCTCAAGTGAAAACATCAGTTAACGAGCTAGCAACAACCGCTAGCGCGAGAGATTTGTTCGGAGGTTGTATCGATATTAGCCTATTAGGCATATAGAAGTATCTATTATTAAGACAAGATAATGAAAATCTCAACATGTTTTTCTAGCTTTTCCCCGCGACTTTGTCTGCGTCCCACTTCTGATAAGTTTTCTTCACTATATTGAGTATTGGCCACCACGTCACGTTTTTTTCAACTTTTCTGATTTATTATTAGCTTAAATATAGATAACCATTCATATATGATTTAAAATTAACATATATTAAGTAATATGTAGACACATAAATTCATATTAGAGTCATCTTCAACATTTACTTTTTACTTCTTAGTATAGGCCTCCTCTCCTGGACTCATTACGAAACTCCAATGCAGATTGATGAGCTGGTTGATCGCATATCAAAGTTATAAGTAATATTGTTGTAATAACATAAACATGGATATAGTGTATTGGTACGTTTAACTCATGTGTATTGTTTAATTATATTTTATAAGTTAAGAAAACTTACATCTAAACTTACATCTAATAGAAAATTAGTAGAGTATAGCCAACTAAAAGTATTCACAAGTAGAATTTAAATAAAAAGAAAAAAATATAAAAGACTATTAAAAAGGATTTTGGACTGATATTTAAGAAATAATAAATCGAGTATTGCGTGGCACAAGATAGGGATATAGCAATCACAATTTTGTATTTTGGATTTATTATTTTTTGCAATAAAGATTTTAAAGTATCAAAGTCAAAGTCAAAAATATCTTTATCCAAGTAGGCCCATAGATGGCACTTTTGATGCGTACATTACATGAGAAATGTGTCCAGACACGGTATTGACATGATGGCGATAACCATATTCGTGAACTGAAAACTAAAGCTACGAGGATACCAAACGCGTCTTGGTCTAAAAAAAAGCCCACGCAAACTTAGCCGGCAGTTCTTTTTAGTTAACACCATCTCACATTGTCGTTTGAAATTAGAAGAGCCACTGGGTTAGAGCAATAATTCACACCCAAGCTTTTTTATCGATCACGTAGTCCTTTATACTAAAATATGACTATTCTATAAGCTTACGTTTAATTCAAGCTTTGAACGCTCATCACATCTTGGAGATGTCTCTTAAACATCTCTAAGATGTCTATGGGTTCGTTTAATGGCAATTGCATACAATTTGAAAATTTTATGCGAATTATGAATTTTATGTAACCTTGTATTTTGCGCTGCAAGTTTATTCTTAGTTGTATTGTTCAAATTGTTGCAGTCACATTTTTTGCTTAAATCCATCTATCTATCTGGTTTCTACAAAGGGAAAATTTCGCCTTTGAATTAATGCACGAGCGGACTTAATATAATCTGCAGTGTCGATGTAATGCAATGTACCTATTGTTGTACATATTGAATGTTTTATGGAACGTCGAGATGCAGCCAACTGCGAACAAGGTTCTTTAATGTATGAATGCAGTCGAGTCTATTCTTATAAAATATACATAAATGGTGAGTATTTCACTAGCAACCAGGGTGATAATGGCACGAATTATGTTTTTCATAAATATTTAATACCTTATGTACCGAGTTATGTATATAATCGAAATTTCAACGGCTCTAAAGATTTTTATGAGAATTAGTATGCAGGGGGTTTCGGAAGCGATAAATCGGATTTAATTTTTTAGAAAACCTTGTTTTATCCGTGTTTTCAGGCAATGAAAGACTGCTACTGCTACTGCATTAGTGTCCGAAGATAAATTTCGTCACCGTCTACAAGGTTATTTTAGCCCATGTGGGAAATAGAGAGGTCTCGAATCCAGATAATTATTTTGTCTCCTTTGTTTCGGTATTTTCTTTTTGATTTATTTATTTACTTATTATTAATGTACCATAAATTGTGATTGAACATAAGATACACGAAGTGTTAAAAGGAAAGCTTTTCTCTATAACAGATCTCTTCCAGCTCGACCAGGATGTGACTCACATCCTGAGTCAGATGATTTTATTGTAGTATCGGTCAAATAAAGGTACAATATAATAAATGGTAACTACTAAAAGTATGCAATATATCTATATATTAACAAGATTCTACATACTAATACAGAATACAATTTGAAGATATTATATTATATACAAAATACATAAAAACAATTTACTTCTAATAAAATAATCTTCAATAGACTTCACTAATGTGCAGCATCAGATCTATCTTTATGATAAGTTTAGTATAGATATTTGTACAACAGACTTGGCAACATTTTCTAGTGTTGAAACACTCACAGGGTCTAACACTATACAGCATTACTAGACGAATTAAGGCGCAGAGTGTTAAGTTACTGATTTTAATCTATGTCTTTGATAAAAAGATATATTTTATGTCTGACCATATTTCTGTCTCAGTTAATGGTTATCCACTTCCACGATTAATTAAGGTTTTTTCGATATAAAAACAAAGTTCCACACAGTTTTGAGTATGTTTTTCTTTGTTTTTTTATATATAAAATAAAAAATACTATTAATTACTGAGCATTTTGTTTTATTTTAATATTTTTCATTAATTACATATTAAATACTTAAAAACTTTAATTAAAATAATATTTAATCGAATGAAATGAACATTCCAGTTTGAAACCTTATAGTAGTAGAGGTCAGTGAGTTTGAAACCTCCGATTTTGAGGCTGAAATCCAGCTCCAAATTCCGTAATTTTCCGACAAGTAGACAACCTGTACTATTTATACAAAAGAAAACGCCTGTATTGTTATTCGCTTTATGGCGAAGGCAGGTTGCCACTGAGTTAAGAAAATATCCGAAAAGTTACTAAACTTGATTGAGGAAGCAGACTCATATCATATCAACATTTTACTATTTTACGTAAGTAAAACGGATATTTGAGTTTTTGAAATAAAAAGATAGAACACTTAGATCTAAATAAGGTAGGTATGTACCTAAATTTATTTTACAATAAATTAAATAGTAACTTAATAGTGCTATTACAACTAGCCCGATTTCAGTTCGATCAGGAAGCAGAGCTCATTTTACGCTTTAAGCCTTGTTGAACATTAGACCGTATGAAAACTCCGTTTTCTAAGCGAACGGCGAGATCAGCCGTTCAATGGATCAATCTTGATCTGATGAATGGATCAAGGTCAATGGACTTCGGATGTGTGAACATTTTTGGACAATGTTATTTAAGAGTACTGGAGTTAAGTATGTGCGTTTTAATTTAAGCAATAAAATATTTGCTTTACGGTAAAGAAAAAACACCAACAACAGAGTTCTCCTTTAAGTTCTCAAGGGCGTCTGAATTCTACCAATCTGCACTTGGCCAGCGTCTGGACTGCGGCGTAAGCCCTTCTTGTACTGAGAGAAGACCCGTGCCCTGTAGTGTGCCGTTAATAGGCTGTCTTCTTAAAATCTTATTGATCGAGGATTGATCATTTGGCCTCTAAACAAACATCTAATCGACGCAACACCAACTCGACTCAGATTAAGACATTGAATTGTAAGCTCTATGTGATGAGATATTAAGTGTTGTTTGAAGTGGAGAAAAAGTGGTCCATTCGTCTCACTTCGACTATTGATAAGTTTACTCGATGTCCCATAACACAAAGATTATATTCATTAATTTGAGTTCAGGTCATAAGATCTGGAAATCCAAGTACAGACATTCTGCTCCCCGTATACGGGCTTTAACTGACATTGTAATATCACTATAATGAAAGCGTCATAATAACGCACTAGTGTTTTCTTTTTCTGTGGAACATGCTTGCAATATCGTGAGCTGTATTCGCGAAGTTCAAAGCTCGTAATCCGCGACCCTGGAAACAATAAATTACCAGCATTAGCAATACGTACGATACCAATAGTAATCTAAACTAATGATATAATTGTCATGATCGTCAAGTCAATAACATCAATGTCGAGTTCTACTATTAGTAGAGTAACTACTATTTCGTGTAAATTAGGCTTTTTCACCACCTTCTGATAAATGTTGAATAACTTATTACGCTTCGTTAAAATAAGGTGCGATTAACAAAATTTCCAAAACTCATTTTTAAACCACTTTAAAATTCTAAAATTAAAACAAGAATTTTTAACAATTCTTCTGTAGTTCCTTAAATAAGCGCGTTAAAAATTACAGATAAAGGTACGTTTCACATAAAATATTTAAAATTTATTTGAAGTTAACTTTTATACAACTAAATGTTTTTATTAATTAATTCATTTAGTACTTACAACAGCTCGAGCGCCAGTCTTGATAGCTTTCACAGGTATCTTCGGTCGTGCCTCGCTTGCACCTATGAACATCGATAACACGCCCAAAAGTAATATAAATAGAGATGATAACTTCATTTTAACAAATAATCACAACACTCAACTTGTTAGTTCGAGATGCTATTTCAAGTACGTGCAAATTAGCATAATGGCTTTTTATATTACTCGTGGGTCTGATAAGAAAGATTCTTTGAATATGCAAGCGGGGAATCTACCGTGCCCCAAGAGTCTGTTGACTTACTGAATAATCGTGATTCGTGGTCAATGAGTAATGACGCACTCAGTTATTAATAATAATTAAACTGGACGATATTTACATTATAACTATCGTATAGTAAGTAATCACTATTTTTGTTTACATTATGTATTTACCTTTTATATAGATCGATTTTCCATATTATAAAATCAATATTCATTGCAAAAGTTTGTTTGTTTATTGTGCCGTCTTGTGACGACAGATCAATATACCAGAAACTTAAAAACAATTCCGTCATACAATATTTATGCGTAACTTTAACTATAAACGTGATGAACATGAATGTTTTTTAATGTCTGTGTTTTACTGTACCTATGTTATAAGTATTTATTTATATTATTCATAAAAATATGCATTGGTCTTTTTAGTATCCATAACACAAGATACGCTTACTTTAGGGCTAGATAGCGATGTGTGTATTGTCGTTTATTTATTAGATATTATTTATTATTCATTTGTATCACAAATGATAGTTGCATCCGTATGGGGAAATCCCTTAGTCAAAACTATTGCGACTTGGATGAAAAAAGAAGTGTCATCTAGTACCGGACAAACGTAATTTCAAATCCATTTTAAAATATCCCGAAAATATCACATGCGTAGGCGTCTGAACACGCAGGAATGTCGGTGCACGCTTTTTGAGCCCACCCATTTCTTTGGACTCCGCATAAATTCATAGTGAGAATGCTTCTCAGCAGTACCATGAAGTATTGTTGAGGTCAGTGAAACTTGTCGCATGAGTCGCACTGGTTTACTGTCAATTATTTACTTTTAAATGCAAAAAAAATAAGTGTGTGGAATTTATTTTACTAAATGTAAAGAAAGTTGATAAAAATATAATAATAAATGAAGAATCAGTATAAATGGAAGATTCCGCAGTTTTTCTGGGCATGACCTTAGATTGTAAGCTTCAGTGGGGTACCCATAAAGATAGCTAGTGTATCTAAACTATGCTCGGCAGCCTACGCCGTCAGGAAAATTAGACAGATCACTGACGTAGAAACAGCAAGACTTGTTTACTTTGCGTACTTTCATAGTGTGATGTCTTACGGGATCTTATTATGGGGTAAAGCTGCTGATATTGAAACTATATTCATATTGCAGAAAAGAGCTTATAAACTTAAATCACGTGAATCCCTCCGTAAAAATTTAGAGAAATACGCATATTTTCTGTAGCCTCATAATATATTTATAACAATATAGTATTTGTAAGACAACATATTAGTCGATATAAACAAAAAGTGGATATAAGCCATCGACTTACAAGAAATGGTCATAAGGAGCACCTACATATCGTCTGCAAAAGGTACAGAAGTCATTTGTGGGATTGAGTATACGCTTTTATAATAAGATCCCTAAGGCAATTTTGGACCTATCCTGCATAAGTTTAAAGAATGTGCTAAAACACATTTATTACAGCGAGGTTACTATACAATTGATGAATTTCTTAATGACAAGGTTGCTTAGAAGCATGCGGCTCCGCTTTCATCTCATACAAGATAGTAAAATTGAAATAGTTGATATTGGAAAAGAGCAACTGCTGAGTTTCTTGCCGGCTTCTTCTCGGTAGAATCTGCTTTCCGAACCGGTGGTAGAGTCACTACACACAGCAGACTTGACGATTCAAAACTGCTTATATTAAGCCTACTTGGAATAAATGAATTTTGAATTTTGAGGCTATGAGGGATCTTTTTAAATTTAGTCAAGTGCAACATTAAAACTTCTTTCCCATCGGCAGCAGACAACTATTCAAATAGAAATAATCTTTCGTGTGGTTCACTAAAACTAGTTCTGGTGAGTAAATCCGCCGATCTTTGTTGGTGATATCGATCATTTCGCGGATCAAAGCCTTTATTTTATCATGTAAGGAAATTTTTTGGATATTGAACTTATTGAAGCTTATCTCTAACTTAGTTCAATTGACAAAATTTTAAATATCGTAGTTCGTAAACACTTTAAGTCCCATTTTCGTTTGTTATGTTCTCCTTTATTTCGTCCTCTGTCCGTTCTTTTGTATCCTGTAATAACCTAAAAAAATTACTGTTATAAATATTACAATTTACGAGAAAAATAAATTTTTCACTGTCCGGTTCTTAGGGACTACTTGTGTCCGGCGCTAGGAAACACGATAGTGCGCAAATTTCCTGATATAAACCTAATCAGTTTTGAAAATCACATAAAAGTTCCATAGTCTACGAATAATAATGTAACCCACATTTACTAATTAATACCAAAAAGATAAATATAAACAAAATATGAACACAAAAATATACCTGTAACACTTACCTTGATATTTTGTGACGCAGTGTTCTGCAGCCAATAACAGATATCGACCTCTCGCGATGTTGCCTAGAGCTCCACTGACAAACTATGTTGTGTGACCCTATACCGATACACCGTCTTCGTCCCTTTTACCTACGTTTGAATTTTTCACGTTTTAACATGTCGAGATAACAGCAATGTCCGGCGGTAGGTGCCGTCCGTCGTTACGGGAGTTCCCCTACCTACATTTTTACGTACCTACAATTTGCGTCATATATTTCTCAACAGGTCTCATCCAGGTCTAGAAACTACTCGTTTATTATGTCGATTACTCAACGTAGTTAGGTTCCTTTGACCTGATGATGCGCAAATTATAGAGGTCAGTAACAGCGCTACATTCCACACAAATTCCGTTGCCAAATCCAATTTGTGTCTCTGACTAATTAATTGATATCTTTATGTAGTTTCACCCGGCTTAGCCTAAATACTTGATAATAACAGTATTTATGTACTGTAGTATGTATAATAAAATTATAAAGGGTTTTCTGAGTTTAAAAAAAAAAATTAAATCAATACTTTAAGTACACTAGATGCATGATCGACCACTGAAACATAATAATGAATAAAATAAATAAATATACTACGACAATACACACACCGCCATCTAGCCCCAAAGTAAGCGTAGCTTGTGTTATGGGTGCTAAGATGTGATGAATATTTTTTCAATGAATAATATACATAAATACTGATAAATTCATATAAACACCCAGACACTGAAAAACATTTTCCAGTTGTGGGAGTGGAACCCACGGCCTTTGACTCAGAAAGCAGGGTCGCTGCCTACTGCGCCAATCGGCCGTCAAATATAGTTGCAATAGCAGACTTGGATCCTCTTCCCTTATCACCAACATGGGAAAACGATCACTTCGGTTTTTTTTTATTCCTCTACAATATAGTACTTATCTACAATCTCACCTGGTGTTAAGTGATGCAGTTTTAGATGGTAAGGGGCTAACCTGTTAGGAGTACGGCAGTTATGTTACACCCATATCCCTAATAGGTTTTTCGTACCGGAACGCTAAATCGCTTAGCGGCACGTCTTAGTTGGAAGTATGGTAACCACGGCGGAAGCCTCCCAGACCAGAGAAAATTAAGAGATTATAAATGAAATAATTTCACCTGCCGGGAATCGAGTACGGAACCACAGCGCTTACCACTGCGTCACGGAGTTTGTCAAAAAACACAAGGATTTCAATTATTAAGAAAAATACACCTTATCACTCTTCTAGAAGCCAATACGTCCTCTACGGAAGACTTGTCACTACGGCAAAATTAAGTAATAACGTCCTACCGTCCGTTCCAAGACGTATAATTTGTGGAGCCGCATTTTGCAAGAGAATGTTAATAATATTACACCTGTATGCGAAGCCAGTGTTATTAGTCTTCCACATGCGATATTAAGGCAAAAGTAGACTATTCCCCAGCTCTTTCCCCAGTCATAGCGATGAGATATTACTTTCAAACCTAAAGAGACGGATAGGAAAAAAATATATATCTTCATTTCAAAGCATCTTTTTGAATATTAAAATGGCAGTTATATAAAATTATTAATAACGGTATAGCAACAGAAAATTGTATAAAGTAGAAATGAAAAGATGAAAATCATGCTAATATGATCAAAGAAAGAGCTATGCAGCTCTGGAGTTGATCGTACATTGGTGCTAGTAAAAATGAGTAGCTACACAAACCTTTATAGAACTCGAAATAGTTTAAGAATTTAATAATTTAAAACTACGTTATATTATAAGAAAGCCGAAGCCGGTCAACAAACTGTTCTTCAGTTTTACGGAATGTTTGTAATTTATGTTACTGTAGTAATTGTTACTGAAAAAAAAGAAAAACTCCAATGACAGGCAAACTTTTTCGATTCTTATCATACTCCGCGCACTAATAGACGTAAACTTCCAACTCGAGTCTATTGAATCTACATATGTAGATCTCTTTTAGACAATCTTATGAGTGTCTTGATAACATGATGAATTATATGTATAAAGAATAATATTTAAAATTATTTGATATAAAAAATGCGATATTGTGGTATACCTATAGTAGAAAGGTATACTCCATACTATTACTACATACCGGCTGATCCTACACCGTGGTCTATTTTTAGATCGAATAGAGAACATTATTAAGTTTGCACATAGTATTACGTATTATGAGTTAGTCTCTTTATGATATCAGTCGAAGCGGTGATAGTCCAGTGGGTAGGACTTCCACTTAACTTTCGGGGGGGCGAGTTCGAATCCCACCACACACCTCTAACTTTTCTAAGTTATGTACGTTTTAAGCAATCAAAATACCACTTGCTTCAACGGTGAAGGAAAACAACGTAATGAAACTCTCATACCTGAGAGATCTCCCTCCCTAATGATCTCAAAGGTGTGTGAAGTCCGCCAATCCGCATTGGGCTAGCGTGGTGGACTACGGCCTTAGCCCTGTCTCACTATGAAAGGAAACCTGTGCCCTGTAGTGGGCCGGTATGAGGTTGATATGATGATGATGATGATAATGATGATATTGAATAGAAGCAGGCGCTACTTTACGGAAATCCATGATATATTATGAAAATTAAGCTTAATTTGCTATACTCCGCGAAAAGCAGGAAAATATGTGTTGTGTAATAATTTCTTCAATCCTTATACTCCACACCAAACAGATCTTCAGCAATGTACCCTGTACGTTTCGCTCCGAAACCTTCAACAATCAACATCTCCTGAGTTGTGAGCGACTATACAATGAATAATTGTCAATTATTCATTGTAAAGTCAACATTTCCTGAGGATGCTCCGGTTTCGGAGAGAAACTTGCATAGAGGGTTTGCTGAAGATGATGATAATATTAATCTAGATGCTAGCGATAAAAACTGGGCTCGACGGTAAAAGGAATATACGGTAAACAATGAAAAGAAAAAATATATAATATTTAAAACGTAACGTTTCCAGTAAGGTTAGCGAGTACAGATAAAGTGAGGTTTAGAAATAACTATATGAAACTATCAAAACTTGTAAAAGAGTAGATTTTCTATCACCCTCCTTTTGGTTTTTTGTTTTTGAGTTTGTTGTAAATTTTGTGAGCTGTCCCAACCGCGGTTGCTACTCCAAATCCTTTTTTCTGAAACACATATAAACTAATGTCAGGAGATGAAACATTTAATTCAATTTATATATATATTGGTACCGTAATCTCGTAATCCTCCTTTTTTGAACCTCCTTACAAAAGACCTATATCCAGCGGTGGACGTTAATCGGTTGAAGTGATGACGAAGACAGTAATCGGTAGATGAAATCTAATTAAGTAGGTACTTACAGCAATTTTGCCTACTTTCTTGATAGTTTTGATGCTAACTTTTGGGTCCGCTTGACTTTGAACGGCAAACAGCGCAATCACGGCCATGACGAGTATAAAAATGGCCGACAATTTCATTTTTTAATTTTGTTTCTTTCAGAATAAATTCGATCGGGTTAATCGCTCGTATTACAGGCTCGCAGCCAAACAGTGAGATATTATATATGCCGTACAACTGACCTGAATAGCTTAAATTTACATTAGTATTTTTACGTTAACTCCAAATTGCTTTAGGATAACCTGAGTAATAAAAATTTAATTAATAAACGATCAGAATAATAATGATTTTGTTTATCGATAACGAGAAGAAGATTTACAGGTATTAATTATTACTAACTAGTCGGTAAATAACCTACTTAAGGCAATTTATAATTAAATGTACAATCCACATATTGATGTATTGCACGCCTCACAAGCGAAGCGTTGACGTGGGTATTACTGTCAGTTTACGCACACCGAGTGATTCTCCAACTTAAAATGTCACTTTTTTTTATTCTTTATTGTTTTTATAAGGCAAATTTTGAGAAAAAACACGATTTTTAACACTCATGATATTTTCAAATCTCTTTTTATTATTTAAACTAATTAAAAAATTGTTTCAAAAAGTTCGTCGTTTGGACGTCCGTGTGTCTGTATGTGCGGATCCCTTATCTTGTGGTCACGATAACGAGCGAAATACTACACCTATCGAGTTGGTTTTGTTTTATAGGTTTCAGTATTTTAAGAAATAGAATTACTTGTCACGGTATAATTAGATGTCGTTTAGTTATTATTTACAAATAATGTCAATTTTATTGTAATGAATTATATTACGAGGCGTGCACTTTTGGATTTTCCAACTATTTTTTAGAATTTAAACACGATGTCTAAGAACGCTTTGCCTAATACAGTCAGATTCAAATATATGTCTCGTTCCCACACTTTTTATTCACCACCTATCACTGCCTTCAATGGTTCTACCGCCTAACAAGTTTCAGTAGAAAAACAGGCTGGCTTTACTATTGATTCAGATATTAATATATTTCCACTTCCAGATTATGTCGAGCCATGCTACAGCCATGTACCGACAAAAACAAATTTTATATTGATAATACTGTCACCGACAAATGTACAACTAAATGAAAATTATACACATTAACATGTTAATTTATTAATAAATGGAGAATCATTAAAAATGGAAGATTCCACAGTTTTTCTGGACATGACCTTACTTTGTAAGCTTCAGTGGGGTACCCATATAGATACACTAGTAGGTAAACTAAGCTCGGCTGCCTACGCCGTCAGGAAAATTAGACAGATTACTGACGTAGAAACAGCAAGAGTTGTTTACTTTGCGTACTTTCATAGTGTGATGTCTTACGGGATCTTATTATGCAGCAAAACTGCAGATATTGAAACTATATTCATATTGCAGAAAAGAGCTGTACGGTCAATATATAAACATAAATCACGTGAACCCCTCCGTGAAAAATTTAAAGAAATAGGTATACTTACGGTAGCCTCACAATATAACTTTTTATAACAATATACTATTTGTAAGACAACATATTAGTCTTTATAAACAAAAAGTGGATGTAAACAGACGACTTACGAGAAATGGTCATAAATTAGTGACATCTGCATATCGTCTGCGAAAGGTGCAGAAGTCGTTTGTGCAGAACTCAAGTTCATGATTCCTAAGGTAATTTTGGACCTACCAATGCATAAGTTTAAAGAATGTGTTAAAACACATTTATTACAGCGAGGTTATTATACAATTGATGAATTTCTTAATGACAAGGTTGCTTGGAAGCATCCGGCTCCGCTTTCATCTCTCACAAGATAGAAAATTCAATTATAAAATGTAAAATGTAAATTGTTGGTATTGGAAAAGAGCAACTGCTGAGTTTCTTGCCGGCTTCTTCTCGGTAGAATCTGCCTTCCGAACCGGTGGTAGAGGCACTACACACAGACCGACTTGACGATTCAAAAGTGCTTATATTGACACTAAGGCCTACTTGAAATAAATGAATTTTGAATTTTAAATTGAAATTTAACTTATTATGCTTTAAATATTAATATAAATTTCACTGAAAGGACGATTGACTAATGGTACTGACGAAAATAAAACCAGTGTAAAAGGAAGTATCCAGTTAGAATCGAAAAAAATAATACAATATAGTTAATAGTAGTAAGAACTGATTCATTTTTATTATAAAGAATAATTCGGCACTTAATAAGCATAACAAAAATTACATTTGTATATCACAGAATGGAATCAATTGATTTAATTATAGTTATCAGCGTCTCTCCTCTCTCTCTCTCCTAACTCTCAGTTGTGTCTGTTCCGGACGTGAGAGTAAATTTCATGAGCTGTTCCCGCAGCTCCGGCTACTCCAAAGCCCTTTCTCTGAAAAAAAATATAAAAAATTGAAAAATATATAAATTTGTAGCAGATACAAAATTGTAAAAATTGTGTACCTAGATAAATTTTCAATGTTTTCTTCTTATTATGTAATATTTTATATGAGACTTCTACTGCATTTAGTTGAGACCACATTTTTTCAGTTGAATATATAACTCAATCATCGTCAACAACAAAAAAATATTTAAAATAAGAAGCTACAAAATGTACCGCTTTTCAAGAGTCATCATCATCATCGGCAGCTTATTAACGTGCCATTGCTGGGTACAGGCCTTGTCTCTCATTACAAGAGAGACGATTTTTAGAGCATATACCCACCACGCTGCTCCAACACGGGTTGGTGGACTTTTAAAGATTGTTTTGTGTGAATATATGTAGATAATGTTATTATAACTAGATAATAAACTAGTAGGTGGGAATTTCACTTCGTGTAATAGGCTTAAAGGGGGGTTACGTTAAGACCGCGTTCTTAACATAAGTTACATTAGTGCAAGTATTTATGTCTGAAAAACAATAGTGTCACTATGACTGTTCTGTAAGTATTACTGTACATCAACATAAATAGCCTAAGTATAATTACTACTCTGCTGCTGTTTACTCGTTGAGCAATGTCGGTAACTCCGTAGAAGAACCAGAGTTACCGACATAGCTCAACGAGTCGCGAAGCTGAAGTGGCAATCGGCGGGCACATAGTTCGGAGGAGGGATGGACGTTGGGGTCCCAAGGTGCTGGAATGGCAGACCCGCACTGGTAAACGTAGTGTTGGTCGACCCACGACGAGGTGGACGGACGACATTATATGCGTCGCAGGTAGCCGCTGGATTCAAGCGGCACAAAACCAAGGAATTTAGAACTCGCTACAAAAGACCTATGTCCAGCAGAGGACGTCTATCGGTTGATATTATGAATGACTGCTGGACTAAAATGACTTTCTGATGAGGGGTTGTCCATTCACCATTCATTCAGTCACCACGCTGGGCAGACGGGTTGGTGATCGCAGTAGATTGAAGCAGTAGCACAGGACGCTGCTGCTATTCTGCTGCCCTGAGTCTTAGAAGAGGAGGAGTGGTGACAACTGTACAAATATATACATACAGCCCGTCAACCCGTATTGGAGCAGCGAGGTCGAGGCGTTAAAACCGTATCAAACATGAAAAATGAAAATGCAAAATGAAAAATGAAGATGATCACGATGACACATTGCTGTACATATAAACTTTTTTTTTTTAATATACTATGACAATACACACATCGCTATCTAGCCCCAAAGTAAGCGTAGCTTGTGTTATGGGTACTAAGATGACTGATGAATATTTTTATGAATAATATAGGTACATAAAATACTTAGAATATACATATAAACACCTGGACACCGAAAAACATTCATGCTCATCACACAAACATTTTCCAGTAGTGGGAGTCGATCCCACGGCCTTGCACTCAGAAAGCAGGGTCGCTGCAAACTGCGCCAATCGGCCGTCAAAATTAAAAAAGCAAAGAAAAACTTACAATAATTTTGCCGCCCTTCTTAATAGCGTTTACGTTAACTTTAGGGGCAGCTTCGCTGTGACCGACGAATAGCGCCAGAACGGCCATAATGAAAACGAACAGAGCTGATAGTTTCATTTTGTTTTTGTTTTCTTTTTTCCAAAAGTGTAGACCGGCACTGTATGCTGGCTTTCAAGTCAATGATAAATCCACCATATTGCACGGCTATTTAAATATCTTTGTATTTTCCTCACCGTACGTTAATGCTCTATAACTAACGACTGTGGGGTTCTCCCATTGAATGCTAATGTGTAAGAGATTGTAGATTCGTAAATGTAGTTAGTATTCGTGATATAAAGTGATATATAAGGATTGTATAATATAAGCATATGCGAAGTGACATATATAAAGTACAACTATTACTATATATGAGGAATAACGTTTTTCGAAATAACCTTAGAAATAAATAAATAAACTTCAATACATACATCGCTATCTAGCCCAAAGGTAAGCGTAGCTTTTGTTATGGGTACTAAGATGACTGATGAATATTTTTATAAATAATATACGAGTACATAAATACTTAGAATTTACATAGGAATAAATAGGGCATAGTAGTAGTTTTAAAGAGTTGTCCGGGAAAGTACTACCGACAAGCTATTTCTGCCACCAAGCATCTCTGAAAGGCTTGGTTGCAAAGGCATCCGCAGCCTATTAATAGGCCTCTCCCATAGGAGAGATGTTTAGAGATAGTCCCAGCATATGCTCCAATGCGGGTTTATTTATTTATTTAATTTATTAAAAAAATTAAAAGCAAAAGGCGAACTTATCACTAAAAGTGATCTCTGCCAGGTAACCTTAACGATAGTACACAAAAATACATGAGAGACGGAAAATCGCAATAACAATAAACAATACATAAATTTACACACTAAATTACATACTACTAATAACTAATATAATAAATGATTAAATGAGATGAATAAAATAAGATATCTATATAACGGGCGGGTTGTTGGACTTTAACAACTTTTATCCCAAGTTAGTGATAATAACCGAGACCAACGGCTTCACCTGATCTCCGAGGTTCGGAGGGTCGACAACACGAACTTCCTTACTCCGGAATAGTCAGCATCATCATCATCATATCAACACATTATAGACCCACCACAGGGTATCCTCCATCAATGAGAAGTGGTTAAGGCCGTAGTCCACCACGCTGGCCCAATGCGGATTGGTGGACTTCACACCTGTGAGAACATTATGGATAACTCACAGGTATGCAGGTTTCCTCACGATGTTTTCCTGCACCGTTCAAGCAAGTGATATTTGTGTAAAGTGAAAGCACATAACTTAGAACAGCTAGAGGTGCGTGCTGGGATTCGAACTCGCCCCCCCGAAGGAGAATTCCAAGTCTTACCCACTGGGCTATCCATGCTAACCACTGGATCAACGAGGCAGTCAACAATAACGCTAATTGACGATATTTAACGATGTTTAGACCGAGAATGAAATCAGTTGAGTCGAACGAGCGTAGTGAAATTATTATTAAACTATGTTTGCCTCATGGGATTTTATGAAAGGGAGATGGGTAACATAAGCCCGTGCAATCATTTCATAACGCTAGTGGAACTATAATACGGGCTTTCACAACCCTGCGACGTATTCATATTCCTGTACCAGCTTTAAAAGGAGAAGCTCTACATATTGTTACAGGCTAGGCTTCGGGGCTTTGAATATTACTCTATTTTATTAGAATTGCGCTTAGACTAGTTAGGACTAGGAGGTCTAACCTATAAACAATAAAAAAAAAATTTAACATATTAATAAAGGTATGAAAATGTAAATTTTTTTTTTTACAACTTCCTCCACTGCAGTCTCTAGCCGGCTGGTATTAGAATTGCGCTTAGACTAATAAGTACTGTGACGTCTAACCTATACACAATAAAAAAAAAATATATATATTAATAAAGGTAAGTATTAAATTTTTGTTTTATAGACCTCTTTCCTCCACTGCAGTCTCTAGCCGGCTGGTAACTCATACCCCTAATCAGTTTCAACGCGACACCGTACTGGAACGCTTAATCGCTTAGCGGCACATCTTTGTCGGTAGGGTGGCAACTAGCTACGGCCGTAGCCTCTCCGTAGACAAAATTTGTGATACAAACAATGTCCGATAATACAATGTACAAAGTATATAATCTCTATACAATTCAGTTTCACAACTTTTCACTAGCACTAGGTAATGAACTGCCCATATCATGCCGAGGCCTTTTTACTTAGAACTTATTTATAGACAGCGGTGTCCTTGACGTCCCTAAAGCCACGGTGAGCCGTGTGGTTTTAAGTGTGGGGTGCCGTGTTTGATTACCGGTAGGTGAAATTCGGGAATTTATTATTTATGAATTTTCTCCGGTAAATTCCGGTAATAGGCTTTGGCCATGGCCCTTGTTGTTAGCCTACCGAATAAGACGTATCAGCAAGCAATTTAACTTTCCGCTACGGTGACGTGTAGAAACGGTTAAGGGGTATGGCTTTAATTTAACTGCGATACCCCCTAACTTTTTAGTCCATTACCCATCTCAGACTGCATCATCACTTACCGGCCGGTGAAACTGTAATCAAGGGCTAAGTTGTAGCAAAATCAAAAAAAAAGATGTCGAATCGTCTGTAGGAAATGTGTGTGTAGGAAATCAAGCTATCTAGTTTCGAATTCTCTGTGGTTACGAATCGATCAAAAATCTGACAGATCTTTCCTAACTTATGGCATTTCTCTGCGGCATTCCTGTTGTGTTAGTACACCAGCGTAACTGTTAATAAAGTAAATATATATGGCTCTACGGTGATATACCTTTGCCTTTTCCTTACGGGAAAGAATAAATAACAATATTCTACCCTATAGTAAAGGTAAGTATAATACCACATTAGAAATTTACCACAAATGAATTAATAATTGCTTGGGAGAACCCAAGAATTGTGCGTAGTAATGCGTGAACAGACTCAAGAGGAAAACGCAAAGCACTTATATAGTGATAACAAAGCTAGGAATATCATTGTCTTGATCGCAAGCCCACAAGTAACGTTCCGTAATCTTTTAAACTGAACAAAATTTAATTAGTAAAAATGAAACTGTCTTCTCTATTTGTTCTCTTAATGACTGTGCTTGCTTTGTTCGTCAGTCACGGCGAGACAGCTCCGAAAGTTAGTTTGGGGGCTATTAAGAAAGGTGGCAAAATTATCGTAAGTTTAATTTGTTCATTCTTTTAATAAATTAACAAGGCACTGAATTTTTAAGGTTTGTCTATATATTAAACGGCCAGTCTTTGTCGGTAAAGTGGTAACTAGCCACAGACGTAGCCCGCCGTACTAGACTAAAGAAAATTAAAAAAATTACAAATTCCCAAATTGCCCCTACCAGAAATCAAACCCTCTAAGCTAAAGAGTTCACCACTGCGCCAAAGCTGTCGTCAAATATAATATTAAAAATATAATATATGTTAATAATAAAATTCTTCAGCTTCTTGTCTTTTTTATATCTATTTAATTTGTCTTTTTTAATACATACTATATTAAAGTTTGTACACCAGAATGCCAATTCGATTCAATTTTATTTTATTTCGTTTCACAAATTGTATGCAAGTCATATTATATTCTCTTTTGTTAATATGTTGGCAAGCTGTATGTACCTATTCATCGCCAAATATAATTTATTATTTATTTTACAGAAAAAAGGTCTTGGAGTGGTCGGTGCGGCAGGGACGGCTCATGAAATATATTCCCAAGTTCGCGGCAGGCATAACTGAAAATTATTGTATGATGATATAGTAGTATATTTTCGCTGTAACTATTTTGTTATAAACTTATGAGTACAAATTATTTAATTGTAGATATAATTGTTAAACATTAAACTATTTTTGTTAAAACGTAAAGGATCGAAACTACATTGCTAGAAATGTGCTATAAATGTCACAAAATGCAGTAGTCAAACCTATTACATACTCGAAAATAAATATCGCGTTCGATTAGGATGTAAACATGAAGTGTAATTTAGTTTTATTAAAAATATGTAAAATTTAAAATTATTATTTCTGAAATAATAATGCGTTACAATAAAGACATATATGCAAAAAGGATTGTATTTTTAATTACATATATAAGTTTCCAATTCCACTTCGATAAGTTATATGTACTTTCAATAACGTCGACATCACTATATTTATTATTCTAACTAGGTATAGTAGATATGAAATCTTAGCCTATCATAGTAACCGTGTAAATCATCGTGTTTGTTTCTTCGATATTAATTTTCACATTTGATTGCAAAGGGTACAAACTTTTTTCTTTTATGTTCAAAAATAAATTACTTCCATAAGTTCCATCATAGCCATGATCATTACTTTCCATTTTTTATTTAATCAAACCTAACTCTCTACTCGTAGTTAAAAAATTTAATTTTAATTGGGTTTTTGAATTTTTTGTAATTCTGACATAACAATATTTCAAAGTTAAAATTGGACGCGTGACTGACTGTGAAGATTTTCCTCATTTCATATTGAAGTACATTTTAATTAACGCTGTAGCTATATGTTTTAAATCAATAGATACAACAAAAAACAAAACAACAAGTAACTTTAAATAAGTTTAAATTTATATTAATACACTTATATTTCAGTTTAAATCATTACCAACTTAAAGTAAATGATTTAAATATAATAGATTTTTACATTATAATACCTATAAATCATTACATTATAATAAATTCGGTTTAACGGAGCGCTAAACCGCCTTTATCGTTTAAATGATAACTAGCCATTGCCAAAACCTCCCAACAAACCAGACCAGAGAAAATTCAGAGATTATAACGAGGCCAGAGAAGAGAAAAACCATTTTTTACCCTTAAAAACAACCCGGTCCCCTTCCCGAACTCAGATCGCCCGTAAATCATTTTTCCTTTCATTTTTATAATATTCCCCTCCTTTTCTAATGGGTTTCATCCTACTATTATTTTTTTGGTTTAAAAAATTATCGACCCTGGTCTATTTCTAAGACCGCTCACACCACAGCGCCACAGAGGCCTACACGAAACAAAAAGGTCTCTGTTTGCGAAGCATTCTACGATTTCAATGTCATTTCAAAAGTCATTGTCCTTTAAATGAAAGCAAATCAAAAGTTAGGCAATGCCTTGGTTGGTGCATGAAATTTGTTAGAACCTATTGTAACAAATCTATATTATATTCATCGAACTCAAAATACTTCGAGTTAGTTGATAGCGAACCAATATCCAAACATTTCTAATAGTCTGATAAGTTGGAAACTCAACAAACTTAATGTGCTGGTTTGATGAAATACTAGATTCTATTGATATGAACTTCAAACGTGACCCGTACAATTTTTGGCGACCTCCCTGGCGCAGCGGTAAGCGCTGTGGTTTTGTATGTGGGATGTCCCGAGTTCTATCCCCGGCAGGGTCAATTTTGAATTTATTTGTATGAATTTTCTCGGGCCTGGTCTGATGTGACACTTCGTCTGTAGCTAGTTACAGTGATTGAGCGCTTCGGTAGGATGCCGCGTAGAAACCGATTAGGGGTATTCGCGGTATGCTTTTAACTGCCATACCCCTAACAGGTTATCGTTACCATCTTAGGCTGCATCATCACATACCACCAGGGTTTCAACTGCTAAGTTATACTGGATTTAAAAAAAGGAAGAAAATCACCTTTGATCAATCTTCAAAAGTAAAAAAATCTTCTTCTTCTTCTCTCTGGGCAGTTTCCGCACGTAAGCGCTTCGCTTGTTGTACGTAGAAATTTCCCGCTGTTGCTCGCTTCTCCAGCCATCCAAGCTCATTCGAGAATCCCAGCATACCGCCCAGGTTGCTGAGGACTTCTGGGATAGTGGCTGGTGATCCCACGTAGATCTCGCGTTGGTCTGTCACGCCCATGCACTCCAGCATCACGTGCGTAGGTGTTTCATCTGCCTCCATGCATGCTCTGCAAAGAGGTCTGGCGGTGACACCTACAATGGAAAGATGTCTGTTTAAGGAGCTATGCCCTGTTATGCGTCACACCACCTTCCTAAGTTTGCTTCTATCCAGGCGGAGTAGTTTGTTAGTTAGATGTTGGTTTAGGTTAGGGAAAGCTACTTTGGTTTGTTTACAATCTGTTGCATTGGCCAAGTTGGGAATGACCTTTGATGTGTTTGCATCTAATTTATTACGACTAAGTGTCTGCTTTCCGCTCTCGACTATGTTCTGTTAATCAAAGCCAAACTTGGGAGTTGGTTATCATCATATTCCTCAACCTAAAAACGTCTTACAGTACCTGGCTTGTGCACAATAACGCCCGTTAACCCACGTGGCAAGAGTAGCAATTGCTACGGGCCCCGCGCGGAAGAGGGCCCCGCATATTTAATACCACTCATCTCTTCTTGAGCGTAATTTTTGGAGTGAAACTTATGATGTGAAGCTTCAGATGTTATGTTGAATTTTTTTGATGTCACAAAAACAAGACAATCACGTCAGAAACTCGGTACCCGACTATTTCCATGGCGTAAATAAATTAAATAATTTCATACGGTAAACGCACAACATTTAAAAAAAGTTCCTTGTGTAAACGTGTAGAATTTCAGTCGGCCTGATCTAGCTCACGCATTCGCACACGCACACACAGACATCGCCTATAGTAATTTACTACACTATTAATTACCCACAAAATTGTAACCTAAAGATAGCAAATAAACGAAGAATAATTAATAGTATTTTTACCACTTTATACTTAAGAACCCATAGCTATCTTTATATATATTTCTTGTGTGCGTGTGTATGTCACTGAACTCCTCCTAAACGGCTGGACCGATTTGAATGTTTTTTTTAGTATGCGTTTGGGTGCGTGTGGGTCATCTCCAAGCGGCCAATAGGCCGGTCGGGGGTACGGGCCTCGAGGCAACGCCTCCTTACCCGGGTCATATTCGCAGGGCAGCTATGCTGCCCTGGTAATTGTTGTTTTAGCCCCTGTCTAGGGGCTAGGGCCCGCCATCATTGGCTTTGGGCCTGTTGGTTTGTCTTGTCCGTGAAATGTCGGCGTCACTGTCAGCGTAGTCGTCGTCGGCGCGCGCGGGGATGTTATTAATTCCGATGGGCCTTGAGTCAGGCGTTTGGGTAGCATCCTGGATGGTTTAGATTCACAAATCAGCCCGACAGATGGCGCTGGGGTCCGCTAGTAAAATATATAATATAGCTGAAAAAGAGCTCTTTATAAGAATTTGCTACGGGCCCCGCGCACGCTTAATCAGGCACTGCCTGTGCCATATACAAAGTGCGAATGAAAACCGAAATAATCATCACAGGCTTTAGAGGTACATTATGCACTGTCTCCGAGACTTATCTGTGAAACCGAAAACCTAACAGCTTTTGAGTAAACCACAGCCATAGGTTTTACTGAAAGAAATCAGAAACAGCTGACGCGTCGCGTAGCGTTGGTACTATGCGCGTGTCAATGCGCAAAAAATATATTGATAGGATGATAGGCGGTCAATATTGTAATTAATATCGATGTATAAATTGTCTTATGAATATATTTACTAATACTTAGGTATTTCAAGGACAAACAATTCTAATTTCAATAGCATTTATTTAGTAAGTAACAGTAATACATGAGCAGACTTATTTTTGATAGTGAAAACAAAGACAGATTTCTTACGCAGACTTACTAAACTAATATGCTATAGTCTATATTTAATTATCAGAATGTATCTTAATTAACATTGCTTCAATAGACAATATTTCAGTGAATCCTGAGTTTATCCTTTTCTTCGATCTCGGATATCGCTGTAGATAGTGTGAACTGTCCCGGCAGCTTCTATAACCTCGAGACCCTTTTGCTAAATAAAAAAATAAAATTCACATTAACATACATATTTTTAAGAACTGTCCTGTAATTAAGATTAAAAATATTATAATAGGAAATATTTTTGGAAATATAATAACAACGTAAACAATTAAGTTTTGAATATTCCAGACAAACTGTTTCATGGGGTTTTTTTTAAAAATACTTTATTTTTATAAAATACTTCGTCAAGATCTGTGAATACCAGAAACTACTATTACAAGGGAAATTGCTTGCATTGCTGCATCTCAAAGATTTCATTCGGTAATTTGTGTTTATAATACTCCCTTCAATGGGTAGTTGAAATAAAGACGAAATTGCGTTTCTGTGAAAATACAAGAAACAACCCTTACTTCAGGTCTTTAAAATGAAATAATTTCTTTTTAAAATAAACTCTTAAACATCTTTTTTAAATGTCACTTATCACTGTAAAAAACATTGGTGACTTTCAGAAAAGGTTCGATATATGAACTCGAGAAAAGAGTTCTTTACATACATATAAACACCCGGACACTGAAAAACATTCATGCTCATCACACAAACATTTTCCAGTTTTGGGAATCCAACCCACGGCCTTGGACATAGAAAGCAGGGTCGCTGCAAACTGCGCCAATCGGCCGACATCTATGAACTAAACTAAATTAACCGGACTTTAAATAAGTCTAGGTACCCTTTTCTGGAGGTAGATCGGCTCATGGACTAGCCCTAATTTTCGATCTCTTTATTTAATTTAGTTAAAAGACTTTTGTTCAACATTTTAAATTATTCTAAATTATCAGCAAAAATTATTTGCAATGGCGGTATCTATGTTTTCCGTTTCCCGCAGAGTACAAAATTATAGATTACCCTTTGTAAAGTTAATAATAAATAGAAGTTGAGATCGAAGACCTGGAATTAAGGCTGGTAATATGTATTTCAAATCCGCTTATTTCTATCTTATTGGTTAACAATCTTCAATATAGGTACGTGTCTTGTATTTTAATGAATATTCTTAGATATTATACACTTTAAATCAAAAATCCTTTTGACAACTTACAATAATTTTGCCTCCTTTTTTAATAGCGTTGCCGTTAACTTTAGGAGCCGCTACACTATGATCGAAGAATAGTGCAAGCGTGGCCATTAAGAAAAACAAAATGGCGGAAAACTTCATTTTGTTAAATAACTTTGCTCCAAGGATTACGTGATTACTTAAGTCTTTAACTCCAAACAATGTACTTTTCCAAAACGTGAACATCAATTTAAACGTTTTGACATCAGGTTTTCCTCATGAGAACAGCGCTATGGGGTTCTCCGACCAACAACAAAACCCATTTCGTTTTAGATTTATATTCGTGATCAAACTACACGATTATTTCCTTATGCTTCAATATTGTATTCCTATATTATTGTTGTTATAATATTATATTGCCAGCTTATATTTTAGGTAGAATAGTAGTAGAAAGGTAGAATACGAAAGTGTGTTTGTTGGTTCTATCTAAGAGAAAAGTAGTAAGAGTTTTTGTGATAGACCTCGTCTGGGGAAGTATTACTGCCAAGCTTATTTTTGCTGCCTTTGATCCGGTCTGAAGGGCGTGGTTGCTGGTGTAATTACAGACACATGACGCCTCAGGTTGGTCGTCACAGAACGACACTTTGTACTACGTGTTCCTGGCATACCCTACGAAGTTTTGCTCTGTTTACAGGCAAGGTTTTCAGACTGGTCTGGACAGGTCTGCTTAGTCCGTCAATAACGTATCTATTAATATGAAAAAGAAAAGGCACAATTCTGTTATTACCTACTTCATCTACTTTAGCTACTTCTGTTTTATGAACTTCATCGACTTTCCTTCTTTTATTCTATTCTTAATAGTTATTTATATCCCTCTTATTTAAGGGATCGTTTTCGCTTTATTTCTGACTCTTCTTCGCATTCGAACCTTCGATCCCGCCTTGTTAACCGTCTGGTACTCCCATTTTGTAAAACGAAGTTCTTCAGTATTTCTTTTACCTTTATGGCAATTATGCTCTGGAACAATCTGCCTGCTGAAATCCGTGGAAGTAGTTCCCTTCCGATATTAGATAAGATAAGAGTCGTCTGAAGGACTACTACCTCTCTTTGAGTGATGGAATTTGAAGTAGATTCTTTATATTTCTTTTATATGTCATGTTTGTTATATATTTATATATATTATGTTTATTTTATATTAATATATTACGTATATTTATTTAAATTATATATGTAATTGTATCTTTACATTTGGTATTTATGTATATCTATCAACACTCTTGGCACAATCCCGTTCTCTTGCTGTTAGTCGTATCTACAAAGGTTGCCTGTAAGAGATTGCTTGCAGGAATAAGGCTGCCTTAGCATGTCTACATTGTGTACCGCATACTCCTTACTGTTTCTTTTCCTGTATGTTATACGTGCAATAAAGTGTTAAAATATTTTTTTATGAAATTTGGTATTAAAACCTTTAAAAACGCAGAATATACCAAAAAACGAAAAAGATTAGACTGACTGTCTTTAGAATCGATTTTTCGTTTGTGAACTCGTCCATTTCTGAAACTACCAGTTTGGTATAGAAAATCTTTTTTGCATAATACCCCATTTCTTTAGGAAGTTATAAGGCTGTTTCACATTACTCCAAGATCCTTAGGATTCGCTTTGGGTCGTAGATTGAGGGTTTACGTAGCATGCAATTTGGCTAGTACTGTCATATTTAACTAGTTATGCCCACGACTTCGGTTGCGTACAAATAATGATGTGTATACCTATGTTATTCTCTGACCCATGAATTACAATCTCTGAAACTACCAGTATTAAAAAACTTTATAAAAAATAATGAGGGAGGTTATAGGCTATTAAACTTACGCCACGGCCCCTTAGAGCGCTGAGAGGGGCTATATGACGCGGTAGGTCGGGATATATTGTATAGACAGTTAATGAAACTCATTAAAAGTTTCTGCGGATGAAGACCTAGATAACCGCTAGTTATATAATATAAATATAACTATATCATAATGCCATAGGTAATTATATGCTCAGTACTGTACAGTAGATATAAAAACGCACGACGGAATGCATTTTTTTCAATTGCACCCTCGTCATCAAGTAGCTAAAAACGTATTATATTAAACAAATATCATGAAACTAATACAATTATTTTTAATTATTTTTGTTTCTTTTTCAATGTTACTCAACAATGCCAATGCTGCGCCAAAAGTCAAAGTGGGTTCTGCAATTGTAAGTTAACTTATGTACCTACCTATTGTGGTATTATTTCATCATCATCTTTATCATCTACCTGTTAGTGTCCCATTACCAAGCGTGATCCCTCATAGGAGAGACGAGTTTCGAGCTCACCACCTCTCTCCAATGTGCTAAGCGGGCTCCAACGTTTATTATCAAACGCAGTGATAGGCTAGCGGTCAGTGGCGTGCACTTCATACATGCACAAAAGCACTGCCTACCCTAAAATGTATTTATTATTTTTTCTGCTGAATGTATACCCTGGTAAGAAGCCCAGTGCATGGCCTACCGTTTGGGGAAACTAAAAAATGAAAAATGAAAAATTGTTTATTTGTTATCTAAATTTCATTACAGAACAATAGGCTAAGACCTCCATTTAAGTTTGGAAAAAAACTGTATTTGGAGGTCTCGCTCTTTCCGATATAAAGTTAACAAATACTGATAACATGACTTAACCAATTTATTACATTTTATAATATACTTTAAAAACTAAACAACACTTGCTTTAACGGTGAAGGAAATATCGTAAGGAAATCTGAGCGCCTGAGAATTCTCCATAATTTTCTCAAAGGCGTTCGATGTCTAGCGAACCGCGCTAGGCCAGAGTGGTGGATGGGATTAACCCTTCTTATTCTGAGGAGACCTGTGCGCTGTAGTGGGCCCGCAATGGGTTGACAATAATGAAGATGATCATACGCTTGTGATAATAATCGACACCGAGAGAGATATGGATTGAATCATATAATAAGACATAACCAAAAATCTCGTTGTTAATTGACGACAATCATTAGGTTTGGTTACGGTTGTACGAAGATGTCTTTGAATCATCAACAGTTCACTGCTGGACTAAAGCCCTTGCTTATTATAACCAAGATGGCCAAACGGGTACGACGAACGACGACGTTCTCCGTTGTATTCAGAGCTAGAGTTGCCAGACGGTCGGGAATTGGCGGGATTCTCCCGAATTTTGTATGTCCTCCCGACTCCTGACAAAGCAAATAATCTCCCGAAAAACAAGTTCGATAATTTAAAGTTCACATTTTCGTCAAACAAAACTTGCAAATAACACAAAAAAAAAATGACAAATACTTATGGCAAGAACCAAAACAATAAACATGCTCATTCGGTTATTATACACACAAATACCTACTATGTTTTTTTTTTCCTATATCTACAGTGCAATGCAAAAATATTTTTGTTTACGTAATATATTATGTATAATTAATATTATTAACTTATTTTTTTAATTTCTCCCGACCAAAGCTCTAAAATCCCGAAAAATCGGTTATTGATCCCGATAACAGGAAGAATCGATCTGGCAACCCTGATTTAGACACCCACCGGTAGAGAAGGGGGTGTGACAGCTGTATTCTTATCCGCCGTCGCCACACGGCATGTTTTTGGATTCAAAACCTTATATGAATCTGACCCTATTATGAAGTTAGCATACAATGAACATTAAATTTTCTACTTTCTTTTTCAGAAAACAGGCTCTCGTGTTATAAGCGCAGCAGGAGCTGCCCGCCATATTTATGAGCATTTCAAGAACCACAAACATAAGGAATAAAAGGATATAAAAAACTATTCTTTTTAATTCCCAAAAATGTACCATGAACAAAAATATACTTAGTAAAAAAAAATTGATTTCTTTTTAATTGTAATTTGATTTTATTTCAATCAATTTTTATATTTTTTGAATTTAATTATTAATAATTGAGTTTATTTTGCTTGTTTCATATCTGAGTTTACTTATTATTTATCTTTATTTTTAAACTCTTATTTTTTGATATTCATAATATGCGTCCCCGACCTTAAAAAGCTTATTTTTTATTATTATTTGCGTTTAATTTGCTATTATAATACCTAAGCGTAAACCAATACCGGTCCTCCTTTCTCATAAGAAAGGAGTTTGGAGCTCAGACCCACCACCTTGCTATAATGCATGTTGGCGGGCTTAAACGATTAAAACCATACGTGGTGATAGCGTAGCCTCGTTTTCGAAGGAGCCAAGTTCAACCCACCCCGGCACAACGCTAAGCGATATTAATCAGAACAAATCTTCATAAACTATGACTCAACTGGAGAAAACATTGTGAGGAAACCTGAAGGCAAGTTCAAACCTGGCACACACCCTTCACTTTCAGACTTAAGTGCACGTTTTTAACTTACGCAATTAAATTTTACTTGATTTAGGGAAACCTGCGAGTTCTCTATGATGTTCCCAAAAGCGTGTGAAATCCGCTAAACTGCACTTGGGCACCGTTGTTAAATACGGCTTAAACTCGTCTCATTCTGAGAAGAGACTTAGGGGCCGGTAGGTAATGCAGGTAAAACAGATGACCCACCTGATAGTAGAAGTGCTTATATTAGGCCTACTTAAAATAAATGAATTTTGAATTTTTGAATTTTTTGAATGTCATCGCCTATAAACCGAGCAACAGTCCTACGAAGTGCCGACCTGTGTTCATCAACCTGACATGTAAAATCATATTTTCTTATTTGTCTTATTATTTTATAAACAGCGTTTTCATGCAAATCAAGTTAAAACGAAAAGATAGACAAACAAGTGCTTTAAAATAGTACAAACAAATAAAAAAAAAAGTTTATATTTTTATTAATATTTAAATATATTTAAAGCATCCTTTACATTTAAACGTAATGAAAACATTGTCTTCATAATAAGTCAAGAGAAAATAGAGTTTATTAGTTGTTACCATCAGGTACAACAAACAACAAACAAAGTAAAATAATAATTGACGGACCTAGTATATGGGATACTTGGTCCGTCAATATGAATATACTTTTTTTTTTAAAACCTGAGTTTTTATGAATGGGCGTCGCGTCGTTGAGAAAATTGGGAGACAGAACGGTAATTAATTATTATTGTCATCCAGTGTGAGTGCTTTGCAGTGAAAAGTTAATGTGTAATCAGGAATTCTGCTACCTCGCCTTTCATGTCGCGTGAATAAATAATAGGCTGTCTGTAGGCCGCTGTCAGGTTATTATAACTTGATTATTTTAGTATTGTTCAATCTACGTTTTTCCACACAAATTACGTTCTGGGGTTATTCAAGAGGGAATATACGTATGTACAGTATAATATGTGTGTACCGTGCATGGACTTCTCTTCCCATGCGTGGGGACAGAGTTCCATCCCTGGGACGCATCTCGATTTAGAGTTTATGCATTTTAAACCAGCGCAGTTTGACGGCCGATTGGCACAGTAGACCGCGACCCTGCTTTCTAAGTCCAAAACTGTGGCATGTCGGTTCTTACAACTGGGAAATATTTGAAGTATCTGTGTGATGAACGTTACAAGTCTTTAGAATAATAATTACCACTTTAATTTATTTTGTACACGGGCGTGAAATTTAATTTTGATAATAATATAACATTTATTTTAGGCATCAAGGTTCCTTCTTTTTTATTATTAACAAGACATTAACTAAAAGATAATAAAAAAATAAATTCATAATACTTGAATACGTGAACCACTGCCACTCCAATACATTTGAAATACAGTACGAAATAAAATACAATACAGCAGTGGATTCACATACCTGCAGTCCAACCTGCCAGCAATCATCATTTGTGTATATTATTCATAAAAGATATTCATCAGCGTTGTGCATTTTCGTAGTATATTTATTTATGTTATTTATTTATTAAAGCATTAAATATCATATTATGCTTTAATGGTGAAGGAAACCGTAATAAAATATGGGAGGCCTGGGAGATCTCCATAACGATTTCAAAGGAGTGTGAAGTCTACCAATAAACCCTTCTCATTCTTTTAAGAGGAGATCCGCACTGTAGTAGGCAGGTAGGTATCAGAAGACTTCACACGCCCTTGAACATTATAGATAACTCTCAGGCACATGCCTGAGTAAACTTCGCAAGGAAACCTACATAGGTTTCCTCGAGATGTTTACCTTCACCATTAAAGCATGTGTGTGATATTTAATATCTTCAACGCACGCCGAAAAGTTACTATCATCGTAGGGCACACTACGGGGTAGTCAGATATATCTTATTTCCTTTTCCACATTAGAGAAAAATTAGGTTACAGTAGTAGGTTCAGAACGTAGTGCGATCGTTTCAAGTTAATCCATCGTCGAATTTTGCGAACTCAAGCATTCTGATAACGACTAAGACACCGGGAGGTATCTTTGCATCGTTCGAGTCCATGCAGGACTGAAGTGTAACGATAATGCAGTCGCATTTATATCAAAAAACCCACCAACTCAATGTCATGAACATTCGTTATTAATCAAATATAATTTTAATTCTTTCTTGAAAACTTTCTATTAAATCATTAGTAATTATTAGCGTATTTGTAAAAATCCAAATCAATTTAACAAAGATGTAATTTTAATTATTTACTCATTTTACACGAATTTCTGTAACAATACTTACGTAACCTGAATTATTATGGTATTATATTATGCCTCAGATTGAAGACAACAAAGAAAGGCGAGCGGAAGTTTCTTCTTATCGCGGATCTCTAAAAATTTTAATGTTATTACTTGTTCAAATATTTACGTGCCTTCCAAAAGGAAAAGTTTTTAGCTGTCCTTTCATCTCTTTGGCTTTGATAAGGTTTTTAGGAAAACTTTCAAACAGTCCATAAAAACAAGATCCTATCCTACAACACGTCCTTCCATCTATCTCGTCCTCTTTATCCTCCCGAGCTTTAAGGTGAGAAAATTTGAATAAGCATTTCTTTTCAGAGTGCTCCTGTATTGTTAAAGGATACATTTCTTCAGCAATATCTTACCTAATCCATTTATCACTGTAAGCAAGTAGTTTATGCAAAGATTGTTATATTATCTTATACCTACTATATACCTTGTTCGGATTGGTGTGATGTCCACCAAAGCGTGGTGGACTACGGCCTAAACCCATCTCACTGTGGGAGGATATCCATGCCCTGTTGTGGGCCGGTAATGGGTTGATATGATACTCGTACCTAGTTCCCACTTAGGGATTTCCGTCCCTAATAATGTTATGGGGTATAAAAGTTTTAACTCTTTGGTTTTAAAATGTATTTTAGTTTAATTATTCCTTAGTTTTTAGGATCGCTAGTTTAGTATAATAATATTATATCAGACTAGCTGACCCGCGCATCAAATCGGTTATTAGCGGTTTTAATATCTTAAAAAACCCAAGAACCTAATTGCAGCGCCACCTACCGGGTCCAGTTTTATTTCCAAACTATATAATATGCGGCTCGGCGCTCTGCATTTTTCTTGCTTTTGGAATTCCTATACCCGTCGTAACTTCTAAACGATAGGTAAAGGACCTAGAGGAAGAGGAATTTGCAGGTACATAATCAATTTTATTTATAAAACTATTTATTTGGATAAAGATTAATATCATGATAGGAATATCACCAACTTTAGGTTGTACCCGTGTTTTGATAGACAAATTATAACAAAAACCGGTTATTGTGATTTAACAGTTAGACATTATAGCCTACCGGACTTTTTTGTAGGTAACAATGATTCCTTTAAACATGAAGTACATTATTTTTATGTATGATCAATCATTTTCGCAGCGTAAGCCAGTAAAGCTCCAAGTCGGTATGACATCTTTAACAAACATCGTTATAATTTAGTCAATTTACAGAAAATCATAATAAAGTACATTAAAATCTTCCTCATGAGTCATGAGAAAACCGTACGAGAATCCGTTCGAACTGTCTTAAAGAAAGACAGACAGAAAAGTAGCTTTTGTTACAATCCAAAAGACCAGGTCCATCTTAAACGCGATTTGCGCGGCTTTTGAAAACAAACGCGGAAAAATAGCGATGCTTCATGCTTAACTGTTGGAGCAGTTTGCTTTTCCGGGATAAAAAGAAGCCTCTGAGCTATTCCAGACGATATTGTATGTGTCTTTGCCAAATTTTAGCCAAGTCAGGAAGTTCGTTGTGGAGTAAAAGCGTAACAAACATCCATCCATCCATCCATACTTACATACATCCATCCATACATCCATTCTCTCAAAATTTCACATTTATAATATTAGTAGCATGGTATGCATGCATTCGATCGTTGTCCCATATGCCTTGCGACTTGCTGTTGCGGATCATCATTAAAATTAGACAATACATGCTTGATAGTAAATATGTTCTTTTATAAATAATTATTAAAATCGGTTCAAATTTAACGGAGCTACGAAGAAAAATTGATAAAAAATTTAAATTCAAATTTTATTTAAATACGTTTAGTAGTTTTCACGTGATGCCCGGACAGACAGACAGACAAAAATTAAATAAAAATCTGTTTTGGATTCAGTATCGATTATAAAGTGTTCCCCGGTCAAAATATACTAAATGTACAGAAATCTTCCAGTTGCAGTTTTATTATAAGTATAATTTATTTTATTTACCTAAGAACGAAAGCAGAACCCTTGAATGGATAATATAATGAAGACTCGACAAATTCACCTTTAGGAAACCCCTCAATAACGCTCTACAGTTAATTCGGTATTGGACAGATTCTACGTGATCAAATTAGCAATATAATAGACAAAGGAGTATCTGATTTGAAATGCGTCAAAGGAAAATCTCGTAACTGTTTTTATTTTGCAAATAACCCATAGGTAGGATTTACATGCAGAATAATTTATTTTCGAAGATAATACCTACTATAAAACTTTTTTTTTATTGTCTGTGTAGATAGTATATTCACCCTATACCTATATAGGTATTGATTTTGTCCTAAAGTAACCATCTGGCAAATAAATTTAATTTAACTAAACATGTAGACAAAAAAGTAATAAAAAGGATATATTTTTCTTCATAGCGAGTTGACAATTATTCTATAGATAGTAAACATAGACTTTTAAATAAATAAAAAATATATATATGTACTTATTTAACGGTTAGTTACAGTTTTATTATAAAAAATATTTCATACACATATTTAATCTAAGTTACGTTATTATACCTATTCTATTAAAGTTAAGGGTTGATTATTTTGTTACCAAATCGGTGGCCGGCCACGATGTTATAGTATTTGAAGAGTTTTTTCTTAGTAGAGGGATGAGCTTGGCTTTCCATAAGATCGATTACTTTTATACACTGAAAGTGCTTTGAGATCGCGAGTTTTAGCAACCAATCATGAAAAAAGTGCTTATCCTGAGAAAGCATTATTACAAGAAAAGCACTTTTTTCAGATAGGTTACTTTAGTTCCGTTTTGAGATTAATGTACAACAGAATTACCACCATATGTCTTATAAAAGAACTTCATTCTAAATTATAATAAACTTCTCATTTTCATTCTTATTACCTAAGAGTGAAAATTGCATAGATCTCTCTTGTTACAGTTGTTACGTGTTGTTAAATCTACAACACATTTTAATTTTATATCTGTGAAATTCCAAATCTTCGATTTATTCAAAAGTTCCATTAAAAGCTTACAAATACATTAATCTCGTTTCAAATTAATAACTTTAGAAAATTCAACTGCTAGCGCTGTTTTAAGATAAATTGATAGCTTTGGGAGATTTCGATTCATTACTTAAGTGGGTTCCTAACTACCTATCCAGAATAAATAAATAAATATACTACGACAATGCCATCGCCATGTAGCCCATAATCAATTGTAGCTGTGTTATGGATACTAAGATGACTGATGAATATTTTTGAAATAAAATTTCTTTAGACGCGACTAGGAAGTAACTCAGATCTTTTTTCTTAAATAGCGGATTATTTTTAAATAGCGGAAGCTACACAGATGTCTGACGTAAGCGTTACTTCCGTCAGACGTCTGTGTAGTTTCCGCTATTTAAAAATAATAATTAGGATTGGTCGTAAGTAGGTGTATGTCATATACTCCACGCTTCTTGACTTATACAACACATGAAAATATTAAACAAATGAAAATATTTATAGAATGTGACAGTGATATTGATGAATTTTAAATAGAATATAAAATGAAATAGTGAATATTCAATAAAATGGAGGGAAAATGAAGTCCCAGAAACATTTTACTCTTTCATCAATAAATAATAATAAAAGTTTTACTTTAATCGCGCGTAAAGGTAACACACACACACTTCTTTTTTGATGAAAAACATTCATATTCAAACAGGTTCAGTAGTGGGAAGCGAACTCTTGAATTAAGAAAGCAGGGTCGCTGCCCACTGCGCCAGTCGGCCTGTGGTCAGTGACTGAAGTTGACAGCAATATTGCTGTAAATTTCAGGTCTGGGGAGCTTGGTTGCTGGCAGTGACGTGCATAGGGTATGCACAGGGTATGCAGATGGTATAAAATGATGCCGGTGGCCGGTGTATTTGAAGTCACATGAACCTTAACCCCACGCCTCGGATTGATGGGCACAGGGTAGCACTTTGTAAGACGTTATTCCTTATCCGCCAATAATTGCAATAAAAAAGCTTCAGCGATTAATAACTAAGCTACTTACCACAGTAAACTTTTTGGAGTTTACTCCTTAAGAATCGATTTTCATATATACGGCGCCCGGTATGATAAAAATGTGAGGAGTAAAATCTACTGATGAATGACCTCGTTACATTTTCGCTTTGCGACGTGCCCGGCAAATGTGATGCACAAACATGCAACGTCGCTTTCGTTTAATTAACTTATTTTTCCTATTTAAGTTACCAAGGAAACCGAATTTTATCTAGGAAAAGAAACGAACACATAAATATATTGTACAGAGTGAGATTGAAAACATTATACATTTTTTTTCCTATTCTTGTTACCATGGAAACTAAATAATAAACATTACATTTTATCCTAATAGATCTGATACTCTACATCCACCTCAATCTCCCGTAGGCTACTTTAAGAAGTTACACTTCCGCCGTGAGTGAATAAATTGCACAGGATTTTTAATTTACCCTTTCATATGGTATTAATCTTTATTCAGCTAAATACACTCTTTTTGTGTATGTTTCGACAATCGTACTTAAGGAGTAAACTCCAGTCGTGCGTAAGACCACACACTTTTATAAGGCTTTTTATTAACTTGATTTGCCTGTAAATCATCTTTATCGTATTTTTACTGTATTTAATTTATTTTTCGATCTGGCTGAGTTATGAAAAGGTATTGTTATCTATTGTAGTTAGCTTATTCAAATCTTATCTTAATCTACAAAATAGCTCCCAGTGGCGTGCACTGGGTTTCTTATCAGGGTATGGATGCCATACATCCTCCTCCTCCTATAGGAGTTATAAATACATTTTAGGGTAGGCAGTTCTTTTGTGCATGTACGAAGTGCAAGCTAAACCCACATGAGAAACTAGAAGCTAATAACTCGGAGAAACCATAACATAAAATCAGTGTCAGTTACTTAGGCTTGAGGGAATTCCTTTTAAAAAAAAATACTTTTATAGCCTCACGTCTTGAAATTTTATTGCAATCACGTGGCATCGTTTAAGTAGTAACATTATTTTTTTCAATCGAGATTGTAGGGCGACAGAAGCTTTTTAATATGTTAGTCACAAACTCTGACGCTCGTGGGTAAATTGTGTAGGGTTATCGCACACTGTCGTTAGTTATATCGGGACAAGAATGGATATAAAAGAAATGATTCTTAAACAAAATTAATCCACAGTGCACGTAGACCCCCCTATTCAAGCAATATATATTCAGAATGTTTGCCAAATACACATCATTCAGCTGGTTGGCTTCTGTGATTGTTTGTCTAACTACGAGTATCCCATAGTTAGAGCTCAATTTGTAAACCAGATAGATAAATATTAGATAAACACATATTCTTCAGAATAGTCACACAACGTCACCAGATAGATTTGAAGATGAAGGTTTCAAACTTATTTGTGATGATTTTCGCTATGCTGGCACTCTTCAGCGGATCTCTTGCAAACCCGAAAGGCGGTGCCGGCAGCGCAATCAAAAAAGGCGGCAAAATTATTGTAAGTATAATTATATCAATTACGCGTAAATCTACTTTTTCGCTAAAATAAGGTATAGGTAGGACTTAGTTGGTACTTGAAAAACGTTTGTAAATTATCTTTACATAACCTTATAAAAGAGTTTTTCTTATAGTTTTAACTCCGTCCTTTCAACTAACACTTAGTTTTTTTGTTACTTAGTTAGGACGTGAAGGAAAGTCAAACAAACAAATATAAATAATCAAACACACTTTCGCATATAAATATTAGTAAGAATGAAAAAACACCCGTCGCGTCGTCTGCTTTGTCGTCTAAGATATATTTCCATTATAGGTAAATAAAATAGCAAAGTTTGTTAGCATTACTAATGCTCAGCACGCCTTGAAAGGAGTCCCACTTCTTGAACAGCATTCAAAAAATATTTTGAATTATTGGTCATCTACCAATAATTAAAAATATTTTTGAAGTTATATTTCTTTTGGCGCGTTAGAGAAAAATGATGAGAGTTAATTTTTACGATGCGCGCGCAAACCGTCACAAAAAAACCGACACCCTGAAGTTAGCCAAAGTCAACTAAGTAAAAATACATAAGGACTTCTACGTATGTTTGCGTGAGAACTAATAACTATATTCACGATATTATGATTTTATTTGTGATATTTAAATAAACTTTATCTAACTAAATTGTTAGTGTATTTTTTTCTGCAAACGTAGAATAAGGCAAAAGATAAAATTTTTGAAAAGATTTTTATCTTGTTACACCAAAATAGTATTACTTCTAACGGGTGTACATAAGTACACACACGTTTTTTTTAAAATAGGTACTGTACTTTTTCCAGCTGGGTATTCAGCAATAAGAACATGAAACTCTATTAGATCAAATACACTTATATTTTAAAACGTAACTAGAAAATATATCAACGCACGTTTTATAAAATTATGTCTCGGTCTACAAGTCAAATTGTTTTCATGAAACTGAATTAATTAAAAAAATAAATAACCTTCAGCTGGGGTAAAATACCCAGTAGTCGTGGCACTACAAAGAATGAACCAAATATTTTTATGAACTATTTATTTTTTATTTTTAGAAACACGGATTAGGTGCCGTAGGCGCAATTGGAACAGGCCACGAGATTTACGAGCATGTACGAAACAGAAACTGATCAACTTGAAAGCTACATCCATATATCCTTACTTCACAAGCATCTTCATCATCAACCTCAATTGCTGGCTTCATCAAACTCCTTTGTCATGAGAGGAATACCCAGTTACGACTCTTGTTCCCACTGCTCCAGGAAGCAAGGTTTTACCAGTCTATCACACACTCCATTTTTATTACTTTTATTATAACGTGAACATATTTTTCATTACTTTTTAACGTAAAGTATGTTTTGAGAATGTAAAAAAAACAAGTGTAATAAAATAAGAACCAACAAAATTAAAATATTTTATTAACAATTTTAAATAAAACACTAGACTAAAAAGTAACGAAATGACTTTTACCTTATATCTTAGGCGATGTTAACTTGTGATAATATAAAATATACGATATAATTTAATTTTTTTGGTCTAAGTATTAAATTATTTTTACAAGATTTAATGTTGTATTTCATCTACCTACACTCTCAAGTGTTTCAAGCAAACAAATCTATATGAAATTTGGTTTTTATCATACCTTGTTTCTTTGAGACGAACGTAAAATGTTACGCCGGAAAAGCGTACGAGCGCAATTCAAAAACCCAAAAATTTCCCATTAGTGGTTACTCGTTCATTTGACTTTTTAAATATATTTATCCTTTCAATGACGTTAAAATGAGTAACCTACAATGGATCAGGAATTCTTATTTAGTCTCCAACAACTGTTTAAATATTAATTGTGCTTTGGAGTAGGTGTTACTGATCTATATTATGGCTTTTGCTTTGTTGCGTTGGTGCTTACGTCATAATCATAAATAAGGAAATAAAAGGTAGGTAAATAAGGTAGGCCTTCTCTCTCGCAGGTAAGAGGGGTTAAGACTTGAAACTAACCACGCTGTAAAAATAGAGAGAAAGGAAATTATGTCTATCCATTATCACATATATTTATATAAAAAAATACGAGTAACAGATAGAGATCATCTGACATCTGACATCTGTAGATGTACCGAGTAGGATACCATTTAGAAAAAAAGTATACCTAATGTAACGTAGGTTATGTGGAACAAATTCTGTTCTACATAAAAGTCTAAACTAAACTAAAACGACAAGTGTTAAAATAGTGCTATCCTTTTCCACAAGGAATAAAATGAAGAAGCGGCACTTCTTTTGGATTGTCAATTTAGTTTTGTTTAGAGATTTGTTTACAAGGGATGTTTTTAAATGTTTTGTTAAGTATCCGAGTCTCGCTTTTCAAACCGAGTTCCTACTTGGCCGAGTTACTCGGTTCAGGTTTTAACATCTTATACACTTACAGGCACGGCGACCCGACCTGCGAGAAAGCGGACACTCTGCTAAGTGTTTTTATGCAACTTTAGCTAGTCTCATGTACAGGCCACAAGTGTATTTTATAGAAGTTTAGTCTCGTATATAGTTGGCATGTGTCTTATGCAAGATTAGTACGTCTCGTCATATAGGTCCAAGTTTATTTTATGCCTGTTTAGAAAGTATCGTAAACAGGTCGCGAGTGTTTTTATGTAACTTTAGTACATCGATAAAGTTATTATCATCATCATATCTATCAATGGACGTTTACCTACTGCTGGATAGTGTAGGTCTTTTGAAGGGAATTCCAAATTCAATGGTAAATATGCCGGTATATTAACGCTGCATTTACTGGTCGCCATTCTAAGACTAACGCCAGTGCCGGATTAACCACGTAGCAAGAGTAGCGATTGCTACGGGCCCCGCGCAAAAGGGGGCCCCACATATTTAAACCCACTCATCTCGGCCTGAGCGTAATTTTTGGAGTGAAACTTATTACGAAGTGGTATGTTGAAACTTTTTGATGCCACAAAAAGGTGAAACATCTACTACTAAGACAATCCAACAAGAGCTTCAAGAGATATACCTTCTCTATGCTTTTGAGTTCTTCGAGCTGAAGTCTGATAGAGATTAAATAAAACACTATTTGTTTAGTTTTCAAATCGCAATAACTTTTGAATGAATCAACCGATATTCACGTTCTTTGCGGCGTTCGACACCGTTTTTTAAGCCTCATAAAGGATATTAAGGAGGGAAGTTTTAATTGTTCGACCTAGGAATTTAAAGTAAATCCGAAAACACACTCTTCTTGGTTTTCTTCTCACGAAGGAATCAACCGATTTAAAGTAAATCCGAAAACACACTCTTCTTGGTTTTTTTCTCACGAAGGAATCAACCGATTTTGATTTCCAAAACGGCATTCGACGTAGTTTTTGAAGGTTAAGAGCTGATTAGTTTTTTTTGTGATTTCTCAAAATGTTCTGTTTTGTATTGGTTAAAAATTTCAGGGAACCCCATTTAGTTCTTTCCAATCAGTCAAGCCTTTCAAAAGTTATAAGAGGGTCACACACAAACAAACACACACACATACAAACCCAGAGCAGATCAAGGGCTCTTTAAAAAAATTTGCTACGGGACCCGCGCTTCCTTAATCATAATCCGCGTGTCCGGTACATTGCCAATTCAGCTTTACGAGTCGTTGCGCTGTCTTGGTAAATCTGGTAAGACTACGGATCACTTAATTCCTTATTTGATCCTCCGAACATCGCCCACTTATTTGGCTAAAAACTAAACTAGATGGTAAACCTTTTTTAAAGGAAAACATGTTCTGATTTAACGAAATATAAGAGAAATGGTACTCCCTACGGCATTAAAAATCACGTTTTGATATGTACGTCACCAAAAATCACACAGAACTTGATAGGCAGTAAAATCGCCAAAATCACTTCGAATTTGATAGGTAGATAACATTGCAAAAACTAATGGATAGTTGGAAATCTTCAACGCCGATATCGTTTATTGTACTTATTAAATAATTAATAATTGCTTGCTAAAAATATTATTACTAAGTACATATGAAATAGAAAAGCCTATATCATTCTAAAGCAATTATTTATCAATTAAGTAAACGCCGGCCATTATTATGAAAATTCTCATTCTATTAGGACAGTTCTTCACTATTTCATTTTAATGTCTATTTTTAGAAACGCATAACAGGAACACTTTATAAACATTCGTGAGAAATCGGTTAAGGCTAATCCTTATCGCCACTAGTTCCTTCCAAACAACGACTAATATCGATACTTCCAAAAACTCTAGCTTTTAGGGGTTTTTTTTTATACGTAGCAGGAAGTTATTGACGGACCAAACAAATGGTATCGGGGGGCACGGCAGTACCCCCGCCAAGACGAGCGCGAAGCAAACACTGCCGTACCATCCTTTACTGAAACCAAGAACAGAAAGAAATGTTCGTCATCCAGTAAGCTATAATCACATACTTAAAATCCAAAATTTGAAGTCTGTAGGTCATTAAGTTCCGAAGTTAAGCGAAAGCTAAGTTTCGCATTTATGACACACTCACTCATGATCATCAAAATAGAACTAGTACTTCCTATGAACTCAAGAGAGCTGAAATTTGGTACAGAGTTAGAGTTTAATGGCCACATAAAGGGAAAACTATAAAAACTAGGATAATCACAACATTTTTTCAGAACATATTGTACCTACCTGTTAGTATAAAAACCATGCGAAGTGTAGCTGCTATGAAGTTATAACTCATATCAGTAAGTGGCAATAAGTACCTATAGAATGCCGGCTTTATTATCACCGGTTCTATTGCATATGACGCAATAACGCGTAACTATGACATTGGTCTTCAATCTAAAATAGGACTCACAAAGCACAGCTGTAAAGACTGCTGTCTCTATCTTACTCGTTATAGATCCACTCGTGCTATTGCATATGTTAACCGGTCGCGATATAAAGACTTCCTTAGCGCCAAGCACACACTTCGGCGACAGTCGGCAAAATTCGCCGTGTAAGGTTTTTTATGTTGCCTAAATAATAAAGTCAATACAATACGCCTCCGTTATCATAGAACATATTGTTTTTACCTTTCTATTCGCGAATAGTGTCGACTAGTCTTTATATTCATATACCGTTAATGAAGTTTGACAAGTGATATTTGCATTAAATTCGAATTAATTTTAGAACACGCCGAAACATATACGACCACGAGACTCTGACAGTTCTCAATAGGGGAATTATTTCTGTCGTGACAACAGCTTGCATTAAAATATTAGTTGTTTGGACGTTTTTTTTAGAGTGTACAAGATATATTAAAACATATAGCTCATTGAGAGGTAAGGGTTATCTTTTTGTACGCTGTTTTATTTTGACACAGGTTTACTTTATTACAACTTTTATCTAGTATTCGCAAGTTTCTACTGAATTATTCAATTTAAAATTTCGCGACAGATTGGTCATGCTAACAACACGTGGACACAAATTTTAAATTAAATTAGTCAAGAAGCTAAGCTCTTAATTTATTTGTTATACTTAATTGGTAGGTACCTACCTACTAATCATTGTATATTGTTGTACATACTGTTCAAGGTCACATAATTTATTTCCTAGTCTTTGCAATTTAGATTTAAGGTAAAATATTTTTTTTGCCGAAATAAATTAATATCTTCCTATTCAAAAAACTAAGTAGGCACTACTATCTAAGGCATTATGACCACCTGCTTCTAACAAATTAGCTAGGTACCTGTTTTAGATAGAAAGTTTTGGGCTTAAATTCTATCAATAGTTCATCGAAGTGTTTAAGGGTTTCAAAAAATAAAGTGTTTTGCGACAACGGAACTTTCAAGATATTAAAGTTTGTACATAGGAACATATTGTTCTAAACTTACATATACATCGACGGGCGTCTGTCTGTATAAAATATTTTATTTCGGAAATATTAAAGCGGTAAAGCTGAATATTGAAACTTAAAAGCTTTTACCCCTATAAAAACATTAGCAAAGTTAAAATTACTGTCAAGCTTCCCCTTTTTTTATTCAGATGGTATTTCTTTCTAATAGGTAGAATAAAAATAGCGAAAGCTAAATAATTGTGCACCGCCTCAGTGAGAATTTATCAAATGCGTAAATAGATTGTAGCAGACAGGTATTTGAAATTTTTTATATTGTTTCATTGTCATATCAACCCTTTACCGGCCCACTTCAGGGCACGGATTTTTCTCCCACAATGAGAAGGGTTAAGGCCACCACGCTGACCCAATGCGGATTGGTGGACTTCAAACGCTTTTGAGAACATTATAGAGAACTCTCTAGCAGGCATGTTTCCTCACGTTGTTTTTCTTTGATCGTTCAAGCAAGTGATATTTTAATTGCTTAAAACGCTAAAACGTAGAAAGTTAGAGTTACGTCCTGAAGTCCTAGGCCCCCGAAATTGAAGCCGAATTCCGAACCACCACTTTTACCTCGTATGTTGACACGCTTTTATTTACTTTTATCTACATATTATTTCAGATCAACATGTGCGGAATTTGGGCGACGTTTGGCGTTGAAGGAGGTTTGAGCGCGACATGTCTTAAATGCTTCTCTGCTATCGTTCATCGAGGTCCAGACGCTTGGCGCATTGAACAAGATGCGAGAGAGCCTTTAGCCATACTGGGATTTCAGAGGCTGGCCATCGTTGATGGTCTACACGGCATGCAACCCATGCGTTTGCACCGATACCCTCGCATAACTCTCATCTGCAACGGTGAAATTTACAACTACAACAGACTACGTGAACAATATCACTACCCATACGAAACTAACTGTGATGTGGAAGCCATTATTCACAACTATGAGAATTTTGGGATCGCCGACGCCGTAAAACGACTTGACGGTGTATTCGCTTTTTGCTTAGTCGATGGCGAGAAAAGAAAAATTTATATCGCAAGAGATCCGTACGGCGTAAGACCATTGTTTAAACTACAAGACGATGAAAAAGGAATTTTGGCAATCTGCTCAGAAGCTAAAGGTCTTATTGGTATAAAACAGAAAGCGGGAGAAGAACTCGCCTTAGGACAGTTCCCACCCGGACATTTCGAGGAATGGGACATTTTAGATAGTGGAAAAGTAAAATATAATCATACAGAAAAATATTTTAAACCTGGAATGCCACCACGTTTTATTCCGTTTGTATCAGAAAATGAACTTTCAAAATTTAATGTGTATGAGAAAACCGCCTTTTTGTTAGAGGCAGCTTGCAAGAAGAGACTAATGTCAGACAGACGTATAGGCTGTCTTCTAAGTGGAGGGTTAGACTCATCACTTATTACAGCTTTAGTTGTGAAGCTAGCTAAGGAACAGAAATTGCCATATAAAATTCAAACATTTGCCATAGGAATGGGAGATTCCCCTGATCTAATTGCTGCTCGTACAGTTGCTGATTATCTCGGAACAGAACACCATGAAGTTAAATTTGATGAAAATGCTGTAAGGGAAGCATTAGACAACGTAATTTATCATTTAGAATCATTTGATATTACAACAATACGTGCAAGCTTACCGATGTATCTTCTCTCAAAATATATAAAAGAAAACACTGATACCACAGTTGTGTTTAGTGGTGAGGGTGCAGACGAGTTGGCACAAGGTTACATTTACTTCAGAGATGCTCCAAATGAAACGGCTGCACACGAAGAAAGCATACGTTTGCTTTCAGACATTTACTTGTATGATGGATTGAGAGCAGACAGAACGACCAGTGCGTTTAGTTTAGAACTGAGAGTACCATTTTTAGACGTACAACTTACAAGTCACTATCTTAGTATCGAACCCTCCTTCCGCCAACCTCAGAACGGAGTTGAAAAGCATTTGCTGCGCAAAAGTTTTGCTAAGAGTGGTTTATTACCAGATTCAATTTTATACAGACATAAGGAGGCATTTAGTGATGGCGTAGCCTCTGTGAAGAAATCGTTATTCACAATAATAGAAGAAATTATTAAAGAAAGGTTACCTGAAAACAACTTGCGTTTCCCTGGACTACAGCCGAATACTACAGAATCTAAATATTACCGGTACGTGTTTGAAAAATCCTTCCCTGGCCAATATAACTTCACACCGTACTACTGGATGCCAAAATGGGTGCAAGTCTCCGACCCATCGGCAAGATTCATCAAACATTACGCCGCTTCGTAACATTTATTCCAATTAATCAAAATTTGTTATTCTTTGATATTTTAATAACTGTTTGCAAAATAAAAATTATTTAATATAAAATTAAATGACCTCCATTTGTTGTAAATTTATTAGTGTTTCATCTTGATTTGCATTAAATGGAAACTTACAACAAAACGCCTGATAAAATGTAGGATCTTTTACCTGTACTGCGGTTCAGTGGTCCGGTCAACCGGACTATGGATAAAAGAAGTTATCCATGGTACAGTTTACCGAACTATGGAACATTTTTTTTATCCATTGTACAGTTGACCGGACCGAGGAAGATCAAGTGCTTAAGCTGGATAAGCTTTTTGATAACATTTTATGGTCTAGTAAAACTATAACAATCTAAAACTATTTAATATTGACATTTGTGTGTGTTCCTATTGATTGTGAATTCGATTATACTCATTGAAATTATGTATAATTACATTTTACAGTGAATTTGCATTATCAAACAAGGAACGTTCACCACGTTTTCCACGAACTAAAAACGCATGAAATCTTTAGCCAGCGGTGGTCTGATACTATTTACAAAGTTATCCATGCAATGACAATTACGAGACATTACCGGGTATTTTTTTGGTATTCCTACAGGTATTTCTTCAAAAGTCACCTTATCATTGTTCCGTTTCCCTATAAAGATAGTTGATTTATCCGAAGAATATTCACTTTTTATGTCGCTTAAGGATATTTTGGAATGATCACATGTCAGTTTATCTAACGTCGAAGTGGATTTTTCAGCTAAACTAACGGACCTTTCTATCGATTTATCAGACTTAGTCATTTCTGGTTTTATTTCGGATTCTTCGTCTTTAAGTACTTTTGGGTAGACATTGCGTATTAGACTCATAGCCATGCGGCATCCGGGACAAAATTCATCCTGGTAAAAAGAGTTTCCTTTGGCAAGAGATTTCTTATGATGCAATACTTGAGAGCAGCGGTCTAAACTCCCTCTGCTATTTGTAACCTGCACTTCTTTGTCGTAACAACTAAACCCTAAGTCCGATTCCAAGGATGGGTTATGAACAGCACATAATTTGCATTTACAGGAGTTATTAGCTAGTTGCAGTTTTAATTCTCGCAGTTCAATCGGCTCAGTGGAATAACCGCCGTCATGTATTATTTTCCACATTCTGATATCCTGAGCATTTAAGTCACTTTTCTAAGTACCTACATTTCGACACATAGTTTCTTTTTTAGTTAGAAAATAGCGTTTACAATTATGTTTTTTATTTATTTATCTATCAACAAACAATTTAAAAACATGATTATCAAATCATGCGTCAAACGTTTTTGGTCACTGACCTTTATTATACTATATAGAGGTCAGTGTTTTTGGTAGTCTCTGGGAACAAAACCTCTATAGTTTTGATATAAAAGCTAAGAACAATGAGTAGAAAAAGACAAACCAGAGTTATAAGGCGTATAAGGTAATACTTTATGTCCAGCTATGTCATATTAACTCAAACTGGTGATAAAAGATAATCAAATTATTGTGACCAACGTTCAAACCACAGTTTCAGACTACAAAAATTAAATAGGAAAGCAATTCGAATCTCCGATAACATCCCTTCATGCTCCATATTACATTTAAAACAATGTATATGACATGTAAAAGAAATTTATTTACATCATCATGGTCTGCCAATATTAAGAAATAAAATCATTGCCGATTAACATGTCCAAATTTATGAAATGGTAAAACACAATGAAAAAAACTAATAAAGGCCGAGGCAAAAACCCACCAAAGTCTGTAAAATTAATTTCAAAAGTAAGTAAATTGTTCATATATAATGTGGAATAAATCCTTAATAATTATTGTTATTAAATAAAAGATAGCAAACCAATAAAGCGACATCTAACCCAAAATCACTCCCAAAGAAACTACTTAAAAGTGTAGAGAAGGTTCTGAACTTTGAATAGTAAAATGTATGCTCTCCTATGAGACTGCTTTAAGTACTTTTGAAACTTAACGTTTCAAAAGTACTTAATGTCTGTGCCTACTTTAAATAAATGAAGTTTTAATTTTAATAAATTACAAAATCTAGCACAAATAGTGCCTCGGTTTTGTACTTAATGATGACTGTTGAGAATATCACATATGTTGAGAACATACATCCTTACTTATTGGATATTCCGTCTATATAAGAAACATAAAACTAAACACATTAGTGGTTACCATTTTCACTATACAGCTTTCCATGCCCGTTTCGGCCACGGTTGTTAATCTCCAGATTTTCAAACTACGCGAGAGAGATAATGCGAAAGTGTGCGCAAACACGGGTACACTCTCTTTTCCCTCACTCTCGATGGGGCGACTTTTTTTCCACTCAGTAGCCTATTTTAATAAGTTTGATATAAACTAATGTTTTTACATTAGTTAATAGGCTACTGAATGAAAAAATATTTATTACGGAAACTGACGACTTACTTTTTATCATCTAGTTTATTATTGGTCAAAGGTTTCAACACTTAAATACCCAAAATTGAAAGTCCATCACTTCTATTTTTTTCAAACATACTTTTGCAAAAATTACTGATTAAAAATTGCTTCTAGCCATTTTGTGACTGCACTAGACAATGTTGCTGCCAAACTTGTCCAGATATCAAAAAAGAGATTGGTGTGCCAATCATTAAAACTGGTAAAGATGATCCGGGAGCAAAAAGATTCTCTAAGGCCAATAAGAAATCATCGGAAGATGTCAAAAATTCGATACCTAAAAATCCAAGTAAAAGCGTAGTGCATGCAACAAGGCCAAGTTTACTGGATGTGATGAAAAACCATCAAGAGTGCAACTGTGAAGCTATTGCGCGGGCCGTTCGTTCAGACGTACATAAGAATCTTGATTTGCACCAAAATAGCGCTAGAAACTCTAAAGACATAGAAAATAAAACCAAGCCAATATGATACTTATAGTATATTTATTTTCCCATTGTATAATTAAGCGACAAATATATATAAAGGCTTCGGAATTTACGGTGATGAATTTGTGGATTTAACATTTCCATTTGATAAAAATTTAAAAGGTCACACTAGATTATAACTGGAGTAAAACCTCTAAAGAGAACCGGATGTTTCTAAAAAGTACACTTGTGCCAATTTTGTTGTAAACAAATCTCAAATTTTACGATATAACGGTGCTATCTTTTCCACAAATAACACACACAATGATAAGGATTCCACTACTTTAAGACTTGTCAAATTTGTTTAGTGTAAATTTGTGTACAACAAAATTGCCATACTAAAAAATTAAACGTGAATATTATTTGTCGCACCATTTTCGATATATCGTTTCTTTTTCAAATTCTCACTCAAATAATTCCAATACTTCGATCTGATTTTGTCGTATTTAGTGGCTAAGGCTTGACACAACTCTATCGCGCGATCGGCACAGTAAATACTATTTGTCTCACCTTTCTTAATGGCTTCGTCGCAAATGTCGATTATGAATCCTAGCAGATAAGGGGAGCGACACCTATTTTTGTACAATTCCTCACAACACGACAAAACTACCGCATTACCGCCTATTCCACGTTTGTCATGCAATAAAACGCCTCGCAGGTAGTTCCAAGCGCTTTCGTTGTTTTTGACGAATTTAATCTTTTCCAACGTGTAAACGATCTCCTTCTGTACGTTGAGATCCGACCAGCCGAGGTGGTTGTTCATGACAAAATAACGCTGATTCCATGCGGAGTTGTTGCGAACGTCGTACGTGATCAGATTGTCCACGAATTCCATCTCGTTGTCGAAGAGCCTGTGAAAAATATTATTCATGATCATTGTCATTATCAACCCAATGCTAGCCCACTAAGGACTGTATGAAATACTTCACACGCCCTTTAGAACATTATGGAGAATTCTGAGGCACGCAGGTTTCCTAACGATGTTTTCCTTCACCTTTAAAAGCAAATGATGTTTAATTTCTTAAAACACCTCCGAAGAAATAAGAGGTGCGTACCGGGGATCGAGCTCTCGATCCCCCGAACGAAAGAGTAGTCTTTCGGGGACTGACAAATAAATAGCGGTGATAAATAAATAGCGGACTATAGAGTCCTACCTATCACCGCTATGTCTTTATATATTTGACGTTGTTCTAGCAAAAATAAAATGTTTTAATCTTTTTTATATTATGTTCATTGCATAATACAGAAAAAAATGCTCTTCTAAATAATTTTTAAGGATTATCTACAAAAATGTCGGCGAAGTCAAGCACGCACAATGTCAATATCGAACTTCACTCCCACTTTTACATTAATGTTTATGGGTAGGATATCATTACTCTTTGTAGGGAAATTATTTTTATTCATTATTCAAAAGTCAACTGTTACATTAATCGTTTGTCCTGTGTTAAACCTTCAAGGTTTTTTTTGTGCTATTTTCTTGAATGTTAGAAAAGTTAGAGTGCATTGCTCAATCTTTAGATGTTTTCATTAATAGAAATAGGATTTACATGTTTTCTGTAGCTTTAATAAACTAAGTCGGGCCAGTACTGAGTTCGCAGAGTATTGTATTCTGCTATAGAAACAGTTTTTGCTATTATAATTTCTAAAGGCGCTAGGTTAGATGTTAAGTTTCATTGATTTCTATTGCTGGGGAAACATTTCAAATCGTCCTCTGAACTTGGCTTGACACACTACGACGTGATTATTTATGAATATAACTTTTTCTATTTAGTTTTCAAATAGAAAAATGCGAGTTTAAACTTACCCAAATGTCTTCATTGCCCACTGTCTGTGTTGCCAGGCGTGATAATTTTTTGAATCTTGACTAAGTGCTTCACCGGTGAGCTCTAATTCCAACGAGGAGTCTTGCAACCATTCTACTAATACTCGCCTATGATGCCATACCTTTAAATGAAACGAACATAATATTTAAATACTCTCTAACTCTAAACTAAAAATACTCTGCTAATTTAATTCCGACTTAATTCGTTTATTACGTTTATTTACGCATATATATAGCGCAGTTATGAAAGTCTAGTTGCAAAGGCACTAACTTAAACCAAATTTTGGCTGATCTGAATACGAAGTTCACTTATACCCCATAGTTTCTGTATAATTTTTCTGCTAAAGCTTCTGAACACCCAGCTTGTTTTTTTTATGCTTTGCTGGTGTTGGCGACTGGCGAATTTCACTCTTAATTTCGAGGAAGGCTGTAGTAGGGCATTCTAGATCTTTGCGATGCATATTACAAACGCAAAAGATAATCACTTTATTACTTAGTTTTAAATATTGAAAAGCTAAAAAATTAAATCGCCCATCAACCTGAGTTGGAGCAGTGTAGCTGGTATATGGTATATACATATACCAGCCTCCCTATTCTATAACCCCTCTACTATTCTCTTCCAAGAGAGAAAAGGCCTGTGCCCAGAAATGGGACATTATAAGGCTGAAAGAATTGCGTACCACCACAATACAACTTTGTTGAGCTTTATTTGAATACTATATAAGCCACTAAGATGTCCATGAATATTGTCACTACTGTGTCAGTGAAATTACCAAAGTCAAATAAATCCATCAATATTTCCAAGAAAAACCTTTATTTCTAACATTATAAACAGGTTTATAATACTAATATTTTTTCTCCTAAAATCCCTACTAATATTACGCTTTCACGCATAAACTACTTAACCGATCCTCATGAAACTTTGTACACATATTCTTGGAAGTGTTAGCAGTAATATAGGATACTTTTTATACCGATATTAAGCTCGGTCCCTTGGGGAAAGGGGATGAGTGTTTGACGATTTTACACCATAACTGCGACAAATTATAACAGATTTAAATAATTTTTTTTTACTATAGAGGTTATAATATGCGTTTAATTTTGCCCATTTCGTTGGAGATAGAGGACAGGACTCCTCAGCGGACAGCAGCAAACCCCTTATTTAAGGCTTAGCGATACTGAATACGTTAAATTATTTTAGATCTATAACTAAATTTAATGCCATATCAAACGCAGACGTAGATGCGGACAACAGCTAGTAATGATAATTTGAATTAGGCAATATTGTTACCTTAGCGAGTTTGTAAGTTTTATTTCTAATTTACTAGATATGGTTGAATGTGGGCTGATAAGGAATAAGGAAACATAATATTGTCAAGTCATCAAGATTTAGTTAATTTAAAGCTCATAAACTTGGCCTACTGGCTTACTTTTGTTATTATATAAAAAAACAGTGATTTAACATTTTGGTAGCTATAACAAACTTACCTGATAATTCTTTGGTGACTGTTTTATTACAGATTCAACATAATCCAGTTCAGATCTCAAGTCAGTTCCTAATTCCTTCAGTAGATCTCTCCTGAAAATTAAATGGTTTATAAGAATTAATTTGATACAAACTGGTTGTTACTTTATGGAAGTGCTTTATATGTCATGACCAGGCAAAAGAAAAACCTGTAAAAAAATTTGCAGTACCAATCGGAGTTAGGAAAATAGCATTATGGTCTGTGTGTGTGCTTCTCAGAGCATTTTATGTCAATGGTTGCATCATCACTCATTGTTAAAGCCTACTACCCAACATTGGATCAGCATAGTGAGTCTAAGCTTTGTAATGCCTCTTATAAGAGAAGGCTATGGCTTTCCTTCTGTGGAGACTGAGTTTGAGTCCTGGCACGCACCACTAACTTTTCAGAGTTATGTGCGTTTTTAATTAAGGCAATTTAAATATCACTTGCTTTAAACGGTGAAGGAAAACATTGTGAGGAAACCTGCATGCCTGAGAGTTCGACATAACTTTCTCAAGGATGTGTGGTGTCTATCAATCAGCACTTGGCCAGTGTGATAAACCACAGCCTTAACCCTTCTCATTCTGAGTAAAGAGCCCTGTAGTGGGCTGCTAATGGTTTGATGATGATGATGATGGTAAGAGTAGATACCTTTACCTGGCATAGACTGAGGTGTTATTAAAAAAACTGTCATACCTATATTGCCACACCGTATAATTCGCTGGATTAAGTTCAACAGCATCTTTAGTCAGATGCAAGGCCCTCTCAGATATTTCATTTTTTTGCAGCACAGCTCTAAAGTAGTCGTACACATCTTCAACTGAAAAATAATTATTATATATATTTAATCTCTTTAATAATGTTCAAAAACAAGTATTAATGTCACTTTCTGGCAGTTTGGTAACGGTTTTATATTTTAGTCATCATTAGCAACCCATTATCTGCCCACAACTGGGCCCCGTGCCTCCTCCTATAATGAGATGGGGTTAAGGCTGTAGTCCACCATGCTGGCCCAGAGCGGATTGGTTGACATATATTCAGTTAAAATGTAAATAAAAATTATTTTAACTACTTTTAACATTTCGTCTGTTAATCTCAGTGTGCACAGAATGTTACAAAAAGAGAATTTACTATCATTAAACCAATGAATAGTATCTGAGTTAGAAACAGCTATTATAATAAACTATTTAAATACCTAACAATTGATTTTTAAACTGAAACCTTAAATGGTTCTGATATAAGGGTTGACGACAGCAGCTGGTTTGAAATTTTATCATTGCCTGGGTAGCCCTTCTGACTGGTAAAATATAAGATGGGAATTCCAGCATTGGCAAACTCTGTGGCCAAAATGGCAAAAATACTGTGCATCATACTCTAAGCAGAGTGAAATAATATTATGGGCCTGTGTAAAGTAACCATTATAAAACAATTGTAATAAAATTTTTAGTTTGGTAAATTAAACTAAGAGACAAAGCTTTATAATATATTTCCTTCTCATTTATACAGGTAGCAACAGCAAAATAACCTTAAACATGCAACCTTAAACATACAACCTTCATTCATAGCAAGGTCATGTTTTTTGTAATATTTCGGTGAATTGCAAACTGAAGCATTCCTTATAATATTTAATCTTACGATAGCATATCTCTACTACTGCTTGCTAACTATGCATCTGTATGCATAGTTCAGACATATTGCATGTAGTTCAGAAAACAAATTATGAATGCCAGCTCCAAAGTGCAATCAGTTTAAAATAGGAGACAGCTGCAAGTACTAAAATACTTTATAGCTGTTTACTAACTTACATTTTTCCGAATGGGCGATAACAACAACAGGCGTAGGACCGTCATCTTCAGGAACCGGTGTAATGTCACTCCAATCAGGTCTGTCTTTGTAGAATACCCAGGATATATCACTATCACCACTATCAGACATTTTAAACGGTTTATTTCCTCCTTGTTGTTGGTACTGAATTAATACGACTTGTGGTGCGGTTATCGGTTGATGCTGGTGTACTGTAAACTGACTGTAAACCTATTCTACGCGACTAGTTGTTCAAACAACGTATACAATTAGTTCCTTAGTCATTGACAAACACACGGCAAGCTCTATAAATATGCACTATCTAGGTCGTTAGTCTTATTGTATTTACTCCTATCTTTATTTATATACTTGATACAGGTAATTTAATACAACCTTAGTTGCTGCTAGTTGAAATTACTGTAATTTATTTACCACATTGTGTATTTGTATTTTGTAGTTGTAGTTTGTTTTCTGTGGCCCGTAACCACAAATGACATTGACATTGAGTTTTGACATGAAGCACTTGACATTGACAGTAACATGTGAGCAGTTCTTAGGCACAGTTATTGAAACCACAGATAAACTTTATCCTTTCTAGAGTAAATCAATGCTTTGATTACTGACCCTCTGACGGTACAAAAGGATTGATGACATTTTTGCGCTGTAAGTAAACGCCGTTTTTATGTATTCCGAGTAATATGCTACGCTGTAATACGAGTCCACCAATCCGCACTGCACCAGAGTGGTGGATTGAAGCCTTAACGAAAGAGACCCGCGTACTGTAGTGGGCCGGTAATGGGTTTATATGATGATGACGATGATGATGAACACGAGTCTCTATGACATTAAAGAATTACTAAAAACCCTTTAATCTATTATAAGGTAGGTAGCTAAGCCAGAGTATAAATAAAGTTAAATTTGGTTCACTATCCATATTAAATACGAAGGTCAAAGAGAAAATGATCACTACGATGGAGGCACTGAAGTTATAAGAAATATTACGTTAGTGGGTGTAGTTAAACGTAATTATTATCTTCTCTTTGATATAGGCATTTAAGTAGTGTTTATATCCTCATTGGATGGGTTACCTGTCCATAATCTGAAGAAGAGAATTCAGAGAATTCAGCACTCAGAACCATACATACACCTCATAAAAAAAAACGAAAATATAACCGAATTGAGAACTCCAAACATCATCAAAGGACCTCCTCCTTTTTTGTGAGTCGGTTAAAAAGGCGGATTATCAGCATTGCCAGATTGTTACTTTTGTAACATTTTATGCTGCTTTGGACCTTTTCATGTTACTTTCATGTGTTACATGACTCAGAATGTTATTTTGTCAATAATGCCGATTAACTAGGTTAATAAATCAATGACTGATCTCTTTTTAATTCAGTTAATCAAACGAACCCGGTACCAATAACAGAGTTTAGTGAATAGTGAGTTAAATGGATAAAGATATAAAATATTTAAAATAACCACATAACTTGTATCTTCTTTATTTAAAAATAGATTGAAAATAAATTATGTTACAACTATCAGGCAATAAATAGAGGAATCTTACTCATACACGGTAACTAGACATATTTTATCAATACTGAAAAATCACTGGTAACATCTACCACGCGTACGCGAGGCCGAGTCCATTTGTGTAGGTCATGTGCGATACTGCAGGGGCAGCAGAATATGCCACACCCAAGAGACCAGTTGCTACCTGCAAATTTATAAACATTAGTATTATAATTTCCCCAGCTAACTACGTGAGAAATAAACAATAAAAAACCAATAGTTATATAAAAACAAGCAGGAATAGGGTTACTTAGATCGCTAAGTTTACCCACTGTATAATCTATGTACCTTCGGACTAAGATACCTAAAGAAAGTCAAATAATATTCATTTAAAACCTTGCTACAAAGTACAGAGTTGTGCGCTTTGGTCTCACCTTCTTTAACCTTACTTATTTCAAATTTCTATATCCTAGGTATGATTTTGTCCCGCCCGCGCCAGTAACCTTCGTTCTACCTTTACTTAATTTTTCGAACTCTTTTCTTATAATGTAATCAATCTGTACTACAAAATTTCTGGACAGAAAAACTCATTACCTAACAAATTATTTTCCACCCGAACATTCAAACCCCTGACCTTTCTCGTAGTCGAACATGTTAACCACTAGACCAACGCACGTATAAAAATAAAAATATGCCTTAGTTTAAGTGGATGACGGTTGTAACAGAAGCTGTCATAGAAATAACAAGACTCTTTAGCACTTTAAGAGTAGACAACCTTGTCGCTGAAGTACTGCTCCCAGCACTACGCGTACGCGCACGCTTCACGCACTGAGTATCATTCATTTGTCTTTTTTTAATAAGGCGCGGCGGGGCGCGGCGTTCGCTAGTTGTTGTAGAGTGAAACAGGCTAAGTATATAGTTTAAAAAAAACTATAAAGTTGCTAACCCGCTAACTAAATTTCTTGTTAAAATTCGAGTGCTCGGAGTCTCGTTCGCGGCGACAAGGTTACGCGTTTCTAGTGTCTTATTACTCACGTTTCTATGTAAGCTATGGATTTAGTTAGTAGCTCACCCTTGGGGCTGCTAGCGGCGCGGCTACGTGGGATACCAGAGGAGCAGCGAGTCCGTGGTATGCGGGCGCAACAGCCAATCCTGGGTTGCTCACGCGTATATCTGCTTTGCGCACGCTCGAAAATGGAGTGTCAATGGCTTTTGAGTATGTGGATACCTAAAATAAGAAAAGTATATTGCGCGTGTCCATCGAACACATCTTGAAAAAAACAAGGGTTTTTTTTAATCAGTCGATACTCGGATATAAACTTTTTATGAAAAATTTATAAAAATATATAATGTTAGGTTATGTCTTCTATAGATGCCCAGGCTATTGAGTTTCTGGCCCTTCAGTAGACTTTATTGTTACTTATATACCTCACAGTGTTCACGAGTACGCAGATTGCAGATCCAAAGATAAGAGGGCCCTCTATAATTGATACTGAAGCCAAAACTTATTTTTTTTTATGTTGTCTATCCGTCTGTCTGTATCTTGGCCGCCATACTTTTTTTTAAGAGAGTTCATACATTTACTTTAACATTTCCATTGTAGGGCAGCTGCTCTCCCCTGTCCCCCTGGATACTCCTATGGTTCCCATTATATTAAAATTAAATGTAGCTGGTGAATTGATTTTAATTTCACAACATTTCAATAGTAGTAGGTTGTAGATGTATGAAAAGACTAGAGCTTTAAAACCAAGGATCGGGGCATTTAAATATCGAAACAAACCCGTACGTTGTCGAGATGAGAAGACTAGTATTCAAAAAAAAAATGCGTATGCGCTTAAACTAGAGATCGAATAGAAGAAAAGTGTTTTAATTGATTCATAACAAAAACGTACCTGTCCCAAGTTAAACGGGGATCGCAGGATATTGGAATGTTGCGATGCAATAGCTGGTTGTGCGGGGTACGAGCTGTACGGGTTCCAGCCGCCATAGCCGTAAGATCCATAATAGCTGGCGGGTGCGATCAGGCCCCCCGCCTGGACAGCTACTGCTACACACGCGAGTAAGAGTACCTGTGAAAATGTGAAGAAACCCTTCAAAATAAAAGTTCAATGTGTGACGATAGACCAGAAGTCCAGCAGTGGGCTGGCTGGACTAAAGGCTTCTAATAAAAATATTAAAACGTAGAAATAATAAATATACCTAACTCAGACCGCTGTTTCATTCAAGTGGTTTCTTACAGGTTCATCACCTACTTATGTTTAGATGAGTGTTATGGAACATTCTAAGCTTCTACCAAGCCTTGAATATCTGTCTTCCTAAATATGTATACCCATGTCAATAGTATGTTCAGAAAAGCGCAAGGACCTAATGGAATAAAATGGCTGTTACAAAATTATAATTCAAGAAATATAATATAAAAAGCTGTTAAATTTCAAATATTCAATATCTAAAGAAACATGAGCACTTTGTCTTGGTGAAATTTCTTCTGATCTTCAATTTATTAGCTATTAACGGCCCACTACGGGGCACTGGTCTCCTCTCAGTGAAAGGGTTTAGGCCATAGTCCACCACGCTGGCCAAGTTCGGAATGGTGGACTTCACATGCCTTTGAGAACCTTATGGAAAGTTATAACTCACAGGCATGCATGCCATTCTTATGGAACATAAGAATCTAGGTATCTAGGTAAAAAATTATATGTTCGATAGGTACGAATGTATCGTATGTATATAGTATCTATGTACTAGACTTTGACGGCCGATTGGCGCAGTGGGCAGCGACCCTGCTTTCTGAGCCAAGGCCGTGGGTTCGATTCCCACAACTGGACAATGTTTGTGTGATGAACATGAATGTTTTTCAGAGTCTGGGTGTTTATCTGTATATTATAAGTATTTACGTATATTATTCATATAAATTATTATTCATCAGTTATCTTAGTACCCATAACACAAGCTATGCTTACTTTGGGGCTAGATGGCGATGTGTGTATTGTCGTAGTATATTAGTTTAGTTTATTAGTTTGATTTAATATGTTTCTATGTATGTGTAAGCTCACTGATATAATACATAATAAAATAATATTGTTTTATAATGCTAGACATACAATAATCAAAAATATTTCAGCTTACCTTTAGCATCATTGTTAGTGATTCTGAACTTGGTTGCGATATGCTGTCCTATTGAGCCCTGCTGGGCTTTTATAGTATCTTAGAACAACCTAAATGTGTATGATAAAGGACATTTATATGTGATAACTCATATGACGTGTGGTAAGGTTGTTCGCTCATCTAGCAACACCAAATGTTCCGCACCAACATATTTTATGATTTCCCTGTACTATTACTTCACGTTTTGTAGAAAAATCAATTCTAATTATTAAGTTAATCAAAAAGGTGGGTTCTTTTTGAGCTAACTTAATAATTTCATCAAAAACGATTGCTGGACGAAAGGCCTCTCGCAACGGGAGGCTTGGTCATAATAAGGCAGGTGGGTTAGTGATCTCAATATATGGTAGTAGTAGCACAGACGAAGCTGCTGCCCGTTCTCCCTTAGTCTGTAATACTCAAACACAATAAAGCATGTGCTACACGGTTTTAAACGGTGCGGCAGTATAACAGAGGTTTAAAACAGTGTAGATATGTAGTTGTTTTATGCCAAGTTTCGTTTGATCTTTAAGCACCCTTGGCAGCAAGGCTTGCGTTTAAAACCACTGGTAGAATCATTGGTTTAGAACTTGTTAGAAACAGTCTAGCCGCTTGTTTAAAACCTCGCGAATGACAGTCACGTTGCAGCGGCGCGGCGAGCGCAGGCAGACGCACGCCACGAATACTCGGTTCTCATAATAGCAGTAGAAAAATAACGAGAAGCAGTTACAGCACTTTTCGAGCTATATAGAGACTTGCCCTTCCTTAACATGCGATTCGTACAAAGACTCGACTCAGAAAAAAAATGCGTGGAATATTTTAGCCACAAAATTAAAAGACATTGTCCCAACGGCAGAGCACGACACACATAGATAAGGCGCCATGACGTCCTTGTAGTGAATATACAGTGCGAGCGTAGAGACTTCCTATTTACGCAACGTTCTATAAACACTGATGGTTGCCGTGTAGCCGGCAAAGCGAAAATCTGTTTTTCCTGTTTCAAACCGCCTTTAAAAACCGTGTAGCAACCGTGTGCTTAAGTACGCGAATTTTTACATAATCGCCTGTTCAAATTATATAAAGAATGCACAAATCCGAAATCGCGTGCGACACGTTCGGCTCGGGTGCTCCGTGCTCGGATTCGAATGTGTGGTCCGCTTAAGGTAGGATATATTATAACATGGCCTGATTCAATTATAGAGCTTTGGAAAAAGCACATGAAGGTGTGGCTAGGCAAGGACAATAACTAATTTCATCATAATAAATTTCAAATTCATACCCAACTTAGTTATTTTGATTTTTATGCCACGAGAGGCATTTTTTGTTTTTCTAAAAAAGAAAAAATATATATGCCGCATATAACTTGATACTACTGCATCAGATTAAGTTAATCATGTCTTGAAAACACCAACAGTGTTTCAACAAGTTAGAGATATAGGTACTTCATTGACATGCGGTGAGGAAATGAGGATTTTACTACGATACAAAAAGAAACATCAATTTGACCTGTGAAAGATATAAGAACTCTTTGTCAATAAGCAAATGAGCTGAGGATCTATGAATACCTTAACAGATCTTCATTCAACTATAAGTTATACTGGAAGTACCGATTGGGCGGACAAATTTATCAAAAGGGCACCAATGACGCGCGCCCTCCACATCCTCAATGTCATATCAGAACAATGTGATTTGTATTGTTGCCCTCTGAGTGAATTCACAAGGATCGCAATGTGGGTTATTTGTTACAGGACTAGATAATTAAATATTATGATGTTAATATTATTTTTTTAAAAAAAAAGATACACTATCGCATTACGTTTAAGAATTCTGTAATGAAAGTGTTAGAATAAGAATATAAATAAATAACTAAGCTAGAAAAGCGTCGTAGGGAAACCTGCAAACCTGAGTGTTTTCCATAATGTTCTCAAAGGCGTGTGAAGTCTACCAATCTGCACGTGGCCAAGCCATACGGCCTTAAAATACTTCTCATTGTGGGAGGTGTAGTGGGCTGGTAACCATGTATAACCTGGTAACCTAGTGGATACCTACGACTTAAGCCGCCTGACAAGCCCGCGTTATGCTGTTAAAATCTTCAGGGTTAATCAGCTACACACAATCCGAAAAAGAAAAAACAAAAAGACGGGTTGCACTCCGGGAGTGCCGGCAGAAGTGAAAACTTGATTATTAATTAACGTTGAGCATGTTTGATATTTTGGAATGGTTAGGGAATAATTTTGCACCAATTGCTTTATCAGTATAAAAGTACTATCATTTATGTGGTAGAATACAATATTCATTTATTGCGCTATCGTACACAAACATGACAATTTATATTACATTAAAAATTTATCACTTTAAAACTATTACAATTATTTTACATTAAAAAGTCTTACGCTTTTTCGATCAGGTCACGTGTTCTGACGCGAGTTTAAGATTTTATAACCATTACAGAAAAAGTGCTCAACGCCGCTAAAGAAGTTTTCACTTCAAAAATGAGTCGCCTTAAAGGGAGGCCAAATTTGATCCTTGTAGATATATAAAGGTAGGGTGGACTACATCGTTCTCATGCTGAGAGGAAAAGGGTTGATAATAATAATCATCAACATAATATGTTATATGTATTGTACTAATGTAAAATATTAAGTTTTGTGTTTGAGTTTATCCAAATGATACAATACAGACTTAATACAGACTGGTGGTCCATGTGCGAAATTATCTCCAACTTTTAGGCCTAACAGTCAGGAAATATTTCGAAAAATTGCATCATGTTACGGGGCGACTACAAGCTTGTACATTATGCAATTTTCTTTACGACTGGACCGTTGAAGTTGAAACAAAAAGCTGAACTAATAAAATTATGTTGGCCGTGAATAACTGGAGCAGGTCAATGTGGAAAATATATAAGTTACACAGAAATAAATAATGCGAATTTATCTCTAGATAAATACAAGTACATAAAATTGATACCTATGTCTGTCTGATTTTACGAAATTCTTACCTTATTACGTTCATATTATCAAGCTATAAAATTATAATGTAGTTATTTCCCACGACAAGTTAGCCCTTTACTGCCATTTGTTGCTAAGCGATGATGCAGTCCAAGATGGTAGCGGGCTATCCTATTAAAGATTTGGCACTTATACCGGTTAATCGATTTCTACGCGACATCATACCAAACTTAGCGGCACATCTTTATCGATAGGATGGTATCTAGGCACGGTTGAAGCCTCCACCAGACCAGACGCAAAGAAAATTCAGAAAAAATATTTTTTACATTACTTACCCCTACCAGGATCGAACCAGGGACCTCCCACTTTAAAGTACAGCGCTCATCGCTACGCCAGCGAGGTCGTTAAACTTTCGTATTAGAAGTTGAATTGAAGAGCCTTTATCCTAATAAAATTATGGATTTGAAGTAATCAAGGTGATATCTAGATTAGATGAATGCGCCGGACCTTTTTCAGTTAAAAATAAAAGGTTTTGATTTTTAAGTTCTACCGTGAGAAATAGGAAAACTGAAATCTAACACAGACGAAGTCGTAGGTGACTCTAAACGCTCTGAATATTTCTATGCATTCATGCAGGCCTTACAATATACATACATAGATACGTATTTACGAGTAGGTAGTACATATGTATAGAACACATTAATTTCGTAATTACTTTAGTTTGATACTTTGCGAGGTCATGGTCGGAGGTTTTACTAGATAGTTCTAGGTAATGAGGCATTCTTGATTTATTGTCAATATGTTAAAATAACGGAGAACATCTGTCGAGGATCTACATTGTTTGCGCAGTGGTTATTATTTCTAGGATAGTATACTAGTCTTTCAGTCTTATTGCCAGCAAAATGGACTACGGCCTAAACCCTTCTCATTCTGGTAGGAGACCCGTGCCCTGTAGTTGGCCGGTAATGGATGGATGATGATGATGAATGAAACGGATAAAAATAGAACAGTATTTTTGACTGATTGGTTACAAAAAATTACATGATAAGCAAAAATCGGTTTCACCCCACAAGATTCTTCTGACCGCAGACCCAGCAGCTAAGTAAAAAAACCGGCAAATTGCAAATGGCAAAGGACCCGCGCACGGGAAAAAATCATGTCTGTTCTATTTTAGCCTTCTTAAAAGTTTATTTTATCCTGTTTTTTAGTATATGTTGTCGTTGTTAGCGGCAACAAAAATACATCAAAATCTGAAACTCTATACCTATCACGCTTCATGAGATACAGCCTTGTGAAAGACTGACGAACGTACAGTAGAGTCTTAGTCATAGGATCCCGTTTCACCCTTTAGGTACGGAACCCCAACAAATATGTTGTTGTGCTTTTTAGAAAAGACGCGGTAGGTCTATGCTTAATTCAAAGCGTGACCCAAACCCGTCAAGCCGACATAAGTGGCTAGATTACTGATAATAAATAATACCAACATTCATGTACCCAAGAATTACAATTTAAGATCCGGTCCAAGAAAATGGAGTTAGTTGTTCAAGCTCAGTCCTGCGCATACCACATTCTTGAACTACTTCGGCATTGCGTAACATTTTGTTGCTTACCTAATCGTGATAAAATAGGCATTATGACTAATTTTGAAAAACTGACCCATATGTTCCGAATTAGACTAGATAGACACGTGAACATTGGCAGCGACCCTAATCTTTAAACATCACCAATCATAGCTCTCATAAGCTATAGGTAGGTGATAACATAACAATAGGAAGATCTTCCTCCGTGCTGGCATTATATGCTAGGCGTCGGCTGGCGTTATATACATACAAAAAAATATCTTATTTTTTGCAAAAACAGATAAAATGGTTTTGTTGATTGAAGTTGCAAGTTATATAATTTCCCACGAAAACGCTCGCTGTAGCCGTACTCGTGACGTCATTGGCAAGTTAGAACTTCAGTAAGTCCTTGTTCCATAGCTGAAGATTATTGATTTTTGTATTGATTACAAAAAACTAAGCGACTGATACTTTCTAATCACAAAATACCGTCTTATGCCGGTGATTACTTATACGCAGAGATTTACGAAGTAAAAGCAGTACAAAATTATGGCCTTAAAGACGTAACGTCATAATTTTGGATTCGCCGTTTCTCCTGTCATGCCGGATCGCTACATTATGCATTTTATTTAATGAAATTGTAATTAATAGTTCGAAAAAACTAAAAAAACTTATTTTTTATATTGAAAATTTGAATAATCTTCTCAAATTAGTGTATTGTCATCGGTCCTCGATATGTCCTAAGCGTAAATAGTCCTAGACGTAAATAGCGTCCAAAGAAGTCGGTTACAAACATACAAACATACAAGTGAAGCTATAAAGCGTGTAATGCACTAAGAAAATAAATAGAAAATGCAAGAAAAGAAATAGAAAACTAGCGTATAAGTTGGATAAGTGGAACAAAAAGTATAACATAGCGGTTTCTTTAATTAGATCCGTCAAGCTGTCCTTCCGAACATAAACTGTACCTTATAACTTAGTTTATATCTATCACTTAACAGCATCACACAAGTAGTTAGACAAATCTTAAGCTCTATATAAAATCTGTATTAAGATGTTTTATCCAAAAGTGGCAATGTTCTTGCATATTTTGTGTATTGACGGTAAAAAATGGTATTCTGTGAAAGATATCAGTGAGTTTCAAGATCCCAATCAAATGAGATCTCGTGTGAGATTTGAACATAATAAAACAAAACACTATGTACCAGTTGTTACAGAGAAGTGGCAAAATAAAGAAGTGGAATACGATTACTCTTTTCCAGATGAACGGGAGTTTAAGCCATCCGATCCATGGCAGATATCGTATTTAATGAAAAGTCGTCAATCCAAACCAAAAGATGTAGGAGACAAAGAATTAAAACATAAATCGCTAGAACTGAAGAATAATGTTGTAAATACTAATATTGTTCATATAAATAGACAAAAACGGCCGTTGCGGAGACGATGTCCCCAAATGAGAAAACCGAAACATTTGAATTCTGTGGCGGGAAGATTTTTAGAAGTATTCCAGGTGGTAGAATTTGATCACGTTTCTTGCTCCTCAAACACTGGATTGGAGGGCACCTGTTTACATGAATATGATTGTGAGAAGACAGGTGGAACGTCTATGGGAGCGTGTGCTGATGGGTACGGAACATGTTGCGTAAGTAAGTAACTTATGCATTTTTTTTTTCCATTTAAATAGGACTAATATTATTTTTTTCGATGCAGTAATTTAGCAATATTTGAATAAAAAAAGAGTAACGTCATATTCGCATAAATTAAATGAAACTACACCACACTGCACAGCATAAGTAAAGTAACAAAAATGTTATTGGTACTTATTGGCTAGTGTGAAGAAATGAGACTCACGCTAAACTAGAAAATCCATCCATGCCTATTTAAACTTTGGCCCATACTCAGACACTAATGATCAGAAAAAATAAAACTAGAAGTATAATTTAATTTATGATTGCAAGTAGATTTATTTTCCGCTTTTCCAGCCCTTTTTGGTTGCGAAGGCCGGTCTTCAGCAGCGGTCGGATGGTTTAATAATCCAGGGTACCCGACACCCAGTGCAGACAGGCTCTCATGCACATTTACATTGGATAAATTCTCCGCCGGCATTACGCAAATAAGACTGGACTTCATCCATTTCGAAGTAAGTCAACTGACACTTCTACCTAATATAGATATTATAGTAAATAGCAGTTAGATAGTTCGTGCAATTTAGATGCTTATTTCAATATCCAATCCACCCAATTTTTATTGCACGTACTGACGTAGGTAGTAGTACCTACTATTGATTGTAATTTGACCTAGTCTATTTAATATATTCCAAGTCCCACTAAACTGAGTAAAGAACTTCAAATCTTGGTTGGAGGTCTTTTTTTTTTATTTAGTTTAGTTTTCAATTATTTTATTTATGTTATAGTGTAGTGCGTAGTGATGGGTCATAGATAACAAATAAATAAATTTGCAAAAAGAGCAAAGAGGCAGACTTCTCTCCTTGAGCCCTTAAAAGTCCTTTACCTACCTTGGAAAATCCCATGAAAATCTTTCTTTGTTATGCTTTTCGTAGATCATCATCATCATATCAACCCATTACCGGCCCACTACAGGGCACGGGTCTTCTCCCACAATGAGAAAGGTTCAGGTCCACAACGTTGGTCCAATGTGAGGGTCTGATGGGGCGGATGATGATGAGGGGCTAATTTTTCAAGGTTTCGATAGCCTAAATACCTTTCAGAGGAATAGTAGAAATGTATTACTTGGCATTTAAAAAGCCTGCTGTTTTTTAAGATACCTTTAAATGTATACGAGTTGATTACCTTACTATTAAGATACTTATATTATTTCATCCTATTCATAACTTCAACCGACTGACGTGCACTGAGACCTATGTCCACGTTTTTTTGTAGGAAGTTCCCAAATCCACGTTCCTGGACAGCTTGTTTCCCGTGGCTGTCATCTGTCCACCTAGTTGGGGTCGGACCAACGCGAAGGAACGATTCTAGCATCTTTGAACCCAAACGTCGGTTATACGAGCTATGTGCCCCGCCCATTCCTCTTGCAGCTTCTTGACCCGCTGAGCTATGTCAGTAACTTGATACTCCTAGCATAGCTCTCTTTATCGCCCGCTATGAGCCTTCTAGGCCCATTGTAAGCGACATGATTTGAAATAGATCCATTGGGTGCCTATATTTATAAGCCTAGATAAGGGCAAAGTAAACAGATAAATAAGTAGGTATATATTCTTTTTTAAGCTTTTACCACCAACCTCTGGTATTTGCGAATTGGACCAATTTCAAGTGTTGGGACACAGTGTCAACACCGTCATTCCAATTCTGTGCGGAATCAATTCAGGACATCATGGTAAATAAAAAGTTTATATTATTATTATTATAGCCTCTTTATTTCCATAACGAATTATTATCAATTATTAATTATATGTGCATGCATAAAAATGATATTTATAAAAGTACATATACTAAATTCTTAGTTATAAATAATATAATCATGTTTCACTATGGACCCCTACGGGTGAAGGCATCCTTAATTTTTACCCACTGTCTGTCCTTTGCTTTAATTTACCAATATTCACCTTTTCTTATTATTTAATCAACCCATCTTTCTCCCGTTCATCATTTATTTATAAATTTGTATACAAAAAGTTTATATACAAATTTATAAACAATTATTCATTATCGCCTTATTTCTATTACTAATAGAATCCAAAATCTTCTGATCAAGTAATATGGTTAGTAGAGCTATCCTTTTGACATGAAAGAGTAGGCAAAGGATCATCATTAATTCATTATCGAAGCATTATTAGCTCACTTCAGGCAAGGGTTTTCTTTAACAATGATAAAGGTTTAGACCGTGGTCCACCACGCTAAGTGCGGATTGTTAGAAGACTGAGGAAATTATGGAGAACTCTCATGTATGCAGGTTTCCTCGCGATGTTTTATTTGATATTTAATTGCTTAGACGCACATAGCTACGCACAGCTTCGTATTCGAGGTTACCGATTTCTATTTAATTATTTTTTTGGGTTTCAGTGTACATTGAAATTTTGGATGGTCCATTAATCTTGTCGGTGCAGACTGTTACAGCGGAAAACAGGATATTTTCCATCAAGGTAAAACCAACGAACTATGAATTGGGTAAAACTGAGGGGTAAACTATTTCGAGATTAGCGTTCGCGGTACGTGACAAATATCATATATATCTATGAACAAACTATATTGAAACCAGCAATTTATTACTTATTTCGTAAACGGTTCTAAAAATTTGGATCATGTAGTGTATTTAATTCGTAAATATAGGTACATAAAAAGGGGTAGATAGGCAGGTATATAATATAAAAAAATATCATCATCAACCTATAACACAGGTCTCCTCTCGTAATGTAAAGCGTTGAAAAGCCGTATTCCACCACGTTAGCAAAGTACGGATTGGTAGACGTAGCACGCCTTTAAGATATCTATTTCCTGTAAGATATTATATTATACTAGCGGACCCCAGCGCTATCTGTCGGGCTGATTTGTGAATCTAAACCATCCAGGGTGCCACCCAAACGCATACCGAAAAATTCATTCAAATCGGTCCGGCCGTTTAGGAGGAGTTCAGTGACATACACACGCACACAAGAAATATATATATAAAGATTACTAGGTCAATGGCCTTGAGAGCGTTATCGATATCGTAAACAAGATATTGATTTAGATTGATCGTTGTTGATAATTTAGTTTTATACTCTTTTTATGTCATAGTGGCTTAAAATGTTGATTAGGTGGGTAGGTATAAGTAAAAAATGTAATGAAAAGACCTTGCTTTTGGCTGACAATGTGGAAATTTAAACGAGCTTAGTAAGGGTGAAAACAAACTAATATGTAGGTAAGTATCTAGGTATAGGTATTTGGAATGAATACGATGTTTAGAGAATACGAATTAGAGAATTAAAGACTTACGGGTGACTACTTCGAATTTGGCAACGATTAGATTCTATTCAGATCTTTAAATGTACCCACCTAAAGTTACTTTATTAGACGATTGATTGGTAAGTAATCTGAGGTCATACCACTTATACAGATTGGACTGTTGACGAATTGGTACGTACCTCATTTATCCTTAATTTATTAGTGCGCCATTGATTACGTCAATCATGTCTCATAGTTTGACAATTAAACAAAAGATTTTGTGGTAAGTATAAATCAATGACGACATACTCGTAGTACCTACGGAATCAACTCTTAACGATTCCAAGACCTCTGTCTCAACCCATCTTTGGTTGTCGACTGTCATAAAATTATAATGAAAATTGTAAGGTATAATAAGTACGTTTTTTGACTAGGTATGTGCAATGAAGAAGCGACGATAGCCCAATGAGTAGGACTTCGACTTCACTTCATTCCCGGCACGCACCTTTAACTTTTCTAAGTTATTTGCGTATTAATCAATTAAAATATCACTCGCTTAAAAGGTGAAGGAAAATATCGTGAGGAAACCGGCATACCTGAGAGTTTTCCATAATGTTCTCAAAGGTGTTAGATTTCCACCAATATGCACTGGGCCAGCGTAGTGGACTACGGCCTTAACTCGAGCTCGACTTCACTTTCGGAGGGCCAAGTTCCAATATCAGCACATAACTTAGAAAAGTTAGAAGAAGAAAGGTGCGTACCTCTAACTTTTCTAAGTTATGTGCGTTTTAATCAATTAAAATATCACTCGCTTAAACGGTGAAGGAAAATATCGTGAGGCAACCTGCATACCTGAGAGTTCTCCATAATGTTCTCAAAGGGGTGTGAAGTCCACCATTTCGCACTGAGCCAGCGTTGTGGACTACGGCCTTAACCCCATCTCATTGTGGGAGGAGACCCGTGCCTTGTAGTGGGCCTAATGGGTTGATATGATGATGATATCATTATCATGATCATCATCATGTGCAATGAAAGAACGTAACCTGGTCGGGTGGCGAGCTTCGTGCTCGAGCCGTAGTGCTCGAATATGCAAACATATGTTTGGTCTAAAGGCTTCATGTGAGGCCGAACCTCGGCTTATACGGTATTGGCACCTATGACAAAGGGAGTCGGACGGTAATGCGTCCGTAGGCCTCCTAGGCTGTGGAATGAACCCGGACGATGTTACAAAACGGAAACCTCATCTTCTCTCTTATGTTTTGAGAGTTGTAGGGTTGCCAATAGTTAAATTCAAATTCAAATTCAAAGTTCATTTATTTCAAGTAGGCCTACTTTATAAGCACTTTTGAAACATCAAGTATGTATGTTTGTAGCAGATTCTACCGAGAAGAGTCGGCAAGAAACTCAGTAGTTGCTCTTTTCCAACAGTTAAGTAAGTTGAGTAGGTATCCTGCTATCATGCACGTAACCAGGTGGAATCTCGTTTGCGTAGTGGTTGCTATGCTCGGCGGATCACGAGGTCCTAGGTCCGATTTCCGGTACACTCTACCTCCATGCCTAGGATAGCAATATAGCGCAGGGTGATTACGTATCTAACGACAGGCTTGCGAAAGGCGTAAATCTCGCGATCCTTGCTGTCAAACGTCACTTTTGCTTTTTTTTATATGCAAAAGTGACGTTTGACAGCAATGATCACGAGATTTCGCAAGCCTGTTGTGAGATACGTAATCATCTGCCGATCGAAATCACTACTATTTTAAAACTTTTTTATATGCTTTTATGATCTATTTGATTGAATAGGTGACCCAATTAACACCGTCCGACGAGCTAGCTGCCCCCACAGGATGTATGCAATTCTTCAAGGAAGATCACGGTCATATAGAATCGTTCAATTATCGTGAGAGATCCGAAATTGGAATCACAAGGATACCAAGTTATTTGGTAAGAATTTCAATAATTACCTTATGAAGTAGGTAGTGTTAGTCAGACTGCATCAAAGTGCAATAAAAGTATGTTAACAAATCAAAAATTCATTTTTTTGCCTACCTACAGCAGCTGGTCCGAAAGACGTTTTCCTGCTCTATGAACAAAAACTGAAATCTGATTGCAGCGCCATCTACTTTGTCAACTTTGAATCCAAACCGTCCAAGGACACACTCAACACTTGTGCAATTTAATCATAATCGTTTTAGCCATTTAGGAGTGGAGTGTCATGTACAGATAGGTGCAGAAAAATTATACTAAGTAGTACCGACTAGGCTATCTATTTTATGATTCTATACCTACCAATTTGAGTAAGCTTATCTAGATATTCATCAAGCTATAAAGCAGCGCGTTCTGCATGAACAATTACGGCTATGCATGTGATATAACCACCATGGACCTAACAAAACCAGCTATCATCTTAGACCGCATCACCACTTACCGCCAAATGTGATGTGATTAAAATCAAACTTATATTTTTAGAATAATCTCAACTATGCCATGTGCATAAAGAGAGCAACAGCTTCTTGCAGCATCACATATACAAACGTCGGGGAAATGCAAATAGTGAATTATGATACCGGTAAATAACTGTACTTACTTACATAATATTTATAGTTATGATAAAAATAACATTGAACCGCTAAAATATTGTATTTATCTAATATACCGCTAAAACTTCGACAATTTCTCTGCACTTGTTATTTGTGTATATCAAGTATTTTTGTAATTACAAACTATCAATTGCCGTGGCCGTGTGTTCGGTTCCCACAACTGGAAAATGTTTGTGTGATGGACATAAATGTTTTTCAGTGTACTGTACTGTATTAGTAAATATATTACCAAGACATATAACAAATAAACTGCAAGGTAACGCTTCCAGTTCAGAGTGCATTAATTATCACTGGTTACATATGATTGTGTAAAAAATATAAGATTGCATCCGAGTGTCAACTTCTCACCGAAAATAATAAATATAACAGTTGTTCTTAGGTAGAAGTCAACAATAAAGACACTGATGCTAATTTTGCTGGACAGATATGTTATACCTATAAACTTAATTGAAAAGTCTAAAAATAGCGTTAGCTTTTTAGACTTGCCAATGTACTACTAGCGTTTATTTATTTATTTTATTTAACTCTTTATTTGTACACCACAATGAAGTTAGGAAAATAAAAATACAATAGAAATACAAAGACAGAAGTAGAATACAAAAGGCGGCCTTATCGCTTAGTAGCGATCTCTGCCAGGCAACCTTTGGATTAGGACAAGATGAGAGAGAGCGGACAGGTGGTGTAAAATTATTATAAACGTACATTCAAATAGCTAAACAAAATTGCACAAATAAGAAAAATATACTAAATAAATATAAAATAATAAACTAATATATACTCAATCATACATAAATACTTATGAACATATAGATAATAAATATAAACATAATCAAGGTATAATAAATGTCGTCATTATTGTGCAAGATACAGTTTACAGATTTGTATAGAAAGAAATTTGAGCATAATCGTTACGTCGTGGATTAAATGTTTACTGTATTGAGATTTTGTTTATGTTTTCCAGAAGGTTTGCCTGTAATACCGCCTCAGCAAGCCGGTGTTGAGATTCTCAATTGCCCTAGCGATTGGTTATTAATCGCTGCCTTGAGGCTTTGCGGAGAACGGCTCAATGACGGCTCAGTTATCCAGGATTTTGCCTTAGACGCTCCAGTTACAGGTGATTTCTTTGATGGGTAAACTATCCCTAAATCAAAAATAATGCAAATACATTATATAATTATATAAATATAATTAATATGATATATTTGCATTATTTTTGCAATGCAAAATATAATTAAAATTAATCATTAATTAGTAAAAAGTACGAATAAAACTACAATTACGAAGAGCTTTTTCTGAACTGACACAAACAGTAGTCTAAAATACACTTAATCGGCATTTCTAAAAGCGGTGGTGACATAAGTAGTAGACCTTTATTATTATCAATTTAGAGATCTGTGTACCGACGTACTCAAAAACTAAGCAGTCTAAACTATACTTAGGTATTTAACACGTCTAAAAGTAATAATGACATTATTTTTGGACGTGTCAATTTAGTTTAGAAATTTGCGTACTACAATATGAATTTGCAACATTTGTCCAGACTCTGTTATACACAAATCTCTAAAATAAATTGATATCTAAAAGTAGGTACTGTCATTTCACACTGCACTAAAGGGTAGTCCTATTTTAAGACACGTCAATTTAGTGATGAGATTTACGTACAACACCACTATAAGATCAAGCGCTGAATTTTTGCTGTCTTTCTGGGAATTTTAGCTCGAAACCGGATCTGGGGGTAAAACAGCATTTCTGGTCGAGACCGTAAGTTCATTCAGTTTCTAATGATTATGCTTTTCAGATGATGGAGCAGGGCCGATAGTTGTCTGGTTTAGATCAGACGGAGTTTATGCAGGGCGTGGGTTTCGATTTTACTACCAACAAAACCCATGTACCACTTAACTTTTTTTTTACATACGCGAGAGCTCTTTTGATAATAATTATCATGTAAATGGTTATAATAAGAAATTTAATGAGGTATTATATAACTTAAACATGAAACGTAGTTTTTTTTTACTTACCCATAGTAATTCTATTGTACAAAATAATAAAAACTTATCGCTCAAACACTTTGCGGTTCCGTTAGTGTAGTAATTCTTGTGATAGATATATAAACTATGTATTGTTTGGTATGTATAAACTATTATATTGTTTGGTAGGTAAGCCATAACTGGTCATAGTGTCCTTTTATTACCCGTGGAGATGTCCTTATAAGATCGAAATTAATATAAAAAAAAATGAAACGGTCACAAATAAAAATAAGAAAAATATTTATGGGTATTATTATGGTTTCGATTTTTCGGATATATGGAGCTACTTCAAAGTTTACTTTTAATTAAGATGATACTGGATGTAGGTACCGGTTACCTATTCTCTTGACATTTTAAATCAGCCTGGCAAATTAAAACGCAATTTTTCTTATTACTCCAACCAAACTATTTTGGCGCTTGAGTAGCTAGAGATATAGCTCCCCTTTTCTTCGAATGAAGGAGAACATCTTTAGGAAACCAGCGCGTGTGGAGTCCACCAATACGCACTGCGCCAGCATGATGGACTACATCCCTATCAATCTGTAAGGAGACCCGTGCCCTGTAGTGATCCGGTAATCGGTTAAAATGATTCAATATGTATATAATATTGTCAAACACTTTAATCCCCCCTCCCAAAGGAACCGAGCTTAATGTCGGAATAAAAAGTTTCCTATATTTCTCCAAACACTTCCAAGAATTATGTACAAAGTTTCATGAGGATCGGTTAAGTAGTTTTTGCGTGAAAGCGTAACAAACAAACTTACATTGACATTTATAATATTAGTAGGGATATATTAGAGCTAATAACTAACATGCGCGCACGAAAAGGTAACGTGTGTCCTAAAAATACGTAACTCACTGTGCTACTACTCGTACAGGACAATTTATAACTTATTTTTTATTCTTGTTTTTATTCCAATACAAGTTAGCCCTTGACTACAATCTCACCTGGTGGTAAGTGATGATGGTGCAATCTTAGATGGTAGCGGGCTAACCTATTAGGAAGTATAGCAGTCATACTAATCAGTGGCGTGTATAGAGGGTATGCACAGGGTATGCAGAATGCAGATTATATAAAATGAAGAAATTCCCCAGTAAGATTTATAAAAAAAACTTAAGGATAGGCATTGTAAAAGTTAAAAATCCTTCCCTTAAGTATTTATAACTCGTACTGGAGATTTTCTTCATTTTATATAATCTGCATACCCTGTGCATACCCTCTATGCACGCCACTCATAGTAATCTCTAATCGTTTTCTACGCGATATCGCACCGGAACACTAAATCGCGTAACGGCAAGTCTTTATCGGTAGAGTGGTAACTAGGCCACGGTCAAGCGAAAACCATATTTGATTTTAGACATCCCAGGGATGCATACAGTTTGATGACGGCAGATCAGAATACAGTTGCCCCCCCTCCTCTTCCCACGGTTGTTGTACGAGGCGACTAAGGGAATAAGGGGGCTAATATAAAACGTAGAACAGTCAGCAGAGTCCTCTGTACTAAGCTACCACTACAATTTACTGGTCAGCAACCCATCTGCCCAGCGTGGTGATTTTGACGGCAGAGTGGCGCAGTGGGCAGCGACCCTGCTTTCTGAGTCCAATGTCGTGGGTTCGATTCCCACAACTGGAAAATGTTTGTGTGATGAACATGAATGTTTTTCAGTGCCTGGGTGTTTATCTGTATATTACAAGTATTTATGTGTATTATATTATTGCATACAGGCCACAATTGTATTAATATTCATCAGCTATCTCAGTACTCAGTACCCATAACACAAGCTATGCTTACTTTGGGGCTAGGTGGCGATGTGTGTATTGTCGTAGTATATTTATTTTATTTATTACTAGCGTACCCAGCCCGCTTTGCCGTGCTAGATTTTGCTTTATTTTATTAAAACAATAAACTTACATAATTAAATTTTTAATTTAAGTCTCATAATATATTAAATCATTTATTTCTCTCATTCATTCTCTTCTATTATCTTCTCGAGCTGGTGAAGATCATTATCTACACCCATGTACACAGTACACCCAACAATAGAATATCATCATAGTAAATAAAAGCTGTATTTGACAGTTTGACAGTTCAAAAATAGGAGTGCTCCGATCGTCACCAAACTTTACAGGATTACTCGCCATGTCAATCCGGAGATTCCCTGAAAGTTTCATTGAAATCGGTCTAGCAATTTCGGGGCCTATACGGAACATACCCACACACTTTCTCTTTTATGTATATAGATTATGGGTAAACCGTCCGTCGGGTGGAGCCTTTAGTCCAGCAGTGGACAGTGGAAAATTAAAAACGATATATTTTCATTACGTGAATACAATCATCATAATATCGTTAGCTATGCTTTTTAACCGACTTTCAAAATAGGAGGCAATCGGTATAATCGGTAGATTTTTTTTTTGTTATGTTTGTCTCAGAACTTTGTAGTTTATAAACCGATATTTTTTTTGTTTGAAACGGTATTCTTCCCATGTGGTCCCATTATCATCAGGTCAAAATCGAGCCCTGGAGATCCTGGAGAAATCGTAGGATGTCTTCAAATATTATACGGGACACCTATAGGTATTTGATTTTTTTTAAAGTAACTTGAGCATTTGCTTTCGAAAACAACTAGTAATTTTTTAAAGTCTGTTGTTTGTTTCGTCTAAAATATGTTTAAATGCACATAATTGGTGCCGGCATTAAAATTAAAACAATCGCACTTTGACGGTAGCTGTTGGGGTTAGGGAAACGGGTAAACTAATAATTAAACTGTATTAAAATAAAAATTTATTATTTATTTAATTTTCATTATCTATCGATGACATATTATAATATGTTTACATAACTGGGTTTTCTTCGATAACCCGAGATTATACATTACACAGCCTTTAAAAAACTTTTATATAATTCTTAAAGCATCTAGTTAGTCTGAATCAAAAGTTTACAAATTGAATGTACCTAAATGCTAAATAGAAATACATTGTAAATGCTATTTTAATTTGTCTAAATAGTACTAAAATATGTACAATATATAAAGCTTTTTAAAAAACACTTTTAAATTAAGACTAGAAATGACCTTCGGTATATAAATCATTGAGTCTTTTCTTTATTGCTGTAGTCATTCACTTTTTCTTCCAAGCCTTCCCTCACAATTTTGTGGAACGATAATTGTATTGCAACCATGATTGCACGGATGAATCCTAACGATAGTATTTGAAGAAGGACCTGCGTAGCGCTGTCTATAGTTCCACAGTATAGAATCGACAGTAGATGCCCACTGAATCCAAACACGGAGTAAGTTTTTCCTTTCTGAAAGAGTACAAGATTTTTTATTTAACAAACTAAACTAAAACGCTTTTAGAACTACTATCTTGTGTTTTAGGAAATTAAAATAACCCTTGCTGTGGAGAAAAACATTGTGACGAAACGTTCCCGAAGGCGTGTGGTGGCCACCATTCCGAGCTGGGCCAGCGTGGTGGACTACGGCCGAAGCTCTTCGCATTGTGGGAGGAGACCCTGTAGTGGGCCGTTAATGGGTTAATGTAACTAGATGATAATGGTTCTCAATAAATAAATTAGAACCATCTAGTTAATGTTAGTGGCCCTACTGTACTAACTATAGCTCGGTTTTGTATTATTTACTTAAATCGTTAGAACATTCTGCAGTAAACGTGAGAACAAGGGGACCGACTTCGAGCACCAGCACTCACTTCCAGTGTGTGGTTCCATACTTCGGAGGTATGTGCGTTTTTAATTTAAGCAATAAATTATCACTTGCTGAAACGGTGGAGGAAAACATCGTGACGAAACCGGCATGTCTGCTAGTTCTCCAGAAAATTTTCGGCTTTGAAGTCCGCCAATCCGCACTTGGCCAGCATGGAAACCCGAACCCTGTAGTGGGCCGCTAATGGTTTGACGATGATGATGATGAAACGTGAGAACTTGGCGTTAAAATTATATAATCAGTGTATCAACTACTAGGTATGTTTTTGTAATAAATAAAAAAAGATAATAAATTTACGTCACGATGTAAATTTTCCACACTGCAGTTGTTGAATGTCATTGCATAATATTACTCGAAAGATCAAATGCTGTAGCTAGAAAACTATTTATCCGACGGTCGCTACTTTTAAACTGTTGTCAATTACATTTATTAAACAAAGTTGACAGTCACGGTACGCTCGGCACATGGGTTAATATGAGTGCCCTCTCTGGCGCAGAGGTGAATAAGTAAAAGGGTCTGAGTTAGATTTTCGGCACCCATTAGGAGGGCAATTTAGTTTATATCTACTGAATTTTCTTTGGTCTAGTTTGGTCAGAGACTTCGGCTGTGGCTAGTTACCACCGTACCAAAAAAGACTAAGCCACTCTGACGTGGCGTAGAGGTGCCTCTATGGAAGACGAAAGTTTAGTTTGTCTCGCATACAAAAAGCAAGTTTCGTTTAAGCCAGTTACTTAGTAAGTCTCCTATACAGGTCGTAAGTCACTTCTACGCAAGTTTAGTACGTCTCGAACAAAGGTCGCACGTGTCTTTTATGAAAGTTTAGTGCGTCTCCTATACAGGTCACAAGTGTCATTTATGCATGTTTAGTAAGTCTCGTATATAGGTCGCAAGTTTATTTTATGCAAGTTTAGTACGTCTCGCATACAGGCCACAATTGTCTTTTATGCAGGTTCTGTATGCATGTTTAGTGTGTCTCTTATATGCATGTTTAATACGACTCGCATAGAGGAAGCAGGTGTTGGTTATGCAAGTTTAGTACGTCTCGAATACAGGTCGAACGTGCCTTTTATGCAAGTTTAGTGAGTCTCGCATACAGGCCACAATTGTCTTTTATGCAGGTTCTGTATGCATGTTTAGTGTGTCTCGTATATGCATGTTTAATACGACTCGCATAGAGAAAGCAGGTGTTGGTTATTTATGCAAGTTTAGTACGTCTTGAATACAGGTCAAACGTGACTTTTATGAAAATTTAGTACGTCTCGCATACAGGTCGCACGTGTTTTTTTATGCAAGTTTAGTACGTCTCGTATTCAGGCCAAAAGTGTCTTTTATGCATGTTCTGTATTATGCATGTTTAGTGTGTCTCTTTTATTTATTTTAGTATACAGGTTGAAAGTATCTATTGTGCAACTTAGGTAGGTACGTCTCGTATATAACAGGAAGCAAGTGTATTTTATGCAAAGTATTCCTGTCTCATTGTCTCATGATAACGTATAAATCATGAAACAGATTTTCAGGTACGTAATGCTGGAGATACGCGGTCCCGGTATTTCTTTTAATTTTACGGCAAATCAAAATTTAACAACAACAATTATTATTGATGCAAAATCTTGTAATTAATCTTGTGTATTTTCTAGATTAGATTATTAAAATTATATTTATTTGTATTAATTTGTTTCAATTAATATAATTTTTCCATTTATCATTTAGAATATCTTATGCCTTGTTGGTCTAATGGTTAGCATTTTAGACTGCGGTTTATGATATCCTGGGTTGGGTCAAAAGTAGTCAGGTAAGTATTAAGAATATCTCAGTACCAGCACGGTAGGCCAACGGTGCCGCTTATCACTAACGTGTGATAATAATCATTAAAGCCCAACCATCCGCATTAGGACAGCGTGCAGGGTGCTATAAAACCTTCTTTGCTATGAGAAAAGATATCTGTGCACAGCTGTGGGATGATGATGCGGCTATCATTGTGCTTAGAGAATGCTATATTTGTGTCTGTAAAAAATGAAATGTCACCGTGACTTGCATGATATATGATATCAATAATGAACATGATACTTTGGTACCAATCAAGCCAATCATTACAGCTCCAATTGCCTGATATTGGATCATGACGTTAATAGTTCGAGAGTTTCAATTCGTTAAATGAATTAACAAAAGCTACCTAGCCCGCACTGCGATACGGAATAATAAACGGAAATCGCACGGATTTACCGTGCGATTTTTACCCTCGCGATTTATATTTCACGTACGGAATTTTACCGACCACGCAAACTGCAAACGAAAATTTCGAGATTTTTGGCAGTATTTATTTCATAGAATTAATACGTGAAGCAAAAACTTTGTACCGGACGGAAGTATGAAATTACCCACAGTAATTTGCAGAATGCTAATATATATTTTTAATTATGCCTAAAACATACATTAAATTAAAAAAAACATTACACACACTAACCATGTATTTAAAAATACACGCATATTATATACTCTTTTTAATAATATTTGGATTATAACTTGTTTGAAAAATAACAGGCAAATTAACATTGTAGACTTGGCGAAAACTGTGATTAAAGAAGAAATAGTGAAATTAACTATGGTCGAATTTCGACCATTGGGCAACCACAAATTTATAGAATTCTAACTACCTTCTAGCTCAAAACCGGCATTGGAGCAGCATGGTGGGGCTATACTTGAAGAGCCTGTGTCTAGAAGTGGGATACTAATGGGCTGAAGGTGGAATTTATGGATTGGCATTTAGATGCTTCTAAAATGGATGAAAATATACTCGCACTAACTTACTCCAATAGGTTATACACAAAGCGTTCATAGAGGGTATGCACAGGGTATGTAGATCATACATTAAATTAAACAAAATGAAGAAAATCTCCAATATGAGTTATATAGGCTATATAGGCTTTTTATATCTTACAATGCCTGCCCTTAATTTTTTTATAACTCATACTAAAGATTTTCTCCATTTTATATCATCTGCATACCCTGTGCATACCCTCTATGCACGCCACTGGTTATACAATAGGATAAAAACCCACCACCCTGGTTACTGTGCAGAGTTTCAGTTACAAATTAATTATATTAAATTATATTACATTACTTACCAATGCATCTCTGAGCAATTTTCTGCCGACTTCTTCTGCTGTATGTAGACCTCCTGATCCAGAAATTAGTTTGGTCTCTTTAGGTTTGGTCAACTCTTCATTTTTAAAACCTGGGGTATCAGTATCTGGTGGGAAGGCCAGTGTGAGACTGACATTGGTTCCAACCAATTCCATAAATACTGATTCAGCTAAACCACGCACTGCCCATTTAGCAGCACCATAAGCGCTATAACCATAAATACCTGAAACCAGAATGTACGGGAAAATTTGAAGGAGGTGGTTCATAAAGAACGTCAAATATGTTTTATTATCTCATTGGTTATGCTGTGTGTGTCTGGTGATTTCTTTTCTATTTTGCTATGAACAATTTTTTTTTTCATTCATTCTTTTGCATAGATGTCTTTACAAAGTATGAAACAAAGTTTGTTCCCACCATTGTTCGCTTAGATCATTTAAACTTCGGAATGGATTTTAATAGAGATTTTATCAATAGATAGAGTAATTCAAGAGAAAGGATTACATGCAGTACACAAACATAATAAATAAGAAGAAAGCCTAGAAATTCAAAGATTTTTAATGTGATTTCACATCAGACATAAAAGAACTTATTTGGCTGGCTATATACAAAAACTGGCTAAACCTTACGAGTGGCTCCATTGCCAGACTTACAGTGACATGCCTACAATGTATGCAGAGTGTATGCTAAGCCAGCTAAGCCAGCAGCCAACAGATGCTGATGAACTAAGCCAGCAGATGATATAAAATAGAAAAAAATCTTCAATAAAACTTACGGGTAGGTATTGTATAAGTTTTAAAAGACCTACCCTTAAGTTTTAATAACTTGTACTGGAGATCACCTCCATTTTATATCAAATTAAATTCTAAATTTCTTTATATCATCTTGTGATTTCTTTATATCACTTAGTGCATACCTGTATACATACCACTGCAGACTTAAATTCCTATTGAAGTCAGGGACTGGGACCATCTATACTTCTCCAATGCAATTTAAGAACCAACATTACAATAACCAAGACCATCAGGTCAACATACTCTTAATAGCATAGGGTGGAATTATTTCATGCCCTTTGGAGATTTACTGATTTTTTTATTACCCTTTGGAGAGTTCATTGACAGTATTTCTACCCCAGGACCTAGGTCCCAGAGATCCGCAGTTATGTGCTATAAACTAACAAATAGATTAAACAAACTAGACCCAAACAACTCCTTGGTTTTGTATATCCATTAAAGTCATCAATCATCAATAGCCTATAACTATAACAATCATCAATAGCCTATAACTATAGCACAGGGGATGCTGCTGTCCGTTCTCTGTTATATTCCCAAAGTTGCATTGTAGGACACCCGCGGAAAGACAACTGTCAACTACCACCATACTAACTTAACTTTCTTGTTAAAGTATTATAGTTGTATATATATTAAGTGAAGTTAAATTTAAATAAAAAATGTTTCTTACCAAGTAAAGCAGCTTCTGTAGAAACAAATACAATCACACCCTCATTGCGTTCCTTCATTTTTGGCAAGATGTATCTTGTGGGGTATGCGGTGCCGAAATAATTTAAATCTATCATTTGTTTTATAGCTTCCACCTTCATTTTGTCAAACTGCCCACAAATGCACATTCCAGCGCAATTTATTAACATAAATATTGGGCCCACGTCAGCTTCCAATTTGGAAAGGCATTTCTCTATTGAATCGAAATCGGTCGTAACATCTAGCGACGCGTACTGGATTTTCTGGCCGCTATAGGGTTTGCAATGTGCAGTGATATCGCCCACGGACAAAATAAGTTTTGGGATATCCCGACCTATTATTGTTACGTGTGCACCTAATTTTGCCGCCTCGGAGGCTATTGCCTTTCCGATACCACTCGATCCACCAGTAATAACAACGTGTTTATTTTTAAGATCTTTATAAACAGTTTTCTTCTCAAAAAATTGATGCAAGACGATTATAAAAATACACACAAGTAATATAAAAGCCAATACAATATAAAGAAACATTTTTATCTTTACTTTAGTACCATACGCGTTTTTTTTAATTTTTCAATAAAGTTTTGTTTATTTTACGGTTGCATTACAAACACGCGCGACTCTCAAAGTTAAAATAGCTAATTAAATGACAGTTACAGTTTGATATAACAGAATACAGATAACTCTTATATATTAACTCTTGGTACTAGAGTTGTAGCCAGTAGCATGCTGTACGTATGTATTCGGTACTGAGTAACGGGTGCGCCATCTGGTATCGAGTAACGAAACGTTATTGGCACATGCATTTCGTTACTCGTACGCTACTCTCATTTTCGTAGTATGACACTGTACGGTACAGTGCCATACTACGAAAATGACGTATGAATATGTGTCTTCTTCTTAATTTCACTTAATAGGTATAGTCTGTACCTATTAAGTGAAATTAAGAAGAACTTTCACACAAGCCCAGGTATGTTCATCCAGTAATGCGGAAAATTGAAAAATGCACCTTATTCAGTTCGATATAAAATGTATCAGTATATTTTCTACAAAAGATTCGACGAAGCTCTAACATAACTTAGTATATTATGGGGTAAAAGAAATAACGAATAACGTAACGATAAGATAGTAAAAAGAACTAATTTTTATAGTAACGAATGCATACCGGAATTGTTTTTTTTATTTTAGTAGGTGCTAGTCGATAAACCTCCGATGGATAAATTCAAAAACAAGACTTTTAGACAGTTTTATTAGAGCCCCTCAAAACAGTGGAAATTCATTGGGGCGCCGGATTAAGTTCGACGCTGGGTTTTCTAATTATTATGGTGACAGATGGTGACTATAAATGCAGACAGAATATTTGGTTTCGATAAAAAAATTCACGGAAGATGCGGCACATTTTTCGGTGTAAAATAAACTAATCCCTGTCATATTCTGTGTGCAACAGCTGTGTTATTCATAACTTCGTAAATCGAAGCGAAGAATGAGGTTCTAACATCAATTAAATTTTACCTCACTGTGATTCACATTGTGAATTTTTACACCATGATTTACAAAATTAGTTTTTGTATCCTCATGGAACAAAATTTTACTGAAATTACTAATCTGTAATTTAAATTGTCAAATCACAAATGTTAACTTGAAGTTTATAATCTGTGAATGAAACTCTGTATTGATTTTTCAGAAAATATCGACTTACAATTACTTACTAAAAATTCATGAACTTTATCTGGTATTAGAACGCCATAACTCTTCGGATAGTGTTTAGAAATAATTTTCAACAATAGTAGTTTAGTTTCGGAATAGTCAATAATGAATTTAGAGGCCAATAGATTAAACACCTTTACAAGTTGGCCCTCCTCGGCACCTGTGGATCCTATAAGAATTGCAAGAGCTGGATTTTTCTACACGGGCGAGGGCACTGAGGTAGAATGCTTCAGTTGTGGTCGTAAAATATCGGAGTGGAATTACGGAGATCAAGTTATGTGGCGACATAGGGCATTGAATCCAACTTGTGCGTTCGTCTTGAGCCCAGTGCAATCTGGTAACATCGCTCTATTATTAAGCCGTGAATGCAATACACCGCCGGGATTCAGGCGATCAAATGAGGTACAACACGACTTTGACACTCAGGACTATGGTCTTAGTGGAGAGGATGAAATGTACAAGAGTGATGCTTTACGGTTGCTGTCGTTCGTCAATTGGGATGTAAGTTTCTGAACTGATAAACTAACTGTACCTGTACTTTGTAAATACTAATATCATTATTGCTTCTGTATGTTTTTTTTTCATTAAGCTAAAGATATTCTTATATCCTAAAATAATACCTATTTTATCTGAAAAATAATACTAATAATACTCTTACATTTATAACATAAGGAGGGAAGTAAGGATATTATTCACATGCTATCTTCAAAGTAAATAATATTATTATGAATACATTCATACTAATATTATAAATGTATATTGATGTACATTGGTACAGATGTCTCTGATCTCTATGAAATTCAGCACATTTATAACTTGCAGTATGGACACCTGAAGAATTCATACAAAAACACAAACCTGGTTTCATAAAAAAATTGCTTTGTTAACTATTTCCAACTGAAAATTTAAATGATCTTGGCAAAACCTTGTACAGATTCAACCATCCTGAAGATTATCAAAAAATCTAGGGAAAGCAAATAATTCCCATTATAATAAAAATTACCTCATAATATAAAAGTTGACCTTAACATAAAGTAAACACCTTAATATGTTTGACCTTACATGTAACACAAATTCAATTTGAAGACCTTGTTAATGTTTATAAATCCAAATGTGTAGAGTATAACTATACATTTATGAATATAATGTATTGACACTGCTCTATATAACTGTTAAGTGAATGCCAGTAAGCTTATTTGTGGGGAATTCCATATCCTATGAGATTAAAAAAAAATCCCATGGCATCTGTCTCTAGAAAGCTAGCTCAAAGTAAAGCTTTGTATAAGAAAATAAAAGTAAATTTTCCTGGCCATAACTTAAAGAATATCTTAAAAAACTACTATTTCATCAGCTTGGATACAGTATTTTTATAAACAATGAAATACATGTTTCTTATTTTCTGACATGAAACCAAATATTTCATTTCTTCCCCTGTTTAAGCCAGTTAGGGGTAGAATTAAAAAAACACTACTACAGTCAAACCTGGATAAGCGAGAGTTCAAGGGAGCTCAATCTCATTCTCGCTTATAGATGTTTCTCACTAATCCGAGTTTCTCGCTAATGCAGGTACATGGGTAGCGTTTCTCTCTTATAGAGGTACGCAGCAATAACAAGACATATATTCATGCACTATGTAATTTTATTTTATTTAGAACTTATTTACATTTTAAAAAATCCGTGAATTTTGTTTGGGTTTCTGTTTTTGTATTTTGAATGTTTTTCTCTAACTCATAAATTTTGTCGAATATTGCTTGCTCAACTGTCGCTTATAGAGGTATAGATAAGTAGCAGTCTCACTTACGGAGGTCAGTGAGGGAAAAACTACTCTCTCTTACAAAGGTTTCTGTTTCTCGCTAATAGATGTTTTGGGAGCTTAAAATGACGGGTCCTGGTAATAGCCAGGACCCGTCATTTCACTCACTCTTATAGAGTTTTCTCACTTATCCAGTTCTCACTTACCCAGGTTTGACTGTATATACCTTTAGATTTTTACATTCAGCCATTTTAACAGACAAAAAAAAGTTGTAATCAAAAAGGACAGTGTTTGTAAACTGTTATTCGTATTCAAATATTGATATTGTGTCTTTATTCTTTAAAAATGCAGTTCTATTATTTAATGCTGTTTTATTATTATTGTAGTTTGTTTATATTATTGTAGTTTGTTTATATTATGATCATTAGTGTTATAATACCTACTTTTGGACATAAGCCTCCTCTGTCTCATGAGAGCAGCATAACAAATAGCGCTGTTCCAATTTGCATTGATAGTATTTGGGCAGTTATCACATATTAGGTACCAATGGCTTAATATGCCCGCCAAGTCACAGGGGTGGACAAAGTCTAACTTCTCTGTGCTTGGTAGGACCAGAGAAGGGGATGGTATGGCTGGATTAGAAAGCTCAGGACATTGAATTCTTTCCAGTAAATGTTCAACAAGCAAAAAGCTGGTGTGCGGAAAACAGTGCAGTGAAGAAGAGAGGGTATAGTTGTAGACATGATTCTACCATAAATATTTATTTAATATACAGGATAGCTCGGTGTCTCGGCAAGAGCTGGTGAATGCTGGATTCTACCATGCTGGTGGAGGAAGACTTCGCTGTGCATGGTGTGGTGGCGAACTGGCACCTTTCAGGAATCTTGGATCTCTTGGACCTCCTCTGGAAGTTCATAGAATGTAAGTTTAATAATATACTTGACTTTAAGATATCTGCTGTTGATATTGAATCATAAGAATTAAAGTTGTTCAGTAGCTTGTTAACTAAATAAGAACCTGATTAAACCTAAACTTCTACCTGACCACACTGTCACCACTGACACACAAGACACTGATACACAAAAAGCTTCTATTACAATATTAGCACTAAAATATTTCTTTTAACAGAGTTGTATTTACTACGTAACAATGTTGAAGATTAAGTGGGTTTTGCTATGATGTTCAATATGTTATTCCCGTTAGAGTGGTTTATAAAGTTTATCAAATAAATAGTGAACTAGTTATGAAGAATATAAATTTATTACAACATTACTACTTCTCCAAAATACATATTATTTTTTGCACTTTTATTCAAAATAAGGTTTCTGTAACTAAATATTTTAACCGATTTTGGGACCCTGCAGCTTGTGAAGTAATAATAATAATAATAATATTTGTTTATTGTTCAAAAAAACATAGTTACAATTTACATTACATCTGCACATTAGGTAAAATTGATATTAATGTTATAATTTACACGGATATACAGAAATCATCTGTCCCTAACAGGGACTGATGATTTCTAACTGTCGCCTATAACTGTGTTATAGGCGACAGTGCTGTCCTTATAAATATGGCTTGTTTAAAACAAAAAAAAAATGAAAGATATGAATTCGCAGGTAACGCTGGTAATCATATTGGTACTAGGTTTCATATTTTGAACGTTTTATACATATCAGTGTGTGTGTGTGTGTGAGTGTGTGTGTATGTATATTACCGAACTATGATAAAACTTCAAGCAACTTTTCAGTTTCTGCATTTGTTTGTGTGAGCAACCACTCTTTGACACGATTTTTACATTTATTTCCATTTAGTTGATATATGTTAATGGTTTAATGTATTTTTTTTATAAAGTCTAGAGCTGAGGATGTAGAAATGTCTCCCTGACAGTTTAGTTCTGTGTCTTTCTGTTCTAAGCATGTCTAATCTTCTGTTAACTTTATTTTTATCATAGGTGAGAAAATTGTGTTTGCGTTTTATAACTTGCGATAGGAAGAGTTGACGAACCGAAAGAACTTTGCAATCTTTATATAAATCTATTGTGGGGTATCTATATGGCTTTTTTGTTATCACTTTTAAAATCTCTCTAGCGTTTTATTTAAACTAAGCGCGCGAACATTGATTACTAAGCGAATTTTATTTGCCTTTCTTATTTTTATTATGTCCATTTTAACAATGCTTTTGTAAATATTACCTTTAGTATGCTGTCTTCAAGCTTTTTTTTTTTATTTATGCAGGTACTTCCCCCGTTGCACACATGCAGCTTTTTTGGAATTGGAACGCAGAAATAACGAGGCTTCCTCGCCCTCGTCATCTCCGTCGTACACGCCTCCATTGCAGTCGCCACCCACCTGTGCTAGCAAACCTCAGTCGTAAGTATTTTCAATTCTTAATACAAAACCACAGTGGAATACAGGTCAAATGACCTAATATAAAAAAATATACTTTATATGTTAAAAAGCTTAATAAGGCTTCTTTATATATCTGTATATCTGGCTTTATTAAAAATCTAACAATTCCTAGTATTACAATTAATAGACTATAGGCAAATGCTACTTTAGGTAACATTATTGCAATTTTCTTAAGGATCTCCAATTTTTGCGAAATTAAATTTAATCCTATATTACTTCCTGATAGTTTTGCTTTTTTTGGAGAAGAAATGGTTTAAATCGGCGCAGGACATTCGGAGCTTATTTGGTACAAATAACACACACAAAAAAAAAAATCTTCTATATCATATTATAATAGAAGTATAGATTAACCATAATTGCATATAACTGATAGATAGTATTGCCTTTAGTAAAAATATTATAAATTTTATATCCCAACATAGAATTCAGACATCTTAATCAAATAATTAAACTCAATCAATTACTGATTCAATAATTTGCAATATGTAGTTGCCTAATAAAATTAAAAATAAATAAAATAATCAGTAATCACACACTTCTATTACATATTATATTTATTTTATCCCATAATTTTCATAAATAACTATTGAAACCTAACCCTTTTACAATCTGATTCAGCGGTTATATCAGTCAGAATGATTATGGTGAACACTAACATAAAATAATAAATAAATAAATAAATATACTACGACAAAACACACATCGCCATCTAGTTCCAAAGTAAGCGTAGCTTGTGTTATGGGTACTAAGATAACTGATGAATAATATACATTAATACTTATAATATATAGATGAGGACCCAGACACTGAAAAATATTCATGTTCATCAGACGAATATTGTCCAGTTGTGGGAATCGAACCCACGGCCTCGGACTCAGAAAGCAGGGTCGCTGCCCACTGGGCCAATCGGCCGTCAACATAACCTTTTGTCGCTATGAAGAACTTCATAGATATAATAATAGTTTGTTATTTGAACCTTATTTTGGATAACTCAGACTCTGAAACTTGTACTTGTATACTAGTTCTAAGGGTACGATTTTCGGCAGTTCTGGTGCAGCTCATAATGCGCGGGTAGTGGAAGCTGGAAGTGACTGGCGCTCACTGGGCGTAGTTGGGGGCGGGGCAAGACATCCCTCTCGAGCTGCTTTAGCTGCGAGGCTAGCTACATTCGAGCGCTGGCCAGCCGATAGAGCTCAGGCCCCAAGAACCTTAGCTGATGCTGGTTTCTTTTATACGGGTGTTGATGATCAGGTGAGTCAAGGTTTCTATTTGTATAGCCGTTTGTTTTTTTCCTGTCAACTAACTCTATGCCAAAAATCGGGTTGATTGGTTGCGCAGTTAGAGCGGTTAGCAAGCATCAACAAACTTACAATTTCGCATTTGTAATACTTATTAGTTATGATTAAGCATTATTGCATTAAATTGATAGAAATTCATAACAGCATTACTCTAAAAAACATACTCGTAAATTAGTGTTATATCCCATTATAAAATTCAGTCATCACCATCAGTCAATGATTAAAATACTTGCAATGTTTTGTTGCGTAAAAAAACGTTAGATTTTTACAGTAGTAACGTTATTATTTTACAGTATTTTTTATACAAAAGAAAAGAAGGAAGGAAGTAATTTGTTTTATTGTGCCTTTTATGCTATGTTTTATGTTTTACACCTTAATGTTTGGTGCGATAGTACGTAAAAGTTGTATGGAATTGATTTGGAAGCTTTTTATTATGGAATGCATTGCAACATGTTGTGTCGTATTATATATATGTCATATTAGGAGCACAGTCCTGGTCGGGTTACTTTGGTAGTACACCTTGATTCATCTCAGGTTCCCCACTGCCTCAGCCAAACTTGAACGGTGTAACTCGTTTATAACTAAATAAAATTGTGAACTTAAAAAAGCTGAATAACAGAATTACCGAAAACTCTTACCAGAGCAGGCAGTATTCAGAAATTGCACACCATGTAGGTCTTCAATATTCGACGAATTTGCATGTTTTTAGTAAAGACGTAAAACACTTAAATATTTTTCTTGTTTTATCTTACAAAATAATCTTACACGCTTAGCGCCAATGACCCCTGAGGCAAAAGTAGTGGACTTTACTTTATTTGTATATTTATCTACCTTTTTGCATTATATTCATAAGTTTTTTGGATATTTATACCCTACGAAGATTCACTTCGTGTAAAGCGTTTCAAAAGTATGTCGAATTTAGGGTGGGAAAGCACGATTGGACATCTTACAAATGTCACCAGGTGCGATGCTTCTACTGCGACGGCGGTTTGGGCAAATGGGAGGCGGGTGACACACCGTGGTCGGAGCACGCACACTGGTTCCCCCACTGCGGTTACGTGCTGCTCGTTAAGGGGCAGGAGTTCGTTGGCACATGCAGAAACCGCACCTCCGTTCAGCGTTCGGTATGTAAAACAAACAAATGCTCACCAGGTGCGTTGCTTCTACTGCGACGGCGGTCTGGGCAAGTGGAAAGCGGGCGATGCACCGTGGTCGGAGCACGCGCACTGGTTTCCTCACTGCGGTTACGTTCTGCTCATCAAGGGGCAGAATTTCATCGACACTTGCCGGAACCGCACCTCCGTTCAGCGCACGGTATGTCCATCAAATGTTCAGCAGGTGCGATGTTTCTGCTGCCATGGCGGTCTGGTAAAGTGGAACTTATTTTGAACGCACCTGGATTAGTCCATTGACATCGATTCATATTGCGTTTGTTTTGGCAAAGTGGCAGTTGTTGTAAACGCACCTGGATTAGTCCATTGACATCGATTCATATTGCGTTTGTTTTCGCAAAGTCGAAGTGAACGTACCTGGATTAGACCATTGACATTGATTCGTATTGCGATTTTTCTGGCAAAGGGAAGTTGTTGCGAGCGCACCGTGATCGACATTCTCATTGGATCATTACGCGATTGCGTATGTCTCGCCAATATGTAGGAATTCAGGTCCACTAGTCGGAACTTCACGACCGTTCAAAGCATCTCTGGTCTACGGCACCGCAAGAGGTCGAATCCCATGTGCCTCAAGAGCCCTGTGTAGCCATTTGATTGTCCGCTAGCAGCCTTGCTGAGCTTCCTACGAGTTTTCCACCGCGCAGTATCAGACCGCGAAAACGTAAGATCACTCCGAAACATCCCGAAGACCTGCAATATCCCTTTGTCCCATCCTAAGGGCGGATGGGGAAGAACGCAGATAGAAGCAAGAACGAAATGCAGGGTGCTTCGTCCCGAATGTATTTTACCCTTAGCTCTAGGTTACTGATGAAGTGATTCGGTATAGGTGAGAAATAATTGATGGTAAGAGGAGAACCATCGCCTATTATTAGATCAACAATTCACAAGGCGTGCAACGAGCACGACCTTGATAGTAACGCCGTCCAACAACTTGAGGCGTAGATATTAAGTATTTTATTTACAACGGTAGCCACGTCCTTCAAACCGGAACTAATCAATGCTGCTTGGCGTCAGAAATGAGCATACTACTGGACTACGGTACTAGTTCTTCCCCGGACAAGCTGTGTCACAAAAGGTTTGGGAAAGTGGAAGGTAGGTGACAAAACTTGGTCGAAACACTGGGTTTGATTGTTGTTGAAATATAGCTCAATTAACCAAACGGGACCATTTAATAATACGGGATATCATATTCAGTATACGTACAGATGCGTACTTTTTCTACTACCCTACCCTACAATTTTTGGTCGTAGGGAAATTTTCATGTATTCCCCCTCGCCACAGGACCCTACTAGATCTACTAGAACCCCACTGTGTTTAGAATTGTCCCCTGATTGGCCATGTTAAAATCACAACTAAATCATATTTGGGATAACGTTTCTAAGTTGTTCTTTTGGGTAGGGTAAAAAAGTGATAAAACCAATTGAGTCAACAACCCTGTTTTTATATTTTCAGTTCTCCGCCGACAGAGGTCTTACTTCAAGGACTCGAAATCCAGGTGTGAACTACTCAACAACGGAGAGTCAGGTAAATAAAGTTACAATATGTTTAATTTCTGCAAGACGTATAAAAAAATAATAATTTTAGTATAAATCTATCGCGCAAGAAATTCCACCCTATAAAGTCCAATGGATTAATAATATATCTGTATATATGTAAATAAAGCGGAGGTGGTGATAGCCCAGTTAGGGTTAGGGCTTCGGACTTCAAATCCTAGCCAGAACCTCTAACTTTTCTAAATTATCTAGGTGAGGGAAATATCGTGAGGAAACCTGCATGCCTGTGATTTTTCAATGTTCTCAAAGGTGTGTGGGGTCCACCAATCCGCACTTGGCCAGCGTGGTGGAAGAGACCCGTGCCCTGTAGTGCTTGGTTTGATATGATAATGTAAATATTTGTTTAACTAATAGATGGCGCTTTCAGTGACAGAGTGCGAGAATTAGATACAACTTATTATGTATGAACAATTGAAAATTGTGTTGTGTTATCTTCTGGTTGTTGAAGAAACAATATTTGAATTGAGTGATTTATTTCAAACAACTCAAAAAAACTGTGAAATTACCGTGTGTTTGCATACTCATTGGTACTATCATATACAGTAAACACTGCGTTTAATCCCATACAACAGAGATTCGTACGTGTAGTTTAACCTTGTTTGTTGATTTTAGGTGGAAGAATGCATGGAAAGTAATGCCGCATTGGCTGCTCTGGGCGCTGGATTGGACGCCGCTCGAGTTCGCCGAGCTATCGCTAGACGGTTGCGAGCTACGGGTATGGCAATATAGAACAATATCAACTCTGATTAATAAGTAATGAGAAACAATAATCATTAAGAAACTCATTTTCTTAGGTCGTTATAAAATATTTACATTATTTAAGGTGTCAATTTAATTACCATCTGCCTTACTAATGAAACGTTGTAAAGTTTGTCATTAGCTTTAAAAAAAAATTGCGCTTTTATATGTCATATGCTTGGTGTGAGATTTTGTACCTTAGTTTACTTATTCTTACATAACTACGATTTGTATGGTATGGAAGGAACACAGTCTTGTTATAATTTATTTTATTTAATTTAATCATTACGGTTAAAATTAATTACACCAATTGAATACATAGTAAATTAAATTATACAAATTAAAACGAGAATAAAAGAAAGAAAAATAAAACTAATAAACATAAATATAACATGATCATTAAATAAAGTTAAAATAGTTATACCAATAAATAAATAATAAATAAATAAATATACTAAGACAATACACACATCGCCACCTAGCCCCAAAGTAAGCGTAGCTTGTGTTATGGGTACTAAGATGACTGATGAATATTTTTAGGAATTATATATAAATAAATACTTAGAAAATACATATAAACACCCAGACACTGAAAAACACTTATGCTCTTCACACAAACATTTTCCAGTTGTGGGAATCGAACCCACGGCCTTGGACTCAGAAAGCAGGGTCGCTGCCCACTGCGCCAGTCGGCCGTCAATAAGTAACTATGCTATGTTTTTACACAAGTAAGTTAAGTTAAAAACATGCAATTACTCACAGTACATACAATGGTATATAATACTGGGAAACTGATTTGGCACTAGATGGCGTTATTTGCATACCATATAAATCGTAGTTAAATTTCACGCCAGCTCCCTCTTATTGACCGTAATTTGAAAATCGGAAGAAAACTAAACATTGTGTAAGTATATAACTGTTTAACAACGTGTTGGAATTTGTTTGGAATAGGGCATATGTTTTCAGGTAGTTTTCAAACCAAATTGATTGGGGTGGTTTAAAACGATTTTGAGTATAATATAAGGGACTATTTGTAAGGGCTCCCATTTGGTTCAAATTACGGATACCAATTTTTGAGATGGTTTAAAATGATTTACATTATTTAAGGTGTCCCATTCAGTACGTCCGAAGGCCTTATCGACGCCGTTTTGGACGAACAACTCAACGAAGAGGCCTGGTCTGTCTCCCCACACAGTCAACGCCTGGCGAGAGATATCCTCGCTGAGACTCTACGTGACTTTGCACCACGCTCCGGGTAAGTAAAATAAAGCCAAAAACAAACTTGAAAATCTATCTATATGAATATTATAACTGCCAAAGTACGCCAGTTTTTTTTTTACCGACTTTTATGAAATTTTTCATAGAGATCGCTTGCTTCCTGTAGCCGTACTAAATGTATAAGTACGTCTACATTCTCTTACTAATTGTCATTACGTTACAATCTCAGACTGCATAATCACTTACCAGCTGGTCAGATTGCTTCAGATTGATTGGTCAGATGGATTGTAGTGGAATAAAATAAAAAATTAAAAAAACTATACAGGATAATCCCATCGAGTGCCGAAGACGTGAGGCCAGAAGGTTCAGCATCTCAACCGGACAGTCCAATACCGTCGCCAACTCCCGGCAGCGTTCCGCAGACAACAAACGGAACTCTCGACATAGCCACCCTACCTGCAACCAGTCAAACTGCAACCGGTCAAGGTGCAACCGGTCAAGGTGCAACCGGTCAAGGTGCAACCGGTCAAGGTGCAACCGGTCAAGGTGCAACCGGTCAAGGTGCAACCGGTCAAGGTGCAACCGGTCAAGGTGCAACCGGTCAAGGTGCAACCGGTCAAGGTGCAACCGGTCAAGGTGCAACCAGTCAAGCTGCAACCAGTCAATCAGATAAACCCGGGCCGTCACCGAGCCCCATGAAGACCATCAGCAATGTCTCTTTGGAAGAGGAAAACAGGCAGTTGAAGGAAGCGAGACTGTGCAAAGTGTGCATGGATAATGAGGTACTCAATTCATTCTTATGATATTTCACAATTATCATCATCATGTCAACCAAAGGACATCCTCTGCTGGTCTTTTGTAAGTTGAGTTAACCTAGTCGGGGGCCCGCCAAGGCCTTCATAATTATATTCAATGTTATTAGGTGACCTTGTGATCTTCTTATCAGTTAAATAATGCGAACCTCGTATTAAAAGTATGCTATAATCACCCCATTATCAGCGTACTATATACTCAGTGATGACATATGGCTCCGAAACATGGTCGCTAACTATGGGCCTCATAAAAAGGCTCAGAGTCACTCAGCGGGCGATGGAGAAAGAACCTGAGTTACCGACATACCTCAACGAGTTGCGAAGCTGAAGTGGCAATGGGCGGGGCACATAGTTCGGAGGAGGGATGGACGTTGGAGTCCCAAGGTGCTGGAATTGCAGCCCCGCACTGGTAAACGCAGCGTTGGTCGACCCCCGACGAGGTGGACGGACGACATTAGGCGCGTCGCAGGTAGCCGCTGGATTTAAGCGGTCCAAGAACTCCCTACAAAATACCTATGTCCAGCAGTGGACGTCTATCGGTTGATATGATGATGTTGATGATATACATGGGTCTGCTCTCAAACAGTAGCCCGTAAGCCCCTTCTCATTCTGAGAGATAGCCACAATCCCTACACCATAGTCCACCACGCAGCGATCTGCGACTCGTGTGTGATGCAATCTGTCAACCTTTCAACAAAAGCAGCTTTTGTCGGTGCGCTACACCATCATCTTGGGACCCCAATGTCCATCCGTTTATTCGGCTTCTCTGATCTAATACCCTTTGTCCGTCTTTAAGTGTTTAAAGGGATATTGTGTATTTTTATTATCTTGCCGTGCAGGTGAGCGTTGTATTCCTGCCGTGCGGCCATCTTGTTTCGTGCGCGGGCTGTGGCGCCGCCCTGGGCGCGTGCCCGCTTTGCCGCGCGACCGTCAAGGCGTTGGTGCGCGCTTACCTTGCCTGACCAAGCATCTACGCCGAACCTCAACAGCAGGTGAGGTTACACGTTGCTATTTCCATGCATTTTCCCATAACCCATAAAACATATACGTATACGCCTATTATACGTATTTGTGCGAAATACAACGATTTATCTAAAAAGATACCTAGCATCGATATCTTCCATGACTCACCCACAGCTTTTAGAAAAAAACTCACCGAACATTTATCGGTGAGTTAAATTTTGTGTTAAATTTTTTTTTTTTTTGCAAATTAAGTTTGTATGACGCTTTGTCAATGCTATGTGCACTTGTCATTGACGTGCATATCAGTCCATGTGTTCGTGTGTGTCCTATGTTTAAAAAACGTGTAATATGCATGTTGTTAGTGCTCTTAAATAAATAAAATAAATACATAAATAAATAAACAAGCTACGCTCATTTTGGGGCTGGATGGCGATGCGTGTATTGTCGTAGTATATGAAAATAAAATAAATTTTCATCATTTCATCATAATTTTCATTAGTAGAACTTTTTGTGACAGCTGATCCGGTTAAGTACTACCACCATCCTCATTTCTGCCGCTAAGCAGCATTGTAACAATGCTGTCCAGTACACCGACACCCACGCACAACATTTTTAAGTTGGCACCAAGTAAATGTAGACAGTTACTGGGTATATTTAAAAAGGTATACGAGGTATATTTTTATATAGAAGCAAGGAACTATCTGTAGTTCCTGCATTTTACTTAAAATGTTGTTGAAAATATTTATTTCTTGCTCTTTAAAAAGGGTCTGTACCAAAAGTACGTTTATTTTTTGTCAAAAAAAAGCTCACGCTTTTTAGTGGATAGGTTTGCAATCACACCTAAGTAATAATAGCCGAATGTCAACTGCTTATAACCTACATTAAATACTTATTGAAAAACTTGCAACCGCACTATAGTCGGAAAAATGTAATAGGCCCGTTTTGACATTTGTGCAAGACCATAGAATGTAACTTGGAACGAAACTGAAAGAAACAAAAAAATAAAAATCAATTACATACAGTGTTTTAAAAAATACGTTAATTTTTTTGGGACGTTAAATAATATGAAAGAATATATCGCGAGTATTCTTTTTGCGCTTACTTCATAGTAGCATGCAATTTATAATTGTTGCGAAACGTTCCGAAAACAGTTACGTTCTCAGTCTTTTTTTTTTTTATACTAGAGCTGTAACCATTTTTTTACTGAATATCGAAATTAAATATTGTGTAGTTATCTTTATTGCAAAGAATGAGCTTGGTTCTCAAAATGGGTTCTAAATAATGAGTCTGAGATGATGTATCTGACCAAGCGGCACATGACTGAAGCATCCCCGCGTGCACTGCGTAGTCTTTCGTTCCTCATCTTGTAAAGTTGACTGTGCGCTCGTTTAAGTTTGATATATATTGTTTACTATTACGTTAACTATGGCTCTTCTATTTTGGACATTAATTTAAACATTGTGATTTGACTCGATTTTTGTGTTTGTTGTTATATAGTACTAACTCTGTTTCAACATGTTGAAAAGTGGACGTATAATCAACAGCCAGTCACGCGTATTGGTTGTGAAGTTAAAGGAATACTTTAAATGAACGAACACTTTACAATACATAATAATATCAATCAAGTACTGATACAAACTTGAATTGATTTATCGTGAGTATCGAGTACAGAGTCTTATGGTTCCATAACTAGTTACGTCGCGATGACAAATGTCAAAACGGGCCTATTACATTTTTACGACTATAGTCGTCCCTCGATTTCTCTGGTCTGCCATCATCAAACCCTGATTTCCTTATCATGGGCCCACCTTTGAAAGATCAAAATCGGTTCATAAACGACGAAGTTATACGCAGACAAACAAAAATACGGTCGAATTGAGAAAAGTCGGTTAAAAATAGTGTGAGTTAAATTTTTTAACCTAAAATGTATATTTTTGTACATAAAACAATTATTTATGTTAATTTTCGACTAGCGAACTTGAGACATAGCAAGAATAGTTTAAGCTATCTATAAGCTATTTATAGCTAAAATAACAGTATTTTAGCTTAACTAGATTTATCTACATTATGGATGGATAATTATAACACAATGAATAAAATATTGTATAATGTTTAATGATCTCATTAAACTTTTTACAAGACATCATATAGATATAGTACGAGCATAGACCTCGCATAGCATTACCTATTCCAATCACAGTATATTACACTATATAAACATTCAAACATAACCACGCTCATTTTCATGCAATTTTGTGTGTGTGTTTGAAAAGCATTCCTGTTTGTCTAAAATGATCGTACTTTTTTTTTTCAGAGGGGCAGGTTTACGTTGAGGGCCTGGCGTGGACTTGAGTTAATCTATAGTCTATCACGGCGTGATATGACCCGAAATTAATTCATACCTAATACAAGTAAATAAGCGTTTTACAGTGTGCCCCGACATCGTTCATAGTATCTCAAATACTAAGCATAATGATCAATTTTATTAAAAAAAAACCTTTGCTTTGCTTATGGGTGTAAAAGGAGTGAATAGTGAGGTGACTGCTAAAAGAAGCGAGCGGAAGGAGAAAACATGTTGTGCTCATCCCACTTAGCGTGGGAAAAGGGCGAAAGTGGGAAAAAGCATATGCTTGTAATAGGAGTGGGTGGTGAGAAGACGGGTAATAGAAGTGAGTGGGAGGAGAAGACACGTGCCAACTCCACTTAGCGTAAGATAAGGGCAAAATTGTGAAAAAGTATGTCCGTGTAAAAGGAGTGGAATGTGAGGTGGCTGCTTATAGATGGTAGTGGAAGGAGAACATATTTTGCTTATCCCACTTGACGTAGGAAAAGGGCGAAAGTGGAAAAAGCAAATGCTTTATTCTAACACGTGTAAAAGGAGTGGATAGTGCGATGGCTGCAAATGTGAGAAGTGAGTGGGAGGGGAAAACATGTGGGATTAGTAACGAGGGCGATCGAGTGAAAAAGAATATTCGTGAAAAGAAGTAGAAAGTGAGTTGGCTGCAAATAGAAGTGGTTGGAAGAAGAAAAAATGTTGCGCTTATCCCACTTAGCGTGGGAAAAGGGCGAAAATCAGAAAAATCATATGCTTGTTAAAGGAGTGGATAGTGGGGTTACTGCTAATAGAAGTGAGTGGAAGGCGAAAACATGTGCCAAACCCAGTTAGCCTGGGATAAGGGCAAACAAGTGAAGAAGTATATAAGAAAAAGGATTGCAAAGGCTGCTAATAGAAGAAAGTGGAACGAGAAGACTCTTAAGACTCAGAGTCTAAGAGTCATATAGTTCGATTGATTGTTTTTTTTCTGTCCAACCCAATGACTGCATACATATTTTGCTAGGTTTATTATGGTTGGACAAAAATATCAAAATCATAATATGAAAGGATGTTTGTTCATAAAATCTATCATTATTCTTATTATATAAGACCCACATAAGGGACACACTATTTAGAATATTATTGCAATTTTTTTACCTCATTGAAAAAAAAAAATTGTAATGAAAGAGCGAATGAGATGTAGTCAAAATATATATCATTTAATAGCAGTACCTTTAGATGATTTTAAGATAAGGCGGAAATGAAATGCAATAATTTTCGTCATATTCAAAAATATGTGTAATGAAAAAGTGAATTACATGTAGTCAAAATATTGATCGTTTAACATCAGTACTTTAAGAAGTTTTCTCGAGTGTCATTTACTCACAATGATACGTCTTGACTTTTCTCTGATGAGATGGAAATTAAATGCAATATTTTCCATGTATAATGAAAAAGTAAATGATATGTAGTCTAAATAGTGATCGTTTAACATCAGCAACTTTAGAAGATTTTGTCGAGTGTCTCACAATGACGCGCGTGTCTTGATATTTTTCTGATCGCTTTGCTTCGTGTTTCCGCTTAGCAACTACAAATATTTTATCGTTCATTAAGGAGTATAACATATACTTAAGCAGAAAAAAAGTATTTAACCATTGATTATAAATAAAATAATGATCAAAACTTATAGGGCGCGCCGCATAATTTAACAGTAGTATAATATGAGATTTATTAAAGTGTTATTTACTCACAAGTACACGCATTTCTTGATGTTTCTCTGATGGCTTTGCTTCGTGATTTCGCTTAGTGTTGCAACTACGATTATATTCCATAGTATAATATTATATTAAAAGTATATTAAGTACAGATAGAAAACAGATAACAAAAAAAAGTTATAATTTAATATGAGAATTTCTTTAACTTATAACTAACTATACTTATACTAATTATTGAAATATAATTTCAATTATAATTCTAAACACATAGATTAACAGTAGTATATTTAGTATGAGATTCGTTTAGTGTTATTGACTCTAAATGACACGCGTTTCTTGATGTTACTCTAAATCGCTTTGCTTCGTGTTCTTGCTTAGTCATCACAACTACGAATAATATAACACTACTTTAAGTAGTAAAGAATGTACGGAATACGGATGATAAAAAAGTAATAATTTCAAATGAGTATATTTCCCATTGATAACTTATAATTATAATCCTTCTAATGATATATTGATAGTTTTAACTTATAGGGCGCGTCACATAACTTAAAAACATGAGTCAAGTGTAGTTTACTCACAATGACCCGCGTTTCTTGATGTTTCTCTGATCGCTTTGATACGTATTTTCGCTTAGCCATCGCAATTATGAATATTATACAATACATTATGGAGTATAAAGTATAACGTATAATTAAAAAAAAAAAAAAACTAGTATTTTTCGTATTGATTACTTATATGTCTACTTATATAAATATAATAATCTTACAGTGCGCGCACCACATTATTAGAACCTGGACTATTGTGAGTGTTGCCGTATTGCATGTGAAAGGCCCCGCTCCCGATCCCTACCGCCAAAGACGTGTCGCCAAGCGATTCAGCGTTCCGGCACCATGTTCTGAAACCATAGGCGTATGGGTTCAATAAAACTGTCATACCTTTAATAGCTAAGCCCGGTACCATCTTAGATTGCATCACCACTTACCATCAGGTACCAAAAGGGCGAGTTGTATAAAAAAAATCTTCATATTTAGTTCCACTACAGTGGAGTTTAAAATGTTAATATATTCATTTTATATAATAGAAATATGATAGTTTTTTTAGGCATTTAAATCCGTGGAGAAATAATTATACTAAAAAAAACGTAGTAAATTTGTATATAAAATACATTCTTGCCTGAGGCTTCCTTGGCTTGGCTGCCTCTTGAAATATTAATGCAGTTTTTTTTTGTATTTTTAACTTAATTATGTTTTAATAGATTCGTTTAACAAACTGTAAGAATACACATTTTTTTAGAATTAAATACGCATTGTAGGTGTTAGCTGTAATCAAAACCATATTCTTTTAAAGCTCTGTTAAATTTTTAACTATATTATTAACGTTTATTTATTGATAACGTAGTTTATATTAAATAAAAATAAGTAGTTTAGTGAAAATTTAAAAGAAAAATTGTTTGAGGTTAGAGGTTTATTAGATTTATAAAAATAATAACAACTATAATCTGGTAATTAATTCAAAGATAAATTATTCGAAGAGCGAATAGTTTTAAGAATAATTTATTTAAGATAATAATATAATAGCGCAATTCTTTTGCTTTATTACCAAATATATTATAATAATAATAGAGGAAGATAATATAGTAAGGTTATTTTTGCCGCCACATATGTAAAAACTTAACCCCACAATGCTACTTCAATGAGGGTTGGCGAGCTAGCTAAAATGTAAGTAGTATGTAAAACATAAAAAAAAAAATGTTAGTCTTTATTTAATAATATTTATATAACATTCGAATCTTAAGGTAACGCGAATGAAATCGTTTAATTACGCAATGCATGTCTCGTTTGTTTTTAAATAAGCATGATGATATTATTTCTATAATTCTGTCACCAAAGCTCGTGTTAATTTTTTAAAAAATAACTGTTTTATTGTTATACTCGAATACAAAAATAATTAGACGTAGCTAAGCAAAAAGAACAGTTCCTCTACTGATGAACCTACGAATGAACGTAAGCAAGACAAAGATTATGTCTATTGCTCATGATCCGCGCCGACTAGTCATCGTTGAAAGCACTCCAGTCAAAATTGTGGACCAAAACGTAGTAGGGACACGCGATCCAGTTATGTAGGTCTAATTTCAAAAAAGAGGTAAACCGCCGAGTAAAACTCGGAAGGGCAGCGTTCGGGAAACTCCGTGACATCTTTTCGACTAAAAATACCTCATGGCCAGAACAAAGTTTTCGAACAGTGATGACTTATGGCGCTGAAATGTCGTCGCTTACTAAAAGTCTCATAAGAAGGCTCATGGTCACATAGCAAGAGATGGAGAGAGAGCTTCGAAATAGATAAAAAAAGAAGATAGCTCATCTTCTTCGGGCGGGCTTCAAAAAGTGTCTTTACATATTCGCCACGCGCGAGTTTTAAAGGCCTTAAAAGACTTGAATTCTTGGTCATGGAAAAAATTCATTAACATAAGATGAGCTTAACAATGCATTATTAAAAAGTGACACGTGTCTTATACAGCTATAATACTGCATGCAGCCTAGCGATACATAGAATAGCCATTCGTTTAAAAAACCCCTGTAATGTGGTTGGAACTATTTGAACTGCTTAACTACGTCTAATTAGTTAAATCACTCTTGGACTCATCGGTACTACTACACAACTTATACCAATTGCGCAGAAAAACCTAATCCTGGAGGATTGTCGTAGAATTGCAGCGACGAAACCATCGCAGTGCTCTCTGATTGGCTTTTCTAGCTAAAAACAACCTTGCGTTAGTCGCTGTGTGATAATTACAAGTTTCGCAACCGATCTACTGTAATGTTTATTCAATTTAAAACTTACATTAGGGCAGGGATCGCAAATCTTTTTACGACTTGTTAATTTAAAAAAATTGTCTTTGAAAGAAACTGGGCTAATATAGGAAATTTATTATCATATAGGGCATAGTGCGATATTTTCTTTTTACGTCCTACGTATTCGATCGGGTGAAAGTGAACTACGATTAGTATGGAATCGAAAGAGCGCCATCTAGTGACAATACTGGAAAACAGTACTGTCACTATGTAGCGCTTCCAAAGTACGTTAGTACAAAAATTATCGCGATCTCCACGGTGGCGGAGAACCGGAAAGGGGTCCTTTTTGGCAGAAATGCTTCTGTTTTGAATGTGTTGTGGAGTGTGTTGTGAAATGTTCAGGAGTTTTCGTTTCCTGTCGAGCTAAAATGCCCGCCACGAAATAATTATTTCTACTATTTCTTTTTGTTATCCCTATTGGTGTCAAACCGCCCCATATATTAATTGGACAAGCGGATAGACAAACATGCGAGTGATACTAAGGGTAAAATTTTATATGGTAATATGCATGGTTAGTAAAGGGCTAAAAGTATTTTCTTGTTCTTGATATAAAATAAATTTAGGAGACGCGCGTGAATTCTTACTATCACGGTATGGCTAATGAATAGTAAAATATGGCATCCTAAAATCTGTCGCCAGGGCTGCGAGAAAAAGGAAGTAAATCATGGGTGACTTATCAGTACGCATCAGTAGACGTAATTTATTATATTAATGTAAGAAATAAGTTATTTTAGTTAGAAATCACCGTTTTTTGTCAATTAGTGATGTGCCCTACATTTTCTTTCTCTTTCCATCTTTGGCACACAGTCTAATGGTTCGCCATCCCTGCCAATCAGTGAGTGGCAACTATTGCCTTTTATTTGTTGAGAATTATTGTATAAAGATTTACTATAAACACTTGATGTGCTATCTTTTTATATTCACCTACAATTTAAAAAATTACACTTCTTATCAAAGCATATTTTACAATACTGTTTAATATTATGAACTATGGGAAATATTTAGAACATTGTATATTATTGTAGTCAACTTACTATATTTTGTGTGTAGTAAAAAAACCTTTTATGTGATTTGTAGAATTGTAATGTTAGTATGGTTAATGGTAGTATATACCAGATCAAATAAAAATATACTTATTAGATGACAATTAGGGTTTCATTTGAAGCCCCTGAGTACCCATTGTACCTATCACCGTATCATTCGTTGTACCGTATCAAGCGTATCGTATCTCGTTGTGGATGCCGTATCATATCATCAAATTGTGCAGTTCATTATAATTGACGGCCGACTGGCGCAGTGGGCAGCGACCCTGCTTTCTGAGTCCAAGGCCGTGGGTTCGATTCCCACAACTGGAAAATGTTTGTGTGATGAACATAAGTGTTTTTAGTGTGGTTATTGTAGTGTGGTGTTCTGGGTGTTTATCTGTGTATTAGAATAGAATAGAATAGAAAAACTTTATTGCAACACAACAAAAAAGGAAAATACAAGGAAAACAGTAATAGTACTTAGTGCTAGGGTGCAAAGGCGGCCTTATCACTAAAAGTGATCTTATGTTTATTATAAGTATTTACGTATATTATTCATAATATGATACGTAAATATTCATCAGTCGTCTTAGTACCTATGACAAAAGCTACGCTTACTTTGGGGCTTGATGGCGATGTGTGTATTGTCGTTAAAGAAAAAATAAATGATGTGTGGTTTAGCTTTTTTTTGCAAAGGCGCGAACAGATTAGATGGCTTTGATGGCTAGGGAAAAATAATGACGTCAGTACTGACAAGAGTCCGGAGATTCAATAACAGCGTTTCACGAATAGGATGGATGATGCAGGGTTAAAACTCTTAGGATAAAAAATAAATGGATCTCTGCTGTCTAATACATAAATAAATATATATAGTATCAGCTGTTTCGTAAGTCGCGTATCGTATTTAAGCTGCGTATCTCAACCGCTTATAATCCGTGCAAGTATATACGATGGTATACTTTCGTATACTCAATTCTAGAGTATCGAAATACTTTAACGACAATAAAATGAAACTTCTCTTCTTGTTTTTAAAGCTCCAACTCTTGCAATAGACAAGATATATTTATTTATTATTGATATTAATTATATAGGTATATATTAATTATTATCACTATCTATATATTTTATTGTAAGTTTGTTATATGTACATATTATATTTGTATATATAGGTTTATGCATGTTTATTTGCAACACAGTACAGTTAAATGCACCACCTACCCTCTCTTCTTGAGCTGTTTTTAACGCCTTTGGTTGCCTGGAAGAGATCGCTATATAGCGATAAGGCCGCCAAATTGTTAAATTTTTACTTTTAATTTGTTATGTTTATGTGGTGTACAATAAAAGTGTATTCATTCATTCATTTATTCATAGACAGTGCTCGTGACGGAACGATTGTACAATAAAATTCAGTAGTGCAAAAGTTTACCCCAAAACACCGTTACTCTTTCCTCTGGCATTATAGTAATGACGCTTATATGCTATGATATTATGAAGATATATCGTGTTAGATAGGCAAAAGCTCACTGCTGTATGTTTACAACAAAGAAGGTAAAGAAAATAACCTATGGAGGCATGGGTACAGAACTATCAAACCCTTTCCAGAGCGCGCTACCATCTTACATCTTCGCGACTTATAATTTCACGGGATTGTAGTGAAGCTTTTCCTTGTGTAAAAAAAAATACTAAGTTGTTAACTATGATTTTCATGAGATCTGTGAACTGCACATTTTACGTTAATTTGATTTTTAATTGGAATTATATTTTATCCGGATCGAAGGACCAGCGAATATTAAATTTACATTTTACTTGGCATCGACTTGTTGTTTCTTGTGCGATTTCAATTCTTTACATTTCGTAAATAATCGTTATTAGTCAACTGCTGGTCTAAGGTCTCTCCCAACGGGAGTGTCCGCCCATAATTACCACTGGCTGGGCAGACAGACGGGGTGATACAGACAAGTAGTGATCCTTCACTTGTTTCTTAAAAATGCCGATCGTTTGCGCCTCACGAATCTCTAACGGCAGGGCGTTCCAAAGTGTAACGGCCTGAACCGTAAAGGATTTGTGGAAAAAAGAGGACTTATGACCAGGCACCTTCAGGATAAACCTCCTCGTAGAGCGAGCATCCTCAGGAGGCCCTGTGAATACAAATTTCTCTTTGAGATAAACAGGAGTAGAAGGATGGAACAAGATACAGTACAGAATAGAAAGAATATGCAAATTCCGTGGTGGTAATAGGATGCCAGATGATGATGCCAGCATATACTCTGGCTATTAGTGATACTTTACATGGGTGGTATAGTTAGGGACCTACTTATGACAAACCATCCAGATTAATTACATTTTTAAATTCGAATATATAAAAAAAAAATGAGTCATTGGTTCATGACTCATCACGAGTCTGCTTATGTGATATATTTTTGATACAGTAGATGTTATGCTTGTCACTGCGTAATTTAAGTATGATGAAAAACTTTTTACGGGTTCAAATACCTACCTACTGTAGGTAATAGTTACCCCAGCGACTTAAGCTTATATATAATAGATACGCTCATTAAGACTGAATAATGAAATGTTTCTCAGCTATCATCTTAAGCTTGCGTCATTTAATGTTGTTTTGTGTTTATCTCCTTCGTTTCGTCTTTCAATTGAAGCGTGATGATATCATCACTTATTTTAGACTCGTAAAGTTCGCATCTATTTGTGTACACAAACACCATTTCATGCATAAGCACCTAATTCCTTCAATCTTCGTCTTAAACTATAAGATGCAAATATGGGAGCTTTAGGTATTTTATTTTTATTTATTTGGGACGGAAAACAATTGCATATTACAACAATAGCTATAAAAAAAAAAAAAAATGGGGTTACTATGTAATCCACAAAACTATCCACATATTGTAAGGAGCAGTAGGGCGATACGATGTAGATACAAGTAACACTGCTTAATTGAGCTTGTCATATCAACCCATTACAGCAGCACGGCTAGCATGGGCAGAAGACAATTATCTTCCCGGACAAAGGATATAAATAACGTGTTCCACCTGCACGGGAACAGGGAATAGGAGAAGTTTACCGCCGTTTATAATTACACATGTATTATTTGGAAAGGTATTATTTCCACTTGTGCACCAATGCCCTGAGAGTTGAAGAAGCTGGGAGGAGATAAATTTGTATCCTTTTCCTGAGAAGGTTGCCCATGCTAATCGTGCAGGGTCTCTCCCACAATGAGTAGGGTTAAGGCCGTAATCCACCACGCTGGCCCACTGGATTGCTGGATTGGTGAACTCCACACGCTGCGGTTTGAGAACATTATGGAGACCTCTCAGGCATGCAGGTTTCCTCACGATTATTTCCTTCACGGTTGAAGCAAGTGGTACTTTAATTGCTTAAAACTAACCTAACTTAGAAAAGTTAGAGGTGCGTGCTGGGATTCCAACTCGGCCCCGAAAGTGAAGCCGAATTATCGCTGAGAAGCGATCTCTGCCAGGCAACCTTAGGATTAGGATAACACGAGCGACAACAAATAGATGGTGTAAAAATAGGTAATTTCATGTCATCTTTATTTACCCACAACATAGGCTACGCTTACTTTGGGGCTAGATGGCGATGTGTTTATTGTCGTAGTATATTTATTTATTTACTTATTTATTCTGACGAAATCCTCTGCTATAACTTGGGGCTACTTCCTGATTTTCGCAACCTCTTGTCGGCAAGCGCGTGCCATCTTAAGACACATATGACGGGGCATTTTTGAAGATACGTCACGGGATTATTTAAACAGCAATATCATAACTTTGCACTGCAGTTAGTTAAACTTCGTCAAAATCTTCACTTTGAAGACCACGTTGACGTAGTCAGATAAGTTATAGTAATCAGTATTCTGTATTACCTATAGGTCCTTGCAGCGAAAACGGTAGTATAAACCAGCAAACTTCGTGAGGAGGTATAAACGCTAATCAAATGCGTGTTTGTTTAAAAAACAGTTTATTACTTACTACAAAATCAACTTCACTTAACATCTCTGATCTTCAAAAGCGAATCCGTGTGTAGATCAAAGGTGGTTTTTTTGGGCGTAAAGGTGAAGAGCGGTTTAGCTATGCAACGAGGCGCCGAAGTCGCTGTCTGGCCCGGAATAGTACCGGGAGAGCGACCAGAAATAGCGTAGACGCCGCCATCCGAAGCACGCTTTTGGAACTTTATTAATATGCAAAATACGTTGTAAGTAATAACGAAAATTACTAATACCATCGGGATCGTTTTGGTCCTTCACAGATCACGGTATCCAAGCAGTGGTACATAAATTCGACATTTGATTGTTTGATTATGGCTTCGAAACACAACCATGGAAATCTTCACATATTACGAAACAAAGTAGCTCCTGCTATTTATACGCTTAGATCTATAAAAATACGCAACTGATTTTAATGCAGTTTTCAGTAATCGTTAGTATGATTCCAAAAGAAGGTTTATAGTGTAGGTACATGCATATTTTAGAAAAGAAAAACAGAGTATTCTAGACAAAACAGTACGGGCAAATTTATGCGTATTTATGGCTCGCTAGTAATTTTGGAAGAAGCTACAGAGCTACGAACAGATAGAAACCGTGTAGGTACACGAATAATATTGACGCATCAAAAACCACTCCACTAAAAACACAGTAGTGTTTCTCGAACAGGTAGTTAATTCACACTATTTAGCAGTTGACAGTAATTATTTGACCCCTAAGTAATTATTTGACATAAAATGGGAAAATAGGAAACAGTTATTTAGCTAGCCAGATAACGCGGGCTTGAAGTGAGACGTGCGCGGGGCGTTTTCACTGTTATTGCACTACATGCAAAAATGGATCAATGAGGGTTCTGTATGTTCATATTACTGTGCGTTTGTAGCCATCATCCTCACTTGCAGAGATGGACAAGGTGGTGACACCATAAATTAATAGCTAAGCTATAAAAGTTCATGTAAAGTAAGCAGTAGATACAAACTTTGTTCTACATGTAGTTTATTTGATATCTTGGCCTTTTGAAGTCAGCGAAATAGAGCGTAAAAACTAGTCAAAAATATTTTGTATTATCTTTTCAGTCTTTGTAAATATGTATGTTTATTCATTTTCATCGATCGATATTAGAGGTTACATTGATTGTGACAAAACCTTAGGTACGTGCAACTAGCTTATCATTTGTTACAGTGGAAGTCTTCAAGAAAACTAGTAGGAAAATATCTTGTATGTAAATACCATAACGTTTTATAAATAGACGGATCAGACGGCAACATTATTGAACTTAACTGTATGCGCTGGCGGGCGCCCGTCATTAATGCCCACTGTTATGACGGAACTACACTTGGCGTATCGTATTCGAGATTTTACTATATTTGCCCTACAACAACAATTAAACTATGTGAACTGTATACAATTTATTTGTACAAAAAAGTTCATAATGATCACCGTCACCTCTAGCGATTGACGTCCACTGATAAAGCAAATTATAATCTGTTCTCTTGACGGTATTTAAATTTAATGATTTACTTGCACTGTTCACGTAGATATGGTGATACTAAAGTGCCCGTATTTGGTAGGACTACAATTACGTATGCCATAAGGACGAATTAGCGATTTAAGCTAGCGAGAGCTTTTTGAGACACAGCTCGTCCGGGGAAGCACCAACAGAACCACCATGCTTATTTCTGCCGTCAAGCAGCTATTTTTGTAATGCTGTGTTCAAGTCTGAATGAGGGTTGACAATTATGCCTCAGGTCAGGAAGGCGACACGTTGTTGGAAGTCTTTCTCGCATGCGAAGTATTGCTCTGTTTTAGGCGATGGTTGGCGGTGCATTGCAGGCAGTGGCGTGCACAGGAATTTGGACCGGGGTAAGCGTAAAAAAGTAAAATGGCAAAAAATGCCAAAATCCTCCTCCGTTGCCAGTTTTATACAAATGTTAGGGTATGCAGTGCTTTTGTGCATGAAGTGCACGGCACTAATTGCAGGACGTGTTCCTTACATGACCTGCGAAGTGTTCCTTATAGGCGATTTATATGGTTTTCCACTAAACGTGAAATAGGTTATCTGCTTGGACCGTCAATTATTACAATAAAAATGAAGAAAAAGTTAACTATTCAAATATTAAAATATATATTTACACAGAAATGCATTTTTCCAAATAATAATAATGAATTGCTTGTTGGTATCGTAAGCGCGAAATTGAATTCCAGGTAATTACCTTGTTTTGTTATGGCCATTCGCCAGAACGTGGCTAACTCCTCTATTTCCATAAAAACATCTATGACAACATACTAAGTACACAACATAGGTAACACCTTTTTGTAGTAAGTACTCGGTATGAAAATAGGCTTTTAACGATAAACTGGGTATGTTATCTTTGCAGATAAGTTTGTTTTCCTTCACATGTTATTCATTAGACACGCTTCTTAGAAAAGGTTTCTAGGGCTTGAGGCACAACTTCGTCATTTCTTTTCCTATTAATTTTATTGCGTAACATTAAGGAAAACTGCTGTTGTTTTTGATGAGTCGAATTTCATTAAGACTGTCTTACTAGAAACCCTATTTAGTAACTGTTTAGGTGCTGCTAAATTAGTTAAAAAGAATTTAAAACTTTTAATATTAAAGAAGAATATGTTAATTGTGACTTCTATGGTCTAGAATATGGTCCTTTGTGCTACTCGCACAGAGGACCGGACGCTTCGTACGACATACGCCACCATACGGAACTTTATGCGATTTATAACCTTTAAATTCCACCAACTCGTATACCTGGAGCATAGTGGAGAGTATAAGCTCCAGGCTTGTGTCCAGCTGTGGGATACAAGCCTACATCTAAAATTCATGAATTATTTCAGAATAGGTGCCTATTTTCAAATAATTCATTCATTCAGTTACTCACTGGGCTCTTGCAGTGAGTTGAGGTTTCCACTCACTACTTTTATAACAATACTAAAAGTAGACTTTTAGTATGAGATACCTATTTTATAATATTTTTTAGTCTTTACTTACCATCTTTACCTGGCAATCGCGGTCTAACTTCCGAAACTATTATAAACATTTTAAAATTTATTATAAATTTTTTTTTTCGTGTTTAATTGTCTTGTTACAATTCATAATTAAAGCTTCTTTATTGCAAGCTTGTTAAGAAATATTTAAGTTTTCTAGATTCACAGCTCAAACTTTGATAAGCAAAATTCTGATATCACTAATTTTATTCTGACTCAATTATTCCAGCAATTTAATTTGTGTGTAATAATACCTACAAAAATAAAACGCGATCTTTGTGCCTCTATCTAAAGACATGACGCATAGTGCATGCTATAGTTTAAATGCGAGGGTCGTAGGGTGTTTTGAGATCCGGTGCCGAGTGATAAGAATAACAAGGAAGGTCCGTTCAAAGTACCAGTCAACAATAGTTTTACTTGTCTAGACAGATACCAATGCCATTACGTCATCTTTTATTTACCCCGATGTAAAAAGAGGGGTGCTCGAAGTTAAACCCGTTTATAGATAGTAGGACCAGTTTGTAGATGTTGTCATAACGTTCACGGATGAACCGATTTTAGTGCGGTTTTTAATTCAATGGATTAAATCGTAATTTGGAGGAGATATCTATTAAACAATTCTCTACGTGATCAAATCGGAAATGGGGAGATCCGTAGAAGAACTAGAGTTGCCGACATAGCGGAGCGAGTCGCGAAGCTGAAGTGGCAATGGGCAGGGCACATAGCTCGGAGAACCGGTGGATGTTGGGGTCTTAAGGTGCTGGAATGGCGACCCCGCACCGGTAAACGCAGCGTAGGTCGGCCCTCAACGGGGTGGACAGATGACATCAGGCGAGTCGCTGGGAGCCGCTGGAGGCAAGCGGCCCAGGACCGTGTATTGTGGAAGTCGATACAAAAGACCTATGTCCAGCAGTGGACGTCGATTGGTTGAGATGATGGTGATGATGATGATGATCTATTATATTCATGCGGTGTGATGGCAGATCGGAAAACAGTTTTCACCACCGCAGGTGTCGTACGAGGCGACTAAGGGAATGTAACGCAGAACTGGCAGCAGTGTCCTCTGTGTTACGTCTACCATCTACTGCGATCACCAACTCGTCTTTCCTATATGGTGGTTATAGGCAAACTTTACCTTCGGAAAAGGCCTTTAGTCCAGCAGAGGACTTTTATGGGCTATTGATGATGATCTGTGGAAGCCAACTGTTACTTTCTTATCTTTTTTTCTTATTTTTAAGTCTTAAATAGTGAATGTATTTACCATCTTATCGGTTTGAAAACAAATAGGTTATTTTATACCATAGACATTTTCTCAAAGACCCACGACGCTGCTGCAATGTGGGTTGGCAAGCTTAAAAACATGTAGGTTCATTATTATCCCATGAAGGGTTCGACCGCCAACAAGGTGGACAGACAACATTAAGCGCGTCGCAGGGAGCCGCTGCCCACCAGCGGCACAAAACCGTGGAATTTGGAGCTCCCTTCGAAAGACCTTTATCCAGCAGTGGACGTCTATCGGTTGATATGATGATGATGTAGTTTTAATAATCGGGAGACGGGACTAACGGTTAGCACCGCCAATTTCCTAATTTTGTTTGCACAGAAACCCCAATACGAATTCTTGGCCAACCCGGAATTCGAACCCTGGACCCAGTGATCAGTAGTTGAACTTGCTAATCACTAGACCGCGCGAGGCACTTATCATGAATTCACGGTCATGCAAATAGGTATAGGAAGGTAGGTATAGGTGTGACGTAATTCTCATTTTACGCAGTTGAATCAACCATTCTGCGAATCTAATAATTTGGCTATTTCCTTTAGGAAAACAGGTTGTTTATTTACGCTAGCATTAATCCGTGACTTGGTCCGGCCGAATTAATATCTATGCCCTTTTCTTATTAGCAAATACGTTCCGAAAATTCTCTTTGCTGCGTCCAATCTCCGTATAGAATTAGGATCAACAACATCTCGAACAAAGTCCAATTCCACGCTAAGTTTGATGGGAACCCTATACTATAGCTTTCAAAAAGCTTCGAGTGCTCAAAAGAGCCAAATGTTTCTTTTCGCCTAAGCTCCGTCTCCAAGCTCTATAAAGCACAAGTAAGACAACTTTTTTGAGTACTGGTTTCATCTTTGGACTGGGCCAATCTAAATCAACTCCTTCCATTTGGCCTGATGCAAAAGTATGCTGTTCGACTTGTTGACAATTCGAAATTGACCTTGGAGTCCCCAGAGCACCAAAGAGATCTATTTGTGGTTTACACAATCCCTGTTCTCTGATCATAGAGAAAAAATCATCTCCACCTGGATGGTATTCTTCTGCTGCTGCCATGAACCAGATCTTTTCCGTATATTGTGGAACAATCACTCAGCTGATGCGGTTCTTCAAAACTAAACTTCAAGGAGCGGATATATAAGTATCTACCTTCCGAACGGGTGGTAGAGTCACTACAAACAGACAGACTTGAAGTTTCAAAAGTGCTTATAATCTAGGCCTACTTTAAATAAATTAATTTTTAGTTTGGATAAACAAAATCCTTTAAACCGGCAAAGGTAGCTCTGGGGCTACAGACGTTCATGGGCGTAGGCATTGATTTAATATGTTACTATAGCTCACTGGGCGTAGGTGATTACTTACCATCAGGTGACCCGCTAGCTCCTTCGGATCCTATTTATAAAAAAAAGTTTCTCTATAAATAAAAAATATTTGATATATCAGTTGGATATATCTCGATCTCTCAAACGGTCAAACTTTTTCAGAAGGTAAAACGATATTTGTTATCGTCTATAGAATACCAAAGAAGAAGCTAATTAATAAATACTTAATCTTTTCTTCGTTTTTTTTTAAATCTAAAACCACCTTTATTTCTTAAAGTAAAAATTTGAAACTTCGTATTGCTAACACTCAATGACGCCTTAGGTTCTTACCCTAGGTTCTAAGAGCCTGATTTGCTTCACGTTCTTAGTTAGTACACTTCCAGCTTCCTTTTATTTAAGATATCATCGACCTTAGAATTACATAAATAGGCGGCCTCAATACTTATAGGTACGAGTATATTTATATTGAAGTATTCCTTTGTGTTACAAAAACAGATACTATTTACATAAACATTGTTAAGTAATTCCTTGAAAAGGTAACCGCTTGCGCACCGCCCGCGCCATCCATTTCTGTTGGATCGAATATCGTTCACTAGATGTCGCTAGTTAGCCTCTAGCTATTAAAATGTGCACATTTTAACCATGCCATAATCGGTAAGCGGTGAGTCAGCGTTAAGGTGAGTACCGAGTTAATTAATACCTTGCCGGCATAGACGCAACGTCCTTGCAAGGCTGCACTGTTACTTTATGTTCATTTGCGCCTGTCTCCCTTTATTTCTCCTTCATTATCACCTAATACTACGTCGCGTCGCTACGTTACATTCCCTTAGTAGCTAGGCAAATAACCTTTTCTTCCGGATGGATGAAATATCTGGGAAGATTAATGATTACAACATTTCCAACAGATTTTTGGGCATAGATAAGTAGAAATAACAAAACCATCAAATGAACTCCTCTGTTGGAAGATTTTAGATTTAATCTGTGGGTTTATTGTTCTTCGTTTGCTGGTCTATGGTCGCTAAATGGCAGAGACCATTTGACAATCGCAATAGGTACTTTCTGACTAAAAATATCTTGAGCCAAACATCATCATCAGCATTATCAACCCATTAACAGTCTACAGGGCACGCGTCTCCTCACAGAATGGGAAGGGCTTAGGCCGTAGTCCACCACGCTGGTCCAGTATTTGGTAGACTTAACGCCTTTGAGAACGTTATGTACAACTCTCAGGCATGCAAGTTTCCTCAAAATGTTTTCCTTCATCGTTAAAGAATGTGGTATTTGAATTGCTTAATTCTTAAAGTTAGAGCTGCGTACCGGGGATCAAACTCAGTCTCCCCAAAAGGAAGGCCGAAGCTCTAACCACTAGGCTATAGCTACAGTAGTTTCGCCGAAAGGAGAATAGAACGTAATATGACAAGAATATCGTAAATGATTGAGCAAAAAAAACAATTCCAACTATTGCAACGTAATGGTCAAACGTTTTGCAATAGACCCACTGGTTACGTGATGTAAGTGACATTTGGAATAAGTATGATAAAATCCAGTGAGCTAACAAATACCTGCTAAGAGGTCGTTCTTTATTTGTTCTTTAGTTAATTATCATTTAGTTGAGTGTAGTTTTACTTTGTCTCTCTTCTATATTTTTAGTGTGGCGGTCTATCTGATTTTACATTAGGTAGAATTGTACCTCACGATATTTAGAAAATATCACTATAATTCTTGAATCCACAAAACTCAAAACTCACTTATTTTGTGTTCTGATCTTATCACCAATAAGGCAGTTCCTTGACCTTTGGCAAGATAACGCCACTCATTATTTAGGGGTTCCTTAAATGTTAATTGGTATTTGGGACTTCGTTGTGTGAATGTTTATTTAAAATTAAGGTGGATGTTGAGTAATGCAACTTCAAGCACTGCTCACCTTGATCCTTCGAGCCGGATATGACTTGCTGTAGGTAACTTTATGTATTGAGGCTTGTAAATAAGCGATTTATTTTTCTAACGAACCTAAATGGTAATCCTCAACGAAGGGCAAACTGGCGTCCGCCCACAATCGACTTTGCAATTACAAAGACATCGTGGGAGTGGGGCAAATGAACGGCGCCGACGCGTGTTAAGGCTTTGGAATAAAAAGGGCATTACGTACCTTAAATATTTACAAATCTTAACTTATACAATAATTTTATAAAGATTTTCTTTAAGACTTGTTCAACAAAGTCATAAGTCATAACATGTTTATCTTGGAATAACTGTTGCCCTTGACTTTGTCGTCTTTTTAAATCATAAAGATAGATATCTATTCGATCAGGGGCTTTTATAATAGAAATTTTAGAATAATAATAAATCCTCGATAATATTATAGATGCGAAAGGGTTTTTGTTTGTTTGTCCTTCCTTCACGCCTTAACAAAGCAACCAATCTTGGCGGAGAGTGAATAGGCGTTTCCTATGAAAACAAACGGTTCCCACAGGATTTGTTAAAAAAATGTAATAAACGTGTACGAAGAACTGAACAGACACCTACATAAGGGTTCGCATAGAAATTCCTCGCGCATCTTTTATGAAGATGAATAAAGTTTTTTGCGGTCTTGAACTCTCACTGGAGCACCGTATCAGACTCTTACAATGCTACATTTGGCCAGTAGTATTGTATGGTTGCGAGGCATAAACAATTGTAGAAGACCTGCGAAGAATTGAAGCCTTCGAAATTTGGACTTATATTAGCTGCAAGCTGGACGGCTAAAGTACCTAACGCTGAAGTCCTTGATAGAGTGCAGAAGAAAACTGAGTTGGTAAGAACCATCAATCAGCGTAAGATCATAGGTATCGATTGCTTCCAACCATAACGATGGGAAAGATTGCAGTAAAAAGAGGGGTTGGAAGGCGAAAGTAGTCCAGGCTAAGAAATATACGGAAGTGGACCGGGATCAAGACCGCCGGTGAACTGTTCCTTGTAGCCATGGACCAGGAAAAGTTTAAAAAACTGACTGCTGCCCTTCAGTAATTGAGAGGCATTTAAAGAAGAAGAAGAACTGAAGGCTGTTCGCGTTGAATACATATTGAACGCTTCAATACTCCGCCCGTCATACTCTAGCATTATTTGTTTTGATTTAATTTATTTTAAGGGGTTAATAGACATCAGGTTACAAAGTTATTTATTTCTCTTTCAATCGACATCAGATTTCAGGACTGTTAAAATACATTAGCGTAAGCAGCAGTAACAGGTTGTATCTGTTACATTCCTATTATAGTAGTTACTAGTTACTATTTTTATTATTAGATAAGTTTTGTTTTTAATTTACTTATGAGATAATGGGGCTGTCATATCCGTATTTGATAGAATTCCATAATAAGCTTACTTGTTGAGTGAATAATTGTTAAGTGTAGTGTGTTAAGGAGTTTTAACAATTATTCATTGTCGAGTCAACATCTCCTTGGATGCTTGAGGAGAGAAACGTGCGTAGAGAGTACATTGCCGAAGATATGTAAGGAGTATAAAGATTGAAGAAATTATAAAAACACGGTACATATTTTCCTGCTTTTCGCGGAGTATAGAAAATTAGCTAAATTTTCATAGTACTGTAATATCCGTGTTTGATAAAAGTCTTGAATGATTAGGGATCCAAAAAAAAATCACGCATTAGATTTGCTTAAAAACCTTCTTAATAATTAGGAGCAACAGGCGCCATCTGCCTAATAGAATGTAGCGTCGAAGTTAGGCGTGGGCGCCAGGGTATGAGTCACAGACACTCCTTACATAGCCTACTCGGCGTGCTTTGGCCGGCGCGTGTAATGTACCTAAAGCCGGGTCTAGATATATTATATATATCATTTGCCATATCCGATCACCGTATCCATATCACTGTGTCGTTTGTTTGTAACTTCCGATGCAAAAACTTTTGAAAAAGTTTGTCGTGTCTGTGTGTGAGTGTGTGTCTGTCTGTGGCATCGTATATCCCGAACGGATTTTAATTTTGAAAATACAAAAATGACTGATTACGATGCGTAAAAAAATGGCAATCAATCCAATCTAATGATTGAGCCCAAAAGTTCAATGGTTTTAGTTGTTGATTGGAAGCTGCTTAGTTGCTGAGGTAAGGCGATTATAATTCATTTGACGGCCGATTGGCGCAGTTTGCAGCGACCCTGCTTTCTGAGTCCAAGGCCGTGGGTTCGATTCCCACAACTGGAAAATGTTTGTGTGATGAGCGTGAATATTTTTCAGTGTCTGAGTGTTTATATGTATATAAGTATTCATGTATATTATTCATAAAAATATTCATCAGTCGTCTTAGTACCCATAACACAAGCTACGCTTACTTTGGGGCTAGATGACGATGTGTGTATCGTCAAAGTATATTTATTTATTATTTATTTATATTTTTCTAATATTCTTTAAAAAAAAAAGTAATGTTTGTCATATAAATATTAAATTTGAGGCAACCCTGGCATACTGATTGATTGATATATCAAATCAACGCACAGCTCAAATCTCTTGGCCAGACAGTCTAAAATTTCTGAACCGTTAGGCCCGTGTTACACCAAGATGTTACAGTATTGTAGGGATTTATTAGTTTTATTCATACAGTTTATAAATATTAGTATAGTTATTTTGTTAACGTTAACAGTATTTGTTTTCTGAAAAGACTTAGTATTTTTCAGAAAACAGAAAACAAGTTGTTATCATACTAAATTTACAGGGAGATTTTAATGTTAGCGTCAAAATCGCCCTGTAAATTTAGTATACAACCTTTGTTAAAACTATATCGGTCCATAAGTTTTGTCCGGGTCTTTGTCTTCTCCGGTTATTTTGCTTTTTCAATACCAAAAATAACGATGTTATAATGTCTAAAACCCTATTTTCCTGAAGTTTCTGACCATAAACATTTATCACCAAGTGGTTTATCTTGCAAATGGCGTTTACAATCAATATCCGTTTATCTCGAACATTTATCATTTTTTATCGTTTGTATTATTGTTATCAAATACCAGTAAGATAGTGGGTAGAAAGATTATTTTTTATATGTACCTTAGATACCTTATTTTTTTCTATCTCTGTGGAACAGTAGTTCGCTTTATATTATGGAACGGGATCGGAATTCAGGCTGGAGCCAAAATTTTGGGAACTTATAATGTGTGAATTAGCTTCTTATTTCATTCGGATGTGTTAATCCATACATACAAATATACTTATGCACTCTTCAACAGTATTACGTAATTCCGTTACACGTTGTATATGAAAATAAATAGTCTCACTGAAACTCTAGAGTGGCTGGACCGATTTGGCTAATTACGGTCACGAAATACTCGTCGAAGTCTAGGGAGGGTTCAAAGGTGAGAATACTTAACACGACAGAAAAACATACCTATAACTGTCTGTACGTGTGTTTGTCATCCTATTCCTAAACAGCTGGACCGATTTTGATGAACTTTTGTGTTTGTATTTCAATGGGTTCTGGGGATGGTTTGAAAATTGACTCGGCGTTGGCGCGGAAAATACAATTTTACCCGGTGGTGGTAGTCGGCATACAAAATAATATAATTACTATTAATGTAGTAAAATTTAATAAAATAATATCCTTAATTACTATAGATAGTAGGTATAGTTTGCCACCATAAGTAAGTTCACAAAGCTGACTCGTTGGACGGTCGGTTTCCAATGAATGTAAACATGTCCGGTAAAACGAAACTCGCCTGTTGCAAGGGACATCTGCATTCCCAGCTATCTGGCTGGGTCACCCGATAACCGTATCGTATGCGCATTCCATTCTTATGGCAACACGCCTCGAATATGAATCCTACTCGTATTTATGACTAGCCGTTGCCTGAGACTCCGTCCGGGGAGTTTCTGATTCTTTATCCTTCTATTTCACTACAAGTCAGCCTTTGACTGCAATTTCACCTGGTGGTAAGTGATGATGCCATGTAAGATGGTAGCTAGGCGTTTTCTACGCGAAATCGTACTGGAACGCTAAATCGTTTAGCGGCAAGTCTTTGTCAGTAGGGTGGTAATAAGCCACACCCTTGCACCATACTAGACCCGACAAAATTCAGAAACCGGGACCTCCTACATAAAACCGCAGCGCTCATCGCTTCGCCAGGGAGGTCGTCAAAAGGGCGTTCTTGTGCTGCCTAAACAGACTAACCAAATAGTATTTTTTCTCTACTATTAGACAATCAGGGGTGTCTCATCATCATGTCAACCTTTTTCATAAGCGCCTATCACAGGCGCTTATGAAGCGTTCATACATATATGTTTACATAATTGTAAGGGGATGGTGATAACTTCGTTCGCCAACTTAAAACTAAAGCTACGTTCCTTGCGACTCGTTTGATGTCATCTGTCCACTTCTCTCGGGGTCCACCAACGTTTTGGTTACAGGTACGAGGTCGCCATTCCAACGCCTCGGGAACCTAACCTCCATCAGCTATGTGCCCGACCTATTGCCAATTCAACATTGCGACTCGTTGATTTATTTGTAACTCTGTTGTAGTTGTAGTTTGAAGATGATAACAATAATGCTTTCTGGAAGCAAGAAATCGCATGTTTTATCCAAATCGGTTTTTAAAATTTCGAAGAATAGCAGCGTGGGTTAGGATTGGTCGGTAGGCTTTAGACATACATATGACCACAGTGTATGACAATCTTATATAAGACATTTGTCGTTCGTTCAAATATATTAATTATATGAGCTTTAGCAAAGTCAGTTTTTTGAAATCACCGACAGACGCTATAATTTCATTTGCTGGTATATCTCGCGTCCAATAAGGACAGGAATTCGCTATGGTCTTGTTACAATAACATTACAGAAGTGAATGTAAATAATACGCTTGTTAGCTCAGCAGAGTTTAATATGGTGGCATGTTTATAAAACTACAACTCGTCCCGTGAATGTTAAAACTTGTATAGATTTAGTTGAATTCGAAGTCAATCAGTTGATTGCGCGCAGATTGCAGCGATCCATCGTTTAAAAAATCCCGTCCACACACATGCAATAAGTTGCCACGATTTTATCGCTAAGATTCATTTGCATTGGACATGGCATCACAGAAAGCTCGTGCAAGTGGAATGCCATTGTCAGTATTTTTTTTTATAGTAATAATTGATGAACCAGGCATATATCCCACGTTGAGCAAGAGTAATACTTTGGTAACATCCCCGGACAAGCTCAGTCACAAAAAGATATACTATTAGAATTTGTGCGAAGAGTAATTTTGTGCAGTAATATTGTGCACCAGTAATATTTGCACAAGGCAAATACGGCCGAAACGTAAAACGATATAGCGAAGCAAGACTTACTGAGTGTACTTACTTGCATGTGGAAGCGCAAGGTTGTTGCGTTGGATTGCCGAGCGACAGATTGCCTCGTATGTGGAACACCAGCTCACGATACCTTGAGCTGTATCGCGAGTTTTTTTTTGTTCCACTACAAGTTAGCCCTTTACTGCAATCTCACCTGGTAGTATGTGATGTGCAGTCTATGATGGTAGCGGGCTAACCTCTTAGGTAGTATAACAGTCCCTAATCGGTTTCTTCGTGACATCGCATCGGAACACTAAATCGCTTAGCGGCGTTTTTGTCTGTAGGGTGGTAACCAGCCACTGCCAAAGCCTCCCACCAGACCAGACCAGAGAAAATTTACGAGTTATAAATTCTCAAATAGCTCCTGCCGGCACCTCCTAGTTAAAGTCACAACCAGTGTTGCGCCAGGGAGTTTCTTCAGGAAGTTTTGTACCTATGCTTGAATTTTCAACTGCAAATTCCTTAATATCCACTTACTTTAAACGCTAGTTTGTAAATCTTAGGCCATTCTCGAAACGATAAATGCAAGTCTTTTTCTTGCGGGCCAGGCAACTCTGTAGGTAAGTATCTAATCATTGAGAAAAGATTAAGTTTATACCGGACAATAATTAAAAGGATGTCATTAGTCATATCCGGCTTGGATGACAATTTTGCTACATCAATATACAGAGATGTGTATTGCTTATAGGTTTATTAATATTATTGATATACGCTTTAAATTTATAGTTAACTAGCTTCTGCCCGCGATTTCGTCAGCGTGGACTTCAGAAATGGGTCTATATCTTAGCTCATTAACAATTTTTCCTTTTTTTTTTTTTTTTTTTAAAACCATTTTTTCATCTTTCGAAAAAATAAAATATATATTTTTAATAAAAAGAATTCTTTGTTACTTCTGATACCTCCAATAATACGTGTACAAAGTTTCATGATGATCGGTTTAGCAGTTTTCGCGCGAAAGCGTAACAAACAAACTTACATTCACATTTATAATATTAGGAGGATATATATGCGTTTTAAGCAATTTTAATATCACTTGCTTTAACGATGAAGGCAAAAGAACATCGTGAGGAAAGTTACGTGGCTAAGAGTTCTCGATAATACATATTCTCAATATAGTGTTAAGTCGACCTATCCGCACTGGGCCAGCGAGGTAGACACTAACCCTTGTCATTGTGGGTGGAGACCCTTGCACTGTAGTGGACCGGTAATGGGTTGATATGATGACTGATGACCTACTATAAATATATGTTATATGGGTGTAAATATGCAGTCGTAAGGCTTTTTTTTTTAAATAAATATACTACCACAATACCACATCGCCATCTAGCCCAAAGTAAGCGTAGCCTGTGTTATGGGTGCTAAGATGACTGATGAATATTTTTTTATGAACAATCAGTGGAATGCACTTCATACATGCTCAAAAGCACTGCATACCCAAATTATTTTGTATAAGTCATATTGGAGGTGAAAATTCCCATTTTATGCCATGTACCTGCTTTATGCATACCCGGGTCAAAAACCCTGTGCACGCCACTGTGAACAATATACATAAATACTTATAAAATATATATAAACACCCAGACACTGAAAAACATTCCTGTTCATCAGACAAACATTTCCCAGTTGTGCGAATCGAACCCACGGCCTTTGACTCAGAAAGCAGGGTCGCTGCCCACTGCGCCAATCGGTCGTCAAGGTTTGCAGTGGCGGTAGATTGTTTAACCTGGTTCTTGATTTTAAGAAAAATTCGAATCGGTACTAACAAAATTCTTGCGTTTACTAATTTATCAAGTTCTATAACAACGTATTTCAATGGTTTGTTAGGTTTATCGATGTTATCGATAAGCCATAACATTACACATAAAAGAGCATACGTGTCCAGAAACCATATTATCGTAAATGTATGACATCAGCCATTGTTGGTGGAACAATACTGGCCATTTGCGCACGCGCTAGCGGGTCACGCACTGATTCACACATGGGATATTCCAAGTCCCGGTTCCACTATTTAATAGTTAGACAAAACTACCTACTTGTATGAAATCAATAATTTTACCTTTTCCTTTTCTTATTTGTATATCATCACCATGTTGTATCGTCATAATAGCAAGCAATTTTCTTGAGCCGACCCGGGCATCGGACGAAGAAGCTCGTCATCCGTAATCGACCAACGAGGAAATTTTACAATCGTTAGGAAAATACTTTGCATTTTTCTAACTACATATTCTCGTGTAGGACGCTATTCTGCTAAAATGTTTTTAAGTTTCATCCTGCATCTGCTATATGAGCTCTTCCTAAGACACTCAACGTAGAGCACGTACCTCCCTCGTTTTTTTGATGTCTCCTGAATTATTATTATATTCTGAAATAAAATATATACCTCCTTAAGTATAGATTAAATAGCTCTGTAACTGTGAAAAACTATTAAAATTGGTTTAATTGTTTCGATGTTTATCGATTACAAAAAAACCTCTCTTTCCTCTTTAAAAAACATAGGTAAATAATTTAATTTATTACATATTAAAAATTGTATTTAACTTAAATATTTTCTTCATATGAGGTAAATTCCAGTTACAATAATTTTAGTTTTCTGCCATTGGTGCTGAGTTCACTGTGATCAAAAAAGGGTAGGTAGGTAGGTATTTCTGAGTATTGTTTTGTAATAACGGGTATTCCCTGGTTTGTTCTATCTGTCTGCAATGAGATAAAACATGAGTTAGTTTTTATAGGTACTTCTGAAATTGTACTATGAATATACAACTACTCCCAGTGGCGTGTTTGTTTTTTAACCTACCTTAATTTTTTTTAACTGTCTTTGTAGCATAATTTTAAGGAAATATATACTTAAAAATTCATTCATTTCATTATATAAATTGGTAATTTTGTAGTGAATTCGGTGCACACCTTTAAGTGGATCGACACGCTGATTAGAAACGTAATATTATGTAACATTTCCTTTAATATTGCCTGCCCACCTTATTGCCTACCTGACTGCTCGCCTGACTGACTGCCCACGAGAAGTCCCACCTACCTGCACGCCTGACTGCCCACCTGCCTGGCCGCCTGTCTGCACGCCTGTCTACCCGCCTGCCTGACCGCTTGCCTGCCCGCCTGTCTGCCCACCTGCCTGCCCGCCTGACTACCTACCTGCCTGCACGCCTGTCTGCCCGCCTGCCTGTCCGCCTGGCTTCCCACCTGAATGCCTGCCTGCCTGACCGCATAACTGCCCTTTTTGGCGTGGAGTTAGTTGAAAGGACGAAGAGTAACACAGGCTTCATTCCAGGAAAGCAAATCATTCCCACGGGATTCGTAAAAAACCGTAATAAATGCGAACGAAGGACGCGGGCAACACCTAGTTATACATATATTATTTGGATATTATTTCCACTTTTGCGCCAGTTAACTCTGAGAGTTGATAAAGCTGTGGGAGAAGACACTTTTATCCTTTCCCCGGAGAGATAATTGTCTACTGCTCATGCTAGCCGTTCTGTTCTGTAGTTTTTTGGAATAAAAAAACAACAAACAAAATCATTTTTCTTCCAATTTAAAAAATTAATACCTTTTGCTCCTTCTTATTTTATCACCTGTATATTCTTTATCACAATTATAACGTTGCCATCCTAAATGACATCCCTGTTTGATAGTGAAAGTTGCGTTTCGCAAGAGTCATTGTAACAGTGTTGCGGAAGCGATTGGGCAACTAACGAGCAATCGAGTTTGCTCGTGTAAACATCGCATTTACCAGTAGCACCAATTGCATCACCATTATGTACCAGATGTCTGACATCTTGTGCAATGCGATTAGCAATAAAAGCTTATCAGTGAATCAGATAGATTTCCTTGTAGATAATTCTATAGTGTCTCGGTTGCGGTTCTACTTGTTAGTTATTCGAAATAGTATAGTTTTTTTTTTTTACACAGGAGGGGAAATCCTCATGGACACCCGCAGCGCTAGGTAGTGCCGGACTTTTACCGGCTAAAACCCCCCCTGTCACCTCGTTGACCATGTACCCGCCTTTCGGCCTAAAACACGACAACGAAATAGTTTAGTTGTGACAGCTCGTCCGGGGAAGTACAACTGCCATGCTTATATATGCAATACTGTGTTTCGGTATGAAAGGCGTGGTTGCCTGTGGAATTACGGGCTCATGAGGCTTAACACCTAAGGCTCAGGTTGATGGCCACAGGACGGCACGTTGCAGGACGTGTTCCTTGCATGCACTGTGAAGTGTTCCTCTGTTTATAGGCTATGGTCTGTGTGTGGTATCAGAAAGGCAATCTGCTTAGTCCGAAAATTATGACTAAAAAAAAAAAGTTTATTTTCCAATATAGTATAAAATTAAGTCGCTTTTCGCAGCTGTCTGTTTATGCTAACTCCTTCTAAACCACGCAACGGATTTTTATGCTTATTTCACCATCGCTTAGATTATGAAAATTTTTCATGTTGCCGAAAAATTTACATGGTCTAACTCGAAGTGGTACTACTAAAAATATTCTTCTAAAATCCAAAAAAAAAGTCTACCGCGATTGCATATCTCTGCTAACGGTTGACTGACAGCACCTTAATTAATAAAATAAACACAGTTGAATTGAGAACCTCCACTTTTCTGAAGTCGGTCAAAAATAGCGTTTTTGTGACGCTATTTACTCATATTGAGTAGGGATCCTCAACCAAATTTTAATTATATTTGAGTTTGATATTATACTTGAGTCTAGTCCAGTATAAAAAGCAATGCAATCACATAACGTAGGTATGTTTTATATTAAAGAATATTTTATTTTTATTTCTGAGGCAATGTCGTCAGTACCTACCTAACGTCAGTACTGATAAAATATGTCTTATCTGGTAGGTACCTATTTACAATTTGCATAAGCGAACAACTAGATTGCTTATTGGTTGCCCAAACAACTAAATCTTTCGTGTTATGTTGCAATTTGCAATAAGCAATGGGTATAGTTTTAGGTACAACTAAATACTAAATTTCGGTGTAAAATTTCTAAATTATTACCTGCTTCACAAGACAGTACCTATTTGAATGTCATTTAAATAAAATACCAAAGGAATAATTTATCTATGTTGGTATAAAATAGTTGTACCTATTCGATAAAAGTTAATTCGATAATGAAGGCATTAATTGCATTAGTTAAAGGAGCACGGGTATTCTTCTTCAAATGCCTCTCCATTAGGACTGAGGGTCAGCGGTTTGTTTTTTTTAAACTTTTCCTTTTCTATGGCTAATCTAAGGTCTTGAGGGTGGGTTGGATCTAGCAATTGCTATGTTAACGCACATCCTAAATCTACAAGGCCTAAATTCACAAACTCTACTGCGGCTTGAAATTTCGCTGCATTCACATTCCCGTTAGGTTATACAAACATTTCTTATTAAAGCGGTTTGTTTTTTTAAACTTTTCCTTTTCTATGGCTAATCTAAGGTCTTGAGGGTGGGTTGGATCTAGCAATTTCTATTTTAACGCACATCCTAAAGCTACAAGGCCAAAATTCACAAACTCTACTGTGGCTTGAAATTTCGCTTGGCATTCGATTTCACATTGGCGTTAGGTTATACAAACATTTCTAAATTATTACCTGCTTGACAAGACTGTACCTATTTGAAAGTCAATTTAAATAAATACCAAACGAATAATTTAATCTATGTTGGTATAAAATAGTTGTACCTATTCATAATTCAAAATTCAAAATTCATTTATTTCAAGTAGGCCTAATACAAGCACTTTTGAAACGTCAAGTCTGTCCGTGTGTAGTGACTCTACCACCGGTTCGATAAAAGGGATACCGTATTCGATAAAAGGGAATTATATAATGAAGGCATTTAGTGCATTTTGACGGCCGGTTGGCGCAGTGGGCAGCGACCCTGCTTTCTGAGCCAAGGCCGTGGGTTCGATTCCCACAACTGGACAATGTTTGTGTGATGAACATAAATGTTTTTCAGTGTCTGGGTGTTTATCTATATATTATAAGTATTTATGTATATTTTTCATATAATTATTCATCAGTCATCTTAGTACCCATAACACCAGCTACGCTTACTTTGGGGCTAGATGGCGATGTGTGTATTGTCGTAGTATACTTATTAATTTATTTATTAGTTAAAGGAGAATCTAATGTTCCTAAACACCATTAGGAACCACCATTAGTAGTAGAGCTTTTTGTGACAGACCTCGTCTTTGGAAGTACTAACGCCATGCTTATTTTTGCAGCCAAGCAGCATTTCTGTTTTTCAGTCTGGAGGACGTGGTGGCCGGTCATAGTTAAAACCTCCCACCAGATAAGACAAAATTCCAAAAAATATAAATTCCTATTTCCCCTTGCCGTGAATCGAACTCGAGAACTGCCACTTATAAGATCATACTGCGCCGGAGGTTGTTAGCCTACAGGCAAATTAATATCTTCAGTAACATCTAACAATTAATGTGGGTGTACTCTAACATATGTGGGTGTACCTACCTACTTATTGTATGGTATACACAAATGCCCCCTTTCAATTCTGGCAGCATAATGTTTGAAGTTATACAGCAACATCGCCTTACATTACAAGCTGTTTCCTACTTATTCAAATGCATTGCATAAGTTTCACCCACCACGTCTAGGTCTGTGGCCGCTGCCACCCAATAAGTTCTATGTGAATACGGCTTAGGGTGGCTGCTCACGGGGCGTGATAGCACGACTCACAAAATCATCCATCATTCACAGCTTATATCCCAGTATCTGGCGTATCATTCATGTCTCCCTTCACAAGAGAGAGCGGCTCTAATGCAATTTGGCCGGCTATAATACGTTAGTGATACTACCAGAACTGACCGCTTAACGTGCTCTCTGAGGCACGGGTATTCTTCTTCAAATGCCTCTCCATTAGGAATGAGTATCAGAGGTATGTTTTGTTATAGTTTTCCTTTTCTATGGCTAATCTAAGGTCTTGATTCCGGTCCACTCCCGTATATTTCGTGGCCAGGACTTCTTTCGCCTTCTAACCCCTCTTTTTCCAGCAATCATTCCCACGAACGCAGTCTTTCTCACGACCTAGATGGATCGGGTTGGATTTAGCGATTTCTTGACTAAAAAAAACTAATTATCTCTTTAAGTATATACTCGATACGAATTACTACGTAATGAGCTATCCTTAATCACGAGGCCTAAATTCACAAACTCTACACCTAAGTCAAAAAATGTGGCTCGAAATTTCGCTACATTCACGAAAAATGTATCCACTAGTCTTTTATACAACAGTTCTTGTAGTAATGAAACTGCCACACGGTGAACCTTTTTTCGCTGTAGGTTATCGCATAGGTTGTTACTAGTTTAAGTTCTTTCTATCTCATTTAGCATCGAGCATTATTATATACTATTAATTGGTGATAGCCCAGTGGGTACTTCTTTCGGGGCCTGAGTTGTAATCCCACCACGCACCTCTAACTTTTATTTTAAGAGATTCTATAAGAATTTTGACAACATTTTGTTGAATTACGCAGTGCTACATAAACAATAGAAATGCTTTTTTTTTGTGGATGAGCATGTCATGACCCATGTCATGACCAATTTAAGTAATAAAATGTCACTTGCGAACGGTAACATAGTGAGGAAACCTGCACGCCTGAGAGGTCTTAAAGGCGTGTGAAGTCTGCCAATCCCCACTTGAGAAGCGTGATGGACTGCGGCCTAAAGTCTCATTCTGTCAGGAGAGCCGTAGTGGGCCGGCCATGGGTTGACAATGTTGTACTGTGTTGCTCGTGATTTCGCGCGCCGTGAGAAGCCTCCGTAAACGCGCGGTCTTGTTCAATGATACTGTATGTCTGCAACGTGCCTTATCCCCACACTGAGTAATATCTGCAGGAATTTCAAAACAAGCCCGCTGCATTCTGACAAGCACGCAGTCACTGGCGCCTATGACGTGCACCGCGACTATTTGCGTATCTTTGTATTTGATATAGAGCAATATTTCACAAAGCGTCATTATCATTATTATTTTTAATCTATCAATTAAGCCTTTCAATACCAGTCCAGACTAGAAATATTCATCAAACACTATTGATGGCCGATTGGTGCAAAATGTTTGTGTGATTAACATGAGTGATTTTCAGTAGATAAGTATTTAAGTATATTATTTATAAAATTATTCATCAGTTATCTTAGTACCCATAAAGCAAGCTACGCTTATTTTTCGACTACCGTATTTATTGTATTGTCGTATTATATTTATTTATTTTATCACCATATCTGTTAAATAGATATGAAATCTTAATAGAAATAAATGTTTTAAAGCTCTAGTGTACAATTAATTTAAGTTGCTTATAAAAGCATTTCTTTATAAAATACCTAAGTTTTACTTATTATTCTTATATTATTATAAGGTCTCCGTCCCCCATGTCGTAGGAATTAGAGACTCCTTGAAATAAGAGAATTCATATAAAAGAAACTATTATTGCATTTGACGACCTCCCTGGTGCAGCGATGAGTGCTGTGGTTTTAATTGGGAGGTCCGCGGCATTTCCTCTAGTCTAGTCTGATGGCTTCGGCCGTGGATAGTTACGCTGACAAAGACGTGCCACACAGTGATTCAGTGTTCCGGTACGATGTCGCGTAGAAACCGAGCATGACTATGAATTTAATGGAAAGCGCCTCGTGCACCCACCGGCTTCTCCCACCAATGGTAATAGGCTCATAATGATTGATAATGAAAAGATTTATTACTTCATTGGAAAAGAGAAATTGATTTGGTTAAAATATCTATATAAACCATCCAGACTCATCTAGTAACTTGGCCTGGATAAATTTGCGAGTCCGGACTTGTCTGTAGCACCGACACAATTAGCTAATTGAACACGCATGCTCTCATTTATGAAGCAATACATTTTATTTATACAATGTAGTTCGCTATGAATGGAACGACCTTCGGCAACCCTTCGCTCGAGAGATAAAATGAATTAACAGAAAGAATGCGTTTACGCATAAGGTAACTCGAATACAAGGGATAATTGTTAGAGTACTCAATTACAAAATCCATTACATATATAGATTCTTAAGACCTTGGGAGGAGCATAGAGTAACTGGCTTTTAGGTCGTACTTTATCATTAGGTTTGCTTTTTGTACCAAATTTCAAGTCGATTAGATAAGTGGAATGGATGTAAATTCTAAGTCCAAATGCAAATTCAATATTCAAAATCAAAATTCAAAATTAATGTTCAAAATTCAAATTCAAAATTTAAATAAAAATTTAATTTTTTTCAAGTCGGCCTAGTTTCTAAGCTCTTTTGAAACGTCAAGTCGATCTGTTTGTAATGCCTGTACTCTACCACCGGTTCAAAAGGCAGATTCTACCGAGAAGATACTTCAAGAAACTTAACAAAATAAAAATCCGAAGATTGAAATCATTACACCAGCTATAAGAATCTTCAAGTGGCAAAGTGCAAACTAGACCGTATACAAATGATTCAATCGACTCTCACACTCATGAGTCTAGAAGCGCGAGGATGATATTATAAATACGTAGACATTCAAAGAGAAACTTGCGTCGTGTAACTAAGAACGTAAACTGAATAAAAAGAACACGAATTAGCGGATAGGTAATAATTATGGGTAACAAAAGTCACATGAAGACGGAATGGCAGCAAAGGATGAATGAAGGGCAGTCAAAGGCGCATCGTGCTAGCTAATTGAGTTTCGTGGTTCCAGTAATTATCGCCTAGCGTCTCGACGAGATGTAGGTACGTACTACCCTCGCATTGCGGTTACATGAATGAAAAATAACCTGGACATTTAACCCGCTATTTTTATTATTATAGACAAAAGTTATTGTACCCGAAAAATTTTAATCAATAACAAAAAACATATTGGAAAGAAAAGAGTGACAGACCAGCCGTGAGTTTCACGCATCTTATGATCACCATTAAACTTCACGTGCTTCTTTTTACGATTTTTTAAATATATATAGATATTAACAATTGACAGATCATGCAGCTGACTCCTCTGAAGGTGAAAACCATCGCCTGAAAACCGACTAAAACTTCACGGGACATATAACCTGTGCCCGTAATTACACCGGCAACCAAGCCCTTCGGACAAAACGCAACATTGCTGCTTGGCGGTAGAAAAAAGCAGGGACGTCGTACTACTCCGGACGAGCTCTGTCAAAATAAGCTCCTAAATACCACCTAAACCACTACTAAATACAATAACCGGTTAAGAGTGTGCTTCAAATAGAGCTATCTCGTCTTGCCACCAAACAATCGAGGAATTGTCATTCCTCGAAGTACCACTGATTCAGGAAAATGCTCTACTTAATTTATCTTAAGTAATAACTCACTCTAATATTATACTTATTAAATAGTTGTTATCTGTAACTAAATTGTCTGGTAACTGCTACTATAAATGTATTTGTATAGTAAGGTAATATAATATGATTGAGAATTACAAGTAAATACCCTGGAGCCTGCGGGTAGTGGCTTTAGAACTGTGACAATAACCAATCAACAGACAATCAGGAGTGGCGGAGTAATATTGAAACTATGACAATAAGTTAGCACGACGAAAGTATGACGTCACGCCTTACGTTGCGTAATGCGACACGAGGTTAAGTTAGGTTAGGTTAGTGTGCCATGAGGGCGCGCAACAGAGATAGTGAGATGATCTCATCTTCCTCCTCATTCCTGCAATTATGAAAATAAAAGTTAAATACTATTCATTGGTGAGCGCATCCCTTGAGAACAGCTGAATCGATGTAGCTTATTATTCAATGAAAATTCGTAACAGTTCGAATAAGGTTGTTATGGGAAAAAATAAAGTGCATTTCCTCTGAGAGACCATAGGTTCTAGATAGTGCAAAACAATTTCAGTGCTGATTTGACAGAAAGGCTAATGTTTTTATTTGAATATAGAACAATGTACATAACATCCCTAACTTTATTGTATTGAACAAAATGCATTATTCATAAAGAGATATGATTCCAAATAGTTATTAGAGTAATTTAGAGCTATTGAGGTATATAATGATAATCCTTCAAGCGTGGTCACCGTAACGTAATATTATGTTACGTCTGAGTGCCCATCAGATCTGGAGAACCACACAATGGAACTTGGAAGCCATTCTGGTTCTGTAATGTAAACATACAAACTTTATTTTTGTTACAAAATATTGTTTCTTCCAGAGTAAAAAGGTAAATAATAAAATCAGAAATGAGGAGATCCGCAAAATAGTGATATTAGTGTTATAGTGAAATAGTGATAAAGTAGTGATAGTTGGCAAGCGAAGTTCCAAAGAACTGGAATATAGTTGAAAACGTCTTGTAAGACAGTTGTCACAAGACCGTGGTTTTTAAAAATTCTACAAAAGACTTATCCATTAGTTGAGATAAAGATGATTATTAAGTATTAAGATGTATTTAGTTAAATAGATACGATTATAATGTTCAAGCTATTGGACGTGATTTTCCCTGCCTTTCTAATGAAAGTGGCGTTTGACATTTTGCTAAAAGTTTTTGACTTGTGTTGCATCTGCAAAAGGAGTAGCTTCAACTAGTAAGAGACGTACATACCTACCTTGCTACTTTTTTCCCATGTCTATCGGTTTCCGGTAATATATGTGCCTAGGTAGCCGGTAGGTCTAATTTTTTCAAATGAAGTTAAAGTAACTTAGAAAACACCGCAGAACTAGCTATGAGCCATATTTGAATAATCAAGAGTTAATCAGATGCAGATGTAGAAACGGAAGATTCGTAAAATAATAAAATAACCCAATCAAAACTTGGAGACTTCTGTTTTTCTTCTGATCTTTAACCTCAACAATTAGTGAAGCTCTAATGGACGAGGTAATATCCTATTAGGACCGAAGGACGTTTATGTCTTACAGTACTGGAGTGGCAATAATGCGGTACATAATGTTTAAAGTGGAAAATCAACATCAATCGAATCACAGCCAGCCTTTGCGGCAAATTATACTGAAGGGTGAAAATCACTATAACTTCTGTCCACCTTAAAATTTATTGCTTAAAACAAAGACTAAAACGCAAAAATTGTGGTGCAGTTTGCATTTTCAAATACTCTATCCTTATATGTACCGTAATCTTTAACCTTTAATGCATGGTTCTGAGAATATTTTATAGTAAGTATATGATGAATGAATGAATGCAATGACGATATCCTATAAAGATTAATTACTTTAGCAAATCATCCGGATATGACATAGCTAATCACGTTGATTTGATTAGGAATGTTGGAAAAACCAACACTGAACAAAGTCTAAACAAATAACTATATATGGTGATTGCGGATATATAAATTGCAGCTATTCTATAGCTCCTTTTTCAGTGTTCTCAATTCAACGAATTACGCAATTGAAGTCATGAATGTACCGAAAATTACATACATTTCACACCGATAGCCTACATACCTTTTACACCGAAGTATTGGTTTAGGCTATTGGTTTTGGCTAGGGAGCCTCACACCGAGGTGCCTCAGAAACGAGTCTATTCATGTCATGTATAATATAACTATCAAACCACAGCTTCTCAAGAAAATAATTTCATATTACCAATTTTATAATCTAGGATAGATATTTATAGGTGATACAATCAGGATATTTTCTGTTAAAGAATGTTCAGTACCAGCCCGGAGTTAGGAAATAGGCCGTTTATACCTTTGTGCCTTGGAGAGCACGTTAAGGTTTAAGACCACCAATGGGTATTAGAGCAGCGTGGTGGGTCTATGCTCTGAAACAGTGTCTCTTATAAGAGACGAGACCCAGCAGTGGGACGTTAATAGACGGATGATTACAATGATTTTCTACAATAAACTGGTAAAGCTACCCACTTGAACAAGACGACAAAAATATTCAATAGCATCAAGTAAAAAACAGCTGCGTTTAGTACAATAATCACAAAATACATTTGGCAATAATTAAACAAACACTGCATATGCAGGTGTTATTTAGTTTATTGCTAGCTAAATATGTATTCCTCGCAGCTTCAACAGTTCTCCTAGTTTGTAAGGTAAATAAAGCACCAATGTCCGTGTAATCTCGACGAGTGTTTGCTCACTTGTGGGTGGTTATAATAGTGTTGCCAGATGTCCCGATTTTCTAAGGACTTTCCATATTTTAATTATACGATCCAAAATCGAGACGCATTTTCTTCGTTAATTTAAAGTAAATTTTTAAAAAAAATTATCACTCTTTTAAAGTCACCCTGAGCGTGCGAAGCCGATAAAAAAGTGGAAAGTGGGTGGTGCATACACATAGTGCAGAATGTTACAACAAATAAAATAAACTTGCATGAACATACATACTACATTTACATATTAACTACGAAAATACCGATATAAATTTATATATACTATAATAGATGTTTATGATATATATTTTTGCTATTATAAACTTACATAATACTCAATTACATAGATAAGTAATAATGTTTTAAGCGATTTTCAAATGGTGAATAAATTCGGAATTATGATCAGTAATTTTTTTTTTTGCAATTTTAATGGTGGATGGTCTTAGACCATAATTCAAATAATTTTTGTGGTACATCTAATTTATGATTCACCTCACTGACTTTTTATTACTAGATACAATTTACCGGATATCCTGTTTATCTATTCATTGTTAAGTTTATGATTTACATTCTACATATGAGTTGTTGAGTCTTCAATTTAAAGACTGTCCTATTTCATTACTAAAAATCTGGCAACAGTAGCAGTAATCCCACCTTAGTCGCCTCACAGGTGTGCTTTCAAACTAGGCTTGGAATGTCGTTTATCAGAGTTTTGTTTTCTTTTAACGAACCTGCTGGTACATCGAGGTATTTTCCATTGATCACTGACAACTAATTTCGTTCGTTTAATCCCAGTAGTTCTGTGGCTCAGTTCCATTGACCGTTCTAACTAGTTCTGGGACATAAATTCTTTTATTTATTTAAAAAAACAACGAGCTATAAATAAATTGTTGCAATGGAACTTAATTAAATAAATAAATATACTACGACAATACACACATCGCCATCTAGCCCCAAAGTAAGCGTAGCTTGTGTTATGGGTACTAAGATGACAGATAAATATTTTTATGAACAATATACATAAATACTTAGAATATATACCTAGAAATTATAGATCTGAAGCCAATAAAGTTTTCACTATAAATTAATGATCTTTATGATACGGGAGTTATGTTCAATAATATGGAAAAGTACCTTATACTTACTAATATAATAAACGCAAAAACGACTCATTTTTGAAAAGTTTATCTTAAGAAAGAAAGAAACAATTCAAATTTATGTTTTAAGAACAAACTTTCCATATGTATAAAAAAATTGTGTCTATGTGTGTGAAGCTTTTTAATGTAAATATCACATGTTCCTATACTAAATCTGTGTCGTAATACGTTTATCGGATTTGGGAACATAAACCTTTATATTATTTACCAGAATTGGCAATCGATTAGGCGGTTTATTATTATGTACAAAAATATCTGATCTCTGTGTTCTTAATTTTGTAGCGATAAAGGAATAAAATCTTTTATTAATATACCTTAATAAATCCCTCTGAACGCTCTCTATTATTCAAGTGTGTAACCCACCCTCATTTTATATTTTTTTTATCTTTTTTCGTTACTTTGATTTTGGTGTCTATTACGATTTTTTCCCATTGACTTGTTTTTAGTCAATTTTAGTCTTACGATTAAAAAATTAAATTTTAACACTTAAATTTCATCTTATCTTAGTTTTATGTCTTATGCGGCGGTTCGGTGCGGAGATGTACATATAATCAGCGTTACAATTTTTTGCTCCTTTAGCTGGTTAGGTATACCTACCATATTATTTGCATAACCGATCAATTAAAAGTGGTTGTTCCTTACAACACAGGTTTTGATACAAGCAAGTAAACAAGAAACCAGTCAGTCGGTAAATACCTACCTACAAGTATGGGAAGACTTCAAGGAAAATTCTCAACGGTTAGAAATTTCTTCGAAACGCGTAATAATTATTAACTACAAATACGTACTGCTACCATATGGTTGAAAGTGTACTAAACGCATAAATAAGCAGAGGTTTGCCTCCACTACACAGATGATTGCAGAGAGCGCATATGAAGATTTAATAAAAACACTTAGCAGCAAAGTTTGGTTCCCTAGTCAACCAATCTTGTTTTAAAAATTATTAAATAATAATGGAGCCGTGATACACAGACAATCAGTTCAGTTTTGCAGACGATCTCTGTCACAAATAGCTCTACCCCTACTTTATATTGTAAGAACGCGAACGTGAGGTGATGGAACGATTGTGCCCAGTGGGCGTACACGTTTAAAGTATACAGGCGTACCCGCGTACACGTTTAAAGTATACATTGCGGGAAGCAGAGGTAATAGCTGTCGACGCACACTGGAGGTGGTGTTTGTATGTTAATAACACGGGATATTTGGATCGTGACGAACTAGAGTCGCTGATGGTGCGTGAAAACGTACAGCCAGACATACAGGGCTGGGTAATGGAGCTATAACCTTCCATTCAGGTGATAGAAACTTTAATATAAAAATAATATCGTTTATTTCTTTCATTAAAATTGCGCATATTATGAGTTGACGAATTTGCTTGCTATCCCAGCTAGATTTTATCTGTATTAAGAATAACCAGCCCTCTCCCCAGGAAATAAACATGACCAGATTGAAATTAAGACATTACTATTACGTAGCTTTAATTTTAATTAAAAAAAAAAGGAAATAAAACTAGTTAGTAAATTGTGTGTGTGAGTGAGTTAGTGAGTGAGTGAGTGAGTGATCAAGTAACAATGACAATGAGGTAAATTTAAATCAAAGTTTGTAATATGCCTAGCAATTAACTTCCCGGCGCTGTTGTGAGTAATGTGGCCTAATAAGTGGGAGGTCCTGGGACGATCTCTGGTAATTTATAATTTCAGAATTTTCCCGTCCGGTTCCCAGTTACAACCGTGGCAAGTTACCACCATACCGACAAAATTGTGCCACCAATCAGAGTGCCATGTAAAAATCTACTATATGGTATGAGTGCCATAGGCTTACCTACCTTCGCCTAAGAGTCTAGGGGCCGCTTCCCGCTACCATCTTAGACGGACTATTTATTCTGAGTTGGCAACTGAGGTTACTAAAAGATGGTTTGAAATTTATTCGACGGGCACCATTTATACTTTTTAACTTCATTTTCTATCCACCGAGATACTCAATGGGCCTGCTGATAAGATTGCAGTCAAGGGCTTACTTGTAAGGAACTGGAAAAAGTCCCGGTTTCATGAGAATAAATAAAACTAGATCACAGTTCCTTGTCTTGAATGATTATTACATTTATATACACAGCGCAGTTAATAATAACAGAAATAGAACCACATGTTACGTAGAAGGTAAAATTTGACGGTCATGTCGGTCATGTCATCATCTCTAATGGCTTAACCAAACAAGGCTAATCTTTCTTCTGATAAAAAGCCTGGTTTTCAAAGTCCTGAACCTGCCTGTGGAACCCCAGCTAAGATACAGTTCAGACCTTCACATTGTTAGCGTAGACAAAAAAATAGACATTGAGGAATTGGTCAAGAACTTAATAATAGGCGGTAATTAAATAGGCCGGATAACTTATGACAGGAGAAATAAATAATTAAGGGATAATTATTATTCTGAGTTACATCCTCACGATGTAAAATTCAGCTTTTCGGATCAGCTCCATCGGTTTTGAGAGTTTAAAATTGTTGAACTTTTTCGTTTAGATACAGAAATAAATAAAACTTTGAGAAACAGGAAAACATTTCTGTGGCGATGTTGCGGATAACTTATTCCTAAGAAGAAAAAATAAATGATTAAAAATAATCATAAAACTGAGACAGCCCTGACCCTTATTGACCTACCTACTCATTGTGGCCCGCTGACGCACTTCCGTCAGCAACTGTACATATCCGGTGCTCGGCGGGCTGTGATAAACAAAGGGTCAAAGTGTATCCGCTCTACCTACCGAATATTTAAGGCCCTTTTAGTAATAACAGAAAACGAAATGTTAGAAACGTTGGATAGAAAAAATACTTACCTAGATTCAAATTGGTTGTTGTATCTACATCGTACAATCACGTATCCTATGAATACGAAAGTTTGTATGAATGAATGGATGGAAGTTGTTTACTCTTTCATGGAAAAACTACTGAACCCATCCGAATTATCTGGTATTCAGATTTAAATTTAACACAGACCCAGGAAAAATTTGCGGTTCTCGCGGGATTTATGAAAAACCAACAAAACCTCCTACTAATATTATGAATGCGAAAGTATGTATGGATAGATGGATGGATGGATGGATGGATGTTGTTTACTCTTTCACGCAAAAACTTCTGAACCAATGTGACTGGAAATTGGAATAGAGATTGATTTTACACATAGGCTACTTTTTATCCACGATAAATATCCGGTAAGTTATATCTTAGGAAACTCTAATTACCTAACAGTTGTTGTTTCGGTTGGTGGATAGTAGCCGATAACCACTATAACGGTTGTGACAGCGTCACGGTGAGCGCGAAATTCGCCATGAGTGAAATTCGCCCTAGGGAAGGGGAGACGTCAACCGCCGCGTGTGAGACACGGACTTCAACTTTTTTTTCTCTCTAGGAGGGGATAATCCTCATTTACATCCTTAGGGAATAGAGACAGCTATCCCCCCCACCGGAGCGTTGATAGTATACCTGACTCTTGGCCTACCATCAAACACGTTTGTCTGTTTTACTCTTCTCCTTTCTTCCTCTCTTTCGTCCCTTTCCTTTATTTTTAGATAGTAGACGTAAAAATACACTTAGTGTGTTATGTTACAAACATTCACGCAATGTGGGACATACCTATATTTTACATTTTTGATCATCAAAACTACCCGTACTCATTGTAAATCTTTGTCATTATGTAGTTAGTAAAATGAGTCCAAAAAAGATGTAATCAGCGTTTTGGGTAGGTATTTTCGTTACATACGTATTTTCAAAATTTTCTTCTTTCATTATTTTATGGTACTGTAATTGTCAAAAATATGTAGTCAAAAATAGTTTTATCGAAAATTATTTTCTAACTGAATATCAAATTTGGGGAATTTATTCTTGTGTTTATAAACACATATGTATTTGGTACGATTTCGTGTTGCAATAACGTAAACTATCGGCATTGTATACAAACATATCACGCGAATGCGAACAATTAAACCAACGCAGGAGGGTCGACGAACTTCCAACAATGCAAGCAATCTTTGCCCTCAAAAAGAGACCTAAATTAATATCATTATTCGTAAAAGGAAGTCTTAATACGTAGATAAATTGCATATATAAACTATTATACAGCCAAATCTTCCTATATAGGTAGCAGTAGGGCAACTGCCTGGTGGATCTAGTGGCTAACATATTCGACAGTGGACCACGAGGTCTTGGGTTCGAGGCAATATAATCACAACGATTTGCGAAGCTGAAGTGACAGTGGGCAGGGTACATAGCTCGAAGAAACGATGAACGTGGGGGACCTAAGGTGCTGGAAAGGCAATCCCGCGCTGGTATAAACATAGTATTGGTCGACCTTCAACGACGTGGACAGACCGGTTGTAGTCTAATTGTGAATTTAAGCCATTCAGGAATGATTATTATTTATATTTTGTGTTTGGGTGTGTGAAGAACAATTACTCTTACTGTTACCTAATAATTATTCATTGTAAAGTCAACACCTCCTTAGGATGCTGGTGCTGAGGGAGCAAAACGTGCGTAAATAGAACATTGACAAAGATCTGTTTGGTGTGGAGTATTAAGGTTGGAGAAATTATAAATTAGGACATACAGATTCCTTCTCCTGTTATGCGGAGGATGGCAATTGAAGCTTAATTTTCTTAATATATTATGGAATTAAGCAAAATAACTATTTAAATGTTGATGTAAGTACCAGGGTGGCATGAGACTATAAGAATGCTGCGGAAACAGTAGATAGTGCGGCATGCGCTGCCAAAGCTTTTTGGGCAGGCCAAGCTTTTACCTACCAGGTCTACATTACCGAAACCCTGCCGTGAAATTTAAAGTTACCCATCGCACCATCCCCGGACCATCTCCGCCATTGTGTTTTTACTAAAAATAGTGTTTTAGCAGTAGGAGCTTTTTGTGACAGACCTCGATGCTTATTCCTGCTGTCAAGAAGCATTGCTGTGTTCCGGCCTAGTTGCCGTTGTTATTATAGGCACATGAGGCTTAACACCTACGCCTCAGGTTGTCAGACATAGGGTAGCAATTTGTTGGTGTTCTTTGGATCCCCGCTGAGTGTTACGCTGTTTATAGGCGACGGTTTTCATCAGAAGGGCCATCTGCTGGGTTCGACAATTATTATTTAAAAAAAAGTGTAGATATAATTGTATTGTGCTTGCAAATTCAGTAGTCTAAAGTTGTAACATTGCAGTTTGCACAGGGTGATTCAAATGCCTACGGCCCCACTGAAATCAGTTTTCGTTAACTACGTATCAACGCGTTTCAGATTGTATGAATAAATGAATGAATGAATACACTTTTATTTTACACCACATAAACATAGAAAAATTTAACAAAAAGTATACAATTTTGCGGCCTTATCGCTACATAGCGATCTCTTCCAGGCAACCAAAGACTTAAATCACAGTAACATTGTAATTAGTGATTGTGTCGAGATCACTTTATTATATACAAATTTTACAGATCCCAGATAGCCTTTGATAAAACCGCTATATTGTTAAGCTCGCAAAGAGTTAACCTTTGACTGACAAAGCGATGAGCCGATAATCGTTCCCACGTCCGTCCAATCATTAGTCAGCGCTGAGATGAAAGTCTCAGAAGTGGACGGGACGCTTTGAAAGCAAGAGCGAGAGGCCAGCCTACGTGACAAATGTGTGCCCCTATTGTTACATCGCCTTTGTAATATCAAAACAGATCATGCATCGTGTAACATTGAGAACGATTAAGGAATATATACTGAGAGCTGGTAAACGATTTCTTCTGAGTACCAGAACAATCTGTCTGTACTAGTATTTTTATAGTTTCCTAGCTATTTATTACCCGCCTTCATCGTCAGCGCATATTAATGTTTCTTACAAATCCCGTGGGAATCGTTTGTTTCCGTGGATAAAAAGGATAAAAATCTACTTGTACTTATCTATTCCTATATATTATCTATATATATATAATGAAAATGGTCTTCGTTTGAGGCTCAATCACGCCTAAACCACTGATCGTATCGACATGAAACTACCACCATTCGATGCGAAATTTTTCCTAGATGGTTTATGGCTATCTATTTTTTGAATTCCAACATTCCTTCATTTTTTTATTGCTGTTTTACTTTTATGAACATTTATCCCGCTAATAAAAACAAAAGATAAGCATTTTCTCTTGATTCTTTTGTTTTCATCGATTTCAACAGAGTGTATTAAACGGATTATGGTTTTTTACATTCAGCTAAGAATCTACAATGCCAATGGCCACAAATCTCTTGGCAATAAGCTAGTAATTAAAGCTTATTGGATGATGAAGAAATTCACAATTAACACTCCTCAAGCAATACGCTATGTCAATAAAAATATTTATATTAAAATGAAAATAATTTTATTAAAAAAAACCTTATTGATCAATACTTTTATTCAGTGTTTGTTTTTTTTTTTAATAGAGCATCCTCAATAATATAAGTTTCCCTTCTACACTATCTCCCACTTATGTTTTAGAAATTAATGTAATTATTTAATAAAAAAAAATGGCTGCGCATTTAAACGATATTATTTAAAATAATCTCAATTCTTGTTACATAAGGAATGTGTGAATCTACTCATGGTAGTGGAGAACGGCTGGACCAATTGGGCTTTTTTTTTATCTTCAGAATTGTCAGGAGAAAGTTTTGTATGTAAGAAAATTTTAAAAAAGCCCGATAAAAAGTAAAAAATTTCGATGATAATCGAAGAATTCCCATCTATATAGTCACTCACCACGAAATCTCGGGAACCATAAGACTTAGAAACGTGAAACTTGGTAGGAATATTACTTTTGCTATGTAGAGGTCAGCTATGAATAGATTTTAAGAAATTCATTCCCCAAAGGGGATTGCGGGGGCGTTAACAATGAACAATTCCCGTTTATAAACTATAGCTCCTATAGACTTTAAATTTGGTAGGAATCTTCTGTAAGAGGTGTAGAAATAGGCTATGAACGAATTTTACGATAGCTCACCCCACAGGGGGTTGCGGGGGTGGGTATTAACAATTAATATTTTTAATTTTCCAGCTAAAGCTCCTACAAGCTCCAAATTTTGTAGGAATTTTCTACAAGTGATGTAAAAATGATTTATGAAGAAATTTTACGATATCCCACCCCAAAGAAGATTGCGGGGGCGTTAACAATGAAAATTTTCAATTTCCAAGCTATAGCTCCTATAGACTCCAAATTTAGTGAGAGTGTTCTATATGTAATATAAAAATGATCTTCGAGCGGATTTTACAATGAATCACCTCCAATAAGGTTCGCGGGGGTGGGTGTTAACAATAAAAAATTTCAATTTCGAAATATAGCTTCTAAAAATTCTAAATATGGTAGGAATCTTTTATTATTCACATAAAGAACATCTCAAAATGGATTTCAATAAAGTCTACTTCCGACAGGAATTTGGTGGGGATCTTCGTGTATGTAGGGATATTCGTGTATTCGTGTTCCTTACAACAATCGTCTTTTTGGCAGCGGAGAAGTCATTGAGGTTTCAAAAACTTAACTTTACATGTAGCTATCCAATCAACGGACTAAGAATTTTACATTCATTTTACTTTTGCAGACTACATAACCGACGAATTCTTTTATTGCGGGATCGCGGAAATGTAACAGATTAAAATGAATGCATTTTCCAAGCACATGAGATGTGGAAAAGAAATATAGTTACTTATTCCAATAGAATTCATAAAAAACATGCACAATTAATTTTCTATAAAAAATTGATGTCACGGAGAAAATTTTAGTTAACAGAAAATTCGTCGCACTTGAACCTAGACAGATTTCAACTTCACATTCATGAGACTTGCAATGACTTTAACTTAAACTTTCAATGCTCATTTCAAATTTTTTTCTTCATGTCAATTATTATTAATTTTTGGAAGAAAGGCACGGAAATGTTATAATGATAGCACATTGAAAGTTACAATGAATATTAGTGAGAAAAATCACCTGGATGAAAGATACAGGCTAAATCGATGGAATTTGGAATTTGAGTAAGTCTAAACAATATCGATGCTTACAGTTCTATCCGCGGGGCCTATTTATGTTCATACAAAAATAAAAAAAAGGAGAATAATAAAAATATGAAAAAAATAAATAAAAATGAAACATAAAATGTAATTAATTTCCTTTTTCAATTCGCCCAGCGAAGCGGGCTGGAAACGGCTAGTGTATATAATATATTTATATGTTACTTATATTTATTTAAATTATTTATGTATTTGTATCTATACATTTTGGTATATATGTATATATTAGAACACACTTGGCACTATCCCGTTCTCCTGCTGTAAGCCCTGTCTACAAAGGTTGACTGTATGAGCCTGTTTGCAGCAATAAGGCCGCCTTTGCATGTCTACATTGTGTTTTACTTTAAACTCCTTACTGTTTCTTTTCCTTTATGTCACGCGTGCAATAAAGTAGTTTCTGCTTCTTCTTTATTACTCTCCGTCGTTTAAACTAAACTTCACGCCAAAAATAGGTTGATTGGTGCCTTAGTGAAGGCGTAAAGGACGGACAAACAAACTGCTGTTTAAACAGGTACATTGTATTGTACAGCATGTACTATTGAAACAGATACTAGAAAAACAAACCTAACTTATCCCAAAAGTCTAAATTAGTTAAAAACGATGTTACAGTTATTAACATCCAACACCAGGGATTTATTAAGTAATGGCGTAAAACATTAGCATAGTGATTGTTTCGCAAATAAGATTTCAAACTAATTTTTTACATACAGTGTAAACCTACCTACTAATTTAAAAAAAGAATAACCAAATATTCATAGAGTATAGTTATAAAGTCATAATTAATTAGTAGAGTTCCAAAGACATGTCGATAACTAGATATGGTTAACTACAATACTACAATATTTGTATCTTTCAACTTCAAGTTAATTTAGTTTAAGTTGAATTGCAAAACCGGATTAAAATCATTATGAGAGATTTTTTGTTTAAGCCTCAATCAAAACATCGCTCATTATTTTAATCCTGTTAAACCTACTTGTTCATATGTTATACCTTGAACTTTAAAGTATAACATATAAAGTAGTAGGTTCAAGGTTGGTAAGAGATGAATAATTGTTATCATAATGCATTGAGACTTACTTAATACTCTGAACAAATTGTTTTCTAGCTCTGAGGCTATAGTTAAATTAAGTTACAACGGTAGAGCTCTTATTGCAACCTGCATAAAGTTTATAATTCAACTGTTCTTTGGCAGGCGTTATTTATGAATAACAACCACAAGGCATCTTTGTGGCGTCACTTGCAATTTTAGCGGAATGCTTCAGCACTCTTGGGTCTAAGGCTCAGTCTACACGAGTACAGTTTTAATTTCAACCGTTATCTGATCAAAAACTCACATTCACTCACACGCACATTCCTAATATTCCCCCCTTCAGGTGATTTTAGCGATTTCGAGAATGTCATGGAGGATGTACTAAAGCGTTTGTGTCTTTCTACTAAAAAAGTAATTGTATGTGGCGATTTCAATGTCGACATTTTACTAGAAAATGCAACAACTGCTAGATTGCTTAACTTATTTAAATGTTTTAATTTGTGTCACACTTTTAGTGAACCTACTAGAGTAACTGCAACTTTAGCATCCTGCTTAGATAATATTTTTTTCGATTGTGACATTTTAGATAAAAGAATAATTAATAATTTAAGGTCAGATCATTGTGGTCAACTTATTACTGTTTTAAATACTATCAATAAAAGCAGACAAATTATAAAGTGTAGGCCAATAACTAAGACTAAATTAATGCGATTCAAACGTGAAATTACTGCGAAAATCCCTGGTATTGCGTGCGAACATTTTCATCCGGACAGTCTTTATAGTGCACTATTTAATACTATAAACAACGAATTTAATAGAGTATTCAACTTTAAGCACATCAATGTCAGTAATAAATTAAAATTTAGTGACTGGGCTACTGTAGGTATATATAAAAGTAGGGAGAAGTTGTATGAGCTGTATGATGAAAAACAATTTAATCATACTCCAACTTTCGTAGAACACGTAAAAAAATACTCTAAAATATTTAAGAATGTTTGCACTAATGCGAAATCGCTACACATTAAATATAGTATAATGAAATCTGATAACAAGATACAAACAACCTGGAAAATAGTTAATTACGAGTCAGGAAAAACTAAATCTCGTGATGTGGATTTTGAACTTATTGTTGATAACAATAAAGTGACGTCTGACAGGGAGGTTGCTAATACTTTCGAAAACTTCTTTCAGAATGTTCCCATTTTGTTAACAGATTCTCTAAGCTCTTCACCAATAGCAGCTCAGCGTATATTGAGAGATAATGTTAAAGAGTGCAATGTTTTATTTAATTTTAAACATATATCTGCAATAGATATTGTAAAGAATTTCAGGTTATTAAAGTTGAAAAAAACCGGTGATCTGTGGGGTATGTCGGTGATGGTCATTTCTAACATTATTGACGTTATTGCCCCTTATCTAGCTGTAATTTTTAATGAATGTGTTGATATGGGTATTTTTCCGAACCTAATGAAATGTAGTAAATTAATACCCCTTTTTAAATCCGGTCAGAAAAATGACCTTAACAATTACAGGCCTATTTCAATCTTGCCAACTCTTAGTAAGGTCTTTGAAAAAATTATACTTTATCAACTTTTAAATCATTTTAATGTAAATAACTTACTTCATCCGGAGCAGTACGGCTTCACTAAAGGTCGTAGTACAACGGATGCAGGCGCAAGACTCATAAAGCATATTTACGATGCCTGGGAACATTCGCAGAATGCCATTGGTGTTTTCTGTGATCTGTACAAAGCATTCGATTGCGTTGAACACAAAACGTTGTTATTAAAACTAAGCCACTATGGCATCAAAAACGTTGCACTCAATTTAATTGCCTCTTATCTAAGTGATAGAGTTCAAAGGGTATGCGTAAAAGACATAAAGTCTAAGGGATCATCTGCCTTAATGGGTGTCCCACAAGGCTCAATTTTGGGTCCCTTATTGTTTCTGGTGTATATAAATGATCTGCCACACCATGTCAGGGGCACTTGTGAGATTGTACTGTTCGCAGATGATACATCTCTCATTTTTAAGACTGATAGAAACAAAGATAATTTTGACGATGTAAACCGTGCTTTGTCACATGTGTCAGACTGGTTTACTGTTAATAACTTACTTTTAAATGCAAAAAAAACTAAGTGTTTGGAATTTGTTTTGCCTAACGTAAAAAAAAATGATAAAAACATCATAATAAATGGAGAAACACTTGAAATAGAAAACTCCACTGTTTTTCTAGGAGTGACCTTAGATTGTAAGCTACAGTGGGGTACCCATATAGAAAGCCTAGCGAGTAAACTCAGCTCAGCTGCATATGCAATCAGGAAAATTAGACAGCTTACCGATGTTGAAACAGCTAGGCTTGTTTATTTCGCATACTTTCACAGTATTATGTCCTATAGGATCTTGCTGTGGGGAAAAGCTGCAGATATTGAAAGTATATTTATACTACAGAAAAGAGCCGTACGATCAATATATAAACTTGGATCACGCGAATCGCTTCGTGAAAAATTTAAACAAATAGGTATTCTTACAGTAGCTTCGCAATACATTTATAGTAATATAGTCTTTGTGAGGCAAAATATTACTCTTTATAAATCAAAAGCTGAAATTAACAATCGACTTACCAGAAACGGTCATAAATTGGTGATATCTGCATATCGTCTGCGAAAGGTGCAGAACTCCTTTCTTGGGTTGAGTATACGCTTTTACAACATGATTCCTAAGGAAATTCTTGACCTACCAATGCATACATTTAAAAAATGTGTAAAAACGCATCTAGTACAGCGAGGTTACTATACATTTGATGAATTCCTCAATGACAAGGTAGAATGGAAGCAGCCAGCCTCGCTCTCATCTCCCGCAAGATAGCAAAATGATTGTAAATGTTGATGTTGGAAAAGAGCAACTACTGAGTTTCTTGCCGGCTCTTCTCGGTAGAATCTGCTTTCCGAACCGGTGGTAGAGTCACACAAACATGCATACTTGACGTTTCAAAAGTGCTTATAAAGTAGGCCTACTTGAAATAAATGAATTTGAATTTGAATTTGAATTTAATACTATAGTAGTTTGAGTATGACAGCTATGACAAAAGTGCTTCTGTAGCTCACTGCGTGCAATAAAGTGTTTCTTCTTTTACACATTGCATTATTTTACAATTTTATATTATTACTGGCTTTTGCCCGCGACTTCGTTTAGGTTTTTATAGAATCACGTACAATCAGTTGATTTAACCGGGTTAAAATTTATACAATGTCTATCTCCAGGATGCAATAGCTTAATAAATGTTATCAAGTAAGTTTTGCTGCTAAGCAGTTTAAAAATAACACTTTTTGTAACCATCTTGATTCTATACTCCTGTGCATTTTCGGGATATAAAGTATACTATGTCCTTATCCTATCTTTGTGCCATATGTTATCGAGGTTGGCGATGGTTTAACTTATAGACTTTCGCAATCATCATACTTAAAACGGTTTCATATTACCTGCAATATAATAGGGACTGAAAGTGCCTACTTATCATAATTTATTTTATAATGGAGAGATGTGTGCCTAAGAAGCTGCACCAAAAAATTGTCGATTGCGCTGGTTATACAAAATTAACTTAAATCAGTAAACAAATGGGTGGCCAAATTTGAAAGTTTGAAGGAGAAATCGATGTACGCTAACGTCGATTTCAGCTTCTTAACCAAAGACATATGTAATCGTTTATTTAGAAGCAAAATCATACTCTTAGTTGACTCGTAGAGTCGTATGCAGAAGGGTAGCCAGGAAAATTCCTACCATTCTATTATAAAGTAGAGCGGTCACTCCCGCGTTTATGTGGCATGTGTGTATATATAAAGCAACGTTAAGTCTTAAGTCAGTGGGTAGCTGCTGCCTGCTGAGGAGTTCTGTTGATGATGTCCATCAGATCTTCACCAAATTTGGGCAGAGCTAAACTTATGGTAGATACAACCTTTCCAATAAAAAAAGATTCAAATAATAGAAGATAAAAGAAGGTCAGTAAATTACGACAGCCGACAAGCCGCTTTGGGTTCTCTATTTATGTTTAAGCTTTCCCAAATATTAAATGTAGGAGAAGAACTGTTACAGTTTTATTACAAGTATTTAACCCCATATCTCACTCTCGTAGGAGTGGAATTTAAAAAAATATTAAAAATATTTTCCTTTCTTTGTGGGTTGCGTTGCTTAAAGAAAACAACACACCCTGCAAAATGCATATCCCTAGGATCAGCGGATTAGGTTGTGCGTCGATTTTTTAGTCGTATTTTATTCCTTATGCTTTTGGACATACTTGAATTTCTAAAAACTTAATTAAAATATATGTATCAACATATATTTTGTTTATTAATATTATAAGCCAAAGTACCAAATTTCATAGATTTAACTTATAAAATCATAAACTTTCATACAAACTTTAAACCCCCTTTACGTCATAACAGAAACCTACTTACTTACTACTAGATACTTTTTCAAGTTTCCAACCTCATTAAGTTGGGACTTTGAATTTTATATGTATTTATATAGATTTTCACCAATTCGGACGTAGTACTAATGATACAGCCTACCTAAAAAAAAAGAGTTTTTTAAAATCGGTTTAAAATTAACACAGTTATGAAATAGAGTTTCCAAAAGTTAATGTGGTGTGTTCATGGATGTAACTGGAAAAATTATAGACTTTCTTACAAACTTCTAACCCTTATTTACGCCCCTTGGTGATGGATTAAAAACATTTTTTAGTGTGCGTTTGGAAACTTTCGCATTTATAATATGAGTATAAATTAAAACATGTTTAGTGGCTTCACGTATTAGCTTCACATCTATACCCCGCTTTTTGTGGATAGACGGCTTTATTGTAAGATATAGAATTTATGTGAGACTCGAGGTGAAGTTGGTTGCTACAATGTAAGAACTTTGATAAGTTTTACACGAGTATGGGTTTTTATCGCTTAGTGGATGATAAAAAGAAACGGTATAAAGCAATTAGTATAATAATTCCATTTCATGCAATTCCCGACTATAACTTTTATCACTTATTCTGTAATTAAATATGGGGTATATTAAGGGCTTAGGCCAGTCTTTCGCTAGCTTATATTCTTTGACAGCTATAGTGGTTTCGCTCTGCAATGGACATATTATGATACTCTAAAACATACAACATCTTTGAATTTTAGTTAAAAGTACATTATGACACTAGTGTGCTATATTAGTCACTAGCTGTTGCCCGCGTTCTTCGTCCTCGTTTAATACGGTTTTTTACAAATCCTGTTGAAACCGTTTGTTTTCATGGGATAAAAAGGAGACTATATTACTCTACGTCATTTCAACTAACACTATCAAGTTATAAAATCAAGTTGATTGGTTGTTAAGTTAGGGCGTGAAGGTAAGACAAACAAACAAATAAAGACATTTTCACATTTATAATAATTTTACTGTAATTATTAATATGCTATTTTCCACTTTAAGAACGTTAACTATTTATTCAATTATTAAATATACCCCTTTGGGCTCGTTATTCGTTAGCTTATGACAATTCCCTCACTGTTAAAGTGAGTAGTCCTACAATGGACTGCCGAGCTGACATATCATGCTAGCTTAAAAAATACAACATCTTCATTATATTACTACTGTGCTATGTTGGCCAGTACACACGAAGCTATATTACACGATACTTATTATTATATTCTGCTGATTTTCTACATATATAACTTTTGCCAAAAAAAGACTTGTAAAATATATAACCAATACAATTTTTGAAGTTATAATTCTTTTGGCGCGTTATGGAAAAATTATGAAAGTAAACTTTTACGATGCGCGCGCACACCGTCACAAAAAACTGACACACTGAAGTTAGCTATAAAGTTTGACAGTGTACACTTCAAAGTCTGCGGGCTCATTCCGGCGATTTAATTGATTCAGTTGTACAAAAATCTAAAATTTTAATATCGACTGAAACTTCGCTGTCCGATAATTAGTCTATTAGTATACCAAATTTATTACGTCCATTTATTTAATTATCTAGTAATATTTTATTTGTGATATTTAGCTAGATGTTTAGCTTTTTAACTAGATAATGCGTTATAATCAAACTTTCAATGTATTAAATACCTTTTTGCGTGTCGTTTTTTCTACAAACGTAGAATAAGGCGAAAGATAATATTTTTGAAAAGTTTTATCTTGTTACGCCAAAAAAGTATACCTTCTAACGCGTGTACATGATAATAATAATAATAATAATCATTTATTTGCAAGATCGTTTGTACACTATCAAGATGTTGGTAAACAGTATAGTTAGTTTAGAGAGCATAACATTCTACTAAATTAATAGTGTGCAAATTTGGTTCAAGGATATTAAAATGATCATCATTAATTAAATGTCAAATTAAATTAAAATAAACACTACGAACACGATAAAATTATAAATAAATAACCAAATCGAAATAAATGATCCACAATTTATATTTAAAATTATTTCGTTTATAATAAATATTACACACACGTTTTTTTTTGTGTAAATCTGTGGTAAGTAAAGCTTTTTGTGATAGAGCACGTCCGGGGAAGTACTACTGCCGCCATACCTTATTCTGCCGCCCAGCAGCACTGCTGATTTTTGGTCTAAAAAGCGTGGTTGTCCGTGTTTTTAATTACAGGCGCATGTGGCTTAACACGGACGCCTTTGGTTGAGTTTATAGTTCGTGTTCCTTGCATGCCCTGCGAAGTGTTGCTCTGTTAAAGCGATCATTTTTCCATTTACCATCAGGTGGGCCTGTTTGGTCCGTCAATTACTACAACATATACAAAAATCGGTTTCCACGCGACATCATGCCGGAACGCTGAATCGCTTAGCGGCACGGCGCACTTTGTCGTCAGGGTTATTACTAACCTGGAGCGTCTGTCTTGTCTGGCAAGGCAAGCGAAAATTGAGATATAAAAAAATCCCAAACTCCTTTCCTGTGGTATCAATTAAGACCGCCCACGTGTAAACACAGTGCTCTCCGATGCGCCAGGGAGGTCGTCAAAATTCATGAAGTTTCACGTTAAGGTCACTCATGCAAAGTCGTGGCGATTTAACAGGCAAGTTTCCTAGTTACCTTTATATGTGTCCCAGTTTACCGAATTTAATGTTCACTGAGGTGGTCGGCGCGGTATCAGCTAGTTAGGATATCATACTCGTTTCATTTCTGTGTCACGGAGAGCAAACTCATTAAGCAATTAAACTTTTGATATGAAAGATAACTTAGAAGTTTTGCAGTTAATATGTTTACTTCTTATCTCACAATAAACCATAGTTGTTGTTATTTAGTAAACATTGTATGTCTTCACAATAACATGTTATTATGACACATAAAACATTAGAAGTCATACGTCATTAGTGCCCTCGGTCTATTAGTGTCTTCCAGGCACAGGCGAGGCTTTTTTGTGCCACTACAAGTTAGCCCTTTCTAAGTGTTAGATGGTGGAGGGCTAACGTGTGTGGATATATTACCCGGTATGGGTATAACTTGCCTTGCCTGATCGGTGGCTTAGCGTACTCCTTACCAGACAGTTTAATTGCCTGGCGGCACGTTTTTTCGGTAGGTTGGTAACGCCACAGCCGAAGCCTCCCACTAGACCAGGCCAGAGAAGATTCAGAAATTATAAATTCCCAACTTGGTCCTGCCGGGGACCGAAACCGGGACATCCACTCATAAGGCCATAGCGCTCACGGCTGCGCCAAAAAGCGCAGTCAAAGCCAACATGAAAAATAGGCACTACGAAATCCATCATAAAAAGTATAACTAAGAGTTACCTTCTTGAGTCAGAGAAATGATTAAGTACATATAGTTTCAAATAACGTACTTAAACGTCACTTTTATATTAAAATGAATTAATATAAAAGTGACCAAAAAAATTTACTCTAAATACTTAATTGGATTTTAAATCTCATATATATACGTTTATGTGTTTACATATGGAGACGTGTATGTTAAGTATTGTTTTGGACATGTGTGTGAATTATTGATGTTTTGATATGACCATATCCTTCTTTCTGTGCCATGTTAAAAAGTGACTCATTTGAGTTTAAATCTCAACACAGCTGATGTTTTGGTTGTCACTGCGTCTTTTTATCGCATGTTTGTAAAGTTATTTCTCGTACCATTATTGTTGCGACCCGCTGTTGACATATTTGAAGCAGCGGGGTGCAGATAGTACAAAATATGTAAGTTGCTGTGCCATGTGGTGACGGCAGATCAGAATACAGTTATGATCACCCCTCCCGCGGGTGTCGTACGAGGCGACTAACGGATAACGGGCAACGTTCTCTGTGTTACTACCACGATCTACTTCAATCACCAACCCATCTACTCAGGGTGATAACCTTCGGGAAAGGCTAGTTCAATAGTGTACTGCTATAGGCTATTGATATTGCCACGATGAAAGTTGTAGTCGCTGAATTTCAATGTAGATAATTTAATAAAGATTCAAACATAACTATGTTTTGATCGCAATTACGCAGTAAGTGAAGAACACTCAAGACAATGGTGCATTCAACTTACAAAGCAACCGTCTGTGTATCCTTGTGTTATCAGTTAGAGACCTCTTTATTTTCCTTAATTACGAAATGCAGAAATATTCACAGTTTACTGACCTGCTGGAATTAACTAATGCTTTCGAGTATTATGAAAGGTCTTCGGGCAAGTCAGTTTGCAATCATTATACACCTTTACGAAGGTTTAATCATTGATAGTTGGAAGTTGCAAAATAATGATTAACGTTTTTTTAATGCTTAAATAGGTAGCAGGTACCTAAGTATAAATAAATAATAAAAAAAATTATAATTTTATTTACTATTTATTTATTTAACTCTTTATTTGTACACCACAATGAAGTTAGGAAAAAAAAACAATAGAAATACAAAGACAGAAGTAGAATACAAAAGGCGGCCTTATTGCTTAGTAGCGATCTATGCCAGGCAACCTTTGGATTAGGACAAGATGAGCGAGAGCGGATAGGTGGTGTAGAATTATTATAAACCTACATTAAAATAAATAAAATAATAAATAAATACATATACATAAACAAAATTGCACAAATAAGAAAAATATAATAAATAAATATAAAATAATAAACTAATATAATCTAAAATATATTTTATTTTTTTCTAAACAAACGCAGGTTAAAGACTACGAATTACTTCATCATATCAACCCGTTACCAGCCCGCTACAGGGCACGGGTCTACTTCCACAGTGAGGATGGTTAACCCGTAGTCCACCACGCTGGCCTAGTGCGCATTGGTGGACTTCACACGCCTTTAAGAACGTCGAAGAACATCGTGAGGAAACCTCCATAGTTTTCTCACGATGTTCCTTTTGACTGTTAAAGCACGTAATATTTTTATTACTTAAAACGTAGATAAACGTGTTGGAATTCGAACTCGGCCCCCCGAAAGTGAAGCGGTAGTCATAGCCACTGGTCTATCACAGCCTTGTCAATTACTTATAGCAAATGGTGTAAATTCCCTTATGATATCCCAAATACTACTTACGTACGTTACTTATTAAATAGCGAGAAAGTAAAATAAAATTTGTATGGAATCGAAAGAGCGCCATCTAATGACAATACTGTTTCCCATTTCTTAAATATACATAGTTCTACGGGTACATACCACGATAATATTTTGGATTTTTCGATATTTCGACCCAGTTGCATGGATCGTGGTCACGACAGGACTCCCCGGGGGTATTTACCCGTTGAACTATATTTAAAAAATGTTGATTAACCACGAAAATTTTAAGTTAAAATCTGTTTCCCACTATCGGATAAGTAGATAGAGGTAAAAAAAAATACACCCAGCTGCCCTACAGCTGCGTATGCGTACAGATGCGTAATAAGTAGTTTTTTTCCAACACACGAGCAACACTACTCGTCGCAAATTTTGTATGGTAAAAACATTAGGAAACATTAAGAAAATAAGGCTTAATTCGCGAAAACCAGGAGAATCATTAAGTAACTAAAAAAGTTGTTGTTCTTAGCAATTATCTGATATAATCTGATATGAATTATATATTAGCTGAGGATGCTCCGGTTTTGGAGCGAAACGTGCGTAGAGGGTACATTGCCGACGATTTGTTTGGTGTGGAGGATTGAAGAAATTATAAATTACACCATACAGATTCTCCTGCTTTTCGCGGAGTATAGCAAATTAAGCTTAATTTTCATAATATATCATGGAATTCCGCAAAGTAACGCCTGCTTCTATCCAATATTCTATCCAATATGGTAATGACAGTTAACAAGTATTGCAAAAGTATATAACAGAAAAGGGAGTGTCTGATAGAAATTGTCTGTACTACCTATTGCGATCACCAACTCGTCTGTTCAGAGTTGTGATTAATAATGTGCAAACTCACCCAGATTTACTTCTGTTTACTGTATAATGTGTTTCACCTGATGTAAGTTTTATTATAGAAATTGAGTTCGGAAGCGAAGCAGATGGCGCCCTATATATAGCCGATCGTTTCCTGTTTCAAACCTTTGTTGTAAGCAATTAATGTTTTAATGTAATTTATTTGTAATGTAAGGTTTTAATCCGGGTCAATTAATGCGAAACAAAATTATTTTTCTACCAGACTCAACCCCGATTCACCGAGTATACCTCGTACATGCTTCGTACTCTGACCTGCTCTAACCGTAGTAGAGCGTGCTCTTTGTGGCACGGGAGTGGACAACGCTAAATCCCTTGTCCGAGCTTCAGAATTATAATAATCTTTGACCCGACCCGGAGACTAAACTCAGAACATCATGTACCGTATTAAAACGTGCTAACGTGACCCATGAACCCCTGAAAAATGGGTTTCAAATTGAAGAGCTTTCCGGGAAAATAAGATGAAAAGCTGAATTTATGTGTTTTATTTGATTGTAGGTAAGTACTTTTTTTTTATATATACCACTACACTACAACATAAGGATATTTCCAAGAAACAAAGAATGATGCCAACTATTTGAATCCAAAGGTGACATAATCGTTATGGCGATCTCAAGTCAGCTTTAGTATTAGGAAATGGATGAAGAAAATACATTGCACAGCCAACTACGATGGCTAGACCTGGCACAAGAATTTGCAATACGCTAATATAGCTAATGATTTCAAGTAAAAAAAAGTAAAGATCCATTCAGTTACATTCGTAACTTATCTACAACTTAGTAAAGTACATAGACAGCTGCGTATGTTATCAAAGGACAATTTTATCGCAAAACATAAGTACATAGGTACACTCAGCAATAGCAAATACTTGATATTCTAAAGAGCTCTCCACGACTACCTCGGCCATTTTACGTTGATATCTGATTCATGATGTGGCAGTAGACCTAGAGTAGATATAGGACTTAATCGATATCACAGCTAGCTTTGATAATGATTGTTCGATTAGTTGAGATGATGTGTGGTTACGGCAGATTAAAGTACAGTTGTCACAACCCTTCTTACTCCCGCGGGTGACGTGCTAGGCGACTAAAGGCGAATATAACGGAGAACGGGTATAAGTGACCTCTAAGCTTGTACTTTCGTCAGCCCAGCGTGGTGATTATGGTCAAACTCTTCCGTTGGAATAGGCAAGTAGTCCAGCAGTGAAATGATAGGCATAAGTAGGACGTATAGGCGAAAATGGTAAATTAAGAGCTCAGAAGATAGAATTGATTAAAGTAATAATGTCAAACAAATGTAGGTATACTCTCCGCCTGCTACGCCGTTCTGATTATATGAATTTTGTGAATGGGCTTTTGATAAGTAATTACTCGCGTTAAGATTTAGGTACACTGGTCAAAGAAAAGTTATAAATTAGTCTAGTTTGTAAACTTACAAATAAACGTGATTATAAACAAGGCAGTGTTTTGTCGGTTTTGCCACACATCAACTGTAAGCACCTTTCAAATTTAAAACCTAATTAAACTAGACTAAACTATGGACTAGTATACTTTATAATTTAGTCGTTAAGAACAAACTTTTGGTACTTAAGATGTTTTTTTTTTCTTAAAAACGAAACCGAACTAATACTGCGGGCGGGCGCGGCGGCTATGCGTTTTTATCTGTTGGGGTATATTGTGTAGAATGGCGAAGGAAAGTTTATAGGTAGGCCGATTATGTAATAATATCGCGTAATAACAAAAGTGCGCATATGGTTATTAAATTCATAGCTGTAAGCTGGGGTGGATAATGTGGGTGCAAACCCCTCCTTTACGTACCTAAATAAACTTTATATGTTGAGAAATTGAAGTTCTCAGTTCCTAGTGGAATAGATAGAAAAAGAAAGTACCTTTATGCCACGCAACAACAAGAATTCTTTGATTATTACTTCGAAAGTTATTATTATATATATGTTATATTTGTTTTTAATTATTTTTAACAAAGCAACGGATTGCCGTGATTTTTGTATATATTGATAATAAAAGACCTGTAGATTTTATAAGTTAGTAACGAAACAAATTTCAGGCTAAAATCTTATGATTACTGGAATTAAATAGATCATATTACGTTCTTAGGTTTGTTAATTTTGGCGTTTATAGATTACAAAAAAAAACAAACACAAGAAAATTACATTCTCATAATTTATTATAAGAATTCGCCAGTTTTTTTTATAAGAGTTTGCAAGAGCAAACATTTCAGGTTCTTAAACATTGTACCAAAAAATCATGATTTCATTATTTTCTGTCGATAATCAAGTAAGACGTTTTTATCTCTATTTAAAGTCTACGTTTTTGTTAAATGTTTTTTTTTTTAAATTTTCAACAAAACTATGCATTAAATACTTTCAGATTTTTACCAAACCCCCAACCGAATCAAATCCTGCCTACATACGTGGCTCAAGCTGATAAAATCGACGAAAACATATACCTACTCGTATATTATTACTGATAAAGTTTTAATAACACCTCTTTATGAGAGTTTGCGATAATAACGTTATGCGTTGCTGGAAAGTAATGGCTGCTATTGTTTCATGAACACAATATAAGTACTCTGTAGTCTACTAGATTCATTAAAATGGATAAAACCACAATCTATTTCCTGAATAATAACAACATAAAGTTTCTAATCGAATGAAATAAATTTAAATATTTAATGAATGTCGGCTTGTGATAAGCATCACAAGGACTAAAAATAGTCACGATATTAGCAAACCCTTGGTATCAATCTTCAGTACCCTCAGTACAAGGTTTACTCGCTCGCAATCGAGGATTCGTTTTCGAGTATCTAAATACTTAATTATCAGAGAATGAAAATGGATCATATATATATTAAATTAAAGCTCCAATTTGCCTACAATTATTTATGTTTTGGCACAACGTTTGTAAAATAAAAAACAGAACTGCAGGCTTTGCGACTTTAAATTCTCAGTTTCACTTTGCTGTATAGGGGTTGGCGACTCCTCAATTCCTTATCATTACTATTTTGTTAATCAATGGATGTCAACTGCTGGACATAAGTCTTTTTAGGGAATTCCAAACACTTGAGCCGCTTGGGTCCAGCGGCTTCCTACGACTCACTTGATATCATCGGTCCACCTCATGGGAGCCTACCAAAGCTGTGTTTACCGTTGCGAGGTCGCCATTCCAGCATCTTGGGACTCATCTATCGATTCTCCGAGCTATGTGACTCGCTCATTGCCACTTTAGCTACGCGATTTTTTAAGCTACGTCGGTAGCTCTGGTGCTTCTACGAAACTGCTTTTCCTGATAACGTATTATTTGATCACGTAGAGATAACATTCCAAACATAGCTCTCTCAATCGCCCTCGATTGCGAGCTCGCAAACTTGTACTAAGGCTACAGTTATTATCTCTTAGGTGTGCCGTGCTCTGTTCAAGCTCACCTTTATCACTGGCGTTACATCTAGACATATCAAAGATATCATTGATTAGACTATCTCATCCATTCCGAGAATTGTTCCCATGCTGTGAAAAATAAAAATAATTTCTATACTAGCACAACATTTGCTAAGCGCCACTTAAATCTTACGCTAAGTGTTTATAGAATGTATTAGCAAAGTACCTACCTATGAACAACTGCCGAACACTATGAATTTTCACATTTCATAATGAATTTAATGCATAAATATATACCAACATACACGGATCCTAGTAACACCTTTTTTAGGCAGTCGTAGAAAAATAAAATGACTTATAATTCATAAGTAATTCTTACGGCAAACACTATAATCAATTTATATCAATCATTTATTCGTGTTTCAGCCGGACCTGTAATTGTGATGGTATTAAACCTATTTATTTATTTTCACATAGTTTCAAAAGTTTAGTACACATAGTTTAAACTGCAAACTATATTTCCAAGTCTTGCCTTGACTCTATATACTGCAATTGAACTATTCCTACTCTATTTTTTCTTATTTGTCTCAATAAGTTAACAATATTTTAATTACATTAATGCGGTGCTTTAAAATAAATAAACATCCTTACTTACTAATATTATGAATGCTTAATTGTGTTTGCATAGTTGTTCGTTGTTTGTCCTTCCTTTACTCCCTAACTAAGCAGCCAATTAACTTAATTTTTGGCTTAGAGTTAATTTAGAGGACGGACAAAGGCTAGTTTTTATCCCAGGGAGACAAATGTCTCCCACGGGATAAACACGGGAAACAGATACTAAGAAACAAAAACAATCATTAAATTAAACAGATATTTATTCCTTATCAATGTATATTTTTATTAATTTTCCACTTTCCACTTTTTTTATCGGCTTCGCACGCTCAGATTGCCTTTAAAAGACCACTTTTAGTGATAAGGACGCCTTTGCACCCTAGCACTAAGTACTATTACTGTTTTCCATGTGTTTTTCCTATTGTGTTGTGTTGCAATAAAGTTTTCAATTCTATTCTATTCTTTTTTTTAATTTTTAAAACCTACGCGAGAAGTAATCCAAAGGTTGTTTAAATGCAAGTAATAAAAAATAGAGTATAGTTCAATTGCAGTGGATGGCGTCATCAAGGCGGCGGGGCGACGGGTCGCATGCTCAAGCACGCGAAGGCGACACGAGTCCCGCCGGACGTGAGGCATTAGTTAATTGAAATAACGACAATTTGCATCAAATAGCTCGCACTCCCTTCCACGGAGATACCTCTCAATGAACGCTAACTGACTCACGCTCAATGAAAATAGAACTTAATTGATGTTAACCGCTTTAATGCGAATACCTCTAAGATGATCGAGTATTAGGATCCTTGAATGAATATCCAGGCTTACATAGATTACAATTAAGTTTATAAATTACGTGAGGTGTTTTTTTAAATTTCATGTGCCTCCCTCCTCCTGGTGAATGTCGTGAGATTTTACTCAACCCCCTCCCCCATCCCCCAATCTTAAGTGAGATGTGGGTTTCTTACGTAAACGCGTATGGATTGTTATTGTATCAAAAGAAAAAAAAATTGGCTTCGTTCTTTAATTTTCGAATAGTTAAGACCAGTACGATTAAATCTTAAATGCAAGCAAGTACAATCTGGATTAAATGGACCAAAATAGTATTCTTTTTTGTTTCACTGAGAAAAAAAATTGCGTGATATTTGCCGAGATCTCCCCTCTCCAACGTAAGATAAGATGAGATTTGACTCGACCCCCTCCCGCCCTTAAACATCTCACGTATTTTGTGAACGCCCCCTAATGCATTAGTTGGAATTGAAGACGAAATACAATCTTTCTGGAGACGGTACAACAATGTATAAATGTATAAGAAAAACGGTTTGTATGCGTGTAAAACTTTATAGTTACACCGTATCAATTCACCTGGGACCTTATTTGACCACTTAGACATCTTTCAACGTGAGGTTTTGCTAATGCATCGTAGTAATCGTAGTAGTAGCACAGAGGACGCTACTGCCCGTTCTCCGTTATCCCTTAGTCACCTCGTACGACAATTTCAGGACGAGGGTGGACGTTCTACAAAACCATGTTTTACACGATACACGATCTGAAATACTAAAACCATAATCACGTTACAAATAAAGCTGGAAAATAGAGTTATGCAGAAAAACAATGTTCTTTAATAAAATAACTCCAGAAAAATTTAAGTGTCTGATGAAACTTTTAAAAGGTAAGAGTTTGTATTTTTCGTAGTACCTAAGGTAGGTACTTGCAGGTTATTATCAAAATTTTAAGGTTAAAGTTTCGTAATAATGTCATCATTACTAAACCACGCGGGTCTCCTCTTAGAATGAGGAAGGTTTAAGCCATGGTTCTCAACTCTTGCCTTTCTGGCCGAGTGCGGAATTGTGGGCCCGACTCACCTTTGAGAACGAAGTAGAGAACACTAATGCATGCTGGTTTCCTGACGATTTTTTCCTCCACCGTTAAACCAAGTGATATTTTAAACCCCTAAATTAAAAACGCACATATCTCCGAAAAGGTATAGGTCCGTGCCGGGGATCGAACTCGGGTCACCCCGAAAGGGAGAGGCTGAAGGTCTAACCTAGGTTATTGCTATCACCGCTTCATTGCACCGTTGTTTAAGATTTTTTTTTATATTTTTCTCAAGTCAGTCCGTAATCCCAGCATGTTTAATATAACGCGGTTGACTTTAATTTATTTTTCTTTACAAGAGTTATTCCTTCATCCAAACAAAGCTGCGCCTGAGTCAGCAGCGCTGCGTAAATATTTTTATTTCGGTGTGTACTTGGCTCTTTGTTTTGCGAATGACTCGCGGCGCCTAAGTAGGTACCTACTCGTTACTTATTGCCTTATGTCGTACAAGCTGCCCCGATCGGGTTTTGACGGGTGGCAAAATAACCATTCACAAATTCACAAAACTTTTAAAAGGTAACACAATTCACAAATCAATTCACAAATTCACAAAACAGCAGATCCAAAGAGGTACAATGAACTGGATAAGCTCATTGTTAGAAAAATTCGGGCCACTCGACATAAGTTCTATGAGACCAAATGCGATCGTATCGAATACCTTTTGAAACACCACGATGGGTTTAATCTTCATAAGGAGATCAGGGAATTAGCAGGGCTGAATAGGTCTCATAATTTGAATGTACTGTGTGATGATCAGGGCAATTATCTTCATGACCTAGAAAGCAAGAAGCAAGTGTGGAGTAGCTACATAGTGAAAATGTTTGAGGATGCTTCTAGGAGTTCCGCGAATGTAACTATTATGGATGACTCTGGACCACCAATTTTATCAACAGAGGTGAAACAAGCACTAAGATCTGCTAAAACTGGTAAAGCTCTAGGTCCTGACAATATACCAGTAGAAATTCTCAAACTATTAGAAGAAAAATACGTAAACGCCCTTACCAACTTTTTCAACCAGATTTATAACTCAGGCTCTTTACCCGATGACTGGCTTAGATCCACATTTATAACTCTACCAAAAAAGGTAAAAGCGAAAAAATGTGCAGAATATCGCACAATAAGCTTAATGAGCCATGTACTTAAAGTATTCCTGGCGATCATCCAAAACAGGATTCGGCCAAAATGTGATGAACAACTCGGGGATAGTCAATTTGGCTTCCGATCGGGAATGGGGACTCGAGAAGCGCTTTTTGCCCTGAATGTTCTAGTGCAAAAATGTAAAGACATGCAGACCAATGTTATCTTGTGCTTCATCGATTATGAAAAGGCGTTCGACCGCGTAAAACATGATATACTTTTGGAGCGCTTGATGGATGTCGGTCTGGATGGCAAAGACTTACGGGTTATCAAGAACTTGTACTGGAACCAAAGGGCAGCTGTGAGAGTTGAGCATTCAGAGACTGAACAAGTTGAAATCTGCCGCGGTGTCCGACAGGGTTGCATATTGTCCCCCCTGCTTTTTAACTTGTATTCAGAAGCAGTAATATCTGAAGCTCTGGAGGGGTTGGAGATAGGCGTCAAGATAAACGGTAAAGTTGTTAATAATCTGCGATATGCCGATGACACCGTGCTTATAGCCTCTTCAGAAAAGGACCTACAAACATTAATAGACAGGGTCAACGAGTGCAGTTTGAAGGCGGGGTTGAATATGAATGTTAATAAGACCAAGGTTCTTGTGGCATCTGGAGACAAGGATCTAAAGCCAAGAATTAAGGTGGAAGGCCAAGACCTATAACGGGTCCAAATGTACAAATACCTCGGGGCTTGGGTAAATGAAGAATGGGACTGTGGACAAGAAATCCGAACCCGGATTGAAATTGCTCGAGCCAGCCTTAAAAGGATGGAGAAGGTTTTGTGCAGCCGTAAGCTTTCGATAGAGCTCAGGGTAAGATTACTCCACTGCTATGTCTGGCCGGTAGTTTTGTATGGTAGTGAATCTTGGACTCTAAAAGCCGATACTCAGAAACGTCTCGAAGCCTTTGAGATGTGGTGCTATCGTAGAATGCTCCGCATTAGCTGGACACAGAAAGTTTCTAACGTGAGAGTACTCCAACGCGTCGCCAGAAGCCGGGAGTTACTGCTTATCATTAAGAAGCGTAAGGTCGAGTATCTGGGCCACGTTCTGAGACATGAGCGATACCAGCTGCTCCGGCTCATAATGATGGGCAAAGTAGAGGGCAAACGACGTGTTGGAAGGAGGAAGAAGTCGTGGTTGCGCAACATCCGTGAATGGACCAATGTTGAAAGCGTGGAAGTATTGTTTCGCTTGGCGCAAGACCGCGAGTAGTTCGCTGAGCTGACGTCCAACCTCCAGTAGTGGAGAGGCACAAAAAGAGAGAGAAAATAACCATCACCTATACGTATCCGAAAGAACAACAGCCTATTTCATAAACTGACAACCATTTACAGATCAGAGTACAGTTGTCACGTCACCACTCTTCCCGCGGGTCGACTATGGGAATATATCGGAGAGCGGACACCAGCGTCTACTGTGCTACAAAATCCATCTACTTCGATCACCAACACTCTGCCCAGCGTGGTGAATATGAACAAAGCCTCCCGTTGGACTTCTAGTCCAACAGTGGAATGTTACAGGTTCTTTATGATGAGTTAGTCAGTGTTTTATCACAAAAGGTGTAAATGGAAGCGGTGATAGCGCATTTGGTAGGAGCAAAATTTTCTGAAGATAAACAGAACACTTCGCGGCTCTACTACTTAAAGCTGTACAATAATTAGACTGGAAATTAATTCATCACACGAAGATACCATGAGGTGTTCCCTAAACTCAGCGGGAGCCCTATAACATAGGTCCTATTCAGGTAGGTCAGATTCCTATGTTTATCTAAGATACAAAATTAGCTCCAAATTTTTTCTACGGAATTGGAACTGGTCATGTAACGCGGAAAATATAAATAAAATGCGTTGACGTCCAGAGGGCGGGATACGTTCCCTTTTTGAAATAAAGTCTTCCAAGAAACCTCCAGTTTCCTTTATCCCCGGGAGGTCTAAAACGATTACTATCGATAGCTTTTGGTGCTCGCCGAGGCTCGGGGTGGACATCGCTAATTTCATATCTTCGGCCTGGAGCAGAATTATATACCCGATTTGGGAATCGAACCCAGAACCTCGTCATCCGTAATTGCACATGTAAACAGTAGACCAACGAGACAGTAAGGTATTATATCAGCTAAAACTTAACTTATCAAAGTATGCGTTTCTAGGTCCCGTTGTCCCGAAATTTTTTTACTCCAATTGACAAGTAAAATAAAGTACATCCGATGACTTAAATAATTTAGATATCCCACATGTATTCACGTCATTGACCCATCGATGTAGTCGTGACAGTCTATGACGTGTACACTGTACGCATAATACAGCCCGCATAAATTTCAGGATCGCAATAGGTCTTGTGTTGACGAACATTCTGGACTGATTTTAAAGGAAACAACCTCTCTTGCATACTAAATAATGTCGAGACATAAAGGCAATAATGAAGTTACTTAGTTCCTATATAGTGACTCTGCTAAGATTGTTTAACGAAGGACTCCCTAATTAGGTATGCTATCAAGGAATTTTGTTTATTTAAATAAACAACTTTTATTTGTGTGTTAGCCAATAACGGTGTGCATGCCGTAGTCCACCATGCTGGCCAAGTGCGTATTTGAATGTTTCACACCCTTTGGGAACATTATGGGGAACTCTCGGATATGTAAGTATCCTCACAACGTTTCCTTCGCCTTTTTCCTTTTCCCATACTTCTTTTGGTGCGTTAGGAAAAAATGATGAGAGTAAATTTTTGCGATGCGCACACCGTCACAAAAAATCGACACCCTGAAGTTAGCTGTAAGGTTTGACAGTTATCACTTTCAATTGTCAAAGTCTACGGGCTCATTCCGATGGTTTAATTGATTCAATTGTACAAAAATTGTAATGTTGAGTGAAACTTTGTTGTCCGATAATGACTATTAGTATTCCTTTTAATTTAATTACGTTTACTATGTAAATTTTTTTTTGTGATATTTGAAATAACTTTATTTAACTTGATAATGTGTTATAATAAAACTTTCAATGTATTACATACCTTTTTTCTACTGTTAGTGTTGTTTTTTCTACAATCGTAGATTAAGGCGAAAGATAAAATTTTTGATTTGATTTTTATCTTGTTACGCCAAAGAAGTATAAGTTCTAACGCGTGTACATAAGTACACACACGGTTTTTTTAATATTTACATCTATCTAATAATTCGGAAAGTGTAAAAAACCTGTCCTACCTGATATAGTAATTTAGTATTAAAGACATTTAAACATGTCATTCTCTAATAGAACAAACTTGCTTGAGAACTTAGAACTCGTTATACATTTTGTGGATTGGAAGATACTAAACTGCTCATTCCTCCAACGTACAATTACATCGAAATTAAAACATAAAAAGAGACAAACAAAGTAGTAGCCGCGGGCGGCGGAACCCTTCTCGAAATATCATGTCCACGAATTATTTTTTGTTATAAAAACAATATTAGATACTTGCCATGTGCACAAAGTATTTGTGGACATCGGACCACGTAGGGGTGACGCACAAGTGTTTACCACCAGGGCGAGCAGAAATAAAGCATCCGTCGGGGCAGGGCAGGGTTATCGTGGCAGTCTTACTCAGCGGTCATTGCACCATTTGACATCTCAACTGTTTGCAAGTAATGCGGATAACATTTCTAATGTTTCCACTATCGTTCGAACTTTGATATCAAGAATTTGGATGGCTAGCTTCAAGATGTTAGCTAGCTGGATGTGTCTAAGTTTTAATTTTGGTGACGGCCGATTGGCAGCGACCCTGCCATCTGAGTCTAAGGCCGTGCGTTCGATTCCCACATCTGGAAAATGTTTGTGTTTTGAACATGAATTTTGTGTTTATGTGTTTACAAAAATTGTCTCGATCCAAGAATAAGTTTATATACGGCATACCGACATTTATTTTATGCCATGTTTATTTCTTGTAAATAATTGTATTATTTCTTCGAGAATCATCACTAGCCAATAACGGTGTGCATGCGGTAGTACACCACGCTGGCCCAGTGCGATTTTGAAGATTTCACACACTTTGAGAACATTACGGCGAACACTCAGGTATGCAAGTTTACTCACAACATTTCCTTCGCCGTAAGAGCAAGTGAAATTGTTATTGATTAAATTAAAACACACAAAACTCATAAAAATTAGGGGTGCGGGTGCGGGATCGAACTGGGTCATCGAACATATTATTCATAAAAATATTCATCAGTCATCTGAGTTCCCTTACATAAGCTACGCTTACTTTGGGCTAGATGGCGATATGTGTATTGTCGTAGTATATTTATTTATTTATTTATTTATAATTTTGATAAACGATGGACCAAGCAGATGGATGATAGTAGTTTGAAAAACGCTTTAAAAACAGAGTAACTCTTGGCATGCCAGGATCACATCCTACAAAGTGCCGCCTTGTGTCCATCAACCTAATGCCTAATGATCCTGTAATTTCTCCGGCAACTTACGTCCTTTAAACTGAAAACAGCAATGTTGCTTGGCGGCAAAATGGGCAAGGAAATGTTGTAGTAGGTACTTCCCTAGAGGAGTTCTGTTATAAAAAAAAACTATACTACTACAAAAAAATAATATATTCCGACAAATTTTACGACTAATTAATATGAGTGTTCTTCACAATGCAAAAAGATATTTATTATTGTTGACCATATTTCTGACTAAATGTTTATCCGTTGTACAAATTTAGTAAATTTTAAAAAATGACAACGTCAAATTTGCAGTAGTGATTTCTTAATTATTTATTAAAATGGGATAAATAACAAACAAGCTATTTATGTAGGAATTACTGATTATTTTGGTTATGTTTAATTTTATTTAGGCAAATAAAAACTGCACAAAAGCTGGAGAAGTGCACGGAGCGACGACGTAGCATTTTAAGTCGCGTTTTAGTTTGCAATGTTCTCAAACTAATACCGTCCTTCGCTATTAAGCGGAAGTATTCCAACATTATATGCTGAATTTAAAGCATTTTCTCAAAAACATATTGAACCTCGATCACCCACATAATGATCATGAAAGACCTTAAAGCAATGTATCATGCCTTGAAGTGCGTTGGCGCTAAGAATTATAAGGAGATGTGCACACTGATGGTCGTTTACATTGGCATCGACACTAGAAGCAAATGACTGGATTAACATGACGGTAGACCTTTCTTGCATTTAAAAAACCCGACTAAATCCGGTTTTGATTATGCCTCCTCCATGCATTGTCAACCTCGCTCAGTGGCGTGCATAGAAGGTATGCACAGGGTATGCAGATGATATCAAATGAAGAAACTCTTGATTGAAATGAAAAATTAAGCCTATCCTTAAGTTTTAATAACTCCTACTGGAGACTGCAAACTCTGTGCATACCCTCTATGCACGCCACTGACCTCGCTGAGGGTCGTGAACCTTGCCACGGAATATCCTATCTCTGACCTGTCCGCGGCATGTCGCAGAGCAATGTCCCGGACAGGTGTCCCGAGTGTGGTACTGAGTTCGTCCGCCCAACGAATAGGGCTACGTCCTCTTAGTCTTTTTCCTTTCACTTTGCCCGTTGCCAACAGTTTCTCCAGGTTTTCTGGGTTTTAGCGCGCAATGTGTCCGAGATATTCCAAGATATGGTCAATAGCCTGGTGGAAATTGTGAGTTGCTTTTTACATACTGAATTAAACAATTAGTGTGTAGCGGAAATAGGGTTTTCGATAACTACACCAGATCAGGAAGAATCGGGCTTTATTTCGGGAAAAATTCTCTTAGAATCTCCTTGTTATTTTCTTTATCATCCACATTATTTTTTAATTCGATTTGACCAAACCCGGTTTTTACCAACACTACTGATTATACCAGCCGTATGGTGACGTCAGCCCGAATACAGGTATCAAAACCCCTCATCTTCCCGCTGGTGTCGTACGAGGCGACAAAAATCTAGTACTGTTTTCTACTGCAATCATCAACCAGTCTGCCCAGGCGGTGATTAGGGCAAACCGTCGCCTTGGGTCTTTAGTCTATCAGTGGCTGATTAATCATTGTTGATTGCTAATAGCTAAAATATGTGTAGCTAAAATGTGTGTAGCTAAAATGTGTGTAGCTAATATGTGTGTAGCTAAAATGTGTGTAGCTAAAATGTGTTTGTCATAGTTACTACGCAACTATGCATACACCCTTGCTTACATTATGCGGCTGATATGTGACGCTCATATCTCACAGTACACGGACCTCACGAGCTTTGAGGATCGGAGGGAAAATAAATTGCCGTCACTTACACTTAAACCTAATTGTGTAGTTTCGTTCAATAAAACGATTGCCCTTGTAGAGTTAAGTGTTAAACTACAGTTACTTTTTAATTCCTCAGAGATGTGACCAGGAAATGTCCTATAAAATAAGGTATTATATGCAGTTTGCTAAATTTTGTTTTGGTAATTAGTTATTTTGTAATGTCTGTTTTGCTGAATCAACGATCTTACAACGACCGTAATTTTAACCTGTTACCGTTGTAACAAATGAAAATGATAATTTCTTTACGATCGAAATTCGTACAAATTAGTACCTACATATATTTAGCTCCTTACTTTGAAATCACCGTCTATATACTAAGTGAATAAATTCTATCTAATTTAGTGCAGTAGTAAAATATTTGAACGGTTTACCGTTAGGCTTTGTTCTACTTGTAGTCTCTTTAGAGAGTGTAGATAGTCGTTGGCGGCACCTTTGTGCATTGACCCGTACATGGCCACCAATAAACTTCTTATATAGCTACTTCCTTTGTCTATAGCTACCTATACACCTATATTCAAACTACAGGATATGATTCACTACAAAAACAGAGGCTTGTTGTGTTTCTCTCTTGACTCCAAACATCGTTTATGTATCTATATGTACATAAAAACACTTGTTTTAATATGTCTAAGTGTGTGTATCGTACCTACTCCTCAGGCAGGCTCTTCTTCTGAATCGTCAAGTTTGTCTGTTGGTAGTGACTCTATGCGGTTCCGATATCAAATTCTACCGGGAAGAAGCCGGCAAGAAACTCAGCGGTTGTTCTTTTCCAACATACACATTTGCAATCTTTTTACGCGAGATAAGAGCGGAGCTGACTGCTTCCGAGCTACTTTTACATCAAGAAATTCAATAAATGTCAGTATGATAAAAAATGATGAAAAAAGCATGCAGCATGATAAAAAAGCGTATACTCAACCTTATGATTATTTATGTCCTTTTCTTATAAGTCGATAGTAAATACAGAGTCGACTGAAGATTACACCTAAAGAGAAAATGTCGCTAGCGTGGCGGAAATTCGCTCCACTGTGTCGGAAAAGTATCTGTAGCGCCTTTAGTACGAGGCTGTAAACATCGATGGTTTTCGAAGATCCAGACACCATATGTAGGTACAGCAGGCCGATTCTATATCTGAAATGGCACCAAATTTAACTAGCCACTATGTAGAGTTCTGATTCTTCAGTTTCCAACTTAATTCATTTCAACTCGATTGGCAGATACAACTACGTTATGTATAATAATATTTAAGCGTTATTTTATGACAACTTTACACAGTGGCTAGCTACATTTACTACTTATTTTGAGATACCGAATAGTCCTACAGGTTTGGTATGGACCCCACTCGGCAATCTATTCTAATATAATAAAACAAAAGAGTTTATTAGTTTGAATTTGCTAATCTCTAGATTAGAAGTCTGAATTCCAAAATCTTTTATTGCATTTGATACAATTCCTGAGGTTATTGACTATTATTGAATATATAACGCTGTAACTCTTAAAATTCGAGCCTATAATAGACCTACCATTTTGTTACAGCAGTGTACAATACTCGAATACCATCAACGTTAGCAAGATAAGCAATTTTGTACTAAAGTAGTGGGTAATTTGTACATGTGATGCAATCTTTATTGTAATATGCATGTTACTGGTTACGTTAATAGAAATTTTGTTAGAATAGTTAATAGAACCACAGCGCTGCTTTAATATGGTTTAGTGGGCTACGAAGTACGTCTGTGTATCTGCCGTGAAAAAAAGTCATACTTACCCAAAGTTATCTCAGAAGTACATAGTAGTTAACAAAAGTAATTGTATTCAACATCTGCTAATCTGCTATATCAAATCCCCTGCACCTTGGACGTGCAGGGGATTTGATAATTTATCAGTGACAGAGGGATGTGGGTCTTAAGTGGTAGTAAAAAAATCACCATGTACATAACAGACAGCCGATTGGCGCAGTGGGCAGCGACCCTGCTTTCCGCGTCCAAGGCCGTGGGTTCGATTCCCACAACTGGACAATAATTGTGTGATGAACATGAATTTTTTTCAGTGTCTGGGTGTTTATCTATATATTATAAGTATTTATGTATAGTATTCATAAAAATGATTCATCAGTTATCTTAGTGCCCATAACACAAGCTATGCTTACTTTGGCATTAGATGGCGATGTGTGTATCGTCGTAGTATATTTATTTATTTATTTATTATATGTTATAATAGCATCTTACTGCATCAAGCTCTTAAAAATATATTTTAAATACTGATAACATCTGTTCTTGTCTGTGTATAATTAGATATGAGATAGCCGGGTATTTTATGACTGTCTGCGAAATATAGAGAATGTCCTTTTTCATAAACCCTCAGCACTAAGTGGGTATAAAGCCAAATAACTACTATTTGTATATCTTAAAGGGGCATAAGTGTCATTTATGTCGGTAGTTGGCAAGGATGAGTCGATTCATTCTTTATCCGGTGCAAGTCATAAGAGTTGCCGAACCAAACAATATTTATGACTTGCAATTTTTTTTTTTTATTAATTTCTTAATTACAAGTTTGCCTCAGAAGATGGAATAATGAATGTTAATTGTAAAATTGTATAAAACGTAGCCAGGCTTTAACTGTTCAAGCGGTCTAAATTTTTTTTTTTTCATAGTAATTCACGGACCTAACAAATGGCCAAAACTGATGGTATGTTAAAACCATACCAGCCTATAGACAAAGCAAAACTTTACAGGGCATGTATGGTACACGTCCTCAAAGAGTATATCAACGTGAAGCCTAGGTGTAAAGCTTCGTGTGCCCCGACAAAGTCTATCACAAAAAGTTCTTCCTTTTTTGTTTATAAAAGTATCTATTTACTTATTTTTCTAACGTCGTTGCTGCTGCATCCCCTAATGGGTCATGATATAGTAAAAAAATTTACTTTTTTTTATTAAACGGGCCTAAAAGCTACTTTTTTATATAACCTGCCTCCAAAGAGGGAAATCGGAATCAAAAACAGAAAAAAAATTTATAACCTATAATTATAGATAGTATATAACTATTTAGTAAGCTATGATTATGCTGCAAACAAAAACAAAAGGATTCCCTCGCAACAACATCATAGTACATAGTACATAATCTATATAAATAAATAATAATAAATAAATATACTACGACAATAGATACATCGTCATCTAGCCCCAAAGTAAGCGTAACTTGTGTTATGGGTACTAAGATGACTGATCAATATTTCTATGAATAATATACATAAATACTTATAATACACAGATAAACACCCAGACACTGAAAAACATTCATGATCATCACATACATTTTTTCCAGTTGTGGAAATCGAACCCACGACCTTGGTCGCTGCCCACTGCGCCAGTCGGCCGTCTATAATATGTAGGTATATAAGTTTCCAACTATTCACTATAGCTCTATTATAACCACCGATAAGATAATAGCAAAGTGTTCTCTATAAGATCTACTACTCACTGCACTTAACATGAAAATCGTGTAGATTTCCAAGCTTAGTTAAATATTTTCCGTGGTGGAAATCTTTTTCTCTTTTAGCCTTCTATAGGCTTTAGAATGTTCTGACGCAAAAGAGGTGTAGATTTTTGTGACAGAGCTTGTCCGAGGATGTAGGTACTGTTATAACTACCACTTTGCTTCTTACTGCTGCCAAGCAGCATTGCTGTCTGCCGGCGGTTGCCGGTGCCGGTGTAATGACACTTAGCACCTACTCCCCAGGTTGATGGACACATGGCGGCACTTTGCAGGACATGTTACCTGCATGTCCTTCTCAGTGTTGCTCTGTTTATAGGCACTGGTTGTTCACTTAACATCGGATGGGCCAGCTGTTTGTTCCGTTAGTTATAACTATAAAAAAATGTGTCATAAAATTCCGATAAGCAAAAAAACTGCGTAGAACATTAATTAACTATTTAAAAACCACCTGGAACAGTTTTATTAACACTATCGCTGAAACGAGAACGTATAGGTTACCAAATCAGTAATCTGTTTTTATGGTTGAAATGATTACGGTCGGCTACGATAAAATAGCGAGCTTGCTAGTTATGAATAAATTAAACTTTTTCCATTAAGTCCGTAGTAAAAGAAAATAAGCTAAGTAATTAAATGTTTACGATTATATTTGAATTTTCAGTTTTAAGTGGCCTCTCTAGTTAGGTTATAAAATAAATGCGAAAGTTGCTTTATGCAAGAAGAATCGAAACATAATTTCGCATTTACCTCTTATGTTGGTTGTGTTTCCATATAAAATTATACTGCATATTATTCCAAGATTATTTAAAAGCAATGAGTATAAAAATTAGGTTAGGTACTTATGCGGGAGAAAACACGCTAGTTATATATAAAGCACATACCCATGCGCCCAATACCAAATAACCCATGTCGCCGAAACCTCTCTGCTTGTAATTTATACTGAGGGTTCGAAGTGCGGTCACATTCCATCGCGATCGTCCTCGCCTTAATCGGGTGGATGTCGCCAACCGCGCTGGGAATATTGCGTTGGAGCGATTCACACACACCTAGTACGGATATACCGGGTTTTTTCAACAGGCTTAGATGAAATTGCATTCCCTACCTTCCCTTTAATGCCCGAGTCAATCCTTAACTCCTTTCTAATGCTTCGAATTGGATATTGATGGGTGACAGAAAAACGGAGAATCAACAAAGTGTCACCACGTAGAAGATCTTATTCGCCGCTTGCTAAAAATATCAAAATCAGTGCAACCGTTTCGATGATAAGTTTGGGTGAACAGACATATCGAAAGATAGACAAAAAATGTGTGGGATCTTATATTTTCTGAATTTTCCCTGGTCTGGTCTGGTCTGGTGGGAGGCTTTGGTCGTGGCTAGTTGCCACCCTACCGACAGAGACGTGCCGCTAAGCGATTTAGTTTCCCGGTGCGATGTCGCGTAGAAACCGTAGGGTATAACTACCATACTCCCTAACAGGTTAGCCCGCTACCATCTTAGACTGCATTATCACTTATTACTACGTGAGCTTGCAGTCAAGTCAAGTCTTGGCAGCAGAAGTAAGCACAGCAGTAGTAGGTACTTCCCCGAACGAGCTCTGTCATTCTAAAATGTTTTCATTATCATCATTCAGTAGTACTTATACTACTTTTAGAATAAAAAAAAATCTACTAAGTAGTTATTATGTTGAAGTGGTGATAGCCCAGTGGTAGGACTTTGATTTCACTTTTGGGAGAGCGAGTTCGAATCCCGGCACGCACCTCTATTTTTTCTAAGTTATGTGCGCTTTAAGCAATTAAAACATCACTTGCTTCAGCGGTAAAGGAAAACATATTTATTTATTTATTTATTTATACACTTTATTTGTAAACCACAAATAGTAAAAAAAAAAAAAACAATGGACACAACAAAAATAAACTTAAAAAGTAGGATACAAAGGGCGGCCTTATCGCTTAGTAGCGATCTCTTCCAGGCAACCTTAGGATTAGGAAAACCAAGGGAAACCGATTGGTGGGGTGTATTATTATTATATACATACTTACGAACAATAACACACTAATACTTATCAAGATTACACACATAAAATATAAATAATAATAAATATAAAAAATAATAAACTAATATATACTAAAACATACTTAAACATAGTGAGGAAACCGGCATCCCTGAGAGTTCTCCATAATGTTCTTAGAGGTGTGTGAAGTCCATCAATCCGCACTGGGCCAGCGTGGTGGACTGCCGATAATGGATTGGTATGATGATGATTAAGTAGTTATTAGCTTTGACGTGCGTTTGTTTACAGCTAAAATCTCACCTATTTCAAAAAATTCCATATACTATATAACATGTTTGCAAAACTAAAAATATACAAAACTATCTATCAGATATCTATTCATAGATCATTGTCATTATAGACTCTATAGAATGCAAAATGCGCTATTGTTAATGGTAAGTATATATGTATTTAATAGTGGAATTGCGAGTTACCGTCATATTCGCGGGCGGAGTACAGTTACGCGAATGGAATGGGACCATCCGTTCCATCGGTTTAGGCCGCGACCGATCGATTTTGTGATACTAATGTATTATTTTATCCAGAGAGATCATATTAAGGCCACAGCGCACCGCTGCACCGGTTATCTAGAAAATTCTCCTTAATCGACTTCCAAAACCGCTACAAGAAAAAAGGTTTTGTTGTTAACCACGTAATAAAAAAAACAAAACGAACTGAATTCTAAAAACTATCCATATGGATAGGATAGTATTGTAGCTTTGTCATCATTATCAACTCATTACCTGTCTTCTAGAACGGGTCACCTTTCAGAATGAGAAGGGCTTATTCCATAGTCAAATAGGATGGCTAAGGGCGGATTGGTAGACTTCACACGCCTTTGAGAATACTATAAAGGATTTACAGGCACGTTTCCTCACGAAATTTAACTTCACTGTTAAAACAAAGGTGATAATATATTAATTGCTTAAATTAAAAACACACGTAACTTCGAGAAGTTATATTGAGGTGCGTGCCGGAGATCAAACGCGACCCCTTCCTAAAGGATTGCCCATGTCGTTACCACTAGGCTATCACCGCTTCCGAAGCTGGAATATTAAAAAGACCTGAATATTTAGTGCATTTAATGTGTTACTTTACGCCTTTATTGCTTGATTCAAAATGATAAAAGGTCATTACAATATCGTGAACGCATAGTATAATAAATATACTACGACAATACACACATCGCCATCTAGCCCCAAGTATGCGTAGCTTGTGTTATGGGTACTAAAATGACTGACGAATATTTTTATAAATAAATACTTAAAACATACATATAAACACCCAGACACTGAAAAACATTCATGCTCATCACACAAACATTTTCCAGTTGTGGGAATCGAACCCACGGCCTTGGGCTCGGAAAGCAGGGTGGCTGCAAACTGCGCTATTCGGCCGTCAAAATAAAAGTAGTTACTAAAGTTAACGCGATTTATTATGACCTATTCGAAAGCAATACCTAGGAAATCGGCGGGAAAATCGATTTATATAATACCTACATAAAAAAACCTTCGCATTTATTGTATTACCGGCTACACTTTGTGTGGATATGCTTTGTGTTTCCATTAGTGTTTTCGAAAACTGGAAACCTCATTTATTTCAGTTGCAAACCAAATTATAAATTGCCTTAATCAAGGGTGCTCTTATCTTATTTTCCGAGAAATGACAAGTATAAATAAGCGTTAGTCAGTTTTCTTTGTCGTTTGCGAAACCTTTTATTGTGTTTACACAAACGGAAATAAAGATTTGGAAGTCAGCGACCTTCTTTCGACGATGCCAGTTCTCAACTCACAATGCGTTTTGTCACGCGAATATTCAGTATCTGTCATACTCCGCCTACATTTTTAACTGTCACATTATGAATAGGTAACTACATCATTATTATTATTAAGAAGAAAATCTCTCTCTCTCTCACTTATATTATAAGACCCTACGTTGACTACTGCGCCAGCAAGGACGACAAAAACGCAGAAGAAAGTATTATCTATGGAACCAATGACAAAAACAACTTTCAAAATTATCGTGTCTTTGTTACCTACGTTCTGCTCCACACCGCAGCTCCAAAACCACTGCACCGATACTTAACGCTTGCATCCTGGAGATGGGCAAAGGATACTTTTTATCAGGGTAACGTTTTCGGGAGATTAAAAAAAACCTATGTCATCTATACGCGACTGTACAGTGCACCGTGTATACCAATATTGGTTTTGCATCCTGGAAATGGACAAAAATTTTTTTATTCCGGGAAACTGACGATCGGTTATCGTCAGTTTCCCGGAATAAAAAAATTTTGATATATATCATAAAAAATTTTGAGATATTATCCCGTGATAAAAAATACCTAGCTTGTAGGATAATAAAATAAGAACTAATTAATATTTAAACAACGGCCAGTTACAGTCACGCATCTGAAAACAATGGTAACCAATGTGTGACAATAGTTCGGTCGTGCGCACGCGCATAAGTAATGGATATGCCATATAATAATTATAGTCTTTACTAGCTATTAGTGAATTTAATATTACTATCTTGAAATTAAAATAGGCTCTTCAATAAAATAAGAAGAATGGCATGGCATTTTAAATATCAGAGAAAGCGGCTAGAGGTTATTGAGACTCCAAGAACCGTGAATAATTATTATTTCTTAAAATTGTTTACAATTAATTATCTTAATCAAACCAGATTTGAACAACTCTACGAGTTTGTTCACATTTAACAAGCTTCACCAAAACAGCGATCAAAACACCATCTTTAATAGAAAAACTTTTACAGAGTTACAGACCTACGGACAGGTCAGGTTCAAATCACTGGTTGTATTCAGTTAAAACGTGCTGTCTAGTCGGCAATACAAAGTTGTATCTCGTGCTCGCCTGGTGCTCTTTTAATGCTTAGCACCAATGAGTTGGGGCCATTTTGTTTGTTCCATTCGCAGTCATATAATAATTTGATGCATTTATAGTGTTTTAAACACAAAAAATAAACTAAGAATGTCTCTGATCATGGCGGATGCAGGACCAAAGCAGTAGGTACTTAATATTCAACAAATCACTATATGGAACTTTCTGGGATATTTAAAAGATAAACAAATAAATAACAGTTGCTTCATGTAATTCAAATAGAATTTTTCGAGTTCACACGAATATATTATTGTAATTTCTCAAACCAGCGTGCATCTGCGACCCAGTTGACGCTCCAATAAGAGTTTCTTACAAAACATCGAATTACATATGAATGGAAACTGGATTGAATTTATTAATACGTAATTTGGTACGGGCCCTGCATTAGGGAGGCGAATAAAAGGTAGCGAAATCTATAAATAATAACACTTTAGACCCCGTGACCCTGTAGTCCCCTAATAAATTATTTCCAACCAAACAAAGATTATAACTTGCTTCAACTTGTACATACTGGCCAGATCAGTTATATGAATATCTTATTAATGTTATCTTTTCTTACTCATCTATTAGTATAACCGGTTGATTTTTTTTCTAATACAAAGCTTTGATAGTAGATACCTATTACCTACCTATCTGGTTTTTCATCAAAATATATTTCGTATATTTACGTGGCCTGCGCAGTTGGTTTCCAATAGATTATATAAGAAAACGGAAACAAAGAGCCAGTCACTCATTATTTTTCAGTTCAGTAAGCAGCTGATTAAAAACCTGAAGTTAGGAAGTCTGAAATGTTAAAGAAGGAATTTCGAATACACAAAGTTCATCTTGATAAGCTGGCATGGCAACACTTGTCATATCGATAATTAAACATCCTGTATGAAATAAATATCACTAACCACATATACCACAACCATAAAGGAAGTTATAGCCCAGTTTTAAAATGACTATAAAAAAAATGGTAAGCAAAATGAAACGAATAAATTCTATTATATTTAAATGCGATAATTCTGTATTGGATAGAAGCAGGCGTTACTTTGCGGAAATCCATAATATATTATGAAAATTAAGCTAAATTTGCTATACTCTGCGAACAGCAGGAGAATCTGTATGGTGTAATTTATAATTTCTTCAATCCGTATACTCCACACCAAACAGATCCTCGGCAATGCACCCTCTTCGCACGTTTCGCTCCAAAACCGGAGCATCCTCAGGAGATGTTGACTTTACAATGAATAATTGTTAAGTGATCTTGGAAATTATCTCGTAAATGCACCCTGCATTGCCGAGGATCTGTTTGGTGTGGAGTATACGGATTGAAGAAATTATAAATTACACCATACAGATTCTCCTGCTGTTCGCGGACTATAGCAAATTAAGCTTAATTTTTATAATATAAGCGACAATTCTGCTTTTAATTCCGAAGTATGATAATAAAATTAATAAATTTTCATAAAGTAAATAAATGAGCAAATGATAAATTTTACATTTAAAAGTCACATAATCACATAACGTTTCAAGCGATAGGGGTAGGGTCCCAAGAATATTTGCAATTAATAGAACCGAGTGTATTGATTTGTGAAATATCTTCTGTTGTTAGTTTAAAATTGAGCTGTATATTTTCTTTAATCCTGTGTTCTGTTGTGGATTTGGGAATAACTGCTATGCCTTGATGCAGAGCCCACTCAAGCAGGATTTGGGCAGAAGTAGCGTTATATTTCTGAGCAATGTCTACCACCACAGGATCTTCCATCAAAGAACTGTTACTTATCGCCAAACCGCCAAAAGAGCAGTAAGCCTGAAGACGTATTTTATGATCGTTACAGTACTGCAGCAATTCTGGTTGATAGTAATGAGGGTGCCATTCAACCTGTAGAAAACAAACAAGATAGAAACAAAGTGTGGGCGCGCATCGTAAAAATTTACTCTCATCAGTTTTCCATAACGCGCTAAAGCTATAGCTTCAATAAAATAAATACAGCGAATAAATCATTTAATATCCACCAACCTGATTCAACATAGGTTCCACAGCCGTAGCTTTAGCCAATTCTGTTAAATGTCTGACTGTGAAATTCGAAACGCCAATCGCCTTGACCTTACCCTGGTCATAAAGCTTGGTGATTTCGTTCCACGTTTCGATGCGTAATTCTGCATTCTTGGAACTTTGTGCGGGGATCTTGGAAGCACCCGGGAAATGGATCAGATACAAATCTATATAGTCCAGGCTTAAATTCTCTAAGGATGTGTTAAAGGCTTTTGCGACGTTACTACCTCCGAGGTCAGAAGGGGCTGTAAGACAAATGTTAACAGTTAGTTATACCGACTAATAAAAAGGCTATAGTGTTTTTTTTGTTTGTTTAAATGCGCTAATCTTTAAACTACTTAGTCGCAGTTGATTTTTTTTATGTTTTTAATAGTCTAATTTTGAGCAAAATCTAACATCATGGTACAACCCTTAAGAGTCAAGCAACGGTAGGCGATGTGACGCGTTGTAGAATAAAACTGGACAACTTTTATCTCCGAAATATATTCTATACGGAGTAATACTTACATAATTTAGTTGTGATATATATGTCTTGACGAGTGAGTCCATATTTTGGCAATAATTCACGCAATGCATTTCCTAGGTACTGTTCATTATGATAAACAGCGGCTGTGTCTGTAAAAGTAGTCGAATAAGTTTTAATAATTTTTATTAGTGTTTTTACCTACACTTGGAGGAATTATCAATTTTATAAATTTAAAATGCATATAAAAATTTTCAGAACCGACAGGATTTGAACCTGCGACTTGCCGCGATTGGACGCGCGTTTTGCGCTTCCAATGATAAAAATTCTAAAAAAGCAATGTGTCATCTCTTGTTTCAAACGTCTCATTGTAATATGGACCTTTGAAAAAGTAGATCGAAACTGCAACGTTTCCTACTAGATGACGCTACAGTCGCTATAAGACTGATGTGAAAGGCATATACTAATTTCGGCAACGACTGTAGGAGAGCCGTAGCTTAATTGGTGAAAGCGCTCGGGCCGCGAACGCCAGAGAGTCGCAGGTTCAAATCCTGTCGGTTCCGAAAATTTTTGGATGCATTTTAAATTTATAAAGTCAAATAAGTTATTATTTGATTTAAAACGCACATTTTGAATCGTATTTTTCCACTTGACAGCTTAATTCTTGTGGCAGTCTAGATATTAGACATAAAACTACGACCTTTAAAAGTCGTGATAAGGACGTTATCACAACACCTAAGGGTCGGGTCGGGTTATAAGTTCTGGCTGGTTATGCGATACGGTGGGTCTGGGTATATAGTGCAGAATAGAATAGCTGTAGAAAACTTAACTAAATTGACTAGGAGTATATCGAATGAAAGTTGACAAAATGTAACTCGAAGTTGCAGGGGGACAAAGTTTACAGTGCCTTTACAGCCAATCTTGCAATTCTAGTAGGCTAGTATTATTATGCTTACCAAATAATCGATATCCAGCTTCTAAAGCACAGTCAACAGCCTTATAAAGTACTTCATTGTTCCGAATGCGATATGTTCCTACTGTAAGAAAAAAATAGCATGTAACAAAATATTAAGGGTAAACTGTTTATCTGTTGTTGACGGAAGGTAACTCGGCTTTCTCTAACTTGTCTTATTATGTAAAAAATATTTTCATTACATTTTAGGGTAAAGTACATTTAATGTAAATGTAAATGTTTTAATAACAGAAGAAATACAAATGTATTAAAATAAACAAAAATAGATAGGTATTCCAGAATGTATGCTGATATTAATTTTTTTTATAAACTTTTACCGTGTTTTCTTCACAATAGAATGTTGATTGTTTACATAATAAGAAATGTAAGAAAAAATGGAGTGTACACAATTTGGTGAGAAGGTACGTAAAACGAATTCCTTAAGTTACCTACGCTCCCAAAATAATAATTTGGTTGACAAAGACTGCACGAGTATTTTTTTTTACTAACACATATTTGATTAGTGTCTTCGTTAATTCAAATAACTAAAGTTGTGCTCGCTAACGAATGTTTGGTTCGCGATAGAATAAACGAGTGTTTGACAAACGTTCGCCCAACGAATTCTCGCTCACGAAGTAGGTAATAAGATCTAAAACCATTGAGATTTGTTCAGTCGAGAAGAAATCTAGTTTTTTTATCCAATTGATTCCCTTATTATATACGTCAATTGTAGTTATTATAAGAAATTAATTGTTTGTGTAGTACCTACTTTCTGTGATATTTTCAGATTCAGTTTGTTAAGAACACATAATAAAGTAACACACAATAAGTAACCTGTCTGGTTTAAACATATATAATTAAAATAATTTAAACGGTTAATACCTAGGTATATGTAGTGTACCATGCTGGAACTATAAATATAGCTCTTGTAACCTGATTTGAATAGCCGGTTAAGGATATAATACACAAAAGAACAGATTAATACTACTTACATCCTACAGCTGGCATCTTGACCCCGTTACTCAAAGTGAACTGCAAATTGCCATAATTTCCTTCCGCAGCCATCATGTATGTCAATGATTATACACACATAAACCTGGAAAGAAATATAATATTAATATATAACGAATTTTGATGTAATTAACAAATTGATGTCAGAATTGTCAGGTACGTAACAGTTAAGTGAACGTTGAGCGTCAAGTAAAAAGTAGCGGCACCGGCAGTGCCTCGCGGTCGATTCGGGCGAATGGACGCACCAATAGTCAAGGATAGATTATTTAGTAACAATGGGTCAAACATTAGAGCGTCATCAATTCATTAGAAACGCTTAGATTAAAAAGTCTCCGAAAAATTTAGAACTGAATTCGCTAAATGTTCGACATGAAATTATGTTGATAACATTTAGCGAATTAAAAATATCCAATGTTATTGATAATATGGTTATTTACAAATGAACTGCGAATGGCATAATTAGCGCAGAACGACTTCTCTTTTTACATATATTATAATTAGAAGCTGTAATATTTTTATTGTAATGAGAATTACGATTCAAAAACCTGTATTCCATATGGAAATGCAATCTGTAATACTAATAATTGACACACAATGCTGCGCTGTAATACAAAATCTGCAATCCGAATTGGTTAGCTGTTTTGTCAACAAAGGCCATTTCATAAGAAGAAAAAAAAATGCTGAGCTTAACTATAAAAGACCCCGTTGAAAACGGCTCGTTAAGATCCATAAAAGTAATAAATATGGCGGCCAAGATGGCGGGACAATTGCACATGCGCGACGGTTGCTTTTTGTCATGACCCAACATATCCCCATTTGGCCAATAATGAGAATCGGTGATCTCATGGCGATGGCGCCTCGTCATGTCTTTACGCAGTCACGCGACCAAAATAACCACCAGCCGGGCCCTGATGCAACTCCCGAATCGGAACTGTGTGGGTGGAAAATATAGGCCAGTTCGGAATCGATTAACTCAATTGGCTTAACAATACAAATTGCCTAAATAAGACTGAACAATGACGGAATATCTTTAATTCGAAATTGGATAGGCTATTAAATTAATAACTATAAAACCGATGTTGTATACCTTATTAATTACCTAATAATGTCCCATAAATGATATGGCCTGGGGGTGAGAACTCCCAATAGCTTAGAGCCCGGGTTAAGCACTGACGTATCTTACATGAATTAGTACTTATAAAGTCATCCTAGGACTTTGACTAGGCATGTGCAGTGTGCAGAGCGTAACGTCAATACACCTGTAGATTGAATTGAACTGTCATAAGTATTAAGAGACAGTGAAATGAGTGTTTTAATTATGCTCTTGATTCATCATTTCGCATCATTCATATCTCACATCCGAAATTAAGTATATGGTAACAATTAGCATAACATTATATTTAAGTAGTACATCTTTTTCCTACTCTTCCCTGTAGATTAGGATAGTACTACTAAATTCAATCAGATCAGATGATTTCAATCATTCAATCAGATGATTCTTCTTCAGTTGGTTGCAGATTCAAGGCAAATCTGAAATCTAACTGAAGATTTTTGACTAGATTAAATTACAATTATCCTCTTGCGTAGATCGCAAATGAGCAAACTGAAACCAAAGTGTTTCAATAAGTTTAAAGCATCGAACCATTGAGTACAGCATCGAATTCGACGAAACGATTTATGGTCTCAGTACATTGAACTGGCTATTGACTTGGGAAGTAATATTATGTGGGTGGATATGTTTGTGAAATTTAAGTTAAGTTAATCTTTTCGGACATACAGGCCGAGAACTATAAAATAGTAGAAGAAAGAAAGGCTCCTTATTTTATCTTACAACTAAGAAAGTTCATTATAATGTAAAAATGTATGTAAGCTCAGAGTCTACGGCACTGACTTAAAAGTAGAATATGAATCAGAAACGAACTTTCTCAAATAGGCAAAAAGAATGGGAGAACGATAATTTGCAATAATAGCCTATCTGGGACAACGACCTTATGCCAATTTTTGTAGTTTTTTTATGGTGTTCGGACAACTCACTTTATAGTACCGTTACATGGCTGGACTTTACAATCGTTAGACTTTTAGAATTGGTTCGTCATGTTCATAGTGCATCATCATCAGCGGTTTATTAGAAGACCAGTTGACCCGGTAAGTTTCGTACCACATTTATTGGCTGTTGTTTTTGGTAAAGTACCATTATTTATTCCACGAAATCCCATATTGCAAAGCCCACCCGTTGCTTACCTCCTAAAAGTTAAAGATGGATGTTATGTATTATTCTCAAAAGTTGGACTATAAAAGCAAAAAATATATTTAAAAAGCAACTGGTAATTCTAGAGGATAGCGTGTTCTAAGAAATAAAAAAGGATTCTTAAGCTTTAATATTAGTATGGATTATTGTTATCAGATGATAATGAATAGTTTAAGTTCATACAGTTTGAATGCACCGCGTCTCGTCCCTAATCTTTGTCAATGGCTCTTGTTTATTCCGCGTTTTGTTCGGTTGTTTGGTTTATATGCTATCTACGCTTGTCGTTCCTGATAAGATATTGTGTGACAAATTACAATCAAAACTTTAAATTGACACGTTTACTTTGAGGTCAGCCTGATAACTGTGTCATAATATTCAAATATGGTCCAAATTTAATTAACGGTTTTATTTAAAGCTATCAGACGTAAATACAATTGAGACTGGTTCGTTTTATTTTGAAGAGAATAAAGTCGTTACGAGAACTAATATTCATATCTCTATTAATTTATCTGTTCCAATTACCGCAAGGCTATAAAAAATTAATAACCTCTATAATTTGGGTGGCCATGGCCGGAGAAGCTTCTGATCGTGTTGTTTTGATCGCCTATGAAATTATTAAGACGTTTAACTGATGTACCTAGATAGTAAGAATATCTGTAGATGACTCAGAGTTATCCACGTAACTCAGCTAGTTGCGCAGCTAAAAGTGCCGGCTGCATAGCTCAGAGGACCGATGGACGTTCGGGTTACAAGTTTCTGATGTTGCAACCTCTGTGGGGTAGAATCGTAAACCGATCTTGCGCTGAATACAAGTAGCACAATTTGGTTACGATAATTCCTACTGGCTACAAAACTGCTGAACAATCATCTTCGTGACCGGTGCCCGTACCTTCTACAACGCAGTACAAAAGGCCAATTTTTTTTTGTAAATTTATTTATTATGTCTGTATTAATTTGGTTGCAATAAACTATCTCTTATTCTCCTTCGGTTACAACAAAACTAGCCCAGTTATGCCTTTGTGGAATGGTGACATGAATGCTGGTTTCATTTGCGCCCTGAACAGCCAAGCTGATCCTTTGAGCAAAAAATGAGCCGACCCTTGGCATGTTTAGGCAAGCCCTGAATTCTTCTTCTTTAATCATTTCAAAAGGTACCTTAAATTTGCCGTATGAAGTTGATAAAGTACTTCACTCGTGTATCCAAACATGTAACAGCCCTGAGTTTAAAGTCCATATCAAGCGGAATGAATCCTTGTATCGGAGCTATTAAAGCATTTGTAACACGGTGGGTTCGGACTACGGGTCAGACGTAGGCGTGTAACCGTGAGTCACACGACGTTATTCTAATGCATGCGGCTACTTCAACCTTCAATTAGCGAATGCGTGCTCAGAACATGAGCACTGGAGTTTGTCCGAACTAGAAATGAGTACAGATGATATGATAACCAGACCAACCTTTTTTTTTTTGGGTGGTATAAAAGCTTTATTGCTACCTCCGACCCTTGGGCAGGACGGATGTTATGTGGGACTCCCCTCTCCATAGGGGATATACCCAAAGTAAAAACCACCACGGCAGGTCCCTCTTGTTGGCTTGTTAGAACCCGTTGTATACCTCCCGGACAACCGGACCAACCTATGAAACTGATGCCTGATTTGGTAACTTTTTTAACAAGTTATCAACCTGTCCTGATTATCATCATAATCAACTCATTACTGGCCTACTAAAGGACACGAGTCTGCTCTCAAAACGAGGAGAGTGTAGACTGTAGTCCATGTTCTAACTTCCACCACGCTAGAAGGGTATAGGCAATCCATCCAATCTTCGCAATTCCATCACGCTGGCCAAGTACAGAATTGAAGACTTCACACACCTTTGAGAAGGGTTTGGAGAACACTCAGGCATGCACGTTTCATTCACGTTTTAAGCAAGGGATATTTAAATTAATTAAATTAAAAACGCATATAACTCAAAAATTAAATGCGCACCATGGGCAACTCTGGCACCCCAAACGTGAGGCCAAAACTCTAACCACTATACAACATAAAAACTCGTACTATGGCATGTAAATTTTGACCAGATAGCAACAATCAAAAAAGTTACTGAATCGTAATTTCCGTACACGGCTGGGAATTTTGAAGGTAGTTCTAAATTCCACGAATTGCTAAAGCTCATGGAATAGGAGAAGTTTACCCCCGTTTATTATTTATTACACTTGTATTGTTTTAATATCATTTCCGCTTGTGCGCGAATACTTTGAGAATTGATGAAGCTGTGGGAGAAGATAAATTTTTATCGTATCCCCGAGGAGAAAATTGTCTCCTGCCCATGCTAACCGTTTTGTGCTGTGTTCGGGCATGGTTTGAACCACCTCCCTGACGCAGCGGTGAGCGCTGTTAATTTAAGTAGGAGGTCCCGGGTTCGATTCCCGGCATGAGCAATTTTGGAATTTATAATGTAAAAAAATTTCACTGGTCTGGTCTGGTGGGAGGCTTTGGCCGTGGCTGGTTACCACTCTACCGACAAAGAGTTACAAGTAGAGATTTAGTGTTCCGATGCGATTGCGGTGTCGCGTAGAAACCTATTAGGGATATGACTACCATACTCCCTAGCAGGTTAGCCCGCTACCATCTTAGACTGCGTCATCATACCACCAGGTCAGATTGCAGTCAAGGGCTAACTTGTAGTGGAATATAAAGAAGGGTTGCCGGTCTTATTACAGGCACACGATTTGGCTTCAATTTGTAGGACGTGTTCCTCAGATGTCCTGTGAAGTGTCGCTTTGTTTATAGAGGAAGGTTTGCCGTTTACCATCAGGTGCGATCTGCTTGTTTCGTCAAATACTACGATATAAAACCTACTTATACCTGTAAAAAGATGCTAAAAGTTTGTTTGTTTGTATGCACTAATATCAGGAATTTATAATCTTACTAGCTGACTTGCGCAATTTGCTTGGTGCAAATTGCTTTAATATATTTAAAAAAAAACCTAGAAACTTAATTGCAGCGCTACCTACCAAGTCTAGTTTTATTTCCACACTATGTTATTCGCGACCCGTCGTCACCGCGAAACTACTAAGCGATAGGTTAAATTTGAATAATTTAAAAATGAATTTGCAGGTATATAATCAAGCTTAATATTTACATAATTTTATTTCATTCGCATTAATAATATTAATGCGAATGAAATAAAATAATAATATATTTAACGGAGCTATGAAGTAAAATTGATAAAAATTTTCATCCCGTTCCCGGAGGAAACTTATTGTTTATCGGTATAAATAGCAATAGCAGTACCCTATATGTCGACCCGGAATACCAGCTACCACTATGCCAAATTTTATTTAAATCCCTTTAGTAGTTTTCACGTGATGCCCGGACAGAGAGACAGACAGAAAGACAGGCAGACGGACAAAAATTAAATAAAAATCAGTTTAGGACTCAGTATCGATTATGAAAATCCCGCTTGAAATTTTCAAAATATATTAAATGTCACATGTACAGAAATCTTCCAGTTACAGTTTTATTATAAGTATAGATTAGTTAAAAATAAAATTTAATGCGTTATATGTACCTATCATGGAGGGTAGTATAATATTTGGTTTTGAAAAACATGCAATGTAAACGCAAGGACGGTAGTCGTATAATAACAAAATGCTATTTTTATTATAATAAACACGATGATGTCATAGGAAAAGTTTTTGTTACTCGAGATAGTAAAATTATCTTTAAGCATCAGGTACTTACTTATCTTCTATGTGTAGTTATTTATATATATACTAAAACTAAAGAGTTTGTTATTTTGTTCTTTGTTAACATGTGCTAATCTATGGAACTACCGGAGTAACAGGCAGGTTTGAAAATTTATTTTTCGTGTTCAACTGTCAAATTCTTGACGATGGATGGTTAGCAAAAACTAAAGTTATAATTTTATAAGGTAAAATATACTGAACCGCTAGTAAACTATTTCGATTAATTATGCACTAGTCTTTTAACTGCGGATGATCTTCCGATTGTGGAATTATATATTTTTTTTAACGAGATTTCATCAACTCGTAGGTGTTTTGTTAATAAAGATTTAAAAAGTAACTTTAAGCCATTATTGCATGCAGTGCATTGTGTCCAAAAACAGTAAAAACGCCCCGCGAAATGTTGCTAACTCACAAAATTTTTCCATTTTCCCTTTTTTGGTAAACGTTTAGAACATGAGAGGTAAAATAATTACTGTCAACTGCTAAATGGTATGAATTGATTAACCGTCTTTTCGAGAAACACTACTAAAGTGGAGTGGTTTTTGATGCTTCAATAGTCGTCGTGTACACGGTTTCTTTGTGTTCCTATTCTGTGTTTTAAAGCATTTTTTAGATTTACTATGGTAAGGTAAGTAAGTATTGGTAACGAATGAACTATTAAAACGTTGATGTCACGATTCTATTCGTTTTTGGGTTCCGTTACCAATATCAAATCAACAAATGCTTATAACAGTGTACTGCTGGACTAAACGCCTCTTCGGTAGGATTTGCCCGCTTGTCAGAAGGGTTAGTGATCGCAGTCGATGGTCCAAACACCAAACCAACCAAACAGATCTTCGGCAATGTTCCCTATATGCACGTTTTGCTCCGAAACTGGAGCATGCTCCGGTTTCAGAGCGGAACGTGCGTAGAGAGTACATTGCCAAAGATCTGTTTGGTGTGGCGTATAAGAATTGAAGAAATTATAAATTACACCTTACAGATTATCCTGCTGTTCGCGGAGTATAGCAAACTAAGCTTAATGTTCATATTAAGGTTGCCCGTCGTACGTTAATATTATTGACAATAGTGAACAGTTGAAGTATTGGTAAAAAAATTGCCAATACATATTTATTGTCAATAGAATTGCATGTGTGCGGGCAGCCTTTGGCTTTATAAGTGAGTTTATAATATTTACTATTTATTTAAGCGATTACGTGCGCGTGCTAGATGCTTTGTTCTTTTTCGCACTAGCCGAAATAAGATAAGAACTTAATTATTTATTTTTATCATTGAATTAATCAGAACTAAGCGTTGTTGCGTACCTACCTATACATATCTGGCAAAGGTGTTTTACGCGTATAACATGTTTGATAATATTACATTTAAAGTATATGCTCTACGTCACACTTGAATCTTTATAAGATACTAATTACTTAGGTATTATAGATATAATCAATAATGTCAAATAGGTATAATGGTGTGCTTTTATCAGGTTTATCCATGTTAAGTATCTACTCGTAAATAAGTATTTGTTCTCGCTCTTGTTGCCCTAATCCTAAGGTTGTCTGGCAGAGATCGCTTTTAAGCGATAAGGCCGCCTTTTGTATTCTACTCCAGTCTTTGTTCTATTCGTCCCTTATTTTCCTAACTGTGTAATGGTGTACAAATAAAGAGTTTAAATAAATAAAATATCTACATCAGGACCAAATGGTAGAAAGATTGCGAGTTGGAAGCTATATTCTTTAAATAGCGTGATGGGATATAGGTTTAAAATGCACCACCATTCAGAATCGATTCAAGCTTCACGGAAGAATCGGGTGATTGTTTATTCGGTGGTTAAAATAATACGCTTTTTTATTACACATTTTAACGTACTGTTAGAGCGGAAAGTTCGGTGTTTATAAAAAAAAAAACAGCGATTGTTCTTAGCACCACTTTATTATATATATATATATTTTATAAACTTGTAATGTCCACATTAACCACTTAACTATTTACTTCAGTTATACGAGTCGCGGAACCCTATTGAAGGGTTTATTTGAGTCGGAGTAACCTTATCTTATCTCCTTGCTGAAAGCCAACCGGCAGGCAGAAACCAGGTCCGTAGTTGTGCAGCAATTTGACTGAAGAATAAGAACTGACTGGATTTGGCAAAATGTATCGATTTTATAGGCCCATATTGCTGATCGACAATTTAATAGTGACATAAATTAGGAAATAGCAAGTCAGCAATATGCAGCCAGTAGCTAGGGTTGTCACAGTACGTTTAGACAAACCAGGTTCCGGACAGATCATCCTATTACAGTCGTTTCATTGGTGAACCAGACGTGGCTAAACACCAGTTTCTGATGACGAAGAAAATGTATATTAATTAATCTTTGTCTTTACATAGTATAAAACAAAGATCCCGCTGTTTGTACGCTTAGATGTTTCAAACTAAACAACGGATTTTATTACAATTTTCAGCAATAGAATGATTCAAGATCAAGTTTTATATGTAATATTATGTATATTTTCAGAAATTCGAAGATTTGTAATATTATGATGTCGCAAGTAACGCAACAGGCATATTGTTGTGCACTTACGTTGCAACCGCTGGCTAAAACTCACGATTGAATTAATTTACTATGAAGTTGTATTAATAATCACGCAAACTGTTCAATATCATAATAATAATATCTACATTGCACACATCCGAAGCCGGGCCGGTTCGCTAGCTAATTAAAAAATAATAATTCTTTGTACACTAACGGACGTGAATAATAAATTAATAAATATACTAAGACAATATACACATCGCCATCTAGCCCTAAAGTAAGCTAAGCTTGTGTTATGGGTACTAAGATAGCTGATGAATATTTATATGAATATAATACACATAAATACTTATAATATACAGATAAACACCCAGACACTGAAAAACATCCATGTTCATAACACACACACTTTCCAGTTGCGGGAATCGAAGCCAAGGCCTTGGACTCAGAAAGCAGGGTCGCTACCCACTGCGCCAACCGGCTGTCTAAAAATGCCGGATCAAGTTTCGATGTAGGTAACTGTCAAGGCAATTCCAAATCCTTGTTTTCGAGCGCAGCAACAGATTGTAAATACAGGAACGGGATAAAAACAGGATCCGATCGGATAGGAGTGAACTGAGCTGTGCGATCAAAAAGTAGACGCATTCCATTGTTGATTGGAACGAGACCCAGCCGCCTTGCAATGAAGTCGCGGAACTCTCAATGGAATGATCAACTAGAAAATAGTTTTGGACTAGGTATATATAAGTAACTAGCTGTTGCCCGCGACTTCGTCTGCGTTTGATTTTGTTTTTTAAGTATTCAGTATCGCTAAGCCTTAAATGAGTATAGTAGTCTATATATATATAATGAAAATGGTCTTCGTTTGAGGCTCAATCACGCCTAAACCACTGATCGTATCGACATAAAACTACCACCATTCGATGCGAAATTTTTCCTAGATGGTTTATGGCTATCTATTTTTTGAATTCCAACATTCCTTCATTTTTTTATTGCTGTTTTACTTTTATGAACATTTATCCCGCTAATAAAAACAAAAGATAAGCATTTTCTCTTGATTCTTTTGTTTTCATGGATTTCAACAGAGTGTATTAGACGGATTATGGTTTTTTACATTCAGCTAAGAATCTACTCACGGTAGTGGAGAACGGCTGGACCAATTGGGATTTTTTTTATCTTCAGAATTGTCAGGAGAAAGTTTTGTATGTAAGAAAATTTTAAAAAAGCCCGATATAAAGTTAAAAATTTCGATGATAATCGAAGAATTCCCATCTATATAGTCACTCACCACGAAATCTCGGGAACCATAAGACTTAGAAACGTGAAACTTGGTAGGAATATTACTTTTGCTATGTAGAGGTCAGCTATGAATAGATTTTAAGAAATTCATTCCCCAAAGGGGATTGCGGGGGCGTTAACAATGAACAATTCCCGTTTTTAATCTATAGCTCCTATAGACTTCAAATTTGGTAGGAATCTTCTTTAAGAGGTGTAGAAATAGGCTATGAACGAATTTTACGATAGCTCACCCCACAGGGGGTTGCGGGGGTGGGTATTAACAATTAATATTTTTAATTTTCCAGCTAAAGCTCCTACAAGCTCCAAATTTTGTAGGAATTTTCTATAAGGGATGTAAAAATGATTTATGAACAAATTTTACGATATCCCACCCCAAAGAAGATTGCGGGGGCGTTAACAATGAAAATTTTTAATTTCCAAGCGATAGCTCCTATAGACTCCAAATTTAGTGAGAGTGTTCTATATGTAATATAAAAATGATCTTCGAGCGGATTTTACAATGAATCACCTCCAATAAGGTTCGCGGGGGTATTTTAAACTATAGCTCCTATAGACTTCAAATTTGGTAGTTATCTTCTGTAAGAGGTGTAGAAATAGGCTATGAACGAATTTTATGATAGCTCACCCCACAGGGGGTTGCGGGGGTGGGTATTAACAATTAATATTTTTAATTTTCCAGCTAAAGCTCCTACAAGCTCCAAATTTTGTAGGAATTTTCTATAAGTGATGTAAAAATGATTTATGAACAAATTTTACGATATCCCACCCCAAAGAAGATTGCGGGGGCGTTAACAATGAAAATTTTTAATTTCCAAGCGATAGCTCCTATAGACTCCAAATTTAGTGAGAGTGTTCTATATGTAATATAAAAATGATCTTCGAGCGGATTTTACAATGAATCACCTCCAATAAGGTTCGCGGGGGTATTTTAAACTATAGCTCCTATAGACTTCAAATTTGGTAGGAATCTTCTGTAAGAGGTGTAGAAATAGGCTATGAACCAATTTTACGATAGCTCACCCCACAGGGGGTTGCGGGGGTGGGTATTAACAATTAATATTTTTAATTTTTCAGCTAAAGCTCCTACAAGCTCCAAATTTTGTAGGAATTTTCTATAAGTGATGTAAAAATGATTTATGAACAAATTTTACGATATCGCACCCCAAAGAAGATTGCGGGGGCGTTAACAATGAAAATTTTCAATTTCCAAGCGATAGCTCCTATAGACTCCAAATTTAGTGAGAGTGTTCTATATGTAATATAAAAATGATCTTCGAGCGGATTTTACAATGAATCACCTCCAATAAAGTTCGCGGGGGTGGGTGTTAACAATAAAAAATTTCAATTTCGAAATATAGCTTCTAAAAATTCTAAATATGGTAGGAATCTTTTATTATTCACATAAAGAACATCTCAAAATGGATTTCAATAAAGTCTACTTCCGACAGGAATTGCGGGGGTGGGTGTTAAAATCTAAAATTTTTATTTCTAACCTGTAACTTCTACAGACTCCAAATTTGGTGGGGATCTTCGTGTATGTAGGGATATTCGTGTATTTCCTTACAACAATCGTCTTTTTGGCAGCGGAGAAAAAGTCATTGAGAGGTTTCAAAAACTTAACTTTACATGTAGCTATCCAATCAACGGACTAAGAATTTTACATTCATTTTACTTTTGCAGACTACATAACCGACGAATTCTTTTATTGCGGGATCGCGGAAATGTAACAGATTAAAATGAATGCATTTTCCAAGCACATGAGATGTGGAAAAGAAATTTAGTTACTTATTCCAATAGAATTCATAAAAAACATGCACAATTAATTTTCTATAAAAAATTGATGTCACGGAGAAAATTTTAGTTAACAGAAAATTCGTCGCACTTGAACCTAGACAGATTTCAACTTCACATATAAGACTTGCAATGACTTTAACTTAAACTTTCAATGCTCATTTCAAATTTTTTTCTTCATGTCAATTATTATTAATTTTTGGAAGAAAGGCACGGAAATGTTATGATTGTACATTGAAAGTTACAATGAATATTAGTGAGAAAAATCACCTGGATGAAAGATACAGGCTAAATCGATGGAATTTGGAATTTGAGTAAGTCTAAACATTATCGAGGCTTACAGTTCTATCCGCGGGGCCTATTTATGTTCATACAAAAATAAAAAAAAGGAGAATAATAAAGATATGAAAAAAATAAATAAAAATGAAACATAAAATGTAATTTATTTCCTTTTTCAATTCGCCCAGCGAAGCGGGCTGGAAACGGCTAGTATATATATAAATATAACATGTGAGTTGTGACTGTCAATTAATCATAGACAAATAATTAACAATAAAATAAAATTGCGACTATAATTAAAGACCTAAGCTATCCTATCTCTTAAGTTGGACCAGACTGCTCACGGTGTGCCAATTTAATTTAAAATCGGTTAAGTAGTTTAGGAGTCCATCGCGGGCAAACATCGTGACAGGAGATTTATATATATTAAGATAATACGAGCTTAGTAGATGCTATGAGTTATTAATACACCCTCAAACTTAGACTCCATGACTTCTTTAATCATCAATATCAAACATTAATTTTATTTTTATCGACTCCCTTCAAAAAGGTTATCAATTTGGAGTTTTTTTTGTTTACGAGTATGTTTGGGCATTACTTCTTAATGTATAGACGGAATTAAAAGATCATTTATTGCTCGTTCCGGTAATAAAGGTGTGGATATATTTTTCTGCACATCTTTTCCACGAATAGTATACCTACAAACTTATGTGCGATTAAAAAACATAAGTGGTGTTGCCATGCGTAACGATCGTTTTTGCCCTCTATTGAAAGGATTTCTTAACCTTTATATTTTTTTCTTCTGCCTTTCTTGTGCAAATAGGTTCTATTAATAATATAATCAGATCCCTCTATCTGTTTTGTTTTGCTTATATGCTTACATTATCTTTGTAGTTTTGTAAAGATTGCTACAATTAGTATTTCTAACTCCGATTAGCCAACCTTACCTTACCGTAATCGGGTCCTGTGTCCTTATTTCAGTTTTGGCTATATTCATTTCTATTAAAAAAGCACAATAGATGGCATTATGTGTATTGCCATCTATCGATCGATAAGAGTTTCTAGCCCGTATGTGTCGACATTATATGAAAATGTTCTATTTTTTTTTTCGTTTCGTCTCGTAAAAACTCGAAAATGGCTCGACCGATTTGTATTGATTACATTTTTTTTTGGTTTTGATTGCATGAATATTCAAAAATGCAGTTTAGTTTAGTAAAAACAAAACAAAAAACAGAATAAAAAGCTTATCTACTAAGGCATTTTTGAAGATTACTGATTGATTCAATTTCACAGCATGTGTTCATGATATTGTGTCGGAGGGTATGTTGATATGGGTGCATTTTTGATACAGTTCAGTCTTATATTGAGATTCGGACCCTGCAATCCTCATGCCTCATGGTCTCTTAGTCTTTATCGCTTATTATTTTAAATATTTTCAAATAAACAGCTCATTTATATTTAAGACAATTTAAAAAAAACTTCCTTCGTAAAAAATTGTGTTTTGTCCGCTGCACTAAATGTGTGGAGATGGCTCGATATTATACACGTCTAATAAGTAATATGTAGAAATATTATATTATCATTGACTTTATCGCATCCATGGTTATTCGTGGTTGTCAGTGTACTGTAGCGGGCCCACCGCCCAATGCAGGGCGTAATGCGGTGCAATCACCGAGCGTTCCCGTGAGAACGCGACCGGCGAAGAGCCCCGCACCCTCCGCCCGCGCCGCCGCCGCATTCCATGTGAAAAAGGTCAAGCGCCGAGATACTTTTGCGAAATCTATGGATATTTCGGCTGCTAATGGTCCTAACTATTATGATTTACATAAATTTGTAGTATCTTTTTCTTCAGGTTACATTGTTAAAATGACAGCACTATTTTTACACAGGTTTTCCACGTGGACAAATCGACAATCATGTAACAAAAGTGGGTGGTTACTGCACAGATTTCGTCTGGGTATGACAGAACTGAGAAGCCACATTAATTAATTTGTAACGACATACGAACATACATAATATTAGAACAGAAAACCATAAGTTAAACAGAACCGGACACATTTTACACGACTGCCCAAATGGGAGTGTAATGTTTTCAGGACTCGTACATGTAAGTATGTAAGTTTTTTATTCCACCACTAAATGCTGGAACAATTTTAGATTTGGGGTATAACTTTCATCATCCCAAAATTCACTGTTTGTATTTTTTGAAATAAATTCAATATCGCTGTAGGGCGCCATTTTGAAATGTGAAAATTCGTACTTTTACACAGTTTTTACGTCAGTTTTTCGCTTGATTTTGTGTTTTTGTAAGGAACTACATAATATCTGATAACATTATTGGTCAAAGGTGTTTTGAGAATGGAGACCGTATATCCCAGAATTTGGATATATAATAGATATTTAATATCCAAATTCTAAACTAGAACTATTCTATTTCTAGTATTATAATTTTAGGACACGTTCGTGATAACCGAAATGCGTTTAACATTTGACCATTCAGCCAAGTCCGGGTTTTTAAACTAATTAACTAATTTAGCTTTAACGAGTCCGACGCGTTATGGTAATTTGGGCCGAGTCGTTGTCCCTTAATAGCTTGAAGGACGGTCGGACCTGCATTCCACTGGATCGAGAAGGGCTTAGTTTTTTTGCAGTTTGTAGGATATAACCGTCTATTACTATTAATAGTGCAGCTCAGGCCACTAACCTGAGTCCTACAGATAGAGAAAACCAAGGGTCAAAAAATGACGTTTAAAATGCTATTTACTCTATGGTTGATACAAAAATAAAAATAAAGATCTTAATATAAATAGGAATGTGTAGTTTTTGTGTGTATGAGTGTGATTGAATGTTTCTGTTAGGTATGTGAAAAATAACAGCAGATTACTACAACGACAAAAAACAATCCATTTCAATCCGAGATGGTTGTAACCCGAGCCGAAAGAAAATTAGCTTTAATATTCTGTGCCTATTAATTATAAGCGATAAGTATATAGCTGCAGGGTTTTTACCTATTAATGTATGACGTAACATATAGACAGGCGCATTCTGTTAAAGCAGCTTCACAAATACCAATATTTCAGACTGAAGAATAATATTACTGAAATATAATATCGTCTATGTGACTATGTCATTTCCGCATTAAATAGCTTTCTCATGGTGACAGAATAATTACAGTACTACAACTTAAACGTTTAAGGATAACATAACAAACAAATCTCTCATTTGTACCAATAGTTTATTTAGGTATAATATTAGTGTGGATATGAATTTTTTCGTAAGAGGTGGATTTTGAGAATGAAAATTAGTTAAAGAAATAGTTATATTAACTACCCACCTGAAAATCCCGACAAAATCGGTTTAGCCTAGTAAAAGATTAATTATTAAAATAATCATAATAACTCAAATAATAATAACATTTCAATTTATTTATGTGCAGGTATATTCTTGCCAAACTTCTTTTTTATAGCGTAAGTCATGCTATCACAAAATGAAAAACGTTTATGGTTCCGTAATCACAGTTACAGAAAACTTTGCTAAATACCTAGCTAATAGGATTAGGTTAAATACATATTTGAGTATATTCTATTATATAGAATATTCTATTATGTATAATATAGGTATATTCTTCTTCTTCTATTTCAATCTTCACAATTTCACAATAGACTGTAATATTTACCTAATACATTTTAATTACCCATATTATGGCTAATAGGTACTCGAAGCCATGAGAAAATATTATTCCCTCCCACGATTAAGTATTCCAAGAAACTGCTACGTGTGAAAACAGCGAACAATGAGGTCTAAAGAACGACGTAGCTCAAAGAAACGTTTCATTGAAAACGCCTAGCATTAAACCAGTAACTCTTGGTCTTCCCCGTTCCCTTCCACTTCAGCTATTACGTATCACCGAAGGGAACCGATGTGCATCGTTGCAGCTCCTGTGAAATTGGTCGATTCGTTCACATACTGCATCCATTCAGGCACCTTCACACGGTCAAAGAGGACAAAAAATAATACAAAAACCGTTACGCTCCCGAAAAATATTCCCATCATTCTTGAATGTCTTCATTGACAAAATCTGTATCATGTAGCGTTGGCTTACTTAACTTATTAAAAATGCCTCCTGCTTAGTGAGAAAGTTTTTTATTTAATTTTAGTTGTTGCTATAGATTTAAAAGTTTATGAAAAATACCATAAGTATGTTTATTCTTATTTGTTAATTTATTTTGAATACAGAGTTGGATAAACAACAACTTTATTTATAGGTCCATTAAATTTTAAAACTAAATTAGCTCGGCGCGGCGGACCGATGCCTTCCCGATGAGAAAGTCTATGTAGCAAATACGCCAATTCGTAATGGAATGGCATTCGAATTTAGTTAAAATCTTTAAAATGTATGTGTAGGTAGGTAGGAGTAGGTAGGAGTAGGTAGGTAGGTGTAGGTAGGTGTAGGTATCTGTTTACATTTAAACACAATATGTTGAGGTTGTTTGAGTACCTATAGTTAATTACTCAGTCTGACAAAGTATTAGTCTATGGGCCGTCAGACGAATGGGATGTTCAGATAGTTCAGCGTTCAAACGTTCCAGCTATGAAAGATGTGCTCAGCGAGCTAAGCGCCGACACCAGCGGATCAAGACCTTTAAACGTGGAAATTCATGACTATATGATAGTCATAGATATTTAATGAAATTTACTTTATTTATTCTCTAATTTTCAAGAAGTTCAAAAAAAAATGTAGGTTGTCGAAGTTATTGTAATAACCTTATTTATTACAATACTTAAGATATCTATTGAAAGCTAGTGGTATTTAGATAAATTAATTTATTCTGTATTAGATATAAAGATAACCATTGACACATTTGTATAATATTTCAATTAATATGTAAAAATACCATAAAGACAAACCCCTGTTATTTGTCACTACAATGTGTTATTTTTCTTCAACTTTGTTTGACCTATACCGCTGGTATTTTTCACTGACATGTTAAAAGGCTACAGCCCAGAGCTATAATGCAAGTTAATTAAAAATAAAAATTGTCAAAAGAACGCGGATAACCTCAACGCAACATACCTATCCCTATTTCTTACCGATGTTGCGATTATGGAGGGTAGAGGTAAGGAGAGTCATATGTGTATATGAAAAAGTGTCGTCAAAATGTATTAAATTAGGATGGCGCCACATTTGCATCAGGGTAACTCTTAAAAGAAGCGCCAAATATAAATATTGTTAGAGTAGACTTGAAAAATAAACAAGGAAGTATGGAAATACAAGGAAGTAAGGTTATATTTACCACAATATTTTGTACAACGTAAGTTGTTGAAATTCTCAATAATTAACTACTTTAGTCGATAATGACATTAAATTTTTTAACTCGGCATACTTCAATTCATCTACGATTGCTACATTCATACCATACCCTGTGCATCCACCAGCGCCATTGTGGAGGATTTTTGAACTGTTATTTAGCGCATACACTGGACACTTTTTCAACTTTTCTCCCATATAAGATGACTCTCCTTACCTCTACCCTCCATAGTTTATACTTTCACTTCTGTACTGTGTGTTATTTAATCCTAAGACTCCTTCTTATCTTAAGGAGAAGTTTAAATTTCTTGGAGTGCAGTCGGAACTTAGATCGAGTCGTGCGCTGACTTTGAGCATGCCGTTCCACAAAACGAAGTTTTATAAGCATTCGTTCACTGTCAAAGCTACTGAATTGTGGAATGCACTCCCATTGATCATAAGACAGTCGAAGTCATTGGGCATATTTAAAAATGCTGTTAAGGCTCATTATCTCGCTCAGTAAAGACGACTATTATTATTTATTATTATTTATTTATCTACTCAAACTCGTATTGAAGTATTTATGGTATATTAGGATATGTATTAGTATATTTATTTTTTTATATTTATCAATAGTATTTTTAATTTTTTTTTATTTGTGTAGTCTGGTTTATGTATTAGTATGTAGATATTTGTATGTATGTACTAAATAGTGTACCCCACCTATTTGTTTTATTTTAGTTTTCCTAATCCTAAGGTTGCCTGGCAGAGATCGCTACTTAGCGATAAGGCCGCCTTTTGTATCCTGCTTCATTCTTCATGTGTTTGTTCTTTTTTTGTCTTGTTTCTTTGCTTGAGTGGTGTACAAATAAAGAGTATAAATAAAAAAAAAAAAAAAAAAAAAATAGTTGCGATATTTCGATTTCTTTTTTCGACAACGGTACAACTTTTTGGCGCTTTTGAGATCAGTATGGTAAGTTCTGACAAGAACGTTCTTAACGGGAAGGTCTACAATAATTCAGCGGGAACTTTTTTTTTATTACAAAAAAATGTTCATCCCTGATGTTAACCTTAGATATATTGTAATTTGTAACACATGGGTCGCAAATGTGCGTGGGACCGACAGTCAACGGCGCAGCGGCGACATTCCCTGAATGGAACGCTTAACTTACAGAGATACGAAATCGTATCCCATAAACATTCTCACGATACTGAATATAGATAAAAACAACCACCCGACCGTTTCTATTAGCTGTAAACTATAAAAGTAATAAATAACATTTATGAAGGCATGCAGAAATACCAGATTATTCTGATTTCTGATTTAGATTTTCGTTACATAATATCATTTTAGCTTGGGAAGATCAGCCTTGGATATCTTGCGAGGAATGTTAGTAAGAGCATTTGCCTTAAGGGTACATTAAGCTATCATACCATCAGCGCACTCGTCTGGTCCGCATTCTTGGGCAGGGTCCGGTATCCGGCCAAGGAATGTCTGCAGCCAGCAACCCGAGACGGAAGGAGTAGCGGCGGAAGCGGTTCATGGAACAACTGTAAACACCTGGAATGTTCCAACTGCCATTCTGTTGCTATCAAATGTAAGCCTTATCTTAATGACCAATGGTCCAAAGTCATACTGATAATCGAGCATGCTTGTCTTTTGTTTACAGCTTGGAAACTCTGCACTGTTTTGTTATTTTATGGTCTTATGTATCTTTAAGTGCCAATCAAAAATAGACCTTCTTTCTTTAATTTTAGGGTGAGATTAAAGTTATTCACGGCATGTGTTATTACTAAAATGTTCTTGAACTTTCGATGCCACGACGCGCAACCGTCTCGCTCCAGTGTACCGTGCATCCTGCCTTACACAAAGTTTAATTTTCTGGATGTTTAGTTTATCAGTATCCTTAACTCTTGCTTGATAGCAACTGTAATTATAAGCGTCTATATAACTCTTTATCGATGTCTCTATTATTGTACAAATACTTTAACAGACTTAGGGTAAGATCATACTAATGTACTTGCCAACAGAAACCTTTCTTCCAGAATAATTTGACTTTGAATAGTTTATTTCCTGATTTCACATTCTATGATTTACTGTACACATTACTATTTCAATACAGCGTATGTCTACAAAATTATTTTTTAAATTTCATCTAGGTATTAGGCTATATTAATACATTAAGAACGTCTTGGTTTTTTGACGGCGAAACTAACGGCGTTTCTTTTCCGCATGAAAAAAGATTTTAAGCTTTCTCAATACTGTAAATACTTTGGAGGGCGTGTTTGTTTTAAAAATTACCAGTTCCAAGATAACCGACCTCCTGCTGAGAAAGTACATGTGTTTACAATTTTTATGTTGAAATACATTAAGCGTCACAAATTGTCCCAGTCGATTGTTGATTAAACAATCGAACGGGTCCCGCATGCCTCGTCCGTCTCAATTGTAAACAGTTATTGGAAATCAATTGACACTGACTTCAATTGACTTAATAGGTAGGATGAATGACGTTCAAACAACAATGTCTATCGACTGATTACCAAGAGGGAAACTACTATCCGACTCAACTATTCGATGCAGGAACTGTGGCTACCATAGCCATGACATATGAGTCCATACCTTTACGCTTTTAACTCTATGTGTTGATAGCCTGGTATTACGGTGATTGCCTAAGTCTAGGGCGATAGAATACAGCTTCGACGACCGATTTCGATCCTGGCACGGACATCGAAAATTTTGGAGTTATGTGCATTTTTAATCTGAGCAATCAAATATCACTTGCTGTACAGCTATGGAAAACATAGTGTGAAAACCAGCTTCAAGCTTGTCTGTGAGTTCTCTATAATGTTCTCCAGGGTGTGAAGTATACCAATCAGCACTTGGCCAGCGTGATGGACTATGGCCTGAATCCTTCTCATTGAAAGAGGAGAATCGCGACCTGTAGTGGTTCGTTAATTGGTTGAAGATGATGATGATGATGATAGAAAGACGAAGATTTTCCCTGACCTTATTATACATTCTGACAGAACAGCTCAATTAGCCCAATAGATTTGTGTTTCAATTTGCAGCTAAGATTTCTTAAACGTTTGTGACGGACCTAGATTGTAAGAACCTACGCTACTTGACGTTTCGTTCTTCTTTTGTAAACTTTTATTTGCATATTAAACGTTGTTAGTGAGAATATCAAAAAATCATTAATTTTCTATATCGTTGAAAATAATATTCCATGCCGACCAATTTAAATTAAATGCCAACAAACAACCACTTTTTGTTTTCGGTTAAATAAACATGGCAGCTTCTATCCCTGACGTAGGAAAGGGTATGAATTAAGAAGGTCTTGTTATTTTGTCCTTTTTTGCTACATTAATCCTTTTTCTTTGTTTTATTTCAATACAAACCTCGGAGGCTTTTAATTTTCAGATGGACGATGTCACATTCTGCAGAAGAGTGCAATTCCTTTTTTGACTCTACTGTCCTTTTTGCCACACACGAGCTTTGATAAAAGTCATATTATGTGTTAAGATTTAGTTATAAGTATAGCTATGTACTTTATTTATTCAATGAAATTAAATTCTATGTGTGTGTATTCTAAGATAAAAAGTTACTTTGATCAAGTTCTAGCATTTACCATTTTGATGATAAAAGCCTTTGAGCCAAATCACGTAGACATCTTGTGCATTAAATGTCTTTGCTGTAACAGCCATAGAATAAATAACATAAAGAACCATCATTCAGCCATTATTGCATTAAGTGCAGTGTGTCCAAAATCAGTTAAAACGCCCCGCGCACGTCTGACTTCACACCCGCGGAATGTTGCTAGCTCACAAACTTTTCTCATTTTCCCCATTCTATAGTAAATGTTAAGAACATTAGAGATACAATAGTTACTGTTTATCGTTTATCGGTTTCTGTATGTTCTTAATTCTGTAATCACAGCGTGGCAAACGTGTCCTTAGTGCCTCATTGTGCCATATAGGTCTCAGGCCTCTAAGCACTGCCTCTGAGCAGGCGACTGGCGCAGTTGACAGCTACCCTGCTTTCAGAGTCCTAGACCGTGGGTTTGATTGCCACAACTGGAAAATATTTGTGTGATGAACATGATTGTTTTTTAGTGTCTGGGTGTTTATCTGTATATTATAAGTATTTATGTGTATTATATTCATAAAAATATTCAACGGCTATCTTAGTAGGTACCCATAACACAAGCTACGCTTACTTCGGGGCTAGATGGCGATGTGTGTATTGTCGTTGTATATTTATTTATTTATTAATTATTAATTAGTGTGGATAGTAAGGATTGTTATCGGAGGACATTGAAATCTCGAAGTTTCTTTTTCACTCAGTCATTGAATCAGTATCTCCACTAGGGAGTGAAAGTGAGGTCGCCGCGCCGCTTTCTATCCGCCATTACTATCGCAACAGCTCTGGCCAACCTTGCGAAAGCCACAAGGTACCTTCTATTGCGACTAGTCAATTGGAAAGCTGTGACTTGGTTATAACACACCTTTATATATAAATGGTGAAAATCTATTTACAGTCAAAGTCAATTTTTTTTTGTACACTACATGACTGCAATCTCACCTGACGAGGGATAAAATTAACGTGTCCATGTACCACACAAGGTACAAGGTACCTTCTATTGCGACTAGTCAATCGGAAAGCTGTGACTCTGTTATAACACACCTTTATATATAAATGTAAATCTATTAACAGTCAAACTTAATTCTTTTTTCAAACTAAACAAATAAATAGGTATACATACTTGATACTACCACAATACACACATCGCCATCTAGCCCCAAAGTAAGCGTAGCTTGTGTTATGGGTACTAATATGGTTGATGAATATTATTATAAATATAATAATTCAGATAAACACCCAGACACTGAATACACTCATATTCATCACACACACATTTTCCTCTTGTGGATATCGAACCCACGGTTTAGAAGCAGAAAGCAGGGTCGCTGCCCATTGTGCCAACCGGCTGTCAAAATATGTAAATATTTAGAATTAAAAATATTTAATTCAAAATTCATTTATTTCAAATAGGCCTAATATAAGCACTTTTGAAACGTCAAGTCTGTCTGTGTGTGTGTGTAGAACATACTTACATTTACAATTTTTTAGTCCATAATGCGAGAGACAAAAGCAGAGCTGTGTGCTTCCAATAAACATTTTCATTAACAAATTCGTAAATTCTATAGTAACTTTTATATAAAAAATGAGTTTTAATACATTGTTCAAACTTATGTACGGGTAGGTAATTATTTGGTGAATTTCATAATCCCCAAAGCTAAATGATCTGGCTTTGAGTCTGGATAAGGGCCGATTAAAATTAGCTTTTTTGTTTATTACAAGGATTGTTTAATGATGGTATATGATGAAAATATCTTATCTCTTAGGATCGTTGGCACTTTCCTAGCTGGTTTAGGAATTTCAGGGAAATAGATATCATTAAATACTATAATAAACTAGCGGACTCTCCACCTACCAGGTCTAATTGTGCTTCTAAACCATCCAGAAACGTATAGCAACAAACGCACAAAATTCATTAAAATCGGTCCTGTTAAAGAGGACTTACGAGTAGGTGACAAACACACATTCAGAAAGGTTTTAGTTGTCTTCTGGCTATTTAAACCTTTTCTAGAATTGTATCAACAAAAGCTTGTATTTATAAAGTACTTGATCCAGCTACCGTGACATATAAGTAAGATGAGTTCAAAAGTGGTACCTATAGGTCAAATGAAGGCCAGTGCAATAAATGTGACCTACTAGAAATACAGAAAATATCTATACATAGACATTTTTCATTTTATTATTATTTTTACAATTCCGTGGCTATCTTCAGAAATATACGATAAAATACAAAATTTTCTCAAGATCAATTCATAATTTAAAGTAAAATAAAAAAAACCTTAGCGTTGTGTGCAGTGGCGTGCACAGGTTATGCAGATGATAAAAAATGAAGAAAATCTCCAGTACGAGTTACGTTACTACGAGAATACTTAAGGGTAGGCTTTTTATAATTCTTACAATGCCTATCCTTAAGTTTTTTAAAACTCGTACGGAAATTTTTTTTATCATCTCTTCCATGCACGCCACTAGTTGTGTGTATTCAAATTGTATCCTTACAAATCGAACTGACCTTTTCTTCATCTTTCCATAGTATAAAACAAAGTGGCTCCCCCAGTTTGTACGCTTAGATCTTTTAAACTACGCAACGAATTTCAATGCAGTTTTCTGCAAGAGAAAAGTTTATATGTCGTATACGTGCATATTTGTAAAGCTGAGCCAAGAAATCCAAAATAGTAAATATATAATGATTCCGAGTAACTCGCTGACGTGGGTTATGAATTGATGAATAACTTAATAACTTATTATAGACGCTGCCTTTAAGTCAAACGTGACATCATAATAAATCTAGTAGGCAACGTTATGTAAAGCTAATCTTGTCAGGCAAAATGCATTTTTCACTCAGTACCACATTTAAAACCAGTAAACGTGGCAATATTTTATATATTATTTTATTTTCTCTTCTCTCGTTTGCGTCATTGGTTCCCACAATTTATGTGACTTTTTACGCGAAAAGTGTTTGCAGTGAAAATCCAATGGGACACTTTGGTTTCTTTCAGAATAATTCTGGTCAAAATGTTTTGGATATGCTTTCACCGCTGCGGCATTAGGATAAAATCAACTTTATAATAACGTCGAGAGTACCTGATACCCGTCAAATTGTGAAAAAATACCACCCATTTATTTCTAAACTTTTCATGTCTTCATATTCGTGGTAATAATTTCCATTGAATATGTACAGATATCTATAAATTATCATTTAATGAAAACTATAATGTTGTTGATAAAAAAGCACACAAACTTTGAATATTTGTGTTTTATGTCATGTCCAGGCACTAGATTGCAGTCTTACATGCAAGTGTTAGAGCCAAAATTTTGCAAGATCTATTAGAGAATTTGGTAAATCTGATTATTTTATTAACTCCCCAAGCAAAAACGACGAAGTGTTTTAAGTTTGACGTGTCTGTGGCATCGTGTTTCTCGAACGGATTAACCGATTTTGATTTTGTTTTTTTTTATTAAAAGGTAAATTGTTCGGGAGTGTCTTTAGCTATGTGTGTGTATGTGGGTTACATATTTTTTCACTACTTTTTCAATATGGGCAGTGGCGTGCATAGAGGGTATGCACAGGGTATGCAGATGATATAAAATTAAGAAAATCTCCAGTACGAGTTATAAAAAGCCTACTCTTAAGTATTTATAACTCGTACTGGGGATTTTCTTTATTTTATATAATCTGCATACCCTGTGCATACCCTCTATGCACGCCACTGAATTTGGGTATTAAATTTAATTCAAGGTCTAGTAGAATAATGTACAGTATATTGAACTTACATTATAAAACAGTCAAGTAAATTTTCTAGCTAAACAGTGAAAAAAATGTAGCTCCAACTGCGTGCAAACCACACAATAGGTCTGTATCGTTATAGTGTGAGGGCATTCTTCGTTCATCCCAAGGCGAAGAACACAATGACCATTGTGCAATCTCCACAGACAAACGATGTGAAACCAGATCCTTGTACATATGCAGCATACGCTAAACTGTCATCTTAAAAACTGCGCATTAGCGTGAGTCAGAATCCAATAAAACAAGGTAGGTACATAAAATATGTAATCCTAATGACTTTATATTTGAAGTCGAAAACGGTTGCTATTCGGTATATCATGACCTGTTCTCGCTAGATAAAGCTAAATCAATCCATACTAATATTATAAATGCGTGTTTATTTGTACTTATTTTACGCCATAACTAATCAACCAATCGAATTGATTTTGGCAGAGAGTTAGTTAAAAGGACGGAGAGTAGCATACTACTTTTTATCTCAGTTAAACAAACGGTTCCCGCGGGATTTTGAAAAACGCGGAGGAAGGACGCGGGCAAAAGCTAGTCTAATTATAAAGCTGAATATAAATATTCAGGAACAGCACTTAGGAACAAATTTTTCGAATTCAAATATCTTTTTGTTTTTATAGTTTACTAGCTGTTGCCCGCGACTTCGTCTGCGTTTTATTTTGTTTTTAAAGTATTCAGTATCGCTAAGCCTTAAATGATTATAGTAGTATATATATATATATATATATATATATATATATATATATATAACATGTGACTGTCAATTAAATATAGACAAATAATTTGCAATAAAATAAAATTGCGACTATAATTAAAGATCTAAGCTATCCTATCTCTTAAGTTGGACCAGACTGCTCACGGTGTGCCCATTTAATTCAAAATCGGTTAAGTAGTTTAGGAGTCCATCGCGGACAAACATCGTGACAAGAGATTTATATATATTAAGATTTATCTAGGATTGTATGCGATTTAACTCAACACTACGCCCAATAGGAGCAGAGCATCAATGAAAAATGTTGCAAAAACGGAAAGAATATATTCTTTTTGAGAGATTCCGATGCGTGCAATGTGTAAACGGTTAAAAGAAAACCACACCAATGTAGGTAAGTCAACGAAAGCATAATGTCTATCTTTTTAGGTTAATCTATATATATAAAAGAAAGTTGTGTTAGTTACACCATATATAAGTCAAGAACGGCTGGACCAATTTTTATGATATTTGATATAAAGACGAAAAAGGTTGTTATTACCTCTAAACCGCTGATTAACTTATTTATGTTAAGTTTTTGCTGAATCAATTAGAATATGAACCCAAAATATTACCACCTTCCTGGGAAATGGGATTATATCAGCTAAAGTCTAATCATTCTGTTAACAAACAAACAAAGCGTTAATTACTTTGACATCAATAACAACATAATACTTTGTTACTGAATTTTAACAAAAGGAGCAATTAATATGTTATCAGGTCACCACTAATGCGGTGTCAAATTAATAAGGAATTATGTTCAATAGATTCTAAAAAGTAATTAAAAGAATAAGGTTTATCAAAATTTTCCTTTCTCAATAAATAATTAGAAGGTATAGTTACTATTATAATGAAGAAGAAACTAGAGAATCTTAAACACAACCGAGGGTAATCTGAGCTGTTCTTTGTTTCATAAGGAGACATCGACCGGAATGGAACACACAACGTGACCGTTTTGTCGGCTCATTAACTTATTAGAATTTAATATAATCTTAAGCAAACGTATTGGACGCTTTACTTTCAAATATTGCACGTCTTCCGTTGCTACTTTTGGTTTACTTATAGTTGAGTCACCTACCATGTGATTCCGCAATGGATTTAAAAAAATAAATGTCATCTTGTTTATAACGAAACAGCAGTGTACCCTTAGTACAAGATTTGGTCGCTTGCAGGAAGAGGATCGAGGAGTCGTTTTCGAGTATCGAAATACTTGAACAACAGAGTATGTTTCATAATATTGTATTAAAGCTAAAATCTGTAATTCTTCAGCAAGGGCTTTTGGCACAGCGTTTACAAAATAAAAATCAGAAGCACAGGATTTGCGACTCCAAAACGAGTGACATTAGGCCCATTTTAATATGACGGTATATACTTTGTTATGCGAATACAACTCCTCGCAAATCCTGTACTGCTGATTTTTGTTTTACATACATTCTGTCAGAAGCCCGAGCTAAAAAATTGTAGGCAAATTTGAGACTTAATACAATCCAAATAAGATCCATTTTACTTCGACGTCTAAGTATTTCAAGTCGAGAACGACTCCTCTATTGCTAGCGACCGAATCTTGTACTAAGGCTGTGCTGTACTTTATTTGGAAGGCTCGCTGACGTCACCCCTTCAAATTTGGCAATGCCAGGCGTTCGACCTCGAACTGTAGCGGCGTGGCATAGCGTCGTAACTTCACAGTGATAAAACTGCGCAGCAAGAGGCCAAAATTTATTTGGCTTTACTCCTCTGTGATGTTAAAATTGAGTTTGTATCGCTTCCACGTGGGCGAAATAATTTGGAAATAAAAGAGCAACTCAAAGAATTTGCATTTTGTAATCATTTCGATTCGTGTTAGGTACACGATTGTTAAATGAGACAATTTTACAAAAGATACCTACTTACTTAGATGAGCCGTTCGCAAAATTTGAAAACCAGTAGTTTTATTAATATCTATTTAATTATTAATTGAAACAAAATATTACTTATTTTAGAGTATAATCTTGGCAGCCTTAAGCCAGAGTACTGCACATTCCTCTTAAATAGCAGATTAGGTACTTAAATACTTCTACCTATACTAGTACTTAAAGACGAAACAACATTCATCATACTCGCAATGTACGAGTAGTTATGCGAGAAAACATATATCAGTACCCAGTGTTCTACAGCTGTAAACAGCCCTGAGTACCTACGTCGGATTGTCCAGCCCACGGATGACGTAGCCCACGTGTTCGACCATTGGAAAATCGCAGTATTTAAATAGGTGTTTAATCAATAGATGTGTGTAGGCTGAAGGTCGTAAATATTGCGACATATTTTATACTAGCCATCGATATAAATCTTGTTGTCGTTGATATTAGCCATTGTATATATAGATAGATGTCCACAACAATCAAAGACGGTTGTGGGAAAATCATTGTCATGGTGATTAAACATCAAGGTTGCTTGCTACTTTATCTTTATCAGGACTACCTTACAAAGAAGTTTGTTAATGAACTAAAAGGATTGTTCGAAAATTAAATTTTGAACTGCGAAACGAGGGTAGGTTCCACAGAATGAGTCAGAAAACTTATCTTCGAAATTATCGCAGAACTAATGGGCGTGATATAAAATGGAGATCAGATACTGATAAAGAAGGAAACATAGTTAAACCAACTCCAAACGAAATCATAAACGTCTTAAGGAGCTAGAATACAAATGAGGAAAATATGAGATCTCTTAGATGCTAATGCTTGGTGAACAGTTTTTCTGAGTTTACAATGAAACCCTTATTTTAGTTCTCAGTAGCCTTTTTGTCGCAGCTATAAAGACTTGAATGTGTTATAAAAATACTCTATAAATCCTTGTATGCGGGTTAAGACAATAGAGACTGGTTATCTTAGAAAAAAACAACAGAAACATTATTCACAAAAGAACTTTAAACATTTACAGTCTATTTTTTCTTTTAACTGCATTAACACATCATCCTGCCATCATGATCTCATCGAATAAGTACTAAGCTGATAATAACTTATGTAGTCTTTTGCAACTTTATAATTCGAACATAGATAGGTACCTCCGCAAACATTGCGATACTAGGGATACTAGGTATCGTGTACATCCGGAAGACTGAGTTATGGGAAATTCAAAGATAGATAGAGATAGATAGATAGATAGATATACTACGACAATACACACATCGCCATCTAGTCCCAAAGTAAGCGTAGCTTGTGTTATGGGTACTAAGATAACTGATGAATAATTTTTATGAATAATAAATATACATAAATACTTATAATATATAGATAAACACCCAGACGCTGAAAAACATTCATGTTCATCACACAAATATTATCCAGTTGTGGGAATCGAACCCACGGCCTTGGGCCCAGAAAGCAGGGTCGCTGCTGACTGCGCCAATCGGCCGTCAAAAAAGTAATGATAAAAAAGTAATGCTTGAAGCAGATGTTCAAGACTGGATTCTAATCGTTACGCAGCGAATTCCCCGACACCTAACATCTGTACTAGCCTCTAACCACTAACCGCGTAGACTAGCGAGAATACCTCTGAGAGGGAAGGGATTAAATCGACGTTGAGTCAGCGTCGTGGCCCAAATTCCACCGTACACCATCCGCTAGACACCTTCAATGGAATACCATCCAAAACCCGTTACACACAAGCACCAGAATGCTTTGCATTAAAGGTTAAAGAGCCGTTGTTCCATACTTTAGCTGTCTGTAGCATTAAATGTCTAGCAGATGCCTTATGGTTGTTGAAATCTGTTCAATTTGCTCTTGTTTCTGAGGCACAGATATTTAAGCGACTAGAATTCGACACGACCTTTAATATGACCTAAGATATTTTTAAGTAGCTGGTATGTATACTTGAATATTTCACTGCCAAAACCATACCTATCTATTGATACTTGAGCAATAAGAGTAAACTTTTAGGGCCTTATGAATAAATCTTTTTATAACTGACACTAACTCTTCAAAGCTCAGAGCGTGAAAAAACTCCGAAAACATTATTACTACTCCAAAGTAATGCCAGTTTTATTTCTAAGGTCCATATAATTAGTGAGCAGATGTAGTCAGGATCATCTGCAAGTATATTTAAATAGTCGTACAGCTATGGGGCGCCACAACTTACTTGGTACAATAGATGCTATTATTAGTGAAGCGACCTTCAGGGCTGCGTCCGGGAATGTCTTCGATGGTTTCAAGAGCCCTATTTTCCGAGAATCGTGGTACACGCGAACACAACGCACATTTTTTATAGTTCGTACAGAGAAGATAGATGGATGAAACGAGTTTGATATTTAGTTGTCATAGCCGGTTCTTCTCCTTTGAAGGAACACTACAGACGTTTGCTTGACTAAAGGCTTTGTTAATTGAGTAAGTTAATTTTATCAGTTCAGATGGACTAAACTGACATCCCATATGATGTTAAGTGGAGAACCATCATAAAGAGAGCAACACTATGCAGGACATGCGAGGAACGCATACAACAAATGGCCGCCCTGCGTCCTTCAGTCTGGGGCGTAGGCTTTATGGCTCTTCAGACCGGAACAGAGCAATGATGCTTCGCGGTAGTACTTCCCCAGACGAGCTCTGAAAAGGCTTCTGAAAACTGCACGCTGTATGAAAAATATCAACCTACTCGAAATATCTATGTTAAATATATACCAAACTGTAATTTCAAGTTAAGAATTATGTACCTTATGAGTTAAGGTCAAGGGTAACGTGAAGGGGAGGTAAATGAACTAGGAATGTACCTTTATTGTACCATTGTACACTACCAAAAATTATGTATGTAGTGTATAATATGCAGTACATAACTAACTAACTACAGTATATTAGGTTAATTTAAGATCTGTTAACTTTAAATTCGTTAATAATAATAATAAAGTTTTCAATTAGAGGCATATAAACCCATATATCAGCTTTTATTTTAGGACTATACAAACAAATCTATAATTAAATGTATATATTAAAACTGCTATCTAACTGAAATAGTTAATAAAAATATTTCAGATGTCACAGGATCTTAATTTATTTTCTGTTCCAGTCTCGATGAACAGATAGCCAAAGTTAGTTAAGTAACAGGTTGCCAGATCGGTTAAGTTCTGAGCATTAACAGATCCAGAACAAATATACATTTAACGATTTATGTTTGATCTAAAATAATATTAAGGTGAAGTTTCGAGACGAAAGGGGCGAACTATAAATTCCATCGCCTTCTTAGCGCCAGCCTACCTGTGGAGTAAAAAAAAAGTATTCTGGTTGTTGGGCCGCGTCGGCGCTTTTGAGATAATTTATAAGGCTTTGCCTTTCTTGGAATTTCGAAATCTCGCCGAGATAGCTCCGTGCCCAACTCGCAGCTTCAGCGGATGGAATGTAACGGATTCGGATAGAAAAAGTGTGTATTGTATTAAAATGTATTGTGTAAAGTTTTTGTATAGCATTCCAATATAAAGATCCTATTAAAAGCGAATAATTAGGATTTTTTTAAAGTGAGGGTACCTATTTAATCTCAAAAAAAAAACAATAAATTATCACTCTTCTATGCAGCAACTGATGAGGATTAAGCGTTATACTTAATACTTATTCGTGCCGTTTGGTGATGGCAGATCAGGATACAGATGTCACCCGTACTGTTCCAGCGTGTTTCGTACGAGGCGACTAAGGCAATATAACGGAGAACTGGCAGCAGCGTTCTCTGTCCTACTACTACCATCTTCTGCGATCACCAACCCATCTTTACAGCGCGCAGTGTGGTAATAAAGGACACACCCTGTCGTTGGGAGAGAATTTTAGTCCAGCAGTAGACTATAAAAGGCTATTTATTAATGATGAATGCACGTTCACATGTTTCATAACCTCCGAGTCGTACGTGATCAAAAACACATACCTGACTATTAGTCAGGTATGTGTTTTTCAAGGACGAAAGAAAGTTTTTTTCATATCGTACGACCTATAAAAGGAATTTCAAAACCCACCCATACACACCTCACGCTTTATCGGAAAATGTTATAATTCCAAAAGATACTAAAATTATAAAAGCATAATTGTTATTTTTAATATAAATTGCTGCATTCTGGACTAGACTACGTGGATACCTAATAGACATACGAAAAGGCAATCAAGCTGAATTGCCTTAAATGTCACTCCAGCTAAGCACAGAGCACAGGTTGGGCCAAAATTATTTTTGCCCCACCTGTGCTTTGTTTAAAATTACTTCACCTAACCTTTTTTAATATCTCTTTTACAACCTTCTAAAGGTTCTATGCGGGCAATGTCGTATACTTCTATCTGGCATCTGTATGAGGTAAAACAATACAGCAGCCATTTAAAAGTTTAATGTTTGAAAATAAGTTTCATGTTTCATTTTATGCGTGAGCAAAGAGGATGCTTTCTACATTCAAGTATTTTTGTATGTACTTTAAGCCGACGGCCGTTCAGACGATTCTGGGAAAAGAAGGCCGCATACCACACTGAGAGCTGCTATTGGATCGTTCAGTGCACGCCTTAGGGTGTAAACAGATTGACTGCAAGCCGTTTCAACTCTATATTTTAACAGCAAATGCAGTTCCAAATCAAATACCAACTTTTGATACGTCGTAACGTCATATGTTGATGGACTGGACTATGCGCAACTGCATACATAGATTATCACTTCAACATTGCAGCTTGGGTGAGACAAAACGCGGACTGGGCAAGTTAATTGGCAGTTTATATGTCAAATGAAAAATAAACTGCAGTTTTGACCCTCCCTTACACTTCGAAAGCAGTTCTTCTGTACGGACCCTAATACGCGCTTGTCTCAGAAGCATCGCTTTTATTTCTTCAGACCCGTTTTGTACTGCAGTAGGTATCAGCGGGTTTCATGATTGTTTGTTTTTGATTTTGTCGTTTTGCGATCATTATACCTGTATATCTACTAAGTATGTAGGTGTATCTAGCTGAAAAAAACATTTAGGAATTCGAAATATTTTTTCAGTCATTGGTTAATTCAAAATAAATCCATAGATCCGGAGGAGAGCGGGGACCCTGAGACACAGGTTTTATTTTAAAACTTACTTCAGGATTCCCAACACTATTGTAAAATGACTATTTTAACAATAAATTTCATTTCATTTCATTTCATTTCATAGAGAACTAATACAATCCTTGTCCTTCGTTCACGCAAATACTTATAGATAATAGTTCGTGAAATTTCTATATATTTACTTCATAATAAGCTTCCGAGTGAACTGAACACATCAGATATACCACTCGTCTAAATGATGATGATGATACTAGATATTTAAAGAGCCAGAGAGTATCTAAAATAGGTTAATTTTATACCCGAACACAACTCCTCCCGAGCTCTTCCAAATAAATTTTCCCTTTGGCAACACCAAAACACCTAAGTTCGTGTATCGCCGCATCGGTGGTAGGTAAACTAATATGGAGCTCCATGATCGTGTTTATATACTCTTTTTATTGTTTAGTCACGAATGACCACAAACTCAACCAGGCTAGTAGGCAGTTTGGTACTTAACTATTAACCTGTTCCATTCATTGAAACTACGAAGCGAGTCGAGTTGGTTAATATGGTAAGCAATAAGAATGTATTTTAGAGCTTACTCTCTGCTAGATTTTGTATGGTAACTGAATATCTAGTTAATTAAGGCTAAATCTTTTTGGTTTTGGTGTGTGTGTGACCAAATATATAGACCTCACACACACACACACACACACACACACACACTAAAATTGTTGGGGCACTGGACGAAGTTTTGGATGATAATATATAACGATAATTAAAGCTGCCCTAAAGCTGGCCATCCGAGTTCAATGGAGGAAAGTTATTAGCGCTAGTCAAGCTAGTCATCTTCTTATTGTAGAATAAGAAGATGACTATATAAACGGTTTGACGACCTCCCTGGTGCAATGGTAAGCGCTGTGAATTTAGGTACGAGGTTCCGGGTTCGATTACGGACAGGGGCAATTTGGGAATTTTTAATTTCTGAATTTTCTCTGATCTGGTCTGTTGGCTGCCGACAAAGACTTGCCACTAAGCGATTTAGTGTTCCGGTGCGATGTCGCATAGAAACCGATTAAGGGTATGACTACCATACTCCATAACAGGTTAGCCCGATACCAACTTAGACTGGATCATCACTTACTACCAGGTGAGGTTGCATTGGAGCAACAGTTACTAGTCATAGGAAAAAAGAATGTGCCCAGAAGTGGGATATTTAGTCAATAATAATCAGATGGCGACCTATACAATATACCTATACATGCTACCCAGATACTTAGACAGGTTCCTACCATAGATGACGCGTCAGCGGAAATGTGGGCGTAAATACATAATTGAATCCTACGTCCTTTACGTAGATAATTATTATTCATTGTGTCAATCCGCTATAAACGCAAAACATCTGTATTTTCATCCATATGTTTCCGAACGTTCAGATGGAAACTCCACATTGCAACATTTTGCGTAACGTAAATCGATTTTCCCGAGTTGCGGCCGCCCTACATTGTTTCCATAGTAGTTCCTGTAACGTAGTACGGTAGTGAACCAGGAAATGTCAGATAGAACACACGCTCTAGGCTCCTGAAATCCGGCATTTATGCCGGCGTTCGGAAATTTCGGGGCGTAAACAATGAATTTATCATGTAAACTGCTTTTATCACTACTCAATTGCAATGGTGACTCCAAACCCTCTACTTCGCGTGCGCAGTGCTCCAGTAGTTCAGAAGGTAAATATTTACTAACATTGGTCCGATTTAACATGTATTACTGAATTATTACTGCAAATACGACTAATATACAGAGATCTTGTTTATTGTTTGTGTAATCATGTGCCATTCTTTTTAATAGCTTTGTAACAGCATTTTGCCTCAGAATGTAATGAACTAATAGCCTACTTCGCACAAATTGACTGAAACTTTTATAGCATGCATGGACCACTCAATTATACATAATATTTACAACTACGTCTGCTTACAATATGTCATTTTTTATAACCAAACTTTTACTATTCTACACAATACATCCCGACCTTCCGCGTCGCTTTGCTTAGCTTTATTTTCGCTCAGAGTTCTCTCGAACTTTTTTGATGTTTACTCGATTCACATAGGTCAAATTCAAATTCAAATTGCTACTGTGTACGGTGTTGTTACCTTGCTCCTATATAAGTTGATTAAAACACTTTAATGTTTGTGATTTTATAATGCGATCTAGGCGCAACCAATGATTTGTCGCTGGTTGCATTACGGCTAAAATATATTCATTACTTTTTGTATGTACGAGTAAATTATTTAGTAGAGATTAGTTTAGAGATTTGTGCACAACAGAATAATTGACAACATTATTATTTTTATAGAATAAGGCTAACCAAAGATTCCAAATCCAGCTGAACAAAATATTATGTTACCTGTATTTAATTGATAGACTGTTTTGCCTTTTGGTATTATTTTCTTTTGAAATGATGTCAAATTAAGGCTAATAATATTTATTTTTTATTTTAATTGGCTACATTTCATCAAAGGCTTGACCTAGGTTATAGACGCTACAGCTAAACACCTCAAGTTGCTGTAGCAGCTAAAAGTAACCGTAGCGTCAAGTCGTAGTAGTAAAAGCTACTGCAAATTGCAATCCTATTTCCGGCCAGCCTAATACAACTTATCAACTTTAAATATTTGTGCTATAATATCCAAAGAAGATACAAATACTTGTGTCAAATAGTAATGTAGCGTTTTATACTCTTTAGAAAGTTTAGATAGACGCACCTATTTATTTTTTAACTGTATTGTAGATACAGTCGTCTTATTTGTTATTTAAGGGTTCTTTGTGAATTTATATTTTTCAAAAGTTGATATCTACACAAGGCTTTGGGGATGAGACGACGACAGCTGCGAAGCACGTGGAACAGCAGCTGCGTAACGCCCGCGCACGAGCAAGCTGCTTGCGCACCTGCCAAATTTTACCTCATTTTTTTACTTCTATCAATTTAACAGACTGCATATTAGCATCTGCTCTCGTTTTTTTTGCCCTTGATTAAAGCTTTTGTTATTATAATGTTATCTATGTTCGTCATTCGTAATATTATCAAATATGCTACAACACTGACCTCTTTAATTACCACACAAGAGGTCAGTGGGATACATCCACGGCCATACGTGGTGTCTGTTTCTGATGAAGTTTGCATTTCGTAATAATTCAGTTGTCAAATTAATTCTAGAATAAATTAGCTTCTGTTAGGCGGTTCAGTTTAATTTACTTTAAATATTTATGTACAGCGACGTTACGAATATAGGTTTCAGTTTTTAAGTAGTACCTTTTTTAATTAGAATTAACTCCAAAATTTATTAGACCAAATTCAATTATTCCGCAGTCTATTAACGTCCCGCTGCTGGGCACAGGTCTCGCCTCTCATAGGAGAGACAGTTTCAGGGCACTAACCTAGCACCTGGCGGGTATGGAGTTCTTACGAATATACTCAAACCTAATTCTCTATCATAAAGGGTTGTCTGGAGGAGATCGCTAAAGCGATACGACCGCCTTTGCGCATCTTATATATATATATTTATTGTTTTGTTATTTCTTGTTTCCGCTTTAAATTTGTGCAATAAAGACTTTTTTTATCTATCTATCTATCTCAAAAATTCATTGAGCAATAAAAATCAATGACAAAAAAATATCAAAGGTCTCAGATTTCAGGATGTCGTTCAGTTTTTGTCATATAAATATCCTTAATTTTTCTTTTAAAAATATCAAACTGTAGAGGGTAGTTGGTCAACGTTGACATAAAATGTAGGTATGTGTTTCTTCACCATTTCATAAATAATTCTTTGTGATCACTGCACTAGGTTAAGCAGATAAGTGAATCAAGAGGGCAGTTTAGGTACTGTCAAAATTGCAAATATTAATTAATTTATTTATTTATTTATTCCCATCTTAAATTTTTGTCATTACAGGAAAAAGTTATCCTAATTATTATATGGGGCTGCGTCTCCTACTCAAAGGTTATTTTTTTTGTAATGCCACAATGTACAATTATTTTAAAGGATTTTATTGCTTAGAATTTACGGAACTTTTACTTGAGGTTTGTCTTTATAAATTGACCAGGCTAAACAATTCCTCTCGGTGCTAATACCGAGGAATTGTTTGTAAAGTATATGGGATGTTAGTACGGGAACAAAATTGCATAACATTCAGTTTACGAAAACATGATGATTGTTAACAAGGGAAATTGCAACGGCTTGTAAAATGTAAACAACAAACACTGCTTTAAGCAGGTAGGTAAATACCTATCATAATTCATAACGTCACTTGTTATTACGTAAGGTATGTTTATCACCAACCTAACTCAGTTTATCCATTCATGCTTACAACGACAATCGCGTATCTGCTAACGTAGCTGCAATACATACCTTTTATTGTGATATTTTCCGAGGTAAATATCTTATTTATTACCAAAGTCGTTTGTTTCATGTGCATCAAACGTCAACTGATAAACTAAATCTCTGGGATAAATTTTATTGATATATCTTGACAATTAAATGATTAATGTCAGTATTGATAGCATTCTTGCTTTCTTTATATTAATTATTTATTTTATTCGTTTTAATTGTGGTTTATTTAATAGTTAGGAACCTACATTATATATAATATTATTTATAGGTAAATAATGAAGTGTTAGTTTCCTTATTGATTATTTAAATGGTATTTATTTATTTCAGGCATGCAAAATGAATCGTCTTCTGAGGAACAAGGTGTCGATGATGAAGCAGCTGGACCATCCCGGGTAAATAAAGGTACGTAAAATTCCGATGAAACAGTACGTAAATCTTTATATAATGTTCATTTTATTTACTTAATATTAATGTTGGCATACCTACTTGTATGTGACGATAAGAACAGTCCTTAGATTATAATTGTTATGTTCTCTATCCTACAAAAAATCGTAGAACGCGGTAGCTAGAGGGAAAGCCCGCCAGAGTAGGGCCAAGCGGGTGGTCATTCTAATTGAGATACCTACCTACATTAGGTATATGTAGCAGTTTGAATGATAGCGGTAATACTAACCGACACCATATAATTTATAGATATCTAATATGTACACGTTTACATAAGAATTTGTAAACGCGATCTTCAGGCAATAAAAGAAAAAAAAAAACAGTAACTATATAACTGAAAATAGGTAGGTAAGTATAAAGCATAAAACAAAAAAGGAATCATAAAAAAACCACACAGTACAGAACAAGAGGCATTTAAAAATAATTCATTTCAAACCAGTAAACAAACCGATTGGACTTTACATTAATTATTAAAGTTAATTTGTAGAAACAGATATTAAATACCTAATCTGGATTCTCAAAATTGTACTTACAAATTAAGCTCTTTGTTGATGTTTCTAAATTACACAAACAGCTGATAGAATAGTTGGCACTGGTAATGGACGCGACGATGATGGCGGCAAAGAGCGGTGGATGGCGGGCGCGGGGCTAGTCTAGGCAAGTCATTCCGGGCGGTTCGAACGCAGCACCGCGGAGCGCGCCGATACACAGACCGTTTCTGAACGTGGCACACGTATTATCGGCGTGCTCAGAGAGTCGGAGCGCCACCCGTACAATTCCGTTTTCCATCGATTCCACCGACAGTTGCGAGTTTCGCGCTCATGGATCAAGAGTTGTGTTGTTAGTTTTATTATCGGTTTTTACTAATTAAAGTGAGAGTGAGAACAATAACTGTTGCAAGTTGGAAGTTGATGTGTCTAAATTGTGGATTTGCCTGGTTCCAAATGGATTCGATAAGAGGTGATTTTTATTCTTTACATTTATCTACCTATTTTGGGTAATTTGTTGAGTTATTCGAAACGAGGACGACGTCATTAAGTGACTTTCCTGTTGATTATAGTTCACGTATACATTACGGAATGCGTATGAATACATTAATATTACCGCTCAACAATAATATTGTACAATTTTAGGTTATTCTACTAAAACATGGTATTTTTTTTCACGACAACTACAGTTTGTAACACCTTTAAAATAATTATAACCTCTTGTACCAATCGAAAAACGTAAAATGAAGTACAATTCTTTTAAAATTTAACAAAAATTTAAAATCTTATCTCTTAGAACCTATAATTTCGTTTTTCTAACAAGTTTGCAAACAGCTGTTGGATTCTCAATGTGGAAATGTCAAATTCCACCATATTTATTACATTTAAATTCAATTTTATTTGACTTTTTGTTATATTTAACATTCTGAATGTAAATAAAATGCAGGAATACAATTTATTTTAACAAAATGTATGTAATAGGACAAGTATACAAAATAATTTGGAAATAGGCTCGAAAAGCAATTTTATGTTTTATAAATAATAAACAGCATACATATTCAATGAATAATGCGGTTGCTTTACAAACCATAAATATTTCTTTAGTTTTCTTGCAATAGTAAGTAACTTATTTATTATGTAGCGCCATCTATTGATGAGTTGTTAAAGTGTCATAATTCATGTTCTGCTACAATAAAGAATGTTCAGCCTACAGATCTAAAGACTCCTAGTCGTACAAGCCTTAGGGCTTAGTAAAAAGTACCAAGAATATACTTTTTCAAACCTTGCTAGTTACCTAAGAAATACCTAATAATGTCTGCGGCTTCAGTCTGTTTGAAAGCAAAAGCAAGTAAAGTAGGGAATGCAAGTGTGCTGTGCGAGTCAGCTTATATTATTCAATAAGAACAAAATTACTGGTTTCACAAACTTATTTACTATCATTATTAATTTAAAAAAATAGTTTGTAAAATGTAAAATAAAATAAAATATTGTATGATAAACGATTTTTCACAAATCTAGCAATTAAAAATTTTTCTTCCAATTTCTCATTAAAGAATTAGTAAAAAATTTCTATGTATCTTAAATAAATTGATGGAAGTTTTCAATTGAATCAAGAATTGCTAGAATATACTTTTTTTGCAGTCATTATATGTATAAATAAGTATATAGAATTATCATGATTAAATGTCTAGTAATTATTGTTTTCAATTCTTTGAAATGATAACGAATCAGTCATTAGATTATAGCATACCTATAAGTACCTATTAAAGCTGATCATTTTATAAAGACTTTAGATGTCAAATCATTATAAACGGCCACATGACAATTTCTCGTTGAAAACATTGTACTGTAAAAAAATTGACAAATGCTGAAGCCAGCGATAAGTTTTCATATATTACCTATATTTATTTTTAAATTCTAGGTAAGTTAGTATTACAGCTATCTTGGACTTTGACCTAAACTCTCCATGCTGCTGTGACCAAGTTCTTAGCGGCCAAGCATTATTTCAAATGAATAAATTATAAGTTTACACAAAGCATTTCTTTTCATTTAATCAACTTAGATTATGTAGCGCCATCTATTGATTGGTTTTAAAAGTATTGAGAAAAAAATTAATTATAAAGTATCCATACAAACAACTGCTAGCGACATCTAGTTGCAGTATTACACAAACTTCAGTTATTGTATTAATGAAATTTCAAGTCTAGTAAATTGAGCAAATGTCAAGTTAAAAATTCTTATTGCTTGAAGAATTTTAAGTTCTTTGGATTTTTGCTTCTGGTTTGTTATCACAATCTGTTTATAATTAGAAAATCTTTAACACAATTTACATTCCTAGGTACTTCAATGCAGTCTTGAACCACTGTTTTTTTTTTATTAACTTTGTTCTAAAACCTATAAGATATAATATAAATCGATTGTTGTAAGGTATAAAGGTGTAGCTAATATATAGTTAGTTGCTAGGTTGGTTGGTTTAACAAAGTCAATATTTTTTGTATAACCTTGTCTACCCAACTGAGCCTCAAATGGTGCCATGACCTCACAAATAGTGTGAGTTAAACTTATTTAATATTTCGGCCTGTATGGCAATGAAAATATATTGGAATCATATTTCTGCCATCTGTTATTTAGGTGGAACAGAAAAGAAAACGAGAAATTTTGTTTTTTTTTCAATCGTAATAATTGACGGATCAAGCAGATGGCCCACCTGATGGTATGTGGATAACCATCGCCTATAAACAGAGCATGCAAGGAACACATCCTGCAACATGCCACCCAGTGTCCATCAATTCGAGGCATAGGTGTAGGTAGTAGGCCTCATGTGCACAATTAAACCAGCACTACTCCCTTTAGCATGGAACACAGCATTGCAGCAATGCTTCTTAGCGGCAGAAATAAGTGTGGCGATAGACAAGCTCTATCCCATAAAGCTCTACTACTACTACATTATACACATACTGTAATATGTATTACAGTAGTTGTTGTTTTAGAATTTTTTGTCTTAGGTATACCAATATCTTAACACAGGATTTTATGTTTGCATGTGTTCTATTTACTTGTAGCTACATACATTCCTAATAGCTTGTAGAATTACTTTGTTTTATAACTTAATGTCATCTAGACTTAGGTCATGTAATATCCTTAAGGAAAATGTTGGGTCTGAGAGGGCAACCTTGTGCCATAACATGAATCAGCAGTCAATTAAAATTATAACAACCTATATCCTATTTTTAAACATTTTTGAAGCTTTATAGACGAAGGTCACCAATGTAATCATAATTGAAAACTTTGTGTAATGTAACACCCTGAATACGAGATTTCTTCTATTGTTGTACCGACATGACTTATCGAATTACTCGCCTAAACAACTTTGTAACGGCTACGGGAAACTATAGGTTAGAAACACTTAGAGAATGGAATGCAGCCCCGCAACTACAATCGTGGGAGTTGGGAGTATCATTATACGAAGCGTCTTGTCGGCGCTGGCGGCCTTCCATTAGCGATGTCTTCCTATTCGCTACATAGCTGAATAATTTCATCGATACGTTGATAACTAACTTTTTTTATTACGCTATTCGTCTTCATCTCGGTTCATTCATATTCAAAAATAGCTGATGCTGCTGGTAGCTTTCATTCATTAAGTTTTATATTCAACAGCACGCCGCCTTTGTAAATAATCTCCCCATCTGGCGGATGCTCATTTCCTCTGATACCGTTTCCGGGCTATATCCTTTGGGTTTGTTTTCCTATCTTTTATGATGACAAACACTGTTAAATTGTTTTGGATGTATAGGTTTGAAGGCGAATTGCCCCATAGAACCGATTCAGTCAGTCAAATTTAAAAGAAATCAGGAATTTGTTACGACTACGCATTATTAACACAAATAGGTTATTCAGGAGTTGTTTAACAACTAAAATTTAACTGAACTTAAATTTAGATTCTAGAACAGAATATATATTTAAATAGAAGGTACTAAAAATTGTGATTCAGAAATACCTTGATTGAAAAAGTATTAAAGGTTTAAAGTGTTTTACTAATTTATCCTCGAGCAAACTGCCGACTATTACCTGTTTTCTATTCTAACACCTGAAAGACTTAACGTTAAAGATAAACTTCGATATGTACGTCTTTTGACGATTTCTATCTTATGTTTTGTTACAAAGCAACTTATGCTGCGCGCTCAAGTTATTTTAATAAGAACAATCTTAACAATCGTACTTATTACAAGGAACTTAAAGTATATTTGTAATTTTTTTTTGCTTACTTACGTTAACTACTATATCCCCATTTCCATCTCTTTCCCTATTTCTTAAATATGGGTACCAAGGCCATATCAAATAAAACCATATGGACTTCACCATAAAAATCGTCTGTCGGACTCGTTTACTTGGTTTGTAGAAAGACATTTTGCATATACATATGTATTCCTTACAGCTAAAGATTATTTCTGGAATACCTACATATCCAAATAGGCAACCGCCTAACTTTAGGAATACATTAAATTAAATTACGCAGTTTGATGTTTCCAACACAAAAGCTTGCTCCAGGACTGATACAGGCATGACTCTTTACTTCTTTCTTTTAGGCGGAACACGCTTACTAACTGAAGAATATTGGTGTAACAGAAATAGTGGTTACATAAGTCTCCCTGTTTGTCCAACTTTGAAGCGGATGCTTGCGCGTTTCCAAGAAAATGACTTAATTCAGGAGATAACGTTGTATATAGGTATAAACCGGTGTTCACTGGTATATATAGTGCTGCGTAGGTGCTACAGGCGAGGCATTGGAATTCGAAAGCCGAGCGCCGACCACCCATAGGCATGAGAACACGGCCGCGTCCCCTTCCCCACGGCTCGGCGCCGCCTCTCGCCGCTCTCTTAAGACACAATGCTGAATTTCATTTGCTCTTAACGTGCTATGGACCTTGGATGCGAGGCCCTTTTGTTTTATTTTCCTCGTCTGCTCTTTTTTATTTCGAGAGAAACACATGTCACAGTATTGAAATATTGTCATTATTTAAAAGCTTTTGCTCTGATCTGATTATATCTTTATTTTTCTTGTGGTTTAACTCGTGGATGCACTTTTTTTCGCTAATGCCACGTTGTTTGATCTTAATGGCAGATTCTGCAATGACACAAATTGTAAATGAGGTCTACATTCTTTGTAAATGAGAACATCTCTCGTTAATATCAAATTATGGAATGTTGTGCATCGGAAGGAGCTTTTTTTACTGTATAAAATCGTTCCTTACTCCATTTAGAATTTTTATTCTTTTCGCAGTATTCTAGTATTGTTCCGTCAAGTTGCTTTGGGTTATATCCGGGTTTCTATCCGGGTGTCTGGCTTAATTAATTTTGTCTACGAATGAGTTGTCGCCTCTACTATGTTCATTACCGTCTCTACATGTAGTGCAGGAAAAGACACATTATCCACAAAATATAACTATGATTAATAAGACAGCAGTCTTATTTTATTATATACGAAACATTTTAATAAAACTCATTGAATTTTATACAACCGGACTATTTGATCTAGCCAGCGTTTCATGTTTCATCATTAAACGTTTCAGCTTCATATTCATAATTTTTCATGCCGAGTTCTCATTTTTAACCACCGATAGATTTGCAATTTATAATATTTCCACCAAAATTGTCATACTTAATGAGAAATATTCCACGATGTGAATAAAATATCGTCCCTATTACCCTTGCCGCATTGGAATCTAAACATCTTAATGAAACGCATTGAATTTGGACAGCTAACAATGCTGTATACCCCTACCCACTACTAAGTACCGTCCGCATTCCACAGCGTCACTTTTTTATTCGGTACAGCTTAGACCCGCCCAGCAGTACCGCCACATTCCAAAGGCCCTTTTTTACGCTGTGTGGTCGCGGTTTCCGCTGAAGACGGCAACGTCGCGTCTCAAATATGAATGAAATCCGGTCGCCTGTGAACGGAGCGGCAACGTCGCCCCCAGACGCTAGCCCGATTGAGAACTACGAGCTACATCTCTCCCGCGTCGCTCCTTGCGCCTCTTGCCTTGTTTATCGTGATGTGTAGTAGATCTTAGTAACTATGCACCAATGGGCCGATACTACAATGGCCGCTTGAATCGCGGTGGTCATACTTATTTAACATCTGTCAACCACACGTGATACTTAACGCCTGCGTTAATTTTGTTACAAAAAATATGTTCACTTCACGTTGGTCGTGTAGGTGGTGGAAATTTGTTTTCGTATTCGGTACACTGCATTCGTCTCGTATATTTTACAGCTCGACATGTATGGAATGGTTTAGAGAAACGATAAAATCAGGAATTTGTTTATTTTGTGTAACTAGAACTATGTGACCAATATTATAAATAATTGGGAAATTACATTTTGAAGTACCCTTTTTACATGCATTACCATTATGTATTTGGATATACCCGACCTTGAAATGTCATAATGGTGACTACGGCTAGGTTTTACACGAATCTCTAACTACATTGACAGGCCTTAAAATTACACTGTCTTAAAAGACAGTGTTGTAAAATTGATTTATCAATCATACAAGCAATGCGTGTAGCCAAAAGTAAACCTCACGTAATTTTGTAAGTTACGTTGTATAAAAATGCTCATAGATAGTTAATGCAAGCATCGTCAGTCCATTACTGTCCAATGCTGGACTAAGGAATCTTCATTTGGTCGCCGCATCCTGTTCTTTACTGATACTTTGACCAAAAATTTAAATGATAATTATCATTTATACATGATATATAAAAATGGTCCATAAATGAACTCCTAAAAATTACCGAAGAAACATTAAGCTTTTAATGAACCCTTTATTCGAAAGCTACGTTCGGAAAACTATATAACCATACGTTGTACACGCAAATGTGAAAGCTTTTCATGCACAATTTTCATTAGGTTCAACAGGCTAGTGAAAACTACATTGTACATTGGATGCACTGCCATAGCCATACGAATGTTTGTATATAGCTATAAAGGAACCTTAACGCTATGGTCATTTAGCCATTAACTTCCATAACAATGGCCCCGAAAAAGTAACAGTATGGGGACCCTCACCCGTCGCAGACAACACAGCTGTGCAAAGCTCCCTACGTAAGCGAATTTGAACCCTCCCAATAGCAAGCACGCATGCGCAAACTAAAGCTTCAATGTCGCCCCAACCCCTGCGACACAACAAATGGAGAAGCCGACGATGCTAGTAGCTCGGCGGAAAGTGACAATATTATATCGTATAATGTAAATATAACTAACAAATCGTGATAGTTTAGTTTGAAATGTGCTTTTCTCGTGTAAGTTAGTTAAGTGAAAACTGTGAAAAGGTTTAACCCTCAAAATGCCACTACTAGTCGATTGCAAGCTAAGAAATGGTAAATATCGATCGATGTTTCGCGGCCATTACTACGGTGGTTATGTTTTCAAAGTCCCTTTACTTACTAGTATCTGAGTGTAATGTTGAACTTTCAAAATATTACAGACTGACTTAATATAATATAATATATACTTTCAATTATATTTTATTAATCAAAACAGTTAAAATAAATTGGATACTTAATATAGGTAATACATAAAATATCGACCGTAGTTATCGTCTGAAAAGTAACTTACTCACTGGCTAATGAACCAGTCCCAAGTATAATTAATATGAGTTTATATTAACTAATTAAAATAACTGTTAGCTCAGTCTAGACTTTGACACTTATAAAAATTGTCTGTCATTGTTTGCCAAAACATTCACAGTAAACCAATTCGTATTTTTTATAGTTTCTCTGTTCAAAACTTTTTTAATTAATTAGGCCCTGTAAAATCACTTCAGAATCGTTTATAATTAATGAACGATTCAGACCGCTTTTCTTCGATAATAGAAACTAAATTAGTCTATTTAACAGCTAAGCTACGAAGGTCTAAACTTTGGTCTAAGATGTAGTGTGCTAACAATTGGTACTCGTTTTCACATGCGTTCATTCACATACAATCTCATTCTGCTTGTTTCTACGTAGGTTCCATCCACCAATGATATTAAAAAAATTCGACATCAGCTAATTAAAAAAAGTATACCAAGCTGGCAAGATTACGCGCAGCTTAGTTTGGTGGATCTAGAAGCGTAGACGCATGAAATTATGCACAGAAATTACTCATGAAACTTATATTATATATTAAGTACAGCCGACCACAAGGGAATGGCGAAGGCAAATATTCCATTCTTATTAGACTGATGATCTTTATAAATTTCTGTCTGAAATACAGTTATATAATATTGATCTAAGAACTAGTAGTGCTGGATATTTCGAAAATCCATCCCTAAGAACCTTGAAAGCTTATTTTTCGTTAGACTTCAAACTAATGTTTGTTTGTGAATACGGAATATTATTCTAAAAGTTGTGTTACGGTTTAGGAATGTCTAAAACATTCGTAGGCCTGAAACTTTTAGATGGGAAAAAATTGATTGCGGTCGTTGGGTGCGTGCGCACCGAGTGCACGTAGAGAGGGCGGGAGGGCTGAGGTGGGAAGGGAGGCTGCGGGAATGGAATGTCGATGACGCAGCCAGGCCGCAATGGCCGCGAACTTGTTGTTATGTGAAACTGTTTGAACACTTGTTTGCTGCTTCGCCTTACAGTTTACACCTTTCCAACTTACACGGTGTCTTTAGCTATAGGATGAGCGCAGATTTATGTCTGTAAGGATCTTATGCGAAGCTTACCTACTTACACCCTGTAATTTAGATGACTACAAACGTTTCTATGATTTCTAACACATGTTAGATGGTAGCGCCGTCCATTAACTTTCCTACTGCGGATATTCATTCATTGCTTGTATTGATAGTCTTGAGTTACGCGAACCTGTCTCACTATTGAAACATACGAATTTACTAACACTTTGTTCCGATAAATTATTCAAATTAAACTGAATGCCTTTACCATATGTTAATTTCCTTCATTCCTCAAAACAGCATGACGTATGTATAGAATAGAAGCATTTCCAGAAGTAAATGTGTTTAGTAATAACGTACTTCTGATAGGTCCTCTTATCAGTATTTCATTATCCAGGTAAAACTGAGTAACATTATCATTTATAAACGCATACTCGGAAAAATGATATTGAATGTTTACAAAGAATCTACTTATTTTACAGCAGTAAGTGCGCTAGACATATAAAGCGCACGCACTTTCGTAATTTTATGTCCTTAATTTTGTATACAAGCAAAGGTTACTTTGTAGAAGTATCTGACACAATGAACATGAAGCTTAATTTGCAATAGTCCGCAAAAAGCAGTCATTTCTGTATTAAAAAATATACTATGCAACTCTTAAACAGATATCATCCTCTCTGGAGTTATTGTGTTTGTTTACCGTCTGGTTTAAACGGATTATAGCAAACTAAGCGTGATCTTAATATCTTTTCGAATAAGTGAGTGAATATATTGTGTACAACAGCGAGAAAAAAAATATTACTAATATATTAACGTATTAGTTACAAATCACAGTGATTATAAAGATTGTCTTATTTATTTCCAGTGCCTGCGAATACTGCGTCACCAATGGCAGCCGAGATGTTGGCGCACTTACTCAAGACGCATCCGCCTCTAGGACAGCTGGTGCTGACGGCGCCAGGCTGCGACTCCAACCCGGGAACACCTTCCACCTCGCCCACTGCTGGCTCACCCTCCTCCTCCGCTGATAAAATTGACAACCGCGATCCCTTCGTCTTCTACCCTGACGCGCCTGACATGCGTCGTGAAGAGGAACGGCTCAAGACGTTCGACAAATGGCCCGTCACATTCCTATCGCCACAGCTTCTCGCGAGAAACGGATTTTATTATCTTGGTCGCGGGGACGAAGTGCGATGCGCGTTCTGTAAAGTGGAAATCATGAAATGGGTGGATGGTGATGATCCTGCCAAAGATCACCAGCGCTGGGCGCCGCAGTGTCCGTTCTTGAGACGCCAAGCCGGCTCCGGAAATGTTCCCATGGAGTCTTCGCCCGAAACCGCGGGGCGAGATGAGTGCGGAGTCCGAGCGCCGGTAACGGCCAACTCCGTCCGTATGTCTGGACCGGTTCACGCTCGATACGCCTCCGAAGCTGCCCGTCTTCGTAGCTTCGCCGATTGGCCTCGAAGTATGCGCCAAAAACCCGAGGAACTAGCCGAAGCAGGCTTCTTCTATACTGGACAAGGCGATAAAACGAAGTGCTTTTATTGCGACGGCGGTCTCAAGGACTGGGAAAACGACGATGTTCCATGGGAGCAACACGCCCATTGGTTCAGTCGCTGCGCGTACGTTCAACTGGTCAAGGGTAAAGAGTACATTCAGAAAGTCATCTCAGAGGCGTGCGTCATTCCCGCTCCCGTAGAAGAAAAAGTAGCGAAAGCTCCAGCCTCGACCTCGGTCGAAAAAACCAGCGAAAAGGAAGAGAATCACGTCGAAGACACGAAGCTGTGCAAAATCTGCTACAACGAGGAAAGAAACGTATGCTTTGTGCCGTGCGGTCACGTGGTCGCCTGTGCGAAGTGCGCCCTATCGACGGACAAATGCCCAATGTGCCGAAGGACGTTCACAAATGCAGTGCGTCTCTATTATTCATGAGAAGGGTCCCTCACTGGACTTGTTACTAGTCACTTCCCCGGGCGGCCCTGATGCGTGCTGAAACCACGCCGATAACCGCTTAACTGTGATTAAACATTTTGTGTAAGTAACGTATTAAAATATAAAGCGGTGGGGCAACTCTAGCACTTCGGGCAACCGAGTGAAAGCGCAGGAGTTTATTGTAGATGTTGAAATGATTTTAAATTATTTATTGTTTAAAAGTATAATGTCATTAATTGTAAATAAATCTTATTGTAAATATTAGCTTATCATTTTGTCCCACCGACAAAAATGAAAGTCTTAAATTTGAACTTTCTAATGCAATGACAAAGTCGTCGCGCATTTATTAACATAATATGGTAAGCTTCAAAGCAGTCGCGACTGGAGAGCTGCGATGCTGCAAATCATCCTAACAAACTAATTCATCAATTCAGTGCACTGAATCAGTGACTTTGTTATTTGCATTATAAATGTATAACGAACATTTAATTTTGTCATAACGTAGAATCGAAATTGAATTCAATTGAAATGTTTAATTTTTTTTCCATTAAACAACTAGTGTCGTGATGCCTGCACGTGATGTTAGAAATTTATGTTAGTGCAGTATTAAAAATGACTTGATGTTAAACAATTGTTCCTGTAAATAGTTTATTTTGACAATAACGGGAAAAGTAAAGTATTAGGTAGACATAACGATAAGCAGAGAAAAATAATGTGGTAAAAAACATCCTTAGATTTTCTAGCCAAAAAATACCTATTGAAACGAAAAAGTGTGAATTCAGTAATAAAATACCATTGATAATATCGGGTGTTTATTAGTGGATTTACGCGAGTTTTGCATTTAAATTTCGTTAAAATAATAATTGTATTACAAAACAATAATTGAAGACATACGTAATAATATTTGGACATTATAAAGCACAGATTTATTAAATAATAAACAATTCATATCATGTATTACTCACCTAATTGATAGTATCACAGAACTGATTTTTAATTTTAGCCTTAACATTTAAATATATCACTGAAATTAATTATTGAGAGAATTTATAAGAGTCACATTCAATAATATGTTTTTGTCATAGTTAATTAAGCCGATTATTTCTTCCTGTTGATGTTAATAAAGATAAAAAATGTTAAATTATAATTTGTTTTATTTCCAAGCAATTTAAGGATTTAGCTTTCATGAAACTTTTGCTACCATGAAAGTTAAACATCATCATCATACTGAGCTTAAAAAATTCAGTAGTTGACCCTTAATACGGAGGCGGCCAGTACCCTTAGTACACGATTTGTAAGTTCGCAATCGAAGAGTTTTTCGAGGATCGAAATTTTGAAAGTCAGGGTAAAATGGATCTCATTTATGTTGTATTTTAAAGCTGAAATTTGCCTACAATACTTCAGCCAGGAAGGGCTTGTGGCAGATTGCAAGCGAGCAAATCTTGTAATAAGGCCATAGTATCCGATATAACATTATACGTACAGGCCTTAATGCCACTCGTTTTAGAGTCGCAAATTTACTAAAGATTTTTTATTTTACAAACTTTCAGTCAAAATTACGAGCTGAAGAATTGTAGTCAAATTTAAGCTTTGTCTAATAGGAATAAGTTTGATTTCAATCTAACGTTCGAGAGATTCGATACTCTTAAACAACTACTATTGCGAACGTCCTAGTCTCATACGTACGAGTTTAGTACACTGAAATGGTCTCTTTCGTGCCACAGGGGTGTACAGCAATGATTTCCTGACTCCGTCTTAAGTTACCTACTGAGAAATGCTTATAAGAAAAACCAAATGGTTAGGGACTACCTAATAGATAAAAAAGCTTGGGTGGGAATTATTACTGTAACCAAGTTGCTCGACTAATAATTTAAGATGACAATGTGAGATGTCGATAACAAAAAAAAACACCCGGCTAAGTTTGTTGAGGGCTTCTTCTTAGACCAGGACGCGTTTGAAAACTTCGTAGCTTTAGTTATAAGTTTACGATTATGGTTCTCTAAATCAAAGGCTACGTAGTTACTCAAACTCGTATTGCATTATGTTGTCCAGGATAAAACTTGGAATTCCCAAAGAACAGGAAGGAAAACGAAATACAAACACGGGTGAAATCGTCACTGAGTCATAAGCTCTTACGAGAGTAAATAAACAAATAGATATACTACGACAATACACACATAACCATCTAACCCCAAAGCGTAGCTTGTGTTATGGATGCTAAGATGACTGATGAATTTTTTTTATGAATAATGTACATAAATAATTATAATATACATAAAAACACCCATACACTAAAAAACATTTCTGTTAATTACACAAACATTTTCCAGTTGTGGGAATCGAAACCACGGCCTTGGGACTCAGAAAGAAGGGTCGCTGCCCACTGCGCCAATCGGCCGTCAAGTAGCTATATATCCATTGATTGAATATGTTATAATATAATCACATCGACCCACAACAGGCCACAGGTCTCCTCCCACAATAAGAAGCGTTAAGGGCGCTGGCCCAGTGCGGATTGTTGGGACTCCACATGCCTTTGAGAACATTTTGGAGAACTCATATGCAGGTTTCCTCGTGATGTTTTCCTTCACCGTTGGAGCAATTGATGTTGAATTCCTTATAACTTAAATTGAATCATGAAAATCGAAACCGGCACCTCCAACTTAGCTTATCCACAGCGTTACAAAAATGGTTTAAGGAATTAAATTGCAACATGCTTCTCTGAGAACCAACTTAAGGCGGGTTAAATAAGATCATACGATCGTGATGTAAATATAATAACTTAGTTACTCAGTTTTCAGATAGAAAAAAGGATAAAATATACCCGAGGGATAAAAACATAACTTAGAAAATGTAAACCGAAATTGATTCACAATATGATAATTGACGGCCGATTGGCTCAGTTTGCAGCGATCCTGCTTTCTGAGTCCAAGGCCGTGGGTTCGATTCCCACTACCCGGAAAATGTTTGTGTGATTAGCATAGTGTTTTTCAGTGTCTGGGTTAATATGTATATTGCTATTTATTTAATATGTATTATTGATAAAAATATTCATCAGTCATCTTAGTACCCATAACACAAGCTACGCTTACTATAGGACTAGGTGGCGATGTGTGTATTGTCGTAGTATATTTATTTATTTTATTTATTATTTATTCCCGGATACAAACATAACTTAAAAAATGAAAACCGAAATTGATTCACAATATCTATCCACAACTTATATAAATAAGGTGATGGCATAAGCTAGTTTGAAATAAAGCAAAATATTTATTAACGGGCAAAAATATTTATTCTTCATCCATTCGAAATCAATGAAACTTCATATAGCAATGGTCGAGAGCATTACGATTTTTTTGGCTTATGGGATCTTTAACAAGTAGATTGTAAATATAGCTCCCAGATTTTTTATATCGTTAGCAAAGATTTTACATATTTGCTGTCCTGTCGCAATACTTCTTGTTTGAGTTTGTTTATTTCTGCCATCATTTCATCGTCGGAAGCAACGGACTCTTGTATATTTTTACATTTGCGTAAGAAGTCTACGATAAGTTTCTGGCCTTCGGAGGTTTCTTCAGTCTTAACGGAGGACTCGACTTCAAACAGGTTCGTCTCTAATTGAGCTTGTTTTGCTTCTGCGTACTGTAAAGGTTAAAAAGCATGATTTTATTAGGGCAATTTCAAATATAATTCTCTCCTTGAGTAATAAATAGCCCATAAATCTTTCTATACATTTGTAAAATTTAAATGAATCAAACTAAACAAAACTGCGGAGTTTGAATATTTCTGTGATATTATAAAAAAAAAAATTACACAACATCTCTTCTCAGTGGAATCTGCCTTCCGAACCGGTGGTAGAGTCACTACAAACAGACTGACTTGACGTTTCAAAAGTGCTTATAAACTAGGCCTAAGGAAGTCGTTTTTTTTTGCCAAGCAGTTTATACCTTTATAATAGAGTCCGGTAAATCTGCAAGCTTCGCTACATGCAATCCAAGCGAGTGCGTGGCGGGTCCGGGCGCTATTTTATGCAATAATAACAACTGTTGGTCCACCACGGAGGCCTCTGCGTGGGAGTTGACTATGACGTTAGGGTGTAGACTCGGCAAGCGCGTCAGTTCGTGGTAGTGGGTGGCGAATAGACAGAAACACTTGCTTTCCGTCGCCAGTTTTCTGAAAATATATTTATATCGTTACTATAGCTGTCAGGTTGATGAGTGTGTTACAGGAGTTCCCGGTCACGATTCCGGCCAGAGGCAATTAGGGAATTTATAATTTCTGAATTCTCTCTGGCGTGGCTGGTTGGTGGCTAAGCGATTTAATGTTGCGGTGCGCTGTCGCGTACAAACCGATTCCCCTTATCGGTTTGTACGCGACAGCGCACCATACTCTTAACACGTTAGCCCGCTACCGTCTTAAGACTGCATCATCACTTCCTAAGGTAGGTAGAAATTGCAGTCAAGGGGTAACTTAAAGTGGAAAAAAAAAGGTAGTCTAGTTAATAGTAGTAGTCTGGATACCTGATATCTGAGATCGTAGCGAGCAAACCTGTTAGAGGTATGATAGTTATATGAAACCCATACCTGAGATGGTAGCGAACTAAACTGTTTGAGGTACTAAAGTTATATTAAATAAATAAATAAATAAATATACTACGACAATACACACATCGCCATCTAGCCCCGAAGTAAGCGTAGCTTGTGTTATGTACTAAGTACTGTAGTTATGGGTACTAAGATAGCTGATGAATATATTTTTTTTTATGAATATAATACACATAAATACTTATAATATACAGATAAACACCCAGACACTGAAAAACATTCATGTTCATCACACAAACATTTTCCAGTTGTGGGAATCAAACCCACGACCTTGGGACTCAGAAAGCAGGGTCGTTGCCCACTGCGCCACTCGGCCGTCAAAGCCCCCAACCTATGGTTTCTACACGGCAACGTAACGGCACGCTGAATTGCTTAGCGGCAAGTCTTTGTTGGCAGGGTGGTAACAAGCCACGGCCGAAGCCTCCCACCAGACTAGAGAAAAAAAAATCGGAAATTATAAACTTCCTAATGCCCTCGCCGGGAATCGAACCCGATCTCGATATAACAAATACAACAGCGTTCACCACTGCGCCAGAGGAGGATATGGATATCAAACATGGATGTCAGTACTTACTCAGCGATAGCCCACGCAATGCCACAGCCCTCATACGTGGATGTACCTCTGCCGAGCTCATCCACCAGCACCAAGGAATCGGGACTAGCAGTCTGTAAATAAGACAGAAGTTGGAACACGACTTCTTTCAAAATGTAGGAGTTTAGACTTCAAAAAGGGAGGTTCTCAATTCATCGGAATTCATTTTTTTTTCCTAAGACAACTGAACCGATTTGAAAAATTCTTTTTTGTTTTAAAGGGCATAATTTAAATTTAAATTTCATCGAATTTAGGGGCCATCCATAAAGTACGTCACACGAATTTTAGGACTTTTGAACCCCTCCCCCCGTCCTTGTCACAGGTTGTCACATTTTTATAACCCCCCCCTCCTGATGTGACGTCACACATTTTTTAAATTTATGTATGTATTTAAAAATAATCGAGAGAAAACAGCTATTTTCATTTTTTACTTATTTTTATTAAATAATAATCTAATAAAATCAAAATTTTTAATTCACATCCAAACTTTGCGTTTTAGTATTTTAAATTTTAACATGTGACGTCACAAAAGTATTGACCCCCCCATGCCCCTTGTCACACGATGTCACACTTCGGTGATACCCTCCCTCCCCATTAACGTGTGACGTACTTTATGGATGGCCCCAAATCGGTCGAGCTGTTTTAAAAAAATCAACCATATTGTAACCCAAAGAAGGTTTTTTTGAGGTTCTGAACTCAAAGTTGGTAGAAAACTGCAGGCAAATCCTGAATACCCTGGCATTGAGATGGATTGATCGGCACATGAGATGTTTATGAAATTTAAGTGGTACTATGAAGAGTTTGCGAGTTTGGGAGATTGACGACCTCCCTGGCGCATTGGTGAGCGCTGTGAATTTAAGTACGAGGTCCCGGGATCGATTCCCGGCAGTGCGAATTGGGAAATTTATAATTTCTGAATTTTATATGGTCTGGTAGTGGGAGGCTTTGGCCGTGGCTGGTATCTGCACGTATCGTTTATTAATTGATTTTAATAAACACTATAGAGCAGTTCCTTTATTTATGAGCAAATGTTTATAATAAACAAAAACGAATATTCCATTTAGTACTAAGTACTTATTTTATTTAGTTTTTCCTTTTTTTTTATTGTTGTGTTATTACTTCATTAATATTATTAAATACATAAAAAGTTACTCCCGCCCGAACAGGGACTTGAACCCTGGACCCTTGGATTAAAAGTCCAATGCTCTACCGACTGAGCTATCCGGGCTATGAGAAGAGTAGTCGAAAATTACCATACAATTTTAAACAATATTTAGCGTTTGCGATATATAGATTTTGTTCTGTATAAGTTATTGATTTAGCGTTTTTTTTTTTATTTTATATAATATTTAGCGTTTGTAATGCATAGATTTTGTTCTGTATAAGTTATTGATTTAATGAAAATTTTATATTTACCTTACTCACCTAGTATGGATGTATGACTTACCAGGTGAGGTTCCAGTCAAGGGCTAATTTGTAGTAGAAAAAAAAACCTCTTTTTAAAATCAACGGCTAATAATAATTGCGGCTATCATAATATTGCAATCACACAACGCAAAGGATTACGCAGATGTATTCAGTATGTCGCCGTACATCCACATTTTTTATTAAAGTAAGCATATTTTATTGGATTTTTTCTCTGGTCTGGTTTGGTCTGGTGGGAGACTTTAGCCGTGGCTAGTTACCAACTTACCGACAAAGACGTGCCGCTAACCGATTAAGCGTTCCGGTACAATGTCGCGTAGAGGCTTATTAGGGGTATGTATATAACTGCCATATCACTAACGAGTAGGTGAAATTGCAGTCAAGGGCTAACTCAAGGTTTAAAAAAAATTACCCGTAATATAGCAGCTGACTCGATCATTTCCAACATAAAGGTACTCTGTCCCTTATCCTCCCTATCAGCTGCACCAACCCTGGCGCAAAGTGCCCTAAGTAGAGGTATCTTAGCGGAGGACGCTGGTACGAAGCACCCTGCATGAGCGAGTAACACCGCAACTCCGCATGATCTCATCCAAGTGGACTTGCCGCCCATATTGGCGCCTGTTACTATGTGCATGAGACAGGAATCTGCAAACAATAATAATAGGGCATTATGACACTAACAAAGAAATTATATTAAAATAAAAAAACGAAACAAAGAATCTCTAAAATATTGTATTTATATAAGGATATGATGATGAAAAATGCATTATTATTCATATCCGAAGTGAGCTTGGTATTTTATTTCAACTAGCTGAACCGTGCAACTTCGTTGTACCAAATCGGTTATTACCAAAAAACACAAATAAAATGACATTTTCTAAAAATGAATCCTAGTTAGATCGATTTATCGCCCCCGAACCCCTTGTATACTAAATTTTATGAAAATCGTTGGAGCCGATTCCAAGATTCTAATTATATATATACAAGAATTGGTCGTTTAAAGATATAAGATAAAAAAAAAACTGGATAATGTAGCGACCCGCCATGACAGTTTTAGTAAATTCAAATTCCAATTGATTGAATAATTATTAATAACTATTATGATTACTGTAATATTTGTATATTTGCATGGCGAAATAGCAGAATATGTTAAAACAAGAGAAGTTATTGTCAATTACATTTTATACACATAAACAAGCAAATACTATTTATATTTTTATTTCATTTTATATTACATAATACATAAGAACTTACAGAACCCTCATACAGCCATTATTGTATGCCTTGCACAATGTCCGAAAACAGTGAAAACACATACATCACACCCGCGGAATGTTTCTAGCTCACAAACTTTTCCCATCTCCCCCATTTTAAGAGAGATGAGCTGTTACTTAGCGGATGTCTATTAATGAAGTGTCATTTATTCACTTATCAAATATGCGTTTTAGAGTCAACATCTGAATGTCTAGTTTGAAATATTCTACATTCGCCTACTTATTCGATCGCGTGAAAGTTAAGTACGATTTATATGGAATCGAAAGAGCGCCATCTATTGAAAATACTGCTTCTCAGTATTGTAATTAGATGGCGCTATTCCATTTTCAAATGTAGGAATATGGATATATTCTACGCTTAAAAAATTAAGTCGCGGGCACAGCTAATAATTCTATTAAATTTCTTAATGATCAATATATGGAGTATATATGCTAAAATAATTAACTGCAGATTTTTTGTTTCGTATGAAATTATTAGTGATAATTGATACAGTTGTACAAACTAAAATTTCATTGCTCGGCATTCATCAATACTAGGTGAGTAAGGTAAATATAAAATTTTCACTAAATCAATATACCGCAAACGCTTATATTATTAACGAATGCTACCATACATAAATATGTTATACCTATGGTAAATTTAGACAACTCTTCTCATAGCCCGGATAGCTCAGTCGGTAGAGCATTGGACTTTTAATCCAAGGGTCCAGGGTTCAAGTCCCTGTTCGGGCGGGTAACTTTTTATATATTTAATAATGTTAGTTGAAGTAATGACACAAAAATAAATAATAGAAAAACTAAATAAATGAGTATTTAGTACTAAATGGAATTTTCGTTTTTTTTATTCATAGTAAACATTTGTTCGCAAATGCAGGAACTGCTCTTCAAGTGTTTATTAAAGTCAATTATTAAATTATACATGCAGATTACAGTTTTTATGTTAAAACACATTTTACAATTGGATATTATATAGTTATGAAATATTATATACCAGAAAATAAAATGCTATTAAGAATGTCATGTTATACAAGATAAGTTGTTGAAAGCAAAGCAATACTGTATTATTTCCTTATTGAAGAACTTACCACTAAATAAGGTTATTATATCAAGGTCGAGGTTTTTCTAGCTGCAAGTAAGGGTGTATATAAAGAAACAGTTTTCGTAAGTTTGCGTTCGTTAAACTCGAGCCATAGAAAATAGGAACGGGTCCGGCTAGTGTATTGCTAGGACAAACAAGCACATTTATAACATTAGTAAGGATGCTATTGACCGCTCAGATCATGCTGACCTAAGTATATAAGTCATTGTATATAAATACATATATATTTATTTAGTATATATTTAGTATATATGTATACATGAAGTGTACAAAGGAAAGCTTTTCTCTAATAATATGCAATATATCAAAATATTAACAAGATTCTACATACTAATACAATACTGAAGATAAAATACAAATATAAATAAAATTACAGATATTCTATTATATACAAAATTTATAATAATAATATAATAAATATGTATGCATACATCTGGGAGGTATTATTAAATAACAAAAACTATACATACCTCGTTTAAAAGTAACGTCATTGGGTATATAAGAAACACCCTCCTGTACCTCTAAGCACGGATGCCTGACTTCCTTCAGTGTTAACTCATCGAGACTCTCAGTTATTTGCGGCCTGCAGTAAGGATATGGTGCGGTAGTAGCAGCCACAGCAAACGATACCAGAACATCAAGTCGAGATAGGATATGGGATAGGCAGAAGAGACACTCCGAGTAACCGGCTGCAAAGAAAATTTAGTATAAACTATCTTTTTCAGTAATTATAAATTTCCGAATTGCGGGAATAGAACCCGGTAATTCCCATTTCAAGACCACTTGGTAAGGGAGGTAGTGAAACAATAGATACTGAGAACGACTTCGTCGGCTTTTTAGCTATTTTATTAAAACATCGAAGGAACCGCTTTCCCCTGACTAAATATTATTGTTTGCTTTAACGTACGCTTCCAATGCAAACTTCTAAACTGATGGTCAAAAAAACCCTATTTTTGGAATCTCGCAGTATTTGTCAGATGTTATATATAATAAACTGGCCCGTAAAGCTTACTTGCTCTTTTAAGTACTAAGAAAAACGCAAATTCTTAACGCCAGACTGGTTTGTCCCCTGAATTTTCCCATTCTTATACTCTATTCTACACAATGGGTGTATACTGTAGATTATAGTAGACTCACCGCGTCTCACGACCGAACTGTTACTCCATTTGCACGGCTCCTGAATGTCGTGGCGTGATCTTAAATAGCCTATAACCTTCCTAAAGAACTGGACTATACATTACCAAAAGGATTGTTCAAATTATTAATTAAGCTTTAATTAGTATAATAAGATTGTATACTTACAAGCAATGCCAATAATCTCTGTGACAACTTTGTCCTGTTCCTTTTCATACGAACTTTTTGTCTGCAGATAATCATCCGTGATACTTTCTAGCGCGCTTGTTTTGAATCTCACGCCACCTTTGACCGCATCTATTATAGTGTACTTTTTGTTACCGCGGAGTGATTGCTCTTCTTTCATAGTTACCCTGTAAAATAAAAAATAATACTGTTTTTTTTTATTCAACTACAAGTTAGCCCTGGACTGACTCCTCACCTGCTGGTAAGTGAAGATGCAGTCTGAGATGGTAACGGGCTAACCTTTTAGGGGTGACAGTTATATTGAACCCATAATCGGTTTTTAACGCGATATCGTACCGGAACGCTTATTCGTTTTGCGCTTCGCTAAAACGTAGGGTGGTAACTAGCCACGACAGAAGCCTAGAGAAGAAAACCCAACAGAGCAGACCAGAGGAAATTTTGAAATTATTTATTTGAAATTATAATTATTAGATTCCCAAGTTTGACCTTCCGGGGGTCGAACCGTGGACCTCCACTTGAGTCCACAGCGCTCACCGCTGCGCCTTTCAATAATTTATAATTATTCTTATTTGAGGTGGTCAAATATAAATTATTGAATTAAATAATATTAATAGGTGGTCAATTATAAATTATTGAATTAAATAATATAAATAAAGATTTTTTTTAACAATTAGAATCCTTACCGAAACAACACAGGCATGAATACGTGTGGGGCCCACGGTCAAAGAATTATGCAGCAACGCCAAAAACGTAAGTAATCTTGGTAAGACAATATGATTTTTTTTTACAGTATTAACCGACAATCCAAGCAGATGGTCACCACCGTTCCTCTTAACGCGGGGGTCGTACGAGGCGACTAAGGCAATATAACGGCAGCAGCGCCTTTGTGCTACTACTACATTCTACTGAGATCACCAACTCGTCTGCCCAGTGTACTGATTATGGCAAAACCCTCCTATTGGAATAGGCATTTAGCCTAGCAGTTGACTGTCATAGACTATTGATCATAAATATGATAGACTAACCTAAAATAGAACCCATTTTGGGGATTAATTTCCAATTTGATAGTCTTTCCACCGTCGAGGCCCAAGTCTCTGGCGGCCTTACTGAGTTCCTTTTCAGCGGAGGATTGCAGTTTCTCTAATTCACCAGCTAGGCTTTGCAGCTGTTCATCGAAGGATGGTTTCACCAAGAAATCACCTGAAAAATGATTAGATATTTATTTATTTATTATTTACTATTACTTTAAAAATTGATTATTTATTTACTTTAGATATTTTACAGTTTAAGATTTGTACTCTTCTAATCGAACGTCGGTAACTTAAATGCACGTTTGTATTTAGTAATAGGTTTATTTTAATTGTACCCAATAGGCTCTGAAATTACTGGACGGATTTTAACTATTTTTTACTAATAGCAAGTTAAATTATGGATAAGTGTCATAGGCATTATTTTTTTTTAATTTTAAATCCTTAATCAAGGAAATTGCAATAATTGAGCAAAATATTGCCTATAAAATGCCATTTTTTGGCGTGCGCTGGGAAACTAGTGATAATACATAAAAGTATGTATGAAGTACATGGTTACAGTACTTATTATTACCTACAAATAAAAAAACCCTGGATAAACTCACGGTTCCCACGGGATTTGTAGAAAACCGTAATTAGCGTGGACAAAGTCGCCGACAACAGCTAGTAAATAATGTATTGCGAACCTCTATCAACGGCATCCATGTCCACCGTGGTCTCAATCATCTGCTGGAACTTATCGAGGTCGTCGTTCAGCTCTGATATCGGTTCAGCCAACGAAGAGTGTACAGTCGCGTTGTCGGCTTCCGCCAGACATTGTAATAATGATGGCAGTCTGTTGATGGCCTGCAAGAGAAAAACTTTTTTTTTAAATCTCCTTACAAGTTGGCCCTTAACTTCACCTGCAAAGCAATAACATTCTAGTGTTACACAAAAACCTACCTAATAATAAAGTGTAAAAAAGTGAGAAAAGGCAGAAGTGAAAACTATAGCTGTATTTTTCATTAGCTTTAATGTTTATAATGTTTTTTCAATATTAAATATTAGCACAAGGAATGCTAACTATGTGTAGTAGCACACACTAACCTCACAATGTAAACCGTATAATTGTTAAAATAATTATCATCACGTACCTATAATAACCTTAATATGGGTCTCCTAAGAAGGATTAGAATCACTCAGCAGGCGATGGAGAAAGCAACGTTGGGAGTATATCTACTACTACTACTACGTGATCAGACGGTAATCAGGAATAAGGAGATCCGTACAGGAACTAGAGTTACCGAAATAGTTCATCGAGTCGCAAAGCTGAAGTGGAAATGGGCGGGTCATATAGCTCGGAGAACCGTCTGCCGTTAAGAGAACACCGCATAATTGAAACAGAAGGGTTCGTCGTAAGGGCGATGCATTTTAAACAGGAGTTTCTTTTACAACAGTTTGTTGAAGTAGTACAGCTTTTTGTGACAGAGCTCGTCCGTGGAAGTACTCTCGCCATGCTTATTTCTGGCTCTAGGCAGCATTGTTACAATGCTGTGTTCTGGTCTGAAGGCCGTGGTTGCCAGTGCAATTACAGACACAGTGGCGTGTATAGCCCTTGGACCCAGGATATGCACAAGGTGTTTAGCACAAACATAAAGTTAGATTTTAGGTAAGTATGTCGGTTTTTAATCAAATTACTTCACGAAAGTTATATTTTCGATTGATTTAATACTATCGTCTATCTACTGCTAATTTAATCAAAGTACATACCCTGATTTACGTCACATAATTATGACACACCATTCGACAGCATTTTCTAAGCACACTGATGATGATAATATTTTTTTTCCAACATATCATGTTTTTAGCGACTTTATGGAAAGATCACAATATCCTTTATCATTCCACACATTACGTATATTGGACAATAAAACACAAGGAACGCAAAATATTCAAGGACTTTTTGTTTTCTAGGACAAATTCGATTTATAGTTGGGAAACAACATTTCTAAACAGATACGTTTACCTGGTAAATACGATAACAGTCATGTAAATTCGCCTTCTTCCTTGTGAGCCGTCGAGCCAACGCTTGCAAGTCGGGTATCCTCCGTAAATGGTCGTCGTGGAGTTGCAAACGGAGTTGAGAGCTGTTCACTAGCAACTCCACGATCTCCAGTCTCTCATTTATTAGGTTTATGTCCCGGAGCGGTTGACGGAGCCATTGAGCTAACAGCCTGGAAGTATGGAAAAAAGGTCAATTAAGATGAGCTGGCTAGTGGAAAGCATTCATATGCATATGTGGTGTCAATGAATAAGCGGAACGTACGACATAGCACTTCAAACGCATCATCATACACACAAACAAGCGCGCGCGCTCGCACGCACGTACACACGCACGCAAAAACGCACACGCTCGCACTGCATGTTTAATTATTTTTATTCCACTTCAAGTAAGTCTTAGACTGCAGTCTTACCCCATGGTAAGTGATGATGCAGTCTACGATGATAGCGGGCTAACCTGATCGAAGAGCTGTACGATCGATATATAAATTTGGATCACGCGAATCGCTTCGTGAAAGTTTAAACAAATAGGTTACAGTAGCTCCACAATATTTTTATAATAATATAGTCTTTGTGAGACAAAATAAGACTCTTTATAAACAAAAAGCTTATATTAACAATCGACTTACTAGAAACAGACACAAATAAGCGATATTTTCATATCGTCTGTGAAACATGCTGAACTCCTTTGTGGGGTTTAGTATACGCTTTTACAGCATGATTCCTAAGGCAGATCTGGACCTACCATTGCATACATTAAAACAATGTGTAAAAACATTTAATACAGCAAGGCGACTTGCAACTACTGAGGTTCTCGGCTCTTCTCGGTAGAATCTGCTTTCCGAACCGGTTGTAGAGCCACTACAAATAGACATACTCGACGCTTATAAAGTAGGTAGTCGGTCGGCCACCAGATGGTAAATTCCCAAATTGTCCCTGCCGACCACAGCGCTGTCATTTACGCCACGGAGGTCAACAAACATGGTTGTCAAACAAAGAAAAATGTATAGTACGAATGAACGCTTGTGCGCGCGACGCTCGTGTCTCAGACGATACTGAGAACTATCGCCGTTACGCACACATTAACAGCGTTTGTTTACACAACAAGTAATACGCTCGTCGTTTCATGAGATAAAAGTACTGCACCTAATTTTAAATTATGTGTTATGGAAGAGTGATACCTTCCTTTTAACACAAGTTTTATACTTAACAAGTTCTCAATCGTGGGAAAACGAGACTGTCTGAGACAGGTTTAATACTTAATTGAAGGTTGTTGTATGACAGTATGAAGTATTTATAAATTTACCCTCAAGTTTTTATATAATTTCTGATTGTTTTTGTTGTTTGTAGTTTTAATATTACCTGGATAAAAATAATCTCATTGAGTGAAATTGTAATTTCTTTCGAGAAAATAAACGTCTTTAACCACAAGGTCTTTGCCTTACCCGCTGCAGTATTTTTTTAACTAACTCATTTTTATCTCATTTGAACATGAAATTCTTTCTCGCTGTCTCAAGCTTATTAGAGTAATCGAGAAGTATTTGTTTTACTACTATTACACCGATCTGCGTCATTTTTGGTTTTCAAATCCATCCACTGACATCACATCTGACAATGAATGAGTGTTTCTATCGTCACAATGTTCAGGCGATGAAGATTAATTCTTGATAGTACATTTTTGAAGATCTGTTTGGTGTAGAGTTTATAGTCCATAGATTGAAGAAATTAAATATAGCACCGTAATGATTTGCAGGTTTTTGAGCATAGCAAATTAAGCTTCATGTTTATTGTTTATTTTGTTTTTTCTGTTGGTATCGTTATGTTGGTTATGTCTTTAATTATTTTGTACGATATAATTTTCTTTTAATCCATTATAAGACTTTATCTATCTATACAGGTTTAATCTAATGCGATAAATAAGTCCAATGAATCAGAACCTCATTTTAGTAAGAAAACTAAATGAATACGTAGTGGCCTTTACGAACTCGTCCAGTGAAAAACTAAATAGCTGCAGTTAGTACAAAATGTGCACGCTCGCAATCGAGGAGTCATTTTCGAGTATCAAACTCTGAAACGTCAAAGTAAAATGGACCTAATGAAAGCTGTTTTAGAGTCGCAAATTCTGAACTTTTGATTTTTGTTTTACAGACGTTCTGTTAAAAGCCTGAGCTAAAATGAATTTTAGGCAAACTTGTGCTTTAATCCAATGTATATAAGATCTATTTCAATCCGGTTGCTCAGTTGCGTGTCCCTAGTACACGCAACTGAGCAACCGGATCAGCACTTGATTTGCGACCGTTCTTAGCGTATAAATAATATGAGATCATGATTTACATACCGTTTACCGTGCTGTGTCCTACATCTATCAAGGAGTCCAAGCAAACTTCTGGAAGGCGCGTGACTCGTGTCTCCCAACTCCGGTAATACATTCAAGGCAGTGAGAGCAGCCGCGTCCAAATGCAGGAAACAGTCTGGCTGTATGGTGGTCAAGCGGAATCTGAAATGAATACATGAAATGTACAATAGAAACATTTTTAACAGGATAACATATTAATAGAACAAAAACTAGTTCCATAGATAATATTGGTATGAGGATCATAGATATCACTTTTTACCCGTGAAATGCACCTAGAAAATATTCCCACGGGATGCAGAAAAGTATGCTCCATTTCTACGTATATAAGTTTTTTGAAAAATTCCGAGAGCCGTGGATTTTGCCAGGGCTAAAAATTATACTATGCAATAAATTAATACAGTATGAATCTGTATTTAAGCCATCTTGCAAATTTTAGATCGCAATTGAAATTTTTGTAAACTTAAAATCTGTCTTTTATTAAATTAAGACCAACGGCGAAATGCGAAGTATCTTGTGTCCTTTACAGATTCAATGCAGGTCGAATTTCCGATTGACTGGCTCAACGATATATGTGACACTATTCAATGCCTTATTGTTATCGGAGACAAACAACAAGACCGTATTTATAGAAATGTAGGTCGTTTTTACATTATACCTTTACTGATATACTTACGTTTCTTCGAGAAGCATTGCGTCCCAGTTTGCTACTTTGGAAATCGATATAAGTTTTTAACAAATTTATTTATATGTCTGAGATTTCGGAGCTGATAACCTAAACAACCGTTTTTGATATATGTACGTCTATATGTCTGTGTATCAATCTATGAAACGTCTTAACCGATGCAGACGAACTGATTCGTACATGGACGCATTTTAACCTATACAATGCCATCATCTCCACTTTGTCCTCCGTTGCGTAGAACTGTTATTGGTGCCAATTCCCCTGTTCCAAGATTATGCAAGACCCTAAACTAAATTAGCACTGTAGTTGATATTTACTCTGACTCTTTGTATAAGTTCAGAGATAAGAAATTTTTATCATGGACCACTTGAGCCTTACTTGCTGTTTGCTTGATTTATTTCTTTATAGTGCGTGAAATATTTTTTATTATATTCTCGTTCACAATACCCTTTCTTTTCATTATATGGTGTTATTATATATTTTATATAACTGCAGCTTATTATCTACTTTCATATGCTGTTTTTCCTTTTAAGAAACGTTACACTTAAATAGAATAGTTAAAATTTAAAAAAAAAAAAACGGTTGTATTAGTGTAAGTGTTTGTAAGTAAACCTAATAAATAACATAAAATAAAATCTGCTTTTAAGGCGTGGAACTTCATGGAAGGATAACAGAAAAATGAATAGGCACGCTTTGTCTTACCTCCCAAAATTAGTGTTTTCGTTTAACAGCGACGTATATCTTATAGCTGCAGCCAAACTCGTCATAGCGACCTGTTTGCTTGTCTCTGGAAACGCGTTTGCGTCTTGTTGCTGACTTTCCTTGAACTTCAGTAGTCGGTTTAAATCCTGGATGAGACCCTCCGTAGAAAACTCTGTCTTTTTTAATTTCGTTAACGTTATGTTCGCCCTGTCCATGACTTTTTTTATAGCTTTGTACTAAAAAAAGAAAGAAATGTAATAACAGATGATATTATGGTAGTCATCGCGTAATTTTTCATGAACAATTTGTATAGTTATTTCTCTTAAAGTACTTTTTTTTTATTTAATTTTATTTTCAGTGACAATTACTACAGTACGATAAATGACAAACATTCCGTCAAACTGTAGAACGGATAGTTGGCGGGATCAGCTCTCTTATAATATAACGTAGTGATAAATTGAGTAGGGAGATAAAATATAAAACAAGTGATATTTTATGAATCTCTTCTTGAATGGTGACTTTACTATTATTTAAAGGTCCCTCACAAAAACATCTCTTAGCCTATTCTTTATTATTTTGATTCCAGGAAAATTTGTGGAACAAATCTATTTAATTATCACGAATAATAAAATACCCTATATGCAGCACCTTTGCAGTTAGCCTGGTTTGTTAGTGTTACACTAAATAGCTAGTGATTCTATTTAGTGTAACACTAACAAACTCTTAGCCATTTTTATTATTGTCATGTACAAATGGCTGGATTGTTGTTTTGTTGTGCAACATTTGTAGTCATTATAATATCCGTAACGCAACATCCGTGTTTATGAGTTACAGTAGTCATTACTAAGAATTGATTAAATTTTTTATGCCTGCCGATTGGCGCAGTGGGCCCACCCTGCTTTCTGAGGCCAAGGCCGTGGGTTCGATTCCCACGCACATAACTTAGAAAAGTTAGAGGAGCGTGCTGGGACTCGAACTCGGCCCCCCGAAAGTGAAGTTGAGCTGAGCTTCTACCAACTGGGCTATTACCGCTTGTTTACTTTACAACGGAGTTATTCCTTTTTATAAATTTAAAATGCATATAAAAATTTTCGGAACCGACAGGATTTGAACCTGCGACTCTCTGGCAATCGCGGCCTGAGCGCTTTCTTCAATTAAGCTACGGCTCTCCTACCGTCGATGCCGAAATTAGTATGTGCCTCTTACATTAGTCTTTACTTATAATTTGTTATGTTTATGTGGTGTACAATAAAAGTGTATTCATTCATCAGTCTTATAGTGACTGTAGCGTCATCTAGTAGGAAACGTTGCAGTTTCGATCTTCTTTTTTTTTTTTTTTAAGGTCCATATTACAATGAGACACGTTTCAAACAAGAGATGACGCATTTTTTGTGTTTTTTACCTACACTTGGAGGAATTATCAATTTTATAAATTTAAGATGGATATAAACATTTTCGGAACCGACAATTCTGGGAGTTATTCCTATTTAATATACTAGATTCTAAATTATAGAATAGAATACGAACACCAGATAACCATTTAACGATGATATTTGTTATCTACAGTAAAGTTATAAACAAAACTTACATCGTCGTTTTCAGCGGACGCAACGATGCATTCGGAAGGCGCCATTTGTACAGCGATTGTCTCCAATTCCGTAAGGAGATCATCATCTGTGAACTCTGATATGGACATGAGATAGTCACCCTGAGATATACATGCTACGCCTAGCAGTCTACCCTGGAACAGAATAAAATATGGAATCAATTTTGAGTTCGACCTTAATGGTACAGTGTTTGTAGTTTTTAGTTTGAACTCTTTATTGCACACACTCATGTAAACACATATACAGTCGAAACTTAGAATAGAAAATAATGCGGTGTTATCACCAAAGCGATCTCTTCCAGACAACCTTTGACGTTAGGAAAAACGAAGGAACGGGTCGGTGCAGCATTTTAAGTTTAAAATATATGTATATTTATACAAAATAATTAAGCAGAATATCCCAGATGCCATCCCCACCCTACCGACACCAACTTGCCGCAGAGAAAGCAACGGAATTGGACATTAGACATTTTTTTCTGTGCAAAAAAGTTGCCTTAAACATAAGAAAGAAAAACCAGTTCCAAATTTAAAAATAGACCACTTCATCTCATGTCTTGGAACTCTTGGAAGTCGAGAGAGCTCGGAAAACGTGAAGGGTTTTCAATTGTATATTTATACCTAAACCGATTTGCGCATTGGGCAGCGACCCTGCTTTCTGAGCCCAATGCCGTGGATTCGATTCCCACAACTGGACAATATTTGTGTGATGAACATGAATGAGTGTCTGGGTGTTAATCCATATATTATAAGTATTTATGTATATTATTCATAAAAATATTCATCAGTTATCTTAGTACCCATAACACAAGCTACGCTTACTTTGGGGCTAGATGGCGATGTGTGTATTGTCGTAGTATATTTATTGTTTATTACCTATGTATATAATATTATTGGAATAGTGTGTTTCAGATTTCCTCAGAAATGTTTTTAATAACAATAATTTTGTATCATAGTTTACATTTTTAAATCTATTTCGTGATGACAACATCCGAACAAACGAATTTCTGATGCGAATAAAAATACTCTCCGTCATCTGAGGCCGACTGTAGCTAGGCCACGACCTCGGGCTGTTATAACTTCTTTGTAAGTATAAAAAAGATAAATATTTATCGAATTCTTTGAACAAGATACTTAGGCATAAAAACAATTAGCAATAATTCAAAGTTATCGTCTCACTTATGGCTATTTTTAACCGGTTTAATTAAAGGGTAAGTTTGTTTGTATGTAGATGACGTCCGAAATCCAAAACCGTGCGATGGTTTCTAAACCTATTTGCGTGATTGGATAGTGTTCAGAAACTATTAGATTTAGTTCCGCCTACACATTGTTATTCTCGTCAGCAAAATTACGTAGTCATCAACTATGTGCATGTGTACAAATACGTAGAAAGAACTTTGCTTGCACGTTTGTAATACGCACCGAAAACATTTTAAATGTTACATACTCGCTTTTCCCCGCCACCTATTATACAAGTATCTGCAAGAGTGAAAAGATTCCTTTTGGCTAGAGGGCGGCTTCGGCCGTCGTTAGCCGAAAAAGACGTGCCGCTAAGCGACTTAGTGTTTCGGTAAGATATCACGTAGAAACCGATCAGAGGTATGGGGTTAACATAACTGTACTACTCTTAACTGGTTAGCCCGCTACCATCTTAGACTCCATCATCACTTACAACCAGGTGAGATTGTTGTGAAGGGCATCTTCTGTGGAATAAAAGGAAAGTCTTCGGCAATATACCAGCTATTCTGTATCTCAATTGACACCAATTTTAATGGAAAGTTGCTATCAAATAACGTCTTCACCACTCTAATACATTACATCATTGTATCTGCTAACTGACTTAAAATACAAAATGAACTCAGTTGGAAACTTAGGTTTCAGCATGCAAAATATGGATTTGACAGGTTACTTGTTGGCAACTTGCCACAATGGCTAGCTCTATTTTTTGTCAACTGAGATACAGAATCGACCTTCTGGTGTCTTGCTCGGCTTCTGAGCATGAAAGAAGAATGTTTTGTGGTCGTGCAGTAGGTAAAATAACCTCACAGAAGGGAACAGTAAACAAAGGTATACCAAACCTCAAGACACGTATGTCACTGTGAGCAATGTTATTCGACTAAATTAGCATTTTCCACAGCTATGAATTTTATGCTGGATCTAAATTGGCCCGAATTTACCCAATAAAAAGAAACGCTTGGAATAAAAAAAAATTTGGTATTATGAGGGTTTTTATAAATTAAGATAAATCTACATAGATATCTAATAATGATATGTTTTTATGGGTTTTCTAAAGTGTTTTCATAACCATATTCCCATATTTTTTTTAGCAGAAATACGATTGTTTATTTACCTACTAAAAGGTCAAATCGTAGAGATAACTCTATTCTTGGTCAAGTTTAGATAAAGACGGCATCGCTCAACGTTAATGACCCACTATCCACTGGAGATCAAACATATCCAAGACAATTTATGCCTTGAGTTTATATCAACGTTCTTTTAAATTAAAAAAAATCTTTCATTATTAAACTTGATTAAGATCTGATGAAGGTTTTCGAATATAGAACAAATATAGCTGCCTACACTCGAATAACACCAGTTGTAAATGCCCCGTCATTGAAGTGGTTGAAACTGTTACATATTTAGGATTACATATAGATAGTAAATTTAGTTGGAGTTATCATAATGAACACGTTTGCAATAAGCTTAGGCAATTTTTAGTTAATATGATAATTCTAAGAAATCGTATTCCCTTCAAAATAAAATTAATATTGTATAATTCTCTAGCTCAATCATATATCCAGTATGGTTTGAGTAGTTATGGCCGTACATATAACTCTTATTTGAAAGAAATATTCAAGCTGCAAAAAAGAATTTTAAAACTTATCCTTAACAATAACCATAGTGACTAATCCGAAGCTAAACTTTTTAAACAGTGTAAAGTTTTACCAGTGCATGTGCAGTTGAAATATTCAAATTTAAAAGGAAACTTTTTCAATAACATATACTGGAACAAAGTACAACATCCTGTATGCACGCGGGCCGTCAGTCGAGGCCGGTTATGCACTTCGGGCGCGTTCAATAGGTATGGCGAGCGCACGAACGTTTACCTAGTTCTTCGCCTTATTAATGAATTACCCACTGATGTACGAGACAATATTAATCCTCGTAATATTAAGAAAAAACTGAAGTCCTTCTTTTTAAGTAACTTATGATCCTTTTTATACACAACATGGTAAACTGGCAATAATGTTCTGTAGTTAACGTACCTAGACTTAATTCTCTGTTAGCATATATTACAAACCTGGGTGGTTTTCTGATGCTAGATATAAGTATTTTTTTATTTTTTTGGAAACTTTATGTAATAAATAAATAATAAATAACATAAGGACTTTGGTTTCGTATTTTTAACCGACTTCATTCTTCGGGGTCGGCACAAGATGTCTTCTTCCATTCCCTCCTAGAAGCCGTCATCACATTTTCCACTTCATTAACACGCATATCCTCTTTCACGCTTTTCTGGTATTCCTCTTCTCCTTTGCCCTTCCACATACATATTTAACATTCTTCTGGGAAAATTACTTAATTCCCTCGACATTTCATGACCACATATAACATGCCTATTACTCCTAGCATGGTATGATCATATAAGGTATTTTACCCCAATGGAGTGGATCCTATGCCTTCGCTGTGAACCCTAGGAAATCTCAGGCGATGATTATTGGTAGTTGGAATTTAATCTTAAAGAGTTGACTGGTTTTCCCTACCTAGTCTACTACTACCATAGAATTAAAAAAAGGATAGGATATTAATATACGACGATTATTATTGGTAGTCGTTAATTTCAAGAGTTGACTAGTTTTTCTCTGCCACCGACCAATAGAATTCAAAAAAGTGTATTCATTCATTCATTCTTTTAATATCTCTGAGGATATTAATATCAGGCGATGACTATTGGTAGTCGAAATTTAATCTCAAGAGTTGACTAGTTTCCTATGCCACAGATAGAATTAAAAAATACTGTAATAATTTACTCATTATTCAATATCTCTGAGGATATCTCTATCTCTGATATAATTACCAAACTATAAATTCAATATTTCTTTTATTTGTTAAACTATTTTTTATTTTTTTATAATTTCCTGTAATTAAGAATTTTTACTCAAAAATAGGCAAACATTTTGAATTTTTGTGTAATTCGTTTAAATCGCACCATGCTACAAATTTTTTTTTACGTAACTGGCTATCTACGCATGTTGGTATAGATCACCCACTTTTTGAATCTGTATTATAATTTATCTATCTATTTGACTTTTCTGTGGTTAGAAACTGTGAATTTCCATTCCAAAAATCCAGAGCAAATGGTTTTTGAGAGTCTGGCTAACCAGTTTCTCGCTCCAATACCAAATAATAGATAACGAATAGTAACCTAAACGAAATCTTACCAATCTAAAACACACGTAAATTCTGATTAAGTATACTAGAATATCTTTGTCTTCATAATACACATTATAATACTGTTACATAATTATTCATAGATCACAATGACATTACATTAAATAGCATGCAATATTGAAAACATCCTGCAATAATACAAGAAACAGTAATATTAAGTATATATATCAGTAATATAAACTTATAGGTACCATTTCATATACACTCTTGCTGAAAGTTTTCGCAACAGATTTCGAGATTGCTTGCAGCAATAAAGCCGCCTTTGCATGTCTACATTGTTTACTGTATACTCCTTAATGTTTATTTTCCTGCGTGTTACGTGCAATAAAGTGTTTCTTCTTCTTCTTCATATAATTAAACAAATAAATAAATATACTACGACAATACACACATCGCCATCTAGCCCCAAAGTAAGCGTAACTTGTGTTATGGGAACTAAGATGACTGATGAATATTTTTATGAATAATATGCATAAATAATTATAATATACAGATAAACACCCAGACACTGGAAAACATTCATGTTCATCACACAAACATGTTCCAGCTGTGGGAATCGAACCCACGGCCATGGACACAGAAAGAAGGGTCGCTGCCCACTGCGCCAGTCGGCCGTCAAAAAAACTGTCTCCGTTGTAAGTTTTTATAGCATTTAATACGGTTAGTACGAGGATTTTACTAAATTAATTCTTTTCTTATACTACCTTTTTTTTTAATTTGAGAAGAAATAGTATCGCTTAAAGTTTCTTTATTACTAGATGGTAGTAATTTTATTTCGATTTCCAACTGTTACCATTATTCCACACATTGCGAAGGCAACTACGTAAAACAACACTACGTTGCCCGAGAAGCACTTGAACTGTTTTATTATTACTTAACTTTAGCTATCATCATCATAATAAAACAATTACCGGCCTATATCGAAAAGGATTTAGGTCCTTTGTACCACGGTAACCAAATGCGTATTTTTAGGCTTCCCACACCTTTGAAAAATTTTTGGAGAAGTCTCAGTGCAAAAAATCTCCGCTGCTCTTAAGTGAACCAGACCAGCTCCGCTGCCTCGCTCCGCTCCGGTGTACTGGCAGCCTAACGATGTTTTCTCTCACGATTAAAGCAAGTGTTATTTAATTTCTTAAAGAGCTTATTTCTTATAGCTCGGAGAAGTAAATAAGAGCATGCCGGGGCTCGAACTTAGCTCCGCGAAAGGGACGCTGAAGTCCTAAGTAAGTGGGCTATTACCGATATTTTTATGAATTACCTCAATAATCTACCATTATTTCCAGGCGTAAAGTATTTGACTTACGTACCTTTGTGACGGGGTCACTTTTAATATTTACTGCCATCAAGCATGGCGCCTGCTCTGTGGAAGAGCCCAATCCCTCTCCAAGTATTTCTTCTAGCTGCGATAAGTTTCCCGGAGACCCTTTGTACTTCAGTGCCCATTCGCAAGATTTCACAGAACCTTCTGTGACGTATATCTCAACTCTGTATCTTCGTACCTGAATAACAACAAAATATTTGTGTAAATTTGTCATTTTTTTATTTCATTTCACGAATTAAAAATGCGCATAAGAACCCCAGAAAAGTAAGGCGGAAGTCATATATGCTAGACCAGGGGTTGCCAACCTTTTGACGAACGCGGCACACTAAGAACTTTAGAAATTTCTCACGACGCCCACGCCTTAATATAGTTTGGTGAATGAGATATGTAACTACTGGTTATAATTTAAACGAATCGTTTGACAAAGAATTAAGAAAAATAAAACTTCCCCATCCCATCAATGTGATAGTTGCGCTTGATGGTTGGTTAGATCTCCACATAATTTTTAATGAATTATTATTGCAGTTGTTTTTTTTTTTTTTTTTTTTTAATAAAGGAGCACCTAGCGCCCAGGTTTGGAAGCCCTACACTAGACTAAATAGTTGACCCATATATAGGCATATTTAGGAATCGAGAATTATACATTCATGTCAATTTATTTGACTTTTTTTATTATGCTTAATAAATGATGCTATTTTTGTAAGTAACTTAACGTTAATAAATGCAACATATCTCTTTTATAAAAATATCTCGCATTATGTCCACCTATCACATATGCTGGTTTATCCTGAGCACCGCCAAACCAGCACCTTGGGACACGAACGTTCATTTCTCTTCAGAGCTTCCAATACCACATGCTTCGTAGCTCGTTCAGCTACGTCGGCGTCGGTAAGCTTTGGTTTAACGTATTTACTCACTTCTGATTTGAATTCGCAAGCTATCTCGAATGCCCGCTGATTGTAAATGGTAAAGAATAATGCATGACGTAATTTGCAGTGCATCGTGATCTGTCAATTAATTTTAACCAAAACGAATTAACTGTCACTGGACTCAATGATATTCTCTGAAACTATTAAAAGTGTTTTTTGTCATTCTTATTTTAGTTCGGTGGACACTCGTATTGCAGCGTCACACGTCCAGCACCGAAATGGCGGCGATTAGTTGTAGACCAAATCCAAGTGACAGCAGTCTGTCCAGAAGTAATAATAGAGTCCAGAGATCGTCTACGAATTGTCTATTGGCACTTTTACGAATATATTTCCAATGGATCAGTAAACACTACATCGTGCAACGCCTGTACCGCGGACACATTTTGATCTTATTTTAAGGTCTAAAGCAGCAGTTCGTCCAACTGACGTATGAAATAAATGCGAATATGTAAACCAACCAATAGTAATTTTCTTATAAGGATTTCGAAGTTCCCTTTGGAAAGCACTAGGTAGTCAAGCCGGCTAGGTTCTATACCCATTTTCTTGATATTTGAAATGGATGAAAAAACCTCCCTCGCAGCCGTGGTCGCGTCAATTCCATGAACACTGTAGTAGTCATTGCGATCATAAATTCTAACGGTGGTTGGCGGTTTCTGAAATGAGATTTAAACTAGTAAGTTAACATTTTTTTTATCTACATAATGGATTACGATAAAGAGATTTATATTAAAAGATAAAGAGGCTCGGATATGAATGACGATCCATAGGCAAAGCTGTCACGTCAATTATTAAGTTTGTTCGAATTATCGATATAGACCTACATGATAGTCTCTTAAAATTATAATTAAGGTGTGAGTAAGGCTTCTAAACATGTGTGAATGTAAAATGAGGAATTAGACAGCTAAGCCCGCGGAGTTTATAAAGTAAAGCGGTAAAAGTTTTGGTATAACTGGCAGTGTGAATACCCATTCTTGGAGTATTATTTATAATGACAAATGTCACTATAAAACGTAACGTTGATAACTTTTTCATGTGGTTTCGAAGCGATACGTGCGTAGTGTAGTAATGTACCCTACATTGCCGAACATCTGTGTGGAGTATAAGGATTGGAGAAATTATAAATTATCTACTTTGATAAGAATGCTTTTCGCGGAGTATAGCAGATTGAGCTTAATTTTCATATTGCTGCTAAAAAGATTATTATATGGCTGGCTACGTTGGAGTGTCAGCTTCTTCTTCTAAGTATAGACAATAGAGACTAAGCCCGCTTCGAACCTTTGTAAGAGTATTTTAAGGTTAATTATACAATAATTAATCAGGACCTTAATAATATTATGTAAATAATCCATCCAAATTAAATCAGCAAAGAACACAAAAAAAAAGTTAGCTAGCCCCTTTTTTGATGAAGTTTTTAGTTTATATAATTTTATACTACAAATAATAGTTAACGCTAGCAACAATATTATTATTTTTATTTATTTAGGTACGAATTTTTATATTCAATAATTATCGAAAAAATTTAAGTGAAAAATTTAACACTTAAAACAACAAACAACAAGTTGTTTTGCATCACAGTATAATTAGTTTAATTGGATTTCGATTATATAAGGAAACGGACTACTGAGTAAAATAAATGCACGTATTAACTAAAATACCTAAGTATATACATGCTGATATGAAAATATAATAGTTGAACGTACGGCTACGTATGAAGTTAAACAGAATATATTTTTAGCAATAAATAATCAAAATATTTATTTGTTAGTTTTGCCAGGAAACTAAACTATCATACTCTCGAAAAAACAATTAAAGCATTTAGGAAGAAAGACCAGCGAACCATGTTTGTTGTAACTGAAAAAAAAACTGATCTGATGCTTTCTTCTACTTATTATTGTACACTAGCTTTTAGCTCGCGGCTTAGCCCGCGCTTCTTTCGGTTTTTTAATGTTTTCAGAACGTAAGCTACGCTAAGCAAAATTTATCATGATCGTTTTTGCTGTTATTTGCATAAGTGTTTATAACCCTGCGGGAATATTTTCTTGTTTCTTTTCCGAGATAAAAAAGACACTGAAACAGAAAGTACACTCCTTGCAGTCTCCTTCGTATTCCATAGATTTCCATCCATTTGGATGGCAAGAAGTATGGTACAGGATTTCCTACCGTAGATAGTGGCACGGTACGCTAGATAGATACTTTGGTGAAATACTCAAAGCGCTATTGTGCCTATAATATTTGAAGCATACCCGCGATTTCTTCAGGGTGCCTTCAATATATCTTAGCCTGATAAAAATGGGACCACATGGGCAGTACGCCTACCTACCGTTTCAAACAAAACAAAAATTTTTCAAATTGTTTTATTAATGACAATGTTCTGACGTAGAAAACATACAATTGACAACTTCCTCCTTTTATTTAATTTGATTAAAAATTCTAGTTTTATAGTAATAGTAGTATAAGTATAATATTAAAGAGTTATATCTAAGGGGTAGTTAAGTAGAGCATCATCCGGACTCAGTGGTGGTACCACGAGGAATGACTTTCTCGTGCCACGGACTGGTGGAACGAGTTGGTGGCACCGGGCACGACTCGGGTAAATGACATAAAAGCTTTATATTGTAATGCATTTTTAGGAACTGTGCTTATCATAGCTTGAATCATGAAAAGGCAAAATGTCAACACCAAATGGCAATCGCCTTGACCACAATGATTCTGACATAATATATTAAATCCATGAAGATGATGAGTCACATGGTTCTGAAAGCTTTAGTAACTTTTTTAGTATTAATTTAATTGCCGGACCTAGTAGACAGTGGCGTGCACAGGGTTTCTGACCAGGGTATGCATAAAGGAGGTGCATGGCATAAAATGGAAATTTTCCTCTCCAATGCGACTTATATAAAATTATTTGGGTATGCAGTGCTTTTGTGCATGTATGGAGTGCACGCCACTGCTAGTAGATGGCCGACCTGATAAGTGGAAAAACATCGCCTATAAACAGATCAACACAGAAAATGCCAGAAGCTCGCCCTGGAACACGTGCTGTCTGTGGCCATCAAACTGAGGCGTAGGTGTTGAATCTCATGCGCCTGCATTGCAACAATGCTGCAACAAACTGTCGGGGGGCCAAGTTAGAAATTCCAGCTCACATCTCTAACTTTTCTAAGTTATGTGCGTTTTTTAAGTAATTAAAATGTGATTTCAACGGTGAAGGAAAACATCGTGAGGAAACCTGCATGCATGAGAGTTCCACATAATGTTCTCAAAGGTGTGTGGAATCCACCAATCCACACTGGGCCAGCGTGGTGGACTCCGGCCTTAACCACTTCTCATTGTAGGAGACCCGTACTCTGTAGCGGTAATGGGTTGATGTGATGATGATGATGATAACCAGTTGCGTGCACTTTATAGATGCACAAAAACACTGCCTACCTTAAAAAAATATGTATTTTATAATGTTCATGTTTCTTATTGGAACGAAGTTCCTTATTGTTTTCCATAAATTATATAGTTCTATCTAGTTAGTGCAAATGGTCCTGCCGTAACAAGATGTAAAATAAATAAATAAAGGAGATGTTTTTTTCCATATCATTCCATCTTCCTTCTTTATGCATAGCCTAGTCCAAAACACTGTCCACAACACTGATGATGACGTATTAATATGTTAATTCCCTTTGTCGGAAAGGTGGTAGCTAGCCAAAGTCGAAGCCTCTTATCAGGCCAGAGAAATTAAATAAATAAATAATAACTAAATATACTACGACAATACACACATCGCCATCTAGCCCCAAAGTAAGCATAACATGTGGGTACTAAGATGACTGATGAATAATTATATGAATAATATAGATAAATACTTATAATATATATATATATATAAACATCCAGACACTGAAAAACATTCATTTTTATCACACAAACATTGTCCAGTTGTGGGAATTGAACCCACGGCCTTGGCTCAGAAAGCAGGGTCGCTGCTCACTGCGCCAATCGGCCGTCATCAAATGTAGAAATTATATATCCCCAAATTGCCCCCGACGGGGATCAATCCCGTTCCCTTCCATTTATAACACCACATCGCTCATCACTTTGCCACGGAGGTCGTCAAAAACAAACTTATGTCACAATTGCAACGTGCTGATTCAGCGTACGATCAGAGACACTAATAAGTATGCAATCATAATATTATTAGTCCTCAAGTGTATACTAAGTGTTATTTGTTAAATTTTCAGTTAATGTGTACGTTCGCACTTCTGAGAATACAGGATCGATCATGACCGGGCGGCCACCGGGTTATCGCGCGGGAGATACTAAATTAAAGCTAAATAAATTGACGGCGCGATCCCGTGCAATGTCAGTGCGCAGATGTGTTTTCTGTAGTGTGGTTCGCATATTTTTTTACTAAACGTAAGTTTTTTAACAAATTATAATATTTAAATAAATAACTCAGCCTAAATACTCGGAGTGTCATTCTGCAAGCCTTTAGTTTGGCAACAATTTCCAACGATTAGAAAAAGAGCAATTATTCGTACGCGTCCATTATAAAAAAAATAAGTAACTAACTGCCTTTAAAGATTTTAAAAATGTCGACTTTACCTATCGAATTTCTTTGCTCACCATTTGTTTTGTGTACAATTACTGTAAAATAATCCTAGATACTGAATAGGAGATCTAAATATAGGCTTTTCAATTGCCAGAGTTTGCGCTCTCAACAATTATTATCTTTTGTTATTCTTTCATATTAAATTAATCTGAAAAAAATGTGCCAAAGAAAAAATACAATGGCGGATGGATGGATACATTTAGAAAACAGAAAACTGTATTACAATTTCACACAAATTACTTATCACTTACTTAAAGTGTTTATTATTTATACATAGGTACCCTGTATTTTTATGCTTTTGTATAGTTTTTGTGTCTGTATCATCTCATTATGTTCCACGTAGGATGGACGCACGAGTTAATATTTAGAAATCAAAGATAATATTGGAATATTAGAAATTCAACTCTCAAAGCGATATTTGTAGGATTTTTACGAGCATTTAAAATATTTATTTATAAAAAATCGCAATACGTATTACAATTGCGAAACGTCTGTTTAATGCCTCTTAAAGTACTATCTAGTATATCTCTCGATATTACACTTTTGTGATAAAATTTAATGAAATACCAAATAATTATTGTAAAATTGTACAGAAGGTAAAAATATTAACCCCATTGCAATATCTATGGCAAATTGCATTGTATTGTGATAAATCCTAACTAATATTATAAATGCGAAAATGTTTGTTTATTCTTCCTTTACGCCCTAACTCATCAACCAATCGGCTTGATTTTTGGCGTGGGCTTAGTTGAAAGGTACTTACTTAGTTGAGTAACATAGGCTAAAATAACTTTTGGTTTCGATAACATCAAATTTCCCAGGCTCATTTACAGGAACATTCGTATTTTGGCACGAAAAATAGTCCTTCATAAACTTAAGATTTATAGCATAGAGATAGTTGAAAAGACGGACAGTAATATAAGTTACCTTTAGTGGTAATCATTAATTTATTTATTGCAATGAGGAGTTGTTTACAGACTACTTCACCGCGGGGTGCAGCAAGTATGAAAATAATATCAATAATATCACAGAAACAGTCAATATTATATTTTAATTTATTACATATTGTACCTACATTACATAATAATTTATATAGACTATACAAGAGCATTCTAAATATTAGTCTGTACATTTTTCTGAATCCCGCTGGCTGGATGTTCCCGAGATTAAATTCGTTCATATACAAGCTTTTGCCCGTGGTTTCGCTCGCATACATGTTTATTAAATCATTCAAGTCGGAATGGAACGGAAAGTTAATTAGGAACGTAAGGTGATTTAGGCGTACAAAATGCGTATTTTCAGGGTAAAAACTTTTTAAAAAGTTAGTTTAGCTTAACATCATACATGCTCCACAATTTTTTTTTTCAATTGGATAACAGTTAATATAATTATAATTATATAATAGCAGAAATATGGAATAATAATCTTTATATTTAGGTTGTAGACCTAAAAGAAGGATTATTATTCTGTAACACAAAGCAAACAATATCAAAATAATACTGCATTAAGAGATGCAAATAAAACAGACTCACAAGTGCAGTGTTGTGGAAATAATTTTAAAAAACAATCACGCAGATTACAATATTAAGTATTTATTTAATAAATGTTTGTAAATATGACATTTCCTTTTACAGATTGCCTACGCCTTCATCAAAATGAGGGTCCTCATCGTGACAGCCTCATTTTGGGTATTAGTAGCTGCTAAACCCGAAATGTACAAAGAGAAAGAAGACTTTCAATATTCAAGAAGTTCATCTGACGATGGGACTAAATCAGGATACTACGGAGCTCAGAGGGGTAACATGGGTGGAAACTATGAAAGAGCACATAATATGGACTCTTTAGCTCAACATCATATGAGCACACTAGTGAGAAATGTTGACGGGGAGCTAGGCGAAGGGGCCAACACAAGGAGCGGAAGTGTATTTTCCGCTGCCAACTCTAGAGGCCTTTATGGATCAGGCAACTACGATTTAGGTTACCTTAAAGGAAGGAACTTTGGAGAAGGCATGAGTTTCAGAGATTCTAGTGCGCATACCCCAACGGCTAATTCAGGCCGTTCAGGTTATTCCAGCTACGGAGATCTATATTCCGCCGCAGCTGCGAATAATGCGAGATACAGCAGCAGTCAATCGCAGAATGCTGGAGTTAGCTCTGGATATCAGAAGTCAGGTCTTGCTTCACAGTATGTGCATACTGATGCGCAACAAGCAGCAGATAATATTTACGACGCCAGCAACTATGAACATGACAGTCAAGCAGGAAGTAACTATAAATATGCACAAAGCACTAATGTAGCACAGTCTGACTATGAAAAAAGTAACAGTGCCGGCTATGATTATAAGACCAGAGGTAGTTTGATTACACCAGTACGGATCTATAGTATAAGACCTGGTAGCAGAGTAGCTATTCCAGTAGTAGCGCAAGTTTATGACGCGTCTGCAGTTCAAGATCAGAATGCAATAAACTCAGATTCAGACATCTTAAGCACGAGTGGACAGCGACTGCGTTACGTGCCTACAAATAATGCGAAACATTACGAATCTTCCTACAGTTACCGTAAACAATGGGAGAAAAAGGACTCAATACCTGCAGTAACAGAAATTCCTACGGAAAGTCCATTTTCAAAAAACAGTGAGCTTTATGAGGATGCGCAAATATCTCAAACTTCCAACAATCAGTATGAAAGCGACCTAGCTTCCGCTGACAGTCAATCAAGCAGTGCAAACGGCGCTTACTCAAGTGGATATAGTGGTAATACAAGGACTGCGTTGTCTAGTCAAGCAAGACTTCAGAGTCAAACATACAATTCTGGAGCCAGTTCTTCAGATGCATACACTCAGAACGCTTACAATTCAGGAGTTAGTGCTTCAAATGCATATAATCACAACACTTATGATGCTGGTGTAGCAGAAAAGCTTTTTGGATCTCATTTATCGGAGAGTACAGCTAATTCAAATAACTTAGTTGAAAATATTGCTTCCAAACCAAAAAGCTATCATTCTTCATATGCGTACCATAAATCATGGGAAAGGCGAGGAGATCCATATGTTATAAAGCCAGTAGGTGGTGATATAAATGATCAAACATCACAAAGACTAACAGCCGCATCTGCCAATCAAGGTTACGGCTGTACTTATTGCTTGGACCAGAGTCAGCTACGCAAAAGACGATCATTAAATACAGATGAATACCAACAACGTGAAAACTTATATGATGGTCAGAAAGATATAGGCCAACAACAGTCTATGAGTGGATGGGAACAAGAATTGGGCCAGCAAACAGATAAATGGCAAAACTTCGAAGATCTTGGACAACAAACGCAAAATAAATGGGATGATTTAGAAAGTCTCAATCAAAAACCTCAAAGTCAGTTGGGTAAACTGGAGGATTTAGATCAACAAACACAGAACCAGTGGGACAAGGTAGAAGACTTAGGACAACAAACTCAAAATCAATGGGGAAAATTAGAAGATTTAGGTCAGCAACCTCAAACTCAGGATAAACTAGAAGATTTGGGTCAACAAACACAATCGCATTGGGGTAAACTAGAAGATTTAGGTCAACAAATTCAAAGTCAGTGGGGCCAATCAGAAGATTTAAGTCAGCAATCACAAAATCAATGGAATAAGTTAGATGATTTAAGTCAACAACCTCAAACTCAGGATAAACTAGAAGACTTGGGTCAACAAACACAATCGCATTGGGGTAAACTAGAAGATTTGGGCCAGCAAATCCAAAGTCAGTGGGGCCAATCAGAAGATTTAGGTCAGCAATCACAAAGTCAATGGAATAAGTTAGATGATTTAAGTCAGCAACCTCAAACTCAGGATAAACTAGAAGATTTGGGACAACAAACACAGTCACAATGGAGTAAACTAGAAGATTTAAGCCAACAAACTCAAACTCAGGATCAACTGGAAAATTTAGGACAGCAGACTCAAAATCAATGGGGCCAATTAGAAGATTTAGGTCAACAATCTCAAAGCCAATGGAATAAATTAGATGATTTAAGTCAGCAACCTCAAACTCAGGCTAATCCAGAAGATTTGGGTCAACAAATCCAAAATCAGTGGGGTCAATTAGAACAATTAGGTCAACAATCACCAAGGCAATGGTATAAGTTACATGATTTAAGTCAGCGACCTCAAAATGAGGATAAACTAGAAGATTTAAGTCAACAAACACAATCTCATTGGAGTAAACTAGAAAATCTTGGTCAAAGTACAGGGGGATATTTAGTTAACGTGGGACAGCAGACACAAAATAAGTGGAACAAATTAAATGATGTAGATCCGCAAGAAAGTAAGTTTTAATTCATACCTAATGAATTTGTTATAAAATTACTAATAAGTCTGTTATAATATTGACCAACCTTAATCTTAACGTTTTTGTTTGAAATATGTCATGTTTGGTTTTTTCTGCCCCACTCAGATTCAATTTAAGATTCAAAATCTTATCTTTAAGAAAATGTAAAACACATGATTAATATATTGTCGCGGCACTTGAAAAGAACGTCTGTTTTGATGCGTAAGAGGCCACATTGCAATGACATACACATGAATGTTTCTTACTAGTACATATATTTGAGTAGTGTACATTACATTGAGGTAAAACTACCTCGGTTTAATGTACACTAGACATTTTTTTTATTATTTAATACATAATCACATAAGATCTTGTATAGGTAAATCGACACGTAAAATGAGAGGCGTGCTAACTTAGACCGACCGTAGACCTACTGCTCTCATCGTACGCGTTGATGCAGTTGTAACCACAACATTTACAAATATTAAATCTTACAATTTTTAGTATAAAATTATTATTGCATAATCTTGTTAATTATAAAAATTCTTAATTAGATCTGGGACAGCAAGGTCAACCACAGAATGTAGTAAACATCGGCCAAGAAACACAGTTTACGCAAAATACTTATGGAGAATATCCATTTTATAACCCATGGACTATGGATGGAAGATTTGTTACATATAACGACAACAGAAACATACCTGAATTACCATATGCACAAGAATCACAAGAGAATATAAACAGGAAGAACTGCCACAATTTCGAAGATGGAAATTATTTCCACCATCATAATTTTGGTTTTAAAGAAAGTCAAGCTGCCACTCATAGTTCGGATTTTTTATTTAATATTAATCAAATTGTTTACCCAGAAGAAAATCCTGCACCAAACCAAAATCATGAACTATTACCTAAAAGTGATACAAACATTTTAAGAGAAACAACTACCATTGTCTCCGTTACTACAGATGATAAGAAACCAGGATCAAGCAATAAAGATGAGGCCAAAGAAAACAATTCTTCTAATGTCATCACACATCCTATTGATATTGGGCGGGGAGATATAGGTCCAGAAGATACGTCGATAGAAATAACTAATATTGATAGTAAAAATAGTTATAAAACTCCAGAAGAAATAGAATCGCTTAGTTTAGTAAAAGATCAAAGAAATGTTTTTGTAGAACCTTTAATATTAAGTGTGACGGGTCTTAACCAGCATAGTGAGCCTGATAATAAACATAAACTATTTAAAGAGTTAAGCACGGTTATAGAATCAGTCACTACTTCTACCACCAAACCAAAACAAATTATTGAGAATAATGACATGAATGTTACACCAAAATCTAGTTTTTCGAATAATCCTGTTTTTAATCGCAGACAGAAGGAACCAAACCGAATTCTTGCAAGTGATGAACAACACCATGAAAAACCGATTGAGATTTTACAGAACTTTGAACAACAAAACTGGGGGCAAGAAACCCAAAATGTTGTCCAGCAAAACATGGGACAACATTTAGAGCCATTTCAAGAACAAAACATGGCACAAGATTTAGAACCCCTGGATCAAAATTTCTTAGAACAAAACTTTGAGCCCTTTGAAGAACAAAAGATGCGACAACATTTAGGGAATTTTGAAGAAAAAGACATGGTTCAACATTCAGAGCCTTTAGGGAGACAAAATATGGAAAGTTTAGAGCCCTTAGCAGAAGAACTTAGTGTTGTACCTCACTTAAACAACTTTGAGCAGCAAAATTGGGGGCAACAAGCCCAGAGCCTGGACCAGCAAAATATGGAACATTTAGACCGTTTTGAACAAGAAAATCTTGGACAAAACTTGATACCTTTTTCAAAACAAAATATGGAAGAATTAGAAAGTATTGATAAAAATACTAGACCATTAGATATTTCTGAGAAACAAACTGTAGAGCAACTTGATTTGCATGATAAATTTGGGAAACAATTTAAACTACCAACAGATGAAAATATTGTACAGAATTCACAAGACAGTTCAAAACATGCACAGGAGCAAATTAATAATCTGTCAAAAAATCGTGATTTGTCAACTCCTATAGAACCAACTACAGAAAACCCTGGATTTTGGGGTTCAGTATGGAATAAGACAAAAAGAGCTAAGGCTTCTGTAGTGTCTTGGTTTAAAAGTTAACTTGACTACAACATAGTCATAGAATAATTTATGTTGATGATAAATATAAAAACTGCATTAAAAATTGTTGCCATATAAGACTTTACTTACATCAGGTAAAGAATGAAAGTATTTAACAAATGCTTGTTGCTGTACTGAATCTGAAAAAAAAAACAAATTTAATTTAAATAAATTTATGAGGATTGTATTAATTATAATATTAATTTAACATTTGCTATAGATAGATAGATTTTTATACTTTAATTTAAAACAGTAACCTAATAATTAGAGAATAAAATGAAATAAAATAATTAAAAAATTAATTTCTTTGTTTTCTCTTTTATAAAACTTAAATGAATGATATGAATTATAATGAATTCATGGTGTTCCTACAAGAGTTACCATTATAAAACTTTAACCAAAATTACCATAAGATGACAACCTGTTGGCTAAAATGTACTATTTGTATGAGAGTACCATAAATTCAACTATTAAAAAATTATAAATATAAATAAAAAAAATTATAAATTCAAAACTAAACATTTTGTGGGCCCGTAATGGATTGATAAATTGGCAGTGTTGGTCAATTGGCACAAGTCTCCCACAATGAGAATGGGTGAAAGGCTGTTACCCACCACTCTGGCCCAGTCCGTATTGGTGGACTCCACACTCCTTTGAGAACATTATGGAAAACTCTTAGGCATGCAGGTTTCCTCACAATATTTTCCTTCACAATTGAAATAATATATTATTACTTAAACACACATAAGTTAGAAAAGTTAGAGGTGCCCCTGTGATTAAAACTCAGCCCCCAAAAATGAAGTCAAAGTTGTTCCCACTGGGTTATCACTGCTTACACAGTACCCACTAGCAAATGCATCTACTTGCTTGCTTGTAACTAAAAAGCAGTTTTGCCATATTTTCCTTCAAACCAAGAGTAAATAAACACCTTTTATACACCTTGCTCCAAAAACCAAATACCAATTTACATTCAAAACTAGTCTTAATTAATAACTATTATTCTCTCTCCTATATACAATAAGTTTTCGGTGTGAAATTTTGTTTAGAACATGTATTTAGACAATTGTCGATAACAACATTTTTCACATCTAATGTAATATTTAATGAGTGGTAATTTTTTTTTAAGATGTCTTGGTTGTCTACCAAACAAAAAACGTAACATTGTTTATATCACTGTACAAACCAGAAATTTATCATTCTTGTTGATGGTTATATAGGTAAGTACTCTCTAATATGGCAAGATGTCCTTTCTAGAGGTGCTGCAGATGTTTATATTATCAGTAATCTTCAACTAAAAAGTCAACCGGCCACCGTAGCATAGGCAAAATGGATGTAAAACACGAGCTGGGTTCGAGAGTTGAGTTTTTTATTACAAATAAAAAACTCAATTTGTTTATAAACCATCATAGCAATTGTTGAGATAGGAACTGGGCACCGCAATACCAGACGCATACTTTAGAAATCCCAAAAAAACATCTAAGTTAAAAAGCGGACGTTCATCGGTTGATATGGCGGTGAAGCTACATAGCTACATACATTATCAGGTAAGTACTATTATATTAATTAGGTAAATAATTATTCACAAACTTACCCAAACTTAATGCGTGAATAGGTTGCAGAGATGACATTTTAATATAGCAGTATATTTAAACAAGTTAAGCACTCACTTTAACAAATTAGGATATAAGATAGCTAAAATATATATTCGGTCTTAAAAGTAAACAAATTTAAATCTGACTTCCGAGAATAAAAATAGCGGCAATAATAGACAGTTGACACTTGACAGTTTAGTATTGATCATAGATTAGGGTTTTTAAATATAAAAACACTCTGGGGTTAATTATACATACGTTTTTCTCGCACTGCCGAAATTTAGCTTTAGCATTACGTCCGCATTTTATAATAATATTTATTTATTTGGTAACTATGACCCATTTACGCTACTACATCAAAGAATAATTAAAAACAGTAATAATCAAAAACTAAATCAAAAAACTTACATGAGATATTAATATTAAAATACAAAATAATTACAAATTAGAATTTGTGCCTCCAGGCACAAATTTAATATAAAGCTTGTAAATTGGAGAGTCGTATCTAATTGGTTATGCCTTCAGAATTCTGTTATTGTTTACCTACGTTCTTTTCATCAAGAATGCTATTCGTTTTCTTCTGATGGCAAAAAGGTCATCTGTATGACAAAACTGACTGCTACTACAAACTACTTTTGTAAACCATTTTTTTGTTGTACAATAAAGAGTTTTAAAAAGCCAACCAATTATAATTAATGTTCACTATTCAGTCTTCTCCATCATTAAAACCCATCAACGCTACGCGATGGCCCTGTACAGCCAGTGACAATAGGCCTCTAAGGAATCTGACTACTTTTCACTTTTCAGTTGGTGTTTTGAATAGATAATAGGGATAAAAAAGTCGCTCTGACTGGGTTTCGACACAGAGTCTTGTCAATGTTTTCTCTGACATTTGAAAAAAAAGGACAATTACAAACTGACGTCTTGTAGATTGTGTTGTGTGTACAATTTACAGTACTTAATTAAATTTTGCTAAACTACGTTTTATTTGGGCTTAATATGTTAATTTTTAAATGTGCGCTAATAGTATTATGTACATCCTATATTTTATCGTGAGTTTGCATTGTTAAAATTGCATAATTTCTTCTCTAATTTTATTAATAAATATTTTAAAGTATCAATTTCATAGGTTCTCTCATGAGAGCATCTCAAGCAATTTATTATTAGTTAATCCTGGTTAAATTGACTATAAAATAGTCATAAAACTTTCTGTCTGATTCAGCTATAAACACCAAAATAATTAAAGAAAGACTTCTTTAATAACAAATCTTTCAGTATCGCCTTTCACTTTTTCTTGTAAGCATAATCTTTTTTGTTTTGAAGTACCAAATGTCTCTTTTTTTCAGTCTTTGTTCTGAGGTGGTTAAAGAAACGATTTTTTTCAACACTGGCCTTGCATTCATGTACATTGCCAGCGGAGCATTAGGTAAGAGCAAAAGTAAATTATATTGAATTTGTATGTTGTAATGCTCTATAGGTTGTTTCATGTAACTGAGCAAAAGCGTAGCTTTTGTTGTATAATAATGTGGACGGATAAATCAATTTAATTATTTCTGAATAATACCACCTTGATCTTCAGCCGATTAATGTCCCATTGTTTTATTGTTAGAGCATATACCTGCTGTTCTGTACCCTATGTGGGGGAGTGAGCTATCAAACCGAGGGTATAAATGGCCAATATATAAGATATTAACACAGGCAAAATAACGTAACTCTAACTAATAGACTGGTATAGCTTAAATGTAATTTGAATAAACATTATCAGGATCATTCTTGGTTATTTTATATGATATGATATGCATGTTGGAAGTACTAAAAAGCAAGCAATTTTTTATTTTATTAAAAAAATATTCATCTGTACAGATATCAATAAATTTTCAACTCTAATTAGAACTCAATGACATGATTAAAGTTTAACAAGCAGTGGCATCACTGGGCATGCATAAAGCAGGAAGATGGCAAATGCAAAAAGACAGACAGACAGACAGACCTTTCAACAAAACTGTAATTATTCTAACATTACACAATGTTTATTATAAATAAACTAATTTATAGTCTTTAGTATATATTTTGTTTAATTTATTTGATGTACTAACTAACTCACAAAATCGAGTGGCGTGCTAACAAATATTTTTTTCAGCTGGCAAAATCATCTATGACAGATACCAGCAGGTTCATGTCCTTGGCTCTTTAACCCCAAATCCAAATGTGACATTGTTTGCAAATAGGATAGCTTCCTTCTCAGCCACATTCCTGTCATTGGGCTTCCTGGTTTACTTCTTTTTGTTCTTATTTAAGGTAAGGCATTGTGTAGTGATTTGCGAAGAATGGTTAATGTAAAACAAGCTTCTGTATGTTTGTGTCTGCATAACTAGAAGTCGATGAATCGAAATTATAGTGTTTACATTTGATTAATTTTAACTGAAGAAAGAACAAAAGAGTTTTTATGCCTTTTCTTGTCTCATCACATTTAAATTATTATTACTTATAAAATTATATGTGTGGTATATAATATATGTTATCTGATGTAATCTAAAAATATTAATGGTCAACATTATATAATTTTTTATTGTATATTTCAAAATTATGTTGTTTGCATTACCATAGTTAAATATTAATGCATGTATATTCACAGCATCTGTGTAAACATTTACTGCTACTCATGGATATTTAGGTTAATCATACAGCATTTGTAACTAACTGCAATGTTTCTGTGATACACTCTGTGTTAATGCCTGACTAGGAAATTGCAACATATTAAAATTGTAGATAAAAAACAGTTTCTCTCGCCGATTTTGTCCACGTTGGTCAGTTTAAAGAGAGATTTACCAACTTAGACGGCCGATTGGGCGGCGTGGGCAGCGACCCTGCTTTCCAAGTCAAGGCTGTTGTGGGTTCGATTCCTGCAACTGAAAAATGTCTGTATGATGAACATGAATGTTTTTTAGTGTCTAGGTGTTTATTTGCATATTATAAGTATTTATGTATATTATTCATAAAAATATTTATGTTTATACCCATATAACACAAGCTACGCTTACTTTCGTGCTAGATGCCGACGAGTATATTGTCTTAGTATATTTATTATTTATTTATTTAACTACGCGAGAGATATTATAGTGCACTCACTCTATTCCCTCACTCTCATAGTCTAATAGGGGACGGCAGATCCTACACAACTGGTAAAAAAACAGGCGCAGGAACGCTTGTTTTCTAACTCTGGGCTGGTATTAAGAATTTTTTCATAGAAAAGCTCAGTACTAGTTAGGTACTGTCCTAACCTGGGAATCGAACCAAGGACCTAATGACGATGACTAGACCAACGCAATTAGGTACTCTGAATTATAGTTATAGTACATTATCGACTTTTGTGCCTTGCGGTAATATCACAGAGTAAGTATAGTCTTATAGCGGTCCGACGAAGCACACATACATAGTCTTCAAATACTGTCTGTGTTATCTAGACGATGATGGCATTATTAAAAATTCCATTGTAGAATAACTCAAATCCTTACAATTTATGGACTCCTAACACTCAAAAGGAAGCGGTGATAGCCCAGTGGGTAGGACTACGACTTCACTTTTAGGGGTCGAGTTCGATTTCCAACACGCACCTCTAACCTCTAATTATGTACGTTATTAATTGCTCAAAAATTTAAGTATGACTTGCTTCAACGGTGTAAGAAAACATCGTGAGGAAACCTGCATGCCTGAGAGTTCTCCAGAATGTTCTCAGTTGTGTGGAGTCCAACAATCCGCAGAAAGCCAGCGTGTTAGAACTACGGCCTTAACCCTGTCTCATTGTGAAAGGAGACACGTGCCCTTTAGTGGGCCAGTAATGGGTTTATATGATGATGATAATGACTCAAAAGATGAACACCTATGTTCGTTTCATCCGTTGAATCCATCTTCATAAAAATCAGCTTATAATTTGGTTATGGACATAGGATATTAATTGTCCCGGTAATACAGCTAGGTTAGCATCGGGATTCAAAAATAGCAAGTGTTACCTATACACGGTTTGCCCGATATACTTACCGTGGTTAAATTTTGCATGTAAATAGTTTGAATTCTGGATATTTCCATAGGATACGTTTTAACTCGGGAAAGTAGAGAGATCCTAAAGAATTTTGTAAAACCCATAATTATTACAGATAGATTTATTTTTGCTAATATACTTACGTTCCAGAAGTAGAATATAATAAGAAAGTCTTAAGAAGTAGCAGAAAAGAAATCTTAGTTTCCTTATAAAAATAGATAGGTATTTACGCAAAATCTTTCTAAGTAGGTACAATGAGACGCGATTTAACTAGTGCATGACTGTTACATCGCCTTGAATTGGCCTCCTCATATCTGATTGCTATTATGTGGAAGAAGATATACTGTTACATGCTTATGACGTCATAATAATTAATAGGTATGGTGTAGAAATATTCGACCACAAAAGGCCTTCATATGATAATATGTATTGCATATAGCATAATATGGTCGTATTTTTTCTTCAATAGTGGACCGTCTCTTTTCAGGGTTCATATTGGTAAACATGTGGGTCTTGATACAACGACGAAATTTCTTTTTTCAGGTGGATGAACAATGCCTGCGAGCGCTAAACATATTTATATGTGGGTTTGGAACTTTGTACATATGGGTGCAGGTTAGTTCATTTATACCTCAATAGACAGTTTATGACAATAACATGCCTTAAAAAGCTTCCCTATTTTGCTTCGAGATCTGACACGCTGTTTGATTTTGACCTGGTGATTTTAAATCATTGTCTTTTTTAATAAAAAAAAAACACTTCATAGACTCTACGTCTATTGCGTAATCTTATGCCGTGTTGTGATGGCAGATCAAATACAGTTAGTAGTAGTAGAGCTTTTTCTGACTGAGCTCGTCCGGGAAAGTACTATTGCCACGCTTATTTCTGCCGCTAATCAGCATTGTTGCCTGTAGAGTTCTCCATGCTACTACTATTATCTACTGCGATTACCAACCCTTCTATCCAGCGTAGTGATTATGGGAAAACCCTTGGGTGAGGTCAATAGACACTGAACAGTGTGTATACGATACAGAACACTGGTGTACTAAAGTACACCAGTGGACTGTTATCGTCTAAAGTACACCAGTGGACTGTTATTGTCTGTTGATAATTGATGAAGGTATTTCTAATGATGTTCTTTTCTTTTCAGTGCATCATAACTACATATATTTGTACACTATTCTATGATAAAAGATTGACAGTGCTTAGGCAATGCCTTGCGAATGTGAGCTTCCTTGTTCTAGTTGTAATGGCAGTTTTTGGAGCCGTATCTACATTTTTGCCTGAAGGTAAGGATAAAATTTACCTTTGCAATGTTAGACATGACCATGGGATCCTCCTATGGTGTACCTAAAATCAGTACCGGTTTTGGTACCGGTTTCTGAATAACCTGCAATTTATTAAGGTTAAACCGGTTACGTCATTTTGGTTTTATTCGGACGAATTGATATGGGATCGATGTTATATCAAGCGCCCATCAAATCACATTGGAACAGCGTTGTCGGTCTTAGCTCTGAAAGGCCTGCACACACACATTTATGGGCTCATGATGATAAATTATAATTTTAAACCGCTCTGTTGCTCGTGTAAACAGGGCTTAATAAACTTCGAAATCAAAAATCTCGTCTTCGCGTACCCTACCGGGCTAGATTTAACACGAACGGTCAATCAACCCAGTCAACGCTCACACAATTAACACGTCTTCAAACGGTTAACTTATTTGGTTCACTGATACGGAATCTCTGAATTTCTCACCTAAAAAATCTATACGCTACGCTTCTTGCAAAAGGTCTTATAATTTTTCAAGTAGATTTTTCCTACGTTGCAGGTGGTGTTTCCAGTGGAATTCATATCTGCCACGTCGTCAGTTCCCTTTGCAGTTATATATTGATGGCGATATTCTGTATATTTATACTGTCCTTCGAAAAAGATTATGAATATTTTTCTGAGGTGAGTTATGACCTCTTTATTAAACGCTACGCTACGCTTTTAACAAAAAGGCGTGGACGGTGGCCACCGTAGTGAATCTGATTGTTCGGTGACTTTGCAAAACTAACTAAAATTGTGATTAAGAAATGATTTTAATTATAATTTTTAAATTATACTCCTTATTTTTCAATAAATCAATTTAGCTAATGCATCCTAATTTGTTTGCAGGGACTGCGATCAGAATTATTACTCGATGACGCTTGTTCTTTGAACAATACAACACTATCCGACGGTGATAGCATATTCGGACCACAAGAGCTTATCTCTAATGCGATAATTATAAAGGGGAGCATCGCTTGCGGTAAAGTCTCCTGACCCGAGGCCGTGCCCTCCCCGGGCACGGTACTTCAGCATACTTCCAGTTATGCACCCAATAGATCCTACGGTAGTTTTAATAAATCAAACGTAGAATTAGTAAGTGATAAAGAAAACAATAATCTCGAGCATATCTCTCCAATAAGAGATAATAGTAATGCAGATAACGACAGCGGTATGTCGTCGGGTGAGAACGACGATTCTGCGAGGTATAGTTATAAGAAAAATGTTAGTGTTAATGTAGTGGAAGGTGAAGATGTTATAAAGTGCCTAACTAATGAAAATCAAAGTGCTGTGCATTGGAATGAGATTCCAAGTTGTTCTAAATTTAATCATGATACTGTTATGGCGCCAAATTCGTTCCGATCTCATAAAGACGAGTTGACAGATGTGCTCAGTGACAGAAGCGATCGATTGATCGATTCCGATTTTATTGTGATAAACCTGTCGTGTGACGTCAAAAATGTTTGTGATTCCAGAATGAAAGAATCGGCAGTTGGTACAAATGTTTATAATATTGATTGTGATAACCCGAGCATTCTTAGCGTAGGTGCGAGCCAAAGTTTAGTTCCTGTTACGAACAACGAAATCGTCAGATCTGAGAATCAGAAGTTGGTGAGTTTATCCCTATCGATACTCCTAGCCGCGCTGCTCGAAGCAATGCGGTGTTTCGCCCAGTTCTTAGAGGACATCGTTACCCCACAAAAATTATGAAAAATTGTGTCCAAAAATATTTTTGTGCAGTATTGTATTCGCTAGTTATACGTTATACGAATTATTAATTATTACTATTATTATCAATTACAAGATGTCAATATATTTAACTACCCTCTTGTAAATTGTGTTTTATTTATATGACTATTGTGTCTTTTGTTTAAGCTATTAATCGAAGATGGCGAGCTTTAACGATAATTATCACATCTTAGTGATAATAACCGGGACTTACGGCTGAATACCGTGTTGGCACCAGTTATGGAAAGGTTTATGCATAAGAGAAAGAAGAAACAGTCTTAACCATTTCTCTATATGGCGGTCATAATAATTATGTCTATTCTCTATGGTTTTAGTGTTGCCAAGAGCAAAATGTTATTTTTTATCACAGAAATATGAAAGGTTCCATCACTTGTGACTGGTGCCTTGTCCGTAACTTGTGCTACTATCTTATATCTAAGTTTTTGGCCCGACCCGGAAACGAACCGAGGAATTTGTACACTATATTTGTACAATACACTTTCAGGTTCCTAATATGAATGACCTATATCCATAGGTCATTCATATTAGGAACCTGAAGTAGCCTGTAGCAAGATAAAGAAAAAAAAAAATTCTTCGAAAGATATTTTTAATAATAATTTAATAAATAATACAGAACAATACACAAATTAGACTACTATACACACACAACAAATAAATTATGAGGTTAAATAGGTCATTGATACACTAAATAAGGTTACTCCTCTATTTATTGTCTCAACAGCTCCCGATTCACTAACTTTCGGAGCCACTACTAAGTGATGGCCACCCTTTTATCCCCATACAAAATATGCTATAAGTTTACAACTGTCGCTATCAAAAATGCGTTTATATTAATACGACGAGTTGGCAACTTGCTGGAAAAGTCAGTGAATCGAGGGTACTCCATGTTGGTTTATAACGACGCTTCGTTTATCACTGTAATCAGTCTGTTGTTAGTGTTATGGCACTTTTTCTTCCATTTGATATCGTTCCGCGGCTCTGGGGAGTGGTGTTCTTGAGTGGACGGTTGAGGAGAGTTGTTGGAAACTACGAACGACCAACGCCTGCCTTTACGTTCATTCAAGTTCGGTAGTTCAGCTATCAGATTGTTCTCATATTCGCTCAGCATTAAATAGTTCTCCACCTAGAAAGTGTGATGTATAACATCGGGTTAGAAATGGTTTATTATACAACGTGTAAATGAAAACCGAAATAATACTTCAGAGGCTTTAATAGGTACATTATCTACAGTCTCTTGAGACTTATCTGTAAAACCGTAACGCTAATAGTTTTCAAGTAAACCATTGCCATAGTTTTTACTGAAAGAAATAAGACGCAGCCTCACATGCAAAATTAAAATCATGTACTTCTTCCATCATGAAAGCAAATTTAATCAATGGAATATGTTCGGAGCGAAGGCGCATCATAAGTGTAATGTCCGGTCTATTAAAAGTTGTGTTATGGTTTGAAGTTATAAGTTAAAATTCGGCGGTAAGAAAGAAAGAGCATTACCTTGTTGCAGCTCGTAATACAATCACCACCACAGTCTAGGTCCTCCAGCAGATGTTCGGGTATATCTAGATCTAGGTCTAAGTCTAGCCCGCCCTCCTCGCTGATGCATGTCAGCTCTGGCGGAATGTTGGGTGGTGGGGAGCCCAGACTGCCCGGCCCAATGCTGTCCAGTAACAGGTCGCGACCCGCTCTGCCTGGGGCTACCAACTCTGCTCCTAGAACTTTATATAAGGGCAGGGTAAGGTTCCAATTAAATAATAATAAACCAATAAATATTCTTATTATGACAATACGCCCAACGCCATCTAGCCCCAAAGTAAGCGTTGCTTGTGTTATGGGTACTAACTACTGACATAATATACAGATAAACACCTAGACTCTGAAAAACAATCACATTCATTACACAACATTTTCCACTTGTGGGAATCGAGCGCACGGCCTTGGATTCGGTTTGTGTGTTGTTTTTCAGTGTCTGGGTTATATTATATATGTATTTAATATTTATGTATGTAAGGTATTCGTAAAAAAAATTCTCATCAGTTCCCATAACACAAGCTAGATGGCGATGTGTGTCTACGACAAGTAGTATATTTATTTACCACGAGATCAAAGGCGTTGAACTTCTAAATCCATTCTTGTACTATGCTAATCCTTACTAATATTATGAATGAGGAAGTGTGTTTGTGAGTCCTTCCTTTACATCCTAACTAAACAAACAATCCACGTGATTTTTGGCATAGAGTTAGTTAAAAGACGAAGTTTAACATAGGCTATATTTTGTCCAATGTAAACAAACGGTTCCTACGAGATTTGTTACAAACAGCGGGCAACAGCTGGAGGGGGTAATGATGATACTTACCCAGTGCTGTGGCAGCCCCAGTGGCGGCACGAGGTTCGCGGTCACGGCTTCGGCTCCGTGGCGCACTGCAAGCCGATTCGCACCCAACTCCTCCGCCGTTTTCTCTGAATAACAATAGAAACGTTAGTTAGTTTAACGCTTGGATAAAACATGCTAGTTTTATCCCTATGTTTTTAATGTAACAACAACCCGTTTACGTCTTGTAAAGTCTTTAAAAAGGATGAGGTTTTTAATACGGTTTATGAACCGATTTGGCATTTTTTTTTTGTTGAAAAGGAAGTTTGTCTTTTGTTTTTTTACATCAATAGTTTTGTTTTCTAATGAAACAAACATTGATTTAAGATGATACTGCCGAAAAAAAAATGACATAGCAAACAAAATAGACATAGACATAGATCACATAGACTATGTACCGGTACCCTGCGTATCGTAGGTACAGCGTTGAGTGTATGCATGTGATACCGCAGGGCACAGCTAGTATCACATAAAATAGGGCACGTTTTGATGAGGGCTTGAGTATGGCATTGAGATGGAAGATAGGGAATCTTATCTGTTGTTGGTTTTCTGCTACAAATAATGAATAAAACCCAATACATGATTTCAGGTTTTCTTATTTTAAGCTTTAACGTAGGCGTGCAGGCTTTAAATATGAGCAAACCAATAGAAGCATATATGTAGCCTGTCAGTGCAATTTAACCTTAATTTTTTTTTTTGTATAGAAAAATTATAATCAACATCATCATCAACCCATAACCGGCCCACTAAGGGCACGGGTCTCCTCTCAGAATGAGATGGGTTTAGGCCGTAGTCTACCACGCTGGCCAAGTGCGGATAAGTAGACTACACCCGCCCTTGAGAACGTTATGAAGAATTCTCATGTTCGTAGGTTACTTCAAGATGTTTTTCTTTCAGCGTTTAAAGCAAGTAGGTACTTAGTAGGTATTTAAATTGCTTAAATTTGATACGCAAATAACTCGGCTCGAACTCGGCTTCCACGAAAGGAAAGACGAAGTTTCATCTATCACCGCTATCACAGCTTCATTAATTATAACATATATTATTATAATTTAATTATAACGATTTGGATACTTATATAGGGGTCTAATTGACTTACTTGGTGTGTTTATGAGCGACGCTACGACGATGAAAGTCGATGCAAAATAGCGACAGTGACCCTATTAGTGAGCACGTAGAGCTGAAGTAGTATCCCGCCTTGCCACCGCATCCCACGTTTATGTACCCTGGAATGGATAAGCAAATACATTTAGGTAGGTACATACTCGCGCAATAAAAGGTAAAAAGTTTTTACAGGATACTGATATTACTTACGATATGTCTATCTAACAGAAGGTACAGAAGTTACACTTCGTTCCATAGAGTCGGAACCTAGCAGCGTGCAGCGATGCGATAAGATATTTAGTTTTTCTCAAAAAAGCGCGGAAATATTCAAATAACATTTTAAAATAGAATACTCATTAATAGACAGGCCAAAAACAGACCTTTAAAAAAAAGTCACTAGGTACTTAACGTAATGTTTGTATACTCTATGGTCGCTATGCTGCATTGTCAATGTGGATTAAAGGAATGAACGGAGGCTGACTTATAAAAGAAAATGGCAGGAAAACCACCAAAATGTTAAAAGTGTTGGTATTTAACACAATTTCACTAGCAATTATTAGGTACCTATAACTGACCAATTAGCCTTTATTAAGTAACCACTTACCAGAGAGTGGAACGCCGATCGCTATAGGCACAGCCTGAGAGCATTGCACGAAGCCCCACGTACGGGCGAAGTTGCGCGAACGAACGCGCTCGTATGTGTACATCTTCAGGGAGTAATGGTATCCGCCGCAGAATATACCTGGAATGAAAAATTCATCATCATCATCAACCCATAACCGGCCCACTTAACAGGGCATGAGTCTCCTCTAGAGGGAGGGTTTAAGCCGTAGACCAACAGCATACAAGTGCGAATTGGTAGACTTCACAAACCTTTAAAAACGTTATCTTTCAGGCAGACAGGTTTCTTCACGATGTTTTCCTTCACCGATAAAGCAAGATACAGGAATATTAAATTTCTTAAATTAAACAATATATATCTGTTATCAATAATTCGATACCCCCGAGTTTCTTCTTCTTCTTTAGGTGCATCTGCAAAGAGGGAATGCTGGTCCAACCCAGTCTCTCCGTAAAGTTGCGCATCTAAGACTTCTTGCGAGACTTGGCGTCTCTTCCCAGCAGCCTTGCTCATCGTTATATATTACAGGGAGCCCTTGTCTATCATGTGTTAGCACCACATCATGTGCAGTTGCGTGCACAGGGTTTTTGACCATGGTATGCATAAAGCAGGTACATAGCACAAAATGGAAAAAATCCACTCCAATACGAATTATATATACTAATTTGGGTATGCAGTGCTTTTGTGCATGTTTGAAGTGCACGCCACTGGTAAGCACATATCCCAGATAAGCAGTAACGTAGTTCGAAATCGGGACTCCGTTTATCTACGTATACCTAGAAACTTAATAAAAAAAAGTGAAATATATTGCAATTGATAATATCAACAATATTTTTGGCTTGATCATTAATGCCTAAGTTAAGCCAAGACAACGTTAACGTTGAGGCGTTAGCTTTTAAGTAAAAGACATTAAAGAACGACACATTCCAGAAAAACTAACCATAGATCCAGGCGAACATTACATATCCGCTGTAGGAACCTTCCACAGCCGTCAGCGCCATGGTAGCCAGCCCGCATACAAACACAGCAGCCTGTGTGAGGTACTGCCTCGCTATTCGACATTCTGCCGAGTTCTGTCGCACCAGCAGACCGAATGCTGCACATCCCACTGCCCACCCTAGACCGAGGTAGGCTTGTAGCAATTCTGCGGTGTCGCCCAGTCCTAAAATGTTTAGAAAGTACTTCAGATGTTACGCTTTAGTACGAATAATAGAATCACGAGAATGAAAGAATATTTCAATGCATAAGTCGTGCTGCGTGAAATTGTAGAAATGTTCAGCATTCCAGTATATTTATTTATTCCAGCAGAAAGCTTTTACTGGTCATTTTATCAACACTGTAGAATTGAAGCGAAATGTATGCTGAAATCTATCGAGTGGTAGGTTACTGGAAAGAGCATAATATTCTGTGCAAAAATTTGTTGCTATTCTAGCCTTAAGCATCCGTAAGATCCACGATTTGAAAGTCGTAATGCCCGATTTTGAGCTGTATCTAGTTATTTACTTTATTAACTTATTTAATTCTTTATATGTACACCACTTTGAAGTTAGGAAAATAAAAGAAGAAAAGAAATACAAAGACGGACGGTAGATGCGGCCTTAGTGGCAACCTTAGGATAAGGAAAAGATGAGTCTGTACACAATTATCAGCGAGTATTTATTATATTATATTAATAGAATAAAATTTGGTTCCATTTCCTTATTAGAATGCTACATTAAACCAGTACAAAATATGAGTAAATCACTTGACTATATTTATATTTATTTTATATTAATTACCTACACACAAAACAAAAACTTATTTAAAGAAGCAGAATTTTTTTTTGTTAAAACTTTTGTTTTGACAATACAACAATCAGATAACAAATCCTCTTATGTGAAGGTTAAAAAGATGACATACCTTCCTCTTCGGCATGATAAGCCAAGTAAAATATAGGCGTGTTGATCCCAAACGCCGATATCCCGGTAGACATGAGCAAGATTCTTACAGTTTTCGATCTCAAAGTAGAAAAGTCGAAGAAAGGCTGTCTGTCGTCAGACTTGTTTCTGTCTTTCATTTTCCTTTTGATTTTGTTTTGGTTCTTAAGGTGCAGAATGGCGCGTCTTTGAGGATGATACAAGGATGCCGAGCGGTAGAACATGCCAAGTATAAAAGTCACGAATACCACTCCTGTCACTGCCTGTAGTCCTAATCGCCACCCGATTGCTCTAGAATTTTAAATAATACTAAAGTTAGCAGATACATTTTAGTTTTCAACTTTTGAAGAACTTTCTCTGCTCAGAATGTTTCTACCAGTGCAAAGAAAATGTTTTTTTATTATTTTTTATATGAAAGTTTGCTCAAAGGTTTCCTGTATTTCTGTTTGGCTTAAGATTTCGCCCAATATTCCGTGAACACAGTGAATAAATATGCATTCCGCAGCTATTTATGGGATGGTTCTGTCGAGATTCAGTTAATCTCGATGCTAGGAGACGCATGCATGGGTGATGAGGCGAAAGTAAACAAGACGCCAAAGTTTGGAATATCGTCTCAAGTCGGGCCGTCTTTATTGTACAAGATATATTTTAGAGATAAGCTCAGAAATTTTCCGATATAGTTCTCACGCTCTCGAGATTGCAAGGATCTGCATCGTTAAATGGTAGATATCCTTAGGATATGAACGATGTGTTCCTCCGTCGTTTCAAAACAATATACACATATAAGGTCTGAAATGCCCCCGGCCCTGGTTTTCTTCGCTAACTATAATATAGTTTCCTTTAACTCAAGAATAAATAGGCATCTCCTAGACAAGCGCGCTCTACGTGAAGCTGCGTAATCGCTTATCAAGTCTGTGTGCAGCCAAGCGCCAGTCCATCTCTACATTTAAACAAAAGCGGTGAATTGCGAGGCAGACAAATGTTCCGTACCATTATCTATAAAACCGAAAAAAATCATACTTGCAGTATCTCCCATACTCCCTCCTTTAATATTTATTTTATTCTGTTTTTAGTAGGTATTCGTTACTATAGCGGCAGCAGAAATAAATCATGTGTGAAAATTTTAACTATCACGGTTCTTGAGAAAAAGCCTGCCACCTGGTGACAGTCGGACAGATAGAGTCAGATGGACGGACAGCGAAGTCTTAGTAATAGTGCCCCGTTTTAACCCTTGGAAACGGAACCTTAAGAAGAAACAATACGATTTTTAAAAGTCAGGTCTGATTAATGGCGAACTGAAGATGCTTGGAGTTTCTTCAAGAGTCTGTGTTCAAACATGTGAAAGTAAGCTTTTCTTTATGTACCTGATGGCAGCTTTGATGAAAGTCGACATGACAGCAATACCGAGGCCGCTTCCGCTCACGATGAAGATCTCCACCAGCTCGCGGCGCCTTTTGAAGTATTGAGCCACCATCAACGTTGAGCAGTCTCGAGTTAACCCCACCCCTACACCTACTACAGTACCTGGAAATTAATAAGTAACATTTTATAAGCATGATGTTAAATGTCACCATGGTCCAACCCCTATTGTGGGATTTAGGTACCTACTAGCCGTATCACTGTATTAAGTATACCTGTAACCTTAGTGTATCACTGTATTAAGTATACCTGTAACCTTAGTGTAAGCTTTCGTGGAGACTAACGTCACAATCACGTAAGCCGTAAGTCTGTCATTTTATATGGAGGACCTAAGTGATCAAATGACAAAACTTGACAACTCTATGTAGTTGACTTAACTCCAAAGTTAAGTTTGTAAACTTGGCAAGTTACTCTAGGGGCACTGATACTTGGAATCCGTCACCCGCTGGAGATATATCCTCGGGTCGGAAGGCGCACCTTGTGTTTCCGATGCGCCTTCAGCGGTTGTAGGGACATTTTGGTATGTCTCAGAGGAGGGCCTGCAATGTGTCGCGGATGTGTGCGAAAACGTTCCCCGGCCCAGCCACCAGTCGACTGGTAGGAACACCGTGGGGTTTTAGTCGGTACGAGTCCGACATCGGCGGTAACGGTGACTACCGATGGTGTGATGATCCACGAAGATTTCCCCATGAGGAAAAAATAAAAGAAAAAGGGGCACTGATACTTACGGTTTTGTTTATAATAGCACGTATGAACGTATACTTTACGTAGGGATTTATTAAAATGAAACTTATATTACAACGACAACTAATTAAATTATTCTTCTATAATTCGAGAGAATTTGAAGGTCTCGATCAATCCTCAACTATCTATACCATCTAATTTACTCATAGTTAAATTACTTTACGTTCTCTTGCTGTAAGTCCTATCTACAAAGGTTGCCTGTAAGAGATTGCTTGCAGCAATAAGGCATGTCTACATTGTGTACTGTATACTCCTTACTGTTTCTTTTCCTGTATGTTATACGTGCAATAAAGTGTTTCTTCTTCTTCTTCTACTTATAAACTCATTACCCAAATTACAGCTGCAAAATGTTTAGTCGTGTGTAAAAGTCACTGCATAAATCTTAACTTTAAACGTTTCAGAAAGTAATGTTTCGAATTTAGAGCTTCATGAGTAGGTACGTACACCAAATTATTTTAGCCACTATTGGATTCACTGAGTTCGTTAATAAACACAGAACTTATATGAATTTAAAGATAGGAAGCAAACTTAAATTTAAATGCAAAAAGCAAACACCAAACTAATAGGAATAATAAAGTTACTAACTACTATTACTTTGCTATAATAATAATAATAATAAAAATCATTGGTTTCAGACGTTTTCATCCATAGATTATTATTATATTAGTAACAATTTTGCCTTAACCACAAAGTTAGAATTAATTAGTTTAAATAATAAAAAAAAAATTAAAATAAACAATACTATGTCTTAGACATTTTCTTATAAGAATATCTGTTTACACATTTTTTTTTCGTGCAACTCAGAACACTACCGAGAAGTCTGCTTTCTACAGAACTAAAAAAATTAAGAACAAATTGTTTCTGTATTTCCTAAAATAAAAGTAACGTAGATGAGAACATGAAATGAATTTGAGATCGAATGTGTTGCCATATGCAATTATGTACTTTTATTATGAACTGCTATGTAAAATCATGTTTATTTGTTCAATTTATGTGCGAATTTTCATATAGCCTAAAGAACAAATTTTAAACCGGAAGGAAAACATAATATACCTATGCATATAGGTACGTTAGGTGCGAGGAACGTTAAAGTTAAATAAAAGCTCGTAAAAACCTTTTTATTTTCAATTGCTGTAAGAATATCATGGCATTACAAATGGCTGTGAATTGTACAAATTAAGGGTGCCGACGATCGGACAGACGTGATCAAATTATAGGATTCCATACAGTCTTTGAACGTTTAACTTTGATTTTATCTATACTTACGAACAATGGAGATCAATTTTATAGACAGAGAAAACAATCCCTGTCTGGGACAATACTTGTTGCTGCTACAAAGAATGCAAAGGGGTACAGGTTAAATAGAAATAATGATTTGATAATTTTAAATACAATTAAAGGTTTAAGAATAATAGGTAGTACAAGGTTCTCAATTATTGGACGTAGGTTTTTTTATGTTTATACACCGATTTCTCTTAGGTTTCTTGGCTGATTTATGTGATTCTATTTCCGTAGGGGAAGCTCTCGAAGTGGCCCCATTAAAATTTTGTTAGCCACGGTCTAGTAGTTCTTTTAGTAAGTAATTGTGTGACAATTAATAACATTCGTTGGAAATTGGTGTAAGCGGTGATGGCGTATTGGGTAGGAACTCGACTTCACTTTCGGGGGGCCGATTTAGAATCTCACAACTTTTCTAAGTTATGTGCGTTTTAAGTCAAAATATCACTTGCTCCAACGGTGAAGGAAAACATCGCGAGGGAACCTGCACGACTGAGAGTTCTACATAATGTTCTCAAAGGTGTGTTGAGTCCACCGTCTTAACCTCTTCTCATTGTGGGGGGAGAATGTGATGAAATAACATCCTACTCTCGACCAACCATTTGAGCTCTGCGTTGATAGGTCATCCACAGATCATTAAGTCAGTCGACCCGATAATCCCGTGATTAGTAACATTAAATATAACTAAGTATCGCTATGACGTTAGGTAAACTAAAGGGTAATAGATATGCTATCTTCTTCTCTTATTCCTGGAGAAGCAGCTATGCGAAATTAGTTAATCGTCAACCGTTGGGACACACATTTGGTAAATTGATTGGTTTTTATAATTTTTTTATTGCAATACAAGTTAGCCAATGACTACAATATCGCCGTGCTCATGATGCAGCCTAATATGGTAGGTTAGGGGTATGGTAGTTAAACTCATTACGTTAATCTGTTGCTACGTGACATCGTACCGGAACGCTAAATCGCTTGGCGGCAAACCTTGTCGGTAGGGTAGCTAGTCATGGACCAAGCCTGCAACCAGACAAAATCTAGGCTATATCCTTCTACTAATAAACGTTGCTTAAAAAGCACATAACTACAAAACGTAAGAGGTCCATGCCAGGGTTCAGACTCGGTCCCCTCGAAAGTATCTTACTTATCGTACCTACTTTTATCTTGTTTGTGTAGTTGCAAGCTAGTTTAACACTATTTATTGCATGCGGTGTTTACCTGTAAGTAGCTGAACATTTTGTCTTCATACTGTATAAGCTAGTTTAAATTCTTTTTTTGAAATGTAAAGCTGTTGGTAAACCAAATATAAAAAAAAAGTAAAGCTAAAGTTCTTACCACTAGGCTATTACCGCTTTACAGGCTGACACCGATACCTGATGTTACTCCACGTTTATTATATATTAAGGGCGGTAATTGTTTTCATTGAATTGCGAATACTTAAGATATGAGATACAGTTTTCCTATTACAGCTGAAGCCAACGTTTTAAATTGGTAGTCATTTGTTATCCGTCAAACAGACCCCGGTTTATAAGCGGCGATATCCCGGACGGTTTCCTCTCTCACGTACTGTCGGCCGCTCGAATTTTACTACTTCCACTGCACTCGTGAATTCTGTATCGGCATATTTATGATCTCATACATTTACAGCTGGCGGTAGATTGCAATTGAAAACTATCAATACCACCTAGTGTTTGCATGGTAGACGTACTCTGCATATCTCATTCGGGGGGAGGAATTGTTAGGAATTTGAACAAAGCAAAAGTTTTTTATAAATCTAATCTTCGAAAAATGTATTTTATTTGACGCCATAGATGATACGCCACTAGATGTCAGACAATAGCTCGAACACAAAATTTCTTGTTTTATGCTGATATCCCAACAAATGAAACGTACAAAATGTAGCATAGTTTCAAGAAAAAACAAACCGAAACTACGTTATATAATTTCAATTAGGTATCTAATAATTCATATTAAGATCACTCTCGGTCTATTTTTGCCACAATGGGCACAAACCGCTTTTCTTATAGGAAAGAAGGCAATTAAGTTTTGATCCACCATGCTCAAATGCGGATTAGTGGACTTTAACGATTGAATGTATACACTTGTACGATATGAAAATACAGAACAATTGTAAATAACTAGGACACAATTCATACAATTTGGCGGTCTTATCGCTACATAGCGTTCTCTTCCAGGCAACCAATAGCATAAAGCTAAGTGACCGGCTCAGAGTCACTCAGCGGGCGATGGAGAGAGTATCTCTACGTGATAAAATCAGAAATGTGGAGATACGTAGAAGAACCAGAATTATCGACATAGCTCAACATTGGGGTCCCAAGGTGCTGGAATGGCAACTCCGCACTGGTAAACGCAGTTGGTCGAACCCAGACGAGGTGGACGGACGACCGACGTTAGGCGCGTCGCAGGTAGCCGCTGGATTCAAGCGGCACAAAACCGTGGAATTTGGAACTCCCTACAAAATACCTATGTCCAGCAGTGGACGTGTATCGGTTGATGTGACGATGATGATGATGAAGTGACCCTTAAAATATTAGATCTAAAAAAAAAAATATTCATCATCATATCAACCCATTAGCATCCCACTACGGAGCACGGGTCTCCTCCCACGTAAGGGTTAAGGCCGTAGTCCACGACGCTGGCCGAGTGCGGATTGATAGACATCACACGCCATTAAGAACATAAAGGGAACTCTCAGGCATGCAGGTTTCCTCACGATGTTTTCCTTGACCAAGCAAGTGATTTTTAATTGATTAAAACGTACATAACTAAGAAAAGTTACGGGTGCATGCCGTAGTTCGAACTCGGCTCCCCCGAAAGTGAAACCGAAGTCCCAACCGTTAGGCTATCACTGCCGGAATTTTATTAATCACACACTACTTTAGAAAATTATGTTTTTTTGTTTAAAAGTTCCACATGCCACTTGCACATTGCTCCAGTTACATTGTCACCAGTCAATAAAGAAAATATGGAATCAAGGATACATTCAATTGTTTCCTGTTAACTACAGGAAACAATTGAATGTATCCTTTATGACATTAAGCACCTCCCGATGCTAAAGTATAGGTGATTTTATTGCAGGAAACATAAAATTGCATCCTTCGATTTATTCATAAAGTTTCATTGCACTCGTTAGAATCAATAATATAATACGATATTCCTTGCCCGTGTAACATGGAATGAGATTGTGGCTCCGCGTATTTTGTTGTACCTACCTATTATCTAGCACTGGTAATGTTTCCGTTTTCAAATGCATTCGCCTAGTAAACCAAACATAGTTAATGTTCGCTACTCTGAATTTATCTGCAGACAACAGTTCGGGACTTACGTAGAAGATAGAATTGTAAATCTCATTTCGTGTTTAAAATAAATACGCTTCGTGTCCTTACTGGAACCACAAAACTTTATGTTTGCGGATTTTTTACGATTCGGCATTTTAAAAAGATCCTTCATTTTATATTCAACTGGCTCTTACATAGAATCTACAGAGACTTCAAGAATGTCAATTTGGCAAACAGTATTTACTTGGACAAAGATGCATTGGAAATCCAAGAGACTTGTGTTGTGTATTTATTTTACGAGTATTTCTCAGAATATGCCAACTGAGGAATGGATTTAACCGCAAGTGGCAGTTTAGTGGACAATTGTTAAACTAAAATAAAGCAGATTTTCAATTCAATTCAGTAGCGATTTTTCATTTTCATCATTTTATAACGTATAGGGTAGTCCTTCAATTTATCATAAACGATAAATAAAGGTTTAATAGGAATTGCACTAAATAGGTTATTAGTCTTAAGTATCAAAGTGAGACGGTGATCAAAAAATAATACCAGGCTAAGTTTGCTGCGGGTTTCATATTTGACCAGGTGCCTAACTTCTATTGATAATAATGTTGACTTTTTGTGGACCTTGTCTTTAGAGCGTCAAATAATGTGTTATTGCTGTTTTTGAGCTATGATATTACAAGATTTTCGTTATTTATAGTAGCCAATAATAGCATCTGCGTTTTCATAAAGCGTTGGTCATTAAATAATGGTGCCTGCTAATTTACTAGTAATATTCATAAGCCACAGCACAGCCTTCTGTTGCTTGCATATTAAAACAGGGCCTAACTACTTTGTCGTTTGTGGTACTTTGATATAGATTAGCGATGTCTTGACGGCGGGGAGTCGGTCAAACTGTATCCATTTCAAACTGTACAATTTCAATTTAAATGCTAATACAATTTCTGCCGGTCTCTGCGGCGTTATCCTTGAAGATAGTCAGCTTAGCGCGTGCATTTATGCAACACACAGCGTTATTTTTGTGGCGACGCTATTCGATGGCGTTAAAATGCGAATAAGATTGTGCGACGTTGCATTCTCTTCGTTTACCAGCTATGTGGACTGTAAATTGTTAAATTAAATTGCATCTTGATAGCTTAAGCTTTACAAGACTAGTTTGAAAGCGCCACCCATAAAAGGCATCAGTAGTAGGAATAAGTTAGTTTTAGCATTTAGACTTAGACCTGGGTACATGCCTTTAGGCAAGTTCAAACATCTAATGAGGAAATTTGATTCTCCCAATTGTGATGTATGCGGTGAACGTGTGAACTGGATATTTTTTTTATGAATATTGGCATTTTTTATACATTTGTTGGTGATTCTCTCAAATTGTTTTATTTTAAGATTAATTTGTATTTAGGATTCATATTGTAAGTAACGATGGGGCTGACATATAGGTAACCTATAAAAGTCCGTTCAATAAATAGATATAAAAAAAGAAAAAAAAGGCATCAGTACCGCTGATTTAGAGAATATTATAATTTTAAAGTTTACCTACAGTTTTCATATGAAATAAGTAATAAAAAAAATTACAGCGCGATTTAATTGTAATGAATCGCTATTTTATGTGTAGGTTTCCACATAAAATTCTAGTCCAGCAGTGGACGTCAATCGATTTATATGTTGATGCTGATTTGTGTATATGAAAGTGTGAGTGCATTATTGTTTAAAATTTTATAACCCAACTAGGGTCATAATATTTTTTCTGACGCAGTCATTCGCGTCTCCATTTGATCTAAAATGTAAACGCAGCTGGTTCTACGGCCGTCACAGCGTATTTTTTATGGCAACTAAAGTTATTTCTCAAAATAAATAAATATACTAAGACAATACCGCTATCTAGCCCGAAAGTAAGCGTAGCTTGTGTTATGGGTGCTAAGATGACTGATGAATATTTTTTCAATGAATAATATACATAAACACTGATAAAATACATATAAACACCCAAAAACTGAAAAACATTCCTGTTCATCACACAAACATTTTCCAGTTGTGGGAATCGAACCCACGGCCTTTGACTCAGAAAGCAGGGTCGCTGCCCATTGCGCCAATCGGCCGTCCAATGCATTGATCTCGGGAAAAAGTTGTCGAACAAAAGTTTTTAATTACCATGAATTACGTTATCGCCTACTGAGACTTGAGAAGGTATCGCCGTTCTTAGTAGCCTAGCATTAGATTAGCTATGCTTCAATTGTGGGAAATATATAATAATCATCATCGTAATCATCAACTGATTACCGGTTACGTTACTCAAAGCACGGGTCACTACAAAGTACCACTCAAGGGTTTGATCCGTACTCCAAGTGCGGAATAGACGACTTTCCACTATGGAGGACTCTCACACATGCAGATTTTGTCACGATGTTTTCCTTCACCGATTAAGCAAGTGATATTTCATTGCTAAAACGCACATAACTCTGAAAAGTAAGAGGTGCGTGCCGGTAATCGAACTCGGTTCTCCCGGAAAGGAAGCTGAAGTCCTACCCACTAGGCTATCTTGCTTGCTGCTTTGCTTTTTTCTTTATTAATTTGCCTCGGAGAGCACGTCTGGCGGTCTTACGTTTGATCTCTTTCCGAGTCCGACCGACTCTTTCCGACCTTCCAATCGCACTGTAAGAGTTAGCAAAAAGAGAGTGCACTTGTGTTTGCGCACTCACTTGTGCAAAATAATAGCTCCACTTGGTTGAAAAATCTCTCATAAGCTAGACCATGAAAGCCGAAATCGGTCGGTGAAACTGTGATTGCATTATTAAGAAATTGTTTGAGTTAATGTAATGTTATAAAATTTGTAACAAAATCTTAAATATCATATTGACATTAAAAGCTATTAAACAAGTTAAGAGCATCAAATTAATAAGTAAGTTTAAGTAATTGGGTCCATAAGATGACGATAAAATCATTGCTAATTTATCAGAAACCGATACACGTTTTCACATTTCGTTAAGTGGAAAATTTCGCCCTATTAATTTCGTTAATTAAAATTAATTGCAAAAGGCAAGTTGCCTTTGGTTAATTCAGAAGTTGAAGATGATAAAACCTTCAAAATATGGCGGTTTCGATAAGCTATTTATTTTTGTTCGGCCTCGTACGCGCGCTTTATTGAATTCCGTTCATTTACTCACTGGGCCAATTACGGCACTTTGATGTTCTTAAACGGTGTCGGAAATGCAAGTTCAATAAATCGAGCTGTCAGAATATATACGCCTTGCGATGTTCAGCGAATTAACAGTCCAATTATTGTTTAGTTCATCTTGATGAACGACTGATATATACATTTTCAAACTTGCTTAGGTTAGGTTTTTCTTGTAACGTAAACAATATTTTCGTTACTTTTTAGTAAAACACAAAAAAACAACCCACTTTGTTAAACAACTAAAAAGAAATAAGTACATATTGTCTACGGCATTTTTACGTTGCATAACAAATAAAATATTTTGTTTCCAAGCAAATATTTATTATAGGTACCTACTAGATAGATACTACACGATAATTGAATTCGATTATCTGATTAAATCCCGAGTCCAGTATTATTATGGCAGTTTTAACTTATCGGAACTGTGCAGGGAAAACAACAAGACGATGTTGATTGTTGTTGGTTTTTCGCAATGCATACCCAACACTGTATATATTAGATTTACGTAAATTTACTAATCGACATTAATACAAGGAATGTTTGAAATCGGCTTAACATACGTTTTTAGCTGTGAATATATTAAGAACAGAAACTGTCGAACCTATTACCAAAAAGAATTAAAAATTCAGAATTAATCTTTTAATTTAGGCCTTAATTAGCCAATTAAAAGCGACTAGACGGTTTAGTGTATCTTCTGCCGGTTTGGAATGTAGATCCTATCGAGAAGAAGCCTTTTTTGTCGAGTAAGATTTGTGCGCTGTAGTTCTAAGTTGGAGGTCCTGGGTTAGATTCCCGGCAGGGGAGATTTGGTAATAAATTATTTCCAAATTTTCACTGGTCTATATATAAATAAATATAAATATATAAATATACTACGACAATACACACATCGCCACCTAGCCCCAAAGTAAGCGTAGCTTGTGTTATGGGTACTAAGATGACTGATGAATATTTTTATGAATTATATATACATAAATACTTAGAAAATACATATAAACACCCAGCCACTGAAAAACACTTAATGCTCATCACACAAACATTTTCCAGTTGTGGGAATCGAACCCACGGCCTTGGACTCAGAAAGCAGGGTCGCTGCCCACTGCGCCAGTCGGCCGTCAAAGCCAAGCGCCAGTCGGTCTGGTCTGGTCTAGTGGGAGGCTTTGGCCGTGGCTAGGCATGAATGTTTAGGGGTATGTGTTAAATATAACTGCCATAATCTGTACATACTCAACGGGTTAGCCCGTTACCATCTTAGAATGCATCATCACTTACAGGTGAATTTGAATATCAAGGGCTAACTTATAGTGTCATAAAAAAAAAACTCTTGTTGTAAGTATTGACCACCATCTCATCAGCTTTTGAATAACCCACTGCAGGCAAAGGCCTCATCTTCATTGGCTTCAGCTTTACGTGCTGTCCTTATAGCTTGACTTGCTCAGTAAGGCTCTGTCACAAAAAGCTTTATTATTAACTACAATTTTTTTGTTTTTTTCAAAACATACTTGACACTGAACAGAACGGTACACTAGTCAGTCGAGTTGACATGACAGTAAATGAGTATACGTACCTATCCCTATCCCTATCCCTACTAATATTATAAACGTTTGTACGTTTGTTACGCTTTCACGCAAAAACTACTTCACCGATCCTCATGAAACTTTGTACACATATTCTTGGAAGTGTTAGAAGTAATATAGGATACTTTTTATCTCGACATTAAGCTCGGTTCCTTTGGGAGAGGGGATAAAAGTGTTTGACAATTTTACACCATAACTTCGACAAATAATAACCAATTTAAATATTTACTTTTGCACTATAGAGGTTATAATATGTGTTTATAATTTTGCCCAAACTGTGGTAAATAGAGGAGAGAACTCCTCAGTGGACAGCAGCAAACCCCTCATTTAAGGCTTAGCGATACTGAATACTTTATTTTTTTTAGAACTACAACTAAATTTAATGCCACTTCAAAAAACAAAATCAAACGCAGTCGCGGGCAACAGCTAGTATGAGATAAAATTAAAAAGCGAGCTAAGTCACCAAAAGCTCTACTACTAAAATAGACTAATTATTTCTGGCATTAGAGTATTAAATATCAATACTGATATTATGATCTCTGGTGAAATTTGTTTTCAAATTATGACAATGCTTACCGTAACTGAAGAAGAGTTGGTGGAACTGTGTGGCGAAGGAGGTGAACAGGCAACCGAGTGCTGCGACCAGACCTCCTACGACCGCTGTCACTCGAGTAGATTTCCGTACGCATAGTGCTACTGTTACTGGCGATAATGCAAGAGCCACACCCGCTGACAACGCGCCGAGGCAGCCTGAAAAGAAAAAGAGTAGAATCAATTTTAGTGCGACACGAAATTTTGTAAATAATATTTACCACAATAATAAGGAAGCGGTGATGTTTCGGAGAGCCAAGTTCAAGCCCCAGCACGCACATCTAACTTTTCTAAGTTAAGTGCGTTTTAAACAATAAAAATATCACTAGCTTCAACGGTGAAGGAAAACATCGTGAGGAAACCTACAGGCCTGAGAGTTCTCCATAATGTTCTCAAAAGGTGTATGGAGTCCATCAATCCGCACTGGGCCAGCGTGGTGGACTGCGGCCTTAACCCCTTCCAATTGTGGGAGGAGAACCGTGCCCTGCCGGGTATCAAACTCCGCCCGCCCGAAAGGGAGGCAGAAATCAACCACTGGGCTATTGTTAGACTACACATTACACATTACCGAAGATCTGTGTGGGAACATTGCCGAGGATCTGTTTGGTGTGGAGTATATGGATTGAAGAATTTATAAATTACACCATACAGATTCTCCTGCTTTTCGCGGAGTAAAGCAAATTAAGCTTAATTTTCGTAAAGCCTGCTTCTGTCCAATAGTGTTAGACTGGTTCATTTATTATTAAGATATTATACAATTACCATTTATAGCTGTTCGTAATCCTGAATATATGAAAGCTGTTTTACTTAACTTATCTAAGTACCTACTGAAGTTTTAAAAAGAAAACTGCCTTTATGAAACTTTTTTAAATAAAATTTCTCATCATTATAACAGCGATAATTATTAAACTTTTTAATTTTAATTAAAACACAAGGCGTTAAATGTTGACACATTACAAAATATGTAATGCGTGCTAAATATGAAATCATTCAGGACATCTGCGAAAGTGAGTAGCTATTAACCGCAAATATTTCTTTAATTATGGAGTGAAATGACGTACGCCGGCATGTCACGTTTTAGCTTACAAGTTACGCCGCCTACAAAAAGATCTTGATATTTTATTGTTATCCAGAATCACAAAGATCCCCGTGCAAGCATCTCGTCCTTGCATTGCCTTGTACAGGACTGGATATGCCCATTGCCCAGGGCTGCTTTCATTTATTATCTGTGTTAATTCCTTCAGAGCATTTATATTCCGTTATCAAAAATATGATCCGGTTTCATATTTACAAGATGAGATTGTAAACTTTCGTAAATTTGCGGCATATCTTACGGCGCCAAATTGCCGTGGATATACAGATATCAAAATTTGTTTTTGTTATTCGTTAAAACGTTTAATTTTAAAGGCTTTTTATTTGTATTCAGGAATGTTGAATGTTGTTTGATGAATTTACAGATTTAAGTTTTCAATAACATTAAGGTGATAAGGCCGCAATTTCTCATCATTCTTTTTATTCCATTAAAGTAAGCCCTTAACTGAAATTTCCCTGATGGTAAGTGATGATGACGTCTAAGATCGTAGTGGGCTAACCTGTTAGGTTAGGCAGTTATATTAAACTTACACCCCTAATCGTATACATACATACAATACGTGACATCTTACCAAAACGCTTAACCGCTTAGCGGCACCTCTTTGTCGGTAGGGTGGTAAATATCCACGGCCAAAGCCTCCGACCAGACCAGAGAAAATTCAGAAATTAGAAATTCTGAAATCGCCCCTGCCGGGAATCGAACCCGTGACCTCCATCTTAAAACCATAGTGCACACCACTGCACCTCGCCTCGTGATTCTTGTTGAAATTATGCTATTCTTCTTCTTAGTCGTTTCAGTCTTTACAGACTGGTCGTGGTCGTCATCTCGGTGTTGTGGCTTGCTTGAAATTATGCTTTAGTAATTTATTAATTAATTAATTTATATACCTAACTAAAAGTAACTCTTACTACAAGTAATGTAGCTAGGGTACCAATTAAACAAAGGGTACAATTTTAATTTAAGATATACAATCAGACACAGCTGCTGGCACTAGCAAAAGTTTGGTAATTAATCATTCTACGTAGGTATATATAAAATGAACAATATCAAAGTTTTCTAAAAAATGGTAACATTAATTATAGTGTATTGCCCACGTAGTTAATAGAGACAGCCAAATAAATAAACTATCAAAAGATAATCTGGACGTTTGTTAAAGCAGTATTAGACAGATTTATTGGTAGTGTTTGTTTCGCAAGTCACAGCTTACTTATAGTTTCTAAATGCCAAATGGCAATTAAAATAATGACTGTTGGTGTAGGATTAATTTAGTGGCTCATTCATTGGCCATCTTCAGTCACGCTGAGCGATTCATAGCAACGGTTGAATATAATTCATGAGACAATTCATGATCTTTTTTCCTAGAAGAACGACATGAATTTTTAAAAAAAAACGATCAGTAGTATTGGTTATTCATGTTTATTAATTGTGTTTTTGGTTCGATATAATTATTGAGTTGGTAGTGGAACTAAGATTATCGACCATTGATTTAAGACTCGTAGTCACACCAGATTTTAACACCAATTTAACTTTTTTCAAGTTAGCCCTTGACAGCAATCTCTCTCATAGTCTTAGTATAAGATTTGTACGTACCTAATCTAAGCGTATTTGTGCGTACTTTAGGTACGCACAAATACGGAATATTCATTTTATAACAAATTTTCCTTTTCGACTAACGAAACTCTGTAAAATGGTAAGCGTCACAGTAAAATGGTATTTATAAACCTCGCTTTAACGCTCAAATTCGACCACACTTGTACAGTAAGCGTTCTAGGCAAAAAAAAACAGGATTACAGAATTTGCAACTCATATATCAAGGATTTTTTTTTGTTTATTTGTACCGAATATGATCTGAAAGTATACAGTACTTTAGATTTAGACCATTTAATTTTGATGTATCCTCAATATTTATCTCAAGCGCTCGCCAAGTAATAAATTTTACAGGCAAAAGCTTTATTTTGGTGAAGAAATGGTTAAAATCGGTCCAGTACTTTCGGAGCCTTTTCGGTACAAACAAACAAAAAAAAACCTTTTCTCTTTATAAGATTTGCAAATTTGATAATCCTGTTTTTTATTTTGCTAAAGTTGCTCCAAAAAAAAAATACTCGAATCGCTATAGGCGTCCTTATAATATTTTAAGAGTTCTTACTTTTTCTCCAAGATCAGATCCTTTTTTTTAAGTCGTTTGAAAATAAACAAATCCTCCTCGCTTTTTAACGAATGTACTCGTAGTTATCACTATCACCTAACAGTATGTAACTAAACAGTGCGAACGCTTCATAATCATAAGTGCCTGTGATAGATCAACATGAATAAAACATTTTTGAATTTGAATTTTAATAAATAGTAAAGTAAAAACTAGTTTTCCAAGCAAATGCGTGGTGTAAATACTTTGGCGTTGGAATAAGCAAAAGTATTCAATAGATTCAACGGTTCCGAACTGTAATACTGGCGTTGGTTGCAAGTCTTTTCAAATATATTTGCAAATGCTCCCCGATCGCTAAACCAGAGCGAGTACAAACTAGTTTTTAGAATTTAAATGCTGGGTTTGTGAAATTCGCACTGGAATTTAAGTATTTGAAAACTACATGTAAAACAGTTTTAAGTTCAAAACGTATATCTTTGAATGGTGAAAATTTGAACTTTAACGCTTTATGGTCTTCAACAACTTTATTTGATGTAATAAAGTTGAAGCCGAGAAATGTTGCAGTCGTGAAATCTAATTATGCGCAACATTTACATAAAATTTAAAGGGTACTTACCACTATAAAAGATGACATAAACACGGTTTTTGAGCTTATTAGACTGATCGTAGTGTTTGGGTATCTACTTAATTTTTTTGAACAGCCTCGTAGGTGGCCATTTTTTTTCGATAAGAATGTTCGAAATGTTTCATAATTTGTTTAACAGTACCTACTTATACGTTTTAATGCATTTTTACTACAAAAGCTTGCGACTTTGAATAAGCCTGTTAAGGAAAAATTTAATTAGAATAGATTGTAGTTAATCTGTGTTTCAAGCAATTAAAAAATTTGGAGCGACCTTTAAATATTAAAATTTCGACTTGAGATTTTCAGGATCTTTATCACTATTCTTGTAGAAAAAAATGAAATAATGAGAAAAATAAACTATTTTTTACGATTTTGGAAATTTCTAAGAATTTGGTGACCCTTAAAAATTTTTTTTTTGATATGCCATTTGGAGCGGACTCTTAAAACATTATAACCTTACATATTTTGGTAATATGTAAGCTTATATTAAAAAAAACCGTTTAAAAAATAGTCGGTTTTTTTCGGCCACCCTACAAGGGACATTGTCTCCTATCATAATTAGACGGGTGTAGCCATAGTCTTTCAAAATGGCCAAGAACGAATTGGCAGACTTCACATGCCTTTGAGAATATGATGGAGAACTCCCAGGCGTGCCGGTTTCACCACGATGTTTTCCTTCGCCTTTAAATCCAGTAATATTTAATTGCTTGAAATACAGATAACTTTGAAAAGTTTGTGATGCGTTTCGAAGTCTTATACCCTTGTGGGTGGTGGATATTATACTGATAACTTAGTGCCATAGTGGCTATCAGTATAATATTGTACATACACTTTAGTATAAGTTAACCATATTACAATACAACTGCGCACATTAAGAGCATTCGCAATAACTTTACTTAGGCCAAGTATTACAGTTTAAAGTTACGACACTAGTTCTCAAACCCTATTTCAAAAACATCTTTAATTCATAAGCAATTTCGCTATTTACAAGGCTTCGCACAATGTACAGTGCCGTAATAAGAGCCAATTTCTACTGATGTACGAGCCAATGGACGACCTGGCTACTTGGAACTTTATGAACCAACTACGCTATCCAAGAAGCTTTGTGTCGTAATTTTTATCTGCGAATAGATAGAGGAACAACGAGCAGATAAAAAATTTAGGCGAATAAATATACCAACGTTTCCAAAAAAGGGTTTGATATCAGAAGTATTCTGAAATCGGGCACACGTAAGATACAACGATCGTTTTGATATAGCTGTTTTTTAGAGAAGTCAAGAACTACTACAATATTTTTTTTAAGTTACGAACAATGTTCTGGTCCTAGCTGTACCAGTAGAAGGTAGATGTTATTCATTATTGTTCCCATGAACCTCCCTTCTACCCAAGTTGAGTTGTCAATTCATAAGAGAATCGATCAAATAGAAGGTTATATTTTCGTCGATATGTAGGTCCATATTTTTTATTCTTGTTCACCGAGTTCTTCGGCAATTATCGATTTTCGAATATTATTTGTATGCTTGAAAATCGGTAAGTAGTCGGTTTGAAAAGCCAGCCCAATGAAAGGTTCCCACGGGATTTTTTGAATTCTTTCAAATAAAATGAAATATAGTAACGATTGGTTTGAGTCCAATATTTCTAAGTTAGTTTTATTTATGTTTGTACAATCTTGTTATTTGCAGCAGCAAAAACCAACTACATTTTAAAGCTGTCTAAGACTACATTTGCCCGTGTACTTTAACTTCATGTTATAGCAGTGACGCAGTCATGTGTCCAATGACAATGATAAATTCGTTGCATTAAGAAACACCCTATATCGTCGAACCTGTGTGAGCAAAGCGGCGCAGCGGCGGCAGTTTTGATCATCGATTCGACAATTTATTTAAACAAAAAATATTCGAATAGCTTCTGATTTATTTTAAAACCGCATTACAATACTATGTTTTGTTCATATTACTAGGTAGGTGTCCAGTAAACTGTGGATATATTATTATTATTCAAGAGTTTGCTGCTATAAGTCGCCATGTATAAAATCGATCTGCGTATTTTGTTTGGAACTTTTAGTATTGTTTGAATGAAGCCATATTGTCTAGCGAATTCGAAAGTACTAATCATACCATGATTTTCTAGACCATTGTTTTAAGTACAATTGCCAAGTTCACGATGAAGTTGAATCGGACGTCTGAAAAACATTGAAAAAGTTTAGGTTGACTTGAGTTGTACATAGTTCGGTTCGTCGACATTTTAAAGCTGTGTACTAACATGCGAGCTATGACTAGTGGCGTGCCCTTCATATATGCACAAAATAACTGTTTACCCTAAAAATGTTATATAACTCGTACAGAAGGAGGAGTATTCCACTTTATGTCAGCTTCTTGATTTATGCCTACCCTGGTCAAAAACAGGAACAGGTTACAGAACCCTCATATAAGATTCTAGTGTGATTTTCCAGTATCGAAGTTCTATTTTAGTCTATCATTTTTGTGTTTTTGGGTCCGGTTTTAGTTGACGTGATATACACACAGCAACGTAAGTAACAAAGTAAAATCCTTACATCCACCACTTAACAGCCCAGTAAAATACTAAAATACAATAGTTACCGGCCCGCGTCATCGCGTGGCTATAAATTAGATAACGAGTTAAACTATGTTTCTTAACTTAGTAACTTAATAAGATTTTATTATATATTAGATTTTGACCGCGTTTTCGGCCGCGTTTATTACGGTTATTTACAAATCGCAAGTTGACACGTTGGCCATCCCATCCCCATGTTTTTCCCCCTCCCCACATTTATAGGACTTAATCCAAAAATAAGTCGAAATCACACAAATAATACAAATACAACAATTAAGCAAATAGATACACATGAAAAAAGTAATTGTGGTTAACAGGTTTTTTTATAGTATGCTTTTGCGTTACATAAATTTGCAATATGAACCGTTGCAACTCGCTAGTGAGTACCCGGTTTAAGTACAACGCATCACCGCAGCACACATCTGAAGAATAAATCCACTAGACAATGTTTAATCTAGCTACACAGATTGATGAGCGCAGCTTTGTCTAGCTTGGCTATCTGTAGCAGCCATCGTGTCATGCATCTAATTTTTGCGAGACGAAACAAAAGTAAATTAATGAAAAGCATACCTTATTATCTGGTTATTTCGCGCGCCAGACGGCAAACAAGTGTTGGCAGCTTGTACTTGAAAAAAATTACATTTGCATTTGCTTAAGAATAAACCTCGATAAGTACCTACTCTATAGTTTTATACGTACTCTTTAAAAGATTAAATAATACTAACTTTTGATAGGAGTTTCGTCCGCGGTTATTCATGGTTATATTGTAATTTTATATAATTTGAGTTTAAGAAACGCTTACTTAGAGACGTCGAATTCATATATTAAGTAATATGCCTAACAAAATAGTCTAAAATAATTTAAGACTTTTCTGTGAGGAATATTATTCTATGCCCAATACTTTTCGACATCAAATACGTTATAGTGACTTACTTTTTGTGACGCATCATTTAGTCAGTAAAAGGAAGGAATAGGAAAACTTGCAGCTAATATTCATCATTATCATTATAATCATTTAATTATTAAGAAAAGTTAGAGGTACATGGTGGGATTCGAACTCGGCCCCCGAAAGTTTCTTTGAAGTCCTACCCACTGAGCTACGACCGCTTCTAGCTATTATTATTGAAATAAAATTGACCCTACGTTTCTCTTTGGGAATTTAGCTTTGCCTTTTAAAATCGGCTAAGTTTTCTTAAAGAATCCATGACAGTTATAAAAGTTTTAACGACCTCCCTGGCGCAGTGGTGAACGCTGTAGTTTTAAGTTGAAAGTCCCGGGTTCGATTCCCGGCAAGGGAAATTTGGGAATTTATTATGTCTGAATTTCCTCTGGTCTGGTTAGCGGGAAGCTAGAGTCGTGGCTAGTTACCTACAAAGGCGTGCCGCTAAGCGATTGAGAGTCCCGGTACGACGTCACGTAGAAACCGATGAGGGATATATGTTTAATATTACTGCCATACTCCCTGCCAGGTTAGCCCGCTACCATCGTAGACTGCATCTTTAGTTACTACCAGGTTAGATTGCAGTCAAGGACTAACTTTTAGTGGAATATAAAAAAAAGTCAGTGGTTAGCGCAATTTCTTAGGACTTTCACAAATTGCTCAAAGAGCTATTTGCATCCCTAGTTTAATCGCAAATTTTCAGCGTTAACGCCTTATAAATTCCCTCCAAGTGTAAGCAAACATCATAATAATAACTCGTACAACTCTTTCTTCACAAAACCACAACACTCCGCAAATGCATTAAACGTACAACCGAAACTTTCTTTTAAGTAATGACTATTATTATAAAAGAGCCGCAGTAAAGACGATATATAAGGCTATAAATAAACAAAGAAGTTTCTTCTATGGCCGGCTACAAATGCAGGGGAATATCACTCTGGTTGTCTCAATAGATAGGTTCCATTGAAATAGCTTTGGATTTTTGTTTATATTCGCCTACTAAGATACTAAGATATCAAGTTTTATAAATTTAAAATTAAATGCTTATAAAAAAATTGGGACAGGATTTGCAGTGGCGTGCACAGAGGGTATGTACAGGGTATGCAGATGATATAAAATGAAGAAAATCTCCAGTACGAGTTATAAATACTTTTCATAACTCTTACAATGCCAATCCTTAAGTTTTTTATAAGTCGTACTGGAGATTTTCTTCATTTAATATCATCTGCATACCCTCTATGCACGCCACTGAGGGTTTAAACCTGCGATTCATAGGTAACCGCGGCTGAGCGCAACGCTTTAACCAACTAAGCTACGGGGCTCCAGGATATTAAGTTTTACAATCTTCTGAAACATTATAGAGTTCTTTGTTTGTGTGAAGTCATCGCCTATAACAGAGCAATACTTTGCAGGCCATATAAGAAACACGTGCTACAAATTTCTGCCCCGTGTCCATCAAACTTAGGTGTTAAGCCTCATTTTCCTCTAATTACACCGGAAACCGGGCTTTTAGGCTGCCAGTCCACCGGAGCGGAGCGAGGCAGCGGAGCCGAGAAACGGATTAATGCGGAGCGCAGTTGCGTACTGTATCTGGTTCACTTAAGAGCAGCGGAGTTTTCGTGCAATCCTATTGGTTAATATTTCTCTGTTTCTCGGCTCCGCTGCCTCGCTCCGCTCCGGCGGACTGGCAGCCTTAAGACTAAAACAAAGTAAAGCTGCTTAGCTACAGAAGTTAGCGTGGCGGTAGTACTTCTCCAGAAAAGCTGTCACTAAAGTTCTACTACTACTGAAAACTGCTCCTTATAAGTGTATAAGTGGAATTTTTAGATTAAAACCTTAAACTGAAAATATATAATCTCGGTCAAGCTTAGAATCAACAAAATAAAATATCTGCTATAAAAAGACTTCATGCGGTAATATGAGGAGACAAACAGTGAAAACTTTAACCACATGGTGTTGACAAGCCCTGCATTTTACGAGCATGAGTTTAACGTTACTTCAACTTTTGAATTAAGTTGGACATGACTTTATCTCAAGTTGCGTGCTTTTCTGCGGTGAAGTTCGATAATCTCTCTAGAGTAGTCTTGCGAATAGCTAGCAAGTAGCGCGCTAGGTATATTTACTTAAACATCAGTCAGGGGTCTAGACAAGTATCACTACACATACATTTTTGCTTAACTGCGTAAAGTTCTTCTCCAACAACCAGGTTCAACATTCGTTGAGTTTAAAACGAATTATTATACTTCTCGCTCTGAAACATATTTTTTTACATCAATCTGCGGCATGCTTGAGATAATGACAAACAAATATTTTGTCAGCAGGCCCTTTTATTTATGTACTCCTGGTTAGTAAATGGGAAATGTATTTCACAACAGTTTACAGTTAATAATTTTCTGAAACATTAAAGATCTACAAATTGCAGATAGTTAAAATAACGGATTTGTTATTTCCTTTACTGTCTACAAAAGTAGTTATACAACGTTAATAAAGGATATTATAAAAATTTATCAAATGACAAAAACTCTTTTCAGAGTACTTAGTCGTATTTACCATTAGTACAACAAACACATAATATTGTGTTCACCTAGTGAAGCTATTTTAAGCTTCTATCTTAAGTTACGTATTTGTAAACATTAGTTGGTCGCCTGATATATGGGATCTGGGGTAAGGAGTAGGTAATCTCATAACATCTCACTGGGGATTTCAAAGTGAATCTGTTGATTTATGTTATTTGTTGTGATGCCCTAATGACTCGAGGTGACGTTATTGATCGGTTCTCTAAAAACGGCAAGCGTGTTGCCGGGTGTAGGATTACCAGATATATAACCAAAACGTGACTAGGCATTTTTGCCTCATAAATCATCAGACTTGCATCGCTGAGGATCATTTCCCTTGTGACAAAGATGTAACTATTCGTATTTACAATGTTTTCTATTCTCAGAAATAGACTTAATTAAATATTATGACAATCGGTTCATTAAAACGCTGAATATAACTTATCATACTAATCACTAGCTACCCGTCCCGGTTTCACTCTGGTGCAATGTTTGAATATAAAGATTATTAGAAGATATACACTAATAACAAAGTTCTTGCAAGGCAATATGGTCGTTGTATAAAACTTTTCCAATAAGTTTAATCAATCATGCTTTGTTACACCTACCTATTTTTCATTTTGCAAACGAGCAGTTCTCTGCTAGATTATTTTACTTTCAACTTTGTAACTTTGTATTTTGCGCGTTCCTACGAAATAAATATTGTTATGCGAATTGACAAATTTTTTTGTCGAATCGTCCACTTTTGTGAAAAACTAAGTATACAAGAGTAAACAAATATCTGAAACTTGATAGCTCACGCGTAAATTCTGAATGCTCGAAACTTGGCAGCTTTGGACGGCAATGTTGTTTTTTTACTAGATTATACTGGTAAATGTCAAGGGTCTTTGTGTATTAGCATAGTTCCTTCCGTATCCGTCAAATGAGTCAGATTTAGTATCATTGCTATAACTTCGTTGAATAATGATCTATCGAGATATAACAGGGTCAGTGTCATCAGGAAGGGCAAAGAAATTGAAAAATGTGCTCACACTTGTCAACCAGGCGATTTAAACCTTCCGAGTTCAGAAATTCCGAAGCACCTTTGAACGCACGCTCTGGCCGCAATATATAATTTTAAGTATTATCTGGACAAAACTGTGTTCAAACAGACAAAGCCTTCTCTATCTAAGACTGAATATATGCTACTGAACCCTGAAGGCACGTCCCTGACAGCTTTCGTTTCCGGCGGTCCTGAGAGCACCGACCCTAATATATCTGAATAGACCCCTAATGTTTTTGCTTACGCATGACCGGATACTTGGCAGGCTTATGCAGTGGGATTTCATAAATACATTTCGAAAGAGATGTTCGGACTGACAAACAATTGCGTGATTCAGCACCTAAATATTTACAGATGTATTGAAAGCAATGCACGTGCCACAAATTAGTAGTCGAAGCATGTTTAACACATAATTTTCCTTTACCTTTTATTACCTTTACTGTTCTTAGAAATATTTTGCCTACCACACTGAAGTTCTTCTCCCTACTGAATCAACAATGTGTAATGTACTTGGATGCCGTTATTGCCTCATTAGAATAAATTTTCCGTATTATACGAAGCCAGTATTCATACTAAAATGGATAATAAATAAAGCAGATAAAAGGACACTTTCAAAGAAACTAGAAAATAGCTATGAGTTACAACGTCCGGGCGCTAGCTAGCGTTAATTTATTACACGAAATTATCATTACGTATAACATATCACAAATCACGAACCACGAAACGCGTTATGATGAAAATTTGGAAATTATGATGGTCCCAGTGTAGGTACGCTTATCGCTGCTGTCACCGAGGCTAAACATATTAAACGTCCTTTAAGATGATAAATGTATCGCGATGTCGGCGTAACACACGCCTCGTCTCGATTCTAATAAACGATTGTCGATGATTGGCAGTTAGGCGGACGGCCACCTCACTTGACTATCCTTTTTGCCGGTCTAGCGCTTTTTGCGAATATCAAGTCGAAATCATGCGCCATACTGATCGATCTATCTTGTTCGTCGTTAAGATGCACTTAGATTTTTAATCTTTTACTATTTGGGTCACAACGAACTGCTGTTGCACGTTGCAGGAAATTTTCCAACAAGTTGCCAACTTGTCGTTTACAATGCATAACTTGACATGCATAACTTGCAGTTTTATGATGGCTTTAGTGTATTTTGTATCGAGATGTCCAGTTGCACTTGGGTCGAAAAGTATCTGAACCCTTGTCAGTTAGGCTAGCTTGTCCTTTGACTTAAAATTCTTCTGAAGATCGCACAGTATGTTTTACTGTGCAAAAAAGTCAAATATTTCTTTATTCAAAGATTCCAATAGGCTATAGATAGCACCTTTGATGCGTTTATTACATAAAAAAATTGGTATATTGTAGTGAGATGGTGGTGATAAAAACATTCGTAAATTTACTAAAGATATGTGTGTAATTTTTTTTGGTAACTGGGTAACTTTTGTATGGTTATTTGTAACTTGTTCAAGTTTACCAACTGATCTATTTGGTTTCTTAATGTTTGTTACCTGAAAAGATTTTTGTTTGTACTCCAACCTACTCACTGAAATTTATTATTAAAATGCTGCAGTCATTTTATTATTGTCTGCGATTGATTTACGCCATTTTGCGCTGTTAGTGTGACGCTGTAGTACGAGTGTCCGTCTTCTTAAACTAAAGAGCTAAGTCTCGTCGGTATAGCCTTTTTCTATCCATGGCGCTCTCTTTTACCTCTTTATAAATCCCCACCCCAACCTTTCGTTTTGTTTGTCCCACAAAAGCCAGTCTTGCATTTTTCACTCAATTATATTCGTGATAAATTTATTATGTCTTAATTGGTGGCCAATAATTTTTTCTCTTCTGATTTCGCCGTTTTTTAATGTACCTGGACATTTTTACAAAATTTGTTTTTTTATTATGAAACTGGCTTGCTTGCTTAGCTATTGCTATCCTGGTTCTGTATTGTAAGTCTGATGTACATCTCGAATCTTTTGTAATGAGGCTTCCTAGGTATTTAAAACTATTTACTTGCTCTTTTATGTAAATATGTACTATAATCGGACTATTTTTAGAGGACTGTCTTATTTTTTAAGTTAGTGAAACTTTAGTTTTTTATAATTGTTTTTAAAAGAAATTTTCTCCAAAACGGTGTTCATTATATTCAATAGTCTGTTTCAATAGTTCCGATGAGATATACGATTGTCCAAGAAACTAAAATTATGAAACACTATTAGTAGTTCCAGACTCCAGAGACACTCGTATGTCTTATCTGGTACTTCAAATGGGGACAAAATTGAAGCTGTCATTTATATAAGGACAGCCAGTATACAGTAATATACTGGTATATTAATAAAAGGGGTCCGTGGTAGTACTCGGTATGAATTATATCTATCTCTTTTCTTTATTCCCGTGTTTCATAAAACCATACAGACTACAGTTAACACTTGCTTTAAGAGGACATTAGTTTCATATTATGATGGGCCATTTGTTAGAATTGTTGCGAACGGCTATCACGCCAGATATAAAGATAACGGCTCTATTAAATACGATAATCGATTCTTGACGACACTTAAGGCACATTATGTTATATTTATTGACTGTTAGTTTTACGATTGGAGTGTAACTGAAACCATTTCGCCGTATTCTTCTCGAAATAAAACTGTAACATTGGGAATAAAGACGTTCAGAGAGACGATTGGGTTTCGCGTGATAAAATTGAATTTGTTAGCGAATTTATTTATCACTGTTATTTATATAAACGCCGGTGAACCGTTTGAGTTGGCTGCGATGAATTTTGCTTACATTGATAATAGAAGTTGTGTAAGTCAAATAAGCTTCTCGGTTATATGAAGTGAGTTTCTTGAATTTACTGATCTCTGAATATAATACAAGTGCTCGTATTAGATCTGAGCAATGAGCATTTAACCTTTTGATTACTACGCCGAGGTTGAAAGAAGATTGTTTTTCCCTCTTCGGATGTGTAATTAAACAGAGAAAAAATCTATATAAAAGCCTAGATACAAGTTTAAGAACTAAAACTTGACTACCAAACCAAACGCACTGTTTCAAATTACATGCAAATATGAATCTTTTTAATTTTATATATTAGGCTAGCAGTCCAGGCGACTACATCCGCGTACCTACTATATCTGTAAAGTTCGTCCAATACAAATAAATATTCATAAAATATTTTTTCGGCTACCCCGTTGGCTCCTTCTGGGATAGAATTTTCAAAAACTGTGGACTAACAATAAATTAATTTGTAGTTGTAAGCCCAAATATATACCAGCTAAAAACAAGGTTCATGGATATAACATGAAAAATGCCGGACTTTCATTTGAACTTTGACCCATATAATGAAAACAAAATTAGGTTATAAATGATAAAAATATACTTACATAATATGAAAGGAAAAAATAGAGTATATATCTTAGTAGAATGACAAGTAAATCAGCCTTCCCAGCCTTGCCGAACAGAGATAACAACTTCAAAATAAAGAACTTAAAACTTTTTAATTTTTCAGCTGTTTTTAGCAAATTTAAACCGTTTAGTTGACTATTTCATTTAATTTGTTCATTAGCTTTAAAATGAAAGAGTCAGCTTATGACACTGAACAACTTTGCTGGGGAGGCAAATTAGTATTTCGAACTCGTTTCGAAAGTTTCGTTTGCGAACCTTCTATGAGCATGCTTTTGTTACGAAAACTCTCTCTATATTATTCAAAAAAATATTCATCAGTTATCTTAGTACCCATAACACAAGGTATGCTTACTTGGGGACTAGCTGGCGGTGTGTGTATTGTCGTAGTATATTTAGTTATTTATTTATTTATAGCTGCGTGAGTCACATAGGTTGATAAAATTTGATAGTTTATGCTTCGCCATAAAATACATATTTACACGAGTGTCAGCTCCTTTGTAAAATTGATTTATATGTTTAGGAATTCAATATTATTTCATAGTTAATTATTGAATAATTTAAAGAAATAATTTTAGAGAAAGACTCGGCACACTAGTCTCGTATCGTACCTTACTCGTAGGTTACACTAGACCAAATTTTGTTAATGGAAGTGCGATTTTGTAAGTTAGTCCATGGATGGTTAATAGATATACATATTGGTCAAGGATCGCTATATGCTAATTCGTGTTGCTTTAAACTGTCCATTCAATGAATACCTAAAAGTGGTGGTGGAATGGTGATACGTAGAACCTTTGACCCTTACTAACGGCTGAGCTGTTTCACAAACAAACCCGCACGTTTTAAGCTGCCAAATGAATATAATTTTCTGTAATCGCACCTTGCAAATCGCAGTCCAAGTATAATATTTTATGCAAGATAATGTTGTAAGCTAAAGTAGTGGTGTTAACTCAATGGTTAGGACTTCGGCTTCGCTTTTAGAGGGCCTTTTTCGAATCCCAGCACCCACCTCTACCTTTTCTAAGTTATGTGCGTTCCAAGCAATTCAAATATCACGGCTTCAACGGTGCAGGAAAACATCGTGAGGCATGACTGAGAGTTCTCCATAAACATTATGGAGAACTCTCAGTCCACTCCACACCCCTTTTTCATATAAAGGGGTGTGGAGTTCACTGTGGTGGACTACTACCTAAACCCTTCTTATTAAGGGAGGAGACCCGTGCCCTATAGTGGGCCGGTAATGGGTTCATATGATGATGATGATGATGATGGTGACTGTTGTTAGCGGTGATCTGGGTTTTTATAAAGCGGACTGAAGAACGTCGAAATATGACTAACTCTAAACAAATTTGACAGATTGACATAACTCTGAAGTTAAGATTGTCAACTGCATAAATGTTAACTGCATAAATGTTAACTGCACTAGAGGTTCAGGTTATGAAATCTTTAAAATAATTAGTATTTCACGATCCAAATTGCAAAACATATTTGAAACCCAAAACGCAATTTGAATTCTCTTTTTGTCCAAACACAACACGGCTAAAACTATTAATATGTTAGTACTTACAAAACGGATGCCAGCAATTTGATCTGCGTAGAATTTCTGATATCCAGTAAGATTAAAAACAATTCCCGTGCTGTATATGCTCCTCTCCAAAAAACCAAGCTACAAGCCACTCTAAATAGTAAATTAAAATACCGATTTCACGGGTATAACGAAATATATAATGATATAAGGGAATAACAGAAACACGTGTTCCTTATTTTTGACCCGATAGTGCTATATTAAATCAATGTTTTTAGCCAAAAACCAGAATACTTAGTTTCATGGATACATGAAATGTCAGACTTTTTTGCAAACTTTCTTTGCCTGTTTAACTCTCTAAGGAATAGAAAAAACCCTTTATAATACACTAAGTTAGCTCAAAGAATAATTAAAACTTAAAATTTCAAAATTAACGTTCAGTAGTTTGGGCTGTAGGTTGCCTGCCAGTCAAGCCTTTTATAGTTATATAATCAATATTAGAGTTTCTCACAAATGGAGTGTAAAAAAAAAGTGCAAAAATAACTTAGGCTTAAGTTTTCGAAGATTATTTTTATTCGCACCACAGATAATATGATCACTTGTGATTTGTTGGATGATCTTAGTTCATGAAAACTTTTGCCCACAAAGTAAAATAAAGACGTGGGTGTCGCCAATAATTTTTGTATTCACCATGCGATATAAATTTCAATTTTTCCTTAGATATAACTGTTCACATTTATAAAGCTTCTGTTCGTGAAAAATGTCGCCATTTTTCTTTTCGAAAGGTAAAACGATCCCGCTTATTGTCAGAGTTTGAGAGAGGCAGTTTGATTTACTCACTTAAATAAAGTGTATTTACATACGTGATTGTAAATATTGGAATATGTAAAAGTCCAAATATATACGAGTAGACGGGTTTAGACCTTATTATTATTTAAATGAAGGTTTTCGTTCGGCTTTTAGATAAGAATAAGACAAAATATATGAAAAGCGAATTGTAGACCAAGCTGTTCACAAATTGCTTGGTTTAAGATATCAGAAAACACCGCGGCTTTTGACATATCTCTACATCATCCTCCTATAACAAATATATCAGTCTATAACAGTCTACTACTGGAATAAATGCCTCTCCAAACGAAAGGGCTTACCCATATTTATCACTGAGCAGACGGGTTGTTGATCGCAGTAGATGGTATGATAAGCATAGAGAACGCTGCTGCCCGTTGTCCTGTAGATTCCCTTAGTCGCCTCGTACGATACCCGCGGAAAGAGAAAGTGAGACAACTGCATTCTGATCTACCGCCACTACACGGACCTACGTTCCTACATATTTCTAAAATAAAAACTTAATTAACATAATTAAAATCGAGCTAGTCGGACGTCACACTTTATTTGAAATAAATAAACAGTTCGACAGTACACACATCGCGTAGCTTGTTACTAAGATGACTGATCAATACATTCTTATAATATATAAATACTCAGACATTGAATAACATTTATGTTCATCACACAAACATTTGACGTTGTGGGAATCGAACCCTCGAAACTTGGACTCAGAAAGCAGGGTCGCTGCTCACTGCGCCAGGCGGCCGTTTTATTATTTTCATTTCATTTAAGCTGTAGTGGTTGGTAATATAAGAAAAATAAAAGATGGAGATTTAAATACCGCCTTAATAGAAATACGAGTGTCAGAGATAGTTATCTCTGTCATTCGCACATTTTCAATTAATCTGACTGAAACTAATTTGCAGGTAAAACTTTCAACAGGTAGCCATCGATAACAGACGTAGTTCTATTTAAGTACTACTCAGTTTAAACGTTGGTTTAATATCGAATATAAGGTATATATATATCTCTAATGATCATAAACAAAGGTAAAACTGTATTCATGAAACAGTTTAAAATATATACTTTGTTTAATTTTTCAAACAGTTATATTGCTCTGGTAACAAACTTAGCCGGGTATTATTTTTATCCCATACCATCTCACAAAGACACTTAAACTTTTAGACAGCCGATTGGCGCAGTTTGCAGCGACCCTGCTTTCTAAGTCCAAGGCCGTGGGTTCGATTCCCACAACTGGAAAATGTTTGTGTGATGAGCATGAATGTTTTTCAGTGTCTGGGTGTTTATATGTTTATTATAAGTATTTATGTATTATATTCATAACAATATTCAACAGCTATCTTTGTACCCATAACACAAGCTACGCTTACTTTGGGGCTAGGTGGCGATGTGTGTATTGTCGTAGTATATTTATTTATTTATTTATTTTATTTAAACTACTACCCCGATAGACTTATGAAGTCCCAATATTAACATGCTAATAATAATTTTACTCTGGATGAACTTTAACTTTTTATCTATAAGTATAGAGATGTTAAATTATTACTTCATTTCACTCAAGTTAACTAGTTTCTTTGAAGAAATAAAACGAAAAGGATTTAAACAAAGCAATACATAATATACCTACCGATGAACACTCTTTTTTTTTTCTTACTTAGCTAACTCTCCAGACGCATTGAGAACTTATTGTCTTTGCACTTACGTATCTCGGATTGGATTTCGTCCAATTCGACAACCTCTAAGGGGTTGTAAATGATTGCTGAGAATAAATACTTGGAAAAAACATTCATTTTTCAGACAGTCTTCATTACAAATATAGTGGTTATTGAATTACAATAAATACTTACATTCTGTTACTAGATTATATTGATTAAACTGTATTAGGTATATGGACAAAAAAGTAGTTATTATTTTGACATAAGAACAAAAGGAATGTTGGAAATAATCTTTTCGCATGTGATGTGTTTTCATCATCGTACAATTAAATCGTTGTGTACAATCCCATACCCCTCACAGGTTAGCCCGCTATCATCTCAGACTGAATCATTATGTGATATTGCAATCAAGGGCTAACTTGCAGTAGAAAAAAAAGTAGATACATGGCGGTCGTAAGTTGCTATAGTCATGTCTCATAAATTTTTAATGTATAGTTGGATTTGATATTGTATCTTATAACATTTCTCTAGGCCCTCCCAGACACATGTAAATTCTTCATATTGTCAACAATATTGCCTTTGTGAAGAAGAATTGAAGTATTGGTAGAAAATATTCTGAGTAATTATATAAAAGATTTTAAACTAAGATGTTCGTGGTTATTCAACATTTCTTATATATAGTTCAACGGGTACATACCACGATAATATTTCAGGATTTGACAATATTTCGACCCAGTTGCATGGTTCGTGGTTCCACGACTATTTTCAAGAACTATATTTCAGTAATAATTATATTATCAATAATATTGACTGAGTGCGGGCAACCTTACGGTCAATTTTACATTTTTCATATAAATTAAAATAATATTTGATTTTAGTCCTTGTGAAAGCTTCATTACTTTGTATCATAAAATTCTAAATTTCCGGAAAATTAGTTTGTGCTGGAATAACCTCATAAGCGATATGTCGATAAAAATTAGAACTCTCGATGTACCCTAAGTCTCACCTGCTTGCATCCGAACCTCCGGTCCAAAGCGCCTGACGATTTCGACGGTCAAGACAGCAGCAGCTTGGTGCAGCCCATGGGCTAGCATTTGGGCGATGGTCGCAGCCGCGGCGACGCCCCAGCCCCATCCTCCCTCGGGGTAGTAGTGACGTGTGAGGGTGAGCAGCTGTCGCGGGTCGAGCTTCGCCTGGCGTGCAGGGGGTCCGCCGCTCGCCTCCAGCACCAGCGGCAGAGACCGCGTGCGTAGGAGCGGCGCTCCGCCCGACGACCAAGACTCTTCCATCAAAGCCTGCGCGCATCGTGCGCCCGCGCCGTCACCCGCATCACCGCACCCCAAACACAGCCCGGATCATGTCCGCTCACTCATACCACCCCAATAGTAATAATCGAGATCGAATCCAATGCTCAAATTGTTGAGACTGTTGAATTTCAAGTCGTTATACCGCTGCTCGATATTCTCGTCACTGAGAACCTCGGGTAGGTTTGTTTCTACTGTTGATTGTGATCATATAGATAAGGTCGTCTTTCAGATCATAATTCTCAGCCTATTACGTCTCACTGCTAATTACATATCTCTACCCACACATGAGCAAGGAATTACGAGTACAGCAAATCAGAGTTGGCGTGTTTTTTTTAAATCTAATTTTTTATAGTAATTTATTTTACATGGTAGTTATAATAGCTTATCATCATTTGTGTTTCCTTGTTAATGAATTTAACTGCGCTAATTCGTTCTAGATAAAAGTTGATTAAACTTCCGCATTCGAGTTCAAATTTTAGGGCGTATTTCAGTCAATGCCACCTTAACTCGTAGCGTATTTATTAAAAACTAGCTTAGATTCTAGTTATTATCATATTATAAAAAATATATAATATTTAATATTAACATTTGACAATCATTAAAGCACCAACTCACGTAAAGCTTGAACAAGCAGCGTGAAGTGTTATTAATAGCTAATAGAAGAATTCAGTAGTGAGACATTAATAGGCTGAAAACGATTGAATTCACAATTAATATTCGCAATCTTCGTAGCACATTGAGAGAGTAGCCCATAATGGAAAATTCGACCTCACTTAATATAACACGGAGCAACACCATTCGAAGAGAAAAGAAAATTGGGTTTTAAGCGTGTGTAAATGTCCAAATGAAACGATGGAGACTTAGATTAAATTCGCAGTAATGATTGTCCGCCGCCCCCTTCGCAGTAAATATGGCCCAGCCATCGATTGGGTATCAAGAAAACTATCTAAATAAAGATTCCCTATCGACATTGATTTGACATATCTATGAGACTTAAATGTAATAACAACGAGATAGAATCGAGTAGAGCGCGTCTCGCCACACTAGTATTAAATGCTTTAAGACGTCATTGTTCTGTAGCCTACTCACAAACCTCTTGTAAGGTTACATTTGTTACACTTTTTTACGAAAATAAACTTGATATATACCAACCTACTAAAATTTAAAATTAAATGCGATATTTTTCAGTAAAATTTCACAAGAAGCTATTTGATAATTTCAATTTTTATGGTATATTTGTCAATTTTTATATAATCGGGAGTAAAATTCAGTTAATTTTATGTACATACGTGACGAAAGTATTAACTTTGAGAAAAGAAGAAAAATAGGTATAGTTACATCTTTAATTACATTACTAAAAGGAAAGATTTGTTTATTTGTTTTTTTAAATCGATAAACATTGAAAGTAATTTATTAGAAAGCTATATAATATTTAATTTCAGTTATAATAAGAATTTTATTATTTATATTATTCTGAAGACAGAATTAGTTAAAAAATTTAAAGGATATAATATGCTTATTCTAGCAAATATTGTACAACAACAAAAGTATCGCCATATTTCTTACGGCAAGCGCATTTTGTACATGCCGTAACGTCTTTGACAAATCATGCCCATTCACGTAGGGAGAATATATTATTTACTCTCCAGAAAAGCGGATAGGGATAATGTTCTTAGTTATAGCCCTGTATGTCAGGTACCACTCTCAAATGGTGTGGAAATTACCAAGATATGCTTAGGCATAAATTCATAACTTGACAGTAATTTCATTTAGACGGAATAGAAAAACTCCGTAATTATATGAAGTATTATATGAAATTGCCATCTTAAAACCGAGATATTTCGCTGTAGATGTTTATAATACTCTGCTGAATTCTAATATGAATATAAACAGACATTCAATAATATTGATGTTGACTATTTACATTAATCACAGTGATAGTTGATAAAAATATATTTTTTTAAAACTTTGGTATAAGTAGAGATAAATCTAATTGTTATGATGATGTATAAAGTATCAAAATAAATATTTATGTTCAAATGCTTATGGATTTGAATTTGCATCTTCCCGGCAATTACAGCTTGAGGGAAAGGACTTCCATTATATGCCATTATAAAAGCACAAACTCAATATGCATTTTCAAAATTTAAATTTATTTATTCAATATTTCCTCAAAGTGTAGTTACTTATTAATTTATTACTTATAAATTAAACTTACACGTAAGTATAATAAATACTTATTTAACTAGTACATTTAAGTTGAAAAACTGTTAAAACTTTATTTTGTCAAAAAACCCGACTTCCTTAAAAAAATAATAAGCAAAAAAATAAACATTATTTTCTACAACATTTTTAAGTCGGTGCCAATTAAAAATATGTAAAAATTACTTAGTGAATATTGATTTATTTTGTATACCGTTGCAAATTTATATAGCAGTAAGAAAAGTAAAACTATAAACCAGTTACTGGGCCTATACTTTTAGAATAAGAGGGGTTTTATCTCGTAAGTTTCCATGCACATACCGATTAAAATTTGGCATAAAGCTTTCGTTTATCGTGTCATAATAATCAAAAATTCGAAAATGTAATAACACAAGTTGAACTCGTCGGCAAGAGTACAAATATTTATGGAGCCTGCTGGCTGTTCATTATTTATTGCCACGAGTACAAGCTTGGGCCACTTCTATCGCCGATTTTGAAGGAAATCCAAACTAGTTTACAGATTATTATTTCCTGTGACATGAGAAACTTTGTTGATACTCTTACATTAAAATACAAATAGGTACGGCGTAATTAGGGCCATTATTATTAATTATTTACTAGTGAGGCGTGATTTGTTCATCACGAATCATTTATATGAGTAATAAAGTATATAATAACAATAATCTCTGGAATCCGATTTGAAAAATCTTTGATAAATGCATAAAAAAATCACCTCTAGGGGGGTTGAATATGAAATGAAGTTAGTTATGAGAGTCATTTCTCAAGTTATATCAATAAAGAATTGGTGTTTACGATCTCAATTAAAATGGTCAAAACAGGTTTAGGATTTATAAAAATTCCACTACCAAAGGGGTTTGATAAGGGATGAAAGATTAGAAGAATGCTTTAATATCTGAAACTACCAGCCAATTTCTTTTTTCTTTGCTTTAAAAAGTGTACCTTATGAAAAAGGCTAGCGGATATTTATATATATATAAAGGTAAAAGAAAACTTCTTAATACAATATAACATTATTATGCCCTAAGGTGTGTAGGCTTTATTTTAGCTTTCGATTATATATAATTATACGTCTACGTACGTCTCATTATGTTAGTCTATACGTCTCATTTATATATAATATTAAAGAGTAATCACGAGTCACACAATGTCTAAATTATCAACGCTTGCTAGAAAGCTAGCCTTTATAACGTAAACGAGGAAAAATACCAGATATATTTACGGAATAAGCAGATAAACAGAAGTTGTAGTTATGTTTTATTTCGTTTGCTATATTAATTAGAGAATTCATATTTGGCATATCAAACTGCCTACGTACTTCCGAAGCCCGCGGGTGGAAAACATCAACTTCCTAAATTCAGTCTAGTAATTAAATGCCTGACCCGGTATTTGAACTCAGGACTTCACGTTTCGTAGTCAAACATGCTGATGCACTAGACCAAATCGGCAACAAGGCAAGTCAAAGATTAGATTGACTATACGTAACTTGCTAAATTACCTGAGTTAACTACGGTTCTTCTGGTAAAGACCCCCGGTAGTTACAATACTGGGATACCGTACTATCACTAGATGCCGCTTTTTCGATACCATATAATCGTAGAAACATTTAGCGATCAAAAAGTAACGTAGGTAGAAAATCTTACTTATATCACTTTAAAGTTTTCTTTGCCTACTTGTTTGTAAAATATTATAACATAAAAAATGAAGTTCTCAGAAATATAAAAGGAGTAATGTTTCGTTTAAAGATTCATGTATAAGATTTAATAAGGCGACTTTTTATATTTAATTAAATTACAGTGTATAAGCATTCAATGGAGCGCATAAAGGATGACCATGAATTGATTTCTTTATTAGTCCACGCAAAAATCGTTTAACTCTTAAGACTGGTTTTCAATAAATAAATATGTAATTGTAAACTGTCTTACGTTAGTAAATAACAAGAATGGAGTGCTTTAAACGATGTAATAAAAAAAAAATACGGGCCTTAAATTAAATTCAAAAACTTCAAAATTAATTTATTTCAAGTAGGCCTAATATAAGCACTTTTGAAACGTCAAGAGAATAAAAAAAAGAAATGTTTTTCAAAAAAACCTTGCATAGTTACCCTGGTTATAATTATTAATAGCTCCCTTAATCTGCTTTAAATTTATAAATAGCAAGTTTTTCGATAAGATTTAATTCGTTTATTCCACTACAAGTAACTCAAGGAAGCAAGTAACGCAATCTCACTCGGTGGTTAGTGATGAGGCAGTTTAAGATGGTAACGGGCTACTGGTGAGGGGCAATGGCAGTTATATTAAAGCATACCCCTAATCGGTTTCTACTTGACATCGTACTAGGAAACTAAACCGTTTGGCACACGTCTTTATCAGTAGTCTTCTACCAGACCTGAGTAGAGTAAATTCAGAAATAATATATGCCCAAATTGGTTCTGCCGGGGAACGAAACCGGGACGTCCTACTTAAATTCACAACGCTCACCGTTGCGCCAGGGGATCGCTAAAAATATGTGAACAGAGTTATAAGTACATATATAAAAAAAAAAGTTATACGTCGTGAGTAATAGGTAGGTTTTGTTAATTTTCTAGAACAAACATATTCGTAGTAACGTAATTATTTCGTTAACTAACAATCCTTATTTTCACACTCAAGATTCGACGCTGAATGCTTCACTAGCAACGGCCTAAAAATATCTGTTTGATAACAGATAAGTTACCGACCCGTTTCGTAGCGTATTTTTTCCAGTAGAGATTAATTAGGAAGACGGTTATCAGGGCCATTAGCGTCAGTTTTATTACGCACATTTCATTCACACGGTTATATAGGAGCATACGTCTTTTTATCCGGATCTTTTGTTAGTCCCTCCTACAAACCAAATTTTTCCTTTTATATAGTAGTTCTAGTAATTAATGTGTAAATTTCTAGTGGGTTTTAGTAAAACTTTAAATATGAATACTAATTGTGCATTTTGTTTGTCTATCACAACTTAATATTTATGACAAAATAGAAAATATTGAAATTTGCAAAATTGTTACGAGGTGACCGTCGTTTTTGTCAAAAAACACTCTTCATTTACCAAGAATAATGGAAGTTATATAGGTTCTTGTAATCAAACATAGCTATTCAGTTTTTTTTAGAAATCAGCAATAATCCTTCACCAATAAACTTAGGTATGCGGGTCAAATAATAATTATTAATTAATTTATCCAAAGACGATGAAGAAAATGGTCCAAAGAAACGACCATCATATATCTTTGTTGATTTTAAATTGTACAATACAGTTTATTTCATTTCATATCCTTTTAGTTCATCAATGCTCGACCGTTCTCTGACTCGTACTTGGCCGGTTCTTGGAAGAGCTATTGATAATTAAATAAACATATTTTTTTAAATGTTTAAACGATATGACTAATATGAACACCTTTTTAAGTGTCCAATAAGGCAGGAGACAATTATCTCCCCGGGGAAAGGATAAAAGTTTAACTTCTCCCACAGCTTTATCAACTCTGAGAGCATTGGCGCACAAGTGGGAATAATATCCAAATAATATATTATGTATATTAATAAACGTGGTAAACTTCTCCCATTCCATGTTCCAGTGATGTAGCAGGTGGACACGTTAACTATATCCCTTGTCATGGGATATAATCGGGGGATATAATGTCTGTCTCCTGCTCCTAACAGTGCTGCACGGCTAGCAGGGGCAGGAGACAATTATATCCCGAGGAAAGGATAAACATGTCTCTTCTCAAACAGCCTTTTCAACTCTCAAAACACTGGCGTGGCGTACCAGTGGAAATAATATCCAAATAATATATGTGTATAATAAGTGGGAGTAAACTTCTCCTATTCCATGTTACCATGCTTTAGCAGGTGTTTACGTGAATTATATCCCTTGACAGGGGATATAATCTGTGCTAGCCCTGCTGTTTGGACTTAATTGCCGTAGGTGCTTTTTTCTGTAATAAAAATAATATTCGGTCTGTTTAGTGTATTTTATGTTATAGCCTGATATGTGTCAAACACGTTTTCATCAGTGATAACAACATTCCATTTACATTCACGTTATTTTATGTCTTGCGTAATTTCAAGTGACCTGAATAAGTTAAAACTTTTACGAATTTTATCAAAACCTTTTACAAAATTTCGGTATAAAAATATTTTATAGACATTGCTTATTTTATGAAATATTTTTAAAAATGTCATTCAATAATTGGATGTTTTTTATTATTTTCTTGATATCGTTTATAATGTGCTTAAAATGAGAAGTCACTTAAAATCCTTATGATATTCATACCTATTTGTCGTTAACAAGCTTCAAATTGGGTTAGTATATTTTATGAGTACCTACTGCCTTATTCATCTTTTATAATTTTTTTTATTGTTTATAGGTGGTATAGAGTTGAGATTGCATTTTTTCAAAACTTTCTGCGTTTTTCGGTAATTGGTACATTCGACGCCGCGACAGAATTATTCGAATACTTGTTTTCATCCCCGGAATTTTGATTAAAGGATCAAGTGATCTCATTTAAATTATGCGCAATAAAGTTTCTTTAACGTTGCTTTGAATTTATATCTTTATTTATCTTAATAGAAATAGTATGTCGTCACCTGTATAAAAATGATATATAAGGTGTAACATTAAAGAAAAGCTCCGTAAAATAAATTTAATAAAAACGATCCTGATAATATAATAGGCCGTTAACGTAATTTAATGTCGTGTTACGAATTTGTACGTCATTTTAACGACATATAAAACCACTGTTAAATTAATTAATACGATGGTTTTGACAGTCATAAATATCACGCTCCCGCGTCCCATAACTCTTACCGAAGTGTTAAAACTCCCGTGAAACATTTTGGTAGCAAAGGGAAGCAATCCTTTTTATCTTTGAACAGCGCATGTGATATAGAATCCAGAGCAATGCTATTATAGATATCTTTATATTAATTAAAGTCGGACCTGCCAGCTTGACTTAATCAATCTACTTTTTGGTTAATAATTGTATATGTATATTAATAATTAATATTAAGTTAGTTACAAAAAATGTAATTATTTTATTTTAAAACTATATCAAGCGAAGAGAATTGGTACTGATTGTTAATGATATCGTCTGCGCTAATCGGCCGTCGATCCGTTCCTTGCTTGCTCTGCAAAATGTTGCTCTGTTATAGGCAATGGTTTTTAAATTACCATCAGGTGCGTCATCTGCTTGTTCCGTCAATTATAACTATAAAAAAATGACGTCTCGTGTAACAGCTAATATGTATCTAGGTGCCAAAGAAAATTTACTCTGTATAGATAATTTGTACAAATTCCCTTTAGTGATTCAGGAGAAATAAAATACTGGCTCTACAAAACATGTTTTGCACAAAGGCTGTCTGATCGCTTATCAGACATTTATTGAATGCTTATACAATTTGTATTATGACTTGCGATGTTGTGTAGATTCTATGATATATTTTTTTTATCTTCAGCCTATTGATGCTCTGCTGGGCTCAGACCGCCTTTCCTACAACGAAGGAAAGGAGGTCAGGTTCACGTTCTTCATACCGGAACACAGCTTTGTAAAATTGCTATTAAGCGGCAGAAATAAGCATGACAGTAGTACTGCGTCCGCGTTTATTTAAACGTCGCTGCAACCGTTTTTTTTGTCGTCTAGATCGGTTTAATAGCTAAGTCGTGTAAAGTATTTTTTTATCCCCCAGTAACGTTCTCGGATGTTATTTCCTAGTAAAACATATCTTAGTTACATCTCGAGGATAACATTATATAGCTATCTCTATCCCAATAATTTTGACTCGTAAGTAGGTATTTATAAAAGTAACTATTTCAAGTATAGTTCTGAATTCATGAAACGATTTCTTTATATTTATATCCTTAAATATAAATATGAAATGCTATGCTTCAAGCTTAGCTTTCGTTACCAAAGGTAAGAATCATATCACAGGAAATCAGGAAGTTCAAAACGATTTCATGGGAAACCGCTCCTCTCTTATCACCTTGAGTCTTTTTAAGTTCCATTGATGGACACAGGCGTCTTATTTATAGTAAAGAGTATATAGCGTAGACCCAGTATGCTGTGTCCAATACAACCAGGTAAGGCTTTTTTACCGGTTTCCTTGCATTTCAAACCGCTGGTAGAGTCACAATAAACATACCATCTTGATTTTTCAAAAGAGCTTTAAAGGTAGGTCTATTTGTGTCTTAGTATTTGAAGTGGCGTGCTCAGGGTATGCATAAAGCAGGATGATGGTATAATATGAAAAAAATCCCCTCCAATAAGAGTTATATAAAATAATTTGGGTAGGCAGAGCTTTTGTGCACGTATGAAGTGCACGCCACTGAGTATTTGTACATTAAATCTGTATAAAGTGAAAACACTTCGTTCAAATCAGTATATTATGTTTCCTGTGATATTCCGTAAGCGGTGACACAATAATTATTGCGGTTAATATTCGCGCCCACAATCCCCCGAAGATAATCGTAGGTGACGTGCTTTCAAATATATATGCGTTTGGTAAAAGGCAACTGGGTCATAGTGATATTAGTCTGTTAGATGCATGCGGAATATTGTGATCAGATGTGGCGGGATTGAAGGGCCCGGTGTAGCGTGTGACGTTTAATTTTCTCCCCATCACGCCACTGCCGTTTTGTTTTGTCAGTAAGCGTATGTCATACTCGCTCAGACTACGGTCATACCACTAACGACTAACGAGTTATTTAAGCGTATGCCAATGACATCTAACATGCGAGTTATAAAATAAATTAAATAAATATACTACGACAATATACACATCGCCATCAAGTAAGCGTAGCTTGTGTTATGGGTGCAGAAGCCTGATGAATATTTTTATCAATGATATACATAAATACTTAGAAAATACATATAAACACCCAGACACTGAAAAACATTCATGCTCATCACACAAACATTTTCCAGTAGTGGGAATCGAACCCATGGCCTTGGGCTCAGAAAGCAGGGTCGCCGCAAACTGCGCTAATCAGCCATCAAGTTAAAATACGGTTAAATATATAATACGGTTCACGTCAAACGTTTCGCATCGAATAACTTTTGTGAGATCATAGCTCGTCCGGAGAAGTACTAAAACCATGCTTATTTCTGCCGCCATCACTTATCCTATCCCTATCCCTATACTTATTATTTACTAATATTATAAATGTCAATGTAAGTTTGTTTGTTACGCTTTCACGCAAAAACTTCTGAACCGATCCTCATGAAACTTTGTATACATATGTAATATACTTTTTATCCCGACATTAAGCTCGGTTCTTTTGGGAGAGGGGAAGAAAGTGTTTGACAAATTATAACCAATTTATATAATTATTGTACATATTGTATAAATATTGTACTATAGAGGTTATAATATGTGTTTAATTTTGCCCAAACTTTGTGAAGATCTGATGAATGTGGTTGGAGATAGAGGACAGATCTGCTCAGCGGATAGCAGCAAACCCCTCATATAAGGCTTAGCGATACTGAATACTTAAATTTTTTTAGAACTACAACTAAACTGAATGCCACATCAAAAAACAAAATCAAACGCAGACGAAGTCGCGGGCAACAGCTAGTTAGCTAGCAGCTAAAAAAATATCATAATGCCATTAAACAAAGCCACATAGATATAACACAATTATCTAAAAAAAAAAATATATACGAGTAGGTTGATACCCTTAGAGGAGATTCGTGCCCTACAGTGGGCCAGTTAATGGATAATATAGATAAACCGAATGTGCTCTGCTAAAAAAATGCTGTCAGTTTTTTCTTACCCGCTACCTGCAGCAGAGCAAGTGGTGAGTTTAGGTGAGCTCTAAGAATCTTTTTCCTATGAGAGAATGCCTGTGCCCAGAAATAATGCTGTTGGGGTTAAAGATAAAGTGCACAAATAGTGGTATTTTTGTACTAAACAAGGTAAAAAGGAGAGGCAAATTCAATTAAAACACGTCCCGAGGAAAGATTTCAAAGAGACATAAAAAAAAGAATGAAAATCCTTGCGTTTTATAAACATTAAGTTAAAAATATCTTGTTCTATCAACTAAGGCATATATCTAGCCGAAGAATACCTAACATGATATCAAATTTAAAAAGTTTTATTTAATAACACTATAATTGATGATGTTAAAAAGTCTACTGAATGCTTACGTAATAAAAATCAAATATGAATATAAAAGAAAATGTCATGCTTAAATATTGCGTTCATGTCTTCAAAACGCCCTACTTTATTATATGCGACGGTATTAGCTGTTGCCCGCGACTTCGTCCGCGTTTGTTTTTGTTTTTAAAGCATCCTGTAGGAAGGATGGGTGTGTGCATTCAATTTAGGTGCAGTTCTAGAGTATAGTATCTTTCAGTTGTGTATTGTTTTATATCTTTTACTTGTTATAAAAACGGGTGAAGTATTAAAAATTACTTTTCTTATTAAGTGTACTTAACTCCAGTGGCGTGCGCTACATACAAGCACAAAAGCACTGCTCACCCTAAAATTTTTGCATCACTCATAAAGGGGAAGGATTTTTCCAATTTATGCTATCTTCCTTATTTATTTACTCCCAGGTCAAATATCCTGTGCACGCCACTGCTCAACTCTACAAAAAAACTATTTTGTTTTCTAATTTGCGATAACTTTTTTGTTAAATCTCCGATTGGGATGAATTGAAAAGGTTTTTACTGCTATATACCCTCAATGATAAACTATTTATTTGAATAAGAATGAATACGCCTATACAAATGTAATCCACTTTTGTTTCTAAAATTTTATACATTAATATTCAACGATGATACGAGTCTTAAATTAGGACAATTTTTAATACTGTAAGATATAAAAATGACGTAAAATTATCAGTACTTAGGTATAATTTCATGTACGATTTCGCAAATAGTCCTTGTAAACTTCTTTAATCTATCATGTCGCATGAAGTATTTGTAAGAATAAAAGTTTTCCGAACTGAATGACGTAAAGCAATCTCATACGCCTAAAGATTTAGGACTTGACGAGTCAATCAGATAAATGCCTTCACAAGGCTGGGAGATTGGATGGCAGACTTTTAGATATTTTAAAAGCGTCACTTGCTTTTATATCAACATCTACAAGAGAGATAAATTTGGTAAAGTCGAAAAATCGAATTGTTACGTAAGCCTCTTTTAGGGTTCCGTTTGGTAAATGGTAAATACGAACTCTTACGGTGCGACTTTGCCGTGTTTTACATTCATTACAAAAGAGGCATAAAGAGGCAGAAAAGAGGAGTTGAAATAAAATAAAAGTGAGGTTACCATCCATATAGTAGGTGAGGTGAGTGAGTGAGGTCCATCAAATATGATATAAAAATATATAAAGAGCTCAAATAGCACATATTTTTTACATTAGAATGAAAAATTACAAAAAATACTCAACATATTTTATTTGCTATGCAAAACGAAGAACGAGGAATGAGTAGAACTGATAGATGTTCATAAATAATTACAGGAATATTCAAATGTTGATAATGAAAATGAATGAATGAATGAATATACTTTAATTGCACACCACAAAAAGTACATAAAAAAGAGAAGTACAAAACAACGTATACAATTTGGCGGCCTTATTGCTTCATAGCGATTTCTTCCAGGCAACCAATGGCGAAGAATATAATATATATAAAACAATATTTGTAACTAAAGACCAATAAATACAAATATAACTTAAAAATTAAATTACTTAAAATAATATAATAAATTAAATATGAAACAATATTCATTAGAAAATAAACAATTATCCTCAAACATAAATAATAAAAAATGAAAAAAGAGAAAAAAGGAGCAGTGAACTATCACGGGTCATCAGACGATTCGGACAAAAAAATCTTTCACAAGTTTTTTAAGGATTTGGATTGATTTTGCCTCTCTTATAGCCAAAGGCAAGGCATTCCAAAGGAAAAAAGAAGAATTATAAGAAAGCACCTTTAGGATCAGTGTCCTTGCAGTGCGGAGAACTTCACCTGGAAATGTTTTTTATTTTTAAATATTAATAGCGGGCAAACCAGCGGTTCACCTGATGTTAAGTGATCACCGCCGCCCATAAACATCTGAAGGACCAGAGGAGACACCGACGCGTTGCCGGCTTTTAAGGAATTTGTTTATCCGCCCCTAGAATAACCCTAGATTGTATTATGTATGTATGCTGGTATTTTGGTTCAGTTTATATTAATGTAGCTATTTGGTGTGGTGTCTATCTATTATTTATTTAAGTTTTATAAATTATAACAGTGAATAATTCGATAGTTACATTTTTATTGCACAGCACAGAAAAAAATACATAGAGCAAGTTAGATAGGTTTGGAGGCACACTACATAAATGTTCTTCCGAGAAAAAAAAAATTTAAAACCTATATAAGATAAAAGCTTTAAGCGCATTCCGGTGTCCTAACTGATATACTGGCATTATTTAATCCAGCTTGGTTGCAAGTTTACCAACGTAAGTTCCCAAGGTAGGGTTACCATATTGGTTAATTTGTATTTATATAGAAAAAAACATATGTTACATACATAGTGTATTGAAAAATATTTGATCACTGGTAAAATCTAATCTGGGAAGTCCGAAAAGTTCGTGATACCAGATAGAGAGACAATCGACGCACCCATCAGTAGAGCTCTTCGCAAGGCCACTCTAGATAGAAATGGCGAAAAATCGTGAAGATAGTAGTTATCGCATGGGAGCCAAGTTCCTCAAAGTTGTGTTAACGCCACACAAAAAGACACTCAAAAGACCAATATATTACAATTGCAGGAGAAGGGGAATAAGAAGCTATAGCAGATTATCACGCGATTTTATTTTTTTGCAACTGACTCGAAACTCTAAGAAAACACATATATTCTCGTAAGTTATCAAAACAATTTCAATAATAATTGCCTGCATAATAACATAATGCTAAATTTTAATTAATAATTCTACAGCTATTTTTATTCGTTTTGTTTATTATTTAAATATGATCGTGTATGATACGATCAAATGTCGTTATCAATAATTTTTTATTACATTTAACATGAATGTAGAGGTTTGTTTACTTATTTTTTTAATTCATTTAAAAGGACAGTATTTTATTTTTATAGTAAAACAGAGGAAGTTATGTATACTGTAGCTGAATGATATCTAGCTCACATTTTCTATTAAACACTGTTTAGACCAAGAGCGTTTGCAATATTTTTTTTTACAATCTCTTTGTTGTTTTATTAAATTTATCTTCTATCTGTCTTCATCTAATTATTACTATACAAGGTTTATATATAGCAGACAACCTACAGTCAAAAAAGTTGAACGTTCAAACGAAATTTTCAGAGAATTCCAAAGAATTTGATAGGGATTTTTTTAAATTACGAGGTGTTAAAATTAGTTTGAATGTCCGTCATTTTTTAAGACGTAGCCATGAAACTTAGGTAGTATTTAGGCATTTAGTCAAAAAATGCGGTATACATGTTTCACTGTTTTTGAAGATACGTCCAAACGGGTGGAATAGGAAATGAAAATTTGTATGCAAGTTCTTAATTATTAAAAGATAATTTTTTAGTTAATGGATGTGAGGATATTTTGACTTTAATTTGCCTTTAGCTGGTTTTCTGGAGGCGGGCGTACGCACCGCGAGAAAATTTAGTTAGAGAATTTCTAGAGTAGCAAGGCATATTCAAAAATTTGAACGTTTTTTCAATTTAAATAATCACAAGATTTTGTGCGCTCAAGAGCTAGCATGCAACTAAGTAGATACCTAAGATTCAGCGCTAGAGCTACATCTGGACTGAACACAGTAGGGATTAGTGGCGACTTCTTTATTTATAGAACTCAGTGATTTTATTCATATTTCGGAGTCTATTTTTAATTATATTTGTTTATATTTCCGCATTGAAGCCAGTTAAATTTATGTATTACTTAGTTCAACTAATCAAAGGATCTATAATAAAATGGTTTAGCGAATGTTTAAATAAAAATACCAATTAAACATTGACGCCATTGTTTAAAAACATTTATTTTAAATTACTGAATCTTAACTATATATGTATCTATAGTAAGACAAATTTAGTAACTTTTAAAATGACAACAAAATATTGTATAGAAGTACAATCCATTTTTTTGTCTTTAATTTCAAGAGTGCTTGAGACAAGACAATCAATCAAGATCGCAAATAAATCAACAATAAGATAAAGAAAGCGTAGATATTTTAACATTTTAGCTAGATGATCTGTACCTATCAAAGTCAATGTCAAATCTTTATTTATTCTTTTAAAGCTTTAAAATAAACGTATGATGCCGTAGGTTTTAAATAATCCGATTCAGTGAGGTGATAGTGATATCTATGCTTTCTACAAGTAATCTTAGATTTATTAGTTTATTCGTTTTTTTTTTAGTTCTGTGCTATCGCATGTACAATTCTGGCATCGTACCGGAACGCTAAATTGCCTGGTGGCACGTCATTGTTGTTAGGGTGGTAACTAGCCACGGCAGAAGCCTCCCATCATAGCAAAGTTTATTCAAATAAATTATGGAAAAGCGCTTATTTTTAAGTTGTAACCCCGTATTTGTCATTCGAACTTCGGTGTAACGTCGAGGAGAAAAGTTTACTAAAAACTACAATAGGCAAAAACTTGTTTATTCTACAATTGCCAGTCATTTGGCAGCCCTATACAGCGTTCAATCAATCTTGCTGCTCTAAAACGTCCAAACTTCGAGGCTACAGCATTATTCTCTACGGTACATACAATTATCGTCGTGTAGTTGCATCAGCTTGTGAGTATTCATAGTCACTAAGAAGCGTAAGTATACCAAGAGTTTTGATTGCAATGGATATAAATTCATGTTTTGAGGTTTCACGTAAACGCAACGGATTTAAATCCAATTAAAAACCTGATTATGGATAATATATTTTGATAGGTATTAGCTAAGTACTAGATGTTTGAAAGCTTGTTTGTGTGAAGTAAAAACGGACAAGTTGATATCTTGAGCTTTTATTGCATATCATTTAAGAGTCATAATGGACATTTATGTGTATTTAATTTACATAGGTCTGACAGCTTATTTCAAAATACTTGGATTATATCCAATAAGCCGCTAGTTAACGTTTTTAATCCTACTGAGATTTTAAGCTATGGAAAACATTCGGCCTTTCTAATAGCTGGTATTTCTCCTTTTCTGTCATCGGTAACTTGTCGTTCGAGTGAAGAAGACAAAAAAACTGCGCAATACAATCGATTTACAAAGTTTATTAGTAAAGGGGTAAGTCTTTATTTTTATAGGCACAGATTTGCTTATTTGGTGATTTATTCCTTATCTTCATTATCATTCGAATACCTTTTTTTGTTTTTTTTTTAAGAAAAAAAACACACGCCTTTGATAACACTCTCGAGAACTCTTAGTAATTTCCTCACGATATTTTCCTTAACCATTAGAGCATATAATATTAATTAATTACTTGATTTAAAAACGTACATAGGTGCGCGTCGGGTATCGAACTCGGTTCCGCCGAAAAGGAAGCCGAAGTCCCAAACATTAGGCCAAAATAATTTCATTTTGCTACAAGTATTAGACATAAAATATCAGCAAACAAAAGTAGTTGCATATTTTTGTAAAAGTAAAAGGTTGTTTTGGTTAATTAAGACGGTAAATCTATCCGTAGTGATTTAATTGTGTAGATGCAAGCATTGGATTTTAACGTAGTGTCAAGATGAATAGAATATAACTTAATTAATCAAAGTCCCAGCAGCTATTTGGACTTGAGATAAATGAATTAGTATAAGATATGTATAAACTTTCCGGTCTCCGGGTTATCCTAGGAAATACACTCTACCCACGCAGACGGGGTAAATTTATACAAAATAATGAAGCTACAGATTTTATATATTTGTTTCTTTGTACGCGCTAATTTCTGAAATTACTTATAGCAAAATTCTAGCGACAAGCTATAGTCTACTAAAAAGCCCGTAGTTTGAAGTTGGATCAATATTTTTTATATACGTTAACAATTAAAAATAAAATTACACACTTCGGGATTTATAAGAATTCCACTCTCACAGGGGTTAAATAGGGGACGAAAGATAATTTGTAAGAACGCGCTAAACTCAGCAAATATCAGTCCGATTTAAACAATCCATTATGCATTTGATAGGCCAATTCTTTGGCAGGCGTTAGATGCCGCGCTGTGTCACCGTTTAGGATACCGGAAGAAAGTTTATATTGGAAAATTAGCTGATCTCTAGTATACAAATGTATGATTGCTAATATGATACTCGAACGCAAAAGTGTGTTTATGCGTTTGCACATTTTTCTCGCAGCAACAAAGGGATATTTATTACGGAGCTATTTTACATGGTAGGTACATCTAGAGTGATAAAATGACTGACCGAATTTCATAAAAGTGAGTTTGATCTTCTTTTACGCAACAACTTTCGCATTCATAGGAATGGCGGGATACAGTAAAACTTAAATAAAGGTATTATTGTTATAAGCTATTCCAGGGGTTTCCAACCTTACTAATCCAGCAACACACTTACAAGTTAAGAAATTTGATAAGGCGCCCGCGCCCTAATCTAGGCAGTTAAAATAGATAAGAACTAGTTAGTTGGGTAGATGGTCGAAAAAAATAAAACATCTCATTATAAAACTAATAAAACCATATATAATATGGCTGACTTTAACCGATGTTTAAACATAAATTAGTAGTCTGTTTTGTAATGGTTACAACTTAAAGAAAAGCATATTATCGTGACTAGTTAATATCAAGAATTGCAAATATCAAAAATTGCAAATAACTTGCAAGTTACTTATTATAATTGATATTTAAAATACTGCTCTTGGTACTTGTAGAAGTTGAACTTTACGAAATGTAAGTGCGAACAGTATCCGAGATTTGCTCTTTCGAAATTCGTAATGCACTTACGCTAAAGTGTTTTATTGTGTCGAACGGTAAATGTTTAAAAAAAGGTATTAAATTCAGAATGTTATTACAGAGATGGGTTAAAGATGTCCCAGCAAATGTCCCCAGTTACGATTACAAATACTTCTCAAATCTCCACTGCCCCGAAATACGATTATTGCACCCATAAATGATATAAAACTTTATGCGAACCCCATAGCACTTGTTAACGACGAATAAAAGTAGCGTTGTTAACGACGAATAAAAGTAACGTCAACGATGGATAAAGTACCCTCGGTAAAGGAGTAGCAGTTATTGTAAAGTTCAGATAGATCTTACGTTACATTTAACGTTGCCTTCATGACTTATGTTACAAGTTAGAAATATCCATAATATCAATCGTTATTCATATTACAGACAACCTCGTTGGGCTAGTAATTAGCATGTTCAACTACGTATCACGGGATCCTGGGTTCGAATCCCGGGTCGGGCCAAATTATGTAAGGTGTTGTGTATGCCTATCCCTATCCCTACTAATATTATAAATGTCAATGTAAGTTTGTTTGTTACGCTTTCACGCAAAAACTACTCAATCGATCCTAATGAAACTTTGTACATATTATATTCTTGGAAGTGTTAGAAGGATATAAATAGGATAGGAATATAGGATACTTTTTATCCCAACATTAAACTCGGTTCCTTTGGGAGAGGGGATGAGTGTTTGACGATGTAACACCATAACTCCGACAAATTATAACCGATTTAAATAATTATTTTTGTACTAGGTATATAGGTTATACTATGTGCTTAATTTTGCGCAAACTGTGGTTGGAGATAGAGGACAGAACTCGGACAGCTGCAAACCCCTCATTTGAAGCTTAGCGATACTGAATACTTGAATTTTTTTAGATCTACAACTAAATTTAATGCCAAAAAACAAAATCAAACGCAGACGAAGTCGCGGGCAAGAGCTCGTTTTCTAAAAAAGAAGCACCAGCCCGGAGCCTGACACCACCAACTTCCTAAGAAGTTGGTGGTGTCAGCCTTCATGACTAGGAGAGAACGTAAATCCGTCGGTACCAGTTATTCTCATTTAATTGTGGTAATAGTCGTTAAAACCCACCAAGCTGCATCAATGCAAGTAGCGTTGGGATTATTTATAGTCTGCGGATGATAATAATGATACAAATTATATGAGTAAGGAATTTTCATATTATAGGAATTGCGAGCCTTGGCTCATATAACGAAGCTGTAAAAGATTGTGATGGTAAAATTCAGTGTGAAGACAATATTTTTTAGTTATCTACACCGTTAAGCCTCTAGCATATGGCATATTTAATTCATTTGGAAGTATAGTGTAAGTTATTTTCGGTTCGTTTTATTAAAGCTATTGCAGTTAATAAACAAATATATTTATTCCATTCCAATAATTTTATCAGCATCACAGAAACCACTCAGGTTTAATTGGGTGCTTTTACCGTCTAAATATGACAAATAAAGGATGACTTCAGTTTATCCGCATCATTATCTCTGATTAAGTCTATCATCCAGGTTATTTATTACTTGAGGAATTATGTAAGCAGTTATATGTTTACCATTTTTATTTGTCAGCAACTTTCTTTCTGATGTCCTAACTGTGAATAGTTCTTACAATCTTAGTTAAAAAAGGTATTATGATAACATACTTTATACGATATTAAGATCACAAATTCTAATAAAATTATCGTGTTAAAATAATTCAATGGTATTGATAAGAGTCTAACACTCAGCAGAACAATGGAAAAATCATATCTTGATATTTATATATTCCCTGTAGCCAAAAGTTGGCATACCAAACAGTTGTTACTATGATAATTACAAAAATGTAACAATAAATACCTACTCAACAGCATATAAATTGTTTTATTTTAAAACTATATCAAGCGAAGAGAATTGGTACTGATTGTTAATGATATTGTCTCTCCTTTTATAAAGCTTTTAATTAAGACCTGACTTGGCACACGCATTCGTTGAATTTCTTTTTTTTTCGGTTCAATGGTGATTGGCTGTGAGAAGTTTACATTGTAGATCGCTGATTACTTTAAATATGCTTCGCAATTCGTTTATATTATTAAGTTAATAAGTTTTGCTAATATTTATTGTATTTATAATAATCGAGTTATTTTTTTTGATGTGTGTTTGACATTTTTTTATTAGTGACTGCATTTGAATTGAAAATTGTGTGTTTATAATTTTGTATCCCGAACTCGGAACCCTAAAAAAGGAGTGAGTTCTCGCAATTCTTAAAATAATGACAAAGTTCAGATTTATCTGGTTGTCACGGATTTAAAAAGAAACCATCGCTTGTTGTAACCGACACAAATATTATTTTAAAAAGAAAATTGCACAACAGGGTTTCTTAAAATGGTTCCCGGGCTTCTTTCTGGAATACTCTTTGTCCATCTAGGGTTTGCCATTCAATTCAATTTAAGTAAACCTACTTTATAAGCACTTTTGAAACGTCAAGTCTGCCTATTTGTAGTGACTCTACCACCGGTGCGATTAAAGTTATAAATACATACCTTTCATCAAGTTTCGTACAGTGCAGAAATACTATCGCATTTATAATAATAATAGCTGCTGCCCGCGACTTCGTTCGCTTTAATGAGAGTTTTCTACAAATTCCGTGGAAACCGTTTGTATTCTTCGCATAAAAAGTAGACTAGGTTACTTGGCGTATTTTCAACTAACTCTTTGTAAAAAATCAAGTTCATTGGTTGTTTGTTTAGGGCGTTAAGGTAGAACAAACAAACACACTTTCACATTATTATTATTATTAGTAAGGATTAGTGGTTATGGATGGATGGAAGGTGGAGTTTTTAAAAGCAGTAATCAAATGATTAGGCAGTCTGAGTTATACCTATCATGGCGATTGATTTTGTGATGGGAGTGAACGTTTTGACCTACAAACTCTTAATGGACGCTTTAAACTTACTTACGAAATTATATTTAACTGTACTTTACTTTACACAGCATGTCGATCTCTTTAGCGCAGTGGTAGAAACTTGGATTCAACATGGTAATCATTAGAAATAATGAATGTCAATAACGCTACGCTTCTCATAGAGTCTGAAACTTTAGTATATTTAATTACAAAGAATAAACTTGTTGTTATTTAAAATTATGAAGGCCCATGATTACGCATAGTTTAGACGGGTACCCTTTTATAATGAATTTGGACAGCAACTTTCATTAATAACGGGTAATTTGCCACGTACTTAAAGCATGTACCTACCCCGGGTTGGTGAAATTAATATTTGCAGATTATACAATATTCAAGTGTAATACTTGAATTTATAAGTGGTTATGTTCTATATATTTGAGAATTAGATATTTGTTAAAGTATATTATCATCAAAAACTACATTTTTTTAAAATTGAAACTGTATTTTAGATTGCACCGAGACATAATGCAGCAGGTAGTAAACGATTAAATTTTTAAAGTACCTGTACCTACTTTTAAAATTGAAGCTTTCCTTTTCTTCGTTTCGTTCCTTCATATTATTTTTTGTTATTTTTTTCGCGAACAATTTTTTTTTTGTTTTGGGTTTAGGTTGGTGAGTGTTTTTATTGCATTTGAAGTGTTTATTTTTGTTTTTTAATTCAGAAGTTATATGATTCTTACAGGCGGACGGACGGACTAAGTGCAATTTCGTCTAAGTAAAGAAGCTCGTTTCATTCAGGCAACTATAAAGATCAACTCAGTCCAGACTCATACCCAGTGGTGAGATAAGTTTGTGCTAACTTATATTTAAATACCTATACCATTAGAAAACGTAAAGTTAACATTAATGTTCCGCAAAACTTTTATCACAATAAAAATATTAAAGTAAGTAGGTACCTACGTATCTAAAATTGTTCTCATTATGAATTAGGCCGATATCGCAGCCGAATCTGTATCGATGACTCATACATAGGTATAACATGTTATAAACAAAATATGTCAGCGTTAAGTAACAAAATAAGTGAACGGTGTGCTCCTATGCAATATACACACGTGCTCGAATATCATGATCTATCTTAGACGGTCCCAACTAGGCCGGACCTCGGACCATATGTCGCTAACTTACACACCCACTACAAAAAGGGCACTTCTCACTAAAAACTACCACTACATAACCCTCTAAATAAAGATAAGTTTAATTTAAAAAAAGTTCTAATTTCAAAATAAAGTATTCGTCTAAGTTCGCGGACTTGATCGAAGTTCTTCGCTGAACCGGCATTGGCGGCAAATAGCGCGCGACCGCAACGCTTTGGTGTGGAGCTTACACTGATTTTTTGTCGAAGGCATCGCTGTTACCCCGTCGCGTGCTCCACATTCGACGACCGGTGTGAACGCGGCACGCTGCATGACTATTATCCGCCCTTGCGAATCGTAACCATAACAGCACGCACAGTTCAGAAACTCCTCGCCTTTTACACCTAGTTGCATTATTACACTTACCTGCCAAACTACGTGTTCAACTATTACTTATGTTTCACAATAATCTGTATCGATACATACAACTTTCGATCTTATTTGTACCGCGCCGCTTTTTATTTGGGAAATAAATTAGCTTTGCGCTTTTAATGCCATGCCTGATGATATTGTATGATAGTGAAATAAGGCTTGTTTATGACAGTTCCGAACAGGTATGTAAAGAAATAGCACATTAAATGTGATTAATTGTATCCTTTGACTTGAATTTATTGCTGGCGTTGCAAAATATTTTTAAAGAGCCCAATCAATAGTAATCTAATTTTTGTCTTGTCATAATAATTGCTTTTAAATTTTTTTAATTATTATATACGTTATAGCGTGTTATAAAATTAGAAAAAAAGGGTTATAAATAATAAACAAATATAAAAAAGGGAAAATAACAAAAAAAAGATTTACTCTATGAATGTTTTTATAAAAATTATTGACATACCCAGCAGATGTTCCACCTGATGGGCACCTAAGTTAAAACCATTGACTGTATATAGTGAACACTTCGCAGGGCATGTAAAGAAAACGTCCTACAAAGTGCCACCAATCAGATGCGTTGGTATTAAGCCTCATCTGTCTGTAATTACACCGGAACACAGCAATGCTGCTAAGCTAATATTTTTTTTTATATTTCCTATAAGCAGTACACTAATAAGTCTTTACATGAAATAGAAGAAGTCCTATATGAGATTTTTTTAGTATATTTATTACAAACAATCAAGACTAATTTTAATATGGCCATAGATTTTTCCTTCTTATTATTAATAATGTAAAAGTTCATCTAATAATACGGCGTACTAGCGTACCCAGCCCGCTTCGCCGGCCTAGATTTTGCTTTATTTTTTTAATTTAAGTTTCATAATATATTAAATCATTTATTTCTCTCCGTATTTATTCTCTTCTATTCTCTTCTCGAGCGGGTGTAGATCATTATCTACACCCAAGTACACCCAACAATAGAATATCATCATAGTAAAAAAAAGCTGTATTTTACAGTTTGACAGTTCAAATATAGGAGTGCTCCAATCGTCACCAAACTTTACAGGATTACTCGCCAGGTCAATCCGAAGATTCCCTGAAAGTTTCATTGAAATCGGTCCAGCCGTTTCGGAGCCTTTACGGAACATACCCACACACTTTCTCTTTTGTATATATAGATAAATATAGCGGCCTATATATAAATTTTAAAAGGTTTATAGTAGGAATGTGTTCAGGCATTATATGACTTTAAAAGAGACTAAAGAGAAAAAATGCAGAATTTACAAATTCTCAATAATGCGCAAGGGAGGTCGACAATGTTGTAATTTATAAACACAATATTTTTTTACGTACCTAGCATAGATACTAAGACATATTACGGACCCTGACCTTATTGTCAATAAAGGTCTCCATAGGCCGAACTGTTATCCGAAAGTTTATACCTTCGAAAATCACTTTTGCTAACCTATTAATCTATACCAAACCTTCAGTTAATGAGTGCCGTATAAACGTATATTCTGCACGCCAGAGAGTTCTCCATAATGCTTTCAAGGCCGTGTAAGGTCTACAACTCCGCAATTGACCAGAGTGGTGGACTACGGTCTAAGCTTTTTTCATTCTAAGAAGAGACCCTTCTTTCTAAGAGGATTCGTTTTTATGCATAAAGACTTGGTTACCCGAATTAAAAAAAGATCAAAATCATGCCAACATCGGTTTAGATGTGTATAGGATGCAGACTTCACAGCTAGACCTATGTAGATTATACTTATACTTGTTATACCGAGAAAACTTGTAGTCGCAAGAATTAAAAAAAATAAAAAACAAAATACTAATAAAACACGCAATAAGCTACATGTTTACTATCAAGCAAAATTACTTACTATCTAATACTGATCGCGCTGAGGCTTAAAAGTTTCCTAGAAAAACTTTAGGTCGTTATTAATTTTATTGAAGTTTTAACTTAGTTGCTCGTGGTGTCTGGAAGTAGTTTTTACTAAGTCCGGAAATTGCGTAGTGACATACTTATTTACATAACTTTTCAATTTTCAGGGCGCCCCAAGGGCCTAGTTAAATTCGAAAGGCGGTCAGAAGGCAAAATAATATCTTGCTACTTATTTTCAATGTATACAAATTTTCCATACAACCTTTAACATCGTATTTCATTCCAGGCTTATTAAAGACGAATCCTTCCTTGATGATAGATTTAAATCGATTATTTATCTCTGTGGTACCTTTGATATGATTCTATAAACTTTGCCTTTGGGAAATACTATAATGATCATTATTATCATGTAAACCAACCAACGTCCGATGGACGTAAGATCTTTTGTCGGGTGTTCCAAATTCTACGGTCTTGCTTGCGTTCAGCGGCTAGCTTGACGTCGTCTATAAACCTAGTCAAGGGTCTACCAAAGCTATGTTTAGTGACTCCACCATACATCGGTTCTCTGAGCTATGTGCCCTGCCCATTGCTACTTGAGTTTCTTGAGTGGTTGAGCGAAGTAACTAACTCTGATTCTTTTAGTGATTTATCCCAATCAGTAATTTATCCAAAGGAAATTGGCAGGGTTTAACCCAGTATAACGGTGATCACGGTTCGTATTCCATCACTCACATTTGATAGCACGACAATCAGGATTACAGCAGCGTCTTTTAGAAACACTGAAGCCCTCTCTTTTATTTTGAAAACCTCCCAGACACGGCGGTCTTATAAGTGGGAGGCACCGGGTTCGATTCCCAGCGGGAACTTTGGGAATTTATCGTTTCCGAATTACCAAACCGACAAGCGATTTAGAGTTCCGGTACGATGCCGCGAAGAAACCGATAAGGGGTTACAGGATACCCAGTTTCTATCTGACCACTTACCACTAGGTGAGATTGCAATCAAGGGCTAACTTATAGAAGGATAAAAATAAGGAGAGATGGCCCACGCCTAGAACCGATTGAGAATTAATACAATGACTAGGTGGCGCATTTTTTAAGCAAAAGGGTTTGACGTTGGTTAATCGCTCCGTTTAGTATTTTACGTGTATAAATTTTATCTCCTGCAAGCCGATGGTAAGATACCGCACGTTGAAAGTATGCCACACGATGTCAAACGTAGCCGATGGTAAGATTATAAACATTTTGCTGTGCCAGAATAAAACGAAAAAGAATATACTAACACTTGTTTTGATTAAAAGACGATAGTATTCCAGTATTTTGAACGAGCAATTAAAACAAACTTATTAGATAAATAGATTTCCAAAGTGTGTCAAAAGAATACAGAGGAACTTTTACTTAATTAAATGGTTCATGATCAAACCTGTTAAACATATCTATACTTATAATAAAACTGTAACTGCAAGATTTCTGTACATTTAATATATTTTGAAAATTTTGACCGGGGGATGTTTTATAATCGACACTGAGTCAAAAGTAGACTTTTATTTAATTTTTTCTGTCTGTCTGTCTGTCTGTCCGGGCATCACGTGAAAACTACTGAACGGATATAAATAAAATTTTGTATAGTGGTAGCTGATATACCGGGTCAACATATATGATACTTTTTATCCCGATAAACAATAAGTTTTCTCCGGGAAATGGGATGAAATTTTTTATCAATTTTACTTCATAGCTCCGTTAAATTTCACCCAATTTATAATTATTTTTTATAATTATACTTTCGAGCCTGTTCTGTCTAATTTTAATGAAGATCTGATATATATTATCGGAGATAAAGGACGTAATTCTTCACAGATAACAGTAAGTCGCGAGGCATATGGAACAACGATCCAATGCATGCGTATCATCCTACTTAATAGTAATATTATAAATGTGAAAGAAGTAAAGTAATATAAATATTAAGTTTGATTATATACCTGCAAATTCAGTTTTAAAATATTCAAATTGAAACTATCGCTTAGAAGTTGCGACGGGTATAGAATAACAAGTCGGTCGTGAATAATGTCCACTGTCCCAGGTCTACCTGGTAGGTAGCGCTGCAATTAGTTTCTAGGTTTTTTTCTACGTGCAGACGAAGTTGCGCGGGTCAGCTAGTTAATAATAAACCCGGTACAAATCATTGCAAACAATGCTGCTTGACGATTGACGAGTTGTCACAAAAAGCTTTATCACTATTAAACTTAGCACATAAAGAAAAATAAATAAATAAATATACTAAGACAATACACAGATCACCATCTAACCCCAAAGTAAGCGTAGCTTGTGTTACGGGTACTAAGATGAACTAAGATAAAAATTACTTATGTATGTAATTGAGTATTATGTTAGTTTATAATAGCATAAATATATATCATAAATATCTATTATAGTACTAGCTGTTGCCCGCGACTTCGTCTGCGTTTGATTTTGTTTTTAAAGTATTCAGTATCGCTAAGCTTTAAATGAGTATAGTAGTATATATATATAACATGTGGCAAATTAATTATAGACAAATAATTTGCAATAAAATAAAATTGTGACTATAATTAAAGATCTAAGCTATCCTATCTCTTAAGTTGGACCAGACCGCTCACGGTGAGCCAATTTAATTTTAAATCGGTTAAGTAGTTTAGGAGTCCATCGCGGACAAACATCGTGACAGGAGATTTATATATATTAAGATATATAAATTTATATCGATAATTTTGTAGTTAATATGTAATATACAAAAAATTAAATAAACTTACATGAACATACTCACATGTTCATGTAAGTTTATTTTATTTTTTGTAATATTTTTTATGCACCACCCACTTTCCACTTTTTTATCGGCTTCATACGCTTAGGTTGCTTTTAAAAGATCACTTTTAGTGATAAGGCCGCCTTTGCACCCTAGTACGCAGTACCTAAGTACTATTACTGTTTTCCTTGTGTTTTTCCTATTGTGTTGTATTGCATTAAAGTATTTCTATTCTATTCTATTCTAAGATAATTGATGGATATTTTTTATGAATATAATACACATAACTACTTATTATATATAGATAAAAACCCACACACTGAAAAACATTCATGTTCATCACACAAACACTTTTTCCAGTTGTGGGAATCGAACCCACGGCCTAAGACGCAGAAAGAAGGGCCGCTGCTAACTGCGCCAACCGGCTGTCCGAATAAAATAAATAAAAGAAAAGTACCAATCTAATTCCTAGAGGTTTGAAAACATATGTTTTCTTTGATTCCATATCTTATTGATGTTATTATTAGAGTACGTGATTTAAAGAAAATTAAAGCAGCTGTTAGGTACATAGTCACAATAAACCTGACAGAGTAACTATAATTTTAGGAAACTTCCATTTCTTTTAGGATTTCAAATAGAATCACCCTTAGTTAGTTACTAAAGTATAAAAATGATAGCGGTATCTTATAAGAAGGGTAAGACTTTCAGCCTTTTTTCGGGGAGACCGAGTTCAATCCCGGGCCTTTTAACTTTTCGAAGTTATGTGCATTTTAAGTAATTAAATATCACTTGATTTGACGGTAAAGAAAAACATCGTGAACTATCCTGCATGCCTGAGCATTCAGGATAGTTCACGATGTGTGTGTGTGAAGTTCGCCAATCCGTCGTTTTCCAGCTTGGCTTCCCTTCTCATTCCGAGGGGTGATCCGTGTCCTATAGTCGGCCAGTAATGGATGGATGATGTTTGATGATGATGATGCTTAAGAATAAGCTTGGGAGCCTAGGGGTTCACTAACGTCGCTCAAAGCAGTATCTATACTGGAAGTTGGGATTCGAAGTCGGCCCCCCGAAAGTGAAGTCGTGGGACCTACTGGGATATCAACGCTTAAATTGTGCAAATGTACGTATATGTGCACATAATTTTTTTCATCAATAAGCCTTTAACTGTCACTGCTGGGCTAAAGACCTCCCCCGAGGAGAGGGTTACCCCATAATCCCCACGCAGACCATGATAGTAGTAGTACAGAGGACGCTTTTGCCCGCTCTCTGTTATAATCCCTTAGTCGCCTCGTACGACACCTGCTTGCAGATTAGGGGTCTCTTTTCTGCCGTCACTACACAATTCGTTTATTTACAACGAGTGAATCAAATTAAAACTGCAAAAGGGGTAGTTTTAAAAAGTGAATAAATATTCAAAATGCCATATTGTGAAAAGACTTATCTTTTCACGTATGGTAATAACTTAGTTTGGGTACCACTCACGTATGTGAACATTAGGACGCTATACAACGTGTAAATGAAAACCGAAATAATACTTCAGAGGCTTTAGAGGTACATTATTTAGTGTCTCTGAATCTTATCTATGAAACTGATGAAACTAATACACTAATAGTTTTTTTAGTAAACCATTTCCATACTAAAATAAATCAGATTCAGCCCTAACATCCAATTCAAAATTAAAATCAAGTGACTCCCTGTAACTTTATTAGTTCAGCGTCGCGTAGCGTAAGTATCTTTAGTAGGGTTGTCACAAGTAAACCCTTATAATGTTTTGAATTAGTTTGTATGGAAAAGAAAATATGCTTCTTTTGATTTATTATTCTTCAGGATGATTCCTTATGATATATTTTGCACTCTTCAACAGTATTTCGTAATTCCGCTACACGTTGTATATATGTGGTATATCTTTTCTGTCCTATAATATAATTAGAGAACATACGGAACCAACAAAGAAACGTCCAGTAGTTACGAGACCATCTATGAAATATTCTTGGAGAAAATAAGCATCATAAACATCAAACATGGTTAAGTTGTGGTAACATCTTTATGTCTGTATTTTGGCATGCCCCGTACAGTAAGGTACGACCTGAATCTTTATTAATGCGCGCTTCCAATAATATCTGAGAAGCAATTTATACCAAATATATTTTAAGGGCAACTATAAATAGGTTTTATAAATATTTATGAATTGACTTTGAAATATGTGAGTCGTCGAGTCTTACGCTCGATATTTCATAAATGAAGGTAATTTTTATGTCTCATTTTCTAATAAAAGCTGCTTTTTAGATGAAATAACTTTGATTTAATGATTTGAAAAATAATAAAATAATCTTGTGAGATTCATAGCAGCTTCTTTTTTGGAATAAAAATCCATCCTTTTCCACGGAGATTCTGGCAAATACTGTCAAGATCGGCGCTATAATTGTTGAGTTCAAAATTGTAAGGAGCATAATATGTAAACTAGCATTTTCCCAAGTCTCCTCGAGAATTTCTACCTGAAAACTATGACGAACTGTCTTTCTACAATTCATTCGCTCTAATAGTTTACGCGCTTTGAAAGCGGCCGCCGCCCGGTCTTTAATAGATGGACAGCTTTGCTACACCAATCCTTTGATCACGGTATTCTGTATATATATTTATTTTATATCTTAGTATATTATGTTCCACAAATGTATCCTGATCATTGACAGTATATCTTGTGTCCCGAAAAACCACCCGGTAACCGTTACAGCGAGATAAAAAAATAGTGTTGAAATTTTCAACTTTAAGATACAAAAGAATAACTTTGAAATTCGAAATACATAGATGGAAGATATTGCATGTCGTAAATGGATATTGTATGCCAGAAAAGCAATTGGGACACGTTTCAGCGACATTAAACACAATATGAAAATGTTGGAAAAGAGCAACTGCTGAGCTTCTTGCCGGCTGTTTTTTAGCCGAACTTCAGTCAGTCGAAAAAAAGACAGACTTGACGTTTCAAAAGAGTTTTAAGAGTACTTGAAATACATGAATTTGGTATTTAGAAATTGAAATAGCCCTGAAAAATTATGAAAGTTAGCTTGCACTTTGTAGATTAACTTCGTATTAAGGAAATGCACCTGGAAATCGTTTAGAAGGATTAAAAAGAATAGTCTTTGTTGCTTTCACAGCTTAACAGCTTATCCAATGTATACGTAATTGCATACAGATAGATTGCACCTGGAGCTTTGCGATAGATAGAGTTTTTAGTCCGGGGAAAAAAGGTAACCTATAAAAAAGGATTGTGTGGTTTTATGAAACCACAGTAAAAGTGAAACATTTTTTAACATTATAGACGTTCAACTAAAAAGTTTCGAAATAATATTTCATTGAGGGTATAAAAATAGCTTCATCAATATTAATTTTATACTTGAAAAATGGGAATAATAATGGAAAATGATAAAAATGATAAAAGTAGACTAGGTCTCCGACTAATATTTTTATTGAACTCTGTGTCCTAGAGTACGACATACATAATACTTAACAATCATTTAGATGATATACACATATCAAAAAAACTGAAAACAATATTTTATAATCCTTGAGTCTGAATATTTTATGGAGCACTGGCACAAATGAGTGATAGCCTATACACTACACGGTCAGCTGATGCGAACTATAGGTGCCGCCATATTGGCCTCGGCTGCTCTGATGAGCGCCTGTCACTTTATCCCTACTCCGCGGCCAACCGTCACGCGACATGCAACACAAAGATGGAAAAATTTGAGACGAATTAATAAAAGTTTCAATTTAAAAACTAGAAACGCGAGCAGTCTTGGCAACAGCTAATGAAAGTATATATTATATGAGCTTAGTGCTTTTATCAACAAATCAACATCGTAACTAATGACATGCCATTTAAAACTAAACGCTGTGCGATGTATAATTTTATTTTGACATCCATGCACTTAACTCGCTGTCACACTGGTTAACATGAAAACATTCTCACTGTTTCAAAGTGTGGAATTTAATATGCAACATCCGCAAGCTCCGACGCTACTATGAATATATGTATAGCTTTATTAAAATACTTTGTTATTCTTATCCTTTCTTTCGATTTACTGTATTCAGAATATAAGAAACCCGAGATTGTAATATGAAAAGTATTGTATATTATAAAAGGAAAAGTTTGAAATAGTAGAGCTAGATTCTGTTTTGCTATAGTATGTTATTGTTATTTATAATTATTATTTCATTGTTATTTAAAATTCAATTTATCTCTCTTTGTATTTGAATATCTGGGTTTATACCTTTGAAAAAAGATTATTATTATTATTATTATAGTAGTAGAGCTTTTTGTGACAAGAGCTCGTCCGGGGAATTACTTTCGCCATTTTGATTTCTGCCTGGCATGCTCTGTTAAGTATTACTCTGTTTATAGGCAATGTTTTTCCACTTACCGTCAGATCATCAGCTTGTTCCATCGATTATTACTTTTTAAAATAATCTTATGTTTGAAAATATGCCAGTCAAACCGTATTAGAGCAGCGTCGAGGGTCCAAGTTCTTAAATCCCTTAAGGCTGACTTGAGAGCGTGACATGATCGTATTAGATTTCAGAACGTTGCAAACTAAAACGCTACGTGGCCGCTCAATGCACTTTTCCATTTCCACCTCGTTTGCAATTTTTAGTTGCCTGAACAAAATTAAACATTGATGCCTTAAATTTTAATAAGAACACAGAAATCTTCTGCAAAATTGCCTGTTATTCATACTAAGATAGCCATTAAATCATTAACGCGGTCAAGAATAGTATTATTAAATAAAAGTATATGTTGCCTTTTAATCATTTCTTAATATTCAGCGATTAAAGAGTTAGTGTCGCTGATCCACTGCTTAATGGTCTTCCACAGCTAGGAGATCAGATGCTAGATAATAATGATGATTACGTTAACTGAATACCTTTTTAATGACTGAGATTATCAGACGCGACGTTAAGCTGAAACTCCACTATTTGGGCAGTAAAACAACTACAAATAGACTCGACGTTTTTTGCACGCCTCATTAGCGAAGCGTTGAGGTGGGTATTACTGTCAGTTTACGCACGCCGAGTGATTCTCCAATTTAAAATGTCCCTTGTTTTATTCTTTATTGCTTTTATAAGTGAATATAAATAGACAAATGTTGAGAAAAAGAACTATTTTTAACACTCACGATAATTTTTAAATCTCTTTTTATTATTTAAACTAGTTTTTTTTTTTTTTTTTAAAGTTCTGTCTTTGACGTCCGTGTCTGTATGTGCGGATCCCGTATCTTGTGGTCACGATAACGAGCGAAATACTTCACTTATAGAGTTGTTTTTTTTTATAGGCTTCAGTATTTTGAAGCCTTTTACTTTTCACGGTATAATTAGATGTAGTTTAATTATTATTTAAAAATAATCTCAATTTTAGTGTAATGAATGAGATTATGAGGCGTGCACTTTTGGATTTTCCAACTATTTTTAACTTTAATAGACTAGCGCTCCACAATCACACCTGATAGAAAGTGTAGATGCGGCCTTAGATGGGACGAGTAACATACAAAGGTTCTTATATAGTATGCCTATTTGAAATAAATTACTAATGAATTTTATTTGTTTTACTATTTTCCTAAATACGCTTGTTTATGAACTGAGAAAACGAAACCTAAGTAATATAATTAAAAAAAAATAACTTACTCTCAGGTAGATCCCTCACGATGTTTTCCTTCGCCTTTGAAACAACTGATATCTAAAAGTTCCTAAAAATTAGAGGTGCGTGCCCGAAAAGAAGGCCGGATCCCTAACAACAAGGCTTTTTATGTACGAATCGAAACGATTTCGTTTACTTGGATACAATTTTTTTAAAACCAAACTACTCATTTACAAATTATTAATTCCGTAATTTATAAAATCGGCTTGTAAATGACGGGGTAATAAAAGGAAATAAAATTATTGAATTGAGATTTTTTTATAAACGACTGGGTTCACAGTTAATAAATAGAAATAAAATTATTGAATTGAGTATTTTTTTTAAGTCACGGAAAAAATATAAACATCAGTTTGTTTATTCCATAATCTGTATTTGAATACGTGAGCTCAATAATCTTAGACCTTATATACCCTGCTGTAGTGGGAAAAGTGTAAGGAAATTGTATTTTCTTTCTGTACATACAGGAACTTTGTCTACCAACAGTTAATAAGAATGTTAAAATTCAGTTTTTGCGGTTGCGCCAATGATTCCATAAATCTTAATATTTTTTGGCTTAAGGGAATTTAGGAAGGCGTTGATGAACAGTCAAAACATATTTCCTTATATAAAAATAACTTATATCGCAGATTGAATTAAAGAGAAGAGTTATGGTTTATTCTATCTCGTAGGTATAATATGATATATTGTGATATAAACGATTAAAGCGGATAAACTTTACCACAGATACAAGGAAAACACACTTTACTTATGATCCAATAATTGTCGTATCAATTTCAACAAGCGGGACGAAAAGCAAGCAAGCACATCTTGAAGCAAGATTTAACTTTATCTACATCTCTAATAGATTGAGGAGTTAATTTATACAGCTTTTATTTTGGGTATTTCATTTAACTAACGTAGTTTCTACCAGAAGGAGCTCCTTAATTTGACTTTTAATTTAATTTGTCAGTATGAATATAATATATTTAGTACACACAATGATTTTACTATCTTCAAACATCAACAGCTTTTTTAATCTATAAGATCTACACATTGCAGTACTAAAATAATAGACTAGAGATTTTTTTTTCCGCCTTTCATATTTCTTATCAGTAGAACTACCTAAACGAATACTAGTATGAAACCACACTTGATTGGCACCGCACCACGCCGCTCACATTCCATATAAAATGCTTCTTATTATCTCATCAAACTATAACTTATAATATAAACAATAATTATTTTCTGCCAATTAAATTAATAATGTGTTGTGTTAGAAGCCATTTTTTTATTACCAATGATTAGAAGACATTGTAAGCCACTGTGTAGCTATCTTATTTTTTTAGTTAATTGCTATATACAGAGTAATATTTCTACGACGCCGAAATCACGTCATTACTCCAATATTTAAAAGAGTTGATAAATCGCCAACTTTAGCCAAGTCTCATACAACTTCCTTGATATTTGTAATTGCCAGCACATTTTGCGTATTCACTTAATTCTTAAGTCATAAATAATGGAAGAAATTGGCAAAACAAGACATGTTTCAACTTTTTATCGCGAAATCTGAAGTCGTCTCCATTTCACTGACAGGGTATGATTTATTACGAGACCCCGCGTGTTTACATTTACTTACACTTGTTGATATTGTCTTATTAATATTTTTTTTCCATGGATAAGCATGGCTCCTAAGTGTTTTCATTGTAACATTTGCAAAACGGTCACTATATACACAGAACAATTCGATGTTTTAAATAATAAAAAGTTTTAAGTCTTTCATTAAATTGAACCTAGCTAAAACCTTGTCGTGAGTTTTCAAATTTATCTTGCTTTATATTAAATTCTGCTGATCCTACCTCCATGACTCAGTACTAGAATAGTGTTATGTATTAACATTCTACTAATATTATAAATGCGAAAGTTTATATGGATGGATAGATGTTTGTTTCTCTTTCACGCAAAAACTACAGAACTAATTTGACTGAATTTTGGATTGGATTTTACCCTGGACTAACACATATTCAGCTTTTTATCACGGAAAATGTACGGATTCATAAAAAAACAAAAAACCGCCTACGAAGCCGCGGGCACTAGCTGTTTTAAATATGGTTGGTTACCAAACCTTCTGTTTACAATGTATCATAATACATCAAAGTAATAATATAATCATCAACATCAGCATCAGATACTCCGACCATAATGGGGCACCTTGGACCCCAAAAAACGACCAACAAGATAAAGTATTTTATTGTACTTCATGTAACAATGTACCCCATCTCCCCCTACCTCTTTCCATTACCCGCTTACTGACTCTGAGCCTTCCTATGAGGCCCTTAGCGACTACGTTCCGGAACATGCATTTTTCGGGGTCTTGGGCACTGTATATATATAATAACTGTACTACTGTACTACTAACTACTGTAATAATAATAATTAGATAGTTCTGGAATCCGTAGATCGTAATAGCTTTGTTATTTTTTTTTCTTATGTAAGAGAGTCGTAAACAGTTTTATTTTCTTGATGAGATTAAACTAAGTATTTGATCCGTTATGTTCGAAGTCTAGATAAAATCATTTCAATAACATTTTAGTATAGTAATAACGTTACTCTTCGGGTGATCCGTGAAATTTCGTTTCGATACTAAAAGTAAAATTATATTCGTAGCTGGCACGCGAATTCTAAACGCTCTCTTAAAACGGTCTTGCTTTTGAACAGATTTAAAATTTTGTTAATATTCTACTGATGATAATTTCGCAACACTTCAAACGTTTATTGTTCAGCTCTTCTAAGATCATTTGAATGGATATGGCAAAGTAGATTACTTTTAAGATTTTTAGAAAATTATTTTTGTTTGTTAATCTATATTTTAAAAAATTCAGTTCCAGTATATTATATTGTAGATTTTTTTCACATCACTTCATTTCTATTAACTTTTTAATACTATAAATTTCAGCAAACCAAAATTGATTTCTCACTGAGTCATAGCGACGCGTGGCTAGCTAGTTTTACTAAGATATTATTCAATTTTACAGCAATTGAACCTTAAACAAATTATCCATAAGCTATTATGAAAAATTGTAAATAACTTCACTCGTAATGGTTACAAATTACAGATGTTCCCGCGATTTGTTTAAGTCTTTGATGATTTCTCGAAATATACAGTTGCTATGAATATATTATAGGTTTACGTTTACCGATACTAATGTTACGCGTGTTGTAGAAATAAATATAAAGGCACCTATAATATATTAATCTTTTAATGCCCTAGTAGACTTTTTTTTATATCGATTTCTCGTTGTAGAGTATATTCTTAAACTCTTTTTATTCCATCAGAATTCTTCTTAAGATAGATATACCTATATGCGTATGTATTATTTTATTTTCTTATGTAGATATTTATTTGTTTCCAATGTGTAGTTTATTTATCCGTAACAATAAGTCTTTACATTTCGAATAATCGTTACCTGATTCTGCCGTGCCTTCAGATCTCTTAGATAGTTACATGGTTACTTTGAACCCAGCTTTGCCCTTAAGGCAATTAATTGAGTGGAAATTCCGAAGTAGGAATCGACATATAACCTATATTACACATTTAACTTTATTTAAGTTTTAGGTTATCTGTTAATTTATAATATGCACAATAAATATATTCTCTTTTTATTAAACTTTCAAATTATATTTACTCAGATATTTTGTTACTTTTTACGTCGTCTTTATCGAAGCTCGCCTTTGTTAATGTTTTTTTTCTTATATTGTGCAAGTATTAAAACAATGTATTTATTCTTACATTCATAATATATCATCATCATCATATTAACCCATTACTGGTCCACCCCAAGGCACTGGTCTCTTTCCACAATGACAAGGGTTTAGGGTAGTCCACCACGCTGGCCCAGTGCGGATTGGTGGACTCGACACGCCTTAGAAAACATTATACAGAACTGTCAGGCATACAGGTTTCCTCACGATGTTTGCCTTGACCGATGAAGTAAGTAATATTTTAATTGCTTAAAACGCACATAACTTATAAAAGTTAGAAGTGCGTTCTGGGATTCAAAATAAAAGTGAGGCCAAGACTTAAAAATAATATACATTTTCATTTAAATCTGAATTAATATCTAATGCTTTTTGAAATTATATTTTGTCACATCTTTCAGTAAATAATGTATCTAGGCATTAAGTTTACCTAAAACAAGATTGTGATCTAAATTTGGGCTTAAATACTTAGGTGCAATATTTTATTTAAAAGACCACTATTATTTAGCTTCCTGTACTAACCGTGATAGCTTTATTAATACACAGAATGGAGTGATAAATCGGTAGCTTAAATGTCACGAAGCGAGCTAGGGTACCTATTTTGTATCGGCAGGACTAAGCCAGATATATAGCTTTAATAGATAAACTTATTGATTTTTTCTTCTAAATATACATCGGAGACTTCTTTTAAATATAACTCGAGCTTCGCATTTCGTTTTATTAGGGTTCCGTACCTCATGGGTGCCAACGGGTACCTATTACTAAGCCCCTACTGTTCCTTTTGTTCGTTTGTCCCTTCATTCTTCTGTCCGTCCATAATCCATTCTGAACCTAAATAGATAGAGTTAAAATTTAAATAGAACGTTTATTTCTATTCAGGAAGAGATCCAAAAGCTATACCACAAAATCGCAAGATTTTGGCTTAGTTTTTGGTTCAACCATTTTAAATTAATTTATTATATTTTGCATAATTTGCAAAATAAAACAGTATCTTAGATAAATTATGTTAAATTGGTATTTGTAATGTTTTCACCTATGAATGAATTAATAAATTTATTATTATTATTATTATTATTATTACCACTAAAACAACAAGTATATGAAGTTCTGACGATCCTTCATTTGAATGTCCAATTCACACAAGCTTTAAGAGTTTTTTTGATCATTTCCATACAAGCTTCATCAGAATAATCATCATTACCTCTACCGTTGGCGTCCACTGATGGGCATAAGTCTTTTCTAGGAGGTTCCAAAATACACGGTCCTTCGCCGCTTGTTTCTACCAGCGACCAGCGACTCGTTATGCAAGCTGTATTTTGTTGAGCTAAACATAAGTAACAAACAAATAAGCAGACAAACTTTCGCATTCAAAATATTATTCGTATGAATGAATCTTAAACTGGTACTTTATTTTTAGCTCGCGGCTACTTAATGTATTTGTAGATGTTCTTAATGGGATTTTAGTGGCAATTTATGTTTTAAGAAAGTATAAGAACTCATATACCATATTTCATTCTACCGCGCACTTAGTTTTAAGAAAAACAGTTTAATTCGGAATGGTGACATACATATTCTCAGCTTTCAACTTCACAACACCTCGTTGGTGTTGTGGTTTGCAGTGGTCTCCGAGGCCCATGGAAATCTTAATAACAAGGTAATGTTCTTAAGATATCAATGGCGAGGTCCTTGGCTCGATTCACCGGTTGGGCAATCAAGGATTGTTCTGTCAAGAATATATAAAAAGGCCCTTGGCCGTGCCTTGGAGAGTACGTTAATCCGTAGACTCCATTATTTCCAAAGGTGTTATAACAATTATCGTTCTAGTCTGCCAGCCCCCATTAAAGTGGCGTGTAGAATATATTAATATAATAAATAATAAAATCGCTCATGACCCTATCAAATCTATACAAAAGAGGAGGGAGCTCTCCCCAGTCGTGGGATGGTAATCGACTAAAATTAATATTCAGGTTGTTAAATATGTAATCGTTACTATGTAAAATAAGTACCTAACATTATTTTTTTCGGTATGATAGCTGGATTCTAGTAGATGGTCTTTGACTGGCACAATATTATGCGTGGTCCAGAAAGAAGCCTCGTTTATAATCGTGTAGGAAAGCAGGGAAACCGACCAATATTTTATTTTATATGGAACCACCCAAAATAAAGAAAAGCTTATTCTTGAGGTTGGAATGTGGAATGCAAGAAAGAGTGCGATTAATGCCAGTACGACTGGAAGCTTCTTCCTTGCAACTTGTAAAACTAGAAAACGTTACTTGCAGATACGGGTTAGTTGATTCCGAGCATTTTTTTTGTAGATTAAGTTATTTTAAGATTTTCTACTTTTAGTAGGTATTTTCAACAATAATAGAACTGTTAAGATGAAGAGCTAATAACATCCTATTCCACATTAATTGATCTCATGATAGATGTGGGAGATCGTGGGAGATTGATCGTGAAATTCTCAGATAGTAACATTTTTAATCAATAACGCATATATCTATTTGAATAAAAATATATAATTTGACTTTGACTTTTGAATCTATAGTAAAGTAGACCATGATAGGAGTATGTAAAAGTAAAATGGACGTTCGAAGCCGGTTAGGTACGGAAAAAGCTATAGTAAATAATAACCCCAGTACGGTAATACGGTATGGTAATGAAATATGTTAGATACGAGTAAGTTGAGTATAGTAGATTAGGCTAACTGCCTCGTTTGTCTAGTGGTTAGCACATGCGACTGCAGTATAGATTAGTATATGCATACCATACTATAGAGATGTGCCCTAAGACTTCACCCGCGTAAATTTCGAGACACAGCGTACTGCTATACGAGTAGTCTACAGCTACCTCAATAAATCAGATACCAAACGTTAAGTTTTTCAATCGTACTGGTGCCAAATATACAAATAATATGCAGATAATATTTTAACATATTTAAACAAACGATTGAGGTGTGAGCGTGTAATATCAGATATATTCTTGCTATTTGAGCTTTAATCACGTAAACGTTGCTAATCGCAAATGACCGTCCCGGGGACCTACCCCCGTTTGTCTTATTTAAAACACTTTTAATTCCCTATAACAAATGATTGCACTACATATAATGGGTATGGGTAACAGAGCTGGGTAAGCAACACTAACCCAAGTCAGTAAATGGATGGGTGCCCGTCTTTGGAAGTTTCAAAGATACCTTTTTATCCATCAGTCTCAGCTCTTGTCACTAACAAAGAATAGTAATTTAGTAATTTTTAAAAGAAGAATTGAAATCGTATTGCTAGTGGATTCGTATGCTATAGGTTAACCAAGAAAATTTCTAACAATTTTTTATTTAGTCCCAGGCGCGACGTGTTTTGCTGTTGTCTGCAGAGTAGTTCTGTCCTCTATCCTCCAAAGTCTCCAGCCTCCTCATATTAATCAAATTTACACGAAATTTGGGTAAAACTAATCTGATAGACCGACCTACCCAATGTAAAAACAATAAATTAAATCGTTTAATATTTGACGAAGTTATGTGTACGATTTCTTTTGTTAGCGTGTTAAGTACTTGTACTACAAAATATGATCGTGGCGAAAGACTGATGATCAAAACTTTTTTTTATTTAATTTAAAACTGATAAAATTACAACGGTTCGCATGTCATTACGCTGCGGCTCTCGGAAACATCGTAAGCATTAATTTTGGAAGCCATTGTACAGTTGTTTATTACATTATGGTACCTGTACTGCACCGTTAAAGTCTATTGTTGTGGTAAAGCGGTTCATCTTGTTAGCTGGTAGACATTGGTCTCAGAGTAATTACAGGAAATGCGATTAATTATAAATTATAATAATATGTTAATTCGTAAGTTAAGTCGTGTCTTAACTTATGTTAAGAAAAGTGAATGCGGACCATTCGGTTTTCTTAACATTTCAGGCCTATCTAAAAACCTGCAGTTGCATTTCAAATAACTGGGGCGTTTGATATCCTATGACTTGAAAGATGATAGCGCGTGTATCGGCGTGACGGTCGATTGGCGCAGTGGGCAGCGACCCTGCTTTTGAGTCCGAGGCCGTGGGTTCAATTCCCACAACTGGACAATATTTGAGTGATGAACATGAATGCTTACAGTGTCTGGATGTTTATCTGTATATTATAAGTATTGATGTATATCTATATAATTCATAAAAATTACTCATCTGTTATCTTAGTACCCATAACGCAAGCTGCGCTTTACTTTGGGACTAGATGGCGATGTGTGTATTGTCGTAGTATATTTATTTATTATTTATATATGCTAATATTACTATTATTTGATAATCTCTTAACCCACCAACACAAATTTGTATGAACCTTTTTTTTTGTTTCAACGTCTAAGTATTTGAAACTACCCGTCGGATTTGAAAATCTTATTCGTATAGTATAGCTCCAGTGGCGTCCATAGAGGGTATGCAGAGGATATAAAATGAAGAAAATCTCCAGTACAAGCTATAAAAAACTTAAAGATAGGCATTGTAAGAGTAATAAAAATCCTACCTTTAAGTATTTATAACTCATAATGGAGATTTTATTTAATTTTATATTATCTGCATACCCTGTGCATACCCGCTATGCACGCCACTGTATAGCACAATACTATAAACAGACGAATATAGTTGTCTAAGAAGCATTAGGACATTGGTGTATTATCGAGACGCAGAAATAGTTACGACGTAGATAAGAGATCCTGGCGGGAAGGGTCAGGACTGAATTTCGAAAATCTATCGTCAGCTTAAAGTTTTAAAGGCTCATTTATTTATCAATAACAAACAGCAGCTAAAATAAGTTTACAAACGTATATTTTTGTTTTTTTATTTTTATTTTTTGGGAACTTTTATCCTGGACGTACTACACAGGAGGACGTAACTACGTACGACGTACTACCCTGGAGGACGGACTGTAAACTACACAGTTAAGATTAAACAAAGAAATAACTAACGTTAGAACTAATACTTAAATATTATAGCCAGATTCACCGATGAGCCGAAGTAACTAAGTCATAGAAATCCATCGCGATCTCAGATAATGAACTACTCAGGGCACTTTGCGCAATGCCTACATCATTTCAACTAAGGTTTCTTTCGGCTCATCAGTGAAACCCTTACACTTAAAAACTGCCGAATTTACATGTGCATTTACAAAACGTATTTTATAACTGCACATGTAAAAATATTCGACAGTACCTCCGTTTTACAACACTCGTAAGAATGATTTCGTTACATCGCTGTACAATAACTTCCAGCAATTTGTTGAAGCTGCAGGAAAGAGAGTTATCTTAATAGGTCCCCCATTTGCTTTTTTCCTGCACAAAGCGGCGAAGTCAAGATTTATGTCATGTTTACACGCGATGCAACATTTATTCGCTTGTAGTGGTATTGGGGTGTATACTCAATATTGTTATTTTGTGAAAAGTAGCAAACAAAATAAGTAATGGGCACCATAAATGTAACTGAAGTCTAAATCTACGAAGAATAAGATACTTAACCGGAACCATTACTTAACTGAAATATGTTTTACAAACTATATACCAAATTTTATTTTACTTAACTAAAATATGGTTTATGAACTATGAACAAATTTTAGTTAAGTACTGGTGTACCTTTTTATTTATACAAGTTAGCCCTTGACTGCAATATTAACTGGTGATAAGTAATGATGCAGATGGTAACGGGCTAGCCTTTTAAGGGTATGGCAATTACATTAACCCAACCCATACCCCTAATTGTTGCCTACCGAACATCTAAGTCGCTTTGCGGCACGTCTTTGTCTACCGACAAACTGTGGCAAATGAGCCAGGCTAGATCAGAGAAAATTTAGAGCTTGTAAATTCCCGGAACCCGGGACCTCCTACATATAAGACAGCACTCATCGCTGCAGCGTCGGATCGATCGGTCGATTTGAAATATGTATGAATATCGAACTTAACGAAAACTTTGCCTATAATGATCATACTATTGTTCACTTTATTTTTGCTAAGCAACCTGATTCTGCCTATTATTTTAATCTATATTCGTCGGGGTAACCGATTTTTCACTCAGCGATTGGTATCTGACCTAAATCGGTAGCCGATAGAATGGAACAATTTTGCAGCTGGTGCTGGTGATAACAAGGGTGTTAATGGTTTAACGCAAAGACGTAACGTTTGGTGGTGTAATGGGGGTCAAGAACCCCACTGAAATGTATATTTCTAACTAAAATAAAAGAGTTGAAAATTTAAGGAGGAATACAAGACACGTGTGTTATGTATGTAGTGTTTCATATTTCGACCTTAGTAAGGACCCAAGCATGTTTTCTATGCCGATAGGTAATTTATTTTTGTAGTTGATCGGTAATTTTTTTTATATTTGATTACTCGTGAAAAGTGATAGGGGTACATTTCACGAGTATGCTGTTCTTCCGCGATAAAAAGGATTTTATATCCATCTCCAGGGTACTAAGTAGGCTTTATTGGTGCTGAATTTAATCAATGTGCAGTGGTTGAGCCAAACATCGGTAACAGCAACCATACACATTTTCGTTTCTAATGTATAGATATAAAGTCAAATTCAAAATCCATTTATTTCAAGTAGGCCTAGTTTATAAGCACTTTTGAAACGTCATGTCAGTCTGTTCCTAGTGACTTTATTACCAGTTCGAAAGGCAGATTCCACTGAGAAGAGCCGGCAAGAAACTCAGCAGATTGCTCTTTTCCAACATCATTTTATAGTTTAACAATCTTTAGAATGTTTCTGTTTTGTGAGATATGAGAGCGGAGTGGCCTGCTTCCTGCTTGGTGTAGTAACCACGATTGGTTAAATGTGGTTTAATATATTGTTTAAACCTAAAGGTAGACCTAATATTACCTTCGGTATAATGTTATAAAAGCATATACCCATCAACCCACAAAGGATTTCTGTACTTTTCTCAGACGATATGCATTTATTTATGTCCGTTTCTAGAAAGTCGATTGTTTATATCAACTTTTTTCTTTAATACAACGACTCTTCAATGTCACTTCGTCCACTCGACCACACTTTATATATAAAACATTTATTCATACAATTCCTTCCTTAAAAATGTTGTACTTGAACTTATTGCCAAAGTTCTCGCATTAGGTACACTTGGAATTTTTAATTCCCTGCCCATTCAACCATTAAATTTAATTTCGTCTGTTCAATATAAAGTGATGTAAACGTTCGCAACATTCTTTCTTCTCTAAACTATGTTAATTAGTTTTTATAGAACTTCCGAATTAATTGCGAAACATCAATCACAGTCAGTCAGATATGCGGTCATAGCCCATTTGGTAGGACTTAGGCTTGACTTTTGCGGGGCCGAGTTCAAGTCCCAGCATGCGTGCATGCGTTTAAAACGCACGCACTCAAAATATCACTTGTTTCAACGGTGCAGAAAATATCGTGATGATGATGATGATGAATCACAGTCAGTACGCCACACTTTTTGTTTGTTAACAAAGACAACAACGTTTATCGCAGGTAGTTGTATAGTTAAAGGTAAAAGTGTACATTAATTAGAATAGAAAATAGTCTGAAGGTGGCAATATTGTTTTTATGTAGGTACAGTATATATTTAATACGTTACAATCTGGATTACAGGCATCAATAAATAGCCTATAATAACATTCTGCTGGACTAAGGCCTATCGCGGGAAGAGGACGGGTTGTGACGACTGTATTCTGGTCTGCCATCATCTCAAAGCAATACGGTAAAGACTGCTGTCAGTGAACATATAAGTTTGTATAACTGTCACTTGCTTTACCAGTGAAGGAAAAGATCGTGAGGAAATCTGCATGCCTGAGAATTCTCCATAATGTTCTCAAAGGTGTGTGGAGTTCACCAATCTGCACTGGGCCAGCGTGGCGTTTACTTTTTCTCATTTAGGGAGGAGATCCGTGCCCTTTAGTAGACCGGTAATGGGTTAATATGATGAGGTTTAAACAAGAAGGGTATAAATTTTCCTAATAAATGGTACAACACTATGGGCCGCCGAAACTTTTCATATAATATATTTAACTAGTACATTATAAGTTTATTTAATACTAATTATATCAATTCAAACTAAACAGAAAAAATATTTTCATCTTGGAACAGTACTTCGGAAGCAAATGTGGATCAAAAAAATAATTATATAAAATAATAATTATTCTATTGATCCAATTGCCGTAATGATTTTTTTGTGCTTCTCTAATCTAACATTCAAAACTAGTATATTTTCTTTACCGACTTAGCATCGGCGTTGGTGGTGTAATGGTCAGCATAGTTGCCTTCCAAGCAGTTGATCCGGGTTCGATTCCCGGCCAACGCATATTTTTTGGAATAATGTCAACGATATAAAATTACATATGATTTTATTTTTTCTTAGTTTTTATTTTGAGATTTGTATAGGTACATTTTCAACAGATAATCTGTTTTAAAGGGACTGAGATATTTTTGTATCGAGTGGTATTTATTGGTTGTATTTATACCGATTTATATTTTTTACAAATTAGCGGCCTGTATAAATCAAATACTCACATTTATACTAATATAGATAGCTTTTATCTAGGAAATCTGACCCTTCACATGATTTCATTTTTCATTTTTATTGTACAGGCCATATTATGAAAAAGAAAATATCTGACGAGTAGGTATAATATTCGAAATTATTTTTATAATGCTCTTTTTTAACCAATACGATAAGACAACACACTACACAAGTTACGAGTAGGTATATTTGCGTCGTCTCAGTTTCAATACTAAACTGAAGTGTATACCCATATTTATATCAAAATACCCACCAGCTCAATGTCAAGATAGTTTGCTGTAATTCAAATAAAATTTTATTTACTTTTTGAATACTTTTCAATAAATTAAATGAGAATTATTAGAAAATTTGCTAATACATTAAGTAAATCATCTGGCACATATCAAGTGTATAGCTTGGCTTTAGTGGTAATAAAAATTTTTGTAACAGAGCTCGTCCGGGAAAATACTACTACAATGTTTATTTCTGCTAAGCAACATTATTGCAATGCTGTGTTCCGGTCTGAAGGGCGTGGTTGCCGGTGTAATAACAGGCAAAACGCCTCAGATTGATGGGAACAGGGCGGCACGTTACAGGACGTGTTTCTTGCATGCTCTAAAAAGTGATGCTCTGTTAATAGGCGATGTTTTTGAAGTAAAACTTCTTTAGGCGCGACTAGGGAGTAACTCAGAATTTTTTCTGACGGAAGTAACGCTTACGTCAGACGTTTGTGTAGTTTCCGCTATTTAAAAATAATAATTTTGATTGGTCTTAAGTGTATGTCATATTCTCCAAGCTTTTTGACTCATACGACAGCAAGTGGAAACATCATAATCAATTAGGATTATTTATTGAATAAATATTCAATACTTCAAAAAAAATATATAAATTGCAAAGTTTTTTGAAAATCTCTAAATATACTTGTTTATTTATTACTTTTGTAATAAATGAGACATTCACTTATAATACCACAAGAGCTTCAAAATTATCGGGTATTTCCCGATAGGTTCGTTGCAAACAAATGAAGGATTCAAGTTTTTCAGGTTAAAAAATTGCAGGGAACCTTGAGGGAAATGCCAGATAATTTTGAAGCTCGTGTGGTATTCGGGGGATTATTTTTCCGTCCCAAATGTCGGCCAATAGAATTGCACCATGAGACGAAATGTACAGTTAACAAATAAGAATTTCATAATGAATAAATATAGAAAAATATATATAGCAACTACCAGAGAAAATTTTCAAAAAATTATCAGTATAATGTAGGTTGTACCACGTGACGTCGAATGGTGCAATTCTATTGGTCGATATTTGGGTCGGAAAAATAATCTATAATATTCAATGACAAGGTTATATTGACATGTGCTGATCTAACCTTCAATTTTTTGAAATAAAAATTTTATAAAATGTGAAAGTCATATTAATGCATTTTAAATAGAATATAAAATGAAATATTGAAAATTAAATGAAATGAAAGAGTTTTACTGTTTCATCAATAAATAATAATAAAAGTTTTACTTAAATCGCGCGTAAAGTCTTTTTTTTATTTACCCACTTTACAAAATTACTCTAACATAAGTATCTGGTGAAAATACTTTATGTTAACTAGCAAAGGCTAAAGATCTGAACAATTTAATAAAAAAAAACCACAAATTAACCCCGTAAAACGAACCTTCGATCACCCAATTAAAGGCACGCAACGCACACCTCATCCCGGAGGTCATCATTAAGAAGGCCGACGTTGTTTAGCGTGTATTGACTTCGTTGATCACGACCGTCACGAAAAGAGCTTGCGATGAACTAAACAGATGAACCCCGCCTAAAGAAGCCCTTATATCTCAAGAGTGAGTAATTTCCCAGGATGTTTCGCGAAGACAAATGTTCTAAGAAAACACATATTTCACTTTTCCGTGCACTTTATTTTAAAAAGAAAATTGAATTCAGTGTTAAGACAAGTACTGTCTTAGTTTGGGACTTCAATTTTCTTTTTGAGTTCACTTGGGGTTCCCTGTAATCATATTGTTCAGATGCTCGAAAAATCAGTAATAATTTAACAGGAAAATGTGTGTTTTTTTATCCAGTCGTGACCGAGACGAATCGTTCCGAACTGAGTTGAGGTAAATTTCGTATTTTGCTGAAAATTCTATTCATCATTCTTTTCATCACAGAATGCCTGTAGAAACATCTGGAAGACTGGTCTTCGTCTACCACTGTACCAGATTATTTAAAGCTCACGCTGGGAAATTGTAGAACCAGCTCACTTTTTGCTCTCGCAGGAAAGGTTTTAAGAAAAGGTTTTACTTTAGATGCTTTATCATTAGCCTCCTTCCGTAACTTTTCTAAGAAGTTGCCAATTTGTCGTTTGTATACTCATCCACCAATCCGCACTGGGCCAGCATGGTACGGCCTTAACCCTTTCTCATTGTAATGGGTTGATATTATGTTTGCATACTCATAGCAAATTTTGTGTAGAAATGGCAGCTTGTCATTAGTTGGCAACGATAAGAAATCGCATCTAGGTATTAAAAAATATCAAATAAAAAGTTTATTTTATTGCTCGGAATTGTGTGAATTATTAGGTAATTTGGTCGGGGTTGGCTGAAAGAGAATTGTTAGGAGGGCTTGTCTCGCTACTTTTTCCTCTACAAAGCGACGATGTAGTCGTGATTTATGTTTTGTTTACATCAGATGCAACATTAATTTATTGATATTAGGGGGTCGATTTTATATTCATGTAAGAATTATATTAACCATGCATATTAAGTACAAATTCAGGAAATTTTTGAAGCAGTAATTTTTGTATCGTTTTTTTTAGCGTTGCAAATAATCTCAACCACTCCCGTTTTCGTCAGGAATTTATCTTGTATGTGGAGAAATAAAATTACTTTCATAAATACGACCCAGCTAATAAGTTATGCTATAAACAATTTTGGGCACGCGCGTGTGCATAAATTACTCCAACGTGTTCTCTACTTAAAGTTGTGCAATAAATTATTTTTCATAAATTGAGAATAGGTGGTGGTCTCTGATGAAAAGCTTCGGCTGCATTAAATATTTCGGTTCAATTCAAACTTAACTACGATATGTGGAAATCTTTTAGGGTTTGAGGTTTCTTATAATTGTTAACGTAGGTAGGCCGCTTAGTTTAACTAGTTAGAGGCCAATGGGCATTTGTATAAAATCATAGACTCGGTAAGCGAGTACTGCTATTGGCTAATCTAGATACGAATAAGAACGATGAAATACGAATTTAAAAAAATTAATGAATGATAAAAACAAAGTATACGCGGAGCGTACAAATACCGTGATCAAATGGTTTTTTACAATGTGAATAGACATACATTTTATAAACACATTTGTCTTATTATTTTTTCATTTTATTCATCGTTGATGGTCATCGTCATCAAATAAACCGATTACCGGCTCATTACAGGGCACGGGTCTCCTCCCACAAGGAGAAGTGTTTCGGCCATAGTCCACTACGCTGGCCCAGTGTGGATTGGTGGACTAGGCGAGAAAGCGGACTGGCATAATAATTATATCGTGCCGCAGATGAACACTCTGTCGGGGAACAAGCTCACAAACCACCATAAGTATTTATTTAGGCGAGGCATTTTTAAGTGATAACTGTATCAGCATCCTCTTTAAAATACAACTTTACGATAATTATTATTTACAAAACTCATAATTTGTGTTGAACAAATTTCTTTATTTATCCATATGGCTCTCAGACATGTCTGAGAATATTTAGGGCTTAAAATCATCTCAATTTGGCGCCGGCGTAAGGGGCACGACCGGTTTAGTTTGTTCATTCTCGTAACTCATGTAATCTGCTTTAACCATTTGCAGAATTCACACGAGATGTATTGTTGGTGCATATGGATAAAATCGATCAATCTTCTTGCGGAATTTGTGCGCCTTAAGAACGAATAATTAACGTTATGTGCGCACATAATCGATATGTTACTTTATTAGAACAGCTGTATTTGCGCGTGGGCTGCAAACTGATTTTGTTTCAATTTAGCTTAACTAATGACTTATTGTTTCACGTTCGTTAGGAAAAAAATACAATAACATAGGAACATACGCAAACTTTCGTTCGTGTATATCATTAAAGACATAATATAGTTGTAGTTAACAGTTCCATGTTATAGAGAGCACGAGCACTAATGTAGCTTAGTATCTATACCTACTTATAATAAAACTGTTAATGGTAGATTTCTGTACAATTAATATATTTTGAAAATTTTGACCGGGGGATGATACTTTTTATCCCGATAAACAACTAGTTACCTCCGGGAAATGGGATGAAAATTTTTATAAATTTTACTTCATAGCTCCGTTAAATTTGAACCGATTTTAATAATTCTTATCTGAAAGTGTTTACTATCAAACATGTATTGTCTAATTTTATTGAAGATTTGATAAATATTGTCGGCGATAAAGAACATAACTCTTCACAAATAACAGCAAGTCGCAAGGCATATGGGACAACGATCGAAAGTATGCGTACCATCTTACTAATATTATAAATGCGTAAGTTTGTGAGGATGGATGTATGTATGTATCAACTAAAATAATAACAACTTACTAGAGTTAGTAAGTTGTATACAGTTGTACAACCTCTCAACATATAGTCGCTGGATATCAAACACGCGTAATCCCAACAAAATGTTCAGCAGTGTTACTCTATCGGTTCATGGGACAAAAGATTCTGTTTATTTTTAAATTAACAATTGTTTGACCAAGCAGATATCCTACCTGATAGTAAGAGAAAACTCATCGCCTATAAACAGAGCATCACGTCGCAGGGACTATACGAGGGACACGTCCTGTGTCCATCAATGAGGCATAGGTAATAAGCCTCATGTATTTGTAACTAAACCGGCAACCACGCCCTTCAGACTAGAAAACAGCTTTGCGGTATGGCGCTGGCGGCTTTTGTCGCGTAAAGCGCTATTATTACTAAAAAAACCATAAAGCACTGAATGCAGACATTTTGCTGTCTGTACGCTTCACGGAACGCGTCTCATACATTAAAATCGTGTTAGCCAACAACCGTGAAGGTGTGATGCATGCCAAGATTGATTACATTAAACGAAGTTACTCTACGTATGTGCGATAACAGCCAAAAACTTGTTTGGCAATATTGTTTTATCCTCAACAACATAAAGCGCAAGAGCCTTTATAGGATTTTACGTTTATGGTTTAAATGTCCTCACTATATTCAACTTCGTTGTGTCATTTGTTTACTTTTACATTAATTTAAAAGTAAGTATTTATGTACAAGTTTATCGCATGTTTTTCTTTTATTAATTGTAATCGAATTTTACCATGTTCGATGTTTCAACTGATTTATATGAAGTTTAATGTGTTTTTTTTTATTTCATAAACATACACGGATTATAAATATTGGAAAATGAAATCTTCCAAGATTGAAAGAAGAAACCGGAAAATATTTATATTTTTCTTCTTAATAGTAGCACAGCCCGTTTTCATTAAACCTAGAAATCCTTAATCGGGTGTCTAGTGATTTAGGTGATTACTGGAGAAATAAAATGTTTCGCGAACTCTTATGTGATGTCTTATGACGATAGGCGCGCCTGCCACCTTTCTTGTGAGATAAGTTGAAGTTAATACTTTTTGGTATTGCGTATCGCATATCCAAAGTGCTCTCCTTTTAATTGTTTTAGCTTTCCGCTTTTGATAGTGGTTTTCCATAAAGTTTGTTCTACATAATTATAGGATTCATCTATGCACCCAAAATATCCAGCGCTTGCAGTTTATTGGAAGACGTCATGTCTGTCATTGTTCAAGCTTCCACGACATATAGGAGTATAGTAAATAAATAGCACCGCCCTATACGTGCCCAAAGAGCAATTCTTAGGTTTCAGTCACAGTTCTAGAAATAGCATAGCGTATTTACTCTATTCTGCAGAGTATTCTGGGGAGATATCCTATGGAATTCGACCCATGAACCTCGTAATCTGTTGTTGAATACACTAACTTTCATCTGTCATTAAAGAGTAGAGTTTTCTTACAAGAAAACGTTCAACACAAACGTATTTTCCCAACCATTAGACCCAACAAATGGTTGGGAAAATAAATACTTCTGCTTTTTCAATGGCTGCTATTTGGGGCAAGTTTTTTTGACAAACACAATCCCATGGCGCCCAAGACATGAGTGGAAACATTTTACATAACTTTAAAGATAAAACGACTAGTTTCAATTAATGTTCAAATCATATCATGACACACAATAATTTATGATTGACTGTTGTTTTCCTTATGTAGGAGATATAAGCTGTTCTATCCATCTTTACGCTTGAACCGTGTCAAGGATCGATTAGTATTATTTTTATCAGGATAATTTAGGTTTAATAAATAAATTAAGTTTATTAGTGTTGGTTTATGTTGATTAAGCGAATTATGTGGGAAAATATCATAAGTTAACCGACAGATAGGTTGGTAATATAAACATTGAGCTAAGAAATAGCATCAAGTTTGTTTTTAAGCATTGTTTTACCGACACCTTAATCCCTGTTCTTAGCTCGATATCAGTTCATTAATCTAAGACTAGCAGTTCAAGGTTACACCTGCGTCTACTACGTATATTCAATCCAATCCAAAATCAATACCAACTTACCACAGTGGGCTGCTAATAGGCTTATGATGATGGTCAGATCCGGATCTTAGATCTTATTATTGTGTTCAGATTAATGATTTATGTCCGTTTACAATAACCTAGGGAACGGTTAAATCGGATGCCTTATGATTTGGGTGATGTGTTGATTAAAAAGGTTTCACCAGCTCTTAGATGATGACTCGACATCGACACCGTCCCAGCTGTGCGCAATATTTAGGTACGTGTAAACTGGCACTTGACATAAAAATATATATTCGGTTTTTTAAAAATAACCTGCTGGGTCCGTCAATTATTACTATTATACTACTATTATAATACTCAAAGTTTCATACTAAATTATTTGCTACAAATACCGACAAAATGCCTAATAGGAAAATATTGTTTAATCAAATCGATTTCTTTACGACCGCGATCTCGAATAAGTCTTCGAGGAGGTCCAGTTAATCGTTCCAGATAATACGACAAATGGACCGTAGTTAATTTATATGAAGTGACGTTTGAATGATGGAGAGTGACGTTCACTTCGAGGCTCGGAAGCCTGGCTAAAGCCTATCGGAGAACATTTATCGCATGTAATCTAAGAGGTATAAAAGTCTCGTATTTACGCTTGATGGTTTGTTGAACTTTTTTAGGATTCCGTGCCAGAATCTGTTAAATTACGATATTAGAGAGCTTTCTAATAAACAAGTGAATGGCGTCTCAGTAATCATTTAGTATCAACTGTTGCCTTTCATCATAGAGGAATGTTCAGAAATGGATAATGACTACAGCAATCGACCTCCCTGGTCCTGTAATGTTAACAATAATAATATATACGTAGAGTAGTAGTAGTAGTAAAGATACTAAGTAAAAAAAAATATAGTGACATGAAAACATGAAACTTATACTAAGTAAATGCACGGTAATACAAATTAATTCTGGCCAAGGAGAATTATCTGTATATTTTGTATAAAATAGAATTTAAAAATAATTGTTTTGCCATCCAAAGGGGCAATGCTGCCAGCATCTTAGGAACTGTGCCTCGCTGCGGTGGTTTCGAGCACGTATTAGATTTTATTTCGTTTTAAATAGTTTATTTTAGGTTATATTTATAAAACAATTATTTTAAAGAATAAATAAATATTAATTGTTACATTTAAAAATCAATGTAAATTTGATATGGCTTTTTTATTTTTATTTATTTATTTATTTATTTATTTATTTATTTATTAGTAGTCCGAACTATACTCAACGGATAAACGAGACATTCACACCACGATTCTATTGATATCTATATTTTACTAAGTTATATTAATTATAAAAAAACAGAAAACCAATTCGCATTGAACTCCTAAAAACGAGTCACTGTAGCTCAAGCCATGTCAGTTTTTATATCTTGCGTCACCCGATGTTGCCAGTGGTGATGGTGATGGTGCCACTGTAGTTAGACCTGTGGTATGTAAGTGGCAGGTCCAGGTTGCAATCTCCGGAGAAAGCACTGTGGTAATTTATAGTATATGAATTTTCTCTCTGTTCTGGATTGGTGAAACCTTTGGCCGTGGGTAGCCATCTTACAGACAAACTGATTTAGCGTTCAGGTAATTTGTTGCGTAGAAACCGATTAAGGACATAGGTTTAACATTACATATTCGCTTCTACTTAGTAAACTAAGTACGGAATTTTGTTTGTTCACATGCAATTTCGATCGGTTTCTTTTGTGTAGTAGTCTGATTTCAGCTGATGATATTAATACATAAATCTTTACTAATTTTTAAAAAAATGTATGAAAATGCGAAATATTGTTTGTATATTTGTCCTTTCATCACGCCCTAACATAACAACCAAACAACTTAATTTTTGGCATAGAGTTAGTAGAAGGGCGGAGAGTAACTACTTTTTATCCCTCGAAAAGAAACGGTTCCTTCGGAATCAGTAAAAAATCGTAATAAACGCAGACGTAGAACGTGGGCATCCTAAATTTTCAGATCACGGAATGAAATTAGTAGAGCTATCCTCATTAATAGGGAAGATTTAGATGGAAGATAGCACAAATTAATTTATCTTAGATTTAAAGATTCGGATTATATTGATTATTATAAATTTTGGACGTAAGCGGTGTTGATTATATCGTCATCAATTGAAATATAGTTTCAACAAACTTACACCTTTCAGGTAACTTGCAGAAAATTCTTCTTAACAGTGCGCCAGTGTTACGGAAAATGCTCATAATCTGATTTCTACAACTTTTCTTATTAAAAGTTTGTATTTGAAATCGAGAACCCAGCGCTGTATTGCGTATATACTATAGATTTTCCTTTCCAATGCCCCCATTGCACGGATATTTTATTTGTGTAAAACTTTGTTGCATTAAGGCTGGGTTTTGATTATTGAGTTACGACGCACCGAAAACGGGAGCGGGAGATGTTAATAATAAAATTTCCTAAAATTTTATTAATTACTAGATGATCCGATGAACTATGTACCACTTTTAATATTCCGAAGTGATACTGTAATGAATCAGTGATTTTTTTATTCCACAACAAGATAGCCTTTGACTGCAATCTTACCTAGAAGTAAATGATGGTGCAGTCTAAGATGGTAGTGGTTTAACTTGGCTACCTAAGCTAAAGGGAGAATGTCTTCCAGAAATTGAACCTGGGACATCCAACTAAAAACCACTGCGCAGTAACCAATCATGTGGATAAAATAGTAGCCAGGCGATACGGCATGACACAGGAATAACATGTTCAATGGTACAGAATAAATTATATTATGTCACCGGTATAGCTCTTTCATTAGTGACTCATGATGGATCGTATATAATATTTCTATTCACAAACACATTTAAACATCCGTCCACATATCTTCTATCGTGAGTTGTGAGTTAAATGTGATGCCTTATAAATAGTCATACTACTAGTAATTTGTTAGCATAAAATAAAGTTTCCAATACTGAAAGTTCTAAACGATTTGGTTATACATGGAGTCCACAATAAACGCAGCTAATTATCATTTTGTGTGTTCTATCTCATAAAACTACTAGTAATGTCGTTAGCGTCTGAGTCATCTAGTCATCAATCTTTTTATCAATCTGTCTATAAGAGATGTGTTGTCTATTACCGCATTTAGAGCGAGAGAGTTATTGGTATTTATATCGGTACAACTCCGGTGATCAAATTGAAAATCATTTGAAATAGGTTAGTTAAAATATAGTTATTTTATAACGGTGGTATAATAAAACGCTCCACCGTAAAAACCTTTTTAACGACCAATTTAAAAGTTGTAAAAAATATTGAAAGCAATCTCTAACCGCGCGACGAACTGGACCTTCTGAACCTAGCTTAAACCATTTCGTCGAAATAAAAATTCGAGTATCTTAATACTGGATTCGGTTACTTCTCGGTGTATTGTTGTGCTTAAAATGATTGGGGCCATTTTGTTTGCACTATAAAAAATGTTTTATCAAAAATAAATTAAGAACAGCGACACATTAATGTAATACTTTTTAAGCTACACCATATTACAAAATTTTATGACATAATAATGTAATTGTGTGACAAAGTTTTATTAATATGGCATATTTTTTAATTCATTTTCTTGCATTGCCACACGATACTTAGGTATGGCTTAAATATTAGATATCTATGACACAAGCAGATTTATGGAGGTACACCAAATAAAACAATAAAAAATAAAATATGTGCGTTGGCCGGGAATCGAACCCGGATCAACTGCTTGGAAGGCAACTATGCTGACCATTACACCACCAACGCTGTTATAAAGTGTAGGGAAACAAGGCCACGTTTTCAGTTACCTACAATTTCTTTTCACGCCTAATATAAAATCGTTGCAATACGAATACCATATTTTAAGGTTAATTACTATTATGAAAACGAAGGCGGCTTATAAATTGAAAACCAATTTATTTTGTTAATAAATATTGCATAAATTTAATGTTGATGCTTCTACGGTATTATTTAGCGTAAGTGATAAGTAAATTGGGGCAGACTGACGCAAACCTGCAAAGTTAAAGTATCAAATATATAGAGGATATACTAAAAAAAAAAAGTAAAATGGCTTTTATTTTTACGTAATGACACAATACACGTAATGTCAGTTGCAAAGAGTAAAGCATCTATAGGTAAAAAAACATCTCACTGTTCGTAGGTTTATGCTCAGCTTTTATCAGTGTATCATACGCATTAATAATTCTGTTCAAATAACGTCAATTATTTAAAGCTTATCTTCATGAGACGAGACCGATAGTTACGATCGACAATTTCCATTTAAATACCTTCATTATCTGTATTTATTTATAGATCTGATAATGGCTACTCTATTTATGTTATAAGTTCGAGCCCACAATTGTTAAAGTGACTCATAAAAATATCCGCTAAGTGCGTTAAGTGATCTCATTCCAGGGTTCCTTAGATCCGCAGTTTAAAATACAAAATAATATCTACGTGATCCAATCAGAACCGAGGAGATCCGTAGAAGAATTAAAGTTACCGTCGTAGTTCAACGATCCGTGAAGTGGCAATGGGCCGGGCACATAGCTAGGATGGATATTTGGGTCCCAAGGTGCTGGATAGCGACCTTATATACGTAGCGTTAGTCTACCCCCAACGAGGCGGTAAGACGACATTCAGCGAGTCTCTGGGAGCCGCTTAAAATAAATGGCCTAGGCGGATTTGGAAATCCCTAAACATAATATTAGGTCCAGCAGTGAGCGTTAAAATGTTAAAGTGCTGATGATGATGATGATGATAGAAATATTATAAATTCCGTAACTTATACGCTGCTCAACTGATGCACCAATAATGACGGCACTAAGGTGACTTTCTCTCACTTTCTTAACACATCATGCTTTTAGTGTAAAATATGTTTTAAAATGCAAAAATAAACAATTTTTAATTGATATTTTAACTAAGGAATTGTTTTTTTATTTCCATTTACAAAACATTATGTTTACATAATAATGCAAGTTAGTAGTAATTAATTAAAATTGTATACCTCATCCCAACTTAGCACTTTGTTTTTTTTTTCTAAGATTTCGTAAAATACATCTTTTCTTAGGTATGTAGTTAGATATGGATTAAACAGTAAAATGATCATAAGTGTTGGACAATTATAGATAATTATCCAACACTTATGATCAACATAAGAGTCCTCCGAAAATCGTTTTGAAAAGTCTATACAGCCTCTAGGCTGTATAGACTTTTCAAAACGATTTTCGGAGGACTCTTAAAACGCGTATAATATAGTCCTGGACAACACCTAGTATCACGATTCTGTGATGTGTAAGTATATAATCTATACGAAAGTACTGATCTTTAAAAGCGCTTAACAAATAGCAAGATAGTTTGTCGCTTACCTACCTACCTCCTGTGAGTAAGCAAACAAAACCGACAGCTAAGTAAATATATTAAAGCAGTAAGGGAACTACGAACAAACGTTCGAAACAGCGCACTCACACGGATGCACGCAACGACGAAGCCCCAAAGCTAGTTACCCCGATTAAAATCTTCTAATTCTTATCTAAATCTATGCTTTATTATATTTGCTAAGCCAAAAGTCAGAAAATATATATTTTGTATGATCGTATATGGTAACTACCAATACGGAGTGTCATTCTAGTTTCCTACTTTGCCTCAATTTTTAGGTTGTAATAGAAATGATGTAGTCATTACGAAGTCCTTCCTACGGTGACCAAAAGTCTTACGGCAGATATATTTATATAAATATGAGCTTTATAACCATTGACATAGAACTGGAGTACAGATTCAAATATTTGACTCACCGTACATAGCGCAAATACCTCTACCGCCATCCCATTGAATGGAATGAAAGGATAACTAATCTAGAATGAAGTTCGGTGACCTCATCAGTCGTAAATCTGGAAAGTAAACACTGTGACGCTATTACATGTGTTTTGATGACGTCACAGTATTACGACTTCCTTTATTTGAAAAGTAAAAGAATAGCGTACGAATTGTCCACAGTAAATCAAAGGATTTTGTTTGAAAAGAAAATTCAGAGCAGTTATTTGTTTTTATTGCTCTTTTACTTGACTATATTTCATAGATCACAAATAGGTTAACGTTACATTTTCTTGACATTTCAACTTCGCTTAAAAAGTTCCGAAATTGTTGCCGGCCCCAACAAGAAGTTTTGGGATTTAGGAAAAACATTTTTTTCAATTATGGCATGAATATACTTTTTACTACTATTTATTATATATATTTAAAACGATTTATTCGCAGTCAAATGGTCGATTTTTGTAAGTAGTTTAAAGTTAAAGTGACGGACGGCCAATTGGCGCAGTGGGCAGCGACCTTGCCTTTTGAGTCCAAGGCCGTGGGTTCGATTCCCACAACTGGAAAATGTTTGTGTGATGGACATAAATGTTTTTCAATGTGTGGGTGTTTATCTGTACTTATGTTAATTAAAATATTCATCGGTCAACTTAGTACCCGTAACACAAGCTACGCTTACTTTGGGGCTACATGGCCATATGTGTATTTGTCATAGTATATTTATTTATTTATTATTTATAGTTGTCACTATATATAAAGTCTTCATAGTTACCACTATAACCTCATTTACAGGCGTGAACAAAACGTACAAAAAAGTAAAAGCATAAAATTGTTTAAAAAATGAATAGCAATTTTCCCAGGTGTCTTCAAGAGTTTTCAAAGAACTAAGTTTTAAAAATTATCTTAATTAAAGCTGCTTTCAACCTTTATTGTCAAAGACGCCTGCACAAACTAATTGTTAAAAACAAATCTATAAAATTTCGTTGTCTATAAAGAAGCCCTGATAAGGCTAGATATAGAGTTTGCATTAACTCAAGAGCTAACGATTATCGCCTAGGACACGCATAGAAATTAAACAACCAAACTTAGTACCCTCGTAGTCCTGCAAGCCATTCAGATAACCTTCTTCAAAAGCTCCACATACCTTATTTATTGTATAAATGACATCCTACAAAGTGCCATAAACCCGATGGCACCTGCCATAAACCCGAGGCTTAGATTTTAAGCCTCATTTGGCTGTTATTACACCGGCAACCAAGTCGTTTAGATCGGAACAACTCATTGCAATGCTGGAATAAGCATGGTGACAGTACTTTCCCGGAAGAGCTGTCCCAAGAAGATAGAAGATTTAAGTAGGTAAGTAAGATTTAGTAGTAGCAGGCTACTACTAAATCTTACTTACCTACACTATTTAATATCATGTTCAATAGGTTGTACATGATATTAAATAGCGTAGGTAAGAAGTCGATGAAAATGTGACATGTGGAGTAGGCTCCACTTGCCACATTTTTATCAGCTTCTTCCGCTTTTGTCTTTAAAATATCTCTGATTGTTATAAGGCCGCCTTTGCACCCTAGTAGTATATGCTATTCAGGTTTTCTTCTATTGTTTCTTTGTGTTTTGTTGCAATATTTTTTTTCCATCCATCTAATATTAACTATAAACAAGGTACCACATCTTCATCATCCTTAGTTTATTTATGTCCAACTGTGCTACGTTTACACATACAAGCCTCTTCTTTCATAAGGAATGGCAAATTGGAGGTGAGACCCACCACGTCACTGCAATGATGATTGGCGGGCTTTATAGATCACTATGTTAGGACCGATGGTTTAACATGATCTTTGAAAGTACAAAGTTGGTCAACTTTGGACATCGACAAAGTGCGACACTGAAATCGAATCCTGTACCTTGTTCACCTTGTGAGTCGTTAGCGAATCAGCTTACCTCTTAACAAACAAACAATATACGAGGTCACGATCTTCACCATTATCAACCCAATAACGGTCTACTACACTACCCTTGAGAACATTATGCAGGTTTTTCTCCACCGTTAAAGCAAGTGACGATCCCCCTGTCGCAACGAGCGCTGTAAATTTAAGTAGGAGGTTCCGAGTTCGGTTCCCGGCAGGGCAATTTCTGAATTTTATTTGATCTGGTCTGGTCGGAGGCTTTGAGTTTCTACCCTACCGACAAAGACGTGCCGCTAAGCGATTTAGTGTTCCGGTGCGATGTCTCGTAGAAACCGATTAGGGGTATGACTACAATACTCCCTAACAGGTTAGCCCGCTACCAATGGCGGGTATAGAGAGCGCAGCCTCGCAGGGTATACAGATGATATAAAATTAAGAAAATCTCCAGTACGAGTTATAAAAAACTTAAGGATGGGCATTGTAAGAGTAATGAAAAGCCTACCCTCAAGTATTTATAACTCGTACTGGAGATTTTCTTCATTTAATATCATCTGCATACCCTATGCATACTCTCTCTGCACGCCACTGCCTGCTACCATCTCAAACTGCATCATCACTCACCACCAGGTGAGATAGCCAAGGGCTAACTTGTAGTGGAATAAAATAAAAAAAAAAACGCACATAACTCCGAAAAGTTAGAGGTACGTGCTTGGGATCAAAGTCGGTCCCCGAATGGGAAGCGAAAGCCTAACCCACTAGGCGGTCACTGCTGATAAACCTTCTACGTATTACGAAACATTACGTAAATAGCTTACCTATGTTTAATAATTCGTACTATATATTTGCATTGTAATCACAATAAAAAGTCAGTCGATGGTATTTTTAACAAATTCTTCCATATTAGACGATATAACTTTTGCGACATCCGTCTTTTTGAATGTTACTTCAGCAAAACTTCATACTAAGTTACCTTAGTTTTGACGAAAACATTTTAAACTAAGTTTTTTTTTAATCTTCGACATAAAATCCTAATTGAATTTACTCGCACAAAGGACCACCTCGGAATAATTTTGGTTTAATCTCTTTCTTAAAAATCTCATTAAAAAAAGTGGTTGAAATGGCAAGTTGAGTTCGTTCGTGTTTCGTGAGTTCGTGCACCGGGTTCAAGAGATAACCGTCAAATCGCGAAGTCAACACCACAAACATGGCGTATAAAGATTTTTCAATCGACTCAGTGTCTTTTTCGTGCGTGAACGGACTTAATTCGATGGTGAAATTATGCAAGAATGTACAAACAAAAAACATTTCACTCGTACTTACAGGTTTATGGTATTGATATTTGGTTGCAGTCCAGTCAAGATTTTTCTCTTCAGCTACAAGTGTTTATTTGGTTAATTTGAATAGCTTTTAAAAATTGCATTCATCATGGTAATTACTGGAAGTAACATGCGTTATTATTCTAAGGATCTTACAATTAACGCGGTACAAAGTCAGAAATAACTACGCAGTGTATTGTCATACTTCAAATGACAGCAGCTTTTTACGAGGAGTGGAGCTGGAGTGGCGGTGGGCGTCCCAAAAGTCCCAAACTGCCGGAATGGCAACCTCGCACCGATTAACTCGCAGCGTTGGCGTAGCGCTAACGAGGTGGACTGACGACATCAAGCAAGTCGCTACACTGGACATCTTGTGTCCAGTGTAGCGACTTGCTTGATGTCGTCAGGGGTCAGGGCCGGGGATTATGGAGCTCTCTAGAAAATACCATATCGTATGGTATCGTATCCAGCAGTGAACGTTTGAAGAGATGATGATCAACACCACCTTTATAATGTTCTGAGATTGGCGTGAAAAAGTAACATTCCGAGCTATTTCACGATTATCTATAAGGCCATAGTACTTTTTTTAGTAGGAAGTGACAAACATAACATCAGCTGTGTTTACATTATAACATAAAAATGGTCCTATATAATATAAAAAACATGTGTTTCTAAAAAGATTTCAAAAAAGAAGTCAAAAAACTTTTAAAAGTACGGCATGATAGTTAGTAATTTTTTTTTTTAGTTTTTTTTATCTTGGTTATGTAAGTATCTATTTTAGGGTTTTTTTTCCATTTTAATTTGTGTATGTAATAACTTTTGTGTTATGCATGGTGAGTTAGCCTATAAGTGGGGTGTACAGCATTATAAAACCATTGTTAAATGTGTCCTTATAGTAAGATAGGTTACTATACAAGTTTGCTTCCTAATAAATTAATTAATTAATAAACAAAGTTCACTCATATTCTCACGCACACACATACACGTGTAAATTTATGTTCAAGACATAACAATTTTTCAATTGAAAATATAAAAATGATTTCTCTTATTATAGTAGGTATTTATTATTAATCTTCTTTATTTTTTCTGTCCTAGTAATTAATAACCCTTTTGGCAACTAAATTTTAATTATGGGACAGCCTACGCTGAAATGTACAGAAAAATCGTCTTTGAATTTAAGCTACTATGGCGGTAACTTTTTATCATTCCATTGCAATTAAAATAATCCCCGTAAACGTAATCTCTTGATTTACGTGATCGCATCCAAGCCTCACTAATCACCGCTCCCATTTCACTTAATGATTCTGTTACTGATAAATCGTATGATAATGTAGCTGAGTTTCAGTTTCACCAAAACCGGTAGCAGATAAATGTCGGCAGCAATAAAAAAAGAGATATCTGAGGGCGTAATGTGTTTGATTTTTAAGGAGTAAATTGCTGGGGAAATTTTCGCCGAGGTTAAACCGTAAGATCACATTAACGACTTTTTGTTTTAAAATTTTTTGTTGTATCGTTTGTGGGTGGGTGGACATTCGTGGTATCTTTTTTTGTTTTTTCTGATAAGTACAACCAACACGGGATAATTTTCCTCTATTCATATTGCAGTACACCCTTTACAGTGATCGTATTCAAAATTTGAGTTCTCTAATATGTTCTCAGCGGGCGTGTGCAGTTTACCGATCCACACTTGGCAAGCGTGGTGGACTTCAGCCAAAACCCTTCTCATTCTAAGAGTAGTCCCGTGTACTGTTGATGGCCCGTTAAGTGGTTTAAGGTTATGAATACAAAATGCTGCTCTGTTACAGGCAAGTGGACTATACAAATTATTATCACATATTTTATTAGTGATCAAAACATAGATAGACCAGACGATGGCTAAATATAGGTTCTCCGAGGATGGACAACATTTTTAAAACTCCTATCTAATCTATCTTTTTTATTTTTTTTGTTATTCCACTACAGGTAAGCCCTTGACTGTAATCTTACCTCGTCGTAAGTAACAATGCATTACAAGATGATCGGGGGTTTACTTGATAGGGAGTATGTCAGTTTTATTAAACACATACCTAAACCTAATCGGTTTCTATGAGACATCGTAACGGAACCCCTAAATCGTTTAGCACATCTTGTTCGGTACAACGCAATTATATCAATGGAAGGTTGCCAGACTTTTTTTTTCCTTGTTGATTTCAGAAAAACTCTAAAATAATGTAATGATCACCATCGTATGGGTATATGTTGAGACATCAGCGTTCGTCTCGGCATGTCGCTAGTGTGATCTGGTAATGGCAGCTAAATTGAATATAAAGCGGCCTCTGCTATAATTTCTCTTATCGGCCACCGGAGTGCACCGAGTATGTTATTTACGATCTCGGTGGTTTACTTTCTGCGCATTTTTTCGTTAAGAACAGGTGGAATTTAATTGTGCACTTTTGTGGACGTTCTCAATTAAGGCTCGTATCATACCGGACAAATTAGTCTCATAGACATACTTAAAATAGTATAAATGTTTCTTTATCGAGAAAATATTAATTGTGGTTGGAAATACAACTTTATCTCTAAAGTATTTTGCACTTAATGTAGAACAATATAGCATTAACACAATAACTTGTGTGGAGGTAGACTTGAACTTGTATTAAGGCTCTAGCGAACGAAATTGTAAGGTACACAGTTGAACGTTTAAAAATGCTACGTGGCTGAATGTTGGTTTGATATGATTGGTAGGAGGCTGTGGCTAGCTCCCACCCTGCCGACAAAGACGAGCCACTAAGTCAGTACACGATGTCGCGTAGAAACCGGTAAGAGGTATGGGTAATATAAGCATCTTGAAGCATCTTGACCAAAAATAAAATAGAACAAAAAAGTATAGAAACACAAATAGAAAACAATAGAAAAGATTATAATAGAAAAAGAGAGCAACAGAACGTAACAAAGCAGAACTGAACAGAGCAGAACAATAGAAAAGAACAGAACAGAACAGTGTATTTATAATTCGTACGAATATTATCTTTACATTAATTTCTGACAAAATACTCCTTATTCATTTTAAGAATAATGCCGTAAAGTCACGGGAAAATATTTTTTATTTATCAATTGCATTCAGTATGTTCTGAATGTGATTGCGGACGACCATCAATGTTACGCGAATTGGACACAAAGTTTAAAAACTTCTCACACTTTATAAACAACTCTACAATCTCTATTTACATTATATTCAAAAACTTTGAGTCGCCGCTCGCCGATATCTAAAATTGTCAACAACATTACACCAGACACTTACTGTGTCCTCATTTTCGTATAATAGAAACGAGTAAAACCATTAGGGAATAGTAACTTAATGTCTACAATAAAACCAGGTACACATAAAAATGGACCAACATTTTCAGTATTTTTAGCGTCCGATTTCTAGTCTTTCGTTTTTATGGTTTCTGATGCTTGTCGATAATTTTGATTAATGTTGAATATGAGAGATAGTTATTTATCGAAGGTAAGTGTTATGTAAGTTTTTTATATTATAAGAGGTTCTTTACTGCGATATGATTGATTGTTTTTTTTTTATTTATTGCTCCATTGTATCTCGGCTTATTATAGGTATATTTATTTCCGGACCCACGATTTTAGATAGTAAGAGTTATTTTTTTAACGTTATTTTGGTACTACTTTTGACTACACTAAATTTAACTGATATCAAACTTGACCTAATTGATATCACTGGGACAACATAGCCAAAAATATCAGGTGCAAGATATAAAATAAAAAATATTTCCACACTACCGACTTCAACAGAAGATTTACCTCGTCTTCAAATCTTAGAGAAATTTATTTTCTGGAAGAACCAAGAACATCACACGGTAAGTCATGCGTCAGTTTGAGTTCAAAGTATTTATCACCTGTTTACGATAATATTTTTTTACAGTTGCATTATAGATTACAACAAGTGTGATCAATGATGACCAACGACAATGATAACATTGTAACAGCGTTGTGCAAATGATTTTCTGTCTAAAAACTTACAGATAAAAAATGAAGAACACTTAATTGTAAAGAAATAAAAAAATTATGTATTTAACCATGAACAAAATAATAAACATTTCCCAAAGGCTGTATCGCTGAAAGTGATCTCCTTCAACAACCCTTAGAAGAATCAAGTTAAGGAAAACGGGATAGTGCAACAATTTATGTTCCGGTTCTGTATCAGTTTCAATATCAACATCAACTTTGTTATTGTCGGTCGAACAGCTGTACGTTCATATTTGTAAAGAGGGTATGTATACTCAGTGGAAAATATGCACGGTTATTATGGATCTAATGACTTCTGGATTTCGAAAAAATTGGAATGAGTCTTGGAATAATAGGTACACTAGATACTTTTAATCTCGATAAACCTTCCAAAATAATAATTGCAAATGTAAGTTTGTTCGATTGTCTTTCTTTCAAGCAGCAACTTACGTACTCACCTTTTTATATACCATTAGGAGGTTATTACAAAGGGTGAAGGTACGAGAATAATTTAAATAAATAATAAATAAATATACTACGACAATACACACAACGCCATCTAGCCCCAAAGTAAGCGTAGCTTGTTTTAAGGAAAATAAGATGACTGATGAAGTTGTATATGAATAATATACCTAAATAATATACGGATAAACACCCAGACACTGAAAAACACTTATGTTCAACACACAAACATTTTCCAGTTGTGGGAATCGAACCCACGGCCTATTTATATATTTTGACATTAAATTAAAATTGTTTAAGGATGTGTAATCACGTGTTCAAACGTTTCTGTTTCGTACTAAGTTAATGGAAATTCCTTGCCATTATCACTAATGGCCGCAGTTACAAGAGTAAAACAATGTTTTCCATTAATTTCCCACTTATGTTGATTGTTACTGTTATATGAATAAATCTACACTTTTAGGCAATTTACTAGACAACGTATTCATGTTTCAGGAAGTCGCTAGACGCAAGTCTGTGAAAGACCATATACACATAAAATATATATGCAGCAGCGCGCGTTTATCAGTTTCGATGATGATGTCAAACAGACATAAAAAATCATATCTTTCATAGCTAACAATTGCGTTCTAAACAATCGGCTTTAATTTCGACTGCGCACAATACAAATGCGGTGACAGCCAAGTGATTAGAGTTTGGTCCCCGGAACGCACCTCTAACTTTTCAGTGAAACTGCATGCCCAAGAGTTCTTCATCGTGTTCTCAAGAGAGGGATAAGTTTTTAACTATCCGCACTGGGTCAGTCTGGTAGACCTAAGCCCTTATGGCCGATAATAGTTTGGTAATGATGTTAAGAAAAATAATGATAGATGCTAATGAATTTTAATACTTTTATTTTTATTTAGTTAATATTTATTTTAAACAAATGTAATGTAAATGTAAACAAATGTAATTCAAGGTCAAGAGGATGTAGTCAATTTATGGGAAATGCTTGATAAAAGCTAAATGGACGGACCAACTGGCAGGTCTCGTTAGCTTCGATCAATAATATACTAGATGTACGGGCAATCGCTAAAAAATGGCAGATCCACGAATTTTTATAATTAGCTATTCGTTAGAACGTTATTAGTGAGAACATCATAGTATGTGTGTTTCATGTAAAAAACAATATCCGAGGCAAACTAAACATATGTACATATATACACAGTACAGCTACATGCTCTTTGTTTAAAGTTAAAAAATTAATAAAATAAACAAAATGCTTTATTTTTAGTTAGAACAGATTATAATTATATTCAATTTACTTTACAAGTAAACGTGACATTACCTCAGAATGATTTTGCATTTTTTTACGCTGTGACATTTGAAAGGTGCTGGCAGTGGAAGTTTTACAAAGAACCGCATAACTTACGTTATCCCAAGTATATTTGTTCCATAAAACAACGTAAGCATCTGGATTTTAACAAGCAACCTTTCAAATCTGCCACTAGCTCTGAGAAAAATAATTTTAGCTTACAGAGTGTATATTAACATATTCCTTTATCAACCTCTTTACATTAAGAGATTTAGTAAAAATGGCCCCGCAAACCCTTCAGTAGTTGTAATTACCGATCAATAAAACATGTTAATTTTTAAAGCCGTAAAGTTCTTTTTTATTGCGTTTCATTCTGAAATAAACGCATTTCTTATCGCTCAGAGAATACAAGAGAAATAATGATGTCGTAAAGTACTTTTTAATTTATTATTGAGTGACATCTCGTGAATTATTTCGTACTTCGTATGCGATTGTTGTGTCTCTCGTAAAGTATATTCTTACCAGATGATCCCCGTGATTTTGTATGTCCTGTGAAATTGTATATCAAAGTAAAGGTTACTTTTAAGTTAATTAGTAACGCGTTTTGCTTTTCAAATCGTCGCCTTATTTTTACGCCTACCCTTAACTACTACGCAACAATAACATTTAAGCAAGCGGTAATGGATTGTTCTTTGACAGAATCCGTCTGAGTATAATCAGTATTTAACAAAATAACGACTTCTCATAAATTCATAAAATTCAAAAAAAAATCAAGCCATAAAAGTATCTTATTTTTGAGTTTCCGAACTTGTTAAAAGAGGCCTGTAAGAGGTTGATTGATTTAACTAGTGTATGTTGTATGAACTTTAGTAAGAACAGATTTTTGATAGCGTACATATACCAACAAGTAATATTTCTTCCTTCTTCTTATCATGGATATAACATAGATATAAGGAAAACATGCATCCAGAAATAGAGATTTATTTTTCAAACTTGGCAAAGTTGGCGCAAGAACTTTTCCGGTCACCAAAGACAATATAATACGGATTCATTAGGCTTTTACATTTCAAATAATATTGTTAAAGTTGATGTGAAAATAAGAAGATTCCATATTAACATTATTGGCAAGAAATGGCTCTTTTTAGAAACACTAATGTGGTGTCTTCGATAGCAGGGTAACGCTATAATAAAATACCATAATAATATGAAGATATGACATAATGCTGCAAAAAACGAAAATTCAGTTTCCCTATCTTAATGATTGATATTAAATAATTGTATCGAGTCCTACAATAAAACATATTATATGGAATTAAAATAGGCATGAGCATAGGTTAACTTTAATGGGACATTAAAATTGAACCATCCGTATTCGTTACGCTATTTCGAGCGATATGATTAACTTTCTATTTTTTTGCAGTTATGTGTTTTGATAAGTGATACAGGACTAACGTTACCAATAGTTTCTTTTATAAAGTATATTTTATTTTAAACGCCACGGACGATAACCGTTAATCTAAAACTTCTGGGAAAAATTGATAATTTCCCTGAAGTCAAGATATATAAATAATTTTCGTGAAAATTATTTATCACATTATTTTAAAATTCTACTTATTATAATTTGTAATTTGCTCGTGTAAATTATAGCATTTAATATATTAGCGTTTAATAATAACCTGCCTAATGAGTTTGTAATTTCCCATTATAACTGGAGTGTTTTGAAATCGAATTAATAAAGCCGATTAAAGCTGAATGTTTATGGAAATAATATATATATATATAAAAAAAATTGGCATGCGTGTTTTTTTCAACCTTAAATTCATATTTGCAGACTACATAAATTAGTACTGAAAATAAAAAAGTGCATCTGTTACTTTGTTACCGATGTTCGATTGATCTACTGCAATGATCTTAAAGAAATTTGTTACATAGAAAGATTGCATTCTGAAGACATAGAAGATTGCATCCTAAATATAGCAGGGCTTAAAATAATAAACTCATTAAGGTCAAATCAGCAAAACCAAGATAGTAACACATTTTGCTTATATATAGATTGAATCCTGAAATAAGAGATAACATACTTTTTGGACATGAAAGATGATTAATTTCAATTAAAAAAAAAAACAATAAACCAGGTAATAGACGGTTTTTTAATTCTATTTTACTAGATGTTGCAACTGATGACCTGCTAAATGTGAATTGCGCCTTAGCTTTGGGAAGTAATTCCTATTAAGTTTAAAGGTCTCATATAATTTCCATAAATTAAGCCGGAGGGTATCGCACAATAGATCGTCACGCCATTTTAATGTATTTTTCAAACAATGCGATGTAATAAAAATGTTGAATTGGTTACTTATTTTAACAGCATATATTTAACTGGCACGTCTTGATTTGTATAATTCTATAGATTACCAGTCCAGCAATTTATTGGTACTCTTAAGTAACTTACAAATTACCAGGTTCCAAAGATAACAGCTATAAGAAATGCTAATGTTACTTTTTTATTACATCAGGTAGTTCGCTGGATGCCGATTTCATAAAATTGGTAATAAAATTTGCCTGCAATAAAGTCAAACAATCGTTTTTTGACGTGATTAAAATACGTAAAAAGTTGATTATTGGTGAATTTTGCATGGGTAAGTGAATTTTTATTATGTACGTGTATAGGTATATTATGTACTTAGGTTACCCATCGGATATTTTACGTGTTTGTTGTGTAGTATCGTTCAAATAATCGTATAACCTAAAGGTTTATTAGTATTCATAGACTCTGATCTCTATAATTAAAAAAAACAGATAATTTGGTTATTTCTTTGTCACTACAAAGCCAGTTGGAAAGGTCAATGGGGGATGGTACTATGCCGAAGGTAGGCTAACCGTTTTTGATCCACAACTTTTTCTGGAATCATAAGTAAAATGGGATCACGTAATCTGGCAACAGAAAAAAGGATAATGTCTTAATAATAGTATAAAAGTAAAGGTCTTATAGCCATTAGGTATAAACAATGCTTTGGGTTGACCTAACGTAAGTCCTCCTTTCCCAAAAAACTTGCAAATATTAAAGATAAACAAAATATAGCATATATCTTCATTGACAAATAAAATCAATAAATAAAGCGTACTGGACCAAAGAAATGTGAATTAAGCAAACACTGTAGGACCGCCGACAGCCACATGATATAGGCATAATGGAAAAAAGAAAACCATTTACAGGCGTGTGCTAAACGGCGTCAACAGAATTTGTTAAAAGAAGCGCAAATATCCAACCGCTCGTTATCCGCTGACGTTACAAAAACTCGCAAGAAATATATATTAAAAACGCCGGCTCGGTCGTCGCCCTACACGAACGCGTATTTGATAAATAACCCCCAAACAATAAATCAGGGATACGCGGGGTTTCAGTATCCTTAGTATTTTTACGTACGATTACGAGTGTGCATTTATACGCTCGCAAGCGAGGCGTCGTTTGGGAGTATCGAAACACTGTAATGTCCGAGTAAAATGTAACTTAAGTACGTTGTATTAATGATCAAATTCATCTTCACTGCTACAGCCAGCGCCCGGTGGAACTTTTTTGAAATAAATACTGAAAGTACAGAATAATTAGCAACTCTACAACGATTGATATAAGTGCTCTACTCTGTGTTCCCTACTGTATTTAAATCTTGTACTAAGGGTACAAACTCTAGGGAGTACGAACTGGGTTATAATTTGGCGGTCGCCTGCTGACCCAGTGTTGCGGTCGGTTGTTCCATGTCTCGCCAGGACATCTTTTTGGGTGGATGGAATAATCGGTTTTGATAGCTGTTTTTTTCACCTTTTATTAAACGACAAATGAGCCGTTACCGTGATGACGAAGTCTATGGGGTCAGTTATATCCCACTGAGCATCCTTCACAAGGAATTTAATATTGGTGGAGTACAATGTAGAATAGTAGGTATACCGTCAAAACGTTCACAATACTTCCTTTTATAAAATATATTTTATTTTAAACGCCACGGACGATAACCATTAATCTAAATTTTCTGGGAAAAATGGATAATTTCCATGAAGTCAAGAGCAATAAATAATTTTCGTGAAAATTTATCGGTCGTTTGTTGTTTTTATAAGAAGAAAACTCCCCGACCCCAAAGATTGTAAGCCCCAAGAACAGGGTAACCACATATTTGAATTTAGTAAACATTAGAATAGATGGTGCTCTGATGTATATAAAATTCAAAGTCCTGACTGCTAATAACTTGGAATTTTGTAAGCATAACTTAAACTTAAAAAAGTTTATATGAAAGTCTGTTATTTATGAAGTTATTTCCGTAAAACTTGGTACTTTGGTATTATAGTGACCAGGAACACATTACCTGTGTCTCAACCATCCTCGACATTAGGTCAAGTTGGATGTATTGTCATCGAACACAAAACTTAACTTAGTGCGGACAAATTTACAGTTGTTATATACAGAAGTTTACTATTCCGACACTATATGCATTTCGGGAATAGTAACTATTGTTATAACTAAAAGCGAATGGCTTATATTATTAAAACGCTAAAAAGTTTACTTATTTGTTTAACTTGATCGCCATCTACTGACCGATTTGGTAATTCCATTGACCGTTAAATTGGGAAGTTGAAAGTAAACGACTTAAACTATGAGGTACAGCTAGTATGTATACAAATAGTTGCAGTCTACCTTATTTTAATACAACACCTGGTTTTAAATCATATTAAGTTCTTTTCCGTTCAACTGAAAAAACAGTACAGATCCTAAATAAATAAAATCCTCGTACACCCTACCGAAAACCATGTACGTTGTTATCTAACAACATTATGTCTGACGAATGGCATTAGTTGTAGCTTAGTTTTGATCATGTTCTTGATAGCCGATTTATTCAATGATTACGTGGTTACCCGTCAACTGATTAAAACTAACTTTTGACGGTGCTTTCGCACTTAGTAAAATCCATGTATCTTGGCGATAAAGCTGTTTCAAAAAGTTTCGATAAAGGCAACTAATGTTTTTGTTTATTAAAATTACCCCGTTGGTTGGTCTAGAAGTTAGAATTGTCTAGAATCTAGTAGGTACTGATTACGAAGTCCTGGGATCGATTATCCCGGGTCGGGCCATAATATTATATTAGGTAAGTAGGCACCGGTTTTCCTTTTTGGTCTTGAAATTTCCAGTAGGTAGTTTTTACCAGCCCGAACTTAACAAATTGGAGTTGTTTAATCCCGTGCCTCGGAGAGCACGTTAAGGCGAGCAATAAACATAACCAACGGGTTCTGTTATTTGGGTTGGGTTCTGTTTATGATACCTACTCATGGAGTAACTTCAACTTGTGACAATAATAGTTAAAAGCCCACTAACCCGCATAGAAGCCGCGTGGTGGGTCAAAGCTCTTATCCCGCCCTCCCATTCGAGAAGAGGCCTTTTCTAGCAATAGAACATTAACATGCAACAACGGTTAATGCATGAATGAATCTCTACACTTTTATAGTAAGTATAACATGGAAAAACAAGTTACAGAAATATAAGTAAAATAGAGCAAGATAGATAGATAGTACAATTCGGTGGACTCGTCGCTACATAGAGATCTCTTCTAGGAAACCAAAGACGTAAAAGATAATCATTATTAAATACTATAAAGATGTTTTTGATAAACCAGCTTTTAATGTTTTTATTTCATTAATTTATCCTTATTTTTATAAAATTTATAAAATTTTTTTTTGATAGTAGAGGCTTGCTGAGTATCAAAATTGGACGATAGTTAAAATGACGACTTAGTTGCATACAATATTTTGTCTAGGACAAGTAAAAAGTTAATATAAAAGTTAAATCACCTCATTAAGAAATAAATACAACTATGTACAAGACCTTTGGTAAAAATTTATTCATTATTTGGCTAGAAGTGCAGAATTTTTAATACCAGCATGCCTCAAAATCCAGCCTTATAAGTAAAAAGCGTCACCCGTGTCGCCATCTAGTTAAAAAGCTGGGTATCAGTACGAAAGGTATGGAGGAACCACAACGCGGAGGAAATGTTTTCTTTGGCACGTTTGTGTAGTGCTCGGAGAGTGGTTAGATGGCGCTTTATGTATATCTTTTGTAATATGAACATGGATTCTGCACAACACAAAAATATGAATTGGATAAATACTACCTATATTTTTTATCTGTCAAGTGTCAGTTTACGAGTCCTCTAAACTTAACGATCCGGCGAATCGGTGTCGTAACTTTAGATTGTGCCTAACGTCGTTAGTCATCACATAAGAGTCTTAAAACTTATTTTTCACTAGGAATCACTTCAATGAAGAGGCATCCGATAAATGCGATTCCTAGGTAGGGGGTAGGTAGGTAGGTGTAAACATAGGTGAAAATGGGCATTAGAGTACTAATATTAAAGCCTTATACTTTTTAACATTGTTACATCTTAGAAACTTTTACATAAACACTGCACCGCTACATTTGTTCGCAGAATATTATTTATGAGCACCAAGGGTATCGTTATATGAGTTTAATAATATGAATTTAAAATCGATAACGTCTCATAAACTTCAATAAAAATGACAAAGGACCTCTAATGATAACCATTTATTTTCAAATGTTCTCTATGAGACAGTTTTTTATCGATGAGAAAGTATATTGAAACAATTTAAGGAAGTAAATTGATATCTAAAAGCTGCATATACACAGGTGTTCGTTGGACATTCTTGTATGTGTATCGGCTGCAAAACAGTTAAGTATCTACGTGTCAGCTGTTGTCCTAGTGTTTTGCCCCTCTGGCGCAGTAGTTAGCGTAGTATAAAATGAAATGAAATGAAATAAATTTCTATATTTGATCTAGTCTGGTTTGTTGGGACGCTTCGACCGTGGATAGTTACCGCCGATAAAGACGTGCGATGTCTTACATCAACACTTACTATCAGGTGAGATTGCAATCAAGGGCTAACGTTTAGTAGAATGAGAAAGAAGTTATTAAAGATTTAAAACAAAGATTTTCGTGGTTAATCAACATTTCTTAAATATAGTTCATACTACGATAATATTTTTGGATTTGTCGATATTTCGACCCAGTTGCATGGATCGCTGTCACGACGGGACTGCGTAGGCACGAGATGTCAAGTTGGATGTCGCGGGCAGAATCGCTTTCGTGTTCTTTTTGTCGGTATTTCACGAACTGTTCGCCATATTACACTGACAACGTCACTTTTTAGTGTTTTTAGTATGTTTTGTGGTTATGTACCCATTGAAATATATTTAAGAAATAAGAAAAAAGTGTCGCTTGGCTAAGTGATTTTATCTAATGACCGACTGATGTGGCTTTTGTTGTTAAGGAGGCTCTGTTTCATCGCCTTCTAATCAGTACCGGATAGCTTATTCCCAATATTGTCTTTGTCACTTGACATAAAGTAAGAAAGGATAATTCTAAGAAGGTTGTGAAACAGGCTCTCAATTGCACGTGTTATTTTTATGAGTTCAATATTAGTAACATATTAAATCAATAAGTTTAGTGATATGATTTTACGATCAACATCATCTTAAACACTGCAATAAAAATGACAAAGGACCTCTAATGACATCCATTTATTTTCAAATGCTTTTTACGAGCCACCTCTTTATCGATAAGATATTTAAAAACGATTAACTATGTTGATACAATTTTTGTGGCTTAAGTGATTTCTAAAACCTACACATAACTATGTACCTACTTTATTTATTTAACTCTTTAGTTGTACACCACTATGAAGTTAGGAAAAAAAAACAATAGATATACAAAGACAGAAGTAGAATACAAATTGGGGGCCGTATCGCTTAGTAGCGATCTCTACCAGGCAACCTTTGGATTAGGACAAGATGAGCGAGAGCGGACAGGTGGTGTAAAATTATTATAAACCTACATTCAAATAGCTAAATACAAATACATATAAATATAAAATAATAAACTAATACCTACATAATAATAATATTTCCTATTGCAATCTTAGAGATCATTTTCTTAGAATGAATATGGGTATGTGTAAGGATGTCGTTGCAGTTGATAAGGGTCTTACTCCACTATTCCTTGGCAAAGAGAACTGGCGCAAGCCAAAAGTACTTAGCAACTCAGATCGTGTGGCGGTATGGAAGAGTAAGGAGTTGCATGGCAGATTCTACAAGGCCCTGTCGGGACCAGATGTAGATCAAATCGCATCTGTATCCTGGTTACAGTTCGGTGACCTATTTGGGGAAACCGAGGGTTTTGTCTGTGCAATTATGGACGAAGTCATCAAGACGAGAAACTACCGGAAACACATTATGAAAGATGGCACTCTAGACATATGTCGAGCGTGTCATAGTCCTGGGGAGTCCCTCAGGCATATAGTTTCCGGGTGTTCTCATCTTGCTAACGGCGAATACTTGCACAGACATAATCAAGTAGCCAGGATAGTTCATCAACAACTTGCTCTTCGGTTTGGCCTTATCGATCTTGAGATGCCTTACTATAGGTACGACCCAGCGTCAGTTCTTGAAAATAGCAGTGCATTGCTCTACTGGGATCGAACGATTATCACTGACAGGTATATTACAGCTAATAGACCTGATATAGTGCTAGTCGATCGATCAGTGCGCCGTGCAATAATTGTTGACATAACTATTCCACATGACGGTAATCTGGTGAGAGCTGAAAAGGAAAAAGTATCTAAATACTTGGACCTTGCTCACGAGATTACCGCCATGTGGAATGTTGAGTCGACCGTTGTTGTTCCGATAGTCGTTTCAGTCAATGGTCTTCTCGCGAAAAGCTTCGACCAACATCTCAAGAAGCTTTCGCTTGGTTGTTGGATCAAGGGTCGGATACAGAAGGCAGTAGTCCTTGAAACGGCGCGTATTGTGAGGAGGTTTCTCACTCTGGAGCCCTGACCACCGGTTGCTTGGGCGTTCAAAAGCCCCGCAAGCGGAGGGTGGAAGTTTTTTTTTTTTTTTATAAATTTTTAATAGTGTTTTTTAATTTATTCTTAAGCATTGGTAATAATTAAAAAAAAAAAGAAAAAAGAAAAATAATAAATGATAGACAAGTTAAAAAATAGTTCCTACATAACTATGTACCAACTTTACCTAAGTAGGTAAATAGTTATGTAGGTACATAGTTTTTTTTGGTTTCTTTTACTAATTTCAGAAAACATCGCGAGGAAACCTGCACGCTTGAGAGATCTCCATGTCGTTCTAAAAGGAGTGTGAAGTCTATCAATCCGCATTTGGCTAAGGTGCTGGACTTTGGCCTAGACCCTTCTCATTCTGCAAGGAGACCCGTTCCTTGCAGCCTTAGTACAACAATTTCTAGCTCGACGAGTCGCTTTCTAAAACTTTGTATCTTCAAAAATCGACCCAATGATATAATTAAAGTTTTAGAGTAGCAAATCTAGCACTTCTGATTTATTTTTAAATTTTTATTAGTATTTTCACCTACACTTGGAGGAATTATCAATTTATAAATTTAATATGCATATAAATTTTTTTGGAACCGACAGGATTTGAACCTGTGACTCTCTGGCAATCACGGCCTGAGCGCTTTTTAAGCTACGGCTCTCCTACCATCGTTTCCGAAAATTAGTATATGCCTTTTACATCAGTCTTATTGCGTCTTCTGATTTTTATTTTACATGCTCTGTTGAATGCCCGACTGAAGAATTGTAGGCAAATATGAGCTTTAATAATACGTAGAGGACATGTATGCACTCTTTGATACTCGGTAATGGTTAAATAATGACGATGATGATGACTCCTGCTTTAGCTTTAGAAAAGCTTTGTATGTAAGTTTTCTCACCGATTGCTACGATTGAATCAACCGAGGTGTTGAATGGTATATATAAAATGGCTTTTACAGTTTTGGCTATTTACTTAAAGAATTTAGTATTCAGAATCTTATTAAATAAATCAATTGGAAGGTAATTCCTTAATTCTTTCTTGTTTGGCTTTTATTATTATTGCTTAATCTGGCTATACAATAACAGAGTGTCATAAACTTTAGTAAAAATGATATTTGATCTCTGATGAAACTCATTTATTTTCAGACGTTCTTTAATATACCCTTCATCGATAAGAAAGTGTACTGATGCAATTTTGGGGACTTAAGTGTTTTATAAAAGCTGCACTTAGGTGTTTGACGGCTTCCACTCCAGCATCGGCTGCTAATAACTTCACTTTGTAGGTAGGTTTCTTTACACCATCGTATCTTACATTTTGTTTTGTTGTTTTATAATAGCTTTTGAAGTCTTTTTATGGGAAGTTTTTTGATCTTATGATCGTCATCGATCGTTGACGACCGATTGGCGCAGTGGGCAACGACCCTGCTTTCTGAGTCCATGGCCGTGGGTTCGATTCCCACAACTGGAACATGTTTGTGTGAAGAACATGTTTTTCAGTGTCAGGGTGTTTATATGTATATTATAAGTATTTATGAATATTATTCATAACAATATTCATCAGTTATCTTAGTACCCATAACACAAGCTACGCCTACTTTGGGACTAGATGGTGGTGTGTGTATTGTCGTAGTATTTGTCCTATCGCTGTCAAGACCCTGTCCACCACGCATGAGAAGTGCAGATTGGTAGACTTAAGAACAGTTTGGAGAATTCTCTCAGGTATGGTATACTTAGCTATGTAAAATTCATGTATGCAGGTTTCACGAAGGAGTACTCTTTCGAAGCAAGTGATATTTATGTTTATGCGAATATTATAATATTTAATTTACGTCATAGGCGTAAGTTCAAACGCACATAACTCCGAAAATTTAACAGGTGCGTGTCGGAGATCGAACTCTGTCTCGCCAAAGGATAGCCGAAGGGTGAAGTGTACACCACTAGGATAACACTGCTTTGTCCTTTTATCTTATCATGATCATCATCATATCAACCCTTTACCGGCCCACTACAGAGCACGGGTCTTCTTCCACAATGAGGAGGAGTTAAGGCCGTAATCCACCACGCTAGCCCAGTGCAGATTGGAGGGCTCCACACACCTTTGAGAACAGTATGGAGAACTCTCAGGCATGCAAGTTTGCTCACGATGTTTTTCTTCAACATTGAAGCAAGTGATAATTTAATTGTTTAAAACGCACTTTACTTATAAAAGTTAGAGGTCCGTGCTGGGATTCGAACACGGCCCTCGAAAGTGAAGTCGAAGTCCTACCCACTGGGCTATCGCCGTTTCAATATCCTGTAGCGAGTATTAAACAGACGAATTCAGAGTGATCTCTTAGTTAGCTAAAGGCTAAAGCTAGATAAAGTTTAGTATCTACGACATGTCTCACAGCCGTCTCTCGGTAAACTGAATGGGATAAATTATGTGGCTTTCACAGTTGGTTGTGTTTAAAAGCAGCAGTTCTAAATGCTGGGTACATCGACGTCGTCTACATACTTCTTTAAGGATAAAACATTTACCAAGCTCGACAATTTATTTTATTTTCCACTCAAAAGTTAAAGGGCGGTGGTGTTTTGTTTTTTATTTACTGAACACTGTGATAAAGTGCTGGCTTAAATTGTATTTCTCTTTACATTTATTTATGTTTGAAATTCGGTAGCGCAAATAAGTCGCTCTTATACCGTAATGTTCAAGATCGCGATTGTAACTTAACTTAACTATTGTTCGTCATAAGTCTTAATAATAATAAAATAAAAAAAATCACCAATTTAACTTACAATAGAGTATTTACCAAAAAAAAAAAAAAATAAGAAAATCAAACCGGCTTATTTAATTCACACGACTTCCGTAATAATTCAGGAACTGAAAGTGAAAAAAAGAAATAAATTCTTAAACATTCAAGTCGTTGCCAAGAAAAATGTAAAAAATAGTAAGTGAGGGTCCTCACTAATTTTCTTGCTACTTTATAATAGCGATCGAAAGACAAAGAATTCATGTAGTGATTTTGTCCGCCTTGTTTTGTTGCTCACTTCACGGTGGCATGGCACGGTGGTAGTATGCAGACTATTCTTTTTCAACTTTCTGAACTACGCTTGTTAACTAATTCACGACGGTCAAAAGTTTGGAGACTACTTACCTAATCTGTTTAAATTGTGTTGTCTCAACTTTTTGACACTCTTGTAATCCTCCCGTATAATATTTCGTGTCAACCTACAAGCCTCGTGCAGCAAGCTTAAAACGGCCCGCCTATATCTTCCGCCTTTTCTTATCTGGCTTGGTTGGCTGATTGGGTTTGATTATAACATTGCATTGTCGTAAGGAAACGACTGGGTCCCGAGTCTGCTATTCCAATAATTGTGTCTAAATGGTCGATAACAATGAAAAAAAAATGAAGAAAACTTATAGACATTAAAATATTATCTACAACATAAAAAGGAGTTTGTTAGAAATTAGCAGTGTGGGATTTTCTGCTAAAATCATTAACTGTAATAAAAATGAAGGTAACCGAATAACAAATTAACACAACTAAAATACGCAATAAGCACTTATACATTGCAGGGGCTTGCATAGTGTGACAATGTAACATTATATTTATTTTGAAGTTGTTTAATGATAATAACGACTTTTCCATTTTCATTTCAAGAACTAACCAATAAAGATGTAGATTTCCAACGAACTAAGAACGAGGTTGTTAAAAGATTGTGTGTATATTAAACTAAATTGCACTCCTATCTTAAAATTGTTACTATTAATTCGAATAGACTAAACAGGTAACACATTTCATCATATAAATATCGAGTATTGAAACACGAGTGTTACATTAAATGGTATCTTTTGATTTTAAAATAATCAAGGAATATTATTAAATAAAAATTATTTATATTTATTATTATTTATTATTATTATTTTATTATTTATTATTTATTTTGTTATTTATTATTATTTATTTAATAAAAAATATATTTTATTTAATAAATACATCAAAATTAAATAAGTTTCAATATTATTTACGATAATTTAAATCTCATTATAGTTTTTTATTAGCAGCTTTTCTTCGAAATGTCCACATTATTTCTATTTCATATAAATAAATGATTATTATTGCCCACAGATACTGTTATAAAAAATAACATATTAATAATTAACATGACAACTGTAGGAAGATATGTACTCAAAATCATCATTAGTATGTACTTATATCAAGGAATAAGAAAACATTTTAGACAGGATATGTTAATTTAAATTTGCATTTGCAAAATCTGAATTTAATTAAATGGGTAAGTTTAATTAAATTCAGATTTTGCAAATGCAAATTTAAATTAACATATTCTGTCTAAAATGTTTTATTATTATTTATAATTGTATACATATGTGTAATAAACGACACAATACCTAACTGTTTCCATTTAGCTACTCTATTAAATACCTTATTATTTCTACGGTAGTCAAAAACAGTTACGTACCAAATTCTGATAACAATTCGATTTTAAAATTGTGCTGATTATGCTAGGTATTAAAAAAAAGTTCACATAGATTAAAAATGGTTTTCTAGCTCAAAAATCGTAATTCTACTAATTATTTGCATAATATTTACTAAATTATGTAGACTGAAAACATTTATGTTATCTGGATTGCTATAGAGAAATCCCAATTAAACTTCTGAGTCAAATATTTCTTTACTCAAACAGGCCTAAAAAAGCCTTTGTAGGGCACAAAGGCAACTTATTATTGCTTACTAGATAATATTATTATTTAAATCCATGCAAGAGGTAAGTAGGTCAATCTATAAAATCTCGGTAACATTTATCTTCGTAAACTTTCTTGATTTTGATGTTAACAGATTGTTCTTCGTATTCGTTGCTTCTCCAGAATGTCCAGTGAAGGCAGGTTCTTTTCAGTAGGTAAGTATTTATGTTGTGTAATCATATTTCTAGCAATCATTTATAATCATCTTTGTAAAGTATAAATCAGTAAATAATTAATCTTTCGTGTAACTTTAATCCTCTAGTGTTAAATACAACCTATTTTGGCAAATCAAAGGGTTCTTTATATTGTATTTTAAATTACTTTAAAGGGTAAAGAAATTGAAATATTATTTTCAGAAAATAATATTAATATTCAAATTTAATATTAAAGATGTACGTAAACAAAATATCGGATTATTTATTATTGTTGATTACATTAACATCGTCATTTTTAACTAATTTCCGGCCCAATCCACGGATCTCCTCTAAGATTGTAAAGGGGTAGTTTTCTTTGTTTATATTTTAGTATTTCTTATTGTAATATTACTTTTGTTTAATTTTTGTATTTTTATTATAATTTGGTAGCGTCACACGGTTAATTTGTAGTGAATGCTGTGCACACCTTTAAGTGGCTATTAAAACTGACTAGAAACAAAATATTTGTAATTTACCCTTACTATGTATTGTGAACAAGCTGTTGGTGTTCCTTCAATAAATAAATAAGAGGTTAGGCCGTAGTCCACCAAGCTTGCACAGAGTGGATTGGTAGACTTTTGAAATTATGAAGAACTCTCAAGCACATAGCTTTCTTCACGATATTTTCCTTCACTGTTAAAACAGGTGATATTTTATTGCTGAAACCACTAAAAAATTACTTTTTATCAGCCTAACACGGCTTACAAGGATATTACGGCTAGCATTACATTCACGAAGTACGCCGCTATTATTGTCCTCAGCGGGTAGGATTTATAGTAGCAGGCAGTGGCGTGCACTTCATACATGCACAAAAGCACTGCCTACCCTAAAATTTTAATATAACTGGTATAAGAGGAGGATTTTTGTCATTTTATGCAATTTTCTTGTTGTAGGCGTACCCTGGTAAGAAACCAGTGCACCCCACTGATAGCAGGTATACAGCTAGGTTAACGATGATAACCAGGACTGACGGCATAACATGTTCTCGAAGACTTGGATGGGGTCTAAGCAGAAAACCCTAATAGGTACTTAAAAAACCAATACTTTGTTATCCATAGTCGGACATGCCAACCAGTTCTAAATTTGATTTTATTTTGTATACCAAATATATATCTACTTTTATACTAACGAGGTAGGTTTGTACTTGAAAAGGGCACTTAACAGGGTGTATTTGCATTTAATTATAACAGGGTCGTAAATAAACTACTGTTTACTGATATTCATTACGAATGTAGATTGCGTACGAAACGGAAATGGGATTTTGAAAAGGCTCATTAGTCGAGTTATTTCATTTCTATTTGCGTGTGTTTCATTGTAAATATGTATGTATGGATAATGTATCCTATTAATATAAGTATTGATACCTAAGTTATATGAAGATGTTCTAGTAAAATATCTATAGCAATCGACATAGGAAACTTTATAAATTGTTTTTTTAATCCAAAGGTTTAAGAACAGAATTTAACAATCATTTAACCACTGGTTGTGTATCTTTAGGTGGTAACATATATTTAACATATTCATGTAGATTTTACATGAATCAGCAACTGAGCCAAGCTCCTACCTTTCCTAACACATTCTCTGCATGTTTTACAAATCTTTAGGAGATGTTGACACTAATTGCAAAACGAAACTTCTACAACAAATAAATACAATACAGTCAAACAGTACTATAACAAATACCGTAGTGACTTCGGTTCACCTACATTAAACCTACCTATCAATGAACCTTATCCCGCATATTACCATAGAACTGCTGTGCTCTATGGTGATATGCGTATGTTGCATTGAACCGATTAAAATTCGGTTCTCAAATCTTTTATGAAAATTTTAAATGTCTTCAAGCAATTTTTTTTCTTTTTCTTTTAAATAAATAAATAATTAATAAATATACTACGGCAATGCACACATCGTCATTTACTCTTAAAGTACGCGTAGCTTGTGTTATGGGTACTAAGATACCTAATTGATGAACAACTTTATGAATAATAATACATAAATACTTTTAATATACAATAATATAATAAACATTCTTTGTTGTATATATAGCCCCAACACTTATTAAATAATCTGCTGAGAAATAAACCGTACGGAATACAAAAAAACTGCATAGAATTAGGCTTAAAAGTTTACAGGAAAAAGGTAATCGCCAACACTTAGGTCATGTCTCAAGACGGAAAGAAAAAATTCTGGGTATATGTGTCACCTATGTATTTTTAAGGAATTAAAACCAGCAATCAATGCCAGCAATTTGTCGATAAAAACATATATGTATTCCTTCTTTATCGTGAATGTAACAGCTTGTTGTTTTTCGCGTATCATACACTTCCGCAAAGTAACGCCAGCTATCCAATATTCCCTTCATATCCGATACTAAGTAAATGAATGATAAAACACAAACAACGTGGTTTGTGCAATTTCATTCGTAGTTTGTTTTTGTAACTATAACTTCTCAATGTTAATATTAACATTGCACATCATTCTCGTAGACTTGTTTCAGTAGTTGTATTTTCAAGGTTTCTTTGGTGAAAAGTAAAAATATGTTTTATGAGTTGCATCACCGATGACCTCAACATGTTCGTGACGTATGAGGCAAGACCAGCGTAGCGTAGTATTGTGGCCTGCATACATTTACATCAGCCACTTCGGTCGGGAGTTCTTATGACTGTACCTGTTTTTTTTGGATTAATAAATAATTAAAATGATTATCATGATTCGAATGATGAAGTCTGAAAATATCACGATAAAACTGAGCATATAAACAAATAACTAGTTGGTTATTCAAAACGGCATTTAAAAATGCATTGAAGTTTAACGGATATGGTGTTTTTAGGAATATTACTGAGCTTTATTTGACAGAGCAGCACTGTCGAAACAATGACATCCGATAGCAAAAAGTTATATGAAAAAGGATTACATGTATCATAATACTATTCGCTGTTTCGCGGGTTCTTCGTCCGGTTTATTACGGGTTTTATAAATCCCGTGGGCACCGTTTGTTTCTCCGCAATAACGACGGCATGTTATTAGTTTTACGTGTCTGTGTGTCTGTCTGTGGCATCGTATTTCCCGAGCGGATGAACCAATTTTGATTTTGTTTTTTGTTTGAAGGGTGAATTAGTCGGGAGCATTCTTAGCTATGTTTGATGAGCATACATTCAAGATCGCCGCTTCCCAAAAATTGGCTGATTAACTCAATTCAATATGGGTGTCATATGACAGAGCTTGACTAGTAGAATCATATATACTAGTAGAATAAAAATTTAAAATCCAAGATGGTCCCCACCACATAATGGCGAATTACATTTTGTTTTCACAACTATCTCACATTGGGTATAAAATGAAAGGGCTTGACTAGTACAATAATATAAACTATATTGTATATTTATTGAAAGTCGGATATTTTTAAATTGTAAATTTTATCCTTGGATAAATAGTACTTGTTATTCCTTTCAACTTTGTCTATGCCAAAAATCAAGGAACCGTTTGCTAAATTAGGACGTAAAATAAAAACGAAGAAACTAACGCACTTTCGCATTTATAATATTAGTAATACTAAATCGAATCATAGTCCAGCGCAATACCGAATAGAACCACCACTATAGATTTAGAATTTATTTTTGATACCCGTATTTGCCATCTCACGTGCCATTATCGAGTATTGGAGCTGTGGGTTAATTGCTCGGTGGATCATCCATCACCGTAGGCCAGTCATTGGATTCTACAGATTATATCAAAGACTCAATAGTTACAAAGCGTTGGATATCTCTTTCTTCACGCCGCCGCGTCGATGATATTCGGGAATTCAATTTGATATTTCGGTAATAGGTTAGCCATGACAGGTCAATGTCACGATATTTCTAAATAAGCGAAGGAGGAGGATCGTAGGAGGTGAGTGAAGGTGTTTGTATAGAGAACCTGATCGAAAAACATCTACTGTCGTCTGTCATGGGCTATAATACCTTTTCACTGAAGACTATATTGACCTTGTTTCTAAAGGTTATATTTAGTGAAATGTTTGTTATCGATATAGGTCAAGAAAAATATAATCCTTATCACCGATAAATTCTATATGTGCTAGATCAAATAACGCATGAAATTTCTTTTTTTTTAAATTCTGATAAGACGGTTTCATTGCTTTTGTTTGCGGTGTAAAAGCAAAATGCGCAATACATAATAATGCAATTATCGATTAAGCGTTCAATATTTCGCATACAAACAGAGGCAATTTACACACTCAGATATCCGGACTTAAGCGCACACACGAAGGAGCGTATATCAGTTGTAGGGAGAATAAGTAACCGGGCATTGCCTATGAAACAAACGCCTTTTTACTACACCTGTGTGGAGAATGCTTGTCATTCTTGGTAAGGCACGGGAAACACGCTTTTATTAATGGTTGATAGACCAAGCAGATTATCCACTTATCATCAGGGGTATAAGTGACCCTTATGAAAGTGAAAAACGATCTCAAATAAACATAGCAACCGCATGCTATACAAAGAATATGCCCTACAAAGTGCCGTCCTGTGTTTATTAAGCTGAGGCGTAGGCATAGACATCTTAATAACAATAATCAAGTATCTGTTACACCTGCAACCATGCTCTTAAGATATAAACTCTGCTGACTGATAAATGCTCTGGAGCGGCAGCGAAAAGCATGATACTGTCGCATGTAATGTGCCGATAGCACTAGGATCTGGGTAGCCTGCTAAGCTTCTAAAAATCTCGGCTTGCTGGAATAAGTGACGTAATACGGTCGGTTGTCGGTTCCAGCCAACTCAGTACAGAGACAGACCAACGAACAGAAGAAAAAGAAGAATAGCACGCCAATCAACGTCCAGGTTGTACGTAATAGAAAGCAACATTTTCATCACCCTCATGTCCTTCAAATATCACTGGGAGGTAGGGTATCTCCTATACATATGCTCAGTTTTCGTTTGCCTCATCCAGCTAACCACTTCGATGAATGTAGTTAATGTAACAGCGAGCGCAATCGACTGATTACCGCTGTCGCAACTAGGTCCCGACGCCCTTACCTTTTTATCTAAAAATAGACTACGTAAAGAAAATAAAATTTATTCTAGAAAACGTGCACTTTACCTTACAAAAGATTTTTACAATGCGGGGGCGTGACGTAGGTGCTGCAAGGTTTATCTTCAGTTACCTAACTTGTGCTTTAAAACTACTTTTCCTATCGTCAAAAGCATTTTCTTCAGTATCACGCTGTACATTAAACAGTAAAACTAATCTAAGAAGTTTTGTACTAACTTCTAAAATGCAAGACCAAAGTTATTTTTGATAGGAGTTATAAAACTTAAGCTGTCTTATGTTATTTTTAGCCAATTCTCTTTGACGGCTAAAAGGTTTTTATTTTCTCTTCCACGTTCAACAACTTGTATAATTGAAACAAAAGAATGCTTGACTAGATATTGAGTTTTTGAGTCCGCTGGCTACTTCAGTGGATACTGAGTACCTACGGGTTAAATTATTTGGCTCCAGGCCAGAATTTGTATAGTTGGGAGTGTTTTGATTTCACCCCATATTTTTTTGTCGCATATTGTTAAGTACTTCTTTATCTCTCTATCTATCTATCTTTCGCTGTGTTAAAATAGGTTCTGACATGAAAGTATTTATATCCAGACGAAATTTATATATCCAATACATAAGGTAAGAAAGGAAAGTTTTAGTTTTACCTATCGAAGGACAACGTTCAAATAAAAGATACAAAATATAATTTCCGAGATAATTTAAAAAATATATTTATATAATTGTACAGTGTATATTATAAAACTAAACGCCGCTATTTGTTTTATACACTACTGCGCCTGAAAGGTTTGAAGTTTATTAGTACTTTAATTTTTATAACTTTTAATGATTTCAAGCAATTTAGAGCGTACACATCGTACACATTAGCCTAACATTTATTATTATGCCCTTTTACGCTATTTTTTCGTGGCATTAACGTAATTATTAGTACTTAATGCAAAGTTGACTAATAAAACCATATATAATTCAGTAAAATTAACCTCTAACATAAATATATCATATTTGGGAAAGGGCATTTCTCTCATCTATATATTAGTCTACGTTTGGGGTAAAAGGTGTGATTTTATTTGTGTGCGTTTGTTTCCTTACAAACTGTTGGACACAATACTTTCCATTACGTTAGACACATTAACTTAGTACTTAACGTACTAGTTCGTAGCGTGGATATTTTAAATCGTATTAAGTATTAAAAGTAACTTTATACATCTTGGTGAGTAATCGTTACTTTAGCACAATACTGTCATAATGTACTGTCGGCCGAGGACTATAACGGGCGTTAAGCTTATCGGGATTATCAAAATTCTGATTCGCTTAAGTTAGTATTTCATAGATTTGTGTTTGATGATTTTTCTTTGTTCACTTGATGTTTGCAATCTCACCTGACGATGATGCAGTCTAAGATGGTAGCGGTCTAACCTGTATGGCAGTTGTTTTAAACCCATACCCCTAATCAGTTTCTTCGCAACATCGTACCCGAACGTAGCATAACGGCAAAGATTAAACTAAGCGATTTAGCGCTTAGTTTGATCTTTGTCGTTATGGTGGTTACGTTACGGTACGGCTGACCATACCATACCGGAGAAAATTCTGAAATTATACATTCCGAAATTGCCCATGTCGCGAATCGAACCATGTAACTCCAATTTAAAACCGTAGCGTTCACTGCTGCACTAGGGAGGTCGTCCAAGTTATTTTTGGGGCACAATTGCCTAGACATTGTCGATACACTATTCCCAAAATATTTAATTTTATCTTGAAGGCAATCTATGCAAGGCTTATCTGTTGCAAGGCAAGGTTTTAACTCTGAGTACCAACTTGACTTAACAAATATGAATGTTTCAAGTACTTACTTTTCTACAATTATTTAACCCTATTACTAGGATCTTAACTCTTTATAGCATTAATAAAGTGCTTGACATAGACATAATAGGGGATAGTATTCCTAAATTTAAAAAAAAACTAAAGGACCACTTCCTATCGCAATACTGTGCTATTGTTTAAACTAAGTATTGTTTTTTTTCTTTGCTCTTTTTTATATTAGTCTAGCTAGTTTTGTTCTTTAGTTTATAATGTCAGCATTAAGTATTATGTTGTATATTATTTAAGTATTTTGTTTTTTAATTTATTATATAAAAAATGTATGATTTTGTTTGCGGCACTAGATCCGGCTAGTTTATGTCACAGCTTGATGGATCTTACAGCTTATACTTTCATGTCTTTCTTTTTAAAGTTTTTTCTCATTCTAACTAACAATCTAGTTTTTTATTCGCAAGTTGTGGCAGTCTCTAAGTGGGTCTACAATATTACATTAATATGTGTTTTCATTTTTTGTTTAGTTTTATAAGAGTTATTGTAACCTGTTGTATATTCATTAAATAAACCCTGAGTGCCTACTAACTTGACTTAACAAATATGAATGTTTCAACTTACTTTTCTACAATTTTTTAAGCGAAAAAACGGAAATATTACTATTACTTACTACCATAATAATTAGCCACTCTTGTTTTACTACTAGTAGGTATAGTAATTTATAACCATATAGTATTTGTAAGACAACATATTAGTCTTTATAAACAAAAAGTGGACATAAACAGTCGACTTACAAGAAATGGTCATAAATTAGTGTCATCTGCATATCGTCTGCGTAAGGTACAGGGATCATTTGTGGGATTGAGTATACGCTTTTATAATATGATTCCTAAGGTGATTTTGGACCTGCCAATGCACAAGTTTAAAGAATTTGTTAAAACACATTTATTACAGCGACGTTACTATACAATTAATGATTTTTTTAATGACAAGGTTGCTTGGAAGCATCCGGCTCCGCTTTCAGCTCTCACAAGATAGAAAAATGAATGTTAAAATGCAAAATGTAAATTGTTGATGTTGGAAAAGAGCAACTGCTGAGTTTCTTGCCGGCTTCTTCTCGGTAGAATCTGCCTTCCGAACCGGTGGTAGAATCACTACAAACAGACAGACTTGACGTTTCAAAAGTGCTTATATTAGGCCTACTTGAAATAAATGAATTTTGAATTTTGAATTTTGAATTTGAATTTAATAATACCTTGTATCCGTTAAACCTTTCAGTTCTATAAGTACATAATATGTAATTTAGACGAAGAACTGTCTTATTGAAAACAGATGGAAAATAATGATAAAGCAATATCCTCTAAGCCGGTTTGAGGGTACACACATTTTGCGGGCGATCAGCGATATATCCCTTAAGACTACTATAAATAATCACTCTAAAGCGCTCGTTTAGATGCAAACATAACCCACGTCTGCTCACTGTCCATTCAGCGTCATTTAAGTTCTTATCCTCGAATATAATAAATATGGAAGCTTAAATTATGACATACAGCGTGCTGGTTAATATTTGATTTTAAGAGCGTTCTTATATCTACTAACGGACTTATTCACTATTTGTCTCAAACTCTTAACAATAGGTTGGTATAAAAAAACTCTTGACTGTGTTACGTTTACGAATATGGTTATCGCCATCATCTCACAACTCATGTGTACTTCTCATGTAATGTGTAAATCAAACATGCGCCCTATGGGCCTACTTGAATAAAGATATTTTTGAGTTTGACTTTGACTTTGATTTACGTAAAAATAAATTTCAATACATACGATGACTTTATCACGCATTTAAATAAATTTAAATCACCTTCAATAGTGACTACAAATACATTATATATAAACAAGCCTCAAGACGGGACCATACCCAGACACAATTACGAATATAGGTACCAGCAGTTTCCATCTTACCCAGGCTTTATATTTCAGGCTTAGAAGCTCTGGTATGCCTTTCTTGGTTGACACCCGCTGATTTGAATGGTTTAGTCTTAGTTCAGTAACTACGAGTATGTATCGTACTAGGATACCCTAGACGAAAAAAAAGAACATTTCTCCTTTGTTAAAGCCTAAGCTAGCTCTCCAATTAGAGTTCACATTCACAAGGTGAATAGCTATTTTAATACAGACGAAAACGTACAGAAGCATGTATGTAGTAGAATTCTACTTAATTAAGTACCTAGTTTCTTTTGTAAATTCCAAAGGTCATTTTGTATCTACCAAGCGGTACATTTCTTTAAAATTAAAAGGTTCTTGACGGGATGTTGTGGAAAAATCTGAAGGAAGGCTTTACTCAGAGAGATTGAATTAATGGATTAGTATATTTACCATTCATTTAATACAGATTTTTTATATTAGATTATAGTGTGTCACATAAAATATTAACTCATATAGGTAATTAAACTATTTTTGAACTAGATATTAAGGATAATAAAATTCTTTTATATTTAAACGAGAAGGTTGCATGGACGTTAAATAAATAAGTGTTAAATTACTAAAAAAATGTATGGTTAACAGATTAACTGATGAGTTTATGCCGGCTTCTCCTTGATGCAATATGCCTTCTGGACCGGTGGCAGATCCGCTACAATAAGATATACTTAAAAAGCGTTCGTCGCTGGGCCTACTAAAAATAAACGAATTTTGTATTTGAATTTAACTATATCATTGATGACTAGTTATAAAGTTATAAGCCCCTCAATAGCTATGACCAAGCTATTATCCAACGGGATTTGCAGTAGATAAGCGAGCAGAACAAGACACCAATATTCATGATAATGGCTACACTGTGCAGCGAATATCATAAGCGATAATTGTTCCGCTTAAAGCGATGGTTAGCGATCAAAACAACAATATGCCTTACTATACTTATGCATCGCTGGCTTATTATGAACCATTTTTCATCGAAATTGAATTGACGTGCTTAAACGACTTATTAAAAAGTACCTATAGGTTATAATTAGCGGTATGATATGTAAGCGGTGATAGCCCAGTGGGTAGAAGCTCGACTTCAATTTTGAGGGGCCGAGTTCGAATCCCAGCCTCCAACTTTTCCAAGCTATGTGCGTTAAGTAATTTAAATATTACTTGCTTCAACGGGGAAGGAAAATATCGCGATTAAACTCCACCAATACGCACTGGGCCAGCGTGGTGGACTACGGCCTTAACCACTTCGCACTGTGGGAGAAGACCCGTGTCCTGTAGTGGGCCGGTTATAATGAAAAAAAGCTGTCCACGGCTGGACTAAGGGTTTGTTCATAATAATCACGATGGGCAGACGGGTTGGTGATCGCAGTAGATAATGGTAGTAGCACGGAGGACGCTGCTGCCCGCTCTCCGTTGTATTTCCTTAGAAGCCTCGTACGCCACCTCGGGAAGAGGGTATTCTGATCTGTCGTCACCACACAGCATTAGGGCATAAGCGTGGGTATCCCCAGTGTATTTTAGAATCAGCCATATAGTCACACTTTTGCTTATTTGTGTAGTCACTCGATGTTTTCTTATTGGTAGTATGGTATAGTATATCATAATCATTAGTAAATTTCATTCTGCACAGTTTGGAATTAAATGTACTTGAACAATAAATGATCTCTTACTCGAGCATTACCAAAGGTTTTTGATGTGAAACTTCTATAGGCGGAGGGTAAACCTGATTGTTGGCGTGGCGACACAGGCCGTGGCGACGCTATATGATTTAATTTTTGTATTTCGTATGTAACAATAAAAATGAATATTAATTTTGTAATAAAACAGTGGACCAAATTTGCAATGCTTTATCTTTTCATTATGCAATATCTGATTCCTGTCGTAAATTGTTCATATAACTTATAGAAAACAATTACGATGTTTCACATCTGCCACGCCACCGGCATCTGTGAGCCGTCACGGGATGTCCCGTGACGGCTCACAGATATTTTTTTATTTAGTGCGTTTATTTCTGCCGCTAAGCAGCATTGTTGCAATGCTGTGTTCCGGTCTGAAGGACGTGGTTGCCGGTGTAGTTACAGGCACATTAGGCATAACACCTACGCCTCAAATTGATGGACACAGGGCGGATTGTTGCAGGACGTGCTCCTTGAATGCCATGTGAAGTGTTTATGTGTTTATAGGCGATAGTTTTCCACTTACGATCAAGTGGGCCATCTTCTTGGTTTATTACTAAAAAAAGCTCCAGTTTTGGGAATAGAAATATGAAATATTCATGTTAGAGGTTAATTGTACTGAATTATGTGTGTTTTTATTAGTCTACTTTGGACTACGACCTATATTAGAATAAACGAACAATAAAAATTACTTTAGAACCACGAAAAAATTGCGTGAAAATCTCATAGGTATCGTAAAAAAGAGCATACCTAATAATAAATGTTACGGTTCAACGTGTACCTTTACCCTAACTCTAAATTGCTTTACATCGTTATAAGTTATAAATATGAAAGTACTAATCAACTTCAAACTTTTTAGGTGCAGGGTGATTATAAAATAAGGTATTTAACTTGTTAATATACGCGATACAATTATCTATATTTTTTTATTCAAATTTTCTATGAAATTATATTTTGTATCTTTTATTTTTACGTTGTTCTTCCGGTATATTCTGTATCACACTGACAACCACAGCCAATCGGGTGTGAGTAAAAGTGCGCGCGAAGTATTACGGCGGCCATTAGATATTTAAGTTAAAAGAGCTACAGAGTGGAGGAAACATCATTCTCACAAGTTTAAAATTCATTGTTACTACAATCTTTTTTATTAACCAAGAAATGTTGTGCCAGTCGGCTTCTCGAACTGTTAACAGATTAAAATCATTGATGCGCTCGTGTGGTGCAGTGCTGAACTGTTTCTGATTGTATTTCGGTAGGCCTAAGTAACTCTTATGTCCGATAGATGAGTATGATTTCACTAACGACGAATAAGGCAATCCATAAATAAGTAACGCCTAATCTATGGATATTCCTAGGCGTTTGTGCTTTTAGTTGTTTGTCCTTCTTTTACGTCCTAACTAAGCAACCAAGAAAGTTGAATTTGGCATAGAGTAAGTAATATAGTCCTTTATCGGGATTTAAAAAAAATACCGTAATTATTACGAACGAAGAAGGCGGGCAACATTGTAAATTACATAATTGTTAAATTTCGTGAATGAATTATGCTTACTAGGAAAATTCTTTGTTTTATGTTGAAATTAGTGTTGCCCAAATGCAAGAACAAGACGAGACTTAGCCAGTCTTGGTCTTGGTCTTGCGCCAATACACCTGGTCTTGGTCTTGGTCTTGGTCTTGCGCTCCCAGTCTTGGTCTTGGTCTTGGTCTTGCAGCAAGAGTCTTGCAAGTCTTGCAATTACCTATTAGTCTATTACTATTTATTAAAGTTTACTTTAAATCTTAGAAAAACGTATTAGAATTGGAACATTGTGAGCTTGAATTAACATAGCCATAGTAAAGATCAAGCAGATTAATAAATAACTGAAGATTTGATAAGAAATTCGAAAAATCAACTGACCTATATGTCGTTTTCCATGGAAGTAACTGTTTCTTAATAAACATTTATGATTTATAAGCTTACATTTGCTAAAACATGTAAAAAAACAAATTAATTACAATAACTTGACTGTATTTTAAAGAACAATACTTATCTGTCTAGAAAGAGATTGAACCCTCAACTTATAAGAAATTTAATAAAAGAGTTTTACGATTTATCATTTATTTGAATAAAAAATAAAATACAACACAAATCAACAGCTTTATCATTAGGTTATGATACTTTATATCAATTCTTTTGACCAAGAATTAATACAAAGTAACCATCTGGCTGACTCATCACTTAACCTATTTCTATGTTTTCTAATTACTAATGATGCTTTAGAAAATAACCTCTCAGCAGGTACTGAAGTTGCAGGTATTGAGAGAAAATCACGGGCCATTTTCGATAAAATCGGATACTCTGTCTCATGCGTCCTCCACCAATCTAAAATCACCAATCTGAAACTTATTTATTCTTTGGAACACCTGTAGGTACTCTTAAAATTCGAAATTATTTTGCATGAATAGTGTCAAATGTTATGATTTCGGCGCGGCGGCAACGATTGTTTTAGATTTCAAAAGAAGCCGCCGGCGCGTGTATCATAACCATGTACTTCCGAAAAGCGGCAAATTTCTTTGAGAAGTAAGTACAAAACCTTTGATGCCGCATTATCAAAGTGCCGATGGTTAAAACATAACTATGCATGCACTCAGTTTGATTTTAATAGATATTTTTTTATTCGCTATGTTTATGGTATTAGTCGTAATGCGCATAGGTCCAGTTTTTTATATTCTTTGATATAGTTTTTTGCGTCTCATAGAATTCCTAAGCGTACCTACCTACCTATACACCGAACTGTTACACCTAACTACTCCGTGAAATAGCGCTAAGTCCTAGCTGCAAGACGCAAGAGTCTTGCAGGCTATGTCTTGTTCTTGCTCAAGTCTTGCACGGTCAGTCTTGGTCTTGGTCTTGCTAAAAATACGCGGTCTTGTTCTTGGTCTTGGTCTTGCAAAAACGCAAGAACAAGACCAAGACTGCAAGACCAAGACTGAATTTGGGCAACACTAGTTGAAATCCTTCTTTTTAGATCACTTAAGATCATTTTTATTAATTAATATCATATTACAAACCTGAGTGGTTTTCTGATGCTTGCTATAAATATTTTTTTGTAAACTTTTATTTAAATAAATAAATAAAAATAATAATGATGTGACTATGTGAGATGACTATCTCATATCTGATGAAACTATCTCTGCGTACGTATAAGTACCAAAGTGAAAGTATAAAAATATTCCCACTTTATTAACAAACAGTTTTATTGTAAAGTCCTTAATAAGACTTTTCATACTGACTGGGATAGGATAAATAGAGTATCAAAACAACATACTAACCTGTCTCATATGCGAACCTTGCGCTGATTTCATTGTAAACATGACGACGACCCTAATATTTAACGACAAATTCCAGTTTTGCGAGAGAAATTATTGCTTCCGAAAACGTTTATGGAATTCACCATAAAATGTTATTTTGTGAAGAATTTTTATAGCTCTACTTTGATTTAATGTGATAAAATTTGATTTTAATGGATGTTATAAAAAAAAGTATTGTTACCGACTTCGTGTTGTGATACGTGACAGTGGATAGCTGCAGCACTTGACCTCACTTGCGCAGTGAGTAGCTCTGGTCTTATAAGTGTGAAGACCCGGGTTCGGTGCGGTAAACATAGTAGCCGGACGAACTCCGGCAGAAAAAGCTTCTTTTACTTTTAACTGCTAAACTTTTATTGCACTGCCAATTTTTTGTGACCGCATCCAGTTATATACAGTTGAGACTAATCACAAGCATGCCACGTGTATCTGTGCGACCGTCGTCTGGCCATACGGCCATACGACGCAATCGCGTCGGTAGTATCTACCGACGCGATTGGTCCCGTGGCAAAAACGCAAAAGTAAACAAATTACCCCACCGATGTTGAATGAATGAATGAATGAATACACTTTTATTGTACACCACATAATCATTATAGAAAAGTTATAAATATAAATTTAATAAAAAGTATAAAATTTGTATGATGTTGAATGATGTTGCATATTTTATAGTTTTTTTTTTGTTTTGTTGTTGAGAATGTTCCGAATTTCGGACGATGAAGATGAATGCTAACGTACCTAAACTCAATCTTTGAATTTTTTCACTTTTCACTTTGTAGGTACTCTATCTAACTTATTGTCCTGAGAATAGGAGGAGTTATCATTTCTGTATTCCGCCTTTTATAATTAAAAGCGACAAGAAGAGCAACTTTTAGTAAGAAGGCACTTTTGATGCGTTCATAGAAATTTATTCATAACAGTGATATGATGGTGATAACTAAGTAAACGTAAACTTAAAACTAAAGCTATAAGGGCTCTTAATACTCACGCCGACGCCAAGAAGAAGCCGACGACCAACGTTGCTGGGTGTATTTTTTGTTATTTCCATAACCACGTTAAACTATTATATTCAAAGAGCAACCTAGTTAGTGCAATAATTCATATCCCAGTTTTTCTATCGTTTACGTGAACGTTTTTTTTATAATACCGTATGTTATATAAACTTCGAACTTCTTGTGAGTCATCTCCAAGAAGTCATCCAGTAGTTTATTGCCAAATATTGGGTACGAAATTTCGGGTCCTTACATATATCTGTTTACGAACGCTATAAATAAGTATCTTTGTAAACCTAAGATATATAAATATGTGCGCAGGAAACGTCCTTTACTCATGTAGATCGTTTCGTCTTTTGTTCTACCGGAAATCATGAATTCAGTCTTGGACTATTAAACTTTTCTTCCATAATTTGTTTTATCCTCTAAACGACCTTCCCGGGCTAATTATAGTTCAGAAGGTTTGAAATGCAATTCGAATTTATACATAAAAATCTTGCTCCTGGTTGGTTAAATTTTCATATCCATACTAATACAACTGTAATAAAACTGTAACTGGAAGATTTCTGTACATTTAATATATTTTGAAAATTTTGATCGGGGGATGCTTTATAATCGATACTGAGTCCAAAACAAATTTTTGTTTAATTTTGTCTGTCTGTCTGTCCGGGCATCACGTGAAAACTACTGAACGGATTTGAATACAATTTGATATAGTGGTAGCTTATATTCTGGGTATATAGGCTACTTTTTATCCCGATAAATAAAAAGTTTAAGTTGCTGCAGCGGGCCGCCCGGCTGCGAATTACATAGTTTGGAAATAAAACTGGACCTGGTAGGTAGCGCTGCAAATCGTATCTAGATTTTTTAAGATATTAAAACCGGTGCAGACGAATTTGCGCGGGTCATCTAGTAGATTATAAACCCTTATTTTACCTCCTTGGGGATTAATTTTCAAAAAATCCTTTTTTAGCGGTCATATAAGATTTACGAAGTAAGCAAAATTTCAAACTAATTCGTTCAGTGTTTTGATCGCTGATAGATTAATTGATAAATAAGTTAATTAGTCAAGAAGTCAGTTAGTAACACAACAATAAATTTAAAAGTAACTCTGTTTGCCGGTTACCTTTTGAAGTCCAAGACACAGATAGGGCATAAATAAATGCATCATTGGGAATGGGACTATAAACAGTTCCCGCGGGTTTGAAAAAAAACAAATAAGTAAGAACATTTCATCGAAAAGGCTAGAGTATGTTATCGAAGTAACGATATGTTACGATACTAACATATTCAACCATTGTATTGAAATCCGTGCAGTGAGACACTTCACGTCATAAAAAACTAAATACAGTCTTGATTATATTTATTTTTATTGGTTTTGCATGACATCATACACCTTTTTATATTCTATGTTATAATTTATTAAACAGCAAGCAATATTTAATAAAAAAATTTAAACTTATGTATAACATCACAGTAGAACGTACAAATAATTATTACAAAGAACCAAAAACCCGAATACGTTAATATCGGCCATATTTATTAAATTTATTGAAAAACTGAAAAGATGTAAAAAAAGATTTTTATTTGAATACTGTGTTCGAATTGGTCTTAGAATACTCATGAAACACCTACTATACCTATTACCAAAGAATATAATATAATAATAGTAGGTGCTTACCACCTACAACTACGTTGAGTAACATAAAACTCCTATCGTGCTTGACTAACCAACTAATTAAGCTTCTGTCATTGGTTAACCAAATTCCTACCTAAATAGGAGTTGCTCTGACAATAAAGTAGTAGGTACAAGAAATATATTTAGCATCACCTGGAAAATAATTTCGGACTTGCACCGATATATATAGTGTTTTGATTTATAAATACGAAATAGGTATCTATGATTCGATATAACGATATACAATTTATTAGACTTATTTCTCGGGTCAAAATAGGAAAACACTAGTATGAAGAAAACAGTAAGCATATTAATGACCATAACACTCTATTTGATCACGTGCATATACAGGTAATTTGGAAAGGGGACTACTGTAGAACTCCATAAAAAGTAAGCTGTTTAAACAATTTATAATAATATCTAGTTACGTAGCGAAATGTCAGTTTTCTTTTATAAGTAACCTAAAAAAATTGATATTCCAAACTACCTTTCTATACGAGAAAAGTTTTTTTCTACCTTAATTTTTATAAGGATTCTTTCATACTAAATAATGTATCCCAAAAGAATCATGTCACGTTTTTAATATTGGTTCAAAAGCTTCATATTAAACGCCATTTGATTTATATCTTCAATGTAATTCTCAATATATTTTCAATGATAAAAAATGTCTCAAACTTTAATCCAAAGCTGCTAAAGCGTGTGTGAAACATTGAAAATGGTTGATTTTTGATAACAATGATATATGGCTTCTATTTTTTCTCAGAAATTTTATATAAAAATAAGCAATTGACTAATTTTAGGGTCTACCGTAGGTTCATGACCTGGTATAGTTTTTCTATTACGCTTGGATGTTTGGCTAAGGTGCATAACAAAGCATATGCATCATCTTCAGCATTATGCATAAGCGTTCATGCTTCTTATATGCATACAGTCTCAATTTCATTCAGTTTACTCAGAATGCAGCCCGTGGCGTCAGTTTGGGTGGATCTTTCCGCGTGTAATGCGTCAATACTTTTACTCGTATTTGGTTATTTTACCTCTTGTTTGTTAGTCCCAATAGATTGGCTAAAGCTTCAAAATTAATTACTTGAGTTGTTGTAACACCAAGATATTTGCTACAAAAGTACTTACCTTTACAAACAATTAACATATATTATCCCAGTAGGATACACGCAAATGTCGTTTTTTTATTAACTCAATTCTGCAACTGTTCATGACAATAAACTTAATTTGAGCTCTGAGAGAACTTACATCTAAGTTTACCTACTTTAGAATAAACTCGCTCATAAACTGTTTACAAAGCTCAAAAATATTCCATAAAACAGAATGCCTTTACATTCAGACAACTCATTTAGAATTTCATAAAATGTTTTGTTAAAAATTTTATCGTGTTTAATTTAAACAAGCTGATACTGTTAGCGTGTAATTAGAGAAGTAACTATTAGTGTTAATAGGCACCAACACATATCTCTAAACACAATTGGCAGATTAAAGTATTCCCTGCAGGAAATGATATCACTACGTTACGAAAAACATATCAGTCTTTTTCTCCGTGAAAAATAAAATATGATCTATCTATTTATTTAGCGAGGTAGTTTATGAGCAGATCTGGCGTGATTGAGTAACAAACACCCATACAATTATAATCTAATGTTGCATTAACTTAACTAGTAGATACCGCGACATTATATGTGTTGGATTTCTGCTTTACTGTGAGTAATAAGTGTTTTATCACGTCCTTTGGCGTATCCTGTCCTGCCACTTTGCGAGCGACCGCACTCTTTTTAAACGAGCACGTTTAAGCCAAACTATTAATTTATCAGTATGAAAAAAACTTTGCGTAGTTTAAATATCAAAAGCGATATAGTGCATTCAGTTCCATCAGTTTCTATCCTATGTCTGTCGCCATGCGTGATGCATGCTTTGTCTCTATGCAAAAAATCATCATGATTGGTGCAGCGGTTAAATCTAACATCTTGGTTACACAATGTGTTTATAATTTTGAAGTATTTATTCAACAAGAAAAAAGAACACTAAATAAATCTAAGTAGCCCTTTCTCATTAAGGTATGAAATGAATTAAATGCGAATGGCGAAGCTAAAGAAGTGAAAATAGTAAATTTGCGAGACTAACGGTAAACATAACTTATAACTTCCTATTGTCTGTTTTTCAAAGTGATAAGGATCTAGATTTATTTTTTTATTACAAATATTAGGCACGTCCAATAGGCGGCCTTATCGCTAACAAGCGATCTCTACAAGGCAACCTATCAGATAACAAGAGAAGATAGGTTTTGTTCTGCTAAAGACATAAAGAATAACTATTAGATAACGTACAGTCTCTGCGTCGCCCTCTTTTCCGCAGTGGTGAGTACTGTAGTTTTATAAGTGTGGGCTCCTGGGTTCCTGGGATCCTTATATACTACATTATATTTTATTGATATATCCCAAAATATTAATAAATAACCAAGAATGCCTTATTGCGATAGTATACTATTTTTATTTGTTGAAAAAATTTACATAATTTTGTACAACGGGTATATGATCAACAATAATATTTTTTCTGTAAATTATATTTTTATGAGTTAATGTAGGTAACGTTGTAAAATTCAAACTAATTTTTTTATGTCCACCAAAAAGTACCATGAAATACCTAATAGTTTTTAATATGAATTGTACGGTTTGTACTCTATTCACTAAACTGCGAGCAAAGGAAAAACGTGATTACGAAACGGGACAGGGTTGCTGTAAATTCTGCCCCTAAGGGGGTGATATGGTATTTGAAGGTTGTACGAAAACCGTATGATTTCTGATGTTTGGGAATTTTAATTAGCATTTATGAAATAAAGTACATCTCAAAGGGTTTTATTTTAACACAACTTTCTACTGTATAAAGTAGATGATAATTGTTTGTATGGAAAAAAATTACCTGTTAGGTACATTAAATATGCGGGGTCGATCTGCGTAAATCCGCTAGTACAATAATTATTGCCAAAGTGAGTTTCCGGGGATGTTTTCACGCAGCAACTTCAAATCATTAGTAGGGAAGTTAGTACGCTGGTTTATCATATTGGCTATAGGATTTATATTTGCCGCATCACGTACCATTACGCAGTATTAGAGCCGAGGGTTAATCGCGAACTGGATCATCCATCAATGTAGACCAGTCGTCGTTTCCACAGATTATACGTTAGGCTCGTCAGATACAAAACGGATACCTCTTTCTTTGCCCCGGTGATAGGAGGAAAATGATTAATATACTGAGTAGATCATATAATTTAGGTGCTAGCTGTTACCCACTGTTTCACCCGCATCCCACATTGGTCATAGAGAAATAGTACCTATCTTTTTCGATCCTTGATACTATTTTAATGGTGATTTTTTTTCGATAATTTTTGAACCTTGGTAATACTTTGATATTTATATATAGTAGCCAATGTTTCATATTTCTTTTTATAGTTGTATTTGACGGACACAGGAAATAGTTGGCTTACTCGATAGAGAAACACTACGCAGTGAATGCAAGGTAAAAAAGTGCCGCCGTGAGTCCATCAACGTTGGTAACAACTTGACCACCTCGAGAGTATAATAAAGACGTTTAATACAAGAAAAGAACAATGTAGTCAAACATACATATCTCCTCCTTTTTTAAGACTGCTACTAATAGCAATTAAAGAGCTATGTCGAGTTGAAATAACCCGTCCCGCTTCAATCTGTAAGTATATTTAAAAAAAAAAGCCAAATTCAAAAGCGAGTTGGACCATCACAAAAAAAGTTCTGAACCGAGGTGTAACATGAAATTTAACAAAGTAGTATACTACTTACATCAGCAAAAAACACCAATAATAGTATATTGTGCAACTAGTGCGACAAGTTGTCGATCTCCCACGAAAGCGAAGTTGAACGCACGAGAGAAGCGAGTGCGGTCACTCGCTTGAGTGGGTAATCGATGTCGCACTTGTTGCACATACTATTTTGTATTACTCATGCGGGGAAAGTATCTTGACGCTCGCTGGGTTATATAAAATTTGGGCTGGGTTATATACACTCAAATTTTAAAATGGGCAAACGGTTCTTTTTCAACCGCAACAGCGAGCGTCAAGATACTACTTTCCCCGCATGAGTGATACAAACTCATTTTTTAAAATTAGAATCTAAAGTTTAATGTCTTGCTTTTTTTGTTACAACGGCAATTAGCTTAGTATTTTAGTACGGGGCCTTAATAAGCCAAGTGCGAGTTGGACTATCACAAAATAGCTTCTGTACCGAGTTACAATATGAAAAAAATCGGAACCTTAAATATTCTGTCTTGTTTTTTTTGTTACATCGGCAATGAGCTCAGTAATATAGTATGGGGCCTTAATAACAGAACAACCGGATACGCTTTTTTATTTAAAAATACAAACTATTATACTACACCGGAACATGTAGTTAGCTGTACCAGCAACTGCTATCCGATATTCGTTTTCCATTTATTTGTAGCCTATTTTGTTTACAAAGGGCGAAAAATGGAGTGTGAAATATAACCCAGCAATCGGGTTTATAACTACAAACCTACATTTTACTTTAGTTAAAAATATAATAATATTATGTTTACTTAGTCGTTGTTACCTATATTTTTCGTGAGCTTTAATGTGATAAGCGGCGATAGCGTACAGTTCGAGTGACGCACCTCTAACTTTTCGAATCAATTTATCATCATCTTCGTTAATGGTGAAGGAAAGCAACACTAGGAAACCGGGCATGTAGCATGAGAGAATGTTTTCAAGGCGTGTGAAGTCTAGCAATCCGGACCTGACGGCCTAAACTAAACCATTCTAAGAGACCCGTGGGCCCTGGGCCAGCCCACGGCCCACGGGTATCCTGGGTCGATAATGATAATAATAATAAATAATAATATAGTTTTGATAAATATGAAACTGGCTTCATTATAGCCAATTAGATTAACGAGGTCGTTTGATTTACATAGAATGGGCGCTATGGATGCCCATATTTTCAATGATAACGATGAATTTTTTGACGTGGACATGTTTTTTAGCTTCTTAAAGATCTCCACTTCTCTGCTCAATGATTTTTATTGCCTTACTTCTCTGCTCAATGCTTTTAAAAATTTCTTCTATTGTAATTTAACTGTACTTTTTCGCCAATGTTTAGTCTATGTTATAAGATTGTTATCTATGTATATTATTCATAAAAATATTCTTTTATCAGTCATCTTAATACCGATAATACAAGCAACGCTTACTTTGGGGCATGATGGCGATGTGCGTATTGTCGTAGTATATTTATTTATTTATCTTATTTATCCAATAAGGCCGATCGAAAGCGCTTATGGTTCTATCAAACGCCAAATGGCTCAGCGGCAAGGTTTCTCTGTAAGGTGGTACCTAGACACGGCCAAAACCTCCCACCACTGACTCGTTAAAAAGCAAAGCAAATATTTCTCTATTCAGATAGGCATATAGATGACAATTTTGATGCGTTCATTACATACAAAATTTGCGAAAAATACATTAAACTAAAGCTAGGAGGGTTCCAAACGCGCCCTTGTCTAAGAAGAAGCCCACAAAGAACTTAGCTGGGTGTTATTTTTGTTATCACCATCTAACATGGTAACTTAAAAATAATTTTAGAAGCGAATACTCAATAAAATTGCGCCGACCTCAGTGGCACAGCGGCAAGGTTTTAAGTGGTAGGTCCCGGGTTCTATCCCCAGCAGGGACAATTTGGGATTTATAGATTAATGAATATTCTCTGGTCTGGTCTGGTGGGAGGCTTCGGCCGTAATAGGTACCACCCTACCGGCAAAGACGTGCCGCTTAGAAACCGATTAAGCTTAATGACTTAGACATTTTTCATGACAGTTACATTGAATTTAGACGAAAAGTTATAAATATTTGTTGTACTAATTAACCTGACTTACATTTTAGTTTATTAAGTTTAAGTTTAATTTTATTTATTACTTTTAAGACATCAATATTAATTATTTTAATCCGATTTAATTCATTTTTGTTTTGTTTTGTCTCCTAATAATTGATTAAGTTAATTTTTTTATTGTAATTTAGCTTTAAATATTTATACTTTTATACTTTTAAAGGTTTATATTAACTGACTAATAATTAATTGTAAATAATTTATAAGAATGACTTTTTACATTTTAATGCATGCTGTGATAACCTGTAAATAGTTGAACATTTACTATGTGACTCATTCAAAAAAAAAAAAGCATGTTTTAATGTATCTACTGTTGGTTGTCCTTTATAAATAAATAAATAAATAAAGCTGTAATATTCCTTTAGCAGGTAGGCCCGTTAACATCATGGACTAACTTACAAACAGGTGAGATTTTCAAGAATTAACTTGTAGTGGAATATTAAAAATGTTAAACAGAGTAGTATAACCTGTGCTTAGACAGTTATTATTTGGAAAGGTGTTAGTGCAATATTCCGGAACTACAAGGTCGTTTCTATAAAACGATATTACCTGTCTTGCTCAGGATTCATATCGAGTTGGCTGCAGCCATGCAGAGAACTCTTTTCTAAGTTAGAAGTTATAAGTTAACATCTCATATTCTCTAATAGCAAACCGCTTCATACTATTCTATCTGCATAATGTTTAGGTTACTAGGTACTTTATTTAAACGGGTTATGTGAGGGTTAGAGCTTACTTGGTCTCAAGCCATCATACATTGGCGTCCTACGACCATCAACGCTCCGTCCGTTACGCGTAGGTGTGTGCCTGTAATTACACCGGCAACCACACCCTTCAAGCCAGAACAGAGCAATACTGAAACACAGCAACGCTTCTTGCAAAAAGCTTTACTACCACAAATTGGTTTGTTTTTTTGGTCGTGCTTTGGAGTTTAACAGATCCAAAATAGGTGGTCTTGATATTTTTTTTAATACATTTTTCCCTGAAAAGTAACTTTCATTACCAAAAAAATAGGTGAGCCAAATTTTCTTTTTTTGAACCTCATAGAAACTGACAAAAAAAAACAATGTCTAGACATCATGGCAATGTCAGAGATCCATGGGTCAAGCACGTCAACCCGCATTGTAACAGCGAGACCAGAGAGAGAAGGACTGTGCCTAGCAGTGAGACCTTTGCATCATATCTTACTTACTTACCATCAGGCAAGAATGCAGGCATGGGCTGACTTGTATACTAAAATATCTATTGTTGTTTTCGAAAATAACGTTTGAATTTGGTGTTACATTAATTTGTACAAAAAAAAAAGCAATATACCTATCAAAAGCAACACTTGTTCAATTTACTTTATTATAAACAAAAACTCACGTTAACTGTTATTCCAACTGTTTTAATATTCATGAGCCAACATTCAAAACTGTAGGTAGGTAGCTTTTGTTTAATTTTTCCCTCAGCTCTTCCAAATAACAAAAATGCATATTGCCTGTAAAATTTCAAGTGCTAAGGCTAGCTGATGCCAAAACTGGCATACCAATTTAATCAAGTTAAAAAGCTTTTATTACACCACGCGTCCACGCTCGCTATATTGCGAAATATTCTAATACATGTGAAGGAAAGACTAGTAATTGTTGGGTTCGGTAGAGGTACTAATTAAATATCCATTTTTTTTTGCTTTTGAGCCTCCTTAATTATTTTTTACACAGTGTGTATATATTTTTCTATTTTATAATAATGCATTCCTCTCAAATGATTAACGAAATAATTGTGATGATATTTGACGCATTGGTGCAGTGTTGAGCGCCTATGGTCTTAAAAGTTGAGGTTCCGCGATCAGTTCCCACCAGGTTAGCCCATTACATAACTGTTATACCAGGTAAGCCCAATACCACCTTAGACCGCATCGTCACTTACCGCCAGGTAAAGGCTTTCAGCTTAATAAATACTCCATGCTTGGAGTATGTTGGTTATATATATATGTTGTGCTTTTTGTCAATGTATATTGTTATCGGCTAAATAAACAGGATTATTTTTTAGATTTATAAGGTAAAATGCCTAGGGATAAAATGACGAATAGCTATTATATTTTCACGAAACTTTTAAGGGCAAAGTCGTCAATCATATATTGTTACAAATAATTTTGTAGCCTTACAGACCTTTTGTTTACAAACTTTGGGGTTTACAAACGACAATGCTGTTTTGTTAGTTTGGATCCCGAAATGGTGAATTCATCATTAATGGTTTGGAAACAGAATCTAGCAACTTCCTCGATTTTTCAAAGTGAGTCCTTGTGCGTATTATGCCAATTCAGAAAGTTTAATTTTTAAGTTTAGTCTAGCCTAGTGTAGCCTAATACACCACGCTGGTCAAGTGCAGATTTGTTATAGCGCTATTAAAAGTTAATTATTCAATTACTTTAACTTAAAGCTAAGCTCTTGTTTGGTTCTGAATTAAATTGATTTTATTAGTTTCATGAAAGCGGTGATAGGCCAGTTGGTAGGACTTCGACTTCTCTTTCGGGGGGCCAAATTCGAATCAGCAACACGCAACAGCACGCAACATTTTTCTTATGTGCGTTCTAAGCAATTAAAATATCACTTGCTTCATCGGTGAAGGAAAACATCGTGGGACCTACCTGGGAGTTCTTCGTAATGTCCTCAAAGGTGTGTAAAGTCCACCAATATGCACTAAGGCAGCGTGGTGCACGACGGTTTAACTCCTTCTCATTGTGGGAGGAGACCCATGCCCTGTAGATGGCCGGTAATGGGTTGATATGATTATGATGTTTAATTCTACCAACCCTTTTCCGGAAAACTCACTTTCGAGATAGGTACATACCAGTTGCATGCATAGAGGGCATGCAGATAATATAAAATGTAGATAATCTCCGGTACGAGTTTTAAAAAACCTAAGGATAGGGATTGTAAGAGTTATAAAAAGCCTACCCTTAAGTATTTATAACTCGTACTGGATATTTTTTTCATTTCATATCATCTGCATACCTTCCATGCACGCTACTGGTACATACAGATGAAATTATGACCAAGCTCTAAAATAATTATCTGCGCTGACAAAAATGGCGAAATGTCATGTTAGTTACGTTTTGCTTCACCCTGACAGGGTCTCATGATTGTTAAATCTAAGTAATTGAGTAGAATTTATGAATATTCAATACTGAAATATGAAATCACTGGTTGCTGCGGATTTTTCAACGCACAAAACTGTTATTATTCCTATTTAACTCATTTGTATTTTATTAGTAAACTCAAGCTAAATAATATTTTAAATCAGGTCTGTTATCATTCTAACAGGCAATTCTAATAATGTTTACCATTCACGAGCTAGTTTCGACTAACAGAAATAATTTGCCTAAAGTGCTAATCTAATAGTCTTTAGCGCCGCACTGTATAATACAGATTGCAGCAGGGAATTCACCCGGTAAATAGAATCGTGTCCTGGATAGTAAAAACTTGTTTACGACTTCAAAATTACGTTCGAATTCCGGGATTTTTAAATTGGTGTTCGTCTAGTTATTTATCATTATTCGCAGCCGACTAACGTCCAGCTTTTTACCTCTTAGGAAACTTTTGACGACCACCCTGGCGCAGTGATTAACGCTGTGGTGTTATAAAATAATGAGACAATATTGCGGGAATAGATATAAATTCTCTAAAGATTTTCGTACAAAAAAATGTTTAAATGGTTTTTAGTGTATTTTTAAGATTCCACGGAAAGAACAAAGAATAACACTTTTTGATATGTAAGCTACAAATACGTAGCGCCAAGCGATGTAGGGTTCTAAAGCGACGTCGCGTACAAACCGATTAGGATGTCGTATAACAAACCGGTAAGCCTGCGACCATCTTAGAGTGCATCATCACAAACCACCAGGTGTGATTGCAGTCAAGGGCCAACTTGTAATGGAATATATTAAAAAAAAAAAAACAGTTTGTCAGCGAGAGGGCGTTGCAATTGCCAGGATGTCTACACAACGGTATGCCGACACAATGTCGCGGGTATCCGCTAACTAGCGGTTTATGAATCAAAGGATATTTTATAAAATCCCCCTGGTACTTATTCCGGGATAACTTGTATCCTTCGTCTGTCTCTGAGATGATCAAATTTCTTCATTTTCGGTGCAGTAGTTCAGCTGAACATAAAAACAAACAGACACATGCTATTTATAATGTAGTATGGATATATAATTAGGTGCTTTCCACTTTAAATATTCTAAGCCTAGTTTAAACAGAAAATTTATTTGAATTATTCCAAGAGTAAACCCTCTTTACCTTCGGTAACAAGAAGTCAGATTGTATTTAAATGAAAAATAATACGGTATGAAAATAACGCGATACGTGACACGGGATATTGCAAATGGTGTCACGAGCATGCCAATACGATGGCGTTAGATGTAACTAGATAACGTGCATGATATGATATTAAATTGCATTAGGATATACCATTATAGGTAAATCCGCATAAGATTATCCGTGGGAAATCCTACCATGACGGCCGACTGGCGCAGTGGGCAGGGACCCTGCTTTCTGAGTCCATGGCCTCGGGTTAAATTCCGGATGTGTATTATCGTAGTAAATTTATTTATTATTATTTATATTATTATAACAATTATCAAGCATTCCTGTAGCGAGTCTGCAAGGTCGTATCTGCAATTACAGGGTCGGGAATTGTCAGGTATTGAGTTTTTCGACGTAAAATTTATTTTATCATCCCGTAGTTTAGTGATTGGCGCTATACGACCCCGTGCATTAGAAAGGTTAAGCTTTCGCTCCCTATGATATGTGATAATAGTCCGTCAACCTGGATGCTCTGAATCCCACTCTTTTATCATTATAATAAGTAAATGTTCAGTGGGACAAGGGCTAAGTTATTTTAATAACTTTTATAAATTAATAATTATTAGACCTTTTTGTGGTATTTATTTATTTGTATTTCACCGTTCTGTCCGGATAAATGAAAGGCTACTCCTTCGAATATGTGCCTACGTGTAGATACAATTTATATTAGATAACCTGTCAAAGGTACTTACAAATTTATATATCTATCATAATGACGCAAATTTGCGCGGCATTTCTTTAAAAAAGTGTATGTATGCATACTATCCCTATCTATACTCGTGATTATCTTGGAACAAAGGTGTAGGAGAGCCAGTCTCTTACACTTTTATTTACTCTTTGAAAAGGTAAAAATGGTACGAACTTGCAGGGGAAAATTACCACTTTTTTCACTTGATTCGTTACGTATGCATTATACTCGAAATGATCTAATATTTCGCACACTCTCGTTGCTTAGTAATCTGATTGCTCAGCACCAACAAATAGACATAGATAGGTATTTATAGGTTAAGCGAAGCTCATAAATTCTATCCAAGTCAAATTAACTAAAAAGATAACAAATATTTTTTGTAATGTACATCTAAAACTGACTTACATTTTGGTCAGCTGTAAGTATACAGGATATAAATAATAAATCCCAATTTTTTTACGTTTTTGTGTCATTTTAAAGGCCATAGTACAATACCTCGCGAGTCGCGACGCAACTCGCTCTAAAGATCGCCTTAACGCCGACTGAACTGTGCGAATACCTATTTGATTCAGCATCACCAGCTGTCATTTAGCTTGGCGTTCACTAGACGGACGGTTGACGTGTGGAACATGCTTCTTTGACAAACGCGCAGCTTGTCCTTCTCTCACCTAGGAGCCATGTAATGGTTTTCACGGCGATGAGCTAAAATATGATAACTGCGAATCCTAATGAAGTCCACGTCGCATACTCCTCTTACTTTACAATATACTTTATTAGCACGGTATAAGTTTCACATTTCAATGCTTTGATTTAAGTCGAGTCGTTGTTGAGCCGATATAGTGTGCTAAGGCCTTAAACAATTTGACTGCCTAGGGACTTTATGTAGGGAGAAAAAATCAATTTAATCTTCACAGTTGCTAGCTTATGCCATCAAGTTGATTGCTCGTCGTTCTTGTTTTTTCATCGTTTTATACGTTAAATTGTCCCAGAATGAGTTATTATATTCAGGAATGCCTCCTTTTATAAATATCCTTATACAGTTATACTGAAAAATGCCTTCTAAATCTGATTCCCAAGTTATCGTACCGCATACATAATAAAATATTCAGCTGATCTTATCTCGGAGAACTTAAAATCCAAGGAAACGCAACGGATTTCAATCAATTATCTCAACTGAGTTATTGGCATTCATTGAGTTAGTCCCCACGAGTTCTTGGGTTCGATTCCCCGCTCAGGAATATAATTATTAGACATTGGGGTTCTGAGAAATTAAATTCTCAGTAGGTAAAAAAATCGTCATTTAACCGGACAATTTATTATTGGGGTTAAAAAAACTATAGCTAAATAGGCCAAAATAAGGACATTGGTTTTTTACCGAGTAAAACTATTAGCTTAGACCGACAGGTAAAAGTGCATTTAACACTACTTAAAAGAAAATTATACCTTAAAGTTTAACCTATCCACGGATTTTTTACATGGACATAATTATACAGCTGGAGAGTGAAATACTCTTTGACAGGCGAGCAAAATGAGAACTACAGGAAAATAAATTTTGAGTGGCAAAGGCGCGGACAAAAGCTAGTAATTGAATATACCTAGAAAGATATTATGAGTATTCATTTTTATTTTAAAATATATTTATATTAAATTCATTTATTTTAAGTAGCAATAAGCAATTATAGTTATTTTTATTAGTTTAGTACGTACGAGTATCTACGCAAAGGACCCTAAAAATAGGTGCCAAAACAAGGAAAACCCCGTCCAATTGAACGCACCTGACCAAAAACGCAAGTTTACATTTATCGCAAGGTCTCCCACGTTTGATTTATAAACATTATTAACTATACAGAAGAAAACGCTTGCTCACTGATGTCGTATATCTGAATCAGAAAAAACATCGAGTCAATTAACTAGTTGACCAGTCAACCAAAGCTTTGGATACTATTTTTGCTCGTTCTATATTCTAGTCGTGGAACGTTACTTTCCAAAATAAGGAATAGATACATAAAGCAGTGGAAGTCGTTAAGCTCTATGCCTTCCGTTAAAAAGAAAAAAGGAAAATCGTAGAGCGTGTGAATATCTTTAAAAATTCTAATTTTAAAAACTCTCGGAAAATTTGCTTTCAGGTTGTCAGGAAACCAAAACAGTACATTTCCATGATAAAGAAGAAAAACAGAACACTTGATAAGAGCGATAAAATCTGAATGCTTTCGGATATTTTCCAGCTTGTCTGGATGTTTTTCTTCTTGCACGTCAATTGATTGGAATGTTGTAATATCTTTTTATTTCTATTTAACAGTATCACATGACTGGTAAGATGAAAATTGACAGAAAATAGCCTATTGTTTACAATTCTCTGGAACGTAGAATTCTTTGAAACGAAACTTATTGTGTTATTACTTCCACGAGCACAAACAATGTTTATTGAAATAGACATACGGAATACACCCAACTTCAATATTCTTTACAAACTTAATTATTTTGTTTTCCGGACTGGTAAAGTTTGTGAAATTCATGTGCACTGGTAGCTTTCATACAAATATACAGTTTGACGGTGTGATCCTAGGTAATTGTTTGTTTGTGGTCCCTTCACACCCAAACTAAGCAACGAAACGAAAAGATTTTTGGGATAACTTTATATGAAAAGATGGAAAGTAGCATAGGCTACTTTTGGGCCCGGAAAAACACTAACATTCCCAAGCATAGTTTACAAGAACTTTCGTATTTTTACATGAAAAGTAAAGTAGATAGGATGGGGAGTAAAATAGACTTTAGTCCTAGAAATCATTTATTTCATCATTGTAATTACGTACATAATAAATGTAGGCGCAGCTAAGGGAAGATATTTTTTTTATTTTTCCACATTGGTTTTGACAAATTAATGTAGTCGAGGAATCAAATGGTACAAACATTAAATTGTGTTGTGAAAATGTTGCTTCTTTATTTTGCTTTAAATATATTATAATAATAAAATTATTTAAGCCGTCCCTAACAGAACACTCAATTCAATGACTCTATAAGGGTCTCGTACTAACCTTAAAAGGTTACTTGTTGAAAATGTATATTATATACGAAGGAGTCATTAATGTTAGCTTTGGACAAGCTTTCGCCGCAATAAATTATCTGGAGGTCTCATATTGCCTCTATATTTCTCTATAGGTAAGCCTTTATTTCGCTAAATAAAATTTTAGTAGCGAAACGTGATTGAGGTAAAACAGTTAAAATAATAGAATTAATACTACCTATTTTAAAACTAAAAACCGATACTTTGATATCCAAGAAGCCTTTAAGATCTAGTTGTATTTTACAAATGATAGTATTATTACGATCACTGTTCAAATAGATATCACTTATCAAAACCCAAGACACAGAATTTTCTATAATCACATAGACCTCAAGATGATTCGATCGCATACATAAATAAGGTAAAAATATTTTTGTTTATTTAGCTATAGTGTAGTTTTGTTAATCCCAATATTAAAATGTCCCTTAAAATGATGAATTTTGAATTTGAATTTGTTAGGTTAGTAACTAACCTACCTTTTAAATTAAAATTCAAGATGCATTTATTTCAAGTAGGCCTAGTTTATGAGCACTTTTGAAACGCCAAGTCAGTCTTCTTTTTGTGACTTCTATTGGTTCTGAAGGCAGACTGTGCAGAGAATAGCCGGCAAGTAACTAAGCAGATTTAATTTTACAAAAAAAAAAAATTAAGCTTTTAGACGTTTTGTAATCCTGTATAATATATTGTACCAACTCGTACCTATTATGGTCATCGCAATTTTTTTTATGATTTGCCAGCAACTGAGAGAAAAGTTACCGATAAGTAAGTTTACAATGAAATAATAATTATTATTACATGAAACTGCTCTGATGATGGATCCAAGAGTGTTACAGTGAAACGATGTAACACTATCGAGTATGGGCTCGTTTACATTCCTGTTGTCAAGGGCTCTGAAGAGGTGAGGTGATAAATTTAGTTTGTTTGAACAACTTAGTGCTTTTCTCATATGTTCTTAAAATTAAAATAAATATGATAACTTGAGAACTGTTTCTTGTGTTCTCAAAAAACACTTATCTATTTGCTGATTAATTACGTTATAAGATCACTTTTCGATATTTAAAAAAATTAAAAGCATAAATTGACATTGAAAGATATACACGGTATATACAGGGTTTTGTTTACGTCAAACGACCGCTTTTGAGTGGTAATTTATAGGGGTCTCAAGGGATATATCGATGATCCACGCAGATACGTATTTAACCTCGGACGCAAATTACTGGAATATTATTTTCACAGCACTTGTGCTGGCTGACCAAGGGATCAATATTTGTATAATATGTTATGTCATTGAGAATATTAAAACTTCACCGGATAGATTAAGATATAAATATTAAAATGACGACTTTATAATATATAAAAGAACTTCTAATTCAACTATTAATCAAATCTCATTTACCAACTCTAGACTAGTTTTTATGGGTACTTTTTGCATAATATTATGTAACAGCACTTTAAGTATTAACTAAAAGAGTTACGGCTTGTATAATTAAAATTAAGAGAGCAAATATAATTAATTATTACGGGAAAAAGATCGACCAGGTATCTTGTATCGAGAATAATAAATTGCTTGCCTTTGCCACTAGAGGACTCGAATACCTAGTAAAACATAAAACAAACTTTTGAATCAGTTACTTCTAGTAGTTGCTAACCTCTTTATAGGAGATGGTATTAAAAGAAGCAAAAATTAAATATTTGGAAACTGGCGATATACTACTTGATTCTTCTCTCTTCTTCGTCGTTTTCTTCATTACTGAATTGTGTCCGGATTGAAGTTCCTTAGTGGGGTTTTTTATTACAGCCTTCCATTTTTTTTTATTCTCTGCCTTTTTGATAGCTTCAGTGATAGAGAGGTCTGTGAGCGACTTTACCTGGTCAGAACAGCAACGAGTTGATCCGCGACGATGTCTTTTCGCCTCCACCCTACCTACCAGTATTAGCTTATCCAGATCACTGGGCAGGCGTTGGACTATGTGACCAAAGTAGCTAAGAATATTCTTGTAGCACAATGTGGCCTGGAGTTAATATTACGTACTAATAGTATTATTTGATTAGCTGCAATTAAAACGTATACATACATTTCAGCTGTGTGTTCTTCAGAAACACTCTCAGCCACAAGAAGCTTTACTACTACTGAAATTAATTATTTTTTTAATCGCGGAGAATTTCCTAACAGTCAGTATATAAATAACTATTTTTGGATTAAATAGGTAATCAACCAAGGACCTTGTGATCTGCAGAAGAATATCGCTAGAGCAACGAAACAGCTATGTGCAGAGTACGACAAAATAATAGACTAAAAATAGCGTGATGCCCTGACACGACGTATTGTGATTGGTGTCACGCGCTTGCCAATAGGACCGAGTAGATAAGCTGATGTTGTCGAGTCACTTTTGTGCAATTTATCTTAAGAATCGATTTTGCTATAAATAAAATAGTCACCAATAGCGTGAATTTAGATAAAACAACACTGCCTGCCCACCCAAGCCTCCCAAGCATCTCCAGCAGCAGAGATGATTGTCCCCTCTACATGCTAATACTGGATGAGGGTGTATATAATAGACATTCACAAGTATATTAGTTCAACAAAATTATTTGATAAATATTAAAGTAAATTAAAGTAAAGTAAAAAATATCTTTATTTAAGTAGGCCCGGCCCGGCCCATAGGTGGCACTTTTGATGCGTACATAAGAATTACACGGTAGTGAGATGATGGCGATAACCACATTCGTAGACTTAAAACTAAGCTACGAGGGTTCCAAACGTGTCCTGGTCTAAGAAGAAGCCCACAACAAACTTAGCCGGGTGTTTTTTTTTTGTTATCACCATCTCACAATTTCTATTAAATTATTAGAAGAGCCACCTGGTTAGAGCAATAATTTACACCCAAGCTTAATTATCGATTACGTAGTCCTTTATACTATAATAAGACTTTTCTATAAGCTTACGTTTAATACAAACTTTGAACTTTTTAAGAGACATCTCCATTCTCCTCTCCATCTATTAGTTACACAGACTGTTTTGACACAGAATTCTTTTGACGAACAAGCAAATGAGAACCGTTCATGCGTTTACAAAAATAGGCTTGCCTTAAGAAATTGCGGAAGGAATGGCGGGAAACAGCTTATAAAGCAAAATTGTCCAGCTCCGCTAGCATAGGCAGGATACAGTTATCTCCCCCAGGAAAGGATAAAAGTGTATCTTCACCCACAGATTTATCCAACTTTCAGAGCACAAGTGGAAATAATCCTGCTGTAAGAAATAGCTCCTTTAACGTTGTTTACGTAATACAATGTTTACCTACTCTAGTTTTAAAGATCGATAACGACAAGATCCTATCCAGTCGATTGGCATCAGCGCTTCCATCGCGAATACGCTAATAGCCAATGACGTTCATTAATCTCACGAACTTGTTTGAAGCGGGCAAGAGATACGCGTATAAGTTCCTATTAAACAATATGAAAATTGTTTATAAACTTATTTATTGGTGCCAATTCTGTTCGACTCAAAGCTCAAAACTATTTATTATATCAATTTGACGGCTCGAAAAGTTAAGCTATCACCCAATGTTCCCCGTATAAGAGTAAAGCTCTACTTTTATCTATTAATAGAATTGGCACCATATTTCATTTGAATTCTCTTTTAACTTCTGTACTTCTGTTTGTTCTTTATTATAAAACAAATCCCTCGCCGCGTCAGTCGGTCTGTGTGGGCTCAAAAAACTGAAAAAGTACCGCCTGTATTTTCATACGTTTTTCACTAATGAACAGAGTGATTCATGCGCAAGGTTTTAGTTTATATTTTATTAGGTTTTTCCGAAAATTCGCTGAAATATAACGATGTTTGTTAAATATGTCATATCAACTTGGAGCTTTACTGGCGTACTCCGCGAAAATGATTGATGAGACATAAAAATAATGTACTACGTGTTTAAAGTGATCATTATTATCTACAACAATAGTTGGCGAGGCTACATGCCTAATTGTTATGGTAAAGTCACAATAACCGCTTTTTGTTATAATTTGTCAATCAAAACGCCAGGAGATGAACATAATCTGCCCCTTTGGAGAAATGACAATCCCGCTATTTGCCATTACTTCCTAGCATGCGCTATCTTAAAAACCACACTGTAATTTTTCCATACATACCCACTCCTCATTCACAGCGCCGCTCTCGAAGGAAATCGTAGCTTAAACGATCGCCAGGCGATAAGGATTTTTACAAAATAAAAGAACTTTTAGAAACAAGGGAAATATGTGTCACACATAATTCACTCACTATGCTCTTGAATAATTCATACTACCTTTAACGTCAGCTAAAAAAAAATAAGATCTAAATATAAACTAAATGTTACCGATTAACACCATGAATATATATTTATTTACCTTCAAGTACGGAGTAGATTTTCCTTTGCTCTAGAATCAACTAAAATTTGATAGAAAATTTGTTGAGCCGTTTTCTCCCGAAGTCAATTTAGGTTGAGCCTTGAAAATACTTTTATAATATTAATTTAAGGCTTCATTATTAGAGAGGAGGCATCAAAGCTGTATTCCAATATAAGCCATTTCTTTTGAAGGAAAACATACCCTTAATTCTTACAGGAATAAAAACGCTACGTATATGTAACTTTGAGTTACAACAGTTAAAATCGTAAATTCCGTATTTCATAATTAAATCGCCCCTGTTATGGAAAAAACAGAAGGCGGATTTTTTTAGTATATTTTTTTATTTTTTTATTCCACTACTAGTTATCTCTTGACAGCAATCTCTCCTGCTAGTAAGTGATGATACAGTCTAAGATGGCACCGGGATAACCTGTAAGAGGTATTGCAGTAATATAAAAGCTTTACACCTAATCGAACATTAATCGCCAGGAGATAAACACAATCAGCCTTCGGAGGAATGGTTTTTTTATTTAGATCACTAGTAAACATCGCTATTGAAAAAATATGTACGAAAATGAAAATGACGGTCGCTCTATTTGATATCACTTCCTAGATTGCGCTAAAGTCATCATTATTATCTACAACAAAAGTCGGCGAGGCTTTATTCTTATGGTAAAGTCTCAATAACCGCTTTTTGTTTTAATTTATCAACCAAAACGCCAGGAGACAAAAATAATCTGCCCGTTTCGGGGACAGTTTTTTATGTAGGTCACTGGTAGACACACACTGTTGTAAAATCTGTACGAAAATGAAAAGGACAGTCCCGCTATTTGCCATCACTTCCTAGCATGCGTTATCTTAAAAACGACATCGTCATATTTCTATACATACCTACACAACATTACTAGCTCCACTCTCGTAGGAAATCGTAGCTTAAACGATCTTGATTTTTACAAAATAAAAGAACTTTTAAAAACAAGGGAAATATGTGTCACACATAATTCACTCATTAATTTCTTGAATAATAATGTGATGATGTACTTATATGTACTTAAGTGGGCATTAGCCTAAGTGACTCGTTAAACTTCATATCACTTGAAAACTGGATGGACTGGACTAATAAAATAAATAAGTATATTACGACAATATTTATATTTACGACAATATTATATTATTTGACGGCCTAGTGGCGCAGTGCGCAGCGACCCTGATTTCTGAGTCCAAAGTCGTGGGTTCGATTCCCACAACTGGAAAATGTTTGTGTGATGAACATGAATGTTTTTCAGTGTCTGGGTGTTTATCTGTATATTATAAGTATTTATGTGTATTTAATTCATAAAAAAAAAATATTCATCAGCTATCTTAGTACCCAAAACACAAGCTGCGGTTACTTTGGGGCTAGATGGCGTTGTGTGTATTGTCGTAGTATATTTATTTATATATACATTGCCATCTAGCCCCAAAGTTAGCGTAGTTTGTGTTATCGGTACTAAGACATCTGATGAATATTTTAATGAATAATGTACATAAATACTTATAATATACATATAAATACCCAGATACTGAAAAACAGTCATATTCCTCATACAAACATTTGCCAGTTGTGGGAATCGAACCCACTCAGCCTTGGACTCAGAAAGCAGAGTCGCAGCCCACAGCACCAATAGGCCGTCGAAATTAATCCAGGGGCAATATAGTTTTTTTTTCAGTTTTCGGCTGTTCCTGTGGCATTTTTGCTAGTGTCAAGGCGAATGAAACAATAAAAAAATCAGATTCTACGTGCCATTTTCGAGATTTTGCGAGACTAACGTATTGGATTTTGCTTCATATGTATCAACGAGTATATTAATAGGTGCACCTTTTGTAATTCTTGAAGGATATAATATTACGTATATAGTATTAAATTAGTAAAAAAAGCTCTCACTCCATTAGAGATCCAATCGAATACTAGAACGCTAATCCAATACGGGTGGTAAGGCTCCTTGCTTATTACAAAACTGTATTCGTATAAAGGCCCGTACTCGTTTATAGGTCTACTGTCCTCGGGCTCACAAGTTCATATTTCTCAACAAAGTCAATATGCTAGTTCTGTACAAATTGTACTCGTTGTTACACATATTCTCATCTATTGGAAATCCCCGCTAAGCTGCACTCGGTTTTATTGGAGGCTTAGTTTAACTACGATTTGGTTTAGCTATACAATATACAGTTGGAGCAAAATTCGTATTATCCAAGGCTTAAAAGATCGATACCTTGTCTAACGCTTAAGATATACAAAAAGCACCGAACATCATTTGTTTAATTATGTAAATTATTGATAGTTGCTTTCTTCAATTCCAATTTTGGTAACTCTAGAAAGCATCCAAACTTACACCCAAAAAAAATTCAAAAGGGAAAGGGATTACAAGTTGAACAAGGAGGTCCAATATTAATATGTATAGTTTAACAGTATGATTGTATAGACCACCGAATTATCAAATATTTTTGGACCAAAACTGAAATGAAAGTATAAAATATTTACCTTTCATTTCAGTTTTCATTGTCTCTACTAAAAATCAAGAAATATGTAACTACAAAAACAAAAAAAATTGTGTCCGTGTAACCTTTAAGCGCGATTGTAGTAAAACTTTTATTATTATTTGTATAACAGTAAGTGTGTAATATTTCATTCTTCTGGTATTCTAATTTTAATAAAATAACGTTTATTTAATTAGAAATGGAATGTTTTAACCATAGTACGCAGGTAAACTCTCTTCTACCGTAATATGATTACGATGACATTTTCGTGTCGTGTCCATCCATCCACTTAAATAGGTTACACAAGACTATTGAATCATTTTACATTGGTGTAGTTAAGCTTGCGGGTTTTTTTTACGTGTATTTATAATAATAATAATAATAAATTCTTTATTGCACACACAAAAACAAAATACAAATAAACACATTTACAGAAATAATTAAAAAAAAAAACTAGTTTAGGTGTGCAAAGGCGGTCTTATCGCTAAAGCGATCTCTCCCAGACAACCTTTGGCGATAGTAGTTATTGGAAGGAACGGGTTGGTGCGGCAATAAAAAATTCTACCTACATAAAAATATTGCAAACTAAACTACATACATGGTATAAATTCTAATACTAAACATATAATTATTATATAAAATATATAGTGTTCATACATATAAATATAATAAACTACATACTATAACGCTACATACATAAAAAATAGTTTTTCAAACGACTTTTAAAAAGAGGCAAGGATTTTGCCTGACGTATGTCATCAGGTAGGGAATTCCAGAGTCTGACACAATTAGCTGTAAAAGAATTACTATAATATTTCGTGCGACTGTACGGAACCTGTAGTTTGCTGTCGGTGCAGGAACGTAGCCTGTTATTATCAAAAAAGGTAAAACGTTCTTTTAAATATGGCGGAGTCTGAGGAAGAAACAGGATACGATACAACAGAGACAAGGCGTGCATCTCTCTCCGCTGGCCGACCGACAACCACTTTAGTTCAGCGCGGAACTGAGATATGCGGTCGAACTTTCGCAAGCCAAAGATAAAGCGGATGCAAAGGTTCTGCAGCCTATCGAGCTTATTAAGGAGATCCTGCGATAAGTCAAGATAACATGCATCACCATAGTCAATGACAGGTAACAAAATAGAATTGGCAAGAGCGATCTTAGTTTTAATTGGAAGAAGATTCTTCCACCGCCTAAGATAGCCAATAGTGGCACAAATTTTCCGCCCTACCTCAGATACATGAGGTCCCCAAGAAAAGGAACTGTCAATCGTCAGCCCAAGGTTTCTGACCGTATTGCAGTATGGCAAAGCAACCCCATCAAAGTAAACAGATGGAAGGTTATTAATTTTAGTCAGCAAATTGCGATTACCTATGACGATTACTTGTGACTTAACAGGATTTACGGCAAGACCGTAAGATTTGCACCAGTTACAAATATTCGCCAAGTCTGTATTCAGTTTACAAATAGCAGAGGAAATTCCATCAGTGGTTTCTGAGGAGTAGATCTGTAAATCGTCAGCATAGAAATGAAATGAAGAGGAGATAACAGAAGAGACAGAGTTAATAAAAATGGAAAAGAGAAGTGGTGAAAGCACCCCACCCTGTGGAACACCTGCAGTGAGGGGGGAAAACGAGGAACATTTACCATCAAATCTGACACATTGTTGACGACCAAACAGATACGACTGAAACCAGTCAATGGCTTCAGATGATACGTTCACCTTCGACCTAAGCAACGCAAGAAGCAAGTCGTAATTCACATTATTAAAAGCATTGCTAAAGTCAAGAAGAACCAGAATAGTAACCAATTTACTGTCCATCCCTTTCCGAATATCATCACAGACTTTAATTAGTGCTGTGACCGTACTGTGTCCTTGTCTAAAGCCAGATTGAAAAGGTGATAGAACGTTATTTTTAGTCAGAAAAAGAGTAAGTTGTTGATTGACAATACGTTCTAAGGGTATAAACTGCGTTAAGCGTGCCTCTCGCGTGTCCATACAAAAACGACCCGCGCGTGCCCATGCGCGTGCACACGCTCGTGAGCCCGTCGCGTGATACTTCCGTGCAATGGGGCACGCATGCACGCGACGTGATCACGCATCACGTTGGACGGGTCCACGCGCGAAGCCCGCTAGCGGGTGCACGCGCGTGCTTGTTCAGTTGACAGCGCTATCTCGAACCGACCGCACGCGCGTGCCCGGCCCATAACAAAAAATGACAAATTTTGATACAGAAAGGGTAATTGTTGAAGTTCAGTGTCGTCCTGCCATATGGGACCAATCAAGCGAAATATTTAAAGACCGGGACGCTAAATCAAAAGCATGGCTAGACATTTGTAAAGTACTGTTTGAAAATTTTGATGACTGGAGTGAAGCAGAAAAAAACATACAAGGTAAGTACCTACACTCTTTTTTTATTTTATAATAACGTAGGTTAGGTAAACTATTCTTTGCGCCTAATTTTTATTTTTAATAATCTATGCAATTAGTTATATATAATTAGTTATTTCAATTGTATTTGTGTCAATTAAATGTTTTCAACAATTAATCCAACTATAAAATTAAAACTCGGAATATTTACAATAATTTACCTATGTAAATATAAAATCATGCTTATATTCAAAACTAGTGCAGAGATACTGCGTATTTCTGAACATTGTGAAATTCGTGTGAACAATGTCCCATAATATTGGTATGGTTTTATATAATTATTGCTCGATAAATTCCAAAGTTCTTTCTTTCGGCCACGCGGTCGCCGCCATTTTGCGCGTCACGAGACAACCAGTATGTTCACGACTGCGAGCTTCACACTACTTCACACTATCGGTGTATTTAGGGTTCAAAATCATTTTAGGGCAGAAACAGTGGATCGGTAGGTAAATAAATAAAACAATTATCAACTAAAATATTTATTATATTGGTTTTAGAATTGGGCTAGTAACTTTGTAAAATAAGCGTGCGTTTTGTAGTTTTGTAGGTTTTTCTTTGACATCTCTCAACTTTAGTTTACAACAATCTAAGTTATTTGGTTACATCCTATGATTTTATATAACTAGATTAGTTATACGCCCGCTTTCAAAGGCAAGAGCAATGGAAGGTAATTGCCTACCATGCAGTTAGTCACGCTCCAATCGGTGTCGCGTCTACATGTGTTTGAGTACCAATAATATTTTAGTAAAAAAGATGCCTACTTGTGTTTTTAGACACTGTACAAACTACACATCACTGGATGTGTAATGAAAGAAAAAAAGTTTCATTTTATGCGTAATTACATAACATTTTACCTATTTAATGTAAGAATACTGAATTTCTTATAATTTTCGACTGTCATGGCGGCGCAACTGGTTACATCCGATGAATTTAACAAATAAAATCATTAGGTATAAAATGTCTGCTATGCTGCTGTCAAAATATGCCTGCTATGTTAATAAAAAATGTGTGGTAAAAAACCGTGAAAATTCAATTATTGAATGTACATAAATTATAAAAAAGCCTTCAATAAATACTGCGATCTTGCCATGACAGCTGTCCGTCTGCAACGAAATAATCTGCGAAGCTATCGCGTAATGTATACGAATCTCTGTGGGTATTTCCAATTAACCCCCGAACTGAACGTATATGGTCTGGTATAATGACAATATCATGAAAGTCATTAATTTGACTTCTTGATCTTATAAAATTATGCAAAATACAAATTGTTTTAAGAAAACAAATTGCTTTGTCTTTTCCAACGTTCAATGGACGATGGAGTATGCGAAATTTATTAGCCATGATACCAAATGTACACTCAATATAACGTCGCGCTCTCGTTAACCTATAATTGAATATTTTTTTTTTGTAGTTTAAATCGAGAGCTCGAGCATATGGCCGCATGACATGGCTAGATAACCCAAATGCTTCATCTCCTACAATAATATAGGGCAAAGCTGCGGTTGCAGCAATGTTGGTTGGTTTATCATTGTGTATTACGGGCAATGCTTTGGCAGGAGGAATATCTATTAAGTCATTGTTGATTTGTTCGTACAATCGGCTTTGTGTGAAAATTGCGGAGTCAGATTCTTTACCCTGCACTCCCACGTTTATATAGGTAAACTCATAGTTGGCGTTACACATTGCAAGCAGTACAATAGAATAGTAATGCTTATAGTTGTAATAGAGGGAACCACTATGTGGAGGTCTTATAATGCGTATATGTTTTCCGTCTATTGCACCTATGCAGTTAGGAAACTGGGCTTGCGTTAAAAAACCTTTTTCAGTCTCTACCCATAGCGCACGGGAAAATTTTGGTATACATTCTTCCTTTAACCTTTCAATTATAATTTGACAAACTTCTGTTACTATTTTTCTGACCGTGGTTAGTCCTGTCTGATACGCCAGATGAATATCGACGAAGGTATGTCCACTAACTAAATATCTGTAATAAAATAAAATACCTGTGTTATTGTTTCAGTGAAAAAGCTGCAGCAAAGATGGAAAACTGCAAGAGACACTTATATAAGAGTGAGGTCTACTAAAAAAAAACTTAAATCAGGCTCCGGTTCCAGGGCAAATAAAACATACGTTTACTATAACATGCTGTCATTTTTAGATTCAAACTCGAATACTCAAGGAGAAGAATCGGCAGACAATTTTAATCAGTCAGTAGAGCAAAACGCGTCACCGAGAACTTCACAAAATAATACGATTATTGAAGAAGATTTGATTAATGTACCTAGCACCAGCTCCAGCGTTACCAAAGAAACACGATCTTCCAAGAAACGTAAGTGCGAATCGCCAACTGATTTCGAATTAGAGTTGTTAAATTACGTGAAGAATAACACTGCAGATAATATGGACGAAGACTTGAATTTTTTTAAGTCATTATTACCAACTGTAAAAAAATTGAGTTGCTTTAAAAAATTATTATTTCGTACGAAAGTATTACAAGCTTTAATTGATATTGAAAAAGAAATGATTATTACCATTGATGACCTTTCATTAACGCAAAATACGGTAACGAATGATTTAGAATCCTTAAATGTAAGATCAGATACGAACAATGAATAAATAGGTAACAAGAAAGACTTTGAAGATTTGATTAAGACTGTTTAATTATTAAGAACAAAAGAAAGAGAAGAACATGAAGAACTATTTAAGTTAGTAAAAAGCGCAATTTTATATTTATATTTTTCTGGTCTCATGTGCAATTATTATGATATACAAGGGCATTCGCCAAAAGTTTACAAGCCTTGAGGTGTCATGTTCATAAGGAAAGAAACGGGGTCGATTCGGACACTTTTATCTTAAACCCTATTTTGGGGTCAAATAAAAAAGTGTATCAATAGACCCCTTTTTTACTTAATGGACCTTTTTTTTGAACCTACTCATAACATTGCTCCTTCATATGTCCTCTTCTTAAATTTAATCTTTTATGTAGTAAACTGTGATTATGATTGTGATGATAAATAAGAATTTAAAATAATATTAGTACCCGATCTAGTAATAGAAGGGAATAATTAATAAGGGAAATATTCATATGTAAAAACTTGCAATCAATATGCGTCATTATAATTAATACTTTGTAAGGTAGGTATATTATTATAATTAAGACATTTAGACTTATTGTACTGTTTTAACTGTTATTGTGTTTTTTTATTTTAAACTTGAACCTGTGATTTTATTAGTGTATTTCAAATGAATAATCAATGACTAATTGTAACGTAGCGTTTATGCAAGACACTGTGATGACTGTTGTGATTAAGTATTGTTGGAGAAATCGTCACAACACGTCATCGTGGAGGGGACAACGCGTAGTGGTGGTGTTAGAGACTATAAAAGGCGGTGCGCGCTTCATTCGAGAGAATCTTCGGGTACCGTCAACTAGTTTAAGGGGGACCCCTGTCCGTTTGGAAAGTCAACCTGCTCATTTTTGTTTTTGTTGTAAATTAGATTTATGAATTGAATTTCTCTAAATTAGTAATCTGTTGAGTGTTTTATTAGTTCTGTGTAAATTCTTGCTTCTATTAAACATATATGTGTGTGTAGTCATGATTGTTTTTTTTTATTAAGATTTTACCTCTGGTTCCTAAAATCAGTTGTGGGATTCGAAAATATCACGTGACCTAATTTGCTTTGCATTCCTGAAATACCTGCGGCAGTTTGACTATTCAAATTACTTTTTTTCGTTGCGTTTGAAAATTGAATTTTAAATGTCCCTTATTACGTAAGTAGTGTGTTGTCTAAGTTATTAGATGGTAAAGTATACGTAGCTGAAACCCTGGTGAGTACTTCCTTTTTTATTTATTTGCTAACTACCTACAGCTATTTTCAATATAATTGTGCGTGATTTTCAAATAGATTTGTGAATTCAAATTTAGCGTTACTTTTGGCCTATCTCGCTATTTTGCTATAATAGCCTACCTACCCGCATAAAAGTTTATTTGTATTGGGCCTAGTTCTTGCTTATATTTCGTAATTTACTGTTACCTACAGTAAAGAAAATGTCAAATCAAGGTCATGAAAGGAGAAGTCTCTCTAGATACCGCGCCTCGCTTTCCGGGCATGGTACCGCACCATGATTCTGGCCGTAGGCGTCGAAGGTAGCATTCTAGACTTACTTCAAAACTGCATAATTCCCCTAATAAAGAGTTAATCGAACAAATGCAACAACTTCAAAATCGTTTAATTGCATTAGAAGGGCAACGCCGCTCCTCACCGCCGCGACTCCATGGACCGAACGCTGACTGTTTGCCTGCGCTGTCGCCACCACGGCTGCGACCTGTGACCGCGACTGTAGCTGAGCAACGGAGGTCTGTGGTGGAGGGTCGAGAGTCTGCTATGCCGTCTTCGCCAGGGCGTCCTGTGAGCGCAATGACGGACCGCGATGCCAGCGGAACCGATCGTATCATCGAGGCGATACGTTCAATCAATACGACGGTGAGATCCAACCAATCTTATTACATATCCAATTTCGATCCAAGCATCCACGATATAGACATCTGGTGCGAGGAAGTTGACCGTGCTAAGAGTACAAACTATTGGAACGATAACGAGTGTCTTTCTCGCATCGGCAACTGTCTTAAAGGGGATGCTAGGACTTGGCTCAATGAGTGGGTCACCAATGACCGTAGTTGGAGCAATTTTAAGAAAGAGTTTATACCGTTGTGTCCTAGGACACCGGATATTGCAAATATTTTATACGAGGTCATGAGTTCTAACTCTGATAAATACCCAACATATGCAGACTATTCTCGTCGGTCCTTATTAAAGTTACGCATAGTTAGGGGGTTGAGTGACGAGCTAATTTCGGCAATAGTCATACGGGGCATCACCGATCCGCAAATTCGTGCTTCTGCTACCAATGCAAAGTTAATGCCAAATGAGATAGTAGAATTCTTCTCTATTTACGTAAATCTAATACATCATCTTTCAATAGGAAATCTGGCGATAGCATAAGTTATGGTCGTCTTTCTAAATCAAATTACGATGCAAAAGTTCGAAAACGTAGGTTTGAGGAAGGCATATGTTTTTCATGTGGCCAACGTGGTCATACTCAGTCTCGTTGTTCAAAGAAGTCTAAAGCCATCTCTGTTAAAAGCAACAACGAGGAAAACAATAAGAATTCTGCTCAGAGTTTAAATAAATCCGAACCTTGCGCTTTTTGCTGAAAGCCAGGGCATAAAATTGAAACTTGTTTTGCAAAACTTAAATCTGATTCTCGTAACACAAATAACATTAACTTTTGCCAGGAAAACTGCTATGATAAAAATAAAGATATAGTAGTAGCAGTCATACAGGGAATTCCGGTTGATATTCTTATAGATAGCGGTTCAACTATACCTTTGATTTCTTCATCGTTGCTAAGACATTTCAAGTGTGCGCGTAGGCCAGCTTTTAGAGTTTTACGAGGTATAGGCGGTAATGAAATTGAGTCAACTTATTTTGTCACCTTTGCCATAGAGTTTAATGAGATTACTTCAGAGGTGGACCTACATGCCATATCCCCTGAACTTATGAATACCCCTATTATTGTCGGTACTGACGTATTAAATCGCGAAGGAGTTACTTATTGTACGTACCCGTGAACAGCAATGCCTTACTAGCAAGGCTCGTCTTACCTTTAACGTTATGTGTACTATGCCGACTACGCAGATTCCGATTAAGACGTCGTTAACTGATCAAAACTTTAGCAAGCTGCGAGACCTAATTAAGACATATTCGGACTTTTTATCTCTGGGACGGCAACATCCACAGTTAACACTGGCAGCATGTCAATTAAATTAAATAGTGCTGTGCCGATTAATTACAGGCTTTACAGGCTTTCTCATCCAGAAATTTTAAAAGTTCGCGAGATAATTAAAGATCTTCTAGAAAAAAATATTATTCGGGACTCTGAATCGGAATATGCGAGTCCTATCCTATTAGTTAAAAAGAAGGATGGGTCTGACCGCATGTGTGTTGACTATCGTAAACTCAACGAAATTACAGTCAAGGATCGCTTTCCTTTACCATTGATCGATGATCATATTGATCGATTAGGTAGACATAAATTCTTCACCAGTCTCGATATGGCCACAGGATTCCACCAGATACCTATGGATAATGACTCGATACCACTCACAGGATTTGTTACACCCGAGGGGCACTATGAATATTTGAAAATGCCTTGCGGTTTAGAAAATGCACCTGTTTACCAGCGGATAATGTCGAAAACACTTCGCCCATACCTAGAGTCCGGTGAGGTCCTGGTGTATATCGATGACGTACTTATACTGAGCAATACAATACATGAGGGTCTGTTGATTCTTCGCAAGGTACTTCAAACTCTAACTGATTCTGGTTTTTCTATTAATCTAAAGAAATGCTCTTTTTTGTGTACTAAAATAGAATATTTGGGAAGGACTATCAGTCAGGGTCAGGTGCAGCCGAGCGAACAGAAGGTTCAAGCCTTAGTCGAGGCTCCCATCCCAAAGACCGTTAAGCAGGTTCGCCAATTTTTAGGGTTAGCTAGTTACTTCCGTCGATATATAGCTGGATTTGCTACTAAGACTGCACCTATTACTAGACTTACAAAAAAAGGCGTTCCTTTTGCATGGGGTAGTGAACAAGAAGCACGGCGAGATATTATCTCGCAACTTACAAGCGAGCCCGTCTTAGCCATTTACGATCCTGTTTAGCCTATCGAAGTCCATACGGACGCTAGTTTTATTGGTTATGGTGCAGTTTTTCTTCAGGTTCATGAAAAGGTGTATAAGCATGCAGTCGCATACTTCAGTAAACGGACTCAAGGTGCTGAGCCAAGCAGGCACAAGCGACTGTCAAGCCCGACTCTGGCATGCGCGGGCATATACCATACGACATACCGTGTGGTCAAGGCGCTTCCCCACGGTCGCGTCGAGCTGCAAATGCTGGCAGGCTCGTGTGGAAAGGCGACCCGGGCTGCGGCAGAATTTATAGTGCCATGGCGAGGGGAATGGACTCCTGACACGTGTGCTGCCTTCTTCGAGGGGGAGCTTGTGTGTTATTTGTGTGTACAAGCTAACGTCGTGCCTCTGTTACACTGTGATGAAGACCGCATAGTACGCTAACGTCGTGCATATGCTATGTGGTTGATTCGGAAGTGGTATGCTAACGTCGCGCCTCTACCATTCGTGAGAGCCTCATGTTAAGCTAACGTCGTGCCTATGACATGTAGGTGAGCTGATGTAGGGAATAAGCTAACGTCGAGCCTATGTTCCTTGCTATACGAGATAGCTAACGTCGTGCTTCCTCTCTGGTATTTGTTTGTGATCAACCATGGATCGATCACGGGTCGATGTGTCCTTGGTAATCACGGAGGTCCCAATCCGAGATGCTTTATGTTCTCAGGTGCAGACGATGATGACAATATGGAGTCCACGCCTGAGCAAGCTGCCAGGAGCAACAATGTGCCTCGTGAACGTACTGCGGAGCCCGTGCCCTACTGCTCTGCGGGCATCCAGCAGCATGAGACAACGGAGCACGAGGACGTCCTCCAGTCAGGAGAGGCCGTGTTGGAGAAATCGTCACAACACGTCATCGTGGAGGGGACAACGCGTAGTGGTGGTGTTAGAGACTATAAAAGGCGGTGCGCGCTTCATTCGAGAGAATCTTCGGGTACCGTCAACTAGTTTAAGGGGGACCCCTGTCCGTTTGGAAAGTCAACCTGCTCATTTTTGTTTTTGTTGTAAATTAGATTTATGAATTGAATTTCTCTAAATTAGTAATCTGTTGAGTGTTTTATTAGTTCTGTGTAAATTCTTGCTTCTATTAAACATATATGTGTGTGTAGTCATGATTTGTTTTTTTTATATAAAAATTTTACCTCTGGTTCCTAAAAGTATATAAAAAAATAAGTGAATAAGTAGGTATAGATAAAAAAAAACGAAAAAGATAAAACTGTGTAATTTAGAAATAACAAAATATAATTAATAAATATAAGAAACTGTGATTAATATGATGATTAATAAGTGTGCGGTTATGTGTTTCGGTCCGTGAACCACATCAAGAAAAACATTTTAAGCCATATTCAGGTGTCACTGCCGAAACAATAAGAACTTCTTCTTCTTTCTTGCTTGATGTGGCTAAACAGTAATGTGACTTACATAAATTGGCAAAAAATATGAGTGTTCTAAACTTTTGTTAAATAATGACTGTTTTTTTACATGAATAAAGATGATTATTAATATCGAAATGTCTTTACTTACCGCAATGTCATTGCAAATCGTTCCATTGGTGATACGATTGACGTAGATTTCAATCGTAGATTGTTAGTCTTCAAATAGGGCTCCAGTTTTGAATATAATTCATCATAGACTTGTAATGAAACTTTAAAATATTTGAAAAAAAACCTTTCATTTTTTCTTAATATACCAAACTTCACCACGAATTCCCCGCACAGTAACCTAGATTCAACGAACGGGCTTACTGGCTGGCGTCTTTTTTTGGCAATTCGTCGTCGCCGTCGTCTTGATAAATAATACAACATTAATTTATCCATTATTACTTATTCGACTGTACACCTCCAACGTCAAAATTGTACTGAGAAAACTGCGTACGCGGATGCACGCGCCGATGCCCGCGCATAAGCACGCGAACGTGCTCACGTGCGTGCACCAGAAGCGTGGCCCGCGACGTGCTCACGTGCGTGCACACGCTTAACGCAGTTTATGCCCTAAGACTTTAGAAAGAAAAGGAAGAATTGAAATTGGTCGAAAATGTGATAGAGTTGTAGGATTAGCAATTTTAGAAACAGGGATCACGAACGCCTTCCTCCAACTAGAAGGAAAAGTACAAGTTGATAGAGAATAGTTAAATAAGTGTAATAGAATAGGAGCTAGGCTATCAAGGACCAGGATAATCATCCTACGACCAACTCCATCACTTCCTACGGCATCAGATTTGATGGCCAAAACGTGCTTCTTGACTTCGTCCAAAGTCACTTCTCTGAATTTAAAGGTCGGAAAATCAGGCGCAGGCAGAGATCTTAGATGATTAAGAGTAACTTCCTTCATCTGACTATCCAACGTTGAAGCAGTTGCAAAGTGCTGGTTAAGGGTATTTAGGTCCGGGATACGATGAGCCATTTTTCGCTGGCGACCTATACCTAACGAGTTTAAAAACCTCCAGGCCTTTTCAGTGTTTAAATTTTGAAGGGCATTGTAAATAAAATTACGTTGGGCATCGCGGCAGAGTTTACTACATCGATTACGGAGATTTTTATATCTTATAAGATTATCCTCTAACGGGCGCAACTTGTATTTCCTTTTAGCTGCATTGCGCTTATTCATGTGAGCCTTAATCTCGGGAGTTAACCACGGCGCTGGAAGATGTTTTAATTTGATAGGTCTCAAAGGAGCGTGTACATCAAAAAGTTCTGTGAGTAGAGAATTAAAAATACTTAACTTATCATCCATAGTTTCTGCGCTAAATATGGTAGTCCAGTCTATTTTATTTAAATCATACATAAATAAAGAATTATCAAAATGTCTGAAACTGCGACGCATAACTACAGTCGGCTTGGCTTTCGGTGGTCGAATCTTGTATGATATAAAAACCAAGTCATGATAGGAGAACGCTTCAGCGGGAAATTGACCATGATTTTCGACATAATTAGGAGAGGAAACTATCATTAAATCTAAGAGTGAGGGTGTACAGTTAGGGAAAAAGTGAGTAGCATTAGTAGGTAAAATGTTTAAATTACAGCCATTGACTATGGTTTTAAGTTTCCTAGCGCGTTGGTCATCCTTAATAAGACAAGTGTTAAAATCACCCATAATAATGGTGTGATCAACAGACGTAGAAAATTGCTCAAGGGACCTTTCAAATGCATCAAAATAATCAATATGGAGAGAGGGACAGTAGACAACACCCAACAGCAATCTTAAATGGCCAAATAATACCTCAATAAACAGGTGTTCAGCACATTCTGAGTATACTGACGGAGATTTATCAAGAATAGTAAACGGAATATGGCTGCGGAGATATATAGCAACGCCTCCACCCCCCTTACCAATCCGATCATTCCGAATAAGATGGAAGCCGGGCAAGCTATAAGAGGTCGAAGGTAAACAAGGTTTGAAAAATGTCTCGGACACCAAGATTGCGTGGATATTTCTACTGTCGAATGTGGTCAAAAGATCTGGAAAATGAGCTGGGACACTCTGAGCATTTATATGCACAGCATTAAAGTTTTTTTGGATATAACGCAAATGTTGAATTTAAAAGAGAGCTTAGCGGTTGTGAAATACTATAGTAACTACCAAGAGAAGACGAGGAAACTGATAAATTGGCATCATCCTCCAGAACACCTTCAAGAGACGTGTCGTTTGAAATCATAATAGGTGTATATAATAAAAAATATAAATAATATTATTAAATAATAAAAGATAAAAAAAAAAAATAAAAAAAAAAAAATTATAAAAAAAATAAAAGAATGTGAACTAAATAGGAAGGTCCCTAAAAGATTCCTCACTCTCCCGCCAGCATCCTGATGAGTGATCGCTTTACAATACAAATTTTATTAAAGACTACATTAAACTAAGTACTAAACAGATCATATATGGCATGCAGACTAAGCTTACAAAGGATAAGTATATGCTTAATAGCAGGATAAATACAAGGCAACAATAAAAATCTATTTGTAGACTATGCACTAGATACAATATTATAAAGCAAAGTAGAACCGCGACCAGACAACTAACAATTACACTACAATATTCAATTGCCTGTTTCAATAATATGAAGGCCAAAAGGAAGATATACCAATAAAGCTTTGTAATGATAGCGATTAATATAAAATCAGAACTAAGACAAAAATAAAAATAACAAAAAAAAAAACAAAAAAAAAAAAGTACATGCAACATTTTTTATAAGCATAAATAAATCTGTGCGACAAATAGTACATTAACTTTCCTTAATTAATATTTTCACGGAGCAATCAGCCAATGAGAAAACAAACACTAAAACAGATGCATATTGATAGTGCCTATACACTCTCTGGCACCGCAGCCAACGAGTATACAAAGTTCTATTTGTAACAAGATGACGTATGTCAACTTGATATATTACTTATGAGTTGTCATAATTGATTAGTAAATTAATTGACTTTGACAACTAATACAAGATGTTTGTTAGTAAATTTTAAAAATAATGCAACGATTGAGGGTTTGTAATTAATAAAATAGTAACAAGCGGCTTGAAAGACTAAGTAAATTAATATAAGAAAGTGCAAATACCGTACAAGTGCAAGCAAAACATCAAAACTAAAGTTTTATCATACTCAAGGGGCAAAATGAGCCTTAAAGTTTATCGCCTAGCGAGCCTCTTCTGTCTTAATGGTGTTTTTACCGAGGGTTTGGTGACTTTTGGAAGCACGGAAGTAGTGTTTGCGCTGGGCACAACAGCCTCAACAGTTATTGGCACTTGGTCATTAGTAAGAGCCTGGGTGATAGAATTGACCTCTGCCTTGGAGGTGACTCGATGGCGTTTACCATCTAGACCAACAATCACTATAATACCTTCCCTTGTCCAGCACTTGGAGACCCCAAACTTGTGCCTAGCTGCCATAAAAGCATCATGCCTGTCTTTAGTTAAAAATTCAGACAGTGTTATACCTGTATTCCTGAGGGCTGTTTTAGCATACCAGACTTTATTCTTAGTGGAAATGTCCTGAAATTTGAGAAGAATAGCCCGTGGCTTGTCTCCTTTGGGCTGACCCAGGCGCTGACAGCGACTAAAGGAATGTTCTTGTAATTCAGTCAGCTTTAGGTGATTAGATAGTGACGAAGTCACAGTGGCAACCAAATTCTCATCCTTACTCTCAGAAATTCCATGCACCAACAACATCTTTCTTCTGCTACGCATCTCAAGCTGATCTGTCTGCTTGGCAAGGAGTTCCACTTGTTGTTGGAGCCCGGCGAGTGCAGAGAGCACAAAGGCTCGGAATGCATTGAATTGCCCAGCAATGTTGGAAGTGGGACTAGTTGCCGGAATTGCTCCCTGCAAGTTCCTTTGGAATTCAGCCATTTGAGTGTTAAAATGATCTGTCATTGTTTGAATAGAGTTTTGAATGGCCTCCATAGTAATGTTTGATATGAGAATGTACTTAGTGATGTATAAACACAATACTTCAGAAACTGCTTATTATGGATTATTTGATTTGGAATAAGGCTGGCAGGTATAAAATCACTTAAAACATTATTATAAATACACTATTTTCACTTAATTTGAAATATAAAATACGAGAACCGAAAAACGCGTGACGCGTTATTATATATAGGAGTTAAATGACCAAGTAAATTAACCACTAAGCGATGAAAAATAGACGTGAACACACCATAAAATGGATTTTGCGACGATGATAACTTCATAGAAACTTAAAGGCTCTGCCAACCGAAAGATCTTTGGAGCCCGACAGGATAAGATTTTTTCCGATCAAGCCAAACCACGTCACGGTCATAATGGTCGAGTAATAGGTTATTTTAATAATCACCATACAAAATACTATTGAATATTAAGGATTGGTCATTGACCAGTCTACATAACCACTTCAATTCCCAGTGAAGCGGTGGTGCGTGTGGACACAAACATTTGTTCTGTTTGTATGGCAATTTCTATGTAGCCACATTTCCACTAATACCTGTAATTAGGCAAAGAATTAACCTAATCTGAGCACGATTCTACTTGCTCCTGATTCATTTTACTCAATTAGTTTAAACGCCCTTAGCTCTATTTCTGCCAGTGCTTAAGAGTAATAGTCTAAAAGTAATATACCAGGATGTCATAAGATCAAAGTAATTCGTCTTCATTTCCGTTACAGTGCTTTCCGCTACATATTATTAGACTAGGTAGGTACGATTCGTTACGATTTTAAAGAGGTTTACATTTTGGAGTAATTATTAAATTATGTAAGTAATTAGTTTATAATGAACACATATCCGACTTCTGTCGGACTATTACCTATATAAATGTGTTTATGTTTGTGTAACATAAAAATACTTTTATATGATTATCTCTCTTTTAATCATGTTACCTTAGGAGTTTACCTTAATAGATAAATGCCCAGGCCTTACGAAAATTCTAACAACAGAATATTCCATAAATTAAATCCAACCTGCCTTGTATCCATAGACTACAGTTGAACAACTCTAGAGTTACTCGAGTGTATACTGATTGGCTTTTATCGTGCAAAGTTCATATTTTGAAGGGATCCTCATATAATGGTAACCTTCAAATAACTACCACTGCAAGAAGGTAACTCTATATTCCTTGTTGTTGAATTCAGTTTGCAAACCGACTTCTTGGTTGAATTTCCTCCTAAATTACACAAGATAGTTTCTTACTTGGCAAGCGAGGCTGCGAATTATCTATAACAAAGTATCAGATTACTCACCGTGTGTATAAAGTGGAGAGACGCGGTACTTCAAAGCGGCTGTGCATGCTATCGCGCCAGTTCCACCGCCAAGTTGTAAGCCGTGAGATAACACTTGAACGATTGTGCCGACGACGGTTATAGTCCAGCCCCAGCCTCCTTCTGGGTAATAACGCCTGGCCAATGTGAGGGCCGCACGAGCTCGTAGGGCCGCGGCGGTCTCTGCGCCCACCGTTGCCCCAGCACTAGCACACCTAATACACTACATATTTTAGAACATTTATATACTGCAGGTACATATTTATTTGCTTCGTAGATTGACGCTGATTCAATATAATGATTCGAATCCTTCCATATACAGCAATTGGTACGGATATTACCTTGTAATAGGTACCACATATTGTATTATATCTATATTTCATCCCTTCAACTTATGCGGACTAAATATGACTCGACTGTTTCCTCAAAAGCCATTAGTTAGGACTTCTAAAAGGTACATACCTTGCCTTTATTGGAATACATTTATCTACTGCAGGTTTTCACACCTTTGACTCACGCGGACTATATACCTATGACCAGGGTATGCATACAGCAGGAAAATAGCATTAAACGGCAAAAATCCTCCTTAAAACTTATTCGAGTTATATATAAATTTTAGGATAGGCAGTGCTTTCGTATATGTATGAAGTGCACGCCAATGCCTATGACTAGAATACTTTTACAACACCTTCGACATTCTAATTTTAAATTTATTCTTGCCAATATTGATTTTTTATTAATTTTTCATCGATCAATGCATATTATTAGAACACAGACATTACTGAATTAAATTTATTTTTAAAGTGCGGCTCATTAAACGCCTTAATTCCTTGTTTGCTTATTAAGATGAATTTAAGATTAAAGGAGTAATTTGGGTGATTTATTTAACTCAAGTGGAATAGCCTACTTTCACGCAATTGTAATCGGTAATCATTATCAAAAAGTAAGAGAGTGGGAACGTAATATTTTCATATAAATGAGGTAGCAAAATGCTCCTAAAATTTTAGATATATAGATAATTTCTTTTGTGGTAAACTAAATAACGATAACGGTATCTTGTTTCTACAGAACCCTAGAATTGATAAAATTTCTAACCTAAATTCAAGAGAGAGCACTAACCGGCGAAACTGAGTCACCTCTCGAGCAGCTTCATATCCAACACTTTTAGAACGTCCACGCTCGGCGTATTTGTTGTGATTGTTCGCGAAGTTTGGCCGAGCGACACCACAAGTGCACAACACTTCTGCGGGTATCGGTTTGGGTATCGGCCGGCACTTTGAAGGGCATTCAATATGACAATCACATTCCGGTGTTCTCCAGGAGAGAAGGCGTTCCAGTAAGGTCCTTCGTCGCAATGATTTAGGTTTTCTGTCTGGAACACTCTGGCCCACTTCCAGGGGAAAGGACGAGGTACGGTCGGCGTTCTGCGCGCCAACACAAACGTGCCTATTATCATAAGTGATTTTCCTTTGCGTTTCTCTATTGTTGCGTACGGACGCAGGGCTGAAAGTGTGCGTAATGGATCTTTTATCCGTGCCATGGACCGATGGACCGTTTTTTGCAGGGAAGCCATTCTTTATATTCTTGACGTCGGTGTGAAGGGATTTCCAAGTCGCGATAACTTCGTCGCGAACAACAGCCTCGTTTATATCTGGGTCAGTGTTAGAGTCAGGTATTTTATTCGTCAATGCTTGGGTTACTTCGGAGTTAGTGATCAGCACTTCCCGGAGCTTTGTGGGCAAACTGTCACACCGGCGGAGAGTCATTGTTATTTAAGTTTGATGGGCGCATTTTTAAAAATAAAATTGTTGTATATTACACTTTTTTACAACATGAAATCACCACAATCTGCAACAAATAAAAAGAGAAATTAAGCAAAGGGTCTATTAATATTATAGAGACATTATAATATAAACTCTTATATTATACTAACTTTTAGGATTATAATTCACTTTTCAACGTACAAAAGTTGACGAATATCTAAGACAGTAAAAGAAAACTACTGAGTATCTTAATCTATTGGGTGCAAAAGTACTCGCTACGGGCATCTACTCTCGGTTGCTTTGGCCACCCTATACTGTAAATAGGATAAGTTGCATTCTATTTTTAAAGTTAAGAGTACATTTAATTTTAATGGAACACCGGATAGCTACTGGGAAATTCTTGAACAAAACGACTATGTAGTCAAATCTAGGTCCTTGTTATCCATAGACGCTCATGATAAATCCGAGATCTATTCTGTTGTAGATTTTCGTTTTATAGGTATATTAAGAGATTTAAAGCGGTACAGTGAATGTTTGCAAATTGTATGGTTTACCTTAATGAAAACGAGAATGGTTGAGTGAATGAGTGATTAAGAAAATAATAAGACAGCGAATTTGCTACTTTTACGTACAAACTAGAAACGTAAAAGTTTCCAGACATCATTCAACTTTGCTAGTCATTCATACAGAGTAACTAGGTACGGATTTTTACGTTGCCTCCATTACGTTTTATTTTACGTTATCAAAGGGAGTAGTTAATTTAGGTATATAGCGACATTAACACTAAAGCTCAATGAATGAAAAAGGTTTTTATATGATCTTATTTTAATAGTCTTTCAAATTGTGCTTCCACTTATTGTTTCTGAGTAAGATAATTCACGGATCCATCTAATGCTTTTTTTTTCAGAACCGTTTTTAAGACAAATGTGAAACGCGCCATTCAAACGATATGAGGGTTGAAAAAAAAATATTTTTTACGCACTTTGTATTTCTAGGTGTAAATAATGACAACGTTATAATAGTTACATATACGACTAGTTAAAGACAAATTGGTCCAGTGGTTTTTCTGATAAATAAATAGCTGCACGCAGCTTCGCCCGCGTGTACCTACTAATCGCCTAAACTGTACCCTTTTCAACTTCATAAATGCTACGCGGAAAAAAGTTCTACCCAAAAAGGCGTGACGAGTGAAAATACAGAATCGCACTTTACACCTTATTTTCCCAAACATACCGTATATTATCCAATGATAAAAGGTAGCCTGTCTGTCATTCTCCGAAATATCAACATCTTCTCTGTAAAAAAACACGATGCTCTGTGGCCGCCGGCAAGAAGGGCAAAAAACCAACAAACACAATTTTGCATTTATAATATTATAGCAGGGATCAACACTAACCATAATTTGATGTTTATTAATATTAGGTCTCGACTATGATCATTAAAAAGACGTAGTTTCACCACCTTTGCTGTTGCTTTTACACGATAAGGGTTGTTTTTGATGCAAAAGCTTAAGTTAAGTAGCCGATTAGTAACTGAGCTTCAGCCATCAGATAACAAGATTGTTCAATAAGGGTGGGTAGTTTGATTTTTAGAGCCATAAAACGAGTATTCGAAGGTGACTATATGGAATCCTTACGAATATTTTAAATGCGTAAGTGTATTTTTTTGCTTGTTTGCTAGTTCTTCTTTAATTAAGCAACCAATCATCTTTATTTTTGGGATAGAGTTATTTAAAACAACGAAGTGTCACATAGGATACTTTTCATCCCAAACGGTTCCCACGGGATTTGTAAAAAAGCGTAATAAATGCGGACGAAGAATGAATGTATAGAGCGAATCAAAAATTATCCACTAAAAGGCTCTTTCTTACAAATAAAGCTTCATTGCATACTTGCAAATATTTTAGAAATGTAACACGATGTTACCGACCCAAGCTTTCGTAAGCTATAGTCCTAAAATGTTTGTTAAGTACAATATAGTTGCCGAGTTGAGCATGAATAATTGTATTAAAACGCTATTATGGACTTTGTAGTGTGGATAAGCTTTCGTGACACCATAATTTTAAGCCGTAGGTATGGAAGATTACGAATTGATGCAAAACGCTGTAAATCAACCTAATGGAAAATCTGTTTTTGATCACATATAAACATTGGATACGTCGTGTTCCTAAATACTAGGGCACTAATTGTGCCCCAAAAATTAACACGTTTCAATAATATACTTCCTTGTCTACCGCACATTAAATAATTTACACTCGTCAAACAGATGTTTGCTATTATTTAAATTCAGCAGCCAGATGGATCTTAATTAATTACTATTCAGATCCATCTTGCTACTAAATGTAAATAATAAATATTTCCTATTATTAAAGTGTACTTTCATCATTATATAAACCCATTACCGGCCCACTACAGAGCACGGATTTTCTCCCACTCTCACTCGCTGGCCCTGTGAGTGACTTCACACACCATTGAGAACATTATGGAGAACTGTCAGGTATGCAGGTTTCCTCACGATGTTTTTCTTCACCATTGAGGCAAGTGAATAAGCATCGCTTTAAGCAATATATATTTATTGCTTAAAACGCACATAACTTCGAAAAGTTAGAAGTGCATTCTTGGGATTTGAACTCGCCCCCCCGAAAGGGATGTCGAAGTCCTACCAGTGGCGTGCATAGAGGGTATGCAAATTATGAAAAACGAAGAAAATCTTCAGTACGAGTTATAAAAACTTATGTGTAGGCTTTTTACAACTCTTACAATGCCTATCCTTGAGTTTTTTATAACTCGGACTGAAGAATTTTCTCATTCTATGTCATCGGTCCGCTTAGTGCATACCATGTGCATACCCTGTATCACGCTTAAACGCTTGGCGGCTAATTTTAGTCGATTCATTGGTAGCTACGGTAGTACGTGAGAAGCCAGACAAGACCAGAGAAAACCTCAGGACCTCCTTTATATTACCACTACACTCAAAAATAGAACCTACGTTTAAACTTGATCATGGTTCAAGCTAAGAAACTGCTCCAGCGTTTATTTATATTTTCCAGCTTAGTTTATCTTGAATTTGATACAATGCCAAGAGAAATTTAAGTTGGATTGTATGGGTATACCATAGACTCCTGATTTAAGAATCCTAGAAACTTAGATTTATGTTTAAAAAAAAACTGTCGATACACATAAAAAGGATCGTGCCATCTCAAAGGGTCGTGAAAATCGCTGATAAGGAACAGTCGTCAGATGTTACTGAATTCATAAATCATATTACAGAGTAGGCAGTAGACATTAATCAAGTCGTCAGTGGAACACTGAGAGTTCTTAATGAAATTGCGGCTAATTCGTCCGTAGCGTTGGAGTTCTATTTATTGCTAAAGACCTTCCTTGGAACGAGTTGTTTTCCGCAGATACATCAACAGTAATTTATATCAACGTTCGAAATATAATATTAAAGTAAGGTATAAAAAGATAATGATAGTCTAGTGATTAGGAAGGACCAAGTATTATTTATTCATTTATTGCTTTCATGTATACATATATATCACTGTAAGTAGGCATATGAACATGAAGCCCCGTCAGTAAATTGCATGAGGTTCGAAATTATTTTAAAAACTTTCAATAATTATTTGTAATTATTCTAAAATAGCTTTTATATTAAAAGTTTTTCGAGTACGTCAGGAAAAATAAGAAAACAAAATAGTAGCTGTAGTTTGTAACACAGAGCGTTAAAAAATTACGATTTACAATTTTAAATTCATTTAATAAAAATAGACGAAAATTAAATGTCAGCGTGTTTATTATACTAGTTAACAACAGTCAGTGTTAAGAGTCGAGACTTTGGAGCAGTTATAATGGTCATATATTTTACAAGATCATGTCATTCTAATGTAAAATTTTTAAAAGTTGAAATATTTTAAATTTAATTTTACTACAACTTACTGATTTTATTGTAAATTTTAATGGATCTAAATAGTTTGATCCCTTGAGCCTCTAACTTTTCGGTTATGTGCGTATTAAGCGATTTCAAATCACTTTATTTAGCGGAGTAGGAAATAACTCAAGCAACTTTCACAACAAACAACTTCGAAATCAAAAAAGGCATAAGGTTTAGTAGATATACGAAAAATATTTTTTTAACATATAGTGAAACAAAATGCAAATATAATAAGACGATATCAAACACTTAATGTAGTAAATGCATGTAAAAACAATGAGGCCCTACATTGAAGAGCAGATGCCAAATAAAGAATACGTGCAACAAATTTAAATATTATATACCTAAATATTGACTAAACTAATCGGTTGCTTACTTACGCAATATTTTGTCTTATTCTTTCGAAATTCAAATTACTGATGACATATTGAGAAAACACATTCTTCATCTAATCACTCATACAACATTTATTAGTAAATTATTAAAGTAAGGGCATATATTGGAATCTGAAAGGGCTTAGTAAAAGTGTCCACAGACAAGAACGAGTCCTCGGATGTTGTTCAATTCATAAATCATATTATACAGAAGGCAGCAGATATTAATCACGCCACCAGTGGAACACTAAAGAGATGTTAATGAAATTGGTGCTAATTCGCCCGAAGCGCTGAAGTGCTATTTATTTCTCGGAACGAGTTGTTTTCCTTATCAACAATCTAAATATGATTAATTTTGAAAATAGTTCTGTCTACGGCTACACCCACATTTAAAGTATCTCTATTTTCTACTAATGTCATCAATTGCGATATCAAAATAGTCACACTAAAAAAACACATTTTTTTTTTATAAATTTCGCATTTTCGGGAAAAAGTTTACTGTTTTTTATTCGATAACTTTTATAACAAATTTCATCAAAATCCCTTTAGCCATATTTGCAATGGCCAATATTGAAATCATAAATGTGAATGTAAGTTTGTTTGTTACGCTTTCACGCAAAAACTACCAAACGGATCATCACGAAACTTTGTACGCATATTCCTAAAGGTATTAGAAGTAATATAGGATGCTTTTTATCCCGAAATTAAGCTCAGTTCTGTTGGGAGAGGGGACGAATGTGTTTGACGATGTTACTCTATAACGTCGTCAAATGATAACCTATTTAATTAATTACTTTAGTATTTTAGAGGTTATAATATCTGTTTAATTTTGCCCTAATTTCGTGTAGATCTGATAAACGTGATTGGAGATAGAGGACAGAACTCCTCAGCAAACCCTCCATTTAAGGCTTAGCGATACTGAATACTTTTGTGTATTCTAAATTTTTAGAACTACAACTAAGTTGAATGCCACATCAAAAAACAAAATCAAACACAGACGAAGTCGCGGGCAACCGCTAGTACTACATAATTTGTATTTAAGGAATACATATACAAACGTAAATATCCTTCAATGTTTTTTAGATTCCGGTTTTTGGGCTATGACATTTTTATTATCACAATGGACGACATTGAATTGTAAATATTGCTTGATCTATCTTTTTTCACGAGTAGAAATTGTGTATACAAATATACAATGGCCGTAATCTAAAACCATTGTGTAGCGTGGAATAGTAATGTATTGTATGTATGTTGGATAGAGAAATAACAACATCGCGTTTCAAAAACGTTACAATGTACATACATCTCAATTATTCTTACCTCAATAAAAGACGGTAGCGTGAAATTTATTAATGGAATACGATACGATTCGACGAACTGCTCTGTTATGTAGGTCTAAATCGATCATGTTTCTTCAGGGCCTGAATGTAGACTTGAAGGTATAACTGTATAGGATGACTTCTATACTGTTGTAGCCAGTGGCGTGCATAGAGGGTATACACAGGGTATGCAGAAGATATAAAATGAAGAAAATCTCCAGGACGAGCTATAAAAATCTTATGGATAGGCTTATAAAAAGCTTATAAAAAGTATTTAAAACTCGTACTCGAGATTTTCTTCATTTCATATCATCTGCATACCCGGTGCATATTCTGTATGCACGCCACTGGTTGTAGACTAGGTCTCTTATTTTTTTTATTCTACCACGAGTTAGCCCTTGACTGCAATCTCACCTCGTGGTAAGTTATGATGCAGTCTAATAAGGTAGCGGTCTAACCTGTTAGGGAGTAGTTATACCACTAATTGGTTTCTACGCGACATCGCACCGGAATTGCCGGGAATTAAACCTAGGCCTTCTTACTTAAACAAGCTCACCGTTAAGCTATGGAGCTCTTATTCGCTATAATTATAAAATTTGGGAAATACCGTCCCTACTGTTTGATTACAGTGGTAGGAATCATGGCTCAGTACGGATTAGAAATACGTATATACGTACCTATACCTACTACATACCTAGTACGAGTACCTAACACTTTTAGTGTTGTATCAAAAGAATATTGTTAGCACATTTACTACAATTTGTGACGTAAATATTTACGCTTAATGCTTGCACGAAGAGGTATTAAAAATAATCCAGATAATCAGGGACCTCCAGGCTTTAATTGCATCAATACAATACACATCCTGCTATGAAATCAAAAAATCATCAGAAAAATTTAAAAATAATTTAAATTGTATAACCTTCACCTGCCGTTTTTCCCTTTAAAGATTCTTCTAGAAATTTAATTTTGTTTGAGAAAGATAAAATCATCGCTCTCAGTTCAAGATTTATGTCTCAGTTAAGGAAATTGAATTTGCAATAATTTTCAATTTGTTCATCAGTGTTATTTATTGGGAGCTACTTAATATCATTACAAGATGTAATAGCCTAGTGGTTAGAGCTTCGCTTCCTTTTGGCCGAGACCGAGTTCGATCCCAGCACGTGCGTTTCGAATCTATATGCCTTTTTTCAGGAAAACATTGTGAGAAAACGGAATGCATGAGAACTCTCATGCATGCTTTTCTCATCCAACGTTCTCAATAACGCGTAAAGTCAACCTACTTGCACTGAACTTAGCTAGTCCAGCGTTGTGGGCTACGGCCCAAGACCTGATACTGAGAGAAGACGCGGGCCCTGTTGTTGGCCGGTAGTGGGTTAATATTGATTAAATATCAGGGGGATCCTGGTTGACGACAAGGTTTCAATGACAGTTGTGTTTTCTCTAAATGGAGACCACGAGTTTCATAATTTTTTTATTCCACTACAAGTTAGCCCTTGATTGCAATCTCACCTGGTGGTAAGTGATGATGCAACCTAATATGGTAGCGGGCTAACGTGTTTTTAGCAAATAAAGTAATTCTATTCTATTCCATCAAATTATTTTCTACGTGACATCGTACTGCAACATTAAATCGCTTCGCGAAAAATCTTTGTCTGTTGGGTGGTAACAACTTCCATCAGATGAGACCACAGAAAGTTCTGAAATTGTAAATTCCCAAAAAAACCTTACCGGGATTCGAACCCGGGACCTCCTGTTTACATTCACAGCGCTCACCATTGCACAGAGACGTCTTCAAAACCAAATAAATCAATCCATCATAGACCAAACTGATATCTAAGAGACTTATCCCCTGTCCGCGGTGGATAAAATAGATATTTAAAAAAAACCTGATCATCGACCCACTTGGCTTAATGTACCTCTTAAATATTTACGACACGAGTAAACAATAAATGTTGGAACCAAGCAATACGCAGCCGACCCAAATGAATGATCTTCGATAAAAAGAACAAATCGAATCCCTTTTATTCAAACGTGGCATTGAATATTAACCTCATATTTGAACTTCGGAAGCTTGGGCATTGAATACTGTGTTGTCACGGGACGTATGTTATCCAATGTTTGTTTAATGTTCTTCAGATTAAAAATTTATTTTACATTCAGCGTTCGTGGCGTAATAAGTGTTACAATAATTTAAATAAAAAAGCCAGAAAAATTCAAGTTGTTTTTTCTTATGAATCCAATTATTTTATTCCAGACTACACACTGCTTGCTAGAGATTAAAACTTTTTCTTTCAAGCCTTTGTTTTAATACCACTTCATTGTTGAAAGTAGATGATTGAAAATACTCATCAACTAGTCAAATTATTTCTTAAAAAATCTAAAGGTAATTAAAATAATATTTCGTTATTTACTATGCCGTACTAGGCCAGGTTGGTGGAATACGGCATAACCCCTTCCCATGTGTAGAAGATCTGTGCCTTGTAGGCCGATAATGGGATGATATTATACTAAGGATCCAAATAAGTCAGATGAATCTCATTGAAAAATTGTTCTTAATCAAACTATCGAATATATTAATGAAAACCAAAGTAAGTAGTTATATTTTATGAAATGATATTTATGTAACAAAAAACACAGAAGCAGTTTCAGCCCTAAATAGTAGTACTTACATATGATTGATTATTGTATTCCGTTACTTTTGAGCAAGTAGAGCATGTAGCGGTAGCCACATTACGAACTAGATGGCGCCACAAAAATCCTGCATCGCGCTAGCTTTCACAAAAATTGACTATATATACAACTTCCAAAGAAAGATCTTCCTACTGCTACGGTCGAACGTATTACCATACCTCCCGTACAGAGCAATAACAAAAATACTAATTGTACGTAGTCATAAACCCCATAGCTATAGCATTTAAGTTAAAGTAACAATTTCATACCCAAATAAAGTAGTCTTTAATTGAGGTATGAAATAAAAATGTATACTTATAAAAATTAGGTCTTAAGTTTTACGAATAAGTATGACGTGCAAAAAAATAATATTGTTACGATAGTAAACTATAAAAATATATAATATATCCATGTAAATCTAAACATGACTTAAAGAAAAGTTGAGAGTAATTGCATATTTTACCTTTGAAATAACAGATTGTGATCTGGTTAACTTGCTGCGAAATGGGAATAAGAACGAGAAAACGAATGGAACAATATTTACACTTAAGAGATAAACGCAGAAGTTTTCAGACATCATTCCATTTCGTTGGTCATTCATACTCTGTAATTACATGCTCAGAATCTTTTGTTGCTTCATTGCTTTGGTAGACAATTGAATTTTAAATAATTCTTTTTCTTAGTCCACGAATCCAGTTTAATCACTGTATTAAACGCTTTGCCGTCATTGTTTAATGTTTATTCATACATAATTCAAACAAGTCTGACTATAAATCCTATTACGAATATTAAGTGACATTTTAAATCCTCCGGTTCCAGTGATGTAGTACAGGGAGATTCACTAGCTAGACCTTAAATCAGTATTATTTAAACAATACAAACAATCTTCTTCAAAGTTATAATCCTTATTACATGTGCGTCAAGGAATGTCATATAAAATCGCATTTAAAAAAGTCAGCGACAGTAGTAAGCACCCGTGCCTACCTGGAGGATTCGGCAGTGGCCCTGGTCACTGCCGAATCGACGATGGGACCCGCCACGCATTGGGGGTCAAAACCTTGGCGAGAGTGCGGTGAATACGCAAGTGAATCCCGTACCCTCACTTAAAGGTCTGTCGAGGGACAAAAAGAGTTTTTACATAACGTTTCCTCTAACGGAAAGATATGCTTCAGGCATTTTCACTGTTAACTTTAAACATACACCGACAGTCTTAGGTAGAGACAATGCTAAAAGAAAGAAAAAGTGCAAGTTTTAAAACTTTTAGCGCACTACCTATCAACCCATTTCTACATTTAACTCTAACACTAACGCAGCAGGTGTACGGGTAATACGAATTTCCCTTGCACCCACAGGTGGGAGAAGCCAGTGGGTGCACGGGTATCTTCCCACCTATTGCGGTAGAGTAAATTTTAAAGTTGAAGTTAAACAAAAGTTATGTGCCTTTACGCGAAAGAGACTTTGTTAATCTGTCTTTTACCTACTTAAATTACTGTAAAATACTACCCCACGCCTTTATGTAAAACAAGAAGTTCGAATGTACGTTTCCGAGTTTCTACCTCATTTCTTCGCGCTTATGAGCATAACGTCAAACGCCTGTCTTGGTTGCCAAAGACTTAACGTGATGTGATATAAAGGGTACGCCGCGTTGAATACGAAGGACTTATAATTTTCATACCTGCCAATCAAATTGATGAACAAAGAATTTGTACGTAAATGTAGAGGAAAGGAATTGATAAATGGACCCCAGATTTAATGACGAATCAGAATTTTGGGGCTTGTTCTGATTCGTCACTAAGCACTTAGCCTGAAATCCAGTTGTGGCGCCATCTTTGTAGTCATACAACGTTCGTTTTATTTTATCGAATTTGAAGAAAGTTTAACGATCCACTAACTTTTCGCCACGTCTTTAAAATTAAAACGCTTGTAGCTATAAATCAATTACGTCTTTAAATAAATTAAAGATTTTATTGTTTGTTTGTACCAAATAGGTTCCGAAAGTACTGGACAATTTTATTTGTTATTTCTTCACCAAAAGATAGTTAAATTACCAGGAAGTAACATAGGCTAAGCTGGGGTGTAAGTGGGTGTGGCTAGTACCAGTCAGCCTCCCAAATTGCCAACCTCACCTGCACGTGGTGCACCCTGCCGTTTAACCGACGAGGCTCTGGCGACCGACAAGTGGCGGTATAACCACTTCGAATTGGCTAGGCTGCACAAATGGCACAGACCGGTGTCGGGCAGCAGCGACGCCGGGGCGATCAGTCTAGCCCTGCGATGACCAACCCGCCTGCCCAGCGTGGTCATTATCGGGCATATCTTTAATGGGAAGGAGAAAAAAACCACAGCCCCTAGTTCCCGGCGGCCCCGCTATTCCTGGCTCTGGCAGCGGTTATGGTAACGGCGGGGCAAGGGGTGTTAAGAATCTCCGGCAGAGATTCCGCTGCCAACCCCGACGACTTGACCTGGCAACATACAACGCACGCACGTTGAGGACCGATGGAAAGGTGATTGAGCTGGAAGAAGTGGTGAGCAAGTTGCGCTGGGATATTATAGGATTGTCTGAAGTCCGGCGAGAGGGGGAGGACTCGATAATCTTGGAATCCGGCAACTTGTTTTACTACCGGGAGGGTGACCAACAGTCACAGGGTGGTGTCGGGTTTATCGTCCACAAGTCTCTCGTCAACAATGTTGTAAAAGTCGAAAGTGTGTCGAGCAGGGTAGCATACCTTATACTCAGAATTACCAAACGGTATTCGTTGAAGGTCATACAGGTATACGCGCCGACTTCGGCACACCCAGACGAGGATGTAGAGGTTTTGTATGAGGACATTTCAAAAGCCATACATGCCTCGAACACCTACTACAATATTGTGATGGGGGATTTCAACGCGAAGCTTGGCGAGCGAACTGGTTCAGAGTTGAGGGTGGGGCAATTTGGGTATGGGCAACGGAACCACAGGGGTCAAATGTTGGCTGACTTCATGGAGAAGGAGGGCCTTTATATGATGAACTCCTTCTTCAAGAAGCGGCCACACAGGAAATGGACCTGGATAAGCCCCGATGGTTCCACGAGAAACGAGATCGACTTCATCATGTCGACTAAACGGCATGTATTCAATGATGTCTCTGTGATCAACAGGGTTAAAACCGGAAGTGATCACCGTATGGTAAGAGGCACATTGAGTATAAACGTTCAACTTGAAAGAGTCAGACTGGTGAAGTCTACACTCCGGCCTACTCGTGCCCATATTCAAAACCCCGAGAGCTTTCAACTAGAACTACAGAACCGGTTCGGTTGCCTAGCAGATTGCGACACTGTGGACGATTTGAACAACAGGCTGGTGGAAACTGTCCAAACAGTCGGGTCCAAATTCTACAAGGCCCACCGTAGAAACAAGGCCAATAGGTTCTCAACCAATACACTCAAGCTTATGACGGAGAGGCAAGAGATGAGACTACAGTCTATAGCAGACGCGTCCGCTTACCGGCGGATTAATAGGCAGATCTCTAAATCACAGACTCGTGATATGCGGCACTTCAATACAGAGCGTATTAAAAATGCCATCGAGCAAAACAGAGGCTCTATAGTGTTCGCTAGAGATCTGTCTATCGGTCAGAGCCAGTTGATGCGACTGAAGACCAATAATGGTAGTCTTGTCTCTTCCAAACCTGAGATCTTGGGTGAGGTTGAGAACTTTTATGGACAGTTGTACACCACAGTACAGACGCCTGTTGAAGATTTGGCTAAGGATCCTAGAGCCAAATTAACTCGACATTATACCGAAGATATCCCAGACGTCAGCCTATACGAGATTAGTGTGGCTCTCAAGCAGCTTAAAAATGGCAAGGCGCCGGGTGATGACGGAATAACGGCAGAACTCCTGAAGGCAGGTGGAAAACCGATACTGAAAGTCCTTCAGCGATTGTTTGATTCCGTTATTCACCAAGGCACAACGCCAGAGGCATGGCACAGGAGTGTGGTGGTTCTGTTCTTCAAAAAAGGTGATAATACCTTGTTGAAGAATTACAGACCCATCTCGCTGCTGAGTCATATCTACAAGCTGTTTTCGAGAGTCATTACGAATCGTCTCGCTCGTAGGTTTGATGACTTCCAGCCTCCCGAACAAGCCGGTTTCCGTAAGGGCTTTAGTACCATAGACCACATTCATACGCTGCGGCAGGTTATACAGAAGACTGAAGAGTATAACCGGCCACTTTGCTTAGCGTTTGTGGACTATGAAAAAGCCTTTGATTCGGTGGAAACTTGGGCTGTGTTTAGGTCACTGCAGAGATGCCGAATTGACTACCGGTATATCCAAGTGTTGCAGTGTTTGTACAAAAACGCCACTATGTCAGTTCGTATACAGGATCAGACTACGAGACCAATCCAATTGCAGCGAGGCGTGCGACAGGGAGATGTTATCTCCCCGAAACTATTTACCGCTGCGTTGGAGGACGTCTTTAAGCTTCTGGAATGGAACGGACTTGGCATCAACATTAACGGCGAGTACATCACTCAACTTCGGTTTGCCGACGATGTAGTCATAATGGCAGAGACTCTGGGAGACCTAAATACGATGCTCGATGGCCTCAGCAGAGCTTCTCAACAGGTTGGCCTACGAATGAACATGAGCAAGACGAAGATTATGTCTAATGCTCATGTTCCGCTTCAACCAGTAATCGTTGAGAACACTGCACTCGAAATTGTTGACGAATACGTATACCTAGGACACACGATCCAGTTAGGTAGGTCCAATTTCGAGAAGGAGGTGAACCGCCGAATCCAACTCGGATGGGCAGCGTTCGGGAAACTCCGTGCCATCTTTTCGTCAGAAATCCCTCAGTGCCTGAAGACGAAAGTCTTCGAACAGTGCGTGTTGCCAGTGATGACCTATGGCTCTGAAACATGGTCGTTAACTATGGGCCTCATAAGAAGGCTTAGAGTCACTCAGCGGGCGATGGAGAGAGCTATGCTCGGAGTATCTCTACGCGATCGAATCAGAAATGTGGAGATTCGTAGAAGAACCAAAGTTACCGACATAGCTCAACGAGTCGCGAAGCTTAAGTGGCAATGGGCCGGGCACATAGTTCGGAGAAAGGATGGACGTTGGGGTCCCAAGGTGCTGGAATGGCAGCCCCGTACTGGTAAGCGCAGCGTTGGTCGACCCCCAACGAGGTGGACAGACGACATTAAGCGCGTCGCAGGTAGCCGTTGGATCCAAGCGGCTCAGAATCGTGGAACTTGGAACTCCCTACAAAAGACCTATGTCCAGCAGTGGACGTCTATCGGTTGATGTGATGATGATGATGATGATGAACATAGGCTATAATGATTTTCAATACAATTTAAAATTGAAAATTGTAACCCAAATCGTCTTGGCGTCTGCTGAGAAAACAATTGGTGATAGATAAAAGTGATTTACTACATGACATAACAGTATTAGTTCTTATCAAAATGAATAGTTATCATGAGAGGTATTTATTTATCAGCAAAAACTTTTAAATTCATTGTAATTGGACATTTAAGTAAGAAGTTATCGCGAGTTTAAAAAAATGAAGCACTACACTAATAAACAAAATAGTTATTTTTCGAGCTGCACTTTACTGAAATAATTTATTTTAAAAACTACACCTGATTTTTATACCAGAATTAACAACTTACAATTATATGTACAACTACCTTTTAATTATTACAAATCGCAGGAAAATTCTTCTTCTCACCTAATAAAAAAAGTTTCCGAATGTAAAGAAGAGGAAAACCATCATGCGGTCTTGATGGCATTATCTACTTTCAAGAGTACTATTAAATCTAAGAGCCAGGGCAATAACTACCAAAAGATTGTCTGTTACTGAGGACTGACTGTAACGTAGTTTTAATTTTGTAGAACTCAGACAACGTGCCGCCCACAGTTTATGATGGATTATTTACCCTTTTAGAGTTAGGTTTCTTATTACCATTTATGTTTTTGTCGGAAAACTATGTACAACGTGTAACAGAATTACGAAATAATATTGCAGGATGCATAAGGATTCACCCTGTAAAATGTATTTTTCTAAAGAATCACCCTGAGAAATTGAATAAAAGGAAACATATTTAATTATCCATACAAACGAATTCAAAACTTTCTTAGTGTTTTGACAACTTTATTGAAGATAAAAATCCGACACGTGCATAGTACCTACGCTGTGTGCTAAGTGGCAGGAGCCACATGAGTTTAATTTTGCATGTTAGGGCTGTATTTGATTTCATTCAGTAAAAAAATATGGCAGTGGCTTACCCCAAAACTATTAGGTTGACAGAACATAATGTACCTCTAAACCCTGTGCAGTATTGTTTCGGTTTTCATTTACACATAATGTAGTTATTACAACAGGTGTAATATAGATATTTTTGCTTGCCACAAACGTCTGGAAATAGCATGATTAACTGTCTTTAATTTTACGTGTTATAGGTGTTTCTTGGGTTCTGTTTGTGTTGTCTTTTAAGTAATTTCTTACAATGCTTATAATTCGTGGTTATTCCATAGTATTCGGGAGATTTAGGGAGGTTTGACAAAGAGTTGTTTGATTTTGTTCTTTGAGGAATTCTATCCTATAGCTCCAATAAAATGCACTAGATCATTACAAAATATCAATTAAACTGTACGCTAATAAACTCTAGTGAACCCTTATATATTTCGTTATAAAGAATATCTTAAATGTTACCAAACCTAGAGTATCAGCTATAAATGTAAATAGCAATAAATTGTATAGTTTTTGCGTGATGCATGAATATACATAATTATAGACAGAAAGAAAAGTCTTCATAGTAAATCTTACCCCAATAAGTAAGATGGTTGAACTAATTCATCTAATAATCAAAATTATTATTGAAATAATGACAGATTTGTATGACATTCAGAAAGTGTACAGTTAGGTACCTACTTTGAAATAAAATATTTGATTTGATTGGAAGAAATTCTTTTGAATGCGCTCTGCTCTATAAGCAAGCTCACGACTAACTTACACGGGTGTACCCTACCCGGGTACGAAACCCTAAAAATGGCTTCTCCAAGTTTATTTAAATAGCAGTGTTCTTTTTGTTACCATCAACTCACTTTGGGTCCGAAACCCTATCAATTTGTATGCAAGGAAAAAAGTCTTCTAAGTACGTACCAATTTTTATACGGAAATGTTACCTAAGTTATACAATAGATAACCGATTGAACTTATTAAGAAATATGAATTTAATGTATTTAAAAATAAATTGATGAAATTATCCTGTTATGTTATGATTTAAGTAATTTTTTTTTTAAATATATAGACCAGTGCTTGACTGCAATCACACCTGATGGTAAGTGATGATGCAGCCTAAGATGAAGCGCGCTTGCCTAGAAGATGCCTATTCACTCTTGATTTGAAGGTACCCAGATTATAGGTATCGGGGAAGACGGAAGATGGGAGGGCATTCCAGGCCTTTGCGGTGCGGATCAGAAAGGAAGAAGCAAAACGCTTCGTACGTGTTGATGGTATTTCAACAACGTAACGGTGCAGATTCTTTCGGTACCTCACAGTTCGATGGTAGAAAAAAAATTAAGGAAGAGTAACAAACTTGAATAAACATTTTGCGATAGGCTGACATATTTTATTTATTACTTTGTGAACCAAATTGTAATTATTTTTTTTTAAATGTATTTTCTTGATATTTTATATTATAATTATTATTAATTTAAAACAATTATAACGATTTTACACGCCAATCTTAGCACGATATGTAGATCATGTATTATTTAACTTTAAATTAAGAATATACAGTGTACACTATATTAGATAGAACCAGGCGTTACTTTGCGGAAATCCATGATATATTATGAAAATTTAGCTTAATTTGCTAAATGCAAAATGCAGGAGAATCTGTATAGTAGTAGTATATATGGATGCGCCTAAAGAAACCTTATCAGCTATAGTTATCAAAATCAACAAACTCAGACCGAGTTAATTAGTCTTGTTTTATTTTTTAGCTATTTTGTTGTGAAATGTCAAAAGCCTAAATACAAAAAGAGCCGGAAAGTTGTCTCTCGTTAGCCGACTACCTACAATAATCACTCCCCTGATTCAAAGAATAGAAAATAAATAAGGAAAGAAAGTCATACAAAATTATTTCCAAAATAAAGAGTAATTTTAAGCACAGTATATTTGACGTGGAATGGAGTAACGGTAAGTACATACTGTTTTGGATCGTTATTCAGAACATTATTCAGCGCACGTTTGATTCTCATATAAGCCAATCCACAGGCGTATAATCACTAAAACGTACATTTATTTTGAAATTCAAGGCTTTCGTAGTGACGCATACTTACTTGTTGGCCGCATTTTTGCAGATGTCTTTCCTTTTTTTAGAAATCATCCGGGAACCTTTGCTTACTGAATTTTACTGTTAGTTTAACCGGGATAAAAAATAGATACATCTCTTTTATTAAAAGTAACAATGGAATTTTATCAAATCTTGCTGGAACGGATCATCTGTGTACTTTTGTAATAAAAAGTGTAATTTGTTACTAAAAACACATGCACGCACGGCGTGGCGTGCAAGCAGGGTATGCACAGGGTATGCAAATGAAGAAAATCTCCAGTATGAGTTATAAATACTTAAGGGTAAAGCTTTTTATAACTCTTACAATGCCTATCCTTAAGTTTTTTTATAAAATGTACTGGAGATTTTCTTCATTTTATATCACCTGCATACCCTGTGCATACCCTGTATGCACGCCAATGCGCGCATGAGTGGGTACTGTATTGTACTTGACCAATAAATTACAAATGGCTATAGTACACGTTTATCAGCCGATAAATTTATAGCAGCATCAAAAGTTAGTATTGTAGCAGAGCGTTTGCTGCTTTATGTTACGAGCCACGGTATTGGAACAGATCCATCAATCATATTGGCATCATTGGTTGGTTTATTATTTATTAGCCGCATTACAATGTCTGCAATGAAGCTACAAAAAATAACTCTCAATACTATTTTTACACCCTGACGCCCTATGCCTTGCTTGCATTAAGATTGTCAGATGCCTGATCAGTCCAGTGAAAATATTTTGACTGAATTCAGAAATAAAAAATTGTTATAAGTTAATGTTTCAATTATTTTTAACAATTAAGTAAAAATTACGTGTTATAAGTAGGTAAATAAAAATTAATGAAAAAAATGTTTAATAAAATAATGGTAGGTATATAATAGAAGCATATGCATTCCATGAAGAGGCTATTAATTCTATGTATTAATGCTTGGAAAGATACATAAAAACGGTTCAATTTTGTCAATATCTAACTATAGTAGTCATTAAATTTAAAAAAAAATCAGTTGAACAAAAGTCTCTAACCTAAACTGACTACTTTGAAATTAGTGTACTTATTATTTTCACACAAGGAACTGTTGAAGAAGCAAACGCTACTCTCAGACATGTTCGTTTAAATATGACTACGATTTGTGTGCAGCCGATAAATGCATTAGCAACACTTTTGTCAAATTGTAATGCCGTTGAAATGCTGTAGAAAATAAAATAAATGGTTGATTTAATTATAATTTTGCAATTCTAGGTAATGAAGCTTATATTATCGAATAATATAATATTAAAACACACATTACTTTAATTTAGTATATTAAGCAGGCGATAAGCAAATATGCCGGCTTCTTTCGATCGCATGCTTAAACCTCGTAGCTGGTCTTTGCATTAGAGAGTTGTTGACTGTAATCGAATACTTGCGATATGACGACCTTTTCAGATAGTCAATGTCGCTTTATATTCCCAGCGCTATAAAATACGTAAAATGTTGGAGTGGCTGTATTTTTTCGTAGATTTTAAATATTTATTTTCGGAATTGTCAAATAAACATTTTCGTTCTCTGGTAACAAAGAAGGCAATATTTTTACGTAAGAATCCGAGGTTCCCTGTCAAAAAAGTACGCAATATAGAAATGCAGATCCTAGCAATAATAAATCCTAAGGACGATATAAACTACCGTCCATAGCAGAAGGGATCCATTACATATGAGCCAATATTTTCCATACAAGGTCAATGTCATGAAATCACAATACTTTCTGGTAAAATTGTTCCTAACATGATTAAAATATTAGTAAGTAGTTGATTTCGTTTCATTAAAAGATACACAGAGCTTCATTGTAGGAATAAACCTACTTAAGATAAGTTCAAGGTCACAGAAGAGAGCAATTTCTGCCGTCTTGTGACTCCTATTAAGCACATAAATTACTACGAATTGCGTAGTTTAGCTAACTAAGACAATCGATCATATTGTCATTCTTTTCATAGTAATTTAATCCGGATTTATAATAAACATAATTAATGTCTAATAGGAACTTACTGTGTAAGACAAACGATGGAATATTTTGTTACGTTAGTTACTTACCTTCTTGTAGTTTTGTCCTTTTTAAAGTTGATTTCATGGCAAACAAACAAGTATATTTACATAAATATATGCTATATTTATTTGAGACTAATTTTGCTTATTCGTGCTAAAATGTTTTTGGGGAAATAAGAAAGCTAAGTAATGCTATTAATGAAGAACGAGTGATCGAAATTCAACCATAATTAATTTAAATTATAAGTTTGAACATTATTGGTTCTCTTGTCAAAGATTAGGTATAGTTCTCTAATCACAGATTACGCCAAGGCTACATTGTTAATTTATCTCATATCACTACTGAAAAAGAGTACAAACGAGTATGCGTTTGTCAAATACATGGCAGTGTTTGTAATGTTGCTTTTTTTGATTAAATGTATTTTTAAGCATAATAACAAGGATAGCAGTCTGCACTCCTTCTCCATATAACAATAAGTGTGTTAAATTTCATACTCCTCCGTCCGCGGCATTTTCGTAAAAATGGGTACAAAACTCTTGCTTCACGTATCATCATATAGATTCTTCAAAACTATAATTATTGCTGATGGTTAGATATAAATATACGATAATATTTAACATTTTCGCATATGTCACAACATCACCATTTATTCAAAACATCTATACCAGAAATAAAACATGTTTCCTGTTCCATGTTACCAAAATTTCTCATCTGGAGGGTATTCTAGTCTGATTTATCACGGAGGACAGCCCTGTCTGTCAGAGGCAGGCGGACATAATTCGGGTCGCTGTCCACACTTATCAGCCCTGTCTCGACGAATGTAAAAGATTTTTCACATTGTCTAATTAATTGATAGCAGTTTCGGCTTGTGAGTTATTTGTGATGCAACTATTAATCTATGCTATTTACTCACAGCATGAAAGAAAACAACAATTTGATTTAATAGTAAAAAAATAATTAGTGACAGCACTTTGTCTTATGCTTATAAAAAAATAGAATTTAATTTTCTATAATAATATCGATACTATAGCTATGTAAAAATAAAAGTAAACCTTTGACTGCGATTTCATATAGTATAAATACATAACGAAGTCTTAAAGTAGCTATATAATACCCATACCCCTAATAGGTTTCCCCACTGCAGCGTACTGCAACACTAAATCGCTTGGTGGCACGCTTTTATCGTTAAAGTGGTACATAGCCATGACCGTAGCCTCTCAGTAGATCAGACCAGAGAAAATTCGTAATTGATATATATTTTTAAATACTTTGTTTATAATACAGATCCCTAATAGATTATCGTGATAATTATGTAAACATTTTGTAATGCCAATAGAGAATACATACGAAAAGATATTGAGAAAAAAGCAACAAAATCACGAATTTCTTTTATAGGATTAGGTATCTACTTCCTTGTTAAGATTAATTTTAAATGCATGTAATTAAAAATACACATTTTAGTTGCTTTAAAATTAAAAATAATAAATAACCTCATTAACACTTAATTTATGATTTTACTGCTGTCCGCAACGTCTTCCGTGATAACTTTTTCTTCGTTTTTCTCCACTAAATAGTCTAAATAATCACTAATATCTCCTCGAGGTGCATGCTGGAGCATATTGAAAGCTATTCAAAAATTCGTCAAGTTCAGCAGTCAAGTCCTGCCTGCCTTCCTTTTTAAATACCAGGTACCAGTACGTACAAATATATATATTAAAAGTCCTGATTGCAAGGGGCTGGATAAAGCTAAGATACTGCGGCATTCATAATTACTTCCGCACAAAACCCGACTGCTCTCAATACAACAACAATGAACTTAATGGAACCGGAATGACTGTAAAAACATTTTACAGTAATTGTACTAACAATTCCATTCTTCAAACTTTCCTTTCAAATACTGAATTGATCGTCAAAGTTTTCTATTGGTATTGAATTGTCTCTAATAACTGCTCATTTAAACTCGTGAAAAATATTATTTTATTGGATTATCTAAGGAAGTTAGGTTGCCGGAACTTGGAAGTGTCATAAACTTTACCGTTGTTTTCTTCAGCTATACCTTCGGTAAGTTTAAAAGGGCGTTTTAGATATAAAAGCCTATTTTTTTGGTTTATATATTTTCGCCTATGGATTTAATTTCCAGAGAAATTACATAACGAAAAAAATATTACAGTTCAAAGAATGCAGAGAATAGAGGAATTAAGAAAGAGTTTAGAATTTCCAACAAGATGTTGATAAGAGTTATGGTTAGTGAGATATGACAAGAATTTTCTAGTTTTACGTTACCTGGAGTGCAAGATAAGGCCGAGCTTGATATGCCTGGGAAAAATTTAGGTCCTAGCAGCTGATTAGTCTTTTAGGCCTTTTTCCTTTATGTGGTGAACGTTAAAAGGTGTGAACGAACTTCATCCTTTTGCTGTTTTCACCGAAAAGAAGGCTATTATCAATTCAACTGGATTTAGTATGTAAATCTAGGAATAAGAATTAGTTGTGTTTTTTAAGATAATCTATGTCATTGATCACCAAAACACTACACTAGACTGGAGTAGTTAATATTTCTACTTATGAATCCTAAGCAATCTAAGACATCAGAATTTCATCAGATTGTTATTGTTATAATTTACTCGTATTTCTTTAATAAAAATACACTCCATAAACAAATCATGTATAAATATTGAAGAATAAATTGAACTAAGTGGTTAATATGGCAGGAATTTCGGTAGAAATTCTGTCTTATTTATCACTGAAGACAGTCTCGTCCGTTTTAGTTGTTAGCGGACACATTTCAGACCCGCTGTTCACTCTTCTCACACTTAAATCTATGTTATTTAATCACTTTGTCAGTATCAAATCCTACACACTTGATCTTATAATGCAATTGATATACTTATAATTGTCATAGTTATCATAGATGATTACGTTTATAATTGTGACAACTGCTGCTTCAGTTAACAGTAAGGTACAAACTCTCGTTGTAACTTATGGAGTATTAGTAGACTTTTTAAAATAGATTTTTTTTAAATAGGCCCAAACTATAGACATTCACATCACACACACACACACACACACACACACACACACACACACACACACACACACACACAAACACACACACACACACACACGCACACACGCACGCACGCGAACACGCACGCACACTCACACACACACACATTAACACATTAAATACTACATTTATTGTTGGAGGTGGGCGTTAATTGTTGCGACACAGTTTATACTACTGCAACAGTTATCGTGGCATCATGTTTATTGTGTCAATTCTGTACCCTTACCAATATTCTGAATAAATAAATTCAAATTCAAAATGTTTGTGTCAGAGCTCGACCGAGAAAGTACTATCGCCATTCTTATTTCTGCTCCAAAGCAACTGCCGGTCTGAAGGGCGTGGTTGGCGGTTTAATTACAGGCATGTGAGGCTGAACACCTACGCTTAAGACATATGTGCACAGAGTGGCAGTTTGTAGGACTTGTTAATTTCATGCCCTACGTCGTGATGCTCTGTTTCTAGGTGATAGTTTTAAACTAAACATCAGGTGGGCAATCTGCTTGGTCCGTAATTATTACTAAAGAAAAATAAAACTCCAAATTTCAGCTAAATGCAGTACGAGTATCAGCCAGTGCGAAGCATTTTATAACCACATGCTTTATTTGGATCCACTGATCAAGTTTTTGTTAGGTTCAGTATACCTACTCTACTAACGTTACTATCAGATGTCCAACTAGGATCAGAGTTGAATTAATTCAAATAAGGAAATCGAGGACACGTCGATCCTGGTTGAAAAGAGAATATAAACGAGAAGTGAAAAACTAGGTTCGGTCTTTGGACACGCTATATTAATTTTTTTTCTCGACAAAATTGTTTATAGCAAATGAATTTTTCACCATTGCAATTTAATTAATAGAGAACATAAATTGTAGCTTAATATTGTTGATTTTCGTCTGGTGGGAGGCTTCAGCCATGGATAGTTACCATCCTACCGATTAAGACATGCCATTAAGCGATTTAGCGTTGCGGTACGATGCCGAGTAGAAACGGATTACAGGATTTGGTTTAATTTAACTATAACAGGTAAAGATTAAAAGGAAGGAATTAACTATAACAGGTGATTTTGGACCTGCCAATGCACAAGTTTAAAGAATTTGTTAAAACACATTTATTAGAGCGAGGTTACTATACAATTGATGAATTTTTTAATGACAAGGTTGCTTGGAAGCATCCGGCTCCGCTTTCAGCTCTCACAAGATAGAAAAATGAATGTTAAAATACAAAATGTAAATTGTTGATGTTGGAAAAGAGCAACTGCTGAGTTTCTTGCCGGCTTCTTCTCGGTAGAATCTGCCTTCCGAACCGGTGGTAGAATCACTACAAACAGACAGACTTGACGTTTCAAAAGTGCTTATATTAGGCCTACTTGAAATAAATGAATTTTGAATTTGAATTTGAATTTGAAAGACTGCGCCATAACTTACCAGCATATGAGATTGCAGTCAAGAGCTAGCTTGTAGGGGAGTAAAAAACCAGGTAAATTAAAATTTAAAAAATTTATTTATTAGTTCATTAAAAGTTAAAATTCAAATTCAAATCAAGCTACGAACAAACAAATTTCTTAACTTTAATGAAGAAATACCTAAAAATTCAAAATGGATATTATTTCCCATTAGCGTTGTATGATTTTCCTTTAATATCACGGTTATATCTGGATAATAATCGTGAGGAAACTTTTATCTACAACTTCCAATTTAGATCTTATTGGGCTAACTACGAAAGTAATCGGTTTTAAGGTAAAAGGACAAGTTTTCTTTTATTCTCCTGTAAAGTTATACTGTCCCAGTACTTAACTAGTTTTCTGCCAATTATTTAAATAAGACTAAGGGTTGTGTGGTGGTAATATGAGTGGCTTATATCCAAATAGAAGTGCTGTCGCCGGGACCGCTATTGAAAGGAACAAAATGTAATGCAGATCCATTGTGTTATCAGTGTTATGAGATTACTGAAATCATCAAGAACATAAATTACAGCAAAAGGGAGCCTTTAAATACCAGTCCTGGAGACCTTAATAACTAAATAAATTAAACATACCATCGCTGTTATTTTATTATTATGACAATTTAAAAATCTAAACTTAGGATAAATTATTGATTTTTAAATTAGATATGTATAATCGTAATTAATTACTAAATAATTTGCTTTAATTGTGTTTCTTTAACATTTTATTATTATTATTATTAATATTGCTGGAATTATTATTGTGAAGTGGTGGGTTGAAGTATCACATATTGTGTTCATTAATTTTTTACATTTTGTAGATAATTAAACTTTTGATAACTATTACTTACTAAGTTCCAGATGTCTTACTAAATTGATTAAAAATTTAACAAATGCGCAATTCTTATTTAATTAATGAAAAGTTTCCTGGAAGTTAATATAAATTATATTTGATTTACAACTATTATTATTAAACTCTTTATTCGTATACCACAACATTAACATATTTAAAATATAACAAAAACAGAAACATATCGAAAGAAGTAGTAATACAAAAGGCGGCCTTATCGCTTAATAGCGATCTCTGCCAGGCAACCTTAGAATTAGGAAAAAATAAAGAAGAGGAGAATAGACTGCTGGTGGTACAAATATTAAAATACATACATGCGAATAACTACATGCTAATACATAAACTAGTGTACACAAAAAGATAAAAAGTAAATAATATAATTAAAAAATAAAAATAAACTAATATATATAATAACAACACTTACATATTTAAATACGATAACATACAATAAATGAGTAAGTATATACATACTATTAATAGTCGTTAACAATATAATGGGCCTTAACTGCTCTTTTAAATATCGCCAGTGATTTGGATCGTCGTATGCTCAATGGAAGCGCATTCCACAATTCCACAGCTCGTACGCTTCTAGAACGCTTATAAAATTTTGTCCTATGATAAGGCATACACAGCGTCAGCGCACGGCACGATCTTAAATAAGATTGCTCACCAAGAAAAGTGAACTTCTCTTTTAAATACGAGGGAGTTTTTAGATGAAATATCACACAGTACAGAAGTGAAAGTACATGCATATCCCGGCGACGACGAATAGGAAGCCACTTGAGTTTTTGTCGAAATTCAGAAACATGGTCATATTTGCGAAGGCCAAATATGAACCGAATAGCAACATTTTGAACTATTATTAGTATTAGTATTTTGATATAAATAGGGGACCATTTCCGATGCAAAACGTGCCAATCCAGAAACGTCGATGCGAGCCGAGATCCGTCTCACGTCGAGCTTTTGCGCTCATCTCCCCGGTGCCTCTATTGCACCCTTAATTTGGTTATCAGCTACTGCCCTTCCGAAAAATTAAAAAAAAAAATACACTTCAGTTTTGTTAGACTCGGACGTTGCGAAAATACTTCCCGGTTTGTTAGTGGTAATCGCATCACATGTAATAGTGGATATTATTAGCACCACTATTACAAAGGGCTATTTTTTACTTTAGTAATCTTCACAATTAGTTAAACGTAGCATTCCTTATTAAAATAATTACGACTATGACCAGATGCTAGTTACAATTAAGACGGGATAGTTGTAATATCCTAGTCTACCGGTTTAATGTGCTCTTTAAGATACAGAAGGGAAGTAAACGAAACATTAAAAGCTGTCCCAACACTCCCAGGAGCTATGTATGCTACACAGTTCACTTTCTATTGTATTATTAAGTCTAATAACAGTACAATGTATATCGTTAGTCTGCAAGCCCGTGATTCTCTGTAGCATTATTAATTCTGTAACTTCAATTTTATCTCTTATGAGTACTTTCATATTTTACATCAAAAGTTTATCCTTAACCGGTTAATGAGGTCAAGTTGCCGTTTGAGAAAATGCATCATATAATTGGTGCACTCAGTTTTCAAACGGAATCATACCAGTAAGGCTAGATAGATGATTATCTCGTATTATTTCTATGGCGATAGGCGAGATAATGGTAAGACATAATTTTCTCGCGTTGCGCATGCTAGCCCTACTGAAAGGCTGTAGCAATAGGTATGAGTTACAGCCTGACATCAATGATAGATGGGTCAGTGGATCCTCAGATACCAGGAGGTATAATGTAATTGTGGAAATATCAAATTACTATTTTGGATCAAAATTACTCAACAGACCCTCTTTTTGGTTGGCGTTTGCCATGGAACTATGATTTCATTTACCCTTAACTTTCAAAGGCGGAGCTAAGTAGTTATAGGATCATTGTTATGAATAGTTTTGACCATGACACCAGAATTCACAAGTAATAATTACAAGCTTTTAATTCTCATAGTGATGTTAGTAATATTAAGATTATAATAAGATCACAGTATCATGTTATATAATTGATAGTCTATCTCAACGATTTTCAGACGTACTGTAGACTGTATTTGTACACCAAACCAGGAGAAAAAACGTTCGCGATCTGTTTTAGTCACATGCTCTGTCGAAATGTTCAGTCATACTGAAATTAACGTTCTTCTAAATACGGGTCTTAATAGATTTTATTTTCTAATATATACCTACGTATATCTTATAAATAATCCAATGATGCATTTTTTATCAAAATTGGAAATAAAAATATGATTTTCAATCGTTATTTTTAGGCACAAAATATTATTCCTTACAAGTCAGTTTATTATCAAGACAATCTTATGTAGATAAACTTTTGCATGCCTTTATAGCATATTATTCGGATGCGTAGATTTGCGTAGGTGAAAGCGAAAGTTTAATATACACACATATACAGGAGGGGTTTACATCTATGTATAAGGTATCATGTAAATGTAGTATCACCTTCAGTTAAAGCTGGTTAAACCTAGCCTAAAAGCTAGTTATTGGTAAAATCACTTATGACCTTCCTACCTACTCGTATTTATCCGTTTAAAATATCGGAATGGTTTCTACAAGTCATTTAAAATATTTTCACGATTAAAACATGGGGTGCAAGTTCCTTTTTAATAAGCAGCGAGTGGCGATATTCACGCCACACGCAGTGCACTACGATTGCATACAAAATATGCACTCATAATGACAACTAATTGGAAGCAGCCGGCCGCTCCAAAACCTTCGAATAAAACTGAATAAACTCTTCATAAAATATTATTTATGCGTAAGAACATGTACACATCATCTGATCAGATGCTTTATTCAATATAATGAAACCATGCACGCCATGGTTTGCGTGTTTTTATGTATTTGTTTGGACTGAGTACGTGTTTCGCAAATGCAACCGTATTTATATCAAAATACTCACCGACACAATATCATAAACATCAGCTGTGAATCAAAAATAATTTAAGTTATTTCTGGACAACTATTATATTTAATTAATTAAATAAGAATTATTATTATATTCCTAAAAGTGCTAATCAATTTAATAAATATCTCACAATCAAGTTATAGTTGTAAATAATTAATTATTTACCTATTTTACAAAATTACTGTAACAATATTGATTATACGTAATTTTTCTTACAGGGACATTTGTAATCGCACCCGTTTCGCATTGACCCGAAATCGCGAAATCTGATTTACGTAAAATTAACGTTACACTCTTTTATATTATCCCAATAACAATAATGGCCGAGGTTCAATTCGATGCGTTATGTATAATATTATATAAATTAATTTTAAGGGGTTTATATAATACTAGCGTACCCAGCCCGCTTCATTCTCGCTTTTTCATTCTCTTCTATTCTCTTCTGAAGAGCGGGTGAAGATAATTATCTACAGCCATGTACACCCAACAATAGAATATCATCATAGTAAATAAAAGCGGTGTTTGACAGTTTGACAGTTCAAAAATAAGAGTGCTCCGATCGTCACCAAACTTTACAGCATTACTCGCCAGGTCAATCCGGAGATTCCCTGAACGTTTCATTGAAATCGGTCCAGCCGTTTCGGTGCGTATACGGAACATACCTACACACTTTGTCTTTTATATATATATAAGATAGAAAATAAGAGTGAATTAACTTTGTAATACCTATTCAGTGTTTTGCCATTGCTCTGGCATTGATGCTCATATTTTATTTATTTATTTATTCATAAGACACACCAGCCATTCATTGTAACTACATTCATTAAAAATTACACAGTGTTAGAATAAAAAAAAAGAAAAATTAATAACTGAAAATAAAATAAGTTATAAGACTAAAAATATTAAATTGTACTTTAAAATTATAATCGTAGTCAAATCGATTGAGACAAACGTTTTGTGATTCGAAAGCACAAAAGTAAATTTTATAATCGAATATCCATTTCGAATTAAAATCTTGAAACCAATACATACTAGTTGTACCTTTCCACATTACATTCGTTTGCAGCCTAACTTAAATAGCTAACTATAATTATTATATAAACTTTAATTGAAGTAAGGTACATATCAAACAATAAGAAATTTTCTAGACGATCTAGATATGAAGATATGCAGACATACAGACAGGCATGCGGGTGACCGATTTAAAGCTTACCCGAGTCTTAGAAATGAATTAAATGACGTCCGTGCCAGAGACAAACAAAGTGCTCAGCTTAATGAAGAAATACTTGAGAGTGGATAAGTTGTCTCTCTAAGTGATGGTGTTTTTAGTTTGCGTAACTTTGTTTCAATGAAAATCGACGACGTGTTCTGGTTGCCAATGAGAAAACTAATACTGCCTTTTGACCAAGGGATGCGTATCTGAAACCTACCAACCAAAATTCCACAGACACACAGATATATGCTAAGGTATGAAAAACGATGCTATTATACATTATTCGCTTTGGTGGTGTGTAGTCATTTTGGGTCTGCTCGTCTGGGCGGCTTTCACCTCTAGGCTTACCTCTCTATCAAGTGAGTCTTTTAACAAATACAATTATTGTATTTGCAAATCTGCTAGGATTTTCAAATACAATAATTGTATCTGATCTAAGCCCTAATTCACTTTGTCATAGGTCTATCTTAAGCGTACATCATGAATAAAAATGTATAGATCTAGTATGAAAGGGTTATTAGACAAAACGTGTTTTGTTTGTTCACATTCACTATCGGCTGAAAACTTTTTCCAATTAAAATAAGCCGTCAAGAAATTCAGCAGCACAACGCGACGGGTAAGCTTTCAGGAGTATAAAAATAAAGCCCAACGTTCTAGGTATGAATGATATAAAAACTTCGGTATGAATTGAAAGTTAATAAGTGAATATTAATTAAACTGTGGGATGGTGATACTAAAAATCAACCTGCTAAGTTTTTTGTGGGCTCTTCTTAGACCAGGGCGCGTTTGAAACCATCCTAGCTAAAGTACTACTATTCGTTAACTTGAATAAAATTTTAGTTAACGAATTTAGCTATCAACATCACCCCACAGTAAAGGTGACATATATTTACAAACGCTTCATGAGCGCCTGTGATAGATCTACATGATTATGACATGTGTGTATTTCAATTTGAATTTTAATTGTAAAGCATGTACGCACCTTAAACCTACTAAAACATGCCATTCGATATATCAGGATAGTTAATAAAGTTGGAATTGTTTTCATGTAATCGATCTGTAGGACATTAGAGGAGCCATCTCTCTCACTAGATATAATATATGACTAGGAATTCGGTTTACTCGATTGTCTATTGTGAAACTAGAACAACTGAATACTTACACAGTTCTTTAAGTTACTTGCGAGATTTATTACATAAGTTTGTGATAAACAAATCGTAAGCTTATCAAGGAAACATTAAGTACATGAAACTGTCTCTAAACAAAAAAAACAGTCAAGCACTAGTCATACTAGTGCGCCGAGGGTTCTGTACTCTAGAAAAAAAGTATTAAAATGCAACGTCTTTATTCTACATCACATCATACCGGCTCACTACAGACTACGGATCCGTCATGGTGTTTAGGCTGTACTCCATCACGCTGGCCCAGTGCGTGTTGGTGGACTCCACAAGCCACCACACTTATGGAGAACTTTCAGCCATGCAGGTTTCCTCGCGACGGTTAAAGCAAGTAATATTTTATTTGCTTAAAACGCACATAACTACTTAAAGCTACAGGTGCGTGCTGGGATTCAAAAACCCCCGAAATTGAGACTGAAAGCTCAACCACTAACACATCGCACCAATATATTTTATTATATACTTAAATGAAAATAAAGCTGTTTTAGATTGTACAGGAGAAACCTCATTTGACCTAAGTATCTAACATTATAATTCCAATTCGAAAAAAAATACCCTTTTAATTTTTTTTATTCGAATTGGAATTAATTTTTATTCGATTCATGTTAAGCCACTTTATTTCAAATTTCATATCGTGACGTATGGTGGCCCAATTTGGCTTGCAGTTTTTAATTTTTTGGTATGCACCCTAAAAAGACAAAAAAAATTTAAAACAGAATTAATACCTTTAGCTTCGAAAAACTAACTTGTTTAAAAACTCCTTATATTATTGGGAATCATATGGATTTATTAAAACAAGTAAGGCGATTGTAAACAACGCTATTCCAAGACCGACGCCGACCGACCGACCGACCAACGCTATTCCGAATTTTGAGCGTTGAAATCAACTTTCCTCTGTCCCTCGACCAACGGTTTGCGGTGTCGTTCCTGGCAAATTAATCATGGGGAATAAAGATTGGGAGCTTGCTACCTAATTGGCCTGCCAATCCTCATTGGCGCAACCACGTTTCCCGCCGCTCCCGGCTTTTACTTAACTTTTTTCTAGATGTACATATGTCGCAGCTCTCTTTTACTCCCGTTTTGAATAGTTTTTTCTTATTTGAATAATGTATTTCTTTGTGGGGGTATTTAAAGTATATCAGCTTATATATTTAATAAGGTAATACTAATATATTTTATTATACAGTCTGCATGCATCCTGTAGATGGCATAAGAATTTTCAATCTAAAGAATCACACAGAAATCCCATGGGGCTAAAAAGAAAGCTTTTGTTATATATTCGCGCTTTCACAGCTAGACTGATCTGAACGAAATTTGGCATAGAGAAAGCTTGCATACTGGACATATATATGTAGGATAATTTTGATTCATGAACAAACTGTTTCCGCGGAATTTAGAAAAAACTGAGACCGAAGTGGTTGAAGTTGCAGGCAACAGTGTTCTATAATATTTTATGAATAGAACTAGTGGTTGCCCTTGTTCTTTGCCCGCGTTTATTACGATATTTTTTACAAATCATTCGTTTTTTTGGGATAAAAAGTAGCCTACGTTACTCTCCGTCCGTTGAACTAACTCGATGCCAAATATCATGTAGATTTTTTGCTTAGTTAGGGCGTTAAGGAAGGACAAACAAATTAACAAATAAAATATAAAAAAGGTATTTGTGTAGTTACTATGTAAATGTAGTATGTATGTTCATGTAAGTTTATTTAATTTTTTTGTAACATACTTTATGCACCGTACACTTTCCACTTTTTCATCGGCTTCGTACGCTCACGTTGCCTTTAAATATCACTTTTAGTGATAAGGCCGCCTTTGTACCCTAGCACTAAGTACTATTACTGTTTTCCTTGTATTTTTCCTATTCTGTTGTGTTGCAATAAGGTTTTTCTATTCTATTATATTCTAAACACACTTTTGCATTTATAATATTAGTTATGATAGGAACATCATTGATTGTTAAAGGTCCAATGTCGTGGTACGAAATTCCGTGTATATAACATTGAAATTGTGTGCAATACGAAAGTGACCGGAGCACGTCACCAGCATAGCAATGTGGATCGCGAGTAGCGAGCGTGCTCGTCGGAATGCGAGCTGGCTACTCAAGCCTTTTAGGCGTAGTCGCGAATTTAAATTCGTCTACAATTCGCACAATGTGGTCGACCTACCAAATTACATAAACATTATGGATACATTTTCGGTACAATCGTCCTATATTATAGTTTTTTTCATGACTAGCTGTTGCCCGGAACTACGTTCGAGTTTGTTTTTGTTTTTAAAGCATCCTGTAGGAAAATATTATTTTGGGAGATGAGTGAGATTCAACTCAGGAGTTCCACAGACATCTTTACAAGCTTATATTTAAAATACGGTGTAGTTCTTAAAAATATTTTTTTCAATTAAGTATATCTCTAAGGATAACTGTTCTGTTTAGGTGAAGTACTTAATTTTTTTTCAATTCGCGAGAACTTCTTAATTAAATGTCGGATTGGAATGAATATAAAAGTATTTTACTGCTACATAAATACCCTTGATGATAGGACGATTTATTTAAATAAGAATTAATACTGCGATACTAATGTAACCCACTTTTGTTTCCACCAGCGATTTCATAAAATATTAGAAACAAGGAAGCTGATATTGCGAATTTACTATGCGAATGATATTGCAAATTTTGTAGGTAGAAATTAATACATAATAATCATGGAGTACGTAATTTTTTTACGTATCATAATACTTTTCTCAGCGCACGCCAAGTAATGAATTTTATATTGCTTTACTTAACGTTTCAAATGTGCTTATAAACTGGGCCTACTTGAAATAAATGAATTTTCAATCTTTTGAATTTTATAGGAAAACATTTGCTACTTTGGGTTACATTATTGCAATTTCCTTAAGGAACTCCAATTAAAAAGAAAAAAATGATAGCATATTAAGTACTTCGTGGTAGTTTAACTTTCACCTACCTTTCTTCGCCAATAAAGCGAAAAAATGGTTACAATCGGTGCAGTACTTTTGGAGCCTTTGGTTACAAATAAACCAACGACCTAAAAATCTTACGTCTTTGTAATATAAGTAAAGACACCCTACCCGGCCACGGGATTTTTAACTCGTGCTAACGGTGAAGCGTGAGTTGGAGTTGATTCGGTGATGATACGGTGTTGGAACGGTGTTTATTTAATAAAGTACAGCGAAGGTCACCAGGACGATCATTTTGTATATAGATTATAGATACGATATGTTAGTCGATATTATCACTTTTGGGAGAAAATATCGACAGTAAAGAGACACTCACTTAACGTGTGTTTTTGACTTTTGGAAGTTTTTAGAGATCTGATTCTTATTTTGCACTTTATTGGATCACAAGATTGGCGGCCCGCTTTGTTTTAACATTTGAACGGAATCCAATAAAGAACTCATCTTTACTTATTTATTTTAATGATAATTTACTTCATATTTGGCTTTTATAGCATGTTTAATTTAAAAAGTTTGCAATTATACGTCGCCATATTCCTTTTTTTTGGAATTTCAATCAAGTCTGATTTCTTATTCTATTTACGAGCCCAATTAAGAGATTGTACAAAATATGAAAGATTTAATTCATAGCCACAGAATTAAGAACATACAGAAACCGTTTCCACGACTAATATTTAAAAAATCACCAAAAACCACTCCACTTTAGTAGTGTTTCTCGAACAAATGGTTCGTCACTTCATCCATTCAGCAGTTGATAGTAATTATTTCACCTCTAATGTTCTAATCTTATATAGGGAAAATGGGAAGTTTGTCAGCTAGCAACATTCCGCGGGGGTAAATGCGTAGGGTGTTTTCACTGTTTTTGGAAACAATGCACTGCATATAATAACGGCTGAATGAGGAGTCTCAATTCTGTTCATAGCATTCTTATTATTATAAAACTGTAAATAACTATTAAAAAATAATAAGTTATTTAAAACATGAATTTAACAATTAAACTGTATACAGTTTGATCATTAAGTAGTTTTTTTTGCATGGCGGTAGTTCTTTATCATCATCATCACACTCAGCCAATTAATGTCCCACTACTACAGGCCTCCATTCTAAAGTAGGTTTCAGAGCATAGACTTGTAGGTCTTAGCTTTAAAACCTTCCCTCCTTTTAACAATAAATATTATTTCTTGGTAGTGATAATAATCGAGACCGACGGCTTACGGTCTATTAAAGTCACAGGGGCGAGAGGAATTCGCTATTTCCAAGCTATTACTGAGAATTTCTAAACAGAATAGTAACTAGTTGACGGCCGACTGGCGAAATGGGCAGCGACCCTGCTTTCTGAGTCCAAGGCCGCGGGTTCGATTCCCACAACTGGAAAATGTTTGTGTGATGAGCATAAGTGTTTTTCAGTGTCTGGGTATTTATATGTTTTTTCTTAGTATATATGTATATATAATTCATAAAAATATTCATCAGTCATCTTAGTACCCATAACACAAGCTACGCTTACTTTGGGGCTAGGTGGCGATGTATGTATTGTCGTAGTGTATTTATTATATATTATTAACTAACGGTTGTTAGGAATCGAAACCTGGACTGAATATTAATTAATGATAAAAAAAAAATTAAAATGAACTAGATCTGATCTTCTGATAGAGAAGGTACTGATCACGTTTAATAATATATGAATATGATTTAAAGTAAATTGTAATTAATACCCACATACTCGAATGTAAGGCAACAATTTAAATCTGCTTCTATGAATCTATTACCATATCTCATATATGTACATTTTCCGAGTAGGGTAATTCAACTACCGTACTTAGTGAAATCAATGTAGAATATTTAAATGTTCCAACTATGATCCATAATAAAAACGCTAATACACTCGTAAAATGTATTAAAAAAAGGTGATACGTTTTTACGTGGAGAACAAACGAAGCCGATAGTAGTTTTTAAAGGTACATTCGCATACATTAAGATCAAATTAAGAGAAAAAAAGGCAATGTAGCAATCAGTCATTGGTGCAATGCTCAGGTTACTTCGACAAGAGAATATATAAAGGGGATACCAAAATTTATGTCTCTTATTTATTCTGATTTAAATTTAATGCAGAGGTCTTATTTCTCTGGTTATATTATTAAGTGGCTCTTTATTTACTGCCGGATAATTTGAACAATTAAACAAACGCTCGATTTAATCTGATTAGTTCCTTAGTAAAACCATATGACAAAAAAATGTAAGAAAGCTTTTTATTTACATTTTATAAGTGGCGACGATGATGGTGCCCTGTAGTTTTATTAGCAGGAGGTCCCGGTTTCGATTCCAGATAAGTGTAATTTGGGGACTAATAATTTCTAAATTATCTCTGGTATGTCCTGTCTACCACCCTACCGACAATAACGTGCCCCTATGCAATTACACGTTCCAGTACGATGCTGCAATCGGAGTGCTGGTTTTATTTATGTCTGCTTTACCCGAGATTAAAGTCAATGGTTAAAATTTAGTGAAAAATATTAATAACTAGCTGACCCGCTCAACCTCGTCTGCACCAAATCGGTTATCATTTAACATCTTAAAAAAATTAACTTATCATAGAAACTAATTGCAGCGCCGCCAGGTCCAGTTTTATTTCCAAACTATATTTTTCGCTTATGTCCTTTATTTACGACAATATTTGTCAAATCTTCGTTAAAATTAGACAATACATGCTTGATAGTATACAATTTCAAATAAAAAGAGAATTATTAAAATCGATTCAAATTTAACGGAGCTACGATGAAGTAAAATTGATAAAAAATTTAAATCCATTTCCCGGAGGAAACTTATTGTTTATCGGGATAAAAACTATCGTATATGTTGACCCGAAATATAAGCTTCCACTATACCAAATTTTATTTAAATCCTTTCAGTAGTTTTCACGTGATGGTCGGACAGACAGACAGACGGACAGACAGACATAAATTAAATAAAAATCTGTTTTGGACTCAGTATCGATTGTAAAGCATCCCCCGGTCAAAATTTTCAAAATATATTAAATGTATGGAAATCTTTCATTCACAGTTTTATTATGAGTATTGATAAAAATAAAACGTCATTTCATTCGATGGATATCCACTGCTCGATATATTTCCAGACTCAATGGTATGACCATACAAGTCCGACAACTCTGATGTCGTTTGTCCACCTAGTGGGGGGTCAAACAATGGGGGTCCATCTGTCCTCTGAGCTATCTCAGGTCTCACTAACTTATGACTTACATGTCATAGAATTATAATCCTTATATTTAGAATGTTATGCATAAAATGTCATCTGTACTAATATTATAAATGTGAAAGTGTGTGATGTTTATTTTTTTGTAAGTCCTTCACGCCGTAATTAAGCAACCAATCGACCTAATTTTTGGCAAAAGTTAGTTGAAAGGACTCTACGTCCAATGAAATAACTCATGGTGGTGATAGCGCAGTGGGTAGGATTTGGGTTCCACTTTCGGGGGACTTGTTCGGCTGTGCCTAGTTAGATGACGTAACGCTCAGCGATTATGCGTTCCAGTACGATGTCGTTTTGAATCATACCATTGGGGCATAGGTTTAATATAACTGCCATCGTCCAACAGGTTAGCCTGCTAACATTATCTCTTACCATCAGGTGAGAGTAGATGCAGCTAACTTGCAGTTGAATAAAAAAAACCCATTTTACCGCCAATAACCCAAAATGTACCATACTGTTATCTTAAATGCAATTTTACAAGATCTTATCGATCGCTTAAGCATGCTTGTTAAGATAAAATGCAAATTCCGATTTATATTTTTAAAATAATCAATTTTTTTTAATTAAAATTCATAAAGGATTTGTCACACAAAGCCTTTGCCGTCAACAACAGCGCCGTTTAAATCGCTTGCCAGTTGCAATGAAAGCATATAAAAACAAATAATGAACGCATAATAAACTTTTTGAAACTACCTTCTTTATATTTTGATATCAAGTCAGCGTCAATAAATTGAAATTTCATGTGAATAAGTGCCAGCGCAGTGAATTAAAGATAGATAAAAGATTGGGGCAGTTTTTAATCGTATACACCTGTCACTCTCATAAATCTAACCAGCCGAAACTACGAGGCTTCATGTTAGATACAGCGAAGCTGACCACATTCCGACTCAGCGGTTTTTAGTACCATAAGACTGCACAGTCTCCAAATTAACTTATATGTATATTCTAAGTATTTATGTATGTTATTTATAAAAATATCTTAGTATCCTTAACACAAGTTACGCTTACTTTGGGGCTAGGTGGCGATGTGTGTATTGTTGGAGAGTGACATAGGGAACTTTTTATACCGGAATGAAGTACAGTTTCAATCACATAGAGCTAATGCACAAATCTTCAATAATCTCTAAATGCGTATAAGCTTTCACTTTTATTACATTAATCGCGAAATAGGCTAAATACGTGGCCAAGTAATCTACAAAAATGAAAGCAAAGTAATACGGACACGTGACTGAAATAAGTTAAAAACAAGCCTTTAAAACCTACCTGCATTGCAATTACAAAACGCACCGTCTGCACGGATCCTTATATTCAAAGTGGCCGGTTTTAATTATATCGAAGGGCGATGTCCACGCCACATGTGGAGCGCGTAATGTTGGAAACCCAAAAGTACCCACTTAAAATATGTATAGCTAATAAAAAGTTAAAGCTTCTGTGAACTGAAAACTCATAATAAATATGCTCTGAACTCTTTCGCCAATTTTAATTTTTTGTATTTTTTGTTGGTCTATACGTTTACATATAACGTATGGTTCTTATATATAAAGTTTGAGATTACATCTAAACCACCGAAATAGTTTTAGTATTAAGTTAGTTAGATATATACTAAGGTAAGTATGTCATAGTACAGGGGCCACATATGCTGTAAAAAAAATACATTAATTTTTTTAGGGGGATGTTACTTTTTTATTAATTTAATAAATTTTTTGGATGTTATTTTTTTTTGAAGTTGCTGAGGTTGTCTTTTTAACGGTTAAAATAATTATTTTTATTATAGCACCTGGTTTACTTTCTGCGGCCATGTAAAAAAAACCTTTGCTATTACCACCTGATGACACCCGACACACAAATATTTATTTTAGAACGCAGACGCAGGTTTCCAAGATTAAAAAAAGTATCATAATATCACTTATTAGTGTCCTACAGTAAATAATTTTTAAACTTATTCACTGTGAATTATTGATTTATGATAATTCTAGTCTAGATCAATAAGAGATCAAACGTCCAAGTTAATCTGAATGGAATTTTTTGTTACGTTTTTCTCTAAATGCCTATGCTTTTAAGGTTTAGAATTTTATAACCTAAACATTATTTTATTTTACTTTAATAATTCACCGACATTACTAGTTTTATAGCTTTTAATTTGGTAACTCTCTCAATGGGCCTTATTAAATCTTTGTTACACCTTTCAATTGTCGTGCGTAAAAAAATACTGTATAACTCTTCCGACGTTATGCCGCGTTTTTTAATTAGGCCCTACGAGTTCTTGTCACAGTTCTTGTTGTATTGGATTCCAACTATTTATTCAAACATATTTTCGTGTGGCCGTGAACAAAAAATTGGAATCGAGAACGGAAAGGACTTACTTAGCCCAAAATACTGTGCAAAAAAATAAGCAGTAGTTTTTAAATTACGAGAAGAATTCCTAGTACCTACGTAGCACGTGATAGTTGCTTGACGGACGTTCACTTCATATGTCTTTTATGTCATTATAAAATTCACGACCGTTTTATTTTTATTTAATTTGGATATTTTAATTTAAAAAAAAATTTTGTATTAAAAATTAAAATTGTACATATTTAATCAATCAGTGCATTTAGGATATGTACTATAAAGTTTGCATTTCGGTGTTTCAAAAAAACAAATAAACAAAACAAAAGCAACCGACAAATGCCCAGCAAACCCGCACTGGGTAGGTCGCTGGCCTATGGCGCGGCGGGTTGAACCTACTGTTCAGAAGGTCACGCGAATCCCAAATAGGCATTCCAATTACTCATTTACACTTGTGTACATTATCATGGTATCTGTATTACGTCTCATCATTAGCCCATTAAAGTCCCACTGCTGGGACAGGCCTACTACTCGTATCACAGAAAACCTATATTAAAAACATTGATACTGCTCCAGTATGAGCCTACGATTCAGCTAGTAGTAATCCCTACCAGAAAAGCCGTAAAATTCCATCATCATTAGTATCTTCGATAGAAGAGTGAAAATGTTTTTTAAAGCATGAGAGCTTAACCCTCATTAAAAACTCTAAGCACCTCTGTCTGTTAGGCATAATAGCCGTCAAGCGCTATGCAATACTATATTCATAGTTTCGTCTTCATAGTCATCATCAACCTATTACCAATCATTTACCCACTAGAGGTTACGGGTCCCCTCTCAGAATGAGAAGGATTTTAGGCTGTAGTGCATGATGTTTTCATTTAACGTTGAAGCATGGAATATTTAATTTCATTAAAATTAAAAACAAACAAAACAAGTAAACAAGTTTTGATATTAGCTAAAATAAAAAGTATGTGCAAAAAAATTTAAATTTTAAGAAATGAATAAGTAGTTTTAAACATGAATTAGTATTTAACATACAACAGCTGAATGCATGAAGATTATAAGCTTAAAATAATACCTAATGGTAATATAAATGTAGTGCTTTTCAAATGGTTAAGTTAAATGAAATAAAATTATAAAATATGATGATGATAATAAACTGTTGGCTAGTTAGATTGGTTAAATGGTTAACAAAAAATGACCAGGGACTGACAAAGAAGTTAAGTTAGAAGCATTTTTTTAAATCGTTTAGAATTAATAAATATATTAGGCCACCTAAGCTGTCGGTGTTTTCTAGCTTTCGGCCACTTCAGTTTAAGTTATTAACGAATGCAAATTTACTGTTTACTTTTCATCCTGCTCTACTTAAAAGTATATAATTTTGTTTGGAAAACCAGTTTCCATTACAAATTTAATGTACACAAATAAAAGCTCTGCTTTACATCCATAACTAAAACTAAAGCCAATATAAAAATGAAAGCTTCTTCCTTTTAAAAGTATGTTCGTAACATGAGGTTAGGGTGTTAACAATTGTATCAATATGTTGTTTTTAGCACTTCCTTTTATCTCCGTTTTAGCTTCAGTGTTCTCCTTCTAGATATTATAATTGACTTATTGAACTAACTATTATAACCTCGTTGGCCTAGAGTTTAGCCGGTTGACTGTAATTTACGAGGTCCTGGGTTCCCCGGGTCGCGCTCATTAAAATTAATGGGTTTTTCTATCAAGAAATTTTAGTGCCAACTTTGTTTTGGAACACCCCCCATGCTCTAGACAGCAAGTAAAGCTGTAGATCGTGCGCCTATCTCTTTCCGATCGTGTCGGTGCTGCCGTACCATGGGACTATAAATCAGGGAATACGGAGTGTTTGCGCACACACAAAGTTTTTTTATTACTACGACATCTAGCCTAGATGATGATTGATGAATATTTTAATTAATAATATACATAACAACACAAGAACACTGAAAAACATTCATGTTCATCACACAAACATTTTCCAGTTGTGAGAATCCAACCCACGGCCTTGAACTCAGAGAGCAGGGTCGCTGCCCACTGCGCCAATCGACCGTAAAGAAAAAGTTATATGTATGTAATGTATGTATGTATGTATGTGGCCGAAATCAGTCAGTGAATCTGTTTGGTTTTTTTCATAATTGACTTTAACTAAAAATATGCCAAACTTAAACTGGGTCGTGATCGTGTTAAAAAGTTCTACCGTGTAATTATAATGATTTAGTGTGCTAATTGAGCAAATTTCTTATCTAACTTTAACTTAGGTTCTTTTATAAGTTCTTAAGGATACTTACAAAGTTACATGATTTATTCGAGAACAATTGACCAAACATTTAGCGGGTTTTAGCTAAGGAATCTGTTCTTAAAGTCAATTATAAACAGATGAGCAATTTGTGGGCTGTGATTTCGTAATCAATCTTTTTTACGCCTTAAATTTGCCATTTTTCTCGCCTTTAATTTAAGAAATTAGTAAACGTGGTTATTTACAACTCTACCGACGAAGATGTGCCGCTAAGCGATTTAGCGTTCCGGTATGATGTCGTGTAGAAACCATTTAGAAGTATGAGTTCATAATATTTGAAATGAAATGAAATGAAAATACTCTTTATTGTACACCTAACATAATGAAAAAATAAACAAAAAAAACAATAAATATAACACACAGGTACAATGGGCGGTCTTATCGCTAAAAAGCGATCTCTGCCATACTCCCTAACAGGATAACCTCCTAAAATCTAAGACTGCTCTGTCTTACCTCCAGGGAGATTGCAGTCAGTTAGCCCTAACTTATAGTGTTATGTTGTGGGTGTAAGGCCTAAACAAGTAAATAACTTGTTTGTACACCCAAACTAATGGGCTAAATCTGATGAGGTTTAACGCATTGGTATCACTTAAGATTTATTTATTTATTTATTCCCATCTTACATTTTTGTCATTACAGGAAAAAGTTATCCTAATACGACAATGCAGCATGTTATGTAAATTTTAATAATATATAACTATAGTGTATATGATAAAATCCAAATCGCTATATTTGTGAGTTCACTCAGAGTGCAACAAAATAAATCCGTCATCTCGGCTATCACATTGAGGGTACGGAGTGCGCGTGTCAGTGGCGCCTCCTTCAGTAGCTTGGTGCGCCCGTTCGGCACCGCCAGCAGCGATAGAAAGAAGGGTCTATACCAGATGCACAAGGCCAAGGTACGAACATGGAGGTGAAGCCTTCCGAAACCGTGCAGACGCGGGGAAGATCGACGACCTCCCTGGTGGGACAGTGAGCGCTACGAATTTAAGTAGGAGGTCCCGGGTTCGATCCCCGGCAGGGCAATTTGGGAATTTGTAATTTCTCAATTTTCTCTGGCCTGCTTGTGGCTTTGGCCGTGGCTAGTTATCACCCTACCGGAACGCTGCTAAGCGATTTAGAGTTCCGGTGCGATATCGCGTAGAAACCAATTAGGGGTACGACTACCATACTCCCTAACAGATTAGCCCGCTACTATCTTAGACTGGATTATCACACTGGGCTAACTTGTAATGGAATCATCATCATCATCATCATCTCAACCAATTGACGTCCACTGCTGGACATAGGTCTTTTGTAGGGAGTTCCACAATGCACGGTCCTGGGCCGCTTGCCTCCAACGGCTCCCAGCTACTCGCCTGATGTCATCTGTCCACCTCGTTTGGAATAATAAATATTTATTATTCATAATATACAAATTGCAATCCAGCCTTAAAGTAAGCATAGCTTATGTTATGGGTTCTAAGATGACTGATACATATTTTTATGAATAATATGCATAAATACTTATAATATACATATAAAACGTGAAAACATTCACGTTTATCACACAAACAATTTCCAGTTGTGGGAATTGAACCCACGGCCATGGACTCAGAAAGCAGGGTCGCTGCCCACTGCGCCAGTCGGCATTAATTATCATTACTTTACATACTCGGTAAGTATACCAAAAAAAGATGTTAACTCTTTGAGATATATATAAATATATTAAGATTTACTAAAAGGTAGTCGCATACCACTTCCTTTGAGTTGCAAAGTAAACGTACGCTCGAATGCAATCTCATCTTATCTGAACGATGAGGAATTTATAATGCTCTAAAAATAAAACTACAAAGCTAAATTATAATTAAGTGAAGGAGGTATCCAAAATAAATAATAGATTAGTTAAACTCTACAGCCTTAGCGTATGTTTGTTACATATCTGTAAATAAATAAATATTACAAACAAACAAACTTTATGCCCATGTGTATGTTTGTTTGTTTGATGGCAATGTTCAGCTCAACTGTTGAATCTTATTGAAATTTAGCACACATGTAGCTTGTATCGTAGAAAAGGGCATAAGATAATATTAAAGTTACCCGCACTTAGCTGAACGATTAACTTATCTTGGTGAAGTTTTGTATAGAAATAGTTTGCATCGAGGAAACAACCCTATGATATATTTACCCTGGGAAAAAGAGATAACTGTGAGATTTTATAAAACGTCGGTACTGTGGATTTTTTTTATTACACTACACGTTAGCCCTTGACTGCAATCTCACCTGCTTATTAAACTACACCTGTCATATTAAAACGATACCCCTAATCGGTTTCTACGCTAAATCGCTTAGTGTCTTTGTCGGTAGGGTGGTAACTAGCCACAACCGAAGCCTCCCACCAAACAAGACAAGAGAAAATTCAGATATTATAAATTCCCAAATCGCCCCTGCCAGGGATCGAATCCGGGAGCTCGCACTGAAATCCACAGCGTTCACTAATGCGCCAGGAAGGTCGTCAAAAAGATAAAGTTATTATATCCATAGATAACCGCTACAAAATAAGAAATAATAAGTACTATTGTCATTCCTTGTAATAAAACAAAGGCTCCTCTTTAATTAAATGCGATCTTATAAGGAACTCTTAATGTACTCGTAACAGAGAGTAAATATCTAGGACACACTTTGCAATGAAATGAGTCTACGATGGAAATTAAGAGGGCTAACGTTTTATACTTTATAATTCGTGCAGCGCATTCTTCTTTGACGAATAAACCTTAAAGTCAATAACGTCTTTATACACATCAAGAAAAATAATGTACTTACTAATTTAAAATTAAAAGAAAGTCTTGACTTCTTGAAATGAGAGACTTATAAATTATTCATCTTAATAAAAAAGGATAACATGAATAAATATCATTATAACTCCAAAATACCTACAGCAACGTCTCATATAAAGGCATGTATTAAAATTGACAGTATAACTTAAAGTAGTTAAATCCAAGCAAAAAGGAGACTATGATAGTTAAAAGTTATATGTTTTAATGTAGCGATGATGAATTAAAAAGCTAAACTAGAGTTGCAAGTTGCAGTCACAAAGTAACAAAGCATATGATTAGTATCATGAAGCTGTGTAAGTTTATATTAGTTAAGTATGCCCTAACAGAAACTATAAAATTATCATCAATGTCCGAAGGGTATTGTTAAATTATTGGACTGCAAAGTAAAACAAAAATCCAAGAGGTTTGTTGTAGGGGAAACTTCACCCGAGAATCCTTGCAAGCTGTTTCACAATTTATCTGCAGACTTTCAACAAATCCGAGTAACTAATAATTTTCTTTTTTGCTCTCATTTGCAATCACTTTATAAACCATAAGTTAAAGCATTTTTTGGTAACTACAAGTTTCAGTACCTATTTAAAATTCATGAGATAGATAATATGCAAAATTTACAAGATGTCAGCCTTCTGACGTTCTTCAACTCTTAATTATTTAAAATATGTTTTTCTTTGTTGGTGGCTTTACCAAGTTTATGTAAGTTTTATTTATAAGTTCTTGATAGCTTTATATTTAACACTAAATGAAAATTCTTTATTTTATAATTAAAACTAATATAAGAAATTAAATGTTTCTTATTATTGACCATAACATTTTAAAATAATCATGAAATAGTTTATTAAAATTAATAATCATTTTTAAACGATATAAGCGTTATTTATGAACGCTTTTAAAACGATTTTTTTTAATTATAGTAACGTGGGCTGTATGTTCCTATATCGCTTGTTTATAAAACTTACCTCGCAAAAAGTTACGTTCAGACGATCGCGAATGAACCACACGCGGCGGCAACACGTCTGCACTACACCGCTATCGAACTAAAACTGCCCGATAAACGGTACAGCCACTGATAGCAGACCAGGCTCTGTACAACCCTTATATTCCCTATGCATTCTGTCTATTTCCAAGCGTTTCGGTGGATCTATTTTATGTTATCCTAATATTTTACAGTATAAAAAAATACATGGCAGGGTTAAGATTCCTAAAGATTTAAAGTGTGGCGCGCAGATTTCCTTATACTTTAGGTTTTTTAGTATGCGAATGCATTTTTTTGTAATAGATGCACCTGGAGGAAACCTGCATACCCAAGTTATCAATTATGTTCTCAAAGTATGTGAATTCTTTACCAATCTTGACCAATCGTGGTAGACTTTTGATTTCCTCGTTCTGACAAGAAATTTATACCCTGTCAGGTACGGAAATGGGCGGTCAATTATATATAACCATATATAAAGCTAGCTTTGTTACTTATGTGTTACTTTGTTTTTTAATTAGATAAACTTCTGGATATCTTGTAAATCCGACAGAATGTTTCTTAAATCCATTCAGTTATTTTTGCGTAATGCGCAAACAAACAGGATAGAAAATTTGATTTTACTTTTAAAAAGGTTTTTGACGGCCGATCGGCTGGACTGTAGGTTCCCGCAACTGGAAAATGTTTGTGTGATGAACATGAATGTTTTTCAGTGTCTGGGTGTTAATATGAATATTATTCATAAAAATATTCATTAGTTATCTTCGTACTCATAACACAAGCTACGCTTACTTTAGGGCTAGATGTGTGTATTGTCGTAGTATTTTTTTTTTCATTTATTTAACGTAGATGAATCTTCTATTTACAGTGTTACCAAACTATAGCTTTAAGAAATCATCTAGGTTGGAGTACCTATAGCAATAAGAAATTTATGAAGGATAAATTTATCAATTGAGTTACCGCTGACCCAAATTGTTCGTGACAGTAGCACTTTAAATTACCAAACCCTTCATAATCTCCAATTGTAGTCCTTAAGCTTTGGGAACCTGTCTCTCATCTTTCCTGCTTGCCATTCCATTTTGCAGAATATTAATACATATACCATTGTTTTAACCAGTCTTCGGCTTAGTACATAGCATTCGTGTATGACATGTATCTCTGTTATTAGATTAAACGTGATAGTTTAACTCGCTCTATATATATTTATACTCTTACCAGGCCTTTTTGATTTTATAACATCCTGTTATATTACATATCTTAATCAATTTGTGAATCAATCTTAAAATCTTTTGTATTTTATATCAAGATAGTAGTTCTTTTACACGTTTTAAAAATACAATTCAGTCAGATCAGTAACAAGAACACTGGAAGCTATAAACTAAGCAGAAAACTTTTAAAATATACTTTTTTAACCAATTACAGTCTCTTAATTTTTTTTATTTAAATGTTCATTCTGGATCATGATCCGCAACCTATTAATGTCCCCTTGGGCACAGGCCAGGCATCACTTAAAGGACAGACGATTTTAAAGCTTAGTCCCACCACGCTGCTCGAATTATAGTCGGTGGGCTCGTTCTGGATTGCCAAACTTATTGCAAAGTTTAATGTATTTTAACTCACACCCATCAATACCAGACCATCGCCACAGCTTCATACGCAGTCTTTCACCTTAGTGTCAATATGCAGGACATTTATTTTTTGTTTTATTTAATAGTTATAATTTACAAACAAGTGTGAACACCCCACTGATTATAAATTTAAAACCATCGCCTATACAGAGCAACACTTGGCAGGGCATTCAAAGAACAGCCTCTGTGCCGATCCGCCGTGTCTGTAATTTCGCCAAAAACCGCGAGAATTGCGGAGGTACTTCCCCGGAGCAGCTTGGTTACAAAGAGCACTACTTTGCTACATTGTTTAAGAATAATTTTAAATCCCCCGAAATCCGGCAATACATGTAGAACTTTAGCTCTTAACAGATAGCTAAAAAGTTTAGTGTTAAACGTCCGAAGCTTCTATTTTATATGTACTGACACAAATGTATATGACTTTAATTTGCATCCACAAAGCATTGTGGTGAGTTCTCATTGCCAGAACCTATTCTGGACAGCTTTCAAGAGAACCACAACACAAATTACGCTATGTGCCAATTAGGGGCCATTTTATTACAAAACACTATAAATGTAATACATTTGTAATACTTACAATTTTAAATACAGACTATAGTAGCGAAATGTAGTATTCTTTCGGCAGGTACTTAATCTTGACTTTGTAAGCTAGAAACATAATTGCTATTTTCACAGTTACGAATTTCTTAAATTTTATTTAGTTTATCTACACTAGCTGACCCGTGCAACTTCGTTGCACCAATAACCGATTACCGGAAAACACAAATCAAATGACATTTTCTAAAAATGAATCCTGGCTAGATCGATTTATCGCCCCCGAAACCCCCTGTATACTAAATTTCATGAAAATCGTTGGAGCCGATTCCGAGATTCCAATTATATATATATATATACAAGAATTGCTCGTTTAAAGATATAAGATATATATTTTAAGAAGCGTATTGGATTTGAATTACGATCTCTCTTTCTTTATAAAAATAAAGTGATTAATGCTTTCTAGGGAAGAAAAGCAGATATTTTATAGTTTGCGTCAAAGTAGCAGACGTTCTGAATATCGTAGGAAGATAGTGACATATTAAATCAATAATCGTAGGTGTTTCATAATTCCATTGAGAGGAATAAAGTAGCAAGCATAGAGTACTTTGAGATAAGTTTAAATACCTACCTATTAGATAGGTAATAAAATATAGAATATTTGACGCTTTTTCCTCGCTTCAAAAAACAATTTTATGCACTACACGTACATATGGATTAAATGACGAAGCTTATGGAAATGGAGCGGACGAAATACACTAAACTCCAGAGGGGGACTAAAAATTTGAAAACGTATAAAGGATTTCACGAAATCCTTTAATATAACCACTATCGGTCCTGCTGGTAAGGTTTGCAAATAAAATTAGATTTTATTTAATAAATTTGAACCGACACAATAACAGTTTAAATTTTTTAATGGATCTATTATAATTATAGAAAATTATAGTCAGTTGAAGCGGTGATAGTGTAAGGCTCTGTGGTAAGGGCTTCTGTTTGACTCGCCGGGTTCCGTTTTCGAATCCCAGCACGCATCTATAACTTTTCTATGTTATGGTCGTTTTAAGCAAATAAAATATCACTTGTGTTACAGTAAATTCATAAAGTGGGTAAATAATTAAACTTTTGATAACTATAAATTCATATTTGCCAGATATTTATGTTCATGACATTGAGTTGGTGGGTATTTTGATATAAATACGACTGCATTATCGATGTACGGCAGTCCTACATGGACTCGAACGATGCATAGATACCTCCCTGTGTCTTAGTTGTTTATCACTTGCTTTACCGGTGAAGGAAAAATTCTTGAGGAAATCTGAATGCCTGAGAGTTCTCCACAATGTTCTCAAAAGGCGTGTGGACCAATCCGCACTGGGCCCGCGTCGGTGACTAGGGCCTACACTCTTCTCATTGTGTGAGAATCTCTCCTGCCCTGTAGTGGCTCGGTAATGGGTTGATATGATGATGATGATGACAGAGGAGGGTTAGGTTAGGTTCATCATCTGCATCATCACTTACCTCAGGTGAGATTGCAGCCAAGGGCTAACTTGTAGTGGACTAAAAATAAAAAATAGGAAGTTAACGCTTCAAAGGATGGTAAGATTTTGGATCTTTATCGTCCACTTTGGTTTCTGTGTTGGAGTAAAACATGCGCAGTGTTAAGAAAATATGTGTATTGTTGACTATTAATTGCACTTCATGCATTTATCGCTTTGTATATATTCAGTCACTTTTTTAATTTGTTTTTAAAGAAATTACGTTATCATTTGTCCACCTATGGACGCGCACTGGGCCAGCGTGGTGGACCGAGCGACAGCGACCTTAACCTTTTCTTATAGTGAGAGGACGCCCGTGTCCTGTAGAGGGCCGGTAATCTGTTGATATTACATTAATAAGCTGATAATGCCAATGATGCAGTGGCGTCCATAGAGGGTATGTTTAGGGTATGCAGATAATAATAATAATAATAAATAAACAACGACAATACACACACATCGCTATCTAGCCCCAAAGTAAGCGTAGCTTGTGTTATGGGTACTGAGATAGCTGATGAATATTTTTTTATGAATATAATACACATAAATACTTATAATATACAGATAAACACCCAGACACTGAAAAACATTCATGTTCATCACACCAAAATTTTCCAGTTGTGGGAATCGAACCCACGGCCTTGGACTCAAGAGCAGGGTCGCTGCCCACTGCGCCACTCGGCCGATGATATAAAATGTAGAAAATCTCCAGTACGAGTTATAAATTCAAAAGGGTGGGCTTTTTATAACTCTTACAATGCCTGTCCAAAGGTTTTTTATTACTCGTACTGGATATTTTGTTCATTTCAAATCATCTGCATATCCTGTGCATACCCTCTATGCACGCCACTGCAATGATGACATTATCATTGGCATCATCAGCTTCATAAGTCTTCGGCATTTTAGGAGAGAGAAAGTAAGAGCTAAACTCTCCAGAACTAAGCTGACCCGCTTCTCAAATGTGGGTTGATGAAATAATGTAGAACGAGTAACACCGACCAAATAGTATTTGAACATAAAGACATTTGTACCGATGTAGGTAGTATTCATGCGTATTATTTTTAAATATTGGATAGAAGCAGGCGTTACTTTGCGGAGATCCATGATATATTATGAAAATTAAGCTTAATTTGCTATAGTCCGCGAAAAGCAGGAAAATCTGTATGGTGTAATTTATAATTTCTTCAATCCTTATACATCACACCAAACAGATCCCTGCAATGTACCCTCTACGCACGTTTCCCTTCGAAACTGGAGTATCCTCAAGAGATGTTGACTTAAAAATGAATAATTGTTAAGTGAAAAATTAGCCAAATGTGTCGCCTTTTATACATTTCTTACCCAGAATATATTCATATTAATTTAATCAATTGCTTGTTTGAAATGGATATGATAAGAGTTGTAACCGAAAATATTAATTTTAAATCGCAAAAAAAATAATTTGACCCAACTATAAACTTCTGCAATAATAATACATTTAGTGAAAAGTACAACGACCATTCATTGTTTACGTACAAATATTTTGCATCGTTGTTTTGGAAGCACCACAGAATTAAGAATATACAGAATCGGTCTGCAGGGCTAATTCTATTGAAGCAATTAAAACCACTCCGCTTTAGTAGTGTTTCAATACAAGCGGTTAGTCACTGCAATCCATTTAGCAGTTGTCATTTATTATTTTACCTTTAATGTTCAAACCATTTACCATAAAATGGGGAAAAAAGAAAATACTTTTTCCCCATTCTTTGGTAAATGGAAAAAAGTTTTCCATTTTCCCCATTTTTTGCAATAATGGCTGAACGAGGGTTCTATATGTTTTTAATTCTCTGGGAAGCACTTAATGTGTACCAGAGCATACAACCATCGATAATTAACTTTAAATTGCGAACATTACAGTTTATTTACAAAATTTACTAGTAAAATTATTTTATTGAAAATTAAATTTATAGAATAGTTATACGAAAAATAATGATGTTTTGGAAAAATACAGTCAACTCTATATAAATAATAAATAAATACACACTTATCCGACATACCTACTACAATCACGCTCAAAGTATACTCAAAGTTTTAATAGAAGTAAATTCTATTCTCTGTTACTTTACTAAGTTAAATCTACACACATAATTTAATCTCATAGAAATAAGAATATAAATCTAAAAGCCCACCATACTGCTGCTAAAATTGTGCCATATATAGATATGGCACAATTTTTACCTCCTGGTTGACCTTAAATCAAATCAAAATCAATCAATCATTTGTTTCAAGTAGGCACTTTTAAAACGTCATGTCTGTCTGTTTGTAGTGACTCTACCACCGGTTCGGAAGGCAGATTCTACCGAAAAGAAGCCGGCAAGAAACTCAGCAGTTGCTCTTTTCCAACAATTTTACATTTTAACATTCAGTTTTCTATCTTTTGAGACATGAAAGCGGAGCCGGATGCTTCCAAGCAACCTTGTCATTAGAACAATAATGTGCAAATTCTCCAACCCTGGTGGAATCCTGAATCCTTTGACCCTGAATATTTCATCTGGTTGTACCATTAGGCATTATGGAAATTTTAGATGGCGTTAAATCATTTAGCGTCAGCCGACCGGTAGGCTCGTTTGCGTGCATATGCCATAAACAAATATCTGGTTTCTCATAAACTATGGTATAAGTCGTATCGTGTGTCAGTTTAATGTTTGCTAAGCACAATGATGGATTATGGAACTTAAGCTAGTGGAAGGAAAAATATGACCTCATTTTGCCATCTTGAATTCGAGTGTATTTATAGTTGATGACTAACGCATTTAATGGCAAATTAGTATTAAAGCTCCTAAGTATAGCTGACCTCGCTGGTGCAGTGGATAGCACTTTGATCTTGTTAGGTCCGGAGTTCGATCACATGCAGGGGCAACTTGGAAATTTATAGTTTTTTTTTGTATAGTCTAGTGGAAGACTACGGCCATTTACCATGGAACGCATTGTTGGTAGGGTTACTGTGGTAAAGCTTGCAGTACGAAGTAGTGTAGAAATCGATCAGGGTTATCCTTTAATAAAACCAATATGTAACCCATCTTAGACTGCATGCTCAATTTCCGAGTTATCGATATTAATATTCTAAATCAATGGCATAATGGGTCTTATCAGCCCAGAGCTAGTTTTTCTAAGTGTGTGTGTTTTTGTTTATTTATTTTAAATGAACATTACACTAGAATATAGTAACGAAGACATTATTTGAATTATAATAAAAGTTTGAAAAAAGAGAGTTTAGATAAAATAGACTGTACTCACATCCAGAAAAAGACTTTTACTCTTCCCGAGGGTCGTAAAATTACTTTTAGAAAAGTACATCATCTACTGATTGACAAAATCTACACTATACAAATATACATAAGCGAAGCAAGGTTTGTAAGTAATATAACTTTGTTAACTTTGTTTTTATTCGATTACCAAATAAAATTAGGCTATCCTGACAGTTTTTTAGGGTAGATCCTGCAAATTGCGCAGCAATATCACCTAAGCGCCAAAATCTCACACCCCAATCCTTGATTATTTGAAATTGCCACTAAAAATGGAAATTACAGTAGCATATGTGACATCTGGACGGTTACGGAGCACCCTCACCCTTTAATAGACAATAGTGCAATACGAACGAAATTCTTTCAGCATTAAGGTTTGTTTTCCACCTAAGTATTCACGCTAAGCAAGGCGAACTAAAGCAATATACGTTTCATCATATCAACCGTAGTAAGCGTTGATAGACTTGACTTTCGGGATGGACCAACTCGGCACGCACCTCTAGTGTTTCAGTGACATATTTCAGGTCTCATAGCTTGAAGAAAAAGAAAAATTTCGAAGGGATAAGGAATAAATTGTGAAGAAAATCATCATTAGGAAACCTGCATGCCTGTGAGATCATCATAGTATTCTCAAAATGTGTTCAAAATAAGAAATGAAGTCCACTTACCACCTACCTATGCATTTTGCTATCTTGGTGGAGTACGGCAAAAACCATGCACTTAAGTGATATATGGGTTGATAAAGATGATATCAACCGTTGGACGTCAACTGCTACACATAATTCTTTTAAAAGTATTTCGAAACAATACGGTCTTGTGCCTCCTGTATCCAGGACTTCCTGGCACTCATTTAAGTTGCGAACGAAGATACCTTTTTATCAAATGAAAATAAAAAGGCAGATTTGCTAACATGTACATAAACGTAAGTGAGCGTTTTGAAATAATTGTTTATTGATTTATTTAATCGGTATACTTACATTCATGGTTTGGTTTAGATAAGTCGGTCCCTCAGGTCTATCTATTGGTTATTCCGCTCATTGCACATACATTATTATATCAAACAAACAACGTCAATCACGAATAACAAGGCGTAATAGAATTCATCCGTAGCGCGTTGTTACGCATAAATTAAATACATTTTCGTAAAATATTTCGCTGTGTTCTTTACACTAGAATAACTGAATAAAAAATGAAAATGTGTAATTTACGACTTCCGAAATTGTACGTCTCGATTTCAAATTACTTTTTTATCAAGACGCACTGTAGGTATAAGCTAGCCAATTTTGATGAGAAAATATTGAAAAGTAAATTGTAGCCTACTTATTTTTATTGAACAATAAAAAATTGTTTTTCATTTAAGTTTTCTATTGGGTAGTTGTTTAGATTTTTTACTAAACTTAATAGAAATTTTCATATTTTATTTAAATTTAACAGACAATTTACCATTACTATAATTTTATGAGCGTCATCATCAAAGCTATGAATTTTCTTAATCGGGGCATAGGCCTTCTCTCATATTTGAGAGAGATTAGATCCAGTACGCTACTGCAACCCGTTTTGCTGGTCTAAGGTAATTCTTAGTTATTATCGGAGTTAGTTACATTAGCAGCAGTTTTTCCCCCGTTGGGCCTACGTGTGAACATAAGCAAGTCGAAAATTAAGTCATACGCTCTTGTTCCGCTCCACCCAGTAATAGTAATGAGGTCTGCACTAGAAACTGTAGACGAGTAAGTATATATAGATACCTAGGACATATCCATCGATCCAATTAGGTAGGTCAAATTACGAGAAAGGTTCAGGAATATGTGATAACAATCTTTTTAATACCTGCAAACCATAGTCTTCGAACAGTGCTTGTTGCCAGTGATGACTTTCAGATCTGGAAGGTGGTTGCTTACTATGGGCTCCATAAGAAGGCTCAGAGTCACTTAGCGGGCGATGGAAACAGCTATGAGTAGATATTCAATACGTGATCAAATCCGAAATTAGGAGATCTAAGGTGCTGGAAAGGCGACCCCGCACCGCACCGCATGGTTGCAGTAGCGTACTGGGTCTAATCTCTCTCATACGAGAGAGAAGGCATGTGCAAAGATTAAGAAAATTAAGAAATAAATGGTCTGTTGAATTAAAGTAAAATATGAATATTTCTATTAAGTAAACGCAGCGTAGGCAGCGACCTCCAACGGGTTGGACAGACGACATCAAGCAAGTCACTAGGAGCCGCCGGATACAAGCGGCCTATGATCGTGGATTTTAAAACTCCCTACTAAAGACCTGACTACGATGCTGCATTGGCTAGCCATAGCCCACACAATTCAGCCCTAAGAACCTAAAAAGTTTATGGCTAAAAAAACTTTAAATATACGCTGTTTGTTTTTTTTTTTATGTACGTTGACTAATTTCTACTTCAATTGTGCAGCTTATTCTTTCATCCTTAGCCTATAAAACCCTACAGCTGGGCGCAAGCCTCCTTTTTATGTATCTCGGAAAAGAAGCCGTAAGTCGTTTCGCTATATTAAAAGAGCATTGCGTTACTTTTTTTTTAAAGCAGGCAGAACGGTGACGTCATGAGCAACCGCTAGTTTACTAATGAATCATAATTAAACTTACTTGAATTGTTATCGGAGTATATGTAGTGTTCAAGAAATACGGCTCTTTATTCATATAATAGTTGTAAGCGGTAATAGATTAAATTATATTCAGTATAAAAAAATACCCGTCTTCCTTCCTTCCTCTTTTAAAATATGCCCACACAAAAAAACATCATTACGTTAGGCCTAATACTACATTTTTATGCATGGCATGATAAATGATTTACGAGGTCGGTTCCACGTTGGTTTACAAAGGAATTTGTTAGGAATTCCAGATGAAACTTCGGTATTCTGAGAAATGGAGGCATTGTGGCCACGCACGTATATTTTTGATGTAGATACGCTTACGTAAATATTTAATAGAATACAATGGGTTTGCACGTAACTATCGCGTTGGTCTGTTGGTTAGCATCTTTAACTGGGCATTGCGGATCCAGATGGGCTTACATGTGCGCTATGAAATCATTGTGACTCGGTGTCATTTTATCGTGTCAGCAACGCCGATGACGTAAGCGGGGCTGAAGCCGCGGGCGCGAAGAAAACTTGTCTTAGGGCGGATTCAGGCGCGAGCGCAGTGTTTTCTGTTTTTTTAACTGAATTTGTTTTACTGTACCGTTTAAATTAGTGATCAAGTATTTCTAACGTTGTCTCGTTTAACTTACTTAATCCTTATTTAAGTTGGAGTTTTGTGTCTTACGACATAATATTGTTAAAATCGAAATATTTCAATAAGATAAGACGATTAAATGGGTAGACATAATTATATAGTGGCCCGTATAGTTCTTCTCTGTTTTGTTTATTGGCTTTTAATATAATCTTTGCATTATGTTGCAATTCATTTTGTTACTATATTAATGCAAAATTTACGCTAAAGTTGATGTGGTCAATATTACCGCTACTAAAATTGTTATTAGGTCAGTGTCAGTCAAATACTTAATTTATGTTGAGGACTATATGAATGCCCTATTTGATCATGTAATCCGTTAGAACGTAAACATACATTATTATTATCCTCAGCTTTTGAATGTACGTCCTGCTGGACAAACCATTTGCATATCTCTCATACGGAGAGTAGGTATAGAGCAAACACCCACCACGCTGCTCAAACGTTGAATAACGGGCTTAAATGAATAATACTATTATAATATTTTAATAATCACAACTGGGACCGACGGCTTCACAGGGCTGGAAAACGCCAGTTTCCGCACTTCAGGATAGTATTTTGAATTTCAAAAAATCAAAAAAATTAAGTACCTACAACTTTTTGGCCGGCCCGGATGCGAACCCTTTACCTTTGATCCGTATTTATAAACAATAACGTAGTCTTAAATAACCAGGCCTCTGAATCTCTATAATTTTTATTGGTAGTGAAATATCACAACCCTAAAAGACCTGTCTTATTTTACTAACTAAATAGCAAAAAAAATCTAAGTACCAGAATCCTTCGGTTTAAATGTTACAGTAAAAAGTTCCACTTGTTCATATCGTCCCAACGTCAGATAAAGAGCCTCAAAACGTTTATCACTTTGGGAGTGCTTAATTATAGACATTGGACACGACATTGGCAGATACCTAACATGTTACATTGATTAAACTGGCTTAGTTTGGGGACAAGATGAAACTAAATTGACTAAGCCAAGGGGATTATAATTATTGCAAGCCCAGGTTTCAGGGCTTGGAATTATAGCACAAATGCTTTTTGCTGCATGCATGGAGTAGGCACATAAAGTATGTATTTTAGTACTCCACGCAAGACCTAACTTAAGCGAAATACATTGTGAGCTTTTGCGTGAAGTGCCATTTGACCTTGTTGAGGATGCCAAGTTTTTTGCCAGAATTTTGTAGCCTTTAATTCGATTCGCATTAACTTGAGTTAACTGATTTACTACGGCTATTTTGATTCAGCTTTCTTTCAATTTACCAAATGGACGTCGTTCCCGCCCTTTGTTGAATCGAATTTATGCTGATTTCCGCCGACTTTTTTTTATAATTATATGTGGCTATCTGCATTGTGCAGTAATGCAACGTTACAAACTCAAATTAAACAAATAGTGGGTAAGGAGTATTTTTTTTTTTTTTTTTTAATATTTATAGACGAGCGCTTGACTGCAATCACACCTGATGGTATGCGATGATGCAGCCTAAGGTGGAGCGCGCTTGCCTAGAAGATGCCTATTCACTCTTGATTTGAAGGTACTAATGTTGTAAGAACTGGGGAAAATGGAAGCTGGAAGAGCATTCCAGATCCTAGCGGTGCGAATTAGAAACGAAGATGCGAAGCGCTTCGTACGCGTCCGCGGTATATCGACTACGTAGGGATGCAGATCCTTCAGGTGCCTCGCGGTTCGATGGTAAAAAGGCGAGGGGGGAACTAGATCAAATAGTTCTTGAGTTAAACACGTAAGGTAAAAAGTTTAAGAAATCATTTTGTCCGATTCGTGATTTTTTTTAATTCAGACTAGTATTATTAATGCGTAAGTTAGTATATTTATTGGTTTGTCAATTCTTATAATTTGAATGTTGGTGTAAAAATATTAAAAAAAATTGCATATTGATAGCTTGTATCTTGGAGACGAACATACTTTAGGTACTCTGTATCATGGAAAACACGAGGGAACCGTTTCGACCAATTTTGTGAAAAATACTTTGCCATGTAACTTATAAGCTACGCCAATACCGATTAAATTTAGCATAGGGATAGCTGGCATCCTGAAGCTGTCTTCAGGATGCCAGCTATCCCTATGCTAAATTTCAAAAATCTGGGCTAAATGTATCCTATATCTGTATATAGGATACATTTAGCCCAGATAAAGAAAGTGTTCCCGCAGGATTTTCACTAAACAGAAACAAACGTGTTCATAGTCGCGGGCTACGTAATTATAATATTGAACAATTCCCCAAATCTGTACTCAACCAAACTGTTATATGCAAACAGGTTCGCTTTCTAACAAAGGAGTTTCAAACAAACTATATAGAGTACAGAAAGTTAAAGATACTTATTTTCTTATAAAAGACAGAGTAACCTTCCAATACTGGGGATTACTTTTTACTTCGTTAAAAACAATCATAGCTACGATATACCTACTTAAGTTAATTAATTTACTACGGAGATAGCCATTTAAATTGCCATCAAAACTGTAGGTACCACAATGCAGTCAATTCCAGGGTAAACAGTTTTGGTTAATTGAAAATGTTTGCGGTAGCACCCAGTATATTGCGTTATTATTATTATTTATCTTAAAGGTATATGGAATTAAAGCGTAAAGTTGAATATAGGCTGCGTTCAATGCACGTGAACAAAAATTATCATAAGTTGCATGAATGAATTACATGGATTAAGTATGATATTCCACTTTGAAATAACGGTTTGAATTGTTTATTTAATCAGGTTCTTGCTAAGGGATATACGTGAGATTTGCTTGTGCCTAGATGCTTTATCTCTGTATCCGTGGAGTCTAAGTACAAAAATATTATTTACGAGACTCGATCGCAGTTGTTTGCCTCATCTGGCAAGGAATTTTTTGCGCAAAATATCATCATTATTAAATAGCGCGGAAATACAGTCAGTCTTCTTAGCACTTTCCCACGCAACTTCTCCTTGAGTAACAGTAAAATCAATAATACTTAATATACTACGACAATGCACACACAATGTAAGCGTAGCTTGTGTTATGGGTACCAAGGTGACTGTTGAATATTTTTATGAATAATATTCATAATACTTATAATATACAGATAAACACCGAGAGACTGAAAAACATTCATGTTCATCACGCATACATTTTCCAGTTGTAGGAATCTAACCCACGGCCTTTTACTACAGAAAGCATGGTCGCTGCCCACTGCGCCAATCGGCCGTCAAAATAAATCTAAGTTTTATTATATTATTAAAGATCCTATCGTATTGCAATCTTACGTAAGCACGAAATGCATGTTATGGCGTACATTTTGATGCATATTTATTTAATTCTGTCAACTTTTTGCTCGACATAAATCTATGTGACAGTAAGACATTTATACTGTGTTCGATAGAATTAAGCGCCATATTCACGCCAAATCACCAAGTAAATCTATTCGTTACAAACTGGTAACGGAATAAAATATTTCGTCCCTGTCTGTGGTTCGCAGTGATGAGGAAGTGTTTTAAGTTTATATAACTTCACTCACACTCCAATACTTAGTTTAGCTTAAGATGGGAATGCCACCATGATTTTTACGTATAACTCACATGGAGCCACTAACTGTATGTTTGAGACCTCTTTGCCAGAGACATAACTTAGTAGCCCTTTTTTCCCACGAATTTTCGAAATGAAACTTCTTTAGAATCGTTGTGATTTCAAACTCGATGAAACGAAAAATAAGTCCATGGAGTTGTGTCTCTATGGACTTATTTTTTCGTTTCACAAAAATGTTTAGGACAGAGTGAGATAGAAAACATTATACTTTCTTTTACTTATTCTAGTTACATTTATCCTAATAGTTCTGATACTCTACATTCACCTCAATCTCTCGTAGGCTACTTTTCAGAAGTTACACTGTGTGTGAATAAATAGCACAGGATTATTATTCTTTTATACCTCTGACAGGATGACAAGACCGGCATTGGTTGAAACAACATCGCAGTGCGAATCGAAAATAAACTTTTTTTTTTTATAGTTTTCATTATTTTATATTTTAGTTTTTGAAATTTGTAATTGTAGTTGGATGTGCACAGAATTTTTTGTATTTTTGTTTTAATTTTTGTCATTTTTGTCATACGGCTATTTGGCCTGAATTAAAAGCATTTATTATTATTATTATTTATTGATGACCTGTTATACAGGATGAGTCGTATCCGAGATGTCTACAATTGTAAGTGGCAAGTTTATTGCCGCAATACACTTGCTGGTAAGAGCGGCGCCTAAGCACCACACATATTTACAAGAGTCACCTAACTGTTAAAACTAGCCAACCAGAGCTTTGTCCAAATGAAACACGATACTTATGAACGCGATATAGCCATTCCGTCTTGTTTATTGCTATGCAATAGCACTAAAATCGACTGATAGCAATTTTGTATGCAATTTTATAGCGCTTTTCCGGATGCAAAAGTTTAGTAACAAATAGTTTGGTATAGTTTGGAATCGAATATATTTTGTCGATCTTTCTTAAGCTCAATCAGTGCATAAATAGATGACAGTCATTTCCGCACCATTTGCAATGTGCCCTCTTTATAAGAATTTACTCATTAAATATTTGTAAATTGCACAAAATAAATTTAGTAAGCTACAAGTCATTTTGTCGACCGGTCGGGCGGTCGGTAGTGGTTTTCCACCCGCAATAGCGGCAATTTGGGATTTTATAATTTCTGAATGTTCTCTGGTCATCTTCAACGGTGGCTAGTTACCAACTTACCAACAAAAACAATTAAACGCCTAGCAATTTAACGATCCGTTACAAATCGATTAGGTGTATGGTTTTTATATTACTACCTTTACTTACACAGGTAACCCACTGTATTATCAATTACCCCTTAATTCAATGGCTTATTACTAGAGGTAAAAATAAACATATCGTGAAATCGTTACGATATTATATCCAACTCTTCGTCGTTACGCTATTGCTAAGTGCTCAGCGTCATTTCGTGACGCTATTTTGAACTGCTGATGTTAGTCGCCTCACAAACGTTTTTCTCGTTTTTCTGACATTGTGCAACACGGTCCACAGCAAATTGGCTTTAACAGTTCTATTAGATCATTCTCTCATAGGGAAGAAATAGTAAAGATAGATATTAGGTTAGAGTCAGAAAAATGTAGTAGTAGCAAATATACGATAATTAACTGTCCGACTAAAACTTTTCCGATGTTTAAGTTTGCTCGCAGGATAGCTTTAAATAAAGTGACTCTTATAATATTTTAAAGAGAATTTTTTTATATTTAATATTTTTGTTTATCATCATCATCAATTCAACCAATTGCCGTCCACTGATGGAAATAGGTCTTTTGTAGGGAATTCCAAAATCCACGGTCCTGGGCAGCTTGCCTCCAGCTGCTCCCAGCGAATCGACTGATGTTATCGGTCCACCTCGATGGGGGGCGACCTACGCTGCGAGTAACGGTGCGGGGTCGCCATTCCAGCTCCTCAAAACCGCAACGTCCATCGGTTCTATAAGCTATGTACCCTGCCCATTGCCACTTCAGCTTCGCGACTCGCTGAGCTATGTCGGTAACTCTAGTTCTTCTACGGATCTCCTCATTTCAGATTTGAATACGTAGAGATACACCTAGCATAGCTCTCGCCCGCTGAGCTCGCTTGTTTGTAATGGATTTTGATAATTCTTCTGCATAAATAAAGCTACGATTTCAAGGCTTATATTATAGGCTATATTTTATTACAGCGATAAAATATTTCAAGAAGATATTAAGATTTGAAATAGTACTATTTGGAAAGCACTGCTGTACTTTAAAGGGTTAAACATTTGCTGGATCTCAGTTAGAAGCACTGAACGCGAAATTGGCTTGACATTTATAAGACTTAAGATGTTACGTGTTCGTATGAGTGTATTTCGTACCTTAGCTCAGCTAAGCTTCAGTTTTAATCGATCAGATCTAGTTTTAGTTTAGTTTAAGCTAAGAATATAGTAAGCAAAGTTAATTGAGTGGGAGAGATATGTAATATCACTAAAGAGACCTAAAAACAATGAAAAAAATTGTGAAATTATGGATCTCCGATTTAATTAATACAAACGTAATTGTTTTGGATTCTTTCAACCTTATCAGGAGTCAGTTTAACTAGTTTTTTTTTACTAAAATAAATAGGAACAAACAAATACCTATTAAAGAAAATCCGATTAACCGAGATAAAGAAATAACTCTGTGATATAACTAACCTAAACTTACGGTTTAGCTCCTAAGTAATAAGTTGTTTAATAATTTATCATATCGGAAGACGCGGATGCAAGTTTTGGGTTCATTATGATAAAGTTTGTTGTAGTAAGGGCCGGCTGATACCTCAGGGAAGACGTTATCCTGAACTTCCCTTCCGTGGATAAATTTATAGCTACATTACACGCAAAAAGCGCGTTTAAACAAACAGGGAATTCGACTTAGATTAGATGTATCAAAAAGGTACTTCAAATAGATATTATATAGGCATTTCTAAGCAAGCACACCAAAATTTAACCTTATCATTTCTTTTCATTAGGCATGTTAGGATAATCGTTAAATGCAAGCCTATCCATGATGAATTGAATGGTAATTAAACGTGAATACCTGAGTATTGGACTTCATATCCCATTAAGCTAATTTATAAAACAGAGCTACCAATTTATGCTTTATATTGTACATGCGAAAGTATGTTTATTTGTCTTTACTTTCCGGCCTAACTAACCGCATGGTCCGCGCGGGATTTGTGAAATAAGGTGAAACATGCGGTATTATGAAATGCAGCAGATACTTAGTATATTAATAGTGGTCTGTGTTGGTAACTGTAGAATTTTATTGCTCGTGGTGGAGAAAACGCAATAAGAACACTATTTAGAGATAGTCATTTATTTTACTCAGAAAGTATTAAGTACGTAACATGGGTGCCATAATGACAAGTAGATAGATAGTAGGACGAACAAGCAAAAAATAAAGATTACGGAAGGAAGAATTGTTTGTCTATAGAATTACAGTTCCTGTCTGTGCCATAGACAAAGCACCAAAGATGGGAGCGTTCAATTAAAACAGTAACCGACGTTTGAAATTCAACGTTGGTTACCAGTTATATGCACTGACCTCTATTGTTAGCGCACTGGATTGGTTGTCTCTATATATCTTCAATTTTGTGCCAATTTGCTCCACATACACACACACGCAGTTTCCTCGATCGATTCCAGCCGGTAGTCAATATCAAAAGATATTTTCTCTATTCCTTCACTCTCGTAGTCCGATGGGACAACAAATCTGACAGGACCGGAAAGACATAAGGCGCAGTACCGACCACTTAACGTGCTTTCCAAGGCACGGGGTACCGGGTGACCGGTACTGAATTTCTGGAAAGAAAACCGCAATACTTATTTACTTTCCCGATTGGCTAAATCTACACTCAAACATGCTCATTATAATCTACACTAAATTTGCTTACTAGTACAATGTTTTAGTGACTAAAATATTAGATCCTTGGATTCTCATATCACAGACCCATACTTACAGCATCAAAATGGTGACATTCAATCGGAAACAAAAACGGTGGCATTGCCTGTCCAGCAATGTAAATAAAAAGGAAAAAATCATGTATATATATACATGATTTATATATACACACAAACAAAAAAAAAATATATATATTTTATATATAAAAATATATATATAAAATATATATATTTTTTTTTTGTTTGTGTGTGTGCACATACGTCAAACACAGAACAGAACACAGAACACAGTACTCATAATGAGGTCAGGGGTCACATAATAGATCACATATTCAACGTCGCAGTATTGCCATATCTTCTTCTTCTTCTTCTTCTTCTTCTGGGCAGTTTCCGCACGTAAGCGCTTTGCTTGTTGTACGTGAAATTTCCCATTGTTGCTCGCTACTCCAGCCATCCAAGCTCGTTCCAGAATCACAGCATGCCGCCCAGGTTGCTGAGGACTTCTGGGATAGTGGCTGGTGATCCCAGGTAGATCTCGCGTTGCTCTGTCACGCCCGTGCACTCCAGCATCACGTGCGTAGGTGTTTCATTCTCCTCCATGCATGCTCTGCAAAGAGGGCTGTCGGTGACACCTATAATGGAAAGATTTCTGTTTAAGGAGCTATGCCCTGTTATGAGTCTCTCTCTGTTAAGCAAACTCGCATACCAATATCCATAGAAATGGCAGGAAACACAATCGAATTTTTGAGTTGACTTTCCACCTAACTTCTGTTCATTTTCCGGCCAAAATCAGAACACAATTATGCACAGCCGTTCGCATTCATACCGACACCGATGTAGCTGATACGCCAATTAGCTGTCATTGCGCTCTATTATATAGACTCAATACTGTGGTATGAATAAATTTAAATTTATATCAGACTAGCCGTTTCCCGCCCGCTTCGCTGGGCGAATTGAAAAAGGATGTAGGGTCTGATAACAATATATAATCGAAATACTTATATCACAATAATTAACCTAAATACTTTACATACATATATAACTTAACACCTTATTCTAATTTACCAATAACAATTCGAACATACAAACATTCACACAAACATACATATCAACATTCACAAACTTACATTTACGATCGTACCTACCGGTGTAAATCAACAATAGTCCATACCGATCTCGCAGTTGAAACGCACAAACTGCCGACTGGTATTATGACGTCGTCGTTTGCATGTAGGTAGTCGGTACACTAACCGCGTGCCGGCAGTCCGCTATTGGATTCGTGCATCAGTCGTGTCGCTCAATGTAAAACGAATGTTATTGTGTTTCTTATCGGCCCTAAACAATATTGTAAATATCGGAGTAAAGTGATTCTGAACTACAAGTGTGTTTAACATTTAAAACAAACCAAAACATCATCGGAAGATCATAACTCACAACGCATTGCCCCCCTAAAAAGGAAATAAATTACATTTTATGTTTCATTATTATTTATTTTTTTCATATTTTTATTATTCTCATTTATTTTTATTTTTGTATGAACATAAATAGGCCCCGCGGATAGAACTGTAAGCATCGATATTGTTTAGACTTACTCAAATTCCAAATTCCATCGATTTAGCCTGTATCTTTCATCCAGGTGATTTTTCTCACTAATATTCATTGTAACTTTCAATGTGCAATCATTATAACATTTCCGTGCCTTTCTTCCAAAAATTAATAATAATTGACATGAAGAAAAAAATTTGAAATGAGCATCGAAAGTTTAAGTTAAAGTCATTGCAAGTCTCATATGTGAAGTTGAAATCTGTCTAGGTTCAAGTGCGACGAATTTTCTGTTAACTAAAATTTTCTCCGTGACATAAATTTTTTATAGAAAATTAATTGTGCATGTTTTTTATGAATTCTATTGGAATAAGTAACTAAATTTCTTTTCCACATCTCATGTGCTTGGAAATGCATTCATTTTAATCTGTTACATTTCCGCGATCCCGCAATAAAAGAATTCGTCGGTTATGTAGTCTGCATAAGTAAAATGAATGTAAAATTCTTAGTCCGTTAATTGGATAGCTAGATGTAAAGTTAAGTTTTTGAAACCTCTCAATGACTTTTTCTCCGCTGCCAAAAAGACGATTGTTGTAAGGAAATACACGAATATCCCTACATACACGAAGGTCCCCACCAAATTTGGAGTCTGTAGAAGTTACAGGTTAGAAATAAAAATTTTAGATTTTAACACCCACCCCCGCAATTCCTGTCGGAAGTAGACTTTATTGAAATCCATTTTGAGATGTTCTTTATGTGAATAATAAAAGATTCCTACCATATTTAGAATTTTTAGAAGCTATATTTCGAAATTGAAATTTTTTATTGTTAACACCCACCCCCGCGAACCTTATTGAAGGTGATTCATTGTAAAATCCGCTCGAAGATCATTTTTATATTACATATAGAACACTCTCACTAAATTTGGAGTCTATAGGAGCTATCGCTTGGAAATTGAAAATTTTCATTGTTAACGCCCCCGCAATCTTCTTTGGGGTGGGATATCGTAAAATTTGTTCATAAATCATTTTTACATCACTTATAGAAAATTCCTACAAAATTTGGAGCTTGTAGGAGCTTTAGCTGGAAAATTAAAAATATTAATTGTTAATACCCACCCCCGCAACCCCCTGTGGGGTGAGCTATCGTAAAATTCGTTCATAGCCTATTTCTACACCTCTTACAGAAGAGTCCTACCAAATTTGAAGTCTATAGAAGCTATAGTTTAAAAACGTGAATTGTTCATTGTTAACGCCCCCGCAATCCCCTTTGGGGAATGAATTTCTTAAAATCTATTCATAGCTGACCTCTACATAGCAAAAGTAATATTCCTACCAAGTTTCACGTTTCTAAGTCTTATGGTTCCCGAGATTTCGTGGTGAGTGACTATATAGATGGGAATTCTTCGATTATCATCGAAATTTTTAACTTTTTATCGGGCTTTTTTAAAATTTTCTTACATACAAAAATTTCTCCTGACAATTCTGAAGATAAAAAAAAGCCCAATTGGTCCAGCCGTTCTCCACTACCGTGAGTAGATTCTTAGCTGAATGTAAAAAACCATAATCCGTTTAATACACTCTGTTGAAATCCATGAAAACAAAAGAATCAAGAGAAAATGCTTATCTTTTGTTTTTATTAGCGGGATAAATGTTCATAAAAGTAAAACAGCAATAAAAAAATGAAGGAATGTTGGAATTCAAAAAATAGATAGCCATAAACCATCTAGGAAAAATTTCGCATCGAATGGTGGTAGTTTCATGTCGATACGATCAGTGGTTTAGGCGTGATTGAGCCTCAAACGAAGACCATTTTCATTATATATATATAGATTGTACAGACCGTTTCCTATAAAGGCTTTATAATAAATCTGTCATAGGAGTATCTTTTGGTTTCAGATTTTGAATACCTACTATGATTTCCGTTAAGATTTAACTTTTAGGCAGGTACCTACTTTGGCAGTATCTGTTTCAAATTAAAAATTCAAAGCCTATCATAGGCACTTATGAAGCGTTCATACGAAGTATACAGTATAAAGTTATGTAAACATTTATGTATATATATGTTTACATAATTGTAGGGGGATGGTGATAACTCCGTTTGCCAACTTAAACCTACTAGCTACGAGGGTTCCAAACGCGCCCTGGGTTAAGCTCACAAAAAACTTTATCACCGGTATTTTTTTTTATTATCACCATCTCACAGTAAATTAATAGTAAGCTATAAGGTTAACTATATATAAGTCTCTCATAGTTATTATGAATCGGTGATAGCCTAGTAGTAATCGCCCCCCCGAAAGCCAAAATCGTTAGGACTTTGGCTTCACTTTCGGAGGGCCGAGTTCGAATCTTCCTCTATCTTTTATAAGTTATATGCTTTTTAAGCAATTAAAATATCACTTTCTTTAACGGTGAAGGAAAACATACTGAGGAAACCAACATGAGAGAAGCATAGGCTACCAGCCCATAGACAATAAATGCTAAACTTACGTCATTTCTTTCCAAATCTATGTTTCTTTGTAAATTGAGGAAAGAATATATATATAAACTGCCTTTTCATTGATGACATTAGTTGGATAACAATAAAGTAACTAACTTTACATAACTATTCCACATGACGATAATCTGGTGAAAGCTGAAAAGGTAAAAGTATCTAAATACTTGGACCTTGCTCACGAGATTACCGCCATGTGGAATGTTGAGTCGACCGTTGTTGTTCCGATAGTCGTTTCAGTCAATGGTCTTCTCGCGAAAAGCTTCGACCAACATTTCAAGAAGCTTTCGCTTGGTTGTTGGATCAAGGGTCGGATACAGAAGGCAGTAGTCCTTGAAACGGCGCGTATTGTGAGGAGGTTTCTCACTCTGGAGCCCTGACCACCGGTTGCTTGGGCATTCAAAAGCCCCGCAAGCGGAGGGTGGAAGTTTTTTTTTTTATAAATTTTTAATAGTGTTTTTTAATTTATTCTTAAGCATTGTTAATAATTAAAAAAAAAAAAAGAAAATAATAAATGATAGATAAATAATAAAAAGTAACACAGTTACCTGCTAAGAACTTGTACACGATCATAGCTAACTAAATACTAGCGTTTTTTCGTAACAGCATAAAACGCTTTCATTGTTCAATCTCGCAGGAATACCGTGAATTTCACGAATAATTCTTTTCACACATCAAATATTTTCTGAAAATGTGATTCAAATTAGTTTTCCATTATGTTCCTCCGACCAGCAATCTTTTAAATTGAAGTCCAAAATTCAATATTTTATTATAATTCACGGGATGTCTCGACACGTCGCGATCGTCCGCAATTTGTTTTCACTATCATTTCACTTTCGATTTTCTTGAATAATTCAACATTCAGCTTGGAGTTTTTCGGTCTTATTGCTAGTCTTGTTAGATGCAACCTTGGGTCCTGACACTTCATATATACATGTTTCATATATAATCATAGCCTTTATATTTCACGAAGACCGAACGGTCTATTTACTACGTCTATAATTAATATCATTTTAATATTTCATTATCATTTTTACACATAATATGTGTACGCTGTTCTATTTAATCATCTTCTACAACCTAGGTGAAGACCTACAACCCTGGCGCAACGGTGAGCGCTGTCATTTTAAGCAGGAGGTCCCGGGTTCGATTCCCGGCAGGGGCAAATTGGGGAATTTATTAATTCTGAATTTTCTCTGGTCTGGTCTAGTGGGAGGCTTTAGCCGTGGCTAGTTACCACCCTATCGACAAATACGTGCTGCTAAGCGATTTAGTGTTCCCGTACGATGTCGCGTAGAAACCGAATAGGGGTATTACTACTATACTCCCTAACAGGTTAGCCCGCTACCATCTTAGACTGCATCATAGCTACCGGAAGAATCTGCACCGTTACATTGTTGAAATACCATCAACACGTACGAAGCGTTCTGCTTCTTCCTTTCTGATCCGCACCGCAAAGGCCTGGAATGCCCTCCCATCTTCCGTCTTCAAATCAAGAGTGAATAGGCATCTTCTAGGCAAGCGCGCTTCATCTTAGGCTGAATCATCACTTACCATCAGGTGTGATTGCAGCCAAGCACTTGTCTATATATTTAAAAAAAAATCATCACTTACCACAAGGTGAGATTGGAGTCAAGGGCTAACTTGTAGTGGAATAAATAAATAATAAATAAATAGGTGAATTATACCGTACACAACCGTGCCGTCAAAAATAGTTAGCCACTAAGGAAACTAGCACTAATTAAATAAATAATAAATAAATATACTACGACAATACACACACCGCCATCTAGCCCCAAAGTAAGCGTAGCTTGTGTTATGGGTACTAGGATAGCTGATGAATATTTTTATGAATATAATACACATAAATACTTATAATATACAGATAAACACCCAGACACTGAAAAACATTCATGTTCATCACACAAGCATTTTCCAGTTGTGGGAATCGAACCCACGGACTTGGACTCAGAAAGCAGGGTCGCTGCCCACTGCGCCAACCGGCCGTCAAACTAAGTGTACTAATTAAAAATAGTGTAATAAAAAGTATTAAGGTAACAAACAATATAATTTAACAAATCCAAAACAGTTTTATGCTTATTCGTACCCAAATTTGTGGCACTTATTAAAGACCTGTCAATTTAATTTGGTTTCAAGATTTTTGTACACCAGAATGACTACTACACTGTGTTTAAGTATTTTATTATTTTCCTATAAAGATCGTTCACAGTAGCTTAGTTTAACTAAAGTCGTAAAGTCAACAGCGATTTAAGTTAACGGACGCGTCTAGCAAACTAAATCAATATATTTCAAAATGTCTGCCTGATATGGGTGGATGGGCATAAAATATATCAATTACCTTACAAGTAAGTTTATTACGTTTTGATAAAATGATATTACAAAATCAACAAGCAAATCCGATGCAATAAATATTAGATACCTAATCGCCTAACAATATTATGAGTTCATTGGAAATCCTAGAAATTCATCATGCTATAATATATATAACTAGATGTTGCCCGCGACTTCGTCCACGTTTGATTTTGTTTTTTGATGTAGCATTCCATTTAGTTGTAGTTCTAAAAAAAATTAAAGTAGTCAGTATCGCTAAGCCTTAAATGAGGGGTTTGCTGCTGTCCGCTGAGGAGTTCTGTCCTCTATCTCCAACCACATTCATCATGTACACAAAGTTTCGGCAAAATTAAACACTGAACAAAAATAATTATTTAAATCGGTTATAATTTGTCGGAGTTATGGTGTAGAATCGGCTAACACTTTCATCCCCTCTCCCAAAGGAACCGAGCTTAATGTCGGGATAAAAAGTATCCTATATTACTTCTTACACTTTCAAGAATATGTGTACAACTTTCATGAGGATCGGGTTAGTAGTTTTTGCGTGAAAGCATAACAAAGAAACTTACATTGACATTTATAATATTAGTAGGGTAGGGATAGGTATAGGGATAGGGATAGGGATAGGGATAGGGATAGGGATAGGGATAGGGATAGGGGTAGGGATAGGGATAGGGATAGGGATAGGGAAAGGGATAGGGATAGGGATAGGGATAGGGATAGGGATAGGGATAGGGATAGGGATAGGGATGTTATAGTGCGCAAAAGTAACAAATTAAATTTCAAATCTTCATTTTAATGAGCAATTACACAAGGTCTTGCATCTTAATTTTATCCTTGAGGTGGCATCATCATCATCATATCAACCCATTACCGGCTCACTACCGGGCACAGGTCTCCTCCCATATTAGAAGTTAGGCCGTAGTCTACCTCTTAATGGAAGTCGAAACCCCTAATCACTAGGCACACTAGGAACACAACTCACAATGTATAGAGGATAGTGATGATTGGATTTTAATACAGGGAGTGTTAAAATTTACACACCCAGTAAAGTTCCATAATTAAAATGAGTGTTTGTGTATATAAGAGTACGTGCGACTAGTAAGTTTGCGAAGTTTATCCACCTGACACTAAAAATGTGAAGAAAGTTTGAAAGAAGTCAGCTTCCAATACATTTAATAAAAGGTGTTTACCTCAAATATATAAAAAAAAACTTGCGCGTCACCTTTGTAAGACGAGACAGTGTTTGCTTAAGATCGATGGCGAATCTTCAGGTTACATCGTCTGCCAAACATATTACAATGTATCTCCATTGACACACGATAATTGCTAGATCCTAAATGATATTATGAGTACAGATAAAAGAGATCCGTATTCAAAACTAAAACAGTTTCCCTGACCGATTTCGGCCAGGGTGGTCAGTATCTAGAGAGATTTTTCGTCTGCGCGTGATATGTTATAGTGCTCAAGTTTGTGCGCAAACACAGGTGCACACTCTATTCACTCACTCTCAAAGTCTAGTTCGACGGGAATGAGATCAGACGCAGGACTGACAGCTTAACGTGCTGCCAATTTCCAAACTCTGGTACTAAAATTTCTTGATAGAAAAATATATAATTGGCCTGACCTGGAGACCGTAGCTAAGATCTCGTGATCTGCATTCGAACAGGTTCAATACTAGATAAATTTATGGTTTAAGGTCTATAGGAAGCCTATAGGAATAAAACGTTTCAACAACTCTTAGGTGATGACTATTGATGAAAGATAGATGTATGCCTAGAAATCTCCTTAGATTATTCGTTACTTATTTAGGCACTGCCGTGGTCATGGTTAATGAAAACGGGCATGAAGAACTTAGGCCCGATTACACCGTTTAAACTAAAGGCTTTCGAGCAAGCTAAACTCAGTTTACGCGTTAGATGGGGTCCAAGACTGTAATTTGGACATTTGGACGTGTACCGAATGGTGATTTAATAAAACAAGAAAGTCTGAAATAAGTGCTAATAAGTTATGATTAATACTTCGGTAAACATGAAGAATGAACATGAATAATTTAATTGCAGTGAAAATTTCAAAGAGGGATAAAAGAAAAGAAAAACAGTGACCATCAATAATTGGCTTCGACTTTTTATTCAAAAATAACCACAGATTACAAATGGACCATCTTATTATCGTGGCTGGTCAGTGGAAACAGTTTTCTATCAATGAGAAAGGATCAAAGCGTTTACTCATTCCACTTGAAGTGCGTTTTACAATGATTTAGCTGTAAATTTATTTCAGTGGATGCAAAGAACAAAAGTGTTTTTTTTTTAAACATCAAACAAGCGTCTAGACGTGACCATGAATGAATATAACCCAAAATGTGATGATTTAATAATATACAACTCTTTATCTAATGAAATAAATAACAATTTGAATTAATTTATTGGAATAAATTTACTATTAAAATGGCGTAAGTGAGATCCTGCCCTGTGTCCATCTGGCTTTTATCCCAACCTTAATTCCAACCTCGGCCATCATGAACCATCGGATTATTATCTTTTAGCATTTCTATACCCGCAGTAACGTCTAAACGATAGGTCCAATTTGAATAATTTAAAGAAAAAATATTATTTATTTGGATCTGATAGGAACGTCACCATCTTAAGATTGTAGCCGTGTTTTGATTGACAAATTATAACAAAAAGCGGTAATTGTGTCCTAACAATTAGACCTTTAGCCTCCCGGACTTTTTTGTAGGTAATAATGATTACTTTAAACATGTCCATCCATCCATCCATACATATATACATCCATCCATCCATCCATTCATCCATACTCTCAAACTTTCGCATTTATAATATAATTAGTATGGTACGCATGGTACTTGCGACTCGCTGTTATCTTGAATAGTTATGTCCTTTATCTCCGGCAATATTTATCAGATCTTCATTAAAATTACACAATACATGATTGATAGTATACACTTTAAAATAAAAAAGAATTATTAAAATCGGCTCAAATTTAACGGAGCTATGAAGTAAAATTGATAAAAAATTTCATCTCATTTTCCGGGAGAAGCTTATTGTTTATCGGGATAAAAAGTAGCCTATATGTTGAATATCAGCTACCACTATACCAAATTTTATTTGAATCCGTTCAGTAATTTTTACGTGATGCCCGGACAGACAGACAGACAGACTCAGTATCGATTATAAAGCATCCCCCGGTCAAAATTTTCAAAATATATTAAATGTACAGAAATCTTCCAGTTACAGTTTTACTATGTGTATAGATATAGATTATAAATGTGAAAGTGTGGATGTTTTTACTCAATCACGCAAAAACGGCTGAACGGAACAGCTAAAATTTGGCATGCATGTAGCCTTTGACATGGAAAAGAACATAGGCTGCCTTTTATCCCGGGAAATAAGAGAGTTTCAGCGGGGAAATAATTTTAATCCACGCGAACTAGGCTGTTGGTATCAGCTAGTACTCAATAAATAACAAAACTTTATGACACAAGGATTCATTTCAAATTGACAGTGTAAGGGTCGCTGACTTTCGAGATCTATTTCTATTTGCTTGCAAATTTGTATTTCTACCGATTCCTATAAAACGGATAATCTCTCATAATAACACTATTGATACTGCTTAAAGTCTATATAAATTTTATAGCATAATGAAATCATAGTGCGTCAAGAAAACACTTACAAGGTTAGTTCAGAAATACGCGTCAGGTTTCATAAAACAAAAGTAGTAAATTTTGTAGGTATTATTATATTTGATGACCCTATCTGTGTAAGCAAAATTCTATCTGTCGATTAAGTTACAAACAACAATCTTAAGTAATAAAACAAGATAGTGGGTAGGTACACAGAAAAAGAAAGCATCTGTGAAGCTGACACGGATTTTATTTAGCACTTTTGTGTAAGTGAATTATTTAGTTTGAAGTACTCTCTGGCACATCTTATAAAGTGGTCCCATTTCGATTTCTTTGCGGGCCATTTAGGAAATATACATTTTTTAAATTGGCACAGGTCTGTTCTGCTGGGAATCATCGACCTCGCCTAGTAACCAAAGTCAAAGCAAAAAGCAATTAGGCTTTCCATTACATATTGGATAGAAGCAGCCGATACTTTGTCGAAAATCCGTGTGGTGTAGTTTATAATTTCTTTTAATCCTTATTCCCCACTAACTGTGGAGTTAGTGCAGTATGAAGATTTAAAGAACTACTGTAATATGCGTTTTTACACCAATGAGGCATATAATAATTTTGTATAATTCTTCCGGCTTACCACTCTTTAACCATTCATTCAATTATTAATTCATTTATGCATCACTAGTCACAAATAAGATGAGATATTGCAGTCAAGCATTAGTTATTTTTTGGTTAATTACACTACAAGTTAGGTAAGACTGCAATCTTACCTAGTTGTAAGTGATGATGCAGAGTATGGCAGTTATATTTCACCAATACCCCTAATCGGTTTCCACGCGACATCTCCGGAACGCTGAGTTGCTTAGAGGCAAGTCTTTGTCGGTCGGTAACTAGCCACGGCAGAAGCCTCCGACCAGACAAATCATCGAAAAAAGAAAATCGAATGCTTTATGTGTGAATGAAATCTTTCTCATGCATATATCGACGTCCCTTTTTGATGTAGGTACGTTAACTTATTTATAATCATATAGGTAGGTATATCAATTGCTCGGTTTGAGAAATACTCTGACTCGGTAATTGTAGGCGTCATAGGCAAATTCGTATGGAATGAATTAATCGATGATTTTTTTTTTATAAATGCATGTATTGTAAAAGTAAACAATAATGCAACTATTGAAGCTTTTAAGCTTATAACAACAATATAAAATTCTAACAAAACATGTAAACAGTATTTTTAGTGATCTTCTTAGTTAATAATCCGAATCTTAAAGAGTCTATAAAATCAAAACGAAATTCAAAGTAACTTTTGACAAATGAAAATATACGTTTCAAGCTTTCGAATGAGCAGCTACTTTCATACTCTCAGCACTCACATCTCAGACATGCCTATTTAAGTATTACCCAATTAAAATAATAAAACGGACTTCTTACCTAAATCTAAAATGACATTAAATAATTGTAGCATAATATTATAATATTACTAGCTGTGGCCCGCGACTTCGTCTGCGTTTGATTTTGTTTTTAAAGTATTCAGTATCGCTAAGCCTTAAATGAGTATAGTAGTATATATATATATAAATATGTAATATGTGACTGTCAATTAATTATAGACAAATAATTTGCAATAAAATAAAATTGCAACTATAATTAAAGATCTAAGCTATCCTATCCCTTAAGTTGGACCAGACTGCTCACGGTGTGCCAATTTAATTTAAAATCGGTTAAGTAGTTTAAGAGTCCATCGCGTACAAACATCGTGACAGGAGATTTATATATATTAAGATATCAAGATTATATCTCAAAAGTGGCTTCTGCTTATAGAGGGATCTCATGAAGCGTATTAATATTTATTGGTAGGCATTAGCCTCCTCTCTTATAGAATTCCGGGTTTTAGAGCGTAGACGCACCAAGCTGCTCCAACGCGGGTTGGTGGGCTTTCGAATATTATCAAATTTTAGTTATAGGAACGAATCTCTGAGGCACAGGGGCGGACAACGCCAACTAACATACCTTACCTACAATTTCGAACCCGTCTTTAGTAGAACGTAGTAACCACGCTATCGAGGCAGTTAAAAAAGCAGTAGCGACATCAAAGTAACATCATTTTGGTTATTTAAAACTATAATACTTTTCAGTTTTATACAGAACAGCTGTCATTGTTATAGCAGTAAAATGTTTTAGATCGGTCGTGATCACTTCTATTTTTACACTTTAAACTAGATAGGAATGGACTATGCGAGTAAGACTCCTCCGTGCTTTCTTCTTTGTACGTGACATTGACTAAGACTTCTGTTTGCACATCAAAAGCCATGAACGATCCGCGAAATAGAAACTCGTAAACATGAAATGAAAATACTAGTTTGTTTTAACTGGCCGTAGTACGTATATATATTGATTACTAAATATAGTCATATGTGATATTACTTGAATATTATTATATTATTATCAATTGACTTTGATAAGCAAAAATTGAAAGGCTTTTTTTATTTTATTTATAAGTCTAAAAGTGTTTACAGATACTGATTAAGTATTCCACTTTAGAAATGTAACTGGGCGGGTCACATATGTCGAAGGGAGGACGGGCGGCGCAGCCGAGTGATTCTGGATTGGCAACCGCGCACTGGACACAGAAGCATTGGCCGACCACCAGCTCGATGGAAAGATGATATTGTAAAGACAGTAGGGAAGAACTGGATGCAGCTAACCAGCAATAGACCGAGATTACAAATGTGCATTGTGTAACAAGTGCGTTGTTGGATAAGCAACAGAGCAACGGATTAACGTGATTTTTACATAGATCAATTTAGAATAAAACACAGATAAAATAGAATATACGCGGGGGCGAAGCCGCGGTTGAACAAAAATGAAATAAATCTACAACATTACCTACACGAAATTTGCTTTATTATAAATGTACCATCAAAATTCACAATCAAAACCTTATTTATTCAAATAGCCTATAGAAGGAACTTTTGATGCTTAAAATGGTCATAACAATATTCGTAAACGTATAGCCAGGTAAAGCTACGAGGGTGCTAAAAGCGTCTGGCCCTCAATAAACTACCCACTCTACTTTGATATTATATTGTGCGGGTTACTATAAGACTAGCTACTAAGGTTCTTATTTTTTTTGCTAGCACAACTACTACTTAAAAGAATCTACAACATAAATTGAGTTAAAAATAAATTTTATAGACGAGCTAGAATTTATGCGAAATGTACAACGAGTAGGGAGCTTCTTAGTATTGTGTGTGGGAGGAACACGCTTTTTACCATTAATGAGACGAAGTTTCTTAAGTAGTTTTGTTGGAAACGCTGCAATACGTTTCTTGGTGCCCACGCGTCATTATAGCAAGCAAGTTTTTTACCATAAAATTGTAATCTTTCAGAGAGAGCGTCTGAAACTACGCTCACACGGTAAAAAATACGCTACTTTTACAGACTAACGAACTTTGCGTACCACGCTCTATGATGTCTCTATGAAACTATGTTGTCTGGTGGAATAACTTAATAAAATATCTTTGAAATATCAAAAATTTCAATTTAGATTTATTACCGTCATTCTGCGGTGCTATTACCAACTAAATCAGTTTTATCTTTTTATTCTCCTAAAATATTAACTTTTTTAAGCCGACTGTGGTATCTATGTACACAACGTGTAACATTTAGCATTAAGTAATAATATTGAAGGATGATAATAAATCAGAAGAAATGTTAAATCATAATAAGCATATTTATTTATCCATACAAACGAATTTAAACATTCTAAGTGTTTATTTATGACAACCCTATTGAAAATTAAAGATCGACATGCGCATAGTACCTACGCTACGCGACGCGTACCTAATAATGTGACAATAGTAACATGATTTTAAGACGTTAGGGCTGTATTTGATTTCTTTCAGTTATACTATGGCAGTGTTTTATCGAAATAATATAATATCAATAATACATTAACAGGTACAATATTGTCAATCCCCAAACAAAACAGAAGGGAATTGGCATTACTGACGTTCCGAAGCAGACAAGTAGTGATATTTAACAAGTTTTTAAAAATGCTAATTGACTGTGGCTCACAGATTGCTAGAGGCAAGGCATTCCAAAGTTTTATGGCATTCGAATATTTAGTTTAATGTACTATATTTATTAGGCGTCTGGCGTAAATAAAATTAAATTTATCCGATTAACAAATATGAAGCCTTTGTTTTTGAATAATGATAAAAACACCGGTAACGGCAGGGCAGAGCATTACTATCTTTACCCAATGTTAATGCTTAGGTAACTTAATTCAACAAGATAAAGATTCGTGTTTATACAGATTGTTTTTCCCATTGGGGTCGATTTCTAAACATTGGAATAGAAATTTTATTATATCACCTATCGTTACGTATACATTGGGTTAAAACAAAAGGGCCCTACCCTGCCTTACCGTCCGCGTCCCCGGTTTGCTCTTACCATAAGGGTAAAACCTTTATACTACTTTTAATTTAAACCTACTGAATTAAAATTTTTTTGTAACCCAATTCTAGTTTTGTATTATAATCCAATGTCCCGTTAATCGGGTTTTAGCTTCTTGGACTTCTATTTGATTTCATATATTATTAAATATGTAAAAGCACTTTAACTGTACACAATAAAAAGAACAGAATACAGAAAAAAATCACAGCAAAGCTCTTACAATTTAACGGCCTTATCAGTACATGGCAATCTTTTCCAGGTGAAGAAGATTGATCATCTTCTTCGACAGAAGACACAGTTATAGAAAATTGGTAAATGGTTATTTATTTTTAAGCTAAGGATACTGGACAGTAACGCATTTTTTATACTCATAGTATTTGTAACTTAGTAAGGTAGTAAGTAATTCAAGTTAATATATTATTTGATTAACGTCATTTACTTTACTCACCTCTATATAATTTATGATAAGAAAATGATAGCCTGCAGACAGTCGTTTCCACTGTACCACTTTACAATTTCATCAAAGATAAATTATATTCTTAGCAAACAAAGAATCGTGGAATTTTAAAAAATTGTAATTCTCAAGGAACATTTGCAAGTTTAAAATATTTGAGACTAAAAACATTAATTAAAGAACATTATTTATCATTAAGCCGACACATGCATGGAAGATTAGATATAAAGCACACGCTTGCAAGATAATATTGTTAACATTAACATGTAATGTTTTAATTAAGAAACAAATACTTTATTTTATCACTATAATTTTATAAAAGCAGCTTTGGTACCTACCTAAATATTAAGATATTCTCATGATAACCAAATGTATAATAAAAATAATCAAAGGCTTTATAAACCACAATAAAAATGATAAACATACAAACATTTAAAAAAAAGAAGAGAAAAAGCAAAAAAAAACACGTAAACCGTTGTTATCTACAATGCGTGTTTGTAATGGGTCACCTCCTCAGCTTTCGCTCCAGCATCACAGCAGTAGGTACCTATCAAGAATACTGCAACGCTGATTTTCAGTAGGGACACAAGACGATGCCACAGACAGGCAGCGACATGGTTGACGTAGTTCTTGTATACTCCTTGGATAAATATAAAACAACAAAGATACAAACACCACGTTCTTTTAACCTATTAATAATTACAAATATATACTATATCTAATACCTATTAAACAGAGTCAAACAGAATAAAATATTGAAGAGTACAAAAAAACACCATGGAATTGAGAAACTCCTCCTTTGTGTAAGTCGCTTGAAAATTGAATAACATGCCTTAAAATTCTAAATTAATTTTGAGTTAGATTTATTTTTTATCTGTTATGTTCTGTACGAAAAACGCAGTTCGTGGTAATGAAGCGGGCTATCCTGGAAGCGATACGGCAGTTATATGAAAACAATACTCCATAGCGGTTTTTACACAGGATCGTACCGGAACTTAGCTTGAAGGCACATCTTGGTCGAGGATGGTAACTAGCCATATCAGAGACAATTTAGATATCATAAATTCTTACTAAAAGAACAGCGTGCAGCGCTCACCACGGCGCCAGGAGGACAGCAAATCAAATTCTAGGTCAATCTATCTAATTTTCCAATATTTTTTTCATGCCCCACTGCTGAACATAGGCCTCCTCATTTAGGAGAGGGGGATATAGATCTTATACACTCTATGCTTCCCCAGTGCTAGTTGGCGCAATTTAAAAACGAACTCCGACTATTAGCTAACAAATTATATTATATGGTATGAGTGATATTGTAAGTAAAACATTATAAAGAAACCAATAAGCAATGTAAACTTCCTTCCTCACTTAAAATAAATAACAAAAAAACTTAAGTGCCTCTCTAACGAGGCTTTTAAGCTGCGGAAGGTGCTTGTGTAAAATAAAATCGAATGTCCCCGCAGGGACTCAAGAGTGTCCAGTGATGCTATTCTCTGAATAAAAAGCTTCGCCTTCAACGCTGACCGACAAGACGAGACGCTAATCTTACTTTTCAGTACTGCATGACGTTATTCTCGTAGTTCTGACCATCTACATTTGTTTCACTGCATTATTTTGTGAATTCTAATTTTGAAAAAATCTAATTTATTTCGCAATCTTACTTGCGTTCGATCAGGATTATATTGATAAACAAAATCATCAAAATCGATCGCAAGTCATATAGCAAAAAGTTAAAGTAGGGTCTTCAGAAGTTGAGACCTCCATTCTTAGCTTAACAATGTGGGCACTGGTCTCCTCTCTTATATTTTTTTTTATTACCGGTACCTAATAATATCCAAACTTGAGTATGACAATATCTTAACAAACATCCATTGTTTGTCCTGATCCGAGAATTTCGTGAATCGAAACTTAAGGAATTCGTAATCCTTAGTTGAACCTACGCTATAACCTAAGAGTAGAGTCATCAGCCACATAATAAAGTCAAGATAGTAATCCACAGGTCCAATGAAGCGGCCTATATAGTGCAATCATTCGGTTAGGGCAAGGCGAGGAATTAAGCCATAATCGGCCTCAATCGTAAGGGACTTATATAGCATCTATGCAGTGTTGACGTTGGCTTTTACTACAAGATCGAAAGCTTCTTTATAATAATAAAATAATAAAAAAGCTTTATTTAAATTCCTTGCAATAAATTTAGTACCCTACTTGCTAAATATAAGTATGTTAAATATTATTATCATTATCTTTATTTCTTATTTAATAAGTTTCCTTAACTTACATATATACTGTATAATATATCTTCTTTATAATGTGCTATAACTTACTATTAGACCAACGAGGTATTACATTTAAATGTGTTTTGATGCTGAACTCATCGATGAACACAAAGCGTTACATAATAACATGTCTGACCTCAAAACGCGTACACTAATGTACAGGACTCAAAAGTAACTCAATCGTGTTAACTAAATAGACGGTTTTATCGTTTTATTGTTACTATCGTAGTTCCAAAACGGATGAAGTGTAAAGGTAAATTGTGCGAAAGTGTCGAATGGAATGGAAATAGTAACAAAGATTGATTCGAACATTTCGGTCCGTCTGGGGGGGGTTGCATAATACGCCATCGTTGCTTAGGGCGTAATTCCATGAAATAAAGCGAATAAGATAGCGAGATATAATATTTTATTATTATTTTTTGCTGAGTGGAGTTTCTTTGTAAATTAAATAGTAGGTATTATGAGACCATACTAACAAAACATAGAGCGAACGTTATTACGAATATATTTATTTATGTCGCTTTTAGCAGAGTGCTTGTGGCTACCGAGGTAACATGCATTGTCGTGTCAAGTCTTCTCCAACTGTGGTGGTTACGGGAGCATTCACCAAAGTTGTCAAGGACGCAAATTCATATTGACTTAACTTTTACAAAATGATCAAAACTGTAGTTTTTCAACTTAACCGTATTTCCGCCTAAAATAACGTGTATATTACCTTATAAAATATAATGTAACTATCAATTGAAATAACATAAATCAATGCCTTTTTATAAAAATATATTATCGCAAAACGTCAGAAGCAAACTTAACGTTTATTTACACCCATGTCAACAACACCGCCCGTAAACCCCAAATTGAGTTCTGATAAATATTTTTCTTAGCCTAATATAGAGTTTGTATATTTTATTAGAAAAAAAGTTAAATAGAGATAGAGAGATAGAGATAGAGAGACTTTATATACATAGCTGTATATAAAGTCTATCTAGCTATGACTACGGCTGCGCCCGCGTTAATCGTAGTATGTAGCTGTACCTACCGTTCATTTTTTTTTTCAATTACTCGGATTTAGAATTAGTATTATTTGTCCCATCTCCAGGATACAGTCTATCTTTGTACTTAATAACGTTAGGTTTGGTTAAGGTCGGTTGTGCCACACCTAGGTAACGAAATTATTCTACAAAAACGTTATTACTAAACGTTATTACTGTTACTACGGGATTCATTCCCGTTGGAATCTTTCGTTTTATGCCCTTCATCAGAATAAGCAGTGCCCAATTTCATTAAACTTGGCGCTGCTTATCTACTATATATCCTTATATTAGTAGGATGGGTGGCATTCTGGAAACTTCTTCGACCCCGCACCGGTAAACGCAGCGTAGGTCGACCCCCAACGAGGTATACAGAAAGCAACCGAGTCACTGGAAACAAGCGGCCCAGCATCGGGGATTGCGGAACTCCGTACATAGGGACGTTAATCGGTTGAATTGAGGATGATTGACCCTAACAATAACAAACAAACCATAAACCAAACAGACGCCCTTTCACATTTATAATATGAGAATGGATACAAAGTAGGCATAACGTTATAACAGTTATGCAGTGTTTTAACTAAAATGAATTTAAAAGTGACAAAACAATGCACACTTTTAAAATTACTGTATACTTTGCAATCTTTAATAGCTTATAACAGCGCACTGCTGAACTAAACGCGTTTCCTAACGGGAGGGTTTGACAATAATCAGCACTCTGGGCACACGGGTTCGTGATCGCAGTAGATGGTAATATAAGCATAGAAGACGTTGCTGCCCATTCTCCGTTCCCTTAGTCGCCTCGTACAACAACCGCGGGAAGAGAGGGGTTGCTGACAACCTGCCATCACTATACGGCACATAGTCTACAATATGGATCTAAAACTAAACAAGGTTGCTTGGAAGCATCCGGCTCCGCTTTCAGCTCTCACAAGATAGAAAAATGAATGTTAAAATGCAAAATGTATTTACATTTTGCATTTTAACATTCATTTTTGCAGCAGCATTTGAGCAGTTGTTCTTTTCCAACATCAACAATTTTGTTGATGTTGGAAAAGAGCAACTGCTGAGTTTCTTGCCGGCTTCTTCTCGGTAGAATCTGCCTTCCGAACCGGTGGTAGAATCACTACAAACAGACAGACTTGACGTTTCAAAAGTGCTTATATTAGGCCTACTTGAAATAAATGAATTATGAATTTTGAATTTTTTTGAATTTAAAAAAATAACAAAGTGGCTTTTTAAGACGCAATAGACTTTACAGAAGCATCGTTAAAAATTACCGTTACATACACTTAAAATAGATTTAGGTTTAACTTAACGTTTTTACATGTGTATATATAAATTGTTTTTTACTTCCTAAAGTGTTTGGCCACACCCTCACTAGTTTTTCTCGCAAGTCCGAATGTCGACTGGTAGGAAATGCTTTAGGTGTTCTTTTGATGTGTTAAAGTGAACAAAAAATAAAATAAGATTTCATACATTCAACTTCATCGCGAATACACTGTTTAAAGATCGTTTGCCAAGTATGTAGGAACGTAATTGCTGAATTCATCTGTTATTAATCTTCCAGTATGTCAAAGGCTCTATGTCCATCGTCTCATATACTTTCGAAATGTAAGTCGTAAACATTTTATAGTAGTTTCATCGGTACTATTGTAAATTTCCATTTGGCTTCTATTTAGGGAGCGCATAAACTTGCTACTCACTTTGCGTTATTGCCCTGCTAAGCCAAGACAAGTAGTCTTGTACGATTTATTTGGATTGATTGACTTATGGATGTTTGCTCGGATTTAGATTTGAATTATTTGCTTAGTTATAAATTTATGTATACACAAACCTGTAGAAAATATTAAATACTTCTGTCTCAAAATTAGAAATGAATCAATCAGTACAATGTCACATGCTGACATGGTGAGAAATCGTTTTTATACACTAAAAACTATATACCCTTTTGGTTTTATCACAGATCAATAATGTTTGATGTTTTCTTTAATTTTTTTTGTTATTTTTTAAACTGAATAACAGACGATTTTCTATTTTTATGTCTACTTGTTAGAGCCACTCAATTACAATTCACACGGAGCAAATGGGCTCAGCTTGAGCCACTGGGTGGGTTTAAAGCGAAAGATTTGGCTTTTAGATTATAAGATGTTTTATACTATGAAAATTAGGCTTATTTTGCTATACCTTTTCAAAAAACAGGAGAATCTGTGTGCTGTAAATACACCATACAGATCCTGCTGCTTTTGGATTATAATTTCTGCAATCTTTATACTCCACACCAAACATACTGTATTATGAATAATGATAACAATTATTAATTTTCATAATATATCATGGAATTCCGAAAAGTAACGGCTGCTTGTATCCAACATTTACTTTTCGACTTTAAATAGATGTCCGGAGAATGGTCAGGTGCTCTTTAGTTGCCTTTTTTTTTCCTGAATAAAGATCCTCTTCATATGAGCCGAAGGCGAAGGAACTCAGACTTTCATCAACCCTTATAATTCATAATGTTCATATGGTAGAATTTGTATGCAGGATATCCAATATTCTGGATGGCTATGAAATTACATTGGAACCTTTTCCATCTACAAGTTAGTCGTCGACTGCAATCTAGCTGGATAAGTGTCGAAACCGTCTGACATGGTAACCTTTTGGGAAGGGATAGTTATTTTTACCACTACACTAGGGCGGTGGACTATCGTTATACCTCGTAAATTATTCGAGTAGAACCCATATTCCATCCGACACTTAATGCCTATGACGTCACTTATTGTTTACTATTGGAACACTACGCAAAAGTAAGGTTTCAGTTATTTGATGGCAGTTTTCCTTATTAGCTTCATTTTATATCTAAAGATTGCTTGTGTACTGAGCGTTTGGTCAAAGATTACCAGGTACTATTACACATTTCCACTTGTTACAGTTTACTGATACATTTTTTTTGAGGTCTGTACGAGAACAGTTCACTTAAAACAGTCTGCCAATCTGTAATAGATTTTGTCGGCAGTTACATAAAGATGTCTTTCGTATTTTGTTACACCAAACCTCGTTGATTTTGCGAGTAAATTCTTAGTACTACTCAAGAGGTTGGCCTTGACGTTGACCATCTCTGTGCTCCAGCGATCAGCCTCGGATATCCTATCCGGATATACCCGACGCCAGAAAACAAAAGCAGAATAGTTCTTTGGGCATAAGTTTATGTTTTTTTTCTTGTAATTACAATCCTTACCTATATTATAAATGCGAAAGTGTGTTTGTATATTTGTTACCTTTACGCCCTAACTAAGCAACCTATCGACTTGATTTTTGGCATAGAGAATAACATACTTTTTATCCCAAGATAACAAACGGGTCCTACGGGATTTGTAAATAACCTAAATAAACGAGGCCGAATAACACAGGCAAATGTAGTGATGAAATAATTGATAGACAAATACATTTTAAGTAAAGCTAAGATACTACTCAAACAGGGAAAGATTTAATTTGGTCACCAATTTGAGACTTATTAAAAATATAACACGCGTAAAATATATACCTTGCAAACGTGGAGAACTCCATACATCCAACTGCATTATAAATTATTTAATACAATAAATTCATGGCCCAGATGTTTGTCATCACAAAACTCGCAGACGGCATTCAAGAGAAGTATGTCGTTTGCGGGAAAACTCGACCTATATTTAGTCGCGAGATTATTTCTGACTTCGTTGTCGCGCCGGTATTCCAAAATCTAAACACATTATCGGCCGTCGGTCCAAGCTTTGAACGTTTATTACGCGATTAAAAACACCGATTGCCTCTTCAGCTTCCATTACTTATATTCTGTAATGTAAACACATAAAAAATAATGGCAATTTTGATTTAAAATGTTTCGAAAGTGCACTTTTTATAAGTTGCAATGCATCAATTATTGTGTTGTGTTTGAATTAAAATTCTCGTAAGAGTAAAATGATTGTGAAAGTGTTATTTATATTAGTGATTATATCTACATATCGTGTTAGTTCAGAATCCCATTTTACGATTGGTATGTGCCTAAACGAAAATCCGTTCATTATTTTTACAGGATTATTGTTATTGTAGAACTAAAACATTATATTTTTGACATTGAAATAATTGTGATTTTCTAAAGCTTCTTGAATTTAAGTGATTCAGATGTTCAGTATTTACATTAACAATTCCAGGAGGCATATTTTATGAAGATGCAGAGGATTTAAAACAAGCGTTTAATGTAAGCGCTAAAACTTTTATGTTTAACACGTTAGTGGCGGAGGTTCCTAGGAAAGGAGACTTTCTCCAAATAAGTGGTCACGTCTGTGAGTTCGCAAAGGCAAGTGTTTCGTTTTACTTTATTCTCTATTATTTTGTTGAATCGTCTACACGTTTTTATGAGCTATTGAAAAAAAAACATACTGTAGAATAGAATATCTTATGATATATCTAGGTTACTTTACATTTGAAATACAACAATAATCATGTGTTTTTATCTATACAGATATTTTAAAGAAGATAGATTTGTTTGTTTTTAAAGAAGGTATTTTTATTAAAATATTTATTTATATTTAAAAAATGACCTTGCCTTTTACAGCTTTTTATTTAATCGTATACTTTACGTAATAATAATAATAATAATAATAATATTTATTTCCAAAAATCTTAAGTCTAAACAATATAGTAAAAACATTTCTTATTTTATAGGATGGGGCATCCATGAAATCTTAAAAAAATTATATTACTACAAGCTTCTGAAGCTTAACTAAGAAACCTTGTATTTCAGCTTCAGTGCCTTCACCCCCTAGGGTTTTTGATTATTTTTAGCTCAAATATTAAACATGCAGTTATAATTACTTAATAATAATAGGAATATACTAACGGCCTAATTGATTTATAATTTTTGTAAAAGGTTGATTATAAATATGTTATATACTACTTGTTCCTCTCTATAAAAAAATAATAAATATAAAGGTGTATGTCTGTTGTTTGTGTGTGTGTGTGTGTGATGTAGTGAAGAGAGGGTGTGTATTGCTGTATTCATCGATGAGAATGAATACGTATTTTTTAATTGAAATATACGCAAGGTTAGGGAGTTCATTTCTATGAGTAAGGTACTAGCGCGACCCTGTTATGCTCAAAACCATTATGTAGATAACGTGGGTAAAACCGCTATTAACTGCTAGTATTATATTACTTGAGTGACTACAAATAGTATTCAAATCCCATTTAAATTAAATATATGAAATCACAGGTCCTCAAAACAAATTATTATATTAATTAATTAACTAATTATTAATATAACAATTAATTTATTAATTATATGTTTTCAGGCTGGGGTAGTTGGCATCATAGATGGCGTGGGTGGACTAGCAACAGAGCTCATCCAAGCTCTCTGTGACGCATTGGAGATACCTCTTATTACTATCCAGCAAAATGATTTTTACTTAAAGGAATGGACTCTTATCAACTTGTATCCAAGTCCAGCAGCATTTAACAACGTAAGTCAACAAAGCGCGTGTCACTATAGTATTGGTTCTAGTGTGCTCAACCTCATACCGTATATATGGCAAAAATTGTTTTACAAAAGCTAGGAATGCTTGAATCTTCCGGGATAAAAAGTACTCCTTACTGCCGTAGGTAAAATATTTCTATACCAAACATTGTCATAGTCGGTTATTCGATTGGGCTCCACATAAGTATTAATTTAACATAAATAACCTAAGGTTTTCCTGGTATGACAGTTTTATAAGTCCATCTATGGATTGCAAGCTATCTCTGCTAAATTTCGTCAAAATCTGTGCTGTGGTTGAGTAAAACTGAACTTTATTTACGATAGTTTCAATTCTATTAGAGTTGAAAGATGTTTCGAAACGTTTATTTACATTATTTAAACTTTTCTCGAATTGCATTGGAAAATGAGCAAATAATAAATCTTACAAAGGTAATCTAGGATGTTTAAATTTTCTTGTAAAATATAGTACTTTCGAAGTCTAATTAATTAATAAGTTGTATTGAAAAGCAAGTAACATTTTGTATTTGTCCCGTACAGTTGTTAACACAATTAATAAATATAAAAGGGTGGAAAGAGTTTACACTTTTGTACGTAAAAGGACACAGCATGTCAAATGTACATAAGCTCTTAGAGATGAGCACCCAGTCTGACATGTTTACCGTTACGGTGAGGGAACTGAATGGTGAAGATTACAGGTGAAACTTTAGGATATAATATTTTTTGCGTACAATAATCATAACTTGATATTTCAAAGTTTACCTTGTTGAGACCGATAATTGAGTTTACATAAAGGATTACTCAATGACCTTACATCTTACAAATTTTTATTATTTAAAACGATTGGTTTTGCTTAATAAAACTAATTTAAACGATTTTTTTCTATAATAGTCGTATAAAGTTCTACAGATAAAACGTTGTGAAACGGAGTATGTAATATCAAAATATTGATAGCGAGAGAGATACAGAAATTTCGGTGGTTCTGTATTTTATATGTATTTAAAAAATGTTTCAGAGATGTTTTGACAGAAGCAAAAGAGAGTGGCTACGTGAACTTCATTGTAGACTGTCCATCGGTATATTTAGAACAAATTTTAAGTCAGGCACAGCAAGTCAGTTTGATGTCTGATGAACATTCGTACATTTTTGTTTCACCTGACTTGTTTACCCTGGACTTGAGTCGATATAGATATGGTGGAGTTAACATGACCGGTAAAATTTTATTTTTGTTTTGATAAAAATAATAAAGTAATAAAATTTTGAATTAATTTTTAATAATAAAGATAGTTTATATTAAAGATACTTAATCCAATTTATTTCTCAGGATTCCGATTAGTAAAATTGAAAGACAACGTCCAGCTTTGGGAGTTCACAACTTCTTACAATGCTGAATCGCCAAATATTTTAAAACCAGAAAATCTTAAGACGGAAATAATTCTTATTTACGATGCTGTTTTAATGTTATATGAAGCATTATCAAAAGTGAATGTAACGACACAAGAGCTAGATTGTGAGCAATACGGATCTTGGGCCTATGGGTCGACATTACTTAACTTTATGAAGACGGTAAGAATTTCCACGTGAAGTAATAATAATGCCTGGACCGCATAAAGTACAATCTAACATCGTCTATGGTTGTGGACTTATTGACTCTACTACGAAAATAACAGACGACGTTGCTGCATATGGAATCGTCAGATTTTCCGAGGCATATTATTAACTCCAATTCTTGTTTCACTTATATAATATCTTATCTTATAAAAAAAGATACTTTCTTGCAGAGCAAAGCTGAAGGCTTGACGAAATCATTCAGTTTTGACGGTTTCGGTCAAAGAAATAACGTGATTGTTGATGTATTAGAGTTAACACCCGCGGGAAACCAATCCGTAAGTATTACTCAACTAGATAACAAACCTTGATGTTTTTATGGATTAATAGTAATATAACCAGAAATATTTAGTCTCTATTTATATCCTTTATGTTAGAAAATGATTTTTCTATAAGCTTAAACATTGATTTAACTGAGAGTCATCATGCCTAGACTTATGAAAATTAAGCTTAATTTGCTATACTCCGCGAAAAGCAGGAGAATCTGTATAGTGTTATTTATTATTTCTTCAATCCTTATCCTCCACACGAAACAGATCACGTTGTGATCAGCACGTTTTGTACTTAACAATTTTTCATTGTAATTTCAACATCTCCTGAGGATGCTCCGGTTTCGGAGCAAAACGTGCGTAGAGGGTACATTGCCGAAGATCTGGTTGGTGTGGAGTGTAAAGATTGAAATAATTATAAATAACACCACACAGATTTTCCTGCTTTTCGCGGAGTATAGCAAATTAAGCTTAATTTTAATAATGTATCATGGATTTCCGCAAAGTAACGCCTGCTTCTATCCATTGCCTACACTTGTTACGGTATACCTCGTTTTCGATGTACATCTATTACGAATAGTTTGTTGTTCGTCAGATAGGAACATGGCAGAGCGATATTCTTAATATATCAAGACCTACAATATTAGCCACTGAAATAGGAGAGGAAACCATAATGAAAAACAAGACTTTTAAAGTTTTAATATCTAAGGTATGTATAACTACTTGCATATACAGCTAGGTAACTTTGCCGCCTTTGGTTGCCTCGCAGAGGTCGCTATGAGAATACAAAATTGTGCGTTATGTATGACTTGTGGTGGTGTTCTTACAATAAAAGTGTATTCATTTAACTAATTTAACTACTTAACCGTTATTATCATCATGATGATCATCATCAGCTTTGTTAGTCTAAGACAATTTAACATTTTAACATCATACAACCAACGTAATCGATTTATTTGCATCGTCGCTTACACGTTGTTTTCAATTATCTACTAAACCATCACTTTTGTTTAACTTATTTTAACCGTGTTTTAAATATTTAGACTGCACCATACGGGTATATCAAGGAATCGATATTTAAATTGGAAGGCAACGATCGTTATGAAGGCTTCACTATAGACTTAATTGATAAACTGTCTGATTTATTGGGATTTAATTACGAGTTCGAATTAGAAGACACCTATGGTAATCAATTACCAAACGGAACTTGGACTGGAATGATCTACAAAATTAGAGAAGATGTAAGTTTTACTCACTTTTACGTTAGTCAAATTATTATCATAGCTAGCACAGAGTAAATGCAAAATATAAAGCTATTCAACTCAAGCTTTACCTTAGAAATATAGCTTTTATAAAGCTCTAAAAGCGTTTTAATTTTTGTTTGCTTACTCACTATTGAATACAACTTAATCACCTGAAATATTATTAGACTATACATTTATTATTATAATTTAAGGTTGTCAGATAATAGATTAGAAAAGCTCAATAGAAAATGTACTCAATATAAACACTCATTCTACAAAGCAAAACTCACATCTCTGAAGCTTCGAATAATGTGTAACCTAAAACTATTAACTTCCTAATTATTTGCAGAAAGCAGACTTTGCTATTTGTGATCTTACAATCACAACAGAGAGACAGCAAGGAATTGACTTTTCTACACCATTTATGAGTCTGGGTATCAGTATTCTCTACAAAGAGCCTAGCAAACAACCTCCAGAAATGTTTTCCTTTATGGCGGTGTTTTCCAAAGAGGTATATGACAATATAACACTTTATCGGTATAACAACAAATATATTTTAGGAGTAAGAAACTTAGACCATTATTATAAATTTATAATGATGGTACCTACAGTGCAATTGTACTGTGCCAGGATAATCTTTTGGGTGTAACCCATACTAATATTATAAATACATTAATAATATTATATTAGTATGGGTAAACACTAAACTGACGTTTGAACGATGAAATTTGGCATAAACAGGGTTAAATAAAAAGTACCAGAAAGCTCTTGACCTTGCAGTTTCTATCATTAAAACAAACAACTTGTGTTATTTAAAAAATTTAGTATTAATTTATTTCATGCAAGAAAAATAATAAATCATGTTATTTCTGTAAAGTGGCATTACACTGTGAAAGCAAATACAAGTGATTCGTCAACGTCGCGTTGTCGCTTCAGTGACCGCACGATAGAGTCGTAGTTCGGACGCTGTTACCGATGTTTCATTGCAGAGTAATAACAAATAGAGTATTAGTGTAAAATATTGAAAATTTAAACTATTGAGTTAAAATAACGTTTTTTGTTTAAACTACTGGCCGAGAGCTTTTTAGTATTCATATTTAACCGTGTATACAGGTATCTTGCACCCTGGAGATGGCATTGGATTTTTCCCGGAAAAGTACAAGGGTAACAAGACCAGAGGATTAAAAAAGCTTTTGTTACCTATGACTTTGCAGCTAAGCCGATAAGTAGCTTGAATGCTTGAATAACGGGGGAATATTTTTAAACTAACGGTTCCCGCTGGACATTTAATAACCGAAAAAAATGTGGACTATGTAATTTTACTTGATAATCTTTTTTACAAGTAAGTTTTTGGCCGACCTCCCTGGTGAGCACTATGTCTTCTAAATACCGGCTTCAATCGCCATTCTGAATTTTCTCTGGATTTGACTAGTGGGAGGCTTTAAAGACGTATCGCCAAACGATTTAGCGTTCCAGTTATGGATTTTGGGGTAAGGGTTTATAATATACAACTGCCATAACTCGAACGGGTCAGTCTGCTACCCATTTAGATCTATCTGAATATCTGCCTCATCAAACCAGACAAGAAATAATAGAAGACTTAACAGTTTAAAAATATCATACAACGAATAAGTTAAAATTGATGAATAATATTAACATTTCAGGTTTGGTACTACATGGTGTTCGTACAGTTTGGGCTTGGAGTTATTATGATCTTCGTTGGGCGTATTTCGAACAAAGAATGGCAGAATCCTGTACCCTGTGAAGAGCAACCCGAGGAATTAAGTAACCAGTTCAGTTTTGCCAATTCGGTTTGGCTTATTATTGGGTCTGTCATGCAGCAAGGTTCGGAAATTGCTCCAATGTAAGTGGTAATCAATTAACTCGTCGTTAATTCAAAAAATAACCCTTGAAGTATAATTACGCTGTGTGTTTTTCACAAACACGTGGAGGTATCAAACTGACAACGATATCAAATATTTGTGTTTGTAATCGCTTCGAGCAAAAATCTATTTAACGCGAGCAAAAGATTTATTTCACATATTTTGACACTCACAGGGAAATCAATCCGTATAATCTAAAAATAAATACCCATTGCCCTAGAATCATAATATTTGGCACGCAGCAATGTCTTAATATCACAAAGAGAGAGGGACAAAACAAAAATGCTTAGTTCATAGTTTTGTCGAAAAAATATAGGTATGTTTAAAACTAACATGGATACATGTTGGACAAAAAACTTATAGGTAAGTTGAATGTGTACTGAACCCTGGTTAGCGATTGCGACTCACACTTGGCTGGAACTTCCTTTGAGGAAGGTATATAATGGCTAAAAATCATAACATTGCAAAAAAAAATATGATGGATTTCAATTTTTTCCTTTCAGAGCTCTAGCGCCTCGTATTATAACTAGTGTCTGGTGGTTCTTCACAATGGTTATGGTCGCGTCTTACGTAGGCACATTGGTCGCCTTTCTTACTGTGGAGAAGAACGTTATGCCGTTTACAACTGTTGATGAATTGTACGACCAAAAACATATAGCCTACGGAGCAAAGACCAGTGGCTCTACCATTGATTTCTTCAAGGTTAACAATCATATACCTAATTTGAAATAAATCTAATAGTTATTTGTATTTAAAATAACAATAATAATTACAGTATTCTACGAATCCGAAATATAAAGAGATGCATTCCAAAATGGTTTCAAAAGGCTGGGTTGTTACAGATAACGACATCGGAGTAGAGAAGTAAGAATCACATTTTTTTAAATACAATTTTAATTTCTGCTGTCCAAAGAAGAACAATTTTTACTACAGTACCTAAATAAACAATACCCATCCATTTTCTTACAGGGCCGAGAAAGGAAACTATGCATTTTTTATGGAATCCACATCTATAGAATACACAAAGGAGAGGCATTGTGATTTAATACAAGTAGGCGGACTACTAGATTCTAAAAATTACGGCATTGGTATGAAAAAACGTAAGGACCCATTGATTTTTTTTTATTTGTATAGTCGTTACAAAAATGCCTAGCTAGATTTACCACCATTCTAAAGTCAACATACCTTAAGGACGCCCCAGAAGAGATTTAATTTCCATGAGTATCGAACCATGCAGCATCTAGGATTTACGTGGTGAATATTGTAACATTACCTAATTCAATAAAAAACTATATTTTACCGGTATCTTAAATGATCCTTGTTTTCCAGAATCACCATACAAAAGATACATTGATAACGCATTACTTCTTCTCAAAGAGAGTGGTGAAATTCAGAAACTCAAAGAAATATGGTGGAAAGAGAAAAGAGGTGGCGGGAAATGTGGGGTACGTTCAGAATCTAGTTTTCCAAATAAAAACACTGATTCCATCCAACCATGTTGAAAAACCCGAAACATAAATTATTACTTCGAGTATGTCACTGAACTTTTTCTGGGTACAATGGTATGGAATAAAAGTTTTTTTTACCGAAAGGTATATATGAAGAAACAATTATTTCTAAGCGAATCGATTTCTGACAAACACAAGATCACTCGCATATTACGTTCATGTGATGTATGCAGTGGTAAAATGGTATATTTATGAACATCATTTTTTAACTGTGCTACAAGTAGTGTCCTATTGTTAATTATATACAATCTTGAAGACTTATTACAATCTAACATTTATATAGGAAAAGCGGGATGAAGAACAGAAGCAGCTAGGAATGAAGAACATGTTAGGTGCATTCGTGGTGCTCGGCGTCGGATGTCTGATTGGCCTTTTGATCTCAATTCTCGACATGCTGTGGGGAGTATTCAAGCGTTCTGTTAAATATGATGTAAGTTTGGAACACATTTTATAAGGTACCTCTCTGAAACCAAAACATAATACATTCTCTGTTGTGGGGGCCAGTACCAGATCATTGTACTGAAGAACGTGAAATATTAATATCTTACATAACTGACTAAAAACCGACTAGTAGTTAGTTACTAAATGGGTAAGCGACTTTACCCCTTTTCTCCGTACCTTCGAAAATGAATTATGCTGTTGATTCCAATCATAATCATAACATCTAATAATGACCACTACCAAAATACCAGAGTGCCAATCTGAAGTTGAATGCTGGATTTAAAATCTCACTCATGCTTAGTATTGAGATATTAATTAGGCTGATTATAATAAATTATTGTGCAAAAGAGAGAGAAAGTCTTAGTAGTTACTATGGTAGTTACGAAGACCTCATCATAAAAATAATAATTAATATCATTCGATCCGACTCCACAGCTAGTGGGATTTATTGCACACATTTTTTTGTAATAATAGTATAATTTCGAGGTAATAAATTAATGAGATATAATTGTAATTTTACAGACAACCTTCAAGTATGAATTAATTGAAGAATTGAAATTTGCACTAAAATTTAGCGGTGACATAAAGCCAGTAAAACGACCACCAAAGGACACAAGTGATGAAATGGATTTAGAAAAAAAGGATGAGATTATGTCACTGCGATCACTCCGATCAGCGAGGTCCTCTGGCACTCATAGAACACATCATTCCCATAGCTCAAGACACTCATCTAGTGACATGAGTGTAGCGTTTGCTAGAAGACGTGAATATACGTAATTCAAGTTTTTTTTTATTGTTAATTTTAGGAAATGCTGTGTTTAGATCAATTCAGACCAAACCACACTTTGCGCGAGCATGGTCGAGTACTTTCGTAACTTATCAACTAGTAGCTGTTGCCCGCAGTCTTCATATTCCTATATGAAGGTTTTTCTTACAAATCCCGTCCGAACCGTTTGTTTTCCTGGAATAAAAAGTAGCCTATGCTACTTTCCGTCCTTTCAATTAAATCTATGCCAAAAATATAGCCGATTATTTGCTTAATTAGAGAGTGCAGTAAGGACAAACAAACAACCACCCTTTCGCATTAATAATATTAGTGGGATTTACTTATTTGAAGGGAAGGTTGATATTATATTTGAAGTATCTGTGGATAAGTGCTCAGCCATGTTTGCGCAGCTTGTCGCTCGATCTGCTCTGATACAGACAACACGTACCACTTAAATGTTGGTTTTTATCGCACAAAAAAAATAAAGGTTCTTTCCGGAAATATACTTTGCTGCTCCTACTTTTTTCGATATATCTTACAACAATTTGTGACCGTGGATAGTTAAGTAAAAGTCGAATCGACGAAAGTGTATCATTCGCTCTAATGGAGTAATTTTTATATTCCTGACCATAAGTAATAACCATGTTTATTCTGTAACGGAGATAATGGTGGCACTCAATAGGTAATGTTATTATTTTATATCTAAATGTTTAGTTTATTTTCGTAATTTATACAAAATAGTTCTACGTACTATTTTAGCGCACCTCTAATTTATTGTTAACAGGATATGGTTAATTATTGCATTTAAAATATTCTATTGTAATAAAGGGAAAAGACTAAGGGTCTAGTATAGAAATAGAATATTTTATTTGCATTTTTATTTTATTTTTATTCTTTATTATTATCTAAAGAAAATGTTTGGCATTACAATAAATTCCTTGAGGCATACGACTTAACTTTAGTTCAATCTTAATTTTGTTAAAAGCTTAAATTTCATATTCACCGTCTAAGAATATATCTGCATGGCTTTGAATGATATATTGGTCATTACTATAGTGCCCGCTGTGAAATGGACACCAGCTCCTGACCTCTGTGACCACGATCCTTCACTGGACTTCCATTTACTGAACAAATTGTGCCATAAATTTATAACTTTATATCGCGTGTCCTTTTATATTCCAAATTAATTATATTTTACGCCGGCTCATATTTTTATTTATAAACTATTTAACAGGTGGCTGTAACTTACATACGTTATGTAATTTTTTGTTACAGTTGTTGTAAAGTATCACTTTGCAACCTAGTGTTGAAGGTGTGATCACCAAGTAGTTAGGACTTCAGCTTCACTTTTAGGAGTTCAAACTTTAACAAGCACCTCTAACTTTTCGTAGTTATGTGCGTTTCAGGCAATTAACTGTCACTTGCTTTAACGGTGAAAGAAAACATCGTTAAAAACCTGTATGCCTGAGAGTTCCTCAAAATTTCTTCGCCAGCGTGGTCGACTTATCACTCTGATAGAAGTCCCGTGTTCTGTATTGAAGCCGGGAATAGGTGAATAAAGATGGCCAACCAATTGAAATCTTCTTTCCATTTGAGCTAAATATGCTGAATCTCAAACTGCTTTATCCAATTAATGAGCTTCTCAAATCCTCTTATTACATACATATTTATATATGAACATACATATTTTTATATTATTGTTAGGTGATGTTGATATCTACACTCGTTAATTTATACTAACGCTACAAGGACTCAAAAGCGCCCTAGTCCAGTTATATATTTTATTCTTTCACTATCTTACACTGCCACTTAACTGAACGAAATAAGCAGAAAACGAAACAAAGTTTGAGCAATAAATCATACCCAAGTTCTTTTATCGTCTATGTTATCCTTATATTATAATATATAAGCTTCTCTAAGCTTATGATTAAATAAGAAGTTCAAATTTATTGAGAGGCATCCCCGAATTGTCATTAATCGTAGTTTATTTTTAAATTAAACCTCAACATCTCCGATCTGGGGAGACTCAGACTGAAATAATTTGACCACCAGTTGAACCAGATACATTCTTCCACGTACAATCTCTGGAGCCACCTTCTTTCTGCCCTTTTCCCCTAACCTTCAATATCGGGTTATTTAAAAAACGATCTAAAGTTACCCCCTCTGATGCTGCGAATGTTCTTAAACACTTTACGTCGGTCATGTGGCAGTAATGTGGAGTGAAATACTTTTGTTAAAGAAAGATGTTAAATAAATATGTTGTAGTTACAAGGGAATTCAAGTTAACATTATACGTTTCGAATGAAAAATAACGTGTTTTAATACCAGAATTCATTTATTTCTCACATAAACTATCAAAGCTCACATTTTCATGTTTTTTAACTTTCAGGTATCAATTGGGACTTGTTTGAATATTGTCTGCTATATTTTCGTGTTCTTGCCATTTGTATTGCGTTACTCTGCCGTCTACTGTGTGAAATATGGTGTGAATGGCTGGATCTTTCCGAATGTCGTGAAGGCGCTGCGTCATCCCTATTTTCACTTTCCCTGGGTGATTCCACATCATCGCCTTCCTTGCCGTCTTCTTTCTTAGATTCTTTGGATCCACTACCAGTTGATTCTCTATGACGGACAGGTTTTACGTCTCCACTAAAGCTGAATATGAATTTCAATTCAGCAACCAACTCTTCTTTAAATGGTACCTGAAACCAATATATTTTATTAAACTGATGTTTGGTAATGAACTAATTCTTTATAATTCTTCATAGCTCAACATACAATATTCTTAGAATTTTGTAAAACAATTACCTTTACTCTTCGCGCCGTTAACCATACATCGATCATCATTTCTATAAAGGCACAGATTACTGCCATACCCGAACCAGCTGCAAGTACGATGAACACTCCACCCACATTCGCTAGCACTAATGGCTGTGCATCTCCACTGCCTTCATCGTCATCCTTAAAAGCATATAAAATATTAAATAACATTAATATCTCCACATCAGTCACTTCAATGACAATAATTGTTTGTTACATTAATTTTTTTTATAGTAATAATGACCTGATGGTTAGTGGAAAACTATCGCCTATAATAATAATATTTACCGCACACACTCCGCCTCCTCTTTTTTCCTTCCACCATTTGTCTTTCATCCTAGAAATCTTTCCTTGTTCTTGCAGCTGTAGTATTGACTCACTCATCGGTTGTCTGTACGGTGAATCTAGGAATAACAACGTACAACATTTTCAAATTATTTAATTAATTAATTATTATTTTAATATTTGCAACTTGGTACGTACTTTTCTTCATAGCTATTCCATATCCTTTACTATCTAAAAGCCCGCCCACTTGAGCTACGTCACAATTTCTCTCTACCAAGTACTCGATTGATGAAGACTCCATTAGAAATGCGTAATTTTCAGTTTCAGACTTAACTCTAAAATAAATAACACTATGAAATAAGGAAAATATCATTAAACGTTAGGTTTCAATTATGAGTTTTTTTTTCTTGATCCAATTCTAGCACGTTCCTATTTTCATATTCGAACTAATTCTACTAGATATCAAGATCTAGATATAATCTACTCTATATACAATTGTGAATATATTTTATTTTCATATAGTTAACGTTTTCATTAGTTATGTTGTAAACATGCGATTGAGTTTGGGAAATATGCTTATTGTAGGTAAAAAAACCGTTCTAGCAAAAGTAAAAATGTCACCTTTCAAGTCCGATATCATTTGTAGGTGGCATCATCTCTGGATGAGCTTCCATATATTCGTACATTTTTTGATAAAGTATATTGTCAGATTCCTAAAATATGTAGTATAATAAAATAATGTAAACATAAATGATATACTACTCACTCACAAGTAAAATATGAAAAGAGAAAGTTAAATTTAATTTAATATAAATAATATTAGACTGTAACTACAATATAAAAATACCTTAAAAAAGCTAAACGTAGCCCCGCCTTTCTTTGCCCCATACTGAATTCCATACGGATTGCTTGCTAAATCTGACACACTTTTGATAGCATAGAACTTAGACTCCACAGTCAAGAATGCAGCAAGATTAGCCGTGTATGATGATACCATGATAAGTGTAAAGAACCACCACATACTACCAGCCATTCTTGTAGATACTGCGCTGGAAAACCCATATGCTATATAGAAAAACATTCAATAGATAGAGTTATTTTTAAGGGATTTTTGTATGAGATTGAGATTTTGTATGAATGTATATGCTAATTTCTATTTTGTTTAGCTTATGTAATCCAGGAACACTTTTCAAATAAAACTAATACAATTTGAAAGGAAATACAAAGTCGAATTAGTATAAACTACAAGAATAATAATTTTTGGAAAAGAGCAACTGCTGAGTTTCTTGTCGGCTTTTTCTCGGTAGAATGTGCCTTCCGAATCGGTGGTAGAGTCACTATCATAGACAGACTTGTCGTTTCAAAAGTGCTTATGTTAGGCCTACTTGAAATTAATTAATTTTGAATGATGTACTCCATAGCGCAAAACGACCATAAATATACAAGAGAACGCCTTCAGGTCACCTAGTTGTACACAAAATACAGAATCTTTCTATATAATTTGCAATTCTTACATTGGTGCTATTTCAGATCCTTGTGTAAGTACACTACCCAACGTAAACCAAAATGAATTTGCAAAGGTCCATTGATTGTCCAAAGTTTCTGGGTCCTCTATGCAGGGATATGGGTTCTGCCATTCTTCTGGTGCAAATCGTCCAAGTAAAAAAAGTAACGCAGAGACACCAACATAAGCCCCTGCTAACCAGCCCCAAACCTACAATAAAAAAATACTCTCAATCAATAATATCTAAGTACTACGCACAAAAGCGACTCCGAAAGCGAAGTTTTCTAATCTCTTTGGAAATATAATTTTTAATTAAATGATTAAAATTATAAATGAAAGAGAAATATAATTAATTAAAAAAAAAATACCTAACTATTTAATTAACTCACTTATGGTAAGGAATAATATTTAAAAATCATGTAACTTTTCATTCAAGGCATAAAATGAGTTCGTGTTACTTAAATAAATCATATGTATTTATCAGGTCTACAAATCTATATTATAGATATTGGTAGACCTCTATTATTATACAAAATAGTATTTTTGTATGACTGGCCAATAATTTAACAGCGATCGAAAATTAATTATTAAAGAATGCAAAAAATGAAGGTACCTCAGCTATTTAAAGCTCATGACTGGCAAACCGCGCATGCTCTGCAAAAGTAACGAACACTTCCACTTTTATTGTTCGCATTAGTGAGTACGTACAATTATTTACCTGATATGAAAATGGTGAAATAAATGAGAACAAGTCGGGTGGTTGCTTTGTGGGTTTTTTGTATAATATGGTGATACCTAAATTCATAAAAGGACTTGTAAAATCAACTGCTTTCTGTCGAGCCGCAGTTATTGTCAAATCGGTTATCGCAAAATCGACCCTCTGAAATAGATTTAAGTTATAATAGCGTATTAGTAAAGTAAGATATTTAATAACGTGCCTTTAATTTACCATAATATCTATACTACTAGATGTTTATGATCAGCACGTTTCAGAGGTATAGATATAGAATGTTATTTACTCCATCCATTATTTTCTCCATCATTCCGGTCCATTTGCCTGTTTTAGAATCGTATGACCCGTAAACGCCATCAGCTTGGATATCAAATGTATAGTTGAATTCATTCATCTTTGCCAACTCTTCTATAATTTCTATTCCAAAACCTTCGTAACGGTCGTTTCCCTCCAGTCTTTTTGAAGACTCCTTTAGCATACCATACGGTGCGCTCTTTGAAATTAAAGAAATTAAATTTTAATAACTACAAGTAACATCAAACATCATTTTGAAAAGTAGCCAAAGAAACATACCAATGCTGTAATCACTATGAAATGTTTTCCTTTCATTGAGTCACTTCCTTCCTGTTCCACTGGAGGAATAATTTTCCTGGACTCAGTATACCCATCTTCTGTTGTCCATGATCCTACCTTTACGTCAACAATAAAGACTTAAAGTATTACCACTTTAATTAAGACTGATCAGGTAAATTATTAGATTTAAGTTAGTCCTACCTTTTCAAAACCATGAGCCATAACTTCCAATATATCAACTTCTAATTCTGAGCGAATACCTTCTTCGTCAAATTTTATCATCCCGGTCAAACCATCAAGTTCCATCTAAACAAATATAAATATGCTAAAATGAAATTATTTGGTTGTCCAGGAACATAAATTAACAACTACAAATCTGAATACGTTTATGTTGCCAATCTCGTGTCACTGACAACAAAAGTAACGGTTATCAACCGGTATTAGGGCAGCTCTGGCATAATTAAGAAACAACTATCTAAAGCAATAGGACGCAATCTCAAATAAACGCCTTATCAACCTGACCACCATGTGTGTAAGATTTTCACTGACCCCTAAAGGTCTAAACTACCTTACAAAAAAAGGTTTGGTCTCATCAAACTACATTTTTTACCCATTGTCTAATTAAATTTATATAAATTGACAATGACTTACTGTTCGAACATGATTAATAAGAGTTGAACCAAATGTCCAACTCTCATCACTATCGCAAGTAATGTTCTCTGCGCCCTCCTCCAAACCCATTGCTTTTATGGCCGAGGTATACAAAATTACTGAATCATGTACGAGCGCCAGGCTCAATGTAAGGCCATTCTCTTCTATTGCATTTTCAATCTGTCCCTCGGAAAGTTCTTTTACTTTTTCATTCAGAGAAGTCATAAAAGTTTTAATATCTTCTAATTCTGGGTCAAAAAATCTAATTCCTGTAATCGAAAATGGTTTCATGTTTTTCGCTTCATCTATATATGTTGAGTTAAATATATAAGTACCTGTTATATTAGAACCTCCGTGTTTATAGGGATCGATGTCAATCGTTTGAAAATCAGGATCCATTATTATATAGCTGTGATCATCAGACATTAATCCAACTTGTTGAGTTTGTTCTAACACTAGCGGTAACTTATCTATACCACAGCTTATAAGATAATTAACAGAACCTGAAGCTTTAATGGTTTTTAGCTGCGATCTATAATAAATAATTCATTCTTTAAATTCTAAATAGATTTTTTTAAGACTAAAATTGTATTTGTAAATACCACATTATCTTTGGTTTAACATATACAGTTTACGGCGTTCTAATAATTATAACTGAACAAACTATTTGAACGATTCCTTTTAAATAGTTTGACTTGAACATGCTTCTTATGTAGTAATAAAGTTAGATAACAACACAAACTTCTTGCTTAGTACCTGAAATCATCACCATCTGGTAACTGTACTACTGTTATTAACATTTTCTCTTCAGAATCTAATTCTTGCATAGAAATTATGTTATCTAAGAAAGGTAAATGTTCAGAACCTTCATAAATAATTGTAAATTCTTTCCAGCTTTTCATTCCAATAATATCAGCAAATATCTACAGAAAATAGAAAATGGAAACTTATCCCATACTTAATAATAAGGTAGGCACACATAAAAACAACAACTGATGATTGGGATGCAAAGATGTTGAATGTACCTACATAATACTACTATATTTTAAATGAAAACAAATCCTTCCGAACTCAAAATGTGCATTCACCGGTAACCAATTCATACTCTTTGTATGAATACAAGAATTTTGAAATGATTTTTTTTAATACTACAGAATACTTTTATCTGAAATATTCTGTAGTACTAAAAAAACATCTCATCATTGTTTCAGTTTCCCTTTGGTGTAAATGTTTTAAAATATATTTCATAACCTTTCTAGGTTCAAACTGTGCAAACGCATGCTTTAGTGATTTGGTTTACCTAAAATGAATTTATTGTTATAAAAAATACCAGTAGGAAAATTAAATAATAAATTGAATTTTAAAAATTACATGAATGGTTATTGTATATATACCTGTGAATAAGCTATATGATTCGGATATAAATTAACAGCAGACCAATTTCGATTTAGAGTTTCAACTGGTTCGGCTATTAACTGAGGGATTTCCAGAAAGTCAGCTATTGACTGGACATGATGCAATGTAATTTTGGTTTTAGGCCCAAATACTCCAAATATATTGCTCTGAAATAAAAGTAAATAATTTACCAGTTTAGTTATCCGTAATAACAATGTCTTGTAAAAGTACATTTTTTTGTTTGTTGCCTACTTTGAATCGATCTTGATGAAATTTTGCTTATATAAAGCTTGTATCTTGATGAACATAAAACAATACATTTTATTCCAGAACCTTTGTAACATTGCCGGTGGATTTATAGAAATGACTTCGTTACCTATGCATGGTTGGCGGCTAAACTACTAGCTAACATCTAAACTTATTCGAAGTATTTATTTTCATTTAGGAGGACAGGTTAAGACAAACATTTCCTCCAGATTTTTGTAAAAATCAAATAAAACACAGACAGAATTGGACCGGAAAATGTACAAACAAATACCTCTAAAAGAGTACACATGGCATTTTCTGCTTCCATTATATCACCAGGTGATGTCCGCACGACATTTGCTTCGAAAGGTCTTTCCTCATTTTCAGAAGCTACTGTTATAGCCACATTAAAAGCCGCTTCGAATAAAAAACTTCCATCATCAAAAATTGCTCCTACGGAAATAAGAATCAGAAATCATTAAAGTTTAAGTAAGTACAGAATTAAAAGGTATTATTCGTATGCTATATTGACGTAAGTAACGAAAATCTATCCAGTTAAACGTTGGTGCTATTTTTAAATAGTTCTTTATTACTGTATGATACACCAAAATGTGTACGCGACAAATAATTAATTCAGTATTTTCATTGTAGCTTAATTATATATTATAATATATCACCACAAAAGTAATTAAGGCCAGATTCTAACGAGAAATTCATTTTCAGTTTACAAAATAAGCAAACAAAGCATGACTGATCCTTTTACAGCAAACGATGGAATATAAAACTCACCTATAGTTCTTTGTCCTTGGATGAAAAGCAAACAATTCATAATTACGAAACATTGCAGCCATTTTAATCGTGCGTACATTGTAATTCACATTCGTTTAATCTATATCACGACTTTCCACATATTTTAGTAGAAGTTATCGTATTATTACTCCCAAATATCGCTTACTGGTATGATGCTCCAAATGCAATTGATTTGCTACAGTGTTAAGTGTGATGATATTATTTTCGGAGCCACTCTATAGTTGTTGTAAACCTAATTGTGTCAAAGTCTAGTAGTTGGCGTTGCAAATGCACTGGCTCGAAATAGCCTAACCGCTAATTTTCATTAATGCACCCGAGTTATCCCAGCAAATATCAACAGTTGAAAAATTTCAATCATGCATATATTTTGAGGATGATTGTTGAATATTGTCAAATTCTATTTACACATTTCATCATAACAATTTATTCTTATATTAAATAGATATCTAACCACTAAAGCTATTAACGCAACAGGCTGTAATATAATACAAAAAATTAAAAGCAAAGGATTCAGCCTCAAGCATCAAGGGTTTCTAAGAGCGATTGCTTATACAAATTAATATGTTAAATAAAAAAGTGTTTATAAGAATGATGGTTTTATTTTTGCTACAATCGTCTTTTTTTGGTTTTATGAAGCTGCACATAGATAAACAATTGCTCCTAGCTTAACATAGATATATTATCGGCTCAGTTACTGTTCCGATTTGGATGAAATTTTGCATATTAAATTGAGCACAGGTTTAACTCGCTCCTGGAGATAGACCTTTTTTATCCCGGAAAAGAAATAATACCATTGCAACGGTTCGCGAGGAATTAAAAAAAAATAAACTCATACCTACCTTGTTGCAACGCCTACTAAGGATATTTATTCGGAAAGTAAAAATGAAGCTCTTTCATATTATAATATTCCAGTAGGCAGAGTATCCCCACCTAATATTTGGAGACCCTTATTGTCGAGACCTTTTGGTATCATTTACAGTAACGTTAAACTAGCGTCATCTACCTATCACTGTTTCGAATTTCAATTTGTTAGATTGTGGCAGCCTTACAAGGTTCGTTTTTACTATTTTGTCTTCTTAATTTTTTAAACTACATTGTAAAAAATCATAACGGCATCTCTGAAGAATCAAGCAAAACACTTCACAGAACGGGTGGTTTTCTAAAGTAGAGCACATTCGAGCACAGCAACCAACCTATTCGCAGTACTTTATTACTTGTGAACTAGATGGCGCTAATCAGCAGTCCCTGAATCTCCTGATTCAATAAAAAATGGTCGAATCTCCACAATACCTTTTCAGTTACTAATAATGTATATATATATGGGAAAGTTTGTATTTTGTAGATTACTTATTTGACACAAATATAATTAAAGTTTCCGCTGAAATTATTCCTATATTACAACCCAATTACACGTGGACTAATCTATAGCCTGTAAAGTTTACTGTTGAAGAACGCCACATCCACGTCAGCGTAAATATGCCCTTTTACATTAAGGATACAAACGTCAAAATTACAAACAACGGACAAATCCGTACAAACAAAAATAAGTTACTCTAAAGTTTGGTTTGTTGAATTTTGACAAGAGACTCTGAAGTCCGAACAGGCAAATTCACGGGCTAGCAGGTAATAAATTATGCGATTTTCTACAACACAGTCCTGAAAATATTGCCAAGCGTATCCTTCTGAATTGAGTGGATTTTTAGATTCTTCAATAAGGTGAACTCAGTTTACTCATAGCTAATTTCCAATTTTCATAACCACAGATACGTATGTTGACCTACTAATAATAATATTTTTTATTAATTAGCAAGCGAAAGCATTTTTATGTTTTGCTGGCAAGATTTATAAGGATCATCAACCTCGAGATAATTATTTTTTCGAGCATAAATACGAGATTAGCAGCGAGCGGGAAATAGCGTTTCCTATTTTCAGTTGCAAGTCTCACAATGTTCCGAGAAAATCTGACTTATAAAATATTCCATTTTCAAGGTTTCGGAAGAGATCCAAAAAAATATTTGTTAGTAAAAATATTACGTTATTTTTTTACTTACAAATATTAATTTAAATAGAAGATTTGAATTTCAAAATTTTAAAGTTACTTTAGTTTTTTAAAAGCATTCAGATTTGAGTCATATTATTGTGTTCAATGTTTAAAACTACCTTGTGCTAAGAGGAAAAAAAGGAGGAAGTATTGTAATAGAAAATGAGTGGTATAGTAGTATGTACCACTTGCGCAGTAAAAAAATAAGTTGCTGGTACGAGTGTTTACCAACTTAGGTATACAAATATTTTTTATTGTCGAACACCGAACATCCCCACCCCTAATCTATCCGATCTACAGTAACTCAAAAGCAATATTCAAAATTATTCAACTTTACTACACCGGTCATTAAAAAGTAAAACAGCAATGTTGCACTTAGAAATATGGAAACAGCTTCGGATCAAATTAAATATCTTTGCAATACTTTTTTTCTGCTGGCCAGAACTTGATACCGCCGCATCGCACAGCTGACTTCTTATAATAAACTATAAACTATAAATTTTACCAATAGGACAGAATACTGATGATTTATGTCTCTCGGAGTATTTTATCTATAAACGTTAGTTGCTGCGATAAAACTACAACTTCATATCTGAAGAGGTTGGATATCATAATATGGTTTGGTTTGGGGGCTTTGACCATGGCTAAGTACCACTCTATCGATAAAGTCGTGCCGCCGATGACGCGTAGTAAAATAATAGTGGTTAGAGTTTAATAATAGGACCACTAGCACTGCTAGCATGTTCAGGAGACATTTTCTCCACGAAGAAAGGACAAAATGAATATCCCCTCTAACTGTTTCATCCACTCTATATCAAGCGGGGGTTAACTTCTTCTTTCCCCCGTTGCCGTGCTATGGCATGTGGGGAAGTATATTTTATCTCATGTAAGTGGTCATTTCTCTCTCTAGACGCTCTTTCACTGCTGAAAATCGTGGTCTTGTTGTAATTCCAACCCTGTGCTTACCATTTGTTTCCAACCAGCTGGCTTCTATCCGGCTTCTAATTCCTTACTGCTATAGCCATGAATATGAGATTGCAGTCAAGGTCTAACTTACAGTGGAATTGAAAAAAAAAAAATTTTAAGTTTTAAAATCATATACATTTTCATCCTGTATAATTTATGCGAGTTCACTCGGTAAAGTGGTTTCATTGCGTCATTTATAGCAAAAGTTTATAATTGTGGTATTGGAAACCGCTCTCGAAACCAGCTCCTAACTTCCATTATAGAGTCATGGATATGAAATTTATCACACGCTACATGACTTTTTTGTTATACATAATCGTACCTTCATTACAAAACTTTATTAACAATTGAATACGCAGTTTAAGCACGGCTAGAGGATGTGCTCTGTCAGAAATAAACAATATCACCTGTCCTGATTTTACTGCCACCCTTTTTCGTGTACTGTAAATATATTTTATTCTTGCCTCATCCCTGAAAGCCATTATATTATGTGAATCACAATCAAAAAGCTTACAAATGTAATATTTTTGTTTTTATTCAAATTTATGATGACGCGAAAGTCTGTATACGGAAACCTCATTATGCGATATCACCTTAATATAAACAAAGATATACAGGATGAATTTTGACACTGCTCATATTTCAATATTTAACACTTTGTGTTTGAAAATTACGAAACACAATACGTATTTTTAGGTAGGTTTTTCTTCTAGTATAAAGCAGTATAAATATTATGAAATGGATTTCATTATCAAACCATCTCAGACTTCACTCAACTTTGATAGTTGAATGCTATGGAAAACTCTCAAAATTCAAAATTCAAAGTTCATTTATTTCAAGTAGGCCTAATATAAGCACTTTTGAAACGGTAAGTCTGTCTGTGTGTAGTGACTCTACCACCGGTTCGGAAGGCAGAAGTTTAAGAATCAGATATCCCCATGATTTTATTCCTCCTTCGATGAACCAAGTGATAGTTATTTATTTAAACCGCACAAAGCTTCATTAACACACAAAGCTTGATTAATCATCACATCATCAGTTAAATCATCATCAGCTCAGGCATCCCTTACAACGTATTTTTAGAATATTAACAAAAAGTGCACCAGATTCCGAACCGGCACAAATAATATAAAATAGGGGAATTTTAGTTGTAATTTAATTTATTCTAATTTAAATTTTTGATTTTACTTAATTATTGCGTTTTTTTTTTTAATTTGATAGTCTTTTATTTTCATTTTATTTTAATCTCTCAATTTTGTATATGGACCCCCGACCAGAAATAAAATGATTATTTTATTTTTTATAAATTACAGGTGCGTGTTGGAGATCGAACTCCTTACCATTCTGAAGTCTATCATAGCACAATATATCAAAAGTCTATCGGTAAAACATAATTAAAAAGAAAAATATTTTATCCCCTTAATTTCAGATCCAAAATCTATCATACCCCGGGTCACGTTTAGTGGTAACGGATACTGCAGTCTAAGATGGTAGACGGCTTACCTTTTAGGGGTATGGCAGTTATATTAAAACAACCGCCTATTCGGTTTCTTCGCAACTACCGGAAAGCTACATCGCTTGGCATCACGGCTTTCTCGGGAGTTATGGCCGAACCTTACCTGAAAGAATATCCGAGAAAATGCAGAAATTATAAATTCGAAGACACCCCTCACCATTCCGCCGGGTTGATCGTCGAATTTCACTAATATAGGTACTAATATAGTCCATCAATCTGCACTGGCCCAGCGTGGTGGACTACGGCCTAAACCCTTCTCATTGTAGGAGAGTAGACCCATGCCCTTTACTGGACTGACAATAGGTTGATATGATGATGATGATGACACGTACACTGTCGGGTGTTGTATTATTTCAAAGGAACCGCAAGACCGCAACTGGTGTTTGGTGAATAGTATCACTAAGCATACACCTCATAGAACAAATAATTACCAAGAACCAAAAAAATAAGTCTACTGTGAACAAGGAAAGTGAGGCGGGTCAAGTTCTCATTAATTACAGGAAGGTCGACATAGAACCCTCTTGCTAACCACAAGAATCCGGATTAACTTTACTTTGTTGGGCTTTACGCACATTACCGAATAGGTAGATAGTTATATTCATAATGATATAAGTTATACTAAATAACTTACTGTACAGGTAAGGGCTGGGTTTTCGCGCTTAACAGCCAGGGTAACCTTTGCCTAAAAGTCTATATTTGGTATAAATTGTGCAACAATATATGTGTATTTTATAGGTATATAGTACGTATAAAATTGTTTAGATTCTGACTCAGTTTGTTGTCTAATGAAAATTGTTCATTGGTAAAAAAAAAATAAGAAAATTTAATTAATATCAATCAGCTAATTGCAGTCGTTTCAAGCAGCATAAAAAAATACTCGACTAACAAGCTACTTCCAAATTTCAAAATATTTATATAAGTCAACTATTTGAATGCTGAGTGAAGTTACTGTAGATCAGATACATTAAAGGGGCTGTGAATGTTTATAATAATTTATTTGATAGAATTGTGGGTCACAATAAGTTGTTGTACAAAAAATTAAAATACACTCAGAATGTCAACACATACATATTGTCAACGCCAGTGTGTAAATCTTTTCTGGTTCTACGGAATAAGACTCATTCGAAAAGAGAAAAATAAAAAGTGAAATTAATTAAGGAAATAATTATGATAGTCAAAGATTTATAGTAAAATTTTAGATCAAATTGTCATTTAAATATTCGTTAACACTGTAGTAAGTTTTGTCGTTATTTTTAAAAATAACTCTCCCAAAGGTCTTGAGAGGCACATTTTTATGGCAGTCTGGCAGTTTATTATATTAAGTTATAGCCATGCAATGAGAATTTGTAGAAAAAAGTGCCAGCCTCCTTGGCGGCACCCGCACTCTATTTTATGGCCAACCCTCCTATTTGGGTACAGTTCACATAGTGTGGGGAATCAATGTGGATATTTTTATGTAAGGCAATGATAATATATTCTTCTCTCTAAATAGTGGTTTGCAACTGTCTAAAGCTTTAGCTTTAGACAGTTGCAAACCACTCTTTAGCGGCATATTGACCGCACACAAGCCTTCTATCACTATAAAATTTCTTCAATCTTTATAATCCATACTCCTCCAAACAGATCTTCAAAAATGTACCCTCTACGCACGTTCCGCTTCGAAGCCGGGGCATCCTTAGTAGGTGTTGACTTTACAATGAATAATTGTTAACCATTAACAATTATTCAAGACGGCCGATTGGCGCAGTGGGCAGCGACTCTGCTTTCTGATTCAAAAGCCGATTTGTTCTATTCCTACAACTGGAAAATGTTTGGGATGATGTGAACATGAATGGTTTTCTATAAAATAATTAAAATAAATATATTAAAAGTCTTTATTTATTTTATTCATAAAAATATTCATCAGTCACCTAAGTACCCATAACACAACACACGCTGACTTTTGTCATATTATATTTATTTATTTATTCATGAGTAATTGTAAAGCTTTGTTAAGCTTTATTTTTATAATATATCATGGAATTCCGCAAAGTAAAGGTTTCTTCTATCCAATATTATAATTATATTAATTGGCTTTCAGAAAAATAAACAGTTTATGAAAACCGTTCGTAAAAGAAACAAATTCACACCATTAATAATCTGTCGCCTGCACGTCTACCACCGACACAGTGTATCATTCAAACTGTAACAAGTAGACTTTGAGAAATATTACTAGCACATGCCTGCAATTTTGCTCGAGCTACGGCCTCGTTGGTGCATTGATTGGCTTGTTCCAAGATGGATCACCAGCTTCTAGAACCGATTCCCAGGTCGGGCCATTAGGTAAGTACTTGCTCAAAGTTAAGAAAGCTGGCGATGTCCAATGTTCACCCCTGTGTTTTGGGGAGCGCGATAAGCCGTCGATTGTCATTATATTTTCTGACATATTATAATAATTGTTTAATCCCACCAACCTGCATTGGAGCAGCATGGTGGACCTGTGCTCTGAAACCCTCAGTTCTTCGACAGAGACAGTCTAATAATTATTGACAATGCCTTGTGATAAACTATATACTAATATTATAAATGAGAAAGAGTGGTTGATTTTCTGTTTATTTGTTACCTATTTTCGGCTCAACCACTACATAGGTATAGTATAGCGTATTTCAAAAAAATACACTTTGTTACCTTGGCACGGTTTTGTAGCTATAGCCATACAAATCGTGATAATTTTTCATAGATGTAGCCTTGCTTACTGAAAAGGATGTAGGAATTTATTTTGTTTTTCTATTTCCACTACAGGTTAGCCCTTGACTGCAATCTAACCTGGTGGTAATTGACGATGCAGTTTGAGATGGTAGCAAGCTAACCGATTAGGGGCTATGACTACCATGTGATACCCCCTATTCGGTTTCTACACGACACACGGGTGGTAACTAGCCACGGCCAAATAATGCCACTAGACCAGACCGGAGAAAATTCAGAAACAATAAAATCCCAAATTACCCCTGCCGGCAATCGAACCCGTCTCCTTCTTAAGCTCGCGTTCACTGTTGCGCCAGGGAGGCGTAAATAAATTTCTATGGACTTAGGATATACTATAAATATTAAGTGATTAATGCTGCAACAGCAAGTACAGATATATTTTTGGCCTACACCCGAATCGTTTGTTTAGATATGTTGAAATACTATGTGTACCATATGTTGGTAATGGTGCATCATTGGTGTATCATATTTGGCACTTCCAGTAAGATTGAAATAATATTTGGTATCTGATTAATTGAGGTAGGTGTAGACTACGTAGCAGTACGCTGCGTACCGTAATTTATGCGGGCAAAGCCGCAGGGCGTATCTTGTATTTTAAATAAAACTAGTAATTAATTAAAATTTCTTCAAAATCCATCCTGCAATTTTCTTATACAATTAAGTTTCACGACATTGATATGGTGTTATATCTCTTCGTTAATACCAATATAGACGAACCAGAGTTACTGACATAGCTCAGCGAGTCGCAAAGCTGAAGTAGAAATGGGCGGGGGAGATAAGCTTTCCTTTGTACATTTCATGTATCTTAGGTTCACAATCACAGTTTATGGTATATAAATAATAAATAAATAAATAAGGTGGGCAGACTACATCAAACGAGTCGCTGGGAGCCGCTGGATGCAAGCGGCCCAGGACTGTGGATTTTGGAACTCCCTACAAAAGACCTGTCTAACAGAAAATGCGTAAATGGCTAGACATAGATTTTGGATACGTTTTGCGAAACAAAAATGCTATTAAAAGCTTGAATATTCGTTTATTCTCAACCTCAGTTAACTTTTAGCCTTCGAATACGGAATTCCGGAATGATTCCGATTTTATCCAATATCAGAGCACAACTCAACCCGCACGACCAATTTGATGTTCAAAAATTCTGTTTTCAATTCCGGGTACATTAAATTATGCTAGCCATTTTTAGTTTAAATTTTGCTACTGTCGTACCATTAGGTCCTCTATAATTTCTGGGTAACGAAGCACCTTTCATATAATCATTATCTATAGCTATAGATTTATGTATCTTTGATTTGTTTCGTTTTGTATCTCTTTAAATACCTTTTAAAATAGTCGTTGTATAATTAATATCATAACTACTTTCTCCAAACATTAACTGTGTAGCTTAATCCACCTATAGAATAGAATAGAATGTACATATATTTAAAAAATATAGGTAACAGTGTATTGCCATACATGGCGTGCAAAACCTAAGCATGAGGAAAGAATAAAACATGAAAACAATAATTGAATAGTATTTATTTATTAATTTTTAATTATTATATTGTCTATTTGAGTATTTTATTAAAGGCCACTTCTTAAATGTATAATCATTTAAAAGCTTTGTACAATAAGTATTTCCATAGATCTATTGGAATAGATCAATTTCAACCAGTCATCGTACCGCAACGCTAAATCGCATGGCGGCACTTTATCGGAATGGTTTTAACTGACCAGTGAAAAATCAGATACCAAAAATTCAATAATTACCCCTGCCGGAAATCGAACCGGAGTCTTCCAACTTATAACATAGCGCTTTTTACGCCAGGCTGTTCAAGAAAACTACTTACCAGACTTTTCGAGTAAATCGTCAAGGTATTTTTTTAATAATACCTACAAAGTAGGTCAGCTGAGGCGCTCCAAATTACGTCACGTCCGCGATGAGAGCACGGTATGAAATAATTAAAACGTGTCATATTGATTAAAAATATCGAAATTTTTCCAGTAATAAAACGGATATAGCTTTAAATTTACCAACGGTATTTAGTAATATTTTCAGGTTTCAACTTTGTACCGTATGGTATTTACTTTATTGTAAACAAATATTCTAATCGGTAAGCGATGCTGTAGTTTATGTAATAATGGGTTTTAATCGTGTAACCCTTAATACCTTTATTATAAATGCGAAAGATTGATATCCGTTTTTAAGGTAACGTACCTATATGTTATGTTTGATTTCACGGATTCTAAATTTTCAAATCCCTTCCTTTTTGATCGGACCACATACATTAGACACACGAACAGGTTCATTGTTCCTTAACTGCAGCACACAAATTTCAAAAACACACTTTAGAAGATTTGTTTGGTTTTAAAAAATTTTTGGTGGTGAAAGGGTTTTGATAACGTACAGACGTATGGACAGGACTGGTGCCTTGGTTTACCTCGCCCTTAAAGGTTTTTCACTCATTTTGAAGTCTGATCGTTTTATCTAATGACTGTTTGTGGTAATAAACTCACAGGTGGACTTTTTACTTAACACTAAAATGATTTTACATGTATTTTGAAATGGAGTAGTCATAAACGGCAAAACCGGTGCGCCGATCATATTGAAAGGCACAGAGATAGATAGGTAGAGATAACCTAGAGACATACATGATGGATAAGATGTTTAATCCCTGAAGAGAATCCCGGAACGGATCCCTAAGAAATTTAAAATGGCAATATACAGTTTAACAGCGATAATAATTTGCATAGAGATAGCTTGCTGACTGTCGACCAACATTGTACAAATGCATTTTAGTCCCGGAAAAGAAACACTTTCCGGGTAACACAAATTTCAATACCAAAATTAAGTAAAAACTGACGTATTCTCGCAGCAGTACCTTCCTTATTTGTTATATGACATGATATAAAAGCTGTTAAAATTAAATATATAACGTGTAACGTAATAACGAAATACTGGTGAAGGGTACCTAAGTATATTTCATAAGGAATATCACCCTGTAAAATATAACCTAATTCTAAAAATTCTAAGTGTTTACTTTTGAGAACTCTATTGAAGATAAAAGACCGACACGTGCATAGTACCTACGCTACGCGACGCGTTCCTATTAAAGGGACAAGAGTCGCGTCATTTTAATTTCGCATATGATGTTAGGTCTGTATCTGATTTCTTATCAGTAAAAACCATGGCAATGGTTTACTCAAAAACCATCCTTTACAGATAGGTCTCAGAAACATTAAATAGAGTACCTACCTCTAAAGCTTCCGAAGTATTATTTGCTTTTCATTTACTCGTTGTACTCGTATATAATAAAAAAAAGTATTTCTGTCATTTGAGTTTTTTGGAAGTTCATAATTCCGTATAACTTTCTTCATATATTATCTACATCCCTCATTGTAAATTTTATTTCACGGCCTACGTTACAGTTATGGGTAAGTCAGTGAAAACGGTTTATTTTATAATGTCCATAGCAAAAATGGATTTAAAATATAAACAGATATACATTGTAGATTATATTCCATTATGTTAACCCTACTTTCAATTTAGAAAAGAATGCGAAATCCTTTTCAGTTAGTTCATTTATACTGCAACACACACAAATTCAAGGCGGCGGATGTATAGTCGTACGTAAAATAAAACGGTTCACCAAGTACTGACGAATTGAAAATTCAAAATTTCGTATACAAGGCACGTCTTTCTTGGCAGGGTGGTAACTAGCCACCCGACCAGCCCGGAGGAAATCCAGAAATTATAAAGTCCCAAATTGCCCAGCCGGGAATCGACCCTGGGACCTCCAACTTAAAACCACAGCGCTCACTGCTGCGCCGAAGAGGTCGTCAAAATTTAGTAAGGTTATTTCTGCCGCCTCAGGTTGATGGTCTCAGAATGGCACGTTGCAGGAAAAACGTGCTTAACGTCTTAATTATAGGCAATGGTTTTCCACTTACCATCACGTAGGCCACCTGCTTAGTCCGTGAATTACACTTTTGAAAAAAAAACTTAAAAACAGCTAAGTGTGAATAAGACTTGCTATGCATAGTAACGAGATAAGTTACTTTCTTAACATTGTTTGTGATAATTGAAAAAATATGCGGCTTAAGGTACTTTTTTTGGAATCTACAAATTTTAGCCATCTTGACTCACACTGTGAAATGTTCATCTCTTTCCATTCAACCTGAGAGTTGAAATCATTGATATTCGGCGCTTCTAAAAGAATGAATGAATGAATGAACGAATGAATGAATGAATGAATACACTTTCATTGTACACCACAGAGAAAATTTACAGAGATACAAATACAACAGCACAATAAGGTAGAACGTACAATTTGGCGGCCTTATCGCTAAATAGCGATCTCTTTCAGGCAACCAAAGGCATACAAGAAAATGTTATAAGAAATAAGTAGGTGGTACAACAAACAAAATTAAATATTAGGACTTAAAACTAAATTAACATAAAAAAACTCAAAGTTAGGTGAAATTTGCGGTGCACTCACAAATTCGTAGCGATTGCAGATTAGAAGGGATATTGTCTTTTCAGGCAACACTTACCGAGCAACCGTCAATGGTATATTCATCTAAACGGAAACAAGAATCCACTACAGATTAAATATTGACTATCAGCTAATGGTAACTGGGCTTGTTGGAATTATTGAACGTTGCTAAAAGCAGTTAAACAGTTCCGCCACAAATCACGTTAGGGTAAATACAATTAGTGTATTTAATTAATAAATACTTTGACCATAATAACGTCATTACCAGATAAATATTTTCGTGGCTAGGTTAAAATTTCGATTTATAAATGAAATATAATGCTGATATTAAGCTGAAATACTGGATGCGCGTATTTTTATGTATATTGTAATTATACCTACGAATAAAGTTAAAATAATCCTAAATGTTGACTCTACTGAAAAACCAGTTTGAGCGTTTGAATGGTTGAATCGTTTCAAAGTAAATGTTCCATTTTACTGGACCTATTATTTGTATTTGAAGCATTCCATTTCATTAAATTATCGATTATCGTGATTTATAAACGTTTCACGAAATTTAATTGGGCATCCGTCTGATTACACAATAGAATAGAATGCGGGATCGGTATTTTGTATTTTTTTTAAATACCATCTCTTTAAAGACCCACTCACTCACTCACTCACTAGAGACAGTAACTCTACAAACCCTTACCAACAAATCTTTGTAGAGTTACTGTTGTACGGGCTACTATATATATATATATATGTTGTATTCTGTATGTAGGTATATATGAAATATATTTTATATGGTTTTAACTACAGTTTACATTTTGAAGTACATGGAATTCAAACTGTAACTAAAATTTACAGCTCAACATTCCAAGTTGGTGTGTTTCAGTAAACTTAAATTTTATCTCTTGGAGTACGGCCAGTTCAAGAGATGGTGGAACTTTGCCCTCTCGCAGTGCCATTGAAAAGGTTTAAGAGAGTACTTTTACACGTTACCTGGGAAGTAGAACAAATAAAAATATTTATTATATGTTGGCTTGGTAAGCTTATCATATTCGCTACAGTCGCTACAGTCGCTATAAGACTGATGTGAAAGGCATATACTAATTTTGGCATCGACCGACAGTAGGAGAGCCGTAGCTTATTTGGAGAAAGCGCGCGATTGCCCGAGAGTCGTAGGTTCAAATCCTGTCGGTTCGGAAATATTTTAAATGCATTTTAAATTTATAAAATTTATCATATTCACTACAGTCATCACATAGACCCATTACCGTCCCACTATAGAGCACCGGTATCCCACCACAATGAGAAGGGGTTAAGGCCGTAGTCCACCACGCGGGCCCAGTGATGGACTCTACACACCTTTGAGAACATTTTGTAGAACTCTTAGGCATGCTGGTTTTTCCTTCGCCGTTGAAGCCAGTGATAGTTTAATTACTTAAAACGTACATAACTTTGGTAGGTTTGTGCTACTGCTGGGCTATTCGAACTCGGCCCCTCGAAAGTGAAGTCGAGCTCTTAACCAATGCGCTATCGCCGCTTCACTAAATTATGGGAAGTATAAAATCATGTTTGAGTTATGAACTACGGATGTTAGTGGTCCTTATTCCGTCTCCGGTGTGGGTGTAGATTTCCTCGATAGAACGAATTATTATTATATTTATCGTTTGGGGAAATCATAGTGAGTTCTTCAAAAAAAGGCGCTTGAAATAGCTTGGCCAGCATGTTGGACTACGGCACAAACCCATCTCATTATTAGAGAAATAGCTTGGCCAGCATGTTGGACTACGGCACAAAGCAATCTCATTATTAGAGAAATAGCTTGGCCAGCATGTTGGACTAAGGCACAAAGCCATCTCATTATTAGAGAAATAGCTTGGCCAGCATGTTGGACTACGGCACAAAGCCATCTCATTATTAGAGAATTAGCTTGGCCAGCATGTTGGACTACGGCACAAGCACATCTCATTATTAGACAAGATTCGTGCCCTTTAGTCAGTGGCGTGCATAGAGGATATGCACAAGGTATGCAGATGATCTTCAGTATGAATTATAAAAAACTTAAGGACAGGCATTGTAAGAGTTATAAAAAGCCTACCCACAAGTATTTTTAACTCGAACTAGAAATTTTTTTAATTTTCATACCCTGTGCATACCCTCTATGTACGCCACTGCCCGTAATCAGGCTAAAAATGGGTAATAGAAGATTATTATTTGGGACTTACGAGTAGATAATCAATGCATCGCTCGTACAATAAATTAAAAATTAAAACCAATGAACAGTACTTTCTTTTTGGAGTTGTTCCCCTAGGCACAATGTGTTCATGTCGATTTATTAACCCCAGCACGGGTAGGAGACAAAAATTATATCCCCCGATTATATGCTCTAACAAGCGATATAATGACCGTGTCTACCTTCTAAAAAGGAGAAGTTTACCCCAATTTATATTATATATTATTTGGATATTAATTCCACTAGTGCGCCAGTGCTCTAAGAGTTGATAAAGCTGTGGGAGAAGATATTTTTTTATTACCGCCTGCCCATGCTAGCCGTGCCAACAGTTTTCTGGACGCTAGAAAACCTAATAAGTACCTAAGAATGATTGCTGACTAAACATTAAAATCGAATGCAGGACCATGTGTTTATACTAACGAAGAAGTTAAGTAAAACGAATGAATGTAGAACAAATGAGATTTAATTTATATTTAATCAACAGAAGTTGTTTAAAACACACTTATCCTGAATGCCTTTTAAAAAAGCAATGAAAGAAATTACTGTTTTCGTAAAAGGAAACAGGTTTTGTTAAAGGAAATAAATTGAAATCATCAATCACCTGTCGCCACCACGTCTAAATCTGCGAGATGTTTTCATTTAATCCGTACCAAGCACGTACCGTCCTGATAGTTCTCAAGGGCAACTTTTTGGCAGATTTACAATTCTTATCATACTTAATATTAATCGTGTAACAAAGGATAAGATAATATTAATGTAACGATAGGATATTCCCCGGTTCATTCATCCCTCCGAGATATTGCTCAATATATTGCCCGGGAATACAAACATATCCTTGATTAAACAAACAGTTTCCCTGAGCGATGACGCGGCAGATATTATATTGCACAATAATTGTGTGCGCAAGGATAGGTGCACTCCCAATACCTTTATTCTCACTGTCCGATGGGACGGCAGATCCGACACGACTGAAAATAGATTAACATATTCTTCGAGGTAGGGGGGTGTATTCCCGCCAATATTCAAACTCTGGACTGGTGTCTACTAAGAACTTCTTGATAGAACAACCCGTTATAATTGTCCAAACCAACCACTTGTTTTGCCCTTCATCGAGGAGTAATGACTTAGCATAGTTAACAAACTAGTTGGTCTAATGGCATTAGGATATTGAACTACGGATCACGTGGTCCTGGATTCGAAGCCAAGATTCGGGCCAAGAAGTGCTAGGGATATTAATATATCTGTTAAAAAATATATCATCACCAGCCCGAAGGTAAGAAATTGGCGATGAGCCCGGTTATTATCACTAACCTGTGATAATAGTCGTTAAAGCCCACCATCTCGCATTGGAGCAGCGTGGTGGGTCTAAAACCGTACTTCAATGAGTGAGAAAGCCTGTGCCCGGCATTGGTAAGTTAATAGGCACTTAGCAACTTTGATAGTAATACAACGCGTTACTAACCACAATATGCAACACTATTCCTAAAAATAATACTGTATTCATGAATGGATAGAAACTTTCTGTAATATAATATATTAAATTTAAAAAAAAAACGCAAGAAGATAAATAAATCTATGAACAAAATTTTGACTTCATAATATCCATATTCCCAGTAGATTTTCTCAAAAACGAACTTACCAGGTATATATATTATATTGTATTTTTACTTATATTTTTAAAAGACTTTTGAACATAATCATTTGTAGGGACCTACTTTGTGCATAATGTACTACAATGGTTAACAATGTTGTTATGTGCACAAAGTTGATATCCCCTTGAAAACAATAGCGCTATATTTAGACGAGCTTATGTAGCTAGCTTTAGCTATTGATTAAATGTATGTAAACTCACTGAGTTTAGCGAATTATTTACAAAAGAGAAGCCTATATTGAACATGCTACTTTTACGATATTGGACTATAAAAGATTTTAGCAGAAAAAATTTAATATAAATCAAAAGGGAAAATTCTATGCAAATGCAATTAACCTACCTAGATTCTGGATCGTAGATAGAAATTCCGTGGGTAGTTTTTCTACCAATGTAAAACCAATCGATCAAGTTACGGGAGATGACGTTGAAAAAATAAACTCAGAAATGCCATAGGTTCAGGTCTCGTACGTTGCAGTTTTAAATAGCTAAATATTAAATCATTGGTTTTACTACCTAGAAACTTTTAATTACTATTACAAGGAAAGGGGACTGTCACAAATATTCTTAAAATATCATAATAGTGCGCATTTGAAATAAAATAAAAATCAGTAAGAGAAAGCTCGAAGCTAAATGTTACACCGCTGTAAATTTTCCAAAAGGAGTCGGGACGGGCCTTCATTTCCATGTTGGACCGTGGCCAATTTCATTGATGCTGTTTTATAAAAAGCCTACCGAAAAATATTTACATTATAAGGCTGTAGGCAGTTCTCCATTAGTTACGGTGATCCACTTCCGACATCTTCGTATATCCCTACATATTCGCGCTCCGGGCGCTCAAGGACTTTGGTACTAAACTTCAGATCGTTATACTACAGAAACTTTTTAGGTACTTTTTCTTAATCAAACAATGAACCTGTTATGTCTCGCTTATCTATGATCTGTTTCTATTTCAGTGTCTCTATGATAGGTATTATAACATCTATTAGCAAAGTAGTTGTAGTTCAAAAAATGTTTGATAGTTGTAGTGTTTGTATCTATTAATTAGGTACCCATAACCCACAAATAGAGGGGGTAGCTGTCAATCGATTAGTCTTGTGACGGACAAGGTACGGATTGGACGTGCGCCTGCATTCGTGACTGCGTGTAGTAGTGAGCCAATGAGTTGTAAGTACTACTGGCCGTTACAATAGTTACACGAAACAAATAAAGAGAAAGACGTAGACAAAATGAAAAAATAAAAAAGGATTCTGGGGTCATTTATTGTAAGGGGTAATTCACTACTGTATTAAAATTAAATTTTTAGAAAATTGTATGTGAATTAAATATAAATAATCTTAACTATAAGAAAAAGAAGAAGAAACATTTTATTGCACGTAAACACACAGGAAAAGAAACATTAAGGAGTATACAGTAAAAAATGTAGACATGCAAAGGCGGCCTTATTGCAATATCTTACAGGCAACCTTTGTAGAAAGGACAGCAAGAGAACGGGATAGTGCCAAGAGTGTTTTAATATAGGTATGCATCTCTCTCTCTCTTTAGTCGCTCCCTCATGACTGAGGATCGTGATCACTGGTATGGCGAGTAATCTTGTCATATAAGATCTTCGGGTCCTGTCTTTGGCCATTTGTATTGCGTTATAGAAGAAGGTACGATACTTCATATGCCATCTCACAAAGGGAGGTACTAGTCCTTTAGACGACTCTAAACTTCAACGGTGAAGGAAAACATGGTGGGAAAACCTGCATGCCTGAGAGTTCTCTATAATGTTCTCAAACAAGTGTGGAGCTCACCAATCCGCTCTGAGCCAGCCTGGTGGATTTAAAGCCGGAAGCCTTATCATGTTTGGGTAACGCGGGCCTGTAATGGGGAGATATGATGATGATAATTTAGATACCACTAAGTAATACAGTTATTTAGAATCCATGCTGTCATTATGAATACGATACTTATATTATAAATGCGAAAGTGTGCCTGTTTTTTTATGTTACAAGGTTCAGCTTATTTACTGCACCGATATTGATGAAATTTGGCACATAATATATAGCTTGAAAATTAAGCATGGAGTAAAGGGTAAATTTAAAAGAATTTTTTTTGATAAAGACTGATACTTAAGCCTAACTAAACCAACCAAGCGATACTGGTATAAACTTTTGATAATGAAAAAGCACAATGAATATTGATACATGAGAAATATTTATGGTAGGAGATGGTGATAACAAAAAAAAAACGGGCTAAGTTTGTTGTGGGCTCTTGTTAGACCAGGGCGCGTTTGGAACCCTCTTAGCATTAGTTTTAAGTTAACGAATGCAGTTATAACATTAGTGTTACATATTAAATGTATGAACGCTTCATAAGTGCCTGTAATACGGTCTACATGAATAAAATATTTTTGAATTTGAATACGAATAAGATACTAATATCTTAGGTGCTAGAATGGTTCACAGATAGATTTAATATTGTAAATAGATAAGTTATACGTTAAATTGACAGTAAGTTGAATAGTAAACTTGGGTGAAGCTGTTGAAGATAGAGATAGTTGGAAATAATCTAAGTACGAAATAAAATAACTACAGTTCAATTCTTATGCATCATTGCAGGTTTGTTAATCTAAATAATTTTTCTCTCTAGAAAATAAAAATCGTAATAGTACATGGATAAATAACTGAGGAAGGAAGTAAATACTGCCGTAACGCATAGACGCCGGCCGTCGTTGAACCTTTGCGTTAAACAAACTCTTGTGGGTGCAAATTGTGTATTTATTATTCACGCGATGATTTTTTTAACCTCAGCAAACACGGTTTTTAAATTGAAAAAAAAAACTCAACATTGTCAAAAACTCTTGACCTGTCTATTGATTTAAAAATATAATAATGTCCAGTTCCTTAAATTATTTTATCTACTGTCAAGTACATTACGTATCATAACTCACATTGGCACGGGTTGGGATGTTGTTGTATTGGGATGATCTCACCATGTTTTCCTTCACCGTTGAAGTAGGTGATATTTTTATTACATAAAACGCACATAACTTAGAAAAGTTAGGGGTGCGTGCTGGGATTCAAACAGCCCACCGATTGAAAAGTCCTAATCACTACGCTATCACCGCTTCAATTGATACATAATATATTATTTTCGACATCTACGGTACCTACTTCAAAAATCTCAAATATTTTGGACGATGCTCGGGTAGGGTTCCGCGCATGCTCAGTAAGGCCGCTTTGCCCCGCCAGAGCCAGGTTGTCGACGCCATCCGCGCGAGTGGCCGTTTCATCCACAGCCTACAGTTCCTTTTATCCACTCGAATTCCAATATAAATCGATACACAATCACAATTAAATAGAGTTTACACTCAATACAATCTAGTGCTCAGAACTGACTTATAAATCTAAACGTATCGAAACCACAATCAGTGAAATAAAGATTCCTCTCTGTGATTAGTGTTTGTGAATGATGTTATTATCATGTACTTAATAATATAATTAAGAGTATGGATTATGAAGATGCTCCGCTGGTCTACTAATTGTTCGAGACTTTAAATCTTCGACCACAGAAAGGTATGTCTGAATCTGTTTTCTCGTAATTAAATTAGACTATGTGACTAACAAAGGTTATTATTTACTAATCGTCACGTTTGTTTTTGTTGTCTATGTTGTAGTTAGGTAGTTTAAGCATATTACAGTAGTAATCCTAGTAATTTTAAATACAAAACCAACCAATTCTCTATTTTTATTAACCAACCTTTGTGTTTAATAAAAATAGAGAAAATAGGTAAAACGTTATACTGTAATAACTGGTACATAAAAAAGTGTTACTTGTATTTCTTGATTCCCCTATCGTTATAAGCAAGAAAATCCCAATGAAATGAAATTATTCTAAAATCAAGTTCTGCCATTTAAACGTTCCTCTTAGTGTGGTAAGAAACAATATTTTAGGACAATTACATCATAAAGAACAGGTTAGTGTGCTCAAAAACTTAGAAAATTGCTTAGTTTCTTACGTTTATATATTGTTCGTGTTCTCCGTTTCCTGTATAGCTTGTGTTTCATTTTATCTGAACAAAATAAACAAACATAATATCTTTCGGTCCCTCTGTAAATAACAAACCGTAACATTTGGACATAGTGAGGTAAGGAATGTTTGCTTTGATAACGTCTGTAATTGAGATTCAACCCACCACGATGGCCCAATGCGGGTTGGTAACCTCGGTAATAGATACTAATATTACGTTACATATTGAGAAAGGTGAACTTCTTTAATTGAATCATGAGGTAGTAAATTTTTTATAAAAATCCTTTAATAGCCTTGTCCTACGTATATTTACTAGAATGCAAAGGGGTTTAAAGCTGATTTATATTTCACATTTTCACAACTGTAATTAACTGACCACACATTGTAAATGCCAAGCATCGCCGAAAATCTGTATTGGATTTTAGCAATAGAAAAGCATTGAAATAGAAAACTTCAATAACGTATCTGTAATTAAATTAGTCAGCCAAGTAAGCAATATTGGGAAAATTCCAAAGTAAAGAAAGATCAAAGAGAGCTACTTGGCAAAATAGAACTTTTCCACATAAATCGCTCTGGATCATTCTGAACTCTACCTACATATTATTATTTGTTTTTAACTTCTAGAGTTAATTTTCATTATCAGTCTAATGTATGTCCTATTGCTGGGCACCGGTCTAGTCTCCCATAGGACCGAAGATCTAGTCCTTAACCTCGCCGTGTAGCTCAAATGCTGGCTGGCGGTTTGACAAAAGTGGTGATAGACAGAAATTCCCGGTATGCACCTAAAACTTTTCGGAGTTATGTGCTTTTAATGCAATTAAATATTATCACTTTTTTAACGTTGAAGGCAAACAACATGAAGTAACCTGTATACTTAAGGATTTTCCATAATCTGAGAGGAGAAAAATTCTGAGAGGAGACCCGACTGGAGTGATTGACTTTGGTAACTACGAACATTTACTCCGATGCAACTATCAAATAACTGAAATCGATAGATGACTCTGTTGATAATTCGACTATTTATACTAAAAGAATTAAGGAAAATTAAGATTACAGAATTGCTAGCTTTAATCAAGAAGAAAAACACTATGAAGAAACCTGGATGCCTGAGACTTTTCCAAAAATTTAAAATGCATATAAAAATTTTCGGGACCGACAGGATTTGAACCTGCGACTCTCTGGCAATCGCGGCCTGAGCGCTTTGTCCAATTAATCTACGGCTCTCCTACCGTCCATGCCGAAATTAGTATATGCCTTTCACATCAGTCTTACAGCTTCTGTAGCGTCATCTAGTAGGAAACGTTGCAATTTCAATCCACTTTTTTAAAGTTCCATATTACAATGATACAATGAGACACATTTGAAACAAGAGCAATGGGTCATCTCTTGTTTCAAACGTGTCTCATTGTAATATGGACCTTTGAGTCTACCATTAGTCGCAGGTTCAAATCCTGTCTGCCAGTTCTGGGTAGATATTCGATGATGGTCGTGTAACTATCAACTCGAAAAAACCATAATTACTGGAATCGAAGGATGATTGTTTTTACATTTGATTGATTCGACAACTGTAACTGGTAATTTCAGTATTAACTTATATTATTAGTCATTCAGATGAATGAAGGCATTTTGAATATAAACATTTTTAGATGCCAAAATCAGTAAGTATACCTACAGACTTAAGAGTAGAAAAGTAGATAATTAAGCGGTTCGTTACAAAGGTCAGATGTACCTTCGTCAAAACGTCATGTATTATGTACGAACAAGAGTTAATTTCAACAAACAAGTTAGAATAAACTGCCGCAAGCGTACGTCCATACACCAATTGCAGATGTATATATAAGAGTAGGTATATCGCTTGGTACATATTTTCAATATCCTGTGGTAACTCCAAAACAAAACAAACCCTGTATGATCACAATGTTACTAATTAGGTACTACAGAGCTCCATTTCGAAAGTTTAATGCAACTTGTTTCCCCTTGTTACAGAATGAGAGGGACAAAAGCCGTTTTTCTCGTTTTATTGTTTGGCCACCTCTCCGCTCTGCCAGACACTATAAGAATAGGTAAGCATACATAATAACAGTTAAGGTCCGGATTAGGGTCTGATTACACTTCCTTTTCATTGAATGTTCATGCGTTCACTCTTTCCTCGTTTGCGTAGGTACAATCATGTGGGAATGAATTCAACAATATAAATAATTCATAACAGTTGGCGCAAAGAAGCTAGCTAGCTAGCTAAAATATTAAACCCTTAAATAACATTACTGTATATAAAAACATTAATACAGAGTGTGGGCCTAGAATACCTCGCATAGCTAAATAAATTAGCTCTTCAATTCCGCATCTTCATAAAACCTGCCCTATCAGCATAATATTGCTAGTGTCACAAGGGCGACCAAAGTATTGAAGTATCAACGCGAGAGGTGTGAAAGCGATAAGACTCTAATGAGCCAATTTGTTCTGAAACTAAATTTAACTCCGGATTTCTTCCGTGTCCTAAAGTCATATTCTAAATGACCTATGCGGTTTTATTAAGATAATCATATGAATAGATACCTGCTAATTAAATAAGCTTTGTAAAGTCACTACGAACAAACATACTTGACAATAAAAATGTACCTATATGAATTTCAAAATTATGTTTGAATTTGAATTTGGTATGGATTTGGCTGAGCGTTACATTTATACAACATTTTAAGTTGATAACGGTAGGAAACTTAAGTTTGTGAATAACAGTAGACCTATTTGCCTTGACATATTCTTAATAAAAGATGGGTAAGCAGTTATTTAATACAGATAAATGTTGAATATAATATTTTCCAATAGGGGGTCTTTTCCACCCCGAGGATGACAAACAAGAGGTTGCGTTTCGTTATGCCGTTGAGAGGGTTAACGCAGACCGCGCGGTATTACCACGTGCCAAACTACTCGCGCAAGTAGAAACGATATCGCCGCAAGACAGTTTTCACGCATCCAAACGAGGTAAGTTAAATTGAGAATATTTTCATTAAAATGATAGGTCCTAATGTAAATAGCTGCATTAGGCAGCTGCATAAGATAGATTTTGACACGACAATATATCTATATATTGTCGTGTCAAAATCTATCTTACGGCAGAGTGCCAGAAGCTGTCAAAAGAGTATCGTTTAAGTTTCTTTGCTATTTAGATCTTACTATCAAAACTTCTACTCGGAAGACCTGTAGGTTAACTACACACATATAGCACTGAATACCTTATACATACAACAACGGGCTCGGGCTATTGTTGATTGTGGTTTTGCTAAATGCGCCAGGCATGTTTGCTCTGGTTCAGGTGTGAACTGATGATTTTTATGAGAAAGAAAAAGTTCTCCCTGCTGGCCGTCATGAGAAAGAAAAAGTTCTCTATGCTGGCAAGGCCGCGGTTAAGCTTAAATAGTATCCTGAATGTGTAGCGGGGAAGTTCGACTCGCTGTGTCCACACCACTTTATTTCATTATCGGAATGCTTGTTCTGAAATTTTTACATTTACATTAATAAATAAAGCTAATAATGGATATTGAATTGATTATGATATTTGCCACTAGCTGTCGTATAAGTCAAGAAGCGTGGCGTATATAACATATACTTACGACCAATCCAAATTATTATTTTTAAAAAACGGAAACTAAATTTTGCAAGTAAAGACTATTTGTGAAAAATGGTACATTATGGAACTTTTCATGAAACCGGGAAATGTGAAAATTAATATTAAAATAACAATTAATTAAATTAGAAAAATGGTGATTTATATCGCGTATTTCCTCCACGTGCTCTTATTAAAGTTTCTACCCGTCTAGGCATACTGAGAATGATGTTATCGATGGTCTCCTGGGATAGTCTCAACTACGGCGACTCGCAGTTCACCCACGTTAGCAGGAGCTGGAATTCTGGACTTAATGGTTCATATCCGGTGATCTCGCCGGCCACTCCATAACAATGATATTCATATCATAAAGATAAGGTTGAGTTACCCGAGCGGTATGCGGCCGAGCATTATCCTGCATAATAACAAAATCGTCACCTGCATAAAAACAAAATGAAATCGAGCCAATACTACCTGCGTTACCAAGGCCTCTTTAAAATTTGCGCGCTCAATCAGACAGAGAACAGACCAACAAATAATTTGAAAAGTCAATTTCGGTATTTATTCGCTCAACTATTCATCTAAGCTCGATAATAAGTGGGCATCATTACAAAATCACAGACAAACTCTTCAATTTTTCATTTCTTTATTCTAATTCATATAATGTATAAAATATAGTTTTTCAATGTACCTATGTGCTCGTGACATAATGGAAAACTTTTGACGGTGTGGAAGTTTAACAAATTCACCTTTGCTTATTTAATTTATAATAAGTATAAAACAACTTTTCAATGTTACTTTATGGGTCGCTGTTAACGATTCATTAAACACAATTTAATTTTTTTTTTATTATTGTCATGTAAAGTAGGGACTACTCAGTGCCAAGAATTTTTGAATTTTTATTTATTTATTTATTTGGGTTAACAAACAACACAGTATCAAATTACACAATGATAAACATAGTACAAATAATTACTCACTGCAAAATAAATAAATGCTGAAATATTTCAAAACCTAATAAAACATTATTGTTGCAACAATTTCTACAAAAATACAAACAAAAAAAATTTAAGAAGGAAATCTATAATTATTTATCAATATAGGAAATCTTTACAGGAAAGGGTAGAGGAAATTAAAAACAAAAGCTGAATAGGTTTTAAGCTAAATAGGTAGCATTATTGTATGAAATTATCGACCAAGCTGCCACCGGTACTAAAGCTGCTTTAGAGATTTATAACCCAGACAATAAATTACTCCAATTCCCCAGTGACTAAGAATGCTTAACGTGTCGCTAAGCAACCTCTCAGACATCGGCGCTCATTCAATTTATCTCAGTAAATGTTTAGCTTACTTCAACATTTGGCCTCGAAGATCAACTCCATTTGCATAATATTGTGCGCTGTGAACTGTCTGTTACCAACAGATAAACCGCAGCCAATCATTGAACACTTGACAGTTCGCATCCCTGGAACATTGATACCGCAAAACTAAACAACGTTTACGTGATTTTGGCGTGATACTACGTCTCGGGATTAAGGCTATTATGGCCAACTTTTCTTTGATGAAAATCCTATTAAGGAAAATATTACATTATGTCTATTATTAGATGATAAAAGCTGGTATAACTTTGCGGAATTCCATGATTTACAGGGAATATCTAGCTTAGTTTGATACAATCTGCAAAGGTCGGGTAAGCGTCTTCGGCGTGGCTAGTTACCAACCTAGCGGTAAAGACGTGCCGCTACGTGGTTAAGCGTTCTAGCACGATGTCACTTAGGAACCAATTACTGGTATGGTTTCAATCGCGCGTAAAATACTATTTCCCATCTAATATGTAATGATTTCGATTGAAACCATACCAGTAATTGGTTCCTAAGTGACATCGTACTAGAACGCTAAACCACGTATATATATGTAAATATATATGTATACGTATGTATGGAGGAGTTCGCTTCAAGCGATAAGGCCGCCTTTGCGCATATCTATTTATTAACCTTTTGTTTTGTTAATTTGTGTTTTTTCTGTATGGGCAATAAAGACTTTTTATCTATCTACAACGTCATACCCCTAACAGGTTAGCCCGTTACAATCTTTGACTGCATAATCACTTACCTACCAGCAGGTGAGATTGCAGTCAAGGGCTAACGTGTAGTGATATAAAAAAAAATCGAGTGCTATATGGTTCAAAACCTGATGCACTAACCTGCACGCGCCCTCCTGAGTTCCGGTTTAGCCCTTAAGCAAATAAAGCAATTAAGCACCCTCAACAACACTACCATCATTCAAACAGCAATATCATATTATTAAGCATATTTTCAATACTGTGAGTCCAATCGGTCTTGTGTCGAGATGTGCCAACGCCGTATTAATGTGTTAGTACTTTCTACAATCGGTTTCAGAGACAAATCAAATTTTTAAGCTATGTATGTGTATTATTGTATACTAAGTTTAGTGCACAATATTTCTGGAAACTATTAAGTGTTTACGTGACCGTAATATTTACTACTGCTATACTAGTGCTCCTTTTTTTTCAAATACCGCATATAATATGTTTTTTTCTTCGATAAATACAACTCGAATCTTATTTTATTTAAGTTTATCTTAGTTTTAAATAGCAATGCCTAACAAATAAAAGAAAGTCCCGGGAAATAATTTATTTTGACAATCGATTCTTCTTCGCTCTGACCTTTATTTCAAAACTCAGCTTCTACGTGTGTGCGTGCGGAATTAATAATTGCATTTGAGAAAAAACACATAAAGCGAAGAAACATTTAAAACTATATAATTGTGTTGCAAGAATAGTTTAAATTACCTATGCACTTGTCTAATTACGTGAGTTTCACCCCTACGGACTAGAAAGTAATTAAAAATAATTATTTACCAAGAATAATAATGAAAATTAATTTTAAAAGCCTCCCTTGAGGCTACCTTGACAGTTAATGTGTAACCCAATGAGGACATAAACAAAGTTTTCATATATATCAAAGACTATTTTTATTTGAGATACTTGCAATATCATTTTATTTACAGTTGTGAATGCAAACATTGCACAAGTACATACGCATCCTTGAGTATAGTTATCCTCTGACCAGACATAAACCTTAAATAATGACTTTTATCACATGTTAGTAAAAATAACCCGACAGTCGGCTTTTCGTGCTCTCCGAGGTTGACACCGCCGATTTCGTAAACCTAGCAATTTCGGCCCGTATCCGGTAATCGAAAATGGGACGTCGTGATCCTTTTTGATCATGCTAAAGAGTAAATAAACGGGCAGTTACAAGTTCTTGCATAGACTAAGAGATGAATTTTGAATTTTGAATTTTGAATTTTGAATTTTGAATAGAGTAACTAATAATTCAATATATTTTTACGTAGTATGCCATCTGCTTCGAAGTGGCGTGGCGGCCATCTTTGGGCCACAATCTGCACCAGCCGCAGCTCATGTCCAGTCTATATGTGACACAATGGAGTTACCCCACCTTGAGACTAGGTGGGACTACCGGACTAGACGCGAGTCATGTCTTGTCAACCTGTATCCACATCCTGCTGCGCTTAGCCGGGTAAGTGATTCACTGTTTATCCGGGTATATGAGAGATATTGTAACAAAAAGTTCTCTCAAGTCTTCTCATATTTTTTTTAAGTAAGTAGGTACATAAAATGAATACAATAAATATAAACAATTTAAGGCATGTAATATAAATTCAATTTATATCCGCATTGAGCTTCATCCATCCGGGTAAGTAGAGTGACGTGTCGAGATTTATCCGGGTATTAGTTAGATATATTATAGGATAATATTGCATTGTCTTACGTCGGTATTACGCAATACAATGCTGTTAACCTACTTTAACACCAGATGGGCCTTTATAAATATCCCACGTGTCTAGCTCTACGAGAAAAGTAGCAGAATAAAAATAACTCAGATTATGAATGCTAAATGCAAAACTCTTAGATCTAGGGTAAAAGGTGAATGTACTAATGTTTTTCTTAGTATCTACTAAGCTGCACCCACCCCCAGTTAAAGAAGTAAAGTACCTTCTTCTTCTTAAAGTGCTATCTTCTTTCAAAAGTCGGCGATCATTAAGGCAACTTGTATTTTTGATGCCGCGGCTCTGAATAGGGAGCGAGTGCTTTTTCCAAACCATTGGCGTAAGATTTTAAGCCAAGATGTTGGAAGTATAGTAATTATATCTAATGAGTTTTATTTTTAATGTGTTCCTTCCTTTTTCCCTTCGAAATTGGGATCGAGGACTATTCTAAGTCGGTACTCAGATATGCTACATAGGTTGATATCTGGTTGCTCTTTTTTTTGTATGCAGCTTCTACATTGTGCAGAGTCTCAAAATATTGGTCGACATGACCAATATTTTGACTATGAAGACCTTAGATTAAAATTTTAATTTTTCAACTTAGTTAAACTTTTTTTTTTTTCGGGTTTATTCTTCTTAAATGTTTTATCTAATAAGTTTATGTATACTTTGCTTTACCAAACTCATCATATAGGGCAAGATCCAAGGAAAATTAAGCGTTGGAAGAAGGAGGCAGGGTCGCTTCTCACTGCGGCAATCGGCCGTCATATATTTTAAATATTCCAAAAACTTTCTGGCAAAGGCATTTTTAGTGCTGGTTTACTATTTTACGTTGTTCTTTGTCATCCCGAATAAGGTTTACACGCGCACGCAATCTATCTGCATCAATATATTGGTCGGCGTTTGCGTATTATATGAAAATAAAGCAGTAGAAGCAAAAAGCACCAAACAACAGTGAAACAATCAAATATTTTATTAATGTTTTCCTACATTGCAATGTTAGAAGCAACGGTCCGCTAAAGTGAACAGTTTCAAAGGAAATATTTTATTCCAGGCATACGTCGACCTCGTCCGCGCCTGGGGCTGGAAATCGTTCACGATAGTGTACGAAAACAGCGACGGCTTAGTACGTTTGCAGGAATTATTAAAAGCCCACGGGCCCTCCGAGTTGCCGGTCGCCGTGAGACAACTGCCAGACTCTCACGATTACAGGTTAACTAATACCCCTACGAGATTTAATCTTCTCGAATCGCTACATTTGATTTAAAATTTAAAGGCTTTATTCAACGCTAACTTTCAGAGCTTTTACACAATATAAGTATAAACATTTTATGGGTGTGCACCTACTACACTTAGTACAATCAAAAACATAGTACAAAGCTAACGCCTACAACTTAGTTCACAATGTTTTCCCATATTTTCGTTATAAAAGGTACCTATCTTCCAATGCGAGCTTATCATAATATTCACTTTTAAGCCTTTTTAATAATATTCCTGCTTCTAAGTTCATTCACGGTTCACAGTTGCACCGAAAACCGAACACGAAAGCTTATAGAAAAATCCCATTATAATATCAAGTAGTCATGAATGATAAAAAAGCAGGGGTATGAATTGCTCTAATTTCACATGGTGGTGATGGTGATAACAAAAAAAACTACTAAGTTTATTGTGAGCTCCTTTTAGACCGAGGCGCGCTGAGAACCCTCCTAGTTGTAGTTTTAAGTTAACGAATGTAGTTATCACCAGTACCTAAGACTAATGATAACATATTATATGTATGAACGCTATATAAGTACCTGTGTATACATTGCCTTTCTGTAAGCAAAGGAATTTCGCTCGCACGCGTTTTAATTCAATTATGTACAAGGTATTCCCATTAAGTTCGATGGAAATAGCTTGTCCAACTCTCAAGTTCCAGTCTTAAACGCATAGCTGCTCAGCATGTCGGATAAAGATGATAAATTATATTTGGAAACTATCAAACATATTCGCTCTCTGGCGATGGCATCCAATTTATTAAGCAGGTTATTTACAACCATTATTTACAACATAATGGTTAACCTAATATTCACAGATTTCTAAGGACTGTTAGCTTTAAAAACAATTAGGTATAATATACCAGAGGCAACAAAGTATAAGTGTCATATTAATGGGTGAGAATAAAATTTAGCTACCACATGCCCAAATTAAGCGAATTACCTTTCGCAGTCTGTTTTTAGAAATATATTTTGTAATGAATTTGCTTTATGACTTGCATTACACAACTTTTTTGTAAATAATTGGTACATCAAAAATGCTCAAATATAAATTAAGAAATTGTAACTTCCTATCTAGCAACTATGTGAGAAAGTTACGAAGTCTGGCATAATTTGTTCAAATATGATGACTAGATCTAAGAGATAATAAAAAATATTTGTAAATGTGAAAATGTATTTCCTGGATTCCATAAATCAACGGAGCAATAGATCAACGTGAATGTTTTTAATAGAGTTAGTTACATAATTTTTACCCCGGGAAATCCAATTCCATGTGAACGATGTCGTGAGCAGAAAGTATTTAGTTCTAAAATAAATCTTTCTCTAATATGTTTCTTCAACCAAAGGTTGTCTGGAGGAGATCGCTTCAAGCGATAAGACCGCCTTTGTGCATATGTATAGTTTTTTATTTTTTTTTGTTAACCTGATTTTATATTTGTATGTGCAATAAAGACTTTTTCTTCTTCTTCTTCTTCTTTATTGCAGACCGCTGTTGAAACAAATAAAGAACTCCGCGGAATCGCATATTGTACTAGACTGTGCCACTGAGAGGATCAGGGACGTGCTCCAGCAAGCACAGCAGATCGGGATGATGTCGGATTATCACAGCTACCTCATTACTTCCCTGGTAATAACGTCGATTATATAAGGACATTTTTTAAAGAGCAGGTTATACAAAACTATTACTAGATACATTAAGTTCAAGTAGAAAAAAATATAATATATTCCAGTTTCGTCAAATATTGCAAAGAAAAACCTTTTTTTGGCGATTGACCTTGCATTTAACGGGAAATTTTCTAAAATTTATTATTTATCTTAATGGAGTAAAATTGTGGATCAAAATTTTTTATGAAGTTTTAGATTTTTTTTTTAATTTTAGATCTCTCGAATGGGTCTTGTACCTAATACCTTAACGGTATACTTAGTATCTCTTTTTCAACTGGTATTGAATGTTACCACAATAATAATTCGAATGTGGTAGTTTATACTAAGTAACAAAAAACTTCATTTTAAATTGAGCATCCACAATATTGGGTCGTCAAAAAGTGATTGTACTTAGTTGCAAAACTTACCTAATTTAAAGTTAATTATAATCCAATAAAATGCAGTGCAGGCAATGCAGCCAACTTAATGACAAAATCGTTAAATCACTTAATTCTATACGTAATTTTTTAATGTGAAAAAATTAAAAAAATGTTATAAAACAACACGCTATGAGTTATACATTATTGTTGCTGTACAGACCTTTTGCGGGCTGTACACACACGGCGAGATATCTTGAGACAGCCCGAGAGCAAGTGTGTACATCAGTCGCTCTTGCCTCGGTCGCTTGTCGGTTTTTCGCGCCTGAGTCAAAGGGGATCTACAGGACTCGCGAGGAAACCGAGAGCTTTTATATACTCATACCTTAACTCATACATTTAGTTGCTCGTTGACCATACTGACGTAATCATGTGTTTTATTTTATGGACTAAATAAAGATTGAAATGTAGAGTTGTAATAATATCAATGACAATTTATATAAAGGAACTCAAAGGATGCTCGAGTTTTAATGATGCTTGGGTTTAGTGTATGCCATTTACATAAAAAGCTATAGTAGCTAATAGGAGAAAGACAAGAAAAGGCAGCAACAGTTTATGGGTTCTTCATCGCTGCCTGGTATATGCAGTTCAACTGATTCACCGAGTGTATACGCCGATAACCTCACTCTCGAAACTCTCGTGTATAGCAAACTTACTTAATATTGCCCTGTTATTTAAATATATCAAGCTAATTATATAATGATGTAAACCTATGTCGATTTGTTATGTTACAAAGGTTTAATTAAAAATTAAGTACTTAATCTTGACTTAATATTTTTACAAAGGATCTCCATAGCGTAGACTTAGAAGAGTTTAAATATGGCGGCACAAACATAACTGCTTTGAGGCTTCTCGATCCTGAAAGGGCCGAAGTACAGAGAGTGGTACGAGATTGGGTTTACGACGAAGCGAGAAAGGGACGGAAGTTGCAACTAGGCCATACTTCGGCTAAGGTAATAAAATTTTATATTATGTAGGACACCGCAAACATACGACCCATGCGGATATTACAGAATTTTCTTTGTTACAGGAAAACATGACGTTTATAAAGGTGAGTTTTATTGCTTGATTGATGTATATTCATTTTATTTCTTATAGGTTTAGGTGTGATAAAATAAAAATTATAGATTTTTTATTGTTAAAATATTTAAATATGTATAAATTTACTGCCCACAATAAAAACTTAATATTAAAGTTATAAGCGTTACTTTTCGGAAGTCCACGACGAACACTGAATATTAATTTGCTATGATCTACAACAACAAAGAAAAAAAATACGCTGTAAAATATTTCTTTTGTCACCACACAGATAAAAATTACTCTTAAAGTTTCTACACACGTTTTGCTAATTCCCAGGAGATGTTGACTCTTTAACGAAAAATTTAAAAATGACTTTGCATACGTGGTCAAAGTAAAGTTATGTTTAAGCAAAAACATTCAGTACACCTTTGAGACAGTGCACTGCAAGTTTCAAAGCTGTGCTAAATAAAACGCATGAAATGTGCATCTTATTGCGTAATTTGTAAAGACGGAACCTATAACTATTACTAGCTTGAAATACAAGGGGCAAGATATGATTGAGATCAATAGCCTTGCCCGTTTCATATTTTGCATGTGTTGCAGTAACTATACAGTAAATAAAGCAATGCTGACAATTTTAGATATAATAATCAGTACTTTTGTAAGGAATCCGAAAAAAATTTACTAACATCCTAGAGAATTTACTGCACTACTCCATTAGATTGAGTAGATATATCGACCAAATACTCTTAGTCACTGTCTCAAACGTACTCTATCTTAGAGTTATATGACGTATTTGTATTGGCCGTACAAACATTATTGTAAAATACGTGCTTGGTGTTCAAGTTTTCTGTTACTTAAGTACTTACTTAATATAATTGTTACAAATGTATGTTAGTTGGTTTGTCTTTCATTCACGTAAGGCCAGAGCAACGGATAGAATATGGGTCGTAGAGTCACATAAGCTAATTTTTAATCCGAAAAAATACGCAGATCCTATGGGATAGAACTTAACTGTTACTTCTCTTCATGTTAAAAAAGCTTATAGTGTTTTAATGACATTCATGTCTTGGCATAGCACAGGATAATCTTTTCATTTATATTGTTCTTTTACCACGCAAAATAAGCATTAGCAGTAAAGTATGGATACAGTTTACGAGATGAAATACAGTTCATACAGGCAGAGTTAGTACATATTACATTGCAATCTGTTCTAAACATACTTTTGTTGTAACCATAAAAGCGCTTATCTCCTGCAGACCGAGACAGCTTTAATGTACGATGCGGTACATTTATTCGCTAAAGCGTTACACGACCTTGACACTTCGCAACAAATCGATGTGCGGCCATTGTCGTGCGAGGCTGAGGACACGTGGCCCCATGGGTACAGCCTCATCAACTACATGAAAATTGTGAGTACACTCTTACTTAACCCGTACCGACTGTAATTAAGAAATTCTGAATTTATACCCTTTTTGATTTAAGGATTAATTAATTTTATTACTTAAAAGTTACTTTATGAGGGCACATTTTCCAAATGTAACTTTATCTATTTAGGCGTTGAGGTTGTAACAAGTAGACAGAAAAGTTTCAAGCTCAAGCAAGAGCATTATGAAAAAGCTGCTACATTGATCTGATAGTAGATATCGGGTGTATTAGTCACGAACTTAGTGCCAGTGCGGAGATAGGAAATCGGTACTATCCACTTCCTTGCCTCGGAGAGCATGTTTAACCGTCGTTCTCAGCTATTACTTATTACACTAACAAGTGATTATAATTGCTGAAGCCCGTCATTGCTCCAGAGTGACAGCCTTTGAAGCAATGAAGGAGCTCTAAATCTCTCTCTCCTATGTGAGAGAAGACCTGCGTGGGACATTAATAGAAATAACAAGTGTAGTCTGGCTAATTTTTACTAAACATTACTATCATCCTTAGCTTAATACATATTAGTAGGTACTATGTCTCTATATCTCTAGCCAGAGTTTTTAAGAGAAATCTTCAAAATTCCCTTCCCGATATTGAATTTGTAATATTTATCCATTTTGTATTCTTCAATGTAATAATTTTAGGCACAAATCTATTGATTTTGGCATTAATCTGCAGAGTATAACGAGCACCAATAATTCGGTCGTTATTGCATTCTGACTTTCGAGACCACTGGTTAGTGACAAAGTATTAATAACTGAAGCAATGTCAGTGCTCGCTTTATCCGCTCACACCACCCCGCTGCACACAATAAGCTTATCTTTCTACTTTCCTCCCACGGAATCGCTATTTCAGTATTATGTTACAGACACATTATTGGTAGGAAACATAATGCTACTACTTAACTTTATACATTGACTTGCGCCTGGAATTTATAAAGAACCAACTAACAAAATTGTAAATTAATCTCCGGTTGATCCAAATTACGTTTGCCCTCAATTATAAGGGCTCAAAACTGGTAATTGTCCTCGAGAACTCAGCTCAACAGGAGATTGTGAAAGCTCGGAAAATTTATAAGCGATAATGAGCAGATCCGTAGAAAAATTGTTAAACTGATATAACCCAGTGAGTTAGGTGGAAGTGTGTCGAGCGCATAGCTTAGAGAAAGTTTAAATATAACTCGTATAGGAGGAGGATTTTTGCCATTTATACAATTTTCATGTTGTATGCATACCCTAGTAAGAAACCCGTTGCACGCTACTGCTAGCAGTGGGTATTTCTCGGTTAAGATGATCGATCGATGCATATTTTATGTGTAGATTAAAAAAATTAGAACCTAGAATTATCTTTTGTGCTGACGAGTTTTTAAGTACAGGAATATTTCAAAAATATTTTATACCGCGAAACGACAGAATTTTGTATGAAATGATGTTGCTTTTTAATATTTAATGATATTATCACTGTCGCCATCAATCCTTAAAATTAACTCTAAATTATTTTTGTAAGTACCCAGTATTTTCCTGCTTTGGAAACTTTAACTTGTTTTAATGAACAGGTTGAAATGAAAGGCTTAACGGGAGTTATAAAGTTCGACCATCAAGGCTTCCGCAGTGACTTCACCCTCGACATAATCGAACTTACCCGTGAAGGACTCCAGAAAGCCGGTACTTGGAACTCGTCAGAGGGTGTCAATTATACAAGGTCTTACGGCGACAATCAGAAACAGATAGTGGAAATACTCCAAAACAAGACCCTCATTGTTACTACAATTTTGGTGAGCTTTAGATAACATTGTTTTCATTTATATGATGTTTGTTAGATGATGTCTTTACTTATGTGTATGCATCAATGTATGTGTTTGTATTCAATAAAGACATAAGTAATTAATGTACTATGCTTATTCTCTGTATTTTAATGTTCTGGTAATCTTCCGACATTGTGTGTTGTGAATTATTTCTTTTTTAGATACACAGTATTTTACTTTATTTTACTTTACATAATATTAATTGTCATCGGAAAGTTTTTTTCTTCTTTCAACCTCGATTGTTAGTCAGTGAGAACGCGAATAGACACCGATAAGTATTTCATGTGACATTAAAATATATAACAATCAAAAGTGATTCCTAGAAAGTCATGTTTTATTGCAATATTATTAAGATTTCAAAATAACAAAAAATAATTAGCTTTCGTTGGAGACTAGTTACGCACTAGTTTACGTTTACGTTTACGTTAAGTTCAAATATCAAATAACTGTTTTTCAAATATCATGGCTAAGCAGATTATGTAGTTAAAATATCGATCATGTAGTTTACGCTGTGGATTGGTAGATCGGACAGTCAGACACCTTTACATTTTATATATACAGAAGACACAAAGGAGAATTTATAATTGTGGGAATTAAAGTGCCCTCGTGGGACGCTTAGGTAAAATGAATATATTTTGCGTAGGTGTATTTTCTCTACGTTGGCAACTTGGGATTCATTAACAGACACATTAGAAGGATCGTTTATGTAGAATATTAGACTAAAAATACATTATTCCATGGAAAGGTTTACATAAAATATGTAAGAACATTTATTCGTTGCTATTAAGGTAACTTTATTGTATTTTAATAAATAGCAGGTTATTAGGATTACCGTCGTAAGATACAAAAGATTTTTTTTATATTGATTGCTGCTATTGATTTACTGCTTAGTTAATTTATCTTAAATGTTTTTCAAATTAGTAAGAAGGAAAGAGGAGGCTTTTTTTGTTATACTAACATGATTTAGTATTAAACTATTACTAAACTATTTTCAATGAAATCTATCTGTAAGTACCCTTCCTAATAATATCATGCAATAAGGTTGAAATTAAAAATATTACTTCAGTAACTAAATAAAAAACAACAAATAATCAGCTTAATTTACGACAGCGCGACTTTAAAATAAAAGCCTACTTACAGATACAGGTACAGATACTTCAAAAACAATATAATAGCTTTGTTTTCTTGGCGTGTCATATTCTTTTACAAAAAATATTTTACATTTTTTTAAGAAATTAATTTTATAATTCAACGGTTTTTGCGTAAAAGTACTATCAAAATTATTTTAAGTTCAACTAAGGGAACTTTGACGATTGAAATATCAGCCTGTTATAAAAGCTTATCACTAGTGAACAAAAAATGTAATTCTGACTTTATAATATAAAATACAGAACAAAGCACTCCAGCGTGAATATTTCAACGACGACAATCACGCTACTCTTTTCCGGCGGAAGCTTAAAAAAATATACATTTCTCATGTGTAGAGCGCGCCATATTGCATGCGGAGGGAAGCGAGCGAGAAGCTGACAGGCAACGCGCAGTTCGAAGGCTATGCCATTGATCTCATTCACGAGATATCTAAAGTTCTGGGCTTCAATTACACATTCAAGCTTGCGCCTGACGGTCGATACGGGTCCTACAACCGGGAGACCAAAGAGTGGGACGGGATGATAAGAGAGCTTCTCGAACAACGGGCGGACGTGGCTATTGCCGATCTAACCATTACTTACGACAGGTGATTAACTATCAATATTTTGGGCAGAAGCCCGTATTAAATAATTAATATTAAACTTAATTTGCTATAATCAGATAATAATTAAATGTTGTGAAGTCAACGTCTAAAGAGAATGATGCAGTATCAGAGGGAATCGTGCGATGACTCTTGTTGCACATGAAGAAGTTATAAATCCCACCTGTCCCGGATTAAAGCAAATTAAGCTTATTTTTTTTTTCTCCACGAGATAAGCCTTTAGCAACATTTTCTTCAGTACGCGGCCCAGATTCAATTACGATATTTGTATTTAAACTGTGCAAGAAATGCATTTTGTGAGGTAAATTTTGACGCTTTTACTTACAACCGCAAAATGAAATCAAGACTTTATTTATTCAAGTACCTATGATATGTCAAATTTTTTAAATTGTATGGAGAATTTTTACCTCACACATTGAGGCTAAGAGAGTGATATTTGATCGTTAAAATATATATCTCTTATAAGGCAAGAAACTCTATCAAGGACACTTATAGAGTATTTCTGTTCTGTTTAATATTTCTGAACAAATTAAAACTTTCTATTGTTTGATATTCAAAAATTATTATGTGTTTCAAGCAATTATAAAAATGAATTCCCAGAAGCAATTTTGTTAGTTTTCTACTGTTTTCTACTAGTGAGTCAATGGTTCATATTTGTTGTAGGGAGATTATATAAAAGTCATACTCCTTCTCCAAAATCTTTAGGGTAGAAAATTTTTTATGCATCTAAGTGCATGCCACTAGCAGATACTAAATTCAATACTTAACTTGTTATGCGTCAGCACTCACGGTTTGAAATGAAAAACAAACAGTATTCGCAATCTGTGTTTGTACTTTAACTATATTATCATTTCAATACTTTTCAAATATAAATTATGTTTTGAAATTTAAATCATAAATTATAAAGTCGGACAAAAAATAATTAAACGTTTTGGATTTAGAAAATTCGATGATTTGTTGCTGATATTTTAGGAGCTTTAGGAGCTATATAATGCGTGAGAGTAGTTCAGGTATTTTTATAGAGTGTTCGATTTAATTCTGCGATGATAAAATATGCGCCATTGCTATATTAACATTTCACGTAGGTACTCATATCTTCATCGATATATCCACTTTTATGTCGGACTATACGGGATGTGGGAATCGTTTCAAAGACCTGCATTTTATTCGATTTCAACTGTAAATGGCTGTTCACAATGGCCTACGTGACTACGACAACTATTTATATAGTTCAGATTTTAAAATAATGCATTACGACAGGTCGCCATTGAATGAACAATTACACTCTGAAGTTGCGGATTATTAAACTTTTTTAAGTCATTCTACTCTCTCACAAGATTACACTCTGAAGTGGCGTTGCTTTATAATATATTATTGTTTATTTGTCCTACCAACGAATGAAGATTATTAAACTTTTTTAAGTCATTCTACTCTCTCACAAGGTTATGTCAACTGTTTATTACTGTTTTCTACAAGCATGACAGTCTTTGGGAACATATTCTTTCAGTGAAAAGAATTTAATGGGCTTTTATTGAACACTGTTTAAGTTTTATAAATTTAAAATGCATGTAAAAAATTTCGGAACCGACAGGATTTGAACCTGCGACTCTCTGGCAATTGCGACCTGAGCGCTTTCTCCAATTAAGCTACGGCTCTCCGTCGATGCAGAAATTAGTATATGCCTTTCACGTCAGTCCTATAGCGTCTGTTTAAGTTTCTACACTATTTAGTCTATTTGTCTCAGTAGTCACTGTGAACAACACCCTTATCATTATGAAGTTGGTTTACTTGCAATCGCTTTCGAGTATCTAAGCACTGAAACGTCGAAGCAAAATGGAACTTATCTCCTCTGTTTTAAAGTTTCAATTTGTCCACTTGTTAACCGCCAGCGATGTTCATAAGATTAAAATCAGTAGTAGAAAATTTACAGCATTGAATCTAATTTTATTAGGTACACTTTAATTTGAGTATAGTATTTCGATACAACATATTATGTCATATTATATGTGTAATCATATTCCTAAAGACGATACTCACCGGGAGCATTGGTTTTATAACAGCATTCGTTACAGGAGCCTTTATAACACAAGCACATTCATTAGCGAACGAAAAATTATTTCGCGTGCATAACTTTAGGAATTCGTTTTTACGTACTCACCAAACTGTTCTGTTTACGAACAAACGAAACGCTCGCGAATTCTTTTGCAAACCAAAAATCTTTTCGAGCACAACTTTAGGAATTCCTTTTACGTACTCGCCCAACTCATCGTTGATGAATGTGAATGCGTTACAAACACTAGCGTAACGAATGCTTGCAAACTAAACTTTGCAAAGAAATGAGGAAACTATAGTGAATACAAGAAGTAAACAATAATTTTATGTTTTATTGTGGCAGGGAGCAAGTGGTAGACTTCACGATGCCATTCATGAATCTTGGAATATCTGTGCTTTACCGAAAACCTATAAAACAGCCACCAAACTTATTTTCGTTCCTGTCACCTCTTTCCTTGGATGTTTGGATTTATATGGCGACGGCGTATTTGGGTGTTTCTGTTCTTCTGTTTATACTGGCCAGGTAATTATTTATTGTATTAATTGTATAATTATTACTTTTAACACCTTTCAGTTTAAGTACGTCGACGTTTAGATATTTAAGCAGCAAGTGAAATCATAAAAACAATAGGAGAAATAGCTTTAACGTCAATATAAAATGATAGGCATTATCATAATCATTTTCATTATTATTTATTATTAGGATCATTTAATTAAGTTGTTTAATAGATTATAAACTATATATTTTTGTTTCTCGTTTGTGAATAAAATAACCATAAAATTGCCCTTTCCTTTAACTATTAGTAAAGTTCGTTGCAAGAAGAAGATACCACAACAGGTAGCCCAACGTGTGTGATTAGAACATACGCCTTTCCAGATTTCACTTCACCTCCTAAACCATTGAAATATTGACGCTGTCAAAAGCTCAACAGTTGGTCAGATCCTAACTGGCCAACTGTTAAGTAGTTAACTAAGTTATTAAGTTATATATATGTTTGCTGCGAGTGAATGGGAAGAGTATTCAGTCCAAAATATGTTTCACAAACACTTACTTCATGCAAATTCCTGAACATTTCGTAGCCCTACAGTTTAGGGCGCTAGTAAATTAAAAAACCTTACACTAATGTCCAAATTTTACGATCTCGTTTTTCTCAACAAAATACCTATAAATACCTTCCACTTAAGGAAATTTAATTTGTCAAAATAAACTAAGACGTTCTAACAATGAAAGACTAGCTAAAACACGAATATTTCATTTAGCGGAAAATGCTGTCATTCGGGTAAGTATTATATAATTCCTAGACAGCGTAAGAGTTAGTGCGCTTAAATCATGGACCACATATTCTTCAAACTGGTAAGAAGTTATCAAAACAAAATGTGTACCTAAATGAGAATAACACTGACCTCATTACCACACAAACCACAAACAACTCATAAAATGACAATAATGGAAATGCGTGGTTAAAATTGTCCAAATAACTTTGTCGGATTCGGATTTGGGAAAATTCTTTAAAAATTTGTAAGGTTAATTACGTAACTCATATCATTGTGACCTTATTTAAATATTTTAATACCTTGATTTGACGAGCTAAATCTATCATTCCCTAACTTGAAACGAACCATCAATACTGAATTAAGTTTCAAACTAAAGCAAATATAATAAGCCATAGATTGAGTCTTTTATTACTATACTTATTATTACAATATCACCAGATTTGCAACTATGATAAGTGCTTAAGATTCTTAATATATATCACTTATACGTACTATGTTACTTTAATCAATAGTAGTCAACGAGTTACAAAAGCACTCCGTTCTTATTACCAATCTGGTCACTAAACTGTCAATTATTGTCTCGAAATTAATGATTTACCAAATCTCCAGTACCAGAAACTATCATGTGAAATGCGAGACATAGTTTAGTGCAAGTTGCAAGTGTTAAATATCATTTACAAAAGCGTAATTGAATCAAAACTTAAAAACATGATTAGAAACTATCACATTAATAACATGAATGTCGTTAAATTTATGAGCTACTAATTTTATCAGCTTGTTGTACTAGTAGAAAATATTTTACCTACTTACTACAATCGTGACTAAGGACTTCATTCAATAGGTTCACTCCATACGAATGGCATCAAACGCATACGCCGGATGGTGAAAAAATGGAAAATATTTTCTCACTCGCGAACTGTTTGTGGTTTGCGATTGGATCCCTAATGCAACAAAGCTGTGACTTTCTACCCAAGTAAGATAACATAGAACATCTATGAATCTGATGCCCAATACACTTGAATTAATTCAAGTGTTCCTATGTATCAGGATTTGAGTGACCTCAGCGAAGTCCACAGAAATGTCCAATATATTTGAAAATATCTTGAATCTTTTGTATTTCTTTCTTTGTTACAAAAAAACTTGGTTTTCCTTTGTCTTGACTACCTACTAAGTTGTCTAAGGTAAAATTGTATCGATCCATTTTTTTCTGAAACCCTTAATATGGTTTTTGAAATGTATTTCATCTTAGAATCTATTTTGTTATTTTTATTTTATAAAGTCATTCTAACATAAAATAAAAATTGCACGCAAAAACTTACTTCTTTCAAAAATGTTTCAAATTTGCGGAAGAATAACAAAAGAATTCAAGATTTCAAAAATTAAAAAGGCATATTTGGGCGCAGGTTCAGCCCGTACGAGTGGGACAGTCCACGGAACTGCCTTGACGAGCCGCCGGTGCTGGAGAATCAGTTCACACTGTTGAACTCGCTGTGGTTCACTATCGGGTCCTTGATGCAGCAAGGTTCGGATATCGCACCGAAGTAAGTTAACGCTAGTGATGTTACGGATGTCTTATTGTACAAACGGAATCAATGTCTAAAAAGTGAAAATCAAGTGCAAATGAAAATTGAAAAAAGTCTCATGTAAACCTAAATAAAACTCGAAATTTAGGGATTAATTTTAATATATTAAAATGCAAACAACAAACATTAAGTAGAAAATAACAGATCGCATTTTGACTCAATTTACAGTGGTTTCAAAACTACGTACACCGACTCTTTGGCGTAAAAAGATCGTTTCAAAAGAGACAAAGAGGAATTGAAAATATATCAAAGTTTCAGATACAAAATGAAAGCTCTGTAACATCCCTAGTTAAAACGACAGTAATTGACATTAATATAAATAAACAAAATTACAAGCCAAAATTAAGCAAACATTCTCAAAGGACTGAAGTCACCAACCAATATATTACCAAAAAGAGATTTTGCTATCTATAAACTATCACTTGCAATTGCGGGCATCATAAGAACTTCCTTTTGCTAATTAACTTCAAAGAGACCGCAGCCCTTTGTGAATATCAAGCTTCGGTAGACGACCGACCAATCTAAATAGAGGCGTGCTGGGGATCTTAACTACTGCGGGGTTTTCACTATAGTTAGCTTAAAAGTTTGTAATTTAGTTGCTAAATTGAAATAGGTTTACATTGCACGTAATATCTTTGAGCTTTGATAGTATCCATAGCTTGCTGCATCAAGTCTAAAATGTAGTTTTAATCGTTGTGTTTAATGTTCATTGTGATTTCATTAATAACGGAATTTAGCATTTTACAAATAAGCCTTTTTTTGTATATTGATCATGCCCGCAAACTGCAACTCTGCACTGCAGCAATTTACTATATTCTTTTGCACAAGATTACGCTTACCTAAAATATTACATCATAAATTAAAATTTAGTTTGATAATACAAAGTTGGCGGGCATGAATCGTGCACAAAATGGAGGAACTACGTGCTACAAACTAAGACTACATCCGGACTGATGAGCTGGAGTAGATTGGTGCCTTAAATGTATTTTACTTTATCGACCAATACTTTTTATGAATAAAATAATGTAAATATAGTTCCAAATAAATATTATAAAGTGACTGATGTAAATTACAGTACGAATAAAAAACTACAGAACCGAGTATCCAACACACAGATGCGGGATGCGTTGCAGTGCATTGCTTTGCAAAAATTGACCACTTTGGTACATTTTACATGGACAACCGCAGACCACAGGCGGTATATCAGCGTGCCGCAACGCAAAAAAAATATAGGAAAAGTTTTGCAAGGCAATTTGAAGGATTTTATAAACAGGGAATCAAAGAAATTAAGCTAGTTTTGGCGTGGGAAATGCCCTAACTTCAACTCATTTAATTAACTCTTTTTCCATTAGGGTTAAGAAATTTGTCGGACCGAAACATTATTTATGATAATTCATTTTGATGTTTAGGATATCGCTTATTATGAATTTGCGCTAACCAAAACGATATGTAAAGTTGTAGCAGAACTTCTGCTGCTAAAAATAATTCAAAAAGAGGTGTTTTCAAAATGTTTGAGTTAGGTACAGGCGAATGACGCGGAAACTAGGTACTCAAGATTGTCTCGAGTTTATTTTCCTTTCGTCGAAAAAAATTTTTACTCTAAAAAAAATTTTGCATTTTCTTTAACTGCTGTTTTTTATATAAAGTGAAGTGAAGTAAGATTTACTCTATCAAATCAAAATGAAAATTGTTTCATTTTAACTAGTTTACACTAGGTAAAATTCCTTTGTTTTTTTTTTTTATACTAGGCCTTATAGCCTTGTATATAAGGCTTATCACGGTCATTTTCTATGGCTGTGGTACTGCTTATTTCCACAAATATCCAGGTTTCTAATCACAAAAGGCTTAACAATGATCATCAGTCCGGTGGTATTTTTATAATAATTAGTTGTCCGTTATTCGTCAACATAATATTGTGTTTATATAAGCTATGTTTTTTTCATGCTGGACGTAATAATGTTTTAATTTTAATAATAAATAATTATTTAGAGCTGTATCAACCCGGATGGTAGCGGGAATGTGGTGGTTTTTTACCCTGATCATGATATCTTCTTATACGGCTAACTTGGCCGCTTTTCTCACTGTTGAAAGAATGGATTCACCAATAGAAAGCGCCGAAGATTTGGCCAAGCAAACTAAAATCAAATACGGTGCTTTGAAAGGAGGATCTACTGCCGCTTTCTTTCGGGTAAACAAAATACTTTTCTTTTTTTTTTGTTTGTTATCATTATAGTTGTTAGTTATCCCATATTAATCCCAAATTTTGCCAAATTAGATGTTTAAAAATTATAAATGCGATTCGATTTACAATTCTCAACTAAAATAATTTATTCTATAATTTAAATCTGGCTAAGCAACTTTCAATTTGTTATTTTTTTGAATCATAGATGCTTTTTATATTCATATAAAAATGACTGTCTAACTTTACAGCTAAGACTGGTTCTCATATTATGTTCGCGCGCCTTATAAACAGCAGTAAAACAGACGCCATATTTGAGCAAAATAATAGTGCCAAGGCATTTGTTTAAATATAATCTACTCGGATGAGTTTATACCCAACTGTGTAATGGATATTTGCTTTCATTACACCTTTCCCCTTCTACCCATATAATAAAGATGTGTCCATGAGATCACATAGTTCAGCTATATAAAAACATTAACTATAAAGTGCATCACAAAATTCACAAAATATTTAAATTAAAATTAGGAAAAATAATATTTAAGTCGGTTTACAATTAATGAGTGAAAATAGACACATCGGGTCGATCTGAGAACCTAGAACTAAAATCGGATAAAAGAGTTACCAAATGAAATATAGTGATTTAAATTATTTTTATACCTTCACAACAGGATTCTAACTTCTCAACTTATCAACGTATGTGGTCATTCATGGAATCTGCTCGGCCTACTGTGTTTACTAGCAGTAACAAGGAGGGGGAAGAGAGGGTTATGCGAGGGAAAGGTGGTTATGCCTATCTCATGGAGTCTACTACCATAGAGTACGTGGTTGAAAGAAACTGCGATCTCACTCAAGTTGGAGGGATGTTGGACTCGAAGGGATACGGAATTGCAATGCCACCAAGTGAGATATGTTTACTACGTAATTAAGTAAATCTTAAACCAATAACGATCGTACGTTTGGTTAGTGAGTAGTATTGTGAGAATTGACTGAGTTGATTGACCTTTTGTGTTCGATCTCGCTATCAGAAGCGCGAAGACGAGCGGACATGTGTGCAATATTTATAATTTTCTGTTTGCATTTACAATAAATTGATTTGCTCGATCGGAACCTGAGGAAGGATGAACGAAGTGGTGCTTCCTTATTCCATGTTTATTCTGCTCAATTACAGACTCAATTTCCAGTTACAGGTTTTTGTTATCAATTTTCTATTTATAACGGAGTAAATGAAATCGAGTTTACCATTTCCTAGTAATAAATGTACTTTGATAACACGGAGTAAGAATTTATATCTTAATTAAAAATTTTTAAATAAAAACTTTTTTCTTATGTTTTATAATAACATAAGAGCAAAGCCTGTAAAGCAACTAGCGAGTAATCTATTGACCTAAAATTTGAGGTATACCAGATGAAATCTTAAAGTCTTTTTAAAGTTTTATTGACCTACTCGTAATAAGGAATTTTCCTCTGTGGGCTTATAGCCGTTCTGTTAAAAAGTGAAAAAAAAAGCAAATTAATTCCGGTCATAGGTCTAACGTACGCTTGCGTTTGTAGATTCACCATACCGTACGGCCATTAGCGGGGCAGTTTTGAAATTGCAAGAGGAGGGAAAATTGCATATTTTAAAAACAAAATGGTGGAAAGAGAAACGTGGCGGTGGATCTTGTAGAGTAAGTAAAAATTTGGTTAACTTTGTTTTATTATGTCACACAGTTTTTGATACTTCATGAATCAAGAATTATTTAGCTCCCGGTAACTTTGCAATTGTGTGGTATTGTGAAGAATGTAAATGTTTTCCTTCAAATCTATTCCATTAGGTTGTTTACGTTTCCGTCCGTCCGGCTTAGGAAAATAAGCTCTATTTAGTAATTTCCTTATTTACGTTTTTATTATTCCTCGAATTAATTTCATCCAGCTTCGTTATATCCATAACAACGATTCTTACCATTTTTAAATTTGATTTCGTAGTGATTCTCCGAGTATATAACGGACATAAATTAGCTATATCTGCATATCGTCTGCGAAACGTGCAGAACTCCTTTGTGGGGTTGAGTATACGCTTTTACAACAAGATTCCTAAGGTAATTCTGAACCTACCGTTGCATCCGTTTCAAAAATGTGTATAAACACATCTAATACAGCGAGGTTACATTTGATGAATTTCTTAATGACAAGGTAGATTGGAATCAGCCAGCTTCGCTCTCATCTCCCGCAAGATAGAAAAATTATTGTAGATGTTGATGTTGGAAAAGAGCAACTACTGCGTTCTTGCCGGCTCTTCTCGGTAGAATCTGCTTTCCGAACCGGTGGTAGAGTCACTACAAACAGACATACTTGACGTTTCAAAAGCGCTTATAAAGTAGGCCTTTTGAAAATAAATGAATTTTAAATTTTGAATTTTTTGACTTTGGGGTATCTTGTCAGGTCTGAAATGCAATAAGTTCAAGAATTTCGTCCTGTCATTGAAGGCAATGAAGATATAAAATACTAGCGTACGCAGCCCGCTTCGCCGGGCTAGATTTTGCTTTATTTTATTTAAAAAATAAACTTACATCATTAAATTTTTAATTTAAATCTCATAATATATTAAATCATTTATTTCTCTCTGTATTAATTCTCTTCTATTATCTTCTCGAGCGGGTGAAGATCATTATCTACACCCATGTACACCCAATAATAGAATATCATCATAGTAAATAAAAGCTGTATTTGACAGTTCAAAAATAGGAGTGCTCCGATTGTCACCAAACTTTACAGGATTACTCGCCAAGTCAATCCGGAGATTCCCTGAAAGTTTCATTGCAATCGTTACAGCCGTTTGGGAGCCTATACGGAACATACCCACACACTTTCTCTTTTATATATATATATATATATATAAGATAGATAGTATTTGTAGAATAAATGCGCGCTGTGTTGACGGCAGATCAGAATACAGTAATTGTGACCACCCCTCCTCACGTGTCGCCTCAAGGCGACTAAGGGAATAACGTAGAGCGGGTAGCAGCTATCCTGTCTACTGCCACCGTCAACTGCGATCACCAACCCGTCTGCTCAGCGTGGTGATTATGGGCTAGACCCTTCATAGAGGCTTTTAGTCCAGTGAACTGTTATGTGCTATCGATGATTGGTGATTAGTAAAATAACTAAATATTGTCTTTTAACTAGGATGAAACATCAAAGTCGTCATCAACCGCAAACGAGCTGGGCCTGGCGAATGTTGGCGGTGTGTTTGTAGTGCTAATGGGAGGCATGGGTGTTGCCTGTGTTATCGCCGTCTGCGAATTTGTGTGGAAGTCGCGTAAGGTTGCAGTGGATGAACGGGTATGTATTAACCGCCTCATGTTTAAATTCGATCATATAACGGGTTGCCAGCTGGCTTAAGTTCTCACTCAGCCATAAATCAAAATAAGATGAGGAAGCTATTTATAAGGTGCTGCGCAAACGTAGTCACTTACTGCAACCGACACGGGAAAACATGGTTGCAGTTTCCGGTTGCGGGAACCGGGCACTAACCCACTTTATCCCCGGGATATCAGGACTAGAGCGTGTGTTGAGCAAAATTTTTACCAATATAATTTGTCACGGACTTGTCTCCTATGAAATCTTGCAAGTTTCTTGTTCCCTTTTTTAAACAATGTTTGAACGTTGCAACGAGTAAAAGCAACCATATGCAAAAAGTCTGCAATAAATGAGAAGGTTTGTGTGCTTGGATGTTTGCTATTCCTTCACGTGAAAATAACCGAGCCAAGGTGGCTGAAGTTGGAATAGAGATAGATTGTACCCTTTATTTTAACATCTTATCCCAGAACCTTTTAAAGTTCATTAAGAATGGCGTATTTTAATTTTGTCAAACTTTGTAGTAGGTTGCGTTATGTATACGTTCCATACTAATGTTATTTTATATAAATTTCAGTTGAGTTTTCTGAGTGCAATATTTAAAAAGACAAAAAAAAATAACCTTATTAAATGTAAATTTTATTTCTAAACTATACAATTAAAATGCAGTTAAAAAACCAGCAAGACCGTCACTATTCTACGATCATGAAGAAATATAAATAAAATACCCCTTGTTGCCGGTTTTTATCTCATTTTCTAACAAAGTGTATCTAAGTTTGCGCAGCACCTTAGGGATTCTGGGGAATGGGCTATATAGGTACTAACTGTAACGTTAAAAATAAGCTTTACAAGAACTCTATAGCTATACAACACTCAAAGAACGCTTTAAGGGTTACTACATAAACGCATGACTCTACCACGTTGTTAACTGCATTTAATATTTCCAAGGTTTTGCATGTTATTAATCATGTTGTTCCCACACATACGTTTAAAATGTTATCAAACATGCTTCAACATAAGTTTAAAACAATGTTAACTTCGTTGGAATATTTTAGATATTTTGGTCGCAATCCAGTTTCCACGTATAACATTTTCCGATAATTTTTCTATTGTTATTATAACTTGGAAACAAATGAACAAAACAAAGCTATTTTTGTGATTTTTGGTATTTTAAATAGGTAATAAAATCATGTGAGGTGAAAACTAGGATTAGCCATTAAAGTATTCCACGCAAACCATAAAGAGAGAAAGAGAAGTTACACACGAACTTATAATTATTTATTGTTGTATTATATATACACTTGTGATTGTAAGTATTTTGTTCATAAATAAGTCTGAAGATTTATTACAATAACAATTAGGCCTTGTTTTTTTTTTACTAAATTTTCCATTCCTTATGACAATATTAGTTAACAAGCACAATTTACTTTGTTCTAGGTTTATTTTTAAGAGTCCATTGGTAAAGTTCACTTTTTATGTAATTGCTAGATAATGTACATGTTATTGGATACCAAAATTCCTAAATTAGGTTATGCTAGACTAGTGGGTCGGAGTTGCGTGGGTTGTTAAAGCTATTGGTTGTCTTGGGGATTTCGAAGACTGTCTAGGCGGTCACGCCATCATTCTTCCGCAGTAAGTTTTCAAGAACACAAACGTCTGTATTCTTAGCCTAGTTTCGCATAACATTTTGGTTGTCTTTAACGATTATGTATTATAACATTTTAGTAAATATATAAAATCGAACGCGCGACGACTTAGCGGTTATTACAATGCTCTAAGGTAGAAAAATTTTATTTTCTTCGTGCTGATACCTACTGAGTACCTATATCTGTACAGAAAAAACTCTTTTCAAACGTACGAGTTGACGTAACGGTACGTGAGGATTTAGCAATGAGGTTATATCGGGATTCCACCAACCAAAACACGGTTCCCTAAAACACGGCCTAGTAACTGGCTTGCGGAGACATCTTTGCAAACGCGACTCGACTACTGCAGTGGTGTGCATAGATTTCCGAACACGTACGCGGAAAGCATAAACTCCTGACCGCCTTTATGTCTGCAAAATCCCATAAGACAAAGCCAATCCAAGGCGCCTAATTTGCGTACACAGAAGGACAACTAGGAGTGCAAAACGACCAATCAGAGACGCACCAGGCTAAAAACGAGCCCTGTTATTGGTCGAGGTCAAGACAAGAGGTCAACGCATCAGTTTGGTCTTACTCTCGCACACTTTTAATGATAGCCAACAATTATTAGCAGCACTTAGCCAATCGACTTCATTTCTTATCTTTTCTTCCCGTGTCGGATAGATTTAAAGAATTCACATAGTTTTTAACCTATAAAGATATTACCCTATTTGTACTTACATAAGCATTACAGTTAAAAAAAAACTACCTGGATTTTCTATGCACTAGGTCATTTTGGTAGAAAAATTCTTTACGGATTACCAGTAATTTTCTAATGTATTTTGAGTCCTCCTTCTCCGAAATATATTATTAAAAATTTAGAGAAGACATTAAATACCTTCCCTTTTTTTAAAATCAGTTAAAATAACGCAACATTTGCACTCGTCGAACCGTTACCGCTACAATGTCTATGTTATTACTTTAATAAAACAAAGAAGCTAGCCGCTAAAGTCGTGTTCTTAAAAGTTGTTTTAAACACGTTTTAAAGTATTGTTTGCTTGGTCGGACAACTTTTACTGTAGACAATGATAGATTTCTTCCACCTAGATACACTAATATAATACACATACACCCTGGTTTCAAAATGGCAGCTTTTCTCACCGAGTTCTCACGTTGTCTCACGTGTTCTTTTAATATGGAAATTTCATTATAAAAAATACCCAGCAGACTTATAATACGTCACCCAAAGCCACGCGACGCGTTTATAGTCAAATCTAAATGTGTGCCTAATACCATCACCTCGTCTCTCAACACCACGATTTATACCAATGCGGGTCGCGTAGCGTTGGATCAAGTAAAAAAGCGTGCCCAACATAGATATTATAGTGACTATCTTGTTGTAGACAAAAGCTAGCACTTAACTAGAGAAGTAAAGTATAACATTAACTGTACAACAAATCCCTTTATCATTAAATGTTATCTGTTTCACCGCCGCCGGAAACGCAGAAGGAAGAGGTAAATTAATTTAAAGCGCTTTCTTTCGTTCCCAGTGTTTTACATTTTACCATTTAATTTGTTTGTTCAGGCTTCGCTTTGTTCGGAAATGGCATCTGAGCTTCGGTCTGCTTTGAAGTGTCCAAGTGGGGGAGGGAGCGGGGGCACGGGCGGCCCGCGGGAGGGGTCGGACTCCCCGTACTTGCACTACGGGTTCAGTACAAAAAGCCAGCTGCACTAGCGCCCAAACTCAGCCTCCTCGCCCCCGAGCGATGTGTAGGCTCCACAGACTGTACGCAACCCCATTCAGAGGTCAACGCAATCCAAGTGCCCTGTGATGTTAACTGCCAAACCGACACGACGCGCCAAGACAAGATCGTCTCGTACTCGTACCGTAGCATGTAAATAAACCATATCGTATAACGGTTTAAGATACAATAATATTGTTGTGAAATTTTACGTATTTGAATGAAAATGTGTTTTAGAGATTAATTTCTATGTGAAAATGATACCAATTATATATATTTGTTTGTGCCAAACGTGGTGTAGTAAAGTTTATTATGTATTTGTAAATATTATCACATTTTTAATTATCTTTTTTACATAAGTAGTGAATTTGATAAATATATTTAACTCTCGAATTGTAAATAACTCATTTCTTTAGCGCAAGGAACATACGTTTTGATGTCTTCGACTTACTGATTGAATATGATACAATAAACTCTTCGATTTAATGTCGATTTTTAATATTTGAATAACGAAATTATGTAGTTGTAAGAAATATATGTGTAGTGATAATAAATAATACATTAAGACTTAATCCATACAGACCACCTTCATAATTAATTATTTTTTATAAAAAAAAAAGTTGGTTTCCTACCAAGAACTGCCCACGTCGTAACCCTACCAATTCCGTCATTTTTATATTATGTTAGCTATCGAAACTAATAACTAATTTAACTTTAAAACATCCATAAAATAGTGTTTTAATAAAGTGAATATATAAAATATCAGTCTATGTGGCCTGTGTGAAATAAGCTACAGATTAGATATAGAAACAGATTAAATTCAAATTGACCACAATATTAACTTTATGTCATAATCTTAATATTATACACGTCAAAAACGAACAGTAAGTAGGGCTACTATAAACTCTTAAGAATGTTATAATACAACATAAACCTCTGCCAAAAAGTTGAGTGTGAAAAGGGCTCTTATTTTCCATGGCAGGGATGGCAAACTAAAGGCACGCATGTTAACGTTGGAACGCTTGCAGATGAAGGCATACCTGGATAGTGATTTAATTCTTGCTATGGGGTTAATCGATGAATTTAGGTATCTGTCTATAAGATTTGCTCATTTTATATTTTGTAAGAGTAACGAAAAAAGTATATTCTGTGAAATTAGCTACACATTGATGTTATAACTGTCCGCAATAATTTTGTTAAATATATGTCTGTTAATTAGCAAAAAGATATTATAAACTATTATGTGCGGTGAAATAATTGACAAATAGATATTAAAAGTTTCGCTATCCCTGCTCTATGACACTGAAATCTTAACCGTAATCTCAAACGCACTAAATCATTGCTTGTGCGGTTATTGAGACTACGGCTTTTCTTAATTATTAAGCTACATCCTAATACAGCATACAGAAAGTTTATATAGCGATTCACCCATACCCCAATGGGTTAAATAAACTGCTTACCATCATGATGTTTGTTTATAACATCCAACTGCTGGGAACGGGCCTCCTCTCTCATCTCTCACTCGTAGAAGTAATCAGAATCAATTCCAATCGAATACAACCACGATCGTCTTCTCAGCTTATTCTGAAATTCATAAACTACAAAAATAAATATGTATTGAAATTAAAACTTTAAATAATAGACATAAATGTCAATTAGAGCATCGACAGACGAAAGAGCGTTGCTGAATTATTGTCAAAGCACTCAGGACGGGGTAGCCAGAGAGATGCGGATTAAAATCCTCTGGTTCCAAAATGTTGACATGTATTTTACATGTCATCATTTTAGCACAACGTCAATTTGGGCACACTCAAGATATTTTTACTATATTATCTGAGGGTCGTTCCTGAATATACCTTATCAATTGAAAGGAGTATACTAATTCAAAGGGCGATAAATTTTGAATTTACAAATTGTAGCTCAAGTTTTTATAACAATATTATCTGAAGGTCATTCGTTAACATTCCTTATTAATTGGATGGAGTACACTAATTCAAAGGGCTGTAATTTTTTAATATTACATATAGCAAAAAAGGTTAAATCATTCGATTTCAGTGTCAAAAGGATTTAGAGTCTGGTAAGATTCTTGTGACTCTCAATAATAGTTGATGGAAAACCTCACAATATTAAGTAAGTTTATCTAAACTCAAACAATTAATCGATGAAGTTAGCTCAAATTGTGCTAATCCAGTTATCCTCTTTAAAATATTTTGTAAGTTTACATATAAAGGTGATTATAAAAAAATAAGTCGTTTTATTGAATATCCTATTTTATTTTTCCTCTCTCGATAGAAATACTAAGAAATCTAACTACTAAGAAATACTAAGAACTAAGAATTCTCGATGAAAATTCGTCGTAAAACGGTCATAAATTAACTTTTTTACAAAGAATAATACCAACATAATTATAAAATTGTTTATTTGCTTGTGGACTTGTTTATTATGTATTCAAAAAAACAATTACCAAATTACTTTTGTTCATTGAATTTGTTACTGCACCTTTTCCAATGATGTTTGGCACATAACGATACGGACTGAACCAATCGTGGCAAAATTCAATAAATGTAGTTTCCGTCCAGAATGTAAGCTAAGTTCTGGATAAGGACAAAGAAAATAGTGGGCAATTTAATGTTCAAACAAGCTTATTTTTTATACTAGGCCATCGTTTACCATGAAAATTGTTATAAAAATTAAAATGATGTGCTGATATTCCAACCTTTTCGCTTATTTTTTACTCTTTTGTTTATTCACAAAAACATACATTCGCCGGCAAAATCCCATGAGGGATGCAATATGAAACAGTTGGGTAATCTCGAGCTAACAAAAGGCCCATATTGCCTGACATTATGACCTCTATGTCAAAGCATTATAAAACTCACTGTGCGGAATAGAATAAACGTTGTTTGCATATGATCCCTCGCGTTTTGTATCAACACCCCTATATTCCAAACGTGCGAATCGTCGAAAAAATCTCATGAGAGTTGAAATGTAGAGCAGATGTGTATTCTGGAGCATCAAAACCAACGGAATACTCTACTTTCTGATATTAATTATCTTAAAAAAAATAGATACTAGCATCTTGGTACCCCGACGTCAGTTGGTTCTCATTTCAGCTACGCAGCTCGCTTAGCTACGTCAGTGGCGCTTGTTCTACAGATCTCCTCATATTTACAAATAGCGCACAGCGCTTCCCATCGCCGGATATAAGTTTTTTGATTTATATATCCGTTCAATTTAACAAAGAAAGGTAAACGGTCGGTCCCATCAGTAACAGGTCAGAATAGAGTCAGAATTCTTTTCCTAATCGTCGGGATTACTCACATAAGCTAGAAGTACGTAAATTATAACAGCATGATATTTGTGTTTTTAATCGATAGCCAGTTAGCGCTTCAAGCAATCTCAAATTTAAACGCAAGCCTAGAAGAGGCATCGCTGTTTCAAAATCCATACTTCGAAGCTGTTCCACCCAGCAACGTACCGAAACGAACTGAAACTTGCTGCGACCGTAGTCGCACACATACCACACCAAAGATAAACAAGAAGTTATCATCACTACCATTATCTAATTAATATCCCACAGCTGGGAACAGGTTCTCCTTTAAGAGAGAAGGATTTTGCGATTTTTAGAGCTAAATAAAGGGTAAACTCCCACTTATAGAAGGTTACATATTGTCAGAGATTAAAAAATAAACACCATAAGGCATATTTTTTCTAATTTAAGTCCTAAAAAAAATAATCCATGTTAATATTCCCTGTTTTCCATTCCTGGGCTTCTTCTTTCTTTGATCTGTCAGAGTAAACGCGCGTTTAAAGCTAAAATCCCGGGAGATTTGCAAAGTAGAACACAGGTGAACTCTAGACGGACGAAATTGTAAGATCCAACTGATTGACAAATATTATAAATACGTTTTTCTTAATATATTATCCTTAGGCTTCTTCTCTCATGGGATGGAAGGATATCCACTATTGTTACACAACTCACCGACCACCGCCAATATTTTTTTAAACCACTTAATCGACCCCTCGGGGTCCATATAGATCACTTTCAGTCCAGCCACCTTCAGAGTCCACTAAATGGCTAAAAGTGGTATTTATTATAAAGGCTATTGATGGCTATTGATGAAGCAAATATATAATACAAAGTATTTATGCATATTATTATTAAAAATATTCATCTTAGTAACATAACACAAGCTAGGCTAACTTTGGGGCTAGATGGCGATGTGTGTACAGATAGACTTTTTCATTTATAATATTAGTTTTATAATTTTTATTAGTGTTTTTACCTACACTTGGAATTATCATATGTTAATTATTAGATGTTATAAATTTAAAAAGCATATAAAAAATTTCGGAACCGACAGGATCTGAACCTGCGATTCTCTGGTAATCGCTGCCTGAGCGTTTTTTTCCAATTAAGCTACAGCTCTCCTACCATCGATGCCGAAATTAGTATATGCCTTTTTACATCAGTCTTCTGTCATCGTCATCTAGTGTGAAACGTTGCAGTTTCGATCTACGTTTTCAAAGGTCCATATTACAATGAGACATGTTTGAAACAAGAGATGACATTCGCGCGTCGCGATTGCCAGAGAGGTTCAGATCCTGTCGGTTCCGAAATTTTTTTATATGCTTTTAAAATATAATATTAGTAGGAGTTTAATAGCAGATCGAAGTGACATTTGAAGATGTCCCGAGCGCGAACCCATCATGAACCTATATGTGAAAAGCACATTTTAGCCCAGTCAGATAACTGCTACAAACTTCAGAATAATCATCTCCATTTTAAATATACACTAACAGCAGGTAAGATTGCATTTAGACCTTCGCTGCAATCTCACCGAAGTGATGATCCAGTATTTCTTTCTCTTTTATTGGCATGTATTTTTCGGTTGGGTAACAAGCCACGAGCGAAGCCTCCCTCCAGACTTTTGGGAAAAAGTGGGAAATTATAAATTACGAAATGGGGGCCATTTGGTAATTGTCGAGGATAGAACCCGGGCCACAGCGGTCACCTTTGCGCCAGGGAGGTCGTCAAAACATAACTTCTGAAACTTACTATAGTTTTGGTTTAAAGCAGGCGGAATGCCATGATATATTATGAAAATTAAGCTTAATTTGCTATACTCCGCGAAGAGCAGGAGAATCTGTATGGGGTAATTTATAATTTCTTTAATCCTTATACTCCACACCAAAAAGATCTTCGGCAATGTACCCACGCACGCTTAGCTCCGAAACCGGAGCATCCTGAGGAGATGTTTAACAATGATATAAATTTGTTTAAAGTTGTTATAAAGTCAACAATTATTGTTTTTCATCATTTATATATACAAAAGGCAAAGGTGACTGACTGACTTACTGACTGACTGATCTATCAACGCACAGCTCTAACTACTTGACGGATCGGGCTAAAGTTATGCACACAGATAGTTATTACAACGTTAGCAGATAAAGGATTTCGGAAAATTCCAACCCTAAGAGGGTAAAAGGGGGGATGAAAGTTTGTATAAAATCTTTCAATTATCAATTTATTTTTCGAGTTACATCCATGAAACATTTGATTTTAGGTTTTCGATTAAAAATAAATAAATACGTGTTCCATTCAAGGCTTAAAGTGCAAGCGAGAGCGCGGAACGAGCGGGCAGGCACTGCCCGTCTAACCGCCTGCCTGCTCGCCTGTCTACCCGCCTATGTACCCGCCTGTCTGTCCACCTGTCTACCCGCCTGCCTGCACGACTATCTACCCACCTACCTACCCGCCTAGCTGCCCGCCTGCCTGCACGCCTGTCTGCCCGCCCGCCTACCCACCTGTCTACCCGCCTATCTGCCCGACTGTCTACCCGCCTGCCTGCCCGCCTGACAGCAACCACCACGTCTTCGACACGTCTTTATCAAAATTTTAATGTTTTTCAGGTTTATTTAGGTATAGTAGATTTATAATATGTATGCATCCGGTTTTGTAGGCTATGGACTAGACTTGTAGGAAGGTTTTAATAAAAGAGGCAGTTTAATTTTAAACAACAAATATAATTTTGCTAGAAACTATCTATTTATCAACCAATGTAGAATAAAAACTATTTCAACATCTATATAAGGTATCTCGATGTCCGAAGCTTTAAATGGCTAATTACAGTTTAGCACGAGGTCCTCTGTGCAAACTATAAAGCAGATAAGCGTTATTTTTAACCGTAGAACCCTGTTACGTTAAATATTGTTTGCAATATGCACCCTCACGCTTTTTGTTACCAAGTAGCCATTTTTACATGAGTGATTGTACGTTTAAAACATTTCAGGCTTTTATCACGCCCCCACTATAGTGGAGGTTTTTGTATATCGTTCAGAATAAATCCTTAGTAATTATATGACATTGATGATAGTGCTTTTACTTAATTTTATAAATTTTAAAGTGCATATACAATTTCTGAACCAACAGGATTCGAACCTGTGACTCTCTGGCAATCGCGACTTCAGAGCCGTCGTTTAGTAACAAAGCGCTCAAGCCCCGATTGCCAGAGAGTCGCAGATTCAAATCCTTTCGGTTCAGAATTTTTTATTGTCTTTAAAGTTATAAATCCCTTCTAATATTTTAACTGTGACAATGTGTTTGTTTGTCTTTACAAAGCAACTTATCAACTTTATTGGCATAGAGTTAGTTGAAAGGACGGAGAGCAACATAGGATACTTTCTATCCCAGGAAAACAAAAAGCAGCAGCAGCTAGTATTTTTATTTTTAAAGAAAAAAAACCTGTCGAGTGCTGCAGTGGGCAGAGACACTGCTTTCCTTTAACAAGGCTGTGGGTTCGGTTCCCACAACTGGAAAAATGATTGTGTGATTAACATGAATGTATGTTAGTATTTTATTCATCAGTTATCCTAATACTCATAACAAAAGCTACGCTTACTTTGGGGCTACATGACGATGTGTGTTTGAAACGGTGAAGAAAACATTGTTAGGAAACCTGAAACCTGCATGCAATATACTTCTACATAAAGGCATGTAATGTGTCCCAATCCTCTATTAAAATATTCGAATAAGAAGACTTAATTTGATCACCTGCTTCCAAATTTATAAATACAGATTGTTTTATTATCGCATAGACTTTATTGCTCAGAGTAGATTTAAGGGTCTGTCTGTTTTAAGATTAAAAGAACACTGTATATAATTGCTGCATGACACAAATAAATAAATATAAAAATGAATAAAATAACCTATTTCAAGCAACCTCGGTCAAGTATAATTTCGTTATTTGAAACCAATGAAAGTTCAACCAACAGAAACTCACCAACATTGAATCTGACGATAGTATTAAAAAAAAATACAATGGCAAAATAAACAAATCTCCAACAATATCGCAATTGCATTGTTCGCCTCTACTATTTAAATTCATTATGAATTCACGGATATCAATAGCTGGTGTTTTCATCGAGAAAATCTGTACATTTTACATGAAATGCATTAAAACATCGTTGGTTGAACGTTATGAACCAATGGTTGTATAAAATTTAAAAATTAATAAACGTTATTACCGCGGAGTTTCAACATAAAGTAAAAAAGAGTAAAACATTTCTGTCTTGAATTTTGAAGTAGACATGTTGTGCCGACCACTCATTAAGATATGCCTAATTGGCCACTGTTGGAATAAGACAAAAATCCAAGTCTATGACGCAATACTTGGCCAGCGATAAAGCAGTACTGGCTAGTGATAATTGTTCAGTTGTCTTTGCTGATTTTTATTCCAAGCTGCGATTTTCTTATAATTTCTTTATTCAAATTTGATTTAGTTCCTGTTTATTTTTATTGTACGATATTAATCCGACTATTTTCATTAATAAACGAGACAGTCGAACAGTGCATAAGTATTTTCTTTATTTTTCTTTGACTTTTTTTTGTATCAGCACTACAAATCAGTGGTAGAGTAACCAAAATAAACATGCAGTAAGACTTCAGGTCTGCTTAAAATAAAACATTTTAGATTTCAGTCCAATACGACTACTAAACAACTTAATAATACTGTCTATTTTATCGATGGTTGGAGCGTCAAAATAAATACATTATAACTATCCTATAATTTTCCTCACTAAACGAGCTATTTAAAAAAGAGTAATTTATTGAATAGTAATAGCTAACCAGCTAAAGGTATCCGTCAAATTTATCGAAACAATATCAAAATATGACTTCTTGTTCTTCTTTCTCTGTAGTCCATAAATCTTAAACTACATTAGTGATGGAAATACCACTTCCTGTTATTCCCCGCGGAACTATTTTAAATTTAAATATTAAAGTTGGAGTACAGTAACATTTTGAAATTTTAAGTTACTAAAATGTTATGACAAGTTTTTATTTATATACATAATATACTTAAAACCAAATTTTAGAGCTTATTCTTCGTGTTTGTATTAGTATCTTTTTAGCACGTATAAAATGTAGTTCCTGAGATAACTCAGGCATTACGATTTTCATAATTATATTTTTGTTACAGATTGAACGCAATCTATGTATCGTATAATCTATATATAATTATTGAAATTTACTTTTACAGGAATTTTATATGCATAATAACAATATCACGTTATTTAACGTGGGCAAAACTTCAGACCGCAGCAAATGTTTTTATAAAATTGACAATGGTAAGTTTTATACGATTGGACAAAGTCTACCAAAGGAATATAACCAAAAACTGAGCAAATTTTAAACAGTAGCTTTTAAAATTTAGAATACTTACCTATTTATAAAATGTTACCTACATACATTTCCGCAAAAGAAACCACTTACACATTCCACCCATGTTACTCGTAGGTATCGATATAATTTTTCGAGTGTTATTTTTTTCGCTCCATAGATTTTTACACTTGTTTAATAAATTTTTTTAACCGCTACAAATTATTTTTCAACCGAAACATCTAGATTCTTTTAACACCAATATAAGATGCGTAGTACATATGTTTTTATATGTCCATTATTTATTATGTATGTTTTACATGGTCGTTAACTATGGGCCTCATAAGAAGGCTCAGAGTCACTCAGCGGGCGATGAAGAGAGCTATGCTCGGAGTATCTCTCGCGATCAAATCAGAAATATGGAGATTCGTAGAAGAACCAGAGTTACCGACATAGCTCAACGAGTCGCGAAGCTGAAGTGGCAATGGGCCGGGCACATAGTTCGGAGAAAGGATGGACGTTGGGGTCCCAAGGTGCTGGAATGGCAGCCCCGAACTGGTAAGCGCAGCGTTGGTCGGCCCCTAACGAGGTGGACAGAAGACATTAAGCGCGTCGCAGGTAGCCGCTGGATCCAAGCGGCTTAGAACCGTGGAACTTGGAACTCCCTACAAAAGACCTATGTCCAGCATTAACGTCTATCGGTTGATGTGATGATGATGATGATGATGTGATGGATAATGTTTTTTTTTTTTTGTTTTTTTTTTTTTGGGTAATGGATAATGTTAATAAGAGTACTTTTCTTCCCTTATTGACATATCTGTTCTATCAACAATATGTGGTTATTTAAAACGTAAATAGAGTTTCATAATTAAGTTTTAAGTTCGCTGTCAATTTTTATGTAATCGTTTATTAGCGGCGACTTAATTGGTGTATGTGTTATTTTGTTTGTATTAATTCTCAGTATAAAGTAAACTGTGTAGATGCGTAGTTTACCGGGTAATATATTCGAAGAAATAATTTTTTTTTTCTCACATTCTATATAATATACGTTTCCGTATTGTCTGTTAGAATGAGTTTGTGACACAAGTTTTGTGAGTTTTTATTTCTTGCACTTTATTGTGCCAATATTCACGAATATAAAACACCGACAACCATTGGTGAACACTAAATTCGAAAGTCCATACAGGAACTGGCGATGTCCAAAATTGTCCAAAGATGGGCAAATCAAACTCGAAATTCGCTTGGTAAGTTCGTTTGATCTTTTACGTATTCTACATGCAGAAGGTATTAAGACCATAGAGTACCTTTTTACTTTCATACCATTATCCTCTTTGCCAAAACCACGAATGTTACTCCTGAAAGCCTATCAAACAAGCATGACTAGCATAGAACCTTTTGAGTATAGTAGTTTATATGTGAATAAAATTGCGCCTCGGGGCTTCGGTGACAGGGGTATCGTTTGTGTTGTGAAAGTAATGGAGCTGAAAAGATTTATGCTCCCATCTAAGTCTGAAAGTCGCTTTTGTTCTCAGGACCTTATAGTGGGACTATGAATAAGGAAAGATAGATCAAATCGTTTCAGTTAATAAGATATGTTAAATTCTTAATCAAGTTAGATCAAGATATTTCATATACATTGTAGGAGAGAGGTTGAGTGCGCTACATCATGTATTTTGTATTTTTATAGTTAGTACGTAAATATAGTATGTATGTTCTTATAACTTTTTTTTATTTTTTTTTAGTTTATGCACCATCCACTTTCCACATTTATATCGGCTTCGCACGCTCGGGTTGCCTTTAAAAGATCACTATCGTTGATAAGGCCGCCTTTGCACCTTAGCGCTAAATACTTTTACTGTTTTCATTGTGATTTTCCTTCTATAAAGATTTTTCTATTCTATTTTACATCATACTTATTATAAAGAAGCACCGGCAAAATGTGAGGCAGACTGACGAAGGGTTCCGTGCCTTTGCCAAATAGTTACTTATCACCTGCTTCTAAGACAACGAACTGGATAATTAATTTTCTTTGTATTATTGCTGGCTAGCAGTTGCTCGCTTTCGCCCGCGTTTTTTTGGTTTTTAATGAATCCCGCGGAACTTACTAATTTTTCTATTATGAAAAGTAGCTTATGTCTTTATCCAGGGTAACATCTATCTCCATTCCAAATTTCAGTAAACTAGGCTATGTAGTTTTTGCGTAGAAGCGTAAGAAACATCCATACATCTATCGATCCACAACAACTTTTATAGTAATATTACGAGTAGGATAAGACAGGATAGGATCGAATAGGAAACAGTGCTATTTAGATAAATTATCTTCGAAATGTACATAAACCAATGTATTTTCTAATTCTTTGCTTTTCAAATTTTGTAGTAAAAGATTTTTAACAACTATTAATAACTATGTTTTTAAAAGAAAATAAAGATTGTTTTATAAATTCGACCTCACTCAAACCCTCACTTAAAGTTTCGACGTCCCTTTTTTTGTCGTTGTCAAAATATATATTTGTCAATTACACTAAGGTTTTCCTAAGACGGGCTAAAACAAAAAATGGTTCTTTTTTATCATTAAAGAACCCTAAAAAGAAAATGAAATCCCTCGTAACAAAAATATTCATAATCTTACTGCTTTGCAAGATGGATTACTTGGATTTACCAAGGATTTCATTCATTGCCTATTTTCTCCATTTCTTTTAAAACAGAGATATCATGAAAAGCTTTTTAATTTTTATTACTTGTAATTATACTTAACTTTTTTCAACTTACCCTAAATAACTTTGTTGGATTTACCTAAATTAAAGAAGATAAAACTTATTTATTTAAGAAAGGCTGTTTAGAACGGGATAGTTAGACAAAAAAACGTATCAGTTGTTCTCGATTTTGTGATTATTTTATAATTGTCGGTAAGTATAATAAGATTGACAGCCCCATCATTCCCTGTACAAAAATTTATATCAATCATTTCTTAGTTATTATTTACTAATCATTAGGGCTTCGGCCGCGGACCGAGTTAGATCGTCAGCACGCGTTTCTAACTTTTCGGAGTTATATGCGTTTTTATTTAAGCAATATCACTTGCTTTAACTGAAACAGAGTTCTCCATAACGTCCGTAAAGGCGTGTGAAGACTACCAATCCGCACTTGGCTAGCGTGGTGGACGTGCTCTCTAGTGGCTCGATAATGTGTTAATGATATGAATACTTATCATTTAACATTTTATCAACAGTCCTCATGATATTATAGTCGGCCTTCAGTAAATCAAAATAGCGCACTTTATACAAAGCACAGAAGAGCATAGCACAAACAATGTTAAACGTTACAAGCTCGTCCGGTTAAAATCAACGTTCGCTTGCTTTGTAAACCGAGTTATTTTCCAAATGAAACCCTAACACTCTAGACATAGAGGTCTGTTATAACGAAAATGTATGGTTTCCCGTTTAGCCGGGAGTAGGCATACAACAGCTATGTTATATTGCGACCCTTGTGGAGCATTTCCTACTTAGCAAGCGATCACAAAATCTATACTAGGTACTATCACTAAGAGAAAGGATTAGATTTTTACATGTAAGACTCTTTATAACTACTTAACCCTTTTTAATAATACTTTCTCAGTAATCAACATAGGCCATTTGTTTCATTGTGATGCGGTGGGTTCAGATATTTTATAAAATAGCGGAGCTTCTTTTTATCTCAGGAAAACCAGCGGACAACAAATAGTAAATTTATTTATTTCAAACGATTTCTAAACGAACTTATTGGAATTTTGGAATTCGTTGCTAAATTGAAAACACTTTCTTAATTTAAAATTTATCGAACACAAAAGAATTTATAATGTACAAAAGCTTTATTGCATGAAAGGCTATATCAATAGATATTTCTTTCTTTTTGCTTCAAAGTCAGTACGCTTCGCTCAGCGACTTTTCTTAGAACAGGAAACAAAATGCTTATTGAGAAAGTTTAACTTTGTTCAATGTAGGATTGTAGCAGACGGGCAGCTGGTCGAGACTTCTTGAATATTCTTAACAGCGTCATTATGTATAAAACTTTCTTCTTTACAAAACTATAGTTGAGAAATAAATAGCTGGTCCTCGCTTGCTACGAGTTTATGGAGTAAAGTGGTTGACTATAAGTTCATCCGATGGCATAGCTTGGTTAAAGGCTAATTGGTAGCTAAATTAAATTATATAGCTTCTCAATTCTCGACATGGAATACTTCCCCTTCACTGCTGTAATAATTATAATAATATATCTTTATTTCCGGGGAGAACCGATAGACGTTGGTCGAGCCCCAATGAAGTGGATAGACGACATCAAACGAGTCGCTGGGAGCCGCTGGAAACATGCGGCCCAGGACCGTGGATTTTGGAACTCCCTACAAAAGACCTATGTCTAATGGACGTTAATCGGTTGGAGTGATTACGATGATCTTTATTTCAAACATCAAGGCACATTAAAACACATTACTTACTTCTATATTAATAAAAAAAATGGTATATGAGAATCACGCTGCTCAAAGGCATTTAAAAAAAGCACAGCCACTGATGTGCTTTTTTTTTTTTTTTTTGTATGTCACTATTCACATACCCACAGTCCAACCTGCTCAGAATAATCTTGAGGACTCTATTCAGTACAGTACCGTATCTTTATGAGAAAATAAAGCTTCTTCATAAATTTCTTACTCGATTTCAGAAGAAAAACACAACATAACCTTCAGTGTCTCAGCCTAGTGTAACATATAGTTAAGTTTTAATTTTGAGGTAGGTAAATCTGTCAAATTTGTATGATAAATATATATTTTACGAGTTACCTTTATCCGTCTCAAAGCTAAAATAAAAGTCAAAATACCTTATGAATAAATCTTAAAACCCAAAAAAAGGTTTCCTTTAAACTCGTATCCCGTTATTGCCCTACAAGGGTGAAATTCAAAAAATACTGTTACGCGTATGTCTTCGTCTTCATCAATTAAAAATAAGTTATATTAAAATAATGGACTCTCATACAAACTATTTTTTATTTTCACATATTCCACGCGAGGTATAATTTTTGAAAACTATCAGATATATCAAGTTTCATGCATAAAATGACTGTCTCACATAAATTTTCATTCCTTGTAAATGTTATTTCAGAGTTTAAGAAAGTCCCTTCTTAGTACACCTGTAACGTGATTGAAAATAATTTTCTCACAATTTCACACATTATCTGTGAGTCAATCATGGCAAAGCCTTTTAGAGTTATTGATTAGTACGATGTTAAAGCTATCTAATTTCCCCTGACGTACCTGGCCTATTATTAAATGCATATCGGAAAATTAGAGAACAATTGCCAATAATTTTGACTACATTAAATTCGCACTACCCCCGCAATAGTTTCAGTGTTCAGTAATTGTAGTCAAATTTCAAACAAAATATTCAATTACATACAGTAATAATTCCTTTATGAGCAGTGGTAATGATAAATTAAAATTGGTAAATGGGTAATTTCAGTAGTTATGAAACTGACAAGTATATTACTTGTCAGTTAAGTGGATATTGTATAATATAATATAACACTACAATATCAAAACACGGGTTTGAGTTTTAAGCGTAGTTTCATTAGTTTCACACACAATTTTTTTATATTTACATAATCGTAGGAATAAGCAGATGGCCCATCATATTATGGTACGAGAGTAACCATCTCCTATAAACAGAGCAAGACTTGGCATAGTATGCAAGGAACAAGTTCCGTTGTAGCGACGTGAATCCATCAACTTCAGGCGTAAATGCTAAGCTGCCTGTAATCAGCATTCACGCCTTTCAGACCGGTGCCATGCATGCATGGGCATACAATAAGCACGGCGGTAGTACTTCCCCGAAATGAGACAGTATGAAATCTATACTTATAATAAAACTGTAACTGGAAGATTTCTGTACATTTAATATATTTCGAAAATTTTGACGGGGGGATGCTTTATAATCGATAGTGAGTCCAAAACAGATTTTGATTTAATTTTTGTCTGTCTGTCCGGGCATCAGGTGAAAACTACTGAACGGATTTAAATAAAATTTGGTATAGTGGTAGCTGATATTCCGGGTCAACATATAGGATACCTTTTATACCGATGAACAATAAGTTTCTTCCGGGAAAAGGGATGAAAATTTTTATCAATTTTACTTAACAGCTCCGTTAAATTTGAACCGATTTGAATAATTCTTTTTTTATTTGAAAGTGTATACTATGAAGCTTGTATTGTCTAATTTTAATGAAGATCTGATAAATATTTTTGGAGATAAAGGACATAACTCTTCACAAACAGCAAGTCGCAAGGAATCGGCAACGATCGAATGCATGCGTACCATCCTTCTAATGTTATAAATGCGAAAGTTTGTGAGGAGGGATATATGGATGGATGTATGTAGATATCAACTAAAATAATGACAACTTACTAACTCATTATACCACGTAAAATAATAGTAGGTACATAGCTAGCCACGATGATTATGATGTTAGCATCAGATCTATTCTTCTTCTCGATTGACTCATATGCGGACGAAGTCGCGAGGGTCCGCTAGATGCTTATAAAATTCTTTTAGGTATAAGAGGTGTATCTAGACTGCAGTTACTTTTCGTGGAGCAACATTTCCTTGTGTTTGTGAGCAATATCCCATAATAATATAAAGTCATTTGTTGTAATTATATTGTGCAAAGTTGCCCAACTTTTGAAATATTTAACATATAGGTACTGTGGTTACAGTCGTTAACAAAAAACAAAATTGTGAACAAATGCCTGTTGCTAAGTGTTATAAATTATTATATTTTGTTAATTTTTGTTTTATTAGCCAAGGAAAAAATGAGGTGGGAGGTCCCGGGTTCGACCCCGTCAGGGGCGATTTGAAAAGTTATAACTTTTGAAATTTTCTGGTCTCATCCGGTAAAAGGCTACGGCAGTGGCTAGTTACTACCGACAAAGATGTGCCGCTAAGCGATAAAGCGTTCCGGTACTGTAGGGTAGGTATCAGTTTAATATAAATGCCATACCCCCAACAGGTTAGCCAGTTACAACCTTAGACTGTGTTATCACTTTCGAGGAGGTTAGATTACAGTCATCTGATTAGGTATAGTGAATAAAAAAAAGATCGAGGACCACTTTTACAAAAAATAAGGACCAACAATGTATTATAAATATACCAAAATAACATTCTCGTAGTTTCCCATTATTAAATATCCGTAGCATTTTAAATGTAATAGTAAAACGTAAAAGATTTAGTGTTGCAGTTTGAGCGAAATCGAATACATTCAAGGTATAAACTAAATTAAATTGTCGGTAAATGCCTTTGAAAACGATTTTCAAAGGTTAAACCCCCAAATATCTATTATCCAAATGGTTTCAGGTAATTTACTTACAATATAGATGTAAGTACCAAAGTAGGTTTTTTTTATTGCTAGTTTAGTATGTCTTGCATACAGGTCGCAAATGTCTTGTAGTTTATTACGTCTCGTATGATGCAAGGAAATGTTTCGAGTGCAAGTTTAGTACGTCTCGTAAACAAGTCGCAAGTGTCTTTTATGCAAGTTTAGTACATCTCGTATACAGGTCGCATGTATCTTTTATGCAACTTAAATACGTCTCGTAAACAGGTTGCAAGTGTCTTTTATGCAAATTTAGTACGTCTCGTGTACAGGTCCCAAGTATCTTTTACACAAGATAAGTTCGTCTCGTAAACAGGTCGCGTGTGTCTTCTATGCAAGTTCATTATGCCGCGTATATAGGTCGCAAGTGTCTTTTCTGCAAGTTTAGTACGTCCTGCATTTAGGTCTCGTATATTGGAAGCAGGTGTCTTTTATGCAAGTTTAGTACGTCTCGTATACAGGTCGCAAGTGTCTTTTATGCAAGTTTAGTACGTCTCGTATACAGGTTGCAAGTGTCTTTTATGCAAGTTTAGTAAGTCTAGCACACAGGCCCCAAGTGTATTTTATGCAGGTTTAGTACGTCCTGCATTCAGGTCGCAAATGTCTTTTATGCAAGTTTAGTACGTCTCGTATACAGGTCACAAGTGTCTTCTATGCAAGTTTAGTACGTCTTGTATACAGGTCGAAAGTGTATATTTTGCAATTTTAGTACGTCTCCTATACAGAGGGTAAATAACTTTGTTGTATGGCGGCAGATCAATGTTGCTTGGCGGCAGAAATAATAACGGCCGTAGAAATTCCCCGGACGAGATCTTCTCCAAAGAACTCTACTACTACACTGGGTTGACGCAGCAGTAGACGCGCTAACGCGGTACCGGTAGCCCTTCTACTGCAACCTTTATCTAACCCCGTTGCAGTAACTTTTCCGGCAGTTGCTAAGCAAAGGCCACCTATTGTTCTTTCAGAATATGCGATGAGTTTCCAAGTGTCGCTATAAAATTATGTGTTTTGTAAGAAGACGACAAATTGACAACTGGTTGAATAAGATAGTGCATCGGGCAGCTATTTAGTTGCTCTCTGCAAGTTAATATAGCCCGCTTACACTTTTCATGTCTGTGGTAGAATATAACACCTAATTGTTAAGCTTAGCGATTGCCGTCCTGAACTCAGGCCGTCAAAGAAACAACTTTATAGAAACAATTAAACGGCTAAGTTTGTTGTGGGACCTTCTTAGACCAGGGCGCGTTTGGAACCCTCGTAGCTTTAGGTTTAAGTTGGCGAATGAGGTTATCAGAATCCCCTTACAATTATGTAAACATATATGTATGAACGCTTGATAAGTGCCTGCCTACATGAATAAAAAAAAAATTGAATTTGAATTTGACATCTCGAACGCATTTAGAAATCCATGCCAAACGACTATAATGATTGAATGCCCAAGAACGTGAAGAGTTGGCTAGAATATGCCTGAATATGATTAGTTTGTAGGAAAAAAAAAAATTAAGTAAGCGTGTCTATCCTCTAGGGTAATTTTTTAAATAGTTTTTGACCATCGGTGTCACGGGCTTGTCCCACACTTTGAAAAATTGTGTGGAAATCTGCAAGCTCAGCCATTGCAGTGTTGGGGTAGTTAAAATTTATTATTTATTATGGTTTCATTAGTTGCATAACATTTAATTAAGGCCGCCTTTGCATGTCTACATTGTGTACTGTATACTCCTTACTGTTTCTTTTCCTGTATGTTATACGTGCAATAAAGTGTTTCTTCTTCTTCTTAATTTTTGCGCCTATCGGCCTAATTAAGTACCTATCTATTTGAACTCGCTAATTCTAATTCTTAACTTGTAAGTGCGGCGCTGGCTTTGTAAAGTTTGGGACCCATGCGGTAACCCGTAAAATGGGTTAAAAAAAAAGAATATTTTAAATGAATAAATAAACAACTATCTAACAATTTACTATTTGAATAGTGGACTCAGTTTTTCAACAAGCGACCCGTTTTTATAATAAAAGATATATTTACTATGAATAGCTTTAGCAACTCTTTTTAAGCTGACCTAACCGCGAAATGCGATTACGCAGCGGCATGAGGGTTAGAGTAGACAAGCGACAAAATCACTAACTTTGCTATGATATTTTAGTCTGCCTAAAAAAATACAAAATATGTCTTAAGTACCATCAATATATATAACGTAATTAGTGACGCTTCACTGAATACCTAATATAACCTGTTTTGGAACGATTTTGAAATGATTTTGAAATAATCTTGGTATAATTTTAAAATAATTTCGACCATATTGCAATACCCTGACAGGCAGTGGCGTGCACTTCATACATGCACAAAAGCACTGCATACCCTAAAATTTCAATAAAGCCCGTATAGGAGGAGGATTTTTTCTATTTTATGCAATTTTCCTGCTGTATGCATACCCTGGTAAGAAACCCAGTGCACGCCACTGCTGACAGGCCTTCATGTTGTATGCCTATCTTCATACTTACAGTATTGTGTGCTATATAAGTGTACATGAAATTAATAAATGGCTTCAGATTCCGGGGGGACCGAGTTCGAACCCTCGAAACGTACCTCTGTCTTTTCGATGTTTTTACTTTAAGCAAAAAATATTACATGCTTTAAGTGGTGAAGTGAAAGATCGCGAGAAAACCTGTATGCCTGAGACTTCTCCATAACGTCCTCAAGTGCGTATGAAGTCTACCAATCAGCACTGGGCCAGCGTGGTGGCCTTAAGCGTAACCCCTTTTCAGCTTGAGAGGAGACCCGTGTGCTGTAGTGCACTATTTATGTTTTCTATCGGTTCGCTATGATAGCCAATGGCGTGCATAGAGGGTATGCACAGGGTATGCAGATGATATAAAATAAAGAAAAACTCCAGTACGAGATAAAAATACTTGAGGGAAGCCTTTTTATAACACTTCTAATGCTTATCCTTAAGTTTTTTATAACTCGTACTGGAGATTTTGATTCATTTTTTTTTGAAGTGGTTAAGTTAGATTCCATTTTGGAATCGATCGAACAGTAATTAAATATAACTACAATAAAGGTAAAGGACAACTGCTATACTCTACGAAAACCAAGAGAATCTGTATGGTGTAATTTATAATTTTTTCCATCTTTATACTTCGCACCAAACAGATACTCGGCAATGTACACAATTCCTCCACGCACGCTTCGCACCGGAGCATCCTCAGGAGAAGTTGACTTTACAACCAATAATTGTAACTTAACAATTAGTTAGCCAAAATTATGATTACAGCTTTGCATGTCAAGGAAGTCGTAATAGTGCAATTTATAGTTTATTTTGTATGTGATATATGAATTAGACATATCTATAGGTAAAACGAATTCGTGTGGCACCTAGCTGAACACGGGTCGTATTAGAAACCTCCTCAATTTAAGTTGAAAGTATCTCGTATGCATTGGTTTTATAAAGCGCCATTAATTCGAGCTGAATGCTACTAGGATTATGGGCTTGTGAACAAATAAATGCTGTTTCAGTTAATGAATACGAGTTTGTACCATGTAATGCAGTAATGAATCACAATGTTTTACATCATTGTTCTCTGACATAATAAGTTTCTTTAAGCGAGGCCTTACATTTTCATGGTTTTTGTTCAGTTTTTTTACAAGCTTTTTATTCCATTTTAAAAGAATAAGTTTTTTTTTTATAAATGCATTGTTTTCCTAAAATTTCGACTTTTTAAAATAATTATTAAGATGTGTATTACAATCGGTTATTATTACGAAATATTCAAACAGATTTTTAAATGCATTTGTCGCAAAAGTTTTGACAATAGTTACAGCTTCATTTTCAGTTCACATTCAGTTCCATTTTCTAGATACGTTTAACGCAGATTTCCCGCGGGAACCTCAAACGTTGACACGGGAATTTACCTTGTCTTTACCTATACAAATAAATTTAATTGTCTGTTTGTAATGTCAAAATACATGATATTGATTATCTGTTTTTTCAATGTTTTTGTTTAAACAACCAATAGCCTGGTTTGTCTGGTGGAAGGCTTTGGTCATGGCCAGTTACCACACTACCGACAAAGAAGCGCCGCTAAGCTATTTAGCGTTCCGGTACGATATCGCGTAGAAACTGATTAGGGGTATGTGTTACTATACGCCATACGCCGCGTAGTTAGCGCTTTATTATCTTAGACTTAAGGTTGAAGAACCAGAAGGAGGAGTGGCCATTATTATAGGCGGAGTGTAAGTGTGTGTGTGTGTCTCTGAGTATGTCATTTGGTCTATGATTAACTTATAATTAAAATTTAGTTTTTCAGTTTCATTATAGTTTAGGGCAAGTAGATATTTAAATGTACTAGTTTGGCATTGTTTTTTATTAAGTGGGTATATTCATTAATTTTTATTTATTTTATTATGTCGGTATGGTCTCATGAATTTAGAAAATGTTTGTGCCGAGTGTGTATTGCAACTAAAACTTACACGGTACGTTCTTTACGGTAAGTTCTTTTTTCCTTATATAAATAGCAATTATTAGTTTCCTAATATTTAAGTCCCAAGCAACTGAAAATTTCAATATGAAAAGTTACATACCTTTTAATATCAGTTGCTATCAGGTTTAACAACAAGGAAAAGAAATTTGAAATAGCGTAAAAAACTTCGTTAAGTTTAATACATTCTGTCTACAACTGAGTGTAAAAAGTTTAAAAACTGAATTAAAACTTGAGAACCTACCTACGTATCTTCTTACTATAACGAGCAATTATTGTAAGTTCATAGTAAACGCAAAACCTGAGTTAAATTTCGTTTGATTGGTTGCAATTATTGTCATATCAACTTATACAAATAACGAGATGAATACCAAAGTGTTTGATAGCTGTTTCAAGTAAATTTTGCAAGAAGACAGAATTTTGTACCATAACTCATCATTATCGATACAAAACCTCCATCCAAAAATCAAGAACTACTCTATTTATAAAAAAATTAATAACATCAAATCTAAGCTTTAGGAAATTGAACTCATTAAACATTTTTTTTTATACCTCTACACTTCCTCTTTGAAGTTATTTGTGGAAAGATCTTTTTTAATGACATATTTACATTTTACTATCATTTTAATTTTTTTGTAAAACGTGAGTCGTGAGATGATATGAAATTGATGCTAACAAAAGCTTGGTTTTATCACCGCGTTCCTATTGAGACTTTAAGTCGACTTCCTAACACTACAATACCAACAATGCCTTTGAAAAAAATACCTTTTAAAAACTCAAGCAATGAAAAGTACCTATAAATCAGGTGTGCGAAAATTCTGAATAACGAAGCTGCATTGCGCTGAACTTTGTCGTGATCTGCATTCAAAGTGCCAACAGTTATAGCATTTTGCGAGCAGCTTGAATAGCATTAATTAAAGCCTCACACGTACAGTGCTAGTGTGAGAATGAATCTTAACAATGTTAACACATTAGGTCATTTAACGTTTTAATTTGAACTTATACTAAACGCAGATAGGATGTCGCTTCCTCGCAAACGTACATTCAGATCGGTAAACAAGTTGCTTTTTTCTTTGATTATATTTTCTCCACGCGATTATCTGACATTTTTATTTATTTATTTTGTGGGAACATACATAACTATAATTGCTGTGGTGATACAGATTTAAAATTTGTTCAATCTAATAGCTTCCCATGTTAGTTTGGTACTCATAACATTAGTATTATAAACCTACTTAAGAATAAATTGAGTTAAGTGGCATACAGAATAAATCATGGTAGATTATAACATATCATAGTAGCCAAAACATACCAAAAACCAACTACAGCGGCAACATGAGCATCTAATTTGAATTTCGGGGGAGGGAGATGAAAAAAATATTTTTCCGAAGATAACTCATTAAATTGTTTGCAACTTCTTCTTATAGATGTATCTTATAGTTTAAGCATATCCAGCCAGACCAACACCCCGTCACCAAATATCATGTTGTTTTTGGAATTTCCTTATCAAAATAAGAAGCGGAGCTGCCAGGAGCTAAAGGGCATCTTGTTGTCACGCTGATCGATTTTTGCTCTAATTGCCCAACTGGGTTGGCAAACGGAAAACTAGATTTAATTTGCATGGGCATGGCTGCTGCCCGAGATAAGCCAGTGTATTTTATTCAAGTCTAGTATAAGTGCCTCGTACTTGTTGTTCGTCAGAAAGTCATTCGTTAATTTTGGCATACTGAAGTGAATTGCAACTTATACAAGTTTTCACAAAACCTAGGCATCGCCTTAAACAAATGCCCAATGATTTTGGCAATGTCTTCAGAAAAAAAAACGTTTCACTAACTCTTAGATGATAACAATTGTTGAACGGTAGATGTATGCCTAGGAATCTCCTTACAATAGGCGTGACTTATTTAGGCATTGCAACCGGCGTATAGATTTCAGGTCAAGGATCTGTCGATTATCAGTTTATAAGTCCTTTAAAAGTTACAATCCGCTGAATCGGTTTCATAACTTTAGAAGGCACCTAACGTTGTTATACATCACATAAGAGTTTGTCTAACCGTTCTTTACGAATCACATAAATCACTAAGCATAAGGCGATTCCTTATGCTTAGCTTCCGATTTAGTGAAAACGAGTTTAAATAAACCAACCAAGGGATGGCCTTAAGGACGCAGGCTCCCTCATTGCTTACCTGCAACCTGGCCAATGTAATGTCAAAACTCATATAACTAATCCCCTGAGAAATGCGGACGCAAATAATAAGTGGCATGTCCCTGACGCGCAATGGTTCCAGTGACCCTGTTCTCGTACAGCCCTGACCCTAATGGTATGTTTATCTGAATAGACTTCTAGTCGACAAAAATACATTAAATTTATTATTGGTCCACTTACAAATACATATATTCATTCAATCGCAATAATGGAACAAATAAGCTTTATATAATCAAAGTATAATGTATAAAAAAACTACTTCTTATTCTAGTTTATTCAGCAAAAAGGAGGTTGAAGTATCTCTGCTGCAAGTCTTTCTTTAGTGGACTGAATAATTAATACTAGAAAATTTATGTAAGTCAATGAAGTAATATTACAGTCACCATATCCCATAGCCCAAGTTTAAAAGGCGGGCCGAAGATAATGATGAAATATAACCCGCCATACCGAACTCTCGCGCTTTAAATCCGTACCTTCTATTAGAGAGGAGAGTGACGATAATGAATAAATATAACCGATTAAATGTTTAAAAGTTTAAAATAAAACATAGTTTATTTAAATAAATAAAGAAACAAAAGTAAATATATACTCTTTTTGAAGAATAGTGTTTGACAGAAATCGTTTGGAGAAGTAGATGGGCACAAGACAGCTCTATGTAAGACGTCTTCTTTGCATGCTCTGCGAACTGTTGTCCTAATTATAAGCGATAGTTTTCCACTTACCATCAAGTGGGCCACCTGCTTGGTCCGTGAACTATTGCTGTCAAAATAAAAAAATACAAATACCTATATAACAAAGTTTCCACCCTTTTGCTTACGTATTGGAAAGTGGCTTGACTAAATAAAGTTCAACCAAGATAATAGATATGCAGAAATTATCATCTGATATTATTTCCAAAAAATATTTTATTGTTTTACCGAATAAGTTAAATTCAGTTTGTAAATGTATGATGTCGACGGACAACTATAACCGCTCGCAAAAGACAGATGGTATTAAAACTATTCCGCAAGAATAGAGGTAATAAAATTTTAATGATGTAAGTATTCAATGAATTAGTTAGCTCTAAGATAAAGTTTCTCTACTTAAGATGAGTTTAAAAACTTCAAGAGTCAGCTGCTGTTCAAGCTCGCTACTATTCTAAATTGCTCAAACTTTCTTAGTAAACACTTCGTATCTTCTTCTTAAAAACGGTGAATTAAATTTACTTAATTTGCACTATATCCTTGGACAATGAACTAACTTAACTTGCTGGCGTATCCCTGACATCTAGACAAATTAGTGTTGCGTAATTCATAATATTTATAGTATTTTTGTAAATATTTATCATGTTTTTTTTTGTTTTCGACTGTGCGTTGCATGTCGCGTGACGGTCGGCCGCGGAGTAGGGGTAAAGTGACAGGCGCTCGTTGGCATCAGCTGACAGTGTAGAGTATAGACTATCACTCATTTGTGCCAGTGTTCCATGAAATATTGGTAACATTTATAAACTGTGAAACTCATGATGAAGATGGAATTGATAATGAGAATGGAAAGAATGTTTTAAAATAATTGAAAAAGGATCAAAATGATTTTACGATAATTGGGCCGCGGGTCTGCTCTCTGACCAAGCTGGCCAAGTGCGGATTTTGACTAATACATATTAGTAATTTTCATTAGTCAAGTTTATCACTGTCTCCTATTAAAAAGGAGAATGACGAGAATAAATAAATTATCATAATCTTTAATTCATTCAATAATAAAATATGACAATTCTATAAACACAGTCCTCGTAGGTCTTGTGGTTAGCATGTTCAACTACGGATCACGAGGTCCCGGGTTCAAATCCTGCGTCGGGCCAAAAATAATAAAAGGTATTGTGTATTTTCTATAAAGAACTTTTCAGTACCAGCCGGCAGGTACAAAGTTGGCGGTGTCAACCCACGTGCCTTGGAGAGCAAGTAAAGCCGTCGGTTATCGTCACTTATTTGTGGTAACAGTCGTTAAGGCCCTCCAACCCGAATTGGAGCAGCGTGGTGGGTCTATGCTCTAAAAACGACTCTCTTATAAGAGAGAAGTGCCCAGCAGTAGGATGTCAATAGGCTGCGGATTATGATAAATTATATTTTATTGAAATATCTTAATATATATAAATCTCCTGTCACGATGTTTGTCCGCGATGGACTCCTAAACTACTTAACCGATTTTAAATAAAATTGGCTCACCGTGAGCAGTCTGGTCCAACTTAAGAGATAGGATATCTTAGATCTTTAATTATAGTCGCAATTTTATTTTATTGCAAATTATTTGTCACATGTTATATATATATGTATATATATACTACAATACTCACTTAAGGCTAAGCGATACTGAATACTTTAAAAACAAAATCAAACGCAGACGAAGTCGCGGGCAACAGCTAGTATATTATATACACATACCTATATCGCAAAAAACATTCCACCCTTATAGTTATTTATTCCAGACCCTATTACGTTCCTTCGCAACACATGTAAGCTGAAACGATCTGTACAATCTCAAAAGACTTTGCTGTCTTTGTAAATTTATAAAATGAAGAATATGGGAAACAAATGTCGAAGGAAAAATATGCATTACGAGCAAGCCCTTTTTGTACATTATTCATGAAAGCAAAAGTCTTTGTGTATTGTTTCTTTTTGCATGATAAAGAATAACGTTTCGCGCAGATATTCTTTACATGCGAAAATAAAAATATTTAAAATCTTATAAAATGAAATACTTTAAATACTTTATTTTTTAGACGACTACAAATAAAATACTTCAATGTTTATAGTTTGTCATGTAGTTTTCTATATAATAAGTATTATATATTAATATGTATTTATATTTGGTAATATAATATTTACACAGCAGTGTATGTAGGTATGTATATTAGTACGTTCTTGGTACCCAGTGCCACTCTCTGATTGTAAGTTCTATCAACAAAGATTTCCTATAAGATATTACTTATGCTAAAGGGGGGCCTATGATTTCCTAGAATTTCCTTTATCCTTTTATGCATTGTCTTATGTACAAACATACTTTAATTTATTGCGTACAGTTAAGACGCAAAACTTAATTATTATTTTACCGATTTTTCCTTAATTTGTGGACTGATTTTGATAATTCTTTATATTCGCCAAGTTAGGATCTGAGACCATTTCCCGGATCCTGACACAGTCGCGTCACTTCCAAGTTGCCTTTTTGCAATTCGCAATTATCAAGACGAAACCGTACAAGGCTATGTGCCTGGGCCCATAACCTGTTGCGATTCGAATTGAAAGACTTAGATGTTTTAATTAGTTTTATTTTTAAGTATTACAAACGTACTCACGTAACACTGTGAACCCCATTAACACATTGACATTGGTTTTAACTTTTAATAGACAACTTTCTAAAAGCAAGGGTCTGGCACCTAGATCTTACACCTATGTAAAGTGAGCATTGACTTTCAAAAAAAATCCCATTGAAATCAAATGAAATCATCAAATTGTGTAGCCATGTACAATGCCTTTTTACCTACTGATTCAGGTGTTTGAGTCACTAAAGCGGCGATAGCCTAGTGGGTAAGGCTTCGGCTACAATTTCGGAGGGACCGAGTTTGATCCACGGCACGCACCTTTAACTTTCCGGAGTTATGGGCGTTTAATATAATTTGAACAATTAAAATATAACTTGCTTTAACGGTATCGGAAACCTGAGAGTTTTCATAACGTTTCCAATCCGCACTTGGCCAGCATGATGGACTACGGCCTACAATACACCCTTCTCATTCTGAGAGAAGACCCGTGTCCTGTATTGGACCGGTAAAGCGTTGATGATGAAGTTCATCACTTGCATGTGAAGAAGTCAAGTTTCTAAAAGAAAACTGAAAGATAAGCAGATGAAAAAGTAACCGTAATATAATTCCTTTAATAACGTGGTTGAGAACAAAAATCATGTGTCCCATTCAGTGGCATCCATAGAGGGTATGCAGAGGATATAAAATGAAGAAAATCTCCAGTACAAGCTATAAAAAACTTAAAGATAGGCATTGTAAGAGTAATAAAAATCCTACCTTAAAGTTTTTATAACTCATAATGGAGATTTTATTTAATTTTATACTATCTGCATACCCTGTGCATACCCGCTATGCACGCCACTGGTTCCATTATAAAATGTATAAACATTGTCTGTTTCGTAATAAATGTACAAGTAAGTCCTTTTGAACTAGCGATTATATTTTAACACGAGCGTTCCAGAGCTATAATTAAAATGTTAAATTAATATGTGAGACAGAAGTGTATGATAAACATAAAACATGCTCTCTACATATTTATTTAACGCTTCTGTAAATATTTTGAAATGAATACTTACGGTTAAAATTGTATGCGTCGGTTATACGATTGTTTATAAGTTTGAAATGCTAGTGAGATATTAATGCCTCAGAATCTGCACTATAATGCAAAAATAACTCTTTCAACTCTACATATATGATTGATGACGGTTTTTTTAGTCTTGTGTTTCGTAGATTTAACACGGGGTTCTGGGTTCTTCTATTAGTTCAAGAATTGTTATTGGTTTTCCTGTTTATAATTCTTATAACCAGCACGGATTTAGGAAATTGGCTATGTCCATCCCCCTTGCTTCGGGAAGCATAGTAAGTGTATATAACATATAATATATAGTAAGCGTTTACACCCACCAATCCGCATTGAAGCTGCGTAGTGGGTCTATGTTCTAAAACCTTAGATTTTACAACTTGTTGAGTGATGTGTGTATGCCGGGCGCCATGTAACGACCAACTTTATTATTATCAGATACTTGATTTATCACCTTTTCCAAAAAATATCAAATCCGTTTTGATAAATTACTACCATACCTACTGCTAGGTATCATTATCATCATCAACGTCATCATCATATCCTTCCACACACTCCTGTCACAATGAGAAAGGGCCGTAGTCCAACACACTGGCCCAGGGCGGATCGGTGGACTCCACACACTTTTGAGAACATGATGGAGAACTCTCAGGCATGCAGGTTTCCTAATGCTGTTTTCCTTCCGTTGAAACAAGTGATATTTTAATTACTTAAAACGCAAATAGCTTGGAATAGTTATAGGTGCTTGCTGGGATTCGAACTCGGCCCCCAAAAGAGAAGTCGAGCTTTACCAGTGGGTAGGGCTTTCACCGCTACTAATAGGTCTATACCTAACAACTAACAGAACAATCAGAAAGTATGATTTATTTGTATGCGTAATACAATTGAATGGTGACAGCGTGACTGTTTAGCGAAGAAATGAAGCCCACATTAATCGCACAATGCCACTAGAGCATTTTTTTTATATTTTAAGTAACTTGTAGGTTTTATTGTAATATTATCAATTTAGAAAAAATGTAAATGAAGTAAGTTTTAATTGAATGTTGTTTGTAACAAGGTATCATATTAAGATCGTAACTCTAGAATCAGGGATGACCTAGATTTCTGCCGAATACAAACAACATGGCTTTGACGCATTCGGTTCACCTGTTCAGCCTTTGTGAAATTTTCAAGACAAGGGGTTCAAACAATAAAACATCAGACAATAGTTTTAGTAAAAATAGGAAAGATGCAAAAATAGAGCATGATTTTGCTAGTAAAAGATTTCTTTAATTTAGTTTCACACATGTATGATATCTTCTTTGACGATCTTTTTTGTAGATTTCCATTCGAGTGCGTGGGTTCGATTCTCAGGTCGTGCCAACAAGGAATTTTCAGTCACCATTTCAGGCCACCCCACCGGCAAGCAGACCTCTCAGAAGAAGCGTATTGTTTTACTTTGGTACAAATACAAATAGTAAGCGAAGTTGTTGCTTTGTTACCATACCTAGTAATAAAAATATAATAACTAGATAAGTTTACTTACCGATTTCTCAATATTTCCATAATTTAGATGTTACAGGAAATGCTGCATTAGTCGGAAATGAGTCGCCACGTACACGGCCGGAAAACACTTAAGAAGAAGGAAATCGTAGTAGTAGACTCGAGCTTTGCTTTAGTAATAATCATACATATGTTTTAATATCGTAGATCCACTGCATCTTACTGAAAATCAACCTTTACATAATCACTAATAAATAAAACCTCTTGAAGACATTTTCAATGAATGATGAAGATTGAAATATAAGTTTTTTCGTTCAGCATTTGCAAAGTAGATCATATTTGAAAGAAAGCTACAGTCGTAATGAAAGCTAGAACACAAAGCAACATTTCAAAAGTAATTCATTGATATCTATAAGGCTTTTATATATCTCTTTATATAGCACAAACTTGTCGTTGTTGTAATCTATACTTATAATAAAACTGTAACTGGAAGATTTCTGTTCATTTAATATATGTATTTTGAAAATTTTAACCGGGGGATACTTTATAATCGATACTAAGTCCAAATCAGATTTTTATATAATTTTTGTCTGACTATGTATCTCTCCGGGCAACACGTGAATTTAAATAAAATTTGGCTCAGTGGTAGCTGATATCCCCGGTCAACATATAGGATACTTTTTATCTCGATAAACAATAAGTATCCTCCGGGAAATGGGATGAAATTTTTTATCAATTTTACTTCATAGCTCCGTTAAATTTGAACCGATTTTAATTTTTGTCTAATAATGAAGATCTAATAAATATTGTCGGAGATTAGGGAAAATTCAATCTCACGACTTGACTGAAGTCGCTTGATCTGGATATCTATCACACAACAATAAAATTAGTTACGAGATTACCGCCATGTGGAATGTTGAGTCGACCGTTGTTGTTCCGATAGTCGTTTCAGTCAATGGTCTTCTCGCGAAAAGCTTCGACCAACATCTCAAGAAGCTTTCGCTTGGTTGTGATCTTGGATCAAGGGTCGGATACAGAAGGCAGTAGTCCTTGAAACGGCGCGTATTGTGAGGAGGTTTCTCACTCTGGAGCCCTGACCACCGGTTGCTTGGGCATTCAAAAGCCCCGCAAGCGGAGGGTGGAAGTTTTTTTTTTTTTTATAAATTTTTAATAGTGTTTTTTAATTTATTCTTAAGCATTGTTAATAATTAAAAAAAAAAAGAAAAATAATAAATGATAGAAAATTAGTTACTAATACAAAATCATAGATTATAAATTCAACATAGGTATAAATAGGCCAATACTTAGGTAACCTAAAGCATATAATTCGTGCTAATTCAGTTTAATACAAAACTTACATAACGGCCTTACTAATAAATGATTCTGGTGATTGGCTATTCAATATTATTCATAGTATTTAACTCTTCACAAATAACAGCCAGTCGCTGTATATGGGACAACAATAGAATGCATGCGTACCATCCTACTAATATTATAAATGCGAAAATTTGAGATAAAGGATGTATGGGTGGATGTGTGTAAGTATGAACTAAAGTAATGCTAACTTACTAACTCAGTATACCACGTAAAATATTAGTTGATTGTTGATTATTGTAGCTTCTCGATTGACTCATACGCGGAAGAAGTCGCGAGGGTCCGCTAGTCACAAATATAGTCATTTCTATCTAATCATCACGATTTAAAACCTAATATAATGTATTCATTGACATTCATTTTATTAGAAGTCATAATGTTTCGATGCTAATAATTAGGCTGTAAAACAACCGACAACTGTTCCCTTTTTGTGCATTTGTTGTGTGATTACGTCGCCAATTATTGACCGATTTTCATTATTCTTATTTTATTTAGTATGTAAATTTTTTTTCTTCCAAAACATTTTGAAGGCTTGAAATTGTGTTTTAAATTATGCGTAGTGATATTAATATTGCTTTAGCTAATTTATTTATACTATATTTTATACATTATAGCTTATTAAATACTATTCAAAACAACAAAAATATTACCTACATTTCAAAATCTTAGGTAAAAGTAGGTTTGTCTAGCATCCCGCACGGCCTGGATTTGTGCCAAAGTTTACATTAGCTTGGCACATTTAGCTCACCTGTTCGAGCTTGATGAAATCTTCATGACCAGGAAAGTGGAACAATAAAACCATAATAGATTTTAGACCGTCGCAACGTTTTCGCATCATGTCTATTCAACAGATGGAATCCACTATTATCTACTCTTTGTAAGTTTTAATTAAGAAGAAAGTATATGCGGAATTATCCATACATCCTCCGAGCATCATGACTCAAGGGCAATATATTTTTTTTTTTAATCAAAGTCTTCTGTCGCTATCATTTCTTTTTCTTAAAAGCAAATTACTTTAATTTGATCCTCTAAAATGATCGGTAAGTACACCTTTTTTACCGCATACACATTAAAATCAAAGACAAATTGAAAATAAAATAACACGAATATTTCTTACAATGTTCATGCCAAAAAAAAATTCAATCGCTTCAGATTAGCATACATTAGAATACGAAGCGATAATCTCGTATTTTTTTTAATTTATCGCACGCTGAGGGTGAAAACAGGCACAACGCAACGCGTTTTTCAAATACCTATTCATCACATTATTGTCCCAGCTACACCATCGTCTTATAGACCGACAACGTTCGTTTTACAAACTTGTGTTTGCAAGCATATAAGTATTTTCTTGTTATTACGCTTAAGCATACGCGAGCACATAATTCTTTCGCGATCACAACTTTAGGCATTCGGTATGGTCTACTTTAATGCGATATATGCGATGTATCCACTTAAGGCCTGTCCACACGGAGCATTGCAGCGGTGCGTCGTAGAATTGTTTTCAAGTTTTCGTTGCCAAAACAAAGCTCGCAGAAGCCTCAGCTTTCTCTGATTTGCGGATTTTTTCCAAAATGTAAGTGATAAAGGAACGCAAACCGAATAGTATTTAGGTCTTCAAGTTTTGTTTATAACACTTTTTTCTAAGGAACCAATAAATAAAATGAATATTAATTTTATTAAAATGAGCATGAGATTTTTTGAAATTCTTCAAATAGTCTTATGCTCAACTCGGAAATTAATGTTAGTAGGTTTTCCTCAAAACGTACAGTAGTTACAAAAAAATAAAAGATTAATTAGTTCTACTTCGTTATCCTTTTAGTTCTAGATCAGTTATTTTAATTTTCAGTACCGTATTTTTGCAAAACAGCTTTTACATCTTCGTAATTTAAAGCAACAAAATCATTTAAAATTTTATTAAGGCATACAGGTTTTTTTCCCATACTGTATGAAGTTTTATGAAATGCTTATAATGCAGATTTTCTCCATCATTTTCGCGTACCAACTTTCACTATCTCTAAAAGTTTAAGATCCATTGATCGCTCAAAAAATCACGCTTTATATGAACAGGTAGGTACGTATAGACCTGAGCGTCGAGATAATGGAGTTATCTGATAGCGTTTTAATAGCATTGCAAAATGGAACGCTGAGACAGCTCCGCCTTTGTGCGCTCGAACAACAAATGAAGTTGAAATTTTTTAATGGAATACGGTATAATAAAATTCTTAAAGCGCATATATAATAGACCAATAATGTTAATTTGATTATGATAAATGCCGATCTTTAAACAAATAGTTGATGTTAAAGACGAATGGAACCGTAAAGTATTGCTACAAGCACTTATTGTCCTGTAATCTATAATCACAAACATTAATTAGAAGTCTCATAGTTTATACACAATCGTAAAGGTTGCAATCTACAGATAATTTAAATAAGTTTACGTTTACGACGATAAATAATCTGTATGAAATAGTAATAGCGATTTCGCAATGTTTATATGTGTAATAAAATCAACAAAATCTATAAAACCTTTTAGTCCTTGTTGTCTAAGAAGTAGGGGGTACATATATCCGAAAAACGCTACTGAGCCTTTTGGAGCAGGCGGATGATAAAATAGCCTCAAAGCTATTTTTAGTTTTATGAAAGCTGATTTTACTTTATGGGAATCACACACTTACAGCACACAGATAGAGGTCTTTCGGAGATTTTACGACTCCCTTACGTTAACAACATTTTACAGGCGATGGTCAAAATCGTTTTTTGTTATTCAAAGCTCTTTTTCATGTGTACCTACCTATAGTTAGATATGACAATCCAATTTCTTAGCTATATGGAAATACTATACGGCTAGGGAACCAAGATCTACGATCAAAGTTCACATGATTAAAAAACCAGCTTTGAATTGATCTAATTTTGCCGTAATAAGCGCAGGTACCACCAAAACCGCTTTCAATACATTTTTCAGTCCAATTGATATTTAACCACTTTCAAGGCAAAGTGGGTATTTTGACGTTCATTAATTTGCTTTGAACTAACGTAGCATGTTTTTTTTAATATTATGGCAATAATACATTTAAAGAAGCACAATAAACTTTCCTGTGATGTGATTGTTTTAAACTTCTAACTAATGCATTAATGCATGCATATACATAAGCAGGTTGCTGCGTGAAACGATTTACCAATAAATACACATTTGCTTTATTGCATCAATTAATTGCTTAAGACAGTGTCATAAATATTAATATTTCAAACCTACTGGCAGTTTTTTTTTTACCTGTCCTGTATGAAAATTAAATTAAAAAAGATCCGGTTTCTCTGTTTAACCAGTTAAAAAAAACCGAAACCTTAACCGAAATGGTTCCAATATTACAATTAATGACCAAAACTGGTTGGAAATTTTTTCCGGTTTCCGAGCCTGAATAAGGTTGAATATAGTGTATTTATGAACAAGCAGAGGTTAAAGACAAAGTGAGACATTAATGCATGCATATGCATAAGCATGTTGCTGCGTGTAACGATTTACCAATAAATACACACTTGCTTTTATCGATTAATTGCTTAAGACAGTGTCATAAATATTAATATTTCAAACCTACTGACAGTTTTTATTTTTACCTGTCCTGTATGAAAATTAAATTAAAAAAGATCCGGTTTCTCTGTTTAACCAGTTAAAAAAAACCGAAACCTTAACCGAAATGGTTCCAATATTACAATTAATGACCAAAACTGGTTGGAAATTTTTCCGGTTTCCGAGCCTGAATAAGGTTGAATATAGTGTATTTATGAACAAGCAGAGGTTAAAGACAAAGTGAGACAAATCTTGTTATCACAGAAGGAATACAAGTGCTAAAGTATTGTTTTTTGTCGATCCAAGCTAAAATATTCGAAACCGTTTGTATGTTTATATGGTAGAATATCACATAGAAATTTTCTATAAGTTGCACGGGATGTCAATCTAATCTCGCTTGTACCAACCATAATTTATATTTATAACAGTGAATAATAAATATGAAGCTGAGCATTAATTACTTACAGATTGCTACTAATTGGAAGACTTTCATCCAAGCGGGGGATTATTCATCCCAGGAGAAATTAAGCTTTAATTATTAAACTTATGCGTACCTGGTTGACAATTCTGTCTCGATATTTTTTTAATCGATAACCAGTAATTTTAAACCGCCACGCCACAAATGAAAAGAAAAACGAACTGACTCGTGGTATTTAATGTTAAAGCTCGTTTAATCGCATTTGATAAGAAACCTCACAAAACCTCATTATAGGCATAGCTCGCGACTCGTGGCTGAAATAAGTAATGGAATTTTTGGGGATTTTCCAAATTACCAGATTAATGTTTCTATAAAGTTCTTTTGGAACCTAAGAGTCCTTTAGTTCCTTTGAACGCCACTGGCACAGACTGATCTTATTAAATATAAAAACTTCAACAAGAATAACTTCCCTATTAATGTAATATATATGTATATACCTACCTACATTATACAAGTTACTAACTCTAATCCGCAGTATCACTCCCGGACCACCAAGGTCGTGAAGTGTGGCAGCCATTGCTTTGTCAGTAAAGAAATAATAGTTGGAAAATCCAAAAGTGTACGCGCCTCATAATCTCATTCATTACAATAAAATTGAGATTATTTGTAAATAATAATTAAACTACATCTAATTATACCGTGAAAAGTAATAGGCTTCTATTCCTCAAAATACTGAAGCCCATAAAAAAAATCAACTCCACCACAAGATACGGAAACCGCACATACAGTCACACGGACGTCCATTATCATAATACCCACCTCAACACTTCGCTTATGAGGCGTGCAATTGATTTAAAGTTCAAACTCAATAGTCGTTGTTTTCCTAGATACACTTTATTTCTTCAGGATTTTTTTTTATATGCTATTAAGTTGCAATAATAAAACATAACTCAAACTTTTCTCTACGAAAATCTTATTGAGATAGAGATACTCGGATCTTTTATTGCCATACTATTTGCCATCTTTATCTGTTGAGAAAATTATACTTACCTAATCATGTACTACGGACAATCATTAAGTCAAATATATTCAAGAATGAAATACCTATCATCTTTGTTATGGGTTTAATAATAGTTTGGTAAAGCTATGGGCCTCATAAGAAGGCTCAGAGTCACTCAGCGGGCGATGGAGAGAGTTATGCTCGGAGTATCTCTACGCGATCAAATCAGAAATGTGGAGATTCGTAGAAGAACCAGAGTTACCGACATAGCTCAACGAGTCGCGAAGCTGAATTGGCAATGGGCCGGGCACATAGTTCGGAGAAACGATGGACGTTGGGGTCCCAAGGTGCTGGAATGGCAGGCCCGAACTGGTAAGCGCAGCGTTGGTCGGCCCCCAACGAGGTGGACAGACGACATTAAGCGCATCGCAGGTAGCCGCTGGATCCAAGCGGCTCAGAACCGTGGAACTTGGAACTCCCTACAAAAGACCTATGTCTAGCAGTGGACGTCTATCGGTTAATGTGATGATGATGATGATGAAAACTTAGCATATTAATAGCGAAAATAATACTATCAATTTTAATTAAGACAGAAGGGCTAGCTCATATCTAAAGGAAAATGAAGTAGAGCTTCATCCAGAATCAGGATTAGACGACGAATGCCAATTCCTTCTACCACCGGTGGAACACTCGTTGGTTGTGCTACCAACACTGGTGGCACGACGAGGGGGATGCGTAATTTTTTGCGCAAAGTATGGGCCTGGTGGTTCAGCGTGGAAATGCAGCCAGATTTCCTGGCACCATTCCACGCGAGCACGACCGATACAGCAATTAGTTTAGAGATAAGTTTTTTTGTTATTATGATAATTATATTTTGTCAATGTGCAATAAAAAGAAAATTAACGAATGTAAATTTTTTATTTATTAAACTTGTGCTTTGTTAGTAAATTTCATCAAAATTGATAAAGGAAGTAGCTGCTCGCAGAACAGAAACGGCTCGAGACTGCGATCTCTCTCGCTGCGGAGATGGAGTTGCAGTGGATGGCGCGGCTGAACGAGGTGGCGCGGCCAATCGATGCAGTGCGCGGGGGTCCAACGAAGCTCGCCATTCGCTTATAAGTGCCTCTTTAAATCTTACCTGCAATGTACACAATTCAAAGTTCATTTATTATAAGTTAGGCATAGTTTGTTTTTTTATAGTATTAATTGACGGTCCAAGCAGATGGATGGCCTACCTAATGGTACCTAATTACCCTAATGCACTTCGCAGGGCATACCAGAAACACTTCCTGCAATTTGCCGACCTGTATCCATCAACATGAGGCGTTGCTATTAAGCTTCATGTGCCTCTAATAAAACTGGCAGCCACGCCTTTCAGACCGGAACGCAGCATTGCACAAATTATGTTTTGAGGCAGTATTAAGCATGGCAGTAGTACTTTCCCGGACGAGCTCTGTACAAAAAGTTCTACTAGTAAAACTCACTCAACACACAAAATACTTTTAAAACGTCAAATCTGTCTGCTTATAGTGATTCCACCACCGGTTCAGAAGGCTCAGTACGAGTAGTTGCTCTTTTCCAACATTATCAATTTTTAATTTAATATTCATTCTCCTATCTTGTGACAGACAAAAGGGGAGCCGAATGCCTTCGTTAGCCGTCGGAGAAGATATCTTCATCAGCGAATCCACAAAATTTTAAAAGGCTTTCGAAAAACTACTTGAGACACTACTTTGAGAAAGTCATCGGTCACTGCAACACTCCAATTACACTTACAGCTGAACGAAACGCAGAAGGCACCCGTAACATGTCCATTACGATCCGGAAGACCGAACAACGACTGGGAATGCGTAGAAACTCTTCAAGGGTCACGAATTACTTAGCACCGGGACTCTAGGCCTCTGATAGCGTTTGGACTAATCTCAGTCCCATCCCATAATTCCTAACATCATCCTAAGTCGAGTATCAAGTCTGATCGGACTTCCCCACGATTTCGTTACGGATGAGAGATACTGCATCTACGTATAGTATACTCGTACAAGATGCTGCCCACATTGTTTGTTTGAATAGCCAAACTCATTCTCCGGCCAAATCATATTTATAATCCCCGGTAGACTCGATAGCCCTAATATAGTTTTATTTCGGTACATACGATTTAGGTTTATGTTTGTAAATATTATAAATGCACATTCTTAATATTAAGTTTCAACACACTGACCTTTTCTTTTACACAAATCTTGTAAGTGTGTAAGAGGAAGTCTACAATGGCCACTAAAAACCCTAGCAGCCCGCCAAAGCCAAGCACTATGAATATTCCACTTGTATTCTTCATTTGTAGTGACCCGCTGTCGTCCTCTTCATTTTCTGTTTTCTTTTGAACAAAAAACTAATTAAAATCCATACGAAATGTAAAAGTGTGTGACTTTTTTGTTTCTTTGTACCTATTATAGCCTCAAACGCTGCAACTTGTTTATAGATCATATACAATTTGGCACATAGATAACTGGAGGCCTGGAGTAGTACACGAAAGACTAACGATATCAGAGTGTTCCGCTTTCTATATAAGCCTAATAAGAGTTCCAGCGAGAACTTTTATTAGGCTTATATTATACAGGGACTATTCAAACGTTCATACATATTTTTTCATTAATTTTATGAAGTGTTTGTGATAAGAATTATATTGTTCAGCTTAATGGAATGCTAGTTATTCCATTAAAACTACAATGGTTCTAAGCGTGCTAGTCTCAGAAAAAGCATAGAATTCTATCTGACAATGACCCGTTCCCAAGCTTTTTAAAGTTCGTGGTATCCTTTATGTTATTTTAATAAGCTTCCGTTAAGTAGCTTTGAGCTGAGAAGTATTAAGACGGTTGCAACAAGAGGAAGTTATCAATTCGACGTATTTTAATTGCAATGTTAATCCATATCTCCTTCAAAACTAATTGCGTTTTTTTTTACTTGAAAGGAAAGCTTGCCAAAATATCTCCAGAGATGGAAGAAATAAATCCTGACGCAATATTTAGCTACCTATATTTGTTTATTTGTTTCTTGGTTTGTTTGTGGCCTATCATTGACTAAAACACTGTTCCGATCAGCAATAAAATTTGGCACAGATATAAGCTTGTATCCTGGAGAATGACAAAGAATACTTTTCACCCAATAAAACTTATGGAAACCGAGAAAATCGTAAGTTCTGAGCAACGTTAGTTTATTTTATAAAATAATTTAGCACCTCGCATTTTTCATCTATGTCCATGTCTTCCCACCACGTCTTTTTTAGTTTGAACAGCGTTCCCGATGCTTGAAGAGCTAAGATAGCTGTATCGATCGCATTCTTATAGGGAGAATCTAAAAACAAAATATTAATTAGTTTAGCAGTATCAAAATTATTTAATTTATTAAATAATGATCCCACGGACTTAATAACAGATAAAAGAGAATATCACTTAAAAAGTGAGTAAAAAAAAAAAAACATGTACCTACATTTTAGCTTATACGAAAACTATTACCAACTGGAAACACTTTTATTTGCATTCATCATATCAATTTTCGTCTGCTGGGAGGCTTCGGCCATGGCTAGTTACCACCAAAACGACAAAGTCATGCCGGTAAGCGATTTAGCATTCCGGTACGATGTCGCGTAGAAACCGATTAGGGGTATGTGTTTAATGTATAATATATTCAGTATTGATTCTATGAAATAATGGAAAAATAAGTTGGCTTTTTGAAACTTCCAACTAATTCCAAGAGTTTTAAGCAATTATTGATTTCAGCAGTTTTCTTATCCGACTATTATATGGGATCCTACAAACATTCAGTACCTCGAGTAATCTAATAATACATATAGCCTGCATAAAATTTTAGAACATCTTTTACACCTTCATTGGGAATCGAAATAGGTATGCTCGCAGAATATTTCTTTTTATGTGTAGCATTACGGATAATGAAAAAGTAGATCTTATTTCTAAACAGGCTTGTCTAGATGGTTTGTACAATTTGCCTAACTCCTTATGTTGGTTTTTATTTGATGCATTAAAGTCAACAGACAAAAAAATCCAAATGGTTTTGTCTAATAGAAAAAAAAACATTTTGCACATAGCATTAAAGCGGCAATGCTGTGGAATGAACTCCCTGATGACATTCGGCGCTCTAAATCCTTTGTGATTTTTAAAAGTCGTGTAAGGAGGCACTATTTGGCACTATAAACATGTTAATATTATATGTATATGTGTGTGTATTTATGCATATTTATTAATATATATATATATTATATTTATTTATATTATATTATTACATTTATTATTTTATTTAATTATTTCGATTTCCCGTCTCTCATTGCCTTATTCCAATAGTTAAGGTAGCCTGGAAGAGATCACTGTTAGTGATAAGGCCGCCTTTTGCATATAATTTATGTTAATGTAAGTGTTCCTGTGTGTGTTTCCTTTATTATGCAATAAAGTTGTTTAAATAAATAAATAAAATAAATAGCCCAGTGGGTAGGACTTCGACTTCACTTTCGGCTGGCCAAGTTCAAATTCCTAAACTTTTCTAAGGTATGTGCGTTTTAAGCAATTAAAATATCACTTGCTTCAATGGTGAAGGAAACCATCGTAAGGAAACCTTGATGCTTGAGAGTTGTCCAATATGTTCTCAAAGGCGTGTGGAGTCCACGGAACCACACTGAGAAGTGTGGGAGAACCGTGCCCTGTAATGAGCCGATAATGGGTTTAAATAAAAGTTTAATGAAGTGACGATAATGATGATGATGACGCAGTCTCAAGCAATTTTTGTTATCTTCAAAATAATCACAAGAAATCTTACTTTTTGGCATCGCTATACCGTAGTCCTTCGAATCCAGTTTCGACCCGACCATTTTCAAGTCACAGTGTCTATGCATTGCGTATTCCAGTTGGGTAGACTCCATAAAAAATGCATATTTTCCTTTACTTTGTCGCACGCGATTGACACCTTCTTCATTGCTGCTAGTGAAAACCGTGGGTTTCGCTGTTTTCATTACGGCCCATAGCTTCTTAAACACCGTGTCGTTGGAATTCTAAGAGAAACATTGTATTAGCCTACCTTGTAAGCTTAATATTTAGTTTATTTTTATCACTCTCGTATATATAGGAAGACAGTAAGACACGCAGATAAGTTATGTTTTTTTCGCTGAATGCAAGCAATATTAAATAACAGACAGAAAATACAAAAAAAAATCATAATAGTTTCCAATTCTTACCATATAACAGGATATTTTTGAATATCATATTCTTAGTTGAGAAATGGTTAGAAATGCAAAACTGTGTTTGACTGTTTGATTGTATTTTCTTTACGTCCTATCTATGCAACCAAACAATTTTATTTTTGGCATAGAGTTACTTGAAAGGACGGAGAGTAACATAGGCTTTGTATCCCAGGAAAACAAACGGGGTTTGTAAAAACCGTAATAATCATTTGCAGCAGAAGCAGTGGGGCGAAAGAGTAGAAGCGAAAAAAATACTTAGAAAGCCCACTTACATTCTTCAAAGAACTTGTACCCAAAGAATAGCAAAAAAAAACTTAGAAATCCCAGTCACTTACTTCAAAGAACTTATAAGTCGATGCGTTATCTACAGTTCCATACGCGATACTGCTCTGTTCGACCAGGTCCTTTGCGTCTTTTATCTCATTGCTTCGCCTGCTGGCACTGACGAAACTGGACATATTGGCTGTGTATGATGCAGTCACGATGAGAGCAAAAAACCACCACATGCCTGCCACCCACCTAGAGCCTGCCGCTCTGATAAACATTTTGTTATTTTTAATTGAATTCATACAAAGCAAATAAAAAAAACAATTGTAGAAATAATTGAGGAAATTGATAAAAGAAATAAAATATTATCATTTAATCGATGTAAAACATAATATATTTTAAAAGCACCATTTTCTGATGGATTTCGACTCTGGGCTTTTTTAAATAATTCTTAGAAGACAGGAAGTGGCCAAAGGTTTTAAAAATGTTGACGTACAAAGTACCAGAGGTGCTACTCAAAATTGTAAAGTAATAAGCAAGGTATGCACATTTTAAACATAAACACACACACACAAACACATGTTTTCAAATAATTGTAAACAATATATAATAACTTATCAAATATTGTTAGTGTATTTTTTTACTATTTAATGGATCCGAAGCATAAAACAATTTACCTTGGCAATATATCACAGCCCTGGGTCATAATAGCACCCATAGTGAGCCACATACAATTATATAAGCTCCAAATATTCTGAAGGTTTTCAGGGTTCTGATTACAGGGATGAGGATTCACCCAATCGTCCGGGCTCATACTGAAAAGTCATAGGTACCAATTAAGACGCTGAATAGTGCAATAATGAAATAAAATTATAATAATTCTTACCGAGCACAAATAAGTAAGACGAAAGAAACTATGATATACGTTGTCGCTAAATATAACCACACATCCAAAGACAAAGGATTCATAAATGAAAACATATCTGGTTGAACGGGCTCGGGTTCTTTGGTTACCAAACTGATCCCTAAACTCATAAATGGTGTTGAGAAGTCAACAACGGCATTGCGCTCCGATGATATTGTAATATCGCAGATAGCTAGCTCAGCTTTCTGAAACATTTTCAAAATTAATTAACCTTAATATCTACAGTTAAATAATAGGTTACCTCTACTAAGTCTAGTATCCATAAAAGAAAACAAAAAAAAATTGAAAAAAAAAATTACTTTGTTTTACAATTAAAAAGCAAATAAAGTTTTCTACAACATTTTTTAAGTCAGTGCCAGTAAGTTAAAGGTAGGAAATTACAGTGGGTAGGAAGCTCGACTTAACTTTCGGAGGACCGAGGTCGAATCCCAGCAAGCACCTATAACTTTTCTAAGTTATGTGAGTTTTAAGTAATTAAAAATATCACTTGCTTCGACGGTTAAGGAAAGCGTCGTGCGGAAACCTGCATGCCTGAGAGTTCTACATAATGTTCTCAAAGGTATGTGGAGTCCACCAATCCACACTGAGCCTGCGTGATGGACTACGAACTTAACCCCTTCTCATTGTGCGAGGAGACTCCATGGGAGCCGTAATGGGTCGATGTGACGATAATGATTAGTAGCTAGATTTGCAAATATCTAAGTTTTAATAGCGAATAGGCAATATTTGGTTATCTTTCATGCACATGAAATTTGGAAAACACTATAGAAAATACTAATTTAACTTCTAAAGGATAAAATATTTTGTTTATTCAATAAATATGTAATAATCAATTGTATTAAAATTACATACATGCTCAATCAGTTCTCCAATTAATCCATCCCACTTCTTAGTTCCAGCTATCGGATTACCGTATTTGTCTTCACTTTCTCTATAAAATTCGTATTTTAATTCCTTATTTATAAGATTATTTTTCACCATATGTTCAAATATGTTCTGCATAAGGTCAACGGCGTATCCCCGGAATGTTATATTACCATTGTCTTGCACAACATCAAAGTACGGTTTTCCCTTTTTAGACACTACCTGAATATAACAAATTGAAGTTGAAATACAACGGAAATCCAAATGAATTCAATAATTCAAGGCATCTCTTATTGGATTTGCTTTCGGCCAAAATCTTTTTGACTATGTAAATAAAGGTAAACTTTCTGATATCCAAATATTTTCACGAATATTCACTTATTTATTCACAGTGTTATATAGTTAAATTAGACGACCTCCTTGGCGCATCTGTAAGCCCTGTGGTTTTGAGTGGGAGTCCCGGATTCGATCCCTGGCTGAAGCTATTTGTGATTTTTTAATTACCGATCTCGTGGAAAGCTTCAACCATGGCTAGTTGACACTCTACCGACAAAGACGTAGCGCCAAGAGATTTTAGTGTTCCAGTAGGATGTTGCGTAAAAACCAATTAAATGTTTGGGTTTTACATAACTGCCAGACTCCTTATAGGTTAGCCCGTTTCGATCTTAGACAGCATCATTACTTACCAGTAGGAGAAGGGTTAAATTGTGGACCCAAAATAAATTATAATAAAGTAGCTTTCATGCAGCTTAAACAATATATTAATTATTATTGGAAAGGACATAGACCTACCCGTATAACCGATTTGGAAGTCGAAGATCGCTCCTTAACTTCTTTCTCGTCTGTTATAATATCTGTCTTTGAATCCCAATGGCCAACATGTATAAATTCACTTACATTACTTAACTTTGAGTAATGAAGTTTGAAGTTTATTCTCTTGCCAAATTCATTGAACTCAATGTTCCCAGTAAAACCCTTTGTTTTAGTCTGAAATATAACATTTAAGTTATAACTCCGTGATATAAAATAGTCATAATCAAATATGGAACTTTCTTTTATAAACAAATTGAAAAAAAAAAACCACGCAGATGGTCTGCCTGATGCTAAGTCATGAACCAAGACCTATAGACAGAGCAACAGTTTTCAGGCGAGGAACAAGTCAAAATGCCGCCCTGTGTCCATCAACTTGAGGAATATTTATTATAAAAAAAAAAAAAAGTTTATTCACAAAAATGTAGGTACATAGAGTTTTTATAATGTAAAGTAATTATTATAATATTTATACAAACAAATGCGAACCTCACAAATTATATTGGTGTGTAATTTAAAATCTACTGTCCCTGATTTAGGTAAAAACCTGTATTACAGGCCTAGTTGTATTAAGCCAAATATGCCTGATATAACACCGCCAACCTTCAGACCGAAACATAGCATTGCAACAATACTGCTTAGCGGAATTAATAAGCATGGCTGTAGACTTTACTACTAAGTTAACTTATTGTTGTCTTTAGCTACCTCTAACAGAGCTTTGCGCAAGTCATCTCCTTTCGGCCACGCAGCTTCCTTGTAATCGATTTTAGCATCTCTAAAGCACAATGGTGGTGGATTATCTATATCCTCGGCTATTCCCATACTTCTCAAAGCTTTTTCGAGGTGATTCAGAGCATCTGCTGCTAGAGCTGTCTCTAACTAAATTATAGTAACAAACAATTAAAGTAGTATATTTATTTCACATTTATGTAGAAAATCAAACGTAATGTTTAAAAATGAATGACGATGTTTATGTATCGAATGATTTTATCTAATATTAATAGATAAAATCATACGTTTGCATTTTCTTAAGACCCAGCCCGGAGTTAGGAAATTGGCGGTATCCACCCCAGCAACAACTTTTAAGCCCGCCAACTTATATTTCAGTGTGGTATACAAACGCTTCATAAATATCTCTCCTAAATGAGAAAAGGCTTGCGCCCAGCAGTGGAATTTTGGCAAGCTGATGTTTATTGCACATTCTCACGAAAAAACATATCATCATAGCGATGTGCCCATGTGATGCCCATGTGAATTCAGATATTATACAAAAAACCGTTGTACATACCCGTATACTATCACTGTTCATATCCAAATCCTTCCAGTTCACATCATTAGACGTGGTTAGATGCATCGTTGAAACATTTGCTAGAAGTTCGTCGATCTCGTCAAGTTTCACAGTGTATGCATCGAGAGCCGTTAGGATGAAACTCTGCTAATAAATGTGTATGTTTGCCAAATAATACAACAAAACAGCGTTTGCGCGGTTAAGAAGCACCAATAACACGGTTGTTTTTATTTGTCTTCCTTTTTAATAAACGAATACTATGTGAAAAACCAAATAAAATAGTTTAATGAACTCAACACCTTAGTCTTACCTTACAAAGAGGCATTCTATTTTTGTAAATATCTTTCCTAGTCCATAAATTATTTTTATTTACCTATGAAGAAGCTATGCTTGCAGTTTCATACATTACTACATAGCTCAAATTACCTTATAAATATTAAAAATGCTCCAAAAGAATTATATATTTCCTCTAAGTGTAGGAGAAAAAAAATTTGGAAAATCCAAAAGTGCACGTCTCATAATCTCATTTTTTTCACAATAAAATTGATTTTTTTTAACTGAAACTTTCAATGCTCATTACAATTTTTTTTTTTCATATTAATTATTATTCATTTTTTGTAAACAAGACACGGGAATGTCATAATGATTGCACATTGAAAGTTACAATTAAAATTAGCTAGAATAATTACATGGAAATTTAACGACAGTGAATTGAACGCTCATATTAACTAAGAAATTATGTCGTGTGTTACTTTAGATAATTAAAAAAAAAAAATTCCGATACGATCATTTTTTCGACCAATTTTGATGCCACATACACCCGTCCATACACGGACGTCCAGAAAAGATTATGTTTAATGTTATTATTTACTATGTTAAACAAAAAAATTGTTATTGAAATGTATTATGTGCCTGACAAATTATTTGACTTGATATTAGTGTACTCAAATTAACCTGGAAGTGCAATATAAATAACAAAAAAACAATTTCAGTTTCGAGAAAACTGCTTTTTTTGAAATGTCGAGAGTAGAGCACAACCTCAGCGCTTCGCTTATGAGGCGTGCAATAAATCTCTCTCTCGCTCTACTCAAATTAAACGAACGTAACGAGCCACAACACTCTCTGACCTTCTCCGACCAAAAGACTTTATGTTGGTTTGAGATGACAATACCCACGGCACCCTAAACCTAAACACAGCGTATTTTTTTATTTTTTTTAATTATGTATTTATAGTAGAGTATTTCTATGTTTATATCTTTAATATGTTATGTTTAATATGTACAATGTTATATGTTTATTTTATGTTAATTTAGTTTAAATCCTAATATTTCACTAATGTTTGTTGTACGACTTATTAATTTCGTATAGCATTTTCTTGTATGCCTTTGGTTGCCTGGAAGAGATCGCTATTTAGCGCTAAGGCCGCCAAATTGTACGTTCTACCTTATTGTGCTGTTGTATTTTTATCTCTGTAAATTTTCTCTGTGTTGTACAATAAAAGTGTATTTATTCATTCATTCATTCATTCACAGCGTCAAAAACCCACGCGTCGTAAAACCAAGAAGTTGCAAAAAAAACCCATGTGAAAATCAGACTTACCTGGTACTGGGTAGAGTTTTCCACCTGTACTATCTCCCTCATATAGCTTAAAATATTTTTTTTATCACAGTCCAACACGTGGTAACTCATATGTGCAACTTTGAATATATATTTGAACGTCTCAAGATTGTTTCCTTCGGGGTTTAATTTTCTGTATAGTATTGGATCACTATTGTATGGCCAGGTATTTATTATTTCTTGGAGACGTATAAAACCTTGAATAAACACAATTATGAATGGATGTACTTATTAGCTAAATTCTGCTTCAATTCCTACTTTCATTTTAGACTGAGTATAAGAGTTATGTAAATTGAAAATGCATATAAAAATTTCCGGAACTGCGACTTTCGGATTTGAACCTGCGACTCTCTGGCGATGGCGGCCTGAGCGCTTTATCCAATTAAGCTACAGCTCTCCTACCGTCGATGCCGAAATTAGTATATGCCTTTAACATCAGTCTTATAGCGACTGTATACTGACTGACTGAGGATAAGAGGTTTTAACTTTATTTTTGTAATATTTGACGAAGAAAGCAAATTGCTCACGTGATGGTAAGTGGAAAACCATCGCCTATAAACACAGCTGCCTACACTTTGCAGGGCATGCAAGAAACACGTCCAAGTAAGTAACTCAACTGTATGCAAACCGAAACAATTATAAAAGCTAATACGTGTACTTTTTATAATTCTTCATGTGCAACAGTCGTTACAGTAAAATCTTAAACCGTGAAAATTATACTTACTGCTATCATCCTCATAAAGAATTGTGAATTTATCCCACTGGAGTTTTTTAATAAGCGTCGCATAAGCTTTTGATATCATATCCGGTGCAGGATGAAATGCGAACGTGAATAAATCCTGTTCCAATGTTTCTTGGGGCTCCCATCCTAATGTTAGATATGAAATCTGAAAACAATCTGATCCTAAAATTGAGCCATATTTATGCCACTATTGTATTTCTGCTTGCGTAAGTGGGGTCGGCACTACATGTATTCTCCTTCCAATCACTTTTATTAGCCGCTATCTCACTATCCACACCTTTTACACGCATATCCTCTGTAGTTTATTACGACATGACTAATTTAAGAACAATGCAATGTGCATCAAGAAATTTTTCAAACAGGTGTATAATTCTATTTTTATATTTAATATTATCTACCTAAAGAATGAATCAATTCTTAGCATTTATTTTTAATATTCAAACGGGTACGTAGGTACCACAATAATATTTTGCAATTTGTTATTATATATATTTCGACACAGTTACGTGGATCGTGTTCCCGTCGTGACCATCCAGTTGTGACCGTGATTTTTAAGAAAAAATAATTAGCCACGAAAAATCTTGACCCCCCCCCCCCCCCCCCTTATATGAGCTTAGACGTTTTGGTTTACATAATAATTGTTATTAAGATTTCTATGGCTTAGACCTATCAGGCTGCTCTAACATATTTAACGTTTTAGGGTTAGGTAGCAATGTGCAACTCTTAATGATTATTACCACGTAACCACGTAGTTTAGCGTCGTAGAACCATCTTTATTTGCTATAGCCAAACTTGATCTGAATCTTTGTAAGAAAACTATAAGTGGTCATGTAGAGGATTGCCGTCATATTCATGAAACGTTTTAATACTATCACCATTTTCTACGTAATAAGTTTAGTATTTTTTTTTCTGACAACTAAGTATACCACCAAATAAGTAATGGGTCTTAAGTTATAGAACTGAAAATTAAATTTTTTAAATTGCTACGAGACTAGGTATGTGTTTTTAAATACCCAAGAGAAAATTTCATAGATTAGTACATATAGATTTTGATGTGAAGGCACTCAAGTTAAAAGTGACATAAGACACAGTATATGCAACAAAAAATCCGTTCTGTTTTTCTAATATTATAAATGAGAATGTACGTTTTTTTGCTTGTTTGTCGTTTCTTCACGCCCCAAAACAACCAATGAACTTGGAAGAGAGTTAGAGAGTGACATGGACTTTTTAAAGAGTAAAATAGGATTTGTAATAAACAACAGCAACAGCTCAACCATAGCTCCGTTTTTGATGAATATTGGCACATAATATATTAAAAAGCTTGCATTCAGAAGTGGGATATAGAATATTGGAATGCAAAGGTGTTTTATCTTTCTTTTAATCATGGCTTCAAAGCTAAAGTTGGCATCCTGGAGACAGACACTGGATACTTTTTATTAAGGGCTTAATAAATAGGTCCTATAAGAATAAAAAAACGAAGTTGCTGGCAACAGCTAGTAGTAAACACTTACATTAAGACTGTTACATATCATGCAAGTAAAGTCGCACATGTCATCTGTGGGCCTTGCATCTATCAGCGCAACTATACCTTTATTATCTGATGTATTGTCACACACTGAAAAATAAAGAATTGTTTTAAATATACAGTTATAACAATAGACAGGCCAAGCAGAAGGCCCGCCTGATTGTAGATGGAAAGCCTTCGCCTATAAACAGGGCAACACTTTGCAGGGCATGCAAAGAATGCGTCCTACAAAGTGGGTACTTTTTAATTTTTGGCTTTATGAATTGTCGGCCCGATCTATAGAAATAAACCCGAAATATTACTTGGCGACCTGGGCGGCCTGCTAAGCTTCTTGAGTGAGATCGGCTGGCTGGAGTGACCCAGCGTGGAGCTGTACCAGTGGCACTACGTACAACGGAAGGTTCTGGCCGACCAGCCCAGAGAAAGAAGAAGAAGAAGAGGAAGCCCGAAATATAATAAAAAAGGACCCATCACCTCGTGATCAGACAGCAGTTATATCGATGCTTTCTCAAATAGAATATAATATTAGTAATAATAGTATGAAGAAAAAAAAAATAGCTCTGAGCCTTTGATCTCTTGGTCAATGTCAACATAGTCTAGACAGTGTGGCGACTGTGTCCCAAAGTGTTGAGGACAGTCAGTCAGACAGTCAGCCCTTGCCTGCCCCGTACTTACCGTACCGTACCGTACGATTGCTCTATATGACCTTTAAATATGATTGAACTATGATGATGAATGGTACAGCTCGTTCTGGAAAGTACTAGGACCATGCTTGTGTCGCTGCCAAGCAGCACTGCTGCGGTCCGGTCTGAAGAGTTGCCGGTGTAATTACAGGCACATTAGGCTTAACACCTAAGCCTCAGGTTTATGGATACAGGGCGTCAATTTTTAAGACGTGTTCCTTCCATGACCAGCGTAGTGTAGCTGATGTTAAAGGCAATGGTTTTCCAATTACAATCAGATGAGCCATCAAATTAGTCTGTCAAATATTAGAATAAAAAAATTTAATAAAAAAAAACTTACTTTCTAAAGCAGTGGAATAACTGTCATCAACTTGCGAACGAATAGGTCTTCCATGATATGCTTTACTCCCGCCTAGTTTCACAATATTTTCGAAAGCCAGTTCTGTAGTCGGTAATGTTTTTGCGTTAAACAGTCCTCCTAGAAAAAAAGTAATGAATGATGTTTTTTTTGGTAAATCTTTAAGAGCGTATATATTTCGGAGAGTGCTCAAGAACTGTGTATCTGATTCCCCGCTCTCCTTTTACTATCGCACCGCGAGGCAGCTTCGTTTCTGATTCGCACCGCAAGGATCTGGAATGCCCTTTCAGCTTCCATTTTCCCCAGTAGGTACCTACACTAAGAATACCTTCAAATCACGAGTGAATAAGCATCTTCTACGCAAGCGCGCTTCACCTTAGGCTGCATAATCACATACCATCATGTGTGATTCAATCGTCAATAGTTAAACTGAAAAACGTTAATATTTGTTGTAGTAATAATAGTTGTAGGGAATCTAATCCTTCAAGAAGATTATCGAACGATTAAAAACCCTACCAATATGATAGGTCATAATTATAAATTAATGATTTGAGAATACTTTTCCTTAGTGGAAAAATCGAATATAGTAGGTACTGGAATAAACCAATCAAGTTATGATAGATCTCGTCACCAAATTGCTGAGTGGAATCTCATTGCGCAAGCCTTTAATGTTGGAGGCATAAATAAAGCTCACAACTAGTTTTTAGTAATATGTAGTTAATTCAAACATAGAATGAACTTTTGATGCGTAAATACAGTTAAATCCATACACTAAGGATGATAAATATATTCGTTAACTTAAAACTAAAGCTAAGCTATTCAAAACGCACATTGGTCTTGAATTGAGAGATCTTGGATTGAGGTGTACATTATTGTCCGTACCTCAACAAAAATGAATATAAAACTAGCTGTCGCTTACATTCTTCGTCGGCGTTTATTACATTTTTTTAACAAATCGGTTTCTATTTTTATACCAAAAACCAATTGGATCCGTTGCTTAGTAAAGCAAGGACAAACAAACAAACATACTTTCGCATTTATGATACTAAGACGGATTGAGAATATAATTATGAGGTTTGGTAATTTACAGTTTCCATTGGTAATTTACACTCAGCAATGGTTGGACGCATTAGAAAATATTCAAATAATTATATTGAGGAACATTTTGTTAGAGAGTAACGATATTAAAAGCGTTAGCTTGATTTCGTAAGTCACTCAAACCCTCATGGCAATATCGAAGCGAAACAAGCTTCGCACTCCTTAATATTTACAGTAAACATACATACCTATGGGATATCGCGTGCTATGCGCTGCTTCAGCATTGCTATAACATAATATAAAAAGTAAGAGGTACTTTCCCAAGGGCGTTATATTAATCATATTCACGTATTACGAGATATCCTAATCACAAATGTTGATATTGTTTAGACGGCATGCGGCTGAGATGCCGCCTCCACACAGTCTGATGTATTTTTGGAAAACAGTTTTAGGTCACATCGGCGAAGACGCCGGTATAACATGCGACGCCATCATTATTGTAGACTGATTCACGCCTTTAAGCTTCCACTTGGCCATTATTTTATTTTGCTGAAATTCACCCCATTTCTATCAAAACGGGTATTAAATATGCAGAATATAAGATAAGGCAAAATTCTCACAAAGTTCTCCTCATTAAAAGTTTTGTCATCAATTTAAAAAGTTGGCGTAAAAAGATGGTTAACTAATTAACCTTTTTAGAATGATTTGTGATTACGGCATTATGTGGTGGTTATTAATTTTTTTGCGTATCTCCGTCAACTCTCAGATAATACATACAGAAACTCACGAAATCCTCTACCAAATTGGTAAGTCCTAATCATATACTTGTTTTCCAACCGCTCATTTTATACTTCTTGAACATTTCATTTTTTGTCTTACAACGGCATTGAATTAACATTCAACTGTTACAGAAATTAAAATAATTAGAAATAAATTATTAAAAAACATATATTATTAATCTAGCTGACCCGCGCAACTTCGTCTGCATCAAATCGGTTATTATCTGATTTAATATCTTTTAGCATTTCTATACCCGTAGTAACGTCTAAAGGATAGGTCCAAATTGAATAATTTAAAGAGAAATTATTATTTATTTGAGGATATAGGAACTTAAGATGGTGACCATCTTAAGATTGTACCCGTGTTTTGGTTGACAAATTATAACAAAAAGCGGTTATTGTGTCCTAACAATTAGGCATTTAGCCTCCCAGACTTTTTTGTAGGTAATAATGATAACTTTAAACATGTCAATCCATGTTCAATCCATCCATCCATACATACATACATACATACATCCATCCATACATCCTTACTCACAAACTTTCGCATTTATAATATAAATAGGATGGTACACATGCATTTGATCGCTGTCCCATATGCTTTGCGACTCACTGTTATCTGTGAATAGTTATGTCCTTTATCTCCGACAATATTTATCCGATCTTTATTAAAATTACACAATACATGCTTGATGCATGCAGATTTTTATTCAATTTTTGTCTGTCTGTCTGTCCGGGCATCACGTGAAAACTACTGAACGGATTAAAATAAAATTTGGTATAGTGGTAGCTGATATTCCGGGTCAACATATAGGCTACTTTTTATCCCGATAAACAATAAACTTCTCCCGGGAAATGAGATGAATTTTTTTATACATTTTTATTTCTTATTTTAATAAAGAATTATTAGAATCGGTTCTAATTTAACGGAGCTATGAAGTAAAATTTATGAAAATTTTCAATTCCTTTAGTTTTGGACTCAGTATCGATTATAAAGCATTCCCCGGTCAAAATTTTCAAAATATATTAAATGTACAGAAATCTCCCAGTTACAGTTTTATTATAAGTATAGATATTGGATGGAAGCAGGCGTTAATTTGCGGAAATCCGTGATATACCATGAAAATCAAGCTTAATTTGCTATACTCCGCGTAATTTATAACATCTTCAATCCTTATACTCCACACGAAACAGATCTTCGGCAATGTACCCTCTACGCACGTTTCAGAGTTCACGGATCATAGCAAATTAAGCTTGATTTTCATGGTATATATATTATTCATTCTGGAAGTAAGATAGACGATATCCTGTAGCGTGTGCAAGTGGCACAAACACGTCGCGCCGCGGTTGCAATGGCTGATCTAAAAATTTTAATCCTAAACTGCAATAAAATGTTTTAAATTTTTAAACACACTTGCCAAATATTGCCTAGAGGTTCGATCATATTTAACAAATACAATAAATTAATCATGTATTTATTTAATGTTAATATTGGGTATTAATATCTATCTATTTCCAGCTGGTATATTTGAAGACAACGCTAAAATACAACAACATGCGTTTGATGAGACTATGCGTCAGGCCCGCTTGGATCCAGCAGATCAGTTGTCGCTAGCAGGTGCCCACGATGGTAAAGGTGCTTAATTTTTTTTTTTTTTTACTCCTTATATCGGATATGACAGCCGTCTGACGAGCAGAGCTTAAAGTATGATGGAACCAATAAAACCTAGGGTAAAAACCTAATTTGCGATCAAGGCTTCTTTCCACATTTTAAGTTTTGGAACTGATATAAGCTTAGATATAAACCAATCATCATCATCATCATTTCAACCAATTGACGTCCACTACTGGACATAGGTCTTTTGTAGAGAGTTCCACAACCCACGGTTCTGGGCCGCTTGCGGCTACAGTTGCGGCTCCCAGCGACTCGTCTGATGCCACGTCTGTCCACCTCGTTGGGTGCCGACCTACGCTGCAGTTGCCGGTGCGGGATCGCCATTCCAGCACCTTAAGACCCCAACATCCATCGGTTCTCCGAACTATGTACCTTACCCATTGCCACTTAAGCTTCGCGAGTCGCTGAGCTATGTCTGTAACTCTAGTTCTTATACGGATCTCCTCATTTCTGATTTGATCACGTAGATATACTCTAAGCATAGATCTCTCCATCGCCCGCTGAGTGACTCTGAGCCTTCTAATGAGGCCCAGAGAATTAATAATAAATTAATAATAATTAATTCACTCAGCGGCATTTACCAATCAGGAAGCCATATTTTCGTAGCTTGGCTTAGCTAAGCAAATGCGTTCAAGACGAAGCTTTGTTATTGGTATATGCCAGCGGTGGCTACGTCATTACTGGCGTTGCCACAAACAGTCCAATCACAAGTATTGCTAAATCGGATTCATTCATTTCTTGGTTAACAATTACAATTTGCTTCATGAATGGCCAATTGGGGCCGGCGCATCTTACGCAGGAATCAAAAATGAACGCCGCTAAAGACGCAGATACAACGAAGTAATTTTGTCTTTTCCTTCGCTTAAGAGTTGCAATAACTGCACGCATTCTCGCCAATTTATACATTCAAAAACAAACGTGAGAAAAATCACATACTAATTAAAAACGCTATCATGAAATTTATACTTTTCAGCACTTCAAGATTGGCGATTTGATCCTGTTTTAATTGAGCCATTAAGGTCTGACAGTTATTCTATTTGGAGAACATGTAAGTAACTATTATTTGAAAAAGCAGAACTAATTTATTAAACAACAAGTAAGTAGCAGTTTCAGAAACAAATAGTAGTAGTGGTATCTGTATTAGCTTATAATAATAATGGTAATTTAAAATTACAGTATGCTCTAATACTGCGATGCGTCCTATAGCCATATTTGGTCCGCAAAACCCAATATCTGATGGAGCTGTGAGAGAACAATGTGCAATAGCTAACATACCTCACATCCAAGCCACGTGGAAACCGCCGTTGTATTATGATGATGATTCAAACGAAGAAGTTACAGAAAACAGCACAGAAGATGAAGAGCCCGTGTTTAAAAAGATTTCTATTAACTTCTATCCACCCGCGGACGAAATTTTGTATGCGTATGCTAAACTACTGAAGCTGTACAAGTGGGAAAAATTCGCAGTACTTTACGAAGATGACATGGGTAAGCTTTGATGATGAATAGCATTCGAAATAAATTCTAAACAACACATACAAAAACGTAAGAGTACGTATTGGAATTTGTTTATTATTACATAATAAACAAATTCCAATATCAAATTGTTAAAATAACTATAATTTACAAGGTAAGAACGGGAACCATCCGAAGTGTGTGTGTGTGTGTGTGATTTTAACCATTACCAAAAATGCAAATGAAATGGTAAATCCTTACCGGGGAAGTATTAGCTTTACTTTGTTGACCGTGACTATATATAGCCCAAACTGAATTTTTAATAACCTTAACTCCAGCAGTGCTAGCACAGGCAGGAGACAAAAAATATATCCCCTGATTATACGTAACGTGTAATATCTTTAAACGAGCAATTATTGTATATATATACGAGTATAAATGGAATATCAGAATCGGCTCCAACGATTTTAGAACGAATTTAGTATACAGGGGTTTCGGGGGCGATAAATCGATCTATCTAGGATTCATTTTTAGAAAATGTCATTTTATTCGTGTTTTATCGATAAATATATATATATATATATATCGGAATCGGCTCCAACGATTTTCATGAAATTTAGTATACAGGGGGTTTCCGGGGCGACAAATTGATCAAGCTAGGATTCATTTATATTTGAATCTTGGAATCATTTATATTGGACATACGGCTATTTTTTTAAGTCGACCCATTCGCGGCCGAGGTCGCGCAGGTCCGCTAGTATAATTAACATATTCACATGCTAAAGCACGTGAACATGGGATAGGAGAAGTTTACCCCTGCCCGTTTACTATTACACATATTTTATTTGGATATTATTTCCACTTGTGCCCTAATGCTCTGTGAGTTGATAAAAAGTTGTGGGAGCAAATAATTTTATCCTTTCTGCCAATACTAGCCGTGCTTATGAACAAACAAGAGTACGGGTTGTGTAAATTGCATTGCGTATTAATGAAGGGTCTCCGTAGTAAGTCTTCTGGCACGTAACAACTTATTATACCCCTCGCTATCTTATTCATACTGCGTAATTTATACGTAACTTCCGTAGCAAAACTCAATACTTCAATGTCAATTGCTCATATAACTGCTAGAACTCAATATTTTTTCGAATCAATAGTAAATAACAATTAACAACAGTTTAATAAAATGCTTACATACTTATTAATAATTTACATAAACCAAACCCAAACTAGTAATAAAAATAAAGCCTTGGGAAAAACGTATCTTTTTACAACTTAATTGGTGAATTTTAGATTTTAGAAGTTAATGCGCGTATTATACAGTTTGAATATTAACAGTAATATAATATAAATAATTAAAAATATAGTAATGAACCGATGTACAACAGGCAGAACTCATTTATATATTTTTTGATCAGAAATAGAATATTTTGCTATAACGAATGATATCATTTCGATTATACTAACATACGCTATCAAGAACAGTTGGTCCACTATGAGTGTGTAATTTAATATTGTATCTTGAATTGACAAATTACTTTCTGTTCAAGTTTTTGGTGCATTTCAATCTTATTTCTTTTTTTAGGCTTGCTAAGAGTTCAGAAAATTCTTGCTCATCACACGGATCAACATCCAGTCACTGTAAGACGTCTAGACCCTAACGCAAATAACTATCCGGTAAGCTATCGGTTTGGTTTTTTCGTTTCGTTTTATTTTTTCGCGATTATTGCTGCTTATTTTTTCGCAAAATAAACGGTATCATAGTTGTATTTCTCTTACGTTTCATTGGTGTCTGTTAGCGAATAACGAGCGGTTTCAGAATTACATTTCATATTCTAGATTAAAGCTTTAAATAAAAATTTCAATTTTACTTTGTTATATAAATTTAAATAATTTATGTACTGCTTAATGAAAATTCTTTGATATCGACGTTCAACACAAGAGTATCTATGAAGTAAATAAAATAACACTGCAAAGTTTGATGTATTGCTGTGTGAAAATGCACCTCAATTTTGTTATTATTATTTCATGCCGGATATAATACAAAACAGAAGCTTCATTACAAAATGAACTTTTTAACGTGGAAGATATATGACTCATTTACATCAAAGAGGTAGAAAGCAGAAGCTTTCGTATTAGACATACTAATTACTTTGAAACTATTTGATGCATAATAAATGCGTTAACTTTCTTGCAAACTTTGAATGCAATCATAATATGAGCAAACTGATTCAGATTCAGAGATTTTGTGAACTTCATGTATATGTACATTTGCCTTATTCCAGATATTTAAGCTACTCAATAAGTTTCAAATCTATCGTAATATAATACTGGATTGTCATGTCGACCGTGTAATCAAATATTTATCGGAAGCGAGAGAAGTTCAAATGGTTACACATTATCAAGTATGTATTCTTGCCTTTTGTATAAACAAAATAAATTTAATGCAATATATCTTTACTTTCCACTTGTTTCCTATAAGAAGGCAAAAGTTTTATAAAAATCATTTTGACTATTTGTTTTAGCATTACATTTTAATTACAATGGATGCATCAACTGTGGCTGACAAATTGAAAAACTTCAATTCTAACGTGACGTGGCTTAGTTTAACTGAATACGATAAGTTGCAAAACCACAACTTGGCCCAAAGAGTCGGGAAATGGTTAGATGTCAAAAACGACGCAATGCGCCCATCTGTTACCAGCTTTAAGGTTAGGTTGTTTACTTAGGTTTATATTATATAATCGAATAAATATTTTATTAACTATACAAATTGATTTTATGACTTCTTACATTAATTTGATAAAATATTATTTCAGATTGAGTCATTAATAATGGACGACATAGCAAATCACGTTTTGAAGTCACTGCAAAAGGTAGAGTCAATCAAGTCCAATAAATCAAAACCATATGATGCTATATGTGAGCCAAATCTTTCACCATGGGCTTACGGAGCACAACTTCAAAACAAAATATTAAAGGTATTTATAAAATTATGAATAATATTAAAATCAGACATAATATCTTTTGCTTCGCCAATGTTCTTAACGCCTTGTTAAATATCAGGAGCAATAACGAAAAAACAGGCTTTTGTACTAGAGTATCGTAAAACTTCCAATTCTACGCAGTAAAACTCCGCTGTTATTATAATAAACTGCAAAAGGTAAAGTCAATCAAATCCAATAAATCAAAACCATATGATGCTATATGTGAGCCAAATCTTTCAACATGGGCTTACGGAGCACAAATTCAAAACAAAATAAGAAAGGTATTTATAAAATTCTGAATAATATTAAAATCAGACAATATCTTTTGCTTCGCCAATTTTTTTAACGCCTTTTTAAATATCAGGAGCAATTACGAAAACTATTCTTTCAATCTAGTATAGCTTTGCTGTTAGTATAATAAACTGCAGTCCTTACACCTTGGAAATTTACGTTTCCTTACATATTTCCAATCCGTGCATTTGATCAACTGTGTCATTTAGAACTAAGGTGGGTCTAGAGATACATACGTACCCTTATCTTTTAATATTACATGGCATTCTAAAATAACCGTCACGGGACACCTGGTAGATGTGAAACATCGAAATTAGTTTGTACAAGTAATAGGCACAAAAGTACAGATTATGACAGGAACTAAATATGACAAAAAAAATACAATATTACGAATTTTCTCCAGAAAATGATGACTGTTTATTTAACATACATTTATTTTGTTCATATACACAGTGTTTTAATTCAAAATTTTATTTAAAAAGGTGATACCATTATTTTAATCAACGCACATATATCCTTTCATACAGCGTGGCGATGCGTCGCCACGGCCTTTGTCGCCACGCCAAAAATCAGGTTTACCCACCGCCTTAATAGATGTTTCACATCAAAAAATATTTATAAAAAGGTATGGTATCTTTGCAGACAAATTCTACAGGAGTTACAGGTCACATTGCATTTAATGAAAAGGGTCAACGAGTAAATTATACGTTATACATAAATGAAATTTACGTGTCTGAGCTGAACACTGTCGGGTCATGGGATTCTTCTACGCAAGAACTAACCGAAGATAGGCCAGAGGATGATAATCTTAAATATCAGAAAAACAGTAAAAATTTCATCGTTAGTATTGCCTTTTATTAAGAATTTAACACCATATCTTAGTAAAATTAAATAGAGTTATTTTTATTTGACGTTTTAATAACATTTATTTTCTAAACAGATTATAGCCCGGAAAACGAAGCCGTTCTTTAGTGATAAGCAATGTCACAAAAATGATACAGACTGTGAAGAAGAAACAGCAGACGAAAACTATGAAGGATTTGGCGTGGAACTTATCAAAGAAATATTCGATAATTTGCATAGGAATAAGTTTAATTATACATTCACCTTTGTAAATTACGAGGTTAAGAAAGATGTCAAAAATTATTTAAAAACTAGAAAGTCATATGGCTTACTTGATGAACTATTAAATAATGTTAGTACAAATCTTTTTCAGTACTTTAATTTAAGATTATTACTTAAATAAAAATATAATTTATTCCACGATTACAGAAAGCTGATTTAGCTGTTGGTGACATAACTATTACCGAAGATAGGAAAAAAGTTGTGGACTTTTCAGTTCCTTTTATGTCATTAGGAATTAGTATTTTATATACAAAAGAAAAGGAAGTGCTGCCAGGAATGTTCTCGTTCTTAAATCCTTATACGTTTGAAGTTTGGATGTATACAGCAACAGCCTATTGCGTTGTTTCAATTCTCCTATTTGTATGCTCAAGGTTATTATTAAAATAATCGCAACAAGTTCATCTATTGTTCATAATGGTATTCGCTTTGCTGACATCCATTTATTTTTCAGAATTTCACCGGGTGATTGGGAAAACCCGCAACCATGCGATAAGGATCCAGAAGAATTGGAAAACATATGGAACTTTAAAAACTGCACGTGGTTGACAATGGGCTCGATTATGTGCCAAGGGTGTGACATATTACCAAAGTGAGGCAGAGACTGAACCTAGATTACGGGCACTATTGCGTTCTAAAAGCTTTTAATTGACTATATATAAAAATTTCAGGGCAGCAGGGTCACGTTGGGTTTGTGGTATGTGGTGGTTTTTTGCGGTTATTGTTTGCCAGACATATATAGCTCAACTGTCAGCTTCTATGACGTCAGCTATGGAGACTGAACCAATAAATAAAGTTGACGATCTAGCTAAGCAAACCAAGGTGTTATATGGAGCTATTCAAAATGGCTCAACGTATGAATTTTTTAAGGTAATATGAGTTTTAAAATTTTCCTTGTGACATCAGAACATTCCTTATAACTTTAAGGAATGTTCTGATGTCGCAATAAAAATTTGGTTATTTGTTCATTATATTCTAATACTTGACAGCCGCTGGATTTAGGAAAAAAAATAATAATTATATGCTTACGTTGCTTTTTCAGAATTCTAAGGATAAAATGTATCGTAGAATGTTTGAAAATATGGAAGCCAATCCCGCTGTTCTAGTACGCAGCAATGACGAAGGTGTCAAGAGAGTCACAAGTGGGAAGAGTAAATATGCATTTTTTATGGAGTCCATTGCTATAGAATACGAGTTGAGGAAAAATTGTTACCTTAAAAAAATTGGAGGAGAGTTAGATTCTAAGGATTATGGAATTGCTATGCCTGCCAGTACGTATTTTATAGTAAAAGAGTTATATAATATGTAATTAAGACTGTATTTCACAGAAAAACAATCTAACCTTTTGTTCCTTACTACTTCAATGTCCTATAGACGTTTTTAATTAACACTTTCAGTTATCGTCTTTCATTTGCCTTTAATTAAAATTTAAACTAGTTTAATTAAAATTTCAATGCTATAAAATCATGAGTGTCTTTACTATTAAGGAACACGATAACGAATGAAGAGCGTCACTACTTATAAGAACTGAATTAAGTTTAATGTATATATTCAATGATTATAACTCAATGCTCATCAATTTATGAAGAAATATTTTAACAAAGAAATGTTCCTCATATCTCAGTCTCAGTCCAACTATATAAATTTAAACTCTTACAAACACCAGCTGACAAATTAACCTAAAAAAGTCAGTAGGTACGTAATGCAGTTGTAGAAAAATGTAATTTTAATTATACCGTCGTATACTGTTCGTAGATTCTCCATTTAGAACTCATATAAACAAAGCTATATTGGAACTAAAAGAAGCTGGCATATTGGGCAAAATCAAAAAGAAATGGTGGGAAGACAAAAATAAACAAGAGTGCCCAGTGAGTACCCATTTTATAAGGCAAACCAAAATTACACATTAACATCTATTAAAAACTTCTAAATTTTTTTCTTTGTTCTGCAATCCTAAAAGAATATAAATGTACGTGTAAGTAATACAACTTTTCATGATAACAGGATGAAAAGGTTGATAAAAATGACCAAGAAGGTGATCTTGAGATGAAGCATTTGATGGGAGCTTTCGTTGTCCTCATTGCGGGATTGGTGTTCTGCTTGTTTATCACCGCTATCGAATTTATGAACGAAGTCAGGAACATCGTTGTGAGGGAACAGGTAGATAAATCGAAAGTAATAGAAAATAGCTTTAAAAACCAGCACTGTTTAAATAGTTCATTAACTGCGTTTAATATAAAAACAAGAGCCATCCTTTCTTCACGAAATATAAAGTATTATATATTAAATTTGTGTGTCGTTTAACTATTACGCTAGAGTATATCCTTCTTCAGACTTCTACACTTCGACCTTTCAATGATCCTCTCCTTTAACACCCTCTACAACCCGAGACCAACTATTTACTTGCTCTATAACTTCTCATTCCGCCATGTTGACTTGTTAAATATTAAATTCGAATACGTCTGAAAAAATTGTACCGAGCACTAATACAACCAAGTTGTTGTAGTACCAATTCTATTCTCTAAACTTTATAAAATTGACAAATGTAGGTGTGCCATCAAGTGTCATCCTTTGTTCTTTGTGGAAAAAGTCAGTACTATTTAGACCTGCCAATTGGCAAAACTTGGAGACCTCTGGCTTTTGTTTTGAATTAACTTTACGCTGAGGCGAATATTTTTATTTTACAAAATAATATTTCAATAACAGTGTATTTACTTTTAGGTCAGTCATAAGGAAGTTTTTATCAAGGAACTAAAGGCGTCGCTAAACTTCTTTCAACTCCAGAAGCCGGTACTTCGTAACCCTAGCAGAGCTTCCTCTCTTGCATCCTCCAACGGCAGTGAGAAAAGAGAAAACCGATCTAATGTTATTGAAAATTTCCTTGACTTTGAAAAAGAAGTACAGTGATAGTACAAGAGACAAGTGAAAAAGTAATGTATCAGCTAAAGTGTGTACAATAGTAAAATCAGACTATTTACGATTAAGGTATTGGCATAATTTTTGTATGCTTATATAATTTGCAATACACAGTGTGTTTTTGTAAAATCTGTTTCAAATCTGTTGTATATGAGAAAATGTTAAAAATATTTTTTATAATATTTCCTAGATACAATTTCAAGTTATAAATGGCATAGTTTTTAGATATCAGACAAAGATAGTTTTCGGTTAATTAATAATAAAAAATTTGTTAATAAATATGTTAAGTTATCGTTTCGCTATATACTTTTTACTAATACTTTTTCTGTTGAAGTACTCGTAAGTAACCATCGGTCTCTTTTTACTTCTTCTGTATACTCATAAGTAATGTATTAGCAATAAGCCCATCTTTTATACCTAAAATTCTTGTATGCAAATAAATGAGTTAAAAAAAAGGTTAGCTTATTTTAACTGACAAAATTTACCGTGGTAACAAAAGATATTTGTTTATACAAAATTCTATGTAAATATTGGTATGAAGTGGTCCTTTACACAATTGGCTAACGGTAATCATTTAAAAATTCCACTATCAACGATTAATTGTTATCAATGCATTAATTAATTATTGATTTATATAGTAAACCAGTATGATTAATTATAAAAACGTCAAAATCTAATACATCTTAATCGTAGTTAGGTTTATATAATTGTGATGCACTTAACCAGGGAAAGGAAAACAGTTTCAGAACAGAACATTATTCTAATAAAAATTAAACATTTATAAAACCCCCGACACGTTAAATTGATACCTATATTTAGGGGTTATGAAAAAATATGTATTTCACCATTATGTCGTAGCGTCCATCTTGGATTTGAAATTTGTCACACACAGACACGTCAAACTTATAACACTCCATCTCTTTTGCGTCGGGAGTTAAAAACAGCTACTGTCATTTATTTATTAATGTGTCTCCTTTTTTATGTCACTCACAGGTAGTGGATAAAGATCGTTACGTACTGTTTTAATTACTCGTAGTCTATCTTTACATTTTTTCAAAGAAAAATAAGTTATTGTTGTTATTTTTGATAGGCTTCGATCAATAAAATACCAAAAAATTGAAATAACGCACGCGGATAAAGCAGCAGCAAATTTTCGGATGAAATTTTATTATTCCTTGATATGTTACTCGCTGAGCGGTAAGTGTTCAGACCGGAACACAACATTTTTTCTAAAATAGGCATGGTAGTGCTTCCCCGAACTCTGAAACGATAAACTCTACTACTACTACTAAAAAGAGATACCATTAAATACACTTTCCAAGTCCAGTAAATAATTTATCTACTAAGATTTTCAAAAATCTAGTTTTGTCAGCATATTTTAGTTGGACCTATACAACAGCGCATGTATGTTCATAACAAGTATGTCTCTAGTATTGAAGGGACTTTAATCTTCTTTTGTATACTTATAAATAAGTTCTACTAGGTCTAGGTCCGTCCATTCACATATTTGAATTGATTGCATCCTGGAGCGTTTGCACGTGGTGGACCCCAAGTCGCGTGCGTCTCTCTCTCATATTCCGAGAGTGCGTAGTAGATTTTGTCAGGTTACTTAATAAAATAGGTTCCTTTAAGTTTTGAGTTTGCTCCTGTCGAGAAATTTTCAGTAGAAAAGGAGTAAGAAAATTTTATTGTGTCCGATGTGTGCCTTGAAAAACACGTTTAGCAGTAATAATTAAATCCCGCCAATCTGTATTAGACCCAACGTAAAGGGTAATATAAGGTAAGCTCTAAATATCACTTCTATGTGAGAATAAGCCAGAAGAAGCTGATGATGATCCGATAAAATAAAACAAAAGTATTCCAGATCGTACGATGCCCGATAGGTTTTAACACATATATAGATTATAGATATATCTTGATTAATCTAGAAGAATAACTGATATTAGTTATTAATATAACTATAAATAATTCCTTATATAACTATATGTATCTGGTAATAATATCTTATAAATTCTCTGCGAACCAACATGATGAAAAGAAACTAGAATGTGTATTTTGCGAGAAGATAGGTGAACCACCTTTACAAGCACTCCCTCAAAGTATCTCTCACCCTCGCACTCCTTTTATCTGATCGGTAATGTAGGAACAATGGAAAGACGCTCTGTTATTAAACCCTGATTCTTGAATCTGGTTGGACTGAGTTTTGATTTTGAAATACATTGAACATTTTTTTGCAATTCCTATGTCAGGAATTAAAGGTAGTGTGCAATGTATACGTGTGTAGAATTGCGATCACTCTGTGATTGCACCGTATCCTGCGCAACAATCAATTGTGGCGAAAGAATGCCAAATCCACTGACAGCATTCAGTGGCGCGGGTGCCACCAATAAAGATGGCCGTTTCTTGGTACTCAGTGGTTTTTCTTGCCGCTTCCGCTCTTGGTGCTTCTATCGCACGTAAGTATTTCTAACGCATCTTGACCTTTTCTAATAATATTGTTAGCAACACGTTAAAAAAATTAACAAATATTTCATTTGACTCTCAATAAAAAAAAAATCGGAGTAATTAATAAAAACTTACATTAATATAATAATATAATTATCGTTTTTTTTTTTTGGTCAATGTCAATGTTCGTACAATTAGATAGCGCTCTAAAATACCAAGTAATTTTTAATTTGTCCCAGTGACAGTTGAGTTACTTAATAAGAAATAAATACATTCTTCACATATATTTAAAAAGACTTGTTTTAGTATAAACAACTAATAAACGTGCCACTCTCGTATCACTACTTTATCATTGGCTTTACCTTCCGGTAATTTTCATTTAATCGCATAGGCGCGAAATGTATACAAACAGTTGAGTACATAAACTAAGTTTCATATTCGACCGTATTAATTAAATAAATTTATAGAAAGCTCATACTAAGGGGGTTTCATGATGAGCAATCATTTATTTTTGATAGACCACCAAACCGCCTTAGAGCAGATTGGTGGATCTATGCTCTTAAACCTTTTTTTTAGAGGATTATTCGGTAACGAAAACATAAAATTGAGTGCAATGAGATTACTTACCTTATTGTTATTTGCTTAATTTACAAATATCGCCGGTTGTTTGGAATGAATTAATTAATGAATACACTTTTATTGTACACCAAAGAAGTTAGTAGTTACAGAGATATATATACAGAGCAAGGGAGTACAATTTGGTGGTCTTATCGCTACATAGTGATTAGCGTTTTGATGATAATATATAACAATATAGTTTTCATGGTAAATTTATTCTTAGTTTTTTCTATATTTTGGCATTGTTAATACTTAAGCCACGTAAAACATTTTGTATATATACAATTCATTCCTAACATATATCTTAAGTAGACGTGCATTCTATTATGTCGCCAAACGCATCGCTTGCCTACTCATGAGGAGGACTCGCATAGTTAAACTTATTAATAATATCTTTGGTACCTCCGACGCATTGTTTCCTCGATAGACATATAAATGATACCCTGTTGAAATAATGAAACCACTTAGCTACATTAATTCAAGCGTGAAGAAATGTGAGCAAAATTCCTTCACCTAGATTTTAGCTTTTTAAACATGCTTTTGTTCGATTAATTTGTTATCTTTTCCAATATATTTATATCCTAACGCTATGTATTGACTTAGTATTTTTAATATATCCCTAGGTACACCATTTTTTTTAAATATCATTGTAAATATATATAGTATACACAAACAAGCAATGCAAGAATGCCAAGCCAATACACAGTCAAAGTAGATCATTTAAAGGCAACCTGTATTCAAGCAGCTAGAAGTAAGGTAAACAGTGGATGGTACAAAACATACCTACTGTATTAACTAACTACCGCAAATATTTAAAACATTTAAAAAAGGTACATATATTATAGATATTAAAAATAGAATAGGGAATGGCCCCCATTTTTTGTCCTGAAATGAAAACACTGAACTGACAGTATCTTAGTCACAGTGTATTTTGTAATGAATACTTACTTAAGAGTTATTTCTCTAAAAGTATCGTTCTCTAAAGAATAGTTAACTTTAGAGAACGATATCTATGACGTGCCGCCAAGCAATTTAGTGTGCCGCGTATTAACCGCGTGCCGCGTAGATGTTTGCAGGCTAACCTATTCATATGGCAGTCATGTTAACCACCCCAAATCGGTAAATATAATTTTTCTTATCTGCCATATAATTTTTCATACAAAACGTATAATTTGATAGCGACAGTTGTCAACTCAGCGCATGAGGTAAACAGGTAGCCATCGCTTAACTTCTATTGAAGAAGTTAATGAATCGCACAGCAGGTATAATTGCAGTCAAGGGCTAACTTGAAATGGAACAAAAATTAAAGAAAAAGTTAGAAGAAAAAATTTGAAGGTATATAATGATAAATTTTTTTCCCTACCTTTTTAAGTCATTTTGCTGTTATTCCATTACATCATTTGTATGTAAACCCTCTGAGCGACTCGTATGCAATTATTCCGTCTCGAAATCCAGATTGATAAATTGTTGAAATTCATATTAGATGCACGCGATTATAAACTTTAATAGTTTTTTTATCCAATCTAGTTATAATATCGCATGAAAAAATAAAGAACAGCTGTAGCCCACCATTGATGTATCTTATATTATGTATCTATTTCATTTATCTACGGGTTGCGGGGTCAGGTCGTTATCTGTACGTAACCTTAATCTCTATACAAATACTTGAACCCTACTTTTTCAATATCGGTAACATAATACTATCAAGTGAAAAGTAGTTATGACTTAGAGCTGATTTTCAATCATAATTTGCTGATTCACTATCTCTAACTTGATAATTTCACATTTATAATATTATTAGGATTTAGGGCTTTTAAATCTTCAAAAATTTGCCTTAATGGTAGAATATAATAGATAATGCGTACGATTAGGTTGGCCTAATTCCCATGTTCAACTACGGGTCGTGATTCCTGGTTTTCGGGCCAAAAATAGTTAGTTCTTGGCAGTTCTGTAAAAAAAAAAAGGTTAAGTAATTTGCGCTGTCCAACGCGCGCTACGTTAATTTGTACCAGGTATTGTTACTAACGTATTATGATAATCGTTAAAACCGCATTGGAGTAGCGTGGTGGGTCAATGCTCCAGCACCATATCTCCTATCAGAGAGGGTAGGAAAAATAGACTTGACCAAATTTATAAAGTATATTATTATTTATTAATTCAATTAATGCAGATAATCAGGAACTGTATATTCAAGATATATACCTAATAGCGGCTCACTACAGTACACAGGTCTCCTACCATAATGGGAAGGGTTTAGGTTATAGTGTGAAGTCCAACAGGTCCACTGGCTAGCCCCGTGGACTTGTTGGACTTCACACGCCTTTAAGAACGTTATGAAGAACTCACGATGTTGCTTCGCCGTTAAACTAAGTGTTATTTTAATTGCCAACTATATTGTCATATGTTGGTGTTGTTTAAACTCCACGTGATTACAACCTTGCAATGCAGCAACGGTGCAATTGAGAATGTAGGTAACACACGTAATCCGCCTGCACTTTTACTATTGACAAATTAATTAGATAATTGTTATATATTATTAGGTCGCTAGCTAAGAATTGTAAACACGAAGAGTTCCTACAGCTTACATAATTTCATTCCGTAAAAGGAGTCGGAGTCTCACCACGCGGTTTGACTACCGTTACGATGTTATGTCACTAAACTTATATAATTTAACTTCAATGACAGCGAAACTGGGGCAATCGTTTGTACGTTTTTCTCGTTAGAAAAATTAGGGTTAATATTTTTGCATAACTCAAAAGTTTATTAATACTTAGCTTGATTGATTTTTCAACAAACATCCATACTTATACTGTAAATGTGTGTTTGTTTGTTTATCGTTACTTTACATCCTAACTTAGAAACCAATCGACTTGATTTAGCATAAAATTTGTTGAAACGACAGAGAGTAACATAGGAAACTCAGGAAGACCAACAAATTTGAAAAACACGTATAAAACGCGGACGAAGAACGCGGGAAAAGCTAGTGTAGAAATAAATGTGTGAGCTATATACTATTATTTTGTAGTAAAAAGTAAACAATTCATTAAGTTCTTTGAGCATGCCGTTTCATAAAACTAAGTTTTATAAGCATTCATTCATTGTTCAAGCTACTGAACTGTGGAATGCACTCCCAATAAGCATACGACAGTCAAGGTCACTAGACATATTCAAAAATGCTGTTAAAGCCCATTATCTTGAACAATAAAGACGACAGTGATTAACTCTTACTCATATTTAAGTATGTTTTAGTATATATTAGTTTATTATTTTTTTATATTTATTATTATTAATATTTTATGTGTGTAATCTTGATAAGTATTAGTGTGTAATTGTTCGTAAGTATGTATATAATAATAATACACCCCACCAATCGGTTTCCCTTGGTTTTCCTAATCCTAAGGTTGCCTGGAAGAGATCGCTACTAAGCGATAAGGCCGCCCTTTGTATCCTACTTTTTAAGTTTATTTTTGTTGTGTGCATTGTTTTTTTTTTTTACTATTTGTAGTTTACAAATAAAGTGTATAAATAAATAAATAAATAAATAAATAAGTCATTCATTATGACACTCAGTTCAGTAGTCAATCCAAACTTCATCAAGTATAATTTTATACGATTTTTCTATATGTGCTAAGGTGCTATATAAAGTAAGGGGTTCTCAATTCGATGCGTAACATACGCACTGAATTACGAAGAATAACTTACATGAACAACATACCTACGCATTAGTTTCAACTAACTATATTTTAATATACCTACCTTTTTATACATATAAGTGTCATAAAACCTGTATATAATATCAATCATTAATAAATACAAATTTGCAACTTCATCTATATCTTTTGTTATTAAAAAAAAGATAACGCGAAAGGACAATCACTCATATTTATATGTGATAGACAAAAGAATTCCTTCCTCTAGTATAATATTTTCTTTTGTCAGTCTATATGTATGTATATTGTATATTGTAAATATATTAAAAAACTTGTCTATCATTTTTAAAATAGAATTATCATGATGAACAATAGAAAATAATATCTTTAGATACTCCACTTTTATGAAATCATCTTATATTTAATATATACAATATTTTCACTTATTTTTCGTGTAAAATTTTAAATGTTTTAAAAATAGAAAAAAAAAAAAAGAGTGTTCATATATAAAAATTAAATAAATAGATTGTTAACATAATAAAACAAGAAATATCTTATGTTTTATGGATTTGTTTACTTCAATATGTATGTATCATAAATGTGTTATTTTTCTTACATATATATATATATATATATATACATGTAAGAAAAATAACAATAATATATAAATTTATTAACAATAATATATATATATTATTTATATATTTAATTTATTATTTCCTCAATCATTGTAATTTTCAGTATCATTCATGCCATACCGGCGGCCATCATCGGATACGAACATAAAAATAAGCCGAATCATGCGTCATTTAAAAAGTGTATGTACGTAGCTGAGGCTCACAAAATACATTTGGTGTTGGGCACTAACTAACACAATGCATCTTCAGTTTACTTATTTTTTAAACGACCTCTAAATATCCATTACTTGACAACCTTATCACAAACACATTTTATTAAAAAAAAAAAAAAGATTAAAACATATTTGTGTACTTAATCTTAGTCTCAGTATATCTAATCAATTTTTCATTATACCTAGAAAGGGATTATCAATGAAGCCATTATGAATTTAAATTTTGTTACGTTGGCGAGTAAAATTTCTCTTACTTGTAACGTTAACATTTAAAACCTACTGATCCCTTGTTTACTTTAGTTGAATAACTAATTAACTACGAATACAAAACTACAGCCGCGTCGTAAACAAAATTGCATGTTTGCATGTTTTAGTTAATGAATTACTTATAACTAATATTGGTAAAGGCAATTTAATTAAAAATAAGTGTATTTCTGTGATTTCTAAATAATTGCCCCTTATTATGCTTATAATTTTATTTTATATTTATTATGGCGAATAATCTTTTAAAGAATAAATAGTATATCAATGATTAGACTTGCAGGGGTTCAATAGCCAGATCAAATTTGAAGCAATATTCTGTAACTTTTTTAGCTTGTGCTCTACGTACCGTGACTGTTTATTACAGTATCATGCTACGTATACTATTTGCCAAATGAAAACCAACTAAGTTCAACTTTGACAGAGGGTTCTAAACCCTTCAATATGAACACAACATAATATTGACATTATTAAGATCGAGAAAAAAACAACACATTTCTTGTTTCACGAAATTTTACTTTTATTATTTGTTGTTATATAGTAACCATTGTAGATAGGTAGTTTGTACGTACCTATAAAGGTTCATGGACTGTGACTATAAGGTCAATCCTATTAATAATTATTAAATATCAATATATAAAAAATAAAATAGAATTCCTAACTTTACTAAGAAATAAATGTACTTCGAATATTTACTCATGTAATCCATCGTTTTGATTAACGTCTAACGTTCTTGAATAAAGTAATAAATTTGATGAAGTTGCTCTTCCGTTTTAAATTTAATATAGATATGAAATAAGTTCTAAAATCGAGTTACATTTTCAGCGAGCAATTATATTTTGGAGAAATCAGCATGTGGAAGAGTATGGGTGACGGTCCATTCACCGGCAATACGATTAACAGGTGGAAGAAATTTGCTTGATGCTATCGAACTGAATTGGGATTTCAGCACGTGTTCAGATACACCTATGCAGGTAAAACTTTTAGTTCATCGCCGTCATCCGCAGCCTAATAAGGTCCCACGGCTGGGCAAAGGTGCTCTCCGTGGCAATGCGGTTGACGCCGATAATTTTTTAACTCTGGAAAGGTACTAGTAACTTAACAGAAAAACTTAATACCCGACCCGGGATTTGAATCCAGGACCTCGTGATCCGTAGTTGCTAACCATTTGACCAACGAAGATTTTTTTTATTAAGTGATATTATTATGACAGGGCGAGTATAATCATAATGACAATGACAATATCTGAGATTTGATTTTGTTTTGTTAACAATTTAACTTTCTATCACCTTTTTTTATGTGGCATTACTTCTACCATAAAGATACAATTCAATAATGATGAAAAAGTTAAACTAATGTTACAGGGTCTTATTTTTCTCATCAACTCTTTTAGACTTGACACTGAAATATTGAACCGGCTTATTACAGCATCATTGTTAGTCGTACCTACTGGATATCACTGGTTTGTGTTACGAAACCTATAGTGGAAGTAGAAGTCTTTATTAACACCTCCAGTTGCCTGACTATCGTCATTATCGCTGTGTAAAATCATTACGTCGAACGGAAAGACACGCATACTACGTAATGTTGGGCTTTGTATAGCAGTTTAGTATAGTTAATCATGGGCAATGAATACTTCATGTTTTTGTTAGTAAATTTTTAGCCCAGTTTATCATTCTTTTTGTACTTATGCTTCGTCAAATTCAACATGAACATCTATGATTGCTTTAAACAGATCTTTTGTAGGAATTTTTAAACTCCACGGTCTTGTGCCGGACGTGTCCAGCGTGTCATGGCGACTTGTGTGGCTACATCTGTGTGCCCAGTTGGGGGGCCTAGTTACGCTGTGTTTTCCTGTTCCGGGTCACCAATCCAGCACTTTGGAACCCCATCTTTTATAACTGACACAAACTATGTTTTGCACGTATTGTTGATCTACGTTAGTAACTCAGGTTCTTCTAATGATAGCCAAATTTCTGATGTGATCACGTAAATATATTCCGAGCCTAACTCAATCTTCTGAAATGCTGAGTAACTTTTTTTATCATTACTATTTTGTTGACTCTGCAGTCACTATTAGTCTGAGCGGTGTACTGGAATAATAAAATGTCCCACATCAGGCTTTACCTTTCTAAAACTACTCTAAGGAGTATCTCTATGTGATCAAATCAGAAATGAGGAAGGAGAACCGTAGAGAACTAGAGTTACCGACATAGCTCAAGGAGTCGCGAAGCTGAAGTGCCAATGGGCTGGGCACATAGCTCGGGGAACCGATGGACGTTGGTTTCTTGAGGTGCTGGAATGGCGACCCCGCACCGGTAAACGCAGCGTTAGTCGGCCCCCAACGAAATGGATTGATGACATCAGGCGAGTTGCTGGCAGCTGCTGGAAACAAGCGGCCCATGACCGTGGATTGTGGAACCCACTACAAAAGACCTATGTCCAGCAGAGGACGTCAATTTGTTGAAATGATGATGATGACTCAGTTGATGTTAGACATATGCTATAAGTAATATTTATAAGAAAGAGTTAGAAGAGGACTGGTCATAAGTCGAAAAGTCAAAACGTATCAAATAATGCCAAGCTGCTTATTCATACAAACTGGAAAACTAACTTACCTTAACCAAAAATCTATATCATTTTCAGATAGGTCTTTTCAACGACAGACCGTTGTCGTGGAAGAACGCTTTAGCCACCTTCCCCGTAAACTCAGTAGCGGGTTTTATTATTACGAACATTTCTCTGGGCGAAGGCAATTTACCTGCAGGCTGGGAAAGTGGCATTGGCATCAAAGGTCCTCATTGTCTTTGGCCATGGGTTGGTGCAGGAAACAGTTTCATACAGTCATTCAACTGCCTGAAAATACAACCGACATGGATGGAAGATAACGCGTAAGTAAAAATGTATTTAACTACTTTAAATTTAACCTTGAGCGGGTTCAATGGTCGGTGGGGAAAATTTAGGAATTTATAATTTCTGAATTTTCTCTGGTCGAGTATAGCGGGAGGCCGTGGATGTGGCTAGTCGCGACAAAAACATGCCGCCAAACGATTTAGCGTTGCAGTACGATGTCGTGTAGAAGCCGATTAAAAGTACGGTTTTTATATACTTAGGTATATAAACTCCACCAGGTTAGATTGCAGTCAAAGTCTAACTTGTAGTGGTATAAAAAATATAGCTTAAAGATTTATAAATCAATTGGAGAACATACATAAAAACATAACATTAGACATTATTGATTTAATAAGTGGAGCTATTCCACCAACAAAAATATTCCCAAGAAGAGTTGACGTCACGCAGGCGGTCGGTCGTAAAAATATGCGAAAACCAAAACAACAAGTCTATCTTCAAATTTGAAGAAGGCATGTTATGCCGACCCAAATAACTTGGGATAAGGGCAAGATGAAGTAGAACTATAGGGACTTATTGATACTGAATGAATACCAAGAAATTAAATATTTCTTCCTAATTATTTCATATTTCAACAGCTCAAACATTTAGACATAGTTTTTAAACGAAATCATTTACATTCGCATCGACTTTTTTAATCGTTTATTGCTGGCTACCCTCCTCGCTTCTTAAATGATGGTTGCTTTAACGATTATATATTTATTATCAAAATGTTGTCATAGCAACTTTGGCCGGCAGCTTAAAGTGTCCTTCTAAAGTTTTATAAAATTCTATTCCGTGGGGTAAATGCTCAACATCTTAGTACTACAAACTACACCTATATCCCAAAGGATATAGTTTCACCGTGGGAATCGAACTCAGACCCTCTTGATCCGTAGTCGAACATTCCACAAATATGGAGCATTTCCTTTTTATTAAAATAAAAAGTTTTTCTAATTTACCAATGAATCTGGTGATAAATCTCAAATTTTAAACTCCATTATCTTATTCAACGTTAATAAAGAAGAATGACTCAGATATTTCTTCAGTAGCCAAGACAAAGATAAAATAACATTCACTCTTTAATCACAAGATTGGTTTGTGAAGTGTCTTGTTACTTTCCTGCCTACGTATTTCCTTACAAGTTCATTGCTACAGGGTATAGAAAATATTGAATAACTGGCATCTTATTTTGTAAATAAACATTTCTGATATCTTGATATTTACCAGGAAGGTCTCCTTGAACCTTATATGTCCCCCTTATATGTGGAAGGTTCATGTCCTGGCGAAGCGGTGTGGAAATTTACAACCTCTGAATTTTCTCTGGTCTGGTCTGGTGGGAGGTTTCGGTCATGCCTAGTTACTGCCCTTATGATCTTACATTTGACCGGCGATTTAAAGTTTGGATACGGTCCCGTAGAAACAGATTAACCATATGGAATATAGCAGGCCCTAACCCTAGGAGGTTGATCCATTAGCATGTTAGACTACATAGTAGCTTATCACCTGGCAAGATTAAATTAATTTTTAGAGGAATAAAAAAATAGATATAATAGATCTGCCCATGTCAAGATCTTAATGGTTTCTAATTATTGACCTGTTGCAGGAACAAAATCAACAAACTGCGTATAGGCGAACTAGCAATACCTGGCACGCACAACGCTGGAGCTTGGCGGTTCGACACGGAACTCAGCACAGTTGCGCGGGATAGTTTCGTGCTATGTCAAGACCGCTCCATCTGGGCCCAACTAGTTTACGGCATCAGATATTTTGACTTCCGCATCGCGTATTATGACTTTTATGACCGTGAAGAAGACAGGTGCGTTGTAACTTTTGTCGTGAAGATTGACGTCCACTGCTGAGCATATATAGCATGTTTTGTAGGAAGTTCCAAAACGCACGGTCCTGGGCCGCTTGTTTTCAGTAGCTCGTTTGTGTCTGTCCACCTCATTGGGGTCGACCAAAGGTGCGTCCGGGGCGGGATCTAGCACTTTGGGATCCCAACATCCATCGGTTCTCCGAGCTATGTGCACCGCCTATTGAAACTACAGCTTCGTGATTTGTTGAGCTATGTCAGCAAATATATTTCTTCTACGGGTCCCCTGATTTCAGATTTAATAACATACAGATACTCCCAGCATAATAGCTTTCTCCATCGCCCGCTGGGTGACTCTGAGTATTCTTACGGAGGATCAAAGTTAGCGACCCCATGTGTTAGCGCCGTAAGTCATCACTGGAAACACGCACTGTTCGAAGAATTTCATCTCGTAACTTTCTAATTCATCGTACACAATTAAATATATAATAATTTCGTTACTTTATACATTATTAAAAAGAAAGACTGAAACATACAAAAGTTAACGCAATACTTACTTACAAGAACAAGTAAATATTAAGTAAACAATTATCAATCAATCAATTAGCAATTTAACAATCTATCTCATATTTCTCAAACTATTCATTCTTCATCATCACTACTATCAACCCATTACCAGCCTTCAATAAGGGATGGTATTTCCCCCAAAATGAGAAGGGTTCACGTCTAGGGTGCATAACATCAAGTGCGGATTGTATTATTGATTATTCATTGTACGCAAAACCCTAAGTGCGACTAGTCACAGTCACAAGAGAAGGCTCGAGCAATTCTTGTTATTATGCAAAAGACGCATAAGACGCCAACGCGGACGAAGGTTTTATGTCTAGGCTTTCATTTCTCGCGAATATACTCAAAAAGTTACGATGTGTCAGTTTTTATTAAACATAAAATGAAAGGTGTGGTCTCGGCCGAAAATATCCCATTAAAGTATATGTTGGGAAAAATAAACGTTTTGTATGTGGTATTACAAAAGACCAGTCATGTTTTAGTTTTTGAACTTTATCTTCTTCACAAATACTAAAGCAGGCAGTTACGTGAGGGTCCGTCGCGGCTCGCTTCCTCCATTATTATACGATGTGTAATTATTACGTACCTACGTAAGTTTGATCGTGACCGCTGTTAATATACATTGCTTTATGTACCTACTAACTGCGAAACTTGTAATACTATAAAACAAATAAAGAAACAAAACGTTAACACAATATTTTTATGTAACTTGAATAAATTGTACTGTACCTACCTACTTAATAACATATCTACGCAACTCTTCGAATACCGATGGTAGAAATTATGCAGTCTTGAGATGAAAACGTACTTCCTAACTGGTAATTGCAAATATCTAATCATACCTTATATGTTATCTATTTACGTCCGTTTTTTATGTTCAATCTATCTGTAATCTGTTGACAAGTTGCTAAGCCAAATATTTATTTGTTAAAAATTCTAAGTATGGATATTTTATTGTACAATAACAACGTTTCTAAGTAATAAATCTATACATTACAGATGGATTAAATACTGAAAACGGACGTTAATATATAACATACACACAAATAGGCCTTGCTGTGTTCCGGTTTAAAGGGCGTTGTTACCAGTGCAATGCAATCGCGGAGACAGAAGTTGGTAACACGGGATGCAAGACTGTTGAGTTTGAAAATCTTTACAAAAGACCTATGTCCCGCAGTAGAAGTCTACCGGTGCTTCCAATACTGGTGACGGTAGTAGGACGATATCAACTTTTACTGATTCCTAATTTCAATCTTCACTTACAGGTATTGGCTGAATCACAACCTCATTCGAGTCCGTCCGTTACTGCCATTATTAAGAGAAATAAGAGCATTCCTAGATAGTACTAGAGAGGTTTGTTTAAATCTTACATAAAGATTTAGGTACGAATTAGACATTATTATAAGCCAACGTGCAGAATCAGAAATTAAAATAAAGAGCAAATAAAAAGATGAAAGTCAAAAGGAGTTTGTAAGTATTGAACTAATAGCTTAAGTGAATCTAGAATTGGGCGTAGGTAAATTAAATATTCGATCCAATCCAGTAAAACAGAAAAAAAAAATTATTTGAATAACTATATAATGAAATACTTCTATTACTATGAACTACTAATACTACTACTACTACTACATTAATACTAAATAATAAAATGTAGATTCTGATTAATACCTTTACTGTTTATAATACATTTAAAATAACGACTTACGAGACGACGACGACTCATGACTAGCGCCTGATTACAAACACTCGCCCAGAAAAAAATATTTTTGATTTAAAGAAAGAAAGAAAGAAAGAAAGAAAGAAAAACTTTATTTGGATACACACACTAGAATTAAAATACAACTTAATAGTCTACACAACAATTATTATAGGAACGGTGTGATCCCAAAATGGTCTTCACTCAGCATGTTTGCAGTGCCTGTTAAGACACAGCGCTGATCTTCCGTGAAGCCAGACGTGACGTTTGGACGGTAGGCACTGTCAGAGCGACGCTTAAAAACTATGGGTACAATAATACAATTTAAAAGTAATATAAAATTAAAAAATAAGAAGTGTAATAATAATAAATAAAAAATAATATAAAAGATTTGTATACATATATAATATTTTGTTACGATCGAACCGATAAAAAAAAAAAAAAAAAAAAAAATCTTAATAATAAAAAATAGAAATAATAAACACACTTAGGCACCCTTGTTCAAATATTTTGTTGTTTGTTTAAATAGTAGGTACAAATTGAACATCGGTTATTTGTCGTTAAAGACGAATCCTAATTTCCACAACAATAACAGTCCTGAACAATATTATTCCTAGTATTGACGCCGCGCTGGTTAATAATCTTCTAAACTGGGCATTATTAAAAAACGAGGCGTGCCGTCGGAACAGTTAGGGAATGTCTTTTTCGCTCTGCAATTGAAACGTGTTGTCAGTTGAAGAGTAACAAAACACTGCATATCTATTTCGAAGCTATGCCAGGTTTATTAACAAAGACCAATAGTAGATATAGTTTCCTCTCTCATTTAAAAATTGATTTAAACCAGTTTCGCAATCCCCATTAAATTATTTTATTTATTTTATTTTCAGGTTATATTCCTTGACGCCCACCACTTTCCTGTCGGTTTCTACCATCAGAATGGGGCGCCAATTCAACAGGTGCACCGAGGTCTGCTAAATCTAGTCCAAAGGGAGTTAGGGCCTCATATAGCGCCTGCGACGCAGTTTTCTACTAATCCTGGCACAAGAGGGCCAACTCTTCAAACCTTCGTAGATGCTGGTAGACGACTTCTATTCAGTTATGTCGATAACAGTGTTGTTGCTGGTGAGTCTCTTGCTATAAAAGTATTTTTGGTTATGGCCTTTGTACAACTGCCACATTAAACTAAAGGTATCGATTCCCGGATCGAATCAAACATTGTTCGATATTTGGGTCATCATTATCAACCCGTTACCACCACGTACACCCGTCCACTACAGCGTAGGAGTCTACTCTCGAATGAGAAGGGTTCAGGCCGTAGTCCACCACGCTGGCCTGGTGCGGATTGGTAGACTACAAACGTCTTTGTCAGTCTCAGCCATGCATTGCTTGGTATGGATAAAAACGGGGGAAAACTTCTCTTATTTAAATAGAACAGAATCGAATATATGTGTATTTGCATAATAGACACGTTTACATAGATGCCATGTAAATATCAGTGCAGCAGTGTTTTGCCATTAGCTGGCGTGCAAAGATTGCAAACAATAATTGATTGACACATAAAATTAATAAAAAATACAATAAAGTGTTAACAATAATTGACGTAAATTTATCAAAAAATATGTCAGTTGAAATTTAATGTTAAATGTCCATTCAAGTTAAATGTCTATAATATACATATTCCCTGATGCCGCGCTTTGGCAGGTGGACATGTTAATTTTTTTTCTCGTCAGGGGATACAGCTTTCGTCTACAGTCTATGCTAGCCATGTTGGCGTTATAAAAACTCATGCTTTGGCGAGCGCGTTAGGCACCTTAGGTCCAGATTTCACAATACACCTAACCTATACCAATCTCTACTTTCATAGTAGGCTGGGAAATATCCAAGTCTATTAAGAGAGTCGAATCCCGTGCTCATTACTGTTACATTGAGAGGCTTAGTACAATGATGATCAGCAGTGATTAGTGTAAGCATTGTATCTTTGCGCGTCTAGCAAAATATCGTCTCTTGGTTCGGATCGCGTGTCACAATATCATAACGTCGCGAATTACGATATATTATGCTTACATATCATGTGTACTATAACTATACACACAGAAGATAATAATAGTACCTTCTACGGGCTATCGATCATGATACGCGATCGGTAGCACGAGACGAAATTACGCCATTAAAATTTTCCAATTATGGACCCAAGCTAGGCGTTCAAGTCTAAAAAACAGTGATTGTGTTGATACATAAAATTTATAACAACTTTTCAGCGTCCATATATAATTTAATTTTTACGTCAACTTTCTTGGTACACAATTTAGATCATTTGAACGTTCAAGAAAGTGCGAGAATATGATCCGATCTTTAGATCATAGATCGGAACGAACTAACCTGGACTTCTATAAAAAAGTTTTTTATAATTTATAACTTCTCTTTATCCCATGGTTTTCCCGTAATGCCTTATCTATGGTTTTATGGACTTTCTTTAGGAGTATTGGTCACGGTCAATACCTACTCGTATTTATCTATAATGTATTACTTCTGTATGTCTGCACGCGAGATTGATTGACGTCGTCACTTTTGAGACCCCTTACTCCCTTACACTCAAAATCACGAGTGCTACAGTATATATAAGTAAATCAATTTATTTAACATTTAGTTACTTTGTAAAGGCAAAAGAAAATCTAAAATAATATAACCGTCAGAATTTAAATTGCACTAACGAACGAGTGCTATACGTTGCACGGCACGTTGATACGGCTACAAATATTTAAAAAAAAACCTTAATTAATTCCAAATAGACTTACTTTATAAGCACTTTTAAAATATTAAGTATCTATCTCTCGGTTTTGACTCAACCACAGGTTCGGAAGGCAGATTAGAAGCCGGATGAGTACGTAGCTTTTCACTTACTCGCTTGCTTTTCATGTACTTTCATCTTGTATTCTTCTCTCTATTCTACTTCTTCTAATATTACTAATGCATTGAAAACAAGACATCCAAACTGCATGCAAAATTGCGTCCTACGTTCAAGTATAAAAACCTGTCACGAGCCACTCAACTTTTTAAAATGCGTTTTAAGCGTTTAACGGTCAATCACTTGCTTTAAAGGTGAAAAACTACTACAAGTTAGCCCATCGTTGGCCAACCTGCATCCTACAGAGTTTTCCATAATGTTCTCAAAGGCATGTGAAGTCCAACAATCCGCACTGGGCCAGCGTGGTAAACGGCCTAAGCCCACTCATTGTGGGAGGAGACCCGTGCCCTGTAGTTGGCCGGTAATTGGTATGATGAAGACGTAAACCGCCGGCACAGGTTTGGTTTATACCGTGTAATTTACACGATTTAATTTGGCCTTCACTTCAAAACAATGCGAATTAATCATGAATTGCTTTTTACATATGGATGGATAGGTATATAAACATTTGCTGCTTGAGAAGTTCTTTCATAATATATTAAATCACAATCTATTATCCAATAATAGGAATGTTCTTACATTAATATTAATATAATTTTTATAATACTTGGCATTATTTGGATAATGTTTATTCAGCATATTTTAACAATTGTGCAACAGCGTGTTAAATTGTATCATAGTTTAATTAATACACGTTAAGTAATAAATATGTGGATGGTCAATATAGCCACGCGTAATAACAGAAAGACGGGGCCTGATACAGTATCGCCCTTTGACATAATCAGGTGTTTATTATGCCTAAAGGTAATAAGATAGTTAAGGATATAATTAGTTCTAAGCTACGGTAGCTTGGAACTAATTCGTACATTTACTTTTTTTGAAGTCAAGTCAAGACACCTCTTTCATTAAAGATTAATTACGTTTATTATAAGGCATGCGACTTAGATCATTTGGTAAATCATAACTTAAATTTGTATAATCAACATAACATAAATCCACCCAGGCCTCAGGATTCAGGCCTACATCCTAGCAGTACGAATGACGTTATAGTCTTTCATTAGATGTATGTTATTTAATTTTGAAATTATTTGCAAACGTTGTGAAAACCTGTAATAAGCTGAACATTCACTTAGCTCACAACGTAAAAATTTGGACAAGAAAAATCTATGTAAAAAAATCTATATCTATATAAAATAAATGTGTTTTAACATATTATTAAAACTTATGCATTGTTAGGTCCAAAATTACCTTCGGAATAATATTATAAAAGCGTATACTCAATCCCACAAATGATTTAACTACATATCGTCTTCGAATGGTACCTTTCGATACGCAGATGATACTAATTTATTTCCCTTTCCCTCCCTTTCCTTTAGACCATTTCTTGTAAGACGACTGTTTACATTCACTTTTAGTTTTTATAGACTATGACTATGACATTTATTAATATGTTGTCTTACAACATATTAATAAATGTGTTAGTTTTAAACGTGTTAGTTTACCTTAGATGGTAGTAGCACCGAGGACGCTGCTGCCCGCTTTCCGTTATTCCCTTGGCCGTATGACACCCACCGTCACAGCACGGCTTTGGCTTAAGTTACAATTTAAATTCATAATAAGTGTTGTTTGTTTGTTTTAAATTAAATTTAAGTATTTATGCTATTTCTTTTGTATTGTTTCAGGTAACAGATGGTTATGGCCGATTTTGCCTCATCTTTGGGCCAACACTAATAGCCCCACAGAACTTTTCCGTTTCTTAGACAATATGATCGATAGATCCCCGCTGCCCAATGCTCGCTCGCCACTATTTTCTGCCATGGCACAGACAACTCCCACAGTGTTAGATATCCTACTAGTAAGAGGGTCATTAAGAGAAAACGCCGACGCTGTTAATAGAAACGTCACAGCACGCCTTAAAACCCGTTGGCGTAATAACGCGAACATTGTTTCTACAGACTTCTTCCTGGGCAGCGATGTCACCGATGTCTCAATAGCCCTCAGTGTTGAACGTTCAAATCGGTTATGACGAAGTAGAGGGTTACGCTTCCGAAGCGGCGGTATTATTATAAACAAGACAAATCGCCCAAGACTGCAAACTTATGGGCGGCGCTCGTCAGGACTGCCACTAACTAGGTACCACCGAAACCTTTCTAAAACGCTTCGTTGATATTGTATAAATTAAACTATTGATTAAATAATGTCACTTCGTTTACTGACCGGATTCTCCGGTGCATTAACACTGCCTCACTTTTCAAATATACGATTTCGGCGAACAATGAAGTGAGATAAATTATAATTATTATATTTGTTAAGTGTGAACTAGTCCATCGTTCTTTGTTAAGAAACGATTTATTTTATGAAGCCAAAAATAAACATATCATGTATATAAATATTTTTCATTTAATATCCTTAAAGTACTACTTGTCCTGTATGAATCACAGAAGGTAATAAAACAAGAGAAAAATTTCTTAAAATATTGTCTTATATTACTTGTTATCTATGAGAATAAATATCTAAACAGTAAAAATAGTTGTACTTGAAACAAACGAGGTAGATTAGCCGTGCAGTTAAAGCACAAAACAGTCATTTTTATCACGTGTGCGGTGCCAACAGAGGCAGCAACTCTGCACGACTCATGCGGGACAAAGCCCGAGCATCAAGTCCCATCGCAGCCGCAGCACCACGAACATCCAGTCCAAAGCTCTGTAAAAGCGCAGCAAGTGCCACTTCCTCACCAGTACGAGGGTCTCGTAATCGAGGGCACGATCCGTTACACTGAGGCCACGAGCATCGCTCTATCAACCTCCGTGGCGCACATCTAGCGCGCACTCGTCTGCTTCCATTGCTAAACCGCCGTTCCCAACACGAGATAGCTCTGGGTAATGATACACCCGACACGTTGATTGCCAACCATTCTGGCCGAGCAAGTGCACCGTGTGCAATACAAGCCGGCGCAAAGGTAAAACGCACGCGTTTCAGACTCGCACGAATTGCAGAACCAGTCTCATGAACTGCATCCCACTGTGCTCTAGTTCGCGGGGCTCGTACTCCTTCTGCTGTCAATTGCGCAGAATCAAACAGGTATTGAAAAACAAATAGAGGTGTTCGAATGTGTGGGTATAAGCGGTATCCGAAATAACATAGCCAAGGTTTTTCGCGGTATTCTCGGACGCACGAATTTGGTGGAGATCCCGACCACAGAGAATGCCCCAGCCGTGCGATGGCATCGGCAGAAGATGCGCGTCTCGCTTTTGGTGGTCGATCAAGAAACCAACCAGAATCAGCAATAGCAGCTACCCGAACACCGTGCGGACGAAGACTTCGCCTTGCGGAATCCACGTGGAGCATAACACCAGTTCCACCAGCACTTGAACCGACCAGCAGTAGACGGCCGGCGAGTCCTATTTTCAGGAGTTCGTCGAGGACGGACCGAACAATAAAACGTCCTGCGAAGGCAAAGCTGCTGTTGGAACTGGAGTGTCGATACGTGCGTGTACCCGCCCACATATCACTGGAACAGTATGGCAGCAAGACGTGATTAGATGTGTGCCAAATGGGGTTGGCCTGTGGGTCAGCGGAGAGCAGAGCTGGTGCCCTGCGAGCCCGAGGCCAACGCGTGGAAGACATAAGACTGGGTCGGCGACGCCAGCGCACGTCGCACGAAGCCTTGTCCCAGCAGTACCCACCACCTTCCAAATAGACCACCCAATGGTGATTGTTGCTACCGCGACGCATGTAATATCTGAAATATACAAAATTATTACTCTACGAAATTAGTGTAAATATCAGGATGAACGTTATAACATATGCTTTATTACTTTCTAATAGAATTTTGCTATATTAAGCTTTACAGAGTATAAGAATAATTAAATTTGAGCAAACAATACCAAACAAAAAATATTATCACAAGAAAACGAACTGTTCCCAAGGGATTTTAAAAAACAGACTAAATTATTATAGAAGTTGAGTATATTATTATAATATATTTAAGTCAGGTAAAAGGATTGGAAAATATCGTAGCAAATTCAGTTCCGATAGTTTTACGGAATAACAAGTGGGTACACTCTGGAATAACAAGTGATCGATGTTCACAGGATCTGAAAACTGTATTTAGTACACGGACGGCAAGTTAAATCGTACAGAAAGTGGAAGATTCCAAACGGATGATATATTATTACTGATATCATACAATACATAAAATACCTTTAGAAAGCCTATTTGAAGAAAACATTAAGCATGTTATAAATGTTTATCGAGTTAGGACCTCATTGCTTAGCCGATACATAACTTATGTGTGCATTCATTACCCTCCACTTTATCCACAAACTGCAATTAGTAATAAATAGAAATTTCTCATACATACTGTCATCTCTTGTTTGAAAGAGGTGATAGACTAGAAATCGTTATACAAAGGGGGGAGTTATTGTTAAAACATTAAACATGCATTATAAAGATGTAAGTTTTTAGTAGCGTTGCAATAATAGCTAAATAGCTAAGTGGCACGTCTTTGTTGGTTGGTTGGTAACTAGCCACGGAAGAAGCCTTCAACCAGAGCAGACCAGAGAAAATTTAGAAATGATTAAATCCCTAATTTCCGAGACCTCCCGTATAAACCACAGCGCTCACCGCTGCGCCACGGAGGTCGTCAAGGTGGATATATTCGTATCGTGGAATACGTAGTTTTCATAACGAACCGATTGATATCCGAATCCGATATTCCCACGGAATAAAAACTTACGCAGGTGAAACTGCAATTTATTTAGATTATTGAATATTTTGCATGGGCCTATGACGTAAGTGTTTTATGGTGAAACTTACCCAGCTGGCGAACCATCGTTGCATGTGAGGGTAGTGTTAGATAACCACACGAGTCTTAAACTGTCGGGCGGAGCTGCAGTCTCACAGGCCGCAATCAGTGCCTAAAAAAAATAAGGGATATATTATTGTTTTTCAATGTCATTAATTTTACACAAATTACCCAAGTGATGCTTATGCAACTATTTCAACCCACGTTTTAATCCAAGTGAATTAATTTGTATGTTTGTAAAACTTTATTGCATTTAATAATACCAAAAAGGAGCAAAATAACAGTAAAAAAAACTTAACATAAACATTTATTTTCATAAAGGTTCTTAGAGTTTTTAAAATATTATCTTTATTAACATATTAAATTCTGCATAAATAAACACCGCACAGATCATGCGTTTCATTACAGTTTAAAAATCGCGCATTCAATGAAAAAAAAAAACTAAAACAAACAGTTTCCCTGACCGATTTCGGCCACGGTGGTGTATCTCCGGAGAGATTTCCCAGTTGGGAAATCTCTCCGAAAGATATTAAAGTGCAGAAATGTGTGTGCAAACACAGGTGTAATCTCTATTCCCTCACTCTCATAATCCCATGGGACGGCAGCGCTGACACGACCAGAAATAAATCAGGTGCAGGACCGACAGATAACGTACGCTAGGATTAATCACCGCTAATTTCAAACTCCCTTAGTAGAAAACGCATACAACATTCATTGGCCCCACCAGGGGATCGAACCTAGTCTCATGATCTGTAGTCGATACACTAGACCAACGAGGCAGGAAGAGGCCTGACAAGTATATAACGTGTAAATGAAAACCGAAATAATACTTCACAGACTTCGACTTATCTGTGAAACCGAAAACCTAATTGTTTTTGAGCAAATCACGGCCATAGTTTTTACTGAAAAAAAACAGATAGGTACAGCCCTAAGATCACATGCGGAAATAAAATCATGTGACTCCTGTCACCTTATTAGGTATGGTAGGCAGGTAGGTACTATGCATGTGTTGGTCTTTTATCTTCAATAGGATTGTCATAAGTAAACACTTAGAATGTTTGGAATTCGTTTGTATGGTAAAATAAATATGTTTCTTTTGATTTAATATTTTTACACTGGGATTTTTTATGAAATATACTTATGTATCCTTCAACACTATTTCGTAACTCGTTTAAACGTTGTATACATGTGATATGGAACTACACCGAACCTATTCTCTACCAAATAAAAAACTATCACGCAAGTCATAAAGTATAAGTACACAATAATCATTCAATTGATGTATAAGTAAGGAGTACAAAAATTCAAAAAAAAATGCTTCTAGAATTTTTATTATAAAATCCTACACGTGTATATAGATATGAACAATTTATTATGTAAACATACAAGAAAACAACGATAAAACACAATTGTTTAACATAGGAATGCTAATTAGCATATTAGTCTTGAGTGTTTTTAAATGCTAACATAGGTACTATTTTGCATGAGATAGATTGGTACAGCATCGCATTATGTGTACCTACTCTAACGCTGTCTTTTTTATTGCATTTATTCTACTAATCATACTTCTAATAATACTGTAACATCTAAAGTTGAAATTTAATGTTTGAACGGATTTGCATAAAGTTCGGTATACTTAACACAATAATCTCAAATAATTATATCATCATAAAATGCGTCCACAGGTACTAAAAATTATAATATGAAATATCGATATAATATATTATAATATCGACTCCATTACTTTGATCCATATACTTACTACGTTATTGCAGAAATATATCTAGTCATTAAATGAAATGTGTTCAGATTAAACTCTGCAAACTCAGATACAAACGCAAATAACAAGTCCCGGTAATTATGCGAGCTTGATTGCATAAATACATGGAATCAAGCTAATCTAAGAATTTTCAATCTATTCCAATGTATTCACTACAAACCCACGTTTCCTTCCCTTCTAATAATTAAAAATGTGAAAATGTCCGTTTCATGGCTTGATTTTCATTGTCACAGCAACAATGCTAAAAATGAATGTGATATTTTTTCATTTACAATTACAGTTACATACAATTAGTATAGTATTTTATTTTAAGTTTCCTTGTTTCTTTTATCACAAAACAAAAAGTCGACGCGTATGGGCGTCAGCCCAGCTTCTGGTCTTAGGGGGGCCAGTGCGATTTTTTAGGTCAGCTATGTTCGCGGCTGTTTTGTGAAAATTTTATTAGAGGGCCCTGTATAATCGATTCTGAAGCCAAACTGTATTTTTTTTAATTATTGTCTGTCTGTCTGCCTTTATCTTGGCAGCCATACATTTTTTAAGAGAGTTCCATACATTTCAAATTATTGTGAGCAACAGCTTATTAAAAAAATGTTTTAAAAAAGAGTTCTGAAAAAATATAGAACAACAACAAGTAGTATAGAATTGAAAAACTATTGCACCTATTCCCGGAACATTGTTATTCTACCTACGCCCGTAACTTCCGAAAACGTTACTTTAACGTTTTATTCCACTACTTTACGCCCACGGCTTCATTCGTGCGGAAGTTATTTTTTCCTGCGGTATCCAGATAATTTCCTCAGGACATGGTCTGTGTGCCAAATTTCTTACAACTTGATCTGCAGTTTATGCAGGACAGCGTAAAAAGCATCCACGTTACAAAAATATATAATCAGAATTTTAAATTTTGGATATTAGTGGGAAAACTCCAAATATCTTCTCAATTAATTTATGATACAGGTTCCATTAAATACTACGGCAAATTCGCACTCGCCTTTCACGCTTTTTTTATTTACTCCATTTTCATAGAGCGAACTATAGAGCAAAAACTTCCCTCTATACAGAAGTATAGAACAAAAACTTCTCTGTTTTCATTCCTTTTACCGTTTAGACTTAAACGCTAGACGCGATGTGTGTTTGCAGAAGAATGTGTAAGTAACGCTTTTGATATAAGCGGGTACATTTTACTGCACTACGTGAATCAATCAAAAAGAACCATCAAAGTCAAAGTCAAGTCAAAGTCAGTCATCTAAAATGAAGATCATCCAGGGGAAGAAACAAGACAAAAGTGAGCAGAACATCTTGCCTGCACCAGTGGTTAAATAGAATCAACAGGTCACTTCGCATCTTCAGTTTACCAGAATGATCGCTCACCTTTGTTAGAAGAGCCACTTTAAGAAATATGTACAGTGTGATCTATTTTTCTATAGCAATGGCAATTCTATACTACTTTAAAACATGGACAGACTAAGCAGATGGCTATGGTAAGTGGAAACCATCGACAATAAACAGATTGACAGTTTACAAGATATGCAAGGAGCTACAGAGTGCTGCCGTGTGAGTGGAGTCAGAGTGAGGTGTAGTTGTGATGAGCTTCATGTGGCAATATCGACGAGCTCTATCACTACTACTACTAATTAGGTGCAAAAAGCTTTCGCATTAGTAATGCATTGAGCAATCCGTTGGAAGTGTACGAGATGGGTGTTTGGTTGTCTTTGAGATGTCTCTCAATAAGTTCAAAGTTTATATAAAACGTAAGCTTACAGAAAAATCCTATTATAATATTAAGGATTACTTAAACGATAAAAAAGCTTGGGTGTGAATTGCTCTAGCTTCATAGCTTAATATAAATAAACTGTGAGATGGTGATAACAAAAAAAAATTACCCGGCTAAGTTTGTTGTGGGCTCTTATTAGACCAGGGCGTGTTTGGAACCCTCGTAGCTTTAGGTTTAAGTTGGCGAACGAAGTTATCACCATCCCCTTACAATTATGTAAACATATATGTATGAACGCTTCATAAGTGCCCGTGATAGGCCTACATGAATAAAGAAATTTTGAATTTGAATTTTGTTGTAGGTATAGGAACAGGCGGATATTGCGAATAACTTTGAAAGCCACACAGAACTTCATTATGCCACAGAAAGTGGGAAAAACCACACAGATACTTAAATATGAATTCTAAATTACGACCGGCTCCAGGTTATTAATCAAGGCCTGATAAGAGCAAACCCATAAAGAGGCTTCTTAGGGCGTACTGAAATTTACCATCAACATCATAATCACTGGAAGCGGTGATAGCCCAGTGGGTACGACTTCGACTACACTTTTTGGGGGCTGAGTTCGAATCCCAGCACGCACCTCTAACTTTTCTATATCTATCTGTAATATCACTTGCTTCAACAGTGAAATCTACATGCCTGAGCCATGTTCTCAAAGGTGTGTGGAGTCCACCTATCCGCACTGGACCAACGTGGTGGACACGAACTTAACCCCTTCTCAATGTGAGAGGAGATTCGTGCCCTGGGCCGGTAATGGGTTGATATGATGATGATGTTCTTAAACACTACTGGTATGCCTGGATGTTCAGATAACTCTAGTGTTCGCCAAACTCCTTTAAGAGATGGCCTTAGAGAAAGAAGACGTAATTCTCTATTGTATGATAGCCATAAGGATCAATCTATTATTTAGAAAACAAAGTTTTTTTTTTTATAATTTGGAACGCAGCTGATAAATATTTTAGTAACTTTAATACAATACAAATCTACCGCGTTTTATTCAATGTACTAGGAAATGTAATGGGCACTAGGAAAAATAATTTAATCGACCGTCAATTTCATCGTTTCCAATGCCCGCCAGAATTCAAAAAGTCTATGTCTTTGTTAAAAATAATTACTTTCTTCTTAGTTACTTTCTGTTTCCTTATTATTTATTTATTTTTTTATAAAAATTGCTCAGTACTACCCTACCTAGGTACTTACGTTCAATAATAACAAATTGATTAATGAACGTAAGTAAGTAGGTATTTGAAGCAACTACTTTCACAAAGCTAAGGGATGGAATATTTTTGATGCTAAGTATAATCTACCAAGTAAAAAAAACAGACTAAACCCATGGAATTGAAAATCTTCGCCTTTTTGTTGGTTAGTTAAAAATTAAGAAACTATTAGCGAACTTATTTAAACTATTATGATAATGATTCAGCCACTTTTGCGCTATATCTAATCTAGGTACGTACTTAATTATTATAGTTAGGGTGGGAATTTAAAATTAAAACCCAAAAAGATTGGTCCTATCCGCTGTTATGGTGATGGCACGTTATTTAAGAGATGACAATACCACAATTTTCAGTAAATACACTGAGCTGTTGATATGATTTCATTCCAGCTAGATTCGACTGCCATATCAACAATGTTATATTATGGCAATCGAATGTTATCATTTACTGAAAGTATTTTATTAAGCACCCAAATTGTACACCTTTAACTATATCCCAAGAAAAACAACAATATCACACTAGTCCGTGTGCAATCGTCACCAGCGCCGACGCCTGGCAAGTGCAACTGACGTATCACAGAGTAAACAAATGAATGCGTACACAGAGGGTCCATGTGAGCCAGGAAGAGCGACGGCCGCTCGCAGTCATCACGGAAGGCTGACACAGCGCGGCACACCGCGGCACGCACACCCCATACTGCCGACGGTCACAGCGGCACTGCCCGTGGTGGTACCGTGCTTGTGCCGCGACACTGCCACCGCGAAACGCGCGCCACGGTAGCACTACTCCCTGTTTACAAAATAAAGCCTCTATTTAGAGCGAGGGCGAAGGGCCGCCTCGTCGCGCGGCGTCGGACCGAATAAAGGTAAGAGGCGGGCGGCTCGTTTGTGAGGCAGGGGCAGCGGGACCGGCTCCGGCGGCGAGATCAAACGCGGCGCAGATCAAAGGGGCCGCCGCGCGATCGGCATCCGTCATTATTATTATGCAAGCATTACGGAGCGCGCGTGACTCAGGCGAGTGGGCCACGCGAGCTGCGCGGGCGCCGCGTCGGTCCCTCCCCTCGCAACCCCATAGCACCCCCCATGGCCACACCTGTCAGCGGCGACAGCAATAACGCTAGGGTTGCCACCAGTTTACGGGACACTTCGAACCTTTCTAATCATATTAAAATTCGTAATTCATTTGAAAATGCAATTTCGAAAAGGGCAAGCCTCCCATAGCTTACTTATTTAAAAAAATTCTGAATATGTATTACTCTTATAATTTCAGTATTTCCGTAAATTATCGCTTAATACTCCTGAATGAAACACAAGAAACAATTTTATAAATTTTACTCAACTATAGAAAATAATAATGTTATAAAATTTAAATTACGAAACTTTTCGAAATTATTCATTGTTAAATCTATTTGATTGTAGAGACTACGACAATCATATAGTCAATATTTAAAAATGAAATGAAATCACACTTGTCTGTACAACAAACGGTAGCAAAAATAGGAAAAAAGCAATTTAAGTCAATCTAATTCTAGAGGTTACTCAACGATCTGAACGAAACGAGTGTGCAAGTCTCTTAACTATTCTATTAGAACTTGATCTCAACTCAACTAGAGACTACATTTAAAAATATTGTAGTAGAACACGAACACAAAAAACCTTTAAGCAATAAAGATTTTGTGTATATTTAGTTAGAAAATGTATCATGTCGAAGATAACTGCCACCCTGGCATTTGTATAACTAGCACCCCGAACCGCCCGCTTCCCGGCCCCGGTCCGCCTTTGCTCCGGCCTCTCTTATTTCTTCCATCCTTTAATTTTTCACAGAGATTTAAAATGTTTATGCTTTCGAGCAGTTCTCAGATCCACTTTAACGATGCGAGGCGAGGGAAGAAAATAAATTGCCAGTAAAAATCTACGAAATAAAAACGTAAATTTCATCACTAAATAACATGTAATTTTAAACATTGAAAGGTAAGGTCCTATTTTTTGCAAATTATACTGCGTCTTCATGTAAATTAAGTTAACTACATTGCCTCATATAGTGCAGGACACCGTAGTAGTTGAATATAATACTTTTATAAAAGAAACATAAACGGTTTCATCAGTGTTACAGGTTTTTTATGTGTATGAGTTCGACTACTATAAAAACTACGTCAATTAAAAAACTGTTTTTGTTTAAGGTGCGGATTATTAGACATCATTTAAGACTATAGGCCACATCCTAAACCTTAAAAATTGAATAAAATTTTGCAGCGCGTTAAAGCAAACTTGTGCATGCAATTTAGGTCAGAAAGGTCGTTGGACATAACGTTGAAATGCCATAGTCCTTTACCCATCGAAAAGGATGTCTTCTCTTTGTCTTTTGGATGAATGACGTTCTTCCCAGGTTCCCAGGATCTCGGCTTGAAAAGATGTCCGCGAAGCGTAATAGAAACTGCTTAGCCTTGATTCCTTGTGAATAAGTCAGGTTACTTCTGCAGTCATTAAGGAGTTCAGTCACTGTTGAATTATTTCAAGAACCTGAAGCTTGACTTTAAATTATTCTTTTTAATCCAGATAACTTCGCATTTCCCGATTACATCACTTTCATTGACACTAATCTCGTTATTGTCCAGATTTAAAACGTACACACGCTTCCATTGATAAGAGTCCTTGCTGTGATTAATCTCTGGGCCACTGTTTTGAAAGGTATGCCTTCGGCAAGCACGTTTCCCTTAATGGCACGTTACCCTTTGATGGCAGCTATACCAATACCTGGCCCTCCAATCGGCCGGAGAGGTATAGATAGATTCATAAGAGATTTTACTTTTCCGCTTGCGGCTACCATAAAGATGTTTTCTTCACCACACTTAAAAACTCCATCAGCATCATCTAAAGTACAGTTATGATTATTCATGAAGCCCAAAACCAAAATACAACCATCCATAACTTCAGCAAGGATGACGCTGTTCTTGTAGAATGCCTCCCCACGTACATCGTAACTGTCTAAAACTGTCAAGGAACGGATACGAGCACCTTAAAGCTAGGATACGATATATCGTATCGAGCTGCTAATTTATTTCGCCTCGTGAAGAATAGATAGCGAAGCTGACTGCCAACCTGCGCTAGTCGGAGTTTTTGTTTAATGCCTACTTTGCACATATTATAAATGAAATCTTACAGCAACGTAGCAACAAAAGAATGACGTGATTTGATCATTGTACCACCAGTTCATGAGCTGGAGAGGCTACTTATCTCTTATTCCGGAATAATGCAAGGGTGCTATGAGATGACCTCTTCATGTTTAAGAAGTTGAACGGCTTTGATGAAATTTATATACTAAAATATATTATATACATTTAGTACTACCGGATCTGGCAGACGTTGCCCTGCCCGGTAAAGCAACGCTACCTACCGGGTCCAATCACATTTTTAAACCAACAAGAAATATACACACAAACCCATTAATATATACACACAAAATTTCATCATAATCGGTCCGGAACTGCTTAGGAGGACCTAGGTGACAAACACACGTACCGAAGAATTATATATATTGGTATTTTTCCCACCGTTTAAACCTTCCCTAGACTTCCACGAGTACCTACTTCAAGGCATAAATTAGCCAAATCGGTCCAGTCGGTCTTGATTTTTAATAAGACTTAGCATAACAGACTTAGACGAATAGCATAACATTTTTATAAAAAAAGATTAAGATATATTTTTAACCATTACAAAGGATGGGCACTTTTTATCCAGAAAAACCATCCTCGTATTACAAATGCAAAGTCTGTTCGTTTGCCCTTCTCTCACCAACCACCTTTCGCATTTATAACATAAGTAGGTGCTTAGTAATAAGTACATTCAGCCGAAGCTATGAACAGATTTAGTAAAAATAATAAGTAACTGTACAGCCCTGCGTTCCACGAATGCGCCCTCTACCGTCGTTACTCGCACGGCCTTTTCGCACCAAATTACCTGCGCTATGTACACACGTGTTTTTGAACATTTTAGCACCTAATTTAATTTTATGTTACCTACGTTACTTTTGCGAAGTTTGTTAAAGAAGGTGGCACTATATAATAGCTTTTTTGTTAATATTACAGCTTATATATAAGCTATAACACTTTAACTAGGGTGCCAAATTCTGTAGTACATAAAGTAATAGTGCTGTACTTTTCACAGATTGGAACGAAAAGCGTTAATTTTAGATCTGGTAATTCAGAGATTTGTCTGAATTACCAGATCATTATCAGATCAGATGACAAAAAACACCCATTTACCTTAATTTCATATTACATTGGTTTCCGTGGTGCACCGACGAACAACTGGCATTCCAAAATTAACGTGCAACTAAATTTTCCTTTATAATATAAAAATACTTCTATCATATTTAAATCCTTCAATTCAGATAAGTAAAGTTTTCTATGATTCAGCTATTGTTTTTATAATAGCTTCCTATGGAATGCTTGATTTTTATGTCCTACTATAGCAGGGACGTGATAAAAAAGTATGGACTCAGAAATTAAGAGAATAGTTGCTTATCTCTCTCTATCTATGCTATATGTATGCAAAAGTCTCTTAGGCGAAATGAGCTTTTGTCCAAGAGACTTTAGATCACCTCTTTCCAAGGTGGGATGGCGGGCTCAGTAATATTTAAAGCCCAGCTCAGCGCGCGGAACTAAGATTTGGGGCATAAGTATAGCTATTATCTCCTAAGTTACTAGATAAAGAGCCTGCACTTAGCAGTGGGACTTTATAAGCCTAAGGGGTTATGATAAATTGACGAATTCGGTATCACCCTAAACGAATTTTTCCTTTTTTTTTATTTTATTGCATATGAAAAAACAATATGCAGGCGCAATCAATGCTGGGCTTTCGAGCTGTAAGCTTAAAGACAACTTGCGAGCTGTAAGCATAAAACTCAAAGTAGGCGCGAAGAAATGCATTTTCTTAGCAAGTTTTTGTAACCATAATTTCCGCAACTATTACTTCTCGCTTTGTTCTTTAATATGCTTCGATCACTAATAAAAAGTAAAATAATATGTTTACAGTTCAAAGTTTGCTTGATGAGAAACAATCACAATTACCACTGGTAGTAGTAATTTACACAATAATAAGTTTTATAGTACACAACACACTAAACAGTAAATGAAGAAATAAAACATAGTTGTAAAAATCTTTGTCTTCAATGTCCTAAGAAATACGGAAGCGCTTGGAGCAAGAACATCCAAATCAAGTTACCTCCAACTCTTCGACAGGAGTAAGTGAGACTTATCCGTAGATCTGGAGTAGGAATGTGGGCACAGCTAAGTAGAATATAATTGGCAGGCGGCTCGGCAGCCGTTCAAAGCCTGTACCCTGTAAAAATGCCATCATAAAGCCGCGCCGCCACAATGAGCCCTTTGACATTTGGTACCCACCTTTATGATGCCGACTCTGATATACGACTCGCTCTCATTAAACTTATTTTATCGACTGCCGATACAACATCTTGCTATCCACAATAAAGCTGCCTTTCCACTGGAGCTTTACGAAATAGCTCGGCAGTGCGACTACGAAAAGCAAAAGTACTCTTAAACTAATGGTACAAGTTAGGGCTATGAAAGCAGACCGCTTCGCTTTTATCTATCACAAGATAGAAAAATGATTATTAAACTAATTATTAGTAAAATGATTAGTAAAATGATGATAGAAAAAAGCTACTAGTGAGTTTCTTGCCGGCTTCTTCTCATTAGAATCTGGCTTCTGAACCGGTGGTAGAGTAACTGTAAACAAACAGGCATGATGCTTAAAACGTATATATCTAAATTCAAACGATACTACTACTACTTGAAATAAATGAATTTTGAATTTGAAATCGTTATCCAAATGACTTTGTATGAGATTTTATTGCAATAGAATATGTATCCTGCAGAGCAATGGGCAGGCACTCTATGATACGTGATTTTTATACTCATTTACAAATTCCTTTTTTTATCTCAAGTTTTTACTAGTAAAGTATAAAAAAATAAAATAACCAACCCGCTGCGCCAGTAGTATTCAGTTCTGCATCCCACGGCCACCACAATCCACATTGGATTTATTAGGCTAAAGCCAAATCGACGCGGGTATAGGACGCTAATTCGCAAGTTACAACGGATACGTGTTGGTTTGGCCCAAAGAAATCTTAATAACAGGACACAAGAAATGTTGTGTACGCGTCACCTTGTCGCCGTGAACGCGACTCAGAGCACTTGAATTTTAATAAAACCTTTGTAACACCAAGCGTCTTTATTGTGTAATTTTAAAACTAGATTGCCCCTTACATTATAGGACAATAAGTTTACGCGATTGTGAATAACAGAAATGTATTTCTCCCCGTGCGAGAACGTATGCGTAGTGGCGTACCACGCTAAAGAGCATTTCTACTGTCTTGCTATTAAGATTTCTATGGTTGGGCATTACTCTCGGTGTGTCAGCTTTAGAATATCTACAGCACAGCACAGCTCTGGTATACAGGCCCCTTAAATCAGGGCAAAAGAAATGCGCGCTACTACTCGCATACAGAGCGGAAGAATAAACCATTTAGATCATTCAAAATTTTTATGGCTTATTATTCAATCCCATTATGACTTAGTCGGGACGCTCTTTTAAACTGCTTTAATATAGAAGACTATTATACAGCTAATTTTCCATAACAATAAGCTTTACAAAAGTTTTTTGTGCGCTCCTTTAATAGGGCCTTATTAATTTATTAGAGGCAGTAAACAGAATACTCTGGTATGAGTTATGGTACAGTTTGAGCGGTTTTATAGGAGGCTCGGGAGCGTTACAGGCATCAGATGTTTGTTGTGGATGTATTATAAAACTGTTGTTACAAAAGATCTTAAAATACTTAGGTACTAAAAGCTTAACAAGTGTCGCGCCACAATTTTTATAGTAACACATTGGTGCACGTTAGAGCATTAAAAGTTTACCTACCTTATATTTAACTAATTATTCATAAAAATACAAAAATATGCTTTTCAACGTAACCCAAACTAACAACCAATAGTAACAGTTGAGTTAAGAGATAAGACACTAACATATGTACGAGTAGTTCTAGTTATAGTTTTAAAAATAACTTTTTCAATAATTAAGTTTAGCTCGATTCCAATTAATTAAAAAGTATTCTACTGCTAAATAAATGTACCTATTTTAATGCTCCTTGATGATAAAACTATTTATTTCAATAAGAATCAATACTGCTTTATAAATGTACCTAACCCACTTTTGAATCCGGTAACCGGCGAATCAAATTTTGGACCACAATAACTATTGTTAGTTAATAATAATTAAATTATGATAAGTGAGTTAATTATGATAGTCAGATGGACTTATTTGTAGGTAATAATACTAATAGTTCTTTAATCATGTTGTACATAATTTTTATGTATCACCAATAGTTTTCATTATTGTTATATTTTACTTCGATAGGATTCTAACAGATGGCGGTATAAGAGTTAGTTGACTGGATTAAAAAAGTATCCAATAGATGGCGTTATAAAAATTATAAATGCGTAAAATTACAACGGTTCGCACGGGATTTGTAAAAGACTAATATAATAGTCACTGATGAAGAGCGCGGGCGATATAGGTTATATACCTTTATATTTATATTATTGAAATCATATCGATATGATTATAATCAATTAGTCCCAGACCAATGAAGCATAGAAAGGGGGTGGCTGTGCAGTACTTTTTTACCGATCAGAAAACGAGGCAAAGGTTTGGCGATTCCAAAAAACGTATTTATTCATATATCTAATTTATATATACTGCCGAAGGTCTATAGGAAAATTGATAAGATCTCCTTATTCAACCTGCGATACAGAATAGGACAATTTAGGAAAATAACGATTCACTGAACTAGAAGTATATTTTACCTTAGTGTCTATGTGAGAATAATATTTAAATCGGCGACATCACATGCTCCGTTAGAAATATACTCAGCAATAGAACCTATTCCAAGCAATCTTCTTATATTAGCATTCACACATAACAAATGTTAAATCGATGGTCAACTAACATAAAGGCAAGCAATAATAGTGATCTTTTTACAGAATCGCCGGCTACCGGCAGAGCGCGCTGGGGCAAAAAATATAATGGCCATTCACCATGACGCTTATTCGTACACTTGTCCACAAATACAACGTGAAACTAATCTATTTAATTAATCATAATCTACTTATCTATGTAATTGAGAATTATGTAAGTTTATAATAGCATAAATATATATTATAGTATATATAAATTAATATCGGTATTTGTGTAGTTAATATGTAAATTTAGAATGTCTATGTTCATGTAAGTTTTTTTTTTTTGTAACATACTTAATGCACCATCCACTTTCAACATTTTAATCGGCTTCGTACGCTCAAGTTGCCTTTAAAAGATCACTTTTAGTGATAAGGCCGCCTTTGCACCCTAGCACTAAGTACTATTACTGTTTTCTTTGTATTTTTCCTATTGTTTTGTGTTCCAATAAAGTTTTTCTTTTCTATTTTATTCTATTTTTCCCATATTTTTTGAACGTCACAATCAAATGCAAGTACAAAGTAATGAGAAAATCAGAAATATTACAGAAAAACGGTTTACGGTGGTAAATGATGATACAGTCTAGCGTGAATCGTGATATCCTGTTAGATTCGTGGCAGTTTTCTAAATTTATACCCCTAATTGGGCATCCCTTGTATCGTACCGTAACGCTTAATCGCTTAGCGGTACGTCTTAGTTGATAGACGAATACAAATTGCCCCTTTTTAGACCACAGCGCTCATCATTACGCCATAAAGGTCGACAAAAAGAGCACAAGCAAAACTATGAAAACCACTTACCTGGAGTTTAAGGTGGCGATATAAAATTCACACGCCGTACCTATCATAGACTCCAAGTTGAACGAAATTCAAATATTACTAAAAAAAACGCTTTTTGTGGAAGAATAGTTATACAGGATGTTTGGTGCATCGTGTGCCAAATCGAATCTGATGATTGGAGGGGTCTTTGGCTATCTCTTCAGCCCTCGTAAAAAAATCTTGCTCAAACGGTTTTTTTTATACTGATTTTAAATTGTTTTTTTAAAAATTGTAAAAATTCTACATTTAAATTTTAATAAAAAATAAAGTTGTTAAGTATTAATTAATTTTCTTTTTAATCTTTAATTTGTAACGTTTTACGCTTCTTTTGAAACTAGAATTACACGCCAGCAACATCTAGTTTTTGTTTTACAGCCCCGCAAAGTTTTTTTTACGTAAAAAAATAAGCTTGAACGTCAACTTTCGGTTTTAATAAAAAAAAAACTAAAAGTGATCATGTTCTTCCAATTTTTTTAAAACATCTCTGGACTGTCCCCTTTCTAATGGTGTGCAATATGCCATGAAAAGTAATTAGTAACATCACTAATTTTCAAATTTTCTAAACTTGGTCGCAATTTTCTAATATTCAACAGGTGAAAGAAAAACAAGGGTTTGCGTAAATAACACTCACAATTCACAAGGCAGATGACATTTTCTGTCTCTTTCATAAAGTTATACGCCCGTTGTTCTGTACTGGCACTTTTTGAGGAAGACGACACAAGAAGCATTAGATATGTGGCGGCACAACTTGATATTTCAATATGGAAAGTGTGGAAAGTCCTTCGACAAAACGAAAAATATCCATTCCACGAGACTCCGGTTCAAGGTACGTAATTTAAAACCTTTGTTTGACGTTGCCTTTGTTTAGCAGGTATCCATAATCTTCTAGTGCAATTAATTACTGCTCAAGGGGAATTAAAAAGATTTTTGGTTGTTGCAGGTCTTGAGGGTGGCGACTTTGACAGACGAATGCACTTTTGTCGGTTTTTGTTACACACAGATGTGGATAATCCTGATTTTTTAAAAAGAATACTGTGGACTGACGAATCCAAATTTACCAGAGAAGGGATTCTTAACTTGCACAATTTACACCATTGGGCACCGAAACGGCAAAACCCACATGCCAAAAGACAGCAATCTTTTCAAAGACGGTTTAGTGTGAACGTTTGGGCAGGAGTGATTGGGAATCAGGTAATTGGACCGCACTACCTGCCTGATAACTTAAATGGCGATAATTATTTAGAGTTCCTGCAAAATGATCTGCCGGAATTATTGGCCGAGGTGCCCGTGTTTAATGAAGATGTGCCCATAGTATTTCAAAATGACGGCTGTCCCGCGCATTGGCGTTTAACTGTGAGGGAATACCTCGATAATGTGTTCCCCAATTCGTGGATTGGGCGCGATGGGCCTATTGCATGGCCTCCACGTTCCCCAGACTTAACTCCGTTAGATTTTTATGTCTGGGGACGTGCCAAAGAGCTAGTATACGCCACAGAAGTCCCAACGAGGGAGGTACTAATACAACGCATAGAAGCGGCCTTCGGTACAATTAAGAACGAAATACGGCTTCGGACTACAACTGTAACAATACGTCAAAGATGTCGGGCCTGCATTCGAAACAGGGGTGAACAATTTGAGCAGAATTTGTAAAAATTATGAAATAAATGTTTCAAATGCAATGTATTATTTTTATTTCAAGTAAAACCTACGAAATTTAAAAATTTTACCTGCTTGTGAGTTTTATTTACGCAAAAACTTGTTTTTCTTTCATCTGTTGAATATTAGAAAATTGTGACTAAGTTTAGAAAATTTGAAAATTAGTGATGTTACTAATTACTTTTCATGGCATATTGCACACCATTAGAAAGGGGACAGTCCAGAGATGTTTTAAAAAAATTGGAAGAACCTGATCACTTTTAGTTTTTTTTTTATTAAAACCGAAAGTTGACGTTCAAGCTTATTTTTTTACGTAAAAAAAACTTTGCGGGGCTGTAAAACAAAAACTAGATGTTGCTGGCGTGTAATTCTAGTTTCAAAAGAAGCGTAAAACGTTACAAATTAAAGATTAAAAAGAAAATTAATTAATACTTAACAACTTTATTTTTTATTAAAATTTAAATGTAGAATTTTTACAATTTTTAAAAAAACAATTTAAAATCAGTATAAAAAAAACCGTTTGAGCAAGATTTTTTTACGAGGGCTGAAGAGATAGCCAAAGACCCCTCCAATCATCAGATTCGATTTGGCACACGATGCACCAAACATCCTGTATTTCAAATTGTGTTCAAGTGCAAATCATCGAAAACCTCTCGAATTACCTAACTTTATTACTTATCATGGACGACAATATAAATTTCGTCTTTACCCATCAGGTATAAAGTTCGGTAAAATTGTAAGGAATCTATAAAATCTCACGTCTCTACATACACCTACCTAGGTAAATACAAAAAACCCACCTTTCTTTCACCTTGTAATTAAAACATTTATCATTAATTTTGAATAAGGAATTTTTAAACAGCCTTCATGGATTAAACCTATGTATGTACAACCGGTATGGAAAGTGGAGCAAAGGACACGTGCGGCTAATTAGCGCCCAAGCACTTGTGTCGGGGACAGTCCACATCAATAACCATCGGAAGTGTAGTACGAATGGACTAGTTCAAGAGACCACAACTTGTATTTTCTTACCTATTGTGCGTTGTATTTTTTTGTTCATTACAAGTTAGTGCTTGACAAGAATGCGTCACCGCAATGAAGTATTAAATAAATACTTCATTGCATTACTTTGCTGTCTCACTGACGAAATTCGCCACACAACAACCTGTTAAGTCTGTATTTTTCATTCTGAAACGTAAGTTTCCAACTGAGAACATTTCATCTCGATTGGCAGGTTTACACAATGTACAATAATGGTGTGGGCGTTATTTGATGGTAACTTTCAACAATGGCTAAATTTGTCAACTGAGATAGTGTATCGGCCTGCTAAACGGCTAGCATCTGAAGCCGGCAATTATATCCCCGGGGAAAGGATAAAAATGTCTTCACCCACAGCTTTATCAACTCTTAGAGCACTGGCGCACAAGTAGAAATAACATCCAGATAATATAGGTATGTGTAATAATAAGCGGGGGTAAACTTCTCCTATTCCATGTTCCCGTGGCTTTAGCAGATGGACACGTTTATTTATATCCTTTGTCGGGATATAATCGGGGATATAATTTTTGTCTCGTGCCCGTGCTAGCCCTGCTGCTGGTAGAGCTATAAAACTGCGATATGTAGGTAGTACAATGATACTGGTGTCAAAATATAATTAATGCTCATGTTATATGGAATGTAACTTTACAATATTGTTCCTATCTTTAATATGAGTATGATTTTAGTTTTTTGAACATTTCACAAATTTATATGTTTTCCGGTGCGATAATTTTACAATTAATTGTATTTTCGTTTGGATGATACCACTGGTGTACAAGTAAAGTACCTACATACCTTATTTCTTTCGTATTCAGTTTTAAAATGGTAACGCAATGTCTAAAACTAGAGCATTTTGGGAAATGCAGGGTAGAAACTATATTTATAAAGAGAGGCTCTCCAGGAAAAAGTTAAGTAATACAAAGTACCTTAGGGCTTAGGTAGGATAGGATTGCCAGTCTACTGGGAAATCCAGTATAACTATGCCCAATGATTATTTTGACGAATTATCTGTACTCTAATGAAAAGCTTCGGCCGAATCTACCTATCACCATACCAACAAAGAAGCTAAACGATTTAGCTTTCTGGTATGATCCCGAGTAGAAAAGTAGTTTGGGGTTAATCATAATTACTGGAAATAATGTCATCTAAGTAAACTAAATTACGTATTGTATTTGTACATAAATATTGCATTATATATGATTAATACTAACAATGAAGTCGATTTCATATTTTTCAAAAATGTATCTCTTCGCCAGACGTATTTAGAAGTGTGATTTAAAGGCTGCGGCCAGCGATTTAAATTACGGTTTAAGTCAAAAACCAGCCAGAAACAAGTAATCTGATTACAGCTTCTGCCTTGCCTTTTACAAAGTGTTTTGTTGACGCTATGTTTACAGGAGTTTATATTTGCTCGTTCGCACATCCTGGTTTAAAAAAATCTTCTTATTATAAACCTAAAGTTTACTCAAAGTAACTTGAAAAATATATTTAATACGAGCTGCGCACTTTGGTGTTACGCGTTAAATAAGTCTGCACAAGTAGCTACAATGAATTGAAGTTTTTTCGAGAACTAAAAGTAGCCTATGTTGCTCTCCGTCCTTTGACTGTATATATGCCTAAAACAAGTCGATTGGTTGTTTTGTTAGGACATGAATGAAGGACCATTTTTCATATAGAAATATAAATTTTCCTTTAAACCACCCTAAGTTATTTTATGTTTTTTCAGGACCAAAAGTAGCTTATGTTACTCTCTGTCCTTTCAACTAACTCTTGGCCAAAAATCAATTCTATTGGTTGCTTAGTTAGGGCGTCAAGCTAAGGGTAATATATTAACAAACAAACACACTTTCGCATTTACAAGATTAGTTAGGATTGCTTCTATTTAGGTACGCAGATTTAACTTCAGTAACATTAAGAGTATTTTTTTTATTTATACTCTTTATTTGAACACCACTCGAAAAACGAGAAAAAAAAAGAACAAAACATGAAGAATGAAGCCGTATAAATAGTTCTTAGATTTTTTTGTTAAAACAAGCCGATATAAAATTTACTCAAAGTAATAAAATCAACAATTAAAACCGCTTTTATGTATCCAACGTGCAGCGCGCTAATACCATGGCTTTAAGCAAAGTATTACTTGAAAATAATAATTAATATACACCCGCGATAGCTTTAAAAAATTACGAGTATAAAATATAGTTCTTAGATGTTACTTGTTTGTGCAAGCCGATATACAATTTACTCAAAGTAATAACATCAAGCTTTTATGTATTCAAAGTGCAGGAGGCTAACACCATCGCTCAAAGCAAAGTATTATTAGAGGCATTTATATGGCATGCCTTAACGTCATAAACATAAGGATTATAATTCTAAATCAAAACGTAAACAATATCAAAATATTACTGTATTAGGCGATGGTAGTAAGAGCGCAGGTAATTTAGCAGCGGTCTCTCAGCCGAACGTAGCATAGTAGTGCGATTCCCGACCCGCCGGCCGCAGCCTCCGAATCACCATAAATCTAAGCCGATAAGTAGCGAGGCGGATTGTCGGTGCGGCCCGATCAAAGGGAAGGGAGGCACATGAAACAAGCCGACGATGTTCGCTAAGATGTTTCATTCGATACCGCGTTTCCACCACCGACCGCTGGCCGGCACGGTGCACGTCTAATTGCCTTTTGTTCCGTGACATTTTAATTAATTTGATTTCGGTTTTCGAGTGACGTTACGTATGACGTGAGTGATGGAGGTCCGGGTTTATTTTTTTTTAAATGATTTAATATTATTTGCTGGAAATAGGTAGGTATTCCGAGCAAATAAAATTAAATGACTAATGCCCGTTTTCATTAACGACGAATAAGGCAATACCAAACAAAGAAGATTCCCAGGATTTACCTTTCACCAATCGATTTTCACTAGGCAACTCACATTTTTTATTTATTTATTGCTTTCATGTAGGTATACATTATATATAGAACACAATTCTGTAAGTAGGTAGATAGGCATATGAACATAAAGCCCCGTTAGGGAATTGCAATATATAATCGAAATAAAATTATTTAAAATTATACTAAAACAGACTTTACAGAAAGATTTGTCGGGGCAAAAAACCTGTTACATTTGTAACAAGTTTTATTTTTGTATAACTTAACTTGTCTACGGTTCTTGTCACAAGGTGTGGTATGTCAGCAGTGGCGTGCACTACATACATGCACAAAAGCCATGCATACCCTAAAATTTTTGTATGACTCATAAATGCGAAAGATTTCTCCATTCCTTCCTTCTTTATTCACGCCACTGTATGTCAGTTTCCGAGCTCCCTAAACATACCTATCGCACCGCCGAATCGGAGTAGTAACTTAAGATGGTAGTCATTATCTAAGACTTCACTACGCATCTCCCAAATTAGGCATCCGTTTTAAGCGTTTCTAGGTTTAGTAAAATATATTTTAAATTTTTTTGTGAGTAGTTTTTATTATATAGCAATACCTAATTCCAGACTTGCTGGTATATCGGATCCCTTTGGCAAGCAATGGAAACGTGCTCTGGTCAGTAACACTTATCGTTTTATATGCATGAAGTAATAACACCTACCTTTGAGTGTCTGTCGGCCGGCGTCGCTGCCGTCGTGTTATTAATTTGCCATAAACGATGCACGGATTATATCTACCTCGTACCGACTACCTACGGTTTATATTAATACTGTTACGAGCTAAGGTTTGAATAAGTTTGAATAAGGCGTCTATCCTCCTTTGCATGTTTACACTCATTTTTAAACTAAAACGATTGTAAACATACAAAGGAGGCCTTTCCAAACCTTAGCACACGACTAACAACCAAACTACTTTAACGAAGTCGGAACAAACTAAGGACGGTAGTAAGCATGATAACAGGGCATTCCAACTAAAAAAACACCTTTTAATTTTAGGTATCGACACCGACTCACGTATCGCACCGATGTAGAGGAGTAGCAGAGCTACGCGCAGCATACCTTGGCTCCCCAGCATCACTCCCTGAAGCACTTGGCGATCTGGGCGGCCTGCTAAGCTTCTGGAGTGAGCTCCGCTGGCTGGAGTGACCCAGGGAGAGCCGTACCAGTGGCACTACTTAGAACGAAAGGTTCCGGCCGAAAAGTACGGTGACAAGCCAAGAGAAAGAAAAAGAAGAAGAAGGCGTCTTCTAGGCAAGCGCTCTCCACTTTAGGCTGAATCATCACATCAGGTGTGATTTCAGTCAAGCGCTCGTTATATTTATTAAAAAAAAAACTGAATAGGAACGGTTCTGGGGATAGGTATAACAATGGAAAAGCCTGAGGCTAGTATCTTTGTTTGATTGGTAGACTTCACAAGGCTTTTACAACACCATGGAGCGCTCTCAGGCATGCAGGTTATCTCACGATGTTTATCTTCACTGTCAAGCGCTCGTTATATTTATAAAAATAAAACTGTGAATAGATAAGGTTCTGGGGATGGGTGTTACATTAGAAATGCCTGAGGTTAGTACCTTTGTTTGATTGGTAGACTTCACAAGGCTTTTAGAACACGATGGAGCACTCTCAGGCATGCAGGTTCCTCACAATGTTTACCTTCACCGTTAAATTTGAATTCCCGTTGAATAGGATGATGATGATGATCGTCCCACTTCTGGGCACAGTCCTCGTATCTCGAGACTAGACTGTTATAGAACATGGAGCCACCACGCTGCTCCATTGCAAGCTGGCTTCAACGATTATTTATTATCACATGTGGGTAAGTTTTTCATATATCATTATCATCATATCCAATCAGGTCCAATACAGAGCACGGGTCTCCACTTACAATGAGAGGGGTTAATGCCGTAGTTCACCACACCGTAGTCACCCAGTGCGGATTAGTGGTCTCTACACGCCTTTGAGGACTCTTACGATGTTTTCACCGTTGCAACAAGCGATGTTTTAGTTGCTCAAAACGCACATAACGTAGAAAAGTAAGAGTTGCATGCAGGGATTTGAACTCGGTCCACCGAAAGTGAAGCCGAAGTACTACCCTCTGGGCTCAGCGCTATCACTGCTTTTATATATAAGTAGTAATAATTAACCGATCAAGCCAATAGGCCAAATAGGCCAATGATGGTAAGTGGAAAACCCATTGCCTATAAATGGGGCAACACTGTGCTGGACAAGCAAGGAATACGTCCTGCAATGTGCCGCCATGGGACTATCAACCCGAGGCGTAGGTTAATTTTTTTCTTATGTGCCTGTAATTACGCCGAAACAAAGCAACGATGCTTGGCCGCAGAAATAATCATGGCAATTGTAGTACAACGGACAAGCTGCCACAGAATCCACTAAAGTAAGTAATAATCGTGACAGACGTATTTAACGTGTTCGATAGGGCATGGGGTAACAAATTCCTGACTAAGCTGGTACTAAGAATTTCTGAAATGAAAAAAACGTCTGTGACTCGGGATGCCGCTCAGAAGTGATAACTTAAAAGTTAAACTAATATAAGTTAAACTATTTAATATTGAAATTGTTAGCTTTTCTCAACTTGGTTGGCTTTTCAAAAGCTTAGGTTAACACTTAAAGTTTAGGTATGTATATCAATATTATAATGTAAGAAAAGTGTATTTATTAATAAAATCTTTTATTGATTGCTGTGGGTTAGAGTGAATGAGGAGGAGCCAGACAGATTGACGCCGTAACGCGTCGTTGCTGTTGACGTTAAGGATCAGGGAACCCTCCTGCAATAAGAAATTCAAAACCCAATGCCTAACTGTTATCAGCCCGACCTGGCAATCTAAATAAAGGCGTAGTGTTCTGCAGTCAAAAATACCTTCTAACAGACTAGACCAACGATGCAGTTGTCGTTTTAAATTTTTAACTCCCGGCGCAAAGTCGGGTGAAAAAAGGGTGTTATAAGTTTTACGTGTTTAGGTGTGAATGTGTGTGTGTTTGTGTGTGTGTGTGTGTGTGTGTGTGTGTGTGTGTGTGTGTTCGTGTGTGTGTGTGTGCGTGTGTGTGCTCAAAGTCAGTGGTTTTAATTTTTTTTAATTTTTATTCATGTTCTATTTCTATCTTTTCATTATTTTTATTACTCAGTTAACAGTTAAGTACCTATGTTTAGAAAACTTTGTTTTGTAATAGCGGTTGCTATTAAATTGTTTAGACAGCACGCCCAGGGCCTTTTAATAACTTAATTTGGAAAGGTTCCATTTCATATCAGTATAGATCAAAACATATAAGGGATTGTTCCTTATTTGTTTTGGTCGATACCATGCTGTTCGTAAAATGAAGGCACGGGGAGAATTTCCGCTATTTTTTAAACTTCGGACTTGTCATTATTACAATTCTATTAACTTAAATGTTTCACATTTGCCAGGCGTTGGACCTGTTGCGAACTACTCTACTTAGTTAAGTATTTGTTTATTTACACTTACAATTTATTTGTGTTTCGTATCTAAAGAAAATTATATCAGAATTCTATCAGTAAGAGATCCAAAAGCCACAAGACCACAAAATCGCAAGATTTTAGCTTAGTGTTTGGTTCAACCATTTTAAATTAATTTATTATATTTTGCATCATTTGATAAAGAAAACTGTTAGATAAATTATGTTAAATTGGTATTTGTAATGTTTTCACCAATATGAATTAAATATATTTATTATTATTATTATTAAATTATTATTAAATTGAATTTGTGACCGTATAAAGTAGGAACTTAAAAAAGTGGAATACTAAAAGCGGCCTTATCGATCTGTAGCGGTACTAAAACTTACTTCGTTCAATTCCTAATAGGATAGGTAGTTACCTAAATCTGATATTGTTTCAAATTACACGGTTGTGTTCAGCTTGGAGATAAATTTAAGTTGTGTACGAGGACGTAATAGGTAGTATTACGTCCTCGTGCAATAGCTGAAACCTTTACAGTTCAAAACCAACTTCCTTTAATAAAACAACTCCCAATTTATTGATTGGTGCCATTTTGGCGCTGTACGTTTTGAAGCTGTAATGAGCGTTTAAAGAACTAATATCTCAATCAAGTGCCTATTATATATACTACACGATAATACGGCACTACATAGGACCATCACCATAATGGTGTCCGTTGTACACTACACCAACTAACAACTTAATTTAGGGCCTCAACTTAGTGTTATCTTCAAGTCTAATCGGTTCTATCGTCATATTAAGCCATTACCGGCCCACTACAGGGCACAGGTCGGCGGAAGCGACGCACCCTATTCATTGTGGGAGGAGAAGCGACGCACTTCTCCTCCCACAATGAATAGGGGTTAAGGCTGTAGTCCACCACGCTGGCCCAGTGTGGATTGGCGGACTCAACACACCTTTGTGACCATTATGGAGAACTCTGAGACATGCATGTTTCCTCACGATGTTTTACTTTACCGTTGAACTTTGAAGCATGTACTACTTAGGGAAATCGATATTATACCAAAAAAAGTATGTTTACAGTGTTTTACTACTAAAACACATTTTTCACTCAATACTCTCAAATAGGTACTCCGTATGTCAAATGTGATGCTTCAAATAGCGACGAAATTCCAGCAATCTATGATATTTGGCAACCCTGTGTGTCCCCCCGACTAAAGGTGATTCAAAATAATTAAAATAAGTTATACATGTAAACAGCTTTAATGACACAATAAATAAATAATAAATATTGTAGAAGTTATAAAATAATCGATCGTGTTACAACGTAGGTATTCGAACAAAAAATAAAGGAAATAATATATTAGGGTAAGATGTATAAATCATTGAACAAAAATGAAACAACAGTAAAAGTAATTTATAGTTACAAACTTTATGTTACGGGCGAAGTTAGCAGAGTTTTAAAAGTCTACATTGTCCGGGTAGGATAAACTTGGTTCAATCACTCGATAAAAAGTCAAAACACTGTTCAATCATTACCCATTCGTCAGATTTGTGCATAAATATTATTTGCGTGCTAGAGGAGAGGACACTGAAACTAACTATCGTTTTGTCGCTCACACAAAAAACTAGATTTTTTTTATTACATTTATTATTTATTATCGTTGGCCACAGTTTAGACATTCTGATTTATAGCAAGTTCCGCTTAAACACCGATGCACCACGAATCTTAATATCTATGACAATATTTGTGACAGTCCATCTTTGATCAAGTTACAAATTAACAGAACAAAATGCATTTCTTGCGCTGTTTAAATGTTAATGTCATAGACATTTTTGTCGCTAGGGACTTCATTTTTCATAACATTTTAGTCGCATTAAAATTTGTTACCCATAATGCATTTCGTAATAAATGTGAAACTAAAAGTAGCCAAAAAAAACTATACCTACTTGTTTTCCATGTTAGGACAGAATTCGGAAACTTTGCTAAAAGTTTACACACCCGGGCAGTATTAACTTGGCACATTTTGCGATCTTCGCCTATAACAAATATTTGTATATATAATATTATAAAGTTTCTCCCAAGATTTAGCTGCGTCTCGAACTATATTGACGAACTTTATCTGACAACTCTTTTATAATAAATATTAGAGACTAAATATAAATGAAAGAAAATTTTAAGGCACGTATCTTTATCACAGTATACAGCAACTACCGAATGAGTAAGTCTATAGTCTAAACATTCATGTTTCATTAAATCACTAACATACACTCACAACTTAAATGCTAGAAGAAGTATAGGTATTCTTACTTATGGGGCGGAATTTACATAGCTCGTAATAAATAATTATTTCAATACAATTGCTCGTGAAATATTACGGCATATTGTGTTACAAAATTATAAGCTCACTGACCGCCTACACCTGTAAGCCAGCCTGTTTGTATGGACTGTTTCTTCGCTTTCAAACCTTCGAATAAATTTCACTTGCAAATGTATTGAAAATCTAAATTTCTAACTATTATCGTTTCCATGTACTTTACAAAAGTTAACTTTCTCCAATTCTACAAATTACTTACTGATGAAAAAAAGTTACGTTATTTTTACAATAGCTACGTAACTTGGCTTAGCAAACTGGTTTGAGGTTATATTAGTTAATATAAGTTACATTGAGATCTAATGCTAAAGTAAATCAAAAAATATTTTAGAACGTAAAGCAAGATACTCTTTTACGACAATTGTTTATGCAAATTTTCTAAAATCGAGATTCATTATCACGCAAAAATGATCCAATTATTATATTATTCATCTAACACTCCAATTGATTATGTTATCAATTATGCATAAAACAAGTTTTCCGTTTATAAAAGCCACTAAGTATCTATCAGTCAACGCTTATTGCCCATTTTGTTGCTTTCTAATCAAATTTATTATTGTTATTATTGCTTGTAAAATTTCTGCATAATAATCTGTACACAAAATTTCTAATGGAAAATCCTACTAATATACTTTTAAAAGTAACCGATAAGCGTGTTGCTTGTTTAGAACTCAGCGGGATTATTCTGTAGCTTTTCACGTAGCTTGGAAACTCGCAGCCGCTATAATGATCGTTCTTGCAATCGTCGGATGTAATCTCATATAAAAAACTAGAGGGCTGTTTTTATTATATTTTTGTTATAAGCTGAGTCAGCATCCCTATCTCAACCGGTGGGCATCCACTGATATGGGTCCTCTGTAGATATTTATTCGTTGCCAATATAACTAAATCAGCTATTTGAATAACACTGTTTCTTCTATGGATCTCATACGGATCTATAACTAATTTCTAACTGATTTTATGGGCAGATAATGCTGCTGTCTGGTTATTTATTAAATAAGAAAATCACGGCAACGACATCAACATTAAAATCAATTTAGCATAAGCCCGCAGGCTACAAAACGATGTAAAATCCATTAGATACAAATTGTATAGGAAGTCTATCCAGTACCTTTATAGTTACAGCAACGTGCAATCGACTCGATTTTTTACGATAATAATCTAACAGAGTATTTGGACGTACACACTTCTTGGTTTTACTTAAGGCTATTCACAAGCTGCATGTCTTACTATATAGTTCTTTTGTACAATATTATGCACTGAATTGTTTGAATATAGGAATATGAACATAATGTGCGTTATTTTTTCACAAATAAATTATACTTAATGTTACGTTTTCAATAATAAATATTCAACCTAGCGAGAAAAATTGTTTACTTGGCATTTTTTGTCTTTGTTTCTTAAGGAACTCCCGTGCTTGTTTGTCTCCTTGTCTGGACTCCAGTGCTTTTATAGCGTCACCGTCTGTAAGAAATTTTACGATTAACAAACATATTTCGAATATTAAACGAGGTTTTATCATGTATTCTCAAAAAATAGTAGAAATTTTTATCGTGTTTTAATTAACACGCACGAAACTTTTTTAGGGATTCCATGCCGGAAGGGTGCCAACGGGACCCTATGACTGAGCATATATATGAAACTGTCGGTTTTTCCTCCTCACTTTACGCTGTATCTCATGGACCGTAATAAGTAGATAGTCAAAGGTTTCACAGAATATATATTTACCGCTATGGCATCAAATAATAAAAAAATGATATCTGTTATCATTTTTTTATTATTTGAGTAAGTGAAACATGTTTTTTCGCTTGCAACTCGTACTAAGGTGGTTTTTGTGCTGCGATACGTCTCGCAATGTTGTGGAACGCGCTCCCAGCATCTGTGTTTCCTGACACGTATAACTCAAGGTTCTTTCAATGCTAGAATGAAAAGGCATTTTCCAGACAAGCACGCTTTAACCTCTAGGTACATTATTGCTTTCTATCCGACTTAAAGTTGTTTGAAACAGTGATAGTGCTTAGGACTTTAGCTTTACTTTCGGGTGACCAAATTCGAACGCCGGCACGCATCTAACTTTTCTAAGTTATGTGCGTTTTAAGAACTTATTTATCACTTCATTTAACGGTAAAGGAAAACATTACGAGACAACTTGCATGCCTGAGACTTCTCCATAATTTTCTCAAAGGCGTGATATGTCCACCAATCTGCACTGGAACCCCTGCCCAATAATGGGCCGGTAATGTCGATGATATGATGATGATGGCGTGATGTGTCCACCAATCGGCACGGGTGTTCTCCCACAATGAGAAGGGGTTAAGGGCTAAGGCCGTAGTCCACCACGCTGGCCCAGTGCGAATTGGTGGATTCCACGCACCTTTGAGAACATTACGTAGAACTCTCAGGCATGCAGGTTTCCTCACGATGTTCTCCTTCACCGTTGAAGCAAGTGATATTTCAAGTTGGAGGTGCGTGCTGGGATTCAAACTCCGCCCTACCGAAAGTGAAGTCGAGCTCCTACCCACTGGGCTATCACCGCTTTACCGAAATGATGATGATGAGACATAATAGTCGTAAAGAGCTAGCCTATCACAAATAAAAACCATAGAAGCTGTGATCATATATTCTTCAATAAACTAACCTATAGTGGCAGGTCTGGAGAGGGGCAAGTGTTGTTGCGGAAGGCTGGATATGGGCGCAGGCGTGTCCGGTATCTCGCTGAAGTGCAAGTACGCTTCGCCCACAAAAGTGTTGCTGACGCTGAACATATCCTTGTCCTTGATCACCAGGTGGATGAGTCCGTCGGGGATACGACGCTGCTCGTGGTTTAATGATCTGATGAGGATTTCATTTTCAAATTAAAATAATCCCAAATTCATTTATTTCAAGTAGGCGTACTTTATAGGCACTTTTGAAACGTCAAGTATGTCTGTTTGTAGTGACTCTTCCACCATGAAAAAATATCAAAAAAGAAAATGCTTTATTTGTCATAAAACAAAAACTAGACAGAATCAAAAGTACTTAAACATAAATTTATACAAATTTTGTTTTATTTTCCACATATAAAAATTAGTAAGTACCTGTTTTATTTTGCACAGATAGTAAGTTTGAAAACACAATTGCGACGGTTAGGTGGCGCTGATTTAACGGGCAGGACGATATCTGCCAGATCCGCTAATTTTTATGTATAAAAATAAAATAACAGTTTTATGCTAACGTAGATATACCGTTAGCTTACATGATAGCTTTTACTAAGGCTACATAATTCTAAACGGACAAAGTAGCTAAGTATGACATATCATTGCAAATACTCACATTAAGAACATTTCGTCGTACAGTGGAAAGAGGTTCTTGCTATGTGTTTGTGTTTTTGGCTTTTCAACATTCGCGAACGCATCTTCTGGAAGCAGTGCCGCGCGTACATACGAGTCACACAAACCTAAAAGAGAAAATATTATAAGTATCTACAATTAAACATTTCTCTTTGTCCAGAACTGACAGGTTATTTATTTACTAACCGGTACCTCCCGGGTCGAAAAAAAAAATTGTATGTATTAGGGTTTTCCGTTCTGAAATTTTCAACATTTCAACAGCTCGGAGTTAGGCAGTTTACGTTTAATAGACCCGTTGCTTTAGTTTTATTTGAATCTTTCTCTCTTATGAGAAAGAAGGTTTCAAGATAACGTCGAGGACATAATTCTCAGATTAGTTATAAGTGATAACTCACCATTAGAATCCGTAGGCATCAAATTCCTAGCGTTCATAATTTCAAGCTTCAAGCTATCTTCTATAAACTGTGCCCTTACAGTCAATAAGCCCATCTTCGGCTCAGTAATAGACTGCTGGTCTTGCCACCTCTCCAAGTGGTACTGATGTATCAGTTCTCTTGTCTCCAAACCGTGAAGATTTAATAGATACTCCACGCGTTTCAACGTATCTGATGTATATATATCTTTGTTGTCTTGCCGGAATGAGCGGACCATTATTTTTAAACATTCGTGAAGATTGGAAAAGAATGATGGCGGTCGACGCTTCTGCAATTAAACTTTGACCTTAGTCGATACATATTTTTTTTAAACAAATTTAATTTCCACCACTAAAGTTTATATTTCACCATGACCATACTCTTAAGTTATATAAATAGGTTTTAGTTGTTATTAGATTATAAATTGTGATATACCTTCCACAGATAATATTAGACCGAGAAACTAAAATTGCCCTATTTTTATAACCAAAGAAGTTATTATTAACATGCAATAAATATGTACATAAACTAAAGATATAGGTATTATGATACTTTCCCATGCATTTATCGTGCTTAAGATTTAAGGCATATCATTCTTGCAAAAATTATAAGCTATTTATTGAATAGCAATAAATTATAGGTATAAAAGCTTAGGACAGGTATGTTCTTTGGAATATAACCTAAAATGATATTCATATACACACACAAAGCATCAAGGACATTTCCAATAACATACGGGACAAAATAACTTTGCGTTATGAAAACGAAGAAGCAAACGAAATTTGAACATTTCATTCCAAACAAACCAATTGCGTCTCATTTCGAAGCGCTGCACATTCAATTTGCTGTACTAACAAAATTCTAACAATAGCATGTCCCCTAATTTAACTTTGAAACATATCAAAATTAATAATTGCATGTATCAGAAGTGGGATTATAACATTTGTCAGGTTTAAATGTACCTTCAAAATTTAATTTAAAAAAAACCATTAAAATGCTGTATTTGCCTGTAGGCACTCTGTAATAAATCAATAAAATTGTTTAAACACTATAAAAGTAAGGGTTCTCAAGTTTATCTTTTTAAAGTTTTTTTCGCCTTAATTAAAACTGCTTAGAGAAACTTATAAATAGGTAGTGTCTTCGTCATAAAACACGCTATTTTTACTAAAGCTACAAAGTGATCACATGTTACCCACATTCGTAACGAAGGCTTCTCATGAAATAAAAAGATTATCCGAAAAGAAAGGCTTTAAGGTATTTATATCTATCGAGGGGGCATGCTACTCATTCAGGCTACGGAATACACGAACACAGTAAACATATACAGGTACAATTATACAAGGTGCTAAATGTTCTGTGGTTTACCGCTTCTAAGTTAGCAGCGGCCGATTTGGTCAAGCGTCTCGGGTCGATATAGCGAGTTATCTTTGCCCTTCGGTGCTATCAAACAATAATACTTAATAAAATATCATAAATAAATTACAATATAATTATATAAAAATAAAAATTTCACAAAATATAATCTGTGCACTATTAAAAATCTTTGCGTGCGACATAAATACATTTATTTACCCGCAGCAATAGAAAGTTTGGGGAGACTTTGTTTTTGCCAAAATATCTACGCCTAAACAAGCGGATACGGGTAGCGATTCTCTCTTTCTACAAATTAGACATTGTATTCGGTTAGTGAAAACGATGAATATAATAAAGTTAATAATAAAATATAACATCCAGTAAAGAAACAAACAAATTTAAATATTTTACAATATACATGTAGTATAATAATTCTTTTTACACGTACAAACTTATGTTTCCTTACTGGAATATAGAATATAATATTAGATATTAATAATTTAAAAATTGTTAATAGATGATATAAAAACAATATACAATCTACTCTGGTTATGAGTTAATATAACAACATCTATTACGAATATGTTAAAAATACTGATTACGTACCTCAAGATTGGCTTGTATAAGTTCGTATAACACTTCTCCAAGTTGTTCCCAAACTATATCGAGAGTTCTAGAAAAGTTTTCGTTGTTAAGATGTTGATATAGTGTGTCGAGGTTGGCTTCCAGGTATCTCATCACACGGTCCATACTTGAACAGTCTTGGTGAAGTAATTCCGCTCCTTCTATCAGGAAACGTGTGATGGATGGCATCATCTGTAATACAGCAAGAGAGTAGAAATATTGTTTTAATATAAACTTTGAAAATCAATTAAGTTGGAGAATGATGCTTTGAGATGGAATGTTTTTTTTTATTGCAAGAACAACTCGACCGATATATTCGGCCGATTTCAGTAAAAAATAGTGTCCAGAACGTTTGAAAACAATAAGATAAGTTACCTTCTTAATCATCACTTCCAAAAGATCCACAATTTTGTTTTTAACCGTGTCAATCGCGTTAGCTATGACATTTTGTAATGTCTCCTTGCATCTGAAATAAAGTAGAAATGGGCAATAGTTTACAATCAAAGTCATTATGCAATAAGGCTTGAATAGGTAGTGCCTTCGTCGTAAATGTACCCCATTTTATTGAAGAGATCTCTAATCTAAATTCCATACCAGAAGTTTCGATTACATCTTTAACTAAATTATTTTGGTTTACAGTAGTCTGCAATCTTTTAGCCACTCTGAATTATGCACGAGCTTACTTTAGGGCGGCAAATGTATGCAGACTTCTCTTTACTCGTTTTACATGCCTTGAACTACGTGTAGGGCAACCAAATTTTCGAGGCTGCTTAGAGAAATTATATATTACTAGCTGTTGCCCGCGACTTCGTCTGCGTTTGATTTTGTTTTTTGATGTGGCATTAAATTTAGTTGTAGATCTAAAAGTATTCAGTATCGCTAAGCCTTAAATGAGGGTTTTGCTGCTGTCCGCTGAGGAGTTCTGTCCTCTATCTCCAACCACAGTCTGGGCAAAATTAAACACATATTATAACCTCTATAGTGCAAAAATAATTATTTAAATCGGTTATAATTTGTCGGAGTTATGTTGTAAAATCGTCCAATACTCTTCCCCTCTCCCAAAGGAACTGAGCTTAATGTCGAGATAAAAAATATCCTATATTACTTCTAACACTTCCAAGAATATGTGTACAAAGTTTCAAGAGGATCGGTAAAGCAGTTTTAGCGTGAAAGCGTAACAAACAAACTTACATTTACATTTACAATATTAGTAGGGATTAGACTATTATCTTTTGTATACTACTAATATATTGTGTTCTATATGTTACCCGCGTCCGCGTTAATTACGGTTTTTAAAATCCCGTGGAAACCGTTTATTTTCCTGGGACAAAAATTAGGCTATGTTACTCGACGTCCTTTTAATTATCACTGTGCCAAAAATCTGGTTAATACCTATCAATTTGATTTTTGGCACTGGTTGATACTAAGCAACCTTGCTTAGTTAGAGAAACGAAGGAAGGACAAACAAACAAACAAACTTTCGTATTTATAATATTAGTAAGGATTGTCCTTAACCTACCTCTGAGCCTCAAGAGGTGAACGTGTTTCGCACATCTTCTGTATAATGTCATCCATGCCCAGCTCCTCTACGAAGGGCTGTAAACTCTGGCGCACATAGTCGATGTTGTTGATGGCCACACACCAGTCAGTGGTCACCTCGAACCGTTCCTCGTACACTGTGCTGACAGTACCTACACTGCTCACTCGATTGGCCATACGATCTGAATAGAATACGCAACAACGGCAGATATCCTAGAAAAAAAATTAAGGTTTTGAATAGCACGCTCCTAATCGTAGGTCGAATCGAAGAGTAACAGGCAACACCGAAGGCAAAACTGGCAAAAGGACCTGAGGCCGGTCACCAACGAGATGGGCTTACCCGTCGATAGAATCCAACTCGTGCCGATTTTATATCATCGCCATAACTGCCTCCAACAGAAGCCGATGCAGACAATTTACCTTTACGAAGCTGAGATCTCACCAAGACCCCGATTTTCAGTAATGAAGAAACGACCATAGAGATAGAGATGCAAACGTTGGTATCGTTCGAATTTCTATCTCTCTTCATGACAGAGAATTGATGATGCTAGTTTTAAGCTAAAATTGGTATGTACTTTTATAGAAAGCGCTCTTGTTACAACAAAAACAGGATTACAGAATTTACCACTTTTAAACCAGTAACAGTAGTTAAATTTTCAAAAAGTTTTACAGTTTATGGAGAAAGCTGTCCTTGAGATTAGATGAAAAATTATCGGTACATGGCCAATTAATGTTTTTAATATTTTGTATTCTATATCTATGGAGGTTTGGCCCAATCCTCATGGGAGCTACATCACATAACTACTCGTAATAAACAGCGTGCGTTTAAGACGCTTTGTGTCCAAACCATATTTTATTATTTACGTTGTTTAGCCTACTCTAGATAAAGAATGGGACAGACTACTTCTAATACACTACTATTTTAAAACACGCAACCAATGTTCTATATAATTTCAAACAAGTTACGTAATACGTTCGGAACACCCAAGCAAGACACCACCCCAGCAAAACAGATCTACCTTTCTTAGAATTTAGAGGAATAGTCTCTAAAGAAGTTTTAATACATCTTCCTCAATATAATGCATTCGGCAGCATTGATCGGCATATACTTACTTACTTATTCTACTTATTACAGCCAAGTTTTTGTTTTTCTATGTTAAAAATAGGTACTTACATCTACAATCTTAGCAACAAACGTGTAACAGCCTTCAACGTCCGGCCACGCCAATTGCTGCCAAAAGATCTTAATCTGGTAGAATATTGCTAACGTGTCCACCCCAGAGCTGCTGTACTTCACATTAGTATCAACTGGCACTAGGTAATCCAATTCCACGGCCTTTTCAATGCGAGTGAGCGCTTTGTAGGCCGCTATGTCAAGCCACTGTGCGACACCTCCGAAGAACCAAGAGTGGAACTTTGATATGCTGTATGAATTCCAATCTGTTTCATTAAGACCCTGTCCTAACCTGTAACAAGGCAATTATAGACAATACATTATTAATACTGTTAATAATAATAAAAGCTGTTTTATTAAAAACACTGTTCAAATAAACCAACGTCTATGCCACAATCAATTTTATTTATGCATATTTTATGAATTTATATATAATCTGCTTTACTGTAGCGGCATACTTTTATTTGCTTTAAACTTATAAACGTATTAGAAAAATCATATATTTTGTTTTTAGATCTGAATGCAACGTTTGGTACATGTTAAAGTAGATATTTTAAGATTGTTATGTACTTATATGTTATTTATATTTTAAGTTGCCTGATGCAAATTAATAAATAATAATAATTATTATGATATACAAATATAAAAAATATATATAAGTAGGAGTGTCTTAAACTCTAAACATTCCTTTTTATATGTGCGAATTTATTGTAACGATTAAAATTAACAAATTAAAGCGTGTTATGCCATTATGGTATAAGTTTTATGAATGAATTTTGATTACCCGTAAAAGTTGAAGATTATGTTTAAAATACTTACGTCAAAAACCTCTGCAACGCCAAATATAATTCGAACAACGTTGTACCCATAGCCAACGGTTCCGATCCAACTTCCGGAGCTCCTAATCCTGTATCTCCATTAAGACCACCGGCTAGATGAACACTGTTTGTAGAACCCTCGCTGTACCGTAATCGCTTCATACTTTTACACACTTGTATCACTTCTGGTTCCACTAATGAAGCAATTTTGTCTTCATATACGCCGTACAACGCTCTGGAGTATTGGTAACTCATAACCCTGCAAGAATTATAATATTCATCGATTATTAAATGTTTAATATCTTTGATATGCAATGAGGCATTGCATAGTATTCAAAACGCTGGCAGCATTGCTCCTTTCAATGGTCAAACTAATTCTATGGCCGAGGTACTAGCAGCACTAGCATCCCTAGCCCAGAAGGCATAAAACGCTTTTATTGTGTGTTTCCAAATTTGTGCCTCTAGGGTTGCTCGGCACGGCATAATAAATAATTTTCATTATCATGTAAGCCAATGGACATCTACTGCTGGACATAGGTATTTTTTAAGGAGTTCCAAATACCACGGTTTGGACCTTCGATTCAATTGATGTCATTTGTCCACTTTGGGGGACCTACCAACGCTGCGTTTACCAGTGCGAGGTCAGCATTTCAATACCTTGGGACCCCAATATCCATCGGTTCTATGAGCTATGTACCCCGCCCATTGCCACTTTCAGATTCACGGCTCAGGAATTAAATACTAATTAAAATAAAAACTAATACAAATATAAAATATACTCACTCGACGAATACTCTGTCAAAGTACTCCACTGCCCTTTGCAAATCAGATCTAACTAATTGTATTACTCTTATCAAATGCTGCAACCTTGACTCCTCGGACTTATCCTTACATTCGTTGTTGTCAAGGATGTGTACGAACCAATCTGAAGCACCTTGTATAACAGCTTGATTTAAAACTTCGTGCAATGTCAACTTGGTGCCATCATCTTTATCTCGCAACCAACCATAAAGGTTCGCTGGGAATAAATCTATAGATTCCGGTGTGTCCAATATGGACAGTTTGTAAAGGATTTTCAAAACTTCTCTGAGTGTTTTCATGACTGTTTTATCACCAGCTGTCTTCTTTCTCAGTTTCCTTATGTGGCTGTAACAGGTTGGCAACAGTTTCTTTGCTCCGTCCCAAAAGAGCTTTACGTCCTCTTCATTTACGAGACCTGTAAATAAGTTATCAATATGAGCTATACAATTTACAACATCTGCAGCAAATAATTTATATGTTTTTAGGATGATAAATGTTTTTTTATATACAAGTTTTGTGATGCTGTTCGCATATTATACGACTAGCGGAATGCTACAATCAGTACATAAAAAACGTATTGCTCACGGAGCGTGTTGTAATGCAAGATAATCTTTAAACTGTTGCATTACTGACGGATCAACAAATCAAATTTAATTGTGGCACAAGTATATAATTACGAAATCATTGATGCGGGTTCAAATTGGGCTCCGAAATTTTAACATGCATTTTAAAAATTATAAATACATAAACTTGAATCAGAACATCAAAAAACCAAGGTGATAATGAATGAATAGCGACCTGAAAACGTAGGTCTAAAGGGTTCGTATGACAAGTTTTACTGACTGATATATTCGATGGACAGCGGAAGACAAACTCACCAGATTGCAAGGCTTTAGTGACCTTGTCCAAAAGACCGTTGAAGAGGGCGAAGCTGAGCGGGTGGTCAGTTGTGATAGCGCAGAACACCGACCACTGAGCGAGATGATTATCGAGCTGAGAGAGCCCGCTTTGTGCTGCGTGCTGCGTTAAGATGCCTTCAGCTGCCGCGCTGAAGTTACCGCACCACCAGTACGGAGCTACCTAAAAAAAAAAGGTATGCTCAAGACCGCGCGGCAGAAGTGAAAACAATAACTGTGACGTATAATTTTCGTATTATCATTATCATCGCTCATTAACAACCCACTACCGGCCGGCCCACTCATGGACGCGGGTCTCTTTTTAGAATGAAAGTGTTTAGGCCGTGCTTCGCCACGCAGGCAAAGTAAGGATTGGTTCTTCTTTACACACCTTTGAGAACATTACGAAGAACTCCAAAAGATGCAGGTTTCCCCACGATGTTTTTCTTCACCGTTAAAGAGGAGAGATATTTAATTATAAAAAATTAAGCTTAATTTGCTATACTCCGCGAAAAGCAAGAGAATCTTTGTGGTGTAATTTATAATGTAATTTGTAATTTAGCACTTAACAATGAATAATTGTTAAAGCACTTAACAATTAATCATTGTAAAGTCAACAGAGGATGCTCCGGTTTCGGAGCTAAACGTGCGTAGAGGGTATATTGACGAGGAACTGTTTGGTGTGGAGTATAAGGATTGAAGAAATTATAAATTACACCACACAGATTCTCCTGCTTTTCGCGGAGTATAGCAAATTAAGCTTAATTTTGATAATATATCATGGATTTCCGCAAAGTAACGCCTTCTATCCAAGATATTTAATTGGTTAAAATTCACAAAATCCGAAAAGTTAGAAGAGCGTGCCGGTAATTGATTGGTCTTGCTTTCCTCGCAAGGAAGTCTAAACCACTAGGGTATCACAGCTTTTTACCTATTTACTAATATTTAATTACAAACCTTTGAACTTTCGAGCTCATGAAGCAATAGTATCCTTAACAGATGCCTGTGCTCCTGAGCCGCAACCTGCGAATTTTTCTCCGACGAGAAACTGAACCTCGCTTTCAGAACACCTTGCCGGCGAAGTTTGCTCTTTTTACTCAAATTTAGCCACATCATCATACCGCCGGCTGGAATCGACTGAAATAAATTGACAATGTTATTTATTGATGGACCATGAGTTAATGTGTATATCTCAACTCAACAATCGTCTTTTATAGAGCTTTATGAGTTTAAAGTTTGTCTTTAGATACAGTTTCTTTCTTACATATATTTCATTTTATTAACGGCCTACTAAAATCTATGTTCCGATTTCGAAATTATACATTAATTTCTCTCATGTTTTTTTTTTTTTTAAATAGAACTATAAGCGACCTACTCTGCTGCACTGGCTATATTAGTTGATCGTTGGAAGTATTACGTGTCAATACGTGAAATAATACCCACAAATTCATGTTAATTTGTCATTGATTTGGGAAGAATTAATAAAAAATCAAAGATCTTCTCCTAATATAGAAACTAAAGGCAAAGAAATATTTTATGATTTGTTGTCTTTGTCTGCGAGTTACGAGTTTGCTGAAGAAGTTCTTCTGAGTTATTTATAAAAAAGTCAGAAGCTGGCTCTTTGAAGCAAATATTGAACATGCAACTAAGTATTTTAATAACTTTATTATTAATTTTGACCTCTACTTATTTGATTTTCTGGAAATCAGTGTCAAAAGTAGACTGTCTAACCTCAGACTAAAACTTTTTCCGCTAGTTAAAGGACGTTTAAAAACCCCAACGTTAGTGATTGCAAAACAAATACAGTGGTGTAAACAATCTTTTGAGATGTTTTGAAACAGGAACATTTCCTTGTAAATTATAAAGCATCAAAGCAAATAACATGCGCGCATGACCTAAATCTAAACAAAATATTGTTATGTTAAAAGAAAGGAACTGCTACTTTATTTGTTGTTATTTTCTAAAGTTACCCATTACCTGTTAGTGTAAAAATCTAATTATGAATCTGAAAAAAAATACAGACTAAGATTTTTTTTATAATACGATGTCTTGTAAGAACTCGAAAATGGTTAGGTCAATTTTAATATTGTTTCACCTAATACATGTGGTAAAAAAAGAAAATTAGCAAAAACCCCATGTAACAGCTATTCATCATTGTCACCATTCGCCATCAAAATTGGTAATTCTATGTGAATTGCCACTTCGAATTACTTTGTAATACATCTATTACAAAGTAATACAAAGTACATACATATATATAACAATATTGAAGCATCAAAAACCACTCAACTTTAGTAGTGTTTCTCGAACAAAGGGTTAGATACTTCACTCAATTTAGCAGTTGACAGTCATTACCTAATGTTCTAAACGTTTACCATAAAATGGGGAAAGGGGAAAGGTTTCAGAGCTAGCAACATTCTGCAAGTGTGAAGTGAGACGTGCGCGGGGAGTTTCCAATGATTTTGGACGCAATGCACTGCATGCAATAGTGGCTGGAGGGTTCTGTATGTTTTTAATTATCTATTAACCGGGTCTTCCCGTGGAACGTAACAGATGGATTGAGCAAAACGAAAATAGCCTTCAAAGACTGTAAACAAGCACGGGGTTTTTCTGAGATTCCAGTTTGCGTAAAGAACAATTAAAACTTCTTTTGAAAGACAATGGTCCTATAATTTATGCGAATGGCATGTTTCATAAACTGGCCAAGAATTTAATTCCCTACCAAGCGAAAAGTGAACGGGGATTTTCTAAGATACGAGTTTACAAATAAAAACGTTGTGAAACAGTCGGTGTAATTATATAAAACACTAAGGCTTTATTCAAAAAGAACGATATTTGCAATACTCCCAAGTTCGCACAATCTTACTTAGCCGGGGCTGAAACTGTTTCTCCGAGAACTTAACGCATTTATATGTATACAAATGTCATCTCAAACTATACCGTACCTAAAGCTAACTGTGCAACCACACGTGATTTTCTTCACTCCAGCCGAATTTTAGTGCACTTAGATATAAGCGATTATCGCGCGAACGTTAACAAGGCAATATAACAAACATTCTTTAAAAGGCGTGAACATGTGATGCATCGAAAGAGCTTTAAACTTACTTTCAATGGTATATTAGCAGTGCCAATAAGCTCATTGTCATGTTTCCCCGTAGATGCTGTGATTGCGATTTCTTTCATGAGCTTACGGAGTCCCTTAACGCCTTTCACTTCGAATATTTTGGTCATCTTTTCTTTCACTGTCTCCGCTGGATCGAAATCCCTGAATGAACACACGAAATTTATTTTGGAATAATTTTATTTAAAGTGTCTTTCGTAAAAATAGAATAAAAATACATCAGATAATAAAACTGAAGGTTTTGTGGAAAAAGAATATCTAAAATTAGCTCAGGAGTTTTTCTTTTAGTAGTGAAAAATGAAATACCTTTCTTCATATACGAAGGCATAAACGTACTTTGGAATAATTTGCTGGGAACTTACCAAACTTCTAAGCATAATGAATCTTCTTGTAAATTTCCTGGAATAGGTCTGCAAAAAAAGGAAATAAAATTTAAAATTAGAAGAAGGTTTATGCAGGACATCAGTGCTCTTCTCATGCAACTACTCGAATCCATAAGAAAAAATGCCTAATAAACAACTTAAAAACAAAATATGACGTTTGCTTTCTCGTTGATGGCTTTGGAAACGAGTCCACCGAAAAAAATTAGCAACATTAAGATTATGATTAAAAGCCCTGCCGAGCATCTGAATTCTAGTAAGAGATTTTCACTTTAGACTGCAGCCTCAATTTTCATCAAATTCGGCAGCTACCTACTACAGAAATTAGTATAAGCAAAGATACTCACAAAGAAAAATGTTCCTCCCAGGTTGGATTAAGTGTACCCGACTTAACGGATGTATTATATCTATGAGCTGTGTTTGACATTAAGTATATTGTGACAAAAGGATCACTAAGGCCACTGGGGTCTTTTGGAACAAGGTCCTTTCCTTCGACTACTTCTACATTTAGCATTAATTCTGGCGGTTCCTTCGCTTCTGCCTGTGTTAGGAGTTGTGTATGCTTGTCATTGGATATTTTGAAGGCTTCCTGTACGTAACCGAGCATAGCCTGTTGCCCGACCTCGCATCCTACGTCACATCCGCCGACATTGTGTAAAATCTCGTACAGTATCTCCAAATATAATTCATCAACCTGAAATAAATTTGAAAAGTTTATTATACAATTTTGACGAATTCAAAATGAGCTATATTATTTTAGTAATAGTGATTAACTAACTAAAATTCAAATTAGAATCCTACTTTACGTTACATTATACAAATGTAAAGTAAAAAAATATAAAACGTTACCAACTTCTTCTAAATTATGGATTAACAAATCCCTTATTTAGAAGCTCTCAGTATGCATACTTAAATATTCTCCGAATAAAGTAAACATTGATCGACCCAGTTTCGTACTTCAAACAGAAAATAGTCAATACGCTGCTTTCAATGGAACTATTGTTAGAACAAGTTAACTCAAATCAATTTCAAGATAAAAGCACATGAAGGAGTTAAAAGTCTTAGAATCTTTTTAATCATCATTAAGGATGGCTGATTCATGGACACAAATCTATAAGTTGTGTTTACTTAATATCTGTAAATCAAGTCATCGTCTATGCAGTGATGTTTGGAAGACTTCATCTAAATAAAAAAAGAAATTAGTCATCTTCAGAAAAACACATACCGATGAGTCGTAGTAATACCGCAAGTTCATCAACTGTCCACACAAAGCGGGTTGTTCAATTCAATGTTATTTTACACTGCACTGGGGGGAACCCGCCTAATAGAAACATTACGTGTGGGGTTTCGTTACCAAGATACGAACATAACAAACCACACGGACATGCTGCCGACTTCAAATGCCATGTTATACAAGTGCGCTGAACTATCTATGCAGTATTTGCATCATAGTGGGGTTACTGCGCCGTCGCGTGATATTGATCAGATTGAAAGCTTGACGATGTTTTGATTTACTACTTCGACGGATAGTAATAAGCATAGTCTGTGCTTGGTGACTGATGCAGAAATGTACACACACTTGTACGCACTCAATTAGCTATACTAATTAGTAACAATACTGGGTGGAAATAAAAATTATTCATCATCATCAACGGCCTATGGCAGTCCACTGCTGGACTAAAGGTCTCTCCCAATGGGAGGCTTTGCCCATAATCACCACGCTGTACATACAAGCTGTGGAATACAGTAGCAGTCTCGCAGTAGATGGTAGTAGTGCTTAGCACAGAAGACACCGTTGTTCTCTCTCCGTTATAATCCCTTAGTCCTCTCGTACAAAAACGGCGGGAAGAGGAGGGCACCACCCCTCCTCTTCCCGCAGTTTTTGTCAATACAACTGTATTCTGATCAGCCGTCACCACACGGAACTAAAATAAAATTACCTTCCCACTACAGGGCACGAGTCTCCCCCCACAATGAGAAGGGGTTAGGGCCATAGTCCACCACGCTGGCCCAGTGCGGATTGGTGGACTTCACACACCTTCGAGAGCATTAAAGAAAACTCTCAGGTATGCAGGTTTCCTCACGATGAATTTCTTCACCGTTGAAGCAATTGATATTTTAATTGCTTAAAAAGCACACAACTTAGAAAAGTTAAGAGGTGCGTGCTGGGATTCGAACTCGCCCCCCCGAAACTGAATTCGAAGTACTACCCACTAGGCTATCTATAGGTTATATATAGGCTAGCTATATGTTAAATAGTATTTAATATCTTAAAAGAAGCGGGCATAGCCTATTTGTTAGGGCTTCGGCCTCCCTTACGGAGGGACCGTGTTCCGCGCCGCGCAATTCTAACTTCTCGGAGTTATGTTTTTGATTTTAGCCATTAAAATGTCACTTTGCTTTAACGGTGAAGGGAAACATCATGAGAAACCAGCATGCCACAGATTTCTCCAAAATGTTCTCAAGGGTGTTTGAAGTCTACCAGTTCGCACTTGGGCAAGCTCGGCTCGCATTGCATACGTACTCAAATTAATTAAATCTTCATTGCCTGATATACAAAATTATGTTTAATGAAAGAGTTATCGTAATCAGCTAAAATTTTTATAAAAAATGTTATTAAACTCGATGATTTTGTTATTATGAGTAGAATAAGCAAATTATATTAAAATGTTTCTACTTGTAATCTTTTAACAGAGCAGGTATTTATTAATACAATATTGGCAAAACAATACCATCTAAATAAACTAGATAAATTAAAAACTTAGAAACGAAGTGAATGAGTAACCTCATTCACTTCGTTTCTAAGTTTTTAGATAAAACTCAAAGTGGATAAAAAAAAATATGCACGGCGAGACACACTTTTTTTTCCAATGCTCAACTACCTACTTAAATTCGAGCAGATTTTATTTTTAACTCTGTAGTCATTTGCATATGTCTTGCAGAGACAAAAAGCTAAGAAAAAAACCGGCTTAGTCAGCTGTAAGAGCTTCCGTAATTACAATCAAAGATGAAACGAAGAGTTAACTTTTAAAATTATGTACGTACATATCATTGACACCGTGATTTAAACCATTAAATCATAGTTAAACAAACATTACGAATTTCACTTATAGAAATTAATATGTTACTGAGAGAATGAGGGACACTAGTGTGCCAAGATTTCTGCTTTGTATCAAGCTTTATCTATGATAAAATAGTAAACGTACTGTCATAGATTGGATCAGCATACTGGTCTGCCTTTCCAGCATCTCTTTCTTCACACCCCTGAATTTAGTCCGCAATGTACCCATTCCATTCATGTTCACTCACTTTCCACTCACACTTAATTAAAAACTTAGCACTACACTTCGCACATTTTACGTAAACCTAACAGTTCATTTAAAATGTATGAAGAGTCTGAGACGAGACGTCACTGCACTGGCGAGTCCGGCCGGGACTCAGAAATCAAGCCAAACTGCCGCCAGATTCTATTTTCGCGAAGCGCTACCATTGAAGACTAATGTGAACTCGAACATACAATAAATATGATGGGTATTTTGTTGTTCAATCGTCAGAATTAAGGAATGTAGAAACCCAGAAACAATAGGTCGCTAATAACGATACAATAACAAGTGCTTATGATTTTATTACATAACCAGCTGCTGCCCGCGGCTTCGTACACTGTTTTTTGGTTTTTTATTAATCCTGTGGGAACCGTACTTTTTCCCGGGACAATAAGCAGCCTATGTGTTAATCCAGGTTATAATCAATCTCCATTCCAAAATTCAGTCACATTGGTTCAGTAGTTTTTCCGTGAAAGAGTACCTGAGTATCATCATGGGAGAGCACACAATAATTTAATTAATTTTACAGCGATTACGCGGAAAGAAATCGCATCGTTGGTGAGTTTTAAAAATTAGGTATCTTTAGGTACCTATGTATCTAATTATTTTAGTCATAAAGCATCTACGCAATAAAACTTACTTTAGGTACATTTTGCTCCATATATACTTCTCCAGTATGGTTTAGCTAATGGAAAATTAGATTTATGTATCTATTGCAGAAGGGAAATCTATAAAGCAGTACATTAGTAAAAGTTTTATTGATGGCCATGGATTTCGGGTAATAAAATATGAGCATACTTGAAAGTCCAGTATCGTTAAAAATTTATAGACTATTTCAAAAGCTAACGAGAGTTGCTTTTAGCGGAACTGAGCTCAACCAGATATCACGCTTGCGGTTTGCAACATTTTCCAACGGATATCTCAAGAACTTTGTTAAATTCACTGTGAATACATCAGTAGGTTACTTAGTGTATCACAACGTATATTTGCACAAATTGTTTTACGATCTGGGTTATTATTCAGCATGTTTAATTTACTTCTGATAAACTCTAAGATAAACAAAAGTGCAGTTAGAAGCTATTGACCTTGCCGACCCAGAATTACACATGAAAAAATGTATATGATAATGTGAATAGACCTGAAATAATGGAGAAGCAATCGTTATCTTTAAATTTAAAATATGGGCAGAGCTCAGAGTGCAGTAGTGTTGTAAAAGCAATATTAAGAAATGGTTTATTAGGTAGCTATGTTTTTTTTTAATGTTCATTTTTGCATTAAGTACTAAATTTATATTACGTCTATGTAAACGGCGTAATTTAGGATGCAATACTTCCTCAACACTGCAGTTTTATTGCAGTTCTACGGCAGTTGGCCATAAGTGAATAAACTCCAACTAAACACGGATTGCGCTTTCTGATGGTTTCATTTTTCAATTCAGTTGTATCAACTCTCAAACAAAACTGCATCTTAAATGCAATTCTACCATTATTTTATTTGAATTGAAGTTTCAATACAAAATAGAATATAATAGATCACGGTCATAAGATCCAATTCACTCTAGTTTATATTTCCATGCAACAATTTGTATTGTTAAAACTCACAGTATAGTAACCGGTCTTTAATAAGAGCATAGTTGATTTATTGCTTTAATAGAGCATGAGGGTTTTCCACTATAAAAAGGAAGCCGTTATCTTTAAAGTAATTGTGATTAATCTCCGTTTATAGAATTATTAAAAAAGTACAATTAATATGCCATCCCTAAAATAAAGGTTATAATAATACTTAGTTTATTTATTTAAACCTGTATTTATTTGATATATGTAGTTTGCTATTATGTAGGTACATGAGACCCTGCCAGGTCATAATTATTTAGTTTTCTTTATTCATGGTTAGGTACACTAAAGGTTACAATATTATAATATTAAATAATTACTTGTTATACAAAATAGAATTAATAAATTATATTTAAAAGTCTATCAGATATTCTGCACAAAAGCGTCAGCAAAATAAAAATAATATTGCTTTGAACGATAGTCCTTTCCATCAATTGACGTTAAAACGAAAGCCTTTCACAAAACTAAAATGTAGTGAAAATTTTTAAACAGGAATGTTTAATATAAACCCAGCAGTCAAGGTTCCTAACATTCAACAGAGATTTGGAACACGCGCAATACGCTTTATTTGCATAAAACACAACAGTTTAAACTTACTCAGCGGAAACTAACCTACCTATATTGTGTGTTAGGTAAAGCTCATTTATCTAATTTTAGGGTAACCATTGAGTAACGGGTATTGAGGATTATATTCGCACTGTAGTCTGTTTACGTTACTAGCGCCCCGCCACGGTTTCCAACGCGCGCAAATTTTCCGTACGGTTTTACAGTAAATAAAAAAAATATGTTTCTTATGACATTATATTACAAACCTTTACTACATATGAACCTTTCTCTTGAATCATTATCACTGCACTCACACACACACACACACACACACACACACACACACACACACACACACACACACACACACACTCACGCACGCACGCGCGCACACACACACACACACACACACATACACACACACTGAAGTAATAAAATTTAAAGAGTATTGTGCCGTGTGGTGGCGGCAGATCAGAATACTGTTGTCACCACACCTCCTAAACCTGCGAGTGTCGTACGAGGCGACTAAGGTAATATAATGGAGAAAGGGCAGCAACGGCCCCTGTGCTACTACTGCTACTACTACCATCTACTGCAATCAGCAACCCGTCTGCCCAGAGCTAACCCTCCCATTTGGAGAAGCCTTTAATAGAGCAGTGGATGGTTATGGGCTATTGATGATATATTATTAGTTTTCACCTATCACTAATAATATATTTTCAGGAGTGGTTTGGAATCATCATACCCAAACGAACTATGAAATAAAAAAATAATTATTTAAGCTAATAATGCCTAGGGAGGGAGACCCACGCCGTGTAATGGGTTGATGATGATGATGAAATAAACTACTAAATTTAGTCCTTTAAAATGTTTATTTAAGGCTCCCCTCCACATTATAACTCATGCCCCAATTTAACCGTCGATATAAAAATACACCGTAAGTACCTACCTAGAGCACCCATTTATTGTGTGGCATCAACGTGTAGTCTAACGAAGGTCGAGTTGGAAAATATATTTAAGTTTTAGGCCTGCATCAATGAAATTGTTTTTGTGACGATAGAGCCACGTTTTTTCTATTATTTTTTTTTACTATAAAGCTATATTAAAAATATGATACTCTTCCCTGCAATATCTAATCATTTGCATCGACGAGTTAATTATCGAAATTCGCGTTTTTTTAAGAATATGAGTACTAAAATAGAAACAATGCGTCTCAAACGAACTGAATAATGTAACCCCCTTTTCAAAAGCTGTCAATAGATGTCCAATTGTTCTAGTAGTTTTGTTTTCCTTTAATATAATTACGTTTGCAAATTAGTCTATAATCAAAATTCGCATTATTACTGATTAAAACAACCAAAATGCACAAAACGTACTCAATATTAATGCAGTGAAAGGACCTAGTCTACTAATGCATGTAATCTGTGTTATTAGTTTGACTCGACCAATATCGTTCTGAAATATTGGATCTCGTGGGAACTTGGAGAACAACGTTGATAAAAACTAATTAAAGTTATAGTTAAAACGTTTCGTCTCAAACTACGGCTAAGCCAACGCGGCATTTTGTAAATAGAATCAAACATATATTATGCTATGTGCGAAAAAACTGGAAAATAAGAAACTAGACAAATGGGTACCCCACGAACTAAGCGACACGCAACGAAACGACCGCGTCTCATCCTACATCCGATGGCAGAATTGATAAAGGAACGAGGGGATTCTAAATCAAATTGTTACCGGCACTTGTTGCTGACCGTTAGTGTCCTAATTAAAAACAGTTATACACAAAGTTGCAGTATAGCATCCGTGGCTGTTGAAATTATCTTTGCCATCACTTCTGCATGACAATGCCCGGATATTCGCTAAACAACAACAAGATTGCAAAAGTTGAAGCTAGAAACTCTTTCCCACCCATCTAACCAGACCTGTCCACGACAATGCAGTAAAACACGACTAAGACTTCGTCAATTCCCGTTCAGGTGATTTTGACGACCAGGCAACGTGAGAACAGTTTATGAAACAAAAAAATGATTAAAATCTATACTTATATTTTTAGGTTAGTTTAGGTTAGGTAGAGCATGATCAAATATAAGTTTAAAGACGTTAATTTTAAAGAAATACCAAAACAGTCAACTGATTAACTTTTTCCTATATCACCTTTTACGTAAATCAGATTTGCTTTGTTGGTTTATTATAAATGTAATTGAGTACCTAACTTTTCTGAGTATTTTTATCTGTGGTGACTCTACAAACAGACTGACTTATCGTTTCCAAAGAGCCCATTTACTAGGCATACTTAAAAAAAATATTTTGAATTTTCGATTAAAACATTGTTGACTAAAGTATATGTAGGTATATACGCAATGTTGATTTTTTCATAACGTTAAAAAGGTTTTCATTCGAAACCTCTCTAACTTATTTCAAACTATGTAACTATATTGAAAATCTAATGTTAGATATTTTGAATATCTCAGTCATAACTCAACCCACGTAATTTGCCTACCTACGTAATGCAAGATGAAGAAGTCCAGAGCCGACTATGTAATCTAGATTTATCTGCCATCTCTAATTGATTGAACACAAAGGTTACCCAATATACACAAAGTGTACATTGCCCACTGTAGTAAGGACGCAGCTTAATTTTAAAAAAAAGGTCTTAAAAAAAGGTTTAAAATAGGTGTATAATATGCAGGACGGAGGTTATGTGGGACTCCCCCTCTAAAGGGGGTATACCCAAACTAAAAACCACGGCATGTCCCTCTTGTTGGCTTCGCTAGACGCCCGGGGAACCCGTTGTATACCTCCCGGACGTCTACCAACAACCCCAACCCATTGCCCCATTGCTGGGGCTCTCGGGCTAAGGAGGAAGGTATCAGGACAGCTTGAACCCCCTTCAGAGAGTCTCAACCCCCCCCCCGTAGAGAGGCTTGTGTACTGTCGGGTACTTACGAGCATGCTAGCCTTAGACTGTATAACGTTTGTGCTACTATTCCCCTCATCAATCCAACGCCATTTGAACATTGAAATAGACTCTACACATACAAAAACTTCAAACAACTTCATTCAAGGCAACCTTGGGTCGAGACTAGAGGCATGTTGTGGAAGTTGACAAAATAAACCGTGGATGCCGCGGATAAAAGAATTGGCTCCTTGCCATGACCGGGGCATTGTGCGCCAGCCACTGACTAATTCATACAACTACACGTACCTATTTATTAGGTAACTTCAAAAGGTAAACGAAAACTGTGAATATCGATAGCTGCTTTATTTTTAGGGTTTCAGGAAAAACCCGGAAAAGAAAAGGTCAATAGATCCGTGCTGAATTATTATCGCCAGAAATAGGGCCAACATTTTAAAGTGTTACTAGTACATTAGGTGGGGTAAAAGAGTTCGTGATGTTTAAATACTATAATAGATTTTTATTTATTTTGAAGCATTTAGTTTCCATTTATTATTGGATATAAGCAGGCGCTACTTTGAGGAATTCCATGATACCATCCTCACCATTACCATTTCCATGATTAGCTCAAGTTTCATAATTTCCATATAATGTCAAAAATGCCAAAAAAAGTCGATTTCGGTTATTTATCTTAGATATTCGTATCACCAGAAATCTGTAATAGTGTTGATTAAAGTTTATGTATAGAATTTTTACTGTCCAGGACAAACTTGCTGTTTACTAATTCAAGGAACGGAACCCTCAATGCATGAGTTTTACTCAAAGGTGATTAATAGATTTTTAAGTCTAATTTGACAATTTAAAAACATCAGTTACGTCGCTGCTCAGGTGACGTTTAATAATATTATGCCTACTTGTTATTACCGCGGGATGACTGAATCAGTTTTGACGAAACTCTAACTAGCGAAAACAGAAATACTGCTCGTACGAAGACGCAGGAAACCTTTCGTTTTGTATATGAAACGGTTCACAGTTTGATACCTATCTAAGTATTAAGTGAATGATAAATATTGGCTCCTTATTAACAAATGGTTACTGGAAGAAAGCCAAGACATTATATAGGTATCTCAACATAAGCTGCTTATGGCGACACGTCTTATAATTTTAAACGAACCACGACCTATATTCCCGAAATACGCCTAACCCAATGTCTAGTTCATATGAAAGTTAAACGATGACCATTGAAATAGCCGGCATCCGTTTCTGCGGTCGTAAACAGGGAACATTAATGCAACCCAAAGCTATGTAGGTAGGTTCGTTTAACTGTGAATATAGTCGGATGCTCTTACTAAAAGATGTTTTCAATTACAATCAGTGGCGTGCACTGCATACATGCATACAGGCATTGCATAACCTACCCTAAAAGCCTATCAGAGTTTTGGAAACAATAGAATCAAACACAACGATACCGATTCTTGACTAACCAGCAGCGGTGTGTGTGTGTGTTTATTTCTGAAGTGTAATAAAACATTTGCCTAGAGAGTTTGTAAACCCCGTAAGGTTTTAAAGTTATACTTCTTTTGGCGCGTTGGGAAAAATTATGAAAGTAAATTTTTACGATGCCACAAAAAATCGACGCCCTGAAATTAGCTATAAGATTTGACAGTGTAGGTACACTTTCAATTGCCAAAGTCTGCGGGCTCACTCCGGTGATTCAATTGTCCAAAAACCTCAAATTTTAATGTTAAGTGAAATGATTATGAGTCTACTAATATTCTATATTTAATTATGTTTATTATGTAAATTTCTTTAATTATGTAGAAATATTGTTTTGTGATATTTAAATAAACTTTATTTAAAACTAGATAGTGCGTAATAATAAAATTCTAAAAGTATTCAATACATTTTTTTTTTGTGAGTTTTTTTTTCTACAAACGTAGACTAAGGCGAAAGATGAAACTTTTGAAAAGATTTTCATCTCGTTACGCCTAAGAAGTATAACTTCTAACGCGTATATATAAGTACACACGTTTTTTTTTATGTTGTTTTATATTGTTGCCTTTTTAAAGCATACCCTGGTCAAAAACCCTCTGCACGCCCCTGATTACATAACAAGAATAAAAACTTTATAGCACGTAATACATACAAAATGTAGACGACAACAGAAAAGCAAGAAGAAAATTTTAAGCTTGCCTTATTGATGCAACCAGTCGCTTCCTGAGACAACCTTCAGGAAGAAAGCGCAATGGTTACTAAGTCATTATAATATATATTATAAGCACAGCATATGCAGTACACCCACCACGCTGCTCCATGTTATTATGTAGATACGTATATATAGTGGCCCTCACAAGGTTAGGACTGTATGGCGAATCTATTACTGCTGGAATCATTGATATTGGCCAACTCTTTTTGTCTCACGAGCATCACAATGATGTACCCTTGTGACTTAGGATGCGCAATCTATTCTGAATATCGTTGCTATTTAAAAACACGTTACCTGACCATAAAATCTTTAAGTACCGATCACGATATTAATTTGACAGAACTACGGTTATAATTTGTCACGAGAAGATTATTAAAAACTTACCAAATTCATCCACTTTGAGTAAGCATGTAAAGAAGGCATAATTCATATTATATTTTGGGATATTTTTTATATCCCACGGATTCCTTTGACCAGCAGTTTTTCCGGGATAAATATTGTCCTACATCCATCTCCAAAATGCAACCTTCAGATGAGCAAAATTTCATCAAGAGCTACGGTTGAGCCGAGAAAACTAATAAACACTCTTTTGCATTAAAAGTATTACTTAGTAATTATTTATGGGTTTGATGAACCTCAGACGAGTTATAACTCTTTCAAGAAAAACAAACAGAAAAAAAAACAAAAAACGTCGTTTTGGAACTACAATGGCACAGAGGCACGGACAGATAATTATAATCATCAATTCCCCATTAGGGGCCCACTACAGAGCAAGCGTTTCCATTAAGAATTAGAACTGCTTCAGTTTCACCACACCACCAAGTGCGGATTGGTAGACTTCACACGCCCTTGAGAAAATTACGCCACAGACAGATACACACCTAAAACTTATAACACGAATCTTTTTGTGTGGTGCGTTAATAACAAAGTGAATCTACTTACATTCCATCCTACTGCTTCCACGTAGAAGTCAACCTTTTCTGGGTCTTCGGGTTCCGAATCAGTGTCGAGAAGGGTCTCATTGCCACTGTCAGAGTCCCGAGCGACACTTTGGTTCTCTGAGACATCGATAGCTTTCTGCTCGCCATCTTGTTCTTCGGCCTCTTTTAATGGAGCTAACGGCGTAGATTCTTCTAGAGCGGCCTTTTGTGATACTTGTTTTAAAATTGATCCGAACTTCTCGAAAAAACTGTCGTCCACTTCTTGTATTCTAAAACAAATAATTATCCATTGGTATAATTTGGAATGATACCAAAAAACTAACTTATAATAATTAAAATAAAATATAAAAAGGAGCTAAATATTTCTTGCATCGAAATACGTACAACATATTTAAAGTGGATGAAATAATAGCCTCGTTGGTCTAACATGTTAAACTACGGACCCCGAGACTTGGGTTCGAATCCCGATGTCACGTCAAAATCATATAAAAAAATACATTGATATGTTTTTTTCTATTAAAGAATTTTCAGTACCAGCCCGGAGAAATAAATAAAATATTAAAAAGGAGAGCACGTGAAGCCGTCGATCCGTTTTGGAGCAGCGTGGTGGTTCTATTCTCTAAAACAGTATCACTTATGAGATACCAGGCCGATACCAGGCCAGTGCCTAGAAGCTAATAGGATGCGGATGATGAATTAAAAAAACGATTATGATACATGTCAATGGGTTAATTCTTTTAATAGCTACAATTTAGTGAATTAAACCTTTTTCCATGGAAACCACTCTTAAAAAGCAAAAGTTGTCCTCTATATCATTCATTGGGGTTCATTATGTTTTGATGAACCCCAATGGCATTACATTAGGTATACATTAGGTATACCATAATCATTCCTATAAATTAAATATGTATGTTAAGAGAATCTGATTTTCTAAAGTAATACTCGAAAAGCAACTTAAAATGTCACTAGAACATTGCAATGGACAAGAAAGATAACTTATTTTAGAAGTTAGCAAAACAAAAATAAATAATTAGTAAACCTGGAATCATACCAGTGGACTGAGTATGTGGTAATTCATTAGTAGGAATATATAAATCAAACCAATACATAGTGGTGATATAATTTAATATTTATTTTGTATACAATATAGGTCTACATAAAATTACATTTTTGGTAAAATATTATGTGCTACGAGTAGCATACCTATTAGTTCACAATAATTATTATCTTGCATTGCTTAATTTAAAAACAATGTAGGTAATACAAACCACATACCTACTTCACTCATTACAAGAAGCTTAATGTTAATAAAATGCATTGTTTTCCATTTAAAAAAGAGATAATTTATAATTAAATTTTAACAATTGTTGTTAAAAAGCCACTTTATTAGGCATTAAAAATCTTACATATTTAATATAGAATCACAATTTACTGGAAGACTGGAATGATTTCTTTGACATACATTGGACTTAACTATAATAATGTATTGTCTACCATGTTTTGCTGTAGAACAGCATCACTTTTTTTTGATTGTGTGAAAATTTCAGTTCTTTAAATCAATCACTTTTCTAGTTTGTTTAACACTAACTATACTATCTGATTTTTGATTTAATATGAATTGCAATTAGGACACCAATTAATATTAAATCTTCTGTAGGACGAACATGACATAATTCAGATCATTTGAATTAAATTGGTAAAACTTATTTTAAAATCTAAAAAAAAACCATTTACTTGGATACCTAACCAAAGCTTTATAAAGTGTCAAAACATAGTTACAATATGACTAAGAATAATTATATTATTGTTTGCAAAGTTGCATTAGAACAGTGTAGTTGGTCAATGCTCTAAAATCCTCTCTAACACGAATCATAAGCCTAGCAGTAGGATGTTAAGGCTGATGCTAATGATATTTAAAGTGTTCACTTATCCAAACCAGCAAACAGAGTGTATTTAATATCGGTATACTCCTCTGCACCATGTTTACTACCTTCTCTTCCGATACCAGACTCTTTTATACCACCAAATGGAGGTTCTGCAGCTGAGAGTATACCATCATTAATTGCAACCATTCCAAAGTTTAGCTGACGAGACATTCTAAATGCTTGACCAAGATCTTTCGTAAAAACATAAGATGCAAGCCCACTTCTCGTATTATTCGCTACCTGTATTGCCTCCTGCTCAGTTTCAAACTTATAACAAACAGCTATGGGCCCGAATATCTCTTCTCTGTAAATTCTCATCTCTGGTTTTACTTCAGTGAGAATTGTAGACTCATAAAATTTGTTTCCAAGTTGTTCAGCAGGTTTACCACCAATCAATGCTTTAGCTCCCTTTGACAAGGCATCATCAACTAATTGAGTAACCTTTTTGGTTTGTTCTATATTTATCAAGGGCCCACACGTGACACCCTGTTTTGTGCCTGGTCCCAAGATACAACCTTTAGAAATTTTTTCTTTAAAAGCTTGCACAAATGAATCATATACATCCCTGTGTACTAAAAATCTATTTGCTCCAACGCATGCTTGCCCATTATTTCTGAATTTAGCAAGCATAGCCTGGTCTACAGCATGTGAAATATCTGCACTTGGGAAGACAATAAATGGTGCATTACCACCTAATTCTAAGCAGACTCTTTTAACTCCTTTTGCAGCCATACCATATAGTATTACACCAACATGTGTAGAACCAGTAAAAGAAATACATCCTACACTTGGATCTTCACACAGCACTTTTCCCACTGCTGGAGCATTTTTTCTACTGGAAGTAATGACGTTAATAACACCCTTAGGTACACCAGCTTCTTCTGCAAGTTGGACAGCCGCTAAAGCAGTCAAAGGGGTATCTTCTGATGGTTTAATGACGCAGGTGCATCCAGCTGCCATTAAAGCTCCAACTTTCCGAGTAATCATAGCAAATGGAAAATTCCAAGGTGTAATAACAGATACAACACCCAGCGGCTGTCGCGTTACCATGATCGCTTTATGTGGCCATGGACTCGGCACAACCTCTCCATTAATATGACGAGCAGTGTCAGCAAACCATTCCAAGAAAGAACTTCCATAGACAATTTCACCTTTGGATTCAGATAAAGGCTTACCAGCTTCAGCAGTTATAATTTCAGCAAGGTTATCAGAATTTTTAACGCACAGATCATACCACCTTCGAAGTATGGTAGCCCTTTCTTTTGCAGTAGTATCTTTCCATGTTTGAAAGGTGTTGGTAGCTGTATCAACTGCTAATTTGGCATCGACGGCGTCCATGTCGGGAATCTCGGCAATAACCTTATCATCCGCTGGATTCAAAACAGGAAACACAGCTTTACTCTGCGCGTTCACCCACTGTCCATTAATATAAGCATTTTTCTTCAATAAATGCATTTGTCGACTTTGATTTAGACGCAAACTCAGGTTTCGTAACAGACCGGCTCGAGAGAAAACCATATCTTTATTGAAAGTTCTCCACACTTGTACTGATAAACGTGGTCGAATAACACAACGTCGCTTGATAAGATATTGAAACTCACGAACAGAATATAAGTCTAGGCATTTTATTATAAATTAATCAATTATTCAATAAACAAGTGATTCTATTGCAGTTATATGACAGTTGACAGGACTTGACGGGATACAGCTGACTTTGGCATATATCAAACTGGGATCACAGACAAATAATATATTTGAAAGAGCTGAAATAACAGACTAAAAATACTGACGCCCATAAAATTGAATCGTAATACTGAGTGCCTCTCCCAGAATAATGAGAGCGCCTTTAATATTACGCCCACGAGTTACGACTCACGTTAACCACCGCACGATATCTTCTGTTCTTTAGAAATGTTATGTTCGATCATGGAGTGAAATTGATCTTAAACTTCATACCATCGTGTTTTACAAATACCTTCGCATTCCACAGGTTATTTAACTGCTTAATAGTTTATCAGTTATATAGCTCCTAGAACCCAACTTAGGTCATTTTAATAGCCGGCATTTAGTCTTATTTTAATGATAGTGCGCTATTGTAAATGGTTATAATCAATGATTTAATATGTTACTCTGGTTAGAATAGTGACAAAACACAAAATGTAGCCTAGCTGCGTCATCAATATCAAATATCAATCACTTATGCTGGGAAAGCAACGTTTGCCCAAGTCAGGAACAGAATTTGGTAACCGGTCGGTCTGAACTCTCATCATTAACATGTAAATGGAAATCTTACTCCTGCTAAACTAGTACCTACCCAAACAGAACCAAGTAAATTTAGCCCATTGTGTACCCACGGGTAATACATAGTTTAATAATGGCTAGTGATCAAAACCCAATCCTTTATCCCCTTTTACATTCACCAGATCTTCAGAAAGTTTGTCTTCAATTTGTTTTTAAAGTGATGATACAATCTAAAAATCGGATCATATTTATAGGAAATGGCTCCAAGAAGTAATAATTATTAATATCGACAAATAATTTTATTTCCTATCCCGAAGGAACCTCTTTTGGGGATAAAAATTAGGTACCTATCAGCATCAACTAGTTTGCAGGTTTAAAGGTTAAAAATCGGTTTTTAACCTATTTTCTTCGCTTTAACTAAAAAGGAAGGTAGGTAAGTACACTTTCAGAGATAGGTAAGCACTTTAAAAATAAAGTTATAAAATATTCAGCTTTATTGTTTAGTACGTAGTAGTGTAGGTACATAATTATAGATTAAAATAGATGTACAGAAATCGTCCAGTTACAATTTTATTCTCAAACTTAAATATAGACGGGTATAAATCGTCTTTAATTTAAATTACATTCAAGCATTACCCACCAGGTTGGTACCTAGTAAATACTAATTTTACTTCAGAAAAGGTATGGCAAGAAAGTTTGAAACCACGCATGCGCTCTTTATTCGGTACCTATCTGTATAAACAAGGCTACATGCTGATAAATATTGTAAACAAAGCTTTTCCTCGTGATTGTTGTATTATCTTTACAACAATCACGAAGAAAACCATAATTTGATTCTACAATGTGAGAAAAGAAAAGAGTACCTACCTATTAACTGTAACTACCTATCTATTGTAAGTGGAAAATTAGCCTTTTAGCCATTGTGACTTACTTACCGGCTATCATGCACTTGTTCTTCCACAGACTTTTGTTGTTGTAATTTTTCGTAGAATCCTTTCCACATTGATTCCTCATCCATGATTAATTCTGTTTAGCACTTAACTTTTAATGATTTTTTATTTCCTCATTTGCGTTCCACAGAGCATATCGCGACCAACTTGTTCGGCTATAGACACGGTAAGACCATGATTTTATGCTGATCAATCTGAATCACCGAACGGAACGAGTCATAACCGACATTATCTTCGCGTAGTCAATGACGTAAGCACCTTCAGTTAACTTAAGATTATAAGATTGAATAAAACCACATACAAAGCGGTCACCACGGCAAAACTTTTATATTTGAGGTCACTGACTGAGACAACTGCCGGCTAAAGTTGCCGGTCACCTGAATATAACGTTATTTGCCTCTCTTGTTACAATTAAACGTAAACACTTGTTTAAAAGAGATTGTTTTGCGTGGTGCCAGTAGGCGAACGAAATAAAACTGACGTAATACAAGGCAAAAGGTATTCACAGTCGTCGTCGCTTTACGCTCGACGCCGCCAGTGCGGCTACAAGCTGATCTGCATAAACATCACACGTGTTTTATAATGGCACACAATAACAATCTATAATCAGTATTCAAACAAATCATCTGGATATTAAGTATGTACAAACACTATCAAATCGTAGTCAAGACTTCCTGTTAAATATTTCAGTATAATGAGTAACTTAGGTAAGTACATTGTAAACAATTAGGCGCTGACTTAAAATAGATGTTGTCCTAGTCGTAATTAAAAAAAACTGTTTTTTTTTTAATTTAGCCATTGTTTCGTTTAAATTTATTTTCCGGTTAACTGCCTACTCAAGACGTACCTAGAACTTTATCTAATACAACTAATGGACGCGTCTTCGTATAATTTATTATATAAGTAGTATATTTATTTCAGAATTCCCATGACAAAGAAAAACACAGTAAAAAGTTACCGTCTCCAGAAAATACTAGCCGTTAGGTATGGAGTTCTGTACCTAAGTCTGGTCAATATTAAGCTCCATTAATATTGACCAGATCTAAACGGAAATTATGTTAGATCCAACCTTTTTGGAGAAAAAAATATTGCTGTATTCGGTCTAGATTACACGGCGTCAATTGTCTAAAATCGCCCAAAAATTTATCCCGTATCCCGAAGGTACCCTTTTGTTTCTCCGTATAAAAAACATCCTAAATGTTAACTCAGATTATCAGTTATGAATATATACCAAATATGTAGTAACAATCAAATCCATCCTGTAGTTTCGGCGTGAAGCGCGAACGAAATTGGAAGACAAACAAATATTAGAATAATAATTCTATAATAAGCAAGCCAACAAGCAAGTAAGAATACCTACTGGGATACATTTTCTCGCACAATCGCGCGATATCCGTTGCCTTTGCTGCAATGCTATCTAAAACGCGGTAGAAGTGAAATGTCAAAGAAAATAAACTAATATCAGTTATTTGGAAACTAGATAAAACAAGAATCTTTTTAACGAATTCAAGTAAAAAAACTTTTGAACGTTTAAATAAAACATAATATTTATGCTGAGTTGTTACTCTCATTTCGTGACCTTGAAGTAGACTATACCTAATCGTCAGCCATCACATAAAACCAGCTATACCATCGACCTTGATGCCACAAACTATTTAAGTAGTCGTAACAATTTACAACGCCAAACGAACGCTGCGCACTCGTTTTTTGCTCTTTTTATCTTACTCGTCACAGTTCATGTTAAGGGGTATCACGATACTAGATACCAGACCTTGAATTGACATTAACTCTACAACTGTTGAGTAATCAAAACAATTTGAGATAAGTCTTTCACAGCTTTGCGCTCAGCTAGTGAACACTTCGTAATAATATTTATAGTAATATTTTTTTTAACGTAATTTGAATGCAACACCTAAAAGCAGCGAAATAGAGTTAGAGCTTCGGCCTTTCTCGCGGAGGAATCTAGTTCGATCCCCGACACGGCTTTTCGTAGTTTTAAAGGTATGCAATTAAAATATCATTTACTTTATTGGTATAGGTAATCTGCAAGCCTGGGAGTACTCCTACGAAGTTTTAAAAGGCGTGTGACCAATGCGCACAGGGCCAACGTGGTGGACTACGGCATAAACCCTTCTCATTCTGAGAGGAAACCCATGCCATCTAGTGAGCTGGTAAGGGGATGATAATAATGGAATTGGCACCAGAATCATTTGATTGGTGTATGCCAATTTTAAAGTCACGACATATTTTTTTTAACAATCATCGGAAATAATATTTGATACCGTAATTTAGGTAGTAGTACAGTAAGTTTTCGTCATAAACATAAATACGTAACCCTAACATATATTATGTTATCTGACACGCAATTATTCCGTTTTCTAAAAATAGGTAGTGCAATTCAATGACTGTATATCATTATAAGAATTTCAGCAGCAATGAACTAGCAACGCCTTATAATAGCAAAGTATATTTTAGTATTTGATACAAGCCTCACTTGTAAAAACATTACTGATAGACGTTATTTCGGGCGAGCCAGATATCTGACGACGACTACAATCAGACGTAAAATAGTCAGACTTAGAATACAAAAGGCCTTATCGCTAAGTTCCGATCTCTGCCTGGAAACGTATTAGGAAAACTAAAAAGAAAACCAAAAAAGGTAACGGTAAACCATAAAAACATATTACTCATACATAAACCAGACTACACACTTAAAACAACACAAATAATAAATATGAAATTAAATAAATTAATATATACTTTAGCATAGCATACATACTTAAATATACATATATTAGAGTAAATAAATAATAACAGTCGTCTTTATTGTGCGAGATAATGAATGAGCCTTAACAGCATTTTTATATATGCCTAATGAGTTAGCCTGTCTTATATAAATTGCTTCAGCAACACCGAAAACGACTACATATCTTAAGAGTATAATCAGATTACCACAAAACAACCTTATTGCTTCCACGAAATGCCTTCATAATTATAGTCTACATAATATATTATTAGGTACCTTACATCTAATTCTGACGGGAGTTCATTGCCTTCCTTCTCGAAGTAGCCTTAATAACTATATTAAACGGAATGATTAATGTAGATAGGTATATTGGATTAATAATAATTGACGTTATCTAAGAGAAGATAGGCGCCATTAACATGCTCAGTGATACAGGAAAACTCTTCAAAGCTAAATGAAAATGGCTTATTATTGACGAGACGCAATTAAAAATTACATCATTAATATATACTATAAGTATTTCTTTTCTATACTATATTCTTGAGTCAGAAATTTTCATCGAAAATATCCTTTATATATGACGGAATTTTCAGTTATTATCCTAAAGGATATTAAATTAATTCCGTTAAATAAAGGGAATACAAATTTTGAAAAATGCAGGCGTTCGAAATGCGTTTATCCATTGTAGCGCTGTTTTAGAAAGCATCACAATACTAATTTATTGAATAACAATTCATCATTTATCACACCATTACCGGTGCACTTTAGCTGACAGGTCTCCTCTCCGTATAAGACTTATATTATATTATTAAACCATAGACCGCTACGCTGGCCAAATTGTGGATTTCACAGTATTTCAATAGGTTTTCTTTCACCTTTAAGGAATGTGATATTAAATGCTTGAAACTCACTCACCTCTGAAAAGTTAGAGGTACTTGCTGGAAATTTAAATATGTCCCTCCTGAAGAAAAGCCGCAGTCCCTAACACTAGGAAAAAACCGCTTCTTCTAACCACGTTAAAACAATTACGTAGACAAACATCAATATTGCTAACGATTCACATAGTATAGGTAGGTACATAATAATTTTGTCGATTCATGTCAGCGTATCAATTTACGGTTGATCAACAGTTTTCATTTGTTTAATTATACGCCTTTTGTTTAGTCAACTACAAATAGCTAATGGAATTGAAGGTCCGAGCTTTCTGGCGGAGTAGTGATCGCTTTGGCATGTTTAAATGAAACTACCAATATTCAATTCCCATTGCTACTATATTATCCATTTTATCTAATTTCCCACTACGCTTAGATGGACTGGGAAAAGACGTGTGAAAATTATATATATATAATTTTAAGCCTGTTCCGCTGGGAGCGCTAGTGTAGATTAATTTATGCTCTAAACTCATGGTAATCAGAGGCAGATAGAGAGTGCTATGTCTGTCTGTAGACTTCTACGTCCGCAGAAGAACCAGAGCTACGAATATAGCTTGACGAGTCACGGAGTTCAAGTGGAATGAGGTGCTGGTACGGTGACCCTGCAATAGGTGATATATATAAATCTCTAACATCTCTATAAGGCCTACCTACTAGTATGAAGGCCAGACGTAGGACGTCATCAGAATCGCGGGGAGTTCTTGGGCACAAGTGGCACTACTCATTGGCATTCGAAAATTCTTACTAAAGACCTATGCCCTGCAGTGGATGTCCATCGGTTGATGATGATGTCAGACGTAATTGTCTCGAAACAGAAAAACAACATCTCGATTTGGAGCGTTCACATGTTATCTATTACTTAAGGTTTGACCTGGATGCGGAGTTTAGACACTTGATGCAAAATAATAATGAATGAAAACCTCCTTTATGTACCTGCATACAAAATGATATCAGCATGTTAATGACCTTGATTACGGTAATATGGGGGCGACGCTTAGTAAGTAATCTGAATAGATATGTGGGTGCCAAGACGGACACAAACCGAAAAAGGAACCGAATGTTGGTACAGCTGAATGCAACTTGCAGTGAAACGTATTGTTTTTTAATCCACGATGCAAAAGTGAGGGGGTGGTATAAATTTAACGTGTAAGTGTATACCTTCGTGTGTGTCTGCTGTGACATTTTAGATCCTCATTTTATTTGAAAGGTGAATTAGTCGAGAGTGTTCTTAGCTATGTTTGTAAAAAATTGCTCCAAGATGGCCGCCGCCACAAAATGGCCAATAGCATGTTTTTTATACTTAGTGTTTTAACTAGGATTGTTGTTAGACACCTGAGGTGAGAACGCTTACGCCCAGCTTAAAATTCAAGTAATTTATGATTTAGGAAATTAGCGCTGTCCACTACAACGGTCAGTATAACACAGGCCTCTTCAATGTGTCTCCAATGAGAGAGCAGCTTCAATATGCTCAATATTGAGAAATTTAAACGCTGAAGATGATATTGGTCAACTTAAATTGGACAACTTACTAAAGGTAGCTGTTAGTTGGCATTTCGAGGAGCATACAGGTAGTATACACTTGTAAATATGTAGGTGGTGGATCCTTTTTTCATAACTACCTATTTGCTGTAGTGGGTCTACGGATCACGTGGTCCTGGGTTCGAATCTCTGGTCCCCGAATTATATAATTCGGTATTGTGCATTTTCTATTAAAGAATTTTCAGTACCATTCCAAAGATAGGAAATTGACGGTAACAACTCCCGTGCCACGGAAAGAATGTCAAGCCGTCGGTCCCGATTATTTTCAATAATTGTGGCAAAGTTGTTAAAGCCCACCAACCCGCATTGGACAAGCGTGATGGCACTATGCTATAATACCGTCTCATCTATGAGAGACAAGACCAATGGCCATAGGCTGCGGATTATGAAGTAAACTCAGAGGCTTGACGTCAGGGTGCCAGTTATTCTTTTGTTTATTTAGAAAAAAGACTTTTCTCGCATTTACCTAAACTCAGCCTCTCATAATTTGCTTGTGCATAACTAAATATAAATCGTGAGCAACATATTTACAAGACAGTTTAATCCTTTGCTCACATAGGTAAACCACAGAACAAACAAGATTGCAGTGCTCTGTTAATCTAAACACTCAAACTTGTCTTCAGGTCTGCATAGTAATGAATTACTGGTATTATTATGTCATCATCATAAGAATTATCAAACCATTACTGGCCCTTTTCAGGTCTCCTCTCTGAATGAGATGGGTTTAAACCGTAGACACCACGCTTCCGGCCAAGTGCGTAATGGTAGCCTTCACGCGCCTTTGAGAATGTAATGGACAACTCTCAGGCATGCAGGTTTCCTCACGATTTTCCATCACAGTAAAAGCATGTGGTATTTAAATTACTTAAATTAAAAATCCTTTTAAATTGATAACGATGCAAATCATTGTATCTCAACATTATTTTAGTATTATAGGACAGTAGGCACTGTTTTAACTTTAGTCACCTGTACTGTTAGTTTCACAAACCATAAAAATATTATTCGTACTTAAATCCCGTAAAATTCTAATAATTGCTCTATGGTGGAAAATTAAATTAAATAACAGAGCTTTTTAAGGGCTTCAGCTAATCCAACTGAAAATATAAAATTTAACATGATAATCTTACTTGCGTCGGCTAATAATTTCGTGTTCTTGCAACTTTTTGTACACAAATCCCCACGGGTCAACACGAGCTTTTTGTTCCATTTTTCACAGAAACAACACTTAAATTATAAGGTAACGCAAAGAACTGCTTTAATAAAGCTAATTAAGGCAAAAACACTCCGATTCCACGTTAAAAAAAATGTTTACGTTTTAATTATGAAGTTTTTAGCACACACGTAATTAATATTAAAGTAAGTGCGAATTTTCAGGCTTCACGTAGCGCGGATTGTCAGTGACTGGCGGACAATACAAGCGGCTGTTAGCTTTGTTCGCCAGAGGTTTATAACCTACTCCAGTTTTTAGATACCCAAGATATTTTGTTGTAGAAAAACCACCTATTGTTATGGCATTAAGTGTCATGTAGGGAATTATCGTAGTTACGCAAAGATAAAGTTATTTCCAAGTTAATTGCACATTATAAAATAATAAGTTACATATTATGAAGAATTAAATATATTATTTAACATCAAATTACGTAGCTATTATTTTTCCTGGTATTACAGTAAATTGCTTGACGGCGTTCCGGTACAATATCGCGTGGAAACCTATTAGAAGAAAGGATCTGCCCTTACAGGTTACCCCGTTAGCATCATAGACTCTGTGTTCTATCGTCACCTACTATCAGATAGTATTGCAGTCAAGGACTGAATTCAACAGAACCTTCGCTAACCATGTCCACTTAACACTACGACTTAAATTTAAGCACGGAAAATAAGTTTGATATCAATTGACATAAAACTTTTTCAGTTGTTTGAAGTGCGTGACGTGGGCTACGAATCCATACCAGTAGTGAATGACGGCATTCACTACTGGTATACAGGTTTTCAAATCAATGGTCTAAGCCCACCTAAATAAAACTATCAAGTAAAGAACTACCCCCGAGGAGGGTCCAGTTGTCAGTCATATAATAGAAAAATTAACAGTCGCAAATGTATGTTTTTCCGTAATACAAAAGACGGGGGCTTACAAAATAATTGTAATAAGTATTTTTTCCTCATTTTGTACCATATTTTTATGCTTTGCTGATCACTTATTAATCAAGTTATTCCTCGTTTTGTACCAAATTTTTAGGCTTTGCTGATCACTGACTTATCAGTGAGTGGGAGAGTAGGTATGTGGCTATAGCCAACCCGTTTCAAAAGTAAATTAAATTAACGCACGGTTAAACAAAGTTAAAAATATTGATGCGAAACTAAACCGATTCTCCGTCTCTAGGTGCACGAAAGGAGACTATACTGCACTGCTGAACATAGATCTTTGGGTCCAGCGGCTCCCTGCGACTCGCTTGATGGCATCCTTCCACATCGTCGGGGGTCTACCAACGCTCCGTTTAACGGTGCGAGATCGCCATGTCAGCCTTGGGACCCCAACGTTCTTCGGTTCTCCGAACTATGCGCCCCGCCCATTGCCACTATAGCTTCGCAACTCTTGAGCTACGTCGGAATTTTGGGTTCTTCTACGGTTCTCCTCATTCCTGATTTGATCACGTAGCGATACTCCAAGCATAGTTCTCTCTGTCGCCCGCTGATTGATCCTGAACCTTCTTATGAGTCCCATAGTCAGCGACCGCGTTTTAGAGCCATAGGTAATCACTGGCAACAGGTACTATTCGAAGAGTTTGGACTTGAGGCACTGAAGTATATTGGACGAGATGTCAGGGAGTTTCCAGGACACACTGCTTGCTTATTAGACCCTGCCATCACAACGGGAAATCATTTGACGATTCCCGGTGAGTCAATTAAGGAAACGGTTTTCTTATAATGTCTACCTTACCGCTCTCAATAATTATAAGCATATCAGGGTCACGGATTTCCTTGCGGAGAGTTTTTAATATCCCTAGATAAAAGAAAAAAAATCGGTCTTCCGTTGTATGGAAAATGGCGGATAATCTAGATATATTTTATATCGAAACTAGATATATTTTATACGAATGAAGGAATATTCAAAAAGCACATAGAACATTTACCTTTATCTACCAAAAAAAATGTTTGAACTCGCTAACCGCCATCACCATGGCATCCATCTATTAAATAATAGCTCAGGCAGGCGCCGCAACACGGTAGGTTGAGGTATACTCTGGACGTTCTCTCTGGACTGGTCTAGTGGGAGGCTGTGGGCGTACCACCAGATGAGGTTGCAGTCAAGGGTGCACTCGTAGTGGAATAAAAAAAACATATACTACTTTTTTTTTTATTCTTTTTCTTAGGGCTTTTACAGAGCAGCTGCATGTCAGTCCTATTATAAACTAACAGCGTAAGTAGCATTAATATTATTAACTAAACAAGAACATATAATATGTATAAATAAAAATAAGAAAAATCTATCATCCACAGTGGTATTTTTCAATTCTTATGTTGGTTTTCCACGTTGTATTTGTATTGTTGTTCTACATTCCTGCACTTATAATGCATTATTTTTCTGAACTATGTCTAAAATGCGCTTATATTATGCGCTTAGGTATGAACAGAGTCTCATATTGCAGTCCACATCATACGAGTGGGCACCGTGCATTGCTTACAATTGCTTCGAGAATCATGACTTATTGTCGTGCATTGTTATGCTAATTCTCCATATTGACATACATACTCGGTATAACTTTGTTTATAGCTATAATTCGCATATAACCTAATATACATACACGTTTAGCGGAATTTTGAAATGCTGTTGAAGGGTGCGTAAGTAAATTTCATACGAAATCACCCTGTAAAAATATCAAGTCAAAAGCAGCATATTTATTTATCGATACAAACTAATTCGAAACATTCTAAGTGTTTACTTATGGCAACCCTATTTAAGTTAAAAGACCGACACGTGCATAGTACTAACGCTACGCGGCGCGTTACTAAGAAAGTCACAGAATCTGATTTCTTGCAGTAAAAGCTATGGCAATGGTATACCCAAAAACTATTAGCGTTTCGGTTTCACAGATACGTCTCCGAGGCACGAGTGTGGGCAAAATTCTGGTCTCTGGACTGGCACTGATAACTTCTGAAGTAGATTAAAATCCGTTTAGGTCTTCTAAAGATAGTTTTGGTTTTTTAAGTTTAATAATTAGAGGCACAATAAATATTAGGCTTAATTTTGTAGAAAAAAAAATTCATACGATGTTATTTATGATATCTTCAATTTTTATACGCCACACACGATCAAGCAGATCTCCCACAATACGCAATACGCAACACCGGACCATCCTAGGAGATGTTGACTCTACTAAATTGTAAAGCAAATAAAGTTTAAATTAACCTTTAATTATTATTAAATCGAGCAAATTAAGCTTAATCTTCACTGTATATAAAGTCTGCTTTTATTTGTACTAATATTATAACGTATAAGTCTACATTTGTGAGGTTATGTGTGATAATCCCTGGATCAACAGAACCAATAATCAAAATTCTTCTACCAACAAACAACACTATTTGTTAGTGTCATAGGCTACCAAAAAATTAAAAGACTTCTTCGTGGTAGTCGGATTTGCAGACTAAGTAAAAAAAACGGGCAAACGACAGATGGGCGCAGTGGGCCAAGCCCGCGGGTTCGATTCCCACCACTGGAAATTGTTCGCGTGATAAACATGAATGATTTTCAGTGCCTGGGTATTTATCTATAGATTAAAGGTAATAATGTATATTATTCACAAATTATAGTTCATCAGTTATCTTGGAGCCCATAACACAAGTTAAGCTTGCTTTAGGGCAAGATGGCGATGTATTTACTGTCGTAATATATTTTTTGAGCAAAAATTTGTAGAGCTTGATAATGTCCGATACCGACAGCATACGTCTAACTTTTGTATTTAAGTTACAAAAAAGTAGTTTATTAAGTAAGGTAGAGTAGCAATAATAAGATGCATTTATTTAGAAATCATAGATAAATAATTTTTTTTTTTGTTTATTTGTAAACAAGATGATAATAACGCGATAGTAGGTACTTAGTTAATTACATGTTTGCTTTAAAACGCAAACACTCTGCTTTAGCAATCAAACGGTTTACATCGACTTATAAGCAGTTACTGTTATTTACCTAGAGACGATCCCGATACCTGGAACAGTACTTTGATATCAAACAAATCACTGACATAACCCATTTGAATAAAGGCTTATCGAATCAGTAAAAATTAAATATTAGAAAATGAAGAATCCCTGAATCATATGTATGACTGGAATTATAAAATAGTTTCAACCTTAAATTAATTATGTGTCAGAATGCTATCAATATTCAAATTAATAAAAGAACATTAGGAAACTAAACGGACATCCTGAATCTCTTACTGAAATTTAAAAAAACATTGTACCACCTTGAATTGGGAATGAAAGTTTGTTTGCCAGAACATGCTAATCTCAGAAGCTTATTTCAGCTACCAAGCAGCGTAGCTGTTGTCTGATCTGTAGTACGTGGTTGCGGGTGAAGGTTATTACAGGCACATGAGACTTACGCGGCAGGTTAATGGGCACACGGTGGCGTTTTCTTTAGGACGTGTATGCCCTGCAAAGTTTTGTATAGGCGATGGTTTTCAGGTGGGCAATTATTACAAAGAAAGAAGCATGAGCCTTATCTTGACTTAGGCAGGCGGGCGGGACGACGTAGAAAAATAAAAGAATTTGTTTTGTGCTTCTTAGAACAGGACGCGTTTGGATTTAAAGATAACGAATATGGTTATCGCCATTATCTCATTACCGTGTAGATACACATTTCCCATGTAATCTCATCAAAAGTGCCATCTATGGGCATACTTGAATAAAGATATTTTTGACTTTGACTTTGACGCTGCAAATCTGATGATTAAATGGAGGACCTCTATTATATACCTACTTCTTCAATTTAGAATTCATAGGTCAACATTTGGCAAAACTGCAATGCCGCGCAAGTAAAATCGATTAGCTTAGTCGATAAAATATTGTGCAATGTGAACTTATAAAGCCCTCAGGAACTCGACAGGAACAAACTCCACGTTATTACCACGCTGTTGTCAGAGGAAATACATGGGAAATCACTAATCACTTAATTCAGAAGCCATATTTAATTATATAGCAGATTTCCCTGCTCGACACAATAGATAAACGTGACTGCTAATGAGTAAGTAATGAACTACGATCTCAAGATATTTTTATCTTTTAATTGATATTTTATTTTAACTGCCTCGTTCATCAAGTGGTTGTGTGTTTAACTGCGGCTTACGAGGTCCAAGTTTCAGTACCCGGGTCGGGCTATTATTGTTAGGTATTGTTTGCTGTTAAAAGTGGAAATCTATAGGTCTGTTTTTAATCCAGAAGTCCACCAAACAATTCTGAGAATGTATAAATTCACTTTAAGACTTGACATTAGCATAATTCTTGTTGAAGGCTAACTTAAAATCACCCTTAAAGAGTCACATAGAAGAAAAAAGTTTTAAGTAAGCGTTAGAATATTTATATAATTGTACTTATCAGAAATTGTTCTTAAGTTCAACCGCTTGTAATAATTAATAAGGAATATAGAGTACTAGCGTACCCAGCTCGCTTCGCCGGGCTAGATTTTGCTTTATTTTATTTAAACAATAAACTAACATCATTAAATTTTTAATTGAAGTCTCATAATATATTAAATCATTTATTTCTCTCCGTAGTCATTCTCTTCTATTCTCTTCTCGAGCGGGTAAAGATCATTATCTACACCCATGTACACCATACAATAGAATATCATCATAGTAAATAAAAGCTGTATTTGACAGTTTGACAATTCAAAAATAGGAGTGCTCCGATCGTCACCAAACTTTACAGGATTACTCGCCAGGTCAATCCAGAGATTCCCTGAAAGTTTCATTGAAATCGGTCCAATCGTTTCGGAGCATATACGGAACATACCCACACACTTTCTCTTTTGTACATATAAGATTAAAATTGCAAATTGTTATATTACGGTAGACATGTGATTACATCTGCATAGCTATGAATAGCCAAATCGAGATTTACGCGACGCTTCTAACACTTAGATATACCTACGTCCAACTTCAAGGCCAACCGTTAGCTAATCGTAATTTAATTATTTTAAAACTACAAGTAACAACTGTTAAATGAGTTAGTAATCGAAATTCCTCGTTTCATTTTAGTCCGATCGCCTTTTGATCATCATGCTCCGTCCAGTGAGCTTTATGCCGGTTTTCACTAACGACGAACAAGGAAATGCCTAAATAAGTAACGCCTAAACTAAGGAGATTCCTAAGCGTACATCAACGGTTCACAAATAGTTATCACCTAAAACGTTAGGCGTTCTATTTAGGGGAGGCCTAGGATTAGTGAAATAAATACGGCATTAGTAACATTTCGTACAACGGAAGGTCTCAGCCGACCAAGTACGGAGACAAGACCAGGAGAAAGAAAGAAATGGCATTAGTAACATAATTAATTCAATGGCGCAGTCTATTAACGTCGCACTGCACTGCTGAGCACAGGCCTCCTCTCTGGTAGGAGAGAGAGTTTTAGAGCAGAGAGTTTTGATGGGCTCTAACCACTATTATCACCAGTTAGTGCCGATAACCGCGACCGAGAGCTTACCACGGGTTGACACAACTAATTTAACTCCGAGCTGAAAAATCTTTAACAGGAAAACGCAATACCTAAAAATAATTGGCGGATTGGTTAATTGGTTGTTTAGTTAGAGAAGAACAAACAAACAAATACATTTTCACATTTCTAATATTAGTAAGGATTTGTTGTTTACGGATCTATTGTTTCCCTAAGTACGCTAGATAGGTTATAATCATTATAATACAAGCCATACACAAGCCATAGGTTAATTTGATTAACAGCGCATTATCTCTTAAAAGCGCATTACAACATGATAAATCTAAGAGAAAATAATAGAAGAACCGTTTAAAACCATGTCAAATGCAAAAAGATATTTTGCCCGTTAGTTCTAAAATAATTACTTTTTCCTTTAAAGGTATACAAGTTCCCTTAAAGCACCTTGAATCTTCTCAAGATGCTTTCTAACATGTAGAACACGTTTTTCATCGACATTACCTGGAACCTAGTTACTACTCAACAAAAAAAAACGTAGTCACATTGCCGTCAATATAACCTTATTTTATTACCTTAGCTCATCAAAGATATCAAATAATATTATGACTAATTGCAAAATAAATCTATTATTCCTGGCAAATGGGTAATCGTTCGGTACCATCGACAAACAGCTCTAGATACACATTATTATTGTATAACTCCTTCTATGTTATTAGATGCACAGAATTCAGAACATACAGAATCCTCATTCAGCTATTATTACCTGCAGTGCATTGTGTCAAAAAAACAGAGAAAATGCTCCGAGCACTTCTAACTTCTCACCCGCGGAATGTTGCTAGCTCACAAACTTTTCCCATTTTCTTTATTTTATAGTAAACGTTTAGAACATTATAGATAAAATGATTACTGCCACTGCTAAATTAATTAAGTGACTAACCGCCTGTTTGAGAAACACTACTACAGTGGAGTGGTTTTTGAAGCTTCAATATTAGTCGTGTACACGGTTTCTGTTTGTTCCTAATTCTGTTGTAAGATGTTATTTCGGGCCGCTAATGTCAAAACGTGTGTTATAAGAAGCCTCCTATGTTCCAAGAGAAGGTTATATTTCCAGTGTAGACAGATTAGTAGCTTAGTCACGTTCTACCAAAAAATAGAAAAGTAAGGGGCGTATGACATAAAAGTACTTTAGTATCATTGGTCGCCGTTGGTGCTTTGAATCGGCCTCATATATTCATACCCAGTGGCGTGCACTGTGTTTTTGACCAGGGTATGCATAAAGAAGAAAGGTGCAATAAAATGGAAAAATCCTTCGCATTTATGAGTCATACAAAAATTTCAGGGTATGTAATGCTTTTGTGCATGTATGGAGTGCACGCCACTGTTCATACCCATCCTCTTATACTCGATAGCTAAAAAACAAAAATAAATAAAGGTGATGACTTACTTAGTTCGATGAGACGTCGGTTTTTTTCCGCGCCAACGAAGTAAACAATCAAAAGTTCCTTTTCGGAACGGAGGTTTGATTAACTTCCATCGCTTTCGAGCATCCAAAGTGTTCGCTGATCCCACCGATATCCTTTTATGAATGTCTGGCACAGAACTTCCTTTTTGTAAATCACAAACACTAGAATATTTAGCACACTTCTCAAACTCAAACACTGATACTGAATCACCAGCTGGACATGTCTTTCTATTTGATATAGGAGTCGATGTAAGAAAATTTGTTTTATGTCTAAAACTAATGCCACTGTCTTCGAATTCCGAAATATCCGCACTATCTTCACCGATACTATGAAGTGTATGTCTTTCTTTTGAAACAGCTTTAGCGTTTAATATACTATTTTCTTCGAAAATTTTGCTCTTCATCGTGTGGTTTAGGTCAACAAATGCCGTTATATCTTCACAACTCTTCGTTTTATATTTGGATAATTTTGAACGTGGTGGAGCCTTGATAGTTTCTTCTGTGGGGTCCGGATGAGTGTCCATGACACCGATATTGGCAAGATTATCTTCGCTTCTCGAGAACTTATTTAAAAATTTCTTATACCTAGCTGGACGAACAGGCGGCTCTTCAGGGCACTTTTCTACTGTGAATCGCCGCTCGTCAGGCCTCTTGTTAGGTCTGGAGTACTTCGCGATAATTCTGTTTATTTCAGCGCTGTTTTTGCGTCTGTTGGTGTGACGTTTAAAGTGAAGCGGCTGCTGATAAGACTCAGCCACGCTCGCTCCCGCGACCCTAGCTGACCTCTCGCGCCATTCGGACACTTTGTTTTCGATGAGCCTTTGCAATTCGAGCGCACGCATCATTGGGCCTAGTTCTGGCATTGTTTATCTTTTACTTATAACACTTTCCAAAGGAAGAATTTCGTTTTATTTCGCTATCTTATCGTAGTGACCTAATGATGTTTATGGGCTTTAATTTATACAGCATCTGCCGAGTTCCTTGTAGCGATGAGTAATGATTTCTTGCAATCTTGAGCTCACTGGAACAAAAGAGATCACAGTTTAGAGTTACAGTTGTTAAATAATATTTGCTAATTTATTCAATAATGCATTAGCTTCGTCTGATGATTAAATGTTACGTCGACTCGGCAGCGATTGTATTACACAATACATAATTTAAGGTACACAAACATTAACGAAAATCTACTCATCCGCTCAGTTGAGCAGTAATTTTAGTCTTTTCGAGGAAGTTATAACCGCGATTTCTACAACGACGAGCACATCAAACGTCCTTCCGTTATTACCAAGCTCTTTTCGTCTTAAGTATTCATACTTAGTAATTATTTTCTATTGTTTAATTAATAACTTCTTTATCTGCGTAATACTTTTTGTTTTTTTTTTTAATTAATTTGACTTCAAACAGTTTTATTACAGTTTATTGAAAGTTCTACCCCGGCGTCCGACTTTCAATATACATGCACATCATTTAAAATTTTGTAATGAGTTATCGAGTATTAAAATAAACGAACAAACAAATTCTCTACTGATGCTTGTGTTATAGTCCAGTCAACTCACTCTCATAGCTTCAGGACTATGAGAGTGAGAGAGGAGAGAGTTCACCTGTGTTTGCACACACAAACTTGCGACCTATTATATCTCCCGCGTAATTGAAAAATCTCTCAGGAGATTGGACACCGTGGCCAAAAACGGTCAGCTGTGAGGTTCTACGTAGAAACTACAGATTAGTAGGTTCTATCCAGTCAACTCACTCTCATAGCTTCAGGACTATAAGGGAGAGTAAGAGTGCACCTGTGTTTGCACACACAACTTACGAACTATTACATATCTCCCGCGTAGTTGGAAAATCTATCTGAAGATTGACCAACGTAACCCAAATCGGTCAGGGTATCTGCGAGTAGTACGTCCTAGAAACAAGAACACCTATTACGTAGGCTTTTAGGTACATGACAAGTTACATGCTCATAATCTGAGTCAGTAAACAAACAGAATGAAGTTTTGACTCCATTATAAAATAGGGATTCCTATACCAATTCTGTTTATTAATTTCATTTTACAGAAAAATCATTTCACATTCATACCTATCTAACACGATATTAAACTCTACTTTTTATATAACAATAAATTTTACACCATTACTAAAATCACCACCAGAGATTTAAATTAATCTAACATTTTAAAATAATTATCGCAATCGGTTTAGGTTTTCCGGAATGATCAGTGAGAAACACCTCGTGATGATTGGGAATCGGTTATCCATGTACCTATCCATGTACCTTAAGAGTAAATTATTAACAGTTCATAATGTTTCACTAATATAAAAGACTAAAATTGAGTTCCGTACTTTTCTCTCCACTGTATTTTCATATAACTGGCTCTTTATTTTGTCAGCTGTAACGATGTCAACAAACATTATTATCTGCTGACGATTTTAGCTGTTCCTAGATATTTTTCTACTGTAAACTAATTGCAATGGTTTACTTATTGATTCACACTGGGTCTCAGTATTAGAAAGTGCATTGTGGGAGTTCATACTATTTAAATTTCATGACAAAATAATCTCATTATATCAATGGAACACATAGGAACATAATGTTTTATTTATATTATGTACAAACAAATAATAAAATAATTTTATTTACAATCACTTCCCTACCTTAGAATTTACAGGTGGGCAGATAATATAATCTGAACAAGGTCCTTTAATATGTACAATTAAAATTGTATTGTTTGATTTCAATAACCACTTAATACTTCTGATACACACACTCCTGAACAATTCACTAAAGAATACCTAAAACTACTTGCTGACGTACGTTGATAGATAAGAAGTGATAAGGATCGGAGAGTGAGAGCAGATAAGTAATAAGTATTAGATATATTGCGGTGTTAGATATAATATAGTGAGGTTAGCATTTCGTCAAAACTATCGGTAATGAACACATGTTATTAACAAATTAAAAAATGGCAAAAGCGGAAAATGAAACGCACAAATTTGATTTGACTATCCGTTTGTACCATATTACGAGAAAACAATATAAATATTTGTACATATATATTCAAATAATAAACCTAGTCATAGAGATAGTAAGAATCAGTGCGTAGGCAATAAATAGCCGTTCCTTAGTCAAGATTTATTATTTAAAAATAACTTATTAAGTATAGACCGCGCCAGCTAGAAGCCTAGAAGGTTTATCGAAACTATGTTATATACAGTGATAGGTAGAGTTACTAATAGATAATTTCCAACCGAATAATGGTCTATTACATAACTGTAAGATTCGGTCGGCTGAGCATGTAGGTCTTACGTGTTTCGGAATTCTAATTCAGCCATTATTCTTTTACTCTTGTGTTGTTGGAACAGATAAAATATATCAACGCGTTGGTAATATCAAAGTTGGTAAAGCCTCATCACCAGCCTCATAAAAAAACCTTTAGCTGGGAAAAAGGCTACTCTCTTAGGAGAGGTATACTCGTAGGTATAGTAGACCCACTTCGCTATTTCAATGCAAGCTTGTTTCAGGCATTATCACAATAGTAATAATTACCGGTAACGAAGGCCTAGCGTGTTCCAGAGGCACGTTGGTCAGCACCGATTGTATACTCGAGACTGCTACTGAAAATCTCTTGATAGATTTTATTCCACTACAAGTTCGCCCTTTACTACAATGTCACCTGTGAGCAAGCATGCGCACCACGAGGCTATAAACTTTTCTGTAAAGTAAGTATGTAATTATATGTATAACCTCATACTTACTACTTTATTTTAATTTTCTAGCGAAGATCGTACCTATGTAAATATACCGTACCAAAGTGGTTACGTATATAAAAAATACACCTTTAAAAGGTAAGGTACTGGTAGGTACAATTATACACCTGCGCATGAACGAGTACCTAGTAGGTAATTGCGATCTTAATTATTAATAAGATATGTTAATTAATGTTATGGAAATACCATAAACCACTTCTTAACTTATTGTACCTTGTGTTGAGATTTTAAAGATGACCTATGGCTAAAATGCGCGCCTGGACGCCTGTCTATCTCGTACATAAAATAGACGACATAATGGGCCGACATGATTATCTCGTGGTGCGCATCTTACCTCTCCTTAGCTTTCGTTTAAGCCGATGCATGGCGAAAAGTTACAATCTTTATTAGTTTCAAAAGTGCTTATAGCGTATGCCTACTTGAAATAAAATATGAATTTTGAATTTATATTTGTATCATTATGATACACTACCAAGGCTGTGGCTTTGCCGCCAAGCCATTTAAAGTTCCTGTACGATATGGCGTAGAAACTGATAAGAGGTTACGGATTTATTATGACTGCCATATCCCTAACAATTTAGGCCGCTACCACCTTAGACATGCATCCTTCACTTACCATAAAGTGAGATTACGGTCAATGACAAAAAAATAATCGTCAAGGAAGCTATCGTCTTAATAATCGTACATATGAGTCCAAATCAAAGACAATCACTTTCATTGTATTATATATTAAATTTTATACTATTTGTAAAATTTTTATTTACAATTTTTCTATATGTTCATGTAGGTGTACAATATAAATGTATTCATTCATTTATTCATTCATTGTATTTATTTGTTTATGATACGACATGTAACCATTTCTACTCCTCAATAGTATTTTTAAAGACTAATAATTTTATTTATAGTCGTGTTACAGTTTTTAGGCAATCTAGCTAATCAATAACAACAGAGGAGAAAAATTCAAAATTAAGGGATTTATCATCTACTCGTATCAATATGCTGATTCTATCTATCGTTTGCCAAATTATGGTTACTTTTACGGGAGGCGTATCTTTTTTCTGACGTTAACAAAATTGGCTTATTCCATGATACTGAAAGGCGTTGCCTGCTAAATTTAAATTGACTGAAATATTCCTATCGATCAAAGTTTGACCTTCGTGAATAATTTTAAGCTTACGTACAGTTACTTGGGGCACCGGCACTGCGTTAGGTTTTGAGTTGATGAAATAGCGATCTACAGTCATTGTTGCCACACACTAACATTTTCATTGTTTCAAATTACAATAAAACCAAAAATAGTGAAAGGAATCTGAAATCTGAAAGCGCATTGACTCTAATTTTATGTTACATACAAACACATATTTTTCTATTTTCTTTCACATCCAGCTAGCTTATGCGTTTTATTTGGAGGAAAATAAGTATAGTTATATACTTTTGTCAAACCGTTATACCTAATTGAAAAAAATATTTTAGTTCTTACACCTACTTATCTTGAGAAGTAGTAGAGAAGACCAGCACGGCTGGAAGCAAATTTAACTATATTTTTATGATTGTCTTCTCAGAGCAGAGTTGTTCTCAGAGCATTGGCGCACAAGTCGAAATGATATCCAAATAATATATGTGTAATAATAAACGGAGGTAAACATCTCCTATTCCATGTTCCCGGGCTTTAGGAGATGGACACGTTAACTATTTCCCTTGTTAAAGGATTTCATCGGGGGATATAATTTTTATCTCCTGTCCGAAATAGCCCTGTAGGGCAGGGTCGCGGTTGGAGCCCTAGTAGCTTTAGTTTTAAGTATCATTATTACCAACAACTCAGTACAATTTAAATAATTGTATGTACTTCCCTATCCCTATCTCTACTAATATTATAAATGTCAATGTAAGTTTTTTTGTTACGCTTTCACGCAAAAACTTCTAAACTGATCCTCATGAAACTTTGTACACATATTCTTGGAAGTATTAGAAGTAGTATAGGATACTTTTTATCCCGACATTAAGCTCGGTTCCTTTGGGAGAGGGAATGAAAGTGTTTGACGATTTTACACCATAACTCCGACAATTTAAGTATAACCGATTTAAATAATTATTTTGTACTATAGAGGTGATAATATGTATTTAACTTTGCTTAAACTTTGTGTAGATCTGGTGAATGTGGTTGGAGATAGAGGACAGAACTCCTCAGCGGACCGCAGCAGACCCCTCATTTAAGGCTTAGATACTGAATACTTAAAATTTTTTTAGAATTACACCTGAATTGAACGCCACATCAAAAAACAAAATCAAACGCAGACGAAGTCGCGGGCAACAGCTAGTATGAAATAAAGAAAGCCTTTATATAAACTTAACACATTATGGGGTCATAACGAACACATTAAGGCTCTGACAAAACTTAATCTTTCTAAAAGATTTTAAAAAGAAATTCCCTATTTTCTTTATCTATTAGATTACTAGCTGTCCGCGATCTTCGCTTTATTACGGTTTTTTACAAATCCAGAGGAAGCCGTTAGGGATTTCCTGGGATAAAAAGTGACCTATGTTACTCTCTGGTCTTTCAATTAACTCTATGCCAAAAATATAATTGATTGGTAGCTTGGTTAGGGCGTGAAGGATGGACAAACAATATTTTCTGTTATAGATTCTCAAAGGCACTTCCCTACTTTCTTTATTTTTAATTTTATTACATTATCAGTTAACAATTGAATAAAAATAGACTTACTTTTTAATTCGCGCTATAAACAATTGTTTTATGGAACCGGGTATGGAATCACATATTACAAAGCAAAGCACAGCACTGAACATCACATCACAAAGTTAGGGCGGCCTCACACTTGACACATTAGAGTTGAGTGAAAAGTGCGTCACCTCACACGTGCTACGGGCACACGTGCAGATTCCACAGTGAGCCGACGAGCGTTCCAGGCGAGCGATCCTGCACTTGACTCATACAGCATACACCCAACCCAACCAACCTCCACAGTCCACTGTTACTACAATGGATTAAATAGAGCATGGGTCATTTAGTTTACACGCAAAATCTCTAGCCTTACATTCTATACACATGCGCTTAAATTAAAGTCTGTTACTGCAGCCGTAGTTTCTTAGGTTTATAAAGGTTTTTGAGCCCACTTACCAGCAATGGAGCAGATGGGCGCGTTTGGAACGTTACGAATGTAGTTATCACAATCATCTCAATGCTTCTTATGTAAGAACACATTTTTTTATATACGCATCAAAAGTAACATATTTGGGCCTATACGAAGATATTTTTGAATTTGACCTTGACTTTGGTCATACATGAGAAATCATCAAAGTCAATCTATATTAGAAAGAGCTGCCTTCAGTTAATATAGGTCTCAAGACCATAAATCAAAATTGTAGGTCTAAGAGAAATATAAATGTGCCTGTGACTTCAAACTTGATACCTTCTCTTTAAAACATGTAGGTTTTCAGCCTACATGTGTTAAAGAGAAGGTATCAAGTATCAATGTAGGTTTCCTGCCAACCAACATTGAAACAGTGTGGTGGGTCTGAGTCACATATATCAAACAAGAAGATTCACTTCTTGTTTGAGAGGAGGTCATCGACCAGAGTGAGACATTAATTAGACTGATGATGATGATACGGTATAAAACTGTTGTTTGCTGGTTAATTTTCCTTTGAACCTATTATCTTTTACAAATTTCACAAGTTGGAAGTTAACTAAGTACCTACCTTATAGACTAAGGTGTGGTCAATCGGGCTAGCATGCGCGCCACGAGATAATTATCTCTACCTGTTACTCGTATTTTTAGTATAGATAGACAAGATAATTGTTAGACATAACTCTGTCGTGGCCCGCTTGCTAGCCCTACATGATTACTTTTTATCTCGGGAAGACCTGCTCTACTCAGACGACCATTATACAATTTAATTCCCTATTAGAAATTGTCCCCTGATAGCAACCTGTCACTCGGGGGTTTCAATTAGATATTTGTTTATGCAGTTAATATGCTAAAATGTTATTAAAATCGTGCCTCGCTAGGTAATGCATAGGCACGAAGGTATTGCAAACAGGTCCACAGATTACATATAAAGTATAGATTTACTTAACACGCCTTTGATAACATTATGGAGAACTCTCAGGAATTCCTTCACGAAGTTTTCCCTCACCGTTAAAGCAAGGTAGTTAGTTACCTTGCTTTACCTTAAGTTAGAAAAAATCTAATTCAATTAACAAAAAAAAAGTTATAGGTCGAGGATCGAACTCAGTCACCCTAAAATGGAGGCAGATTTATTATCAGTACTTCTATACAAATACATAACAATAATATAATAATATTATGTAAACGGAAAAGTTCCAAAGTTAAGTACAGATAGATAGTCGGCTCCCATTACGGTAGCGACTTTCTTGTCCTTTTGTCTTTAGCAATGGAAATTCATCATCGAATGAAAATGCGAATTCCTGCCTCATTCCGACCTCACTGCTCTACTTCCGAAGCGTAACAGCCAACTAATAGTTCATTATCTGTTTGTTTGAAGGGGCATTGTGCGTCGGTGCGGGCGTGACAATGGTTTCCGCCAAGTTCATTGTCGTTCGTCCTATAACATCTATAACTATACATACACGTACCTATTTCGCTAAACGTTAGAATCCCGACGTTGTTCTTATTTAAATAATTAGGAGCAGGTTACTTGACGGAAATCCATGATATATTTACTATTCATCCATTATCAACCCATTACCGACCTATTACAGATGGTCTGCTCTAAGAAACACGTCGCGCTAGCCAAGTGTGGTTTGGTAGACTTCACACTTTGAGAACATTAAGGAGAAATGTCAGGCATGCAGGTTTCCTCACTAAGTTCACTTTTTTTTCTTTTTTTTTATGTGGTTTACCAACAGCTTAACATTTCAAAAAAACAATTTAAAGTAGCTTATACTGTATGAAGACAAAATGTAAATCTACTTACAGGTAAACACCGCATGCAATAAATAGCGTTAAACTAGCATCTTCATCTTTCGTTGTTAAGACCAGTAATATTTAATTGCTTAAAACGCAAATCATCATCATCATATTTATTGATCATCAGTCTGTTATCGTTGCACTGCTGGCCACTAGCCTCCTCTACCTTAGAAGGTAAGAAAGGAGAGCATTGAATCCATGCTCTACATCCCTCTCTCTCTCCTCGATGTCCTATTTATTTATTTAATAGGAAGCCAACGTTATATACAATGCCTTAAATTTATTATAAACATACTAGTAATATTATGAATTATACATTGTATACCCCACTTACAGGCTAAGTCTGCATGCATCATGAAATATAGACGTTCTTCAATGTAAAGAATATAAAACTTAAGAGATAAATTTAAAAAATACAAAAGATACTAAAAACTATAATAAAAATCAAAATAAAAATAAAAGAGAATTACGTAACAAACAGTTTTTTAATTTTGCGCTTAAAACTCAGAGCGGAATTGTGAAAAATATCTAAATCAGCTTTTTTAAATGCACAATTGTAGGCTGAGACAATTCTATTTGTCGGGGCGGACCTGCCTAGATCAGTTTTTGTGAATGTAGGCCTAAAAGTTTGCTTATTCTTGATATAAGATCTCGCATTATACTTATCCTAGTAGCCCTATCTGAGGAAGCCTAGAAGATTCACAGAGGTAAGTATATTATTATATTGTTGTTTTATGCTCAGTAACTCAAGTTATAAAGACTAAATCAAACCGGCTTGGTAATCTCTCAATTTACTACGGGTTGTACCATTGTAGGTACCCTCAGCTTTACTAAACAACGGACACCCGCCTCAATTGCTTCAAATTGATTTAAATTATCCAAAGGATGAACAAATGTAGGTAGGTAGGTACCTAAATTTAGACGGAGCTCAATTGAAATAAGGATAACTTTTAGCAATTAGAGATTTGTGTTCTAGGAACTGTATCTATTTGAACTGCTGTAAAATTAGATTAAAAAACTTAAAGGTAGGCACTATGTAGGGAATTAAAATTATAATCACTATGTATGGCATATTATATATGTTTTAAATAGGGTACGTGTTTAAAACATACATACAAAGTGTGTTTAAACCTTTCGTTTTTCCTTCTAGTTTTCCTAATCCTAAGGTTGCCTGGCACAGATACTTAGCGATGACGTCGCCTTCTGTATCCTACCTGTATGTACCTACATTATGTACCTATACTGTTCTTTTGTTTTTCAGAATGATGTGGTGTAAAAATAAAGAGTATAAATAAATATAAATTAATTAATAAATAGGTCTCATCTCCGATGGAGGAATAGCACACCAAGATGATCCAATGCGGATTGGCGAGAAGGAACATAATACAAAATGGAACAATCGATCTCTAGTACGTTTATGTTTATATGGATTTTTTGGGACATGCAGTGCATTGATTATTTGTTGGTATGCGTACATAGGTTATTCCGCAGAAACTGTTAGCACTAAGTTTCTAAAAGAACATTGGGGTAGGCAGTACAGACAACATTTTTGTCCATGGTAGGTACCCATTTTTATTAGTAGATAGCAGATAGTTCCGCTACGCAATATAACGTTCAAACGTTTTTATCCACGTTGCTGATACGCACCGCTAAGGTGTTGAACGGCATCTGTGTTTCCTGCCACGTTTTTTTTAGACAAGCGCGGCTCTAACCTAGACCTCATCAGTGCTTTCTATCTCCAGCCAGTAAACTGTTTGGCTTTATATTCAATGGTTCGCATTCCAATTTAAAGCCAGTAGTCCACAAGACTACACGTCTAAGCCAGAGGCTAAAGCAGCACACCTATGCATTGATATGTGAGCGCTGTGGTCTTCTAAGGGAAGGTCCCGGGTTCGATACCCGGCAGGGGTTAATTGGGAATTTATGTGTAAAGAGCAACTACGGAGTTTCTTGCCGGCTCTTCTCGGTAGAATCTGCTTTCCGAACCGGTGGTAGAGTCACTACAAACATACATACTTGACGTTTCAAAAGTGCTTATAAAGTAGGCCTACTTGAAATAAATGAATTTGAAATTGAATTTGAATTTATGATTTCCAAATTTTCTCTGGTCTGTTGAGGCTTGCGCCGTAGCTACTACCTGACGTGCCGGCATGTGATAAGGCGTTTCGGTACGATGTTGCGTTAGACTGACCAGGGATATGTTTTATATCTCGTAACTGCCATACCCCTAACAGGTAAGCCCGCTACCATCTTAAGCTGCATCACCACTTACCGACATGAGAGTCTGTGAAGAGATTTGTATATAACAAAATTGGTACCATCATCATAGTTTGCTAAAAGTTAAAACCTATAGTGACTTGTGCAAAATCATTAATATACAATAAGGTACTATACGTCGATTTTATTCAAATGCACCTACGTACAAACTGCAACAAGGTATATTTATGGAACTGCAAATCCATTTTCTTACTAAATATACCATGCTTATGTTGATTCGCTTCTCGATTAAACACAGGCACGCCATTAAGTAGGTACCTACGAGTATGTATTTATCGCCTCATTTTCTAATTGCAAAGCCGACCGTTTAAGTATTGATGCTCCTATTAGTATGCCGTAGGAGTAGCTTACGGTATTGTGTGTAGCATTGTTTAACTCGGACCTAAGGCCCGGACCACGATTCTATAGCTGATAAGGGGAAAGTCCAATTTCACCTTAACGGAAAACAACAGTGAAAATTGAAACGTAACGCTTTATTATTTGTTTCATAACAATCTATGGATTTAAAATAGCTTAGGTTTTTTACTTTCATTTTTAATCGATTATTTAATGTTAGGTCACTAAATATGTTAGTAAACTCTTTGTAAGTGTACTCTGTGCTCTATGGCACAGTTTCTTTTCATGATTGTGGGAAATATGGAGGACGTTTTATCAGTAAAATTAAGGTTTTATCATAAAATGTATGATGAAAATGAAACTTGAGTTACGCGGAAATACCGCCTATTATAAATATTCTATCTCAGAATAATTATGTTAAAGAAATATTATACTATACTGAAAATACTTCATTCAAAATTTATAAATATAATATTAAAAAACCACCGACTTTCAATATCTTGTACAATATTCTACTAGTCAAGCCCTTTCATCGATACTCATATTTTGGGCGTTGTGGATAAATATATAAACCGCAATTTTGTAGCGGCGGCGATCTTGGACCGACACACACTACCACGACGAAAAAAAACACCGTTGTTTTTTCGCCGTGGTTTAAAAAGGGGTAAAGGACTCTGAATGAAATAATCTATATAATAAATAATTTCGATAGAAGTTTATCGCCATTGAAGCTACTATATGCAACGGGAATTGTAACAGAAACTCTTTGAAACCGTAACGTAATTCAAATTAAACAAATTATCATAATAAATCAGTTGCAGGATATTATTGGAATGCTCGAACCTGCAGCAAATCACGCGTCTATGACACCTGCTACTAATCAGCGAGTCCGATGCGGTCATTAGCATTTTCAGTATTGAAATTCCCGTTGAGGCTTAGCTCAAGCGTGTGGGCACGGCAGACACAATTCCGTTGTCAGCACTCCTTGTAATATCCGTCTGTCCAGCCTGGTGATTATGGGCAAACTCTCCCGCGGGGAGACCTGAGTCCAGCAGGGGATTGTTATAGGCTATCGATTGAAGTTGTCTTTAGACAGAAGTTCTTAAACGTATATATTTAATTAATATTGGCACAACAAAACATATTTATGGGAGAGAAACAATTTTTTTTGTTTTGTGAATATAATATAACCCAGACTCTTTTATTAAATCGTGAGTAGGTAATAATACCTTTCAAATTGTTAAATATATTTAGTAAAACGATGTAAGTTGTTGAAAATGCATTTTAATTAAAGTAATTATGTGCTCGAATGGACGTAACAAATAATTTACTTTCATGGCCATTTTTAGGAAACATTAATATCCTCTACTTACAGTATAATTAGCCATGACTACTGTGGAACTGGCGTAATTGTACGTAAATATGTAAATATATGATACTATATCTACAACCCCCGACGCGAATGTTAAAATAACCCCGGGTCAAAATAATACAATATATAAGTTAGGCTGCATTGTCTCCAGGTCACATCACAGGCTTAAAACTAGTTTCGAAATAACTTATTTATTTAGGTAAAAACTGGTTTGTCATTACGGTTTAGTTGAAAAAAAGGAAACGATATATCAAACCTCTTTTTGTCTCGTTGATTGCAGTGTACCCCGTGTACAAGGAAGAAATAAATGCGTGCCCCGCACGCTCGGACATAAAAACGGACGGCCAATCAACCCAGTCAACGTTCCAGTGTACTCAAATTCAAGGTGGTAAATTTCGTTTCTCAGTACCGTTACAAATTAGCAGCATCCTCTTGTGAACTAAAGCCGCGAAACATATCTACAAACGCTGAAGCTACACTCTCGTAATGCTTAAAACCACATTCAAATCGGTCCATCCGTTTTTAAGCTTTTATATGACATAGCGAAACGACAGGGAAAACTAAAATCCTGTAATTTTTCTGTAACAGGGCACATTTCAATAATAAATTAAATAATAGTTGCTTCGATAAAAATGGTAGATTGAATAGGTTTGTTTCGTTACATGCCTTTAAAGTTTTTGACTCCTTTTCACGGGAGCGAAGTCAAAAAGGAACAAAAACAGTCATAGTACGTTTTGATTTATCGCTTCTAGATTTACTTCTTCGAAGAAAACAAATGGTTAGTAGTTTCACTAAATAAAAATTGGTTATTTCAAATCAGGTTTGAATCCCAGGTATTAAAATGTCAGCAATTCAATAGCGTTACGGCGCGGCGGTGTGCGCTAACTTTAAATGAGCTTGGTAGTCGGTATCTATAATAAATAAATTTAAATGAGAAACGGAAATTTACTAATTATAAATAAAAACTATTAATTATCAGAGGTACTTTAGTTATTAGAAATCGATAAAATATCATATAGGTACTATAATTATTTATTTATTAAATAAGTTATTTACACTAAATAAATTAAATAAATAGTTAAATTAATCGCGACTAATAAATAATAATAAGTAAATGCTTAAAAATGGCACAAATACGCCCTTCTCGACGTAATCAGCGAACTTCGTTAGATGCTGACGATCCCGTCCTGTAAAAGAGAGAATCTATGAACACTATATATCAATTTTAACTTCTTAACAACGATTACGGGCTGATTTACAATCATGGGCATGAATTATCACTTCATTACTTCATCACTCTCGACCCAAATCTCAAAATGAGAAGGGTGTAGGCCGCTGTCCACTTCGTCCAAGTCTGTCTACTGGCCAAGTCCGGATTGGTAGACTTCACTCGCCCTAAAGAACATTGTGGCGAAAGAAAGCTCTTAGACGGGCAGGTTTCCTCGTGATGTTTTCCTTTCCCCTTAAAGTGATATTTAATTGCAGCAATTGTCGGTTATAGTCTAATTTCAAAATGTATGGAAATGTTTTCCTTTTCCCTTAAAGTGATATTTATTGCAGCAATTGTCGGTTATAGTCTAATTTCAAAATGTATGGAAAAGACTTTAGATTAGGTATTAAGTAGTTAGTAAAATGGAAACACTATGATGAACACATGAAAGATAGCTAGATCCGGGGACGGCAAATGTGAAAATCTTTTATGTGCGACTATTCGCTGTTAAGATTAGCTAACATACAACAATTGCATACAAGATTTGTTTAATGTACAAATCCATAACAATGGACACATGACATTCATAATTACGCAAAATTTAACCTCAGTGTACCTGAAATATGGTTCAAAGTCGTAGATGTCGTCCAGAACTCTGCGCACGCGACACGTGACTCCACAGTTGCGTTTCTGGCGTCCGTACACGTTAATCGCGCGCTCTAGTAACTGCTGTGCTGATGTCAACTCCACTACTAAAAGTTTACAAATTCAATGGCATCTATGAGTAAAATTAAATGTAAATAACTCGATACTGGAAACGTCAGAAGAAAGAGTATGGTCCGTGGTTCGCTTATGGAAAAACCTCTCATGAAATGAAAATAGGTAATAGAATAATTAGTCAAATAAATGGATCCGGGACAATAAACTCTTAAACTAAACTCTCTAAGAAGGTTATAAAATACATTCTTTCAAAATTATTCCAAAGAGTTAAGATCGTTCCACAATGTTTTACTTACGCCCGAAGTAAATAATCAATTAATTTAGGAGTGCTATCCTTATCTACAATTAAGAAAAAAAAACTTACTACTATTAATTCAATTCTGACATCTGAAAATTTTTCATTTGATTGACTATGAACATCGGGCGAATGTTGAAAACTAAGTTCAAAAGCATCGTCTTTAAACAGAGCAACACAGGGCATACAAGGAACACGCCTAAAGTGCCGCCTTTCAACTTGAGGTGTTAAGCCTCATGAGCCTGTAATTTTACCGCGAACCACGCCCTTCAGGCCGAAACACAGGAATGCTGCATGGCAGCAGAAATATTATCATTGCGGTATAAGTCCCCCGGTGGAGTTCTGTCACCAAAAGTTCTACTACTACTTAACAATATTTTTATCTTTACTTCAACTTACCATTTTTGGCGCCGAAATTGCGTTCATCCTCATCAGTATCACCACCATTCTTATCTTTCTTGAAAGAGATGAGTTTAGGAATAACGAGTAGCATGCACACCACAGCGATCATTGTCACGATCTTCTTGAATATAAGGAGCTTCAGTAAAAGCTTCGCAATCGTAAGAATATCTAATTTCAATGACAATTTATCCAGAAATCCTAAGCCTGGGGCTGTGTAGGGAACTCCGTAGGAAGGCTTTAATGGTGGCCCATAAACAGGAGCCAGCGGTTTGTGAATTGGTGGCCCGTAAATAGGAGCCGGAGGTCCATATGAATGCGAAGGCGGACCATAGCTCGTAGAAGGTGGCCCATAGCTTTGGGCTGGTGGGCCGTAACTTGACGAAGGTGGGCCGTAATTAGACGAAGGTGGTCCATACGTGTTTGGTGGAGAATTGTATGTTACTTCCGGCTCAAATTTCACTGGTGTTCCGTAACTAGTCGATGGTGAATAACTCGATGAGCCCGAATAACTTGAGCCAGGAGCGCTGTAGCTGTCACTTCCCGAATACGATGGCGTGTAATCATAGCCAGTATTGTAATTGTCGTCGCGATTTGAAATCTTCTTCTCTCCATCCTTGGCTGTTATTATTACAACACTTTCTTTGGCATTTTCTGCGTCCACACGGGATTTCGAATAGGCATCGAGGTATGTATCGGCCTTTGTGACAATTACGAGTTTTGAACTATTCCCGACCGGGCCGACGATGGCCGAAGCACACGCGGCCACAGTTAAAACCGCGATGCAATACCGATGAAATTCCATTTCGTTATCCTTGAGCTACCGTGCCGAGGAAGTTGTCTCCATCGATCTCGGCTGACGAATGACGAGCGATGTCGAGTCCCATTCAGTTTTCACTTTTGAGTTACCGTAAAAGAGCCTAAATATGATAATGGAACACAATTAAATTCTCCAAGTGACCCCAGTGTTCCGCATTGCTCATTGTAAGTAGGCAGAGCGGCGTCCCATGCATGCTAATGTTGATGGTAACCTTCTTGGATGAACGTATGACATACAGCCTTTCATCGCATAAAGAAATCTTTAATAGACGCAATTTGCTTGTGAAAGTTTTCTAGCGAATCTTGTTAATCGTCAATACGCCGGACACTTTTTTGAATTAGGAATGATATTCCATCATATCTCATTTTTGTGTTCTGAAGTTTTAAAATCGATTTATGTGAAGACAAAACAAGAAACAAACGGATTTATAAAGATGTCGGTTAATAGAATTAAAATATTCACATAGTATTCAAAGTTGGAAGTTAGAGGCTTTTAATCTGCATAGCAATTAAAACCCTTTTGGTGAATAGGCAGAGGGCATAAATTATAATAGATAATATCAAAAGAGTAAGAAGACTATTGAGATTATTATTGATCAGTTCAATTACAAAATGAATGAATAAAGAAAACAAGAAAGGCTTTCACCAATCATGTATTGCAGGACACGGAATTGAAGCCAAAAATAAAAAGAATTTCGTAACAAAAAAATTCCAAGTTGGAATTGTACCAAAATGAATTTATGTATACTGTAAAGTAGCAGACGACAACCGCATGCATTTAAAAGCTGATTTCTACTGCTCAATGCATTTTCACTGAGTGAGCTAATCAACATTGTGAATTTAAGCATGCTTGTATTAAGTCAAATTTGCAAGTTCATCAATGAATTGTGTCTTTAGGATATTTTAGTTTATACCTACACGTACTGCATATTAATTATTTTAAAGTATATATTATGTAGCTACTTAAAATTGAAAACAGGATTACCGTTTTCTAAAATTTTTATAGGTTTTAAAGTTCTTACATTCAGCACTAGGCTAAACTTGTGGCAGATTGACGTTTTTATCTTAGTAGAGTTATCATCGAGCGACGAACTGTCCACTGCTGAACATGGGTCTTTAGTAGTTAGTTCCAAATTACGAGTTCTTACATCCAGGCTTCCAGTGATGTGGACTGTCCATCTAGAGGGGGTCTACCAACGCTGTGTTTACCTCATTCTCATCCTCCGCCCATGAAACGCTTTTCCACTGCTGAGTATAAGTGTCTTACAAAAGAATTCCACTGCTGAATATTGGTAAGCCTCTCTCACAGGATCAAGGGTTTTAGTGCTTAAAATCTCCACACGGCGGGCTTTAACGATGATACTCACATTTTAGAGATAAACAGGAAAAACAAGTAACGTGATTGACCAGGTACGGAGGTTGGCATCGCAAATTTCCTCACTCTAGGCTGGTACTGATAATTTCTTAAAAGTAACCAATCAAACTTTTGGTCCGACCCGTCTGGTACGATGCTGATGAGATTGTATCAACTTACAGGTTTCAGCGCAGTTAGTTGCTAACTATTCATCCAAAAGGCACGATGACAATAACAATGAACCGCTAAAATATTGTATTTATCTAATCTAATAATATATGATAAATTTACTATGAGAAACGCATTTTTATTTATATTCGAAGTGAGATTGGTATTTATTTTCAATAAATAAAATTGCAAAATCTAGCGATCCAACATGATAAGTTAAACGCCGAATTTAAAATTATGACGTCACGTCTATATAAATACTATTTAGTATGAACTTACAGCTGCCAAGTATTTTTTTATCAATACCAAAATCACTTATCCTTAGCTATGGAACGAAGAATTACTAAAGCTCTTATTTGACTATGACGTCACGAGTACGGCCATGACACCCTGGGAATGTTTTGGCGGGAAATATTATTTTTCCATACTATATTTTCCGCATAAATAAGATATTTTTTAAAAACGTAGATACAGAGCACATAAGGCAGTTTTTCAAAATTAAACATCATTACTACTAAAATAAAAGAGATTGTTTAAATCTTAAAATATAATACTATTTGCAATGTTTATCCATTTTTATAACTTTGGATATCAACACATTGGTATAAAAAAACATCTCATCTGCATTATACTAAATTCTCATTTATATAAACTGAAAAATAAAGATCAATTTTCATAAAAGGTACAGTCCGATTCAAACTTTATGACTTCTCGAACTTCATGATTTTTGGTACGCAGAATTAAATATTCGGTATCAGCCAATCAGCGGGACGGTAAATTTGACTACCTGCGCGAAGCTACACTCGCAGCTTACTTCAGCGACGACATAAAGTTTGCATCAAATTGTACTACTCAAAAGCATTGTCCACAGTTAAATGTCTCTCCTCAAAGAACTTGTGCCTCTTTCTTTTCTTCTCGTTTTTGGGAGAGAAGAACATGCTTATGGATTTAGTGCTTGGTTTCTTCTTACCGTCCTCGTCAATTTCTTCGAAAGTGCATTTGGCAGCCTTCTCTTGGAGCATCAATTCTGCTGTGGACCAACTGAATCTTACGAGTAATGGGTATCCGAACACATTGTCTATTTGTTCTCGTATGAATTTCTTTGTTAGCGGATCTGAAAGTTTCAAACCTAAGATGGTTACTTGTTAGGGATATTTCAATAATGCTCGCGAAAAAGCATGCACAACACAAGGTATACTATCCATACTAAGATTATAAAATAGAATAGTTTCGGTTTTCCAAAAAGCCCACCATGACTTTTCTCGGAATAAAAAGTAAACCATGTTCTTCCCCGGGATTATGGAGGGTAGAGGTACCCGGGATGCTAGCTATGTCGGCGTCAGACTTCAACTATTGCTAACAAACCAATGAAGAGACACACTAAAGTTCATGAACGAAAATAAAGTTTAATTTGCTATTCTTTGCGAAAAGCTAAGTATAGCAAATTAACCTACGCACGTTTCGCTCCGACACCTGAGGATCCTCGTTGACATTGTAAAGTCAACATCTCTCTCGATCTGTTTGGTGTAGAGTATAAAGATTGAAGAAATTATGAATAGCACCATACAGATTCTCCTTTTTTTCGCGGAGTACAGCAAAATTAAGCTTGTTTTCATAATATATCATGGAATTACGCAAGGTAACGCCTGCTTAGCCAAAACTAAGGTTAGCCAATAAACGTAATATTATATTATAATCTAATAAACATAGTCAATAATATATTAAAATAATATCTACACTTTTTGAAATTTTGAATATCAGGGAAGCTTAAATATCGACAGAGCACCCAAAAGACATTTAAATCTAATTTACTTCCGCTTGTCTGATCTTAATAAATAATAGAGTATAACGTTAGATCAGGCGAATAAACTGTTCCTACGGGATTCTTTAAACAGGTAATAAGTTGCGGAAAAAATCGCGGGCGACAGTAGTTGACAAATAATATTGCGTGTTTGCGGTGTGCCGTTCACATTTGTGTGTAAGTATCCTTTTAAGCCCAATCTTAACGAAATAGGGCAGAGATATTTTTTATCTTAGTGATTAAATACTCTGTAGCCAGATAAAATAAACGGTTCTTGCAAGAAGTCGCTGGCAATAACTAACACATCTAAGAAACAATAAGCTTGATCCTTCGGATCCTGCAATGTGCATTTCACGAACTTTGATCTTTTTATACTCGGTGACAACCAGATAAAACACAGGTACTGCAGACTTGTCATCATCGTATCCCAATACAACGAGAAGGGTCGTAGTCCACCACGTTGGCCAAGTATGGATTGGTGGACTCCATACAAAATATTATGGAGAACTCTCAGGCATGCAGGTTTCCTCACGATGTTTTTCTTGAAGTGATATTTTATTTGCTTAAACGCAAATAACTTAGCGATGCGTGCTGGGTTTCGAACTCGGCCCCCCGAATTTGAACCGCATAAATGAAAATGCAGCGGAACAAACCTCCTGGATATCCGCTGCCAAACTGAGTGTGATCCATTTGTATATCCTCCTTGAACTGCCATACTTTGAGAGCATGGTCCCTGGTCACCTTTGCCACTATACTGGCTGCTGATACTATAGGATAGATTGAATCAGCTTTTTTCGCTACCTGTAAACAAGAACTAGAGTTACCACCATTTTTATATCTACGAGAATCAGCTCAAACTTGCGTGGTAATTTGAAAAACTTTGCCAGGAGGAATAAGGCCGCCTATTGTACCTTTTCTTCTTTATTTAGTGTATTTTTTATGCTTGTTTTTTTTAATTTGGTGTACAATAATTTGGTGTAAAAATTTAAGTGTATTTCATTTCAATAAGACACGAATACAGTTCATGAACACACACCAATCTGCACTGGGTATGCGTGGACAACCTTAACCCCTTCTCAATTTGTGTTGAGACCCGTGCCCTATAGTGGGCTGTTGTAATGGGTTCATATGACGATTATGACAGAACAGTGCACTATTTAGGGACGCTTGTGTTAACAATGTTGTCTTTCTTTTTAGGATTCTAATAATAATTGTGTCAGTTTCAAATAAACTGGGAAAAAATCGGCCATCTATGAGCTATCTTGGCGTGCACTGCATGAACTGTTCCAGTTAGGCGAAGACAATATTTACGGTGGAATTGTCTGTCAGACTTAGTCTGCGTTATTAAAAAACAGGGTGAATTAAAAAATACCAGAAAACTTACGTTTATTAGTTAGACATTAATTCATGGTGTCGCAAAACCATTTTTTTTAAATAAGGGCATAGCAAACAATAAGCGACAGTGAAACGGCGAGAAAAACTAGTAAGAAACCACGCTCACACAAGACACCCATGATATTCTTACACAGAACTTACAGTAATTTTTATATCAGGAAAGATATCGCTCAGCTTTGCCTGGTACTTCTCCGGTGGTCCAACAGTGTCCACATAAATCTCTGCAATATTGGCTCCTTGTTCAATGACATTTTTGATTAAACTTATTGCTGAATCCATTGAAACCTGAAAAAAAAGAATGAGTATTGCAATAATTAGAAATATGGTATGCAACAACTCAGTTAAATTAGTGGTCAACCTATATCTTTGGGTTATTGTAAACTAATTTTGTATGTATGAGTTTCATTTACGCTTGTTAACATCATTAACTAGCTGACGCGTGCAACTTCGTCTGAACCATATTGGTTATTACAGGTTTAAATATATTTGAAAAACCTAAAAACTAATGGCAGCAGAGATAACCGGGACCAGTTTTATTTCTAAACTATTTTTTGCGCAGCTGGGCGGCCCGCGGCATTTTCTTGCTTTTAGCACTTCTATACTTGTCGTAACTTCCAAACGGTGACCTACCGTTTATTACCGTACCGGAAATTTCTTTTAAAATTGAATAATTTAAAAAAAAAATCCAGGTATATAATCAATGAATGCATAAATACACTTTTTTTGTACACCACATAAACATACACAAAAATTGTAAAAAATTTACAACAAAGTATACAATTTTGCGACCTTATTGTTACATAGCGATCTCTTCCAGGCAACCAATGGCGTAAAACACAGCTCAAGTAGAGAGGTAGGTGGTGCATTTAAATCTTTATCTTTATAGCGTGTGTATGTCACTGAACTCCTCCTAAACGGCTGGACGGAATTGAATGAATTTTTTGGTATGCGTTTGTGTGGCACCCTGGATCGTTTGGATTCACAAATCAGCCTACAGATGGAGCTGTGGTCCGCTAGTATACATATATAACTATATATACATAAATACAATATATATATAATAAACTTAAATACAATATATATATAATAAACTTAAACACAATATAATATATAGATACTGATAATTAATTTATACCTATACAATGAATATCAATAATACATAAATAGATACAATATTATCAAGCCCCAAGCGAAACAGAAGGGAATGGGCATGACTAAAGTTCTGAAGATTCAGAAAAAAATGATCAATCTTAATAATTATAAAACTATTTAGTTGGATAATGATTCGATTCGAATGATTATCCGTACCCGTGGTTTGATTGCCAAATTATAACAAAAAGTGGTTATTGTGACTTTATCATAACAGTTAGACTATAGATATAGCCTCGCTGACTTTTTTGTAAATAATAATGATTGCTTTGAACATGGAGTTCATTAGTTTAATGTATCATTAATCATTTTCGCGGCGTACGCCAGTAAAGCTCCAAGTCAGTATGACATCTTTAACAAATATCGTTATATTTCAGCCAATTTACAGAAAACCATGATAAAAAACACACTAAAAACTTCCCCATGAGCCACTCTCTCTGTAGTTTTTCAGTTTTTCGAACGCAGAGAGACAGACTGACGTGGCAGGGTACTTGGTTTTATAGTATGTAAGGATTATGTTATCAGTTTGATGTGCATTTTTGTATACTCAAGAGAGTACCAGCGTGCAAGCAAAGACAAACCAAGCCTGCCTTGTGCAAACAGGTTTTATATAAAATCCTATTGTTATTTTTGCAGAAGTGTAATAAACCAGATAGTACCTCGTTCAAGGAGTGTTTGGCCCTTCTATACATTGAATTGGAGATGTAGTTAGGTGATATGACTTCAGCAATCCATCCTACATTATTGCACGCATTTTCGTCTGTAAGCATTTTCAGTAAAATGTCATCACGTTTTTCTTCCGTCAAAGCTTTTGAATCAGCACACCCAAGGGATTGCAGTACATCCTTTTGGCTTAATGGACAGTAAGCAACACCATATACCATTGGACCTAGAACAAAAGATAAAAGATAATACCTACTAACATCAAGAAAGGAAGATCTCATTTTGATTGATCTCTCATCTGATGACATATACTATGACAATACACACATTGCCATCTAGCCCTAAAGTAAGCGTAGCTTGTGCTATAGGTACTAAGATGACTGATAAATATTTTTATGAGTAATATAAATAAAAATATACTTATAAATACAGATAAACACCCAGACACTAAAGACATTCATATTCATCACACAAACATTTTCCAATTGTGGGGAATCGAACTGATGGCCTTGGACTTAGAAAACAGGGTTGCTGCCAACTGCACCAATTGGCCGTCCGGTTTCAATATATTTAAAGGTATATGATTTTAAAATATTTTGGCTCTAACTCTGAGGCATGCAGGTTCTCTCAAAATGTTTTCCTTTAACATTAAAGGAACTCATATTTAATTACTTGAATTGTAAATTTTTTGTACAAAAATTGCTTGAAACACAAATAATTTTAAAAACCTAGTGACATTTGCTGGATATTGATCGCTGTGAAGGGAGGCAAAGCCCAAAAAACTAGGCTAACACCACTTTATCAAAATCAGCCTATTAAATCTATAAAAGTAGCCTGACTAGGAAAATATAAAACCTGGCAGATAAAAATGGAACAATTTTTTCATACACACTTATTACATTTAACAGAGTCAAATGTATTGCAAATGTGGCACCCCCTAGGCGGTTTTTAGTTTTCCTGGGTTTCCTTTCCTTTACATGTATGGTCTGGCCTCCTTACAATGGTACAAATCAGATGTGATGGACCAATATTGAGCCAAGTCTTTGAAACTCTTAATAGAGATTTAGACCTGATAAAAATCAATATCTAAGAGTCTGGATTAGACATTGGTGGTTCACATTACAGGGTGCAATTGTGGGTCCCAGCCATTATGAATAACACTAGACAATCAATTAATAGCCTATAACAGCCCAACTAAAGGAATCTAGACTAAATAAGAAGGTTTGCCCACAATCACCATAGGCAGACATCTAGCTGCCTAGTGTTTATTATTGGCAACCCAACTTGTCACAGCCCAACGTGGGTTGGTGATTGCAGCAGATATAGTAGAAGCACAGATAATGCTGCTGTTGTTCTCCATAGTAATAAAGGCCAGAAACAGCATGGTGAGTCTATTTCACTCTACATTTAGAGAGGGTCTGTAGAGTTGGAATTAATTAGGCTAATATTATTGCTAAACAGCAGTTCAAAAATGTTATTTATTACAATTTTTTAAAAATTGTACCAAATATTAATAAACAAACATTAAAGTGTTACTTTATGGTAAATTGTTTAACTGGTGTGTGGCACTACCTTCATAATTCAAATCCAAATTAATTTACTTCAAGTACACCTGATATAACCGCTTTTGAAGCGTCAAGCCTGTCTGTTCTCTACCACCTATGCTTATTCTACCGATAATATTTCGATATTCATATTTTCAAAAATCTCACCTAAAACCGGACCACGACCTGCCTCATCAACTCCAAGCATACATGGCTGGGATTTACAAATTTCGGGCACTTCAGAATTAATTATAAATTTACTAAAATTAATATTTGTTTTAATGTGCTCCTCCAGAGATTGTAATGAGTTCATTATGTTTAATTAACTGTTACAATTTTTTAAAACATGACAACATCTGTGAAATTAGTAGCAAGTTTAACTTAGATACTACAAGGAATATCTTTAACGTATAATCAACATTTCCCAATAAAAATACACAATCCACATTTTCCAATTCCCTCCAAAACATTCAAACTTTTGAAAATCGATGTGACAATGGTGACATTGACATCTAGTTTGGCGCACGTCATTTATAGTATTTATGGTACCTTTACCTTTTAAAGGCTTTGGGCTCTAACTCTTTGGAGCTAAGACATGTAGCTTTACTATTCTTACCTATTAATTATAGGTCAAGGCATTGAAGTGAATCACTACAAAGTACTATGTCGAACTGATTCGCATAAGAGTTGCCACTCCTCTAATGCTACTTGTGCGAGAGGTGTCAATAATGCTGTTGTACACTATTAAATAAACTATTCATAAATATTTTCCAATTCCAATATTCTCTCTCATTACATAACGTACCTATCGAATTAATCATTTCCTTTTTGAAGTCTGTTCTGAACTCTTGTCTCATTAACTAGCAACTGCGAATTGTGAATGTTTGCTTGAATACTAAACTTAGTATCTTCCGAAAAGAACAAGCGATTAGGGATCATTATTTAATGCTCGTCTATATCAATGCATCCGTAAGATGATTGATGAAGATCATCAATCATCATACAGACGCTATGAACAAAAAGGCCAAACGGAATAAGCCTCAAGCACCCTTGCGTGGTTTTGTTCTTACCAAGACCGTACCCAATCCATGATTTGTTCGTAGGTTAACGACATGTTTTGGTAATTAGTTAAATTGTTTACTTACTAACCCTAACTTAATGTAACAGCTTAATCAATTAAGTTTTTTGTACGCTTTCGGCCTTCACTTATCTAGGTTTCGGTGGCATCGACAGAGTGCTGCAAATACTACAATATATAATAAAGATTACTCGGAGTGCTGAAAACTAAATAATTACGTTTCACAGCTTCTAACAACGCTATCTTCCAGTATCGTTGTGTAAAACCGGCATGTGATCTGCCGATAGTGATAGTGGGCGTAAACAATCTAATAACAAACGTATTTTGCCACTTCCCAGCATTAAACCACCAAAATTAAAATCTGTTTCTCAGATCAGAAGATTTTTATTTTAACTACATCGCACATATACATCGCTGATGGCATTTCTATTTCCACAGATTATTTCAATGAATGAGCTGAATTTATGATTTAACCCGATGTTTTTGAAAGTTTGACAGTATTTCAAAAGCGCTGAAAGCGCTGGAAACGCTTTACAAGTGAATGAGTTTTCAATTCAATTTCAAATTCAATGACAAAGACGCATCCATATAGAGCAAGGAGGCAAGAGCAGTGAAGTGCAGTGTATAGCATAATATTTTTAGATGTAGATTTAAAGTGTCATCTGCTTATTTATTTCCAAAATCGTGCACATAACAGGTAAAACAGTATTTTTTATACTACGATGTTTAGCTTAAAATGTTTTCTCCTTGTAATATCCTAAAACTCGTTTATAGGTTAGAGTAGTGCGATTTAATATGCAGAACAACCCCCAGGAGCTTTCATGGCAGGCGATTCAGGCTATTGTGGGGGTTAAACTCCCACCTAATGTGTTGCGTTTTGATGATATCGGCTTCCACTTAGTGAATAATTCGGTTTCGAGTGCAGAAGACTCAGATTCCGATGTGGAAATCGTCGAAAATGGTTGGGAATCTGACAACAACGTATCCTCGAAACCAGAACACTCGGATAACGAAAAGACGTCTCCCGACCGAGGGCAGAGCGAGTCGCCTGTCTTGCGTCTCGTGGAGCCCGACAATAACAATTCTGGAAAAGAATTACTAGACTATAGACACTTTTTAGTTAAAATGGACACCAAACGTATAGCTGAAAACGAAATGCCTCCAACAAACAACGACGACGCAGACAACTCCAATGGGAATGTCATGTCAATTGAGAATTATTTAGAGGTGACCTTATCTACCGACTCTGAGGCTAGTCATATATGTAGCCAATGTAACCAAATGTTTACCAGTGAGCAACTGTTGTCTTCACATCAGTGCAACGCCAAACCCACCGAAGAGAAGAAATACCCCTGTCATGTTTGTGCTGAAAAATTTCCCAGCTATTGGGAGCTCAGAAAACACATAAACAGTCACTTCCCAGGAATGCTAGACTCCAAGTCCAGTTTTTGTCATTTATGTCAGAAGGATTACACAAAAACAGGATTCATGAACCATTTACGGAAGCATACTGGCGAAAGGCCTTTTGTATGTGAGCTATGCCATAAAGCCTTCTCACAGTCAAGTTCATTGTCAATACACATGAAGTTTCATCTCAATGTCCGAAAGCATGCTTGCACAGTATGTGAAAAAAAGTTTGTAACGAAGAGTGAACTGTCCAGGCATATGACTGTTCATACAAAGCAAAAGTCATACTATTGTGGTGTGTGCGACAAGGCCTTTACACGGTCCGACAATATGAAAAAACATGAAAAAACGCATGGATAATTCAGACAAAGTCTGAATGTATGTAAAAAGCATCACTCATGAAAAGATTAAATGGTTAGAATTACATTTGAATGGGAATAATGATATTGTGAAAATATATTGTTTGTATGGAGAGTATTTGTGTGCTGCTTTTTACACAAACTCTTGTTTCCAACTCTCTGATTGCCAAAAAATTTAGTCATAACTATTGTTAATTAAAATTTACATTGTTTTATACCAAATTGAAAATTTCAGTCTTAGTTTATAATTTAGCCATTATATACCTTACTAATAAACATTGTTAAGCAGTTGTGTTTGCAATGTGCAATGTTTGTCTTCTCCTTTTGAATGTCAAATTAAGAACAGAAAACATACTAAAACTAATACAATGTTTAATAGTAAGGCCCTATTAAGTGTGTTAATGTGAGTGGATATACTCTTTTGTGTGCTGCTGTAGTTGCTTTTGAATAAGGTTTTTATATATTATGCATGTTTGGGGGAACCTTTATTGTATTAAAAATATGCCAGGTGCTTTAATATACTGTCACATATCTTGATCCAAAGTTGCCTTTTTAGATATGATAAAGTGATATTTAATATGTGGATATGGGTCAAATGTCCAATGAATCTTTGATAGCTACACTGTAGTGTTTGTATAAGATAAAAAGAATGAATAGTACCTTGAAGTTGAGGCCTTCTATATATCAGAATTGAACTGTCACAAAACTAATATTGTTCCTGCTTCACATGAGAGCTTTAATAAATAATATATTTTTGTAAATCTTTACCACAAGGTATTGTATACCAAGTTGTAAAGTTATCTTTGCCAAATTTTAGATAAGTATTTGAAGTGATTCTTATTGAACTGTGTTGTAACCAAAGCAATAATATTGTCTAATGTGCCTATTCTATTTATATATTAAGTGAATTCAAAACCAAATATATCTTAGATGTTAGAAAATTCATAGTAATGTGAATTACTAGACATACCAAATTGGATTTATAGTCAATAATATTGATAAAATATTTTTATACATGATAATTTAGCATTTTATTGAGGCACTGTTTAAATAGTTTCCTGTTATAATGGTCTCAGAATCATAATTTAGTTTAGCTGTCTTGAACAATTAGAATAATTTAGTTAAGTATATTATATGTATAGCTTAATTGAGAAGATAATTGGAACAATCATCACAAATGTTATACAGTGAAATTATATTTAAACATTCATAGTGAATTACTATGTACATATCTTTTTGTAAAGTGATGACAAAGTCAATTATTTCAGATAATATATTTGTTGCACCATTTATAACTTATTCCAAAGATATCAAATTGGCTATCAAACCAAAGCTATTTAGTTTTTCAATTGTGCCACTTCCTATTTTTATTGGTAGGAATACCATTTTATAATAATTTATATTGACATTTTTATATTTAGTGTAAGGCAATAATTACATTTTAATATATTTATTGTATTTAATAATTAGTTTTAGCTGCATGACTTGTTCATAGATTTAAGGGTTTAGATTGAGCCAAATGAAAAAATACACAAAAATCTACAAGACTGACAATAATATTCAGAGTAGATATTAACTCATGCACAAATGTAACATTTATTTATTGATGCCTTAACAGGAAGTTTTAAATATTTATCTAAAATGCACCTTGTTATAAACTCATCATGACAATTAGTATAAGATCAGTTTTATTGAATTAAACTGTTTTAGAGAAAATGTAATAATTGTCGATTTTTATTAAAGAGTTGTTTGTTGCAAATAATGTTTTATTTATTATCTCAACTAAATTAAATGTATCAAATTCATTTTCCCTTTGTTCTAGGTTGCGCGATGTCGGCAAGGTTACGTAATCTTAATCCGTATGAGTTACATAAGTACCTAGTTAATGTTTATTGTTTAAATGCCAAAGGTTCTACTGTGTTACTTAAGCGGGACACCTCTGGAGACCGAACCGATCTTGACGTTATCAGGGAAAACCACAAGTTCTTGTGGGAAGAAGACGAAGTTGCCGACACATGGGAAAAGCAACTGGCTAAAAAATATTACGATAAACTTTTCAAAGAATATTGTATTTGCGACCTAAGCAGATATAAAGAAAATAAAGTAAGTGACTTTGTATTTTCTGCTCTAGAAAATGCTTAGTAGTTAACAATTCGTAATTGCAAAATCCTTATCCGTATGTAAAAAATAGGGGTCCTCAGGGAAAGTTTTGTTTGCTTATTAGCAAACAAACCCTGGCAACAACCCTTGCCAAATTTGTATATTTATATATAATTAAAGATTAACTTCCATAAAATTTATTAGGGAAGGCCGACTGTACCCGGGCGTGTACTTCGCATTGTATTTCGTTGATTCGTGAATGACGGTCGGACGGACACAAGACAAAACTATATTATGGTTGTTTAAATAACGTAATTTAATAAATATTCAAGTTTCTAGTTTAGTAGGTTCATGGTAGTAGGAACCAAAAGCAGGCTGCTTCGAAGTTCGAATTTTGGTTAGCAATTTAGTGATTTAAGTCGCTCATGTACCTACCTACCTATTTAGTCACAGAATTTATAAACTATTTGTATTTAGTCTGATATCTTCTAACATTTTAAGCTGCGAAAATAAGTAGGTACTCTGATAAGTGCTACTTATTACCGATTCGTTGATATAAATAAGCAAAGTCCACATGGGATGTATTGAAAATACGTCAGTCATATTTACATATTCTAACGGTTCGTAAGGCAACATCGGAGATAATTTATGTGCTCTACTCTCCCCTAGGCGTCAGTGATGAGATGGGGACGGTCCCCTGTGAAATTCAATTGCCTTTTTTGCCTGTGAGACCTTCCTTTGTGTGTTGCATCGGGGAGAGTAACAATAGCAGTACTGCCTTTTTGTAGGCTAAATATAGCGCACCCGTACCTACCGCGATCACGTATCGCACATCTGCCACGCCACTCCCTATTTTAACCGACTGTGCGAAGTAGGCTGTATGCCTGTAGAGAATTAGTTTTATTACCAACTAGCGGACCCCCTCGACTTCGTCCGCGTAAGAGTCAATCGAGAAGCTAGAATATATCTGATGCTAACATCATAATCATCGTGGCTAGCTATTTACCTACTATTATTTTTCGTGGCATTTTAGTTAATACATACATCCACACTCACAAACTTTCGCATTTATAATATTAGTAGAATGGTACGATGCATTCGATCGTTGTCCCATATGCCTTGCGAATAATATTTGTGAAGAGTTATCGTTCTTTATCTCCGACAATATTTATCAGATCCTTATTAAAATAAGACCATACATGATTGATAGAATACACTTTCAAATAAACAAAGAATTATTAAAATCGGTTCAAATTTAACGGAGCTATGAAGTAAAATTGATGAAAAATTTCATCCCATTTCCCGGAGGAAACTTATTGTTTATCGGGATAAAAAGTATCCTATATGTTGACCCGGAATATTAACTACCACTATACCAAATTTTATTTAAACCCGTTCAGTAGTTTTCACGTGATGACCGGACACAGACAGACAGACAAAAATTAAATAAAAATCTATTTTAGACTCAGTATCGATTATTAAGCATCCCCAAATCAAAATTTTCAAAATATATTAAATGTACAGAAATCTTCCAGTTACAGTTTTATTATAAGTATATAGATCAAACGATCTTACTCTACTAAACCTCTCAGAGACCTTACCTTATGTACTAAGTATGTCACAATTAAATTCATAGAACGAATATCTTTATACCTAGTCTTTCTTTATACCTAATACTGATTTAAAAAAACCCTTTAAACTTTTATCAGTTACTTATTCTACTCTACACCGTAGAGTCGTTTCGCTTTTCTAAAAACCTCAGCGGATACCTCCAACCTTAAAGAAACCTACCTTGATAAACATTGATGTCCTTAATTTTGCAAACAAAATTTTTTGACCCCCATTTCACAGCTTAGGGGTAGATTTTTTTTTAATAAGTTACTTGCGTTCTTAGTCCGCGTTTATAACGATTCTTTACAAATCCCGTGAGAACCGTTTGTTTTCCTGGTATAAATAGTAGCTTATGGAGTATAGAGTAAATGGAGTAAAAAGGACTGAGAGTAACTCAGTCATTTTTACTAACTCTATGGCAATAAATCATGTTTGGTTGCTTAGTTAGGACGTAAAGGAAGGACAAACACACCTACGCATTTATAATATGAGTAAGGATTTAAGGAATAAAAAGTGGCCAATATCAATCCGCCTTTCCTTCTTGCCTTCTGCCTGCCTTGCCAGTCATATGAGGATAGCCTAGACAAACAGAAAAACAGACAAACATTTTTTATTTAATTGTGTAAGTAGATACATATTAGGATTACGTAAGAGGGAGTGATTAAAAGTTTAGCCAATCCACGTTGGTCTAATGCTGGTTGGAGAGTTAAAAGTATCTATAAATTTTATTAATGTTGACAAGTTGCTTTACAACACCATTGGTTCTGGTTCTGCTAAACACGAATCTCTGAACTAAATTTTTTGGATTAAAAGTAGTGAAATTCTTTTCATTATGTCCTTTCTGTAAGGACAGAATAAAAGTTTCAATCCTGTTTATTCTGCATGATTATTATGTGATAGTAATCTCCCACCAACCCGCATTGTAGCAGCATGGTGAGTCAAAAGTCAGTTCTAAAACCGTCTCTCGTGTGAGAGAGGAGGCGTGTACCCAGCAATGGGAGGTTAATAAGGCTAATAAAACTAATGCAAAAGATACCAAGTAATAACCCAATGAGTGGGTGAAATTGGGTATACCTATCCGACTCCATCTGTATTTAGGATATCATCCATTTAACTACCGTGGATATCAGGAACTGCAGCCAGCGTTTCCTGAGGCGCAATTTAATAATAAAACACTCGTTATATAAAGGTTTATATCTACCTATGAAAATAGCTCTATCCTCATTAATTTCAAGGAGATTGGCATAGCTGCGCCTATGGCAAGTACGCAGTTCCTACTTCTCACCAAGTAAGATAACGATCTTATCAAATATAGCCCAAGCAAATTTACTTGGTCCATCTATTTATTTGCTTACTAAGTTTGAACTAATTTCTACTATTTATATATTGCTCAAAAATTGCATGGGTTCTTATCAAACATATCTAGGTAGTCAAGCCATACTATAATTCTTGAAAAATAAAAGGATATTGCCATATGCCTTCGTAGGTACTAGTTAAATACAATTTTTTTCAATATTTTGCACTACATATTGGTTGATTAGAAATAGAAAAATCCTATTAGGTATCGTATAAAGCGTTACATAATTGATAAAAAAGCTTAGGTGTGAATTATTGCTCTAACCAAGCCTGCTCTTCTCATTAGTTTAAATGAAAATGTGAGATGGTCACAAAGAAAAAAGAACGCCTGGCTAATTTTGTTGTGGGCTTCTTCTTAGACTCGCCCGGCCCGTTTGAAACTAAAGCTACGAGGAGCTTTAGTTTTAAGTTTACGAATATGATTTTCGCCATCATCTCATTACCATGTAGTTATTTTTGTTAGTACCTAATGTCCGCATCATAAGTGCCTTGTATGGGCCTACTTAAATTAAGATATTTTTAACTTTAACTTTTATTATTACAATTGGTAGGCAGGCGTTGATCAAATTACGCATACGGCGTAAGTACACTTAAGTTTTGTTTAAAAAGGGTCATAAAACAAAGTTTCCAAAAAAGTATTCATCCGCTTTTGTAATTAGGACCATTTTGTTGGTCAACTAGGTATACCATAGATAAAAAAAAGCTCCATAGTCCGGTTAACTGTACCATGGATAATTTATTTTATACACAGTCAAACAAGAACCGGACTACGTGTAAAGAAGTTCTTGTGTAAATTTATTAAAATTAACAAATTAAAACTATGATTTTTATATTTTGGATTTCAATTTTTAATTTTATTTAATTTTTAAATTATTGTTAAATAATAAATACTACGACAATACACACATAGGCCATGAGCCATCTAGCCCCAAAGTAAGCGTAGCTTGTGTCATGGGTACTAAGATGACTGATGAATATTTTATGAGTAATATACATAAATAATTAGAATATACATATAAACACCCAGACACTGAAAAACATTTTCGTTCATCAAACAAACATTTTCCAGTAGTGGGAATCGAACCCACGGCCTTGGACTCAGAAAGCAGGGTCGCTGCAAACTGCGCCAATCGGCCGTCAAATTCATGCGTACTTAGTTGATTTCAGTAACAACTACTATTGCAGGACGAAGTTATGAAATAAGTAGGCATTTTTTTTCTTTACTGACCACTTTTGTCTTTAGTTCGTGCCTTTTTCAAGATACTTGACACTGGCAAAGTACATTGTGTTGTTATGGCACTACGAAAAGCCATAAATCAAAAGAAGAAGAAGATCTTCTTGTTTAGTACTATTGTATTAATAGAAGTAGAGCTTTTGGTGACAGAGCTCGTCTGGGGAAGTAGGTACTGAGTACTAACGCCATGCTTAATTCTGCCGCCAAGCAGCTTTGCTGTATTACTGCTTGATACCTACGCCTCAGAGTTATCGACATAGGGTGGCTTTTTGTATAACCTTTTTCAAGCATACACTGCAAAGGTTTGCGGAACAACCAAATGGACCATCTATTTGTTTAGCAAAAAAAATCAACAACGATATTCTAACATAGGAGTATTTAAAGGTAGCATTGAGATGGCGAGTTGAACAAGAAGTGGTGTTGGGTAAAGGACAGTTCCAATGCGGCGCTAAAAGGTGTACTAGCGACCAGGGTCTCAAGTCCTGGGAAGTGAACTTCGCCTACGTTGAAGATAATGAGAAGAAGAATGCACTTGTGAAATTGCGTAAGTTATTCAACCTTTTTAGTTAAAAATCCTTTAGCACTAAGTTTAGATATTAAGTAAAAGGTAAAAAGTAAAAAAAAAAGTAATTTGAAGGTACTTAGCCTCATTAGAAATCGAGAAAAGGTAAATTCAACTTTTCATTACCGTCGCGTTGGCCTAAAAACTTAGCAGTTTAGTCGAGGTGAACCTACCTATTATTATTGATGGTCCCAAATAAAGGTCCTTACTGAACTGATGGTTTTCATACAAAACTCATCTTAATTTTTGCCTTTCCATGATGCCTTTTGTATGAAAACGATCATGGTAAATTTTGTATGGACATGAACAACGCAGAGAGACAAATAGACCTAAGGGGTAGTGGGAGAGAAAAAGTGAAGTTAAACCCAATGCCCTTGATTGCTTATGCAATGAACTTAAGATACCGCTTGACAAATAAAAAGCAGATTGGATATTAGAGTTTTGGTATTTGACTACTTCACTCTTAATCAAACCTAGGTGGCGTATACGTACATGTAATGCCAAACGTTTGTAAGACTTAAGCGAGATGTTCTAACATAACTATGGGTAGGATTTTCCGAACGCTAAAGAACCTTTAATCTATGCATATATCAACCTTTTATATATATTATATGTGTATACATCATGGGGAAATCCTCATGGATACCCCGCGCTACGGGGTTATGTCAGACGCTCACTAGCTAAAACCAAAAGGTTTTTAAACTGGTGGCACATTTCCGCGATACCGCTAAATAACCCAACCTAGCCTTAATAATCGATAGTCTACTTATAATTTCGTTGCAGAGTAATGTTAAGATCTCTTTCTCTATTAGGACTCTGCCCAGAATGCTCGGAAAAGTTAAATTACAAATCAAGAAAACGTGAAGTGAAACGGCTGAAAAAGAGCCAGAAGAAAAAGAAGAGAAAGGGTACAGATACAGATAGAGAGCTCAGTGAGAGTGATCATAGTGAGACCGAAGCATCGACAGTGGTGCCAGAAACCGAAGCTAAAGATCCTTCTACTTCAAATCCAGCTTCTGACTCTACAGTTGAGAATGAGTCTTTATGGAAGAAAGGTAATTTATTTTATTCATTACATCGATGATACCCAAAATACTCGTAGTATATAACGATAATCCGTAAGGAGCCCATGTCAGCTTAAAAACCGGTGGGGGAATATGAGATGTAAATATCCAGATAGGTGTCGTATGAGGCGGCTAAAGGAGTATGACGGAGAACTCTTGTGCCACTACTATTGCCCAGCGTGTTTATTATGGGTAAACCCATCCGCTAGGAGAGGCCTTTATTCCAGCAGCGGAGTGTCATAGACATGGAATAAATAGGGATAAACGATGAGTCTCATTTAAGCAGATAATTACTCTATTTTGGCTTCTTAAATTTACCTCAATAAAATGTGTTCTGCCCATAATTATTTTGTTAGTAACAATTCACTTATGCAACTATGTTAGGAAACTTTTTGTGTTAGTAACAATTACTTATTCTATGTTAGTCGTTATTATCTGCTTCATGGCCTGGGCCACACGCCTATGCGATTTGCCCTGGTGCTGATGTGCACACCATTCCAGCTCCTTCAGAGAGGAGCTTTAACAGCCAAAGTGCTGAGAAGGGTTATGTTTTTTATGTTTTTCGCACTACAATTTAGCTACATTTTTCAAATGTTTACTAGCACTTATGTGTCCTGTCAAGAATATAATTCAATAGTAATATCATGGGGACTAAATTTAATTTTTTGTTGAAATAGTTGTATGATCATATTAATTCCGTCACTGCTTAAATGCATTTCGCATTCTTTTTTGTAACGTTTTGTTACGTTGACATCGATGGACATATTGCTATCAGTGGCGTATTTCATGCATAAAGCAGATCGTAAACGTAGTGCTTCATAGTTATTCATCCATCATTTGCATCTAATGTTCCACAGTTGGGCATAGGGCATCTCTCATAGGAAACGAGGATTCAGGAGGAGGTTATCGGGCCAGATAATGCGGAGGAAGGAACTGCTAATGAGGAGAACAAAAAAGGCTCGCTTTATGGCCTGACCTAGGAATCGAACCCATTTCTAAAAGATCATTGACATTATTTTGTATTTTTTAGGTGTTCAAGAAGTCGAAGAAAAATCTCGTGAAGAAGAGTTTGCAGATTATCTAGAGGATTTGTTATTGTGAACTTCTTCGTCAATTCGGTGTGCTGTCGATTTCCAATTGCAGTTCGTTAGCTCGAATTCCGCGTCGAAAGGCGGACGTCGTCACCCGCAGTGTGCATTGTTGTGTCGCGATCCGAAGGATTCAGATTACTAAAACTTAGTATTTTGATTTTCCGTATTCTATTATTGAAAATAGAGTTAAATAAATAAATTTAATAATATATCCATTTTTTTTTTTTAAGTGTGAGTGTACAGCAAACTATTTTGAGCGGACGCACCGCAGGTAGTCCATTATTTTCAAATAAATATCAAAATTGCAGAACAATTGAATAGTTATGTTCATCAAAAGTGTAGCTATCTTCCCACTTTACAAAATATCTGTAACACTACTTTAAATAGACAACACCGACCGCGACAGCCAGAGATTTTTCTGCAAATTTTGATACTCTCGTGTATTTTTAAATTTTATAATATCCCCTAATATAATTAAAAATAGGTAATATTTAACAAAAATAAAAATACGTTGGTGTTTAATATATTATTTTTATTACATCCTATTTCTTGGCTACATTTATTTTTGTGTGTCTGAGTAAAAATTGTTAAAAAATCACTACATTAACATTTTAGACACATTCGTGTGAATCATAAAGAATACTTTGTACCTATAAAGCTACATTCATTCATACAATTGATTGTATAGGTAACTAGAAATAAAACTTTATTTTAGTAGAGATCGCAGATTACAGTCGAACCGCATATTCATGCCGCCTTAATGAAAAGGTAGCTCTTTGTCATTTTGCTAAAACTGATTTTTAGATATGTCCTCTGCGAAAGGAGCTCCTGAAAATCATACATATTCTGAAAATCAGTTTCAATAAAATGTCAAAAAGTTGCATTTTTTAATAGCACGATAAATAGTTGTCCACATCCTCTTCAGCGTATTTATAAACCCACTGATGAGCATAGGCCTTCTCTAAGTAAAGACGGAGTAAAAGTGTGGACCCACCAATCTGCTCCAATGCGGATTGGCGTGTTAGTTTTCTACAATGAATTGAAAATGCAGTCAGCACTTCTGCGGCTGGACTCGTAATGTGCGATCAGGTTAATTCAGTCAACATCATGTTATAACCATTAAATATTGGTGCTAATGCAAATGTACAGAAATTTCAAAACTAAATTAAAACGGGGAAGACCACTGTCATTTAGTTCCGCCTAGAGGGCGCTAAATGTTTTTTTGCAGGCGAACTGTCAATCGATTTCCAATTACTACTTTTTGTACTTTTCGATTTTAACCCAGTGGACCTTTGTGTACATCACAACAATGCATGTTTGAATAAATTCACACATATTAATGAGCTTTTCTTTATACATACTCAAACTCAACCGACAAGTAACGAAACACACAGCTCCCTCTGCCTAAAGGTGTTCAGTAATTTTCCCCGTTAATAGGTATTTGTTTTATTGTAATATTTATGGCAAGTGATGCATCCTAAGGTGGATTGGCTACAAGATGAATATTAACTTTGAATTTTAAGTTTAGTTAAGAAATTATTTAAGATATATATATTTATTAGTTAAGAGAAAGGCAAAAGGTACGTTTAGTTCAGAGATTCGTGCACCACCTAATAAGCAGTATTAAAATGAAGACATTGAAAACAAACTTAAAAAATCCCATAAAATATTTGGACCATCCTAAATCATAATTGTTCCAAACTAATTCACAGGTATCTCTCTAACCATAGTAAAACTAGCTTAGACAAGTATTAGTAAACGACTAATTTTAATTAAGCACCCCTTAAATATCTCTCTCAACATTTCTATTTAATAAATTGTAATACTATTGATATAAATGACTGAGCCATGAGAGTGAGTGAGTCGAATTTACACTTTCTCTGTCATCAAACACTTTAAGATTCTGAAATGCCCTAAAAACTTACAAAAAATCTAAAACAAAAACTTATAGACATAAGTAAGTAGGAGTAAAAAAAATGCTGTCCGTACATGGTATATTGTATGGTGAGTATCGATTGAAATACCTATTAATAGCCTTCGCACATCATATCGACTCAAACCGATACTGCTGAAATTATAATATTCAAAAGTGGTCTTTGCGTTATGTCATAAAGCAATTTTCGATACACTGCCATACGATAAGTGGACAACTCGTTCTCCGCACGACACACACTGCAAACAACACTTTATGTGACATGAAATAAAGTTTACATTCTAATGGTTCAATTTGAGTCAGTTTCTGTTGAGTCGTAATGATGTACGAATGTCGCTAATATAGAGTACTAAACTATTTACTTTAACCTACTTAGATAATTGACCATTCGGGGTTCTGCCAAATCACTTTGCTAGCTAGTGGTTTAGGGGTATTTATCTCAAATTCTATGTCAATAGTTAAAATAGGCACCTAACTGCGGGTTTATTTACGTGCCATAACCAGAGTAATACCAACTGCAGAGTTTTTTCACGCTCGTACATTGGGAAGGTTCTGTCAGTTGGAGTGTGGCAAACTAGTGCATATCTATTACGACGTTATGCCACAGTAAATGTTAAGGCTGTACATAGTTTTGAAGCGAGATATTACACCTTAGTTCGTGGCGTCCCACCATTTAATATAATTTAAAACGCTCATTTAGCACCAATAAATAAAACTATTCTCCAGTTTAGTTTTTATTACATTACTTAGAACTAAATCTTTAATAGTTGGGCCTCGGAAAAGTGCGTTCATGATAGAGCGAGATTGAATGAACGGTGTAACTTTGAAGTGGCGTTGCTTAACATTGAAAAAAAAACGGCAATTGCCTACTAACGAATGAACAACATTTTTTGTTTAAAGTTTTATGTAATTTAAATGAGGAAAATTTTTTTTTTTGTCCTTACTGCACTGTTACAACTTTATGGCAAACGTTTATTATTGATTTTTACGACCAATTTACAAAAGTCACGAACGCATTCTCTAAGAGCCGGATTATAGGCGCGTATACTTTTCTACAACACTCTTTGTGCTTTTACTTTTACAGCTATAATTAATTCACTCAATTTTTTATTTTAAGTAATTAATAATGATTATATTTCAAATAATAAAAAAAATGCATGAACGTTGACTGAACATAAAAAATATAAAACAATTTTACTTCACAACAAATAATATTCAAATTATAAACGTTATATTAATTATAATTATATACATATTCATTAAATAAAGGGTACAGGGAAAATCAAGGAATGACACTTAAGGTCGATTTTTTTAGTTTATGTAATCCAAAGGTGTGTGTTTTTTTAGTCGACTGGAAAAGCCTTAAAAAATTGCACCAGGCACATTGCTTATAGGTTTTTGATGGAGTTTTTATTTTAAATTGGATTACACAAGATTTTATTTTATGCCATTCCGTCTTTGCCACTGTGTCCTGTAAATGTAAAATTAACAAAGAAATATAATATGAACCTATGCATAGAATAACAATCACAATAAAATTACTAAATATTATCACGTTTTTGACCAGCCTCAAAACGACTACAATTCATTTAGTTTCAGTTATATCATTGAGAATTCCACAACACACATCCTTGACGTATATATCACGTATCATTATTTAGTCAATGCAATACCCCTTATAACACGCAACGCCACCGCGAATTAACGAGGTTTAGTGTTTTTCAGGGCCCTATATCTCTGCCATCGAAATCTTAAACAGCGCAAGAAATGCATTTTCTGACGTATATTTTACCAGCTCTTCAGTTGAGCTGTAAATTTTTACGTCTGAAATTGTATTACGTTTAGAATATAATATGAAATGATTGCCCAGAAGGGCAAGTGTGGGTTTGTATTAGTTTGACAGCTTTAAACGAATGCTTTTTTTACGCCCATCGTTGATTAGTATCGAGTGGGTGTCCGGCATAAAAAAAAAATTATGCTGGAAGAAGAAGTAGGTCATTGTAACGCCAGTTATTCGCCCTATAATCTTCCTCAGTAAACGGGCGACTTATAGCGAAAATATATCGCAAGATCCACCAGGTTCTTGATATCGGCACTTAAAAAAACAAACTTAAACAAACAAAATTAGCTCGAATAACACATCCAAATCCAAGATGATTAATAGTTTAAAACCCAACGTAATTTTTATTCTGATAGTGAAAATACATATCGAAAATATAGCTTAATATTTGATGCAATTCATAGAAATATGCACCAATTCTTTGATTTCAATTGATGATTGGTCCATCGTACGCTCAAACTAGGTACCCGCCGGCATATAAGCAGTAAAACTACGCCGAAGTCGGCGTATGTGAGACAACATTGTATGTATATCTACGTAAAGACTTTTTTCCCAGCGATCTTATAATATTTATAAGCTTTTTATTTCCTTATGGTGTAGTAGTGGAGAGGCATTTAAAGAAGAAGTACTAGAAGTAAATATCCTAAACAACGGGTAAAAATTATGTCCTTGAAACGATTGTTCTAAGGAAGAATAGAATCGATATTAAGTCACCCCATTTGCTATTGTTCTTAGACGGAGCGATATTTAGTTAGAGCACAGTGGTCACCAATCATTAATCTAGTTACCAGATATTATAAATTTAACGAGAAAATTTTCATAGTGAATTTTCAAATTTTTTAGTAATTCTAGAAACAACATTTCTCGAAAACACAATCTTTGTTATATTAGCAAGACGTTGTTAACTGATAATTTAATTATTTCCCACGATTCAACGACAATTTAACTTTTGTAGATACATTTCTTAAAACTATCTCAGTAACGTACAATATAAGAACAAATAATTGACCATACATACAGATCATGCTAGATCATGATACAGTCTGACGGACCCTGAAATAGAAAAAAAAATATATAAATGATCTTTACTCATACTATAAGCTGGCTGTGCCATGCGGTTTCACCCTGGTAAACCAATTCACAGCCTTCTGCTACAACCGACCTCAATAAATTAGCAACCAAACAGTACGAATGATTTTTTGAATCGTACTGTTAGTTTCATATACAAATAAATCTTTATCTTTATAAGCAATGGCTATTTCTATTTTTCACTGCCGAAACAATCACGATAAAGGTTGTAGACTGAAAAAATAATAGCAGTGGGTGGGACTTTTGTGGCAATGTTTGATCCACTAATATTTGAAGACTGTTTGATTGACCACGTAGTTTGAACTCTCTTAATAAGTTTGACACAAAAAGGATATCTTCTCCTGTCCATCGACAAATATATATACAGCTTATATACTCATTTTATTCCCTATCACAAATGACGGAAAATAATGTGAAGCCTCGTAACCGCACAACACACTACCAGTCGATAGAAGATACGCGGAGTTAAGCATAAAAATAAAAACCATGTTTACTTTTATTTATTGAAATGCGACTTTCTAGAATGAGTGATGAGTTTTAAAATATCAATTGCTTAATTTGCTTACGGATTACTCCGGAACCGTGTTGAGGATTACCTGTGTGTTATTTGTGTGCCTTTGAAACGTCCTCGTCATCGGAGCAGTCCTCGTCGTGTGTGTGCGTGAGGCGTTGCGGCGTCTCCGGGCGCGCGTGCGGCACCGACGCGCCCGCTGCAGCGCTCTGCTTATATATGTTACAGGTTAAACTTAATACACCTACTTCGTTATACAATTCGAGGCAAACAATTTTAACTAAGTTCTAACAAGCATCTGAATATTGTGTTTTTGAATACTTATGCCAATAATTAAGAATTCCTTATTAATTAGTAAAATATTTTTAGACATTTATTTTGTAATGCAGTTATGTATAAAATGTAATTAATTTTGAAATTATTTGTAAACGTTGTGAAAACCTGTAATAAGCTGAACATTCACTTAGCTCACAACGTAAAAGCTTGGACAAGAAAAAATGTATTAGCGGTTGGTTTTCCTAAATAAATAAATAAAATAAGAATCTGTGATCAGCTAGGTGCTGTCCGACGTATTTGTTATGTATTTTTATTATAACTTACCTATTTCATGACTGAATTAGGTTTCGTTTAGTATCCGATTTTGGTTTATCCATCAACACTTTTATAACCTAGAGCGTAAAATACAGTTTTCACGTATTTACACTTTAATTACTTGATTAATTACCTTTCCATCTGTATTATCGGGCGCGGCGACGACTTCATTGGACTCCTCTACCACACCAACGGTTGCGAACGAACGATCGATGTACATTCGCTGGCTGCTCGGGTGTCTGGATCTGTAACCAATCAGTACTAGCTGTTTTTCACGCAATTATATACGCTCAAGCGCAAAAAACACACGATGATTGATATAGATAGATAGATAGATAAAGTATTTATTGCACAAATTAAAAGAGAAAACAAGAAAAAAAAGCCAATTTAAAATGCGCAAAGGAGGTCTTATCGCTTTAAGCAATCACCTTTGTGGCCCCTTTATGGAAGAACGAAGTGATGGAAAACGGGATAGTTCAACAGATATAGGTTACTTCATGTTCTAAAAGCCTGACTAGTATTGTAAATGTGAAAGTGTGTTTGTTTTTTTATCCGTGCAAATGGACGATGATGATGACTGTGTCTAAACTGACTGTGACTTTAATAAGAGTGACCTAATGCTCAGTAGACGATTGACATACGCCACTTTTTATAATTTTTATTAGTTTACCTACACTTGGAGGAATTATCAATTTTATAAATTTAAAATGCATATAAAAATTTTCGGAACCGACAGGATTTGAACCTGCGACTCTCCGGCAATCGCGGCCTGAGCGCTTTCTCCAATTAAGCTACGGCTCTCCTACTGTCCAAGCCGAAATTAGTATATGCCTTGCACATAAGTCTTATAGCGACTGTAGAGTCATCTAGTAGGAAACGTTACAGTTTCGATCTACTTTTTCAAAGGTCCATATTACGAAAAACGTTTGGAATTTATTTTTATAGCTAACTAGCTGCTGCCCGCGACTTCGTCTGCTTTTGTTTTTGTTTTTCGAAATACATGTTCCTCATAAATGTAGCAGCACTTTATGTATTTAGGATAGCTGAGCTTGGTGTAAAATCGTCAAACACTTTCGTCCCCTCTCCCAAGAGAACTGAGCTAAATGTCAGGATAAAAAGCATCCTATATTACTTCTAATACCTAAAGGAATATGTGTACAAAGTTTCGTGATGATCGGCTTGGTAGTTTTTGCGTGAAAGCGTAATAAACAAACTTGCATTCACATTTATAATATAAGTAGGGATTGGAGAAAGCGCCCAGGCCGCAATAACAAGGGGACAATGATGATGCTTGTTCCTAAAAACCTTAAAACTGAGTAAGTAAGGTTTATTAAGTGTAACCTTCATCACCGTCTACATACGACACTGAACTCACCGGTCAATAGTAGGCGTGTCGACGGTAAACCGCTGCTCGTGTGCGACCGTGGACTCGTGCGGCATTAGCATGGCGGGTGCGCGGAACATGTAGCAGAACGGGTAGTACATCAGGTTGAGGAACGACGCTGCGTACAGATCCGCGTACCTTACCACCTGGAACAATCGAATTGAGACTTATTAGCCTTGACAATAAAGTGCCAACTAAGTTCTACATAAATCTAGTAGGTATAAGTTATTCCGCGGTTAAAATTGTAAAGGTATGGTACATATTATATTATATAGATACCTTGCCGTGCTTTATTAAATATCTTATAACTAAATTAAAAAACGGATAACCATTAGCCAGTCAATGTTTAATTCGATATTACGATAATCGTTTTTATTAAGCATATAGCATGTTTGAAAAATTTACTTATGGTGATGTATTTGAAGCCTTAATATTCTGTAAAAAGCTTGGGTATGAATTGCTCTTCTAACTAAAAAAACCGGCTTAGTTTGTTGTGGGCTCTTCTTAGACCAGGGTGCGTTTAGAATCCTCCTAGTTTTAGTTTTAAGTTACCTAGTTAGTTATCACAGTCACCTCACAATACTGTAAACTTACATTTATGAACGATTCATAAGTCATTGAAGTTAGGTTACATAAATATAAATAAGGGGTTTAAAATAAAAGTTAAATTTATATACGCATTATAAGTTAAATTCGGACATATATCTGTTTACCTGAGAAGAAAAGAAGGTCTGCCTCGAGCCTGATCGGAACAGTGAGCCCAGCATACCGTACGCGAGGTCCATTTTATGAGTCACATCGCGAATAGACATGCGCAGCTTCGATATATCAGGCTTTTCCTTTGTGCTGGAATCCAGATCCCTGTAGACAAGTGAAATGATAACTACCAGAAATTTCGTCTTTATTTATTTGGGACTTTTATCCAACACGGATATGCCAGCCCCATCACCCCTTAAGTAACTAGGTAACAAAAAACTTAATTATTATATTAATTCCTACTATAAGAGAAATGTAACAGATACGATCTGTTATTGCTGCCTACGCAGAAATATCTCAACAACAGACCTGAAACCTTCTGTGGTCGGTTGAGAGAGAAGGCTCGTTAGCACCCACGTCAAATCTGTTGATGTTGGTACCTCCGCATAACATCTAGTCGCTCCAAATTGTATCTGCTACATTCCACCAGTACATGCTGGACATCATCCATCGTACCGCAAATATCCCAGTTGGGAGAACTAGCTTTCTTCATTAGAAATGCGAACTTATTAGATGGATAATGTCCAGAACGCAACCTATGAGCTAATACTATACATTTTCTACTTAATCTAATATTAGCAAACCAATAAAGTTTGTTGGATAGAAACAGACATTACCTTGCGGAAGTTCATTATATACGATGAAGATTTAAGAATGATTAACTAAAAAGGAGATATATCCAGTTTTTAACTATCCAATATTTAAATGTTTTTTTTCGTCTGATATAGGGGCCACGGTGGTCAAACTCCATAGAGATTTTTCAACTACGCGCGAGATATTACAGTGCACATAACCCAGACGGCCTCTCTATTTCTAGCTCGACACGACCGGAAAGAGATCAGGTGCACAACTGACAGCTTGACGTGGTGTCAGCATGCACAGTCTTTACACCGTTCCTGAGCCATTTGGTGAGGGCTTGAGAGCTTAGAATGTGCAAAGTTGCGGAGGGACCTATTGACTTAGAGCGTCTCCTTTGACTCTAGACATTTATTTAGGTTACGACGAAAAAAAAGGTAATCCGAATGACGCAAGAATAGGGACCAAGTCTTGGCTGGAAAATGCGGGGTCTCAAGGTTGTAGCCTGACTTGAATATGCATTGTAATATTACTGTATGAGTCGTAAGGGGCGTTTTAAGGGCACCTGTAAAGGGGAGTGCTAAGATTTGGTTTTATAGTTGTAAGCGGAAACCACAAGTTCTTTGGCATGATTAAAGGAACCAAAAATTATTTGTTTATAGATACATCCTCCTACATATTTTCTTTAAACGACTAAAATATTTGCGTCACTTGCTTATCAACAAACTTCTAAGTTTAGGTCAAGAGTGTAATAACACAAAATGTAATCTGATGCAATTATTTGTAAATGCTACATGAATTCTGATAACAGCGAATGTTGGTCATCTTATTAAATAATAACGGTAGTTGCATATATTATGTAAAATGCTATACTAAAAATTACATCATTATAAGATTACAAAAAGTAGTATTTGAAATAAGTGGTTTTTATTTCAGTTTCTGTTTGACATTATTCAGACTTGTTAAATCAGCGTTACATGACCGCATTTGTATTCGATTTCAGATCGATACAAACTAAAACGAGATCCAAAATATACACCGCCGCTTTCTGCACTTTTTCAGTTCCGCATACCAAAAGTTGCCCTAATAAATTAAACATAACCAAAATAATCAGTAATTATAACTTTTATAATATTTTTAATTTTACCCGCAAAAAAATATATAAATAAGTTATTGCCAATTTGCGTTAAAAAGTAATTTTGTCATATTTTTCCGCCGCGCAAATTTTACTTGAGACTGGATTTTCAATCGCCAGATAATCTGTAACTAAATGAATAAATATACTGTTTCGAGATTTTTGGCATTGTTTATCCATCAAGTTAATAAGATGAGATGTTCAATAATTGAAAAATCGACCCTTAGCAGTGTAGAGCTGATAAATATTGTCAAGAATAACAATCATCTTTTCTCTCTGTGAAAGAATAGTTGTCTGAACCCCTTTTTGGAATACTCAGCAACGTAAAGGTAACTGCCACTCTCTAGTCCTTTCATTTTATTTTTGTATGTATACCTTAGTCCTCCTAGTCAAGTATCGTTTCAACCATCCATTGATTATTCTTTGGTAATGAAGATATAATTAGGCTAGATAATCTTATCGGGTTAGTATGTTAGTTGGCCGCACTTACTTGTACATATCACCGAGTTGTATGTCTAGGTTCTGCAGCTGCGCGAACAACTGACATTTGTCAGTCCAGACATGCAACTCCTGGACCAACTCGGGGACTATGAGGAAGGTGCGCCATCCACCGATCTTCTTCGATTTGAGAATGTCGCCGAAAATGTGGTCACCGATGTAGAGTACGTCCTTCCCTTTTGCGCTTATTAACTCGGTGAAAACGTCACATGAACCTGAAAGTTATGGTCGGATCATCATCAACATTAATTTCAAACGAGAGATTTCCACTGCTGGTTTTTTTGTAAGGATTTCCACAAATGTTGATATGACAAAATAGGGTACAGATACAGAAATAAATTATTTTGAATATAAGAAATATTTTTTCTGCAGTTATTATGAATAAACAATAACAAGATAGCTATATCTTAGTAAAATTTAGTAAAAAATCTTTGACCATATAAAATTATTTTTACGGACTGTCCGCAATGTGCATTCCACGACCATTATTCCTATATACTTGGGTCAACTTGTCAATCTAAATGCCAGTATAAATCTCGTTGTCGTTAGTAGCAATAATTGCATATCTCTTGGTGGGCTGGGCGTTTTAAAGAACATTATATAATAGATGTATTAAATAGGAAGCGGTCGTTGGAGCTTTATGTAAGACCAATCTTTCTGGATAACTATGAAATGCAGAGCAATGCAAATGCAGATCGAGTAAATTACTTATTACTTAACAAAAATGGCAATACACATACATAATGCATGACAAAGTGAGAAATGTTTACAAAATGCTGGAATGCACCCATTTTTGCTTATCCGGTCCAGTTACACCATGTACTAATCTCAAGTAATAGACGGCCACTGTTAGTCATAGGTCTTTTGTAGGGTTTTAAACACACCAGTCTTGCGTGACTTGAGTTTCCCGCAACACGTTTGTTGACGTATTTCTACCTAGAGGTCTAACCAACACTATTCTGTGTTGTGTAGGGCCCATTCCAGAACTTATTGAAGTGTTAACTTAAAAATAATTATGTATTACACATTACTAAGATATTTTATCAACATATAAATAATTATTTTACTTAACATACGATAGTTTACGTTGAGTATATACATATTAGTTGAGTTTCAACGGAAGTTTCCTTAATAAGCCTAAAAGATATGCGGTAAATACGCTTTGTGTTGTGAATTAAATCGCACAATATCTAGTACTGTATTGACACGTCATCAATTCATATTCATATTCATATAAATTATATGAGTGGCACAGTTTGATTCTTCGAAATTGATCCCTCTTGGTAGGTACGATAATATTATTTGTTTATCGGTCGTAATAATTTATTAAATCCGATAAAATGCCCAATAAAAGTTTGCAAATGATAAGGTAAAAGGAGGATGATTTATTTTGGCCAATACAAACAACGATGTCATTGGATTGCTCTTTGTAATCATTATAGATTAATTGTTACTACGCGAGCTATAATCTTGAATTGTTCGGTTAAATAGTCACGTGTTGTTTTGAAAAATAGTACCTAATGATAATAGAAATAAGTTCCTCATTGAAAAAAAATTTTTTAATTACGTCGTAAAATGGACCGCGTTCTATAGTTAAATAGTTTCGATACTTTAGTAGTGACGGCCCTCAAACCGACCAGAAAGAGATCAGGCGCAGGAACAAGTACAGCTTTCTGAAGGGGGTAAATAAAATAATTGCCTATTTTCGAACGAACAGCCTGATATTAAGAATTTATTTTTTCCCTAGTACTACATGCTAAACCTACCTAACTACTACCATTGGCCTGACCCGGGGATCAAATCCAGGACCTGATAATCTGCAGTCAACACCACAAGACCAACAAGGCAGTTAGAGTGCCTAGTTTTCACGAGGCAATAATATATATTATAATGGTCTTACCTCCCGAATAAACCAGCCCTTCGTGCAAAGGTCCGACATGATGACCCATTTTTAATGCACCCGTGCGAGTGTCCACTTGACGTAGCGTCGTTCCCTCTCCAAAGAACAACGGCTTCTTTGCGTCTACTACGATCCAGTCGAAGTAAGTCTTCCAATTTCTGTGAGGTTCTCCGGGCTAAAACAGAATATACGTAATTTATTGTTATTATAGGAGTCCATAATATTTAAAATTTTATAAATAGGAATCATGACTTTAATTTTAAGGGTATAAAATATAACTTAACAATATCTTCTCTCTCTCTCTCTCATAAGAACGAAATTATTTATATTATTAACAGAGGCCCGCGACTTCGTCTGGTGTTATTTTGGAATTTTAAAGATTCCTCAGAAACCAACCTGGACTAAAATATATCCTCCATGTACATATCCAGGATGTACCTTACATGTGAGCAAAATTATATCTAGATCGGTTCAATGGTTTAGCAGAACATAGGTAACAAACAATCAAACAAACAAACAGACACACTTAGACGTTTATAATATTAGTAGTAACCCTTAATCAGGATAGAGCAAATCAAAAATATAATCACTCTGTTGTCTTGTCTGGGTTAATCGGTGGGATTATATTTTTGAGAATTCGGTGCTTATAAAAAACATGTGAATCAAGAAGGAACCGTATGTAAGTAGTTACATTTTTACAGTTTATCACAACAAACATCTTGGCCAGACAGTCATAAATAATGTGCCTACGACATAATGTATTCATAATGCATACATAATGTTTTGTAAACAAGATTCTCGGTGAAAATTTTGCCCCACATTCATTCGAGACTTATTGACAGACCACCTAATATTTGACGCAAATGAAACAGCGTGCAGGCGATAAAACACCCACGGTTTAATATCTAGTTTATATTTTATAGCCAGTATAGCTGTATCAATTAGTGTCTGCAATAATTTTGGAGGTCATAACAAAGTAACAAAAAAAGTACGTTTATGATGAAATAGGTGTGTGCCCGTGTAAACTTAGTCACGTATACTGTATTCCTACTAACCTACTTACTCGTATGTTATACATGTGTTTCTATTGTTGCTACGTTAAAGAAGGAGAACTTATGAGTAGATAGATATTCAAGACAAAAAGTAGGTACCTATCTATCCTGCATATCCTGGCAATACTTACATTACTTTTGGAGTACGATGAGCTATTTAAGCATGAAGTAGGTAGGTGCAGAATTGCGCCTAAGGTCATCGGAACCGTACATTTTTAAGAGATAGAAAAAGCTATGTCAGTTTATAAACTAAGTGCAAAAACCACGTCAATTCATTTCTTGGTTGCTGCGTAACTAGGACCTACCGAAAATAATTCTCTCGCATTTGTATCACAAATTTGTGGCGAGCCCCAACTATTCAGTGTTCATAAACATTTTGAAGGTCAAAATGTAACAAAAGAAGTACGTTCGTTAGGAATGTTTATTTAAAACAAGCACCTTATTCAAAACTTTATTCTCGTGTTGTAAAAACCTCACATGAATAGTTTTTTTGCTATTGATATAAGGACCCAGTCAGACAGGTATATTTACAAAGTTATGAAAGACATTTTTTTATTGAATAAGTCTTTTATAGTAAGGGCAATCAGTTGGTCGTGCTATAAACTTATTATGCGGATCGGCACATTCGATTCGGCCTTATTTGTTGAAAAACATCAACAAAGATCGGCTTTCATTCGGCTCGTGCTGATTGGTATTATGGCCGGGATTTATTTCGCTTATCCGTTGGGTGAGATCTAAGTACTCTAATGCGTGCTGGCAGCTACTGCTACCACCTACTGCGCTACTGCGCTCACCAACCTGTCTGCTCAGCGTGATCATTATAAGTAAACCCTCCCGTTGGGAGAGGAATTTAGTCCCGCAGTATATTGTTATAGGCTATCGATGATGGTATCATCATCATCGCCTCGCATCGCCTTAACAGGTTTTCCGAGATTGGCGGTGATCATTGCTCTCACTTTTAAAAATCAAATAATTACTTTATTTGTTTTTCCGATTTTTAAAACTTTACCTCGAATCTCATGATCTGTAATCGAATCTAGTAACCGCTAGGCTTAATTTTAAAAGTGACAATTGAATATACTATGAGTAGGTAACTTGTATATAACTGGCTAGTACTTAATTAAATACACATTCAAACAATCACAAAAATAAATATGCTAATTATTATCTCCTTTATGTACAACGCAATAGTCGTTCTCTCAAAATAGGCAGTCTGCCGACAAATAAAATCGTATTTAAACTATGATAAGGAAAATATCAGAGGTCCATAATAATTAGTCACGTTCATATAAGCTGTAGTATGTTTAGGTACAGTCCAAATTTTTTTGATTTGTTTCCGAGTTTTTTTAGCTGCTTTTTGTTTTCGAACTAGGTTAAGATACTAAATCATAACATGTAGCCGGGTAAATCTTTTAAACGTATAATACGTTGTACGAGCCTAATAAGAGTAAAATGTAAATAATGTCACTTGTTTTGAAGCTCAAATTCATCCATGAATCTACAGTAGAATAAAAAAAAATAGCAGCAGTTCTTGGCAAAATAAAAAAAACAGCATTACAAAATTTGCGACTCTAAAACGAGTAGCATTAGGTCAATTTTGCTTTGAAGTTAAAGTGTTTCGTTGCTCGATAATAACTCCACGCTTGCGAGCATACACATATTCTAACACTAAGCGTACTGCACTTATGTAATTAAGCTGAAGAGTTTGTCTTTTTGTGGTTTGAGCTCCCCAATGTCTAGAATTTCTAGTCTAGATCTGGAAAATCTTTATTGCATTTAATAGCCAAATTCATCACAAAGTTTCAGCAACCAACAAGAATGAGTAAAAAAGGACGCTAAACAAATCAAAAACAAAATAAGGGCCCCGGTGAGTCGAAGAGGGTTTTTAAATAATCTAATTTCTATTAAATTAAAAGGTGGGTGCAACTAGTCTAATTATAAACGTATAGTTTAAACCACATATTATGAGTATATATGACGGGATATAGAACACAAACTTACCTTTGAGCCATACGGAAAATCGAAGAGATAATTCATAATTTTATCTGTAAAGTTGTAGTCACTGTTTGTCAGGATAAACAACTTTGCCCCACTTTCCCGTATCCTCGATAGAAACATTGGCAACCTGTCATCCTTTTTCAGGTACAAATCTAAGTTCTCTGTTGTTTTCTTCTTCAAATCTCCGTGTATGTGGACATAGTCGACCGCGTTTCTTACGTCTTGGAAGATAGATTTGAAAGACATCGCTAAATCTCCGCATCTCACACCGGTCTTTTCTCTAAAGGCATATAAGACACATGAATTGATATTTAGTTATATAATGTACAACGATTTTCAATAATTTTTATTTTAAATTAATGCCATAGTCCTTGCTAAAATTGTTCTTTAGGTGAAACAACTAAAACTGAAGCCAAATGCTTCAGTTTTCGACGCGAATTTGTATGTTATTTTATGCATGTTTGGGCCACAGAATAAAGAGCATACAGAAACCGTGTACACGACTAATATTGAAGTATCAAAAAACACTCAACTTTAGAGTGTTTCTCGAACACCGGTTAGTCACTTCATTCCATTTAGCTGACAATTAATATTTAACCTCTAAGTTCTAAGCATTGTCTATAAAATGGGGAAATAAGAAGAATTTATGAACAAGCAACATTCCGCGGGTGTGTAGTGAGACGCGGTGCGTTTTCACTGTTTTTGGACACGAGGCACTGCATGCAATAATGGTTCAATGAGGGTTCTGTATTTTCTTAAATCTGCGGTTCGAGCATAACTCTCAACTTCTGGGACCCGCCCATTGCCACTACAGCTTCGCGACTCGTTGAGCTGTGTAACTTCCTCTGGTTTATCAACGGATTTGACGTAGAAATACCACGAGCAAAACTCTCCATCGCCCGCTGAGATAAGGCTAAGAGAAACTCAGCAGGCATAAATTAGCCTGAGATATAACGTCCAAAAATGTTACCTCTTTAAGACAATACTTGGAATGAAAAAATTGTATGTATTTATCATAAGCGCCTGCAATAGGCCAATGTGAATAAGGAAAATTTTGAGTTCGAATAATAAACTGAAAAATTTATTTATTCTAGTCGAGTTTAAAAGTTTAAAAAAAAGGAGATTTATATCATAATGTTTAAGATTAGATATAAGAAGTAACACCACGTATTTAAAGATAAATGGAAAAACATATCAGATAGTTATTAGTGGATAGATAGATGAGTAATTTACTACGAAGTAGATTGCTTACCTCGTGTACTGTGGCGAATTTGTAAAGAAATCTATGAGGCACGCTATGAGGTAAGTCTCAGGCAAATTGAATAACGTATTCAATACATATACTCTGGACTCGTCGAGAGTTAAGAATTTGTTTGGATACAATTCATATACTTGTGAGCTGAAACAAAAACATTCAAAAATATAACAGTATTATTATTGCAAGCGATAACTGATTTAAAATAAAACGAATAATATACATACTGTTTTAAAAAGTCGAATCCATGTACACAGACTAGAATGTTGCCATAAGCGTCTACTTTTAATAAGTTTCCATATAATGTGTCAAACCAAAGACCTCTGAAATAAAAATAATAGGTATTGTAAAGACATACAACTTGAAAACTGCAGTAGATTATTAGCATTTAAATACATAATCCTGTAAGTACATAGTACAGCAAGTAGTTATTATCCAATATATAACAATATACTGACAATCATTTTGTTAAATTTCTTACCTAACGGGAAATGAAGGATCATATTCGAATTCTAATATTTCCTGTGGATATCCCTTATGTACTAGTCTTTCTTTGGTCAAGTTAAATCCTAAGGTTTCATACTGAGGTGATTTGTATTCTGAAAAAAAAGATAGTATATTTTATATTTCGAACGATTAACATAAATTTGTAACTTTGACACGTAATTATGACATTATAAACCATTAGGGCTTTATATTTGTCCTAAATCATAATATATTAACAGGTTTTAGTTAAACGCAGAAATATATTTAAAAAAAACACACGAATCGTTTGAACTCATCACAATTAACTTGAACTTTAGGTAACTATCAAAAAGGTCAATCATAAATTTCACATTACGCAATATGTTATCTACGTTTCACGAATTAAGTAATAACTGTTATATTCACCAAGAAAAAGAGATTAGATTTATTTGGGATTTAAATTAATATTATATTACGACACACAAGTTATTACAAATATCTTATCTCTCGTTCGTTGATACACAAACATTATCCATACAAGCTATGAGCTGAGATATAAACAAGTAGGTACTTAACAAGAAAGCGTAGTCAATGGCCACATATTAACTAAACTCTTGGTTCGCTAAGAGTAGACCAACGACACCCAAATTGTTAAAATCAGAGCTTCACAAAACTGAAACATCTTTTTTTCTGACGTGTCTTATTATTCAAGCAGTCTTTAAAAAATTTTTTAGTGTAAAAATTGTTTAGAAAATAATAAAAGCATACATACATTCATAAAGAAAATCTTTTATTTTGAATCTATTTTTAAACATACTTCGCACTTGAACGTAATGAAAAGATTGTTTAAATAATAAGACAAAAAATAGACTATACTGTTGAAAACATAACCCTTCTACAGTCGGTTATCACGAAGTTCATAAGCTTAAAACAGCAAGGTTGCAACAGTAAGTTCAGCCTTGCAGTTTACCTCTATTGTTACACGTCAGACAATATATCAGTTGAAACATCTTAGCTACATCGTAATTAATTAGGTAATCAATCAACTCGGCTAGTAACAAGCGCAGGTGAAACGTCAGATAAGAACTCACGAGCAATTTATAAGACATTTTCATAAGTGCCTCATTACTGAGAATGTAATATTATTTAAAGTGACATTGTTGTAGTATCAATCAGATGCAGTTGCACCGAACGATGTGAAGTAATTTATTTATTTATTTATTTAGCAACGCACCCCGTGAAGACATTACAGTTGCCCAGTTCGACTCCACGGGGCTATTAAAAGAATGTATGAACGAGTAATAATTACAACAAATTAAATTAAATTAAAACATAAAAATAAGCTATATACTTAACATTAAGAATTAAAAAAAAATGATAGCTAGGAGGTACCGGATTAAATTTCCAGATCCATCATTTTTTTTAATTTAAATTGGAATATCACGGGTTACCAAATGCGCCCAGTAGGAAATAAGATGAGAAAATGGGCAGATATAATTATCTCATGGCGTCCGCTCCCTGGCGTGACTGGTCTTAAAAGAAGCCGACATAAAATTTAGCCAGGATTTATTTTTTCATATCACTCACAGTGTCAATATAATTAAATACTACTACTAAGAAGTTACAGCAAATGATTCCTAAGCTATTTCATCATATTCATTGTAAAAGGATTTTTCTACAAGCTTACGATTTATAAGAACTTTGAACATATTGAGCAACATCTCCAGTACTTATACGGGTAAAACACGTTTTTTTTTACACAATATCATCAATAAAAACAACCACTCACCCGCCAGTGTGTAGTCCATATCAAATCCGTAAAACTTAACATTTTCTAAGTGAAGCGATCTGTTCACGAATATTCTGTAAAATAAAAAATTGTGAGGTGTAGGTAGGTATTAATAACGTCATATTCGTCCTCATTTACTATTATTATCTGTCCAGTTGTTCTAGTGGTTTGTAAGTACGACTAAGGATCTCGTTGTCCTTAAAAGTCATTCTAAGGAATTCGCACCAGTGCACCCTGTAGATTGATATTAGCTTTGTTTTCTGCCGTGCCCCAAAGATCACATTAAGCATTTAATCTCGTCTTTTATATCATTAACATGTTATATTTATCGTTAAAGTTCGCAAACTTGAATAGGAGCAGCGTGGTGGGTGTCAGTTTCTTATACCATACTACCTCTCTTTGAGAGACGAGACCTGTGCCCATCAGCGGCAATTAATAGCCCGCTGGCGATGATGTTATAATAGTATTAATATCCATAACACATTCCCACGGGTAATCTCGGCCATTGCGTAAACGAAATTTCACTTCCTAGTGAACATATTTGCATAGTTATTTTTCCTGCTGGTCAATTATGTATCTCGATGGATATAACGTTGGAAACTATGGAAAATGCCCACCAAATTTATGTCAAATCACTGTAACTTGGTTAGTCACTGAAGTCATTTTTACACGATTTTTTTACGGATTTGAATGCATTAATGAATGAATACAATTTTATTTCGAAGTATAAATTGGCAAACATTTTTTTTTTTTCAAAAACATTACTCCTCTGGTAGTTGGGATAACAATGAAATCTATAGAAAATGTAAAATAATGTTTATATAGCATTTAGTATATGAGATAAGCAATAAGAAAATTACGCCCACGTTTATAATGTATTCGATAATTCAGGCGTAATATAAAAATTCTTGGCCAAGGTCGCCTCATTCACACTCATATATCATATATTCATCGTGTTACAGGTCAGTCATAAATTGTTAATTGAAATTAAATGACCAATCTCTTTCGAGCGTTCTCACAGCTACTAGAAACTGCTGAAGTGCGATGTTCTGGTCTGGCACTTCGGAAGTCATAAAGCAAAACATGATGACTGATCGGGGTGAAAACGTGGTCGTACCTGATGTTTGGTGTGAGCCTTGATACTACAAGAAAGTAACTGCCTATTAACGAGTATGTGACATCAGATGCCATCAATATTTTTGGGGTAACGGAGACGTGACTGAAGTTTGTGCGTGAACCGTAATCCTACATGTTACTGCCAACTTCGAGTAGATTTATGACCAGATACTATCAATTTTGAAATTTGTAGACCTACTAAAAAGCTCTAAACATGTTCGATCAGTTAAGAAACGGAAACGATACCTGCTGTGTGTGCCATGAACCATAGTTTAACCGACATGTAACTGCCTTTTTACTATTTTGTGACACAGATAATATCTAAATTATTGTGGTAACAATGACGTGACTTACGTTTACGAAAGAACCTTAATACTACAAGTAAACAAGTAACTGCCTACTTGGAGTAGATAATATATGACCAGATACTGACAATACTGAAATTGGTAGACATACTATAAAGCTTTTCGATCGGTGATGAAACCAAAACGATGCCTGGTGAGTAAGCATGCACCGTAATACTACAACTGCCGATTAACGAGTATGTGACACAGATTATATCAATAACATAGTAGTAACAAAGTCTTGACTAATTGAAAACAGATACGTGACTGAAGTGTGAGCATAAACCTTAATAATCATTTTAAATGTGAGTAACTGCCTACTTTGAGTAGAAATATGACATCAGATACCGTCAATATTGAAATTGTTAGCTCTACTATAAAAGCGAGTGCTAACTTATCAAACATACTCGTTATCTATTCATTCTGAATTAATCTCCACCAAATATCAATAATTGACAATCGTTTGTTCGGCTTACCCTGGGTATCTAAAGATTATATAATTATCGGTCAAGCGGCATTTATTTTGAAATTACGCGTGCTTGCGCAATAATTAATGTTTGTAAGAGATTATATTGAGTTTAGTCATCTTCATTTTCTATTGAATTAACCTTTGGTCTTAAGCCTTATGAAGAGTCTGGCTATCCATTGACGAAAACTGAAAGAAACTACCTGCAGAGTCGTTTGAGATCAAAGCAAACGGACGGTTGAGTTCGGAAATAATCTAGCTATCTAAGCAATTACTAAAGGAAGTTGCCGATAGATTTATATGATAACAACATAAATATTAAGGATTTATATAAAAAAACGTTAGTTAGTGTTAGAAAAGACTGTGTAACGCTAACTTCATAAAGTATTATAATTTAAATAAATTTGTCATATGTCTGCATCTTATTGGAAATGGCATTGGCTGCCGCGTAAAAACATCTTAATCCCACGAGACATCAAAACATCTTTGTCTCTATGCTAAGTCAATCACTGTGACGGTATAAATTCTATTGTATGTAGTACAACAACATTCAAACCTCAGCTATTTATACAGTATCGTCTATCCATCGCACTTTAAATTTGCCTATATATTTCTACCTGTCAAGTGTCAAACACATGTTCTTTTAGAATAATGACCTGACTATCATCATTACATTCATTCATCAGGCATGATAGTAAAAGAATTTATGTGGTTCTACTATCTCCTTTGCATTAATGTAATTTATAATGTAAAGTTAATTTAAATTCAATGTTAGTTATAATGCGAAAACGATGTTTTCAATTAGCTTTTCGTGGAAAAACGATGTACGCGCAATGCCGTGCGCAGTTTTGAAATCACGTTTAATGATCAAGTGTCTAGGGAGCAATAGCAAGATCCAAGTGACTTTAACAGTTCTATCATATGCCGTTTTTATCACTGGGACGGTTAATTAGAACGTGCACGCAACACTACATTCGTTTTTATACGAAACAGGAGTGTATATTCAAAACATTTTTGGAAAATATTTCTCAAGTAGCTGGTGCCCGCGTTTTTCGTCTGCGTTTAATTTTTAATTGAAATTCAACTACATGTGATTTTGTTTAGTAATATAAAACCATGATAAAATTAATCTTTATAACAACATCTTCGAATCGAATGTCTTCTTAATTTTTTTAGGTAACTGATTCTATTCTGAACTATTGATGGACCCAAAGTACATAGCAAATCAATCTTTTTTGCAAAGAACTTTGTTTAAGGGTGGCCATATAATAATTTTAACAACTTAGTTCTGTTCAGATTTATTGAATGATATATCAACCAAAATTAGAACCGCTGTAGGAAGCGCGCATGTATGTCGCATCCCTGGCTGTATGTGATCCCTATTTGTACGTTATTTGACCCCACGTTGCGGTCATGAACTAATGTGAACATGCAATAAGAGCAAAGCTATATTGAATTCCCAGGCCTATCAATGGTACCAATCAAGAAAACTTAATCAGAACGTGTGTTGAGGGCTATATACAAAATATATTTATAGTCTTATTAGTTAATCTAGTTTAGTTCGAGAAACTTTCCTTTAATTAGTGTCATGAATATGAATGACGCACTAACCACTTTCGTAAAATATCGAGTAGGTGTGACGAATATACGTCAAGAAATTACTACAAGTAATCGAGTAAACTCACTACGAACTGATAAAGTATGACATTAAATAGGAATATATTCTTACGTGTTATATAGAGAGGCAGCCGTAACAGAAAATTATGTAAATAAACTCTGACTCGACCTCAATACATAGCACCGTAGGCGTACATTGCGTACTTTAAGCATCACCAACATTAGAAAATGTTTCCGTTGATATTTACTATACTGAGTCCACATACTGAACTTAAAGAGCCACTAAGACATTCGAGAAAGTTAGATTTTTTTCTAGAAATGTCTAAATTCCTACATAGAAAATTGAATATGCCGAACTATTTATATAATGATAAAATATAACGTAGGTGTAGTAGTAGACAGAAACAAAAGATTGAACCTGTGTAGAATATAAAAGTTTTAAAACTGCCAAATTGAAATTTGGGACAGTTTATTTCATTATGTACACTGAATAAAAAAATTCAGTATTTTGATCTTGACACAAAGTTTTATTTTATATTTGGAACATACTACAAATGTCATTGAAATTGCGTGTCAAGCCAGGTGATACTACGGATTTAAACATTGGCGCCAGTAGGTGTAATATCCGATTAATAACCGTAGCAAGAGAAGATGACAAGCGCAAGCGTACATCCGCGTCAAAAACAGACAGATTTACATGCAACTGGCTTTAAAATTATCTACAAGATCAATGTCACTACGCAAATACATAAATTCCAGTGAATGCTTTCCAGTCATCCAGAAATAATTTCCAGACTGTCAACAGTTGGATAAAATGTTACCGACGAGGTAGCGGCTTCCAACATCATATTTAAGTGTTATTTCCTCAGTAATTACATGCTATTTCAAGCTGTCCTAATGTCTTTCTTCTATGTTAGCCTTTTGTAACATTACACCATAGCTAGATAATATTGTTTACATCCTACCGGATGTATCTGTTATATCAGGAATATAATAAACAAAGTTATCTGACTAGGTATACCTTTTAACATTTGGAATTCCAGGTAGCCAATTACTGTGTATTGTGATGATTAGCATTGAATTCTGCAAATTATAGCAAATCAAACATGACTTATAGAACTATGATAATGAGTAATGTTGAAACGTTTTATTTACAATAAACATTGTTTTCGGCTGTCGCTTTACGCCACTTAACACCCAAAATATCGTTAACAATGATAAATATTCCGAGTATAAAAATAGATATCTGACTCACTCATTAGGTGCCGCAGTGTATCTGTCTCCTTTGCCATAAGATGATCCATTTGTAACGACCGAGTTATGGAACAAATCCGGTGTTCCATTCGCCATGACCTCGTGATACTTCATGTCATTACACTCTTATAACTTGGGGTATTTTATTTTATTTCTTATATCACTAATCCTCCGAGAAAGACAGTTTACGACTGGTATCGTCTTATATAAGGTTTCTATTAAATTAAATAACTGATTAAGTTAGTGCCAAAACACACAGCAGGTACAATTTTATAGCCAGTCCAAGAAAGGAAGCTTGGATAATTTCTAAATGAAATATCTGTGTCATACAGACAAAAAAACGAAACTATAAGGCTTTCTTTTTCAATACAGAATTGAAAAATCGTTACATTTTCTTATAATTTCCACTACACGCTTTAGTAACCGCAGGAAGCATTTGTGTAGATATCCTTGACAGTAACAAAGTTAAAATAACTTGCTCTCACAACGATCCGACCTTTGTACCATTTGGTTAATGCGTGTAGACTTTCTTAACATTTAAGTAGGAAGTGATCTTAAGTAAAATTCAACGATGTGACTGACTGTTTGTAAACTATTGGTCGTAATAATTGTCTATCTATTGAATCTGTATGATGAAATCAGTAATAATAAAGCGGCGTATGAATAAAATAGACTAGAAGGTTAAACATTGATCGTAATGAATTTGCCATAAAAAAACAACCCTTTCACTAAAATAAATAAACCTATAAACTTGGCATGTTTTGCAAATACTCTACAATATTACTAAAATCGAAGTACATACACGAATCACTAGAGGGAAAACCTACTATGTAGGTATGTTAAATGGAAGGAGATTTAATCAAAATTGATGTGTCATACAAAAGAACTCCTCAATTACAGTAAATTATCCAGTTGGCCTTTCTTGAATATACGTTAGAACTTTCAAAATTACTAAACTCTAATTACTAGAAGGAAAATCTAACATTCAGGTATTCAATCGTCGCAGAGTCTATTTAAAATTCTAAAACAAGTTAACTGAGTCATAATGTATGCGCTATTTCCATATGTGTACCTATTCAAACAGTTTTATATAAAAAAAACATTAAATTTTTTAACAACAAATAAAATAATAATGAATTATATGAAAACAGATATACTACAAAAATACTGTTCCAATAAGTGCCGTATGATGAGTCACTAACAAAAATAAAAGATCTTCGTAGTCTTCATATACTGATGGTTATTTTTTTAGTAAACCAAAGTTTTTATAGTATTCCTTGAAACATGTAATCCTGTTAACAGAAAGTTAAGAAAAAGTCACAGGAACGATGTTATTTAGAGAGTAAAATAAAGAATAGCGAAATAACACTGAAAAACAGGTACAACTCTAACTAGTAGAGAGACCTTGCAAAATACACAAATGCAGTCACAATTAGTGTTTTTCGTATCAGTTTAGGTGAACGTGCGACTAACAAACCCAACTTTGTTACTTTCAATGATAAATACACAAACACACACTAAGCGATAAAACTGCATGAAAACTATTCATATTGAGCACGTATCGAAAGTAAAATAAGAGCTAATTGTTAATAGGTCAGAGGCATAAAAAATTTGTGCCCCTAACTTTATGTGAGCACCTTGAATACGGAACAATCATACACTCAACACAGATGATCGTGATAAGGACGGTTCGCGATAATCAATTTCAACAAAGGACGTCGTGGAGCGACAAGCGCGTTCGCGTATACTGACGCCATTCACGAGTCTCGACGATATCCCCAACAACGTTTCCCCCGCGACCGCTGCTCCAAACAGCTGATTCACTTCCTCAAAACATGCTAACACCATGCAATGGGCAGTTGATATTCTGTCGTTGTATAGAGCTACGAAGGCACGAAATTATATAATGTAAAATAAATGAATTTATTCATAAGCCAGAAATTTTCGAGGATACGCTCGTAAACCATAACTCAATAACATTTTGGAGCCACTTTTTGGCACCTATTTTTGACATTTCAATTATAATTCCATGTATTTCCTACAACCTACTTATCTTAATATTCAATTAATATTTACTCATGGCAAAAAAATAATTAAATTACTATTACCTACTACCAAATTTAGAAATATGATTAGTAGACTTCTAACTACGTTCTTATGTTTACCTACGGATCCGAGTAGTGCAACGTTAGTTAAAACAGGAAGGGTTCGTTATCGGAAATGTTAAATTTTTTATGCAGGCTACTGACCATCAAGTCATTAAATTTGCATGAAGCTTGAGGCTTGATCACGTTATCTTCGCTGGGGGTGTGTGCCAATTTGCAAGGCAAGTTTCGTGCAAAACATGATCGATTTTCGATTCTGTCGACTTGTTTCCAAGCATTCTGCATACTTAAAACTTGTGCAAATGTGTCATATGCGAAGTAGCGAGCGTTCGGCTCCCCAGTGACTTCATTGTTAAACAATTAATTCTTAATAATTAATTACACCAATCCTTTTGGGCAAATTTTTGATCGTCATAAATTCAAAAATTCATTTATTTATATCAGATTACATTGGATCAAACAGAGACGATGGCGTCAGGAAAAGTTCAAAACTGCGTTCCAGCCGCCACGCCCACCTCCAAAACTAAAGCTATGATTATACTATGTTCCAAACCAAGTTGTTGTATGAATAAAGTATACAGTTAGTTCAGCATGCAAGAAACATAATAATTGTTGTGTGTGTATATGTGCGTGTGTGTGCATGTGTATTTGTGTGTGTGAGTGTGTATGATAAATAGTTCTTGGAGTCAGCTTATAATACATAACAATTTTTATAAGCTTTAACGCTAATGCAAGCCTTGTTAATGTATCACCGTTATTAAACATAGCAAATTAAGATGATAAAAACGAAACTACTCAAAATAGTGTTTTTTGTATGGTCGACCTGCAAACTGGATCAAGCCTCATGCAAATTGGACGATGCCCTTCAACGTCTGCTGCTTGCATTAATCACAGCTTTTGACCGTAATCAGAAACTTTTAATATTGCAATGTTAATTTTTGCATAGTATAAATCATAGCTGCACCCGCTATTTTTACGCTTAGATCTTTTAAACTACGGAACGGATTATAATGCAGTTTTCAGTATTCGATGGATGATTTAAGAGAAAGGTTTAAATGTTAAAACCTTTAAAATAATCAAAATAGCAGAGAAAACCAAAGAAATTCTAATTAGATTTAATAACAGACATAATATTTAAATTGCAAACGCGGGCAAAACCTTACAACAAAGATTAAATTAATAAACTGCGGAATTGTATTATTAATCACTCCAAAATGCCCCACATTTATGCCACAATGAGGCCGTGCGAAGCCGGGACGGGTCGCTAGTTTAGAATAAAATGTGTACAAACTGGCTTTCCAAGGGTTTTGTGGTTTTATAAAAAAGTAGGTAATTCATCGGGCGATAATGAGAGCTTTTGGCGTTATTTAAGTGATCAAATCCAATATAATTTTCCAGTTCAGCTTATTGTGAAGCTAAATGCTGGAGATGGACGCAGCGGCATATAGTGAAATGGGGATTCCGCACCGACCGATATACTAAATGTTTATTGATATCTCAGTAAGTGATCAGACGAAGTTTCACAATTATTTAAATTACTACGGTATATCATCATCAATGAAGATACAACGGTTGAGACGATGTAATAAAGTAAATTTAAGTGATGAAAGTTGTGAGAATAAAGAGAGCTTTATAGTCTAAGATCCCTTATAAGGAATGTATACCCTCATCTGTTATTTAAATGGTATAAGAAATTAATCATACTTAATATACTTATGATACGAATTTATGAAACCCACTTCTTTCATTAGTTATTTCAAAAAATCGTTCACTGGTCAGAAGAACACAACCTGCAGAATTGAAAAAGAAAAGGTTTCCTCCTTCCCTCTATGCCGAACTGTGGAGTTGCCAGGTATAACCTTCGTTAATGTTATTGATTTACTTTCATCAGTTATTTAATTGTTTGTTATATCAAATGAAAGCTTATATTATTCTCAATCTAACTGTATTAGGTTGCCCTCAAATTGTATTAGGTTGCATCAAAGTTGATCCAATCATGGTTGCTTTGATTTTAGGTGTAATTTTTTTAATGCGAGCGTGAGTGACGGGAGCTTTAAAATATAATTATTTAATACTACATATTATAGTTTGCATCCTGTGACGGCCATAGGAAACATTTTATTCCGGGAAAATAAAGAGTTCCTGCGGGTTTTTCAAATGATTGTAAATAATTATTATCATTATTTTATACCAACTAGATAACTACGTCAAGTTTATATATTTATAACTTGATACCTACCTATTCAATCGAATATCGTTATTCAAATATTTATTAAACACGCTATCACCTCGTGACGTACATACCTATGCTGTAACTCTCTCTTATCAAACCAAGTGCTGTGCATGGTACTTAGGGATTCTGCAAAACTGTCCAGCTCGGTGTCAGTTTTGTCACTTCTCGTTAATGGTTTGTCCATGCCGACAACAGATTTATCAGGTATTTCCACAGTAACATCACCAACAATGAATGACACCAATGGTTTACGCTTCGTCGCAGAGTTGGCACGGGCCCGTATCTCGTGCGGACTTAATGACGGCGACAGCGGGTAGGCGATTTCGAATTCATCCGGCATTTCGACTATTAACGTGTAGTATCTGTCCGATCGATGCAAGAGTCAAGGCACTAATGAAGAAAACAAGACGCTACACAAATGACTGTTTATTACAGATAACATTTTGACGGGTCACAGTTCATTGCTGATGTAAATGTTTTTTAATAATAGCCATTATCTCGAGGCGCTAAACGAATTATGAGCATAATGGATATTTCGTCGCAGACATTTCAATATTTAAAACTCCAAATATTGCAACTATCCAACATTTTGAACATGGAAAGTATATTTTGTATTATACCTAATTACCTTCATCTAATTCGTATTCGTCTTTCTTAATTCACGAGAAGCTAGGCTAGTATCTAGTGTTAAGGATTGCTTGTGGATGGTTAACATGTTTTTGAAACTTTTTTTCGTAGGCTCAAACAAAATTATACACAAACATTTTATCCATATTGCAAAGAAAAATCGCATTATATTTTTTATGCAAAAAGACCAGCGATTTATATCAATTTCAACTTGCTGAGATAACATATAGCACTAAGGAATTCAATGCCCACAGCACAAATTAACTAAAATTTTCAATGACATTTGTAGTGCGTATCTACTTACCTACATACTACTTAACTAACCCTACAGTGTATTTTGCCGCCCTCAGTAAAAAACGTTAATGATTCGTAAAAAAATTGCCCCATAGTTTGAGCTTAGTATCTGTTTTTACTTTCATTCACCACTTGTGCTGAAAGTCTGGACAACAAAAGTGTGCTAGGTGCTTATAAGCACTTAAATAGAATGACAATAATCATTCCAAATTAATGTTTGCAATGACAATACCTACTCAAAGATAGTATTTAGGGACTAAGGTCCTGCGAATAAAGGTCAAAGAATGTTATTAATTTGACTTCTTTGAATTTGGTTTGAATTCCAAGAAAAATATACGACTATTTCTTCAATAATATTAATTCAACACTAGCTCTAACCACAAGAACAACTAACAAATTTTATAGATATACAATTTATATCAATGAACAATATATAAAACCTTACCTATGTTCAGCTCGGCGGTAATATTTCTTGGACAGTATTGGATCTTGATTTAGACATTCCTTACTGATACATTCATCCATAGTGTATGGTTTACAAATATTTTTCTGAAAACTCAATCTGTGTGAATAAAAAGAAAACAATTTTCCGTATCTTACGGTAACTTGACACCACTTCACCATCAACTAATTTATTAATAATATTCTGAAACAATTCAAATTAGATTTGGTTGGCTAGAAATATTATTTGCTTTAAGGACCAAGTCATTATAATCATCACCCTCAGTTTGTCTCCCAAAGCTGGGAAAGAAGGGTCTGCCAAAGCAGATGGGCCAGCTTGGAAAACTTAGCTTTAATTGGTTTATGGCATTTATTATATAACATTGATAATTATAAACTACTAGGTATAAACTGTTGTATAAATGTATAAACTACATCATTCTCAAAGAGTTAAGTACTGGACAACCTAAAGACCTAATGAACCATAAAAATATTGGATACAATAGGTATATAATATTTAAGTCATGGTATTTAAAGATTATTTGAGAAGGCATATTCTTCTGCATAATTTTATAATAATTTTTAATAGCTTAATAGTTAATCAAGTAATTAGGAACTGCAATGTTTTACAGAAAATCTATGAATAATATGCAGTCAATCCATTGTCGAAATTTAATTGCTCTTGCAAAATTTAGTAGATATGCCCTAAAATAACAGCATGAGTTCCATAATATTTATTACAATTTTGTAAAATCTTATACAACTTACCGAATTCGACAGTCAAATTTAAATACCAAGTCCCAACTTAATCTTACTCGTTATCGTAGTTTTTTAATTCCTAATAAATCAACAAAAATCATCCACTCGTTTTCACAGATCCAGTCAAATGTGAGAAAAATAAGCACAGAAGGAAAATGACTTCGTTCGTTTTCTGGCACGAAATTCTAAATTTTCATGAAAAACAACGATGTAAAAGTCCAGTTGTCAGTTTGACATTGATTTGGTGCTCCATTTGTTCCTAGGTTTGACAGTAGAGTCGTCAAAATCATGTCAAAAGAGTATCAAAATGTTATCAAAATAGGGAATCGGACTACTTTTTATTTTATGTTTTAAATCCTAAGTCGAAATCACAAGGATTATGTATACGGAACAAAACACCAACAAAAGATAAACTTAATTAAATTGGCAACCAAGATGCCAAAAGACGCGCACTAAGTGGGCTAGAAGATTTAGAAGTACGCCGAAGTCAAGCACGCCAATCCACACGACAATGACTAAGTAATGTCCGTTTCACGATAATGTCCCTATTACTGTAAAATATTTACAGAAAGCCTTACAGGATCTTCTCCATCTACCGTCCATCAAGAACAACTCTGGTATTGCAGGACGTCCACAATCTGCTGAATTCCCAGATACCAACAATCCTGGCGGGTGACTGGAACGCTAAGCATACCGCCTGGCACTCAAGCCGAGAGTGTTATACAGGACGACGCCTCTTTCACGGAAATAAAAACCTGCCTACCCTTCCAAACATATGCCGCGTGGACTGGCAACTGTTTGAAAGAGTTAGAAGAAACGATCTCCACCAAACCCACCTGCACGCCAGACGAAGTCGAGTCAATAGCCAGAGATCTGACGTCCACTCTCTCCAGTGTCCTCAAGAAGGCCACAATGTCCACTCCCGATCCAGGCCTGAGGCAGCTGTTGTCGAGAAGGAAATGGCAGCAAACCCGCTGCCCTACCCTTAAGATGAAGCTAAATCGACTCGTCCAAAAGAGCCAATCTTTTCACTTTCTTTCACAGCACTTCGACAGAATACCATATCAAAATGGGACCATAAAACCGAGTCAGCTGATGAGGACGACGTGCGCTCGCTGTACCGACTGAGCAGGCAGTTTACTCGTAGCCTAGACCCAATCAGACCTCTCCTTTACCAAGACGGAACGCTACGGTACCGTGCTGAAGACTTGGTAGAGATCCTTGCCTATGAAAAGTAAACACTGTTGTCATGTTGCCAAAACCCGGGAAAATCATTTTTCAAGTCGGTAGTTATAGACCCATAAGCCTACTCCCGTCCATGTCCGAGGTCTTTGTCTCTGTTCCTCCAGAAGATTTGAAATCCACGCCCGGATCAATTTTTCCCGGATTAAAGGGCAAGGGTTTCAGGTATAATTATCGGCAGAGGCTTAACACACGACCTTAGCCTGAGGTATAAAAAAAAAACGTTGCAACTATAAATTTACCGATTACGAGTGCATAACTACCGATAGGGTGAGAGCTACCGTTTTTAAAAATTCCGATCTTTGTTAGACAGTTGACTTTTAATTTTTGACATTGAAGTTTAAGGCTCCAGTCAGCCTGATTTACTAACTCAAAAGTAAAATTAAATTAATAATTACCTTGTGTATTAGTGTGAAATCTGTTTAATAATTGCATTAGTTTGATTAGAATGAACAAATGATTAAAGTGTAATATCCAATGGCTTATACAGAGAAGGTGTCCCTTAATGGCACCGCACTCTCGTTTTTATTATACGAATGTTTGAATTCCGTGAATTGTCAGGTATGTTTATGTTAATTTAAGGTTTTTATGTCGTTTTTAACAATAATTATAATGGATTCATGTGAATTCTTTTTAGGAGGGTTTCCTTATCGGGGATGTGACTTCACAAATTACTAACCACATTTCGGACTCCCAAAATGACAGCGCCCGGTTAGACACCCAAATCGTAATAAGGACTGTATTGCCATTGCCATCTGTTTCGTTATTTTACCTACCCACCGGTACAATAAAGGAAGATACATTATCAGAAATACTTTCAAGTGCTGCAACTGAAGTGGTTGGTTGGTATAAATATAGGAAAAACAGCAGCATTAAACCCACCTTCAGAGACAAATTAATATCTAAAGGATTACAAAAGTACTTTGAAAAGTATCACGGGCGCAAAACTTTTGTTTCGTGCAACGTGTCAAGTAAAACATCATCCTCCGGCTCAACTCATACTTTAATATACAGATTTGGAAAAATAAATTGCTTCGATATGTATGAGTATGTGGATGATGTTACAGCAAATTTGGGTGAAAAGCTTACTGGATACAAAAAATCCAACAGAGTATCACCCCACTGTATATTTAACAAAATAGTCAAAGAGAGCAATGTTCAAAGTGATAACACCGATGAAGCAATTCTAAAAATCCAGGAGGCAGTTGATGTTCGGCTAATAAAGGAAGCCAAAATAGCATCTAAGAATGAAAGTTCAATCAGAGAATTGGAAGCAGAAATCAAACTAATGAGTACAATTTTGGCAGACAAACAAGTATCAGATCTTGACAAAGCATATAAAAAAATTGTTGAAGAAAAACTTATTAACAGAGAAGTTGAAATGGCCCAAGCTTGTGTGGAGGCATTAAAGAGTCCTACAACTTTGGACATACTGAGTGTACCTAATATTTTAATTGATAGCATTAGTGGCAATTTATCTGACGGTCTGACTTGTACCCAAGTGAAAGACAATGAAGTGGAAGAAAGAAGTCCTACCCCTGTACGGATGATGCCAACATTAAATTATGCTGCAGTGCTCAAGAAAAATTCTGATGCAGCTTCCACAAGTGTAAGTTATATTTACGTTAACCAAAACATCTAATTTGACTATTATTTAAGACAACATATATTTATTAGATATCAAGTAGATTTTTATTTATTATTAGCAGCAGAAAATTGTCATGGACATCCCTACTCTATAAAGCTGCAGTTCCTACCACCTAAAAACCCTCCTACTTTTTAGCCTATCACTTACATTGTTGCCTTCAAATACTTGCTTGATCTGATGTCAACACACAGCACACCACATGCTGGCAGTACATAAAATTGTAGTTGATAGCTCAATTTACCTTTATTAAGATAAGTTAACTTTCCTGAGTGTAATGTCAATTATTACTATAAAAAAATTACAGAGGCCCCTATTACCATTGCTCAAAACAGTGTAACTTTGATTCTTTGATGTTTTGTTTTGGAATTATCTTCTTCTTTCTTTTATCTACTTTTATATTTTATATATTATATATTTTATGTATATTTAATACTTATATATATTACATATATTTATTTAAATTATCTATGTATTAGTATCTATACATTTTAATATTTATGTATATATTACAACACTCTTGGCACTATCCCGTTCTCTTGCTCTAAGTCTTTTCTACAAAGGTTGCCTGTAAGAGTTAGCTTGCAGCAAGGCCGCCTTTGCATGTCTACATTGTTTACTGTATGTTTACGTGCAATAAAGTGTTTCTTCTTCTTCTTCTTTACCCAGGAGAAATAAATTTGCTCTTGCTTTATCATAAACTAGCTGTTGCCTGCGACTTTGTCCTTGATTAAATTTTGATTTGCCCTGTAATTAAAAAAAAAACTTTGCAACCTTGTATCTCCAGTAGTACTGCAAAATTTCTTTTAGTTCCACGATTTTATACGTACATACTCTCAAGTTTACATTTTGTGATTTAAGTGGATGCAGCAGCAAATTTCAAATGTCCTTGAGATTGGTTCAAAAGTTTATATGGTAGATGGCTAGAAACAGACAGAAAGACACACTTCGGCTTTCATAGTTATTTTAATATATTATTCATATCATTATCACTTGAACAAAAGTTTCAAAGCATCAGCTCATTCTGTATGCTGCAGCCTAGCCCTTGACCACATTATGACATCCATTACTTTTCTTTCTTCTAGGCTGGTTACAGCTTTTCAAGCTTCTGGTCTGATGTACATGCATGTTGGTCTTAGCCCATTTTTTTAAAATTATATTTATTAACCTCAATCTGAATTTTGGTGTCTCCTTCTAAAAAACTTCCAACTTCCAACTTCTAAAACATTAGACTTTTGTACAAATTTCCAACCTGTGTTTTACCTCTCTAGTTCATATACTTTAATATAGAAACCTATATCCCAAATTTCAGGTTTGTAGACTAATTTAAAAAATATTTAGAAACTTTCATCTCCTTTTCTACCACCCTTTAAATGTGATATCCAAAATAAAAACGTTTACATATCTATTTTTTTATAGTCTAAAGCTTTGAGCTCGAGATTTATTTACGGTGGAATAGTCACCATTGTCACATTGCAATAATAATGTTTTTATTTTCACAGAAAAGCACCTTCAGTGAAGATTTAATCACCTTTGATGTGAAAGAGAATCATTCTAAACCAATCCTTATCAATGACTCTCCAAGTGGTGGCGGAAGCTCCCCAGAGTATTGAATGTGCCTTATTGATGTATAAAATATAATTAAGTTACCATAAAACATAACATACTAACCTGTTAATAATCGTCTCAAATATTCATGGTGTAATAACATTTTCTTGATGTTCAGTGTTGTCATTTCAATATTATTGTTTCAAAATTACTATGCAGTAATTGATGATTGTTTAGTTTGTTACTAAATGTTGTTCCATGAAAAATGGTGTTCTGTAATAATTTCAGATTCTACTTAATTTACCAAATTTGTCAAATCTTTTCGATTTATAGCATTAAGTAACCTTAGTTATTATTTAAACAGTTGTATCATTAATGTTATGATATGATATATAATTACAAAGATCCTGTATATAGCTATATGTAATTTCAAAATGTTATTAGAAAATAAATCAACATGACGGGAAAGAAAGTATTTTTGTAACAAAAAACAATACATGATTTTCAATTATATCCGATTCAACTTTTGCAACTACAGTTTGTTTCTATTATTGTTAAAATGTTGTAAACCTGAAACCATAGAAGAGAAAGCGATATGAGTAAACTGACTAAGGCCAGCAAAAATAATTCATTAGAAGAGCTCGACGTTATTTAGTTTCTAGATGAAAGATAAAAACTTTCTCTAAAAAAGGATGAGATTTTCTACCCAAGTTAGCTTATTCAATCGCGTGATAGTTAACTAAGTTATTTATGGTTGGAAGGAGCGCCATCTAGTTACAATACTTGGAAAAAATACTGTCACTTAAGACTTTCGATACTATTATGGAGGGTAGAGGTAAGGAGAGTCATCTGTGTATATGAAAAAGTGTCGTCAAAATGTATTAAATTAGGATGGCGCCACATTTGCATCAGGGTAACTCTTAAAAGAAGCGCCAAATATAAATATTGTTAGAGTAGGCTTGAAAAATAAACAAGGAAGTATGGAGATACAAGGAAGTAAGGTTATATTTACCACAATATTTTGTACAACGTAAGTTGTTGAAATTCTCAATAATTAACTACTTTAGTCGATAATGACATTAAATTTTTTAACTCGGCATACTTCAATTCATCTACGATTGCTACATTCATACCATACCCTGTGCATCCACCAGCGCCATTGTGGAGGATTTTTGAACTGTTATTTAGCGCAACAACTGGACACTTTTTCAACTTTTCTCCCATATAAGATGACTCTCCTTACCTCTACCCTCCATCGATACTATTTATTATAAGTCGTAAAAATTGAATAGGCCCGTTTTGTCATTTGTGCAAGACCATAGAATGTAACTTGGAACAAAACTGAAAGAAACAATAAAATAAAAATCAATTACATACAGTGTTTGAAAAAATACGTAATTTTTTTTAAGAATATGAAAGAATATATCGCGAGTATTCTTTTTGCGCTTACTTTATAGTAGCATGCAATTTATAATTGTTGCGAAACGTTTCGAAAACAGTTACGTTCTCAGACTTTTTTTTTAATTTTCTAGAGTTGTAACCATTTCTTTACTGAATATCGAAAGCCGCCGCGCTTGGTTCACGAAGCCGCAAATAAAATTTTGAATTGACACTGGGTTCTAAATAATGAGTCAGAGTTGATGTATCTGACCAAGCGGCACATGACTGAAGCGTCCCCGCGCGCACTGCGCAGTTTTTCATTCCCCATCTTGTATAGTTGACTGTGCACTCGTTTAAGTTTGATATATACTGTTTACTATTACGTTAACTTTTGCTCTTCTACTTTGGATATTGATTTAAACATAGTGATTTGACTCGATTTTTGTGTTTGTTGTTAAATAGTGCGAACTCTGTTTCAACATGTTGAAAAGTGGACGTATAATCAACCGCCAGTCACGCGAATTGGTTGTGAAGTTAAAGGAATACTTTGAACGAACGAACACTTTACAATACATAATCATATCAATCAAGTACTGATACAAAATTGAATTGATTTATCGTGAGCATCGAGTCCCGAATCTTATGGTTCCATAACTAGTTACGTCGCGATGACAAATGTCAAAACGGGCCTATTACTTTTTTACGACTATAGTATCTGTATAGTTAATGTTTTAACTTGGTGGTAAATATAACCTTACTTCCTTGTTTATTTTTCAAGCCTACTCTAACAATATTTATATTTGGCGCTTCTTTTAAGAGTTACCTTGATGCAAATGTGGCGCCATCCTAATTTAATACATTTTGACGACACTTTTTCATATACACAGATGATCCTCCTTACCTCTACCCTCCATACTTCTACAGATAAATGCCCCACAGATCTGGACTTGGAAAATATTTATTGATTTCAAAGAAGCACCATTGAATAAATAGACTTTTATGAGTAAAAGTATATGTCTTTCTCTTGTAGGAGTTTCTTCATTGCCCAATCCAAAGTCCACTGCGGTTGATCGATCTTTGTTGGGTAATGCAATTTGGTGGTGATAATGTTTGATTCTGATTGAAGTGTTATCTATAGTTTTGGGTGCAATACTGATCCCATCTTTTCTATAAAATAGAAATTGAGAAGATAAAGTTATATTATTTCATTGATTTCATTTCATCAGAAAACATGATTTGATCATAACCTTGTACATACCTAATACATACCTAATACATCATTCGCTCGTCATCTGAGAAGATATTAAAATGAAACCAGATACATTCATAAGTAATTTCTTATTTTACTATAAAACAAACAATGATAAAAATAATTGGAATGTAAATTAAATATTTCATATATTGACATAAATAAACTTTAGTACTAAAGATACAACTTTTAGTACATACTTAGTAAGTTCTTAAGTCCTTTATGTATATAAACGGTCAATGTTATCCTTGACTATGCACCTGTTTTATGGCATAACAATAAAATATTATTAATGACTAGATGAAGATTTCTACTTTACCAAGTACCTTCAAAACTAATATTTGTACCAGTAATTACCCGCAACTTTGTCTTAGCAGAATTAGCGTTTCCGGTTCCTTACCAAAAAGAGGACAGTGTTCTTCAATAATTGAAAACAGTCCAACGAAATCTCTCGAGTATTAAAATCTTATCTGGTACATAGATTCTAACACCTCAAAATTTTTTATGTTAATAAATAGTAGTGTATTACGATTCGAATGTAATAGATAATTAACAGTAGCAGCTAGCATGCGCAACACGAGAAAATGATATCTACCCATTAACTCGCCTTTCTGAAGAGAAATACTACTAGTAACGGGTATTTTGTGCGCTCATGCTAGCCCTTCTCTGGTCTAGGTAAAGGTAAGATTGGATAGATATTGAGATTGGAGATTGGTAAGATTGACGAGCGTCTGCAAAAAAAAAAAATATGGCAGCATAACCCTGCAGGAATGTTCGATTTACACCAAATGGTGACGGGGGTTAGTGAGCTTTTATACGGAGTTAGCGAGACGGGGCGCTTGATACACGCCAAAAGATCTATTTAGCAAATCGGAGTACAAGGTGTGAGGTTTTATACCTACGTTTACTTATTCGATCGTGTGCAATTTGTACTACAACTTGTACTACTTGTAAATATATGGTATGAAAAAAAGCGTCATCTAATGCCAGCTACACGTATTGCAATTTAGTAGCAACTAGATGCCGCTTGTGTTCCCGCAATCGTACAAGTATACGTAGGTAAAAATTCCACTTCGCGTTCATCCCCGAGTTGTCGTTTCTTAAAGTTTCGTCTACAGTAAGTCTGAGGCGACGGCTGGGTTCTCGCCGGTGAACTCGTACACGGAATGCGCGAGTCGACGCGCTTGCTGTACGGCCGTGGCTGCGGGCAGAAGGCCCAGGTGGATGCACACCAGTTCTTTGGCGCTCACCCCCTGGCTGTCGTTAGGGAACGCCAGCTCAATCAGTTGCCTGACAACAAACGAGTTAAATAACAGTAACATTTTTTTCCAAATATGTATGGCTGAATATGAATAATTGTTACTTAACAACTACTTAACATTGTAAAGTCAACATCTGAGGATGCTCCGGTGTTGGAGCGATACGTGCGTAGAGAATGCGTAGGTACATTTCCGAAGATCTGTTTGGTGTGGAGTATGAAGATTGAAGAAATTATATTTTTAAAGATTTGTTTTTTCTTACAATATAAAGTCCCGGACCAAGCAGATTGCCCTCCTGGAAGGTGAAAAACTATTGCATATAAACAGCGCTTTACTTCGCAGTATTCGAGTCTGAAGGGCTTGGTTGACGGTGTAATTACAGGCACATTAGGCGTAACACTTCGCCTCTGTTTGCTGGACACAGGGCGGCATGTTGCGGGACATGTTCTTTGCATGCCCTGCGAAATGTTGCTGTTTATGGGCCATGGTTTTCCACTGACCCAGGTGGAATCCGCTAGGTCTTTAACAAAACACATAGCATTATATATTGGAGGTAACCTGTACTGCAATCACAAGACTTCATTACCCGTTTTGAGTTGCTTACTGTACAACAGACTAAACAGAGAATTTATTAGCTACCGTTTAGTCAGACACTCCTGTAAGTTAAAATGTTTAAAATGGCTGTAATCATTGTCGAAGAGACTGAAAAACTTTTGATGTAAAATAAAGTGGATTGGAGGGTTTACTTTCACACACACAAATCCATAAAAACAAACACACACACTAATATTACTACTAATATCACTAATATTCTATTTATTTTGTGATATATATATATATATATATATATATATATGTTCACAAAATAAATAAATTTCATTTCATAATATTACCTGTGGTGTGCGCCAAGCATGTCCGCGGGCGGCGGCAGTGCGCGCACGGCGGCGGGGTGCGGGGGTGCCGTGGGGCGCGCGGGGACTCCGCGTCTTTCGAACCAGCGCACAGCGCACACGTGCAACGCACCGCGGCGCCAAACCGCCGCGCCGTAGCCCTCGCGCAACGCACGCATCGCCGTGCTTAGCGTGCTACGGACCTGCGCAGTGCATTTACGTGTTTCATGCACAACGCAAATAAGCAATATAAATGACGATAACATTAGTCGTACTTCAGTATTTCAATCCTTAAATACGCTTCGAAGACAGCCATATTAATGACAGTATTAAGATTATATTTTTTCAATAATGTTGCGGTTACATGAGGGTACACAGGTAGGTCCGTTCACAGTTATTTTACCTCCAGCCGTAAGGTTGGAGTTATATAATGTAATGTAATTTTTAGTGTCACCATATCCTGCCAAGATTGGCGTGCAAAAATTTGTCGTTAATCATTAGGTATATAAATTTTCCACATTAAATAACAAGTCGCATTTAAATAAATTAAAAGTAAAGTTAAAGTTATAATAAGCCCATTCCCCCAGAGAAAATTCAGAAATTATAAATTCCCCTGCCGGGGATCGAACCCGGGACCTCACACTTAAACCAACAGCGCTCACCGCTTCGCCAGGAAGGTCGTCAAGTTTCTGCTCCGATGCAGTCTTAGGAAAAGATTTGCTTGCTCGCAATCGAGCAGTCTTGTTTGGGTATGGAAATACATGCCTTATTACATAACGTTTGCAAAACGAAAATCTATAAAGTACAGGATTTGTGACTCTAAAATGAATGAAATTAGTTTATTTTACTTTGATGATACAGAGTTCGATACTCGATAACAACTGCTTGATTGCAAGCGAGCAAATTTTGTAGTAAGGCTACCGGAACTGAATGTAAAGTCAAAGGCAAAGTGAAATATTTCCTCATTAAAATAGACTCATAGATGGCGCTTTAGATGCGTGCGTTACATAAAAAGACGTGTACATGGTAGTGAAATGATGGCGATAAATACATTCGTAAATTAAAAACTAAAGTTGCGAGGGTTCCAAACGCGCCCTGGTCTAAGAAGCACACAACAAACTTAGCCGCGTGTTCTTTTTGTTATAACCATCTCCCATTATTAAAACTATTTAAACTCGCTTGGTTTGTTGTGGGCTGTTCTTAGACCAGGGCGCGTTTGGAACCCTCCTAGCCTTAGTTTTAATCATTACGCTTCAGAACGCTTCATAAGTGCCTGTGATAAGGTCTACATGATTAAAACCCTTTTGAATTTGAATTTAAAAAGCAGCCTGTTTCGAGCACTTATTCAAACCCAAGCTTTTTTATCATCTAGGTAACCCTTATATTATTTTAAATTTACTCACCGTGCGATGTGTCAGCATGTCGACGCAATCAGCCATGTCGGGTGCGAGGAAGCGGCCCGTTGTGCGGTCGATGTACACGAAGTGGATTAGACCCGGGAACTCCTCCACATACTTGTGTAGGGTCAGGGAACTACCCGCGTCCGTCTCGCCAGTGAAACCCAAGTTAAGCGAAATCGTTCATTGCAACAAAACATGATTATGGCACCGGGTGATTATGATATCGTTCAACCGGACATAGCGAAAGTAATACATATAACCAATGTCAAAGACAAATATTTCTGTATTCAAATAGGCCCAAAAAAAGCATTTTTCATTCGTACATAGAAAAAATGGCGATACATTCGTAAACTTAAAATTTAGGCTACGAAGGTTCAAAATGTGCCCTCGTTCTATTCTCGTTTATAATAAGAGAAAATAAGAGTGAAAAATAGAGAATTATCTCGTGGTACGCATGCTTATTGCTTGGCCCTACTGGTCTAAGAATATGAATGAATATACTAAGACAATACACACATCACCATCTAGCCCCAAAGTAAGCGTAGCTTGTGTTATGGGTATTAAGATAGCTGTTGAATATTTTTATGAATATAATACATATAAATACTTATAATATACAGATAAATACCCAGACACTGAAAAACAATCATGTTCATCACACAAACATTTTCCAGTTGTGGGAATCGAACCCACGGCCTAGGACTCAGAAAGCAGGGTCGCTGCCCACTGCGCCAGTCGGCCGTCAAACAGTTAAGAGGAAGCATACAACAAACTTAGCCGGGAATGGCCGGGTGATTTATTTGAGTTGTTTTTTTTTTTACTTAAAATTTTTAATATTAAATAAACGTTTAATTATATTAAATAATTTATAATAGAATATTAAATATTTATAGATGATTAAATAATAAACGTTTCTTTCATTTTATCATCAAAAATACAAAATGAAGCTTCCATGCAAGCATGTATGTTATTCAAACTAGATTTAACAATAAGTCATGGATTATTTAGCAATCGCATCAATTTATAACAACAAAGTTTATAATTAGTTAATAAATATAAACGTAGTTTTGGTGAAATGTGAATGAGTTATGTCATGTCTTGGAAAGTAAGCAAGAAGTATATATTTTTTTATTTACAGAATTAGCATTCCAGTTTATTTCATTAGCGTAACGGTTGGTCAGCCAAATATTTATAAAATGTGGTGAATAGCATGACAACAATAATTGACTTGCTAGAAATAACATTATGACTCACGAAATTGATGTAAAAATACATTATTTCCTACATCTATTATACATACTATCGCTGAACTATCACTGAAAGGGAAACAAGCACTAGGTTGCGGTGCGCTTACAGCATGGCAGATGAAACACGCTCTGATATAGATCCGAAGTGAGTCAGACTGTTCTTATACCTATTCAATTTGTCCATTGGTACGGCGTATAACTCCTTAGCAATCAGTATCTGTTGTTTCTTTTTAATTATGCTATCAACCAAACCTGAATTAATTCAGGTTTGGTTGATAGCATAATCATATATCTATATCAGAGCGTGTAGCAAGGATACTTAGATCACATGGCGTTAATGTGGCTTTTAGAACAAATAACCAACTGAGAGCTATTTGTAACAGTAAGGACAGATTGGACAATAAGCACAGATCAGGGGTATATAAACTCCAATGTTCTGAATGCCACGCCACATATGTGGGTCAGACCGGACGTAAATTTAAAACGCGTTACAAAGAGCATATGGCAGCCTTCAATCATAACCATCCTGAAAAATCTCATTTTGCAAAACATCTTTTTAGACAGTGGACAAACGTAGCCAGTAATCATTCATACGAAATATTACATGCTTGCGACAAAGGGTTGAGACTTGATTTGAGGGAACAATTAGAAATTATTAAACATAGGAATGGGAGGCTCGAATTACTAAACGAACAAATAAACTTATCAACTTCACCTCTTTTGAACATATTCAGAGGCACTAATGAGGTGGAAGGGGCTTAGATAGATTAGGTGGGGGTCAGAAAGGTATAAAAGGCGAAAATATTCACATTTTGCGAATTTTACACTTAACAATTATTCATTGTAAAGTCAACATCTCCTGATGATGCTCCGGTTTCGGAGCATCATCAGGTATTGCCGAGGATCTGTTTGGTGTGGAGTATAAGGATTGAAGAAATTTTTAATAACACCACACAGATTCTCCTGCTTTACGCGGAGTATAGCAAATTAAGCTTAATTCTGATAATGAAAATGAAATAAATGACTTGATTTTTGGTTTCCAGATCGGTCGGGGGGCGCGGCACGTGGGCGTGGCGTGGCCATTAAAAACGATGACTGTATTGATGACTGATGACAGTATATTTATAGCTTCAATACATATTTTCTCTCTCCTACTGCATTAAACTAAGACAAGACCCAGACCAAGGTTACAAACTGATATCACATTCAGTAATATGTTTAAGCCATGTAACAAAAATAAAAAAAAATATGAAAAGGATATGATTCCAAACTGAAGTATCGTGACGCCTTAATGCGTAGGAACTCCAGGTAGGGGGTCAAAATACTCCTTAGCTCTTTTACAGGGTGTTCCAACTTCAAGCTAGGTATATCTGGCTTGAGGTGCTCTATCACACTTTCAAGGGCCGAATGGAGAGCGGTCGCAGTGGTTTCCGGTGTCAGCGGAGTTGTGGTTGTACACGATTTACGCAATTCCAACATCCGGCTAGTGAGACGGGTACACAGTGCGGAGTTGGCCTTATTTTTGCGCAGTGCTTCTGTTGTCTGAAACATAACTTTGCTAGTAAAAAAACTGGCTATATTATCTCAAGGTCATTTGCTCAAAAAGTTTGTCGGCAACACACGACATAGTGGTAAGGTGTCCTGTCCGTTTGTTCGAGCAGCAAATAACATACCTAAAATATGACATACCCATTATTAACTTTTCCGGAAATACCTTTTTCAGTGTCGCTTCCAAAGAGTCAAGTGTGTTTGGTAGTACTTCCAAATTTCTCTGCAACAGAAGCCGTCGCAGATTTGACAAAATCTGACTTGACATATGCACTGCTATGCCCACTTCTCTGTAACAGAATATCCATTTTGTTACTTAATCCCATTAATATTCAACTTATGCCAAAGTGGGTTGATGTAAAGAATGCAGGATCATTTCTGCACCAGGGTGATTCTATGTGCAAAAAAATTAGCAACTCTTTGGCCAACAGATGAGTACCTTAGAAGGACAACTGGGGTTAAAAATCTTTTACATATCTTTTTAAACCCAAATGAAGCTATTTTTACGTTTTATTGTGAAGTCAGACACAGTCACACGTCAACCAGTTGCTCTTTTTAATAAAATCTATGTGCTATTACTATGCCAGCTAATGTTTATTAATATAAAGAACTTTTTTTTAATGATATTGACGGACCAAATAGATGGCCCCACCTAATCGTATGTGGAAAACCATCGCATATAAACAGAACATCACCTCGCGAGGCAAGCAAGGATGTGTGTGTGTATAAATACACCGACGGTAGTAATTTCCCCGACGAGCTCTGTCACAAAAAGTTCTACTATTACTAAAAACGCAAATAACAATAGCTCTTTTTATAGTTTTGCAAACATCTCGCTCGCACTATTGTATCAAAATACCGTTAAAAACTCTAAAACTCATCAAAGACATTATAAGCCTCTGACCAAAAAGTAAGTAAAAAAAATATATCGCGATAAAATTATATATTATACCAGATTACCTTTATACCAGATTACCTTTAAATACTGATTTTCTTTATTTTGGCGGCCTTATCGCTACATAGAGATATAGCGTAGTGTAGCGATTTGGCTGCCGCCAAAATAAAGAAAATCAGTTTTTAAAGGTTAAACCGGTTTTAAAGGTTAATCAGTTTTTAAATAAACCTTATTGTACACAAATTGTACCTTCCTTCTTTGCATTTGTTTTTTTTTGTTTTCTGTGTTGTGTACTATAAAAGTATATTTATAATTCATTCATTCATTCATTCATTCATACATTCATTTATATGCATGTTTGCAACCTTAAGATAAAATACTCGTATATTTACCTCATTTCCATATCAATGAGAACAGCAAATATGATACGAGGAGCGATCTCCGCGAGGTGCAAGGAGTGCGGTGCGCACGGGCTGCCCGAGCTTCCACCGCATAGGTGCACGATGGCACTGTTCTCTTGTGACAACCCTAATACAAACATAGGTTTTAGGGGACCCTAAAAAACCGGACCCTATTACTAAGACTCCAATGTCGGTCTGTCTGTCCATCCGTCACCAGGCTGCATCTCATGAATCGTGGAAGTTAGTCAGTGGAAATTAGCCCAGATAATTTATTTCTGTTTCCGCTATTACAACAAACACTAAAAAACAGAATTAAATAAAATATTTAAATGGGTTCCCGTACAACAGACATGATTTTTTTGCCGTTCTATAGATACTGGTACGGAGCTTCGTGCTCCAGTCCGACTCGCACTTGGCCGGTTTTTTTTTATACTTTTAATTGACACACAAAGTAGATGGGCCACCTTATTATAAGTGAAAAACATCGCTTATAAACAGACCAACACCTCGCAGGGCATGCCAAGAACACGTCCTGCAACTTGCTGCCATGTGTCCGTCAACCTGAGCCGTAGGTGTTAAGCCCCATCCATGTGCCTTCAGACCAGAACACAGCATTGCAACAATGCTGCTTTGCGACAGAAATAAGCATGGCTTAAAAACTTCAATGGATAAGCTCTATCACAAAAGCTGTACTACTACAAAAAACGCAAATAATCTTGAGCGATCGCAAAGTACTGATATTATGGGCCTGCTGTTGCAGGGCTATAAAAGTTTTAGTCCGAAGCGGTAGCAATAGTTTTAGTAGCACTGAATTCTCCGTTTATTATTTTCATCATCATTTATTATCTGTGTCGGGTCAACAATATTTGTGTAATAAACATATTATGTAAATATTATAAATAAGACACAATGTTATATTATATAGAAACTATGAAAATAAAGTCATTATTTTGTTAAGTTGTAGTTTTAAGTAAAGTGAATAAATAAATAAAAAAATTCTTTCTCATATAATCCCTACTTCACTACTAATATTATAAATGTCAATGTAAGTTTGTTTGTTATGCTTTCACGCAAAAACTATTAAACCGATCCTCATGAAGCTTTGTAAACATATTCTTGGAAGTGTTAGAATTAATATATGATACTTTTTATCCCGACATTAAGCTAGTTTCCTTTGGGAGAGGGAAAGAAAGTGTTTGACGGATTTTACACCACAACTCAGACAAAATATAATCAATTTAAATAATAATTTTTGTACTATAGAGGTTATGGATGGTATAGTATGTGTTTAATTTAGCGATACTGAGTACTTTAATTTTTTTTAGAACTACAACTAATTTGAATGCCACATCAAAAAACAAAATCAAACGCAGACGAAGTCGCGGGCAACAGTTAGTAAAAAATAAACAATTCACATAGTTCAGAGGTGATTTGATGATTTTTCCACACTGCGCCAGAGAGGTCGTTAAGAACCCAGGTTTAGGAAAGGAACAGCCGGAAAATCTTTATAAGTAACTAGCTGTCGCGGCGAACTTCGTACCGCGGATCTTTTTTTTTTTTTTTTTTTGAAGAATGTTTTATTTTAATAATTATTATCGTATTCCGGTCTAAGAGGAATCCAAAAAATCAAATATCATAAAAATTTATCCAGCCGTTCTTAAGTTATAAATGGTGTAACTAACACAACTTTCTTTTATATATATGATTTTGGATGGGAATGGCCTCTTTAGATTACTATTATGTATCAGTGGTATGATGTCTTCAGGCTCTAGATTTTAAATTAAAAAAGGTATAACAAAGTATTTAGTTTGTCAATACTTACATGGTAAATGAGCATTTTTACTTGTAACATCTATTTCTCGCATCTCCTTCCAATACTCTTGAGCTGCTACGCACTGTACACTGAGCAGTATCAGATCTGGAGGCATGAGGTCTTCACATCCTCGGCTAAAAAATTGTAAACAAAAAAACTAATCTGAGATCTCTTCATTAATAAGAGCATATAAACACACAACAATGGTCAGACAAATGCATTCTCTCATCTATCTTATATAATTCTTGTGTGCGTGTGTATGTCACTAAAATCCTCCTAAATGGCTGGACCGATTTGAATGAATTTTTTGGTACGCGTTTGGGTGGCACCCTCGATGATTTACATTCACAAATCAGCCCGACAGATGGCGCTGGGGTCCGCTAGTATTAATATACATATTATAAAGCTGAAGAGCCTGTTTGGTTGAGCAGTTTTACCCATAGAACCACATAGAAAATATTGTTAATAAATTCGTATTAATAACTAGCGGCCCCCGCCACTTCTTCCGCGTGTGAGTCGACCTTTAAATATAGACATGATGTTGTGGATGTTTTTTAGAATGTTTTAAAAAGGAACAATTCCTTTGCAGGTATTAGAAGCTCTTGAAAGTAATAATTTTTCCCGTCTTTCGCAACATTTTTTTATTGATGCTCTGCTCTTATTGGCGTGATCCTCATCCTTCCTCAAACCAATTGTTTCCGAGATGAGTGTGTTTGAAACATTTGGTTTGAATTGGTAAAATATATTTGTGTTAAATAGTCCATTTATCGAGAAAGGATGAGGATCACGCCAATAAGAGCAGAGCATCACTAAAAAAATGTTGCGAAAGACGGGAAAAATTATTACTTTTAAGAGCTTCTAATACCTGCAGACTCACACGCGGAAGAAGTGGCGGGGGCCGCTAGTTATTAATACGAATTCATTAACAATATTTTCTATGTGGTTCTATAGGTAAAACTGCTGAATTTCTGGCCTGTATGAACATTTATTTAATATCACAATATTTTCTCGGGTAAGTAATTATTTTTGGTGGATGGTGTATTTATTAAATGTATGAAGTATATTAGTTACAAAATTTTTACCAGACCTGGAATATAAAGCCAACATCTTATCCCCAACAAATAACAGAATATGGTAGTGTTGGTACGGAGAACATTTTATCTCCTTTGAGATGGTTCTCAAAGCATTCAATGCTGCACCTGTGGCTCCACTCTCTCCAATCACCCCGCTGGCGCCTGGTATCGAGTCTCCCTTATCACGACTTTCTAGCAATACTGATAACCATTCCTGATATGTTGTAGAATGTATTCTGAAACCAAGATGAAATCAGAACTCACAGTAATTATTGGAATCAATCTACTGTTTATTGTTATAAAAACTTAAAAAAATTAAGAATGAATTAATTAACTTAATTAAACTTAACTACACTATAATATCAGATTTCTTTTACCATAATTATAAACCTCCCTCCCCAATTTTAGATCTTATTTAGAATGCATGTATTGGATATAAACAGGTATGCAAAGAACATTACACTTCATTTACTATAGTAAGACATAGCTGACTAATATTGCATATGTGAACCATGAGAGATAGTGTCAATGCATTTTTGTCCTTCTTTGCCATATATGTAGTTGTTTTTTTTTATAATAATAATTGACAAAAGCAGTTGGCCCACTTGATGGCTAGTGGAAAACCACAGCCTATAAAAGTGCAACACTTGAAAGGGCATGCTCGCCACTGTGTCATGGAGGATTTAAATTGAAAAGTTTTTTTTTTACGATGATGGCGATGTGTATATTACACATCGCTAATCATTTTTCATGTTAATATAACCTGAAGATTTTCAGGTATTGGAGGGAAACAAAAAGTTTATTGAAGATTGTATAGAATAACTAAAAATAGCTTTTTTTTGTTTGAAAATATTAGGTTCCAATTCTATTGAACTCACAGGTTGATATTCTGCCCACAAATGTGCTGCACTAGGGTTTTGCAATCTAGCAGTTCCCGATGAGCATCGTCAACATTATCCTCGCTGATAATCATGAAGACATGGTCAAGCCACTAGAATTAAAAACATATGGATCATATACTATGTTTTTTGAATATGACTTTTCTTTAATTAAAATAATACTTCTTGTACAACAATGAAGATAAACATTGCGAGGAAACTGCTTGCCTGAGAGTAATGTTTGTGAAGTCTACCAAATGCACATGGCAAGACTTTGCCGTAAATCGTCATTCTGAGAGGAAACCTGTGCCCTGTAATTTGCTGGTAATGTTTTGATAATGGTTGGGTTGATTTCAACAATCCAACATAATGTGTGTGTATAAATACATAGTAACGGAAATATTTAAAGGTAAACAAAGGACTGATTTATTTAAGATGACTAATGAATATTTTAATGAATAATATAACATTAATACATTCATGTTCACCAAACAAAAATTTTGGGAATTAAACCCACAGCATTAGACTGAAAAAGCTTTCAGGTCACTGCCCACTGCGCCAATAGGCAGTCAAATATAGTTCAGTTCTTGTTACTAAGTTACAAGGCTTTAAGTTTTTGATATGTAGGTACACTGAGTTGAGAAACTACCTCATAGCAGGGTAGTAGGTAAGCATGATCGATCATGAAGGCCGAAAACTCTTTTGTAATAATTATGGTTTTTAGGTATTCTTTAATGGAAAAACTTCCATTAAAGAATTTTCAATACCAGTCTAAGAGTAATGAAATCAGTTGTATCAGTGTCCTTGCCTCAGAGAGTATACCAAGCCATCAGCCTGAGGTATTATTACAAACTTTTTAGTACATAATGTTTCTTGGTTAGCTGATACTTTTTACTTACTTATATGCTTACAAATTTTCCATTGTGCTAGGTGATAGCTGATAAATACATTAATTAATTAAAATCCAAGACTACATTATATTATTGGCAAGTTTGAAGTTCCTCTAAGAAGCTGGTGTTTTCTACAACTGTTGTGTTGTAGAACAAAGTATAACTTATAAGTACAGATGCTTATTCTTGGTACATACCTCATCAAATACTATAGTTGTGTTATCTTTACATTGCATGGATGTGTATGTATTGCTGAACTGTGCTGCCATGACCCTCTGGGAAGTAATGATTGGTGAGAGCAGCTGTGATATATGATTATTGTCTGTGATATTTCCATCCTTTTCCTTAAAAAGTAAATAATTTCGTTTAGCAAATTACACTTGGATTGGCTTTATTTCCTAGAGATAGAGCCTAAGTCGCTCTGCAGTTCATAAACTATATCTATGCAAGTAAATAATAAACCTGATCTTTTGCATTTATAAAACTAAACATACAATGCAAGGTTCCATACTTAAATTTGTCTATAGGACAACAGTTATTATAAAACTTATGACCATGCATAATAGCTATTATTAGAGGCAAGGCAAACAAGAGGCAACAAATCGCAAGAGTAGGTACTACATTCTAATACCAATTTTCATCTAGGTATACTGGGAGTTCTATTGAAAGGATGACTTACTTGCCCATTAAATGACTTCATACGGCTGAGAAAACTTTCATCCCATTTAGAAAATAATAAATCATTAACACTATCAAATATCAAAACCGCCTTCATTTTTGCTTTTTTATTGTAACTGTCTGAAACTAAAACTTATTGAGTTTATAGGTGACTTAAGAATAATAAAATAGCTTTGGCCCTAAGATTTTTAAAGGTGTTTTACGTATTGGTAGACGAGAAGAATAGTAAACAAAACAACAGAAATGTCAAAATGATTTCTTCTTCTTTCTTGATTAAAAAATATTAATAAAATTTTTCTGTGTTTCTTGCACAGACTACAACCCCGGCTTTACAGACCTACAATTTACAAACTAGGTCCGGTATTGGAACAATGATCACCACAGAACAGTAAAATCATCTCTTTGTACTCGAACCATTGATATAATATTATGTTATAGTACTACACTAACTCGAATAGTATCAATAATCTGTGAACTTGAACTTGTTTAAAAAGTGTTGTAGATTATGAATGTGTGTTCATTATTAATTTTAATTTTCATGTGATTCTTTTAACTCCTGCGTGTCGTAAAATCTTTAAATTCAAGTTATTTAAATAAAAGCTATTTTTAATTAATATAATAACATAAATCACTATCACAATGAGTAAAAAACCGAACAACTTGGTTTGTATATTCTAACCAAAAGTTAACGTTTATTCATAAATATCACATTAGTTAATTTAATGTTTATGTTTCAGAAAAAGATTAAATCATTGTTTTATTTAACATTGGGAGGATCCCTCTCATACCAGCTTATTTATTTTAAAAAGGATTTCAATGGTTATTATGATACTTTCCTGCGGCCCCTAAGTCAACTTCTCGATCCAGAATTGGCTCATAAAATCGGTGTTTCAGCTATAAAATACGGTATTTTTCCACAAGAATCTTTTCAGGATCCAAACGTTTTAGTGAGTTTATATTTTTTTTATTTATTATTTTCATATTTTAATCTCATAAGGTCCTACACAAAATCTTGAGTTAACATAAGTTACGGCTCAAGAATTCAATGTAAGGTTATTTAAATTATTTGCAGCATTTTCTATTTTTTTCTCTTCTAAAACAATAAATATTCTATTCTCTTTTACTATTCACTAAAAGCATTACTATTGTATTCTACAGAAAATAACACTCTTTTCCAGAAAACGAAATTTCTCAAATATGATCTTAGCAATCCGATTGGCATAGCAGCTGGTTTTGATAAACATGGTGATGCTGTCACAGGCCTTAGACGTTTGGGGTTCTCAATAGTAGAAATAGGATCTGTTACTCCAGAACCACAGCCAGGCAATCCAAAACCTAGAGTATTCAGATTACCTGAGGATGATGCTGTTATTAATAGATATGGGTTTAATAGTGAAGGCCATGACAGTGTATTGCACAAAGTTAAAAACTTGGACAAAGCTTTGCTACAAAATGGACTATTAGGAATTAACTTGGGGAAAAACAAAAATTCCGATGATGCTGTTCAAGATTACACTTTAGGGATCAATAAATTTTATGAAATAGCTGACTACTTTGTGATAAACATAAGCAGGTATTATATGTTATGAATTGAATAAGTAGGATGGTATAACTAATTGTGTAACAGTGCTAATCAAAAGATTGAATATTTTGTTTAGCAACATTGATCCCAGTTGGCAATATGTATAGCCCTTATTTCCTATGTACAGAAAATAATGTTGAGCTATTGATGATTTTGATGATTTAAGTGTCCCAGACACACCTGATCATCAATTATTATCTTAGATTTGAAGTATCATATATCTTAACCTGCCAAACCAAATTGGAGCAGTGTGGAATAACTAAGCTATATAACTTTATCTCTTATAAGAGAAGGAGACCAGCTGTAGGCAACATTAAAGAGGCTGCATATATTACTTATAGTAACACTTTCCACTAACACTTTTCTGTTACTTTATTTCAGTCCTAACACACCTGGTTTAAGATCATTACAAAGCAAAGAAGAGCTACAGAAACTTTTGACTGCAGTAAACAAAATGTTAAACTCTTTACAAACAGTGACAAGACCACCACTTCTACTTAAACTTGCACCAGATTTAAGTCTTGAAGAGATCAAAGACATTGTAACAGTAATTACAAAAAAAGAAACTAAAGTAGATGGTCTTATTATTGCTAATACAACAATAGACAGGTCATCTCTTAAAAACCAAGTACATGCTACCGAAACTGGGGGCCTCAGTGGAAGACCATTAGCTAATAAATCTACCGACATGATTAAAACTGTTTACAAGCTAACAAAGGGTAAGTTTCCAAAAGGATAGTGCTACTTTGGTATGTCAGTTGTACCCATATCTCAATATTATATTACAATTCCAAATTACTACATATATTAAAATATTAGAAGCGGACTTTCACATTTTATAAATAAGTGGTTAAGGCAGCAGCCAGTGGCCAAATTCATCCTGTAGTTTTCTGAGAAGCTGTAAGGTTACTAATTTTAAGCTGCCATGGCTTTTATCATTAATGTTTTTGATGATTTTTATGTATACTTAACTATGAGCTATGATGAATTGGATCGGTTTCTGCCTAGCATTCTTGGTATTCTATAACTTTCAAGGATTCACATTAAGTTTATTAACCTGTAGTTACTAATCTAGTGTGTGTAACAACCTTTGGGAGTTAGTTCCTCTTCATAGTCCCTTTCATTTTACCCTCAGAAAAAGATCTGTCAATTATCTTTATTTTTGTATAACATATGTGTATATTAATAAAACTTTTGTATTGGTGTATCTATTCTCAATTTATTCTTGATTATTTTAGGCAGCATCCCCATAATAGGAGTTGGTGGTGTGTTTTCCGGTCAAGATGCTTATGACAAAATATTAGCTGGTGCCAGTGCAGTGCAGATATACACTGCTCTTATTTACCTTGGTCCACCCATCATTACCAAGATAAAGACTGAACTTGCAGAATTATTAATAAGAGATGGCTATAGTAGTGTTAGTGCAGCTGTTGGTAAAGGTTTGAAATGATGGACACTGTTAATTTGCTGAATAAATTTATTATAATGTATAGTAACATTTTATATATTTGTTCATTAATGTTGTTAGATTTTATTTATGCACACAAATATTATACAAGTATCAGTTACACATTTTGTCTTCTTGTCCTGAAAAAAAAACCAAATATTAAATATTCAATCAAGATGCCCTCAAAGATTATCTACTGTCATCATTGGTATTACCAAGAATTTTGCAATTGGGCAGTTGTGATTGCAGATATTGCTTGCACTCCTCAAGATCTGTTACACCTGACAAATTGAAGAGAATTAAAGTCTGTAGGCTATTTAAAGCCTTTATTTCCTTGAGCCCTTGATCTCCGACATTTACACATTCTGAAACTTGGACGTAAGATAATGTAGCCAGTCCATATGAAAGTCCTTTCATTGCTCTGTCATCAATGTATTTGTTATTATGAAGAATTATTTTTTCTAACTTAGTGCAGCCACCTGAAAAAGTATATTTATTAGTTTATTGAAACATAAGAGGTTTTGTTTTGTTGAGGTTTATTGTTGGCAAAATGCCAGAATTTTGGATCAGTGGATAATAATAGAGTATCAGCAGTAAAAGTATATTTTAGTTAGTAGATTGGTATATAGTATTGGGTGGCACCTGTTTTGGTTGAACGTATTGATAACCAGTTTGTGAAATCAGTAGGTGTTATGGTTCAGAAAGTATATTGAAATATGATATCATACTTAAATGTGAAAATCCATAATGTGATATTGATGAATCAGTCCCATCAATAACAACAATTTTTGGCACAGATTGTGTTTCTGGTGGAAGTAAATTATAGTCGTCTAGTTTTTTTCCATTAGCCCATACAACTTTGCCTCCATTTCGAAGCACCCACTCGGCACACGCTCTGTCTGGGCCCAACGATTTTATACGTTCTGGATCTGGCTTATTAAACATCATATTTACATACTCCCAAAAATACCTTACTTGTTGTTTCTTGGGTATTATACTGGGTGTGTGTTGGATATTGAGAAATACCTAAAAACAAACTAAATTAATAAAGATAATCATAGTCGTAATATTACGTAAAAACTATGTTTATAGATTTATATTAATTACGCTTACATGTCGTGGCAAACAAAACATTATTGCAACTTTGATTATTAGGTATCTATCTACCGGTTAAAGTTAAAGTAGTCTTTTCCATTTGACTAGTGACTTCTGAAATTTTATTGTAAACAAAACTATTAACCATAGATTAATGTTTAGTACTTTTGACAGTTGACAGCAGGCTTGCAGAAATCATCGATGTATTAATACACTGATGTTTCTCATTTCTACACATCCATAATATGTATTTCAATCTTTACAGTAATTGAAATATCAGGCAACATCAACCAATGGACATGAATTGGTTGACGTGATTTCACGGTTTTCAGCTGGTCGGAGCGGCTCCCACCGACTCGTTTGATTACTAACGCTGAGCTTACAGGTGCGCCATTTCAGCGCTTCGGGACCCAAACGTCCATCGGTTCTCCAAACTTTGTGCCCCGATCATAGCCCCTTCCGCTTCGTGACTTGTTCAGCTATATTTGTAAATCTGGTGCGGTGTCGGTTGTTATCTCCTCATTCCTGATTTCAGGCATACAGCCAAACTTCTAACATAGCTCTACATCGCCCGTTGGTATCAACCACGTTCAGAATCAGAACCATAACTCAACACTGCACTGGCAACAAGCACAGTTCGAAGACTTTAGTCTTCAGGGAAGGTTGAGATGTTTAGGACGAAACCGGCTTGTCCGGGAGGCTGGAAGCCGTGAAACCAACTATTTTTGGAATACGTATATTATGTCTACAAGATGATATCGAGATGACTCAAAAACTTCTTGTAGTCATTATTCAGCATGATTCTGTTATTTTTCAACCAGGTATCATCTGTAATTCTTTAACCAGGGTATCTCATTAATTTACGAAGGAATGAAAATAAAACTACAACAAAAATGTTAGGGTTTTATTACCCCAAACAAAACTAATTAATTTTAAAGTCTTCTTCTTTGAAGTATTTTGCTACTTTGCTTCATATTTGTAGCTAAAAGTTAAAAAAATTCAATTATTAGTTTTAAGACTAAGCATTTATGAATTGACATAGCAATCATAAATATGAAAATCAGGTAAGATTTTAAGTAAGGTTGTATGCTTATAGTGATAATCTATATTTGATAGTATTAAATATCTATCCTTATGCAAAAACTTTTTGGTAGTTCTAAAATCTACTTTTATAGCAAAACATTTTAATGTTTTGTCACGTAACTGTCCATAGTTACGTGTGAAAAGTGCAAGTTTAAGGGTTTTCTGTTTTGATGAGTTCTGTAAAGGGCACTGAACGCGTAACTCTAATTATGCACGTTGAAAAAACGAAGAGGGATTCAATTTTATCGCTGCTGGCGCCAATTTCTTTCCTAAAAATGAACTCGTCTATCTATCTCGCTCTAGCTTATGGTGGTAGTATATTCTTCTGTTTCATAGTTATTAAATCTGTGGTTCTTTAAAGGTAGGTAGCGTAATTTAGTCGATATATGTATAATATATATTTGTTCTTGAGATAAATATTCCTGTTCGCATTTTCTTTTCTAACTAAAGGTTTTAATAGGGTTTTAGATTTTATCGGCAGTACCTAGAACAAAATCTTTGGCAGTTGACACTGACAAATGGCAGTAAAGATTATATTTTCTGGTCTGTGATACTGGAATTACCTATCGGTACTGAAAAAGGAAATCGAAGAAATATTGTTTTTCAATACATTAAAAAAATAGCAATATATTCATAGCTCATATTCATAATTCATAGCTGTATTGTTATAAACATCTATTGTATTTCCTAACGGAACATTGCAGAAATTGGTTGCGATGTCCGAATCATACGGTAAATATTTAATCATTATTGCAAGTTTGTTTGTCGATAACAATGGGTTTACTTTTTCTAACGTAATTTTCAGAATATTTGTTTAAATTCTTGGTAATTGGAAGCGCGGGCACAGGGAAATCAAGTCTACTAAACAATTTTATAGGAAATAAATGTAAGTTTTTCTGCTAGCTATAGATAACTGCGTATTATTCGCATTTTATTTATGTAAGCATTGAAATTAATTTAGAGTTACCAAGTAGTGTATACTGTAATGTTTTAGTCAAAGAAGATAGATGCCACACTATTGGAGTTGAATTTGGTTCAAAAATAATAAACATTGGAGGAAAATCTACAAAGTTACAAATATGGGATACAGCAGGTCAGGAGCGATTCAGATCTGTCACGCGATCCTATTACAGAGGTGCTGCAGGAGCCCTTCTTGTGTATGATGTTACATCACGCGACTCTTTTAATGCACTTGCAAATTGGCTGAGAGATGCTCGCACATTGGCCAGCCCTAATATTGTAATATTACTTGTGGGCAACAAAAAAGATTTGGAAGAATCCAGAGAAGTAACATTCACAGAAGCTAGTCAATTTGCCCAAGATAATGGTAAGTATCATCATTCACTAGAATTTTTTTTGCTGTCATCATTTAGGTCTATCTTAGATTCCAACATTGTCTCTTAGGCATTTTCTCCTGTGACTGACAGACCAATTTAAGACGATTTTGATCCCACTTTCTACAGCAAAAACTAACTACCACTGATGCACTTGCAACACTTATCCAAATCTTCACTCTCCTCAATGCAAGAACATCAAACCACCCAGCATTGTGGGCTCCACACCCTCTGCATCCAGTCCAGTCGATAGCGAGCTTCTCCCAATCTTTGTGGTCAATATGAAACCACGACATATCACTCTCAGTCTTTGGAGCATAACTCCGGTCTGCCCACATTTCTTTTTGAGTGTGCTACTGCACCAAGAATGACCTGCCGCGGTAAACAAGAAGGAGTCATTCTACAAACGTGTACTAGCCAGTGCAAACATCTTTGCTTTAAACAAGGAGTGTGGCTAAATATTCTCGCACGTTTTAGAACCTTTTTGTTGGTTTCCCGGTACTTCCATGAAATGCCAATGATTTTGTGTAAGCAGTGCATGTGCAAAGCACTTATTTTTGTTTTCCTTTATGAAGTTACTTTTGGCATATACAGACAAGAGTAAATTTTTTCAAATGAAACAAGTGTGCAAAATATTGTAAAATACAGTATGAATTGTCTCTAATGAGAGTTATTATTATAGTCATTTTTGCAAGTAAATATTTATGCCAAAATAAATAGTTAAGAATACTGTTATAAATATTGAATTTTGTGTTCAATTCATGAAATGATTTATAATTTACAGAATTAATGTTCCTTGAAACCAGTGCTAAAACAGGAGAGAATGTTGAAGAAGCTTTCTTAAAATGTTCAAAAATAATTCTTTCAAAAATAGAAACTGGAGAATTGGACCCTGAAAGGATAGGCTCAGGCATACAGTATGGCACAGCAACATCAAAAAGGCTGAATGCACCAAAGAAACCACCAAGAACACCATCTGATTGTGCTTGCCACGTTTAAAGTTAGTATAGAATTTAGAAATAAGAAAAAATAATGAATATTTTATTGGGCCATTATTGTTAATTTGACTATTTTACATGACATTACAAAAATACAGCCTTACTTATAAATGTTGCACAGCAATTTCTCTCTTTCTGACATATGATTTTTGTCATTAGAAAGTCAAGCCATTGGGTTAAGGTGAATATACAACAGTTATGCAACATTTATTGGTAACAGGGTTAGTTGATAAGTTAACAAGAAGATTTAAGTTATTGAATTAAAAATTCAATGGAAAATCTATTTGAATTCTGTGAAAACTGAATCTCAGTTTTTCTAATTTAATTATTACACTAGATTTTTAAAGGAATGCAACTCCAGTTTACTTAGATCTTAATTTTCAATTGTAATTATTTATTACATGATCTCGAATATTAAATAAGGAGTCTTATTCCCTTACAATTGTATTCACTGAAAATCTCATTTATTTTCTTAAACATTGGTATAATGTGAAAACTTGCAATTTATAGCATTGGTGAATACATTGTTCTTATTATCACTGAGCTAAACATGTTTAAGTGTCACCAAAGATGAAATTTTAATTATATACTACATTTTCATTCACTTGTACAAAACACTTGGTTTCCCTGACTGATTTTGGGCACTGTAGTCAATCTCCAATGATATTCTAGTGCACAAGTGCAAACAGACCACTCAATTCATTCTCATAATCTGATGGAACAGCAGTACCAACCAGACCACAGAGAGATAAGGCACAGGACCAACCGCTTACATGCTTTACTAGCCATGGCAGTGAATCACTGCCCATTTTCAAACTGGGCTGGTACTGAGAATTTCTTGATAGTAAAACTTAGCTACTATTAATAGACCTGACCTGGGGATTGCAACCCAGGCGCTTGTGATCTGTAGTCCAACATGCATCACTATAATGAATGAATGAATGAATACACTTTTATTGTACACCAAAGAAACAAAAAGTAGTTACAAAGATATATATACACTATAGTACATGGAGGCAATTCTATTAATCAAACATGTATGCTTTTGGACATATTATCTTTTCTAAAGCTTTTCTTTTCATTCTTCATGACCTGTCCACCATCCAGTGGCTGGATGCTAAGATAATTTGGTTCTAAAGTACACTTTCTGATGCCGCGTCGCCATTGCATATCTTGGAACTCTGACCCCTACCATTGTTATTCCAGAGCTGTGTCTGTGGACCTGGCTCACGAGGGTCATCCCTCAAAGGCTGGCTGGCTTTCTCTGGTATTGTAGATGTTCATGGATACTCAATAATCCTCAGGTGACCCGCCTGCTTGTTATAAGTATAAAAAAAGGGCAGTTGTTATGATTATTTGTTTTAAACGGTTTAGGATTTGAGCTTAATGCTATTGCTTCTTTGTCTATATTACCGTAATCAGCGAAACATCTTAATATGTCTTTTATGTCTACTATGGATTCCATCTTTACCAAATGTTGTGATTTTTTTCTCAATGATGTTCGAGTTTCAATACTCTTTACCATCATTCGAGGTATTAAGTCTGTATCAAATGTTGAGGAACTTTTGCTTCTGAGGCTAGCAATCTTTTTTTTTTACAAGATCTACAATGAGAGCATAGATTATATTTTTTAAATAGGTAGGTAGACAACCTACATGTGTAACTATATTACTAATACAAGTTATGGATATTGAACAACTAATATTCGTTTTGATGTATTGTTTTAAAGATAGCTTCAATAGTTTGCTTTTAATAGTAGAAATGAAACTAAATGATCACTACCGACTTTGGCAGCTAAACACATATGTATAAGTTTTATACAGAGCTTGCACGTTTGTAGATGTTTTAAATAAGTAATTAAATTATAATCTTCTCAAAGATTATTAATGTAAAATACTGGCCCATCATCAATGTACCCCATCCTAAATAATTATTAATGTGAGTGTACTGTGAACTGTCAATATATTTGTGACAATAAATAATAAATCATTTTCGGTTATTTAATTTGTCCGCTCATACTGTTGAAACTAACTCTTTAGTTTTAGATGATGTAGGTTAAACTATGATAATTATAAATTGTTGGCTTTTTACTATTGAGTTTAAACTGATTTCATGTCTCAAAGCTTTTATTGCAGTTAACAATATAGCCACAGCCAAAGCAGAACTAATACCAGTTTTCACTAACAACAAATTAGGCTATGCTTAAATAAGTAAAATCAAAGAAGAATAAATAAGACTCTTTTTTCTATAGTCATCGCCTAAATATTTACGCATTCGATTTACGCGATGCCGGGAATTAGTGAAACCGGGCATTAAACAACTTTTGTGCCTCGGCTGAATCCATTTCTTATAATAATATAGGATTTACCCTTTACTGCTATATAATAGAACAGGTTGATTTCTAAATTGATAAATGTTTAAATTTAAGTATACTGATGTTAAAAACAACCGTTAAAAAGAGGGTATATAGTAAGTAAATAATAATAAAAGATGTGCATTCTTTAAAAATTTATTCTTGCAATTATTAACATTATTTAGCTCTTTATTCGGAGCTAACTAAATATAATTAATATATCGTGAATTTCAATATCAGTTTATAAATAACTTAATTAAATATTTATAAAATATTTCTTTAAGACTCTGATCAAAACTTTTCTATTGTAAACACAATACAAATTGAATATTTTAGGGTCACATTGGTATTACATTGTTTCGTCGCATATTTATTAATCGAATTATCAAAAATTTAAAACATTTATGCATATTGTGGCGATATGTAGATTTCTGCTTGTTAAATACATCGTAGGTAAATCAAAAACCTATTTCATCAATGCCTCTCATGTGGAATGTATGAAACTTCCATTTTAAGCAGAAAGTTAAGGAAGGACATTCGTTCCATTGCCATCATTCTTACATTTTGTTTTTTCTTGTAAAAAAATAAATAAATTGGTGACAAATTTTAGAAGAAACTATAATTTTGAGCAAAACATGATAATAAAATACACAAAAATTACATAAATAAATTAACTACAACATTTTGTACAACTTTAGAAAACGTAGATAGTTTTGAGTACTAGGACCTATTTATCTCTGTATATCCTTTATGTAACGATAAAAGGAAACTATGGGAACGAACATCGAACATCTCAATAACGAAGTAAAGGAATTCAATGTAACTAATCTTTTTGGCCCTCCGCAAGCTTAGTACTTAGGCACTACTAAATTGCTTGCAAAATAAGACCAGGTAAAGAGAAATTTTAACCTTTTCTACAGATGAATATCGTAATAAATTGTTTGCTTTACCTAATAAGTTATTTAGTAGCTCGATGTTCCTTTTAAAACGTTGCATTTGTTTAATCCTCGCACGGGAAAATAATCAATATGTGATGTGTTCGTAGGTAAGAGTACGTAGACAGCATAAAGCTTAGTTGCATTCTGTAGGCAAAATACTAATTGTTTGAATGAAAATTTATGTATGAACGAAAACTTCACGGTTGGATACCTAAATGAGGTAATTGGGGTAAGAAAGATTGGTTATTGTTATACCTGTTGACAGATTCGCTTTTAAAGTACAGGATACTGATTTTCCATTATTGATAACGTACCCCTTTTGGTGCAATTTGTACACAATACTTGACAGTCCTTGTTTGATAATTTGTCTCATGAAAACTGTCATGTGTAATTACGATTTCAAAGTCAGTTGCTTATCTAGAAAGATATACATTGGCTACGGATATAACAGAAACAAGAAGAGATAATTATTGTAAATATACTGGGTGCCTAGTGTGATATTTAAAACTGGCAAACAGTATTTTCGCTAGATGACGCCCTTTCGATTCCATACAAATGGTAGTTAACTTGCATGCGACGGAGAAAGTAGACGTAGATCCCACACTAGACGAAATCTCACTCTCCCACTCAGATTTTATTTGCGTTCGAGAGATTTGTATCAGCCGTAGACCATTTAGACACGTTAGTCCATCAACCCTGGATTCAAATGTACTGGGGCATGGTCCAACAATCATGTATTCTCAGAACACAGTGCCCTCTAAATCCGAACAAGACTTGACGTTTCCGGGACGCGGTCTGTGCACGAAAATAATTCCCAGCTTTTAAGTATAGATTCTCGAATGGTATAAAGTTATATATATATTTATACAAAGGACAAATTAAGTAGGTACTTCTAAGCACATAATTGAACACAAACTATCTACTTGACTATTTTACTCTCGATGCAGCAAAATTATCGATCGACAAATACGAACCCTATAAAATAAAATGCACCTATTTTTAACTAGGAACTATATTATGTAGTGTAATGAATAATGATCTAATATCGCATGTAGGGTACATATAAATTCAATACTTAGTTTTTTAGGTATTTGCGATTATATGTTAGGCGCGTTATTATCGCAACGGGAAATTCGATGCTTTTTTTCCTGTATTGTTTGAAAATAAAACATTGAGATAAAACCGGATCATTTAGAAATGCTATATTTCAATAAATTATCCTTAAATGTCAATACGTTAATGGATGTAGTTAAATATAACATGTACCCCACTGGTGGGCAAACATCCACCACCCAGCAGGTATAGACACATCCGGGTTGGCGGGTTATACACAAAATAATAAATCCTCAAATGTTGCGATAGGCTATCTACTTATTAAGCACATGATAAAGGTATAAAAAACCAACAAGAAGTGTATTCCCGGAAATCGAACTTACCACTTTTTTGTAGAGTACACGCGCCTTAATCACTAGACCTTCGCGGCCATCACCATTGGCTCGTGTTAATCACAAAACTAATAAGTAAATATTTTTACAGTAAGTATGTCCTAGTTCTATCACAGTAAAATATTTAAAAACTCTTATAAATAGGTATCTAAGTCTAACACATAAAAACAGTTCATCTATTGTTTTTAGTAACAAAATTATAATTGAACTGAGTTTTACCTTATGATAATTGAATATAAGACTAAATATAACACATTATACCTAACTAACTATAAATAAAAAGAAACGGCGAGTTCTCAACGTACCGGGTGTTAAGTCTGAAAACACTTAGTCCATTTATTGTTTTTATATTATTTTGTCTTATAATGTAACCGCTGTCGTATACTTGTTAGCAGTTAGCTTGTTAGTAGTGTCGGATTAACTACTACTGATTGCAACCTAAGCAATCTAAGCCTAGCCTCCCTATCAACTAATAAACTGGTATCGGTCTTTAATTTTTATTTTGCCGTACCGTGATGAGACGAAAGAGATACGTGGAGCGTAAGTATGCCGTAAGTGTTATTTGGGCTATGATATCCCCATAACCTAAAACATAATTTTATTCATACATTTAAAAGTGTTTTTCAAAAACGGGGTTTCCAGCCTTGCATGTTATATGTTAGAAAAATATTTTCAGGGCTGTTTATGTCTTAAGCGATTGCCTAATTTACTTAGGGGATCATTCGGAACTGCTTTTTACTGTTAATTTAAAAATAATCGGAACATACGTAAGGATATAGGAAATCTCCTTATTTTATTTATTGCGGCATAAGTATTTGTTTTTTCTTTTATTTTTCAACATACTTTGAAGTAATCCTCAGAATTTTCACATTATAAGACTGATAAGAAACAATGGAGTAATTATACGCATTTCGCTATCGACATGTATCAGATCTAATACAGTTAGCTTGGTTGTAAGAGTTGCAAATTTTTGCATCTCTCTACTCCATTGCAGAAAACCAGGACTCCCGGCTCGGAGAGCTCACCGTAATTCTATAAACTTAAGTTATACTTAAAACAATTTCGTAAACGTTCATTGTCTAAAGCAAAAGTATGGCGTCCAATTTGCACACTGACGACCTGCGTAGGAAAATTCCTGCGATAGACGCGGCCTCTTTGTGCAAGTCAAAAGATTTTAGTGAACTTCACGTCTCCGGGACGTAAAGCTGCCACCGCGTACGCAGGTTGAACGCCATTACCCTGGCCTTCGCTCTACTGTGGTATTTTTCAAAGTGTAGCTATCGATTTTTAGTATAATGGAATGATCTAAATGATTCTAATGTAGCGTATCGCCAGCAATTTTTCTGAGATTCCTAAATTTATTGCTAAATTTTCACTTATCTACATAATAATTACTCAATGGGTAGATGTTTTAAGTTTGATTTTTAAAAGGATTCTGCACATAGTTAGCACAAGAAAAATCCTGCTAAGTAAACAATAAATAACAACATATTACAATCAAACAAATAGAATAATATGTTCATTCTTTGACCGGCTTATCCACATAATATCAACAATTCTGTCGGTATAGGTGCGGTCGGAACAGCCATCCATAAAAGTATATTTGAGTACTTAGTTCGAAAAACTGTTAGCAAATTCATTTCAGGTCCTACCACTTTAAGAGCGATTATACAATGTACCTACCAGTCAAATAGAAACATTAAAGAAAAACATTGTAAATATAGATATAGTAGTTCTATTTCACGACGACCTTCATTGTCCATGCATTTTAGGCACACAAATAATGCGTTGGGCTCAGGATCGTTTGGTTTAACGCCAGATGTAGTTAAGTTTACAGTTTTTTTTTAACAGTTTTCATTACTAAAAAACAGACTTCGTGAAAGAATGACTATATCTAGATAGTTCTCGAGAAGTACTTACTGCTGGCACAGATAAGATAATCAAATGCGGTCGGAACAGATTGACACTAAGACAGTAGATTTATATATTACGTTCAAAGTCTGAAGGTAGGCCATTCTTGACATTTACCGGAAATTATTATTGCGAGCAAGCTTTATTTGGTTCACAATGGACATTGCCATTTTTTTAACTATTTGTGCAAGGCCAATAAATTATACTTGGATCTTTCCTATGCCTTTGATTTCCGGGCGATGTTAAAACTGCCTATGCTACGAACTTAACTTGTAACATATATGCGTAAATAGGAAGACTGATCGAAATTATGGATAGGCCATGGATGGTCTCATTTTAAATCAGTCTTGTGAAATCAATTATGATCCCATATTTACTTAAGTACTTTTCATCGCGAGTCGCAAATGCCGCAAACAAATCCAATTTATATTCGATCCAAAATACACCTAGCCCAGGTTTTAAAAGAAATTTTGACTAGATCAATCTAACGTAGGTACGTAGTTATTCAATAAGTACAATGTAACAAATTTTTAAAATCTTAGTGTCTACCCATCCATAGAATAAGTATTTAAATTATTAGATACATTTATATCTTTACCAAACTAATTTAAATATAACAACAACAAAAAAGCCTTTGAATTTAAGACTTATTAACTTGATTTAATTAATAAATACTTAATAAAATATTTCTAAACAAGACTGCAATAATTATAGTGAATCAACACATTCCTCTCCAGAGAGCTCGCAGATAAACTGTCTGTTCAAGCATAGTGAGAATATAACTAAACTTAATCTGATTTAATATTCACTACATCACTAAACCATTTTCTTTTAATATTCTCTGCGACCCTAGTGACGTGACAACGGCGTTATGTACGTTAATCTGTCATATCGGTATGGAACTGTAAAACCTTGACATTTGGAAGAACAGATTAAAGTTAACGCTGTTATTACGTTAGTTTACTAGTATTGAAAACGAACACTACGGCCACACCTTCGGCTTCACACGATAGAAAAGCGTTGACAATATTAGTTATCTAAGTTGGTAGTATGCATATATAAACGACGGTTGATCTTGAATCTATCGCACATCTAACGCACCTAGCCAAAGTAACCAACCTCAATAGTTATCTATATAATTTTCGTTATATTATAAATTGCTTTATTTTGTACAAAAATACAAATGTTTTATGGGACATGATTTTTCGTTTCTTAATTAAAAAGACGTTAGCCTTCTGACGCACGGGCGTTTTTTTTCAAAATCGCACGAGGAAAAACGTTTTAATTGAGCAAGTGGGTAACGTTAAAAATCACTGATAAATAACATAAATAACGTACATAACGTAATGTAATCAAACTCATGTGCCCGTAGTGATGACTTTTTTTCGGGAATTCGTAGTTTTCTTTTCTTAATTTAGTTACCCACCTTTATAAACACGACAGTGTATTTTTTCTAACGTGGTGTCGAAATTTGCGCGTAAAATCGAATAAGCTTTGCGGAATTCATAAATGTAGTTAGGGCCTAACTTATAAACTTGCCAAACTTCAAAAAAGTATGTTCTTCACGACAGACAGTTAAACTGTGACAAAACACTGCAAAGTATTCCGACGTTGTGCCATGTTCATTTGAAAGGCTCTCAGCAACGATTTTGTAAAACCCCGTGCGTTTGAGGGCTGGTAAAAGTTGATCTAAATGATAAAATGTATTGTCCACCTTCGTTATGTTTTGAGGTATTCTAGGTTTAGGCTCGCGTGTGTTGTTTGCAGCAGTGCGAAGGTCCTAGACGTCGCTGTAAGGCTTTGGGCGTTATCTACGCCTCGCGCTGCCGGCACGCCACCGCCGCTACCAGCGCCGCGCCGCGACCGCTGCCGTCCTCCGAAAGCATGAGATCAAACTGAAACAAAAACAATATTCGATATTTACTAGCTCAAACGATCTTAGCTGAATATAAATCGCACAATCGTGATTTCAGGGCTGGCTAACTCTCGCACGTGCGATTGAAAATTCGCGCGCTAGTAAAATTCGTGGTTTGATTTAGTTGTGCATTTTATGACCTGAACTCCACAGGCTAAATAAACAATACCAGAAAGCTCTCGGCTTGTAGTTGTTTACCCTAAAACTAACAACTTTAATTCTTCGATTTTTTTTAACTTGATAATTTGTGAAATATTTAACATACTGTACACAACAGCTACTCTGCTTGTGTGTACAGAGTAATAACGTACTGTAACTAGTCTGTAACGTATGCATCGGTAACAGCGCGCGAACCACAACTCTATCATGCGGACACTGACCCGCGTTAAAGTTAACTATTGATTTGCATTGCGTCGAAAGAGCGCCGTCTCTGGTCCCTAGATGGCGCTCAGCGACGCCATACTAATCATAGTCTTCAACTTTTACGCGATCGAATAGATAAAAAATCTTGTATTCAGCACACAGACTACGCGACGTTGTCGAATCACATGTATTTGGTTTCACAGTGTAATGTCACTTTAAAGAAATAACATTATTTGTTTTTTTTTCTATACTAGCTGTCCCGGCAAACTTCGCACCGCGCATCACTTTTTTTTTTGATGAATGTTATATTTTAATAATTATTACCCTATTCCGGTCTAAGAGAAATCCAAAAACATCAAATATCATAAATATTGGTCCAGCCGTTCTTGAGTTATAAATGGTGTTATATAGTACGAGATCCCGCTGCAAAATCACTACGTTCATTAAGTAGTGAGTCAAACAATCATTTTTACATACTTTTATGAATAGGAGAATACACTGAAAACACCGCAGCCAGTCAAAAGTGGCCGCAAGTAATTTTATTTAAATTAATGTTAATTAATATTAAAAAAAAATTTCGTTCACCTCTCTTTGAAATAAAATATCATCCACATCATAACAATGCATGTAAAGAATTCTAAAATCCATAGGTGCCATTGCACACTCAGCCGCAACTACCTCGCAGCCAGGTGTAAGCAGGTAATATTTTGATATATTTATACGTTTATGACTTACACGGATGTTCTTTATATCAAATTAAAGCTAACTTTTTTTTCTAATATTATGATATATTGCCTGGCATTCGCCATCCTCATCTAACAAGTTGCGTTGCGCGCTAACTCTCTCTCATTTTATCTCGGATATGTCGCGTTTTTAACAGATAGCACTCCTAATTTGCGGCTATTTTATCACAGGCAGAAATCTTATCTTAGACTATATATACAGATGAAATAAATTAATACCGAATTTTTAAAAGTAAAACAAAAGTGGTTTATTCTAATCATTAGCTGTCTGGTATTAATTATATAACCCTGCCAAAATATCGAGATAATTTATTTGCAGTGCGTGCGAAATTCAATATATCGCGAGAATCGTGCGGACGTTTACCACAGTGCGGGTCAGCTCTTTATGTTACAATTAGGTAATTTCTGTTTGAAGTTGTTTATCAGAGGTCCCAAAGATTTCCTTCAGCGTACCTAATAGGTAATAGAAGTTTTCGCTAGATCATCACCTCCAAAAATTTTTTTGACAGCTGGTATAGCGCTACCCACTAGAGGTCGAAATAATAAGTGTACAAAGATCGTAATGTAATTAAAATATTTATTAAAAAAATGATCCCGGATCTATTAAATATAGTCATTATAATAAATTGAGCGATACTACACCCAGTTTATGTTATCGAAACTTAGGACTTTAACACCTACGTCATAGTGGGTGTGTTTTGTTCAAATAAAGATAAATAGGTACCTACTTAAACGTTGTCCGGGTTATATTGTTTGTGTAATAATAAAACTTGAAAACAATTTAGCTGCGTACAAAATTATAAAATGTATACATTTGATTACGTAGAACATTACAATGAACATTGACCTCACGAATACAGGGTTTCCATTTCATTTTTATATTAAGAACTCGTATGATATTTCTAATATACATTTTCAATCGTGCTGTGTGGTGAGAATATAGAGGCAATAAGGCGTCTTTAACAGAAAATAGGCACTAGCGTCCTCTGTACTACTACGGCCATCTACTGCAATGACCAACTTGTCTGCCCAGCGTGGTATTTCAGTACGGGAAAACCTCTTGTTAATAGAGGCCTTTAGTCCAGCAGTGCACTGTTTAAGACTGATGATAATTTCTATTACGTATACAGGAATCAGTAAGACACCTTAGAAAGCTCAGATTCACTTAGTGAAAAAATGCTTTAAACTATACAACGTGGAACGGAATTACAAAATACTGTTGAAGGTTGCAGAAGTATATTTCATAATCACCTTTTAAAAAATATTGAATCAAAAGTAGCATATTTATTTTTCCATTGAAACAAATTCGAAACATTAATAAGTGTTTAGTTATGACAGCCCTATTGAAGATAAAAGACCGACACGTGCAAAGTACCTACGGGTACCTAATAAAATGATCGGAGTTACTTCATTTTACTTTTACGTGTGATGTAAGGGCTGCATCTGATTTCTTTCAGTTAAAACTATGACAATGGTTTACTAAACTATTATCCTCCTCTAATGCCTCTGAAATTTTGTTTCAGTGGTAATTTACACAATATCTCTGCGTCATGAAATTAAAACCAGAGTTATCAGCATTGCTGATAACCAGTTGCGAAGCTAACATGACAATAAGCGATGCGCATAACTCGTAGGACCTGGTGGGATCTATGGAGCGTGGAAACCCAAGGTGTTGTCTCAGAAAACGAAGAATCGGTTTAACTGTCCACTGGTGGGCAGACGAAATTAAACGAGTCGTAGGAGAGCACCAGATAATGGAGTGCGAAAATTTCAAAAAGATACCTATGAAATAATGTATGTCCAGGACGGCGTTCGGCAGTCTGAAAGACGAATCAGGAGTTAGAAGCAACGTTCGATTTTAGTTCGCCAACAATAAGTAACTACTTAGCGCTGACTTAAGCACGCACGACATCTGTTTTTTAGACATTCCATATAAGTAGAGCTATAATGTTATTAATGAAAACTGTGAGTCGTATAAAAATTTATATGAATTGTTTGTTTATTCAACCACAGGCAAATTTTATATTTTCTCAGTGCCAAAATAGGATGGCTGCCGGTTGGTGAACCTACTAACGGAACGCAAAGGGGCTTGGCCGTCGCCTATCATTTATCAGCATACGTGTTTACTTCAATGAGATCATAACCTTAATTGAATATGAAATATTTTGATTATAACATAACAGATGATAAAGCATTCTAGACCTATCAAATTTTTACTTACTTTGAAGCGGTGATAGCATATTGATCAAGACTACAGCTTCACATTCGAGGGAACCGAGTACCCAGCGCGCTCCATTTTCTAGTTCGTAGTTACGAGTATGTTAGTTTTTTAAAATTAAGCAGGTCTTTTTTTTGAAGGAAAACGTGAGGATAACGTCTTGCCTAAAAGCTCTCTACAATGGTAATCTGAACTTGGATTGTGGAGACGCGTGCCGTGTAGTGGGCGGGCCGATAATGATCATTTTAGAAATGCTGTGAGGTGCATTACCCACAACTGCATGTCTTCATTACCTACCTACTTAGTTGGGTTTTATAAAATGTGTGTTGTACTGCAGTGGGTTCTAGATTGTTCTAGTACCGAAAACATATTTGTTTATGATGGTTTGTTATTGTTTTGCTAACGGGGAATATACCCACCTAATTATTTTTTTTCATGATGAATATCAAATAAAACATACCTACTTTTAATGTTGTAAGTATAATTTTGTCAGTTTTGTAAACAAATAACGTAAATTTAAAGATAAATGTGTTTTTATTTTATATCAGGGTAAATACCTACATATATTAAGTTTTATTCTACTTATACGAGCATAAATTAAACTAATATTATGTAAAGTGAATGACCTTACTTACGTTTATTAATTATTGTGAGTGGCAGTACCGAAACATATTGTTGTGAAAGTTTTTTTATAACGCTTTCAATCAAGGTTACTTATTACAAATTATATATGAATCACGTATACATACATTTAAGAAATATTACGTGCATCTTATTTGTAACTTATAACGCGAATTTTTAATATGTTCTGCGTATCTAAATGAATTTTAAATTGGGGCCGGTTTGGTCAATAGACACCACCATAACGGGTCTCAATTCTCAGGTTTGGACAAAATAAGACTACCATTGTCGTTCAGCTGACATCTTCAGGCAAGTCAACGGGCCTTGTCTATTTATAGCGTTTATAATAGGTAAAAGAAATAAAAAGAGAATGCACTTTTAAAATAAAATTTAACAAAAAATCTGAAAGTAAAAAATAAATATTTTTTACATTTATAAGCCGGAACGAATTGATATTATGCTCCTTTGTTCCCAAAGACGATTATAAAACCGAGAAACACTCAAGACATTTTCTCTAATGTGGATCATAATATCATTTGTTTTTAGTCAAATGAGCTATAATTAATAATAGATATAAGATAAGATCCTGTTTTTATTAAAGTATGTCTACCTTGACCTTTTGAGCTGTGACGAGTTTTAGAGAGCAACTTTTTAAATTTATACTACCTACCTAACTAGTAGTAACAAAAAAATTTAAAGCAAGCAAGAATTTATTAAAGGCCACCGGGAAATCGAATACATTGAAATCTCCTACGAGTTCATGTAGATAGCTCACAAGATACTATTTAAAGTACGAAACAAACTGCATGACAGGAAATGACCCTATAACAATGCATAATAACAGAGTAAATATATATGAACTCTAGAGGTCTCTTTGTATAAAAGTTTTAAGTTTTAATTGCGAAATTAATATCTCTAATACTAAGGGGCTTAGCCTAAGGGGCCACTGAGGGTTATGACCCCACATAACAATTTTGTTTCCTCCTACAGAATGGTAGGTACCTATGCATTTTTCTCTGTATAAATAAATAATAGTTTTGCACGACTCATGATGCGATGATGCGAAGCATCAGAGTGCTTTACGATCGAAATACGAAAAATTTTTTTCGCCTCATTTCGGCGGCTATTTTTATTATTATAGCCTTGTTAGTTCACGGAATCAAGATATTTTGCATACTATTGTCGAGATAATTTAATGGAGATTAATTCCATACTTTTAAAAAATTGATTTACTGCAATAGAATTGGAAAAAAACACCAAAATAGGTCAAAAAAATTTCCTGTCCGTCATGTGTGAAACCCGAAAACACTAACTTGTGAAAAAATCCATTATTTGAGTTTAAATTCGAATCGACGATTGTAGTTCACTGAATGCGAATGATTAATTAATTCAGTGTAGTTTAATTGCAATTAATAAAAAACGAAAACTGCAAGACTGTATATCTATATATATCCATGTAAAATTAACATGGATGGTGATATATCTATATCTATAGATATTATGTACATTTTATTTCACCAGGGGCGCTTGTGCAGTACCTTCCTAGTACAGCTGTATTTTCGGCAACTAATTTTGAACGACTTATGTTTTTTTTTTCAATATTTGATAATTAATCGAGCATTATGAGTCGTGCACTTTTGGATGAATTTTTTTTTTTAAACTAAAAAACACGCATTGTATAAAAAACCAAAATAATTTCTACGTGTTGGTTTTTACAAAACAATTTATAATAAATTCCTGCCTTATCAACTATAGAAAGAAATCATATAAATTAACGAAAATCCTATTTTTCAAATTGAAAATTCAATCAATCTTATCAAATTAGTGTATGGTTATCGTTCGAAATGAGATCGTTTGAAGAGAGTCAAAATCAGGGCCAAAAGAATCGGTTACAAACATACAAACAAACATACAGGTGAAGCTTAAGCGTGTAAAAAGGGCGGTGTTCACTCAAATGTTTCTAAGAAAGTCTATAATCTACACACGTAAGAAGGCACTTAAAAGATAAAGTAATCAAACATGATAATTATCTATTGTATAGGTGTAGTCTTTTAAAGTGATCTATCACCCTGTCTGCGTGAAAGTGTTAAATTACCTATTCATTTATCTTGTGCAAATAATTTACGTGGTCTGGCCGATATTTGCATAGCGGTCACTGATAAGTGACATACGTGCGCGTGTAGGTGTAGCGGAATTTGAAAAAGTTAGCAGAATATTTGGCACTGGCAGACAAATATATTGCTTCGTGAGTTCAAGAATGCACAAATGGGTAAATAGTTTTTGGGTACCGTAACAATAAAACTGCAGAGTACTTAAATTGTTTTGTTGTATAGTAGATAGTTTTACCTAAATCTATTACCTGAACTTTTTTTTTTGATCTTGTTACCAAATTATTTGCTTTTTTGGTTCGCTGAAGCTTCTATTGCAAAAGAAGAAATTAGGTACCTGAATGCCAGGGCGTACTAGCTGCGTAATCCTCTCGCACATAAGCGCGTGGAAGTGAGGGTGGAAGCGGTACACGGAGCCGTCGATGCCGACGGTGACGCGTGGTTCCGCCATTTTGTTGAGCAACGTGGCGATACCCGCTGACACCAGGTACGCCGCACGACGAGACACGCATTCGCAGACGTGGCGCACGCCCGCCATATCCGCTTCCGTGGCGTGCGAGAGACCTAGAATGCAGCATCGATATTTAAGAAAACGAACGGCTTATATGGTTTGAGACAAGAATTTGCGAAATTATATTAAAATATCCTAGGAGACGTAAGAGTTATTTTTTATTTTTAAGTGTGTTCACCTACATTGAAAATTGTAGAATAAATAAGAAATCAATACATTGAGATTCTGTCTGATGGGAGGCTCTGGCCATGGCTAGTTACCACCCTACTCACAAAGGCGTGCCGCTAAGCGATAGTGCCGCTAAGCTTTAGTGTTCCGGTGCGATGTTGCGTAGAAAACCGATCAGGGGTATGACAACCGTATTCCCTAACAGGTTAGCCCGCTACTATCTTGGACTGCATCATCACTTACAACTAGGTGGGATTGCAGTCAAGGGCTAACTTGTAGTGGAATAAAAAAAAACAGTATTAGCGGGAAAAATTACTAAACTGGCCCGCTCTGGTCACAATAGTCAAAGTAATACGGGTTCAAATCTCGTCGTTTGTAATTTTTATACTTTGTTAGTAGGTATTTTGAGAAATAATTATGTAAGTATTTTGATATTTTAAGATTTTGTACCAAATTCCTTTTTGCCTGTCTGCCTAGTCGGATCACACGATTCTATTTAGATCGTAGTCCATCTTTAAGTAATGTTAAAAAAAAATCATTGCATAACCGACATTTGGGTAACATCGACTACAAACATAGGTTAGTAAAAGTTACACAATACAAGTAGAACTTGATTTATTTCATCGTACATTTCAATGATTGATGAAAAGTTGTGATGCCATGATGTGTTACATAATGTATTGTATGTAAATCGTTTTGCTTATTATCGCTTGTGTCATTTACACTCGAAGGGTTCTTGATAACGTGATAATGATAGGTTAACCATTGGATTTCGATGTCTGGATATTTTACTACTACGGGAAATATAGGCAGTGTTACGTAAGCCATGCTTACGTAACACTGCCTATATTTTTCCGTCCCACGGGTAAGTTACTTTGCGGGAATAAAAACTTGAAATATCCTACGTCCATCTCGAGGATGCAAAATTTAGGTGACAAATGTCATCGAGATCGTCGAAGTGGTTGATCTGAAGGATAAGAAAAACAGGGCTACACTGTGTGATTTTTCTTGGAACGCCCAATTTTTCTTTACTAACGTAATAGGAACCATAGGAAATCCATTTCATTGTGGTCGCACTACGGCATTAAAACATGAAATGCAAGTTTTCATGAGTGTGTCCTCGCGGACTTACTAATTTGTCCAAGGAAAAAAACTTCGTGGTAGCTTAGAAAATAATATTTACACACAATATTACAATTTTTCATACGTAGGTGTACCTACTGTATAAATGTGCCGAGGATGGCCACGAAGGAGGTTAAACTGTGTTAGAATCCCATATAACGCGATCCCTCCCGAGGTCGGATATCTTTAAAGTAGATTTGCCCCCCCTAACAAACAAAAAAGGTGTAACGTCTCTTATCTACTTTACCTACATAACGTAAACTTACCGAGTTCTTCCAGAACTTCCATACAGCTCGTGTAGTCACCCGGTTTGTCTGACTCGATTTCGGATACGTATTTGGTGTAGAAGCTGCCCCTCTCGTAAAGCATATCTGAGCCGCGACCGCCGAACAGTAAGCCCATCCGCGTGAACTTCACGAGCGCTAAACGGACCAGCTCTCCCATATACATCCCGGATATCATTTTCTCTTGTCTGTAAAGATGAAAATATTTATTGAAAAAAAAATCAAATCTTTGGCAACCCTGCTAACAATGGCATAAAAGTTCATCTAAGAAAGTAAGTTAAGTTACAAAATGGTGGAAATGATAGCGCTCACTTGTGATGCAGTAGGTATAATCGGTTTCATGGTCAGAATAACAAGTTTCTGGGATTACAAGACCAAAGGGGGTTATAGGGTAGTGGGTTTCTGCTATGAAATGTACAGTATGTAAATAGAGTATCACATCCTGTCGTAATGTTTTCGCTCCATCAAAGAATCATAAATCTATTTATGGCGTCATTTTATATCTTATATAAGAATCGGACAACCGTTCCTATTGAAGGCCCGATATCCGTGGTTGGGGTAGTACTACGACCACGACCCCGTAGAAGTTAGGAAATTGGCGAAGGTTTCCGTGCTTCCTCACTTGTGTCACTTTTTTTACAGAGACCTCTTGCTGCCGAGCCATTTCAATGATATGCTTGGCAGCAAAGAAGGTCGTCTGAGGGCACCTCGTTTTGTCATACCATAATAGGCTTGATTATAGGATGCCCTGGAGTAGACAGAGGGCAGAAGACTGGTGCTCACCATCTTCACAGAAGAAGAAGGGTTAGTAGTAGGAGGCGATATGCTAGATTCGTGCTACCCCTGTAGAAATCATTCAACGCATACGTTCGCGATTCTTCAACGTTCCATCTGGGACGCAAGTGGCTTTGCTGGATTTAGATGGGTATTCATTCGGCTTCTGTGATGCATAACAACAAGGTGCCCGCCATGCCAAATTTTTGAGACTGATGCTGAGTATGTAGCATGTTCCTGTTACGTGAATTCAAAGAAATAACTACGTTACACCTAACTAAGTTTTAACTTACTAATTAGGTACGTTAACAATTTTATCTACAGTTTCGCCATAATTTACAGTACACAATACTGTTTAATTTAAAGTAAAGCGTGTTACAACATTCGATAACATATATGAATTTGCTTACCCCAATTTTGAAATAATTAGCATAAATAAGATTGATATAAAGCTTAGCCTCAAACTAATTATTATAACCTTAGGAAGGCGCCTAACTTAATTGTCTGCTACCAGAAGTGGTAACAGTTATTTCGAGGATCATGCTTTGGCATTTGAAAGGTGCTGTCAATTGAACTGTGATAAAACACTGCTAAACTAATCCGACGTTTTTACACCATTATTAATAAAGGTATTATTAAAATAATAAGTAATACCATTTAATTACCTAATAGCAGCGAAATAACCGGTTTGTCCCAATTAAGTATGTCAGTTATACTAAAATTATGACATAACTGGTCTTCTAGATATCGAAATAATTAAAAAAATAATGCCAATTTGTAAAAATAAGGCCAATTTGTTATTAAAAAGCATAAAGATTCTAATAATAAAAAAGTTTTTTGGTAAGCAGAAAATATATAGATACTGGATAGGACTTAACTTCTTAGATATAGTTATGATTCCAACTATACACCGATGTTTAGAAGTGATATATTTTTCCACCATTATAAAGCATCTCCTAGGGATCCTACAAAATATAACCATAATTTATTTTCTAAATACTTATGGCATGGTTTAGAGCTCATTTGCTACCGGCAAAAGTTTTCTCTTGGCAACATTTTCTTAAATTTATAGTGTACCGGAGGTTAGAAAAAATATTTTTTATGTGATTATCATATCATAATATGTGGTCGCAAATCGCTGAGAGGTGTGATGGGACGTTAGCCAGATGGCTTTAAACAAGGCACAAGGGTAGGGGTCTAACCTATTAGGGAGTATAGTAGTCATACCGGACATCGCAGCGAAAAACTAAATCGCTTAGCGACACGTCTTTGTCGGTAGGATGGTAACTAGCCGCGGCCAAAGCCTACCGCCACACAAGACCAGAGAAAATTCAGAAATTATAAATTCCCAAATTGCCCCTGCCATACGCTCACCGTTGCGCAAGGTCGTCGATATAAACCTATTGAAGTCGTTGTTTTCAGAAGACCTAAGACCAGTAGTGGACCTTCGGTTGTGTTAAGATTTCCATATCTCTAGGGAAGTAAAAACAGCGTGAACAGTCTTGTGTAAAAAAAAACATGTTTTAGACAAGAACTTGGCTGTTTCGCTGCCGTTTGCCTCGATGTTATGACGAGTGACGTTTATCGCAGTGCTGACTTCTGAGTGTTATTAAATAACGTTTGAACTTTGCATCCACAATTATATTTGTCAATCATGATTCACGATAAATTATAAGGTTATGTAATTTTTTTTATTAGATCTAGTCGACTATTTCATTTGTTTGTCGAATATAATTTTATGTATTGCCTAGTGGTTAGGACATCGGCTTCACTGTCGGGGGACAGAGTTCGAAACCCAGCACCCACGCACGTCACGCACCTCTAACTTTTCTGTTATTTGCGTTAATTCAATTAAAATATCACATATCGCTGAAAACATCTTGAGGAAACCTGTTTGCCTGAAAGTTCTCAATAATGTTCTCAAAGACATTTCCCACCAAACCGCACTTGGCCAGCGCGGTGCACTACGGCCTAAGAGCCTTCTCTCTGTGACAGACCCTTGTCCTGAAGTAGGCCGGTAATGAGTTGTTATTATGTTTTCCTTAGGGTCATTTCAGATCTATATCGATCCGCGTAAGAGTTCAACTCTTTCCAGTTTGTTTTTTTTCTACTAGACCTAATAATAAAGTAGGTTTGTAGGTTAGCACGCGCGCTTTCATTTATCGTCTAGACCTTTATCGATCTGTGCTGAGTTATTTTCAGTTTAGTTTTTACTTCCTACTTCTAATTTTTTCCCAAGTGGGTAGGGTAGTTATGTATGTACATAAATATACGTTCATAGGTATGAAAGAGGTTAGATATTAATGATCACGTGCTTTTATCTGTAAACAAAATTGAAAGCACTTCCCGATACTTAATTAAGTGGTTATATAATTACACATTTTGATATCAGATACTTATATATCTACTGGCTGTGTATATGTCGATCGCGGTCTTGACGGAATTGCAAAAATACAATAAACGAATATAATTGCGGTTAAGTGATATCTACATTAGCCTAAAATTAATTCCTTTCTGGGCAACAGACTTCTCTCTCATAAGAAAGAGGATATAGAGCTTAAGCCCACGGAGCTGCTCAAAACAGGATTAGCGGATTTAATGAAAAACTATAACTCATGTAGTCAAAGATTATTATCAAGTGTTGGTGATAATGACCATTACGAGCTATTAATAGTAAAAGTAAAATCAGGAAGTAATCTAAAGGCCATTTGGTGGTTCCGTCTTTAACGAGGAATTTAGATTGTAGGTGCCCATTAAAATATAGTTCATTAATAAGTTAGTAATTAATAACTAATATTATAAATGCGAAAGTTAGTTTGTTTATTTGTTGATTTTTGGAGTTACTTGGAAGGACAGAGCGTAAAAGGCTTTTAAGTAAAAAAAAAACCCTAATAAACGCGGATGTCTTAAGAAGGTTAGCAACTTATAATTGTAAATCAATCGGAAACTTTAAAGTTGTCAGTTAGTAGGTTTTTTTAATTTATTGGTGGTGGCAATCTGATTTGGCAAGTGATGAAGTCCAAGATGTTAGCGGGCTTGTTGGGAACGTGAGCACAGAATGTTGCAGTTATACCTAATTGGTTTAAGCACCACTTCGTATCGTAACGCTTAATTGCTTGGCGGCACGTCCTTGTTGGTAGGGTAGTAAATAGCGACGGCCGAAGCCCCCATCCAGACAAAAGGTATGCACGAGTCTCCTCCCTCAATGAGAAAGGGTTCAGGGCATAGCCCACCACGCTGGCCCAGTGAGGAGTAGACTTCACACACCTTTGAGAACATTATGGAGGACTCTCGGGTATGCAGGTTTCCTCACGATGTTTTCTTTCACCGTTGAAGCAAGTGATATTTTAATTGCAGGTGCGTGCTGAGATTCGAAACCCAAGTGAAGTCGGAGTCCTACCCACTGGACTTACACCACTTCATCTACCTACCTAGCTTAATCTTTTGAACCGGCAGGGTGATTACGTATCTCGCGACAGCAATGCGATGGGCGTAAATCTTGCAATCACTGCTGTCAAACGTCACTTTTCCATACAATACATAAACAAAAGTGACGTTTGACAGAAGTGATTGCAAGATTTACGACCGTCGCATTGCTTTCGCGAGATACGTAATCGCCCTGCGGGAGGACAAAATACAAATGTTTTTTAATTAGTTCAGTATAAAAGCAATTACGTTTGACAGTATGTTCCTAAGGTCATCAAACTGATCATTTTATTAGTGTAGGTACCTATCCTGTGATTCACTGTTACAAAGTTCTTGTTAGTCATACCTACCTGAGTACTCCTCACATACTTACCTACCTATCGAAATCACAAAGGTGATGTGCTGCGCGAACTAATAAAAATATTGGATAACAGAGCTTTGCTCGGTATTTTTTTTTTTTATAAATTGTGTGTTTTTTGGAAAATATATTTAAGTACGAATGACATACCTACTAATAAAATGATGAAATATGAATAATATTTTTCCTAAACCCCCTGTATACTGAAGGAGAATGCCGGATGTAGTATGGGATTTGGTTTCACATAGTACTTATAAGGTGCCTTCTTGGAATTTATCTCATTTTAAGGGTTTAATAATAACAATACATTAACAAAAACATCAAAACTCTAGTTCGCCAATACGGTTATCTTTGACACATGCGATTATTGTATCTACCTATTTATGGTACTGTTCACAATATATTAGAACCACTAATCTATTTCATTCAAAGATTTTTAACCGTCGAAGTTAGGCCTGGAATTTGAGAGGTTTTTTTTAAAAATAAAAACTTAATTTTTGATACCAATTTGATTGAGGCACCAAACGAAACCACATTCCGGCATTCTCCTTTCATGAAAATCGTTTATATTTATGGATAAAACACGAGTAAAATGACATTTTCTAAAAATGAATCCTAGCTAGATCGATTTATCGCCCCTGAAAACCCCTGTATACTAAATTTCATGAAAACCGTTGGAGCCGATTCCGAGATTCCAATTATATACGAGTATATACAAGAATTGCTCGTTTAAAGATATAAGATAAGATATTCCGAATTACGAATATTCTTTCAAAATTTTTTTTTTTTTTTTTTTTTTTTTTTTTTTTTTTTCTTTCAAAATATCCTAACTTTATTGACATAAGATTAATGAGAACTTAAGGTTTTGATTGATTATAAAACAAATAGGAGGTAACAAAATAAAGTTAGTCGCGTAACATAAAAAGTGCATTCCATACCAGGGCTGGATTACCCATAGACAATGTAAAAAACTACCTTTTTTTAAAAGATAATTATTAAATAATCAGATATTGGGTTTGTAACAGACTTACAATAATATTGCAAATTATTTTTCATTTCATTCACAAACATAATTCACCAGTGGATAATCTGGACACGATCTCTTAAGGAAATATCCTTAAGAGATCGTGAATTATATTGTTTAATTTTCCTGTAAAAAAAAACAGTAGGTACCTACCGCCTACTACTTAGCCTGAAGTTAGGAAATCCTGTTATTATAAGTACCATGTGTGATGTGATACTAACTGATAAAACCGACCAACCTACGTTGGATCACCGTGGTGGGTCTATGCTTTAAAAGCGTTTTTTCTATATGAGACAAGACAGCACAACATTGGTACGCTAAACAACGGATGATGATGGAGTAATGCACGTTTTCACTCTAGGAATCTTCTTAATTAAATCAAAAAAATATGATAAGAAAGACAAGAAAGACTAAGACAAGAAAGGTTATATGAGTTGCCTAGTGAAAATCGATTGGTGAATGGTAACTGCTTGGATAGGAATCTTCTTTGATTAGGCGTTACTTACTTAGGCATTGTCTTATCTGTCGTTAGTGAAAACAAGTATAAGATACGTAAAGAATTTGTGACTTACATCTGTTTGCCGGGATTGATGGAATTGTTATCGACGTCCCTGTCAAACTCTGTCCTTATGAAGTCCAAGGTGCCGTCGTCACCGAAGGCGCCCCATTCCGTGTTAATCAGTAATTCCGACTTGCCGGGCTCGCCATCGAACAACTCGCAGTTTTCAGTCTTTTCCACGTAGCAAGCATTGCTGCCCGTACCTGTATTGTCATACTATGTTAACGAATGTGTAGGTATTTACAACAAAGTGCCTTTTTTATAGTTATAATTGTTACAGGCCAACAATTCGCAGGGCGTGCAAGGAACAGTGTCCTAAAAAAGCCGCCCTGTCTACATAAACTTGAGGCACAGGTGTTAAGCCCCATATGCCTGTAATAATTACACTGCAGCTTGGCGGCATAAATAAGCATGGTGGTACTTCGCTGGACGAGGTTTGTCACAAAAAGCTCAACTACTTCTACTAAAACAGTACAGCTGTTAGCTAAAATAATAATAAAATTTATTAATATACAGAATGCCGGACATTAGGATATTTTGATAATTTAAACGATAGGGCCCGGCGCGGCCCAACTGTGCTGGCCGGCAAGACGCGGCGCCGAGAACTGGTTTTTCTTCGACTTAGACGTTGCTTAGCAGGAAGTGTAGGTGACAACAGCAAGTTAAGTGATAAAAAAGCTTTACATTTGACACCAGATAAGTATGTTATATAACAAATCACTTTATACCTTAAGTATAGAAGGACAAATAAAAATTTCATAACAGTTTGCAGTGATGAATCGGTCTTGTCATCATATTTTGTATATATGACAAGTCATCAATTGCACAAAAACTAAAATTGCCAGACACCATGACTTATGAAGACAGAAGGTGAGTGCTATAACTACGCTTTTATAATGGCGCTGTCTATTGTTTAATTCATTGGTTTAATATTATAATATATTGTCAGCACACTGAAGCACTTCAGGTCTTTGCGTAAGTAAAACACACATCTCGTATATATATATACCTAATCTCATACATAAGTGTGTATTGCTAATACATTACAATGTGCTAAGCAGGAAAATATAAGTACATACTTAAATGAATGTCATTAACATGTTTTTCTAAAACAAGATTGTCATTTACTAGTCTGATACAGACAGTTTAATTAAAACTAAGCGCGTATTTACTTAACTTACTGATGTAAAATAAGAACAACAACAGGCAGTGGGATATATAGATATGATTAGCCAAAAAAATTATCTATTATGAGTTATGACGTAGGAATATTGTTATCAATAAGGTTTTTAGTTTTTACGCAGTGCACGCTGATTAGATAAAACGACTGTCTCGTTAATTTATTTGTTTCAAATAAGCTGTATTGTTAGTCACGCCTTTTTTTCGAGGGATTTTTTTCTCGTTTGAACGTCTCTCCTATTATTATCTATTCTGTGGTTTGATTTCGTTCCCACTAAATAGGTGGCGATAAACTAGAAAGGGTATGGCAGATTAAACACTGGCATACTCGCCTTCATACCGTAACGCTAAATAGTTAAGTCGGTCGGGTTTAGGAGAACGGGTGTGGATAAAGCGTCCAACCAGACCTAATTCCCCACCAAAAACCAAACCCGGGATCATTCAATTATAGAGCTGAAACTATAGATAACACATGACAAAATGCAAAAGAGCAATTGTCAAAGGCGTCCCTTAAAAGATAAAAAAACAACCTAGATGATTTCTCGCAAGACCCACGCTAGCATGGACAAGAGACTTTTCTCCACAATAAAATTTCATCATCTCCCCGCTTTATCTACTCTCCGAGCATTGGTGCACACGTGGTAATAATATCCAAATAGTATATGTGTATAAAAGGGTGCAAACTTCTCGTGTTTCCTGGTGCCGTGCTTTGGCAGGTGAATAAATTAATTGTATCCTTTCTCAGGGGATATATTCGTGAGATAAAATTTTTGTCTACTGCCCATGTTAGCACTTGTTGATGCATAAAAGGGATGGACAAGAAAGTTAAGATTAAACATCGACATTCCATATCTAATCAACATGCTTAATAGAATTGGTATAAATAATAGATAGTGTTTATTGAGATAGTGTTAAATTGTTAATACCATGACTCAGGAGATTCACAAAAGCAAGCACACAAGCATACCGCCCGTAAACAAGGTAAACCTACCAACGATGAGTCCTATTTTGCAGTTGTGGTTTTTCCACGCGCAAGACATCAATGTACCCGTTGTGTCATTCAGAATAGCGCAAATATCAATCTGTACGTCCTACAAAAATGGAGAAAACATGCTTTTAGAATAGATATTAGTCGACACTCCACTCACGCCTTAATTAACGGCGATCCGTTGATGATGATTTATTATAGAGGCTTTCGTTTTAATTATGGAAACCCAGTCGAGAGAAATGCATGTTGCTGGTAGGTGTGTTTACTATAACTACACTGTGTGTGTATTTTAGTTTATCTGATGATTAAATAATAATTTGCTTGACAAAAAATTTACTGCGTTATTAGCTAAGTGCATCGATATTGGTAATGCATCAATAATATCCGAATGTTAGTCGCATGCCTTGAGAACTTTAAAGAATACCTGTAAATAATAAATAGCGTATCAGGTAACTACGCTATACCTAAGGACTCCAGAATGTTTTGGAGAAATAATAAAAGAAGCCAATTATGCGATTGGAAATTTTGAATACGGATAGCCAAAAACTATCATGCAGTTATGTCCTACATACAGGGCTTGAAAAAGGTTTCAAACTGTGCGGTTTTTGTTTAGGTTTAATAATAATTAACTGTTTTGTAAACCATATAATATCAAAACGCTTATATGTTTATACGCGATCGATGTCGCTTAGGAATGCACCTGCGTGCCCAGACAACTGCTCGCCGCGTTCCGAATGGAGATCGAATACGAGCGGTCAATCAACCCAGTCGACCCTCCAAAATGAAATCGATCATTTTAATGGATTTTATTCCCTAATACCGTTCTAAAATATTACTCAGTGTAAGTTACTGTTTTAAAAACGAAACCACTAATAGTAGATAATAATTTGGTCCAGTTTTCAGGCCCTGTATGCAGATGTTGATAAAATGATAATAATAAGTAATATGATTTAAATTTTAGAATAATGCGAGACCCTCCGTTGCCTATACCTCCCTAGGTACCAAATAAAAAATGCATGCCAAATGTTTTCGAAATAGGTAAAATTATAAAATGAATAACTCAATATCGACCCACCAACCCATAGGAGGTAGTAGAAGTGAAAATGTTATAGATGTATCTACATGCGTCACATAATTTAATTGTTCCATTGAATTCCAATAGAGTGTTAAAAGAAAATGCAATTGATTGGTCACTTGAGCCGAGATTCCATTATAAGAAAGCCTCTATTCAGCTCTCGGTGGCTTTGAAGCATGCCTTATTTCTAGAGAGAGCTGGCATCATCAACAACTCACCGATAATAATTCCTATCCGGCAATGGGGATTCTTATGCGCACAAGACAAAAGGGTGCCGGTCGCATCGTTTAATATGCCCATTACAGATAAAGCAAGATCCTGGAAAATTTTGCTGTAGTTAATTTGGAATAATTGGTAGTTTGGAAAAGGCAAAGGTAAAATAACTTATAAAATCGCCAAATGCGAGCATTTATCTTACTTATATGGACCTTTCTAGTACCAAATTGAACTTGCGAAAGGTTATTCCTTAGAATTAAAGTTACTTATCGTAATGAAGGTATGAAGACATTTTGTTTTATTGAACTACTTACTTAGGTACTAACAATAATAATTGTTTTATCTAGCAGATAATGATAATTTAATATTCTCGGAAATCTTTCGCTTTTAATATAGTTAAAATTTTTAAAGATTTTAAGCTAAGATTTTCGTGGTTAATCAACATTTCTTGACTATATTTCAACGGGTACATACCACGATAATATTTTGGATTTGTCGATATTTCGACCCAGTTGCATGGATCGTTATCATGACGGGACCCGTCACATCCAAAATATTATGGTGGTATGTACCCGTTGAACTATAGTTATGAAGTGCACAGTTTTATACTACATTAAATAAACTGTTGAAAATAAGTACTTAAGTCGGTAGAATAACTTACCCCACGTCTAGCAATGGCATCCTTGAGTCCCTGCACGACATCTTCGCCGACGACCCCTGAACAAGAGAACCCCTTTGTCCAACGTTGCAGGATCCCTTTAGTTAGCCCCAGTTGTTTAAGCGGGAAACTGAACGTGAAACCGAGGGCCAGACGCTCTTCGTACACGTCATGTTCCTAAAAATTAAAAACGACTAAGTTCTATGCTACCTCGTCCTACGAACCTACTTAGATACCTACGCAACTAATCTACGTATAAAATTCTTTTTTTTTTTTTTTAATGTAAGTCTCATGATTGAAAGTTCTTATTTAGGACAGTTTGACTATTAGGCCGTAGGTAGGTACTCAAAAGTAACGTTAGCAAAAAATTAAGATGTATTTAAATAAAAATATTAAATGTGGGTTTATTTTTTCTGCCAAACCTCTAACAGGATAGACCACTTAGTACCATCAGGTGAGATTGCATCTTTTACTAAAAACTCACAATTATGTTTAAGATTTGAAAAGTATAACAAAGTAAAAGGATAACCTAAGTAAGTGTTTCGAAATAAGGTTAGCGATGAAAACGATATTTTACAATGTATATTTTTTTTTCTTTCATAAAAGTTTTCGACTCAAGTTTTCAGTTTAAAAGTTCTAGACAATGGTTTTTTAGATTTTTAAAGATATTTACCTTCATAAAATTAGCTAAGCACTCAGCAATGTGATCGAATAGAGCTATACCTGTACCTGTCATGATGTGATTCGGTATAGCATAAATTTTTGATTGCATGTCAAAGTGATTTTCACCTAGATTTATAATTAGTACTCTAAAGTTTGTTCCACCTAAATCTAAAGCCAAGAACTTGCCACGTTCTGCAACAATAACAAATATTTACTCAGTTAAAATAATACAGATAGATAAAAACGATTTAAATAACAATCAATAAACAACGTTTATTACCTTTTCCATTGGGTAAATCTTGTATGTATGTGATCCAGCACTTGACAATGGAATTAGCGTGAGAGTCCTTCCCAAGACCCTTGACAAGGTCATTGTGAAGTCTGCTCATTATCTCCCTGCATTGCTTTTCTGATAGATGTAGAACTTCGCATTCTTCGCGTATCTAAAAATTGAAGCATTTACAAATTGGTGTGTACACAATAATTCTAACCTAATATTAAGTATCTGTTAAACTGCAAATTAAGAAAAATGGGAATTGGAATTAAAAAGCCATAGTCTTGCATAATTTTGACCCTCGTACGCATTATTCTTTAAGTTTCACGCGAAGCTGGTGTTCTGCTGTTCACAAATCTCTGAACGAAACTAAATTGATAGGCCCAACAATTCTATCCTTTGCACAATGTTCCCTGTGTAAAAGTATAGCAGAATTAGAGACATCTCCGTTAAGTTAACTTTAAAGATTTGTGTACAACCATTGAACGAAATTAGTATTCATCCAATCCCTATCCCTATCCCTATCCCTACTAATATTATAAATGTGAATGTAAGTTTGTTTGTTACGCTTTTACGCAAAAACTACTTAACCGATCCTTATGAAACTTTGTACACATATTCTTCGAAGTTTTAGAAGTAATATAGGATTCTTTTTATCCGACATTAAGCTCCGTTCCTTTGGGAGAGGGGATGTAAGTGTTTGACGATTTTATACCATAACTCCGACAAATTATAACAGTTTTATATAATTATTTTTGTACTATAGAGGCTATAATATGTATTTAATTTTGCCCAAACTTTGTATAGATCTGATAAATGTGGTTAGAGATAGAGGACAGAACTCCTCAGCGGACAGCAGCAAACCCCTCATTTAAGGCTTAGCGATACTGAATACTTTATTTTAATTTACAACTACAACTACATTAAATGCCACATCAAAAGACAAAATCAAAGGCAGACGAAGTCGCGGGCAACAGCTTGTAGTTTATAAAAAAATAAGGTTTCAAATGGGATACCTAATCCAAATTTGGGTAATTTTTATCCCGAGCAAATGTATAAACCTTGAATGATGTCCGTTGCATGCAAACTTGGCACAAATTATTTAATTTAAAAGGTAATTATGCCTTTCGAAATATTTGAGTAATATAAGGTACTTTTAAAACACACTACCTACTAGGTATAAAGTTATGTAATTATTTATAGTGAAAACTTTTAAAACCACGTATGTAAGTAATCTCTTTTATCCGTTCTATAAATGAGAATGTGTTTATGTATGTTTGTTTATTCTTACAGTTCAAGCGTTAATTTCTAACCGATCTTTAGAAATTTAGCGATAACAAAATATTTTATTCTCGCAGGAAAACAGAAATTCTACACGACGAGGTCACGGGCAGCATCATTTCTTTAAAGTGTTTATATTCAAAACATTTAAAAGCAAAGATAAATAAAACTGCGGCCAGAATCATATTATTTCTATTTTCCTTATAAATCACAAAGTGAACAAATTTATCGCCTGCAAAATTGTACATGAAATAATGATCCAGAAATTAATGCAATTTCTTTGCATACAATACAACTGGTAAGGTAATGGCAGTAACTAATCGTTCATTTTATCGCCAACGAGTTTCACAAGGTCAAAGCGGTCATTACAACACTACTGTCGCTTATGGTAGCTTTCCAATAAAACTCAACCCGGCTTAAACCAATAGCCGCTAGATCTATTTTTATTTAAATTTTAGAAATAGGAACCATACTAAAGACACTTACCCGCGGTAATTGATTAATTGCCATGCCCATTTTGAAATTTATGTGAACTGATTTTTTGTACTGAATAAAACACAGCGCAAGTTACGTCTACTATACGACTAGCTAAGCGAGCAAAGAAATATGGAATACGTTAAACGACTCCGTCGCTAAAGCTGTGACCGTCGATTGTGCTTGTTGCTTACAGACTGACGCGTTCTTTTTCATTCATGGTAATAAACTGTTGTTATCTCGCTCATGTGCGCAAATATTCTACGTGTCGGAATAGTACGGCATTATGTTGTGCAATGCAATGCAAAAAAAAAAGTAAAATAACCCATTGCATGTATTTGTTTATTGTTTTCATCCAAGGTGCATGCCAAAACACATAAAGATTTATAATTTGCTTCATAAATACATTTTCTAAGTTCGTAATGCTATCCAACGCTTATCATATATTATCCTGAGGCGCGCCTCTTGTTGTATGATTGTGATTGGACGTCGCGTGGGCTCGCTCATGACGTCATAAAAATTCCCCGAGTCGACGTCTTTCTATATTTACAATGCAATAGTATGGGTGGCACTGGTGGTTGAGCAACGGTGTGTGTGTATGCATACTACAGAGTAGCGGCATACGATTACATTTTTTAGGGAACTACTTATTCCACTAACCATTTGTGAATCTAATAATTAAATGGCACATTATGTTAATTTTAAAGTAATATGAGAACTGTGATACGAACATAAAGTATACGAGTGTAATTAGAGAAGTAGGCTGGTATGTTTGTTCCGTATTTAATTTTTTTTTTTTGTGAACTCTACGTCAAACCCTGACCACTAATAACCTAAATAAGTACCTACGTAACTTTTAGTTAGTAAATAGGTTGATAGCCCTAAATGAAGACCGGTAATTAATAATGGTACCTAAGTAGGTATTTAGGTAACTATAAAGACAGGCGGTATGCCTATATGATTTACTTATAAGTATTTAACAATTTATCAAGATAATATAAGATTTGTATTGTATAGAAGCAGGCGTTACTTTGCGGAAATCCATGATATATTATTAAAATTAAGCTTAATTTGCTATACCTACTCCGCGAAAAGCAGGAGAATCTGTGTTGTGTAATTTATAATTTCTTCAATCCTTATACTCCACACCACAAAGATCCTCTGCAATACACCCTCTACGCACGTTTCGCTCCGAAACCGGAGCATCATCAGGAGATGTTGACTTTACAATGAATAATTGTTAACAATTATTCATTGTAAAGTCAACATCTCCTGGCGTAGAGGGTGTATTGGCGAGGATCTGTGTGGTGTGGGGTATAAGGATTGAAGAAATTATAAATTACACCACACAGATTCTCCTGCTTTTCGCGGAGTATAGCAAATTAAGCTTAATTTTGATAATATAATATAAGATTATTTTTAAAAAGCAGGTAGGTTTTGCAGTACTTAATTATTACCTACTTTGATGTCCATTTTTGGAAAGAAAACAAAGTTTATTCTATCTAGGTTTTGGTAGTATAATATGTTTATAGTTTATACCTAAGTTAGCAAAATTTTATTGGAAATTGTAATGTAGCAAATTGTATTGGACCTAGAAGTCGATCTCTGAGCACAAAAATCGTCCTTTTATTTATCATCATCAACTAAATTACTATCTTTAAAGCAAGGTCAATACCGCCTTTCTCATGCACATTTATATATACGGATGGTTATAAGCATAATGGTCTCACCACGCTGCATTAATGCGGATTGGTGGGTATAGGTTGGTGGCCGAGATCTTGTTTTACAAATACTATTATTTAGGGCTATATTCTTGAAAATAATAAAGCCAATGATAAAATAGCTTTCTAATGGGGACAGAATGAGTAAAATCTATTTATTATTCATAACACGATTACAGTTAACAGAATAGAAAAATTATATTCCCTTTTTTTTTATATTTAATCAATTTAATAAAATATATCGAAGTATAAAAGTATAGATACTGCTTTAAGCGACATTAGTGAGCCCCTAGGTTCCCATGCTTATTCTTAAGCATCATTATCATCAGACATTATCCATACATAAGCTCTCAGAATGAGAAGCGTTTAGGTCGTAATCCACCACGCTGGCTGATTGCGGACTAGTAGACATCACACGACCTTGAGATCTCTCAGGTATGAAGGTTCCCTCTCGATGGTTTCTTCATCTTTTAAGCAAGTTATATTTTATCTGCTTAAATGAAAAAGGCTCCTCCTTGCACATTAGCACCTGTTCTTAGGTCGATGTCTGTTTATTAATGCGAGCCTAAGCACGCTTTAAAGATCTTAGTAAGTAGTTCAGCTAGTATTGTAATTTGTCGCGACGTTGGAACGCCTTGGTTGCGAATATGCACTATCAGGTGTTAATGATAATGACCGAGACCGACCGCACGTGCTGTTCGATGCGCAAGCGCAAAAATATCAGGTAGTAGGTAAGTTAAGCTATGGTTGCCTAGTGGTTTACACGTCGACCTGAGAGACTGAGTTGAGAAAATCTAAAACGCTGAAGAGATACTCCGTCTGGGTCAAACATCTAGGTACTTAACATAATATATACATTATTTTCGCCGACACAGCATTTAGTTTTTTTATTTGTGTTTTAGTTAATTTTATTGTATAGTCATGTGAACATAAGTTATTGAAAAATTTACTTTTCTATTTCCTATGGTATATGTAATATGTTAATATTTATAAACACATCGGCCTTTTGAATGGTAGTTCCTATGTTTTTTCCAAAATAAAGTATTTATTGTTATTAAAGACTTAGCATGATTAGTGCAATCGTTGAGCAGATCAAAGGTAATAGAGAACCGAACTTACAGACACACAAGCATTTATAATGGATAACCATATTGATACTCGAAACTCGAAAACCTACAAGGTGTTCCGAAATATAAATGTTTATGTACAGTCATAATATGCCATACTGAAAGGTCATTATTATTTGGCGATATCAGAATGATAAACATCGGTTTACCTGAACAATTATAATGCATCACCTTGTGCTGATAAATTACAGGTCGGTATGATAACCTACTTTAGAAAACAGTAGTCCTGTTTAAGATCAGGTAGGTTTTGAATAATAATTTCTCAACATCTCTTTAATTAAAATTAAATACAACGACCAATCATCCTTCTAGAAATAACTATAAAAATAATGACACAAACTAGGTACCTAATTAAATAAATTAAAAAAACGATTGCAGTGTACAGAATCGTGGCGCCTTTTTCAAATGTGACCCTAATATGTATTTTCACCTTTGAAAATGGCGCTTTGCAGTCTCTATATTATGGATTTTTTTTCTAAACATTAAAGTTACTGTCACTTTAGGATAATGTAATGATTCTAATAATACCTTATTTTATAATCTGAAAATATAAGGAGACGGTGGTCTGTGGGTTTAAGAGTGACTGGCGATGAGTTGACTGGTTTACCTATTAACAAGCTCAGGAAAAAGGGACTTTAAGTCAATTATTATTATATATATAATATTATCATCACAAATATGTTAACAACAAACTGCGGAGTATTTTAAAACTGACTTGTCTGCGTGTCTGTCTGTCAGTTTACGATACAAACGGATCGACTGGTTTGGAACGGTATCCCGAGTCTTGAAAAAATTATGAGTTGAGTTGCAGTAAATAGGCATATACTGGAAAGTCATTGTAGTGTTGTTGTACCTACAGGACAAATGAACTGAGTTTTGGCACTGACTCGATGTTGCTTGTTTATTTTCGAGTGTCTCGTGATTGCTAATATAGCAGCGCGGCCAACGTAAGTTCGTAAATAAAACACATTTTTCCTAATTACGCACGGAACGTCTACGTAGGTCGATGATTCTCTTGATATAGGTTTATTGAGTTATCGTACATACTAACCAGTGCATGCTGTGACTACCTATAAGTGAAATTATGTGTCATTTGTAACCTAAGGCTAGCTTTATTCATAACATAATAATACATGTAATTTTGTTGGTAGTCCTAATAAAAATAAATAAATAATTTTTGGAACGTTTCTTAGTATTATAGATAGTAGACCTGGATTCCTCATATTTGAAAAAGGTCCTGCCCCTGCAAGATGGACATGATGGGAAAGTGATATTAGCTATAATAAAGCTTAAATAACGTAGCTATTTTGGTAAACGCCGTAGCTAAAGCTAACTAGATTGAGCTGTATCAAGGGCTATATAAAGGCATCTGCAGAGCAAAGAGTACAGTGTATTTATCCTTTTTAAGGCGAACGTTATAAGGAAAATTGAGGAGCAAAATTCGAGTGCTGATGTAGGTTCTAATTATAGGTACCGCTCTTGATATTCCCGCTTGGAAATAGTTTTGCCGGCCTCCATGGATGATGACCATAATTGAATAATAGCTATAGCGCGTACAAAAAGCTTTACAACGGGCTACATACAAACTCTAATGGCGTAGATAGATAGGTAAACTCTGTGCTAGGGGCTATGGTCTGGGGTCGGATTGTATCAAGTTCTAGATCAAGGTAAATGCGGCTCAGGCGTAATTGTAAATACTCTAGAGCCAGACTGAAAATTAATGTAGAGACTGATAAACGTATCGGCTTTGCGATAGCAATTTTATGATGATGCATGCATCGCCGATAAAACTATCTATAAACGAACCACGTTCTAAATTTTCCTACATGACGCGTACGAGAAAATATACATAATTTTATTTCAGCCGCATATCTTATGGTATACCTACGCTGTATATATTCGTTGTGTATATATATATATATTAATAAATATTTATTTATATATATATTTTAAATATGAACTTAATTGTTAAAAAATATTTCATTTATTTCCTAAAAAATTTTTGCCCATACTCTCACGCGGTTTCTCGGACGTCTTTTTGATTGTGCAGGAAAGTAAATAAATTAATAAATACGCTGCTTGTAATGTATGTGGAGGTCGATAGATATCTATTATTTTCTTAGGTAGATATTTTCTTTTAATTCGTTTTATACAATTTTATACTAGCCTAAGAGATTTTAAAAAATAATCGTTTTATTCATTGTTATTCTTTTATAACAAGCAAAAATTGGCTTAATATTAATGTCAAATGCTAAAATAAAATAGTGTATAAAATTTCAAAAGATATAGTGGTACCTTTTTAATCGAACGTAGGTGTACCACCACCTTATCTTATCTCTGAATTTTGCAAATCAAAAATCCGAGATAATTAGCGCTAATGTGGTTTTGTACAGGTAAACCTTTATATGTCATATTACAGGAAAATTAAATCTTTTATGTCTCTTACTATTAGATACTCACAGTTTTTTTTGGAAAATCAGCATTTAGCCTCACCACATACTCATAGTACACAGATAGGTTTTTTTACTTTCTACGTAACTAACGTACTACGTAAGTGACTTTGTGTTATAGGCAACTATAATGTTGACAATTAGTACTATAATTATTATCACGGTGTGAAGTACTTATAAGTATTTATATGGTTATCTCAAACGTGGCTTACAACTTATCTATAATCAGACGTTTAGAGTATGTATTCATGGTGACTGGTTAAAACCGGACGTAGGTACTTACAATGTGTTGCGATTGATCTGTATAATGGATTGACCAAAATAACAAATCTCAAAGTCACGAACGGTAGGTATACGGTTTAAAATATTGTGCTTACATTCATGTTACAGGTTCTTTTTTATCTTATCATATTTTTACGGATATTTTATTTCAACCGTAGGATGTTATTAACTGAATTGGTTCCACTAAAATCCACTGAACTGGTGAAATTTGTTAAAAATAGGGGAGAGAAGTTTGTATTGGGAAATTTCTTGTTAAGGAAGATACGCGCTGGCGTTGTATAAAAAAAATGCTTAGGCGTAAAATTGCGCTTTTAAGGAAATCAAGGGTCATACATTTATTTAAATTACAAGAAATGCTCATTGAAATATATACTAACTTAGGCTATAGAAACAGTTACTGTTAACAAATTAAAGACTTCATTTGTAGAGTCATGAGGTGGACATATATTTGACCTTGTCGTGTGACCTTGTAGGACACATATCGGTTTCTGTACGACCACAGGATGTTGGCGCCACACAAGAATTTTATTGACAACGTCATGATTTATAATAACAAGTATCTTACCTTTAGTAATTTGTACCTATCTTCATAATGATAGTTATCAAGCCTAGTGCGTCTCTTCATATTTATTTGCCTATTCGTTTCCTTTTAATATCAGATATGTACCTTCAGTGGGATGTGGTACGTAATAAAAATATTTAAGTGTACTGACTTCAAAAGCCACTTCAAAGTGAGTACCTAATAAAGTTTTTATAAGAATTTTAACGATGGGACTGACGATTGATTTCAAAATACAGAGTAAGTCAACAAACAGCACACTGAATTGACATCCACTAATAAATACATAAAATAAATAAATACACTTTAGGTATAAGGACCTTTGAAATTATTACTCTGAAGTTTGAGTATACATAATTCGAAATTCTCAGTAAGCTCTACATTTGATAAATACTATGGATCAAAATTGGAATAGGCTTATAAGAATATTTTCGTTTTGACAAATATTTGGCATTCTGATACTCACGATGTCCCGAGCTTGGCGCATATTGATTCCTCTTGTCAGTCGCGAAGACTGAGATAGAAGGTGATGAACGAGGAGCGTTGGGGTCCACAGGGTGCTGTCATAAATTCCACAGGGCACAAAGATCGTGATGATATCCGCGTTCGAGCGAATACCGGTTTGTTTGAATGGGCTTGTGCAAAGTGAAAGGAACGGTTCACTGTGAACGGTGCAACGCGAACACTTGTTCAGCGAGTCGACTGCCGAGGGTCACCTTGAGACGAGGCGAGGCGGCCGGCGCATGTGCACCACACCCTCGGCCTCGGGCCCCCCGTACCTCCCTCCCGCGTGACGTCACGCCCGGCCCCCGACCGCGCCAGCGGCGGCGCCTCATCGCCATCGTCCGCGAACTCCTCCGCCTCGTTTCGTTCACGTTTGCGTGATGCCCTTCACGCAATATAGCGTCAAAATAACGCAACTATTTGATTCTTGTGTAATATTTCAAAAACGTTCATTTGCTGGTATAGGTATTACTATCGTTTTTACTGCCTAGGTGTATTTTGATATAGAGTTTAATCTTTTATTAGAACCGGATGGAATTGTAAATTAATTTAGTGTTGGGCCTAATTTAGATAAAAACAATTTGTTTTATTGCTGATGCAATGCACCTAAATTATTGTTAGGCTAGGCTACCTGCCGCCGAATATTTAGATAAGCAATCATAAATTGTATTAAGAACACATTTCTAATTTACTATGTATCTACCTATATGATATTAAGAATAGTAAGTACCCAATTACATCTAAGTAGTATTTATTATTCAACACTCTCTACACTCTAACTTGGTTAATGTCTAAACTTATTTAGTAAGGCACCTTGGTCATCTATACCAATAAATAATTGGAGAGCCATTGAGATCCAAATCGGATTCCCTGAACTGTCTAGACACGTTGCACCTACGTTTCCTTTCCTAGGGTACCTACTTCAGTAAATATACTTTTAAACAAACCCAAAGAATTCGAAAAAGTTCATATGTAGGATTTTGCGAGTCATAAATACTGGCTGTAATATCTTCATTGTAACCTAGATATCAGTGCCAATAATTCGCTGTCAAATCTTTACCGTTGTATGCATAACATTTTGTAGTAGGCATTATAACTGAGTAGGTAAGAAGTAAGAACCCAGTTATTTAATCGCACTTATTTAAATTAGTATTCATCTTGAGTTGAGTGAAAGGATTGTACGGCGTTTGTGGGTGTGGCAATGGCGCGGCGCGGCGGCACGGTGCGGCACGGCTGGGTTGCCGCGACGTGCGACGTGCCTCTGCGCAGGTTAGCGTTTGCGCGGGGACCGTGATACCGCGCACGTGTTCATGTAAAGCTTGCTGTCCTACTCAGTTACTAAGATAGTAACCGCATTGAGTTTTCTGTATTTTACAGAATCGTTAATCCCTAGTATTTGGTGGGATTCTATTGCAATTGTGGGTGCGGCTAAATCGCGGTGAGGCGGCACGGTTTGACATTGCGGGACACGATAACGCGTGGTGTGCCGTGCATCTGCGCTGGTTAGCGTTTACGTGGGGGTCGTGATACTGCGCACGTGTTTATGTAAAACCTGCTATCCTAGTCAGTACCTAAGATAAAAAAGGATAATCACGGAGTATGCAAGCACTACTCAGACCGTGTCGCTAGCTGTCCTTCTTTCCTATCACCTTAGTTCCGTACTGAAAATTAGCGCTACAGGATTTCTTACCAGGCTAGGATTCTATTGTAGATATTTGTGGGTGCAGCAACGGAAAACGGCGCGGCGGGGGCGGGCGGTGTCACAGCTGGGCTCGACGACGCAACGTTCCCCGGTTAACGTTTTCGCAGGTACCGTGATAACGCGAACGTGTTCAAATAAAGCTTGCGAACCAACTCAGTTACTAAGATAATAACCGCATTGGGTTGTCTGTGTTTTACAGTATCGTTATTCCCTAGTATTGCGGATTGTATTGCATTTGACGGTGTGCGACCGTAAGAAATAGGAACCATGCGGAACGTAATATAGTATGATTCTTTCCTAGTAGGAAGGTTACCAATGGAGCTAAAGATTACTGGAACTGAAGCTTAAAACTGGTCTCAGCCAGACGCGATTAGTGTTGCAAGAATATTTACCACTTCAACACCATATAAAATAAAAAAATAAGAAATGTCAAGTCATTCTGCAAAATAAAAAATGCTCGTTTAGGTATAAGTTCCACGTGGCCAGTGGTTTGACTTTTATTCATCTGGTTTATTCAAGGTAATTTTAAGTTTACGTCTGTGAATAGATTAACAGAAGTATAATCTTTCCTTGTATATTATTTGTACACTAGTCAGTGCCTGCAACTTTGTCCGCGAAAATTTTCTGAATATTTTCATTACCGTTACCTCTTTCATGCGGTAATGCAAGCTACAAAATAGCAACTGATACGTTATAAGTGATGATTATATTTCAAGATGAAAATAGTTCTATTATAGCTAATACATTGGACATAGGTGGTGGTTACGACTTCGCCTAAACTTTCGAGGGGTCTAATTTTAATCCCAACACGCACCTTTAACTTTTCTAAGTTATGTGCGTTTTAGACAAAATATCACTCGATTTAACGGTGGAGGAAAGCATCGTGAGAGTTCTCCAGAATGTTCTCAAATTCGAGAGGAGTCCACCAATCGATACTGGGCCAATGCAGCGTAGTGGACTATGGTTTAAACCCTTCTTATTGTGTGAGGAGACCCGTGCCATGTATTGGACCAGTAATGGGTTATTATAATTTTTTTTTTTCTTAATTTTTTTATGGATGGTTTGTTCAAGTCTGAGCATGCCACTCTTATCGGAGCTACTACACTTTGTATATGTCATAAAGTTTTCTAGCCTCCTTAGATAATGGATGCGCCAAAACAGTGTTACATACCCCCAGTTTCCGCAAATCAAGATTAAAGTGAGCCCTGAACGAGAGTCTTTCTAATTCGCTTCGGATACATTCCACCATTATGTGATAAACATCCTCGATAACATTGCACTCTGAGCACTTAGTCGACGAGGATTTTCCAAGTGGGTGTGCAAATCCATATAGGGGAATGTGCTCGGAATGAAGTCTTAAGGCTAATACAGTATCACTTCTACTCATGATATGTTATCATCATGATGATAGCTATTAGTACTACTATAAATTTTTATACCTACTTAGCAATGCACCCTTTTTGTATCCCGTCCGGTACCTGACCAAGGTGGCTGGAAGCGCCATGAGACAGGGTCGTGTGTGGTTGCGCGTTCTCAAAAAGGTTTTTGCTGTGTACCTACCGGATTATTGTAGGCTGTTGACCACGAGGCTTATTAGTTAGGCACTCAGGCTTTATAATTAGGCTGTGTCAGAGCGTGTAATTTTTCATTATTGTACCCAAGCATATTTTTCAAAAAACCAGTAACCTTGGGCAGTTAATAAATGGTTAGGTGGATAATACATAAAAGTTTTAAAAACGTGAAATTATAATTCTTTTGTCAGTTATGTACCGAATTGGAATATGAAAAGTGTTTTGTTTTAAAATGTGCAGACTACTTTTGTAAATATTTTAAATAGATACGAGTAGTTATTAGCATAGTAATAATAACGATTCCGAAGCGATTATTGCCTATTAGTTAGGAATTCGCCTTCATTTTCGGGGGGCCGGGTTCGAATCCCTACTCAAACTTTTGTAAGTTGTGTGAATTTTAAGCAATTAAAATATCACTTGCTTCAACGGTGAATGAAAACAACTTAAGGAACCCTACATACCTACCTGGGAGTTCTCCAGAATGTTCTCAAATTCGTTGAGTCCATCAATCCGCGCTGGGCCAGTGTGGTGGACTTTGGAGAAACCCTTCTCATTGTGGTTGGCGACCCGAGCCCTTTCGTGGGCCGCTAATGGGTTGTAATCATGATGATGATAATCAACGACGTCCTCCATTGCGTGAATTGAAGTAGGAGGTCCCGGGTTCGATTCCCAGCAGGGGCAATTTAGGAATTTATAATTTCAGAATTTTGTCTGGTGAGGTCTGGTGGGAGGTCGTGGCTAGTTTGGTAAGTCTTTCTCGGTAGTAGGTGGTACCCCAAAAAGAGGTGCCGCTAAGCGATTTAGTGTTCCGGTGCGGTGTCTCGTAGAAACCGATTATGGGTACGACTACATCATCACTTACTACAAGGTGAGATTGCAGTCAAGGGCTTACTTGTAGTGGAATAATAATAAAAAAAAAATTTGGGTGCGTTTGGAACCTTCGTAACTTTAGTTTAAGATTACGAATATGGTTATCGCCATCATCTCACTACCATGTACACATTTTTCATGTAATGTACGCATCATAAGTGCCATCATCTAGCGTACTTGAGTGAAAGATATTTTGACATTGACTTTGAATTATTCGCGTAGACTAAACCGCAGAAGAAAATATTTAAAGTTAGTACGATATATTACTACATATTAAACCCAATATAATGTTTGAGTTGCGAATGTAAGTAGATTATTTACTGAGCTAGACTTTTCACGATTAAAAGTAAGGAACCTTTGAAAAAATTATGGAGAACTCTCAGGCATGCAGGTTTCCTCACGATGTTTTCCTTGACCTTGTGCAAGTGATATTTTAATTATTTAAAATGCACATAACTTAGAAAAGTTAAAGGTGCGTGCTGAGATTCGAACTCGGCCCCCGAAAGTGAAGTCGAGCTCCTACCCAATGCGCTATCACCGCTTCAAGCAGAAGCTGTATAATTTTTTTTATAAATTTCTAGAACCAAATTATATCAAAAATTAACGGGGTAGGTAGTTATTTGGAGTTTACTACGAGTGAGTACCTACTAGATTTAAAACTCATCTAAGGTTTCTAATTATAACAATGTCACGACCCAGGAATGTGGTATGCATAAAGTGTAGCAAACTTTATGAAACAGTAGGATCATTTTACATTCTAGGTATAATAAACCTAGTGTTATTATCACTGGGAATTACTACGATGATATCATGGTATTATGTACGCTCGACTTCGTTCGTGTATACGTTTTTACAAGTTTTCCTTATAAACTTTCTTTCGCTATTCTTCACCGCGTCACGTTAGCGAACAAATAAACTTTCATCCCATATTTAACCTCTTCGGAGAAGTATTTTTTTTAATCCTGATAATGTATTTTATTTACTATTTTGACTGTCAACATCAATACCAATTTAAACTCGAATATCATTATATATGTATATATTTCTTGTGTGCGTGTGTGTGTCACTGAACTTCTAGACGACTGGACCGATTTGAATGATTTTTTTGGTATACGTTTGGGTGGCACCCTGGATGGTTTACATTTACAAATAAGCCCGACAGATGGCGCTGGGGTCCGCTAGTAACTTATATATTCTTCCGGGGATGGAATGTTAAACAATTTAAAAGTAATAAAGCAATCTATTAGTAAACTAGTGCAACATCAAAGCACCCAGCTTTGAATTTGTAATAATTGATGGTGCAAGCAGTTGGCCCAATTGATGGTAAGTAAAAATCATCGTCTATAAACAGAGCAACACTTCGCAGGGCATGCCAGGTACATTTTCTACAAAGCGCCACCCTGTGTCCACCATCGTGGTGTTGATGTTAAGCCTCATGTACCTGTAATAACACCGGCATCAACGCCATTCAAACCCGAACAAAGCAATGTACTGCTTGGAGGCAGAAATAATCATGGTGGAAGTACTACCCCAGACGAGCTCTGTCACACAAAGCTTTACTACTGCTGCATGTTGGCAGCTGCATACAAAAAACACGTCGCTTAACGTTATTTTTTCCGCGGCAGAGGAGGCCTATGCCCAGCTGTGGGGCAGGGGACGATAATGAGCTCTTTTATTTTGATTGCCGTCTTCGGGATAAATGGTCGCAAAACACATCATTGTTAAATTGTTTTAAATTACAAAGGTTTACTCACGCAATGTGTCATTCATGAAAGGGTAAGTCCCGGTGAACATAGAGTCAATTTTAATTTCTTTATTGAACGTCATCATCGTTAAACTATTGTAGTAAACATTAGGGGTATAAGCAGTTTTATTTTAATAATGTTGTCTTTTGGTTTCAGAATCAGAGGGTCATAATCAGAGCAGTATCATTCAGTAGTTTTGTTTCAGTATTATAACCCGATTTTTTAGGACTTCTGAGTATGTCAAAGAAACAGTGGTTTTAAAATAATAAGCTGTAATATTAAAAAGCGATGGTAGAAGCCCCCTGGAATGCAATCTTAATTAATGGTACGTTCTTATGCAGTCTATAGTAGCTGGCTAAGAGAGTTATTGTAAACCCAAACTCCTGATCGGTTTCCACGCTACTGGCCACAATAAATAGGACTACAATCCTGAAACGAGTCATGATTGTCGTACTTACAAAGAGGAACTTACGTAGGTATGTAGCTAATATACGTAAATTGTTCACGTTTGAGAGATAAACCAGCATTAGTACCTACATGACTACCTATGCAGTCCCTACAAGTATAATGTACTACAGTAAGCAACAGTCACCTTAATTCGACCTCTAAGGCTTGCTTACGCAATTTCTACGAAACAAATTGTGCCTTCGTTATAATATGTATTATTGTAAAAACTAAATTGAAAGGATGTTATTTAGGGATTATCTATAGTAACGTTAAGTGTTAAGTTAAAATGATGTAACATACCAAAAAACTACCTACCTACGAATTATATCTTCGGGGAAAGGATAAAAAAATTATCTTCTCCCACAGCTTTTTCAACTCTTAGAGCACTGGCGCACAAGTGAAAATAATATACAAATAATACATGTGTAATAATAAACGGGGTCAATTTCTCCTATTCCATGTTCACGTGCTTTAGTACGTGGACACGTTAATTATATCTCTTGTGAGGGGATATCATCGGGGGATATAATTTTTGTCTCCTGCCCGGGCTGGTCTGCAGGGCACGGGTCTTCTCCCACAACGAGAAGGCTTTAGCCACCACGCAGGCCCAATGCGGATTCGTTGACACATTAAAGGATAATATTAAGTAATCTTGTAATCATCAGCCGTCTGTATTACTTAGTATGTAATGCTGAGCAGTACTCACAGGCTTCTTTAAGTTAAGGCGCCAGCCACAAATTTTCATGTGCCAGGCAGTGGGAATTTGTTCCCCTCCTTAATCCGCATATTGTGACGGGCAATTAAGGAACTACACTGTGCGTAGCCAGACACGCAATTGACCGGATTTTGAAATGTGATGAAAACTATTTGTTAATGAAATCAACCCATAGTAACTAGACAATACAATAAGGCTTGCGAATAATCTATAAACTATGTAATACTGTGTACGAATAAATAATCAAAAACTAAATAAAATTTTAAATGCGAAAAAAAATCAAAGTTAGCATAAGGAAAAAAAAACTCAAATATACGCAGGCAAAATCGCGGGCCAACGCTAGTTTTAATAAAGTAGTTCTACAGCATAAGTATGATGATATGTTTAAAAAAAATATTGAAAATATGTTAATGTAATTATCATACATTAATCAAATAAACGGATTAAAAATGTAAATGTAGTAAAAAAGTGGCTAAGCAATTTATTTATAACTAGCTGCCTTCGCACGTATTCAGTTTTTCTTATAAACCGCGGATATTGTTAAGCTGGCCATACACAATCAAGTTTACTGTAAGTTTGCAGCGGATTGGAAGCGGCCAAGGCATGGCATCGGCATGCGGTAAAGTTGACGGTGTATGGCATGTTCACTTATTGTCCTACACCGTCTAGTTTACAGCAGTGCTAGCACGGGCAGGAGATAAAAATTATTTCCCCCGATAATATACCTTGATAAAGGATTTTACGTTTCCACCAGCCAACGCAAGGCAACAGGAAACAGGAGAAGTTTACTCTTCTATTATCCGGATTATTTTACGCTCTGAAAGATGCCGCTGAAAGTCCGCAGCAAACTTGACAATAAATTTGGGGCTTTAGTTTTCCCGAAATGAAAGTAAGAATACAATGTCCTTCTCCAGGATGCAATCTGCTGGACTTGATCGGTGCAGCTGTGCAGCGGTGAATTAGTAACATTATTTAAAATCCATCTTTACCCGTGTTTTTTTTTTAAATTAAAAGTATTCTTTATTTATCCCCCGAATACAAGCTATATTTGTACCAAAGGGGTATTTGTGCCACTAATTCAGAAAATAGGGTGAAATCATAGAAAATATTATCTTCACCTTTATGTATGTTTGTAACCGACTCTTTTGGACTTGATTTTGACCCCTTCTTTGTAGATATATTGAACTATTAATTTTTAAACTGATAGACTGTAACTGTAACTGTGTATTTTTTTATTTTTAATCAAGATTTATGCAGCAGCTTAACCAAATTCATGTAACAAACGCACTTTCGCATTAAGTGTGGAAGTGAGATTAAATATCTTATTAAATAAGCAGGAAAGTTGAACTGCCACGCTTCGATTTAACACTCTAGTCTTCGTCTAATGGAGTTACCTTATATTCGATAAGAATATATTAATTTAATTTTTAAGGACAAAATGATCGCTTATTGAAGATTTAAATTGTGCCAGTTTCTAATATTGTAAGTATTTACCCCCAACGAATCTCTTCTTAAATAGCTGTAGGTAGTTTAACTATAGATCACATAATATGACAAAGATCACACATATCTCAACCTCTAGGGGAGATTAAGAAATTGTAAACATTGCTGATAATGAATACTAGAGTTAATCTGAGGAATAACCTACGAGTTATCAACTTATCTAAACACAGTAAAGCCCAGGATACACTAGGAGTCAAATTTTGTGTACCATGCCCTTTCTTATTTTATAATACCAGCTTTCCCATGACTACAATCTCACCTTATCGTGAGTGAGATGCAGTCGAAGATGGTACCGGGCTGTAAAAAGTATGACAGTAACACAAACCATTAACCGTTCCACGCTACACGCTAAATCGCCGGCTGAAGTAGCCCAAAGAAAATTCTGAAATTATAATTCCCCGAAATCCATCCCGAGACCTATCACTTGGTCTTATGACCACATCGCTGATTTTTAGTCGACTAAAATGTCCCGAAACTCATGTCGCTGAACATTTTGCCGGCTAAACTACTCAGTGCTTTATGTGGCCTGAAATGCATATTTATTTGACGCATTGCAAGGGAGTAATCTGTGCATTGCAGGAATGTTGCAAACACTGAAAAACTTTGTGGCAAATGGCAACTGAGCGACTAGTGTTTACGCTCTCGGAACAGGAGCATGCAACATTTTCCGACCCGTCCGACACCCCAACCCATAAGTGATCGAGATCAAATTATTACCGACAATTTGTCTCAACTAACTACTAATGTGTGTGTTACACACTACTGGGTAGTGTGTAACACACACATACAGCTACTGGATGCCTTTACGACGAAGACGAAGGCCCCGACGTTACGCGGCTTTCGGACTACGCCACTATTAGTGCAAATATTCACCAACTAGCCCGAAACATCGAATCGAGTCGAGTCGATGTCCGTGTCCTCGAAGGTCGGAGGGACCCTTACCCTCAATTTCGTCGAGCCCTGCGGCTCTTTTAATGGCTAACTATCGCTTTGCCCCATCTCGTCGGTGGTGCTGTTACAACCCCTCAGGTGGTTATCGGCAACTGTCCTTACGAAACAAATGTACCGCGTCACGTAAACGCATCGAAAAACATCGCGCGTCATGTTGGGGAATATTTGGCCCCTTAGTGTATCTTTGTCTTAATGATAACAATGTTTCAGGAAAATTGTATTTAAAAGACACTCATTGAGATATGATTAAGTGTTTGAAATGATTTTAAGGCTTACTTTTATCTAAATATATACTCACATTATCAAGAAAAATGGATTTGTCTGATAGTAATGACGAGGTTATTCGTTAAGTAGTTTTCTGATTTAGAAAACTGATAGAAGGTATAGTGAAATCCTAAACCAAAGGAGAAACGTACGATAAAAATCTTTGTCGTTTCCAGTAGGATATAACTCTCTCTCTCTAACTTTTCACTGAAAGAAAGTAGATACAGCCCTAACATCACATGCAAAATTAAAAACATGTGACTCCTGCCACTTTATTAGGTATCTACGCGACGCGTAGCGTTGGTACCATGCGCGTGTCGGTCTTTTTTCTGCAATAGGGTTGTCATAAGTAAACAATAAACAATTGAATTCGTTTGTATGGAAAAATTAATATGCTTCTTTCGATTTAATATTTTTACAGGGTGATTACTTATGGAATATATTTGTGCATCCTTCAACATATTTATGACATAAATAACAGTGTATTTCAGAAAATAATCGAGGTACTCCTCTACTTAGATACTTGTAGGTAAATTTAAGAATAATTATACAAATAGTACTTTCTTACCGTATATGAAACTGAATCGATCCATGTAATTAAAATATATATATAAACAGTATGTTTATAATATAAGGTGAGGAAGGCTTGATCATTGTAGTAAGCTATTTATATCATTCCCTTTTGCTTACCAGTTAAACAAACAGTCGTCAACAAGCAATTTTAGATCCAAACGACCTCATAGTAGAAAAACTGAGCCCTTATAATTTTATGATCATTTTGATGTCCGTCTGTGCACACAGTATCAAATTAAAACACATAGCTACCGAATACTAAAATTATAAAACCAGGTCAAAGAAACAGATAAACAGATTTCAGGTCTCTTAGCGATGTGAATGTAAAATAAAAACATTGAATGCTTCTACTTAGTTTACACCAATCCGCACTGGGCCAGCGTAATGGGTGATGATGATGATGAAGATGATACTTAGTATATGGACGTCGTTTTCAGATGGTTGCAGTCTAGTAACTAAGAATCCCATTTATCAGTCAGTAAATGGGATTCTTAGAGTGAAATACACTGACTTCTTTCAAAACCTATCGATCGATATATCACTGTAACCTCTCGATGACCTCGAATCGTGAGTTTTGGCACAAATATCGCATAGTCTTCTAGCACAAGTGAAAAGAAAAATCCGGAAACCAACGATTTCATTTCCTGTGTGGTATTATTGCCAGAAAATGGGGGGGTCGAAATTTTTAGGGAAGGTTATCGTCGAGATACTTGCAGGTCTGTGTAATGTACATCTAGCTTTAAGTAAAAATTGCGGTTGTTTTACTGTAGGTAGATTAGTAGATGTGTCTAAAGATGTATTGTTTGAGAATTGAGCGTGCAGTAAGAAATATAGTTTGAAACAATTTTCCTCTTACTAACTGAAAAGATTGCGTAATTTTTTTCGTATTATTTCATTGCAGAGTTTACAGATGTATAAAAATAGAGCATCTATTTATGTTAGTTACAAGTACATATGTTCAATTGAATAAAAAAAAAAAAAAAAATCATACCTTGAATTCCGCCGAATCCATAGTTGTTTTCCGTTTGTTGAGTACGTACGGTCACTAAGTGCTACACTTGAAAGTATAATGAGTAGAATATTTTCCACACCTCTTTCTATAACCTCCCGTCAATAAAATCCTTTATCTTCAGTTACACAATAACAATCTTTATCTAAATTGAAACCGTAAAATGCCGCTATTATATTGGCACTCTATATGAACTAATAAAGACACAATAATTGTGATATTGAATTTTCTAACGGGGACATTATATGCCAATATCCAGAAACAATAAATTAATTCATTTTACAAGGCTTGTTATGTTTTCTTGAAACGCCAGTTGTTTCTTTGAGTGCTAGTGTAACACCTAGCAGTGTTTGTACGTAGATACTTAGTTATTTTGTCTACTATAGTCTACATATGTCGAGTTTCTTTGGCACGGTTGTTAGATATAATAATGTTACTTGGACTAGTACCAACTAGGAATGGACTATTGACTTTGAGAACGCAGATATAACCATGTGTTATGTAATTATGTTTACATTTAGTTTATTGACTTATTTACTATTGCTGTTTATTATTTATCTCCATTTATGATTGGAAATGGTTATCAAATTAACCTACTGTATATAATACGTTGGATTTTATTTTAATAAATTTTATGACCCATAAAATCATTAATTAATTGGATAAATAATAAATATAACTGACGGGCTTAGTAAATACCCGACATATGGTAACCTCTCTACCTACATTAATTTCATAAGCCAATAATTATTAGCAAATAAAAAATAATTCTATGGTTGTTAAGTTAATATTATTATCAGTTATTAGTCTTTATTACGTATTTGATTTTCTAACTCAGAGCTTTCTAAAATTGCCATAGAGGATTTTAATTCCTAATTCATGCTTTTAGTAGATTTTTATGATAAAGCTCGTCAGGGATATCTACCTATAATATATATCTATTGCCGTCTTACCTGCGTGGCGGTGTAATTACGGGCATGTGAGGCTTTATATCCACGTCTCAGTTCTACGTTTCGTTTCAGGACGTGTTCCTTGCATGCGCTTGCGAAATATTGCTCTGTTTATAGGAGATGATGTTCCATTTATCATCAGATGTTGACATCTGTGTCTTATTAAAAACATATTATATAATATATTAGGTAAAAAAAACATTACAAAAATTATATTGTGACAATAAAACTGTCATAATATGCGTTAATAATCCTTATCTTAATCTGTCCATATTCTTTATAGCAGTGATTCAAGGTTTGTAAAAATAAACTTTTTTTACTTTAGCTACCTATGATGACGTAGGTACCTGTTAGGCTGAACACAAATGTTGTAAACTATACGAAATAAACTGGGTAAGTATCTATTTATTTTGGAAAATACAAGAAATCACTAAAATTAAATTTAAAAAACAATTGAAGTATTTTTTAAGGTTCCGAACTTCCTCATGGCAAAACCAAGCCACTTAGCAATGATCACTAATTACATATATTTATTTTTTGGATCAAAATGCACACTCCTTGCAAGCCTTGTTTTAGACAAGAGACATCTTCGAATATTGTTGTGTTCTATATTGTATGGTCTCATTGTTTTATCTGGGTTCGAATTTCAAAAATCTTGTGTTTTCACAAAGTTATTGATTTCAGACACTCAGCGGGCGATGGAGAGAGCAAAGCTTAGAGTATCTCTACGTAATCAGGAATTGGGACGGACGAGATTCATGGAAAAACCAGAGTTCCTGACATATCTAAAAGAGTCCCGAATCTAAAGTGGCAATGGGCGGAACACATTGCTCGTAGAATTTATGTGATGGTAGACCCCACGAGGATGACGGATGACATCAAGCGAATCGCAGGGAGCCGTTGAATCTGTAGTATTTAAAACTCCCTACAAAAGACCTGTGTACAGGATTGGACGCCCATTGGTTGACATGATGACGATTATTTTCCACTATTTTTCTATCTATCATCACGTGTCTCATGGTTGAAAGCCGTCCTCCTCTCTCAGAGTGGACAAGGATATAGGATAATAGGACTTAGACACACGAAGCTACTCTGCTGAGGGTTGGTCGGCTTCGATCGGAAGGTTAGGCAGCGAACTCCCATTTCCAAGTTATTTTGTTTTATTATAGGTACGACATATTTTACTGACTGAAACAAACGGCTTTACGTGCTTCTCATTTAAATCATCCTCTCGTTCTATATACTTTTGAATTGGTCTATGAATCACCAGTATAACATTTATAATGTCCTTTGTTTATTGGTAACGTGGCGCCCTCTGTACTAATGGTATACAACTTTGATGTCGTCGCGGTAACGCCATCTAGTTCTAACGGTCAGTATTATGTTATCACATAGTTCACATAGTTTACGCTCAAACCACATTACAATATCACTGGTAAAATATTTCTTATGACTTGAAATAGATGGAGCTGATAGCTTATTGTAGATCATTTTGTTGTTTGTAGTGATTTTATTTTTGATCTTCGTCTAAATACCGAGGCCTTACATATTTTCTGTACCTACCAATAATTACCATTTCTTATTTGTTCTTTTTGAACGATTAGCAAATAACGAGCAATGAGGCAGCTATTATAAGTGTGAGGTTCCGTGTTTGATCCCCGGTGGAGACAATTCTGGTACCGTTTTTTAATATAATTGCTACACGTTTACAGGTTAGCCCGCTACTATATAAGACTCACTTCCCACTAGATGAGGTTGCAGTCGCTACTTGTAGTGGATAAAAAAAATATCGTATGTATACGAATGCATTACTATCATGTTCAATAACCAAAACGTACTCTCTTGATATGTATTTATATCTCTGTAACTACTTTTTTTTCTTTGGTGTACAATAAAAGTGTATTCATTCATTCATTCATTCTTTCGGTATTTTTATTTCGTTCTCTTTTTGTATGAACTGTGTGTGTCTTATTTATCAACCCATTGCCGCCGTCTTACATCTCCCCTCATAATGAAAACAATGCATACCGCAGTCCACAACGCTAGCATACACGTATTATTAGCATAGTAGGTATTGCTAAATTTCAAACGTCTTTGAGAACATAATCAACAAATCTTAAGCGTTCAGGTTTCCTCAAGATATTCTCCAATACCGTTAAAGCAACTGCTATTTAAGCCCGGACAGAGAGACCTAATTAATAGTGTGTTTGTTTGTGCTTACTTTACGCCCTAATTAAGCAACCAAACAAATTGGTTTTTGGCATAGAGTTAGTTTAAAGGGCGGAGAGTAAAAAAGACAACTTTTTATCCCAGAAAAACAAACGTTTTGTAAAAAAACCGTAATAAACGCAGACGAAGAACGCGGGCTACACCTAGTACTTCATAAGCTTCGAAACAGAGATGAAATCATTGAGCGCGCGGAATGCAGTTAAAGCGTGGGAAGTCTGGTAGTTAACTAATTGAATATGGTGTTAGATGCTGCTCGGGCCGATAGTGTGGCCTTGCTTTGGACATCAACGTTTTAAACTATTGTATTAGGATCAACGAGGTTAACTAGGTGAAATTTTTATAAATCTTCCACAAATTCCACTAGAGATTCAACTTTTGGTGTATTTTTACCGCAACGACGATGAAACGTACGCTGCTTTCCGTGTGATTATATCCTATAATTTTCATGTAAAAGATTTATTATAGAGTTTTTTATTTATCTTATTAAAAATTTCATTCTTTACGGTAACTTAACCTATCTCTCTCGACGGATAATAAAGCATACAAGTACAAACTTACAATTTTGGTTTTTTTTTTATTTGTTTCAACTTAAGTAACAATCTCTGATGGTTTTCAAGATCACGTTCCAGTTGGATTCGACATATAATTTTGCATTTCATTATTCAATTCTTGAGGCTATTTAACAGCACAGGCAGTAGACAAAGGTTTTATCCCCTTAATTATATATCACCTGACATGACACCTAATATTGACGTGTCCATCTGCTAAAGCACGGGGACATGGCTACTTTTACCGCCGTTTATTGAGCGCTCTGAGAGTTGATAAAGGTGTGGGAGAAGATATTTTTTTTCCTTCCCATGGGGAGATAATTGTCTCCTGCCGATACTAGCCGTTCTGGAGCCGAGTAATACGCTATGCGGTAGGTTGGGGTACGTATTTGAGCTAATAGTATTAGTTTACTATACAAGTAGACGTGGAATACTGCCAATAATGCTCATTACTTTCCACGCTGAAGTTCATTTATATGTCCCGTTATTAAATGAAAAAACAATCCACTACATAACTAGTACGTGGAAATTGTGAAATCAGCATTGCTTTATTCTCACTAAGTTGCAATATGGAGTTCTTCGATGTGAGGATAAAAAAATCCCCCAAAAGTTTGAAAATTTACCGGCAGTTTATCGAGATAGTTAGCCAAATATGTTCACGGGTGAAGCAGATGACCCGCTGTTTTTTTTTAAATTTCCACTGTAACGTGGTATATGGTGAAGAAGCACCAGATATAAATAAAATTTGAGTACTCTAAGCTTAAAAGTTTTCATACTATGTTTACATTATCGTTACTTTCTACATTATCGATTTTCCACGTGGATGTATGTTTTATTATTTTTAAAACATACTTTACACTAAATAGTAATGAAATGTTACAAAAACAAGTAAATAAAATATGCTATAAGCTGTAGTCATTGGGTTGTTCACAAACAATCGCATAAATATGCTAATGAGAATCACTATGACAAGTGCGACACGGCAGGTAAAGGATAATAGGCGTAGCGCCCAACCGTAGCGGACTCGTAGCCTGAACGGGGCGGCGACGAACGCACTCTCAGTGCGACAGTAGCTTTCGTTGCGTACGCGCATGTAAACATTCCCGGGCTTTTCAAATCACGAACGTTAACGCGACGCGTGTGCGACATTTTAATAATTTGTAATAATATTAATCTAAAAGTGTTCAACAAAAAAATCACGTGAATTATAATAAAAATGTTATGATATAAAATTGTTATAAACAAGTCATGTTTGGTGCGTTTGTGTGATCGACAACGGGAATGGCGGGCACAATGAGTCCGCCGCAGAATTGGCACAAATGGCTAGTGTTGTCACTGTTCGGATTGGCTTTGTCCGCTCGCACAATTGGCTGCGATTACGGCTCCATCACCGAGAAATTTGGAGCGGAAGCTGTGGCTCGATGCAATGAAAAATGCCCTTTCCAGGTCTGATGGGTTTAACTAATTATCCTTTTTTTATTGAATATGTTACAGTAAGAATAACAACTAAATAAAAGTATATCCTGAATGAATTTCATAACTAGTTATGCCCTCGTCGAATAGTGCTTAGCTGGTAGCATTACCGCGCTGACGAACAGCCAGACTGTTTCTTTTAGAAAAAAAATCATCCAGCCCTTCTGGCAGTCTATCACTAGATGAGACAATTAGCCTTTGTATAATGTTTTGAAAGATAATTCTGGCATTTGTACTCCATGGTCCTAGTGCCTCAACGGCAATAATTATCAAATTGTCGCATTGGAAACATGTTAAAAAAGTCGTTTGGGTTACTAAAGTTTAGGTGGTAAACTTGTTATTTTTGATCTTATTTGAAGTTTATCTTTTTTTGTAGGTATCTGAGTTAATAATAAATAATCTCAGGAACTAACACTCGGATTTAAAATTGTTTTGCATTGCGTTGCATTAAAGATCCCAACTCTTGATCACACGCTACGATCCTTAAGATTTCAGCAAAGGGCGGGCAAAACAACGGTGCGTCGAATGAAGGCTATCCTTTTTCTACTCTTCCATACAACAATCTAAAGATTCTGGATAAGCTTGATTAATAATTAACTTCGGGCGATAATAAGTATTTTCTTCCCGCAGAAAACGTCTAAATAAAAATGCACGTGTGCTATCCACATGTAGGTAGTATATCCCTATTTTCCAATAATATAATTTTGATTATTCGCGTATTAGCGTAAAAAGTTTATGACCGAATTACGCCTTAGCTGGATCTCATAGGAAAAATGCAGTAGTTGGCAGCAAGAAGAGGAGTAAGTCATTTTTCCGGCATAAAAAATATAGATGACACTCCGAACCATAATCTAGATATTTCTATGCTACTAATACGTCAATCCCTTGCTCTGTGGTGGAAAAACCAACATAACAAAACTATGCTGACATTATAAATCCGAAAATAAGCCTCTGTCAACCACTACACTGATTTTATTGAAATTTTAATAGGTTTAGTCAAGTAAATTAGTATGAGTAATATACCCCTACTGGTACCTAGGATTATTTATATCCGTAAAATGCACCCGTTAAAAAAACCTGTGTTACCACAACACACACTACATCTTATTACTATAAACAGCGTTACCTGTTTATTTTTAATTAGCATGAACAATTAGTTTGTCCAGGAAAACTACTATCTTAGGTTCTTCATCCTGTATCCTCCAGGATGCAAGCTAAAATAAGATAAACGTTTAAGAACGGTTTGGCTGTGAAGCCATCTTTCAAATTTCGAATGTACCCATGTTCCCGCTCTTAAGACTAGCTTGACAATTTAAGTTAAACCAAATTATAAACAAGTATTGCAAGCGAAACTGTTCGCATCGGTGGGACTTGTGCAAGTTCAACGCTCAACTAATTGTTGACAATTATCCGGTAATCAACGAGATCGCTAAATATAGAGGAGCGTGCTACAACTGTATTGTCCACAACACATGAACCGGCCTTGGATTATAGCACCAAACAACAGGCACAGAGCACGTTCACGAAAAAAATATGGGTTAACATATATAGATAATTATTACTATACTTGATACCAATAAAATCAGTTCCTTTGTTTAATTTACTATAAGTCAAATCGCTCTCTGCCTGCCTATAGATGTAGGTACTACCACATATTAGCGTTTTGTAAAAAATAAAATTTCATCCTCAATTCACTCCTGGAATGGGGTTCAATCTCGAAACCACCATTTTAAGTAATAACCTAACTATCAAGGGAAATAGAGCAAGCTACGAACGGTTAAAGACGTGCTCAGAACTAAAATAATAAGAATTAATAATAAATTCAAAATTTAAATACAACTATGAGCCCAAACTCTTTATATCTGCTGAACGTTGCTTAAAGTTTGATTATTATATTGCTTGATCCTGGAGCTATTAGCTCGAGCTTGGCAATAGCACTGAAGTAACAAAACCTACCTACACGAAATAACAAAAAAATCCGACCCATGAAACTGGTAACCCTTTGTCAAGTGTAGCCAGCTGATGATCTTTAAACGCCAGATCAGATCTTCATAAAATATAACTAAGAGAATCATCTCGATCACGTAAGCTTTCACACTAAAAGAGCATAATTTATTCCATTCCACACACGTTTAACTAAAAACAAAATTGGAACTGCTTCAAATGCAACAGATATCTGCTCGAACTCTACACGATCACTACAATAATATTATTTTACAAGTTTTAAGAAATTTTTCATTGCTTAAAACTTGTAACCATCACCTGTTTATGATTGAACATTGTTTTCAAAATGTTTTTTGCGAGCGTGAGAGCGGAACCAGCGCGGTTCTCCTGCACTTATACGGTTTTAACGTACGAGTAGGTAATGTGATAGTTTGTGGTTCACGTTTTGGGATTTCTTAGCCGGCCAGAATATGTGGTGTTCGCTGTTATATGAGTTTTCATACTTTGAATAATATAATCATCGTCATAAGGGCATGCTTAACTCGCTATTGATCTTATAAAATATGATCCACATCTGGTAGTAAAATTCAAGAGGTGAAGGAAGCTAACACACTACACCTTCACCTTTATATGCTTTATTCAACGTTGTTTAACAAACACATTCGACTCTTGAGGTCTATCGCAAATAGTCTGTAGTACTGCATAGAGGAAAAATAGTACGATTAAATGCGTAGACATAAATATCTCGTGGGATAGAGAGTTATAAAAGAATAACCAAAATTTAAGCAAAATTCAAGTTTAACTGTGCAACCGGGCATAGGCTGTTTTTTCCCGGGCACATTACCCTGGTGCTGATACGGGATAAAAAATATCCTTTGTCAATCTTCAGGACGCCAATTATATATCTATGTGCTAATTTTATCTAGATAGCTGTGAGACAAATAAACAAACAAGTATTCCGTAATTGGATGACTTAATCCGTAATCGTTTGTCTTTCGCTTCAAACACGTAATATAAAATCAGTAATTAATTATAAAAATTCACATCCTGCGGAATGCTATCTGTCACAGCTTAAACGATCAACCCTAATGTCAAATTGGCACGCTCCGATGCGCACGCGCGGGCACAGCGGATGCGATCAGGTTGGTGTCCGGGGGATATTCGTGTCAGTTATTATCAAAAAACGGTACCTGTCGTGTTTTTTGTGCAAGACATAGCCGATTACATCCGAGATTTTTTTTTTCAGAACCGAACTGGCGACGGACATTTTGACGTCAGTTGCGGATCCGATTGCAGTGTCCAACAAGTAAGTACTTTACTTCCCTATAGCGTTTCGGGATATCGTTGAATCATACCTATGGCAATACGTCGTTAGGTTTTGGGCTACCTTTTCATGGGTCGTCGCCTTATAGGTATGTTGGGCGACTATTACTTGTAAAACCTGATTAGCGGATGTTTTGCGTTGCTTTATATTTCATAAATGCGTCGAAAAATACATCGTAAGGTGGAATCCAACGTAATGAAGCCACTCACTCATCATACGTCCAAAATGCGGTTTGGCGGGCTGATCTGTTATTATTTCTATTTATTTATTTTTGTTGCAAAACGAAAATGTTAGTTAAATCGTAGATATTGATAATTATCAAATTTTAATCATTATTATCGCGAACAGTGCTTTCTGAAAGAAAAGGTTGAACTCACGTTCAGTCACCTATCTTGTTACCAAAATGGGTCATTGTTGCTGTCATTCAACTATTTAGTTTGCCTTTAAGGTTTCATAATGGAATATAAGTAATTCCAAATGCGGTATAAGTTAAGAATAACGATATTTTCGATAGTTTTTCTCACATTCAACGCTTATGCAGAAAATCTATTTCATTACCTATCAACATTTACATTGTAGATATCACATTATCTCACATTATTAATTATTATTAATTACTTTGAAATAACTGTTTACTGTTGTTTGTGTAAGATTCAATTATCAAGACACCTATCAATTTTATTTATGAGTAAAATACGTAAATAGGGCTAAGTTACTAAGAATATTAATATATTATTTATTATTTTTATGTTCTCGATACTACGAAAACAAATCGTAAAATTCTGTTCGAAGTCGATAAGTTGATTTTTTTATTACTATAGGTTTTTATATTACTATATTGTTTATTTTTATCGTATTGCCTATTACTATTGCCATGTCGTAATAATGTTGTGCTAACGGAAATTGAATATTAAAGTCCCTAATTAGACGACATTTTTAAAATGTTTCGTAATTGGGTAGTCATAAAAATAATATGTCAGGATCCAATATCAAAATATCCTTACATATGAAATCCAATATCAAAATATCCTTACTTGGCGTTTCGTAAGGGACGAACATCAAGTGTTTTTTTTTTACATAATATATTTATTTAAGCAAAGTATGTACCATTGCTATCTGTGCACGGTAGTTCATTAATCCCTGTACCTAAAAAAACCATTCGGACGGGAATCAATACAATCTTTGAGGGCGCTTTGATTCCCTTTCGGAATGATTTTTTTCCCAAAAAACGTTATACTAATTTCGAAAAAAATGGTAATTTGTTATGTCTGTAAAGCAAGGTCCGATGAGTACCTACGGTGGATGTCTTAGACATTCCAATTGACGTAATATGTAATATTCATTATTAAGTTACCTTTATCTTTTCATATACTTATTAGCTTTTAGACGAGACTTTTGGCTACACCACTGTCTAGTTTTTCTAATAGTATTACCTAGTGTTTTCTATACGATAAACTTCGAAATCGGTGCTTGTAGTTATGAAGGGCCTTATTACTTAAATGGTAAGATTCAAAATGAAAATCGTTTGTTAAATGTCAAGCAGAGCACTGCTACCTAATTATCTGTAACATTAAATAAGGATCACAGCCTGAACTATAATTTATAAAGTAACGAACAATTATTTTAAGAAAGTTTATAAATTACAAAGCAATTTACAAACAAAAAAAAGTTACGATGCCGTAAAGAGTCAGAACGCACGAGTCAAGTGCGTGCTTCTATTTGCAGTATAAAGAGTAAAAAAATATATTTATCACCACAATGTTTTTATAAGGTCAAGCAGTATTGGAGTAGTCAAGTTTCAGATCTGGGTTTAGGTACAGTTTCGTGATCATTTTGTGATAAAGTGAGTAGGTATCACCAAAATTGAAAATTCTTCGATACAGAATGTATCTGTTTATTTTAACCGTCTACTTGTGTTTTCGAAATTATAAGTTACAAAGGGAAAGGTCGCCTTTTGTATCCTACGTCTGTTTTTTTTTTTCTATTTTTAGTTAATTTTTTAACTAAGTAGGTACTGGTGTGAAAAAAGACTATAAATATTTAAAAACACAACATTGTTGATGTGGTGTACTTTTCTCTTTCCCAAAGTTCTATTCTATCTATCTATTTCTATTCTATCTAGTCCCATCTATCTATTTCCATCGATAAGTTAGTTAACTGATAACTCTATGTGTAGTAAGTACTAATAATGATATATACCATACCTTAGCATACCTATCTATAGAGGTAAGTAGTATCTATACTAGTAAGTAACCAAAACCAAACTAGTAAAAAGTACCAGCATATATATATCCAAAAAAAATTAACATGAGAGTAAATACATACCATACAGTCGAACGAGAACATTCTTCTTTTTTTAAGTCGGTTGAAAACAAGTTTACCCAGACGCAACATTCAGTGATCATCTATCTCTTTCTAAAACTATACGCGTGTGCAAGCTTTAAATCGTCATTCGAGTGAGAACTTCATTCGCAGTGAGACCGTTTGTGCTGTCGCATTCCTTAACATTATTGGTATGTCAAATTAAGTATAGGTATTTCCTTGTGTCTGCCTTGTTTAAATGTTTGTTTAAAAGTATTAGAAGTACTTATTGCTTTGATTTGTTTAGTTTTATTGAATTAACATAAGTTTAATTAAGCTAGAAATGCCAAATATGGACAGTTCGTAGTGTCCTAATGTTGAACATTCCATATTTGATAGCTATCAAGTGAACTATGCAATAAAGATGACTCAGATTATGCATAGTATATGTTCTGTCATAAAATGTTTTCTGTAAAAACTTGACGAGAAATCTGGAACAAATGTCTCACGTGCGAAGGTTTCGGCACATTATGATTCAATTGGTGCAGAATTCATCTTCTGGTTTTGAGTATATTGCATGTTTAAGTTTCCTCAGTACTGTAACCGCTGTAAGTACTAGAAGATTCATCGTCGACACAGGAAACAAAAAACTCTAAAGTTTGGACCTAAATCGACGCAAGGTGACATAGCTACAAGATATATTTTAGAGAGTATACTCAGAAACCATTTGATGTAATTCCCTCCACAACTTTTTTCCTGAACCGAGACTTCGTAAGGATCCTATACAATTAGTTAATATTCCATGGACATTGTGCACGTTCATCACTTTGTTTCCTGGATTCCCCTACACGTGTGCTCCATTCTAGGCTGCATAGTCATTGACCATCAGCTGTAATTGTTATTGGTGGTAATTGTTTTCTAATCATTGTTTAAATTATTAAAATATACAAAAAATGGGCATCCAACATGGCGATATTTTTAAGTAAAGTTCGCACTTTTATTTATTTCTTGATTTTTGTACGAATCGTTTTAGTAGCGGGTTTAAACGGATCTACACTTGTGTTTATATAATCGCAAATATAGCAATAGTTGTTATTGGCTTAATTGGGGGTAGTTGTGTAATGCGTATTAATCACTACACTTAATAATAGTAATATTACATATAAATACTTCAAAGAGGTATTCAAGGGTGACCGAGTTAAAATCGCCGTTACCATACAAAAATAATTACAAACCTATCTTACGTTTATAATTACTGACAGATAACTTTAGTCGCATCATGACAACCTTTAACCTTTTTTGCGCGATAAGTGGTTTTAATGAATAGTGGTCAAAAACATTCGATAAATTTGCACATTAAGATTGAGAATATTTATAATGTGACACTGTGGAATAACTAAGTTGCCTAAATGCCTTAGCAACAGGCCTCAGTGTAACAAAGTTTACAAAATCAATTTTGAAGTACCTAACGTAAAAAAGTTAAAGTAGAGTAGAAGTTGTTTTCTTTCGACCTTCTGTCCAAAACAGTGTATATGAAACTAAGATTTACGTTTACGCGGGTGTGATGTTAGTTTACGTATATATTTATGCACTAAAGTGCTGATCGCGGGACACTAACACTGCGCGTTTTTACGCACTGCGCGAAGCGTCTAGTGACAGCAATATACAAAACGCATGGAAATATACCAAATACCCACAAATTTATTTATTTATTCATGCAATGCGAATTTTATATTGCCAACGACTAAAGCTACTGTGCTAAAAATGTTAACAACACCAATTTTACTGCATATTTTCATATAATAAATACCTAGAAAGTTAATTGCGTAGTAGGTAGAGTCTTCATTAAATGCAAAACATTGCATTATTGGTAGGTAAATAACTATTTAAAAAACTACTGAAGCTACCCCAAATTTGGAAATTCATTACATATAATAAAGTAGCATTTGTCTGAAGATGAATTTTCAAAAATCAAATCACAAGACCCGAACGCGCGCTTCTCTGGACGCAATTTTGAACGCCCGCCGCCGGTTTGCTCTTGTTTTTAGCGGATATAATAATAGCTCACTGTTTATCTTCCAGTGCTTTAAGCTATGCTTTATTAGTTAAGCCAATCTGTCTAAACTTTGTCTTGTACATGTGTTGCACATAAACTTTTTGAAATGAGGGAACGGTGACATAATTAAACGATTCTGGTTTTTACCTAAACCTAGGCTAGCTTGTTGTTACAGGTTTAATTCAAACGAACTGAACTAGAGCGTAACCAGCATTGTGTAGCTACCATATCCAACTACACAGATATGATGTACCCTCGAAGTACATATGAAAGAGTTGTTGTTTCATAAACAATGAATCTTCATAAAATTATATAACAAACATGATTGAACATATTAACATAATTTTCCGTAGTTTTTGGTAAGCTTCTTCGTCTTTATTTTATTTCGGCTTTATAGTTTCGTCTATGATAATAATTATTTTGTAAATGAAGAGCAAGGAGGAAGAAAGATCAGTTTAGAATTTTATTATGATATTGTTTTTAAAACTCCCTGGTTTTATTTCGTTGACAGCGCAGTTTTCTGTTATTAATTTTTTTTTTATTTCCATCTCATATTTAATATTGTAGCTCACCTAAAAATGAACCAAATGGCGCACTTTATGTAAACTCTGAATAATACTGACTTTGATTTATAGTCCCACTTGCCCTTCAAATGCGAAAGCGTGTATGTTTGTTTGTCACCCGGGTTCTTGAATCTTGATAAAAATTATACTCAGATTTAAATAGAGCGTGCTTCATGGAGAATAGACATAAAATAGTATCGTATAAGTATCCCATCACAGTACCTGCGGGATTTAAAAAATAAACTTTGTTACGTTTTTACGGGTTAACAGCAAATCGTGGAACATTTTTGCATATAAATTATCTGCATCCAGGAAATAGAAATGGTTCATTTAAAAGTATTTATAGCCTTGGAAAAGCCAAAAAAAATGTATCGGAATTAAAACAAACCGCGTACGAAGTAGTAAAAAATAAATAAAATAGCAGACCTACATTTAAAAAAACCCATAAGAATTTAGGTAGGTACTACAGATTTCATAGGAGCTGTTCAAATAAATAGTTTGACCATACAAAGAGGCAATTTTGCCATTATTTGAAAAATTACATATGATTAAATGAGCTTTTAGTTTAATTCAAGTAGTTTAATTTAATTTGTTATATAGTATTAATTTAGATCGTTTGTACTTGAACCATATTATTCTTATAAATATTATAGCTAAAATATGACCAATAGCATATTATTATTTATAATAGGCAATCCATACACAATTTACAATTGAGAAGAACCACGAAAAATGTATAACTTTAATACGTGCTCTCTGTGTTTTCTTTATTATCCATTTTAACTATTTAAAATAACGTTATCTGTCATTTTTAGGACAAGTAAATTGACACAAAACGGCTTGTTCCCCCAAACTTTGACAGTTACTACTGGTTAATGTCAAAATTATCGCCCGGGTCCAATTTATGCGCCCGCGCAACGCAAAAACTCTTAAGTGAGAAGGCGGGGTGGCGCGCACCCTCCGAACAGTAAACGAAGTCAATTGACTTGTTTCCATATGTTTATTTTTAGTAACAATATTATGTAGACTATAGAACATGGCAGCGTTATTTTGATTGTATTTTGATTTAACAACACTTCATTGGATATAGGCTATATGATCATAACAAATAGACACTTTTCGTTCAAAAATTATTATTTTTATAAAAATTATGATCTGCCAAATTATAAACAGTTATTTTATTCTTTTTAAATATTGCATATTATCTTACTTACACGCCATTGTACCACACGCATCGAAACCATTACTGCTCTTAATGTCAGTACAGTACAGTGTTCGGTCACACTTCAACTCCTATTCCGACACGTTTATTTTTAAAGCCCTATCGGTATTTTATAAGGTATTTTTTTGAAAAGTAATTTGGCATTGAACCTGTCAACGAAAAATTCTATTGGTATAAATTGGCTTTATCCCCATTCGTACACATACACACGTATATAGAGTTAAAACCTTCACAATCCCACCCCAATTAAACAATACAGAAACAGCATTTAAGTAACCAAATAAATAACCAGACATGCGTACCTATATCAATTATCACTGCAAGGAAGGTGTAAAGGACGAAATGCATTCACTGTAAAGCAAATACCTGTTTACTTACTTACGGATACGCCTGGATCGTGTTTACATCGCCATCGCACTAGTTCATGTTATTATTCGTTAACAGCAAGCTTAAATACATTACGCGTGTCGGTTTATACAGTAACGCTAATAATAATTTCACCTCGGGAATTTCTTGGAAAATATTTAAAATTATTTAATAGAGAAACTTTTCCTGTTTTTTAACTTACGAGAACTTAATATGGTTTTATTGAGGAAAAAAAAACTGCGTTTTCTTTATTTTTAATTTAAGAAAAAAAACACCTCATAAAGCGAACGCAAAACTACGGCGTCTTAATTTCGTTTGCGGTCTTGCATTTGACACAAGATACTTACGAAAATCAGGCGTTTTTTTAAAAAATTACACTACACGTTAATTTCAATCTCACCTGGTAGTAAGTATTGGATGATGCAGTCTAAGATGTTAGCCGGCATAATATTAGAGGTAAGGCAGTTTTATTAAGCCCATAAACGTAATAGATTTCATTGCGGGATTGTACCCGAACTCTAAATCGCTTGACAGCGACGATAGTAATAATTGATGGAAACAGGTGGGCCACCTGATGGTGAGTGGAAAACCATCACCTATAAACAGGGGAACACGTCCTAGGTCCATTAACCTGAGGCGTAGGTGCTACACCTCATGTGCCTGCAGTGGCGTGCACTTCAAACTGATATATAACTCGTATAGCAGGAGGATTTTTGCTGTTTTATGCAATTTTCCTGCTGGATCCATACCCTGGTAAGATACCAAGTGTACGCCACTGTGTCCGTGTATTTACACCGGCAAGCACGCCCTTCAGACCGGAAAACAGCATTGTAACAATGCTACATCGCGGCAAAAATAAGCATGGCTGTAGTACTTCCGCGGACGAGCTCTATCACAAAAAGCTTTACTACTACTACTAAAAATAAAAGAATATATATTTTATTAATGTTAAACGTTCTTTCTTGAATACTCTTTGCATTAGTACTTTTTGAACTATCACATATATAGATGGATGTAGAGTAAGACCCCCATCACACTGCAGTTTGGCTAATTGCACGCCTCATAAGCGAAGCGTTGAGGTGGGTATTACTGTCAGTTAACGCACACCGAGTGAATCTCCAACATAAAATGTCACTTTTTTTATTCTTTATTGTTTTTATAAGTGAATATAAATAGACAAATGTTGAGAAACAACACTATTTTTAACACTCATGATATTTTTAAATGACTTTTTATAATTTAAACTATTTAAAAATTGAAAGTTTTATTTTTATAGGCTTCAGTATTTTGAGTAATAGAAGTGCATTACTTTTCACGGTATAATTAGATGTAGTTTAATTATTATTTACAAATAATCTCAATTTTATTGTAATGAATGAGATTATGAGGCCTGCACTTTTGGATTTTCCAACAATATCAGCAAATTTTGAAAATACAGATAGACAGCTTAATGTGTTTTTCAAACTCCGAGAATTTCTTGAGACAACCACAAACAAATTTAAGTTGAAAAATAAATTTTTATTTCGGTTATGCTATGTTCAACGAATTAATCTTACTATTAAATAAATAAAAACTAAAACGTTAGATTCATGTTTGTGACTCAATCACGCCAGAATAACTGGTCAGATATGTAGGAAAATTCGCGTTGAAATAGATTATAATTTGGAATAGCATGGCTCCTTTTTATTCCGGGCGAAGTAACGGCAGGGTGATACGTAATCACCCTGCGGGTCTTATGGGATTTGTAAAAAAGACCCGTACCGATTAACTCGCGGGCAATAAGAGCTTAATCTTTAAATCACAAGCAGAGCAGACACATCAATTTTATTTATTTGTATAGATTATAGAGGGTTATTGACTCTGGTTATGGCGACACGGCTATCCGGCGTGGTGGTCATCCACCATAGCCGGGGTTTGCGCAGGGGTCGCGTGAGAGTCGACGCGGCGCGCCGGATGGGCGCAGGAAGGAAGCTGCTAGTTGCCAGCCCGCTCCCCTCGGATCTATTTTAGAGTACCTACATTTTATTCCATCGTTCCATACAACGCACTCATGTGTACAGAGTTTGTATCCTATTACCACAGATTTTTGATTTACTATAACCCGCGAACTTTGTACGCGTTTATTGCAATTGTTTACCCATCCCGTGGGAATCTTTTCTTTTCCTGGGATATAAAGCCTATGTTACTCTTAATCCTTCCAACTAACTCTATGTCAAACATCAAGTCGATTGATTTGCTCAGTTAGGGCGTGAAAAAGGACAAATAAACGTACACATTTTCGCATTTTTTAATATTAGTTAGGATTCCACTAAATGTTAGCCCTTTACTGCAATCTTACCAGGTATGCGTTGATGCAGTTTCCTTTTGGGATGTGGAGTTATATTAAACCCAGATCCGTGGAACGCTAAAAGGCTTCGCGGTACGTATAACCGCTAGGGCAGCAACTAGCTACGGCCAAAGCCAAGATATTAAAAATCACCAGTGTGATTTGTAACGCTAAATAACTCTTTTACTAACCATGGAAGGTATAGGTAAGGTTCTCTCAGCGGATTTAATATTGGTTCGTTAATATTTTTTATGATCACTGGTTTATGATAATAGTTTGATAATGATTGAATTCATGTATACATGAGACCCGATTCAATAGGGAAAATCCGGCCAGTTGTTAATACTAAAACGCGACTTTTGTCATCAGAACTAATTTCCGGCAATTCCCGGTACCTACTGTAAAAATCATTGCCTGCAGCTCCACTTACAACGTGCAAGCCTTATGTGGAAAAGGGTATAAACTCTTTCTTCTACACAATAAAAGTCTTAATAAGAAAGATACTTTAGTCCGTATCTACGAAGGAATCTTAACATTACAGGAACTTTTTGAGATTATCGTAGACAATAAATTTTATGAATTATTTTTTAGGTTATTAATTCAAATTATAGGCGAATAAACTTCATATCACATGTGAAATGTCAAGTTTCATAATAACAAAATTAATGACGTGCACCGATGCATACTGTATTCAATGATTTTGATAATGTGTAGAGGAATGGTGCTACGGTACGGTGAGTTTAGAAACGCCGAATCGGAAGTTAGAAGTTCGTTTAAATGCGTTACACATGACATCCATGTTGTATTTAGGAGAAACGATTTAACCCATGACTAAAATGAGAATTTACCTGAATCACCCTACCATAGACTTACAGCAGTTTTTTTTTAAATTCTTTAAGAAAACTGGCCTACCTTTGACGCCCTAAGACTTTCGTGGGAAGTGGTTGTCAAGAGAGGACTTAAAGGTTAGGTAGGTAAGAATGAAAAACTTTACAATGAAAAGCACTAATATCATACATGATTGGCACTAGTTCTATGCCATTAGAGATGATACTAAGGACGATGTCACTAGTGTCGAGTGATATACCTGCTAGTTTTTTTTCCATCGTTCAAAAACGTGTAAAATATTGCATGTTTACTCAAACTGACCTTTATTATTTTGATAGGTAGGTAAAATAAGGAAACTTCAACAAACGTCTTTAAATAAATACATATAAGTAGGTACAGTCTTTTCTCTTTAAAGTATACAAATAGCTTTCAAAATTTTAGGAATACGCAGTAGTATTTTAATATTATTTTTAATTTAAGCTAATTTACTTAAATTGTATGTATATTGACCAAAGCGTGAGAATTCTTGTTAGGGCTCTGATCGAATTAGAATAATTTATTCTTAACGCCAGTAGAGCAAAACAGTCAAAACAATGTTTCACCTAGCGGAACTAAACCGTGCTCGGCCATTGCCTCACCATGAGAAGACAAAATATGACCTGAATATTCAAATTACAAATTTTGCGTACTTTGCGCGTACGGTGTACGTATATGTACCTATACCTAGTTCTTTATTCTTAGTTAAGGATCTTTTAATTTCTTTAGAGCGATAATATTTGAATTCTCAAAAAAATATACAAACTTATTCAATTAAAACCACATTTTATTTTATTTGTTTTTATTTATTCAACACACTATGGTTTTTTTTTTTTTAAACACAGCACTAAAATAAAACGATAGTTTATATAATCAGAGACTTAAGAAAAATATACCTTTCAGTAGACTCTATTACTGTGTAGGTTTACTTACGACGTAAAGCTATGAAAAGGGTCCGCAATCAAATCACTTGAAAAGATGTACCTATACATAATTTCAGAACGAAAGTTTCGTGTGCTTAAACTAAATTGGCTTTCCCCACATGCTTGTGGAATATTTGTGTAAATTTTACATGTAAATTAACAGAAGTTTACATCAAGTTGATATCAGCATAACTCTCTAGAGCGTACTTTGACTTTGCTCAGTCAAAGTTTGTGTTAAACCAAGACAGATATATATGTCGATCGCTACAGGTTTATCCCGTTTATAATCTTTCTTCAGTCTGAGGCTTAAAGCTAATATGCTTTATAGATCTAACCTGGAGCGAATAAAAGGATTTGTCTGTACGTAATGTCGTTATGTACTTATCCGTTAACTTCAATGTTGAATTTAGCTCTAGGTGATGTTCGCACTGCATGTGGGTACCATGAACAACATAACCAGTGAATTCCTGAATACTATATCTGCGCTGCAATTATTGACGTATTCTGCCGTGAGAAAAGGGCGATTTTTTGACAATTTGCTTCTTTAAATTCGCCTTTTAAATTAGCTCGGCAGTGTTTTACTCCAGCCAATATAGGTTTGTATTAATAAACCGACATCGATCTAAGAATAGTTTTCAAGTTCGGTTTTTCGTACTTATAGAATGACCGAAAACAAGTTCTTAGCTCGATATCGGTCAACGAAGATCGCTCGTACTGATGATACGTTTCTTAACTTGTGAACTTTAACAAGATCAATCATTTTCTTGAAATGTCACAACAAGCTCGCTCTCACGAGAACTTTCTCCGAGCGAGCTTGAAGTACCTACGCTTTATCATGCCAGCGATGCCAGCAATTGGCCAACTAATTGAAACAGGCGATAATATGAAGATGTCTCGGCCCTTTCGTTGGGCAATCGTCACTAATTAGCGTTATTTGTTTTAGTTTTAAAGATTTCATGACATCACTATATTAAATGCATGCAGCTTAACAAAAAATAGTCGCTTTTGATTCTAAAACCAGTTTTATTCACGTAAACCTTATCACAGGCACTTATGAAGCGTTTATACATTTAACATGATGGTGATCACTGCATTCGTTAACTTAAAACTAAAGCTAGGGGGGTTCCAAATCCGCCCTGGTCTAACTGGTCTGGTCTTTTTTGTTATCACCATCTCACAGTCGAGTTAATGTTGAGCTATGAAGTTAGAGAAATTCATACCTTAGCTTTTTTATCATACAGGTAATCCTTAATATTATAATAGGATTTTTCTATAAGCTTACTTTTTATAAAAGCTTAAGTTATTAAGTACTTGAACTACTTCGTTACTTTCTCAAATTATTTAAATAAATAAGCAAGAGTAGTGGCGTGCACAGGGTTTTTGACCAGTGTAGGCATAAAACAGCGAGCTGGTATAAAATAGAAAAATTGTTTAATAAGAGCGATACTTAGAAATAACAGCCCGTCTGTGATTCCTAACTAGGTACCGCTCCTTAATTCTACTTCAATTTTATTTATTCGAAATGATTGTGTATTAGAATACTTTGTATTGATTGTGTTACCAGAAAATGCACCACTAATGTTCAAATGTTCAGTCTAGTTTAAAGTTGTGTGTAACTACAACAGAATCAACGCCACCGCTTGATTAGAGTTCCAGACGTCTTAATTCCTAGAGTCGATAAGTCTTTTGTCTAGCTTCAGATGGAAACAAAGACGAATGTGTTAGGTATTTCCTGGTGGCTATTTTAAGAACATTAATGCTGCTAATTGTGTAAAGGAGAGTTGTCATTATAAAAGCTTTAAGTACGTTCAGTTTTCTGCTTCAAACCATAGACTAAAATGATGTTTTTTTTTAACTTTTACTTAAAGAAACTACGATGATTTTGCCCTTATTTTAGAACCCACATCGGCTTTTCAAAGTATATTTTATAGCTATCCTAAACTTATAGTAATTAGTTATTAATTAGATACTATACTCACGCGATCTGCTCAGCTACACGTATCCAAACAATCACAAAGCAGCAATGGGCGGGGCACATAGCTCGGAGAACCGAGGGACGCTGTCCAGAGTCCGGAATGGCGACGCCGCACCGGTAAACGCGAGTAGGTTGGCCCCCAACGAGATGGACATGAGATCAAGCAAGTCACTGGGAGCCGCTGGAAACAAGTGGCCCAGGACAGTGGATTGTGGACCGACATACGAGTATGTCCATAATGGACGTCAATCGTTTGAATTGATGATGATGACGAACTAATCACAGCGCGGGTGTAATACAGGTTCATCGTGTGCCAGACAGCAAATTCCTGAGCAGCTCCCGCGATTAGCGGAAGCCCTGTTTTGATGTACCTATGGCAACGCTTACCTTTAATGCTCATACTTTAAATCCTGCGTAACTAAAGATAGGAACTTTTTTCACCAAATTAACTAACTCCTCCTAAATTACAATACATTAAGTAGAGATATCAGTTGTCTTATTTCTAAGTATTCTAATATTTTTCGTTATTTTTTTAAACACATAACTTTAACTAAAGTTAACTACCAGTTATGTCCATAAGAACCATGCATTCAGCTTCGTTCGTCGCCCGCTAATTCTTATTTCCTCATTAGGTGGAGCGTTCTCTGTTGCGAGCGCGCATCGCATTGCGTTCATTCTGGGCAGTGTCTCTACTCCCATCTATACCGTTAAAAAGTAAAAACCCTACAATAGGTTGAAACTGCAATTAGTAGGGCACATTGCTCGTGGAGCGGTGAGGTCGGAGAACGTTGGGGTCCCAAGATGCTGGAATGGCGACCCCACACCTGTGAACGCAGCGATGGTCGACCCCCAACGAGGAGGACATATAGGTTTGACATTAAGCGAGTCGCTGGGAGCCGCCGGAAACAAACTGGCGCAGAACCAGGTTTTTGGAACTCCATACAAAAGACCTATTTCAAGCAGGGTCCGCAATCGGTTGATTCAATGATGATGTCATATTACACCCTTTTCACCACGATACATTTTTAAATACATTGTATAATTCTAAGCCTATTAACGTCGTGGAAGCCTTTGGGCGCAAGCCGTCTGTCATACTCAAGAATGAATAAAGAGCATTGAGTATACCATCATCCGCAGCTTATTCGCCTCTCATAAGAAAGACGGGTTTAGAGCAAGGATCCACTTCACTGCTGCAATGCAGATTGGTGGGTTTTAATGACTATACCACAAATTAGTTATAATAACCGCAACCAACGGCTTTACGTGCTCTCCGAAGCACGCGTTTAGATACCGTCAATTACCTAACTCCGGGCCTGGTACCTTCTAAAAATTATTTTATAGAAAATACACAATATATAATTTAAACGACAACTCTTCGATTGTTACAACATTGTGCGATCGAAGAAATTATAATAACGACGTGCAATAATATTAGGTTTTGACATAATTCGGATTTTTAAGCCCTCCGTCCTTCATTACACATTTTGCAGAGGACGCGACGGCGCGGCGGTCCCTAAACCACGTTCATCCGCCGAGCAAAATTGTCGCGAGTGCACTCAACCATGGAGTGTTTTGATTTATTGTCCATTTATTGGACTCTCAGCGGCGACTGCATGAATAAAAATAGAATAATTCACCACTTGATACAGAGCATAATCATTGTGTTAAACTCCGAGCCCAACAATAATGACACAAAAGATTATATCCGTTTAACATCATGCGAGTTGCAAACTATGTACCTTTTATACAAATATATTTAAACCATGCGATGTACTTACACAATGAATTTCAATATTCGTTATATAGGTACTTTATGAAATGATTCTTTAATAATTCGTTGTTCATTTTCGTTAAATCAAATGGCAAACGCATGAACACGATCGGCTGATAGAGGCAAGCAAGTACACTAGAACAGAGAGCCCTCGAGTGCGAGGCAACGGGAAGCCACCGGTGGGTCCCAATTTGCCCCAACATTATCCAATTGCCGGAGTCAACCGTTTGGCGTGGGCCAGCGCGTGACCTGCACACGTATTTTGGTTCTGTTAAATATTTTATACCTATGACTAGAACGAATACAGAGTAACGAGATGAATTATTACGAGGTTCAGTAGCTCAAGTAGAAAATCAACCTTTAGCGATTTGAGACAAATATACGCAGACTACACGTTTAGAAAAGTTGACAATAATTTGAGACAGTTTTGATGACCTGCTCGAGGCAGTATAGTGCGATGAGGCATAAGTGGAGGCAGGGGCAGTTTGGGAATTATTATTTACTGGTCTGGTCTGGTGAGAGAATCATGCCAAACTATTGCGAGTTCCAGTACCACGCCAAATACAAACCGACAAGAGGTATGGGCTCTACACAAATAAGATATTTTTTTGGATAGGTATAGTAGATACATCTGAACATCACAGGGCAGTTTTCAAAATTATTTATCATGCCTACTAAACATTCTATATGAGACGACTGACAGGTATGAGGTAATGTAATTCTTTGTCCACTTTATTAGCTTTTTGAAGTAAAACTTCTTTATCGGCGTTAAAAAAAAATTACCGTCACATTTTTCGGTTACGCGTTACATTTTTCCGTTACGCGCCATCCTTTTCTGTTACGCGCCATCTTCATTTCTGAGTCACATTTTTCGGTACGCGCCATATTTATTTCTAATTCATTCAACACGTGGGTGTGTTTATGGTATTTTTTTAAATTTAGTTTTTGATTGTAAATATCAGTGAATGTGAATAATTTTAAGCGATAGCGCATTGGATAAGAGTTCGACCCCACTTTCGGGGGGCCAAGCTCGAATCCCAGCACACACCTCTAACTTTTGAAAGTCATGTGCGTTTTAAATACTTAACTAAAATATCGGTTGCTTCAAAGGTGAAGGAAAACATCGTCAGAGTTCAAAATAATGTTCTCGAAGGTGTGTGGAGTCCACGAATCCCTTGCTCTGTAGTGGGCCGCTAATGGGTTGATGTCATGATGATGATAATGTAAATAATTTTATTAAAACTAGCAATTATTTATTTATACGACTGTAATCTAGTAAATACGAGTATCAATTAATTGGAATAATGAAATAAAAAAGATTTCATAAAGAAGTTACACTTCTTGTGTGTTCACTAATACAAACACACACAATTTTTCTTTATCATAAACGTTTTTTATCCACGTTTCTGATACGTGCCGCTAAGATGTGGAACGCCCTCCCGGCAACTGTGTTTCCTGCCACGTATAATTTGAGTACCTTCAAGGCTAGAGTGAATAGGCTTTTTCTAGGCAAGCGTGCTCCAACCTAGACCTCATCAGTGCTTTCTAACGGGCATGATTGTCGTCAAACGCTGGCCTATCGTTAATAAAACAAAAAAAAGGGTCATCAGTCGTGTTGCCTTAAAGTACTCCCAGCCTCTTTCACTACCTGTTGATAAACATTTGAATAAAATCTGTGTGTAATGCCATTTTTTGAGATATCTTCGCGCTATATATTTATTTAACAACTTTTATTATGTAACAACAGTATGTATAATAACAACAGTCACATGCCTATAAATTGGTACACAGAACTAAACTTTATGGCTAATGTTTATGACTTGTTACACGCTTTTCCTAATGTAGTTGCAGATGATCGCCTCGTGCAATGAATTAAATATAGGTTACTGTATCTTATAGTAAAGTTTATCTGAGGTCAGTACCAATTCGAGCTAGAAAAACAGCAACATCCACTTATCCAGTGGCGCCAAGTTATATATTTTATCTATCAATTAAACGATATTATACCAAGTAGGTAGGTAAACGACTATAATAACGACTAACGGGTATAATCTTTAGAACATAAAATGTTGGAATTACCAGGGTTAAGAGGCGAACTTTCGTATCTAATTATGATACGTTTTGTGAAATTATTATTTAAATTATTTATGTAAACAACACTTATATATGATAAAATAAAGTAAAATTTTATATAAATTGAAACATAAAGATGTTTCCTAGTAGAGATACCGAGATTCAACCGCGTTTCTAATGTACAACGAGCGACAGCGATAGCGGCAATCTTTGCAACTGCCATTTTTATGTCAACACTCAGTTGGTTGGTGCTACACAACAGGTATAAATTTAAACTGCTATAAAATGTACATTTCAATTTGTTAATTATCATTAAAACAAATAAATAAATATACTACGACAATACACACATCGCCATCTAGCCCCAAAGTAAGCGTAGCTTGTGTTATGGGTACTAAGATAGCTGTTGAATATTTTTATGAATATAATACACATAAGTACTTATAATATATATAGATAAACACCCAGGCACTGAAAAACAATCATTTTGATGACACAAACATTTTCCAGTTGTGGGAATCGAACCCACGGCCTAGGACTCAGAAAGTAGGCTCGCTGCTAACTGCGCCAGTCGGCCGTCACAAATTATTTCACAAATTTTAAGAAATGTTAGCAAATGTTATCATATTTGATTATTCGAGAAGCAGGTGTTACTTGGCGTAAAATCATAATATACAATAAACGTTACTCTTTATTTGCAATAGTCCGCGAAAAGTAGGAACATCTGAACTATTTCATTTATAATTTCTTCACCCTCTACGCTCCAAACGTATCGCTCGAACACAGGAGCTTTCTGAGGAGATGTTGACTTTACAATTAATAATTGCTATGCAATTATTCAGGTTTAAGTAAAAATACCAATAATTAGGAGTACCAACTTTATTTATACAACTTTTTAAAATCCAGTATTAACTAATTTCATACAAAAAAAAAAACATTTTCTGTGTGACATTACAGTGTGATATGACCAAATACATTCCACTGTTGCCAAACACCGACCTAATATCAAATATTCATATTACGTCAGTGCCTGTATAGCGATGTAAGCTAGTGTTGCAATACAGTTTTCATGTAATGTAAACATTATTGCAGCACTGTCTATCAATGGGAGCATTAAAAACTTGTAACAAAACCCAGCAAAACCTTGTCATAGGTAAATAAACTAAGTTAATATTTAATGATCTATTACATCTTGTAACTGCACCAATAAACACATCGATGTACGAGTGTATCGACTTCAAAATATTAGAATACGTGCGATTATCGATTTCAATATAGTCCTTGCGTGCGATAGATATTGACACCAGCACGGCTAGCATAGACAGAAGACACCAGTTACCTATATCCCCTGATCATATCTCCTGACAAGGGATACAATTTTTGTGTCCATCTGCGTAAGCACGGCAACAGGGTACCCGAGAACTTTAGCCCCATTTATTTATTATTCACTTTAAATAAATTTCACGCTCATCACCTGGATGCCTGGTATTCTTCTACTGTTCGAAATACCAGATCATTTCTACCGCGCACTAGCAAATTATGGAACAATCTTCCTGATGTGTTTCCTCAAAAATACAATCTAGGGTTATTCAAGGGGCGCATAAACAAATTCCTTAAAAGCCGGCAACGCATCGGTGGCTCCTCTGGTGCTGCAGATGTTTATGGGCGGCGGTGATCACTTATCATCAGGTGACCCACTTGCCCGTTTGCCCGCTATTAATATACAAAAAAAACATAATTAACAACCCATTAGCGGCCAGGACACGGGTCTCCTCTCAGCTTGAAAAGGGTTTAAGCCTTAGTCCACCACGCTGGCCCAGTGAGGATTGGTGGATGCAGGTATATTATTTGGATATTATTTCCACGTGTGCGCCATAGGTGATAATAGGTATATTTTGCTTTGGAAAGACCCTTGCATATTCTAGCTGTGCAGTAGTGTTTACTATAGCATACCCAGTGACGTGCACTGGGTTTCTTACCAGGTTATGCATACACCAGGAAAATTGTATGAAACGGCAAAAATCCTCCTCTTATTCGAGCTTTTGTACATATATGAAGTACACACCACTGAGCATACTGCATACCGTCACTCTCGCGACTACGTAACTCTGTGGTAAACATACCACAGAACACAGTTTGTGTTATTTAAATTACAAAGCAAACATTAAGAGCAATCAAGATAAATTCTTATAACATAATTAATAAATAAACTATGAGCGAAGTGCTTTCACAGTCCCTGCATCCGGCGTGCCTACGCTCCCAATTGGACTTCCGAGAGCGTTTCCGAAATCGCTCCAGCAATTAAGTGGAGCGACAATTTTAATGACTCCAAAGGGAGCAACTATTGTTTTGTTATTATTAGGGCACGAGACAGGATGCAGGCTAATTAGACACTAATTTACTTAGCTTTATTAGCTTAAATGCATCCACTAAACTACGATGCTGTTTTAAAAGAGAGCACGCGACTATATTTTTTGGTTTAATTGATTTATAATTTAATAACTATATACATATTTTTGATCAATGTATAATGCAGGATTGGGTTTTCGGATAAGTGTTAAGTGAGTCTATTGCATCAATTTTACAGTTTAAGTAGTTGTTAGATCGCGATAAAAGTATGTCGCGAGATTAATCCAGCGAAATCTTCCCTTTCTAACTAAGAAAAACTAGTCAAGCCTTATAAAATTTCGTGATTAGATAACGATCAAAATAGAGCTAAAGTTACCGATATTAAAAAGCAACGAAGATAATTTTATGAAGGGCTTGATGGGCGGGGAGTTGTGACAGGGGTCAGTAGGGTGCGACAAGGGACGGAAAAGTCTTGTTAAAACCGTCAAAGCAACGTCATTTTGGACAAGTCATAATAAATAAATAACAGCGAGTAAGAGTTTAGATATTCTTTAACTTTATTTCTAACAACGGAAACTCCATTGGATATAATATCTATGTAATATAATTTAAAAATTTAAAATCAGTTGCTTTAACGGTGAAGGAAATTTTTGTGAGGAAACCTGCATGCCTGAGAGTGCTCGATAGTGTTCTCGAAGGATTTTGAAGTCTACACTCCGCAATGAGAGGAGACCCGAGCTTAGTAGTGGGCTGTAAGAAAAAAACAAGAAATAATAAACTAAACATTCACTGTATAAGAAACCTCATATAGCGAGTGTGAGAGTCGGTGTGGCGTTGGTCTCTTTATCTATCTAAGTCTGTTAAAGGTTTCCGGTCATTCACTCTGAAGAAAAATACTCTTATAAATGTATATTGTCTTGTTTACTGGATTCCCATTACATATTAGAAAAAAAGTTGTTATTCTGAAACTTTTACTAAAAAATATGTAAATAAACTTTTAGGAAACCTTCTTATTTGCTATTCGATCAGGGATTTCTGAAATGCATTAATGCTCGTCTGGAATGATTTTAAACCTAGAAAACGTTTAAATCGGATGCCTAATGATAAGGGTATAGCGTAAAGCAAAAAAAAAGTTTCACCATCTCTTGGATGATAACTAACGAAGTTGGGCATCGTCTAAAGCTACGACAACGATTCGGATGTGCATAATATTTCATGAACACGTAAACGGACACAAACAATAAATCACACCTTGTAACAAGAACCATAGACAAGTTACGTTATAAGGTTTTGAATTCTTTCTAACCAAACACCTTTGTTTTATTTGATAAAAAATAAAAAAATAGAGTTGCTTAGTTATAATCGATGTGTGAAAGGGAAATGTATGCCTTGGAATCTTCTTTGATTAGGCGTTAGTAAAAACAGGCATTAATGTTTTAACTTTCTATTCCTAGTTTAGTAAACTTTTCCCATTTCGTATATTGCATCTACTTTAGATCAGATAGGTGGTTAATGGAAGGATCTGCCAATTGTATAGTAACGAGTTAATTGTTTGAGCTACAACCATATTTCCGTATACGCTACAGCGCTGATTCCAGTGACCCAGTTCCAAATGGAACTGTGGCTGACGAGGTCGCGACCCGTAATTATTATACACCCGAAACAAACTGCACAGATCCCGCACACTCATCCTCGCCTGCTAATTGTTCCGCGTACTTACCGGCTATTGTGCCGGCTCTGAATCGCAACATCATGCGTAGATCGGTCCATTCCACTATATACGATGTCGCCATTCAATCACGATGTTTTTTGTTGACGTCCCTGTGGCGCAGCGGTGAACGCTGTGATTTTAAGTGGCAAGTTCCAAGTTCGATCCTCAACAGGATAGATTTAGGAATTTGTAATCTGAATTTGTCTACTGATTTCTGTCTGTCTGATTTGTGGGAGGCTTGAGCCATGGCAAGTTACCTCGCAGATAAGGTAGTTAGCCCGCTACCTTATCAGACTGCAACATCACTTTCCATCAGGTGACATTGCAGTAGGGCGAACATGTAGTGGAATAAGAAAAAAAACTCTGAGCTGTGTGTTCGCCCATTGCTATTGCAGAACTCATTTATCTAAGAGATTCCTTCGATTTAAATCTCCTAGAACTATTCCTCCGATTATGCCTCGAAATCGCGCCATTTAATGTAACTACATGAAATTATGACTCTTTTCTTAGTGAAAAAAATAAGTAAACTTAAACCCTACTAAATTAATGTAATAAAAAACAAAAGGCGCGGTAAAGAAAGGCAGACGCACCTGCGTCTCAGAACTTCACAAGTCACCGCCCGTAAAGGCCGTAGCTCGACCGTGAAAATCCGTTACGAAAGCGGTTCACCGTGTCAATTTCGTCCTTATGAGATTTCCGTTTAAAAGATTCGTTAATTCAAGTTACACGTTTATCAAGTTAACCTACATGTTATATCGTAAAAACGTCTACGGTCGACCTCCGAAGTACTTAGACAGTATATTTAAATATAATTTATTATTACATTACAAATGAGAAAGGTTCAGACCATAGTTCACCACGCTGACCGAGTGTGGATCGGTAGATTTCACTTCTTCCTCGCGATGTTTTTTTGTTACCTAGGTATGAAGCAAGTGAGTTTTAACGTACAAAGCAAAAGTGCGTGGTGTCGAGGATCAGATTCCCCCGAAAAGGGAACCCAAGTTACCCACTAGGCTTTCACCACTTTTATATATACTACTACTCTTATATGTACTGTATCTTTATACTTATAATATAACTGTAACTGGAAGATTTCCGTACATTTAATATATTTTGAAAATTTTGACCGGGGGATGCTTTATAATCGATAGTGAGTCCAAAACAGAATTTTATTTAATTTTTTTTCTGTCTGTCTGTCTGTCCGGCCATCACGTGAAAACGACTGAACGGATTTAAATAAAATTTGGTATAGTGGTAGCTAATATTCCGAGTCAACGTACTTTTTATTCCGATAAACAATAAGTTTCTTCCGGCAAATGGGATGAAATTTTTATTAATTTTACTTCATAGCTCTGTTAATTTTGAACCGATTTTCATAATTCTTTTTTTATTTGAAAGTGTATACTATCAAACAGTATACACTTGTACTGTCTAATTTTAATGAAGTTCTGATAAATATTGTCGGAGACAAAGGACATAACTCTTCTGAAATAACAGCAAATCGCAAGGCATATAGGACAACTATCGAATGCATGCGTAGGGGTACCATCCTACTAATATTACAAATGCGAAAGTTTGTGAGGATGGATGTATGAATGAATGAATACACTTTTATTGTACACCACAGAGAAAATTTACAGAGATACAAATACAACAGCACAATAAGGTAGAACGTACAATTTAGCGGAAAGATGTATGTCTGTATCAACTAAAATAATGCCAAGTTACTAACTCTACCTACCCTACCTATCCTACTATTATTTTACGTGGTATACTACCACGTAAAATAATAGTAGGTACAATTTTACGTGGTATACTACCACGTAAAATAATAGTAGGTACATAGCTAGCTACGATGATTATGATGTTAGCTTCAGAATATATTCTAGCCTCTCGATTGACTCATACGCGGAAGAAGTCGCGAGGGTCCGCTAGTACTATAATAATAAACTTATACAATACATTCAAATAAGTGCGAATAATTCGTAAGACGGTTAAGTGTGTCTGTAGATTAGACATTAGTTTGTTACCTACGGCTCAACCTGCGCCGATCTTGACGAAATTTGGAACAGAAATAGGATATAGGAACTTTTTATGCCGGAAAAGCATCCGCAAAGACTTTAGAGAATATACTTTGTTACCTATCCACAGCTTAAGAGCAGAAACGACCTTGAAACAACTTTGCGGCGCTTGCATCCTTGACACGGCCTCAAAAATAATCATACGTCATCTTAATCCTTAACTTTTATCCTAACTAAAAAATCAACAATCAATCGTCAATCTTGACGGCCGACTGGCGCAGTGGGCAGCGACCCTGCTTTCTGAGTCCATGGCCGTGGGTTCCATTCCCACTACTGGTAAATTTTTGTGTGATGAGCATGAATTGTTTTTCAGTGTCTGGCTGTTTATATGTATCTATATTCTAAGTATTTATGTATATTATTGATAAAAATATTCATCAGTCATCTTAGTACCCATAACACAAGCTACGCTAACTTGGGGGCTCGATGGCGATGTGTTTATTGTCGTAGTATATTTATTTATATTTATAATCAACTTGAGAGTTAGTTGAAAGTAAGCAGAATAAGATAGTATTTTTATCCCAGGAAAACAAACGTTTCCGAGGGGATTTGTTAAAAATCGTAATAAACGCGGACAACAGCTAGTCAATTCCTAAACGTTAATGTTTAGGGCTGATTTTTCAATTGCTAGATAACCTGCCTGCCTCGTTCATTTTACCAAGGTCGCTGTACAATACATGCACGACAATGACAAGGTTGCTAGAAACAGTCGGTTCCTCTTTTATCTTTCACAAGATAGAATAATGATTGTTGAATTGGAAAATGTTGATGTTGGAAAATAACTTATCTAATCATCTTCTTCTTAAAATAATCTGCACCATTCATAAACGGTACTTATTCTGAATTAATACTCTTTGCCAGTAACACTTTAAGTATATCACTATCAGACAGTTTTCTGTAATCTCTAAAAGTAAGCTTTTATAAGCTATTCTTTTAATCCAAGTTTTTTTTTAATGATATACCTTAAAGTCCATACAATAAGGATTATAATTCACAAACAGGTCTGGTAGGAAGCCCCAGGCCCATTCGGTTTATTATTGTACTAGATTACAGTTTAGTGCCTTATAGTTTCTTAATAAAATGGCGGTAACATATAAACACAAAAAAAGACATATAGACTCAGAAGACCACAGAACGTCAAAAGGATTGGAACGTTTTTAAATGTTTAAATCACGACTACTTGAGTTCAGCGCAAGTGGTCTGAGAATGTTTAGAAGGAGTCCAAATGAACATGTGCACGTCAAGATGTAAACATACGCGAAATACTCTCGCAAACCGTTTACAAGGGCCTGTGAACGTGCGTAACACACATTGCCCTAATTTTGCTGTACAATGGTACCTGGATCAGGTTTTATTATTTCAATACTTTTTCTTTTTTGTTTTTAAAACATCATCATCAGTATAATGATGCACATCCTAATAATGACTCATTGCTGGGGACAATAGAAGATAAATAATCTACCTAGGTACCTACCTAAAAAGTTATTTAAAAAGTGCTACACTGCGTACTTCATTTGTTTTTGTATACCTACTTATACCTATTTAAGCTATATTGTAGACTAAGGTAGATCATTACTGCAAAGACCCTCAAAGCAAAACCTAAAAATTCTGGAAGTCTGAAATTATTCCATTTCATAACCCTTATAATTTTATCTGATCAATCATAAGTACTCGTGTTAAAGCTCCTACTAATAAAAGCTAATGGTAGTGGATCATGTAACTGTGTAGTAAATGTAAATTTTATGAGCTTTATCTTGTCATCGGTTTTTAGATGTTGGATATTAATTTATTTGATCCTGGAGGTGTTAATTTGTAAACCTAGGTACTATTATGTCTAATTATTGTTAACTTTTTTATTATGTGCGTTGATAAGTTGATCTTGCCAGTATAAAAGTAATAAATTGTTATCTACTTGCTGGCATTGATTGCATGACATGACAGGCATACAAAATAACATATTAAGGATTATAGCGAATGTGAAAGTTATAATTAAAATTATTACTTGTTGCAGTGCAGACTCGGGTGTAATCTTTGGCTAGAAGGACTGGAAAATTCTTGTCAAACTGTTTGCGTAAGTATTGATATCCTGACATAAATTTTACTAAGCTAATTTACTATATACATCGAGAAATCGATCGCTTACTAATCTTATTCACAAGTTGTTTTCTTTTAAACTTTATTAAAATATCAGGTCGCAAAGCACGTCGTAAATACCGAGTATCTATACGTTATTCATATTTAACATTTTTATAAGAAGATTTTTAATTGCAGAATGTAACATCAGAAACTGTTATCTCAAGAGAGTTGTACTGCGTAATGGGATGCAATGAGGCGCTGAACACATATTTGCAAAAAGTTCGAGGTAATTAAATAAATCATAGAAGTTTCAAAATTATTAATCAACATCATTATAACCCATAACCGGCCCACTACAGTGCTAGGGTCTTTACTCCACTTTAAGAACATTATAAAGAACTCTCAGGCATGTAGATTTCCTGACGATGTTTTCATTGTGTTATTGTGTTAGCGATATTTATTTTTATTTATTTATAAATATTTATATTGTGCAAGTGCAAGTAATGCAAGTGATATTTTAATTGCTTAAAACGCACATAACACAGGAATGTTCTAGGGGCGTGCTGGGATTCGAACTCGGCCCCCCGAAAGTGAAGTCAAACCACTGGGCAATCACTTATTTTTATTAATGTTAGGATAAAAATCCCAATTTGCCGAAACGTTTTTCTACGATGAAGATATTTATTTAAAAACAATATTTACCCTCACTTTTTATATTATTGTATACGTCAAATTGTATGCTTTTCGTTAAATTTTTATTTACAATTTTTCAATATTGTGGTGTTTATGTGGTATACAATAAAAGAATATTCATTCATTCATTCATTATTTTACATTGCTGTCATCAAAACGGAAGTTCATTTATTCGTTTTCTGGGGATCTGTGGAAATCTGGGGATCTAGATTCGACAAACCGAGAAAAAGCATTTTTTACCGTCTTCTGGGTAAAAATGTTCATCACGAAAAAAATGGTAGTCCTGTAGAGCAAAGTCTGGAGACTATTCAGGAGATAGGTACTGCTATGGTAATTTATTTTCAATTCAGATCTACTGGGCACGCCACCCGCACCTGCGTTAGTAGCGGATAGCCTAACAGCCACGTCTCTCTCCCTCGTCTGGGATGCACCGAATCTTGGAAATCTCAGCTACCTCTTGCAATGGCGCTACGAAGAACTCCCTGGCAGCTGGCAGTACTATTCTAATTCCAGCCATTCTGACAAGTCAATAATTCACGTGGAAAACTTGAGACCATATACAAAATATAGAGTAAGAGTAAAACTATTTTGATTAATTTATTTCATAGGTATATATTATATGAACATAATAAATAAATATATATATATATATATATATATATATATATATATATATGTATATATAATTCTTTTTTTTGGCTGCTTATTGTTGTATGTTTTCAAACTTGTAAGGTTTTGTCGATTTCTAACCACTGTGCTCAATGATTTGGAAGCTTATTCATGTGTCATCATCGTACCAACGCTGGGAAAATGCTTAATTTCTTGTTTGTTAGGCTAGTAGGTACAATATTTAAACGAAGCGTCAAAATATATTTCGAAAATAACACAATGGAGATAAAGTTACAAAAAAACCACGAAGTCATCCTTAGATTCACTAGCCTATATGGGCCTTATCAAGTTAAACGTGGCATAACGCCGAAATAGTAATTAAGTATTTTTCACACTTTAATTAACAGCACTTTTCAAATGTCAGAGGGCGAAAAAAGAGTGTCTAAGTATTCCGACGTTATGCCACGTTTAATGATACTATAAGTGTAAAATCTTATGAATTACAGTTTCGAGTGGCAATATTTCTTTCGGGGCACAACGGCGAACCGGTGTACTCGACACCTTCCGTAGTGATATCTACTCTGGAGAGCGGCGAGCCTAGCTCGGCACCTACAGCGCTTCGAGCGGCGGCGCCGGACCCTAGCCGTGTCGCTATATCATGGGAACCAGGACCCTTCCCAAACGGACCACTTATTTCGTACGTGCTTCGACTAGCGGACACACAGCCTAACACTAATGATGCGTTGGAGGTAAGCTGTATTAGTAAGTTAAATTTTCTGAATTGCAATATTTAATACACAGTTGAATTTCTAAACAGTTAAGATTTTAAGTTATCAATCCAGTTGTTTTGATTGTTGTGCGGCTTGTACTCCTTGCACGATCCTATTATTGTGGTCCTTGAGTGAAATTTTGGCTTTGGCAAGATTTGGAAAAATTTCTGCATCGGACGCGGTCAGAATTCCCACTAAGTCCGAAAACTTTCATGTCCCTCCCCATTCAATCAATCCACCGGCATGCAGGTCATTCTAGCGATTTACGCACCTCCAGTTTACCCTCCTCCTGATTCATACGGCTAAGATATTATGAGCTTCATTCCTACCTACATCTAGAACTTCAATGCTGTTCTGTTATTCTTAAAGTGGTATAGTTTCTTTAAGTAGCGTTTTTTTGTGTAAGTCTCCAATGCTTAAAATAACGTTCGTTGACGCCACTTTTGCCAGCATGTAGGTATTTTCTATATAGATAACCGTTGTCACTGCAACATTTGATGACTTTGTCAGTTGACTTGACGTTATACCCAATACGTTTACCTGTCTGTTTCTGTGTATACCTGTCTACAAAAGTAGTCCATTAGGTATTAATTTAAATTAGATTATCCATGGCCAGTCTACCGATGGACGTTGGGGTCCTAAGGTGCTGAAATGGCGACCCCTCACCGGTAAACGCAGGGTTTGTTGACCCCGAACGAGGTGGACGGCCGACATAAAATTAATGCGCTGGAAACAAGCGGCCCAGTGTCGTGGATTTTCGAACTCTCTATAAAAGACCTACGTCCAGCTTGGACGTCAATCAGTTGAAATGATGAAGATGATGATGGTCTGGCTAGTCTACAGACTGTTCCAGCTATAGCCTAACGTATGACGGGTTGGGAATGCAACAACATTGAAATTGTATGGCTTTGTTTCATTACAGGATATGCCGGCATCAAACAATACGCTGTTCTATATGTTCCAAAACTTGGCACCAGCACGGGAATACGAAGTGTCAGTTGCAATGCGAAATGCAGTCGGAGAGGGCCCTAGAGCCTACGTTAGAATAAAAACACCACCCTCACCTACATGTAAGCAATAAATCATTAAGTTACCTGCAGGGCAACCATTCAGCACGACATTTACCAACCTAAGCTTGAATTTAGAGCCTATTTATTTGTCTAATACACAATCTTGGTGCTTTTCTTACGCATGTTTGTTGCGCACCTCCATAGCCTATAAATGACTATTATCAGAGAAGGTTGTATTTTTTTAATATTTTTAAAACATATTCTAGTTTATTACTAAGCTCCATAGAGCAAGAAGTCTACATACGACTACTATCAGAAAAGTGTGTATAGATAAACAGACAATAGTTACTTACTATACAAATGTACTTTTCTAGCCGTTCCGAGTCAGCAGCCTATATTAATTTTAGGAGGCGAACATAATATTCTTGCTGCGCCAGCAAACGATATGTTATCTGACCCGGTGGAACTTTATAATACTGAACATAATATTACTGGTAAGTTACAGTACTTTACAAATATTTATTATGTTTTGGAACTTGCGAACAGACAGATTCATGAAACATTGTTAACTTTCAGGTGTTGGTATCGACTTTTCCAGCGATTCTTTGTTTGTATCTGTTTCAAACGGATACGTATATCGAAGCTCCTTAACAAAAAAGAGCTCCTCTAAAGCTATTCTTACTCCAGAATATATATCGTACAAACCGTTGGATTTGTCCGTGGATTGGCTTAATAAGCATTTATATGTACTCGGCGAAGTTTACTACACTAAAGAAGGTTCTAGTTGGTCAAATACCAGTTTCTATTCAAGTTGGGAAATATTGCGATGTGACTTCGATGGAAAAAATAAAATTGTTGCCTTGTCAGGATTCAATTCGCGTCCCATACATTTTGAGGTTGATGCTTACAACGGGTAATATTACTTTTTGAAAGCTTCCCTTTTTATTTAAACCTTTTCATATAGACATTTTCTGACCATACTTTTTATTTATTTTAGGTATCTATTTTGGGCATTGCGAGGAGTTGAACGTGGTGGTTTGTACAGATTAGATCTAGCAAATATTTCAAACGGTGTTCGACATGATGCTCCACCAGAACAAATTGTGAGAGATGCTCACCTAGGAGCCTTTACAGTAGATCATGCTGACTTCAGACTTCTTGTCGCACATCTCAGGCAGAATACAGTGCTCGCAGTTTCTCTTGATGGGTAATTTAAAAACTTTCTTTATCACTATATCTTAAAAGTAATAAGTGTGATTATGAATAACAAGATTTCTAATTCCAGACGAGAAGTAACGGACTTTCGAAGTAAGACGCAGACACCAATGTTTCTTTCAGCACGTTCTATAGCTTATGCTAATGGTCTTTTTTATTGGACGAATGGACGTGAGATGCTAACAGAAGAATACCACGAGAAAAGCGACAGTTACTTCCATAATGAATACCCGTTAGCATATAACACAAAGACAATCGCAACCAGACAAGTATTAGTTGCTTTAAGAAGTTGTCAGCCTATACCAGTTCCTGTAAATCCCCCTTTAGGGGTTCAAAGTATTATGGGAATTCACCGAGCAAAGGTATCGTGGTCTCCCCCACATCTTTTAGGACATCAGGGAACCGGTGCCTGGCAGCAATGGACATTTCAATTACAAGTAACAGAAGCAACAAATGGGTATAGTATAACAATGTAAGTAACTGTTTTTGAAAGCCGAATATAAGATATTGGACCTATCTGTAGGTATTATAATTAGAAAACTTTAAATTTTTAGCGAAAACATAACGGAGTCAATGTACGTCGTTGAAAGTATGCTACCAGACACGGAATATGTATTTCGGGTAGCGGCAGTTACCGAATCGGGATCAGGGCCATGGTCTTCTGAATTTATTGGAAAAACATTAACTTTCTCGCCTACTACTTCTCAAAGTACTTTGTTGTGGTCTGGTCCCGGTGGTCTCTTGCAAACTGACCTAACTGGGGATAACTTGCAGACTCTGATTCACAGGTGAGTGTAAGATTCAGTAGAAGGACTATGGTCATAGCTCTATGATCTTGGCGACCAACTAATTTTATATTTCTCCACAGAGCCTTCCTTAAAACTGTGTATATTACTGACATCTCTTGGTACCGAGACAAACTGTATTTGGTCACTAACGCTTCCACTGTAATGTGGTATAATACTACGAGCCATGAAATGGGTTTAATGCCCAATATGGATAATGTTGGCAGCTTAGCTGTAGACTGGGTTGGAAAAAAAATCTATTGGTCAAATCCTAAACAACAATTGGTATGTATCATTACATATCTTACAACAACAAACAACGTGCGATGAAATACTGAATTAAGATGATATACTTAGTAACTAAACACACTTTTAGATAACCAGAGGAAATTTTGACGGTGGAAATCGTGAACCAGTTCCAATAGTTACAGTAGCAAAAGAGCTTACTATTGATTCGCTAGAAGCATACATTTACTGGAACACTGGTCATGCAGTAGAAGCTTCAAGACTTAATGGAGAGAATAAAATTATTTATTATCCCGCTCAATTATTTAGCGGTAAACAAGGTATGAATAGATTATTTACTTGAATGATTCAATGTGGTGATACATAATCTTACTGTTCTTGCAATCAATTTTAGTGATGGGACTTACAGCAGACCTGGAAAATAAATGGTTATATTGGTTAGTAAGGAGCTACGATGGTTCTGAATTGCATCGAGCACCAACAGCGGACCAAATATCAGCTGGCATTAACGAGGTTAGTTTTTAAAATGTGAAAAAGTAGCACTTATCATTTCAATGCATTTCGTTTGAATAACTCTGATAAAGAAGTGTAGTCTTATAAATACACTCTACTAGTAAAGGTCTAAAGGTGGTAAGGAACCACCAAGGAACTTATTATTCCGCTATTTTGCCGGGTAGAAAAGGAGTTAATAATTAATAGAAAACGTACATCGCGGGATCCATTTAGTGGTGAAATTTATAAAGAAGCACTACTTTATCAATAAATAAAACATAAAAATAAGAGCATCATTCTCTAAGAATATATAATATATAAGAAATCTAAAACAGTAAAATAAATTTGCAGGTATCAGGATCATTAGTGACACGTTTATCAGGAACGGCTACCCTTGGACCACTTTGCTACTTTAGTGGTAGGCTGGTCTGGGTGCAGGATTCGTCGAGAGCGGTAGTATCAGACTTGGCTGGAAAATATACTGCAGAATTAATACCCCGGGTTCACGTTATTGCTGTGAGAGATCCTACACTTCACAAAAATAGTGGTAAGTAACTCTTTCATAATTTTCAAACATGTTTATGTTTAACGAGATATTTGAGACATAAGCCATAAAAATGCCAATAAGTTTTGTCCTTCATGCTAAATACCTACCAATCTCGTTCCATCAATCATAAGGAATACGGTCCATTTGCGAATATTTTTGCATTACATACATACACTTTTTGTTAGCGTCTGTTTAAAAATCATAAGTGTCGAGATAATGTCTTTATTTCAAAGTCATGTACTAAATAATTATTTAATTATTTCTGGAGCTAATTAGGTGCATGCTTTAGGCATTAGGTTTTTTCATATTTTTTGCAAAATTTCCAGAATCTATAATCGCTATACCAGAAACAATTAACGCAACTTCAATTGCGGTGGAAGGAGAATGGGACAAGTTTAACGTGACATGGGCGTCAGCAGCGCGTGTCAACCTGAACACTAGCAGAGTATACTATGATGTCAGCTTGCACTTCCACGGACAGTATAAAATTGAGGTATACAACTATTGTCGTTGACACCAAACTGTTCTAATAGATGGATCAGAAATTATTGAAAAATAATATAAATCGTCTAGCGGCCATTTATTCCAGATTGCAAACGGGTTTAATTTGCGTGAACTTATTTTGCTGTCAAAGACATTCATTAGCTCGTCTTTTATTAATAATTTTCGTGTTGCGTTAATGAACTTTAGCTTACTAGATTAACCACTAAAGCAATAAAAGTCTCTTTATGACGAATTAGTTTATGCACCTGAAACCTTTGGACAACTTAATATCAGACTTCGCGCAAATTCAGAAGGAGATTTGATCTTCATATTTGTTTTATTTTTGCTTAGAGGACGGTGGATGTAGCGTGGGTGGAAGTGACCTCGCGTTCCGTGGCGCCGTATAGTAGTATGGAAGTGACGGTGCGGGCTCACACTCAGTGGGGCGGCGGCTCCGTCGCACGTTCAGCTCTCAGAACACCACAGGCACCACCAGCCGCACCGCGAGCTCCCCGCGTCTATATACAACCTGCGCATAGGTAGGTTCCTAAGACTACAAGCGAACAAATAGTTAAAGAATTGTATACAGAGAGTAAGTACCTTGGCAAGCGAAACACTGCAGATATTAATGTTTAATATTTGGTCTACGTATGCCTTCGTTTCTTGCTTGTCTTTTGCCCGCAAGTATATCTACTACAATTGTATTTTTAATTAATTAAGTTGAAATTACGTATGTATCAAATTTTACTATAGCGGCGGTCCACTTACTGCGACGTTCAGATGGGAAGCGCCTAGTAGGAGTAATGGCATAGTGCGTGGATACGAGGCCCAATGCTGGGCGGTAGGCGGGGCACCCGTCAAACCTTCAGCATGCGCTGATGCTCGTCTCTCGCCGCTGCACACGCAACTCATGTTAAGGGATCTTGCACCAGCTTCAACTTACTTCTTCCAGGTAACAAATACTATTTAAGAAACACTTAAGGGGCATGGTTCGTGAAGTAAAGTTTAGTTAATGTTTTAAAGGTCGTTTAATAAAATTAAACAAAACATTTATGAAACTCTAGCATATTAATTTCCCTAACATACAAAAGCTGGTGAAGAAAACGAAAAATAATACATGAACCTTTATTCCTATAGGTTCGTGCATTTACCGATGCTGGATATGGGCAATACTCTGAAATTGTCTCCGCGTCGTCGGATGAAATAAATCCAATACCTAAAGTAATAATATCTTCACAAGAATCAATTAAAATAGTTGATTTGGACTCTGGAGAAAGTGAACTTATACCAAAGAGTACTGGAATACCGATCGATTTTGTTGTTAATATCGAAGAAAATGTTGCTTACTGGGCTAATAATTTAGAAGAAATATTCTCGTCTAGAATCAATGGCAGTGGGAACTATAAAGTAAGACATTTTTTTAATAATATCCTATTGCATCTTATAATTCTTATTTATTTAATTTCATTAATATTTCAGTTAACATCCATCAATGGAACTGCTACCAGCATTTGTGTGGATTGGGTTAGCCGATCAGTGTATTGGACTCAACTAGAAATAACATCAACAGAGTCGTATGTGATGTATCGAGCTGACTTAGGCATCCCCAACACAAGACCACATATTACCAGAGTTTTAGCAAGGAAACAACCAATTTACAGTTTGCAAATTGCTCCAAAATTGCGGTAAAAAATCAAATTTTAGAAAATAGTAGATATTAAAAACATACACTTTTGTTACTAAGTTTTTATATGTTTCAGATCTTTGTATTGGTACGAAGAAAGTAATCACAAAGGACTTGGGACATTAATGACATCAAATGTGAACGGAAACAACGTCAAAACATTTTTTACAATGCATAATTCTGAAGATAAATGCAACTGTCCTCAAAATCCACATGTAGCTAAAAGCTTCGTGATTGATATGACGAAAAAAGATATCGAGCTTTATTGGGTAGATCCATGGGCAAATCATATTACAGCGTCCGATATGAACGGATGTATCTGTAAAGTAATAGTTAACGCTACAGAAAAAAGGAAGTACGACTTTCCCCCAATGGCAGTTACGATAGATAGCAAATATCTATATTGGTATAACTCTACAGAAAAAAATATTTTTTATACCAACAAATTCAAGGGAAACAAAATAGAACAGGTGAAGTCTTCTATTGGGTACAAGATTATGGCTCTAGATCCAGGAAATCAACCTTACCCTCCCAGACAATGTTTATTTCCAAGTTCACGAAAACTGGTGCCACATGTTATGTCTCATTCGGCGAACAGCATTACATTAAAATTTCCACCAGTAAGCAAACCAGTTAAATGTGAAAAACTGCAATATGAAATGGCTGCCACTGAATATACCGTTTACTATCGTATACATGTGAAAAATGATTCAAGTATTTGTGATAAGGAATCATGTCAGTACATTACATCTACTAACGATATAGTCGCAATGAAAGAATTAAAATCTTTTACAAACTATACTGTAATGATTGAAGCAACTAACTACTACGCCAAACTGCATGAGATGAAACCGCTTCTCGGCGAACCTTTAATAATACAAACAGCGGCAGAAGGTAAGATGTACCAATTTTCTGATTAAGTGTTTTCAGCGCAGGATATTAGGGATTGTTAAGGATAATTGAAAACGAAATATAAGAGGAATGTTTTAACCTATCCTAATCACGCTTTAGATTTTTGTTACAACCCTAAGAAACATTACAATAGATCGTAGCTCATGACACGAGAGACCAAATGAACCTGAGTCGCAAGCAGAAGAAGAAGAAATGCCCAAGAAAGGATAAAGAATGCGAAATATTCGGGTAACAAACCCTTGGAAATAATGCAAAAAACTTTCTTGGTTTCCGTTCCTTTGCAATAGTCCGAGGTTTTCCGCAAAGACTCGTGTAGCCCTATTATCCTGCACAATATATTTACATATTATGTAACTTATAATAACATTTACTGGCTTTTAGCTCCCACTGCTCCTAAGGATGTAACTGTTATCGTATTGAGCCCAGTACGGGCACAAGTTGAATGGACCCCAGACCCTAGTCTTTATTATGAACTGCATTGGAGCACAGACGACTCATTGTCAGTACCACGAAACATAAAAGGTAAATAAATTCATCAAGATTGTTTTTTGAACATTAAAATAATATTAAAGGAGTATTGAAGGTACATTCTGGGCACATGGATTTAAATGATCTTTTCGATGTGTAATATTTTTTTTTAAATATAAAAATACTTATTGGTCTTTTGGTAACACTAAGTATACACATATATACAAAATTTAAATATGTATTTTGACAATCTAAATCTAATATATCAGTATAAGATAGGTAACTTTAACAATAATAGCGTTTAAGAAATACAAAACATAAAACTGTTTCCGGGGACTTTAATCCGCGGTATTGTATATAATAATCACGTGGGAGCCCTTAGTTTACGGAGATAAAACGATTCCATGTCCGTCTCCAAGCTGTATTTAAATTTCCCGGGAACGGTACTCTGGTGCTTTTCCGGGAAACATGTATCCTACATCCATTTCTAGTATACAAACTTTATATCTTTTTGGCAAATTACATCAAGATCGTTGCACTGATTGAGTCGAACATAGGAAACAAACAAACTAAAAATAACAGACATACTTTCCTATTTATACACATTAGTATGGACTATTTATTAGTATTTTGTAAAAAGCATTTTGTTGTTTTGACAGAGCATAACACATACGTAGTAGCAGGGCGCACGGGGAACATGTCACGGCTGTCCCCGGCCACAGCATACACGGTATGGGTACGTGCGCGCTCGCGACACAGCTCAGTCGCAGCTGACTCGGCGCCGTTGCGGTTGCGGACGTATCCGCCTCCTGCGCCACTCGCGCTGCGCAATGCTACTGCATACACCCTCACCGTCATCTGGCCGCCTCCTACCTCTTACAAGATTCACTCGTGAGTTCAGCTACTTATAAATCCAAATGTCTTGAAGCTTATGATTATCAACCATTGCCTCGCCATCCAATAATGCCATTCCGTTTTCGACAGCTTTAATTCCACTACCTAAATCATATACATCATTATCGTCCTCCTTAACCTAAAAGCCTTCCATTGATGGGTTCCTGGGCCAGTCCTCCTCTTTTATAGGCCCTTCGCGCTCTTCTAATAGTAGTTGGCGAAATGTCAATTACAAAAATAGCCACTCATTTTACACTTATTTCGGATTGTAATCCAACCATCTCTTATTTAGGCGTCCTCTACGTTTTTGTCCTTTTTATATACAAAGGTACCTATTTAACTGTATGCGATCGATTAGTGTCTCGTTTTCAGACTCAGTCCACCTCTTTCAGCGTGTAAATAAAAACCGAAATCATACTTCAGAGGTATATCATTAACTGTTTCTGAGACTTATCTGTGAAACCGAAAAGCTAATAGTTTTGAGTAAAGCATTTCCATAGTTTTTTAAGAGATATCAGATAAGTACATCACATTTTAAATAAAAATCAAATGACTCCTGCAACTTCCATTAGGTGCGCGTCGCGTAGCGTAGGGACTATGCGCGTGTCAGTCTTTTATCTTCAATAGGGTCATAAGTAAACACTTAGAATGTTATGAAATAGTTTGTATGGAAAAATAAATATGCTTCTTTTGATTCAATATACAGGTACGCAGTGGAATACACAGAACACTCTAGTGAGCTGGAACAATGGATAGCCTGCGAACAAAGCGACAATGCAGAGTGGCTTGCGAGTGCCCTGCAACCGGCCACGCGGTATCGCTTTCGCTTGCATCTGCAATACGTCGAGCACGCAGAGCCGTACTATTGGCCGGTTGACGACCAATTTACCTATCTGACATTAGGTACTTCCATATTTGATCATTATCCTCAACTTATTGCATGCCACTTCTGGACTAAGCAAAGGCCAACGACAAGTTGCTGATGAGCTTCATGCAGTATTTCCCTCCGGTTTTCACGATATTGTCGAGCAATAGAGCTGACTAAAATTTCTATGTTCATTTCGCGGTTGCTACTCCAGCCACCATCCTTTCCATGGCACAAGTGAACCGCCCCGGTCCAGCTGTAAGGGCCGCCTCTTCGAACGATGTCAATGATCCCAGTTCACCTCCTAATTTCCTAGCAACGCTATCTGATAGTGACAAAGAGCTCTTTCTGTCGGACACTAGGCAACTTCGAGCTGGTTCGCGACCATTTTTTTTAGCGTCTTTGCACCAAAACGCATGTCATTGCACATTGTTCGAATAGACTTTGGTATTCTTGGATGTCTCTTTAAGGACAACTGACAGTTTCCCAAAAGGCTCGAATTCAAGCTGTATTCCACGATTGCGAGCATGTGAATCTTGTACTGAGGATAAAGTTTGGTGTCTCTAGGTGACGTGCCAGGTGCGCCGGGTGCGTTGCATGTGGAAGCAGTTGGCGAGCGGATGATGCGCGCCCGGTGGACGGAGCCCGAGGCCCGAGGCGCGCAAATACAAGAATATCGGATCTGGGGCCGACCGCATCACAGGTATAGGCCTAAACTTAACTGTCTTCTTTCATCACCATAACTTTTTATGCTGATTATTAATTAGTAGAGTTGGTAAATATTAATTGTAATATAATTCATGTGATGGATAGTGATGAGCAATTTTGCTCCACACTTATGTATGGCTAGGGCCGCGCTGGCTGACTTTATTTCACACGACGTGGCTACCGCGGTGGCTGGGACCACTGAGTGTATTTTTTACTCATTTCCATAGGTCGTCCATTTACTACATAGATACACGATAGGCATATTCGTGTAAAATAAGTGTTTAGTGAACGAGTTTAGTTAGATATCTACTGAACTGTATCACATTTTTACTTTTATATGTGTCTGACAAGTCAAAGGGATTAAGAGTTTATCCCCTATAATTGAACTCCTCCAATACTACCAACCAATAAATAATACGCATACCTACTTAATTTACAAATTATTTTCCATAGGATAAACTATGTGGACGAAAATATGACCAAGAATATAAGTGAAATGTTACCAGACAACCTGCCTAGTGACATAGACGACGAAATGAAACTGCGCATCGTTCGCGAGGGACTTGAACTACTTTATAGTGGGAACGGTAAGTTCTTTTTTAACGGAAACGGAGTGCACCTGCCAAAGTTATCATCCTAAATTGGACAAACCATAGGTAATCGTAATAATTCCAAATACAAATTATAGTTAGGTGTCAATAGGTATTAATTAATAACTTATTGCAATATAGGCAAATTTATTTTAAAAATTGGTTTTGAAATCATCACAGAACTCACTTACGGAAGTAAATAATCATATGACTCATTTCCTCAGTGAAGTGATTCATAAGAGTATTTTTGTCACAACACTATTTTCTTTCCATTGAAAGAAAGTAGATAACACCTTAAACGTCAGTTTACTCCAGTGAATTAAAATCCGACTTTATATGAAAAAACAAATGCCCTTAATCTAAAGTACGATGTAACATTTTACAGAGACGTACTGGCTGATAAGTTCGGGCGCGGTGTCTGAAGGCTACGTGGCGCGCGTGCAGGCTCGCAACAGATACGGCTGGGGCGCGTTGTCTGCGGCCGGCGTGCTACACGCGCCCGCACTTGCCGCTACCCCGCACCCCGCCGCCCTGGCCGTCACCGTGGCGGCATTGGCCATGCTTGTGCTCGGCGTGGCCGCAGCTGTCTTTTATAGTAAGCAGTATTTAACATTTAGGCTGCCTATTCTAAAATGGAAGTGCCTGCTGATAAGGTAGCAGGCGTTATCTCTCTGATAATATAAGTAGTTCGCATACGTATTTTGACGATCTCCCTGTATCAGCGTCATCATTATCGACCCACTAAAGGGCACGAGTCTCCTCACAGAATATGAAGAGTTTAGCTGTAGTCCGCCACACTGACAAAATGCGGATTGGTTGACTTCACTCGCTCTTGAGAACTACAAGGAGAACTCGCGGGTATGCAGGTTTCCTCACGATATTAACCTTCACCGGTAAAGCAAGTTATATTTAATACCATGCCGGGGCTCGAACTCGCCCAGAGAAGCCTACCCACTAGGCTGTCACCGCTTCTTATACAACCGTGTCTCATGAGAGTGGAATTTAGAGCGTTCACCCGTCTCGCTGCTCTACAGTGCGGGGACTTGTTTTGAATACCTACCTGACGTAGAGGTAAGGGCTGTGGCTTATAACTGAGAGGTCCCAGTTCAATTTGGGGCTTTGTAATTTTTGAATTTTCTCTGGTCTGGTCTCGTGAGAAGCTTTGGCCGTTGCTTGTTACCATGCTACTGACAAAGCTGTGCCACCAAAAAAGCGATTAAGCTTTCCAGTACGATGCCGCGTAGAAACCTATCATTAGAGATGTAACTGCAATACCTCTAACAGGTCAGCCAGATACCTTCTTTTACTGTATCTCCTTTACTTTACACTTACAAAGCCTAAATTACAGTGGAATAAAAAAATGCGTCGTGCTGAACTATGCACCTGCGCTGGTTTACGCCACGTCAGCCTTGGCATGACTCGCGCCAATTATGACAACAGCTTTTAAGTTACCTACATGTGGGGTTTGACGACTTCCTAGAAGCAGCGGTCATTAAAGTAGCAAATCCAGGCTTCGGGTCCCGAAGAGTTTATATTACTTACCTAAATTGGCCCAGTTCTGGTCTCGGACGTTAGTTTACCTTTTATTACAGTTACAGCGGTAAAGTAGCTTTGAATTGTACTGACTCCGGACTCGTAACTAAGTGCAGCTTTGTCAGAGGGTTTGCCCAACTGCTTGGCAACCATTAGTTTAAGTAATTTAGTTCAACAGCTAATCTGTAACCGTCCCGCTATATCGTTCTATTTATTATTAGAGAACGTTAATAGGATGTTATTAGTAGTTACATGTACTATGCCTAACGAAGTGAGCCTACTTATAATTTATGTTAATGTTACTGTTCCAGCATATAACAATCGGAGTAAAAAGAAAGCGGCCATTGAAAGTCAATTGACCGCTAACATTGTACGACGCGGACCCGATGTTGAGCTGGCCACTCTGCGACAACTGCCAATTCGACACTCAACTAATATTTTATACAATCAGGTAATCATACACCTATATCATCAGCCTGATAATGACCTGGTACGTTTAAACCTTTCTTATGAGTTAAGAGTGTCTTATAAAAAAGGCAGTCTCCCAATCCATGACATATGACTTCTGGAGACGAACTATAGTGATAATTAACGTCATCATCCGATATTGACTCAAATCGTTGCCATCGGATTCAGTTGCTCATACACTGTCGAGCCCTGAGGCTCTTCCGCTGGCGAGCTCTCGCGCTCGCCCCACTCCCCTGATGGCGTAGCAACCCCTCAGGTTGTAATCGGCAAGTGTCCATCCGAAAATCGAAATTCGTCTTCAGTTGTTTATAATTACTAAAAAAATGCGATGCGTACACATTATCGTCATCGGCATGCTTAAGTTTGCTTAAAGGAAGACCGGGAATATAAGTCACCATATGATATTTTAGTCTATTAATGCCCCACAGGTGTGCACAAGCGAACCCACTCAAATGTAAAAGGGATATGGAGCTTCAACGAACCGCGCTGTACAAATAACAATAAATTCCAAATAAGAAATATATATATTTTTTAATATATAGACCTGCGCTTGCACATCCAAAAATAAGTGATGAAGCGGCCAATGATGGAGCGCGCTTGCTCAGGAGATGCCTATTCACTCTTGATTTGAAGGAACCCATATAATAGGTATCAAGGAAGATGGAAGCCGGAAGGGCATTCCAGATCTTTGCGGTGCGAACTAGAAACGAGGAAGCAAAACGCTTTGTACGATATACTACTCATAAACATTAATTTTATTTGTAGTCTTTTGGTCGTCCAAAATAGGTTCCACCATAGATGCTAGTTTCAAGTTACATCTCAACTATCAGATTTATTTGTTTATATCGTACCAGAACATCGCTGATATCAAAGCTCTATTTCAGGGTGTACACTGTCCGTCAGACGCAGAACTGGCCAGTTTGCCTCACATTCGTAGAGAACAAATCACGCTCACCAAATTCCTTGGCTCCGGCGCTTTTGGCGAAGTGTTTGAAGGCGTAGCGCGGCAGATCAATAATAGCAATACTGACACCAAAGTTGCAGTCAAGGTAACAACCTATAAAAACAATTATGTATAAAGCCCTCCCCGCTCCTTATATACGTTATACTAGAATGACATAAGTTTAGGATGAGTATTAGAAAGTCAAACATATGTTTCAAATCTCAGAATAAGGGCCTAGATAAACCGACTTCATTGTAATAAAATCATTTACCCTAGCGTAAAACAAATTTATTATTTCGGAATTTTCTCTGGTCTGGTCTGGTGGGAAGATTTGGCCGTGTCCAGTTACCACCCTACCGACAAATACGTGCCGCTAAGCGATTTAGTGTTCCGGTGCGATGTCGCGTAGAAACCGACTAGGGACTACAACTACCAAACTCCATAACAGGTTAGCACGCTACCATCTTAGGCTGCATCATAACTTACCACCAGGTGAGATTGCAGTCAAGGGCTAACCAGTGGAATAAAAAGAAAACTGAATGTAATGAGATTTAGCATCAGCAACTGTCCAAAGACGTAATCTCGGTTTAACAACTGATTCTAGAGGTCAAGGTTACAAAAGTCGTGACTTTTCCGTTTCAGACATTACGCAAAGGAGCAACAGAGCAAGAAAAGACTGAGTTTCTAAAGGAAGCGGCGCTGATGTCTAACTTCAAACACGAGCATATACTGCGGCTGCTCGGGGTCTGCCTCGACAATGACCCCAACTACATCATCATGGAATTGATGGAAGGAGGCGATTTACTTAGCTATTTGCGCGCGAAACGAGCTTCATTGGTAAGGAAAAAACCCATTTAATATGAATAATATGGTTATTAGGGTCATCCATACAAGAATTATGTTATTTTCTATGGCACTAAAACTTCACTGAGCAAGAACTTTGTGACTTTAATTTTGACGGCATCCTAGGTAGGATATAAATAAATAAATAAATATACTACGACAATGCACCCAACACCATCTAGCCCCAAAGTAAGCGTAGCTTGTTTTATGGGTACTAAGTAAGTACCTATTGTACGATTACAGTACAATAGAAGCTCAGGATCTACTTAGTCTTATCGTTAAAATCATATAAATAACGAGACAAAAAAAGATGGGCAGTTAATATAGAGGATATAAAAAGCTACGGTTATAACATAAGTTTACTTTTTTCACAGTACACTCCAGAATCCCTGACTCTGCTAGACTTGCTGAACATGTGCGTCGACGTTACTAAAGGATGCCGATATCTGGAAGAAATGCATTTCGTTCATCGTGACTTAGCGTGCCGAAACTGCCTCGTGGCGCACCGGGCAAACGGACGCGTTGTCAAGATTGGCGACTTCGGCCTCGCGAGAGATATCTATAAAAACGACTATTACAGAAAGGAAGGCGAAGGTATTAAACTTACTTTACTTAAGGGGTAAAACGATCGATAGATAAACGATCATGAGAGCTACCAGGTTCGTCCTCACGCGTGTAGCTGCAAGTTGCAAAAGTTTAAGAGTATCTTTCTGGGATCGCAAGTAACTCTTAAATAACCTGAGCAATAGAAAAATTGGTTTGGCATTTTCATCATATAAACCCGTTACCTTACCGGCCCACTACAAGGCACGGGTCTCCTCACACAATGAGAAGAGGTTAAGTCCGTAGTCCACCACGTTGGCCCAGTGCGGATTGGTGGATTTCACACACCTTTGAGAACGATTTGCCTCAAGATGTTTTACTTCACCGTTGAAGCAAGTAATATTTTAATTGCTTAAAACGCACGTAACTTAGAGAAGTTATAGGTGCGTACTTAGATTCGAACCCCCCGAAAGTGAAGTCAAAGTTTTACCCACTGGGATTTTCCACTTTGGCATAACAAAGCAAGTCTTACGACAGATATTAATGACATTAAACATATTATTGAACATTTATCCTGCTTAGCTCCAGTGCTGTTCTTCAATTAACAACTGTTTTTGTTAAATTTGCAGGTTTGCTGCCAGTGCGCTGGATGGCAGTAGAATGCCTTGTAGACGGAGTATTTTCTTGCCAGTCTGACGTTTGGGCCTGGGGCGTCCTTTGTTGGGAGGTATGAAGTTGATTTAAAATCTGAATCGGTATTATTTTATTTATCGTAAACTTGATCCTAACTCATTTGCAAGTTATGTACCTACCCATGGCCGTACCTTGAGGGAGCCGTACCAATAATTTTCAAAATAGCCGCACACGAACTAACCTAAAAATATCTCATTTCACCAAAAGCTGGGTACTTCCATGTACCTTCCTAATAATTTTGTTTAAATCAGGTGCTGTCTCTGGGCCAGCAGCCGTACCCTGCACGCACAAACCGACAAGTGTTATCGCTAGTGAGAGCTGGTGGGACGCCCGACCGACCACCCAATTGCCCTTCCGCCTTGTGAGTACCTATATCAACTTCAAGTCTATAATAATCCACTGCTGGACTAAGGCAAGGCAGTGTGGTGAAACGGTAGTTTCATTTTTAAACTACATAATGGTGCTGTTTCAGAATAGTTTAGGTATGCGTGTTTGAGATAGAATAATTATTACGGAAGGACTAGGAGAAAATTCCTTACATTATTTTAATCTACTTCTACATTATTTTTATGGTCGTATGCCATAAATACGAGACCACTTGCTTCAACGTTGAAGGAAAACATCGTTACGAAACTCGCATGCCTGAGAGTTCTCCATAATGTCGAAGTCAAAAATATCTTTATTCAAAAATATCTTTATTATCTTTATAGGTGGCACTTTTGATGCGTACATAAGAATTACACGGTAGTAAGATGATGGCGATAACCACATTCGTAAACTTAAAACTAAAGCTACGAGGGTTCCAAACGCGTCCTGGTCTAAGAAGTCCACAACAAACTTAGCCGGGTGTTTTTTTTGTTATCACCATCTCACATTGCCATTTAAAATTATTAGAAGAGCAACCTGGTTAGAGCAATAATTCACACCCAAGCTTTTTTATCGATTACGTAGTCCTTTATACTATAACAGGACTTTTCTATAAGCTTACGATTAATACTAACTTTGAACTTTTTAAGTTGTGCGTTGTTGTAATGTTCTCAAAGGCGTGCCTATTCAACCATTTTATTGTAGGAGGAGACCTGTGCCGGTTAAATGATGATGATGATAAGGCCATAAATACACACGTATATATTCCTTTAGTATATTTTATGTTGTCCATCTCTGTAGCTATGAACTTCTACAAAAGTGCTGGAGTTACTCCGCCGAAGCGCGGCCGTCCTTCAGGCACTGTCTCGAGGTGGTGACGACGCTTCGTGATAAGACTTCGCCGAACATAACCCTCACAGCCACGGCGGAGCCTGCGCCGCACTATCTCACTCTACTAGGAGATGGTAAAATATATAATTTACTAAGTGCAAGTTGCCTGACTGCGCTGTAACGAGAATCTTCATATTAGTATACAAGGCGAGAACGCATCTATAAGAAACTGTTTGAGCGCTATATACGTTGAAATAATGTGGGAATACTTGTGTTTTGTCACTTCGAAATCTTCAATTAAATGTCAGAGCGTGACAAAACAAAGAATATTTTTTTCCTTTATTAGTAAGGCGCTTTGGGTTTAAGCAATTTACATCCTAAAAGATAAAGAAATTTAGCTTTTTAATCGCTTAGTTTCGAATTAAGAAAATTAAATTATTGAAATTATATTCTATATAATATTCCTTTATTTTTTACGCCGTAATCCACCTGCTAAGAACGGAAAGTTCGATGGTCATTACTATCTCAAATATTGATAATATAATATGTCCATTCACGTCTCAAGGGTTTTTGTATTATAAATAAAATCATAACTTGCTATCCCAATCAAATAGCTTATATAAGATTTTACAAAAAAAATAGCTGTTTTCAAAGAAAAATGTTTCAAGTAAAAACTTCAACTGCATGATAAATCTGCGAAGTAAATATGGGTAACACTGAACACAGCTAAAATTCTTGACACTGTACTATAAACACAGCTAGTAACGCAATTGTGTATCGTGTGTCAGTGCGACCAGGGGCAGTTAGGACAACTATGTGTTGTCCTTACTGCTCTATTAAGTAAATATGAGATGCTCCCTTCAAAGCGTCAATAGAGCCGAAGCCTTGAAAAAAAAAACTGGGAAGTGTACCTATATCAGTTGTAATTTGCAAACAATAACATTTCTGTAGCACTAGTTAGGGTCCTTATTTAGTGCGCTATTAATTGGGTACTTTGCAGTTTATTTAAGGACAGTAACAACATCAAATTATACATGAGCGGTTATTTGAACACCACGTTAACAAATTAAGATGAGCGGTAAATATTCTCTAGTAGCGCCATCTAGTTTGGTAACGTTAATACTTACGTAGTCAACTAGATGGCGCTACAAGTCTACATCGCGCTATCAAACTTTGGTAGCATAGAGACCGACATACACGCGGTATAATTACCGCTCATGTCAGTTTGATAACGTGGCTTGAAAACGTAGAATCTTTCTGTTTCAAGTTGTATATATGACCTTCATTTGTGAAACTTCGATAGCGCGATGTAGATTCTTGTGGCACCATCTAGTTAACGCGGAGACATAAATACTTTGACACATCCGCTGCATTAAACTTTGTTTACACAATTCCCATCTTTACTTCGAAGATTAAAAAAAAGGGCGCCCGTGATAAAAGCTTACGAGCATGCTCTATCTAAAATCATCTGCTTTATTTGAACGTGACGCTTTAGATGCAGATCATTAACCTAACTAATACGATATGTTGCATGGCCGCATGCACAGACGCCGTCGACAACCGCACCTACCTGCTGGACGAGAATGACAACACGTTGGGTTAGTTCCACACTCATTCCAAATTAAAAGGTCATTAAAAACAACATAATTTTATTCTTACCAAAATCTAATTTTTAAAGTAACTTATGATATACCGCATACTGCAAAAAATAAATTATTCGCTTGTTTTATATACATTGTTTTATAACGTAAATAATCTTTTTGCTACTTTTTTGTGTAAAGTTTATTTTTTTGTTAAGAAAATAATAAAAACACACTTACATAAAGAAAATCACTTTTTATGTGGTTTGTTTCTATTTATTTTGGAGAACTTGTTTTTTGTATTTATAAGATATGTTATCTTACACTAAAAAGTAATATCAATGTTGCTTACATTATAAGACATGTAAAAGAAAAAATAGAGTGTACAGAGTTTGCTTTACAGTACAGTTATCTATAGCCCTTTCCTAAGCAAGCGCCCCAAACGAGACCTCATTGCTTATCATCAGGCATGATTTTCGACAAGCGCAACCCATCCTGTTATGAATAACAGTTTGCCTCCAGGCAGACGTGAAACATTCCAATTTGATTTTAATATTGAGTAAAATTATAATAAGAGTTTCGTTAATGATATGGCACCCACTAAAGGGAGTCAAGAGTATGCCGTCTTAAGACAGCTTTGTACCATTTCCCGTGACGGCATACACTGGCGTGCATAGAGGGTTTGCACAGGGTATGCAGAAGATATAAAATAAAGAAAATACCCAGTACGAGTTATTAAAAACTTAAGGATAGGCATTGAAAGAGATAAAAGAGCCTGCCCTTTAGATTTTACAACTTTTACTGGAGATTTTCTTCACTTTATATCATTTGCATACCCTGTGCATGCCCTATGCACGCCACTGACGGCATACACGCCAATAGATGTTTCACAACAAACAAAATATTAATCGATACGAAAATTACTTGAGAATTTTAAAAAGAGTAACATTAAAACATTTTCCACAGATGAAGACTTTCCAGAAAATGAAATGGAGCCGTCACATTTGTTGCCGCAACGGACCCCGAAGTATTTGGAACTCATGTACGACAGCGACTCCCCAGCGAACACTGTCTGCGATGGCTATGAAATACCACGGACTCCATTCTCTTACGCCCCGTTTTCGAGGCATAGCATCGTAGGTGTAGCACCGAATAGACTTATAAAGGCACCTCTGTATAGGACGCATTCATTGCGGACTAGTACTAGGCCCCTAAACGCTACTATCATTCCCCTTCGGAACGGAATCGTTAAACGAGCGTCACTGTGCGACGGTGGGCAAAGATCGTTTCTAGAACCGCGGCCCGGCCCGTCGTACAAACCGAATGCCGAAATAGACTTTGACAAACACATCTTCAAGACTCCATTTTAAACTGTGATATTAGAAAATTCATTGTTATTATTCCACCGACAGACTATCTCCATGTAATATTTAATTATTTATTTTATAGTTATTGTAAATGTAAATATGAGGACCAATTCGTTGTAAATATTAGTATAGGTCAATGTGGGTATTATAGATGGAAGCGTGTAGACAAATTGGGTACAAAATTAAACTATGATGTCATTAATAGTTATGCATTTATTACAATATGTTCCAGAACTTATTTTAGTGAAAATATGTACCTATGGTTTTCTATGATCTGTTATAATTAAACCAAAACATACATATCAGTAACTTAACGTTTCATTTCTCACTTATTTCAAAGAAAAAACATACAAAAATATACCATAATATAAGGAAGTTTCATAGTTTATCATTGACGATAAAGTGTGTACAATAATTATTAGTGTAAATGTTGACATTTAGGCACTTGAAAGAAAAAAATTCAAAACATATAACAAATAGCTTGTAAGCTTTATTTACTTACTTTAAGAACCTTTTAAACTGTTAGTCGATAGCGATAGAGCATGGCGTCTGAATACAAAACAGATTTAAATTATATAAAAAAAATAGTATTGGCAAAAGCGTATTATTATGATGTTGTATTAACTCGAGATGCGCCGTTTTATGAAAATTACATTAAATTATGTCAATATTTTACACAGTTTCAGCTGCAAACTGAAATGTAGCAAAGAAATGGCCAATATTTACTAAATTATTTACATAAGGTTAATCCATGGTCGTAGCTCGTAGTGTAAAAGTTTATCTAAAGTCGGACTATTTATTAAATGCAGTAAACTGACGTTTCTTAATGTATTTACGTAAAATATAGTTGCCAACGTAATCTAAATAGTGATGTGATACATTTCAAAGTTTCGATCGAAATTAAAACCAACTCATTATGATCATGCTTATTATTTTTATTCTGCGGGTTTATCCTATTAATACATAATAATATCTGTAATGTAGTAGCAATTTGAAAATGAAATAATATCAATTGAATCACCTCAAGCACTAGGCATCCGATTAAAGTTAGTCCTAGGTTTAGTGAAAACGGGCATAAATGCAAGCTTACTGCATCTTATTATTAAAAGTCCCACTTTATTATTAAAAGTCACGAACACTTCCAAGGCCCATCCCACAATTCCTAACGCTATTGGTTACGCCCTTGGACACAGACTAAATGAAAAAAATGCCTTCGCTACATTTTATGTCAAACCTGTTATAGCGTGTGCACGAATTTTATTTTTTCGAAAGCGAGATCCGATGTAGAGTCTTTACAACTTGAGGGAAACTTGGAATATTGTAAAATCCGTTTGACTAATAGTAAAAGTCTAGATTAATCGACAACTTCAACTCAATTATTTTATAGACAGCTTGTTTTCATGACTTCTGTATCTACTCGCGATATGCTGGTTTGTTTCAAAATCTGTTCAGTTTGCAAATCAAGTAATGTAGGTATGGAATTTGTTCGGGGCGACGTCCGAAAACATTATACACATATTATCTTCGATAAAATTACTGAACCACAAAGAAAAACGATGGCATTTTACGATCAGCTTTTATATTCAGCATTAGACTATATTTTTCCTTTAGTCTGTGGATTATTACATAAAGTTGAGTACATATTTACGAAAATGTCACGCTTATAGAGACACACAGAAATTAGTAGGAATAAGAGGGTGTTCGACATTAATAAGCACAGAAGATATAAAATAAAATGATAAATTTCTGCTCCAACAAAAGTTAGAAAAATAAACTTTAGCGTAGGAAATGCTGTTATGCAAGTATGAAGTGCAAGCAATGGAAAAGATATTAACACAGGTAGATTTGCGAGAAACGCCAATAAAAATGATTTCGTTATAATGTAGTATTTATATTACGAATGCACTGTATTATTATAATAGGTTTTTAAAATTATATCATCTGTCTGCTAAATGCCTACCCTAGACACGCCGCGAATAGTCGCATATTTTTAACGCAAAATGCGTACGCAAACATATTCGCCAATATATACCATTTACTTATTCTAATAGCTTAAAATAAGATAAAACTTACTCCCCGTCAGCTACTGCTGCCTCTTTAGCGTGCTTCTCCGACTTCATCTGATCCGTGGTGGTGACGGGGAACGCTGGGTCCTGATCGTCATCTTGAGCGTCGTCCTTGCTATTCTCATGTAGAAGCACGTACTCGCGCTGCGAAAAGCCGAACTTAACCACGTCGCGCTCGAGCAACTCTATGTAACGACGAGGCTCGATTTTCTTGTTGTTTACAAAGGTGCCGTTTGCAGATTCTGCAATGAAAACACGAGTGATAACATTTTTTTTGTATAATATACAGATCGCACAATCTTACCTTGTTATATTACGTCAACAATCAAAATCTTGTGCATGAATTTTTGCTTTAACTAGGTTTTTGTTTTTTAATCTTTATTTATTTGGGACTTTTAGCCAACACGGATATGTTAGACCCATCATCTACTAGGTTACTTTTTAAATGTTAAGTGACAATGTGCGATGGTGATAACATTTTTAATTACTTAAAACGCATATAACTTTATAAAAAAAATTAAAGGTGCGTGCCGGAATGTGAACTCAGCCCCCCGAAGGTGAAGTCGAGCTCCTATCCACTGCGCTATCACCGCTTTTATCCCTTTCCTCACCTTTCGCAAAATATCCAACAGCCTACATGAATAGAAAACATACCTAGATCGATTATGTATGGCCTAACGCGTCGGCCCTGCGACCCATCGTTGCGTGTAAAGGGCGTGGCGCGGTACTGCAAAGCTGAGTGCTGCTTGCTGATGGACGGGTGCTCCAAGGAAATGTCCACAACCTTCTTGTCGCGCCCTATCAGGAAGCTCGACTGCCGGTGGATGTACAGGATCGGTAAAGCTTTGTCGCCCTTGAATGGGTAGAATCTGGAAACCAAATATTCAGAACTGTACCCGTGCCTTTTTTTTTCGCTTCAGCGAAACTCACACTCTATTTAGATAAATTAGTATCCCCATAGTTACGTGTGAGTGAGTAAATTACGCCATATACCCAATGGATAATTGAGTATACACGGACACTCCACTGAACCCATGCCTAGAGCATTTTGCGTTGTCGTTCCCAGTTATTAGTGTTAAAATATGATAGCAATTAAAGCCGGTATTTCTTCTCTCCTATAAGGTTAAAAGGCATGGGCATTTAGCTTGATAGCTCTGTCTGTTATACGCTAAGGTTGCTTTAAATTAAATTAATTTTGAAATTAATTCTAAAAAGAAATACTAAATAATTGTATATGCAGTGGCGTGCACTGCATACATGAACAAAAGCACTGCATACCCTAAAATTTCTATATAACTCGTATAAAATGAGGATTTTGCCGATTTATGCAATTTTCCTGCTGTATGCATACCCTGGTAAGAAACCCAGTGCACGCCACTGTGTATATGCTATGGCTTCTTCTTCTTTTTAACTGGGCCTTTTTCGCACCTATGCTCTCCGTTTGATGTACGTCTACCACTTCCCTTCTGAGATTGCAACTCCAGCCATCCAAACCTTGCCACAGACTTCCGGAAATGTGGCTTGGGATCCCAGGTAGATTTTCGTTGGTCCGTCAAGCCCGTGAACTCCAGCATCGCGTGCTTTGTTTTTATTTATTCCATGCTCTTTAGATAGAATAAGTCTTATTTGAATCCAGTAGAACCATAGTCTAAGGCTTACTCTGGACCGCAGTCTTTAGCCCATCTCCCGTAAGAGAGGAAGGAATGTGCTGAATGTGCCAATAAGTTGTGGGTTGTTACTAGACTGGTGGTAATGATGGGATAGAAGGCCCGTTCCCAGCAGTGGAACATGTATAGATTAAGGATGATATTGCTGTAGGATTGGGACCATCAAAAATAGCACAAATAAAAAAGAATTCGACTCTGTCGAGCAATTATAGAGTTTTTGCGAGACAAGTACGGTAACTGTTTTATTTTTACATACTATAGACTGTACAAGTTTTCACTAACCTCCATCTTCGCTTAGGTTGCTTAGCATCATCAGGCTCAGTATACTTGATGACGACACCGTTCACTGTGTTCGCATCTGCAGTCAGTTTGCCAGACAGCCCAAAGTTAGGTTTCTCTTTCTCTCCTTGCGTCTTGTCTCCTTCCTTCTTACCATCCGTTTTACCCCAACTGTATTCTTTGTCGTTTCCATTATCGAATCTATTCGAGGAAAAAAGTTATGTGTAAAAATTATGTGTAAAACTTATGGGTTAAATTGATTACAACCATTTTAATATTCAAAACTCCAAAGGACCCCTCAATGAGTTTCCGGCTTGAAAAAAAATACCATACAGGAAAATTTTAAATCCACTGCAGATTTTTTTTTTGGTGGTTCGGTATCGTTAATAGTACATATTTCCACTTAATTTTCCATTTATTTTACTCAGAGTATAAAATAAGTACATCATGGCTACTCGTAATAGGTATCTACCTAAATAAATAATAATCAGAGATTGCAAAGCGTGCGACGCGGTCGCGCTGGCGGTGTGCAGGGGCGAAAATGCAAGACATGCGACGCCAGCCGCAAAACCGAACGGCACGATGTCTGGATGTTTTAGAATCGCGAGTATTACAAAATGGTACGAGTGTATTTAATGAGTAATGAAAACGAGCAGCTCGAATTATGTATTAAAGTGTTCCACGTCTACGATCTCAAGGGATCCAGAATCCCTCAAACCCTAATGAGAGGACTATTCCATGCCCGAGGATCGGGTAGATCTTGACTGGCGGTTAATAAATCGCAATGTGTGGTATGCATAGGTAAGTAATGTGTTATTCAATTTTAATTTTTTGTTATTATTATGCTTTATTTTATGGAAACAGCATATAAAAAATACATGCTCACAAATTTGTTTCATGTATGACATGTTAAAAAATTTGCACTAAAAATAAAATTATCCTGTATACCATACTAATGTTATAAGTCTTTTGTTCACTTTGTTTGTAACTTATATTCCTCTAATTCGTGGAACTGATCTTAATGAAATTTGGCACTCATTTAGCTTGCATCTTGAGACAACATTGGATACAATTTTTCATTATTTTAGTATTAAACGTTGTAAAAGGTATTTGATGCAACACAATAAAATTATGATTATTAACTGATGTAAAAACACTGGTTTGGTAATTAAGTCGATATTCATTTTTTTATATTGATTTTTACCATGTTTCGAAAATTGCTTGAATCAAATAGAATATTTTTATTATCTCTATGATTTTCAAATTTGGAACATTTTATTTTACTTGCCAGTTCTTTTTAACACGTAAACAATAATTGTTCCTAACTAATTGCATGAATTTTCATAGTTGTACAGAAAAATTGGCGTTCCTGTTCTTTTACAAATGGGTTTTACTTAAATAAAGGTAAAAGCTAGTCATATACATATAAAAAATTAATATAACACTGTTTAAGCTACTAATAAAATATTTCAGGCATGCAAAATGTGGGTATGCAAGCCACCAACAAAAAGCTTTTGGCGATAATTTGATAGAGGGTTGAACTGTATTTAACAATGGCTTGTCGAACAACTCACCTGCTCTTTCGATCTCGTGGTTTGGGCGACTCAGGCTTGGCCGATCGACGGCTGTTGCTCGGACGTCGATCGCGCTCCGCACTGCGGCGAGGTCGCTCACGTCTTTCGTCATCCTTGAATCGCTCGCGTACCTTCTCCTCACGCTCGTCCTTGTATCTATCGCGAACTTTTTCTTCCCTATCCCTGTCGTCTCTTCTTTTATCTTTATATGCACGGTCTTCTTCGCTTTTGGATCTTGAGCGATCCCTGAACAGACAAACATTATTTGTGTTTTAAAAGAACTTGCTTACTAACTTAACTTCAAGAGTAATTAATATTACATTAATTATTCTTATACCGAAAACCCAACATTTTACACAAATTAGGCCGGACACAGCTGAAAAATCGGTGCAAAAAGGTATAATAAAAAATATATTATGAATCGTAGGTAATTTATTTAAAATCATAATTACTTGTACTGTGTTGATACCGGTGGTTTATCCGGTCGGCTCGGTCTGTCGCGACGTACATCGCGGCTCCTGTAATTGAGAGTTCATTATTTTCATTTCTCAGGATTTCCTGGGTTAAAATATCCTAAAATATTTACAAGTAATAAAAAGCAAATACCACATACCTACTTATATTATAAATGTCAATGTAAGTTTGTTTGTTACGCTTTCACGCAAAAACTTCTTAACCGATCCTCATGAAACTTTTTACACATGCTTGGAAGTGTTAGAAGTAATATAGGATACTTTTTATACCGACATTAAGCTCGGTTCCTTTAGGAGAGAGGATAAGTGTTTGACGATTTTTGAACTCCGACAAATTATAACCGATTTAAATAATTATTTTTGTACTATAGAGGTTATAATATGTGTTTAATTTACTGTGGTTGAAGATAGAGGACAAAACTCCTCAGCGGACAGCAGCAAACCCCTCATTTAAGGCTTAGCAATACTGAATACTTTACATTTTTTTAGATCTACAACTAAATTGAATGCCACATCAAAAAACAAAATCAAACGCAGACGAAGTCGCGGGCAACAGCTAGTAACAAATGAATTTTTGTCTGTATAATATAATATTGGGAAATATGTATAAAGTTAAAAAGAATACAACCATTTATATATTAAGTAGTTCTTTTACCCTAATTATGTTTTGAAAATGGTAAAATACTTGCAACATCAAATACCAAATTGAGTACTGTAGTCCTGTAGACATTATTTGGCAAATAGCAGTTTTTGGCTTACTGAACCAATACAGAAAATTTCCTTTCCAGAAAATCCTCATTAATATATTTTTAGCTTCGAAATGTCAAATTTTTAGAATCTCTTTAACAAGTTTACGATAATTTCTAAGTTAGCTAAGTTATAAACATGAAAAAAATCCGAACACGATGTATCAGTTATTTTGACACTCCTTGGACACTTACCATTGCTTCACTTCAACAGAATGATGATTCACGATCGTATACCTACTGCATTGCATCCAATCGTGGATATGTCTATTATTGTATTTCAACTTACTAATGAAATGGATCTTAAATCTATTGAAGTTTGTGTGTGTCCTACATCTCTTCGTAATCTGCTTCATAATAATTTCAATTAAAAGAATATCGTAGCAATTTTTATGTGTAGTTTCTACTGGATTTGAACATACAAATTATTGCCTCTATATATCTTTTAAATTTAGATTGACCATTTTGTGGTCAAATGTTCAGAGTAATAGGTTTTTCAGCAGTCACTATTCTAGTGACTTAGCATAAATTGGCATTGACTATTTTTTTTTCTTGCCGTCTTTGCTGGACATTATTTATTTCTGTGGTTTCTAAATGGTTACTGTAATAATTGTTGATGGTTATGTTTTCTCTATGGGGATCAACAATATATTTTTATCCTGTAATCTTTTACTATTCCCGCAATTCATTTTAGCTTTCTTGCAATCCATACTGTAATATTATTTATTTTATTTCTCGCATAGTTGAAGATTTCGCTTATTTCGTTTATCTATTCCATTACATCAATTTACGATTCCGTAATGCATTACTTCAATCGTGATTAATAATGTAAAAAAACATTAAGATTGAATGTTGTCACACTATTTGAATGTTTCACATTTCTGTTGATTTCAGTTTGAATTAATATTCAACAACAAAAAGTTTTATAGTAACAATTCTCTGCAAATTTTTAAGTAGATTCTTAATTAGAAGTTCTGCGTTCATATGTTTATATACATTTATGTTAATTTTTAGATAATGATTCATATCATTCATAATTCACGTCCTGTCCTACATCTTTTATTTCATTATGTGTGTATGTTATTTTCATAGCTTTCTGCATTCGGGTATTTCTGTTGTGTCTCAGCTTCTTTAGCTATTTTCTACAAATTTAAATTCTCAGGATTTCCAATAAAACTAGTCCAGGTTGATGCATGGATATTGATGAATCTAGTATCCTTTTTAGATTCTATATTCAATATATGTGTGTATTCACCATGTTTTCCTCAATTCTTCAGTCTTCTAGACTATTGTGTGTTGGATATGATGATTGGTTTTAAGTCCTTATCCTGTTTCATAACTATAAGAGGTTCGAAAAAGAGTCTGATCAATGACGTTTTTAATCACATATTTATTATTCAACAATATTTTGTTTTTGGTAATAGATTGAACTATTACATTAAACACAAAAGATAAGTTTCAATATGCTTTTGTAATTCTGTCAATAAAACGTTTCTATAAAAGTGGGTATCAGCGAAAGTATTAAAATGCAATATTAAAATGTCTTGCGAGACTCCTCGTGTTACTCTATTTGTGGACATGCAAAGAAAAATATTTTTTTTGCATCCTCCCTTACTGTCCTTTCTTCAAAACACAATGTATAAACTTTAAAGGTACAACTACACATTTAATTAAATGTATAGCGATAGCTGTGTCTCATATGTGCCTAGAGTAATTATCATTTAAGGCGAAAACATTAAAATATCTTTGCAACTGCGACATGTTCTGACCGAAGTCATTATAATTGTTGGTAGAGTTGTCACTGTAAAAACAAATACAGACGTTTAACGTCGTTGAATACACGCAGTGTGCACACATGCACACTTCAGAATTTACATACAAATCTATACCAACAGCCTTTTAAATAAAACAGTTCACTGACATGTTAGCATTAATTCAGATCTACTCTTAGATTATGGTGACAACTTATTATGCGATTTACAACCTAAAACCTCATAGAATAAATCTGAAGAAACACTGTCTCAAAGATATAAATATTTTATTTAGACCGCAATCAATTTCTCATTAGTGTGAGTAATTTACTTATATTTAATATAGTATGGTGAGTAAAGTATAAGAATACATACTGTTCTAGTGGTGGTCTGTCCTCATGGTACTTATCCCTTTTTTCATATTCCTTCTCATGGTACCGGTCAGTCTCAGCTGGGGCACGCCTGTGTAAAAATTTGTATCATGAGATACAAATTTTTATACTCTTTCAGATTATTGAATTTAAAGAAATTAAAGCATACCTGTCACGATAATCCCTCCTATCATCAAACTCTGGCCTTTTGGTAGGTTTCTGCTCATAACGATTGAATTTAGTAGCTAAAGGAACAATGATTTATTAGTCAATCATCAAAATTATAAAGGTAACAAAGAAGTTTTTTTTTATTTCACTACAAGTTAGCCGTTAAGTGCAATATCATCTGATCGTAAGTGATGAAGTAGTTTGTAGTCTAATCTAAGATAGTAACAGGCAACCTGTTATGGCAGTTATATTAAACATATATTAATAATCACTTTCTAGCGACATCGTACCGGAACGCTAAATAGCTTAGCGGCACGTCTTTGTCGGTAGGGTGGTAACTAGGCATACCGGAGAATCCCAACAGACTAGAACAGAGAAAATTCAGAAATGATAAATCCCCTGCCGGGAATTCAATCAGATCAAATCTAATCCAGGGAGGTCATCAAAAAATGCTAATAATACTTCAATTTATTATCAATATTAACGAATACACACCTCTTTCTTCACGAGCCTCATATTGTGGTTCACGATCTCTCTTGTAATGATCTTCACGTCTCTGCTCGTCATATCTTACTGGCCTAATGCAATTATACAAATACCATATTATGTCAGATATAAGTTACTTTGAAAATTAAATACTCTATTTAAAAGAAATAGCAACCTCATTACAAATTATATATCAGAAAAAGTATGTACGTATCAGTGGCGTGCATAGAGGGTATGCACAGGGTGTGCAGATGATATAAAATGGAGAAAATCTCCAGTACGAGTTATACGTAAGGATAGGAATTGTAAGAGTTATAAAAATCCTATCCTCAAGTATTTATAACTCGTACTGGAGATTTTCTTCATTTTGTATCATCTGCATACCCTGTGCATACCCTCTATGCACGCCACTGGTATGTATACAATAGAAGGACAATGCAGAAAAGTGCTAAAAATATGAAAATGAAACATATCATTATGATTTTAAAAGGATAGCAGATCTGAATTTTGTAAAACTTTACAGTATATCATAATAATGCAATAAAAATAACAAAACAATCACTCATGTTCTTAAGGCTATATACCAAAAGCTTTTCAAATCTACCTCTTAAAGTTATCAAATTCTCTCTGCCTGCCACCATATTCTTGATTAGGAGTAAAATGAGAACTTTGTCCATATCTGTCCCTTTGTCTGTTGAATTTATCATCATGAGGGGCATACCTGCAATTAATGTAACTCTAAGATTTGGTTAACAGCAAAAATTCTTATTCAAATAGTTTAGTCTTTAGGGAATTTTCATTTCTGCAGGGAACATTGTGAATAGGATAATGCAATTTGTAGATGGTAAAAGCATCACTGTTATAAAAACAGCACTGCATTTTTTATTAACTGTATGTAATAAACAATTAACTGATGGTTAATATTAAAACTTATGCACTCATTCCTAAATTACTGGTTCACTATGAATTAAATGTTACAAGACCTGTCACTCCGGTCCCTGTCGTAGTTGTAATTGTCCCTATAGTCACGTTTTTCTTTACTTGATCCTCTGTAAAACTTCTCAATTTCTTGTTCGCGAGTATAGGTATCAGTATGTGCAGGCTCATACTCTTTCCTAAAAATTAAAGATAAGCCACTTTAACAATTGCAATTGCATCAAAGCATTGTATGACAGTTCAGACTTATTGTCATCATCTATCACCACAACAGATTGGTATTGGTCAACATAAGCCATTAAGACTTGCATAGCCACTGATTTAAGAGCTCAACCTACAAAATATGCTATTATATACCGAAGCATATTTGCCTTCACATAACTGAGTGATCAGACAGTGCAGAGTGCATGTTATTGTTTTACAGACTTTTGCAGATTTTTCTCTAGATATTTACTTTAATCATGATGATTTATCAACAGCCTGATTAATTTCACCCACAATGTAGGTTGGCAGGTATGTTTACTTCAAAGATTAACACATTGTTTCTGTGCATTGTGGTGATGATTGATTAGAATACAGTCAATACCACCCCTCCTTCTCCTGCCAGTATTGTACCAGGCAACTAAGAGAATACTATTATCTACTGCAATCAGCAACCTGGCAGCTTAGGAATGGTGATTATGGGCATACCCTCCCATTGGGTTACCCATACTCCAGTAGTGGAGTGTTGTAGGCTATTGATGATTATCACATACAAATTACTTACTGATAATAGGTACGAGAAGGCTGACTGCCAACTGAAGAAGCCCGTCGTTCTTTCACAACACTAAGTAAACGACTCTCGCCAGGATTTTCATATCTTTCATCTGCACATAAAATGCACTTTGCTGTTATTGAAATGAAGTGTAGAATTCACTTGTTAATAATGTATGATATTAATTAATAAACAATAGGAGAATTGCAGTTGTATTGATGGTGTGGTGAGGACAAACATGAGCACCAGCCAATTTCCTAGTGGTGTCATGACAGTGAAGGTTATACGTTATTATTTTAAACTTGTTGATGCTCATTTCAGAATTAAAATCGTTATTTAGATGTGAAGATAGTACAACAGTCTTTTTAAAATAATGCTGTCTACTGGTGCGGAAAATTTAGTTCAATAAATAAAATAGGCAATAATTGTTAGTATAGGTCAGAAATCCATTCTGATTTTTACAGGTTAGGTTAGAATTTCTCACTAAAATTACCATCATAGTTGATTGTTTTAAATTACAATACACACAATACAAATTACAATATATGAATTTACCTCCACTAACAGAACTGTGGGCTCGTTTGGAATGTTTATGTTTGTGTTTTCGTCTTTTCTTACTGGAGATTTCACCGTCGCTTATTGAAATGGCATCATCAGAAATGTCATCAAGGGAATCAGACCGACGTTTTTTCTTGCTATGCTTCTTTTTCTTTTTCTTATGTTTTCGTTTTTTCGTACGTTTCTGATCCGAATTACTGTCCGACCCTGAAGAATCAGCGCGTTTCTTTTTCTTCTTGTGCCGGGGCTCTGATACAGACGAATCATCACTATCACTTTCCGAAGTGCTGCTAGATTTAGCGGTAGGTTCTGATTCTTCTGATTCTTCGGAAGAGTCATGATGACGCTTTTTAGATTTCATCTTGATTATAAATTATTTGCGTTCTTACAAAAACATGAACCACTTTTACATTCGCACTTTAGTGAACAAATTAATTAGTGTTGGTTCGTACGACAGAGCAGTGAGCACTGACTAGACCATAGAGTAGAATGCACAGATTAAAATTCAGCACCACAGAACCATATCTTCAGATTAGCATGGTCCTTATCTGAGGACGTTGACAGCAAATCTGACACATGTCAGGTTCGGAGGTTGACACTTAACAATTTATTGACATTCGTAAAATATTGAAATCGTCGAAGTTTTTTTCAATATTTCTAATAAGTACTCTTATCATTCCCTTCATATAATATTCTTAATCTAAGAACTGTGTATGTAATTATAAGTGTAGTTTTGCTGTTTGTTTAATAACTGAATTGTAAAAAAATATTCATTGGATGTTCCTACCTGAAAAAGCTATGGCTACAAGAAAGAGAAGTGGTTCTGGTTCTAAAAGACATTTAAAAGAGAAGGTTGTACAGATATACGAGTCATTTTTCCGTGGTGAAGATTTAAAAAGTGACAATCTTACATTTTGGGATGAGTTCTTCCTCCTCAAGCCTAAAATTCCACAACTGGAAGCAGAGATACACAAACTAACGGTGGAACAACTAAATAACTTGAAAGATAATATCAATATATTGGTTGTACAATGCATTGATATGTTAGGACAAGAACACCACATAAGGTATACCTTTCTAATTTACGTTGAAGTATTTGATTAGTCTGGCACCTAAAAATTCCTTGATTGCCTTGTCTTCATCTCTCCGATCCTGCTAATGAAATATATAGGGCAAAATACCAGTGAGCATATAATTGTTAGCAGTATTATTTTGAAATTACAGTTTATATGACATAGCTTGACATTCCTGTGATAGGTGCTATAATTCCAAACATGAGCATCAACGATATTAAAACTGCTTTAAGTGATGTTAGTAATACCCAGTTAGGAGGAGAATACACCCGTCTTTAGAAACATTCAAACCTTTGTAGTAAATATATTATTAGCCAATTAAGAAGAAATGGGAATATATATTTAAACTACCTGATCCTGTAACGTGTATTTTATAAATATTCTTCCATAACTACTTGGATTAATATTATTTAATTTTAATATTATGAAAATTAGGCTTAATTTGCTATACTCAGCAAAAAGCAACACACTTAAGAATTATTTTGTGACTTAACAATTATTAATTGTACAGTTAACATCTCCTGAGGATGCTCTGTTTTCGGAGGAAAACATGCGTAGAGGGTACATTGCTGAAGATTTGTTTAGTGTGGAGTATAAGAATTGAAGATATTATAAATAACACCATACAGATTCTCCTGCTTTTCACAGCATGTAGCAAATTGAGCTTTATTTTCATAAAATATAATGGAATTCCGCAAAGTAACACCTGCTTCTATGCAATATTCAACTTGACCAAGTACAAAGTGAGGAATGATAAGGTTGACATTGTTGGTTGTTGATTTGTTTATTCTATAATAATCCTTATGAAGAACCTGTTTATAGATTTGCTATTGTTATTAAAAAGAAATAGTTTACAGGTTGGTATATGCTCTTCAAACATTCAGTGCAATTTTAACTACAATGTACCAAAGAGCTGGGCAGGACCCAAGTCTCAATATAAAGTTGATATTATTAGGCACAGATAATGCTAATATGAAAATGCAAAAACTGCTAGAGCACTGCAGTACTGTACTATCAGGTATGAAAAGTATTTAATTAAAAATGAAAAGGTTGTTCTTTCATTTTATATTTGTATTAGTGATAATTGGAGTTAGCCACAATAAAAAGTGCCTCCAAGCTGCTTTTTCTGTGTGACTAAGTCTTTAGTGGAGCTATTAAGTCCATAAAACGTCCATAAAATCTATATCTTATAAAAAAGTAACATTTAAGTATTAAAACAATGTGTTAAAACACATTTAAATGTAATGTTGTTTAGTACAATTAATGATTTTCATAATGACAAGGCAGCTTGAAAGTCAACTTCACTCTCATCTCTAGCACGATAGAAAACAAAATGTTTGAGTTGCTTAGTTTCTTGCCAGCGTCTTCTCGGTAGAATATTCCTTCTGACTTCCAAACAAGACGTAGTCACTGCAAACATGACAAAAAAAGGCAGTTCTTTCAAACACAAAATAGTGAAATGAACTTCATCATAGCAAACCTTTACCGGCAAATCTTGCCTTTACAACATATCTAGAAATTTTTGAAAATAAAGTTTAATTGTATATATTAATTGGCAGTTACACTAATTTGGTGGTAAAAACGCACAAATATCGTAGACCAGCTAATTTTGTATTAAAATCAGTTTCAAATTATTTTGTTTTAATCTATATACATATTATTTTTACAGGTGATGTCCCGGACAGTTTGAAATCAATGGTTATAAAGTTGCTTTTAATAATTGCAACTGGTATTGATGTAATTGATGAAAACCCACTGGTTGAATATTTAATGCTGCATTCACTGTTTGAGCCGCTGATACAGTTACTGTGCACTTCTACTGAAAGACAACAACATGGTATGATTTGAAATTATAAGGAGAAAAAAGGCGAATGTCTGTTGTAGCTTTTTTTTTAATAAATAGTTGTTGCCAGCAACTATGTTTTCATCTAAACCCTGTTAATAAAACATTTTTCTAGCCTATGTGCTTTTCTTCAAGACTATAATCTATCTTTGTGCTAAACTTCATCCAGATCTGTTCAGTCTATCTGCCGTAATTGAATAATTTATTACGGACATCCATCCAAACTATAATTTATATTAGTACAGATATCTGGTAATAATTACTATTACTGATTAACAGTTCCCATTATTACGATTTATAAAAAAAACTGTGTTGGAATCATCTTACGTATTTCCTCCTCTAACCTCTTCCATTCTTTCGTATCTCTTGTGGTTCTAAACTACAACATTTAAGCCCACCAACCTGCTTTACAGCAGTGTGATGGGTCGATGCTCTTAAACCCTTTCTCTAATAAGTGAGAAGGCCTGTGTCCATCAGTAGGATAGGCTAATTTTGTATTAATATTATTATTATAAATTAAAACGATTATATAATTTTATTCTTATGAAATATAATATAAATTAAAACGATTATGATAATACCTTTTGTTCCCTTGTAATGTCACAGGTGCACAGACATTACTGATGTAACATTCTCTTTCTCTTTTTTAGGTTATGATGTGGTTTTACTCCTGATGTTCTTGGTTAATTATAAAAAACAAGAGTCTGCTAATCCTTATCTAGTAAAATTGTCAATACTTGATGATGAGCTGGCATTAAATGGGTAAGTGGTGGTGAAATTTGTATAAATAAGTTCTGTGCAAACAATATTAATGCTTATATTGTTTTGAGTTGACGAAGCCCTCAAATCTTTGGATACTTGGTTTATTTCACATGAGTGTTTTCAGGGGGATATGACTACATCATGATTTTAATATAACGTATAAGCTGCTTACATAATTACCGTCAAGCGGCATTGTTGCAATGCTTCGTCTTTTTTTTTTTTATAGATATACTACGAGAATACACACATCGCAAGTAAGCATAGCTTGTGTTATGGGTACTAAGACAGCTGATGGATATCTTTATGATTATAATACACGTAAATACTTTTAATATACTGATAAACACCCAGACACTGAAAAACATTCATGTTCATCACACAAACATTTTCCAGTTGTGGGAATCGAAAACTTAGACTCAGAAAACAGGGTCGCTGCCCACTGCGCCAGTCGGCCGTCTGGTTTGAAGGGCGTGGTTATTTTACAGTCACATTACGCTTAACAACTACGCCTCAGGACCTCTATGGACACAGGGCGGCACGTTCAGAAAGTTTTCTTTACATGCCCTGTCAAGTGTCTCTCTGTTTATAGGCGATGGTTTTCCAATTACCATCACGTGGGCCATCTGCCTGGTCTGTCAATTATTACTATAAAAAACTAGAATATAAGGTGTCACTTTGATCGGTTCCGATCTACTTTGACCGGTCAAAGTGTCCGCCCTATAAATTTCCCAGCAAAAATTCCAATTTTTTTATTTCAAGTTGGCCGAATATAAGCACTTTTGAAACGTCAAGTCTGTCAGTGTGTAATGACTCTTTTCCAACATCAACAATTTACATTTGAGACATTGTGAGATTGATTGTGAGAGCTGAAAGCGGAGCCGTATACCCAAGCAACCTTGTCATTAATCAATTCATCAATTGTTAATATACAATCGTATACCTCGCTGTAATAAATGTGTTTTAACATATTCTTTAAACTTTTGCATTGGTAGGTCCAAAATTACCTTCATCATCATCATCATCATCATCATATACCGATAGACGTCCACTGCTGGACATAGGTCTTTTGTGGGGAGTTCCAAGTTCCACGATTCTGACCCGCTTGAATCCAGCGCAAGGGCTACTTGCGACGCGCTTAATGTCGTCTGTCCATCTCGTTAGGGGTCGACCAACACTGGGCTTACCAGTTCGGAGCTGCCATTGCAGCACCTTGGGATCCCAACGTCTATCCTTTCTCTTGTGCCAACAGTGCCCGACTATGTGCCCGGCCCATTGCCACTTCAGCTTCGCGACTCGTTGAGCTATGTCGGTAACTCTGGTTCTTCTACGAATCTCCACATTTCTGATTCGATCGCGTAGAGATACTCCGAGCATAGCTCTCTCCATCGCCCGCTGAGTGACTGAGCCTTCTTATTACGCCCTTTTAAGGCAAAATTACCTTAGGAATCATATTATATATATCAGCAAGTGGTAATTAATAATAATAATAATAATAATATAATAATAATAATAAGTTTATTTCAATTAACAGTTACACAGCAAATTAAAAATAGTACAAAATAAGGCAAACATAAGGTAATGTGTATCATGAAACCCAAATTCGATAATACTGCTATAGTGCAAGACTGAGTCGCAGTTATTATTGCCCGTCTCTGGAGCGAGAACCATACACTTAAATTAAATCTCGTAGAATTATAGGCACATGAGGTTTAACACCTACGACTCGGACTAACGGACACAGGGCAGCACGCTAACTGCTTGGTTTGTCAATAATTAAATTATAAAGATGCTAACTTACATGTTTACACAAACATATTGTGTTGTACAATTTTCAGATACGGTCAAGTCATAACAGCAGCTCTGAATGACTTTGTGATGTCAACGTTCGGTGGTATGCAGGCGAGTGGTGGAGGCTGGCTCTCTTCTCTCACAAGCATGGTGGGGGGAATATTTCTGACCAGCGACGAGACACAGCCAGTTGTCAGAGGACAAAGAAATATGTAAATTAACTCGTTGTAATAGTAACTGTTGTCTGCGTTTACTACGGTTTTTAACAAATCCTGTCGGAACCGTTTATTTTCCTGGGATATAAAGTGGTGTTACTCTTCGTAATTTCAGCTCAACTCAATGCCAAACATCAAGTCGATAGGTTGCTAAGTTAGAATCAGAAAATCAAACAAACACTTTCGCATTTATAATATTAGTATCTTTATTGACTATTCTTTATAAAATTCTTTAAAAGTAAGTGATACTACATGAAGAATGTAAACAAATATCTGCAATCTTGTGATGCATAGTTGAAAATGCAAACACATTGATTTTCTGGTATCTCCTCTGATGTTCATGAGTGGAGGTGACCCACTTGGTTGTTTGTCCACTATTGATATTAAAAACAACAATTTGGCCAACATAGCAGTTTACCCCGTTCACTCTCTGTTAGTTTATTGGTATAAATTATTCATTTTTTTGCAACTCAACTAATACTATACTATATACTCCTCTACTCTATAATATTTACAGGATTTTAACAGTTTGGGTATACAGTTGGATATCCCACAATATATCCAAGTATGTTTCTCCTTGGATGGCGGGATGCTCAATCAGTCCAAAACAAGTGACTCCTTTATGTTAGGGTCGATAGGTCTGCATGTAGGTATAATATAACTAGCTGTTGCCCGCGACTTCGTCTGCGTTTGTTTTTGTTTTTTGATGTGGCATTCAAGTTTAGTTGTTTGTTTGTTATTCATATAAAAAAAACTGGTGTAGTTTTTAAAAAGTATTTTTTCAATTCATATCGTAACAATATCTTAAAAGAACTCTCTGATCAGTCTTAGCTCCTTCTATCACTTACAAAGAATAGTAATTGTTAAAGAAACAATCGAAATCGCTTTGTTAATTAAATCATATGCTAAAGGTTAAAGAAGAACAATTCTAACATTTTTTATTTAGTCCTAGCACTGAAGTCCTCATAAATGTGGCAGTAATTATGTATTCAGTATCGCTAAACCTGTGAGGGGTTCGCTGCTGTCCGCTGAGGAGTTCTGTCCTCTATCTCCAACCACATTCATCAGATCTACACAATGTGGGCAAAATTAAACACATATTATAACCTCTGTAGTACAAAAATAATTATTTAAATCGGTTATCATTTGTCGGAGTTATAGTGTAAAATCGTCAAACGCTTTCATCCCCTCTCCCAAAGGAACTGAGCTTAATATAAAAAGTATCCTATATTACTTCTTATACTTCCAAGAATATGTGTTTAAAGTTTCGTGAGGATCGGTTAAGTAGTTTTTGCGTGAAAGCGTAACAAACAAACTTACATTGACATTTATAATATTAGTGGTGATGTAATAATACAAATGTTCCATGGGTGGAAATAATCACTTTAAATCAAGTGACATGCTCGCTTGTACACCAACTATTGAGTAGCTTAACTTGCCCGCTCTGTATGTTTATTGCTATAAAATATTTAATAACTGGTAATTTTTGCAGCGGCGGTGAAGAGGGCATGTTGCTAGCGTTATACGAGGCGGCTCACTTGAACCGCAATTTTATGACAACACTAGCGCACTCTTCCTCTGCAGCCACTTCCTCCGCACCGCCGTCACCTCCTGCAACCTTACCTCCACATCAGGTGAGCCTTTCACCTATTTACCATACAATTGCAAGGCATCGTATCGTTCTACAATATGCGGAAATATATAATAACAGCCTTAGGATACCAAATTTCTGCTGTTCTTGGCAGCAACTGGTACTTTTTTTTAGTGGTTCTTGACGGACCAATGATCATATGCAGATGATATAAAATAAAGAAAATCTGCAGTACGAGTTATAAAAAACTTAAGGTTAGGCATTGTAAGGGTTATAATAAATACTTCAGTATTTATAACTCGTACTGGAGATTTTCTTCATTTTATATCATCTGTATACCCTGAGCATACCCTCTATGCACGCCACTGCCCCACCTGATGGTAAGTGGGAAACCATTGCCTATAAACAAGGCAACACTATGCGGGGCATGCAATGAACACGTCCTGCAACATGCCACCCTGTGTTCATCAACCCGAGACGTAGGAGTTAAGTCTATAATTATTACTTAATAAATAAATAATAAATAAATATACTACGACAATAAACACATCGCCATCTAGCCCCAAAGTAAGCGTAGCTTGTGTTATGGGTACTAAGATAGCTGTTGAATATTTTTATGAATACAATACATAAGTACTTATAATATTCATATAAACACCCAGACACTGAAAAACATTCATGCTCATTACACAAACATTTTCCAGTTGTGGGAATCGAACCCACGGCCTTGGACTCAGAAAGCAGGGTCGCTGCAAACTGCGCCAATCAGCCGTCATTACTTGATGAGAGATTTAGACTTTGACCAGTCAAAATAGATCGTAGCCGGTCAAAGTGACAACCTATAAATCTGAAACGCACTAGAAACTAGAAAGTCATTTCTAATACAAATCGTATTTATTTTATTTATTTATTATTTAAATATTGGTGATATTTAATTTATTACAGAACCCACCGAACTTAGCTCAGATCCAAGCTCTGGATAACGAGCAGCCAACAAATTTATTAGTCACATTCTTTCAATATTGGTATGTACCACATTTTCATAATATAGTAAATAAATAATAAAAAACTTTTTAGTATTTCACATACAAAAAATAAGTTAACTTTTATTTAGGTACATGATATAATTTTCTGTATTTTTAATGAAAGTATGTCACCTATGAAGTTCCTTAACACCACTGACGTCTATTATTACCACTAGATAGGCTGCTGTAAAATTGTTTTGTCTCCGACGCACCATCGTATGAAGGCCGATTTACATTAAACGAGCGAATGCTCATTCTATCCCCACTCTAATAAATTAATTTAGTTTACCGACCTAAACCGACCTGCATTCTGTCGTTGTTCTGTCTGCGTTGGCAAGACAATGGAATATTCTAAGAATGCTCGCTTGCCTGTTTTAAACGGCATTAGTTCAGTTCGATTCGAACAGTTGCCTAGAACGTTCTTGCTTTTTCTCTCCCTCAAGTGTTGTCTCTTCAAAGCGTTCTAGCCATGTTCTAGAATGACCATTCGTTCGGCTGATCCAAACTAAGTCCAAGAATTCTATTATATAATTCTATTCTTTCGTTTACACTTAAGATCAAGAAATAATGCTCTTTGAACTCTTCTTGTTCTTGTTCGGCGTAAATGCACCTTTAGCTGTAAAGTCACTCGTACTTCAAGAAAAAGAACTATAACTGGAAAAGAGCAACTACTGAGTTTCTTGACGGCTCTTCTCAGTAGAACCGGTGGTAGAGTCACTATAAAGAGACATACTTGACGTTTCAAAAGTGCTTATAAAGTAGGCCTACTTGAAATAAATTAATTTTGAATTTTGAATTAGAATTTCAAGGCTGGTTTACATCAGACGAGCGATTGCTCGTTCTGTCCCCTCTCCGTCAAATTTTATTAGTTTAAACAGAGACAGAACACTCTTTTGTCGTTTTATCTAAGCTCACATAGATTCTATGGCACATTCAGAATGCACGCTCACTCGATCTAAACAGCTCTGCACGGGTAGCATGGGCAGGAGACACTTATCTCCCCGGAGCAAGGATATAAATGTATCTTCTCCCACAGCTTCATCATCTCTCAGAGCAATGGCGCATAAGTGGAAATAATATCCAAATAAGGAGGTAAACTTCTCCTATTCCATATTCCAGTGATTGAGCAGGTTGGCACGTTAATAATATCCCTTGTTGGGGCCCGCCCGTGCTAGCCCTGCTGGAGCGCGCAAACAGTAACTTATGTAACACCGTACATGTGGTGCTTCAAATGGAGACAAAATTGAAATATGGACAGTCCAGCGTGTCCACGTACAAATTAGGGGTATGGGTTTCATGTAACTGGCATTCACTAACAGGTTAGCCTGCTACCATCTGCAGGCAAGGGCTTAATTGTAGTGGGGGGGGGAGTCCAAGCTGTCCTGATTTGTCCTGCTGTCCAACCCCTCCTCGTTTTTTTTGTTTGGGTATACCCCCCCTTAGAGGGGAGGGAGTCCCACATAACCTCCTTCCTGCCCAAGGATCGAGGAGGTAGCAATAAAGCTTTTCCACCACGCAAAAAAAGGGCTTACCTACTTGTAGTGGTAATAATAAAAAGAAAAGTGGTGCATTCTTTATAATAGTATGTATAAGAAAATAAAAATCTACAAATAAATGTGTAGAACACCGATTTCTCTTAACAGCTCAATAGTAATGGCGGACACGCGAACGGAAACCAGCATCAACAAATGCAGTTTATGTTTTATTACCCTCACATGTATCGTAGAAGAGCAGTTCGCAAACTCCATAATGCACGACCAAAATCTTACTTTCAAGGTAAGTATAATCATAACTGATCTTATTTATTTTAACAACTTTATTGCACACACAGGAACACTTACTTAACACTTACATAATTATGTGCAAAAGGCGACCTTATCACTGAAAGTTATCTTTTCCAGGCTATCTTAACTAATGGAATAAGGTAACGAGTAACAGGAAATCACAATTCTATACATATAATTACATAGATTTACACACTACATCATAAATAATGCATGTAATATGAATTGTTTATTAAAAAGAAAGTCTTTGTCTCAGGTCCAATTGTATAGACTTCCGATGCGCCATCGAAAAATAGTTCCCGAAGAACCACCTTCACAGCCCCTAGCTTCAACTCTAATAGGTAAATACAGCGCCATCACACCGTATATACATACAGATAGAACATATAAACTAAGTAATATTTCATAAACATTGGATTTATTCCCATTTCTGCGATGAGAAACATTGCCTACGTACGGTACGTCCGTTACGTAGTATAGGACAAACCTCGTGTTAGGTCTATGTTTTTCCCCGAGTGCTAAACTACCATTATGCAAAAAAACATGTCGATCTCTAACCCTGTGAAATACAAAAACATATTTTCCCACGGGAACCGTACATACTAGCCTACTTGTATGTGCTATTCCCGACTTTAATCTATGTGCTGAATTTCATCAGGATCCGTTCAGTTGTTCTGGCGTGATTAAGTAAAAAAGATCCAAACTTTCTTCTAAACAAACTTTCGCATAATATTAGTGTCACTTGGGATTACTCATTAATTCGGGGAATTATAAAATTAAATTATAAATATACTATTCATATAATGAATAATGAAATGCATTTAATTTTATAAATAAACGTATGTCTGTACTAAGTTCTACGTAAAACAGGTTATCAGCATCTGTTATGTGGCTCAATAAGTTGTTACAAATGTTTAGTTTATATGCTGTAAAGTTTTAAAGAGGTGTTGGAACCCGCTTAAATGTAAGTAATATACAATTAATTTGTTTAACCAGGCTATTAGGCTAGTCACTAGGATACGAAGTACTGTAATACAATTTTTTAATTAAAAAAGATATTTTTAAAACAAAACAAACATTAATTTATGGACACGTCAAGAATACCTTTTGTGTTGTGTTGAGTAAATTCTATAAATCTCGATATACTCATAATAAAGCTGAAGAGTTTCTTTTTGCATTTGATACCGCGATTCTTGAGGAAGGTTGATAGGCTTCTTAACATCGCTCTACCCTTAAGAGCCGAGGAAACAAAGTAATAGCAAAACCGATAGAGGCGACGCTGGTTCGGTCTCTAAAAGTTGAGGATAAGCCTTAATGTGTGCAGAATCTGATGGATGGTTCCTTTTCCAGATCTTCTAGTCGAGTTTATTATGTGCCATCTACTGAAGAAGTTCCCCGGCGAGTTGTACGAACTATGCGTGGGCGTGCTTCTGCGACTGTTGAGCTACCAGAAGCGTTGTCGCGTGCGACTGTCGCGCGACTGGCGCCCGCTGTGGGCCGCGCTCATTGCTCTACTAAAGTTTCTAGTCACAAACGAGAGCACATTACTGAGGAGACACAATATATTTACCATGGCGCAACAGGTCAGTTAAAAGAACCTTTGATTTATAGAACAAAGACGAAAAGATTTTTGTTAGAAATTAGAATACTTGACGAAAAGAGTGTTGCGTCTAAAAATCGTCTAAAACCGTCTAAAAGTGTGACTATTACTGATTTATATACAACCTTTTTTTATTGAGAACTCAATTGACTAGGCTAAGGAATATTATAATCTGTGAGCGACCGCCTTTGGTGCTATTTTATATTATTTCTGTGCCATGTACCAACCTAAGAGAAATAAATAATTCATTATTCTGAGCTGCAATCATATTTGAGTGTGAAGTCTAATCCTTACTTGGCAAACCAGGATTGGTAGATTTCTCACGCCATTATGGAGAACTTTCAAATGAATGAATGAATGAATATACTTTTATTACACACCACAAAAAGTACTTAAAAAAAAGAAAAGTATAACAAAAAAAACGTATACAATTTGGCAAGTCATGCAAGGCTTCCTCACCGTATTTTTCTTCACCGATAAAGAAGGAAGTGATATTTTATTGTTTATATATATGCATATCTGAAAAACGGCCACATTAGATCGCGCTTGTTTTATGTACAATACATACGTTTATATATGTCTTGTTTAACAAACTTTCACTTGTTAAAATAAAAACCATTTCAGGTTGTAAATATCTTCAATCTATTCATCACGTTCGGTGATACGTTCCTACCAACGCCGGCGTCCTACGACCAATTGTATTACGAACTGATAAGAATGCATCAAGTTTTCGATAATCTTTTTTACATGGGTAAGAACTTTTTTCTTATTATTTTATTTTTCGTTGCTCGCGTCCATCGTCCTGGTTTCTATGACAAATTCTATTCCATTTATTTATCCTTGGATAAAAAATTTTCCATGTTGCTCTCCGTCCTTTTAACTAACTCTATGCCAAAATTCATGTTGAATGGTTGTTTTATTAGAACGGACAAACAACGGACAACACTCGCATTTATAATATTAATAAGTATTAAGCATTGTAATTTGTCGACTACTCGGTTGATATGGGGCATGTTTTTGTAGTCGTTTAGAAAGAGCTCGTCTTGGGAAGTACTATATCTAGGTATGCTTATTTCTGCCGCTAAACAGCATTGTTCCAATGCTGTGTTGAAATTTCCCACACTTATAGTAAATATAGAGAAGGAGTGCAGAATGCTATTTTCTTTTATTATGTATAAGACATACATTAAATCAATAAAATAAACATTATACATACCATGCGTTGATATAATATGTTACTATCGCCATCACGTATTTGACACATACACATTTTTAATCATTTTTTGGATTAAACTTTATCAAAAAAAACAGGCAAATTGACAGTGTAGGTTTAGCGAAATCAACGATTAAAGAAGAAGAGTCTTTGATAATAGAACAATGATAATGTTCAAACTTATAATTTAAAATAATTATGGTCAAATTTTGACCAGTAGGCGTATATCATCGAAATATTTTCATGTCTCCTCTAACGTGTTGTAGGTACACGCACAAACAACGCGCACACGTACAATGCGCGACGTGCAAAACTAATCTCCTTACGCTACTACAGTCACTATTGGATTCTTAAATATACGTCTGCACAACAACAAATCGTGACAGTCAGGCCAACTTAGATCGTGCTTACTGTAACTTCGTGCTTAAGTGTTTTGGCTGTCAATACTTTCTTTTTTTTTTAAAGCGTTACGTTACTCCACGGGCGACGGGGAGTTCAAGGCAGAAGCGTTGCGTCTTGCCAACTGCCTCGTCAATGTTCGTGCTATCATACAACACTTCTCACCGAAGATTGAAGTATGGCTCGCCTCGCAAAACTTATCTACACCCACTGAGGATCAGGTAATAGATGCTAGTTCATTTGTATTACAATATTTTCAGATTGTTGGTCGAGGAAAAAGATGGCTCTATTTAGACACTAATGTCTAATTATTACCGAAACAGAATTGAGGGTGCTGAATTCTTAATTCTGTTCCCAGTGTATTAATTCTAAGTTCCTACACAATCATTTGGGTATGAAAAAGCGTTGTCTATACAATTTGACTGAGGCTCAAAAAACGAACCGGGCCCTTTGTTGCAATGCCACTCTTACTAGAACAACGAAGGGGCGTCTAGTGTGCGATATAGTAACAGATGAACATGGATTTATTGATACAATGCAAGCAACCGTATGGGTCTATCGATATGAGGTGAAACCACCCAAAATGCGAAAACGCGGATGCGGAAACCTCGAAGCGGATGCTTGCTTCTTTTTTTTTAATAAAACTTGACACGTTACTGTATCTTACCGTTTATAGTGATTATTTCACAACCATTTGAAGGAGTAACACGAGACTTATGAGCAATGCTGCATGCAGTCTAGACCTGCACGGCTAGCTTAGACGGGAGATTAAATGTATCCCCTGACAAGGGATAAAATTGTGTCCACCTGCCAAAACACTACAACAGAGAATAAGAGAAGTTTACCCCCGTTTATATATTATATTATACGTATGTTATTCGGATATTTCAACACATACCCCAATGCTCAGAGAGTTGGTCTGTGGGATATCTCCTGCCAATTTAAGAATAGATTACGCAGTCAACGATTTTCATCAACAGTATGAAAAACCAGTTTCCGTGGTCACTAGAGTCACATGAATATTTTCAAAATTGGTTTGAATTGATAAATTAATTTTCGACCGTTAATAGTTATAATTTTGTTATCATTAGTTCCAGAAATGTTTAAGTGTCCCTCACATTAATTTCACAGATACTGGAAGTGGTGCGCAAGAACTACGACAGCTTAATCCTCAAACTCCAAGAAGGTTTAGAAGCGTACGAACGCTACACGGAGCGAACGCATCGACCGCTGCTGTCGAAATTGGTCCGCGCGGCTTCCGGTGCCGCTCGGTTGCGATCGGACGCAGCCGCATTGCGGGACCACTCCGCTGCGTTACTCAACCATTACACTACTATAGCGTAAACACTCTATGTTAGACTATAGATTTAAGTGCGATACACCAGTTACTTAGAATGGGTTTATAATATGGGGCCTTAGCCATGTTTACTGTATATAAGTATCAATTTTTTATTTCAATGCAAGTTAGCCCTTGAATGCAGATCTATCTGATAGAAAATGATGATGCTATCTAAAATGGCCATACTCCTTACCGGTTTTATGTGACATTGTACAGAAGCGCAAAATCGTTCGGCGGAACATTATGTTGGTAACTAGCCACGGCCTAAGAGCCTCGGTCCAGAAAAATTCTAAATTCCCAAATTATATCGGATCCGGGATCTCCTACTTATAAGGGCACAGCGTTTAACATGCGCGAGCGATATATAATTTAGCATGATCCATTCGATTGAATCTGCGAGTGATTTTTAATCGCAGCAAAAAGCATGTCAGTGTTAGCGAATTGACCTCCATTCTTATCTATGCAGGCTGCTGTCACTTTGCGTCCAATTGAATGACGCCATATTGGCGCTGCAAGTAAGGCGCAATTATTAGGTAACAGTTTCCGAGGTCACTAGAGTCACATAAATATTTTCAAAATTGGTTTGAATGAATTAATAAATAAATTTTTGAACATTAATATTAATAATTTAAAGTACAAGAAACTAAAATAAGAACTACTAAAAACCACTATAATATTAGTTTCAGAGACACTCACTCGTATGTAACATAAATGGCGTTTTAAATGGGGACATAATTTCCAGCCAGTCAAAAAAGTTCAGTGATTCGCAACTAGTATTTATTATTATTAAAAATAGTCTAGTATAGCTAAGGCCCCTGTACAGTTACGTAGAAGTATATTTGTCTATATTCTACGGCGGAAACCGAGATTATTAATAGAAATGCAGAATTTTGATCTAAAAATCGTAAATGTCTTAGAGATATCTTTAATGAAATAATAAACAAATTTATTTCTTCATATTTACTAATTTCAGTTTTCGTCACACTGACCAAAAAATTATATATAATATATTGTATAGATAATATATTTTGATCCATTATTTTTTTTTTATTCTTTTACAAGTTATTGAGACATTACCTGACAGTGAGTGACGATTTGGTATAATGAAATAACGCTAACCTGCTTTTCAGTAACTTTTCTGACAGTGGCTAGCTGATGAACATCGCCAAAAAACAAATGAAAAAAAACCCCGAATTCTAGGTCTAATAGAAGATACAAGACCAGAGCTAATAAAATTGAGGAATTATAAATTAAATTTAATTATGAATTATAAAGTTAATTCCCATTCAACTTCCTCATATGGTTTGTAGCTGCCCTAATGACTACCGTCCAAAATTACGTCAATCTAATCCGAAATCTTTAGACCAAAGATATATTATGGATAAGTGGAAAAAGGATAGCCTTTTAAACTTCCCTGTTCATAAGTACTCACTGAGGAAAACTAATATTTTGTGACCTGAAGATTTACGATTGGATGGATTGTATTAACTTCGAACAAGAGTAGTTAGCGTGTTTACCGAAATCGGTCGGGGCATAAAATGTAAAACACGAGTTTTTCTAGCAAGTAATTCTCAGTACCTACATGTCTACAGTTCAGAAATCAGTAAAGTGTCGAAGCAGTGAATGATCCAATAGTTACCTAAAAATCTGACGCAACACGTGTTCTTAAAAGAACGGCATAAATAGTTTTATTTCGGTATATCGGCAAATAAAAGTAACCGGTAAATTAAAACCGATTTCGAGCCCTGGATATTAATTTTAAAAGTTTGCCAATCCCTTAAGGTATAAATAGGAATTTGGAGCTCTTGCTGTATCAGAACATATAATCAGGACAGATGAAGAAATGGCCCCTGCCCTGTTATTAACACACATCCAAATTTATAAAATGCACATACCTTCACCTTAGAAACGTGAAAAAAGAAAAGAATATAGCATTTGCGAGAAAAATCTAGTTGGCAATGTGATTTATAGTACATGCTTTATTGTATCTGTAGGTTAAATAACTAATAAAGGTATTTGTTACTACATTTTCAAACGCGTTGGCAATGTGATTTATAGTACATTCTTCATTGTATCTGTACGTTCAATACCTAATAACGGTATTTGTTACTACATTTTCAAACGCGTTGGCAATGTAATTTATAGTATGCTTTATTGTATCTGAAAAAATTTATAAAATGCACATACCTTCACCTTAGAAACGTGAAAAAAGAAAAGAATATAGCATTTGCGAGAAAAATCTAGTTGGCAATGTGATTTATAGTACATGCTTTATTGTATCTGTAGGTTAAATAACTAATAAAGGTATTTGTTACTACATTTTCAAACGCGTTGGCAATGTGATTTATAGTACATTCTTCATTGTATCTGTACGTTCAATACCTAATAACGGTATTTGTTACTACATTTTCAAACGCGTTGGCAATGTAATTTATAGTACATGCTTTATTGTATCTGTAGGTTCAATAACTATTAAAGGTATTTGTTACTAAATTTTCAAATCAATAGCATGTGAAATGTTAACAACCCAGGTTTTTTTTTTATAATACTGTAAACCAATATTATGTGCTTTTAAAGCAATTGTGTACTGCTTCAGTTATTAATTTATTTTCATTATATTATAGGTTTTACAGGTAATCTTTATAAATATTAAGTAGTGATGTAGAACTTTTATTATTGTTATAAAAAACTAGTGATGTAAAAAAAGACACAGCTACCAATTATATTGTAAACAAATCTCTGAACTAATGAATGATCTAATAAAAGTGCTTTCCTTTTCTAAATGTAATATGGTGAAAAATATAGCATAACTTTTTACATCTGTCAATTTATTTCAGTGATTTCTATGCAATGGAACAAAAAAATTACTCTAATGGTGCCCCATTAGAGTAATTTTTTTGTTATCATAGAAAATAAATATCAATATAAACTTGTCCCACTGTCGACGAGGAAGCGACTAGCCTTCTTTTTTTTTGGTCAAGAAACGTATAAGAAACGATCAATATATACTATGTCCTAATACACCTGGCCGTTTTTTGATAAGGGCTCCTTGATATCGTGTAGTGTAAAAACCCGTTGACATACCGGAATACACCGCTGTCGGGATCCCGAACTGTGCTAATTCGATTAACCGCGGTTATTTACCCGCTCTTTACGCGGATGCATTATTATTTTATAATTGACTTGATCGACCGATTGACCGAAACTCGAAAGTGTCAGTTAATCTAATTATAGGTATTTGTTCACCTAACAATATAAACCAGGGTTGAGAGTAAGACTTAGCACTTATGTAAGACTTATGCGACAACGCAAACAAAATGATCTTACGATTTAATTCTACGGATTTAACAGAAAATAAAGATAAAACTTTCCTCTAACTAATAGGCGTATTCTAATTATTTTTTTGCAGTAAAACTATTTGTTTTGCTTATTGTTTCATAATACTCCGTTACACGTGAATTTCCCTTTTATTACCCTTTTATAAATAACGCGATTTTGCGTCGTGTAAAGCGGGTAATTACTGTGTTATTATTTACCGCTGAATGAACTATCTCTTTCTCTCCCTCCATTAGTGTCGCAGGAAATCTATTAATTCTTAAACCCGCCCAGGTCATTCTTCACAAACACAAGTCACAAGTTTGGCGATCAGAACTCTCTTTTTACAGTCAGATTTATTTCTCGAAACGTGCACTAGCTTAAAGCCGAGCGACATAACTATCGAAACTACTTCGTATTTCGCTTAACTCACGATCTCTCATCGGAGGCGGTGGGACATGCACCTAATGTTGCAAAATCATTTATATAAGTGTCCCCAATGAGTTTTACAAGTATTTATTATTATTTAACAAATGTTATATTTTTTTACATTAAATAAAAGACTGAATGTATAATAGTTTATTTTATTTTTTTATCGAATAATCATTTAACATTGAAATGTATATAATAAATGCTTCTTCACTTTAATGATAACATTAAAACAGACTAGATTGGTTTTACTCTTTGGTACAGTTACTATATGAAATACAAATTAAAATAAATAATAACTACAACTAAAAATCTTATAATATACAAAAAAGATAAATGTACAAGCACTTGATATTGAGGTAATATTTTTTATTCGATATGCTATTAAAGTAGGTGTTATATGTTATTTTGAACCTACTAATGTCATAATTGCCAGAGTATCTTCGTCTTTCTTTTATGCAGCAATGAATGACTTTCGACCAGCTCTCCTATTCAGTAACTTTTCAGACAGTAGTCAAGCAGTGGCCAACTGTTATCTCCATACAAAATATGCAATTAGTTTACAACTGTTGCTATCAAATTATGCGTCGTATAAAGACGACCAGTTGCCAACTTATTGCGTAAGTTAGTGAATTGGATGGCAATATATATTATTGCTTTCAATTATTGCACAGACTTTATTTCAGCAAGAGCTTCCTTAACCAACTCTTCTAGCTCTTGCGGAAGGACTATTTTTTTCAGACTTCTACTATCGCCACTGCCATTTTCGTGGTTTAAATCCACAGACGAATCATCGTTGCCTTTTGAAATTTCATCTTCGCTGTCAGAGGTAATTTTATTTGTCAAATTCTCAAGAGGTTCCCTCTCCGATTTTTCTCTGCATTCAGCAGATTTAACTGAACCAGCATCTAGGAGTTCTTCTATCAGCATTTGAGACGGAAAAGATGGTATACACTTCTCGCCGTTACACCAACTCTCTAATGTTTTTTCCAGCTCGGTTATTCTGTTTGCCAGTATTCTAAAATATTTTTACGAAGCGTTTTAAATATCTTATTAGTGTTTTTATATTATAAATTAATGCCACAGACATAAAGTAGCAAATTTAAAAAATATTTTTTTATTTTTATTTTATTACACTACATGTTAGCCCTTGACCGCTGTCTCATCTGGTGATAAGTGATGATGCAGTCAAAAATGGTAACGGGCTAATCGGTCAGGAAGTATGGCACTTTTATTTAACGGATACCCCTAATCGGTTTCTACGCTACATCATAACGGCACGCAAAATCGCTTAGCGGCAAGTGTTTGTAGGATAGGATGTGGGATGGTAACTTGGTAACTAGCCACGGCTGAATCTTCCCATCAGACCAGACCAGATTTACTGCAGAACTAATAAATTCCCAAATCTCCTCGCGGGAGTCGAACCCGGAACCTCAACTTAAAACCACTACGCCAAGGAGTTGAGTTTTTCCTGTGGAGTTTTAGTCTGGTGTTAATTTTGGTTGTAATTATTTCTCTAATGCGCTAGTCTCAGTCCGCCATGTAAGATTATATTTGCGTTATCTAGCCTGTTGTATTGAAGAAGGTCGTATTTATTTTATTTTATTTTTAACTAGCTCCTGTCGGCATTTTTTGGCCGTTCGTTTATTACGGTTTTTTACCAATCTTCTGGGATAATGCAGATGATATAAAATGAAGAAATTCTTCCTAAAACTCTTACAATGCCTATCCTTAAGTCTTTCATAACTCGTACTGGAGATTTTCTTCATTTTATAACATCTGCATACCCTATATGCACGCCACTGCTCTCCGGCCTTTCAAATAACTCTATGTCAAATATCAAGCCCATTCAAACAGAGGCACACACTTACGCATTTATAATACGGATTATTTTGCTTTATGTGAATAATCTGTTTTGCTAAACCAAGCAGTTTAATACTCATTGTACGGATTATTAAACTGCTTGGTTTAGCAAGCACACTATTTGTTGTAAAGTTGGTAAAAAAATAAACTCACTGATTCGTTCTCCGCTGGTGTTGAAGCGCTATCGATTTGTCATTTAATGCTTCAAACAATCCCAAGCACAAAGATTTCAGTTCAGCTGCCGAGTTCCTTTTCAATCCTGTTTTCGAGTTGATTTCCAAATATTCACGTACTGAAATTTTTTAACCTGTTTAAACTACTCAACCAGCTGATAAATTTCACTTTTGAAGTAATTTTCGTGTGGGTGGCATAGCTGCATCGATACTGCCCTGTGGCTACATGCGAACTGCACAATTTCGACAATTCGTATGCACTTGGTGTCGAAATCGCTCAACAATTGCTCAGAAATTGCAAATGTTGCACAACAAGTTACAATTGTAAATTTTGCAATGCTAGTTACAAAGTGTTTACAATTGTAAATTTTACACGTGCTTACAATGATTGTTATGGGTATTTTAAATTGCGTACTTTTGACCACATCATGCCTGTTGGAAACAATTATTCGCATACCATATCGACTCAACTCAAATATTAAGTATTGTTTGACGTGGCCGACACGTTTCAATATTGCACAAGAATATTTAAAAGTTTTAGGTCCGGGGATCGATCTCTGCTCTATCTAGTCTTGTGGAAGGCATCATCTGTGGCTAGTTAACACTCTACCACAGAAAGATGTGCCGAAATACAACGTTCCGGTACGGTGTCGCATAGAAACCTAAGAGTTGAGCCTGCTACCACCTTAAGACTACATTATGACTTTTAATACAATAAAAAAAAAACAAAAGCCCAATGTCTTAGCAGTGCAGTTTATGTTTACCACTACGTTTGTAAGCGCGTTTAATTTTCAACGGTAGTTTCGGTATGGAGAGATATTTCAGTAGTCAGTGTCCAAAATGGTGTGTCTTTGTAAATACCATAAATGGGACTTGATGTTATCTAATATAATAATAATGGCTTACATATCTTATACCTCCTGAGGTATGGTCTTACCTTGTTTTTGTGTCATGACATCTGCATATCCTTTCTTCAAATTCCAAGTTTCATTTTTGCTCTTATTGTCCAGCAAAAACTGTAACAAACATGCATTATGGAATATACCATCTATATCTTGCTATACGCAAATGTGACTTAACTAACCAAGTGAAGTTAGTATAACATGTCCCAATATAAAATAAGCATTTAAGTTTTTTTTTCAAGCTGTTCGTACAGGTTTCTTTTTATTCTCTTTCATTTTAAATCAACTTTATAATTGAGGCAAACTAAAAAAAAGCCTAATCTGTCATGCAGTGGTACTAAATAATAAGTATTACTGGAACCGACAAACAGAAATTATTTTTTATATAATTGTACTAGTACTAGGTACTATATTTGTTTTCTTGTATTGCTTCTTAGTGTTTTGTTGCAATAATTAGAAAGATTCATAAAAATCTATGAATCTTTCTAATTTGCATTCATGATATTATAAGTATAAGTAAAGATTGAAATAATGCTACCTTGTATTTTGTTAGTGTTCTTTTCACAATTTCCTTTTCAACTTGAAGTTGTGTAATTCTCTCATGTAAGTATTTGTTTTCTGTTAAAATTGCATCAATATCGACTATAGGTTTTGGGGTATCATTTTCTGCTTGCGACTTCGTTCTGTTATTGAGGATATAGCTAATTTGTTGATTCAAACGTTGGACCTTGTTCTTGTAGTAGTCACGGTCTGAAACCAGCTCTTCTTTGTCATCTAATGTTGCTCTGTAATCTAATTGTATTTGTTGATACTGTAAACACAATTAAAATACCAAGCATTAAGAAAGAAATAAAATTGACTTCATTGCACACACCAAGAAACGTACGACATAAAATGACGAGACGAGATTTTAGCAGCGAGATTTTTTTTTCCTATTCTTCTCAAACACTAATAGAGACACGCACTTGTGATTTAGAATGCGCGCGTTAAAAATATCGATGTTTTGATACCCCGGTGTTCATGCGAATATTTTGTTCAGCCTAATGTTGTATGTCGCTCATAAGTTAGACGAGATTCCCTAACGCGAAAAAATAAATCGTGAGAGTAAAATTCGCGCAAACGTTTTTCGCAGGGCGTGCAAGAACTAAACTTTACCTTTAGTTCAAAAAACATGATGCAAAAAAAACTTTATATTGGTAACTTTACATTTTTAACATATTTTTATACTGTAGGTTCGAAAAAAATTATGACAACATTAAGCACATTAAGGAGTTTGTCACTGAAATTTGATAATAACTATTAAAGCCCACCAACCTTCAATGTACGAGTAGCAACAAGATGGGTGATATAAAACCTCTCAATTGTGTGGGAGACAAAGCCTTTGCAGTAGGAATTTGATAGGCATTTTTTGTTGATGATGGTGGTAATTATGATAATAATTTAGTAATCCATTAATAAACGTTACTTATATCCAACATACCTTTTTCTTAACTTTTTCTAATTCCTGTACAAGTTGCTCGTAATCATTTCTTGATGTAAGACATAATCTTTTGTTACCATTAAATTCTTCATAGTTTTGCTCTTTTTTAAATTGATTCCTCAATGCTATTATATCACCATTTGCTTCTTCTAAATTGCTTCTCAACATCTCAACCTTAAAAAATTTATGTTCAATTTAAGCAGATATATTGTTGATTAATAATGTCTAATTTAGAAGAATAATTATACAAATTCAGACAATGCATATAGTGCGTAATACCAGTTGTATTTTAAATACTTTGTCCAACACTTTCAAATGTAGAATGGGTGTAAAAATAAGAATACTTAAAATATTTACAAAACAGTTCAAGCATTCAATAAATTACCTCCAATTTAAGCATATTATTATGCTCTTTAGTCTTTGCTAATATTTCACTGCCACTTATTGTATTAGTTGGTGCAAATCTATCCCAGCTGTTGGTATTCTCCTGGAGAACTTTCTTGCATTTCAACTGCTCCACTAAAATTTTAAATCTATCTCGTTCCATACTGCATTTGTCTAGTTCTTTGCTCATAATGGATAGTGCATCAATTTTACTTTGCAGTTTACTTTTAAGAACGGAGTTCTACAAAAATTTGAATATTGTGTAAGTTATTATTTTTTAACTAAGTTGACAGCTCTGAGAATAGTATAGTGCTGTTAACAAAGTTTCTTGAGTAAAAGGATAGCGCTTTTTAAATCCTGTCATTGGTGCTTTCTATTGCAAGAATTATAAGCTGTTGATAAGAACATCCTTACTAATATTATAAATGTGTAAGTGTGGTTGTTTGTTTGTCATACTGCCTAAATAACCAACCAATCAAACATCAAGGATGGCAAATAACATAGACTACTTTTTAATACCAGAAAACAAAAATTTTCCAAAGAAATTGTACAAAACCGGCATAAACATGGGCGAATAATGTGGGCAACAGCTCGTAAATAATAATTGTTACTTTTATGTGCAGGAGAAAGCAACAGCATAATATTTAATTTTATATTGTGTTATTATTGTTGATGGTAACAAGCCCTAATACCTGACAGGGATTACCCATAATATTTTAATGTTTTCAATAATTCCTCTTTTTACTAGCTATTTCAATCACTCCTCATGATACTACTACAACTAACAGATCAACAAGGCCAAATCATGTCAGCAGAGTACTAATTGAGGTATACAATCATGGCCCAACTTCCTGCCTAACTAACTTTCGTCCTAGGCATAGCAGACATTAAAGACCAGTTCTAGACATCATCATTGGGCCCAGCTCTTATTATAAATTTTAATATTACACACATTAAAAAAAAACAATGGGAACTAGGAAAGTTACAAATTACGATCAAGATCTAACCCAAACATGCAAAAAGATAAATGGAAGGTTTTTGAAAATATTAAAATGATCCAAAAAATAAAACAAGTATTATATTCTTACCTCAAGAACATAATCGTCTAACTGCTGATCTTGAAATTGTACTTTATTAGGTTTAGTGAACATTGTAGTTTCACTTATAACGTTACCTTTACAAAGTAACAAATGGATTTATTTATTTAAAAACATTCTTGCTTTCTCTGTTGGAGAAAAATATTGCGGTGACCTAAACTTATTACCTCATAACTTCAAAAGTTAATTAAATGCACTGGGGTCATGGGCGTAATTTGTCCCTAACATAATCTTATCTTGAACAAAATTTAATCAATAATAGCATACCCACATTCAAAACAAAATTATCTGATCTTTCAAAATCCATCAGACGTACAAGTCACAACAACTTGCTGTCACTGTCAATTCCTAAATATCAATTGCATCAGGGACCAAAGATTGTAAACGTAGATTGATCTATCATCAATTTTGACATATCTATCTTCTTCTTTATATCTATCATAGTAACATATTAAATCAATGTGTCTAATAATGACAATTAACAATGTATGAATGTTCTCAGCTTAAAGGCTTGAAGTAGCGTATTAAATCAATGCCTTAAAGGCTTAAATAAGAAATTACTATTCAACACCGAAGACATGGCTGTACGGTGGTATACTTCTGCCTTTCCCCTTTTAAATAAGAGAAATAAAAAATTGAATTTCAAAGAGTCAATCGTGTTGTCAAATGTCAATGTAAATTGTCAAATCGTGTTACGGTGTTTGCATTTGCACATTTTACGGATTCTTTGTATTATTTGCCGATGTTTAGTAGATTCTTCACTCGAGATCATTTCGAATGCATATTCGATGCAATGTTATGTCAAAGAGAGCAAAGAATTAGGTTTGGTTCATCCTAACGCTTAGCAAGAATGGCTGCATCTGCCAGCGAGATCGAAGACTTCCTAAGCGGACCTCTTATTTCGTGGGTGAGTGGTCAATGATTCTTGCCTAGTAGTATTAGCGTAAAACGATTAAAATGCTATTCTATTCTATCAAATAAAATGTTCATACCTGTGTTAGTTTCTTCTCCAAATTATAAATTAGTACAATCCTTTTAGAAACTAAATAAAAATAAAAACAAAACCTATATTTTCTCAGAATTAATCTCTTATATTAATTTATAAAGCTTTTTATCACTAAACAAATATATCTTGAATAAATATATAAATATAAAATTTGAAATCATGATACTTACTCACACATAATTAGTTCTGCTTTATTCAAAACACAAAAGAATTATTTTGCGTATTGAATGAAAAAAAAACTTGCTATATATATATATAGCTGTAATATGCCATTAAAGGAGAAATTAATAAAAACAATGGCTTTAGCTGACCTCTTTTCTAAAGATCTTCCCATACACAAAACAATGCTAGTGTGGATTAGTTCTGTACATGTTGTGGCTTCCAACTGTCAGTACTTATTCATAATTTTAATCAAAATGTATTGGAAATCTTATAAGATAAAAATAGTTATACCTGTTGTGTATGTTGTAAAATTTAAAACCTGAACTAGAGTAAGTGCTGAAAATTAAAGAGAATATTTTTATATTTTATCTGTTTAATTTGTTATCGAATGTTACAGGTTTTCAAATATATAGTGTTATATAATATAACAAGCATATAGTGTTATTAAGAGATACAAAACATTTATTCTTGTTTGGTACAGTGCATCATATTCATATGAAAATATTATGTCTATCTATAACACTAAAGGTATAAAATTGTAAATGACAAATTTAAATTTTTATTGTAGTATACCTAAACTTGGAGGATATATATATATATTTTTTTTTTTTAAACATATACAATTTCTTAATAGCTCAGCATATGCTACATTTTAAAGCATGCAACTCATAACTGTTAAACTAAATTATAATTTTTCTAACTAAATTCAAATTTGTTAATCTTTTCTTGTTTTTAGTTCAAATCATGTCTTGCGCAGCCAGAAAGTATCAAGAACTACTCATCCCTGTTCGATGGAGATATCTTACACCATATCTACCTCCAGATTGATCCAGAACCATCCTTTCACATTACAAAATTAACTGGACTAGAGGACCAAGCATTAATTTTGGGGAGAGTAAAAAACTTTGATGCTATTGTTAAAAATGTAAAAGCATTATATGATGAAGAATTAGGAATGACACTTCTGGTGGTGCCAGAATGCATTTGCTTAGGAAAGGCACCAGAATCTCGTGAAGGATTGGAAAATATGAAGCTTCTAGCTTTGTTATTACTTGGTGCAGCTGTTCAGTGTCCCAACAAAGAACTTTTCATCACAAGAATAAAAGAACTGGATGTGGATTTGCAACACAATATTGTAGAATGTATAAAACAGGTATTTATATAACTATTATTTGTTATAAGTTTCTACATAGAGTTTTTGCCACATAGATACAGTACAGATAATAATAATTATTGTTGTAACCACTTACTTAAAAGTATAAAGTCTAAAGTCAAACAAAACAGACATATTCTTTTTAACTGCCATTTGTCATGATAGGGGTCTTATCATTCAAGTTGTTCCTTTGCCCCCATGACAAAGTTACTTGAAATATCAAAAAGTTCAAAACTTGTTTATATAAGTTTTCTAAACATTTACTCTTAGAAAATGCAATGTTGTTAATATATTATGATGCTTAGATACAAGGTCTTTTTATGTGGTTAGTTTAAATGGTGTAACATGTCTATTTAAGCAATAAATTATATTTCTTAATTGGTAATGTGTATCCAGGCTAAATTGTTTCTGTACATTAAATCAGACTTATAAGGTGACAGTTTCGAGCAGTGTAGTTACTGTGTATATTTGGCCTAAGTGACCTTGACTTGCCTACATTGCTACACCATGAGTGTGGACATCATTGCAAGTAACTGTGAATGTCAAGTATTTAATTTACATAACTTTATTAGTATTGTATATAGAATTGTCTTTTGGTTTGGTCTATTATACAGTTTTTAAAAATGTATTAATTTTAGTGTGTATAATAAATAAATAATAATAATAAATAAATATACTATGACAATACACACATCACCATCTAGCCCCAAAGTAAGCGTTAGCTTGTGTTATGGGTACTAAGATGACTGATGAATATTTTTATGAATAATATACATAAATAATTAGAATATACATATAAACACTCAGACACTGAAAAACATTCATGCTCATCACACAAACATTTTCCAGTAGTGGGAATCGAACCCACAGCCATGGCCACGCAGAAAGCATGATCGCTGCCCACTGCGCCAGTCAGCCGAAAGGACATTATAAAACATAAGTAGGCAGTTTCAAAAAAATCTATAAAAGACTAATCTATTTGACGTTTTTAAAAGATAAAATTGGCTATTCAATATGCATATGTACAACCAATTATATATTCAGGTTACAGACATGCAGACAGTTGTTTTGACACCAGATGCAATAGATCTATTCCAATCACCCACTATGTTTAATCACATGAGAAGGTTAGCCAAAGAAAGGGACCACTATTTACTAAACTGGGCATCTTTAGTCCTTAGTGAAGGTTTGTGTGAAAATGAAACTGAAAACAAAAATGGTAAAAGTAGGTCAACACAAAATGTAAATCAGAATAATGGTGAGAGTCAACATTTAGCTGTAGAATTAGCTGATTGGAAAGCGAGGCTGAGAAAACAAAGACAAGAATTGTAAGTACTTTTCAGTAATGCAAATTTAAATTACAGTAAAAGATAAAATTAAAAGCTAAATTATAAAATTTCGTAGGGAAGAAAAATCAGAGCAGCTCTCAGAATGTCGAGAAGAACTAGAACATACCAAACTTGTTTTGGCAAAATTACGAGCAGATAGTCAAGAGTGGTTTAATGAAGCTAGAAAAGCAGCTGGATATAGAGATGAAGTTGATGCACTTAGAGAAAAAGCTGAGAGATGTGACAGGTATGTGATGTCATTTATTTTATAAGATATTTCTTGTAATGTAAAATATATATTTGACTTTCTACTATTAGGTTAGAACAAGAAATACAGCGGTATCGCGATCGTTTAGCTGATGCCGAATATTATAAAACTCGAGTAGCAGAGTTGCGCGAAGATAACAAAGCCCTTATGGAAACTAGAGATGCTTTGGAAGAACAATTACAAAGAGCTCGTAAGAGAGCTGAACAATGCTTAGCACTAGAAGCAGCTATGATCAAATTAAAAAGAGAGGCTAATGATATTGCGTTGGTAAGTATAATAACCTATCAACTTAATATACACCGTTATTATGTAGGTACATAACGTTTTATCTTTGTTTTTGTTAAAGGAGAGAGATGCTGACCAGCAAAAGATTCAGGAACTGATTGAAGAAAATAATCACTTACAATACATAACTAGATCAGTTTTAAGCGAAAGTAATAATAGTAATTTAGATACAGATAACGAAGGTGAAAATACATTAGAGTCAGGTGAAAATAGTTTATCAGAACAATTGACCAGTAATGCACAAGCGCGGGCCTTAAAACTTGAATTAGAAAATAAGCGACTTCTGTCTACCATAGATAACCTAAGAGAACAATCTTTGTTGGAAAGCAGTGACAAAGTACTAGAGCAAGAAAAAGAAAAAAAAAGACTGACACTTAAATGTGAACAATTACAAGAAAATTGTAACAGACTTAAGCAACAAAACTCTGAACTGGAAGAAGTATTTAAGAATGCTTTAGAAGAAAATCGCAAGTTACAAGACTCATTAGATAAGCAAAAATCTTTTATGGATAGACAGGCCATTGACAGAGATTCTGAAAAAAATAAATTACAAGACTTCGAAAGGCATCTAGAATCTTTAACTAAAGATAAACAAAGAATTCAAATGTTATGTGATTCTATACAAAGGCGAGCAGATGACCTTGAGAAAACTTTAGATTCAAGGACTAAAGAACTGAATATAACTAAGCCTGAGGCTGAAAAAGTAACGCGGCTGATCATTCAAACAGAAGAATTAAAGACAAAACTAACTTATAGCGAGAAAGAGTCACATAATTTACAGAGAGAAGTGAATAAATTAAGAGAAGCAATTGAAGAGAAAGCTGTCACACTTGATACGATTACTACGGAAATTGAACTTAAAAATAAAGAAATCGAAAGGTTAGCTAGGCAATTTGATATAAATCAGACATTAAGTAATAAGCTTCAAGACTTAGAACAAAAAACACAAGAGCTTAAATCGCATAAAAAAGTCGATACTGAAACAATACAAACTCTTCAAAAAGACTTAATATTAGAGAAAGTCAACTTTGACAAGCTGAGAAACTGTATGGAGAAATTGGGAGTAAATACTTCAGACATCATTGCTAAAGACGTAAATGTGGAGGAATTACTAGAAAAAGTCATAACAAATTTAGACCATGAGACATTAATATCTGAAATAGCTGCAAAAGCAAATGTCTTTAAACTGGTTCCATGTAACTGCAGTAATACAGAAAAACCAGTCGATGAGAATATTATAAATCCGCAAATAGAACAATTATCATCTGATTTAGCAGCATTACAGATTTCATTGGAAAACTGCCAAGCTGAAAATGCCAAACTCCAAGTAAATGTAGCTACATTAAATTCGCAAAATGGGTCTCTTATTTCTCAGCAAATGACTCTACAACTTGCAAATAGTCAACTAGCTGCGGAAAAGGATGAAATACTAAAACAATTGGAAGTCTTAAAAGATAAACAAGATAATCTGTTGCGCGATCAAGTAGCTTTGCAAACTCTTCACGAGCAACTGAACACAGAATATGAAATGTTACTCAGTGAAAAAGAGCCAGTAAAAGCAGCCATTCGAGACCTAAAAACTGAAAATAGGGAATTAAAAGAAAAAATTGTCACATACGAGAAGAAGGTTGCAGAATTTGAACTAGAGCGAGAAAACCTAAAAATAGAATCAAGAAATTTAACTAATCTCAGAGCTGAACATTCCAAACTAAAGGAAGACTTTAGAAACTTGTTTACTGCCAGTGACCGTCTGAAAAACGAGTACAGAAATATGCAAGAGGAATATAGAAATATAAGGAGTGAAGTAGCTCAATTAAAGTTAAGAAATACAGAGATGTCAGGTGAAATGAATACAAAGTCCGAAGTTATCACAAGTATGGAATTAGAAATAAGCAAAACAAATCAACACTGTGATATGTTAATTCAAATGAACAAAAGTTTAGATGCCGATAGAAGATCTTTGATGGATCACGTTTCTCAACTTCTCACGCAGTATCACGAGTTATTAGCACACTCTTTAAAAGATAAACAGCACTATCACGAAGAGGAAAAGATGTTTGCCGACAGGGTCAATGCTTTGTGTCGACAAAAAGAAAAATTAGAAGAGAAAATTATGGAACATTATAAAAAATTGGACAACTGCACTCCCAAAAGACGAGGATTTGGCGCCTCATTCGTAAAACGAGTTCGGAAAGCTGGCACTGACTTAATTAATAAAGTTCCGTCGAGAAGTAATAAAAGAATAGAGGACGCGAGTCGGTCGAAATCCCAACTAACGCTTGCTGGTTCAGAGTCTGGCGAATCGGACCCAGGTAGCCAAGATCTTGAGAAACTGTCCAAAATTTCTGACCCAGACCAAGGCTCTTCTAACCCTAGCGTTGAGTCACCGAAACACAGTTCCGAATCAAGTTTTACAAGGCGATTTGATGACAGTCTTTATAAGAAATCTGAAAATATGGATATGTCAGCATCAATACATAGCTTAGATCCTGTAAGAATGCCAAGCGAAAGTAATTTCGTTAGAAGACTGTCTTCCGCGTCCATTCACAGTGGAGGAGGTGATGATGCTCTAATAAGAGCCTCTTTACGGAGAAGGCCGCACAAAGCTGTTCCACCTTCACATCGAAATAGTTATCAAGGATTAGAGGGAGAATCTAGTTTGCCTGCTGGTACGTATTTCTTAACGAAAATTTCTTAACGACTAGAGTACATTTATACAAGTAATATTTTTACTAGTTGAGTTTCTACCGAACGAAAAATGAGCCTGTTGAGCAAACAGAAATTGTAGACATCAAGAATTATTTTATAAAACCTCAACGCAAAAAGGGGAGCTACAAATTTACCGAGTTAAGATTTCTTTTGACGGAGTGCATCGGCAACAAAGTTTGTCTGCAAACTTTCTAACTCCTCGACTACGTACAGGAGATAATGTCGTATTTGGGCTCTAATTATTTTAAGTAATAATAATAATAAAGTTTTTTTAATTAGAGGAATAAAAAACACATATATCAGCTTTTATATAGAGACAATACAAAGAAATCTATAATTAAATGTACACATTAAAGTTTACATCTAACTGAAATAGCTAAAAAACTTGTTTCAGATCATCAGTCATAGGATCTTAGTTTATTTTCTGGTTGTCTCTATGAACAGACAGGCAATAGTCTCAATTTTTGACACCAAAATCTCAGAATTGGTTTTTGATTCATGATATAGAATATAATTTACAGGCTAGGCCACTTTATTACCCTTCTATTTATATATTTTATCAAATATTTTCAGCATCAACACCATCCCCTGTATTTGGTGCAGCCGGAACTCGTCGAACGGTTTATTTGACTGATGACAATCCCGAAGTCAACCTCAATAGTAAGCCGCAAAGCACTCCTGTTAAAGAAAACCCCACTTACTTGGTTTACAACAGAATATCAACCGTAATCGGCGAAGGGGCGTGTAAGAGCAGCAGCGATAGATCGGTGAACGAACACCAAAGAACACAGGACCAAACGCGCTCTATGGAAGATAACGAAGATGAGAGAGATGATGCTCGTGGGACGCCGAGTCGCAACGATAAACCCGAGAATTCTAAAGAAACAGCTATATGGTATGAGTATGGGTGTGTATGAAATTTTTACTATTGTAAAAATATGTTTTTGCTGTGCATTAGCTAGTATAGACTGATGGGATGCCTTGAATTTCAAAATGAAATTGGAAATGTGTGATTATATCTGTTTGATATCTATATTATAATGATAATAATATTTAAAATATGTCGTGATTTCGTGGAACAGTATTATTCGGCATTTATTATTAAAGTTCAGTTATAGCTGCAATCGTTTTTATTGTGAAAGTAATGCTGACGTTATTGTTGATGAAGCGGTTTTTTATGTATCTCTTTTTCTGAGGCTAGACTTGTTACCCTGTGTAAAGATTCGTGTTAGGTGGGCAAATTGTGTTGTATGAACACGATTGTATAAACTGTTATTGCTGAGCATAGAGCAAGTATTTTGTGCGGTATGTAGATACTACATAAAAATTTGAAAGTTGGTGTGTATGTATTAAATAGTTATTGACTAAGAAGACAATGGTGCCACATCCGTTGTACACAAAACTCTTAATTAAATTGACAAGCCTAAATATAAATATGGTGCTACCCTTTTCCACAGAGAACATAATAAACTAGGCACTATTCTTGGACTTGTCAGTTTAGTTTAGCGATTTGTTTACAACTGAAATGGCACTAATCTCCATTTAATGTGGAAGATTGTGCACGTGAGTCAATATTATTTATAGCAAGCGGCTATTTCTGCTGTTTGGTTTATTATTCCGCTTTTTTAATAAAATCATTCTCTCTATACTCTGACAATTGAAGTAATTTACTAAAGGTAAACAATTGACATGTTATATATCCGATGTATTTAATATTTACTTTTATAACTACTTTTAGAGAATTTTCTAAAGCATCTGTCACTGGACGACCGCTAGATTTGAAACATCAAGACACAAGTGAGTTTGAGAGTAGTGGCGTTGTGGCCCGACGGCGTAAGAGAACGTCATGTCGTTTACCGGGATGGCATACATACATTTCACGCTATTTTTGACCTTACAAACTCGTCTGTCATTTTTATTTTCATAAAACTTCTTTTAATTTGGTCTTTACCTGGTCCATTTTTTTTTAATTTGTCATTTGTGGGTATTCAATTAATAAATAATCCGTCATAGTATAGAGATAATTGAGATAAAAGTTAATCGCAGACTGCTGCAATGTCGGACATACCAAGGTCTTCCGCTTTTTTCTGGTTTATCTGATGCTTGTATTTTCAGTACGTACCAAAAATGCGTTGCGTGCAACACTCACGACAGTCTACGAGCAACTTATACAACTATTTCGCAATTATAAGTTTTTTTAAGCACGCTGTATCGTACAAATGTAGAGTCATAATGTAATAGTCACGTGTTTGGGAGAGCCTTTATTGATATAATAAAGGATAACAGTTTTTTTATCAGCTTTGTTTTGATTAACAGTTCAGGAATACATTTGTTTGTAAACGGCTTCAAAGTCTTTGTTGTCAAACCTTCAGGGTAGACAATTGAGGTATATTGAAAGCACTGGCTACCTACGAATACAGTAGTAATACTTTAATAGAACAATTTACCTACAATAGATAACTGCGATTTTACACCTGCTTACAGCTTTCCGTGGCAATAAGGACTAGTTCCGAGTGGCTTTACTAACAACTGTATTTGAAAAACTTAGTATACTGTATAAAATACATGAGTAGTAAATAATTAAAATTTTAGCTTATAAAGCTCTGGCTAAAGTTAGGGCCTAGCCTTCGAAACCAAACTCTGCGCACTTATTCATAAATATTTAAGCATATCACTGATGTATTTAAAGTGACTATCGTGTGCCTGTTATATATTAAATATAATATCAAGATATTACGTTAAAATTGCCTTGCCAGTGGTCTGTGACAGTAAAGAATAAATAATAATCATATTAGCAATCTTTTAATGAATTCGACAATTTTGTTTGTGATTTTATACTGAGATTTTTTTTTAATATAAGTAATTGAAATTCGATTTTATGTTAAGGACAACAAATATAACGTTAATTTAAGTTAAGTACAAGTACATAATAATCTAATTTTGTTGTGTATAGGTACTATTTCTTTACTGATATTATTTTAAGTTTATATATGTGTGACAATAGTAGTAATAATAATTATTATTATACAACTATTATGTAACCCCAGTGTACCTTTATTTAGTTAATTAGATAGTTAAAATAATTCTACAGTGCACTAATGGTATCCGTTTCTTTACTTAATAATTCCATATCAATAAAACAAATAATGCATTTAATATTTAACTCTTTTAGCAGTTTAAAGGAGAGACTTAAATCACAATTTTATGTCGATATTCTTTAATCCAAGTTCTCAAATGGTAATTTAATATTATTTAAGTATTTTCATCATAATATGACTTAAGATAATGATTTCAATTACACTAATAAAATAATATTTTTTTTAGTACAAAATGAAGAATGTGTGAATTTGATGATACTGAATTTTATATAATTAATTTGATTAATAATTTTACTTTTGTAGGATTGAATTCTGTATGAACGAGATAGTATTTACAATTTCATATTTTTGATTTTCATATTCACTTATAATTTTTAATATTTCTACTAGAGACTGATTAAAGAAAGTATTAGTTAATTTCATTGTCCAATAATTTATAAATGTACGTATTATTATAAAAACCAAATCACTAATATTATATATGAAATTGCTTCTTTAAACTAAAAGGCTGATTTTCATAGGTTGATAGAGCTGCATGCGGGACGCACATGTTCTGTTAAGCATGCCATAGCACCGGAAGCGGAAACCGTGTTCATTGGGCTGTTTACCCATACCATAGGACCCGCATGAAAGAACCGTTTTCATTAGTCGATGGATGCTATAGATAAACACTCTGGATTTTAATTCGATTCCTCGCACTCCGCATGCATACACTGACTAATAAATTCATCGGTCGTGGGGCCGCTTTCGGGAAATACCCGTTGGTTTAACGAATCGACTTTCATTAGTAACCACCGCACTTGAGAAGATTCCCCGCTTGCTTGCATATTGACCAATGAGAATGAGCCTAATATAAAAAAAAAATTAGCCTTCATTTTGGGTTAATCGTGGACTGAGTCTTAAGGCCTCTGAATCTAAGTAAAGCCGGCGGGCAGCTGCTTAGGTGTTCAGTCTTGAATATGTGTACCTAATATTTTTAATTATTAGAAAACATCTTAATTTGAGTGAAATTTACACTGGACGAATAGTTTCCTTAGCTAAAGATTTCAGAGTTTTATTACAGACATATTCACTAGTGGCCTAACTGTGGAAGAAGTAGAAATTGGTACTATCATATGGTGCTCTACTTTACAACATAAGTGGAAAACGATTTCTGTATTTGTTTTTTTATATAACATATTGTACTTAATAATCGTCTCTCACCGAATTACGTATCTTAGCACACCTTTTTTTAAATAAAACAACGAAATAATATAATTGTCTATTTTATTTGCAAACCTAATAATATATTTTTACATGGTTTCTCTAGTTAGGAACATTACAAGTTAAATATACTGGTATCGCTATCTTCCCTAAGAAGAGATCCCAAACAACTTTCGACAGTGGCTAGCAAAATTTGGTGTCCACTTACATAATGAATCATCCTGCAGGTTTGGCGTGAATTCAAACGAAGTCATTTGCCATCGCACGAAAGTAAATAAGAATTATTTGGTACATACCTGTGGCATTCGATTTGTATACACGCAATTATGGGAGTCTGTATTCGACTAACGACTACTAAAGCCGTATTAATAAACGTGGCACAACGTCGGAATTGCTAAGTAGTGTTTTTTACTCTCTGACTGCCAGCTGAAGTGGGAAAAAAAACACTGCCTAAACATTCCGACATGGCAATGTTTAATTAACAGTTTGCAAATGACGGCTAATTTGAATGCACCGTAATACATGGATATTAACGTGTGCAGGCGAGTGACTCATTGATAGCAGTAAATCAATATTCATGAGACCTATATTATAATCACCATATTCTTAATAATGTCAGACAATCGAATCTTCAGGGTAAAGTTGGGACTGCCTCGATACTGTCTGTTAGGTTTATGGAGAACTACTACAATAAGGCTGTTTTTTAAAACTATAAACGGTGATAGCCAAATGGGTAAGGCTGGGTTTTCTTTTGTGGAGACCGAGTTCGATCCGCTGACTGGTTATGTGCGTTTTTAATTTAGGAAATTTAAATATCACTTGCTTTAATGGCAAAGGAAAACATCGTGAGGAAACCTGCATGCCTGAGAGCCTAAACCTTTCTCATTCTGAGAGGAGACTTGTGCCCTGTAGTTGGGCCGGGAACGGGTTGATGATAATTATGACTAGTTAGTGGTTTACAAAGTTCAAGCATCGCGGTAAAAGATTACTCTTAAGAATCATGCACAAATAAGGATCTGCCAGATGTCCACTTGTTTACATAATTATTAGGTGATCACGCGATAAGGCGTGAGAGGCAATTCATTTTTTTTAAATGAAATTGAGAGCAGTTCCAACATTATTCTGTAGGTCCTAGTAGTAAAGCATACTGTTTAGCTTTTAGTTACATAATATATTATGTCAATTAATTTAGATAATAAATTTCATAATTAATTTACATAACAACATCTTCTAAACATACCACAGCCGCCTGACAACTAAAAATAAAAGTTGTCAAGATAAAATTTCTATCCATTGTGGGTTTATTACAAAATACCAATGACTTTCTATAAAAATACTATCCACAACACATTGATAAAAAATGATTATTGGTACTAAATACTATATAAGGTTAATCAGGCAATGGTAGAATTATTAAATTATTGATCTATTTTTACAAGTAGGTAACATACATTAAATAAGGTAAATATAATAACATGATATTATTTAGTTCTGGCAGTGATGAACAATTTTCTATTACAAATTAAAGCAAATACAATTTTATTCTAATTTATTGGTATGAGAGACAATTTGTACAAAACATTATTACACATATTATTATCAGTTTTCTTTTAGTCCGACAATGGATGACAAGAGCAGGGAAAAAACATTTCAACAAAACAATTTAGGTGTATTGCTATTGTAAATTGATGGCACTTGGCAGTTATATTAATTCAAAGGCTTTTGTCAGCTTTTTTTTTGTTGTGGTCAATTTTAAATACCATGATTCATATTTATTCCCTCTCTAGTTTGTAGCTGACCAGCTACTGCTGTCCCTATTCTAAAGAGGGGTTGCTGTATATCTCCCTTGGCTTTGGTAACTATTCATAACAAAAATGTGTCATTACAAAAATCATAATGCACTGTATTATCATGCTATTAAAAAAAGTTGTCTATTACCTAATTAAACATTGATTATAAAAAAATATATACTTTTTTATGTCAAAGAGATCCATTTAAATTAAGTTCATTTGTGACTTCCCATTGTAACACTGGTATTGGTTGCATGGATACTTTGAATGGTACACCAGACACAACTGCTTTTCGTCCAGCTTCTGCCTTTGGTGGAAGGTAAGAAATTACACACTGAAAAGGTAAAGTTACAATTATTTCAAGTATAATCTTATTATATTACATCTCTCATCAGTCACAATGACTAAACAAATATTGCTAACAATTTAACATTATAATGTATACTATAATAAAAATAATAATGTACATAATGATTAGAGATTATTTAAAAAAAATGTAGCTAAGGAGCTAAGCTCCATTTTTTTAAATAATCTCTGATCCCAAATTTAAAGAAAGTTTGACATGCATTACTGCAAATACTGAAACTAGTGAATAGAATATGTTAAATATGCAATCTACAAAAAAGTATGTTTAGAAGTTTCCATTACCTTTGGTTTAGCTATTTCTGTAGACATGTACCCAATGCACATTGTTTTAGTAGTGTGACCCCAAAGAAGTTCTCCTTCCCCAATTTGTGGATTGAAAGTGAGTGCTAAAGAGCCTCCAAGCCTCTCTGGGATATCCCATAAGAAGGGGGACTCTAAGAACTTTTCCTTGAGGCATTTATCAAGCCCCAATGTTGGAGATTGTTCTTGTAAACTTTCAGCTGAATTTTTGGCCAATTGAGTTCTTATGAGGTGTTCACCACATCCAGAGGTACAAGCTGCAATAGAGGGCTTGATGCCATCTCTACTTGTCACAGCCCACACTCCACTTCCAAAAGATGCTGCTTGACCCACTCTTCCTTCGTGTTTTAGAGACACTCCACCTGAGCTTGCCCCAGATGCCACAATACCATTTGAATCAACACAAATAGCTCCTACAGTATCCAAAGGACTAAACTTCAAGTCATTTTGAACAGAATATCTTTTTAACTTCCGTTTACAATGTTTATAATTACGGAAAGCTCTACTTGATACCATTTTTTGGTCATCCACTATTTGCAAGCCCATTCTTTCTGCCCATGTTTTGGCTCCTTTGCCTGTAAGTATGCAAGGTGGCACTCGTCCTAATGATAGGCTCTCACATTGCTTCATACAAAGTTGTTTGGCTAGAGTAATTGGATTCCAAACATTGGATACAGCACCACATGCACCAAAATGTAAAGTTTGCCCATTCATAATTGATGCATCACATTCTACTAATCCATCCCAACTAAGATTTGATCCATAGCCTGCATTAGTTAAAGGACTATTCTCTAATTCTGGAATATAATTTTTTTGTTTTTATGAATTATAAAATACTTAAGTTAGTGATATTTGCATCTTCTCTTAAATGATGCAGAAAGCATTTGTATTGCTGAGTTGAGTTTAAAAAATATGATTCCCAAGGTAATTTGTACCTACCAATGCATACATTTAAACATGCTAAAACTCAAAAAAGGTTTACAATACTATTAACTACTATTAATGAAATTATTAATTAAAAAGTTGCTTAGAAGCAGTTAATAATAATCTCTTATACCTGGCAAGGTAAGGTTATTTCGATAAAATTATAGAAAAGAACGAACCGATTATAGCATTTTCTACAGCGTCAACGGCATTTCCACCTCTTGACAGCGCTTCAGCAGCTCTCCTGCATGCAGCATAGCAAGTCCTTTGATAATCTTTTCTTAAAGAATCACTGTGAAATCCAGCCCCTGAAATAGTTTACATTTTTAATACTCAGTCAATAAATAGAAGATGCATCTCATAGCAACTCTCAGCTTTACGTACCGCAGTGCACGGCTATAAATCCATTCATCGTTACAACCTTTAAAGACTAAAATAGTTTAGGAATCTTGCGAGTTACCCCATGCATTACTACTACGTTTTGATGTTCAATAACATTAAAAAGGAGAAAAAGTCTAAGGTTTTAAGTTTGAAACATGAGACAAAACAAATCAATGACAACCTAGAATATGTCAACAAATATCACTCAAAAATGTCATAGATACTTACTATTTGCTGCTTTAACTACAAGCCTTTTTGAGCCAAATTTCATTTGGCATTTTGTCACAGTGAGAGTAAGAATACAATCATAATATTAAAGTGTCAGCAGTGCTTACCCATGAACATATTAATAATAAGTATCTTAGACGTTGTAGCTATAAGCTCACTGCCTTCTCATGTCTAGTAACCGTTTATCATAGTTATCGCTATAGATAAAAGTACGCACCGCTTTGTGAGCTGACTTTTTATAACGTACGTTTCCACCCATGCGACGGAAGTTTTTGAAGTCTTCAGTAGACCAACCATCTCTACATACAGAAACTAACGGTCCTCAAAGCAGCTCTGAGCAGTCGCACAGAATAGAGTATTACATCAGTAAATGGAAAATAATTACATGTATTGCCGTTGATATAATGGAATTGAATTAATAATTAATTTGATGGATGTAAAACAAAATTAAAACCATAGGTAATGAAGTAACAAAAAATAAAGTAGCAACACTTAACTTGCTTGAGGTATTTATTTGAGTCTAATAAAAATAAACAAATTACATAATATATTTTAATCTTTTCATTTAAGCCTGAAATAATTAAATCAAGTCTTAAGAGATTTCCCAGCTCCCATCACAACACCTCCAACAAGGGCAGCGATGGTAAATCCTTGTGCCACTATTCTAACCCGCATCATTCTCTGTGACAGTTTTGATCTCTTTGTACGGAAACACCATAATCCATAGGACAATGCTCCAGCAGTTGCAAGACAGCCTGAAACATAAAAAAAATTTAACTGAGTTAACTTCTGTATTTTCCCGTTTTAATCTCTTTCATGAAAATGACCTTTAGAATTAGATTCATTAAGATAACATAATAATATGGTAAAAAATGTTGGCACATAATTTGTGTAAACATTTATGCAAGATTACCTAAGATTACAATTAGATTTAAACATGAAAGAGAAATGTATGCAGCTTAAATCTACCATCCTCCTTCATTGCAGGATATATTGATTTGGACTGCAGATTGCTGCAGTAGGCAGCAACCCTACTTTCTGAGTCAAAGGCCTGTGGGTCGATTTCAACAACTGGTAAATGCTTGTGTAATAATCATGATTTTTTTTAGTGTCTGGTTGTTTATATATATATATATTAAAAGTATTTATTCATAGAAGTATTCATCAGTCATTTTGGTACCCATAACACAAGCTACTTTGGTGGCTAGGTGGCGAAATATGCTTTCAAATATGTTCCAACCAAGTTGGGTTATAATTTATAAAATGGAAATATAAAGGAAATATAATGGGAATAAATAAAATCAAATAATTAAAATTTTTTGCTCATTAACATGATTAGCAGTTGGCATTGATGTACTAAAACAATGATTTATATTATATAAATGATTTTAAGTTATTTTTTAATGATTTCTTTGGGATGGCTATTAATAATTGGACACAGTTGAAAAAAAATGATCCAACATACAAATAAATACGGCATCCAGAATTTAGGGAAATGTGGAGGGGCAAGATCTATAATCTTCTCTTTTATAAAAGAGGATGTTTAAGCCCAGAAGAGGCACACTAGACGAAGGATATTGATGATGATAGATATTATTAGCATCAGCAACTGAAAAGGATCATTAAGGTTAAATAATCATTATGCAATATCAGCAAAAATAACCATTGCCATAAATCTAGAAAACTTGGATGAGTGGAATGTTCAACTTAGGAGTATGTAATTATAATTAGACTTATCAAGGCATTAAGACAATGTTTAAAAATTTTGTTTGTTTGCAGATTTATCATTTAGAAATTTCGCATAATGAACTCATCTACCTATTTTGCACGATTTATTTGTGAAATTCATATTTTGGAAGAAGTAGAAAATTTATAAATTACCTAAGGGTACAAAAGGATTCTCGCCAAATTTTCGCACGAATTTTTCTTGTGTTGTTTCGACATGGTGCACAGGACCCATATCACGACGCAATTGCACCCAATCAAGGTCCGTTGGTTCTTCATTAGCCATTTTTACCTTTATTCCAAACGTTCAGAACCGAAAAAGTTAAAAAAAAACTAATTATATTTGTGTGGTACTTACAAGTAAGTACCTACCTACACAAATAAAATCTCCAAAATTTGACATATTGTTTTGTAAATATTTTGCAATCACTAAATTATATCGATATCGATAGATAAGACGATTCCCGATAGTCTAGATAGGTGATGGTAAAAATTAATAAAGCATTTCACTTTTTAGAGGATCACCTAAATAGCTGTCATTTAGTCTAAGGTCGATTTCAGATGTAAGATATGTTTGTAAGAATTAAAAATTAAGTTTTAGATATTATTAAATAATAAATTTACTTCATAAATTACACGACAGAGCGCAGTAATGTGTAACTGGAGGAACGAAATAAATATACAAACATTTTTTTTAACAAATTTAACATTTTTTAATTTCGTAGTGAACTACATTTATCCGTAAAAGATGTAAGTGAGCACAGTATACTGAATCGGAGAAACTGGTCATGTCCTTTATAAACTAATTATGTAATGTACTCAGCCATGGGACACTTATGGTACTAGACTATATACAAAATAGACTATTATCTATCTACAGACTATTATACTATTGACATTTAAAAAATCAACCATTACGTTAGATTATACTATTATCGATACTATCGGATCTACGTGGGTATCTAGCTGGTCTATTTATTTACTTTAAAAATATACTCTGGTATTTGTCAAATCCTCAAGAAGGATAATAATTAAAAAAAAACAGAAACACACACAGCGTTTGAAAACCATTACATAATACTGAACCGAATTCAAAATACTATATATCGAAACTAAAGTATCGATACCAATCAGGTATCGATATTTGCTGCTATTGCTATGCCAATGCAGAATGAGAATGCCAGGTGACAAATGACAATTGACAAATCCATCACATCGACCATATCTTTTTTGACGTGTGCTAAAGGTGGTGTCAGAAAACTTTCCTAAAATGGTTTTTACTAGTGATTTTATTGTTTCCAAAACAGTAAGTAACTTATTAAATTGTATACATTTAAGATCGTCACTCAAATACCTACCTTGTCCTGGTTCTGTTCACGTGGTTTTATATAGCTTGTGCGCCATGAAGGCGCTGCGATGCAGGATTCTGTCATTCACAAAGGGATTCCATATATTATATAGGTATAGCTTCAAGCTTGCTTGCAATTGTATTAGATCATTGTGTTATATGATATTATCATTTGCGTTGCGTAAATATATCACGGGTTGTATTGAAGTCAATAATATCTCTCGGACTCAAGGGCACGATGCTCGATAGAAATACCTACCTTAAAATGGCGTATTGTTAGAAACGTCCAATTCTTATTTCATTTCAGACAAAATTATTTGTACTTTGCTTTGTGTTTCATAATGGTTGTTATGTTGCAAAATAAGACTAGCTTCATTACTAAAACAAAGCAATCCTGTAAGTGTATGCTTTGCTGTTTTATTTTAAATAACAAACATTTAAATTTTAAGTTTTTTACTGTCATCAATTCATGATTCTGGTTGTCAAATATTTCTTTATTCAAATAGGTGGCACCTTTGATCTGTATTTTACGTAAAAAAATAAGTATGTTTATAAACTTAAAACTAAAGCAACCAGGAACCCTTATGTTCTGGGGTTGTAGGTTGTAGGCCCCCCTGGTTCAATGAGCAACACACTTGTACTTTTGATATCTGGTTAGCCATTATACATACCTAAGCTATTATATTGTCTACATTCCTGTTTACTATAGTAGGACTCTTTTACAAGCTTATGTTTAAAACAGAGTTTTTCATAAATTTACTAATACATACATATTATAATTTAGGCTAGATCTTGACTATTCTGCATAGTATACAATTAGAAAATTTTAATGTATGTACAGTTTTCAATACAAAACTATTTTGTTGTCTATATTGAAAACTGTACTGTACTTAATAGTTACACATAGCACATCACTACCAGGGCATTTCTTTGTGAACTAGCCAATATCTCTGCTATTTCATTGACAAAATGAATGATTTTTCTATTCTTTAGGGCAACTTACATTTTTTATTTGGAATTTATAGGAGATTTTCTAATTTTGTTTCAGATGCCTCTATCAATGTTGAGTTTTAAATCGAGTGTGTCTTGAACAGTTTTATTTATTAACAAAATAATTAATTATAAGTTTAATCTTTGCCTTTGTAATACTAATATAGTATCAAATCAAAACTTCCATTCATTTTTGTTATATATTCTTAATGTTGGCAATAATATTCGCCTTATCAGTCTGCTCAAGATAAAGCACACCTAAGTATCAATTTGTTTAGTATTTCGTAACAACTGCTTCAGTGATTATTGTTCACATTCAATTCAAAATATTATAATAAAAAAACCTATTTCTTCTTGGAGTTTATAACTATACCAGACAAGATGGCTTCCAGTGATCCAGAACTTAAGGATGGATTTACTCTTCCAGTTTGGATGAAATCTAAACCAACTAAGTAAGTGCTGCCTTTTATCATATATTTTTATTTAGCAAATCATATCACTGTTAAGCACTTCTATTTATAGAATTCACATAGAGAATGTTCAAAACTAAATACTATTGTATGATTTTTTTAATTTTATTAAATTGTTATTTGATGGCGCTCTTGTGGTCCAGTTTTGCAATTACAATCTTATACAGGATGTTCTGTATAATAATATGGCCATACTTCATGCAATTTTATATTATGTTCTCAAGGTCATTTTTAAATACATTATAATTTATATTTGTGTACAAGAGTAATATTATCTATATTAAGGTAATGCTGTAATTGAAATCATTTTAACTAGTCATTGCACTATGCTTATTGCATATACAATGGTTGAACTGACTAAATACAGTGACTTCATCTGCTGAATATAATAATATGATATATATATAGCTTATTTTTGTATTAACCATCGGAGTTTACATGATCCTGTAAGGTTTTATTCTAATATTCTATTCAATTAGATTTCTATGTTCAGAGTGAAACTCTTACTCTACTTATTTTGATGGTATGATAGGGTAAGAGCCATCGAAATCAATGCATTGATTTTATTATGATTAATGGTCAACAAACAGACACATTCAGGTACTGAATAATTGGGTCTAATTATTTAGCTGTGTCAATAAAAAAAACTATAAATAATGAGTCAACTTATAAATTATAGTATTCGATAATATAGTATAGGTACCTGTATCCTTTTACGCGGATACGTAACGCGGACATAAAAACGCACTCTAGTGAACAGGTTTATAAGATTTTGTAATGCATAACTACGTAAACAGCGTACCTACGTTAGATAAAACCCGAGGCCACCATCTTGACTGCACGGGTGTGGTCTAAAAGTTATTTAGTGAGCGGTCGATTGTACCTAGAAATATTTCGAAATAGCACCAGCAATATTAATAATATTAAAATCTCTAGTTTTTGTTCGCGACTGACCGCTTTGTAAAAATCCCGCAGGAACGATTTTTAGGACTAAAATTTTTCCAATGTTTTTCCTCTAGGATGCAAGCTAAAAATATCAAACGGCCACTTTGATTCATTCGCTAGGCAGTGTGAGTAACAAAAGTACACACAGTACAAAGACTTTACTATGATATTTAGATTGGCGCAGTTTGCAGCAACCCTGCTTTCTGAGTCCAAGACCGTGGGTTCGGTTCCGACTACTGGAAAATGTTTGTGTGATGCGCATAAATGTTTTTCAGTGTCTGGGTGTTTATATGTATACTCTAAGTATTTATGTATATTATATTTTATAAAAAATATTCATCAGTCATCTTAGTACCCATAACACAAGCTACGCTTACATTGGGGCTAGATGATCATGTGTGTATTGTCGTAGTATTTATTTATTTATTCTCTCCCAGAGTCTTTTGTAGGTAATAATGAGTACTTTAATAATGTAATACATAATTTTTGTGTATTATCAATAGTTTTTTCAGCGCAAGCCTAGTAGTGAATTTCATATGCAAAGTTTTGATACTTTGCAATAAATGGCCCAATACTTCTATTAGCCTATTGGGTACAAACAATCGACCAACGCTCATAAAAATTGTCCTCTTTATAAAATAAAGCCTTCGGCTTCGCCCGCGTTAATTACGGGTCGCAGCGTGCTGCTACACCTTCCTCAGATCCAGACCAAACGAAAGGTTTTAATCTTACTGGAACCTTCAATCACGTCACGTCACGTCATAATCATTGCCAATCTCAAATGCCCATCCCAAGGACATTACTCCCGTTTTGCCTTATTTAAAGTATAATTTTTTACTTTGAAAATGTACCGCATTAATATGCTAAAGGTTAACCAAGAACATTTGTAACGTTTTTTATTAAGTCCTAGCGCTGATGTCCAAGCAAATGTGGCAGCACTTTATGGTTTCAGTATCGTTAAGCCTTAAGTAAGGGGTTTGCTGCTGTCCGCTGAGGTGTTCTGTCCTCTATCTCCAATCCCATTCATCAGATCTATGCGATATTTGGGCAAAACTAAACTGATAGTAACCTTTCCAGTGAAAATAATTATTTAAATCGGTTAACTTTTGACGGAGTTATGGTGTAAAATCGTCAAACACTTTTATCCCCTTTCGCAAAGGAGATAAAAAGTATCCTATGTTACTTCTAATATCTCCGAGAATATGTGTACATAAAATCACGACGGAAGATTGACTAGTTCTTGAATGAAAGCGTAACAAACATACCTACATTCGCATTTATAATTTTATAGTATTACTAGCTGTTGCCCGCGACTTCGTCTGCGCTATCGCTAAGCCTTAAATGAGTATAGTAGTATATATAATAATATGTGACTGTCAATTAATTATAGACAAATAATTTGCAATAAAATAAAATTGCGACTATAATTAAAGATCTAAGCTATCCTATCTCTTAAGTTGGACCAGACTGCTCACGGTGTGTCAATTTAATTTAAAATCGGTTAAGTTGTTTAGGAGTCCATCGCGGACAAACATCGTGACAGGAGATTTATATATATAGCATTATAGTATAGTAAGGATTATAAAAGCTTATTGATTTCAACGTAACATATGTCTAGTATGTATTCATTGCGTTAATGGCATTGTGACGTCTATAAGACTGACGTAGTGTCGCGTCGGACTATACAAGTAGTTACGTGGCGTGCCCATGGTATTCGAAATAGGTAAGCATTATGCACTAAGCATACAATGGATAGATGTCAGATGATATGAAATTTAAAAATCCTTCCTTTCTACGAGGTGTTAATTTTTTTTCCATTATATGACTAGTTCATTCCATTTTGGTCCCAACGTCTCACATCTCCAGCATTTTCTGTTTCTGCATTCTATAACCTATCTACAAAAATATTGTAAGAGGAGTTCGTTTTCGCATATCAAACTGTAACGTCAGTTAGTTAGTTAAATGTTACCCGTTTTAGAGGTGCAACTCCAGTTACAGTTTAATAGTTTACAAACGTTCTACCAGAAGCCCTAGATGAAGGATTGTTAGCAAATTTGAGCTTTAATGAAATGTCTATAAAATCCATTTTTCTTTGATGACAAGTATTTTGATACTCGAAAACGGCTCCTCGAGGAAATCTTACACTAAAGAGTACTTGAAGGTATACAAAGGTACAGGTTGACATTTTAGTCTCTTATATTGATTTTGATAACATTTTATTAGGTAGTTATTTGATTTGTACTTCCAATGGGCAAGTTGTTTTGTTATCCAACAAGTGTCGATAGTTCGATAGCTGTAATTGATAACTTGATATTGACATTGGCTGATGAAACAAAAACAATTTATTCTCACATGTATATGTGCGGAATGTTTTCACCTCTATCTTGCAGCAAATATAATCGTATGTGGACCTTTCTATCGGTTGACTAATTATTTACTTCATTAAATTATAATATTCTGATATTACTGTCTGCCGTAATAACTAAACTGAGATGAGACTTTCTAAAGCAACTTTGGCTACTTTATATCACTCAAAAAAATACACGCGGACGTAGTCTTAACTACTGGTAATTATTCTTTTCCGATATTCGAACGTAGCTATTAGATTTTATGGAATATCGAGTATGCAACATATTTATTAAAAATGCCTCTACATACATTGTATGTTATTATTATTTACTTTGCCATGACGATATAATGTTGATTTATGACGATGATATTGAATGTTACGTTACGTATGTATTCGCTATATTTAAATCAGTCGACAATAACAAGTACAAGCCTTATATTAATAATAAAACTCTTTATTCTACTAAATACAAATAAAATATAATACAGGAAACAAAAAACTTATTATCCTAATATAGGGCGTAGGGGCCGCCTTATCACTGGTAATTATCTTTTCCAGGCAACCATTGAAGGTAGGAATAACAAAGACGAACTGGTGGTTGGGGCACAGATAATAAAAAAAAAACAAAAGAAAAGCGATTTATTAATTTACCTACTTATTCTATTAAATTTTTAATCCAGGGTGTAGCAAAAGATCTATTGAATTCTCAATAGTGGTAGTACAAAAGACAAATGTTAAACGTAAGCAGACAATGATTTAGCAACATAAAATTACAAAAACAATTGATAGTTATTTATGGCATAAGAAAATATTTGGAATAACCGCTAACTTTAGGAACTTTGTCAAAATTTTCGTTTTAAATTTTCGTGTAATTGTAGTTTCGGTAGTTAAGAATTTACATGCCTGAATCTTATGTTACACTTTTTCTCTAAATTTATTTTAAGACGTGTGTTTTCATTTTGCATTATTTTGTTATTATCCATAGTACGCTAAATGTTCGGTAAACATCGTCATTTACGTAGATGTAAACTTAAGTTATTTAACTACAGCGTACAAATAACAGCTTAGAATTCTTTCTTGTTACTCAGTAAAAATGTTTCCCGTCTTTTTATTTTGGCGCAGCCCACCCTAGTCTTAAAGCAATAGCCACTTTTAGGCTACCAAGTATTTAGCAGCTTATTTGCCATAATTTTTTGGAGTTACCGAAATTTAGTTTGGAATTAATGTGAGCGCTTATCGAAAATAATATATTTATATTCAAATTCAAATCATCAAGCGTTCATGCATATTTTGTAACAACTACATTAGTTTAACTACGATGATTTTTATAACAAACTAGATTTTTCCCTTGATAGCTCCCTCGAGAAATTCGGCTCAAGGTGTATTTAATATTGAACCATTTGCTTTCAAATCGTAGCAGTCTCAGTTACTTTGATCGGCGATAAGACGGCATTGCGCATTGTTTTTTAAATTGTGTGTGTCCATAACTTTGTTGTTTTCATGGGCTATCTATCAGTCTTAGGGCTGATTTCTCAATCGCCAAATAGCCTAACTAAAAAATAAATTTGACGTTTTGACAGTGGTTGCATATAAAATCTATGAAAGTCATTCCAAATGCGGATTATCTGCCGATTGAAGAAAATTCAGTCCTTAATGCCTTTACGATCTTTTGGACTTTGATTTCGAACTGCTGCCCGTGACAGTAGTTCTTTTCGAACAATTTCAATTTCAAATACTTGTATTTTTTTTTGGATATAGTTCACTAATAGTAGCCAATGACAAATGTTAACAAAGTCGTCGTCTCAATCGGTTCAGTGGTTATTTCTTGTTAGACAAACCAATAACAAGATAATAAACAAAATAATTACAGAAGAGTTTGACCAACGAATCGAATGAAAGCCAGCGTAATATCCGTATTTTCCATGGTTCCTGGTTATCAGGAAAATATTGAGAAGGGCAAGTACAAAATTGTAGAACAGTTCTTTAGTTCCTTATGGTTTCCTACGGCAATTTCAATGTAAATCGAGAAAGTTAACGAGATATTCTTGTACGGATGCCAATTGCGTTATTTTTAGCAATAATAAAGCACCGCCTCTTCCAATCCTCTATGTATACTAACTTCGTGTATATACGCACTTGGCGCGTGACCAGTGCTATGTGTTGACTTCAAATTTTTTTAGAACCAACTTTTTATGCTCTCTTATAACAATGTATGTACGTATTTAAAAGTGAACAACTCCTGTCTTTGACCTTAAAACTGAAACGTAGGTACGTAGGTATATGTTGTATTGAATGTTGTCATAGTCGTGTTTTACCGCTGGCCGGGGGAGTGCGCGCGATAATTGTTGCTATTGGTCCTTTGGTTTTGACGTCACGTTATATTATTGTTTAATTTGCATATTATCATGATAAGCTTGTACTAAGCATAACATTCTGTGTACGAGCTATAAGAAGTGTTCGAGAGTGTTAGTCGGTTTTAGTTCGCTGATAATTTTGTAAGAGCATTATCTCGCTTAGTGACAGCAGGATAATAAAGCAATTTCAAACTTTTGATAGAAGATAGAATTTTTGAAGATGATGAAGAGAAGGAATATTGTAGCACAGTTTAACAGTTTAAATAACTTTATTGCGTAAGTTTTTAGTTTGATTAAATGTAACGATAAAGCATTATGGGGAGTAAACTATAATATTTATTGTAATTAATGGTGCCATCATAGCTTTTTGGTAAGACATAAATTTGGAAATTAATAAATACAATAATATTTAAATATATTATGGGGTTTTTTGTACTTTTAAAAATTATTCTTAAGAACTGAAAAGCTAGAATATTTTTCAAATATAATATTCTATTATTTCAACCGGCAGAGCTTTTAGTATTTCTCTGTAATTGACGTAATGATAATTTCTTCACCCGTGAAACCTAAAACATTTTTCAATTTTGAAAATGTCGATTGATTTTCGTTTCTACTCACTTCTAATGATATTATTATCCACCCCTTACGGGAAGGAACGGGTCTCTTCTCGCAATGAGAAGCGTGTAGACCGTAGTCAGCCACGCTGACCAAGTGCCGATTGGTAGACTTCACACGCCTTTGAGGACATTATGGAGAACTCCTAATATGCAGGTTTCCTCACGATGTTTTCCTTCACCGTTTAATAAAGGTGTCTGCCCAAGCTAGCCGTGCTGGGACGTAATTGGACGCGCAGTCATAGTGGAGTGTGGAAGTTTTTTACAAAATACTTAAGATCTCCAGCGGTGACTGTTTGAAATGTTGTATAACTGCTCTTGTAGATCACAATATACTTTAATGGCATATAACTTTGTTCGCAGGGAGTTTGAGCCGTTTTCCTCATCACCACCGGCACCTGAAGACTCGTTCTTTTACATTCGCTACCCAAAAACTGACGTTTTGTTCGGAAAGCCGAAGTTCGCTAAGGATTTTCAGAGCGATCAGCAAACGGAAGCTACGTACAGCGTCATCAAGGATAAGGATTGGTCGAAGCACACTAAACCTTGCCAGGATGTTTTGCACGGAATCATACCCATTAATACTGCAGGTAGTTTTTATTTTAACATACAATAAAGACTTAACTTTTATATATACTTTTTATATTTACCTATATTTAGAGTTCCTTCTGTAAAAAGTTACTGTCCATTTTTCTTCACCGGGTTTTACTTTAAAATCTTTTTAACGCTTCATTGCATAGCGCTTAAGATCTTCTTCTTTAATAGTAATGCTTGACGGACCAAGCAGAAGTGCCACCTGATTGTAAATTAAAAACCGTCGCCTATAAACAGAGCAAAATTTCGCAGGTCATGCTAGGAACACGTTCTGCAACGTGCCTCCCTGTGGCCATCAACATGAGTAGCAGGTTAAGTCTCACGTGCTTGTAACCGGCACCGGCAACTCAGGTCCTTCAGACCGAAACCGACTTAGAGGCAGAAATAATGTATTACTTCTCCGGACGAGCCCTGTCACAAAAAGCTTATACTACTTATTGCGAACAAACTAAACTCTTACAAAAATAAAAGATAAAACTAACTACTCAGCAATTAAATTATATTGAATATTATGGGGATAGAATATGAGTTATTATGACCTAGTGCTTTGTTGTGAAAATAAACAAATATGTGTTAGAGTCACGCATATACAAGAAAAATATTATTGTTTACTGCAAACTGTTTTAATTTAAATAATTAGCTTGATGTTTACCTTAAGTGAACTACTCTATTAGCAATCTAATCTATTGCATAATTTGTGGTATCTGTGGAATAAAGCGTTTACTTGAAGTGATACTGCAATTAGTTAGATCATAATATAAACTTAAAGCGTGGTAGAATATAATACAAACAAACTTAAAGCTCCAATTAATTAACTCATCTCTCACTCAAGCTTAACTCCAATTTAGAATTTAAAAACAGAATGTGTTATCCTTTAACACTAGTTCTGAGAAGCGTGTGTATGATTAATCGTTTTTTTATCGATGAGTGCTTTGGATTACTGAGTATTTGATAAACTATGATATATATGTAACTATAGTAAAGTAGTTCATTAAACTATTGCATAATCTTTATATATACGTCCTTTTTCATACACTGTATGTTTTCTCATATCTTCAAATATTCAAAAAAACAGTTGACAATATCAATAATGGCGGGAAAATTCTTCCCCATGCGCTCATTAAGACGTTCAAATATAAAATATCTTTTAAAAATTGAGGTATGAGAAAATTAATATATTGAAACATGGGTCGCGATCGGGTCTGGAACATTTATTTTAATATAAAACAATAGTTTAATACATATTATTCTGACATACAATAAAACAGTATGTTAGGAATGAATAAATAACTAGCTGCTTCGCAGAGAATCAGTTTTATTATAATTTTGATTTAAATATCTCAAACTGGAAACTTTTTTGCTAAAGATCTTCAAAAAACTTTTTAAAATGATATTAGAAATCTACTTTATTTTTTTTTCTATAAAAAGACATTATTTCGTTCACCCTGTTTGTTCATTTCTTAGGATCAAGTCTGTTAGTTGACATTTAAATAGTGTTCCTTTTTTTGCTCGAGGCATATAGGTCACAGAAACTAGTTTTACTCCAATGGCCATTGAACTAAAGACAAGATTATTAGTTCGGCGTATTCTGGTTCTGTACACTCATTTGTTTTAATTTATTTGATCATTTACATTTGTCGCTAATCGATTATTGACGTTATAATTAGCTATAACAATTTATCTAGTAAAGCATATTATTTCGCTTAAGAATTCATTGCCACACAGTTGTTTAGTGGGTTCATCTATTGTTTGTATTCTCTTAAATAGTAAAACAGTATTAAGTTAGATAAATAGTATTTTTTCATTAGATATGTCTTAAGGGTGTTTTTTTTTTTCATAACGTAATTAATATTCGTTAGTAACAATTATTTATATTAATTAGTATGATGGAATAGTTATTATTTACCGTTAAATTATTTTTATCTTCCGAAACATTTGTTTACTTAGATGGCAACATTTATAGTTGCTGCAGTTTCGTTTTATTTCGGTAAGTGGGTAGATATACAATTTTCAAATGTTTTTCAAGCTTCTGTTAATTTGCCGAAACTGAGAATCGACTTCCGATGGATCGGGTGGAAGATAGATTTGCATTACGTATAGGTTAGGCTGGTTTAATATATCTATAACCATCAATCATAAATAATATGTTTTGTTTTAGTAAAATCCGTAAAGCCGAAACCGGCGGGTATAGATGATGGTTTCAAAGGCGAAGGAGCGGCTTGTGGCAGTTCGGTGGTCAGAGTAAGTTTGCAAAATTACTTTATTGATCGCATTACCAGGAGTACGATCTGAACACGTGGCGTGGCCGTGTGCGTTATTCTTTTATCGTAATGATTGATGGATCAAGCAGATGGTGAGTAGAAAACGGAGCAACACTTCGCTGGTCATGCAACAAGCAAGTCCTACAAAGTGCCGCACCGTATCCAACAACCCGAGGCGTAAAGTCGGTGTAACTTCACTGGGATAAAGTATCCTCTGGATGCAACCTGTCAAGGCCAATTTAAGCATAGAAAGAAGCGGTGATAGCACAGTTTTTAGAACTTGGGCTTCGCACCTCTAACTTGTCTAAGTTTTATGTTCGTTTTAAGTAAATAAAAATGTAATCACTTGCTTCAACGGTGAAGGAAAACATCGTGAGGGAACCAGTATGCCTGAGAGTTCTCCATAATGTTCTCAAAGGCGTGTGAAAACCACCAAACCGCACTGGGCCAGCATGGTAGGCTTGAACCCTTCTCATTGTGGGAGGAGACCTGTGCCCTGTATTGGGCCGGTAAAGAGTTTATGTTGTGATGTATTAGTATAGAACTGATTTCACTGAATTGGTAATGAATATCGTTCTTTTGTAGCTTTTTGACGGCTGACTGGCGCAGTATGTGGGTTCGATTTCCGCAACTAAAAAATGTTTGTGTGATAAATATGAACGTTTTTCATTGGTTGGGTGTTTATCCGTATATTATTTAGGTATATTATTCATAAAAATCTTTTTTTTTTTTTTTTTTTAAGTATATAGACAAGTGCTTGACTGCAATCACACCTGATGGTAAATGATGATGCAGCCTAAGATGAAGCGCGCTTGCCTAGAAGATGCCTATTCACTCTTGATTTGAAGGTACCCAGATTATAGCTATCAGGGAAGACGGAAGATGGGAGGGCATTCCAGGCCTTTGCGGTGCGGATCAGAAAGGAAGAAGCAAAACGCTTCGTACGTGTTGATGGTATTTCAACCACGTAACGGTGCAGATTCTTTCGGTGCCTCGCAGTTCATCTTCTTCTTCTTAGCTTGTGTTTTGGGTACTAATATGACTTACATCTTAGTACCCAAAACACAAGCTATGCTTACTTTGGGGGCAAGATGACGATGTGTGTATTATCTTAGTATATTTATTATTATTTTATATTTTAAAAAACAGGTGGCAAACCAGATGATATCGTCTACGAGGCCACCGCGCGGTTTTGCTGTGGCAACACCTTCAGAGGACTCTCTGGAACCCCCCAGATCTCTGTTCGGCAGACGAAACAGCAAGAGTCTACCTGCGACACCCGCACACTCTCCCCCCTCCAGCCCTACCGCTCGCCGCAAGATGAATTACAACCGGTACGTTATTCTTTAAACTTTTAACCGGTACGTACGAAGACTACGGCTGTATAGATGCGTCGTTTTTACTGCTGTCTTTGACTGAAATAAAACTTTTGATAAACACAAAAAAATTGAGGGAATAAATGTTTGTTATTTTGATTATAGTAAATGTATATAACTTCACATATATGGATTGGCAGTTGAAGATTACAACTTGTTTGGAAAAAAATTTGGAGATTACTCACATAGTTTTGCATATTTGATACTCACTAATGAATTGAATATTGTGCAGTGATTGTATTCTAATGAGTTTCAAGAATCAAGTATATTTACAGCATTTTCTACAATGCATAATATGGGGAAAAGATTACACCGGAATCTTAGAACTAATTACATTGATCCAATATGAATTCGTGAATAGGCACTCAGAAGTATCCAACAAAAGTATGGTACATGCACAACATTAGCTCTGAATGTAGGGGTAATTCATTGTCACTTGAGGTAGTGGTAGCCTTGTTTAATTAAATTAAACTACATAATATGGCGAGGTTGGACATTTACTTTTAAATTGGAATTATGTTGAAATTGGAGATTATTTTGATAATTTCTTCGGTGAAAATCTGTTAGGTTTAAACTGTGTTTCGAAGAATCAACCCGTCTTAAATCCAAGCGCAATTATAGTGCTTCGATTTAAGACTTTATTAACAGTAAACATATGCTATAGTTGTTATCGAATAATTAAAAAACAAAACCACTATTTATAGCTGTTTTCTTGTTTTTTCTGTTTTAACATTTTCACCTTCATAAATAATAATTAGTTTTTTTTACAGCTACTTCACGTCTCCATTTGAGCCAGTGGATGACGCCAACAGTCGGTCCTGGCTGACAATGGCACTTCTCGGTTTCAAGAAAGACATGAATGCATCCACATCAACACTCGCCGAAGAAGATGCATTTGAAAATAGATTACACGGTGAGTTTGAATTATTGTTAATTATAAGATAGATTTATATCATTATGGCCATCAACAGGCCTCCTTTCTTATACAAGAGGTGGTTTAAGAAGATAGACCTACCACTCTACTCTAATGCGGGTTGGTGGGCTTTGACGACTACTGCCCCAAGTTTGTGGTGAAAAGCGGGACATTGTGATCCATCCGTACATGCTTACCACTAGACCAACAAGGCAGCCACTAATAAACACCCGGCCACTGCGTCATGGCTCTTTCGTACTTGTGGGAACTTAGAGATATAAAGTATAGACGTATAGTATGAGTGGAAGTATAGAGAGTAGTGTTAAAATGCATTGCAAGTCAATGCTTTCCAAGTTTTGCTAATATTAACATAAATCATCATTATCAACCCTTTACCGACTCACTATATGGCATTGGTTTTAACTCAGGTTTAGAAGGGGACTACTCTCAGGTCTAGAAGGGTTAAGGCCGTAATACACCACGCTGGCAATGCGTGGCTTGTTGGAATTCCCACGTCTCTTAGAACATTATGGTGAACGCTTAGGCATGCAGAATTTCCCGAGATGTTTTCCTTCACCGGTGAAGCAAGTAATATTTAAACGCTTACATTAATAACGCACATAACTCAGAAAAGTTAGAGGTGCTGGGGATTGATCACGGTCCCTCCGGAATGGGAAGGTAAAGTCTTAACTACTAGGCTGTCACAAATCTATTACTTATGTCTTTTATTTAAAGTAACATGGTTTACAGGTACTCTCGCCGAATCCGTCGAAAGTCTTGGACCGGCGCCCAAATCGGAACTGAAAGTACTCTCAAACGAAGCTAAAAGCCCTCAGCCCAAGTCCTTCAAAGCCTCCCCATCTTCGATCCTCCCCAAACCTTCGGAACTACGAGAAATGAACTTCTGGTCGCCGACATCTATGTGAAGTAATACTTTAAATATACTCTACCTAATTAAATTCTACTTATAGTTTCGGTTTATATAGTGAGCACGTTATTGTGTAGCTTATAATATGTAAGTTTGTATGCGTTTATTCATGATGTTATGTGACTGATTGTGTACGTTTTGATTAAAGTTCAACTTAACATGTAGGACCGATGGCGAAAATTTCTCTGCCCGCCATGTCTCTGTTTATATAGTGGGTAGATAGCATTAACTGTAATGGTATATCCAGATATATCAGGGTAAGGACGACCCATGAGGATTGAGAAAAAATGCTTGCAAATATCATCATCATCATAACAAAAAATAGGTTTCTATTTGTCTGGTCGCAAGTCTTTTACAGGGATTTCCAAATTCCACAGTCTTTCAAAAATTTCCAAATTCCAAATTCACTTCTGTCTCACTGACTCGTTACTCGACTCGTTACTCTGTTGTCTGTAAGACATTTTCCAGTTCTGGATCATATTCCAGAAACTTGGGACCTCAACTTCTATCGGCTATCCAAGCTATAGCCAGATAGATTTTCATCATCAATCGAATGTTTGTGTGAATGGTCTTTTGTCCACTGCTGAACTTAAGTCCTCTTTCAATGGGAGGGTCTGCCCATAATCACCACGCTGGGCTGGACGGGTTGGTGATCGCAGTAGACGGTAGTAGTACTACTGAGAATGCTGCTGTGCATTCTCAGATATATTTCCTTAGTCGCCTCGTACGAAACCCACGGGTAGAGGGGTGACGGTTACAACTGAATTCTGATCTTCCGTCGCCATACGGCTAACATAGATTTGATTGCACATAAATTCACTGAAAATAAAGCAAAGACTGCTTTTTACAAAAATTGGTATGCAAAGGCGGTCTTATTGCTAAAGATACCTCCTCCAGTTAACCCTTGGGGAAAGAAATTCAAGATTGTAAAGGGTAATGACACATGCAATGCATACTTACTATATGTCCTATAGTAAGTATTGCATATTTTAATTATGCAATTGCCACTTCGCGTCTCATTGAGCTCTGCAAGTAACTCTGAGGTATGATGTCTGTTATGATCATGCATGCAGTGGCGTGCATAGGGGGAATGCAGATGATATAAAATGAAGAAAATCTCCAGTACGAGTTGGAAATACTTAAGTGTAGGCTTTTTAAAAAACTTACAATGCCTATCTTTAAGTTTTTTATAACTAGTACCGAAGATTTTCTTCATTTTATATCATCTGCATACCCTGTGCATACCCCCAATGCATGCCCCTGCATGCATGTAGAGATATTGCGTCCTCTCTAACGCCTGCTGCGAGACAAACTTTCTTATAAAGTCCTGAATCTATGTAAGCAACCTCCAACCAAATCCTTAATCCTGATATATCTGGATATAGCCTAAAAACACGTTACGTTCGGTTAGAAATTTTACCTGATGATTATTTTGTAGAATGAAGCATAAGAGGTTAAATGCTTTTAAAGCCGATTCATGAGTTCTTTATATTTTCACAACGTGATTCGTTCTACAAAGTACGCTCTCAGATTTTTAGCCACACTTTTCAGTATTTCTCGTCTCTTAAGTATGTGTATGATGTTTAATATATAAACACTAAATATAAGAATATATATTTGTTTATTACGTATCGGAAGGAAAGGATTATCTACTGACGTCATCTCAGGTTTTTATATCGCGGATTGTCGGACAGTGATTGATGGTTTCTCAAATGATAATATATATTTGATTTACGATTGCAAAGGTTGCGGTCATTTATAAATACAATGCTCCTATTCCATCCACAACAATGTTTGGGACGATTGTGTAAGATTGTTTGTGAATATTTAGTTTATGCAATTTAAAGTAAATACGTATTTCGATTAAACTTTCCATTTACCCAAAAGTGACAGACTGTTTAAAGTGTAATGCAACTTTTAGTGTTACTGATACTTTAGCTGATCTGTAACCGCTACGTACTTTCTCTTAACTAATTAATAATCAATCTAATCCAAAATCTTAAGATAGCAGATTGAGTTGGGTAGTGCTATCCTTTTTTTGTTCATCCGCGATAATAGGGAAAGCACTGCTAATTACAATCTACCATTTGAAGACTGCACCAGGTGATTATTAACTTTGGGCGATATTAAACAATCCAAGATGAAAAAAGAAAAGAATCTAAGAACTCACTCATGATTCATTGAGCCATACGATTTACTTACAATAGCCTCTCTGTTTGTAAATAAGCCATAATTAATTGGGTTTAAATTTGCGTAAAACTCGTTAAATCAATCATCGTTTCTCAATATACATTGTTACCATTTGAAATGTATTTATCACGCGTTTTTATAGATATCTACCGAATTATTTTATTAGTGTGTTTTAACGCGTTAATATGGGTAAAGCATTAGGTGTAACGTGTTGGAATTCACGAAGGTGAAAGGTTAAACAGAATTTATTTGTGCAAGAGAAAAGTAAACGTGCACTAACTGTTGCTGTCTCGTCCTAGCATATATCGTCAAGGCCGCAGTTTAAACAAATTAACATCTGATAAATACTCTATATATGGTAATCATTAACATAAAGTTTGTGTTTTTTTCAATATGAATATTGGAAAGGTTTCATTGTTGCTTGAAAGTCATAAGCGAAAAAAAAACCTGCGAATATATATAAGGTAATAAAAAATAGAATAGAAGATTAATTTACCTACACAATTAGATATATTCGATGACGCGAAGTTTTAATGAAGATTTCTTATATGTTTTTTTCTTGACGATCTAGTGATTTTAAGCAATATTCCACTAATGATAAGGTTCACAATACATTCTAGACTGTAAATCATGTATCATTTAATATATTGATTATATTATGATGAAGTATAATATTTGTCAATTGTTTTGCATATACGAATTTTAGGGCCTCAGACAAATATTTTTGCAGAATTGGTACAAATATGTTATCATAAATCCTGTTATGTATGAAGTTAGCTTATTTATGGATTTTTTTTTTTAAATTACTCCACTCCAGTTTTAGAAACTAAGATTTTTGTTAAAACGTCATAGATAAATACTGTCTTAATTTTGTGTATTGTCATTATTAAATAATATTCGTCAATTTGTGTGTTTACATACTATTTAAGTGATGATCCATTTTTTAAACATATAAAGTGAATGAACCATTGTTTTTTTATATACATGTCCGATACTTTTAGTAGACTGGTATCAAACAAAATGTATCTCTAAATTGCTTTATTTTTTAATAATCAGCTTATTGCCGTCCCACTGCTGGGCAAAGGCTTCAATCAGAGGAGTGCTGTTTATGGAGCTTAGCCGCACAACTCTCCTAAAATGCGGGTTGGCGGGTTTAAAAAAATATTATTACTATATATATATAATAACGTGATTGATTTATTAATCTCGTACGAAATGCCGCCTTTTATCATTGCTTCAGATATATCTTATTGATAAATATCATACCTGATTTGTTTATGGAAAATATTGGTGATACTACAATCAATTCAAGTTTAAAAAGTTAAGTACTACGAAGTTCATGGATTTTGATTCAAAGTTCATTATAATGAAATTGCACTATTTTTATAGGCTATGAAGCGGTTTTTATATTGTAGCTATTCTTGTAAACTTAAATTTAATAAGTTGAATTAAGTTTTAAGATGATCCGGAAAATCGCAAGTAATTATGTACCTACTTAGTCGATTTAAAATGCGTGTGACTTTATTTAAAAGTTGTCGTTAAGTTTATTTAGTTTCTTTCGGTAGTCTTGCGGTAGTCTGCTATCAACTTTATCGACTTTATTAACTAAATTATTCTATAATATGTATGTCTTGAAGCAAATAGGTTTCATTTTTGTTTATTTATTTATAAACCATGACTTGATACTGCATCTTAAATGATATTTATATATATTGTAATTGTTTATTATTTTTATAATTAAGGTGTTGTCTATCATGAGCAGATGTGATTCCTTAAATAATAACCTTGTAGCAGACTCTTCATAATAAAATTAAAAATTTACATTTAAGTAATTATAATAAATTAATATCTCTCACTAGTATCAGCGGTTTCATTTTGTTTCCTTTTAAACTAAAATCATCTGCTGCTAAATTTATTATTTCAGAAGAATCGGCTTTGGCCGTGGCTAATGTTTTTGGCCAGACTCTAAAATAGAACCAAGGACCACGTGATCGTAGTCGAAAATGCCACTAGACCAGAGATGCAAAGATTTTATAATGTACGAAATTAAATAATTCAATGGTAAGGAACATCTTTATATGTAATACTTATCTAACAGGACATAGTTGACTCGGGTCAGTTTTTTCCGGAGGATCCGGGGGAGTTTAATTAAATGATATTGTTTAAAAGTCTTTAATTAAAAACTCTTTACGCAGGGATCTCTTCTCTTATGTAAAATTGTCCTCAAAATAGAGACAGCCGCCAAAACCTACGGACAGGCAAAGCCTGCACGGGTGAGTGATGAAGGTAGTTTTTCAGCTTACACATTTATAGTTTTTTTTAATTACGTGTATAAATTATTATTTATGAAATATATTATTTCCCTTTAGTTTATTCCAGTTGGCTTTGTAGAAGAGTTGCATGAAACCAAGCCTTTTATGGTAGGCTCGTCTTTTTATAGCCAGCTCTGAACCTATATCCATATAGGAGTATACGTCTTTGGTCACTGGGAGCCATTTAACTGGAAGGAGTTCCGAAGTCTCCGGTGTTGGATCTCTGAAAGGATAAGATAATGAATTATCAGATCACGTTATTTAAAAAATCTTTTAAATGTCGTTTTAGATGAGAAATGTCGGCTAGGTGAGTTTTTTTTATGTTCGACATTGTCAAGAAAAGGACATACATACCTTATAGAAAAATTAAAAAAAATCGTGCAGTATAATATTTTAAACTCGTAGAATAAAAAGTCAGTGAATGAATTGGTGACCGAATTGTGTGAATGTGTATTAATCTTTAGTCATACTAATATAACTCTCTTGTCCAGGTTGTGTCTAAAATAATGATGGAATTAGGCTGGCTGTAGTCTGGCTTACCCGTATTTAACGAAGTTTGCCCATAGTGTGGTGATCTGATCAATCATTCTCTGGTCTTCAGCAGATTGCGTCGAATAAAACGACAAATCGAATAGATAACCAAGTTCATCAGCGTGCGATGCGCCCTCTTCAGTGACGTTGTTTCTGTTTTTAAAGAAATTCCTTCCCCCGCTGTAGGAGAACATGTATTGGTATACCTCTTGAGCTCCCTTCTCGAGATAGTTCGCTACAGACCATTGGATAGGAAAATTGAAGAGCCAATCTGATTCAAATTCCATTAGATTCCATCGTAATGATTCTGTCATTTCTTCATCACCTTTAAACAGAAAACCTTTTTACTTACAAGTTAGTTCTAGACTGTAATCTTATCTGATGAGTGATGGTAAGAGATGATGCAGTCTCATGTGGTAACGGGCTAACCTGTTAGGGGTATGACAGTTATACTAAGCCTATACCTACTCCTAATCGGTTGGTACGCGGCATGGTATGGAACGGCGAGTCTTTGTCGGTAGGGTATCTAGGCACGGCAGAGCAGATAAATAAGAAATTATAAACTATGTTCGAAATGCCTCGCCGCGCCGGCGAACGTAACCCGGCTCCCAATTATATGAGAATTGTACCCTCTTGGTCTGTTTATGTCTCTGTAGCTACTTTTTTCTTTGGTGTACAATAAAGTGTACCTATTAATTTATTAAATAATTCATGAGACATTGCTTCGACTTAGCCACTGGATCGGCATATTCTACCGAGAAGAAGCCTGCAAGAAACTCCGTTTAGTTGTTCTTTTCCAACATAAACATTTTTTTGCTGTCTTTCGTCTCTAGTCCATCAATGACCCACATTGTGGCACAAGCATTGATTAAATATGTTACTATGCCACAATGGCTTGGTATATAATTTTTCCTAAAGCTGCAAGACCTAACACCGGCCCACTACAGGACATGGGTCTTCTTCCGCAATGAGAAGGGTTTAGTTAGCTTGTAGTGCTGATTTCAGACGCCTTTGAGAACATTATGGAGAACACTATAGGTTCCCTCACGATGTTTTTCCTTCACCGTTAAAGCAGCACCGTAAAGTGATATTTAATTGCTTAAAACTCAAAAAAGAAACTTGAAAGTTAAAGGTGCGTGCCGGGGCCGAACTGAGTCCCCCCGAAAGGAAAACCCAACCATTACCTTCGCTATATATATATCGGCTACGAATTAGCCCAGCCTACTTTACTAAGTAGGTACATGTTCGATACTTCTAGGTTCACTACGATGTTAAAATATCGACGATATGGTTATACCAAAAGATTATTATTATACCTATTAATAATTAATAGGGAATGTTTGTTCACCTATGTAAAAGCGGCGAACAGTATCTTCCATTTCCTGAAAATCTTCGTCCACATTAAAACCCATTGCTAAAATTCTAAAGGCATTTAAATTTTTAAAGGCATCCGCTGGTCTTAACGCGGCTTGAACCAACTGCTCCTTGTTATTAAAACCTGCTAAAACTTTCGTGTTTTTAGCTTTTGGTACATCGGCGAGTAACGGATGTACAGGTATTATGCTCTCTACGCCATCAAATGCCTTTTCTACACACGTAACAAATACCAACGATAAATCTATAGAGGCTGCAATAACCAGTTTAGCTTCCGTTTTGCCTAGAAATTTCAAAGCGTCTGATAAATCTTCCGTTTTATAGCCCAATTTATGAGCTATTTTCAGAGGTGCCTTTTTATCAGAAAACGGTTCAGCTAATGGACTCAGTGCAGAGGTGCTTTGCATGATAATTTGATTAAACAATTTCTCCTGTTCTGACATAAGGTGTAATTCTACTGAAACACTGCCGGCGCTTTCTCCCATAATAGTTATTTTGTCGACATCACCTCCAAATGCAGCTATATTGTCCTTGATCCATCGTAATGCCAATAATTGATCTTTTAATCCCTGGTTTCCTGGAACTTCGGGCGTATCGAGACACATGAAACCATAAGGACCGAGTCTGTAATTTATGGAGACCAAAATAATGTCGTGACTGACTAAAAACTTAGGCCCGTAAACGAATCTGCCAGCGAATCCAACACTAAAACCACCACCGTATATCCAGGCTAAAACAGGAACTTTGTTTATAGAAGCTTTATTAGGCGCATAAATATGTAAATGAAGGCAATCGAGTGATCCTGTAATCGTACTATTAAATTCCTCTCTTTGAGGACAAATTGCGGAGTCGTTGTACGCTTTGAAGACCTGTTCGAATTTCGGGTACGGGAGAGCAGTCTGGAAAAGAATTAAATTGATTGATTTTATCTTTATGCAAGATACCGATAAGGCGATCCGCAATGTGAAAACTAGGGATGGTAGAGCCCAACTTTGCGGTCAGACAACTTACTTATTATTAAAAGTGGATTATAACCTTAACGCTTAGAATAGAAAGGTAGCGGTTGCTCCACCATCATACAATATTCCCAGCTTGTCTGTCGTGAACGTATGGTTCAAATGTGAAGAATCTTGTGTTGTCTGAAATCCTCGACGTGGTATTCGAAAATCCATGCCAAAGGCATGAAAAAATGTATCAGCTGGTGGTTTTCCTAAATGAATAAATAAAATAATTGATAAAGAGAAAGCCGGAACTATTAACATTGGGTAAAATAGTTAATACCTATTCAGTGGGACAGTTGGCGGAAAGTATTGTGCCGTTTTAGGTAGTACAAGGTAGACATTACAAACAAGAAGATAGAATTCTTACTCCAAACGGATTATCCTCTTGAATTTTTCCAAACGGTATGCCCATGAACATGGAATAGTCACCATCCTCTGCCTGCAGACCTCGTATGGGACCCTGGTTGGTTTGCACCAAAGGACCTTCTTTTACTTTGCCCTGGGCAAATCTCAGGGTAATAAGCAACAGTGGTAACACCAACATCTCACTGCCACCATGTATAAATTCGAACTAAAAAAAAACTAATAAATATATACAATTTGATCAACAATATTTTACTTATATAATCATATCGGAAAATCTAATTTACGTAGGTATCTTAGGATCTATAGAATACTAGCTGATACCTTTTAGTAGATATCTTTTGATAAAAATAAAGTTAAGTTTATCAGGTTTGTGATATCAGAAGGATAGGTAACTAGGTATCTATCTTTCTGATATCACAACGATACCTTAAAAAAGGTGTTATGAGTCGCGCGTTATTGAGACAAATCAATAATTAAAATTACAGGAATCCAGATCAAAAAGGAAAGTTATGAAAAGAAATGGCTGGAATGGCGAAACACTGAAGAGAAGGATTATAGTTATTTGGATAGAAGCAGGCGTTACTATGCGAAATTTCATGATATACCTACAATCAAAATTAAGCTTTATTTGCTATGTTCCGCGAAAAGCAGGAGGATCTGCACCTAATCTATTATTTCTTCGTTGACTTTAAATTGAATACTTAATTGTTAACAATAAAGCATATAATATGGTAACGGGCTAACCTGTTAGGGGTATGGCAGTTATATTAAACCCACACCAATGATCGGTTCTTACGCGACATCGTACGGAACGTTAAATAGTTTATCGGCACGTCTTTGTCGGTAGGGTGGTAACTAGCCGCGGCCAAAGCTTCTCACTAGACCAGACCAGACAAAATTCGACGAACCCGGAACCTCCCGCAAACCACAGCGCTCACCGCTGCGTCATGGATGTCGTCAGGAGGCTGTTATTAGAGATGTACGAATAAAAAGTTTGACATAAGAATAAAACAATTATTATACAAATAATTAATAACCAATAACCACCTGTCACGTACTTATACAACGTGTAACCGAATTAAGTATTCATGTTAAAGGTTTAGGCTATAGTAGAATCGAGAGAGGATCTATAATAGAAGCATTACTGACTATTATACCTACCTAACACTTATCATCGCCGGTTGGCCTAAAAACATATTGCAAAATAAGCAAAATGAGAAAAGAAACAGTATTGCACGCAAAGCATAAAGGAAAAGAGACAGTAAGTAAATCTAAATTGTCGCTTTACCTTACTTTTTACTTACTTTGTAGGCGTGCAAAGGCGACTTTATTGCTGCAAGCAATCTCTTACAGGCAGCCTTTTAGATAAGGACTTACAGCAAGAAACGGGTTAGTGCCAAGAGCGTTTTAATATATAAATACCTACTTACTTACAAAATGTATAGATACAATTACATACATAATATATATAAATACCCCAGCGCTATCTGTCGGGCTGATTTGTGAATCTAAACCATCCAGGGTGCCACCCAAAAGCATAACAAAAAATTCATTCAAATCGGTCCAGTCGTTTAGGAGGAGTTCAGTGACATACACACGCACACAAGAAATATATATATTTCATATTCTTATAACCAAGTACATTTAACTAAAAGAGCTAATTAGTTATAGGTATAATTCAAGAAAGCTAAATATTACGTAAGTAAGCACCTATTTCTATGTACGTCTATTTTACGGAATAAAATCGTCAATTCCTAAATACTAAGGAACCTACTTAGTAAATAGCTGTGACGATAACAGTCGTATGGGTGGAATGAGCTTTTTCATTTCTTTTTCCTCGAAAAATACATTTTTCCCGATGCATGAGAATGACGGAATCTAAAGTACGTACTTACTAGTTACCTACTAAAAAAAATACCCAAGAATTTGCTTTTCTTTCTGCCGTCTTTAGCTGCTGAAATACCACAATACTTACCTACGGCCAAGGCACAGATTTTTTCTCTATACGGGGCAAAGTGCTCTTCCGTAGAGAGAGTTTTAAACCAACAGTACTTCTTCAATTCGGTTTGGTGAGTTTTAATATTAACGATTATTTTCCGTTATAGTGATGATAACATGGAGCGTGTTATGGTGTTAGAAAACACCAATTTCCTAAGTATGCGCTGGTACAGTGAATTATTTTACAGAAAAAACCCAATATCTAATTTGGTGAGTTTTTATTTTAAAGATTGTTTTTCCGTAATAGTGATGATAACTTGGAGCGTGTTATGGTGTTAGAAAACACCAATTTCCTAAGTACGCGCTGGTACAGTGAATTATTTTACATAGAAAACCCAATATCTAATTCGGTGAGTTTTAAATTTAAAGAATGTTTTTCCGTAATAGTGATGATAACTTGAGAGCGTTTATGGTGTTAGAAAACACCAATTTCCTAAGTACGCGCTGGTACTGTGAATTATTTTACAGAAAAAACCCAATATCTAATTCGGTGAGTTTTAAATTTAAAGAATGTTTTTCCGTAATAGTGATGATAACTTGGAGCGTGTTATGGTGTTAGAAAACATCAATTTTCTAAGTACGCGCTGGTACAGTGAATTATTTTACAGAGAAAACCCAATATCTAATTCGGTGAGTTTTAAATTTAAAGAATGTTTTTCCGTAATAGTGATGATAACTTGGAGCGTGTTATGGTGTTAGAAAACACCAATTTCCTAAGTACGCGCTGGTACTGTGAATTATTTTACAGAAAAAACCCAACATCTAAATCGGTGAGTTTTAATTTTAAAGAATGTTTTTCCGTAATAGTGATGATAACTTGGAGCGTGTTATGGTGTTAGAAAACACCAATTTCCTAAGTACGCGCTGGTACTGTGAATTATTTTACAGAAAATACCCAATATCTAACAAGTTTTGGCACAACTCGGGATTCAAATCCAGGACCTTTTCATCAGTAGTTAAACATTTTACAACTAGACCAAAGAGGCATTAAGAAAGCCATATTTAAGGTATGCGGGTGACTTAACTAGAATAACGTAACCTATCAGTTTCCATTGCTTGGTGATGAATGGTGTCGGTGCAGCTATCACCGCCATAATTACTACTGCGGGCAGTCGGGTTGGTGATCGCAGTAGTTGGTAGTAGTAGCACCGAGGACTACTTCGGTGCTACTACTACCAAGTACCCATTCTCCGCAAAATTTCCTAAGACACATAGTACAACACGCGCGAGAAGAGGTGGAGGACCACCGAATTCTAAACTGTCGCACTAGGCACTACGGTTATTATCACTAACTTGTGATAATAGTCGTTAAAGCCCGCCAACTCGCATTGGAGCAGCATTAGGGTTAATTCCCCTTAAACCCCCAAAATTTTGAAATAAACGGGACGTCGACTGACCCCTCAGATGAGGCACCTACTTATTAAGATGTCTCATGTAAGGGGTCAGTCGACGTCCGGATCACGATGATCAATGAATATTTTAAACTTTTCCCGTTTCATTTCATTAGATTTATCAGATTCACTTTGAGGTGCCCGAGGAGGGCCTAATTTTCAAATTAGTTCCTTCCAAAATGAATAAGCATTTTTGTCAACCGTAATAAGTGGAGTGCCCATTTCAATTTGGAGTATGATCGAGTTGACGTTAATCAATTACCTACTTAACTTAACTTATTTAAAAAATAAAGCGTAATTCTATGGTATTTTTTATGAGTTATCATAAATTGTGTTATATCTTTAGCCATCAAAATTATTGTATTGACTAGCGGACCCTCGCGACTTCGTCCGCGTATGAGTCAATCGAGAAGCTAGAATATATCTGATATCTGATAACATAATAATCTTCGCATCCTAGCTATGTTCCTACTATTACGATGTATACTGAGTTAGTAAGTTGTCATTATTTTAGTTGATGTATACATACATCCATCCATACATCCATCCAAACAAACTTTCGCATTTTTAATATTAATAGAATGGTACGCATGCATTCGATCATTGTCCCATGTGAACAGTATTTGTGAAGAGTTATGTCCTTAATCTCCGACAATATTTATCATTATAATAAGACAATGCATGCTTGATAACTTTCAAATAAAAAAAGAATTTTTAAAATCGGTTCAAATTTAACGGAGCTATGAAGTAAAATTGTTAAAAACTTTCGTCCCATTTTCCGGAGGAACCTTATTATTTATCGGAATAAAAAGAATCCTATATGTTGACCCGAAACATTGGCTACCACTTTCCAAATTTTATTTAAATCCGTTCAGTAGTTATCACGTGATGCCCGGACAAACAGACAGACAAAAATTAAATAAAAATCTGTTTTGTACTCAGTATCAATTATATAAAGCATCCCCCGGCAGCAATTTTCAAAAAATATTAAATGTAAAAAAATCTTACAGTTACAGTTTTATTATAAGTATAGATGACCGATTGATGTCCACTGCTGGACATAGGTCTTTTTTAGGAAGTTCCATATTACACGGTCTTGTGGCGCTTTCGTCCAGCGGCCCCGTGCAGCTTGGTTAATATCGCCGGTCCACGAACGTGTGGGGCTGCCAACGCTATGTTTGTGGGGTGGGTCCCCTTCTCAGTTATCCGAGCTGCCTGGTCCGCTCATTATCCCTAATTGAGGTTTGCAACTCGCTAATCTATGTGGACCATTCTGGGTCTTTGACAGATCTCCTAATTTCAGATTTGGTCAAGTAAATAGAGATAATTCGCAGTTTAGCTCGTTCCAACCCTCGCTGAGATACTCTGAGCTTTCTTTACACTCTTAGTAGACTATGTTTTAGAATTAGCTTCTGTTCCTAGATTGCGCTTAAAACAGCACCTCAAAATTTCGCAAACGGATCCCTAAATGGAAAAACCAGCAATATTTTTGAAATACCTTGTCAACAATACCCCGCACAATGACACAGACGAAACAAAAATCATCCCCACTTTACAGAAAGGACCCCGAGAATGTTTTTTTTTAGGAATTTAAATTACTACTAATTAATATGAGTGCCACCCTAAAACAAAGTGCAGCTTTCTAGTATGAGAGTATCTAACTGAGCTTAGCCGCGGACGGACATACAGACAGATGGGTAGAAAGACGGGTACGTGACACGGTATGAATCCCTCAAAAAGTAAAGTGTTCTGTTTATAAAAGTATGTTTTACTTCCTATCCATAGATGGTAAATATATATATTATATATATATATATTGCTGGACCATGTTAATAGGTACATACTAAAAATAATTAAATTAAAAACGTACCTATAACACGTTCTACAAAATCAGGACGTTTGGCAGCCCTACACGTCTAATTAGACCCAACAAAGTACCGTTTAATTTACTATGAAATTTGTATTTATTCTTCTCTTTTAATTCCGCAAATTGCTCTTTCCCCGTTCGAGATGGATTTTGAAATGTTATTTTATTTTCAGTAGCTAAATCCGGAAATAGCTTTTGCATTATACAAAAGCTTTTACCTGGTTAGGGATCGAATAAAGCGCGATGTCAAAATCAATTTTCACATTTACAGGTCGCTATTTTCAGTTTAGCCGCCATAGAAGAAGAGCTCACCGAATGAAATATTATGTTGTTTGTTTTCTAAAATATTTACGAACGTACGTTTATTTCTGCTTATATTCTGGAAACTGGGGTTTTAGACGATAATTTCTTTATAACATGTACATGTGGCTAAATAACATACGTGAGCACAATAAAAAAAAATGTTTATTTGCTATTAGGGATACACTGACTAAAGATCATGATAAAAATAAGAAACTTATTCATTTCACTTACTCTAATTGGGGATACTACTTCATAGCAACCATTTTCCACTAGTTACTCAAACATCTAATTATTTATCAAAGTACAAAGGGTACTTTGTACGTTACTTACAAGATATTACATATTAAAACAGACTTCTCATTTACTTATCAAACCTCTGTTCGTGTATAAATTAAAAAACAAACCGCGCACACCAATCATAGATAATACACTAATAAACTAAAAAATACCAACCTTGGTCCAGTCTGTTCACAGTTATTTTACCTCTAGCTGTAGGATAGGAGTAGTGATTTGATATTGGATAGAAGTAGAACAGTATTCATAAGAAAATGAAGCTTAATTTGCTATACGCCACAAAAATCACGAACAGAATCTGTATGGTGTAATTTATAATTTCTTCAATCTTTATACTCTACAGTCTACATCAAACAGATCTTTGGCAATGTACTCTCTACGCACGTTTAACTTCGACACCGTCGCATCCTCAGGAGATACTGACTATACAATGAATAATATCTAATTGTTAAGATAGAAGAACTTAAAAATTATTCATTTTTGTAAATTTCATTCAATATTCGTAGTAGGTATAATATTTTGATGACTAATGACTAATATCAGAGGATAAATATCTGTGAACGGACTTTCTCTCATATGTTAATGATATGCCTAACTGCATAAAGTACTCCACGGTTTACCAATTTGCGGATGATACATGCTTACTGATTGCTGATAAAGATCCTGATAATGCTCGTGACCTTCTACAGTCTGATTTTAATATGTTGAATAAGTGGTGTCACGATTCTGGTTTAGTATTAAACCCAGGTAAAACTAAATTAATACTCATAAAATCTCCGCATCTTGCAAAACTCCCAATGAACCATATTCTTGCCCATGACCATAGCTGCCTACACTCGAATTACACCAATTGTAAATGCCCCGTCATTGAAGTGGTTGAAACTGTTACATATTTAGGATTACATATAGATAGTAAATTTAATTGGAGTTATCATATTGAACACGTTTGCAATAAGCTTAGGCAATTTTTAGCTAATATAATAATTCTAAGAAATCGTATTCCCTTCAAAATAAAATTAATATTGTATAATTCTCTAGCTCAATCATATATCCAGTATGGTTTGAGCAGTTATGGCCGTACATATAACTCTTATTTAAAAGAAATATTCAAGCTGCAAAAAAGAATTTTAAAAGTTATCCTTAACAATAACCATAGTGACTATTCCGAAGCTGAACTTTTTAAACAGTGTAGTGTTTTACCAGTGCATGTACAGTTGAAATATTCAATTTTAAAAGAAAACTTTTTCAATAACATATACTGGAACAAAGTACAACATCCTGTATGCACGCGGGCCGTCAGTCGAGGCCGGTTATGCACTTCGGGCGCGTTCAATAGGTATGGCGAGCGCACGAACGTTTACCTCGCCTTATTAATGAATTACCCACTGATGTACGAGACAATATTAATCCTCGTAATATTAAGAAAAAACTGAAGTCCTTCTTTTTAAGTAACTTGTGATCATTTTTATACACAACATGGTAAACTGGCAATAATGTTCTGTAGTAACGTACCTAGATTTAATTCTCTGTTAGCATATATTACAAACCTGCGTGGTTTTCTGATGCTAGCTATAAGTATTTTTTATTTTTTTTGGAAACTTTATGTAATAAATAAATAAATAAATAAATAAATAGGTAGCACGGTGTCCCACACAAAGCTACAGTGAACTCTATGCCTATGTATCGTATATTTGATTGGACTATTTGAGGAACGATAAAGTATCGTGGCGGCCTGTCCAGTCGCGACAGGCTAAATGCATCCGAGAGGCGAGAGTCAGACTGCAGCGACAGGGAACTGCACTTTGCAACTGAATTTTTAATGACGCAGGTTATTTCGGCGCGAAGTGCCTAATTAGCCTTCGCAAATCGTCTGCTTGTGATTTGCAGTTCGAATTGTAAACGCTATAGCTGCGCGAAGTTTACAGCTAAGTATCTGTAGCGTTTTGTAATTTAGTTACTGACCGACTTATCGTGATGTCGCTGTAGGTGGCACCTTACGAGTATTTTTGTAATGGGATAATTCTAGGATAATCTCCAAAATTATATTCGATTATTTTTGCAGAAAACTGGTTTTAAGGCTCTGGATTCTTGGCCTTTTCAGCAATGATGCCAGACTTCCTTATAAAAGATAGGGTTACATTTTTACCTACTTGGGACTACGTGAAATGTTTCAGGATGTTATAGGTACGCACCGATGAAAAACTTGTGAACTGAATGGGTGTAATAATTTGCTGTCAACAGACTCTTTAATACTGCTAAGGTCTTTGCTTCCTGTAAGAAGACTTGTCATTACCTGCTGATCTAATTACAACCTAAATACCAAAGTATATAAAAGGGGTTTGCATTGTATTGGAAAGAACACTACACTTTGAGTATTGTACCACACCGCACTGGTATTTAAACTAAATATGTAAATGACAGACTAAAAGTATCATATATGTCTATTTTCAAGATGCAAGCTATACAGGTAACAAATAAATAGACAGACTTTTGCTATTGTTATATAATAGTATGGTTACCTTACATTTGACAATCGCTCCTCAATTTTTCTTCCGGCTCTTTAATTAATTTCGTTTTATTATTTCAATCGGATTTGCATTCACGCCTGTCGTTTTGGACAGGCTAATTTTCACAGTGGGAAAAATTGGTTGAAGAATGAATTTGGGCTTTTCAGGACCGTAATAAGTTAGGGGTGTCACTTTTAATTTTACGTTAAACAAGTTTCAAAGTTTATGATTTATTGTGGCAGTTGGAGTATCATTAACAAAGTTTGTTACGGGTACGCAAAATTTATGCGAAACAAAGAGGTAGGTAGATATATTATTAATAATCTTTAATGTGAAATCAATACAAAGGAATCTCAAAGGAATTTTCAAAGGAATCTACGTTAAATCTAGAGTGATCAGATATACAGGGTGGTTACAAGAATTCATGCGATTTTTTTTTTACTGTATGAAGTTATTATTTTTTTTAAATACAAATACTTACTTGTTCTTAAAATATGTCTTCTGGTTACAAAAAGACATTTATATCCTAAAGAAGAACGTTTTTGTTCAAAACTTTAATCGGTCCCCTCCATTTATAGGTGTACGTTGTTATGGTTGTTACAAAATTTAAAATAATAAATCAGGTTTATTATTTTTAGTTCATTATATTTTGATGTCTTTCTTGAATACTTTAATACTTAATTTTCACATAATCTTTAGGGAAATAATATATATATTATTATTTAAGTGTTTCTTTTTAATTTTATCTTTACTTTCTGTTTACTTTAATTCCAAGTTGTGTACACATACTTTGGGTTGTAGCTTAGAACAAAACTTGTTATATATTTAGATCTACTTTTAGTTATTACCTGTTTTGTGTACCTAATAACAATAAAAAATAAACAACAATAAACAATACGAAAAAAATCGCACCAAATATTAGAAGGAATAAATCTGGTTTGTATTCTGTTAGCATAGGATTATTTAAATTGAAGAGGTACGTACAGTTTTCTGTTTTTTTGAAATTAAAATTTAACCATAATACCTTTTTCTATGTAGGTTGACGATATGAAAAATGTCTTCTACCATATTTACTAGACGCCGAAGCAAGTTCCACCTTCAAACGAACCAATAAAATATCAATTTTATTGCGATACCTAACGTTATAGCCAGCTTACCGATTCTACACTTTACACGTTTCCTTGCCCAGAATAGCTGGATATTTCCAGTAGCTAAATAAAAGATAACTCCAGTCTGGCGTTAGATGGAAGGCTTTCTGGCTAATGGCTCTAAAAATATTTCATTTCGGTATTGTTTTGAGTCTGAGTTGCGCCAAGTGACAGTTAAACTGATGCGTTGTGCAATGGGACCGGGATGTGCACATTTATTAAATGTCTTGACTTAAAAATGAAAACGGAGTAGTTCCACAATGGTAAGTGTGTTAGATTATTGCCACAGTCACATAGTCTAAGCAAGTTTAAAACTTTGGTTATTTTTTTTCGTATAAACACTTATAAGACAAATTTGCTTAAGTTAAACACTATCTTTATTAAATAACAGTCTACTTACAGCTTAAACCCTTAAACCCTGAATATATTCTAGAAAATCCATCTCTAAAGCGAGTGATGAAAGTTCGGATAGATTAATAAACAAATGGTTATTTAACAAATTATAATAACAAGAAATTTGTGTTTTAGCTGGCTATAGGCAATTAAAACCATAAAGGGGTAAATCGGTGGTGACAATTATGTTGTATGATTTCGAAGGTTACTTGAGAAAAAAAAACCACAGTAATAGTTAGACTTACACTTACTAGCCGAATCGGTACATCAACAATTGGAGAATCGACTAAGTTAACAAACCACAACAGCCTTCTACTGGGCAGGGGTCTCCTCTCAGAAAGATAACGGTGGCCGTAGTCTACCACGCTGGCCAAGTGCGGATTGGTAGACTTCACATGCCCTTAAGAACTTTATGGACAACTCTCAGGCATGCAGGTTTCCTCACGATGTTTTCCTTCACCGTTAAAGCAAGTGATATTTAAATTGCTTAAATTGAAAACTCACATAACTCTGAAAGTTAGTGGTGCATGCCGGGGATCGAACTCGGTCTCGACGAAGGGACAGCCGAAGCCTTTATATTTTGTGTGGCTTGGCATGGTGGATATATCCAAAATAAATGTGTTAATTTGGACACTTTATACCACTTGCCATTTCGGTAAACAGCGACTCAGGTTTAAAGGTGATCCGTACCATTTAGGAGGATTATTAAACAGTAAAATACGTCTATTTACTTATGAATTACCCGTAAGATAAACACTTTTGACAAATGGCACGGCTTTGCCGAGGAGCTCAGAGTAAATACAAGATATCCTACAGAATTTAGTCAACTGTTTGCTTTGCTCGTAAGATGGATGCGGTGTCCGTTTGGGTTCTAGACAACTTTAAAGTATATTCAGGGAATCGCCTTGACGTCAGTAGTGTTTGCCTGTTTGAATTTTATAAAGTAGCTTTCATACCGAGATCGCACACTCAAGAACGAAGCAGGTATTTATATTATGAAGGTATTTATAAAACCTTTTTAGATTTAACTAGATCTTTGCCTAGCAGTCTGAATCTGCCACTACTGGGCTAAGCTTCTTCTCATATAAAAGCGAAAGACAAAGAGCTAAGACCCCGCTCTACTTCGTTGCAGGTTGGGGGCTTTAAAGTAACAGAATTTCTCTAAGTTAACCATCAATTATTATTATTGGTTGATAAATAAATATAACTGGCACTGACGGCCTAACGAAGGAAAGTAAAACGATTCATACTTATACGTATCGTTATCGATACTTATACGGCTCGACTTTGCATGTATATATTTTATAAGTAAGCCACATCACTAGGAAACACTATGACGTCACAAAAAATAGATTCATGAAATAAAATAAATACCTAAAAATGGAGGGTTTGACTCCTCGATGGATTACAGTATATAATTCACAATGTACCTATACAATTATTCTATGAAATTGTAGATGTAAAAGTACATTATCAATGTATTTTTTTGGCTTTATAATTCTACTAGTTGTTGCCCGCATTCTTCGACCGAATTTATTCTGGTTTTTAGAGATCCAGTAAGAACCGCTTGTTTTCCTTTGACAAAAAAGTAGCCTATTTTACTCTCCATCCCTTTCAAAATCAACTTGATTGGTTGCTTAGTTAGGCCGTAAACGAAAGACAAACAAACAACTTTTGCATTTATATTAGGATTATTAATTTTATCAGTAAATCTACGTTAACGAAAAATATCGCTTAAGTGTAATTACCAAAGTTACCTGTAGAAGCCGAAAAAATGACTTAGGTACCTTATTATGGAAAAATCAAATATTAAAATATTGCGACGAAAAAAAATCGTATTTTAGTTGACTCGTACGCAGAAGCTTAACCAAGAAAATTCCTAAAATAATTTAATTAATTCTGAGCGGTCACCCTCATGCGGAAACAATGCACGCAATGCAATATTGCGAAGTCCTAAATAATAAGATCAATAAAAAAATGTTGTGATGTATTTTCTTATAAAAAATGTCGTGTAAAAATTTTATATCTACTTTAAACTATGCTGATTTGACTTTCGCGGGATTGTTAGCTAAGCGACGTATGAGGCTCTTTCAACTTCTACAGAGTTTATAGCACCTATTTAATATTTTTTTAGGTTATCAATTCTGAAGCATTTTTGACGTTCGTTTGATAGATTGCTGCGTACAGTAGGCGCTTGCCATGACGAAGCTTTAGATGATTAATCTTGTTATAGAAACAATACAGATTTTCGCGTCATACCCGTACGTGTACCGCGTCGTGACGGGAGATCGGACTTGCACTTCTGCACTTACAGAGTGCTGCTCTGTTAGAAAAGTCTTCGTGTCCAAAACTTCACTTGATTTGGTCAACTACTATAGAACAATGTAAGATATGGATAGTCAAATCACACCTTCCATTAAAATGAAATGCACCTTGAAAAAATACAGCCAATGTCTGTCTCACTGTGATGACAAAGCATGTGCCAATTGGCATATATTAAAAACTAGCTGCTACCGCGGCTTCGTTTGCGTATTTCATGAATTCCGCGAGAACAACTCATTTTACGGTATAAAAAGTACCTGAAGTGTTAATCCAGGGTAAAATCTAAATACATTCCAAATTTCAGTCAAATAGGTTCAGTAGTTATTGTGTGAGAGAGTAACAATCATCAATCCATCCATTCATACAAACTTCCACATTTATAATACTAGCAGGAATTGTAATAACTTACAGTTTTTGTTATGATAATTTTATAATAAATCCCGTGTTAATTCAAAAACTTCATAGTATAGAATAAGTGTTCAACTAATAACATTTTGAGTAAGACCCCATCACTTAGGTTTCCAAACTTACATTTATTTTCATCCTGAAAAGAATATATTAAAAAGAACTATACCTTGTTAACTTACCTTGCTACAAATTGTTGATTTGAAAGAAGTTTATTGAGTGCAAGGTTTCCTTTAAAGCATCCTAAAGGATTATATTATGCAGTGCATGAAAGAATTCGCTGTACCTATACGTAAACTTTCCAACTCAAGGCGACGTATGTCGACGGCGCGATATGTCGACTGCGGTGAAGTACAATCGACCAATAAAAACAAGACATGTAGAGGGTATCCCCTTTTGTGGTTCTAAAGTTGTTGAGTTAAGAAATATTCAACGATTCGCAACTGTGGTTGTTTGTGCTTCTATTGAAAAGATACTTGTAAAGTTTTAATACTGTGAAGAAGCCGGAAACTTGGTAGTTACAATTTACTTTGAATACTTATGAGAGGCTGCAACGTGTGTCTTCTATTGCGTCGTCTATTGCGGTATTCACATACGGAAACCGTGAACACGACTAATACAGAAGCAACAAAAACCTTTGACTTTAGTAGTGTTTCTCGTCACTTCATTGAATTTAGCTTTTTGAGCTAGCGTGACGTGCGCGGGGCGTTTTCACTGTTTTTGGACACATTGCATGGCTGAATGAGGTTTCTGTATGTTCTGTGGCGGTATTATGTTTTTTTTTAATTCTGTGAAACCGTTTGTTGTCGCAAGCTAAGAAGTATCCTATGTCACACATCAGGTGGTTGAAAGGGTTGTTTTCGGTATGGAACGGTTTCCGGGTGCTTTTCTTGTGATTCAAATCCTTCTTCAAGGCTTAACATTTCTAAATGTCAAAATTCAGCAAACTGTTGAGCCGTGCGCACGTAACAATTAAACAAGTATAGGCTCATAAAAATATCGAAAAAAAAACCCAAGACGTCTTGACCAAACCGATTAATAAAAGAAACGCAATTAAACTAACAATTGTCCAGAAAAACAATGGACACTTACGATTTTCCAGAAATACATTTTCCAGATTTATTTATACCAGGCCGTCAGTGCCAGTTATCTTTTCCCAGAAATAACCTTGGCGGAAATGATGAGAAATTATGTTACCGAATGAAGTGAGAGTGTGTCATAAAGGAAGTTAGACCTATCTACACCTTGTATACGGCTGATTAATGCTTTCAGTTCTTGATTTAACATAATAACTTTAGGGGGTCCAGTTCAAATCCCAGCACGCACCTCTAACGTTTCAAGTTTTATGCAATTTAAATAATACTGTGAAGGAAAATATCGTGAGAAAACCTACATGTCTGAGAGTTCTCCTGGGTGAATCCAAAAAAACTGGGCCAGCGTAGTGGCCTCATTGTGGGAGACTCGTGCCCTGAAGTGGACCGGTAATGGGTTAATATGATGATTGCGATGAATGATATATGTGTAACTCGTCAATCCCTCCAGGGGTAATAATATAATGACAGTTGAGCCAAATATTACTTAGCATATCAATGTGTTAAAGCCACAAGTTTTCATAGGCCGGATAATTCATCAAGGGAAATCTATTGACATCAGCATAACTGAATGCTCACAGCGGACGCTCCTAAAACCACATACGCGCGCAATACGTGTCAAAATGGCGTACAGAACGTAAACAAATTTGTATCCTATAATTAAATGGCTAAAAGTCGATTTTACTGTGACTTCTACATGATAATACAACAGTACCAAAATGTTTTGTCACCCCATATCATCACTGTAATTTGGCATTTCCTGCATAGCAGTAAGGTTTATATTGATTTAAAGCCCATAATTAAGGAGAGAATTGATTGGACTCTGATTTTGCGTTAGACCCTCGTATCAAGCTTAGTGCATACTTAATTAAACTGTCAACCTTTGTATTTCGTTAATTTCGTGTTTCGACACATAGCTGGGTTGAGATTAGTGTACGAAGTTTAAAGACTACATTATATCAATTAATTCAGTTTTAATGCTTGTAGTTACAACCACCTCATAAAAACCTAAGAAAATACTTGTGTATGAACGCTTCATAGGTGCCAGTAATTAACTTACATGAATAAAATATTAGTGAATTAAAATTGGACGGCTATATTACTTTTTGAAATTGTATCCCTAAGGGTGTTAAACAGGGGATTAAAGTTTGCATAAAAATCTGTTATTTTTTAAGTTATATCAATGAGAATATGTTTCGGGATGTATAATAATTCCTTCCTCCTTAAATATTATATTATATTCATATTTTAAAGATGAAAGTTCGATTTTAAAAATCTTCTTTACATTTGATACCGCTAAGAAGCCGTGCAGACGAAGTTATAGCAGCCGGGCGAGTCGACGCAGAAGGCAGGGATATGTGTAAAAAAGAGGAAGAAAGTTTTATAGAGAAACTCATCAGAAGCTTCAAACGGACGAAGTCGTGCGGAACCGCTTGTCTCATACACAACGTGTAACCGAATTATGAAATACTTTTGAAGGGTGCATAAGTACATTTCATAGCAAATCAAAAGAAGTATATTTATTTTTCCATACTTCCAACTAATTGAAAACATTCCCTGTGTTTATTTATAACGACACTGTTGAAGATGACTGACGCGCATAGTACATACGCTACACGAGACGTATTTGATAAAGTGACGGTAATAGTGTAACTAGATTTTAATTTTGCATGTGATAGGGCTGTATCTGGTTTCATTCAGTGACAGAATGACAGGTTTACACAAAAAAATAATGTGTTTCGGTTTCACATATAAGTCTAAGAGACATTAAATAATGTACTTCTAAAGCCTGTGAAGTAATACTTCGGTTTACATTTACACCTTGTATAATGTTCTAATTTTTAAATCACGCAAACCAGGTTCTCTGTATCGCAATTAGTTATCAGATCGAGCATGACTTTAAGTGGCGCAATTTTGGAATAAAATTTCATTACACTTACAGTAGCCATGCGACAGCAATATCGATCCTCAAAGTTCTTAATTATTTACGTTGACCTCACTGACTTGCTAATAACGTTTTCATTGTTATTGTACTTTACGGCAAGAGATTATAGGAGTTTGTCTAAAATTGGTCGGTTAATAGACGTTGTTAAAGAAGCTTTTAGTGTAAGAGTAAGTTGCGAGGCATGTTGATGGCTTAAGCTGATGGGTTCAACTTTATGCATAGTTTCAACGTAAGAAGTCTGTTGTTTCTCATAGCGAGCTTGACAGCCTAAGTTAGTTTCATGAGCACAAATAACCTTGCGATTCCTATATATCTAGTTATATTAGTTTCAAGTTATGCGTCCATTTTTTTGTGTAAATATTAATTTGAAACATTTACATTCTCTTTTAGACTTACTGCTTTGTTTCTCTAGAAGCTAGCCCGTCAAAGCCAAGTTCAATTATTTTTTTTTCAAATAGGTCTACAAAAGTAATTTTTGACATACAACTTTGACATCATCATCATCATCATACCAACGGATTACAGGCCAACTACAGGGCAAGAGTCTCCCCCTACAATGAGAAGGGGTTAAGACTTAAGGCCGTAGTCCACCACGAAAAGTTAGGTGAAATAAATTAGAAAAGTTAGGGGTGCGCGCTTGCTGGGATTCGAACTCGGCCTCCGGAGTGTGAAGTCGAAGTCCTACCCATTGGGATATTACCGCTTCTTACATGGTACAATTTGTACATGGTAGTGATATGTTTTATTGACTTCGAATGATGGGGTTCTCTGTTAGATTTTTGGTTTTGTTTGCCAAAATTTTTCCAATAACCTGCCTGGAATTAGGAAAATTGCGTTTTGCATTCCCGTGCCTAGGAGAGCACGTAAAACCACCTGTCACTATCGGTTACTATCGGTATAATTACCTTTACAACAATCATCAAAGCTCTTTATCCTTCGCAAATAGGAGAGGCCTATGCTAACAGTGAAACTTTTGTAGACTGACTGGCTCAGTCTTTATTAGGTGTATTTTCCGTTTATTAAATTTTTGTTTTTTATTTTCTATGTTATGACGTTTTAATTTACACTTTTAGGTTGAACATCAGTTTACCTGTCACTCGACGGAATTCAGTCTCGAAACTGTGCTCGAAACAATTCTGGAAATGAAATATTTTTAAAGCCATTAGCTAGAAAGGCTTTCTAGCTGCAGACTCCGGTTATATTTTATTTGCATATTGAAGTTAACAAGGTATTTTGGACCGGAAAATACAACGGTAATAATTCTGGACGCGGCATTTACACTCTTATTAACACAAATCCATTGATTATTAAAAAAAATGTTACTATCACTAATCTCATTTAAAGATGATATTTTGAGACAATGTTTCAGACCTGAAATAAAAAAGATACAAATAACTTTAATCTAAACATTATGAAGATTATAGATAAAAATTAAACAACTAAGTTAAATATAAATCACGAACAGTGCTTACCTTAATTAAATCTAAATCATCTTTACACCACAGTTAAACACGCAAATCTACCCAAAATTCTGGTGTTATTGCTCCTTTGGATGGCGGGACTATTGCCCGTCAGGTAGAAGATGCCCAGTAGATTTAAAAACCCTAATCGTTTAAACCCAACCCTAGTTGTTTAAAATGCACCCGGGTCTCTAGATCTCACGAAACCTGAAATCACCTGAAAATAAAACAAAAATTAAGTTTAAATTGTTCAAAATGAGCAGGTCACCTGTATGTGTGAGGGTCTAGGCAACTAACAAAATCATTGGGTAACGAGCGTCATACAATCAGATCTTTCTCCGTTCGAAAAAGGTAACCGATAGCATAATATAATCATCATTATCAACCCATGACAGGCACGGGTCTTCTCTCAAAATGAGAAGGGTCTTAGTCCCCCACGATTGTAAGTGCGGACTGATAGACATTAAACGCCTTTGAGAACGTTATGAAGAACACTTAGATATGCAGGTTTCCTCACGATGATGCCCTTCACCGTTAAAATAAGAAATATTTTAATTGCTTAAGTTAGAAATGCACATAGCTCCGAAAAGTTAGTAGTTAGTAAGTCTATGTCGGAGGTCGAACTCGGCCTTCCTAAAATAATTTCTTTACTAAACAAAGTTTAAAGATCAAATCAATCAAATTAGCAGGGTCAATACCTCCGTAACAACCAAATCTCTCCTAACCAGAATTGACAAGCGACCGTTCACGGTCGCACGGATCTTAGAAAACATATTTGGGACTGAATGATTCGAGAAGGGGAGAGTGGGAGTGGGAGTATTCCCCCATTACAACCTGCAAAAGCTTCCCCATTGATCACAGTATCGCGTAAAGCCTTAATAAATCCCGCAATTTATTTATAAGGCAGGTACCAACAGCTTTTCTTAGAAAATATACTAAGAGAGTATTTATTTGATACCTTTATAGTAATAAGTACTTACTATGGTTGTAATATAACAAAATTTACTTATTTGTCGTTAAAAAATTAATTTCCTTTTTTGTCGTTAAAATTAACTTATTTGTCGTTATGAAAAAAATAATGTTAAAAAAAAATACCTTATAGTTTGCCAACTCGTGCTGGTCAATTCGTGCTGTGCTAAAACCATAATTGGGAAAACCCCTTTATGGAGCACTGGGTTGGTACACACTTACAAACCAAGTGCTCAAGAGGGTACTTACCTTAGAAGATTCCTAATTATTTACTATTTATAGGTTTGGCCAATTTTAATTTATAATATAGTAAATAAGATAATTGTTATAGTTGTAGCTTTGGATTTTTATCTGAATTAGACGTTATTATTATTTTTTTTTTTTTTTATTCTAGCTGTTGCCCGCGACCTCGTCTGCGTTTGATTTTGTTTTTTGATGTGGCATTCAATTTAGTTGTAGTTCTGTCCTCTATCTCCACCCACAATCATCAGATCTACAAAAAAATTGGGCAAAATTAAACACATATTACAACCTCTATAGTACAAAAATAATAATTTAAATCGGTTATAATTTGTCGGAGTTATGGTGTAAAATCGTCAAACACTTTCATCCCCTCTCTCAAAGGAACCGAGCTTAATGTCGGGATAGAAAGTATCCTATATTACTTCTAATACTTCCAAGAATATGTGTACAAAGTTTCATGAGTATCGGTTAAGTAGTTTTCGTGTGAAAGCGTAACAAACAAACTTACATTCACATTTATAATATTAGTAGGGATAGAGATAGGGATGCTCTGCGACCCTCCCTTCTATGAGTGGAGTTTTGCATCAATCTGCTTATGTGTGTCTAATAATAGGCTTGCCGTATTGTGACAGCAAATTAGAATACAGCTGTCACCACTCGTACTCTTCTCCCGCGTGTCATTCGAGGCGACTATGGAAACACAACGGTAAACGGGCATCAGCGTCCTCTTCACTTCTACAACCATCTAAAGCGATCACCAACCCGTTCCATGCGCAAGCCCTTCCGTTGGGACGGGCCCTTAGTCTTGCAGTTGATTGGTATGGGCTTGGGATAGTGATATGAAGAAATTAAAAGAAAAGAATTCATAATTTATCAGTGGATTGAAAATCTACTTTAACTTACTTACTCGTATTATAAATACTACTTATTATACTTAGGTATAGTTTTTATGATGTTATACAATTTTTTTATCCATACGTTGTTATAATACAGTATGTCTGTTTGTTTACTTGATTGTTAATTTTACTTACACTCTAACATCTCGGCTCTAACACTACACCATTCTTGATGAAATTTGGCACATTTATAATACCTTGCATCCTGGAGATGAGCAAAGGATGCCTTAAGATTCCAGAGCATCGTTCCAGAGGGATTTAAAAGCCTTACTACCTATTTTGCACACAGATTTCTTACATCCTGAAGTACCCGTCTTCAGGATGTAAGAAATCTAGGTCTATAGGATACTTTTTATCCCGGAAAAAATAACGATTCCGCGAAAGCGGAAGAAGTCGCGAGAAATGATTAGTTAATTATAAAAGCTTTATGTCACGGTTTTAGTTTAATTATGTACAATGTATTTAAGAGAGAGAAAGAAAATTGTGTATCTTAATACACAATTTTCTTAAATTTTCTTAAATTTGTATATGTAAATATCAGAGTTATCACTCTATGAATTAAATGTTTTAATAATTTAATAAAGGTACGTCGCGTGTTTCGTTAACTTGAGAAAAATTTGCTTTCTTGGCAATGCGTTACTCGCAGCCTTAAAAATGTAATCTATTAGAAAGCGCATCCAACTAGGAAGAGTACGGGTCGCATGAGAGTAGCTCGTATATTTTGCTGTCCCTATTTGGATGCAGGCAGAGACCTACCGAACGGCGATATCTACAAATTGTTTGTAGTAGGTACTAACTATTTTTTAAAGCTACATCTACAGTACAAATTGAGCAAAAACAACGTAAAAGCTACGTAGCATTCATTTTCATCAACATCATCTTATTGCTTATATAATTAATTATTGTATACTTATGATTATGTGAATCAATTCTTCATGATTCATGTTCATATGCCTATCTACTATGTTTAGCAAACAATAGTTAAAGTATTTATTTATTTATTTAAGGGACAATCAACAGGTTACAACAACAACTCTTAGAAACTAAACAAAACATTAAAAAACATATAAATGTAATATTGTAGACCCACTTAAAGACTGCCACAACTTGCGAATACAAAACTATATTGTCAGTTAAAAGGAGAAAAAACGATTAAGAGAGACATGAGAGTACTTATAAGCTGAAAGATCCATCAGGCTGTGACATAAACTTGACAAATTTAACACCGCGAACAAAAACATACATTTAGAATAAATATTAATACAGTATTGTATGCTATGTATTTATTATGAATACACGAAAGTAATAAATACATAAATAAAATAAATAATTTCCTAACAGGCCTTATCTCACATAGGAGAGGGTTGTAGAGCATAGGCTTACCACGCGACTCCAATGCGAGATGGTAGGCTTTGACGATCATTGTCACATGCTAGTGATAATTTCTCCGAACGACAGCTTTCGTGAGATATTTTAAACAATGAACATTAAGCTTAGTGCTACTTCCTATCCTATCCTACTAATATTATAAATTTTGAAATTTTTATGGATGCTTGCTACTCTTCCACGCAACAACTACAGAACCAATTTTACTGAAATTTTGTATGCAGAAAGCTTATACCCTACATTAAGACTGTAATTAAGCATTGTAACATCGCGGCTTCCCCCGACCAGCTCTCTCACAAAAAGTTTTGAAATGCTCATAGCATTTCAAATTTTTTTATAGAAATATATCGAAATATTATCGGCGATACTAATCGTTACTAATTCCCAATGCCGTTACTGAGGAGCCGGAAGTGTAGGGTGTGTACCGGAACTCGTAGACGGGATTTATGGCAGCATTAGATTCACATTAGTGGCGCAGAGAACACCCTCGCGGCGGACGCTCCGCAGCACTGCACAACCTAGCTTACCCTAGAATAGAACCTAATTTACTATTTTAAACATCCGAGACCCATTTAAAATGGTGTATGCATACATACAAGTTAGATATATAAGCTACGACGACGCTAAAATAATATTGGAACCATCGACATAACTTTTTTGACTTTTAACATCTACAATAAATAAATAAATAAATATACTACGACAATACACACATCGCCATCTAGCCCCAAAGTAAGCTTAGCTTGTGTTAGGGGCGGATGTGTGTGAAAGCGTTCCCGTGGCCCAGCCACCAGGCGACTGGTAGGAACACCGTGGGGTTTTAGTCGGTACGAGTCCAACATAATAACTGTGCCTCCCCGTGGCGCGGTAGGGTAGTATCCATAAGGATTTCCCCACGTTAAAAAAAATGGGTACTGAGATGGCTGATGAATATATAATTTTATGAATAATAAACATTAATACTTATAAAATACAATAAACACCCAGACACTGAAAAATGTTCATTTTCAGCACACAAACATTTTCCAGTTGTGCGAATCGAACCCACGGCCTTGGATTCGTAAAGCAGGGCTCCAATATCCAAAAAATAATTGGTTTGGTTATTAACGATTTTCGGTCCAACCTCTCCAAATCTTGATGCTATTTTGGTACATATTATAAAGTAGTACCAGACTAATGTTCATAGGAGATTTAAAAAATATATCCTTTGTTAACTTCGCACGGCTACACAGTTAAACCGATCTTGGTAAAATTGTGTATATAGATGAATGCTGGAGAAGAACATAATATATTTTTTGTTTTGGGCGAAGTAACGGTTCCCAAGGGATTTTTAAAAACATATAAATGCTCGTGTAAATGATATTTACTATTATATAGTTCGGTACTTTAAGGAGAGTGAAATTTAACGTTTAAAATGAAATGTTTGTGACCACAGTAAATCGCGCTTAGATCCGATAAAATCGCACCCTACCTAAATGTTTGTTTAGATCTGATAAACTGAAATGCGTGTTTTTCTACTTTTACAAATTCACGCAAGGTTTATCTCAAACTTGCTTGAGGCTAGTGGTATGTTCTTTTTTTGTAAGTGACCACTGTAAATTCCTATGATTTATCAATTACCCTATCATCTTCATCTGCAGCCCAAGTGTCGTGCCAAGGTAGCAATAAAGCTTTTCCATCACGCCAAAAAAAAGAAAGTTCTGCGTATTATAAGAATGTTTTCAAATCCACAATTTGAAGCTTTTGTCCAAGTTATAATTCGTGAAGCCAATAGGAGTTCGGGACTTTATTGTACAGCTGAATAGGATCGTGGCCATATCACTTCACTTCAGAACTTATTTCAAATAAATCACGCTGAAATTAATGCAAACATTTCTATTTGAAGGCCGATTGGCGCTGGGGGCAGCGACCCTGCTTTCTCAGTCCAACCAAGGTTGTGGGTTCGATTCCCATAGCTGGAAAATGTTTGTGTGATGTACATGAATGTTTTTCAGTGTCTGGGTGTTTATCTGTATGTTATGTATATTACTCACAAATATTTACCAGTCATCTTAGTAGGTACCCATAGCATAAGCTACGCTTACTTTGGGGCTAGATGGCGATGTGTGTATTGTTGCAGTAAATTTATTTATACAAAATAAGTTTTGACATTTGGCACGTATATTTTTATTTACGTTTAATGGTTGTGTAACCACTAAGGTGATAACCGCGTCATTTAGAAGTACAGATATCTTTAGTAGTACGATAAATATTTATACGATATTTACCTTAAACCCTAGCTCGGCCTTTGTCGATGTACTTTATTCCAATATAGGTACGATGTTATTATTTTGCAATATCTAAACTAGGCTTTTAACTCAAACGTACGTAATTAAATACTTGTAAATTTGAAAGTTAGTTACCGCGATCCACGGCTTAGAGCATGGCATTGGAAAGTACCAATTTTCTAAATCTTACTCAGAATATTTAGTACCCAATACCAAATAATTTTGGGCCCGACTCGGATTTGGACAGAGGGACTCTACTAATAAGCCGTAGTATTAGTAAATTAGAATAAGGGGTTAAGTTACTATAGGTATAGATCAGAATACAGTTGTCAACACCCCTTCTCCTCCCGCGGGTGTCGTACGAGGCGACTAAGTGAATATGCTGGAGGACGGGCACCAGCGTCCTCTGTACGACTACTACGCCTGCCCAGCGTGGTGAGTATGCGCAAACCCTCCCGTTGGGAGAGGCCTTAAGTCACTAAGGCTATGATGGCTTTAGGTAGCTAGAGCATGTCACGAATTTGTATACTTAAGTAGATACTGAACAGTATAATATACTTTTATTTAATTGCAATGAGGATACAAACACTACGTGTGAATTGTTTCATAATATATTGCATGTCTCTCTAATTTCCAATGAAATTGTAGTGCAGCTGGGAAGACGGCAACAAAGCTCTCATTTTATTAATGTCGTTCCTTAATCCGTTAAGAGCTAGTTGTCGCAAGATTATCTTAGAATTCCGTTTTGCTACAAAGAGAACGAAGTCCTTAATTGAAGCGCTGTGATTTAATATAAGAAAGTCAAATGAATGTTTAAAGCTTTAACTTAAACTGGTAACTGTGATGGCACTTAATTTTATATAAAGCTTGTTGCTAGGTAACCGTAAATACCCTTAAGGGATTTAATTATGGCATAAAATTTTTTTAATTATATAGGCGATAAAGTTGCCTTTTGTATAATAAGGTAAGGTTTACTAGATATTGTCGTTTTAATTTCTGAACCTTTGGTATTTGGATCGAGCGTTGTATATTTATTACTTTTATCTTAATTGCAAACAGTAAATTTTAAAATAAATTATCGTTCGCAAAATCACAGATAAAAAATTAATAACTTGAAAAAGAAATCTAAAAAAGCAATTAAATAATGTCGTCGCGCACTGGTGAGCAGCGGCGCGGGCGCCGGCGTGCTGGGGCTGTGCAAGTCGTTCGCGGGCTCGTACCCCGTGTACCTTGTGTTCGAGTTCTTGGAGACCGTTCTGGGCGCCAACGTGTACCCCGCTGCCTTTGTGTTAAGTTAGTTTTCAAGTTTTTCATTACATGCCTTGTGCAGTTAAGTATGAAAATTTGGACAAACGTCCGGCAAAAAAGCGTAATCTTGACTATCGAAATCATCAAAAAAACTGCAAATCTGACAGTTAGATCCAGATTATAAAGTGTTAAAACGAAAAAACAAGAATACAAACTCTCCAGTTTATTAACTAGCTGTAAAGAGCAGAGTTTGATTACAAGTAAGATTTTCTTCTTATCATAATGCCTCTTTAAAATCTCATTTTAAATCTTCGTTTTTAATTATTATTCGATCTGAAATGCGTTTATATAGCTTATTTCTCATAGGGACGTGATTTGCGGAGTTTTTTTAATAAATTAAATTAATTTCTTGAAAAAGTAACATAAAATAGAAATACACACTGATATCAATTACTATAAATAAACACTGTTAACTAATTATCATTCGTGTCAATTCGATCGCGCGGGGTCGTATTTTATTTTGAAATATTACTTACTAAAAATATCTCGATAGCCCATAAAATTGACCAATAATTTTTGCTGGCAATTTATACCCGCTTTTTTTCTTTTAATTGGCTCCTATAGGGCAGCCAAATGTCCACCATTCACCATATTACGTTGAAGAATTTAAATCGAAAAGAGTCGATTGGCGTTGCATTTTGGAAAACTAAATTAGAACATCTGTTTAACAATATATGTGTACATTGTAGCGATAGGCTTATTACCTTAGTTAGCTGAGAGACATAATTTCATAGTTTTAAGCTTTATTTTTAACCTAAAGCACATATTGAACTTACTGTTTTATATTATAATCAAGTAAAGAGCATACTGATGTTCCAGCACTGAATTGACAAGCCTGGGGGGAAATCAGCGCGACGGGCACGAACGAGTCTGATTTAACACGATCTCTTGTATTACCTTGAATTACAAGCATTAAAGTGAGATAACCATTTACATTTAAATTCTACGCTGCGTTTTTCTGCCTTTTACTGTAATATTTTCTTTAATTTTAATCAATATTCACATTCATTATCTATATTATTTTTGTTTATACAACTTTTACCTTTACTTTTAAAATACACAATGCCTAAAACTGGTCTTACTTATAGTAAAAGACCGGAATGACCATATTGGAGCTGTCCACCTACGTAACAACAATAATGACAAGTTATTTATGTCTAATGTCTAAATATAGATATGTTTTTCGTATTTTTTTTTATTTGATTAAAAACTCTAAGTGTCTAGTTATTTATTTCCAGAACGTATATTTACACGTAGATCTATCTTCTCGGCCCCTCTCGATCTATTTTTTTATCATTGTAAAAGTTAGCATACTAAGCGGGTTATGCAGTGTATCCTTTTACATTGCTCTTAGAACATTTCACCTATAACGAAGTGGTTCTTTATAAAAAGTGGCGTTGGATAAAAGAAGCCCGTTACAATACGTACATTTCAGTACCTGGCTGATGTTAAACGTGGAACCACTATCTCGGAATTTCGGTTTTTACAATTAAACCTATCCCAGGAAATCAAACTCAATATATTTGTGCTTCGATCAATTATTGTACAACGTGTCAATAAGTAAAACATCTAAATATTATTTCACGGGCTTACTGTCTTAGAGACTTATCCCTGAAACCAAAACGCTAATACTCGTAGTTTTTGAGTAAATCACTGCCATAGTTTTTACTGGAAAAAAGTCAGATACAGCCCTAACATCACACACAAAATTAAAATTAAAAGTGACTCCGGTAACTTATTTATCGGTATTGGCACATTCATAGTGCCATAATTGATTGAAGAGTCTGTGTTAATTTGTTCCTGCTTCATTTGCTTATTTTTGTAAGCGGTTTATCAACACTCTTGTTTTTGAACGTTTTTATGGCGGTTAATTTTATCTAGGATACAAATACCGAACTCGATTAAACGACTTTGAGAAAGTTTTGACTTCTAACAATAAACATTAATTTATATTTACTCATACTACGGTGTACCTATCAGACTTTTGACAGTTTAATTAAATGTTCCCGAGTTTATACGAGGGTCTAAAGCATAATCAGGGGGTTAATTGCGTAATGTATTCGCAATCAGAGTAGCTTTGATTTTGACAGTTCAAACCAACGGTCAGCGAAATACTAATTATTGACTGTAAAACTACACACATTCCATTCTTTACTACCTGCCTAGTAATGTAAACAATCAATCAATCAACAACAATCATATCATCCAAAAATTTGAAAAATAAATAAAAAGATATGACAATAACATAAATCTCTTTTTATAAGTTGGCCTGCAGTTCTCTGCTTAGCCCTAAGCTGGTAGATGATATAATGAATGAATGAATGAATGAATGAATGAATGAATGAATGAATATTCTTTTATTGCACACCACAAAAAGTAAATAGAACAAAAAGAAAAGTATAACAAAACAACGTATACAATGTGGCGGCCTTATCGCTACATAGCGATTTCTTCCAAGCAACCAATGTCAAAGATAAAAAACAGTTACAGAAAATAGTCAGGTGTTGCATATATACATATACCCATAAAATACATATTTCATTAAAAAAACAATATTTGTAACTAAATATATAAATATTATATTTTTGGAGTCTAATGCCAGTTATAAGACTTCCTCTTCTTTCGTTTCTTTTTGAAAGATTTTCCAGGCAAACGATTCGGTTACCTGACGTCAAAAGTATTATTGCCACTGCCCGTGACACTATAGCACCAGTCAAGTCACTAGGAGAAGGCTTGTCATCCAGTTGAACGTACCCAGATGACCAAGTTACCGCCAGAACTTTTCCCTTATCTGCGGTAAATAGTGCATTTATTTGTGAACGTGCACGCCATTGTACCACTAACTCAAATAATGATTTTGATACCGGTAAAAATACTTGTAGAATGTAGATACTATTTATTTACAAATATATTTTGTCTGGCTGCAATAAACTCTAAAATTGTCTAATCACATACTCCTCTGTGATAGTTTTCTATTCAAGTATGAATATATAAATTGTATCGTACCACACTGAAACGGGAAAAATAGCTGTATTATTCAGATAAAGGTACAGTGGGTTTGCAGTTCATTCATGATTTTATCGTATGGTTCGTACACAGCTTCGCGTTTTACAAATGAAATAATCACGACTGCATATGACTCTATACTCTGACGTTCTGTACGGCCGGTCCCTTTGATTATGTCAATGGTTCTAAAGCTAACAAAACTTTTTGTTTTCAAGATATCTACTTATAAAATGTTGATAGAAACTTTTGGAAAGTTTCAGTGAAGCGCTGTTTATTTAATGACCTTACTTTTCTCTTCCGAAAATGTTTTCTTCCATTTATCTTACTAAGTGGGGGAAATGATGGATATGGGATTTTCTAGTATCGTAATTAATTAGGTAATCAGAGGTATAAGCAAGCTTTTCTCCCGCTATAATTATAATGGTATTTCTGACTCGGTAAATTTATGTATTCGGCTTATGATCAAGGAATCCACTTTCTGCAATAGGTTCCTACATGTCAAAGGCATGACGATTAATACTCTAATTCTGTCGAGCTAGGGTATGTCTATTTCAGAAAATGAAGCCATACTCCTAAATAAGTATATTTCATTTCAGTCCTATTGTTTCAAAATTTATATATTTTTGCCTTAAAGTTTTATACACCACATCACACGGATTTTACAAAATAGAGTATTTTGTACTACGCCCGTAGATCTCTACTTTACAGTAAACAATGTTAAAAACATACTAACTACACTTATAGCGTCTTTTGGTATATGATATCTCTCGATCGGATACTGTCCTTGTCTTTGTATAACATCGCCGAAGGTTCGGGTACCGGAATTCTTCAGTTGATCGGCAACTATGTCTTTTGCTTTCTATATTTAAAACAACAATCAATTTTCAATGCTCTAGTTTATGAAGCGTGGGTGTCATCCGAAAAAATATTTTTACTAGTAAATCACTTGAATCAAATTATAAAAACAATTTAGCGATATAAGTAGAACGATATTTTACTCACGTTTATGCAACTAGCATAATGCGAATACCTTTTATGCGCTTTCATAGCGCACAATATTAAGTTTTATTTTTGTCATATTTTAGTAACACAGTTAGGTAACCGCTGAAATGTTTATGTTTTTAGAGGCTGTGTACTGTGTAGCTAACAACTGTAGAGATGGCACTGCACGACTTTTCAGCTTACAAAATAATCCAGGAATGATTTAAAAAGTTCACTAGTCAAACATATATTTGAAGCAAACATATTTTCTATTACTACTGTACTACCTATTTTTTAAACAACTGTGTTTTAGTTGGGGTACTTTGTTCAAAAAAATTATTACGAGAAAGACTTTCATTTTACTTTGTTAAATGCTTTTCATCTTATTTTTTCATTAAAAGGATGCAAAAAGTGCTACGCGCAAGGGATGCCAAACATGTTCACAAATGTCATAATGCAAAACGAACACAAAAAGTTTGAGAGAATGTCCGTGACTTGTATAGGCTAAATATTCAGCGTGTATAGTCAGCTTTAGATCGTTAAATGTTTTATACTACTAAGTATGTTTCATTTTAGACTCTATCATAAATTGCGGATTATTGTCAAGACTCAAATCTCGTTTTCATTGGTAGTTTTACACAACTTAAACGTGTTCTTTTTATAAGTGTTGCCAATTTTTAACCGACATACAAAAAAGGAGGAGGGTCTCAATTCTGTTGTACTTGAAAAAAAAATATTTGCAAAAGGTTGCATGTCTGGAAAATATCGCTCTAATTTCAAAAATATTATTGTCTTATTTGAAAAGTCTTTGTTTCTTTGTGCGTTCAATAGCCTGGAGGCTATTAAATATTACGCTACGAGCCACAAAAAATGCGATTGAAACCGTGGGACAAAGTTTCCTATAAAGTTTAGAAATTCACACGCTTTAGTAAAACTGTTAGCAGTATTTCATGGAATTGGTAGGATGTAAATATAATGGTAGATTTATCATCAAGCCATCAATTAGCAAGATAGATTAGGAAGATAATCATTTATAATTTCAAAATGGCTTTGTCCGATCGTAACAATGCCCCAGAGGGTCGTATGCAGACACCGTTGTAACTGGTATATTTCGAATTGAAAATAGCAGTAAGTTTGATAAATAAATACAAGTGAAGATTGGATTTGCCAATAAAATCAGGTTTGAACTTTCTTAGCTATCAAATATCAAACGTTCCTTTAAATAATAAATAACTTGATTAATGGAGTAAAAATGTTTAGATAAAATTGAAAGCTACTTTGTTTCTAGGTAGGCCGACAGTAGTGGGCAGCGACCCTGCTTTCTGAGTCCAAGGCCGTGGGTTCGATTCCCACAACTGGAAAATGTTTGTGTGATGAGCATTCAGTGTTTTTCAGTGTCTGGGTGTTTATATGTATTCTCTAAGTATTTATGTATATATAATTCATAAAAATATTCATCAGTCATCTTAGTACCCATAATACAAGCTACGCTTTCTTTGGGGCTAGGTGCCGATGTGTGTATTGTCGTAGTATATTTTTTTATTATATTATTATTATTCTCTAGCTTTGTTTATTCAGAGGATAAATTTAAACGTCTTTCTTGTTTCAACTTACATTAAATGTTAAAATTTTGACTATAGACTTTTCGGTCAAGAAAGTCAAGGTAAAGAAAGTGAATATGCAAATTATATTGATTACGTGTAACTTTAATGTTTACGTTTTTCTCGGAATTGCTTCGTTTGGGAAGTCAAGGAGAATCTTGACTTCCAATACGAAGCAATTCGAAGATTAACTACAATCTTTTGGAAAGCTTGTGAGGTCGGTTTTTAACTAAAAATTCCTATACTCGTCAGATCGTACGGATTCTTAGGCATTGGCTATAACGTTATATAAATAGAGCATTAAAGAAAGACTAAAAATAAGAGTAAGGTTAAAATTATAAAGGTGGCTAATGTAAAAGCCAATGTAAAAGGGGCTCGAGAAAATGAGAACGTGCTGTATCTTCATCGTCATAAAATTAACCGACATAGAAACCTTTTATCCTGTCGCACATTTAGAGACGGCTTCTGTGTTTTTTTATACACTTCACTCTTATTGCGTCGACAAATATGGCTCTATGGTGTTTATTGACCATAGTTAAAGATTATAAAATCGTTAAAAAAGAATTATTTGGTAGACTTTAAAAGCGGTTTGAGTACAACAAGTTGCAACGCGATATATATCTTGTATCGCGTTATATAAGAATCTTTATATTTTTATGTATTTGTCATGAAAAAATCGCTTACCTTAATTGACGGAAATAATCGAATAAATTGTTTATTTTAAAAGAAACTGATGAATTGCACTTTAGACTAATTAACAATTTTTTTAAAGTGAAGATTATTACACAACTGTGGGGCGGGTGAGCCAAAACTAAGAAGCGAGCCAAACTGGAGCCCTAATAGATAATACATTAATATACTAGCTATGAATCCCAGCACGCACCTCTAACTTTTCTAAGTTATGTGCATTTTAAGTAATTAAAATATCACTTGCTTCAATGGTGAAAAGGAACATCGTGAGGAAACCTGCATGCCTGAGAGTTCCACATAATGACCTCAAAGGTGTGCGGAGTCGAGCAATCCGCACTGGGCCAGCGTGGTGGACTACGGCCTTAACCCCGTGTGAGGAGACCCGGGCACTGTAATGGGTCGGTAATCCCTATCCCTATCCCTATCCCTATCCCTATCCCTATCCCTATCCCTATCCCTATCCCTATCCCTATCCCTATCCCTATCCCTATCCCTATCCCTACTAATATTATAAATGTCAATGTAAGTTGGTTTGTTACGCTTTCACGCAAAAACTACTTCAGCGATCCTCATGAAACTTTGTACACATATTCTTGAAAGTGTTAGAAGTATTATAGGATACTTTTTATCCCGACATTAAGCTCGGTTCCATTGGGAGAAGGGATGAAAGTGTTTGACGTTCTTAAACCATAACTTCGACAAATTATAAACGATTTAAATAATTATTTTTGTACTATAGAGGTTATAATATGTGTTTAATTTCGTCCAAACTATGGTTGGAGATAGAGGACAGAACTCCTAAGCGGACGGCAGCAAACCCCACGTTTAAGGCTTAGCGATACTGAATACTTGAAATTTTTCAGAACTACAACCTCGCCCTTTCACTACTGCTACTAATACAGTTCCACAGTTCATATGGATGCAATACTAAAACAAAAACTTTGTGCGAGTGAGTGTTAGGTTTGTCTGATTGGAACGGAATTACGAGATACTGTTGAAGGGTGCATAAATATATTTCACACTGTAAAAATATTAAATCAAAAGAAGCATATTTATTTTTCCATAAAAACTAATTCCAAACATTCTTATTTTGCATGTGATGTTAGGGCTGTATCTGATTTCATTCAGTCAAAACAATGACAATGATTTACTTAAAAACTATTAGAATTTCGGTTTCACAGATATTTCTCAGAGACAGTAAATAATGTATTTTATTTATTATTTCGGTTTTCATTTACAAGTTGTATAAGTCACCGAGAGAGACGAGTCTAATGAGTGTGTGAAAAATTACACTTTCGAAATGTTTTTCATTAATTTTATAATGGTGAGTACGACTCAAACTTCGTCTGTGGAACTAGTTTTGATTACGGTACAGAAATAAAGCTATGAGGTCTAACTTTCAGTCAATATGCAGTTAATTTGTAGTATTCCTTATTTACCATGCAAGGGTTTCAGGCTTGTTACGTACTGCGCATAAAATTTGCTGCTGTCGTAATTAATAATTAATTATGTACGTTTCAAAAGCGCTGATGAAAAAAAATGAAAGCGCGACAAAAATGTGAGACTCTAAAGAAAATGGGAACGTGATATATCTACATCGTACCAATATTAACCACCAGCTAACCTGTTGTTACTCTTTAACGTATTTTGCTTAAAACCTTTGCTATTTCGTGAACCAAAAGGAGTTTTAAATCCTTGTAGAACTTGAATACTTTATACTTTCTTGAAATTAAAAGTATTTGGGTACATTCTGAAATACATTGACCTACGGCATCTTCTTGAAACTTTTGATTGTTTATACGGTTTCTAATGGGAAGTACCTACTATGTAACAAGATCTGTTCTGAAGCAAAGTTATGTAAATGGTGAAAATGTTTTGTTACTTATCATTTTATTAATATGTGCAACAGTATGCACCGGCATTAAAAACCGCAAGTGAAGACACGAGCATTGTTATATTGCATTGTTATTTTAATATGTATTCTTGTTTATGTTACAATGTTATAGAACAATGTTAAATTACGGCGTCATAACCAAAGTTTTATAACATGTTGCTTTATTTGGACTAACCTTAAGGTTACTTTTTATTTGATTGTTTATTTAATAAATTTGTATTTTTAGTAGTAGTAGAGGTTATTGTGATACTGCTCGTCCGGGGAGTACTACTATCATGTTTTTTTCTGCCGCTAATCAGCATTGTTGCGATGTTGTGTAACGGTTGCCGTGTAATTACAGCTACATGAGGGTTTACACCTACGCCCCAGGTTGACAGACATAGGGCAACCCCCCCCCCCCCTTTTTTGAGTGGTGGAAAAGCTTTATTGCTACCGACCCTTGGGCAGGATGAAGGTTATGTGAGACTCCCCTCTAAAGCAGGTATATCCAAATTAAAAATTACCACGGCATGTTCTACTTTGCTCGGGGAACCCGTTGTATACCTCCCGGACGTCTACCAACCCCCCAACTGATGGGGCTCCCGCGCTAACGAGTAGGGGATTAGGACAGCTTGAACCCCCCCTCAGACCGTAGAGAGGCTTGTGTAGTGACGGGTAGCTAGACAGAGGGCACCCCCTGCGAGGTTATAGGTTTTCCACTTACCATCAGGTGAGCCATATGTGTAGTCCGTTAAATGTTACTATAAAAATTATCACTTATTGTGATCATTAACCAATAGCCGTCTACTAATGGACGTAGGGTTTTTGTAGGCACCAGCAGCACCCTACAACCCCGTTGATGGCGACGCTACGTTTACCAGTGCGTGTTTACCATTCCGATGTCTTAGGACTCCAACGTCCATCCTTTTTATATCCAGTCTATTACCACTTTTTTCAGCCAAGATTCATAAATGTAATACTGCAAAGGATCACATATTTCCTGTTTTACCTTCTCACATAGATAAACTCGCAGGATAGCTTTCTTCATCGCCGGATGATTGAGTCTGAGCTCTATCATGAAGCTCAATGTTAGGCACTATTTTTTAATTTTTACAGTTCACTATAAATCCATTCACTAAGGAATAAGATTTTCGTGGTTAATCTACCACCCTGGGTCGAAATATCGACAAATCCCAAAATATTATCGTGGTATGATGGTTAAATTGAAATATATTTAAGAAATGTTCACTATATCAGTCGTATAGTTTCGTGAGAAATCATTTCTCTTTATTGCCCTCTTTAAAGAAATATATATATATATGTAACAAAATTACATGCTTAGTAACAAAATAGCGTAATTTAAATTTTTCAGCGCTCTTATACAAGTGTACTGGAAGCCCGAACTAAAGTTTACGTTTCAACTCAAAAATACGTGAAAATGGATCATACGTGCACTGCAAATAAACGTTCAACACAAATGACAGAAAAATAGGGTTAATTAAATATGTATAATTAATTAAGTAAAAGCGTGGCGATGTTTCAAGCCACAATTGAGGAGTCTGCGGGGAAATCAGAGCGCCGGCACGAGTGAACCTGATTCAACAAAACTTTGCTCTCGCATTATTCCATGTTATTATGTTACACACTTTATATAAGGGAGTATTTTTTTGCAATTAAAAAGGAGGTAAGAATGGTTTATATGAAATATATTTTTTAGTAACTTATTTTCTTCTAATCATTCATTTGAATAATGACTCGTCTCTAATGATATTCGATCGTTCTGATGTTTATGTGTAGTTCTTAAATAAAGCAATACTGTTCACAATTTGACCAATTTAATGTTTAATTACCCAAAAATAAGTTAATATTGGCAAAACATACCTTTATTGCTGCTCTCGACAGATTTCCAGCCAGAAAAAGAATCTCCATTTGATCCGAAGGTTTAAAAGAAGAAATGTAGGACGGAAATCTTTAACAATCAAAGCTGAGTTTTTAAAGACGCAAGATGAATAAAGTTGAGGAAATATTTATGTTTCATCATCATCATCATAGCTCCCAGCTGGATCACTCCAGCCAGCCGAGCTCATTTCAGAAGCTTAGCGAGCCGCCCAGGTCGCCGAGTGCTTCTTGAAGTGTTGCTGGGGATCCAAGGTGTGCTGCGCGTTGCTCTACCACTCCATTGCGTTGAAGCATTACGTGTTTCGGTGTTTCATCCGTCTCCATGCATGCACTGCACAGAGCACTGTCAGTTATACTTAAAATTGAAAGGTATTTCCTTAGTTAGAATGCCGATAAAACTGTTGAGTTGTTGTTACCACGTGTGGACAACGGACCGTGTGCTGTGCTGTCAGTGGTGCTATTTATTCCATGGAGCACACGAAATAGTTCCACTGTCCACCCGACGATCTTTCAATTGAGCTTTTCCAGCCAATCAGTGCGGTAATAAAAGTGACATTTCCGGTAGTGAAAATGCGGCGGGTACATCGCCGAAAGCGCAAGGATTTGACTTCCATCCACCAAACCACCAAGCCAATGAAATGCATGCTTTAGTTTTATATTTTTCAACTTAGGCAGCATATCACCGGAGCTGTTCTGCTTCCCCGCAAACAAGTAGTAGTCAGATAAACGTGCATAACATTAAGGTTTGATTAAAATGACAAAAACTGGTGTTAATTAAATATGTAAATAATTAAGTAACCGCAGCAATGTCTTAGCCCGCAATTGAGGAGTCTGTGGGGAAATCAGCACGCCCGGCACGAGTGAGCCTGATTCAACAAAACTTCGCTCTTCTATTATCTTGTGATACGCACTAAAGTGAAGTGAACCCTTTTCAACCGACTACAAAAAGGAGGCGTTTCGTTACAATATATCTCCAGTAAAAAAAATCCATCCGATTTTGATGACTATTTTAATTAAAATTGCATGAACAATACGATTGCTCGGTCTAGACGGCTTTGTCACTTTACATACTATTTTTTTATAGTAATAGTTGACGGATCAAGTAGGTATAAGTATAGGCTATAAGTAGAGCATTCCTTCGCAGGGTATGCGGAGCAACACGTCCTGCAAAGTGCCACCTCGGGTCCATCAACCTGAGGCGTAGGGGTGAAGCCTTATGTGCTTGAGGTATTAGAGCAAAATAAGCATGGAAAAATAAATACTTCGCCGGACGAGCCTTGCCGCGAAAAGCTCTACTACTGCTTCTAATAATTAAAAAAAAACAATTAACTTGTTTGGAAAATACATGCCGGTATATTACTTTGAGTTCGCCGTTATATTCAGTTGTTTTTAAATAGGAACTTCATGGTAAATAGTTTAGATGCAAATAAGATGCTAAGATTAATAGATTAGATGTTTTGCAAATAAATGCTAAGATAGATTTTAAACACAATCACCGTATTAGGGAAATATATGCCGAGATAATTTCAGTAATTAATCCTACAAATTAACTTGCTGTTAGATATAACCAAGAGTTGCGGTTGTGGCGCATAACACTCGCTGTGTTATTTATTTCAATTACAATTTGATATTATACGTATATCTCGGAGCGTATCAAACCTACGACTCGTTGTATTCAAATGAAGCAGATTACTCTTCAAAAATGATAGCTTAGTACTTCAGGCTTCATTTCAGAAGGGGGGGGGGGGGGGGGGGGAGTCCACCAATCAACACTTAGACAGCGTGGTGGACTGCGATCTAAACCTTCACATTCTAGTTGGAGACTCGTGCCTTGTAGAGAGATGGTAATAGGTTGGTGATGATTTTCGGTTACTCTTTCCGGAGCGTTTTATGACCGGTATCGATTTCAGATTGTTGCAAAATTTACAGCAACACTTTACAGAATAGTTACATACTTAGCTAAAAAAACCTCACTCTTTGCTTTATGGGACTTTGACATTTTTTTCGGTCGATACATTCTTCTTTTTACTAATTTTAAACTTTACTGGCTTAACGTCTCTTTACTTTACGTTAAGGTATCTAAGTGCGTACTCTTTTTTTGCGGGAAAGTATTTGGATTTCTTTTGCAATTTTGATTTGAAAAATGTCTACGTCGTTTAGGACAGCAAATTGGAAAATACTCCATCGTGACATCAATAATTAATTTATTGTGCGATGCAAAATATTCATATTCACTAAAACATATAATTGTACTATTTTCTTTTTAATTGATTTTACTTATATATAATACTTCTGTTTCTAGTCGTAGATCGAATCTATGCAACTTTACGTCATTCTTAGTCTCTTACTCTCATTACGTAAAGGTTTAGTTTCCATTTCAAGTATAATTTTCTACTGTTTTTCTGCTCTCGTCTACATCAACATTCCAGTTTCAAATAATTTATTTATCTCATTCCCAAAGAGAACTGAACGTGACCGGGGTCTTAAAAATTCGATTGCTTGCGCGAATGGGCGCGATCACCCCAAATCAATTTGAGATTAAATCTGAATTTCATAACCTTCATATCTAACGTTCTCGTAATGGGAATTTTATGTGTACTTGGCTGTGCCCCGCGGTTCTACCCGCGCTGGCTATTGGTTTTAGCATGATGTTATATAGCCTATATATTCATCACCAAGAGCCTATAACAGTCCACTGCTGAACTAAAGGTCTCTTCCAATACAAGGGTTTGCCCTTAATTACATTAGGTTGGTTGGGTGATCGCAGTTCTTAGATGGTAGTAGTAGCACCGTTAACGCTGCTGCCTCGTACGTAAATAGGTGGTAATTACTATATTCTGATCTGCTGTGGTATTAGAGTTTAAACGTTAAAGCAAACCCACATCTTTGTTAGGCCATGTGATTAAGCGTTCAGGTACGAAGCGATTAGGTGTGCTAAGCCGCGATTAACATAACTGCCACTACCGTAACATGTAAGACCGCTACCATCATTATCTACCACTATGTGAGAATGCAGGTAAAGGCTAACTTATAGTACAGTAAAAAAATACGTGCATAAACTTGTTTGTTAAGAGGGAATGGTAAATTGTTATTTTAAGTAAGAATTTCTTTCTTCTATATCGTTATATCAATGCCAGAATCCTAAATAAGAATAACGAGATATACGAGCGGCACCAATGCAACGGCGAGTTTCTCCAGTGCACGCATACATTACTTCGCTGAGTGCACTTTCTAACAAATTAAATTTTGATGACTGCTTGGATAACGTTGAAAAAGCAGTCTTTTTATGAGAGTAATTTGCGAAATGTCGTTTCGCAATATACATTTCTCAACGGAATGAGAAATCGACTTACGACGTTGCTGCTTTGATTTTAATATCCGAGATGCACTTTTTAATGAGTAATGGGTTCTGGTTCTGTAAATAAAGTTTTTACAAATTAATTCTAATACGTTTGGAGAATCCAAGTTAAGAAACTCATATGCAAATATAAAGCTTGAATAAGTAGTAAAAGTATGTTGTTTCCTATGGGGATTGACTATAGGTACTTTAACACCCATATGTTATTTATATAGTGTTTTTTTTATCTCAACCAATGGATGTATTGTAGCGATTTCCATAGTATTGTGGCCCTTGATGTTTAGCGATTCACTGGGACTCACTTTGTCGTATGTATATTAAGTGAGGGAGTCTACTAAAAAAACCCAAACTCTCCAGAGTTTCTTGAGCTATTTAACTATATACTCAGAGGAAAACATAGCTCAGAGGACCGATAAGGTCATCGGAGCTTTGTGTCCCGCTCATTGTCAGTTGCCACTTCTATTCTAAAACTCGTTCAGGTCTTTCTTCTACTTTATATACCTCTCCATTTTTAGGCAGTCAGTTTTTTTTAATTTGTCAATGGCTACACGAAATATTTTTTGCCAGTACCAATTCTCTTGACGCCAGTCTATTTTCGTAGCTACGACTTCTTTTGGTTTCCAACCCCGTTTTTACCTGCAATCTTTGCACATCATGATGGTTTGTAATAGTCGTTACCGGTATCAGATCTTTTCTCTTCTGGATTATTTCAAGTTTTCAGTGTTAAATACATTAGCCATCCAAATTATGCGGAGGGTTGTTTCATTTGCCAATATTTCAGAAGCTGGATTTTATTTCGCCTAGCGACTACATTCGGTTCTTTCAAATGTATCAATAAATTAAAAAGACAAACCTAGCAACGAAAACTTATACGTAGGAGCATTAACGACAAGATTCCTATCGGAATTCAACAGGCCTTGAACTAAAAAGCAAAGTACAAAATACACCCTCCGATATTACCCAATAATAAATAATAGGATAGGATATGAAAGATAACGCGGACAAAATCAAGGGCAACTGTTTGTTTTAAATAGCTAAGTTCATGGAACCGTTGCATGACTGGGGTAGGTAAGATTTTATTATTTTCGCTTAGGAAAATTGCGTTTTACTTAAGCGCCGAAAGTCGTGCCTAAATCTGATAAGAGGCACGCCCGATGAAGGCCACGATAAGCATGCGTTTATGTTACCAACCGACGGGGGATTTGAATGGTTCACAGGTTGACATTTGATCACTATCATAACTTAGACCAATAAAAATGTAACTATTATTTAAAGTCATTCAATAGGCGGTGAATTTGCTTGTGTGTGGCATGATTATAAAAATTATAGACACTCGTACCTACATACAATACACTAAACTTTAAATCCTGTTTAACTCACTATTTAATATATGGTGGGTTTTTATCAACTTCCGTCTATCCAGCCAGTATGATTTAATGTTGCATTACAATACACCCTTTAAAGAATGCGAGCGACGCGATGTAGAAGCCGTTTTCTGACTATTTACTCTAGAAAATCAATTAACCTAATTATTGTTGTTCTTTTGTAACTAGATTAAAGGAATTGCTGATTTAAGGCAGTTAAAAAATCAACATTTTTGAGGTAAGTGATAAGGACTAAGACACTATGATGTACCTTTCCCATCTGGGTCTCAATGCAAAATCGAAGTATATTGCTACTCCAACTGTATCTAAATTTAAATATAATTTTAATTATATCTTGAAAACTATCCAATAACCTAAACAATAATTATAATTATAAGAACATTTGTAAAAATGCTACTTAATTTCATAAAATATTTTGCACATATCAAAGTTAAATTATTTACCCACTTAAAAAAATTACTGTACAAGGCAACATTTTATTACTTTAGAGCTTAGGCTGTGCTTTGTTTGCCAGCCAGTTAGTGTTTCTTTTAAAAAAGAATAAACAACATCATAGGATGGAGTGAGTTCGCAAAAAACTATGCAAATTATAAGAGATATAGTTTTTCATCCAGTGATAATCGCATAATAGATCATGGAATTTATGTTATTTCAGAAAATTTATAAAAAGGTAAGTCTAAAGCGTTCAGAAAATAAAAACCAATTTTGGAATACGCAAATAGAGGAACTTTAATTTTTTGAGTAACTCCACTTTAAAATTTCGATGTCAAAATACTTGCAGATTTTTTTTGATTGTCTTCATCTATATTTTGAATTTGTAATTGTAGTTGAATGTTTATTTAAATTTTAAATTTTACTATTGTACTAATTTTTTGTATTATTTTCACAGTTAGTATTTTTGTTTTAATTTTTTGTCATTTTTGTCATATGGGTATTTGGCCTGAATTAAAAGCATTTATTATTTACAATAATTATTATTATACTAATATTATAAAGAGGATATACCTACTTGTTTCTTTTTTAATAGATACATTTTGAAATGATAACAGATTTTAATAATTCTTCGACTGTTAGATATCTTACATCTAGAATTTACAAAGGTTATATTTAATTTCCATTTATGCGGCGAACACATACTATTTATTTTTAGAACCAAAAAGTAGGGCCAGCCAGTCAATGTACTTGTATCGTACTCGTATGGGTAATTATAGTTTATCAGGCCTTCTGTTGAGTAAACCTCCCAATACGTACTGAGGCTGGCTACCGAGTGGGTTTTAGTGGCTAGAAATCCCGCATTACCCTCAAGAATCCGGTATCTTTATGAAAATTTACCCCCAACAAAAAAAATAGAAGTATCTTTAGTGACGTCATGCCTTATGACGTCACTAAAGATAAAATGCACTCGTTAAAAGATATGAATAAATAAATAAAATAAATGAAAACACCGGGGTGGAATACAGTTGTTGAAGCTGTAGCCCGCAATTGATCGAAACGGTCAATTCACTCAACATAACGGCTTATGAAGTGGAAAAACTGTCAAGTGCGAGCAGTGAGTATGTGATATTGGTTCAGTATTCATTATCCTAGCCACACTAAACATGGTTGATAAGGTTTTATGATTGTGCAACGCAGTATTTTATCTACCAGCGGGTCCGCTTTGCAAAACGTCTCTTCCGAACTTTAACTGTGTCATTCTATCGGTTGCAAAAAGTGTAAGTGCAGACATTGTTACCTCTGAAAATAACACAACGTAAGTAATTACTATTTTCATTATGATTATTTATCCAATTTTTTTACAAAAGAAAAGTATCATGATTTAACAATCTATGTAGGCGTAATAAACTTTGAAGGAGATTGATGTATCTGCATAATATGGAATGAATAAAAATAAAAGGTACGAAATCTAGTTGCAATCATTCAAAATTGTTACATATTTGACTCTTCATTTTGAATTTGCTATAATTTTGTTATCTCTAAGTATTAAGAAATCAATTGCCCATCGCTGAACCCTCCCCCGAGGGAATAGTTTGGCCATTATATTCCCTTAGTCGCATCGTATGTCACGTCGCTCGTATTTATAAATATAATATTATATTGTTTAATTTAAAAAGTATTTGTTTTAATAATTCCCTGCTGCTACTACTCGCAAACATCTATTGGAGTATCGTGGTAGGTTCAAATGTTATCAATAAAGAAAAATATATAAGAAAACGTTTGTATAAAAATTTTATTCAAATTATTTTAATGCTTGCGGAACCCTGTTTGCCGTTTTAATTACTTAGTATCAGAGGCTGCTCGTAGCAATACCCGATGCAAATGAAAAAAAAACTACCAACCCGTTTTGTGAAATAATGGGCAAAATTGGCAAGCCCAAGCGGTAGTATTTGTAAAACTTAATAAGTTGGTACTATTCATCATGTATTACACAATATCTGCAACCTACGTTATCTGCTGTACTTTTGAAATCTCTTGGTACAGTAAAATAAAATTGAAGTGTCCGTCAGTGATTTCGAAACAACTGCTTTTATTTTCTTAATGATATTCATGACTTGAATCATGATACTCCGTTTCTACGATTTATCATCCCGTTTGGTGCGTTTGTCTGGTGGGAGGCTTTGGCTTTGGGTGACCAGCCTAATGGCAAAGACGTGCCGCCATGCGACTTAGCGTTACGGTACGATGTCGCGCAGAAACTGCTGGGCTATCAAAACGGGTTAACCCGCTCTACCAACTTAGGCTGGCTGTAATATACAACCAGGTGAGATTGCAGTGAAGAGCTAAGTATAAAAAAAAATAATAGTTTAATAAAAATTTCATCATCATTTCTATGGATGGCCGCCCACTGCTGTAGTCATAGGAAGTTTAAACGATACGATAAGTTTTTTTGTATTGTTTCCTTGTGTTTTGTTGCAATAAAGTGATTCTATCATCTATCTACACAAATATATCAGGCTATTGCGCGCACTGGCAGGTGTTGCCCGCGACTTACCTAATTTTAAAAGAGTTTGTTTGCTTCAGAAGAATAATTAATAAACCTAGTTAAGGGCTAAATAACTTACCTAAGAATTTTTATGCAGGAACTCTTGGAACGAAAATAAATTTATAAGAGCCATTAATTTTTTTATTTTTAACACCTATTAAAATTTTTGGTCGTAAAGAAACGACTCTAAATCCAATTTTGTTGCTGAAATAAGTTGGATTCGATAACTAAATATTTAACAGAGTATACACACACACAGGATGAGTCCCTCAAACCGGTCAATATTGTCGGATTAACCGGCTTTATACAGCTGATGAATAATTGTGTCCATCCGACCCGGATTAAACCGCTTTCTGCTGATTTAATTGACAATCCTGATATCATTGTTACCCATTGATGGCATAAATACGACATTACTAATCCGGTTAAAGTAAAGGCTCTATTAATAAAACGAGTGCTTTGCGTCGAACTAAGAACTTGCGTTACAAGAAACAATCTTTTTAAGCATAAAATAAGTATTAGTAATTTATGGCATTTATAACACCCCCGACGCAAAAACTAGGGGTGTTATAAATTTGCCCCAGCAGGCACAGATACAAAGTCTGTGCCTGTCTGTGGCATCGTATTTTTTCGCGTATTACATATTTTTTCACTACTTCTTCAAAGTTTCCGTTTAAGTAACCTTAAGCTGCAGCATTAACTGGTCAGTGGGATAGACAATGCCTCAAATATTAACACCAGATATTTATCACGTGTTTTAAATTGGTATGTTGAATAAGTGAATACACTTTTATTGTACACTAAAAAAAAGTAGTTACAGAGACATAAATACAGACCAAGAGGGTACAATTTGGTGGCCTTTTCGCTACATAGCGATTTATTCCAGGCAACCAAAGGCGTAAAAGGAAAAAACAGAAAAGCGGTAGGTGGTGCCATAAATGTGAATAATTGAATAATAAGGAATAATAATGTTCTCAATTAGTAGGTTTTAGATAGGAATGATTAAGACCCTATCGTGGAAAAAAGTAAGGAGGAAACATTAGAGCTAATTCTCAAAATTATGTCAGGGCTCTTTTTAATTTGATTTCATGTTTTAAGTTTTAACTAGCTTTTGCCCGCTTTTATTGCGGTATTTTTACAAATCCCGTGGGAACTTTTGTTTTACTGGGATAAAAAGTAGCGGGAAAGTTACAATAGTAGCCTATTTTACCCTTCGTTCTTTCAACTAATCCTATGCCAAAAATTACGTTGATTTCTGGCTTAGTTAGGTCGTGGAGGACGGAAAAACAAACAAACACGCATTTCTAATATTAGTAAGGATAAGGATAGCAATTCTAGCTTTTAGCACTATGTTGATAGGACACTTATAGTAATTAATATTCCTTTTGATAAAACTGTTTGCTAAATAATTGCATAGCTGCTGCTGTCCGCTTAGAAGTTACGTACTCTATCTACGAAGGTATTATTCAAATCCTTATCGAATTGGCAACTCTAAATGGGATCAATTAGACGGTAAACCCTTTCAAGCAAGAACAATAGATACTACAAAGTTGTTTGTTGAGCTTACTGCAACATTATATTGCGAGTTAGCGAATTAAAGAAGTTTTGATGAAGACACCATTTCTGTAATCCGTTACACTGTTGCTAATTAACGCCCGAAATTAATAATTATTCTTATTCAAAATGGAATTCAACAGTGATATCCTACTCGTTCTTGTAGGTAAAGGTAGAAGTACTAAATTCTGTCCGCCAATTAGATATTTCATTTGCACGTAAATCTCTGAACTGACCTGACCTGAACCTTGTCCTAGATGTCACCATGCACCTAAACTTTTTAGTTCCATCGGGCACCGTGAAACGAATATTAAATTGCAAGTTTTGATTACAGGCAGACAGACTGGTGAAACTAAATAAATAATAAAACTACAAACATAAGAGACAGCCTTATCAGTTATCAGCAACACGATATGCCACCATTTTGTCAATCCGGGACAGTGAGCTTACCAATACTCTAACATATTAAATTAATGGTTAGGGAAGTCTCCACTGAAAAAAACACAAGACATAGCTCTATCAAAGTCGATAACGTTTCAGGATAAAACAAGCTTGGTAGGTTTTTATCGATAAGTTATTAGCGTCAAAGCGGTTCTCAATCATTTAAGCCAGATTTTATACTGATTGATCGATTTCGTTTTAACGTTATACTAATGAAAACTTGCTGAGCGTATTAACTATGCGTAACGATGTGATAATACTCTACTTAGTAAAAAAACGAGCTTTGTCCAACTAACTAGCGCAGTTTTGAGCGCTGAGGTCTGGGGATGGGAGGTCCCGGGTCCCGGTTTTGAAGGGAGGCTTCAGCAGTGGTTAGTTACTATTCTACCCACAAATACGTGCCACCAAGTAATTAATGTCCGTTTTCACTAAAAACGAATAAGGCAATTCCTAAGAAGGTATCTCCTAATCAAAGAAGTAGTAGTAGACCTTTTTGTGAGGAAGTACTATCGCCATGCTTATTTCTGCCGCTAAGCAGCATTGTTGCAATGCTGCGTTCCAGTCTGAAGGGTGTGGTTGCCGGGGTAATTACATGCACATTAGGCTTAGCAGCTACGCCTCAAGTTGATGGACACATGGTGGTCGGTTGTAGGACGTTACACTGGTCCATCTGATTGGCCTGACAATTGTAAAACCAATTTTAATTTGTAACTTTTTGTATATTGCATATACAAAAAGTAAAAATGCATATTCTTTAAAAGAGCAATTCTTGTACATATATAATTGGAATCTCGGAGTCGGCTCCAACGATTTTAATGAAATTTAGTATACAGGGGATTTCGGGGGCGATAAATCGATAGTCTTATATCTTTAAACGAGCAATTCTTGTATATATATAATTGGAATCTCGGAATCGGCTCTAACGATCTTCATGAAATTTAGTATGCAGGGGGTTTCGGGGCCGATAAAACGATCTAGCCAGCATTCATTTTTAGAAAATGTCATTTTATTCGCGGTAATAACCGATTTGGTGCAGACGAAGTTGCACGGGTTTGCTAGTTAATATTTAATGTAAGTTTTTTTGATTTCGTTTAATTATTCTGTTATTTTATAGTGTGGATGGGTCATAGTTACCAAATAAATAAAATAAATAAAAAACTTACTATAAAAAAACTTATTTGACTATAAAAAAAAAAGATTCCTACGCATATATTTACCTTTCATCTGTCGATTTTAACAAAGAAACTTAATTATATAGGTATATATTAATTATTATCACTATCTACATATTTTATTGTAAGTTTGTTATATGCACATATTATATTTGTATATATAGGTTTATGCATGTTTATTTGCAACACAGTACAGTTAAATGCACCACCTACCTCTCTTCTTGAGCTGTTTTTAACGCCTTTGGTTGCCTGGAAGAGATCGCTATGTAGCGATACGGCCGCCAAATTGTCTTTTGTTAAATTTTTACTTTTAATTTGTAAGGTATCTTATTTTTCATTTTTTGGATGGACTTAAGGTCAAGTGTGAGTATAGTAGTTCCCTAAACTTAACGCACATCCGAATCGGTGCCGTAACTTTAAATAGCGCCCAACTTCGTTAGTAATCATCTAAGAGTTGGTGAAACGATTTTTTCTCTTCGCATAACCCAAATCATTAGGCATCCGATTTAAGCGTTTCCTAGGTTTAAATGGGCATCATTTTAAGCCTAGGCAACGTTCCAGTACGATGTCCTGTCAAATTCGATTAGGGGTACGAGTTTATAATAACTGTCATACACCTAATAGGTTAGCAGTTAGGTGAAGTTGTAGTCAAGGGCTGACTTGTGGTGGAAAAAAAAAAGTTAAGAGAAGGTTATATCGATAAGTTATTAACGTCAGGGGTTCTCACTCATCTCCGCCAGATTTTATACTGAGTGATGGATTGATTCCATTTTAATATAACACTAATGAAAACTTATTGAGCGTAGCTTTACGATCGAGATTTTTACTTAATATACGTTTATGAAAGAAAAAAACTGTCTTTTATCGAGGAGCAGATTACGCAGCGTTGATATAATGATTGAAATCTTTCCAATCATTTTTACGTACTGATACCGTTCAGCTATTACCCCAATTCGCAATTTTGTATAAATATTTTCCAAGTATATTTGTATAAATATTTTATTAAAAAATTGAAATGAAGGTTATTTTCCTTGAAATTTAAAGTAACATACGATAAACATTAAAAAAGGTTTTGGATAAGAATAAAATATAATTGTTAAAAAAGTCATAAATCTACCGGCATAACGAACCTATTGGTAGTGGGAATCGAACCCACGGCCTTGGGCTCAGAAAGCAGGGTCGCTGCAAACTGCGCCAATGGGCCGTCAAAGATGCCCCGTAGTAACAAATTAGGGGAAGGGTATAATAAATTGCCATACCTGGATTGGATTTCAGGGTAACATGCTTGCATGTTAGACTACTTTAATACTTTCCATGAGGGGAGAACGTAGCAAAGCGTTAACTATTTTATTTTCCCTTTTTAAAAGAGATTTACCTGTTTCAAAAAAAAAAATAGAATAGTTAACGCTCCTAGTTGGATACATGGTATGACGAACTTTACCTGATCGTCCTTTAATTTACCTGGGCGCGTACAAACCGATTAGGGGTCGAAGTTTAAATATGTGTTTAATATGTGTTAGGTAATTCTTACGCCATTATAACAGTTGACAACATTTTTTTATACCACTACAAATTAGACCTTGCCTACAATCTCATAACTTGGCTAGGTTAGCCAGTTTGGGGTAAAGAAGTTATATTCTCTCTATTCTTTCTTAATGTTGTCAACTGTTATAATGGCGTAAGAATTACCTAACACATATTCATGTATTTATTTGCCTTTATTTAGATACATTAAGAAGCTCTGATAGCCTCCTAGTGGTCAGGACTCCGGCTTCACTTTCACGGGGCCGACCGAGTTCGAACCCTAGCACGCACCTCTAACTTTTATAATTTATGTAAGTTATAAGAAAAGGAAAAAGGAAAACATATTGAGGAAACCTGCATGCCTGAGAGTTCTCCATAATGTTCTCAAGGGCTTGTCGAATCCAGCCTAAACCCTTCTTATTGAGGAAGGAGACCCTTGCCCTGTAATGGGCGGATATGATGATTTATATGAAAAATTTGCTACATGGTAACTACACTCAGTGGCATATACTTTTAAAACACATACAGTTTTTAAACATTAAACAAAAAAAGGTTTCATAACTTTTCACCAAACCAATCATACTCTTCTTCTTTTGATATACTAGTTTATCAGCAGCCGATGAGTTGATTTTTACACAGCGAGGTCGATCCTCCATTACACCCTCGGGGGGACCTAGTTTGATTCCCGGCACGCATCTATAACTTTTCGAAGTTATATGCGTTTTAAGGACTAAAATATCACTTGAGAACACCTGCATGCCTGAGAGTTCTCGACAATGTTCACAAAGGCGTTGATTTCCACCAATCCGCGCTTTACCAGCGTGGTGGACTAAGGTCTAAATCCTTCTCGCCCTCAGAGACTCGTGCTTTGTAGTGTAATGATGTTCATGACTTAAATTTTGTGACTATCTTGGAACGTTCTGTTTGTTTTTTTTTAAATATTTTATTTATGTGAATAACATATGATATACCGTAGTGGTTTTCTCTTTACACACACTAGAAACCTTTTTTACAAACCAATATAAGCCTATCTTACCATTCGCGCGATCTTAGTTAATTCGAAAACTTTCTCGAATACCTACTTCTTGACACTGCTAAGAAATGTTCTTTACTATGTCGGTAAACTACTATAACTGAGTTTGACATAAAATTAAATCCACTCAGCTTTGAGTTCGTAACTTCGTTGAGTTACCAGTGGTTTTTATTCATTGGATAAACATAATAAATTTAGTTAAGGTCCGTCCGGCTATGATTCCAATGAAAATTTAAATTTAATGCTAACCAGCCTAAATTTAAATTGACATTGTAATAGGACGGCGTCTATAACGTGCACAGGGGTTGTAACGACCCTTCCAAGGCATAGCGATAATGTAATTAATTAACCTTGCTTAGCAAACCTGTGTAACCTTACCCATTAATTCATTTAAGTCTTCTGTAGGCAATATATTGAGAAGGCGGTAATATTTATTAAAATAATATCCCATTACATGTAAAATCAATAGCCTCATATGTTATAGGCACCGATAAGCAAAAGTTGCTTTTCTCGTAGTATAAAGGTATTAGTTTCGGAGCACTGCACGGCTTCCTGTCAATGTACAGGTGTACTTACAATGGTATTTAGAAATGCTGTAAATTCGTATTCGTATCGTATTTTTTTTGCAACGCTGGCCAGACGGCTTAGTGTTCGCTGTAGATAGTAGTAGTAGCAGAGAGGATGCTGCTTCTCGTTCCCCGTAATATTCCTTTAGTCGCTTCGGACATCACTCGCTGCGAAACGTGGTGACAACTGTATTTTGCTTTTTGACGACCTCCTTTGCCTACGCTCCCTTGTGAGCGCCGTGAATTTAAAAAGGAGGTCCTAGGTTCCATTCCCGGCAATTTGGAAATTTAATATATCTGAATTTTGGCTGTGGCTAGTTACCACCCCACCGACAAAGACGTGCCGCTAAGCATTTTAGTGTTCCGGTACGATGTCGTGTCGAAACCGACTACGGGTATGTAATCAAAAATGACGTTGTTAGGATCATTTTATACGAAAATATATCGGTAGGAACATTCTTATTGCACGCAAGTAATCTCACAGGCCTGAAGCGACATCCATGTGACGTTAAGTGATGTAATGTCTAGGAAGGCTTTAGGAAGTATCCGTTGAGGGGATGTTTGTACACTATTCGTAGCAAGTCGCGCAAAGCCTCGTAATCCAATCAAACGTTGAACGTCAAAGTAAAAAGCCCGAAAGAGTAAAAACGTTCTGGCTATCAATTGAAACTAAATTATATTAGCGAGAGGTGTGTCCAAATAAGGCGGATCTGATACGAGATAGATATAGATACGCAAGATAGATAGAGCCTCGTACGAGGTACGGATAAGACACGGATTCATGGACCTTTTTTCATGAAGCAGTACACCGTGTGGCGCTGTTGGTATGCCCAGCAGTGGACGTCCATTGGGTGACATGATGATAAGGAGGAGAAAATTAATGAACCTCTTTAGTAGTAGCAATATTAGTCTTGTGACAGAGGATGTCCGGAGAAGCACTGCCATAATGTACCGTTCGCAAATCTACCGTTACGCAGCAATGCTATGTTACGGTCTGAAGTGTGTGAGGGTGCAATTACAGATGCATGTAGCTTGTAGTAAGCCTCAGGTTAACGGATACAACGCGGCGTGTTGCAGAACGTGTTCTTTTCATGCCCTGCGAATTGTTGCTCTGTTTTTAGGCAACGGTTTTTGTTTTACTATCAGGTGAGCCATTTGCTTGGTCCGTCAATTATTACCTTTAAAAAAGGTTTTTGTAGCCGAATGTAGGTCAAGCTTCGAACGAACATATAAAGATTATATCGTGTTAAAGATCCAGTCTGGTTGAACCTTTGTCAAAGGATAACATCCACCAGGCCAGCAAAGCTTTTGAATAAATAATAGAAAGTATTCTTTACTCGCATAATTATTATCGGGTGGAGTGTTAAGTAAAGCTTAAACGTCCATTATAAGCTTTTGTCCATAGAATCGCAGCGCTTTAATTAAGAAGTTCGCTCTGTTTCGCATTAAACGGAATGGTAGGATTATTTTACGGCGATTTAACAGTACTTAGATTATAAATTGCAGAAGTAGTTTATTTTTACACGTCAAATCACGAAATAGTTTTATCACGTCATCAATAATAAATTCATGCATTTTTTAGAGATGGTCATAATATAGTCTAATTATGAGTAACAGTATGTAAAAAATCATATATATACAACGTGTTCCGAAATACTGTTATAAGTATATTTCATAAGGAATCACCCTGAAAAATATATTAAATGTTATAAAGAATAATTGAATGAATGTGTGTTATAAAGATGGATATATATATTTGTCGACACAAACTAATTCAAAACTAGTGTTTACTTATGACAACCCTATTGAAGATAAAAGACCGACACGTGCTTTAACACTACCTACGCTACGCGACTCGTACCTAATAAAGTGGCAGGAGTCACTTGATTTTAATTTTGAATGTGATATTATTTCTTTTAGCAAAAACTACGGCAGTGGTTTTCTGAATTAGGGTTTCGGTTTTACAGATAAGTCTCAGAGACAGTACATAATGTTACTCGAAAACCTGTGAAGTATTATTTCGTTTTTCATATACACGTTGTATACAAACAAAATGTCACATAAATTTAGTTTTCTTCTGTCTCTCGGGCTATACTTCATCAGTCTATTTCAGGAATAACAGCGAGTGTCCCGCGGCATCCATTTGTGACAGGCTAAATGCAGCCGATAGTCAGACTGCAACAACAGGGATCTGCACTTTACGATTGAATTTTTAATCTCGCCAGTTATTTCGGCGCGACGTGCCTAATTAGCTTTCGCAAATCGTCTGCTAGCAGCTACTACTGCCGTTGAATCAGGACCCTTGGTACGAGATAATTACGCCCACTATCGTAGAGTTGTTTTGAGTATCGAACCAATAGAATGTGAAAGTAAAATGGATTATAATAGTTGTGTCATAAAGCTCCAATTTGTCAAAAAATAAATCCGGCTTGTGTATTTCGTAGAATGTTTGCAAAATAAAAATATGTAGTAAAGACATCGCTACTCGCAATCCGGTGGCGCTAGGTCTACTGTATTATAACGGAATCCCTGGATTTGTCTATAGGCCGTTTAGGCCGCGGCCTAGGGGCAGCAGCGTCTAAGGAGTGGCAGATTTCAGAGGACGCTCGCTCTATTACACAGCGGATAGGGTTTTCTTATGGTATCTATACTAATACGTTAAATCCCTATAGGAACTTATTACAATCGAGATATCTTCTGTTAATTAATGTACTTCAGTCATTTTAGTTAAAAAAAAAAAAAAATTATGCAACTTAAGTATTAAGCATTATGTCTCCTTACAAAAAAATTAAAAATATTTACTTTTAGATAGGTATACATGGAGCGGCGAAAGTAGAGTGCTCTTATAAAATACTAGCGTACTCAGCCCGCTTCGCCGGGCTAGATTTTGCTTTATTTTACAATACTCTTACATTATTATATTTTTAATTTAAGTCTCATATTATATTAAATCATTTATTTCTCTCCGTATTCATTCTCTTCTATTCTCTTCTCGAGCGGGTGAAGATCATTATCTACACCCATGTACACCCAACAATAGAATATCGTCATAGTAATAAAGTAATAAAAGCTGTATTTGACAGTTTGCCAGTTCAAAAATAGGAGTGCTCTGATCGTCACCAAACTATACAATCCTGTATAGTTTGGTGAACTCGCCAGGTCAATCCGGAGATTCCCTGAAAGTTTCATTGAAATCGGTCCAGCCGTTTCGGAGCCTATACGGAACATACCCACACACTTTCTCTTTTATATATATAGAAGAAGATACATCCGGAACTTTATAACGGCATAATGTTGTGTGTGTATAACAGCATGTTACGATACGCGAAAGCGATACCACGTTAGCGAGCATGGCAATCTTATACTAAGGGTACAGGCAGTCTGTGTAGTTAGGATTATCGAGCCAATTACGGTAATTAGCCGAGCCTGTCTGCCGTTAATGCCTTTTTACTGAATGCATTCATGACGCTCTAGATTGATTATATACCGTGCTGTGATTGATGAATAAGGTATGTAAAGTGTTATGTTATAGCTGTTTCCCGCGGTTTCAGCCAAGTTAACTAAAGGTAACGTTAAACTGACCGAACACCACTTTTCTCACAAATCTTCATCATCGATAACTTATAACAGTCCAATAATGGACTGAAAGCCATAACCGGGTAAGACTTGGTGATCGCAGAAACGCCGTTTATTCTCCGTCATATTCCCTTAGTCGCGTCATACGGCACCCTCGGGAATGGTGTGGAGGGGTGGTGACAACTGTATTCTGATCTGCCGTCAACATAAGGCGCCAAATAACAAGCTGTAAATCAAGGTAAACAAACAATAATAAACTATTTTTTATATATTATAAAAAAATTATTTAAATGCTAAGTTGCTCTGGCCGACCAAGTACGGAGACAAGCCCAGGGAGAGAAGAAGGAGAAGAAGATGCTACGTATAAAAATGACTGCAATGACGTATTAAGGGCTAGCTCTCCATTCCTAGGCAAGACGTACCTACGGGTCTTTGAATCAGTTATTCGCGTGAAAAATGTGTCATAAAATTACCACCTTTTGGTAAAGCGGGTGAAACCGCGGGGAACAACTATTAGTTTATATTAATCTATTAGGTGATACTATGTAGTGGCATAGGGAATTTATAAATAAACGTGGTATAACGTCGGAATAGTTGTTAATTGTTTTGACGTTTATTTATAAGACCCAAGGAGTTTACAGTGTTTTTGGGGCCGCAACAGTATCGCTAAATACTAAAATGCTATTCTCCCCCGGGTTTTTCAACCGCAATATTGTGAGCAAACACAAATGACGGTGTAAATTCCAGCGTGATTTATTTTGAATAAGTTGCGAAGTTTGCAATATTCCCTCGCTCAGTTCAACAATAAATCGAGAACTCCCATTAGCCTCGATTTATAAACATGGACTTTTTAAAAGGTAATGATTGCCCGTTCACATTAATACTTTTGATCCACCTAAAATATTAAATTTCATACGTGTATTTGGATTTAGATACAAAATTGAATTTTTAGTGCATATCTTGTAAATATATTATACCCGACTACGTTTAAAGTATTTTTGTTATACCGTAGTGGTTAAGACTGCGCTATCTTTCGGGAGGACAAACTTTGATCCCCTAATTGTTTCGCAGTTATGTGTGTTTTAGGCAATCCCTACTTAATATTATAAATGTGAATGTAAGTTTGTTTGTTACGCTTCCATGCAAAAACTACTAAACCGGTCATCACGAAACTTTGTACACATATTCCTGAAGGTATTGGAAGTAATATAGGATGCTTTTTATCCCGAAATTAAGCTCAGTTCTCTTGGGAGAGATGACGAAAGTGTTTGACGATTTTACACCAGGCTCAGCTATCCTAAATACATAAAGTGCTGCCACATTTATGAGGCACATGTCTCTCGTAAAACAAAAAAAAAGCGGATGAAGTCGCGGGTAACAGCTAGTAACATATAAATTGCTTTAAAAATCGTCAAGAAACTTGTATTCATTATATTGTATGTACGAGTATGTGTTTATAGAGCTTATGTTGCTGTTGTACGACACGTGCCCTGTAGTTGGCCGGTAAAGGGTTTTCTCTTATAAATATATGTATATGTATTTATTGCCAAAGATTCAAATTAACATGAAAAAGGGCACAAGGACAACTTATCTCTAACGAGATTTTTTCTAGAAGTCCTCGAATGTGAGAAAAATTTAAAGGGTAAATGCTGAGTAGATACTTTAATAAATAACTGATATGATTTCCAGGTCGGGTTATAGAATTTTATCGATTGGTTTTTTCTGTTAGGAATTCATCAATAGGTACTAGGAGTAAAGAAACTCCGAGCTAAGTTAAATAAGTGTAAGGGTAAGTCTTCGTCAACTCTTTCGAGTGAACCGAGTTCGATTCCCGGCACGCCACTTACTTTTCGGAGTAATGTTTAATTTTAATTTAAAACATCCTGAGGAAACCTGCATACCTGAGAGTTCCCCATAATGTTCTAGGTGTGTGAAGTCTACTAATCCGCACTTAGCCAGCGCGGTAGACTATGGCCTAAACGTCATCGAAAACGTGCCATGTAGTGGATTGATGATGATAAGCAGAGAATAAATTTATGAATAAGTGAAGATTAAAAATAATGAAATAAAACATAATATGACCACATATATCGTACAATCTGACATTTTAATATTGAGGAATGTGTTGTTCATACCTACCTTCTCGTAAATAATTGCCAAGTCCAATCCTCACTGATTGCAATCATATCGATGCAATTATTTCGAGTAAACAGTAGGTGTACGAAACCGATACAGCACGCGTATCTTATTTTATGTAGTTTAAACTCTCGGGCAATAAATGTAAAAATGAGCCATTTCAAGCTTGCGTGCAGGGATTGGAAATCGGTTAAAAATTTAACTGAAGACATCCCTGGTGCTATGATCACCATAGCACCGGGGATGTCTTCAGTTAAATTCTCTCCTTCCCGGAGAAAGGACAAAGTTTTGTCTTTTCCGACAGTTTTTAATACTAGATAAGCTTGCACTAAACTACTATCATGCCTGATTGAAAGCAATGATGAGGTCTAAGTTAGTTCGCCTAGAAAATCCAGGAGACCTTGAAGGCAAGTTGTTTGTGGCAGGAAACACTAATGCCGAAAGAGCGTTCCAAACCTAAGCCGAACGTATCAGAAACGTCGGTAAAAAGCGTTTCGTCAACTATTTTTTTTGTATTAATAGCGCCAATAAACATCTGTAGCACCAGAGGAGCCGCCGATGTGTTGACGGCTTTTAAGGAGTTTGTTTATCCACCCCTTGAATAACCCTACATTGTATTTTGGAGGAAACACATCAAATGGGATGAGATCAGATGGAACAATCTCCTCTAACAATTTGCAAGTGTAGTTTGCAAGTTTCTCCAAGCATTGGCGCATGAGTGGAAATATAACATCCAAATTATATACGTGTAATTAATTAATTGAAGCGGTGATAGCCCAGAAGCTTCAGCTGGACAAGGACTTCAGCTGCTTCACTTTCGGGTGGCCGAGTTCGAATAAATCGCTGATGATACGTGTAATAACAAACGGAAGTAAACTTCTCCTATTCCCTGTTGCCGTTGTCTGTTACTTTGGCAGATGGACACGTAAATTTTATACCTTGTATACCAGGGGATACAATCGGGGGATATAACTTTTGTCTCCTGCCTATAGCAGCCGTACAGGAGCAATAAGAAAATTTATAATTTCAGAATTTTGTGTCGGTCTGGCCTCATAAGAATGCACTAAGCGAGCGATGGAAAGAGAAATGTTAGGAGTTTCTCTACGTGATCAAATCGTGAGGAGATCCGTAGCTCAACGAGTCACGAAGCTGAAGTGGTAATGGACGTATCATATAGGTCGGAGGATGTGTTGGAATGACAACCCCGCACAGGTAAACGCAGAGTTGGTCCACCCCCAACCAGGGGGACAGGGGACATCAAACGAGCCGCTGGAAACAAGCGTTCCAGAATCGGAGTTTGGAACGCCCTACAAAAGACCTACGTCCGCCAGTGAACGACAATCGGTTAAAATGATGATGGTGATGATGGTAGGCGTCAATGGTTAGTTACCACTCTACCTATCAACCCAAAACGCCAACCGATGTACCAATTCGACCAATGCCTTTAGAAACCGATTAGGTGTATGGTCAGTGGCGTGCACAGGGTTTGTGACCAGGGTATGCATAAAGAAGGCAGATGCCATAAAATGAAACAATCTTTCGAATTAATGAGTTTTACAAAAAAATTAGGGTATGCAGAGCTTTTGTGCTTGTATGAAGTGCACGCCACTGTGTATGGGTATATTAATATAAGGGCCAGACCCCTATTAGGTTTGCCTGCTACTATCTTAGACTGCATTATCACTCACCACCGGTGGCGTGCATATAGGATATGCACAGGGTATGCACAGGGTATGCAGATGATACAAAATGATGAAAATCTCCAGTACGAGTAATAAATACTTAAGGGTAAGTAAGGATTTTATAAATCTTACAATGCCTTCCCCTAAAGTTTTTTAAAACTTGTATTGGAGATTGTCTTCATTTATGTCAGCTGCATATCCTGGGCATACCCTCTATGCACGCCACTGCTCATTACCAGGTATAACTGTAGTCTTGGGCTAACTTGTAGTGAAATAATAATGAAAAATGGAGAAACTGCTTCCTAACCCTAGTGTCGCCATCATTAAGGTTACAGTTTCAGTTTTATTTTTTAATCCGATAGATAGAGAAATCGTTCACCCGTAGTTAAAAGTTCAATGTCATGCAAAATCAGGAGCATAATATTATATGGATAGGAAAATAGAAATAAGAAAATATTTTATTAAATTTACGTCCACAGCTGAAAGCAGGAAATTTAATAAACGCGATTAGATTTGCTGTTGGAATACGTTAAGAGGAAATAACATCAATCTATGCTTTTTAAAATAGCTTTCGCTGGGAATAATATTCGCTGTAAAGAATTTGCAGTAAACATTATAAAATTTACGTTATTTATTTATATAATAAATTAATAAAATTATAAAACAAGCAGTGTGTCTTGTTTCAAACGTGTCTCTTTGTAATATGGACCTTTGAAAAAGTAGATCGAAACTGCAACGTTTCCTACTAGATGACGCTCACTATAAGATTGATGTAAAAGACATATATACTAATTGCGGCATCGACGGCAGGAGAGCCGTAGCTTAACTGGAGAAAGTGCTCAGGCCGCGATTGCTAGAGAGTCGCAGGTTCAAATCCTCGGTTCCGAAAATTTTTATATGCGTTTTTAATGTATAAAAAATTAATAAACATGTGTCGGTAATATTAAAAAACATTATATTAGTAAGTAAATGATACTCGTTAGTAAATGATTGCAAATGAAAATAAATATTTCATTTCATAAAACCTTATAAAACCTCCTTTTTGCGGCGTAGTCGAAACAACGAAAGTTAGCAACAAGCTTTGTTAAATAAGGTTAGTGCTGTAGAGTCAAATGTATATAATATAATTTCCAAGTCCTCGGAACTTATGGCTAAATCACAGCAATTCAACTAACATCACTTAGAATATTGAGATAGATAAAGAGATTTCACTGAGCTCAGTGCGATATTCTCAGGGTTCACTGTAGGCCAGTTCAATAAAATGGCAGTATTTTAAAATTTTAATACAAACCTCTAAGGAGCGAGCGTTCGCCAAAGCGCGTACTCTCTGCACCGTATTTACTGGAATTTATGATTTCATTTGGTGGCGCATATTTCAGCGATGTGCCATTTGCATCGGAATGGCCGCGGTTCGTATTGGATTTTCCTTGTATTACTTACGCCTGCATTACGTAGGTATATTGATGAATGTGTATTAATTATTTTATTTATGTCCATAATCATGGCAGGATTTCCAGCCCAAGCAAAACGCGTCTTCAGAAACAGAGTATTATAATTACCTAGTATTCTATTTTAGTATAACCGTTGTTTTTCAAACCCACGCAAATCATCGAGTATAACTTATTTTTCCGTCTCAAAATATAGAGTTTTATAATTATATAGGATTGTAAATTTTTGGCGTATATGTAAAGAATCGGAATAAGTTTATTTGCTTTAAAAAATAATACATAAATAAGAAGGTATAAATTGTTAAATGTTGATATTGGAAAATAGTAACTATTGAGTTACTCGCCGGCTTCTTCTTGGTAGAATCTACCTCTGAAGTTTCGAAATTGCAAAGTAGGCCTACGTAGGCCTACATAGGGTACATAAATAAATTTTGCATGTTGAAGTATATCTGAATTTTATAGGCGTTTGATTACCTGGAATACAACGATAAGGTTTTCAAATCTTGTCAGCTACGTTATGTTTTGAAGATATACATCTTTAGCGGCGTTAGGAAAAAATCATGGGATTGGTCCGATAATAAGACAACTAGATAATGCGTTTTAAGAAAACTTTCAATGTGTTAATACATTTTTTCTATTGTTAGTGTCGTTTTCTCTACAAACTTAGAATAAGGCGTAAGATAAAAATTTTGAAAAGATTTTGATCTTGTTACGCCCAAGGAGTATAACTTTAACGCGTGTACATAAGTACACACACGATTTTTTCTACTTTTATCTCTACTAGTGTTAAAAGTCTGTTTTGTGGTTTCTAAAAGTCTATTACTTAATGCTATATCGTTGAAAATAGTCATAAGCTATTATGACTATATTAAATTTTTTTTAAACCTTCAAGAATATTTTTTTATTCATTGTGATAAATTTTATAACATATACATACTTACTTAATATCATAAGAACGGTATATTTCTATCTATTAGTTATTCTTGAAAATACTGTTGTACAACATATTTTACTTTGGGGCTTTAATCAAAATTCTTATTTTTAACTTTTTGATATCAAGCAAAATTTTTTAATAAAATAGAAATAAGTGTACAAATTATATTTTATTATAAAAATTATGTTGCAATATTAAGTCTGCTGGCTGCAAAATAAGTCGTTCCATTTTTAATTAACTTTTTGTACCGTTATTTATGCTGTAATAACTTCCATTATTTTTAATATTTGTTGTCCAGGATGTTCCCCGTGAAACAAAACCAGAGATTAACATCTTTTCACTACGGGGATATTAAAACCAAATGTATTGTTTTACAAAGTTTAAAAACACGTATTAATGAGAATTTCCCGCCCGGTTTTTGGTCACAAAGTTTTTTAACAAACAGTATTACAATTAAAACTCTGATGAAATTCACAAAATAGATAATGCATTGTCAGTAAAAAGTTTAGTAAAATAATGATCTCTTTACGATGTAACTTGATGTTTTTGTAATTTTACTTTCTTACTTGAGTTCGGCTTAACTGTCGCTGTCAAATGTGCATATTTTAACTAGTTATTTACCAAACCTAGCAGGTTGTTTGAAAACTTGATGAATAGCCTTTAATATTATGTAGTAGGCGTAGTTTAAAGGCGTAGTTATAGAATATAAAATTGTGAATAAACGTGGAAACTTCCCAACAAAAGAAAAGCGGCAATACCTTGAACCGTAATTTCTGTAGCAATCTTAACGAGCTTTGTGCATCTATTGTTGCACTCGCGATGTTCGTTTTGCACAAACGCAGCTCGGCGGCGAGCAACCTGTTGTGAAATTTTTAATTAAGTGTGGGGAGTTGTAGTGAGCTCTCTCTATTCTTTGATATTGCTAGTTTCCTCGGTGTAAAGCTGTTATTACTACACGCGGTTGTTACTTTATTTTTCTGGTTATGACTGCTTGTTACAAACAAGATCGTGTCGGCACAACTAATAGGAAAGAGAATGGAGTTTTTAAGTTGCGCAATTACCGTGACCCATTTAGAAAGATTTTCCTTTACACGAGTTTAAAACAAGCTTTAAAAGCATGCTTTTACCCGTACTTACCTAAAGTTTACTTACATAGGATAAGTCGATTTCTATCTAGAGCTATTCACGTGACGAAAATGTTACGTTCTGTAAAACTGTACTCTGACTATCGGGAAATGTCACATTACTAACTATCGGGTGGGCCATCTGCTTGCTCGGACAATTATCACTACCTATAGGAGAAAATAGAACAGCCTTTACGCTTGTAGGCCAAAGCTTGTAGGTATTTTTTTGTATAAAAAAATCCAAAATGACATGTCAAAGGCTAGCTAGATAGATACGATGAATTCCCATACCATAATGTAACGTTTACAGATTCTGTAACGTTTCTAACCCACGTCTGTTGCTCTGAATATTTAAAAACTACTCACCATCTTGATAACCCTTTTAACATTTAAACTTAGTGCCTCCCCTGAGTGAGATGAGATGTTGGAGTATGTAAAGTGAACATAAATAGGTATATGCGTAGACTAGGTATAGGTCATTGACATATTATCACATATGTTTGCCGTATTCTGACTACATACGAGTATTGTGTATCTACTATCAGTGACGTGCACTTCATACAAGCGCAAAAGGACTGGCTACCCTACATTTTTTATATAACTCGTATAGGAATTAAAATTTTAGCCATCTTTCTGCTCTGCCGGCTCTGGTCAAAAACCTTTAGCACGCACCACTTATTAATCTAATTCAAAATCATTTAAGCGAAGGTAAAACTTAGTAGTGTTATTCTTTCCTACTCTATATCCTGTCAAAAAGGATGTTTCCCATTTTCCTGTGGTTTCGATTCCCCGAACCCTTTGTGAAATAAAAAAAAAAAGAATACCGTCCATTTGTCTTACTCTCAGTCACTTTGCCTTGTGCTGACGGCAGATCAGAATACAGATGTTACATTATGAAAATTAAGCTTAATTTGTTATACTCCGCGAACAGCAGGTGTGTCTGTATGGTGTGATTGATAATTTCTTAATCCGTATACTCCACACCAAACAGATCTTCGGCAATGTACCCTCTATGCACGTTTCGCTCCTTAACCGGAGCATCCTCAGGAGATGTTGACTTTACAATGAATAATAGTTTAATTGTCTGTTGTTGTTGACTTAACTCTCCTGCTGTTCGCGGAGTAAAGCAAATTAAGCTTAATTTTCAAAAGTATTATGGATTTCCGCAAAGTAACGCCTCCTTGCTTCTATCAAAGACAGATGTTACCACTCTTCTTGCCGCGGGTATCGAACAAGTCTACTATGGAAATATAAATACTACTACCATCCACCGTGCTGCTTATGGGTATGCTCTCCCGTCGCTCGACAGGAGAGCCCAGCAGTGGACTGGACAGCAGTGGACCAGAAAACCTATTTATTGTTGATGAAGAAATTTGTCACTTAAAAAAGTCCTGTATCTGTCTCCAAGTAGATAACATTGTTGACTGTACCAAATGACAACCACCAACCCGTTTATCCAACGTGGTAATTAAAGGTAAACCCTACTGTCACTCGAAGGGAGAGTCCAGCAGTGGACTGGATAAGGTTATCTATTCATTGTTGATGATAAAATTTCTCAGGTTAAATAGTTCTAAAACTGACTTCAAGTTTATAACTTTGTTGACTGTACTAAATTACGTTAGATAGTGAAGTAAGGCCCTATAGTTGAAGTATGGTTTTAAAGGTAGCATATTTGCTACATATTTGAGCATGCGAGTAAAAAGTATTTTTCCGAAAGAAAAGTAGGTATTTTTTTGTGTCAAAGTTACTGTTTTTAAAGCGGGGAGAGTTCTTGCCATTGGATCTATTCCAGAACCGGCAAAAACTCAAAAGACAATTATGTACTGCAGAAGTTTTCCTTTTACACCAATACTTTATTTATATGAGTTCAATTTATATGCGCATCACATTACAAAAATAGTTTGCAAAGCCCTCGCGTTTCTGTATGCTCCACAGTAAAGGCCACTCGATTTACGATCCGATGCCAGTGATAAGTTGCCTCAAGTCGTGCTTTGGGCACTCACTTCTGATCCCACTGTTGAATTTATAACACAGTATACAGAGGTGAAGTGAGATTCTTGGCTGACTTGAGATTTGTAGATTAAATCATTATTAACATATTTCGTTTCGGATCAAAGTTAAGTCCAAGTCACAGTAAATTATTTATTGAAATATTTTAATGTATAGGGACATTACATTAAAAAAATGTGAACATGGTAATAAGACATCGGAGGAACTTCGCAGAATCGGAAATAAACTTTTTTTTTTTTAGTTTTAATTATTTTATTTTTTTAGAAATATGCATGTATACTCATTATATATAATCTACTATACTTGATGGACCATCTAATATATCTACCTAAATAGAGAAAAACTCCGTATGGTATACAAGAAACACGTTCGATAAAGTCTATGGCGATCAACCTGGCTCGTGTTTATCGGTATATTTACAGACCAGAAATAAAAGTCTGTCGTAAAAAGCTCTACACATTTATTACACTTTGGTCACTATTGTTACTAAGACAGCCACTCCACCCAGACTTATTAGTCATTTACCTCTAATCATGCTATTTTATAATAGCATGCTAATTACAATTATATGCTATTTTATTACGATTAACTCTTCGATAAATTATATTAATGCACCGGTTATATTGATGTATCATAATGTATTTGCTGGAATTAATGTTTACGATATTTTTTTATGAATTAGAACGGTTTTATAAACTTTGTCAGTTTTTAAACAAATATATTAAATATTCATATTCATATGTAATAATTAAGGATTACCTATGATTAAAAAAATTCAATGAATAAATTTTTTAGGTCTACCAGATACCGTGGCCAAAAAATAGCGAAGCGCGTCGCGATAGTCCGGATATTGGCGGCCCGAGGCTCCGGAAACGCCGCCATAACCGTAACTCACTTGCGACTGCAGCACTGGCGTCACGTGCCCACTAATTTATGCGCCCACGCGCCGATTCATGGCTTTGGATGTGAACTTTTTTAGGTCAGGCGATTAGTGGGAATTAAAGGAATTTCTTGTGCTTAAAGTCATTCTCCTAGTTTATGATCATTATGAGAAGGATCGACGCCACGCTACAGCCCGATGTTTTAGCCAGTTTTAGCCATATAAATGTGATCTCGGTACAATTTGAGTGCAACATGATGGAAATGGGCAGCGAGTATTATACTAGTTATTTATCCAAATTATAGTATTCACTTCGAATCTAAGCTTTATTCGGAGGGAGTTAAGGTTTTTCATAAGGATAAAGTTTTTTGTCGTTGTGTTCTCGCATTATTTCTGTTTTTTTTAAATTTTTTGTAGATTTCAGCTTCTGTAAATTACACTTTTAAAAAGGAAAATTATTTAGGAAGCCAATTACGTTTTAAAGAACCATGGTATGTGGTCTAGATAATTTTTATACGCATTTCCCTGAATAGCAACGTAAAAGTATAAAAAAAATTTTGTAATTTTGAACCTTATGAAAAAAGGCAATAAAATTTTTCGTCTTTGAATAGTTTAGAAAAGCAGTACACAAATTGTTTAGACTTTAGTTCCTACTATTATATTAGCTGAAGTAACTGAAAGTTAACCTGACCTAAGTGAATATTTTACTACGCAATATTTTCTTGTTTTATTATTATAACTTTGAAGGTCTGAACTAAAGTAAGCAAAGTCATGTTAATGCCGAGAACTGGCGAGGCAAGAGTTTAAAGCTTCTTCTGAGCTTTCACCAACACTGTTTATCTTGATTTCATTAGATATTAAATTATACTTTATAAAAAGTCAATGAATTATTATTAATTAAGCAGATTTCTTCGCCGAAATAGCAAAGAACTTTGCTTTAATTTTAGATAATTAATAAAGAGTACATTGGCGTTTTTTATATTATACTGATTAAATATGTTACAATATTTATAACGAGAGTAAGTAACTGTTATGATTTTTACCATCAAACAAGAATGTATTTTTACATTATTTCTGTTATCTAAATTATACTGCCTAAATCTGATATTGGTTGAGCTAGTGTCCTCACCCAATAAAAGAAATTTAAGAGCTTCATTTTTAATGTTATTATTATTATTGGTTATGTCTTATCGTTTTAATGTTATTATTGTTTGTCTCCTTAGTGGATTCACTTGGTTTTTAATTTTCAATAACTACATGAAATCACTAATTTACCTAAACTCTTTACTCCCTGTGCTAAATTTTATTTCAAGAAGTTCGCTAGTCGAACATAATAAAAAAGTACAAAGAACAAAATAATAAAAATAAACAGGTTTGCATTTATAAAACGTATTAGTATGAATGATTTGATATATGCTAGAAACTATATTAATTCTATGCCCTTCATATTCATTTTATTAAACCAGCCGCAGCAACTGACTAAAAGCTTAAATTGAATGCTTTACAGAAAACAAATTTATCTGTTTTTTTTCATCTCCCAAAAGTTAGCCCTTGACCGCTATAACACTTGCTTGTACCACCTTAGACTGCATGATTTCTAAAATCATGCAGTCTAAGGTGGTAACGGGCTAAAGAAGGTATCAATGGAACAAATCTGTAAGTAGTTGTCAATCGACTGAAAATATAAATATCGATATAACTGATGGAATTAGCATTACTTCAAAATAATATATGCGCGAACAATCCGGGACTTAATCTCTTATTCTATCTGTTAGCCTGGGTAAACTAACGAAGACGGAATATTTTTCCCGGTTGTTAAATCGTACAACTAATATACAGGACAGAGAAGACGAAGCTGTACCCCTTACAGCTTCTTCTCTGTCCTGTTTATTAGTTGTACGATTTAACATATATATTTATATTTATAGCAGTTATATATAACCAATACCCCTAATCGGTTTCTACGTGTCATCGTAACGGAACGCTAAATCACTTAGCGGTACATCTAAGTAGGTTTGTTTCAGCTTATTTAACTGTTATTTTAAATTAACTTTATCATTCAATTTGGTAGTTTCACTAATGGCAATAACTTCAAGTACCCTCTAATACCATGTTAAGTTAATTAAGTACGCAATACGACGTTATTGATGACGTTCATGTTATTGATGGTAGCCGGGTTCGACAGCTTTACGAACCCTCTGAGACAAGAAGTGGGTTAGCGTATTATGAATAATTAATTCCTATTTGATTGCATTACGTTATGTTATATACGGATATATTACGTGATAATAACAACTGTTTTTCATAACTTAATGCAATAATCTTTACTAATAGTACCTTGACAGAGAATATGTCGAAGTTTTAAAATTTACGTTTCGCAAGATTACAATGGAATAATAGATGCGTATCTAATATTATGTTAGTACAGCTTTTTGTGACAGAGCTCGTCCGGGAAAGTACTACTGTCATGCTCATTTTTTCGTTTGGTTTTCAATTTGGTTGCCGGTGTCATCACAGAAACATGATAACACCGACACCGGGTTAACGGACACAGACTGGTAGCTATGTAGGAGTAGGATGTGTTCCTTGCATGCGCTGCGAAGTGTTGCCATGTTCATAGGCAATGGTTTTTCTCTTAGCAATAGATGGACGATATGCTCGGTATGTCAATTGTTACAAAAAAATATCTACGGAAATTGTTTTCGATTGTTCTATGGGTATAAAACGTATTCTATGGCCTTTTTCAGGATGCCAGCTATCTATGTACCAAGTTTCAATGAATATCAGTATGGATAGTTGGTCTTTCATCGGGACAAAATTTGTAACGCAGAAATCCGTAGGAGAACGAAAGTCACCGACATAGTTCAAAGGATAAGCAAGTTAAAGTTGCAGTGGGCGGGTCATATCTGTCGAAAGACCGTTTGGGCGAGAAGACCGAGAATCGGTAAACGTAGTGTAGGACGACCTTCTGCCCGCTGACCTTAAAAGGGTGGCTGGAAGCGGCTTGATAACGGCAGAGGACGGTGTGGTGGCATTCTCTTGAAAAGCCCTATTTTTAGTAGTGGACGCTTGTAGGTTGTTGACGATGAGTATGGATAAGTATATTTAAACAAGGCTTCAGCAAGTATCTAAAAGGTTTTTTTATGGTTTTTTGAAACTCTGTACGGCTGGTTATAAACTAAAAACTGCATATTTTTATTCCTTGCTCGAAACTACAGCGCCACCACTATCGATGCCACGCCACAGGTCTGCAGCATTTCGTGGCAGTTTTAAATATCTTGCCACCAAATGCTGGAACGACATCCCACCGCCTTTTAGAAATGCCAAATCAAAGTTTTGCTTTAAGAAATTATATCGCTTTTATCTACTGAACATTCAAAAATCTAATGTGGCACTATCTTACAATAGTAACTACTAAAAAAAAAAACTAAAAATTATTATCTGACTAACATACTTTTCCATTACTACTTAAACAAAAATGAATTTTCATCTCCTTTCCATAATGAAGTTTACTTTCTTTTATCAAGTTTATATATTTTTTTTTTTATTTTTTTTATACGTGATTTCATAACCGGACTTCCCTCAACTAAATAGGTACTGACAGAACACCAGCGTTGTGGGTACATTAGTATCCGGAACATTAAGCTGAGTCAGAACCTTTTTATTGGCACGACACAAATCTTAGACTTAAGCTATTATTAAATAAGTACTACCTAAATGTTTAAGTTACTCCGTATGTAAGTCTGTTTGTGTTGTTCTGATAAATAAACAAATTCTATTCTATTCTATTCTATTCTATTCTATTCTAAACTGTGTAGTCTTAGATCAACAATGCACGAGTTATTTATCGTTCGAAGCCCGTAGCGCATCCGTTACCTACGATTTTTCGTAAAACAAGTACCTAAAGTTTACAAACTCGGTGAATAAACTGAAAGTACGAAAATATTCATGCGAACTTGTTTTCACATGCCTCCGTGATAGGACGTGATATCTCCGCGCTTGAGTTCACGAGGGGGTTTCAGTCTGTTTTATAAATGTCAGTGTTCGAGGTTTTACTCTAAATGTGACGGCCACATGCTATGTCTTATCGCACGGCAATACAATAAAGATGTTACAGGTACGTTTTATGACGTGAAACAAATATTAAAGCGACGGGTCGGATTGGCTGTCGGCGGGATGATGTCATCTTCTGTTCCTGGATTTGTCTCCACGCTTAGTTGGCCAGAGCCGTCTGATCGCCTATGCTGTGTGGGCTCCCACTGGGTCACACTACCCACCCATTTCGCTACAGAAGTTTTGGAGGCCGCCCAGGTCACCCAGTGCTTCTGGTTCTGTGCTGAGAAGCCAAGGAGTGCTGCTACGTTTATCATTGTTTCCTCTGCCATAAAGGAAACATTCAAACTATTAACGCATTCCGTTCGTTGATACTGTTGTTTTAGCAAACTTTTATGAACAAAGCCGCTTTTATTAATTGGTTCTAAAACTCTTAGTAACCAAGTATTAGGTGGACCCGGGTCTAAATTTTATCAATATTGCCCGAAATTCTAGCGCTTTTTTTATCTTGATGACCTCACTGGCTCAGCGGAGAGCCCTGTTCTCTGTGTAGTATGTGGGAGGATCCAGTTTATATCCCTGACAGGTGCAAATTTATGATTTCTAAACTTTCTCTGGTCTGTGGGAGGCTTCGGCCGTGGTTAGTTCACCCTGCCGTCTAGAGATTTAGCGTTCCTGTACGATGTCACGTAGAAACCTATACAAATAAACTGCCTTATACCTTCTTTAACAGGTTCATCATGACTTGTAGTAGAATCAAGAGCTTGTAGGGGAAATAAACGGAAGCAGAAACGGAACATAAATAAATCTACAATTATGGCATGTCACAAACGGGTACTGGTGGTCAGAAGCTGTGAATATCTAAATCTGCATATGTTAGGATATACCTTTAGCATATGAACTAACAGCAAACTTAATAGATTAACTGCTGCCATAACAAGCTGCTAAGTTTAACACGATAAGCGGAGTCACACTGTCACTCGCGGTTGGGCGATAGCTATTTCGTACGCATTGCAGCACAATATCAGTGCATTACGTGAGCCTGATGTCAGTTTCATGTTGCCTTTGTACCTTAATTAATATAACTATAACTAGGATCTTTGCACATTCAGGCATGCACTTCATAGATGCACAAATGCACTGCCTACCCTATACATTTTTTACAACTTTTATTGAAGGAGATTTTACAATTTTATGCGATCTTCCTGCTTTATGCCTACCCTGGTTTAAACTCCTATGCACGCAACTGAACCAAGTGGACCCGCGATAACACCGCCGTAGCATAATAACGTGCAAAGTTTAACACGTTAAATTAAGTCATACTGTCACTCGCGGTAGGGTGATAGCTATTTCGTAGGCATAGCAGCTAAATATCAGTGCACTACTTAATTCCAATTTTAGTTTCGATGTATGCTTAGTACATTAAGCGATATTATTAAGAGCCTTTGCACACTCAACGCGGTGGACGAGCGTTAACGGTGCAACAACGTAACAAATTGTTAAGCATGATAAATCGAGTCACACTGTCACTCATCGGTAATAGCTTTTTCGTAGGCATAGCAGATAAATAAGGTCCACTACCTAATTCCAATGTCAGTTTCAATATAGGCTTATTTCATTAAGCGATATTACTTAAAGCCTTTGCACATTAAACGCGGTGGACGAGCGTTAACTGTGCCGCAACTTAACCAGTTGTTAAGTTTAACATAAGCTGTTAAGCAGAGTTACACTGTCACTCGTGGTTCTTAGACATTGCGGCAGAATATCAGTGCACTACGTTATTCTAACGACAGTTTTGATGTAGCCTTAGTAGATTACTTGATGTTACTAAATATTGAACTCAGCAGCAGCGCGTTAATATCGCACCAGTGGACTGGTAGACAGGCTATAGAGTTAAGTATAACATGAGATAAACCACCACCGTGTTGGTGCGACTGGCGTTGGGGTCGGCATAGGGGGACCACAAAATAAGGCTGCGTTCTCCGAACTACAAATGATGTCGTGCGTATCAAGAGAGGTATAGTGGACCAATTACGTGTAGGCTCTGATATGATAGGTGACAGCTGTAGTAAGATAGAAATCGGTTGTCGCACCCAAACACTGGTGCTTTGGTATTAAATTTATATTATAAATAAGTTAAGGTTATCCTTGCGTATAACTGATTTGTTGTGTGACTGTTGCGACAAACACGGTGTTTTAAAATTCGTGTAATCGCAGGTCGTACGACGGCCACTATATCATTCATTGCAGACGTAGCAGAAGGGGATATTGGTATACACAACATACGCCCATGTTTATTTAAATTATTATTATTTCAGGAAAAAATATCGGAATATGGCCGATCCAGCACCTCATTTACATACCTTTACGGTATCAATGCCGTTTAATTCGATGGAAACACGGTTTAATTCTGTTACGGTGTGTTTGTCGGACGTAACCGCGTTACGCGAGTGAGAGCTGGAAGTTCTGGTATAATACATGAACCTACCGTGTGTAAGATTATTTTGACTGGAATTTTGCAGAGTAATCTTTTCTAGGAACAATACAAATTTTTTTCCGTTGCGGTTTTGTTTTACATGTTATTGCGTAACACCAAAGTCAAATATTTCTTTATTCAAATAGGCACATAGATGGCACTTTTGATGCGTACATTACTTGTAAAATATATAATAATAAATTCGTCAACTTAAAACGAAAGCTACGAGGGTTCCAAACGCGCCCTGGTCTAAGAAGAAGCCCACAACAAACTTGGCCGGTTTTATTTTTTTGTTACCATCTTACATTGTCATTTAAAAACTATTAAAGAAGCAACCTGGTTAGAGCAATAATTTACACCCAAGCATTTTTATCGTTGACGTAGTCCTTAATATTATAATAGGATATATATATATATATATATATCTACGCTAGTGCATTAGGAAATTCCTGTAAACTAGTCGTAAGTTTGAAATAAATAAATAAATAAAAATAAATAAAAATATATATATATATATTAACGGGCCACCTAATAGTAAGTAGAAAACTAACTAATCACTATATAATTATTATATTAATTCTTATATATAATTATGGCCCATATGTATGACATGATGCACATATATGGCAGCACTTTTGAGGATATGTAAGAAACACGTCGTTCAACGTGCCGCCTTTTATCAATTATCTAGAGGCGTAGGTGTTAAGCCTCATGCGCCTGTGATTACACTGGCAATCACGCTTTTCAGAGCAGAACACAGCATTACAGCAATGTTGCTTAGCGGCAGAAATAAGCATGGCGGTAGTACTAGTACTTCCCTTGACGAGCTCTGTCTCAAAAAGGTCTACTGCTATGATGGTTTACAACGTGTTGCCTGCCCTAGTAAGATAAACGTAAGAAGCAACTGTTCGAAATACGAAATTTCCGTTCTCAACATACACGATATATGTTATATAGGTACATACATATAATACTATAATTTTAAATCTTATTGATTGCACCACCTACCTCTTTTCTATGTTTTTTCCTTTTACGCCTTTGTTTGCCTGGAAGAAAGGGATAAGACCACCAAATTAACTATATCGTAGTAGTATTATCTCTGTAACTACTTTTTTTCTCTTTGGTTTACAATAAAAGTGTATTCAGTGTATTCATACAAAAATGTTCATTTAAATATATAACACTAGCGGAACCCAGAGCCATTTCTGGGGCTGATTTGTGAATCTAAACCATCCAGGGTGCCAACCAAACGCATACCAAAAAATCCATTCAAATCGGTCCAGCCGTTTAGGAGGAGTTTAGTGACATACACATGCACACAAGAAATATATATATAAAGATAGATAGTTCATCGCCTAGTTACCTAAATTATATCTCTATTTAAACATTCATAATTTCTCTACATATATATAACTTGTGTATTGTTAAAAAAATATACAAATCGAAGTTCAGGATGGTTAATTTTTTTTTTTTTTCTTATATATTTTGGCAGTACTTGCAATTGTAACTTAATGCCAAAATATGAAAGTATACCATTCTTTATTCAAATGTGAGCACTAGAGCTACCCGAACTTAGCTTTGCGAGAATGCTTATTCCCATTCTACCTGTCGCGTTCGGTGCCGCTCAGGAATACGAGACGACCCAGGCATGCTTTCTTTGACGGCAAGCCGAATGTTGTGACGTCTAGCCTTGCCAACTGCTATTTATTAGGTGTTTTCTAGATTAAAACTGCTGAGTTGCCTGCTTCATTGGTCATTGCGCATGTACAACGGATCATGAGATTCAGGGGCGAGGAATTCAAAATTCAAAATTTTCAAAATTCATTTATTTCAAGTAGGCCTAATATAAGCACTATTGAAACGACAAGTCTGTCTGTTTGTAGTGACTCTACCACCGGTTCGGAAGGCAGATTCAACCGAGAAGAAGCCGACAAGAAACTCAGCAGTTGCTCTTTTCCAACATAAACAATTTACATTTTACATTTTAATATTTTTCATTTTTCTATCTTGTGAGAGCTGAAAGCGGAGCCGGATGCTTCCAAGCAACCTTGTCATTAAGAAATTCATCAATTGTATAGTAAAATTATTAGGTACTCTTTCACGCAGAAACTACTGAACGGTTTTTAATGAATCTGTATGTATCAGTATAGCTTACAGATCAGAATAACATATAGGTTTTAATTTTTAAGTATGTTTTGTATTTTCAAACCAATTTAATTAGTATTTTATAAGAGTCAAGTAATTCTGAATACGTCCATCAATCAGCACTGGGCCAGCGTGATGGACTACGTCCTAAACATGCTTATTGTGGCGGGAGATGTAACTTCGTTCCATATAGTAAAAAATCAGGAAAGATAGTTTGGCAGTTATCGACGATGATTTATAGTCAAAATATTTCGGTTTCATATAGTAAAGTGGCGCACTGAGTGGCAGGACAGGGTAAGTAAGATGTGATTAAAACACAACAATTTAGAAATTCTACGTAGACGAAGTTGCTGGCATTTGCTAGTCATAATTAAATAAAAAATAAATAATTATTAACGGTATTGTTGCTTGATTTATACACTGGTTGATTACCCTGTGCGCGCTACTGAGCTTAGACGTACCATGCTTGTCCAACGAAGGGTGGCGGGTAAATTTTGCTACGTAAAAATTTCACTCTGCACAATTATTTTACTAATATACTTGACATAAAGAGTATTATACTTATGTACTACGTGAACAAGTCGCCTCACACATGTGTTAAGTTCAAAACAATTTCCAAACGCGTTAAGCTTCCAACTTTTTTAATTTCAAACTTATTATTTGGACTTGTATAGAAATAACCAATTATAAAGTTCCAGGTTCATATTAAGTCTGGAACGGTTAGAAACAATACACAAAACACAATTGCTAAATCTATAAATAATTATAAAACGTTTGGCACTTCGCTAGAAGGTGACTCGTAATATGTTGATTACTACAACATTGTTTTCTTAGTTTATTGAATATTTATATGGGTTATATAAGATACTATTTCTGTTTAAATTATATATATATACTTTTTGTTGTTATTTCTTCTGTATTAAAGGTATTTTTGACCGCCGAATGGTGTAGTTGGCAGCGACCCTGCTTTCTGAGTCCATTGTAGTGGATTCGATTTCCACAACTGGATGATGAACTGTATTATTGTAGTATGTTTATTTATTTATTTTATCCATAACTCATAATACATGTAATTTACGAGTTATGGATAAAATAAATAAATAAACAGTTCGCAGTCCTTATAAAGATGAATTAATAAAACTAAAAAAGTTTTAATGATTTTTTGGTTAGTGACAGGATAACCAGGGCCGACGGCTTAACGTGTTCTCCGAGGCACAAAGCAACAACGACAATTTCCTAACTCCAGTCTGAAACTATAAATTATTTAAAGGAAAAAAAAACACAGCACCTATATCATTTTTTGTCCGAACCCGGGATCGAACCCAGGATGAGTATGGAGTTAAAAATTGTTCCAATGTTCGATTCATTTATTTTCAAATACGATTAAGTCTAAAAAATCAGATGAGAATGTCTGGCAAATTTATTTTAAGTTTTTCGTATCTTTAAATAAATTAAAATTACAGACATTATAAAATACTTTGAATTTTTTATAAAAAATCGCGCATTGTCAAAAATGTCTAGCATTAAATAAAGTATGTCAGGAAGACTTATTTAAAAACAAAAAAATAAAAATTACGCCTTCTAAAATGTTTTTAAAAGCCAGAATTATTACCTGGAGAGGTAGGATGCGCACTAATGGACGCAACCGCTACCACCAGCCAGGTAGCCAAGACTCTAACCGAAAGTGCAAGAAGGACGACATATCGCAAAATCAGCTGACCTAAAATTCTTACTTTTCAAACGTTGCTAGCTCCCGTACCATTATAAAAAATTCTGCAGGCTGGCTTGAAATCGTGCAGTCTTAGTGAAAGCAGCCCTCTTCTGCTTGCCGATACAATAACCCCTGTTAGCTACAGTTTTTTTATTTTAGCAAGGGTCCCCCCTTGAACAAACGCAGAAATGTCATTTTTATAAGTTTTTGCGAATCGTTATACCAGGAGTGCAGAAATAGGAAGAGATTGCTCTGATAGAAGAACGCCTCATTCTTAAACTGATTTGGAATAATATGAACAATTTATCACTTGCTGCTGATATTGAAACTAAATACTCGCAATAGAAGAGTAGAGACATGCCTACTCAGCTCTTTTGATAGGATACTTGGCAGAAAATTTGGGAGTTTGAGTTTCGAGCTTGTGTTTATTAAACTGTCCGCAGGCTGGCTTGAAATCGTGCAGTCTTAGTGAAAGCAGCCCTCTTCTGCTTGCCGATACAATAACCCCTGTTAGCTACAGCTTTTTTATTTTAGCAAGGGTTCCCCCCTTGAACAAACGCAGAAACGTCATTTTTATAAGTTTTTGCGAATCGTTATACCAGGAGTGCAGAAATAGGAAGAGATTGCTCTGATAGAAGAACGCCTCATTCTTAAACTGATTTGGAATAATATGAACAATTTATCTTTTATGCTGCTGATATTGAAACTAAATACTCGCAGTAGAAGAGTAGAGACATGCCTACTCAGCTCTTTTGATAGGAAACTTGGCAGAAAATTTGGGAGTTCGAGTTTCGAGCTTGTGTTTATTAAACTGTCTGCAGACTGGCTTGAAATCCTGCAGTCTTAGTGGAAGCAGCCCTCTTCTGGCTTGCCGATACAATAACCCCTGTTTTAATAAATTTTTTCGAGAAAGAATATTAGGTCAGCTGACCTGATACTGATATGTCGTCCTTCTTGCACTTTCGGTTAGACTTTGGGCTATCTGGCTGGCGGTAGCGGTTGCGTCCAGTCTAAAAAATCAGATGAGAATGTCTGGCAAATTTATTTTAAATTTTTCTTATCTTTAAATAACATTATATTAAAATTAAAGACATTATAAAATATTTAGAATTAAAAAAAAATATATATATAAAATCGCGTATTGCACAAAGCATTATGAAAAAGTCTGGCAATAAAAAAAGTATGTCAGGTAGACTTATTTGAAAACAAAAAATTCAAAATGACGCCTTCTAAAATGTTTTTAAAATCCAGAATTACTACCTGGACATGTAGGATGCGCACCGCCCAGACTCCAACCGAAAGTGCAAGAAGGACGACAAATCGCAAAATCAGCTGACCTAAAATTCTTACTTTTCAAATGTTGCTAGCTCCCGTACCATAAGGACGGAAAGTAAGATAGGCTACTTTTTGGCCCAGAAAATAAAAACGGTTTGTAAAATACCATAATAAAAGAAGAACACGACAAACACAGTAATTTTTGACGACCTTCTCTTGGCGCAGTGGGACGTCACGGGTTCGATCCATAAGAAGAGCAATTTGGGAACTTATAGTTTTGAATTTTCTTAGGTCTGTCGGATGGCTGTCAGCCAGATTTAGCGTTCCGGTACGATCTTGCGTAGTAACGGATTAGGGGTACGGGTTTAATATAACTGCTATACCCCTACAGGTGAGCCCGTTACCACATTATATTGCATCATCACTGACCAGCTGGTGAAATTGCAGCATTGCAATAAAAAAAAACAATTGGGTATTATTGGTTAGGAGTATTAAATGTATTTAAAAATAAATAGTAATAAAGATATCGAGGTAGTTAAAAATTAACGCAGAAGTAGGATATTTTTGCCGAATGTTATACAGCAAATATTGGAGTACGTGACTCCGGCATGCTCGCTAGCTAATGCCTACTCCGTGCGCACATTTCATAGTTTCATAAAATAAATAATAGCTAGCTCGTGTTTTTAAATGTTTTATGTTTTGCAGTCAATGTGTATATGGTTCATCTGTATACCGTTGACTTGAATAGTTATATAATTATAGCTACACTTAAGTTGACAAGTTGATACACATATGAGTAAATAGTACCTTAGGCCAGGGGTTCCCAACCTTATGAAGCGGCGGCGCAACTACATGTTAAGAAATTTGACAAAATAAAGAATTAAGAAAAACAAAACCTAAGAGTTGGTGAAACGTTTTTTTTCATGGGAGTGGAGTGGAGTGAATTGGAGTAGAGTGAAGTGGAGTGAAGAGAAATGAAGTAAAGTGAAGTGAAGTGAAGTGAAGTGAAGTGCAGTGAAGTGAAGTGAGGTGAAGTGAAGCTGAACTGAGCTGAGCTAAGCTGAAATGAAAAAAATTTGACAAATAAAGCCGACTTTCTTAAAGAGCGATAAAGCGACAAATAATATTTTAAGTCGGTGCCAAGTAAAATGTTAAATTATTTACTATAGATATAGTTTGTATACGGTTTTCTTTTTATAATACTTAATAAGGAATGTACCTAGCAATTTTCTCCATTGGTTCTGCTTCCTGCTTATAAGTTGTTTAACAAAGGCCGTTTTTGTTTTTTTGCTTTTTAGTAGTCAGTTATGCAATTATCTATATAAGTTATAATAGCCAAATGTCAACTGCTCATAACCCTTTGCTATATATTGCTTTTCCCGAGGCCTGGTTATTAATGGTTGAGGATTTCTCCCAGCACTTTACCATCAGTTTTTTTTTACTGGGACGAGCATAAATTGCTTAGCAGCCACATACCATAATCGTAGCGCAACCCGTGTTATAATAATTATAGTATAACACGGTTAGTAGTATAGTTCTGGTAGCCATCCGTGGTCTTTATATAAGTTCGAGCTGACCATATGGTGCTTTTTAAAAGAAGATGCACAAATTCCTTAAAAAATACTCAAGTTTCTATAGGTGTGCCTATTGCCTAATATTTGAAAAGTATCCTCGATTTTTCTAGGAAATCTTCACCAAATTAAAATTGGAAAAAGAATAAAAAAAATGAAAATCTGTTTATAATTGGCGGAATAATTGAATAAAAAGAAACATAATGTATTGAGAACCTCCTTCTTTTTTTGAGTCGGTTGAAAAGTAGATTCATTATATCTGTACCATTATCTAAACAACTTAGTGGCTGCAATTAAATGATCCTTTAAATTATAAACTAAACTAGATATGCAGGTCTAAAAGCATTTCCATCCTTTTCACTATTTTATTTGAGGACAAGTACCTACAACACCATTTTTTGACCGGTCAGTTTACGAGTTGTATGTACACCAAAATGGGCACCATTTATAACTAAATTTGTAATTCGTGTTCTAAAAGAAGTTTAATCTACAACTTTGAATGTTTAAATATTTACGCAGGCAGGCTTTTTTTCATTTGTAAGGATTATTCGAACATAATAGCGCCATTCAGCTATTTCCACGCAACACTGGATTTGGATGAAAGTGCTCGCCGTCGCTCGGTAGGCTCACGAATATTAGAATGACCGGCACAATAATATAAGGTTCACCTCTTACGCATAATATGTATATAATATATATGTATAATAATAATAATAAATAATAATAAATATACTACGACAATACACACATCGCCACCTAGCCCCAAAGTAAGCGTAGCTTGTGTTATGGAACTGATGACTGATGAATATTTTTATGAATTATATATACATAAATACTTAGAAAATACATATAAACACCCAGACACTGAAAAACACTTATGCTCATCACACAAACATTTTCCAGTTGTGGGAATCGAACCCACGGCCTTGGACTCAGAAAGCAGGGTCGCTGCCCACTGCGCCAGTCGGCCGTCATATACATATGTATATATGCAAATATATATGTTTATTTATATGCGCCACCTACCTTTCTTCTTGAGCTGTGTTTAACGCCTTTGGTTGCATGGAAGAGATCGCTATGATAAGACCGCCAAATTGTATACTTTTTGTAAAATTCTTATTTATAATTTTTCTATATGTTTATGTGTTGTACAATAAAAGTGTATTCGTATAAGTACCCGCGTTGGATCCCCGGCAGAGGAATTTGGGAATTTTTTTGAATTTTCTCTGGCCTACTTTGGGAAGGCTTTGTTTCCACCGGACGGACAAAGACGTGCAATAATAATAGGCAATTTTGCATTCCGGTACGATTTCAAAAAGGAACCGACTAGAGGTATGGATTAGTATACCAGCCATACTCCTAACAGGTTAGCCCACTATCATCTTAGAGTGCATCATCACGTACCACCAGAAAAGTTTGCAGTCAAGCTCAAACTTTAAGTGAATAAAAAACAATTCTATAACGCCCACTCCGATAGATTATATAAGATGTAAACACGTGAGAAGTGTAGTTTAAGATGTAGTGTGATATGTCGGTCCTAAAAAAATAAGTGCTTAAAAGTGAAAATAAGTGCTCACCCACGAATTTTTAAGCAATTTGCGTTAGTACATTATTGATCAATGAATTACCGGTTTTCGTTATTCCTTGTATTGTAATTAACCCGTTTATTGGTTACCAAGCCGTTTAAAAGAGAAATATTGGTGCCAATTCTTTATTACAGAAATCTCTGAACTAAACAAAATTGACAAGTTCTAGAGTAAGTAGAGTGTTATATAAAACAAATTCAATTCGAATTTGAAATATTTGCTATTCTTCTCACAACGTTCTACGTAGAATAGGATAACACTATTTTTCGACCTGTCAATTTCGTTTAATTAAGAGATTTACGTAAAACAGATTGAGATTGTGTTCTTAAAATAAAAGGATAGAGTCAATTTTGTCAACTTAGAGATTTACACTTCATTGTGTGCTACTCATGCTATATAGACTCTTTACGCTAATGTTTTATTTTTTTTGACAGGTTTTTGTTGAACTAAAAACTGTAACACACTTCCTTTGGTTTAGAATTTATGAAGTAGTTTCGTGAGGTTACATGGTATAAACGAAATATTTTAACAACCATTTATGCTGTACAATATAACTCTAATTGAGAAAAGCATAAATGGCAAAACACAGTTGAAGTGGTTAAAATAAAAAGGGTTTAAGTGTCGTTTTTGTACAAATAAGTAACGAGTACGAGGAGTCCTTGAGATCGGCGACGAATTCTCCGCCTAATGGCATTATTATAATAATGATATAAATGGTATAACTCAAGGCTTTCACTGTAGGCAGGGCCTAACGTACGATCGCATAGTTTTGGTGCAAAAGTGGTCAAGTCTAATTTCTGTGAAAAAATAGACCACTGAATAAAAAATTATTTAGCTGAAGTTTTAAAAATGCGAGCGTGGCTTCACAACATTGCTAACTAAACAACTACCTTGAGTACACTGTGGCGTGCACTTATCTATTTCCACTTTTTTAGCAACATGGCCAATATAATCAGTAATTCCACTTTAGCATTTTTATTTTATTCCAAAAAAATTTACAAATAATTATACTAAACTTTCTTTGATACCAGTAAACTATCTTATTATGCTTTGAGAACTTCAAAAACGTTGCCAGATATACTTTTTTATTTTCGCCGTGAAGATCGGCATATATCTAATAATGGTATATTTTGTATGAACCTCATTTTGGAATACACAGCATTTTAAAATGCAGTAAAAGCCGCAGCAAGTGAACATAAATAATAATTTTAATTAGAATAAAATAAGCAAGTCATTTCATCCTCGCTCATTTTACAGCTGAAGCTGTCGCCAAGGGTTCATCTGCCTTTTAAATGTATTCATTAAATTAAGAACCCATTACTTACTTTTTAATTAAAATATGTTTTATTAATTCAAAACTTTTAACTGCTCCAGTAATTTCGAGCATTTTCAGTCAAAAGCTTTTATTGCTGGAATAAAATAAATAACATTCACAAGAAAAAAAAGCACGACCTAAACCTAAGCTAGAAAATCAATAGAAATGATAATTGGATACGACAATATTTAAATAAGCATGCAGCTTCCAAAACGTAACTTATGAATGATGTACTTGTGTTGCCATTAGTGAATAATTTGAACTAATATCATCATAAACATTATCACCATCATATTAACCCATTACCGGCCCACTACAAGTTACGGGTCTAGGCCGTAGTCCACCACGCTGGCCCAGTACGGATTGGTGGACTTCACACACCTTCGAGAACATTATGGAGAACTATCAGGCATGCAGGTTTCCTCACGATGTTTTCCTTCACCGTTGAAGCAAGTGATATTTTCATTGCTAAAAACGCACATAACTTAGAAAAGTTTGAGGTGCATGCTGGAATTTGAACTCACCCCCTTGATAAAGTATGAAAACTAAAATAAAACGTACAAGTTAGCTCGAAAGTAATGTTGTTTTTTTATTTCGAGTTTCTATAATCACATTAAAAGCCTAGCCGACTACTACCTAGCTTTTGGACGTATGGTTACGGCGGATTATAACACAGTTATCACTTCCCCTCTTCTTCCCGCGAGTGTCGTACGAGGCGACTAAGGGAGTAACGGAGAACTGGCAGCAGCGTTCTCTGTGCTACTACTACCATCTACTGCGATCACCAACAATGTCTGTCTAACGTGGTGATTATGGGCAATCTTTCCCCTTGGGAAAGGCCTTTCGCCCAGCAGTGGACTGTTATTGTTGAAGCCTATTTAACTATACAGGCCGTAGGGAAAAACGTACCAAAAATCTCATAAAATTGCATTATAATATGTATTAGACTTTGAGTGTTGATCACCTGTTTGCCGATCTTGTCTTGGATTATTAAATAAAAAAACTTCAAAGGGAATTTTTACGTTTAAATAAGTTTAAAAATGTGAAGTTTGGTGGACCTTAAATTGACTAAGACTTATGTATAGGCCTAAATAAACATTGTTTACTGCGTGAATGGTTACAAACCGACTTCTCTGCTTCCCTCATCAGTAATTTAACAATCGTAAGACGAAGACAGATCATTTTGTAATATAATATTTAATATACCTATAACTCAGAACAATGGTTGTTCTGAAACCTACAATGTGTATAAATGTTTGTTAAATTTTAATCAGTGAGATCGACCGTAGATTTTCTTATGCAATATTAATTTAAAAAAATATTATCCTATGTGAAGAATTGTTTGTATAATGGTTCAGTTAGACTGAATTCTAATTATAGCACGACTAGCTGTTGCCCGTATTCTTTGAACGCATTTATTACGCTTTTTTATAAATCCCGTGGGAACCATTGGTGTTCCAGAAATAAAAAGTAGGTAACTCTCCGTCTTTTCAACTAAGTCTTTGTCAATACGTAAGTTGATTCCTTGCTTAGTTAGGGCGCAAAGGACAAACAAACAAACACAATTTCGCATTTATAAAGGATAAGGATTCAGGATATCGTAGTATAGGATTTGAATGCTCGAAAGCCGGTTTCCCTTGGTTTTCCAAGGTTGCCTGGAAGAGATCGCTATTAAGCGATAAGGGCGCCCTTTGTATCCTACTTTTTAAGTTTATTTTTGTAGTGTCCATTGTTTTTTTTTCCTATTTGTGGTGCACAAATAAAGTGTATAAATAAATAAATAAAATAAATAAAGTGTAACCTTAACCGCTATAAGCTTAAATCTGAAATGGATATAAAGCGTCTTTATTTTAGAGTGCATATTTTATTTGAATTCTTTGAAATAGCCAAAAATATCCAAGCTATTCGCGATGGTCCGGATATTGGCGGGCCCGAGGCGCCGGAAGCGCCGCCATAACCGTAACTCACGCACCGACTGCGGCAGTGACGTCACGTGCCCACTATTTATGCGCCCGTGTGCCGATTGATCGCTATGGATGGCTGTAGACGTAAATTTTTGTATGACCACAAAATATTCATTCACTTTAGAAGATTTTTAACACCATTTTATTAGCGTGGAACTTAAGTATCAGAGTCATTAGTTTTTGCTGTAGCAAGTGTGGACGATATTGTCGCTCACGCACTGGTCTGTACAGTAATAGTAGAGAATGTCTGCGAGACTATTTTTTGTTTTTATAAAAAAGATTAAATTGTTATAAAAATATTGCGAAGAATTTTACTGTAAGTATACCTACTACTTTAAATTTTTCACGGAGAGATTCACAGTATTACAAACTTGTTGATAATGATTTAAATGATGAGAAAACCATATCTGAGCAATCGAATAAATTTAATTTAATTTCATTCAGTTTTCTTGCAGACGTCCTAAGATGCCATGTATTAGACTAAACATACATGAAGTCATAGGTCACCCGCCCTTTATTGTGTTGTGAGTGAGTCTAATATTCCCGCCGCAGTTCATTCATCGAGAACCAGTGATGCGTGAAAAAGAGCTGAATGCGCTGTTACGGTCGAATAGATGCTGCCTATGAAAACCTCTCGATTGAAATGTTTATTCAAACTTTTGGATTAAATTATTATTCATAGAAAAAGAAAAATAAATATGTATTTTCAAGCAAGCGCAATGCGATTATTGTATTGATTTAATAGTTTCAGTATTCCCTTATTTAATATTGAAGATGCTAAAGTGCATTTGTTGGTTAGTTCTTCACAGGAGAAGAAATTTGATGTTTTTTGTCTATACAAAACCCGTTGCATGCATTGTATACGTGAAAAAAAAACACAGCTTACCCTAAATTTTGTATACAACTGGTATATAAGGTGAATTTCTTCTAATGCTATATCAATAATCTAGCTATCTTTTTAGTACTAAAATAAAGATCGAGCTAAAAACACAATTTTACACGTTTCTTGTAATTAATTGAATACCCAATAATTTTAAACTTTTTTAAATTTGTATTATTTTGATAGTGCGGGTAAAAGAAATACACATTCTGAGAACCTTTTTAACTTACCTACGGTTCATGAGATGCAGACTGCTGATAGACGGAAGGACAGATGGACAGCGGAAGCTTAGTAATAAGGTCCCGTGAGTTCCCTTCAACAACACTAAAAGCTTTTGCTAAGGATACCTTCAAGTTCTATGGATAGACGTACTGTATCGTATAATGTGTGGTACAGTGTGCACAAACGAAGATGTACTACGATATTTAGAGCTGCATGCATCTTTCGCCAAATACACTTCTATTATATATGTATCAGAATAAACATCAAAATACAGGGTGGCCGGTTCTGTGAATTAGTACTCAGATTTTTAAGTTAAGTTAAAATTTTAACTTAAATTTTTAACTTTAGACCAACATTTTCATAAATTTCATCAAAGCTACGAAGCTGATTATTTAAAGATAAAATCGCGGAACATACATGGGGGCGATTCGGGTACCCTACAATATACCGGATCTAATTTTTTTTTTATGACGGCAACTGACCGGCCACCCTTTATATCATGTTCATCCAAATCTATCACAAAATATTTTCATTCGATAAGTGACCCAAACACATATATATATATATATATATATATATTTTAATAGTGATGACGATGATGAGTTGACGGTCCAAGCAGATGACTCATCTGATGGAAAGAGGAAAACCATCTCTTATAAATAAGGCAACATTAAGCAAGGTATGCAAAGAATTCGGCCTGCAACACGTCGCCCTGTGTCCATCAACCTGAGGCGTAGGTTTTAAGCCTCGTGTCATGTGTCTGTGATGATACCGGCAACAACGCCCTTGAGATTCAAACGCAGCTTTGCAACAATACTGCTTTGCGGCAGAAATTTGCATGGCCGTAGTACTTAACCCGGCCGAGCTCTTTCACAAAAAGCTCTACTAACTAGTAAAGTCAAAGTCAAAGTCAAAGTAAAAAATATCTTTATTCAAGTAGGCCCATAGGTGGCACTTTTGATGCGTACATAAGAATTACACGGTAGTGAGATGATGGCGATAACCACATTCGTAAACTTAAAACTAAAGCTACGAGGGTTCCAAACGCGTCCTGGTCTAAGAAGAAGCTAGTACTAATGTAGCTCAAAAATAAATATTTAATTCACTACTTCAGAAAATAATTAATTTATGTTCACTTCTGAGCATTTAAGATTTTCCGACATGTGACCTTGTCGATATTGCGCGTCCAATTAAATTTTGGGCCAATGATATAAATGTAACATGACATTTTCATACCATTAATTCACTGGTAGGTACATCAGGTAATAAATTCGAATTGGCCTTTGTTGGGGTCAAGCGTAAGCTGGGATGAATCTCCGGTGTCAATTGAATAATTTAATTACAATGGGGAAGAGAAATCATTACAAAAATATCTTAATCGTTCAACAAATTTAACTGTTTTTACAAATTCTAAAATAAGAAATATGGCTGGTTCCAAAATTAGCTTTTTATATAATAACTGTTAAATTTTTAAAGGATAGTATTAAAAAGGCTAATGTGAATGTTTATTAAAAAAAATGTCATTACTGAACGTGTTGTGGCAACCAAAAATCATAAAAACTATTGGGTAATTCCCAACAAAACCTAAGTAAGTGCCCATGAAAATGTATGCTCTAATCTAAACCTTTCTTTATATGTTAGTAATAGTACAAGGACAGCGAGTATACAATTTTTTGAAGCAATTAATTTATAATTCCGGATTTTTTAGTCGCTCACTTGGTTAATCGTTCAATCAATATTTCTATTTGCCTTATTTATTTTTTTTCGCAAAATCAATTTAATATTGCTTGGTAAATATAACAGTATCTCATTAGCGGTCGCTACATTTTCACACGCTCAATTTATGACATCTCCCATTTTAAAATAAGAAAAAAGGTATGTTTCTCAATTTACATAACTCTTTATGATTCAACTGCGACATTATAGAGGCAACGTTCTTTTAGCTCTACTAATCCTTTCATTTTATATTCCTCGAAGACTTATTGTTTGTTGCTTTGTGCATTGTTATTTAAATAACGAAAAAAAAACTTACATTCATAAATTCAATCCAACTTAAAACAATATTCAACAAGAGAAAGACGAGACGGGAAAGGATAAAACTTATAAATAGGACTGCAATATAATTTAAATACAAAAACAGGGATTGTATTGCAAACAAAATGGCTATTAGAATTCTTTTCAGAACCGATTGGGAATTCAGCGTAGTCTCAACAAGGAAATTCCATTTTCCAAACACAAAACTGAGAAAAGACGACGCGAACTTAAATACCTTGTAAGCAAACGAAGCGCGATAAGTAAATAACGTTTTCTGTGACAGAATTTCAAAATAAACGGTTGATGAAAATACGAAACAATTAGCTATAGAAATGTATCACGGTTCCTTAATTTATTGAAGTAAATTCATTTGGATTTTTGTTGATATTGAACTATTGTTTAGCTTTTCCATTTCTTGGCTAAAATTTTCTATTACTTATAAATAAGCACGTACCAAATTTAACACTCCTTTTATGATAAGGTCTCAAATTATGGCATATAATCCTAACTGCGCAGTTTATATCTCAGAGGTATAGAGCATTAGGACAAGTAATTTTCGATGAAAAACAAGAATTTATGAACAATTAAATAGTGCTTTAGATGTTTTTTAAACATTATTTCTAATATTTTATGGTTTAAGTATTTTAAAAGTCGGTTAGGATATGTGAGGTTCCAGGGTACTGGAGTGGTGACTATACAGGAAAAAGGATCGTTGGTAAATCCTCCCCTCCCAGTCCATTAGTTTATTAATTTTATTAATTTTCCGCGGAAAACGATTTACGTGGACAAAGTCACGTGACACAGATATTTTGCAATACAGTCGTACAATATTGCAGAATGTTTTTCCAATTACTCACTCAGCCAACGCTTATCAGAGATAAGGTATCGAAAAATAGATAGTAGAATAATCGATATAACAAACGCCTCACCATTATCAGACTCAATACTCCTGTGACTATAATTAAGTTAGCATTGAAACGATTTTATTGAAATTTAATTACAAGTTCAATTGATTTAGAGCAAGGTGAGGTGAAACTAATTAATAAGTTTGTATTGTTTAATTAGTATTTTAAGTTTGCTATTAAAATAAGTGTTAAATTTATGTCAGTATCTTCCCGTTAGAAGTTTTTGTTTTCTTGTTTGTTCTTTACAAGCTCACGATTTACTTAATTAGATTATTTATTAGAAAAAAAAAAAAAAATTTGAATTAAGAGTTTCGTAGCGAAACTCCTGTATAAATGATGCTTTTAAAAATATTTCAAACCATTTTTCTGAGTTATTGTATCTTCAGAAACTGTACTTATTAAAAATTGAAATCACGATTCTCTTCTTTTGGGGGGTTCTTTGGTGTAAAAATAACATTAATTGTTTTAAATCTATTATTATTGTTTACAGTAATGCCACCACCTCACGCTCTGCCATGTGGACCCTATTGTGGTTGTGGGAACTGTTTACCACATTGTTATTTCTTTAACCAACCGGTACCCCCTCCACATCTACAAGAATGGAAACCACCACCGTACAGTATTCCGCCGTCTACTTACCCGGACCCGCACCCACCTCAGCACTATCCACCTCATTATCCTCCACATTTCCCCCCACATTATCCACCGCATCATCCTCCGCACCATCCACCCCACCATCCACCGCATCATCCACCTCATTACCCCCCTGGTCCACCCCATCACCATCCACCCCACTATCCACCTAGTTTTGATCCAATGAAGAGATAAACACAACAACATCTTCTAGTCCAATGCGTCAAACGTTTATTCGATCCGATCTGGATGTAAAAATTATTACACAATACTTCTCGGAAATAATATTAAGAATTGTATTAAAAAATAAAATGATATACGGAATTACATTTTTAGGGATCTGTGATATGAAATAAATGATTAATGATCAATTTGTATGTTTTATTTTTTTATTGAGGTGTGCGTTAACACTTAAGCATTGATGATAGCTACTATGTGTAACTGGGCGTTTTTACTATTAAGCAGTTTTATTTTATTATTGCTGACGTCTTGCTTTAAATCTAAAGCAGAAATCTAAACTCAGCTTGCAATTATTATAAAGATTATAATAATAATATTTATCTTTAGTTGTAGGACCTCAAGGTATGTCTATTTAATCTGTAATTTTAAAATAACACTGCTTTTAGCGATTGAAGTAAGCCCCATTATCTTTAGTGATGTCACTATATCTGTTAAATATATTGAAGGTTAATGGTAATATTCAAAACACACAAAACAGATAAATCATTATTAAATGTGTTTGAAAAGGGCGACTATTCTGGGTTCTTAGCCGTTATCCTTATCTGCCTTCCGAACCAGCTGTGGTATAGTCAGATAGAAAAAGATCCATTTGACGTTTTAAAAGTGTTTAACAATGAGTATACTTGAAACAAATGAATTTTGTATTGATTCAGTAGGAAAAATATTAGTATTTGGATAAGTACAATATGATTTGGCGTACTTAAAAGCCAAAAAAGTAAAAGAAGAAGAAGAAGTAGTTATTACAGTGAAAAGATTTTTGATACCTCCTTTCAGAAAATTGTTATGATTTCTAAGACGAAGATTAATTAATTTAAAATATGGGCATCGATCTTTTCAGTAATAGTCATCTAGATTAGACGAATATAATAATAATACTAACAAGATTTGAAAGGACTGTTTTAATTTTCTCACATAAAAGACAAGATAAACTTATGATTAATGTTTACCCTTAGAGGATAGTGAAAATTTAAATTCTAATCATGCAGAGGTTTTTTTGTCGTACTTAAATGATAAGAAGTGTAATTGTCATATGAATATCATCAAAATAACTGTATTTATTTTAAGAAACATGCAAACTATATTTCAGCTGACATATACTAATCTCGTAACAAATGGCTGCTTTATTCCTATTACTCACGTTTACTATCAGCGAACAAATTTATCGTTCGCTGTTTACTATCAGTATCATATCAAAAAAGTGGAAAGAGATAAAAGCCTAATCAATAAAATAAACACCTAAATGACACGGGTGGCAGTTCTGTGTGAACCACTTTAAAAGTGGCAATACTATAATATAAGAAAGTGATAACATTATATATATATCGGATAAACAAGTTAAGGTATAATATAATATTATATGCATTTTAAGAATAATAATATACTTTATTGGGCACAAAGAAACAAGTACAATTATAATGGTATACAAAAAGACACATTAGTTAGGTATCAGTTAAATGATCTAAGCAATTGTTACAGCAATCTGTAGTTAGATAAAGAAAGTATCGATAAATAGGAAGTGAAATACTAAAAAAAAAAATTGAAGTTGGGGTCTTAAGGTGCTGGAATGAAGACCCCGCACCGGTAAACGCAGCGTACAGATGACATCAGGCGTCTCGCTGGGAGCCGCTGCAGGCAAGCGGCCCGGGACCGTAGATTGTGGAACTCTCTACAAAAGACCTATGTCCAGCTGTGGACGTCCATTGGTTGAAATGATGATGATGTACATTTCTTTCATTTCTTTATTCCACCATCCTACTGTCCTCCAATATTATAAACTTGTAGTTTCTGAGGAATGTTGGTTGAATGGTTTGTTACTCTTTCACGCAAAAACGGCTCAACGGATTTAACTGAAACTTCGAATGAAACGAGTATTATACACGGGATTAATAACACAGGCTAACTTTTATTCCGAAAAAACCATGTTATATTGAATTTCATAGTCGATGAGCTATAGCTAAAGCTATAGTTTTCCATAGCAAACTTCCTTGAAGTTCGATTTAGACTAGCTACGCCCCGCGCTGTAAAAATATTGCGTACTTATTCACCACAAGTAAGCTTATATTATACATACGAATTGAGTTTGTTTATTTGTCCTATCTTCAAGCCCTAACCAAGCACACGATCGACTTTGACACAGATACATTTGAAAAGTCGACGTAACATTCGTAGCCTACGTTTAGTCCTGCAAACCATCATCACTTTTTTACTTCAAATAAGTCACAGTATACGCGTAAAGACTAAATCATCGCGGGAAAAATGCGGCTAATTATTTATAAATGCCAGATCACATTTGTATGTATAAGGTGTGCCAGATAATTTCGAGACCTCTCTTTGTATATTCAGAGTGATGCCACCACCAAGCAATCTACCCTGTGGGCCGTACTGCGGTAATGGTTACTGCGCATCGCACTGCTACTTCCGAAACATGCCACTGGAGCCATCACACGTGCAGCAATGGAAATCACCACCATACAGCGAGCCACCTTCAAGGAACCCCAGCACATCAAACAGACCGCCTGGCCCACCTGGGCCCCGGCACCGGCATCCGTCCCCAGGATTTCCTCATCCGCCTATGCAACCACCTCAACATCGTTCACCGTATCCTCGTTCGTCATTTCACCGCACGCCAGCAAACAATGAAGATCCATTCCCACCGGTCCATCGCCCACTATAAACACTGTGTCTGTACAAATTTTTAACACTTAATAATAACTATTATGAATAAAAATAAGCAAATTTATTTCAGGCGAGAAAAAAACAAAGAATATTTAAAAGACGATTTTCTTACAATGTTTATTTAAGTTACGGAAATCAATAAATGTACCCAAATGTCTGATTAGTGGATGATGCTGTTTAAATTATTTATTGATTAGGTTCGTGTACTCGAACAATCAATGTTCTGTTGCTAAGATATACTCGAACGAATTTTCACAAAAGTTCCTAGAGATATTTATCTTTATTTGCTACATATGCAAAAAGAAGCTATACCTGCGTATCTTTCTCGTCTTTGTCTAATCGAAAACGGACATAAAACATAGGCAAGATTGCAAGAATCGTAGGTACAGCTAGTTTTAAACTCTGCTTTAGCAAAATGTAAAAAAAAACATATTTTTTAAAGCAAGCCAGTAGTCTGTTTATTTTTATTGTATTAACGTATTTTTACACATTCTGTCAAAAAAACATTTCTTCTTTTATGAGATACATACCACAGTACAGTGCTGACAGTCAGACGGACGGAAAGATATATAAACAAATAAATATACTTCGACAATACACACATCGCCATCTAGCCCCAAAGTAAGCATAACTTGTGTTATGGGTACCTACTAAGATGACTGATGAATATTTTTATGAATAATATACATAAATACTAAGAATGCTCTTCACACAAACATTTTCCAGTAGTGGGATTCGAACCCACGGCCTTGGTCTCAGAAAGCAGGGTCGCTGCAAACTGCGCCAATCGGCAGTCAAATATATAAATTAAACTATATTATAAGAACTACACTGTTAGAGGTAGGACAGTTATTTTAAACCTACAAACCCTTAAGCGAATTCCACAACGCACATTAATAGATAGATAGCGTATAACAATCCACTGCTGGAATAAAAAGCCTCTCCAAACGGGAGGGTTTGCCAATCACCGAGCTGGGAAGACGGGTCGATCACCATCGCAGTAGACGGAAGTAGTAGCATAGAGGGCGCTGCTGTCCGTTCTCCTCCATATGTGTATTCCCTTAGTCGCCTCGTACGACACTCGCGGGAATATTATATTCGGGGACATATCAATAATAAATAATAAATAAATAAATATACTACGACAATACACACACCGCCATGTAGCCCCAAAGTAAGCGTAGCTTGTGTTATGGGTACTAAGATGACTGATGAATATTTTTATGAATAATATACATGAATACTTATAATATACATATAAACACCCAGACACTGACAAACATTCATGCTCATCACACGAACATTTTCCAGTGATGGGAATCGAACCCACGGCCCTGGGCTCAGAAAGCAGGGTTGCTGCAAACTGCTGACTGCCCATCGGCCGTCAACATGTATTCGGATCTGTTAATCTGCTTCGCCAGATCGCTTGCCGCCACATCAGTAACTAGTTACAGCCGAAACTATCCACCAGATCAGACCCGACAAAATTTAGAGATTATTAATTTCTAAATTGCCTCTGGCGGAGATTACCCGGGACCTCCTACTTTTAATATCACAGCACTCACCAATCAAGGAGGTGGGTAAACATTTCGTATTTTGTTTCGTCATTTTTATTTTTCATATTAGACATTCAATTACACTTACAGAGCTGCTGTTTTTGACGTATTCTCAATAATTATTTCATCATTCCGTCTAGGTAGTGGTATAACTGAACCAAACAGCTTTCTTATTAAGAAAGTTTTTCCCTATAACGAGATTACGTACGCCAGATGTGTAGGATAGCATTTGGTACAAGTAACATGGGAGTAGCGGCATGACCTGTATACTAAATCGGAGCTATCAATAGTGTATTAAGACTACTGTAATTGCAAGCTCCATATACGTCGTTATGGTTCACTTAGAAGAACTCGGTAATTAGACTTTTTCATATAATTAAAGCACGTGTTGCATCTTTGTGTGATATTAGATCATAATTGAACATATATAAATTGGTTGTAAACGCTATATCTTTTTTATTATCTTTTTATTCTAAGTCATGGCTACTGATTCGGATAGGATTATGTGTTTAAAATTCCAAAGAGAAAAAACTTTTTGGAATTTTATTACAAACGTTGCCTCGAAAACCTCGATCGGAAATAAATATGATTAGCTGTGAAATTTATTTTGTTTTCGGATTATAAATTCATAAATGCTTAACTTTAAAAGTTTTTTTGTTATGTAAAGTATATCATGATAATAGATTGCTATGTTTGCGCTTACACTGAAGGCAGTAAACGCGAGCTGCACGTGTCCTCGATTAGGGAACCGAGAGTGTACATGCAAACGCGTTCCATGCGTTTTCAAAACTCTTGCGAGGAAAAAACATACTTTTATGCATTGTTACTAACTTAATTATTAAAACAATTAGTGAAGTTTCTGAAAATTCCCAAAGTAATATCGACCGGTTCATGTTGTCTTTTTTTTGTTTAGAGTTTGATATTGGTATAAGTATATAACGTTTATTTTAATACTTTTGTGAAATATTGTTGTGTAGCGTTATATACAAAACAGCGGAAACATATAAAAATGTTTTGTAATAAATATGTCTAATTATTCCTATAGTTAATTTTTTATTATTTCCTAGATAAAAATATGATCAGATGCTTTCTTTTGATAAGGAGGTACAATTTATTTATTCAAGAAAATGCGTACTAATTTAAGCCACATAACAACATATTATATGGCATTAAAAAAAGTTGTACTTTACGGTTCCCATTAGAATGCTTCGTCTACATCCATATGATTTGCTGTTGACACTTTTTGACGATAGACATTATCTGGTATTTATCGTTGGCTAAAAGTGTGTGAATATCGGTGGCCATTAAATAATTTACGTTTACAACCATTCTGAGCGATCAATCGGCGCAAGGGCGAATAAATATTGAGCACGTGACGTCACTACCGCAGTCGGTGCGTGCAGCGAGATTTATTGTTATGGAGCGATTCCGGAGTCACGAGCTACCAATATAAGCATCATCAGGAATAACTTCGCTTTTTTCCATAAGAAATATTAAAACAGAAAAAAGTTAAACATACTTATTATGGGTTTGGAACAAAATAGGTATATATTTAGAAATGCTCTTTTAAACCGGTTAATATTAGAAAACAGTATCAGGGAAAGAAATTGACGTTTTATTAGCAGTTTATTTGAGCGGGTGTTGATTGGGTTAATGGACCGCTCATGTTCTAGCTTGAAGCAGACCGGCGAGGTTCCACCCAGCTGTAAGTAGCTGATAAAGAACGATTTCAGGTTTCACTAAATTAATTTGGTTCAACAAAACGCAGAAGAATTAACCTGAATCATCATTCTCATTAATATCATACCTCTCTCAGGGAAGAAATTAAACACAGCTATGCCCTCCACGCTGATATAACGCGAGAAGGTTTTTTCGATTATATTATAATAGAGGATGGATACCGCCCATTTCCTAATTCCGGACTGGTATTGGACTTGATATCTCTATTACCGCAATACAAATTTGGCCTGACCCGGCAATCGAACCCAGAGGCAGTTAGTATCCATAAATAATCATTAGCTCACACCGCAGTTATAATGTTTACAACAAAGTATACGTAGTGTCTTTTCAATCGTTTATTTCGTATCAATAAACTGTAACAAAATTCAATAGTTTCGAAGCGGAATACATGCCAATGCTCGTCTTGAAAGCACTTTTCACTACCAACTGCTCGTAAATCGAGTTCTTAACTGTTGAACATCACGAAACGCGCCGTCTCTTAGCATACCATTTTAGAAATGTTACGTGCATACGTATCACTACCTCATGCTAGAGCCATGACTTACCTAGTTTTATTGATATATTGAAATTTAGGAAGGCAAGGAAAGTTCATTGTTCTAAAAGTACAATGCTTTCCTCTTTATAATATTAGTATAAATTCGAGTCCATATCATCATCATCATCATCATCTTAACCACAGGACGTCCACTGGTGGGGCCAGGGTTCTATTCAGGGATGTCCACTCGCTATGGTTTTCTGCCGCTTGTATCCAGCGACTCCCTGCGTTTCGTTTTATGTCGTCTGTCCACCTCGTGGAGAAGAGCAAACTGCGCACTCCAACACCTTGGGACCCCACCGTTTATCAGTCCTTCGAGCTATGTGCCCGCCCATTTCACCTGCTTCAGCTTCGCGACGTGTTGAGCTAAGTCGTCGCCGCATTTTAGATTTGACAAGTTTAGCAACTCCAAACATAGCTCTTTCAATCGCCGGCTGATTGACTCTTACCCTTCTTATTTGTCCCATAATTAGAGACCACGTTTTGGAGCCATAAGTCATCAATTGATGCACTGTTTGAAAAATGATGTAAAAATATGTTGGGAAGCTTTTCGGACGGTGCTGAGTTGAATTCATAGTTGGAAACGGGTAAAAATTATACGATTAGATATAAGGACTGGGGCACTAAATTTAGGCACAGTATCTAATATTTGGAACACAGTAACAGAAGAAAAGGCAGATCAAAACACGTGAGTCGGTGTTACTAAACGTTACTAAACCCTTCTTCTTCCACGGGTGTCGTACGAGGCGATTAAGGGTATAAGGGTTGAGTTCCCTGTACTGCTACGATCATCCCCTGCTATCACCAACCTGTCTGCGTGATTATTTCACCTTCTCCTTGGGAGAAGCTTATAGTCCAGCAACTGACTGTTACGGCTATTGACGGAAATATGATATAAGAAATTATATACTTTAGTGACATCAAGAAACACATTATAACATACAAAAAAACCCATAGCTTAACAGCTGTGCATTTGATAAGTGTACGTAAAATCGAATTTAGGAAGTATTACATTTACAGATAAAATTCAGGTTAAATTAAAATCCAACACGTGTCATGCTTTAAATATTAAACAGCTATCCACCACCTTGACAACCCTTTTAAAATTTAAAGTTTAAACCTCCCTTGAGTAAAACGAAGCTTCACTCAAGGGAGTTATGCAAACAAATATGCTTAACTACAAAATGTTTTTCAAGTAAAACAACGTTCAACGATGTGCGCATACCAGAGTTACCCAAATTTTTATGTCTTTAGTCTTAACTATCTCCTTACCTAATTACTTATTACATTGAAATAAATGAACTTTGACTTTGAATTATTATTGTTGGATTTTCACTCTTCTATTTCTTAATTGTTCTGAACAGCTATTCTATTTGCTTAAGAAAATTTTAAACGCACTATCATTCAAAATAATAGTCGCAACCTGCTTAAATGGGATCCACTATCGTAGCCCCCATTTACATTTCCACCTATTTTTTCCGGTTCTGGAGGTTTATATAGACCAATGTGGTCATCCAGCACGTCAAGCCATCGGTCTCAGTAGCATGACGTTAACCGCATAGAAGCAACGTGGAAGGTTTAAATCCATCTCTTCTCTGACAAAGGAGGCCTGTACTTAGCATTTGTACATTACTAGTTTGAAGATGATGGAGGTTTATGACTATTTCTACTAAGTAGTTTCAGATCTATAGCAATGTGTTAAGAGAAATCAGTTGGTACGCTTAGTTCAACAGCAATGGGTTACAATATGGGTATGGAATGGATCTGAGACTTGTTTGTTTGTTTGATAATTTCTTTATTTTGGCAATAAAATGTAACAAATGTTAAACAATAGATATTATAAGTTCTTATTGCTAACGTAAACTAATATTTTTTGTTGTTCAGGCTAACACACCTTTGTAATCATATGCAATGAGTAAATAAAGATACAATAACTAAAACTTAAGGGATCTAAGACTAGTTACTTCTTGGTAGAAATCACTTTCATCATTGACGCGGTTCGCCTTGGGCTTATGGTCTTTAAAATCTCGAGAAGACGATTGAAAAAGACTGATGATCGTCCATTTAGTTCCTTTTTTTTATATCTAAAAATTCGTTAAGTTACACACTAATTACATTTTTACAGTTACAGCTGTAAACAAAGTTAATACCGCACCAGGCCTCTAAGTCCTAGTCCGTAATTTAAAAAAAGTTTAAAAATTGATAATTGCATTATGCATAAACGTATGAATGACTTTACCCATAATTTCCCTTATGTAGGTAGTAGAAAATAGAAAGAGCACTGTTCTTCTCTACCGAACACTTAATTAAAAACTTTACAACAGGTTGTACACCTACTGGGTTTGCGTCTAGCAAACATTGCCTCCACAACACTACTTGGCCGAAGTTCTTTAGTAGTTCGCACGTCTGAATTAGTGGAACAGATGCAATAATGTTTTTCACAAGAAAATAATAAAAATAACTCCTACAATAATATATAATCCTACAATATTATATAATTCTTATTTAGTATGTCCAATTTAAAAATATTAACCTTTATCTATAACCTAAGAGTTACCTACCACATTTTTGTATCTATATTCTTTTCAATCAACCTTCGAAATAGATGACCTCTCATTAACACCCATATATCATACATAAATTATCACTCTAGAATAGCAATAATGATGTTAGTATTGCCATCCTTATCGACAGGGATAGAGTAAGAATAGGACAACAATACTAAATTTAATGGTTGATCTGAATATTTTGGATTAGATTGATAAATAATTTTGTGTGTAAGTGGTTGTTTTTCTTTCTCCTTATCCGGGTTAATTTCTGGTACAATTGCACCGATTTCAACGAGTCTTACACATTTACCCGGTCGTTTAAATATGCGCCACCAAAATTAAATCATAAATTCAGTAAATTCAACTAAGCCTAGCCAACTAGCTAGCTATCTTTTTATTCTCCTACAAGTTAACTACCATCTCATTAAGAATAATTTGATGTCAAGGGACTGCAATTTCACCTGCTGGTAAATGATGATGCTTTCTAAGTTGGTAGAGGGCTAACCGGTTATGTATATAAAACGCATACCCTTGTGCTTTCTACATGGCATCGTACCGGAATGCTCAGTCACTTGTCCCACGTCGTTATTGGTAGGATGGTAACTAGCCAGGGCAAATACTTTCTCCAGACCAAACCCGATAAAACTCAGAAACCACAAATTTATAAATTGTCTCCGCCGGGAACGAACACGGGATCTCCCACTTGCAAGACACACTTGCAACTTGTAAAACTTTGCGCGTACCACTCCGCCTTGAGTGTCCTATGTCCTATGAATAACCTCTAGAAAACTATATAATATTTTTTCTATAACATTTTACCGTACATGTATGTCGTTCATGAACTCTGAATCGCTTGCCTAGTAATAACGTATTCTCTTTTGCTTTGAACGTGTGTTGAAGAGGTATGCGGATTGCTTACTGTAAGAATTTTTTCTTCATTAAACGTAGCGAAACTATCCAGATCTTTTTAATCGAGAAGTATTTTGTGTATTAATTGTACCTTGATAATTTTTTTCTAGTCGCCGTGTGGGGTGTAGTCCTTTGTGGAGCGATGATAAATGATAGAGATTGCTAGAGATTACAATACATTCGATCGTTTTAGTATTTAAGGCAGCCATGGATAGTAATTGCGATACCATTAATAAACATTCATATTCGCTCCATTAAAAACTACGTATAACTAACAAGCTATATTTTGTGGACGATATATAAGCTAGTCGTTGGTCCAGTTCTATACTGGAAAGGGCCTGGAATTATTCAGAGGCTACTTTTTATCCCAGAATAATTACGGGGGGGATAATTTGTTACTGTTTTTTTTGCATCGAGTGTGGAAAAAAACATAGGCATACAAATGCGCGAAATTCTACGCGAATGGAGATTCGGGCAACAACTAGTAAATTATAACACTATCGTAAGATATTATATTTGTTGTTGTAACTACCACCATTTTTTGTTGATATTTTTCTAGCAACTTAAAGATAAAATCGTATTTACGTGTTGGTTACTTGTAGAAATAGCTGCTATAAATAAAACTTTACTGCTAGTAATTCCAGTATTCAAAAGTCCCGGTGACGATAAATGTTTTATATAACGTCTAAACTCTAATTTTATCGCTCGTTTATTTAATTTTCTTCAACGGGCTCTATGTATTTAATTTGCTGTATTTATATTTAAGTATTACGAAGTAAATAGGGCGTTTTCTTTCTGTTTAGTGTTTGAAATAATACTTTTAAATTGTAACCTGTTGTTGCGTGCGACTTCTTTCACCATTGTTCTGGTTTTTTAATTATCCCAGGGTAATTGCTTCTTTCCCAGGGCTTACAATAATTCCAGTCCATACCACTCATAATTCTCCACTAAGTAAATGCGGGTAGTTAAAAAACTATTACACCAAAGTTTAAACGAATTGACAGAACCTTCCTTTCGAGATATTCCTTTGAAAATCATGATGAGATGTTTTCACCAAGCTACGCTCTCGCCCCTTCTTTCAATCCATTTCGAGCCATGATTGAAATAAATGAAATCAATTAATTGCTGCCCCAAATATTAATTTGGGGCAGCAATTAATATTTTTTTTTTTAATTTTAAACAAAATAACGAACGAAATCATATGAATACGACCGTATTGTGATCTGCTCGCGAGTCTAATATTCCCGCCGCAATTCATTCATCGGAAATCGGTGTTGTGTAAAAAAAAAGCTGAATGCCCTGTTCCGGTCGAATAGACGCCAGTCGCCACCAGTGTAAACCTCTGGATTGAAATGTTTATTCCAATATTTTTTAAATGTATAATATATTTTTTATCAAAAATGATACTACTCGAACTGGTCAACTTTATTCCATACGAGAACAAATCTTCCAAATTTAATACGATCTAATATATTCAAATCACCTATATTATTTAATACATAAACGAATCAATGAATATATTCAATATACAAAATTATATTCATTTCATTTAAATGTAAATAACTTGACAGACTGATCCAATTAAAATTGGAACAAATAAGTTTCTTTATTACATATCCTCGATAAGATCCATATTAAATATAGTCCATCAGTTTATAGCCACCAACATTATCGATCAGTTTGTGTATCGAACATAGAGTTGATCAGTTTTATTATTGTAAAAACTTATTTATTTTTGACATAAAATGGGCAGCTTAATTATATGTACTCCAATATTATAAAGCTAAATACGTCGTGTCAGTGTGTCTGTAGCTTTGAGCTCGCTTAGAGAATATCAATCAAATCCAATATTGTTGCGTATAGGAGATAGTTTATTTACAAAGGTTAAAGGTTTAAATAACACCACACTATGAATTGTAGATAACGCGGGGAAAACCGCGGGGCATAAAAGTTAATTATATATCTTTATTCGGACATACGAGTATTTTATATATAAAAACATAAAGCTATAAAAGTTTCCAGCCAGCAAAGAAGCAGTAACAAAATATTTTATGAAACTTGCCGGTTTTATTGTGTCGCAGTAAAATTTGCATCGGGAATCGAACTACACACTTTGGGAACGGTCGTAAAGTGATCCTGTGCCGGTCACACATTTTCATGAATAAAACGAAGCAGACTACAGATACGTGTAAGAATAACAAGATACGCTGTGGTGTGTTCTTAAAATATATGTATAAGACGGTTTTCGGATATTGGATTTTCCGTATAAGTACAATTTTGTTCCTTCTAGGTACCTAGTTCCGATAATGGTTTTTTCTGTTTACAATTTTTCGCCTTTGTTAATCCGTACTTAAATGCTGTAAATACTGCTGCTTTTTTATTCTACTTAACGCAAATATGATTGACATGATTTTTCGCATTGAGATATTTTAAGGGCATGAGAGTGACACGTTATGGCTATTTCTCTCAACAGTTCCTAGTAGTTTAATATATATTTTTATCAAAGAAAATTTTGATATTTATTTTCTCGGTCTCGCAATCTCTATAAACAAAAAAACTATGGTTGGAATAGGAAAATTCGGACAGGTTCCTTACCTTACAGTGACCTTGAAATTCCTATTCGAAGGGTTTAACTTTTGGATGAAAGTCCGTCCAAAGTTATATCCATGAAACTCGGTGTTTGGTATTTCGATCGAAAATAAAGAAATATTATGTATGTATTTTATAGTTTATGAACTCCCTTTTTCTATTTTACTAGAAATATGATGTAGTGTCGTTTTGAAAAGGTACGAGGGCATATAAACATTTGTTATAAAAAAATTGTAGATATAATATAATATAGCCTTTATGTAGAAATGTTATCTTAGTGCACAGAATAGGGTTTACTCTATCTTAAAAGCAATTTTTAACTCCACGTCAATACTTTGTGTCAATACCTAATTTTAGTTTAAGGAAAATCAAAAAGCCCAAATTATAAATTAACCTGTTTGTATTACAATTTGTGTCATTCTTTGTGTAATACTTATCTGACCAAACATAGGCGCAGCGTGGATCTATACCCTGTCATTCTCTGTCTTAAGAGAGGGCCTAGCCCAGCAGTGGACTATTGTCCACTATGCATGTATAGCCTATAGGCTATACATAGACTAAATATAGAATGATGATGATGATGTCAAACCGAGTATAATAATAATTTAATATTTAAACTAATAATACAGAGGTCGTCAATTTCAACGAGCATGATGATGAGATGATGATAAATATAAAAGGTTAAATCGATTTTCATGTTTTTCATAGCTAGTGTTAATGTAGGTTACAATTATAAAATTAAAATAAGCTAAATGATCATCATGATTTACGAATAAACTTCAACGATAATAAATAAGCTTATGAACTAGGCAAACATTTTTCGCTAGTAAAAGTAGTTCAGAAATCTTAGCTTAGTATAAAGACGTCGGAAGTATGTCAGCTTAATAAAAGTTGCCGGATATTGAATAGAAAGAGCACAATGTCAAGTAGAAAATATTTTATGAAAAGACTACAGCGACTCGCAGCTAGTTCGTATCGCAGACCACTCCCGGCTAAGAAAACTATAACTTTAAATACTAAAAAATTCAAGAATACGTAACCCAAATTTTCAATCGAATAATCTATTACCTCCCATAGTAGTACTTTTCGGATACTATAAACTATCCTAATTGTTGCGATTTGATTGATTTGCGAATTCATTTTCATTTGTATGCCTATGGCATTCTCTGACCTCTGAACTATCACTATGCAAAAAACATGTGGATATGTAAAAACAAAAAAAAAATATTTTTATTAATCTGGTACCGTACATTTTCCCGGGATAAAATTCAGTATGTGCTATTTATTGCAGACTATAATCTATTTCTGTGTTAAATTTAATCAAGATCCGTTTAGCCTGTCTGGCGTGATTGTTTTACAAAAATCCATCAAATATGTATATTTTACGAGCTTTTTGGTATAATAAAATTATGTGTTTATGTATAGTACGGAGGTCTAGGAAAGTAATAAATGTAAAGGGACGAGTGGTTAGCTTGTTTAACTATGGACCATGACGTCCTTGGTGCGGTTTCTGGGTCGGACCGAAAATCGGTAGATCTTATATTTTCGCCCACTTGGATACTTTTTAATGGCTTGCGGTTCCGGTCCACAGTTCCAATTATTATTAGTGGGTCTGTCTAAAAAAAAAAACAAGTATCTCCTGCATAACTTATGAAATGTCGGTTTCAGAGGGGTGTTAAAACAAGAAGAAACCAGCCAGAAACTTAGCAAAAAAAACTAAAATTAAAATTAATCGAGTAAAATTTCACAATTTAACAATGAATAATCTTGTGACAGTTGACAGTGGGTGGGACTGCTTTTAAGGAATCTTTTCGGAAAAACTGAGATCTTTTAAAAGAGGTGGACTGTGAGAGACTGTATCCTCTATAGGGACATTAATAAGCCAAGGTATTTTTTTTATTTCTAATTGTTTAAGGTCTTTTATTTTGCAAAAATATTTCAATCGTACCTTACTATATTCTTCTACAACTTTTCAAATACTATTAAAAGGCTAAAGTTGATGATGATAATTACAATAATATTTTTTGAACTCGTTCCTCGATTTCCTCTCCTAAATGAAATATTAAAACATGGAACTGCAGATTCACGTCGCTAAAGTTATGAGGTGTCAAGGTTTGCATTCGGCTTGTCGGTAAAATGAACATGTCTGGGTCGTCGCGTATATTCCTGGAATAGTGTCGAGCGCGACAGGTCGAACGGAAATAAGCTAGTTCGCTCATGTCTGATAGCTTTAGTGGTTCTATTTTTGATAAACTTTACAGGCATCTTTTTTTGAAACAATATTTTTAACTAACACAAACTGAAATTTAAAGTATTTAAATTTTGTCTAGCCCGCTGTGTTAGATATCGTATTAATGAAGTTATTTTTAATCTTCAGCCTTATCCCACCTGATCACATGATTCATCGAGACTGAGATATTATATGAAGCGTATTTTGACATTGCTCAGCCAAAGTTAGTGTTAAAACGAAACAGATTTATGTTTTACACATAGCTTTGTATCGTTTTAACCGTTTCTTGAATCTAAGGTAAGGAAACACGGCATAGTCCTCAGAACGAACTTAAAACTCCTAGGTAATTTATCCGGAAGCTTAGATCACGAGTAAGCAGGGTTCAAGTCAAAAGTAAGGACTTCCGTTTAGGGAGTTCTTTAAGATGCAGGGGCAAACTAATATTACTAATAGAACTTCTAAGTTGGTGGCCCATCTAGTAAACAACTTGGGTTAACTTTGTTTTACCACTTTAATCCAAGGACTATTGCTTCCGTAACTAGATTTCACAATACTAAGTTTCAAAGTTTATGACAAAGCACTTTATTATTACGTAACTATTGGATAATGGACCTGGTGAAGTAGAAGAAGAAACACTTCACTGCACGCAAAACACAAAATAATACAGATAACACAACAAAAATCAGAAATAAATTAAAAAATAAAGGCATGCACAGGCGGTCTTATTGCTGCAAACAATCTCTTACAGGCAACCTATGAATGACAGAACCTATGAAAAGAGGGACAGTGTTAAAAGTGTAGTAATAAATATATATTAAACATATCTAATATATATATATTCATAAATATAAAAAAAACATACATCCGTGTTTAAATAACATCATCCAAAGACAGATTTAATTACTAGTCTTCCAGACAACACTTAAAAGTGGGACGTACTAATAGACAATACCGATACCGGAAGGTACTAGGTATAATTACGAACTCGAATCATACAAATAACTATTGTTACCGAAATTCTTTTGGAACATACTGGACACGAACAAGCCGTCCCTCGTATCAGGTGCCCGGCTTTAAGTCTAGACAATATGTTACAAAAGTACAACCCATTTCATTTTACGAGCCATATGCTTTCTATCATACTTACATTTTTGTGACTTTTATGTTCTACAAAATAATGAACATTGCAAAACTACAAACTTTCGTATTGTGTTTATCCTCAACTTATTACTAGCCAAACAATGGTCACTTCTTTCAAATGAGATAGGGATTTAGTACTTAAAAACATCGCTGGTCCAGTATGGGTTAGCGGGTTTTAACGGTTAGTATCACTTGTAAATTACAATGCAACTGGGTTTGGCGATCTCCTTGGTTTTAGATATCGTGCTTTGCTCTAAGTAATATCTTGTGATTACTACTAAGACACCTTTGCATCGTAGACTTTATGCAAGACTAACGTTTTAAAAAAAAATTACCCGCATTTATATTAAAATGCACACCTAATACAATTTTAATTGCTACTAGAAAACTATTTGACAGCCGATTGGCGCAGTGGGCAGCGACCCTGCTTTCTGAGTCCCAGGCCGTGGGTTCGATTCCCACAACTGGAAAATGTTTGTGTGAAGAACATGAATGTTTTTCAGTGTCTGGGTGTTTATATGTATATTATAAGTATTTATGTATATTATTCATAAAAATATTCATCAGTTATCTTAGTACCCATAACACAAGCTACGCTTACTTTGGGACTAGGTGGCGGTGTGTGTATTGTCGTATTATATTTATTTATTTATTATTTATTTAATTATTGAATAAGACTTACAAGAAAAAAAACATTCCAAGGTTAAGAAATGAACCTACCTTTATTTATTGATACATTCTACATAAGGGAGGTTAACAGCCCATGTCGGACTCCTGCTGACGATCTTACACAGATTTTTCCAAAAACCCCGTTAAAGACACACCGGGAAAACAGAATGGCGAACTCTGTGCCAACTGGGCTTTCCGTATCCCATCACACGCCATTTACGACATCTTAAATCACAACAAAAGGACACTAATGCTGCCCAAGGCCGTGCCCCTTCGAAACCAACCTTTATTTCCTTTTTTTTCTTAATCGGAAAATCATTATGGATAACTTTCGCCACAGGGAGGTGAAGTGGTTATGTCAGACATCTGCCGACTAAAACCCCACGGTGTTTTAAACACTGGCGTGTGTGCACCAGTTGAATGGGTTACGGGATCGCTTTCGAAGAAAACTGCAAAATTGAAACGGATCTAAACCAACTTAGAAACTCAGAAATTATTACATAAGTCCCATAGTCTTATTACCAGCATTATTGTAACAAGGAAGTAGTCACGATTGCTATTGTTCGGTCAGTTGGACTTTGTGTCACAAAAACACTTTAAACGAACGACTCCTCAAAACTCTCCTTTTTCGTAAAAGACTAAAAACCCAGGCTATTTTTCTGTAGAAATAATGTTTGAACTGTTAAACGAGACCCCTGAAAGGCAGTCTAATGAAAGGTAAAAAGCGGAAATGTTCTGACTTCCGGGTAATAAAACGTACACACGCTGGCGAATAAGCTAGAGTACCTTATTTCCTGATGTCTTTACCTACTGCTCTCTCCGTGATTAACTCTCTTATTGGTTTAAGTTGTTTAAGCAGGATATACCTTTATCATGGTTAGTTGGCTTTATAGAAAGGCAATATAAATTTTCAATTTATTTATTTCAAGATTCCAGTCAACAGGTGGGCTATATAATATACTTGCAGATCAATTTTAGGCTGGAATTTGGCAGCAACAAGCGCGTAGCTACGCGTGTTTTGTCAATTTTAGTTTTGATACCAAAATGGTTAATACAAACCCCTACGTTTGGATGATATAACTTTTTATTCATATTATTTAGGCTGTATATTATAACAGCTGTTCAAAGATCTCTGTACTTTATTTTGTTATTTTAATTTATTTTGTGTGTTTTTAGTGCCCAAATCCAATTTAGTATAATAAATAGTAGTATATATTAATAGTTTAAGTGTTAAAAGTGCGTAAGAAAAGTTTTCGTCGATGTAAACAAAGTGACAGTTAGGTTAGTAAAACTTGAATTTTAAACTTCTGTTTTGGTGTTTTTAAAGAGTGCTAGTAGCTGTTTTGGCTTTGAAACAACTATTTAGCGCATAAAAAACACATACGTGTATATGCAATTGCCCGTTATCCAAGTGTAACGCTGCAATTGTTATAACAATACACTGCAATACCGAAACCTACCTGTCATTTCGCATTTTTTGGGTGATTACTCCTTGTTTCATTAATTAATTAATTACAAAATGATGACCCGCAGAGCCTTAGCGCGCCAGGAGCAATCCAAATTACAATTGGCCCTGAAAGAATTAAAGGCAAGCAAGGAGCTATGCACCCAATTGAATAATGAAAGAGACGAAAACGAAAAGGAATTATTAGAAGTCCTTGGGAATAATAATAGACTAAAATTAGAACTATCGGATTTGCACATAAAGTATGTAGACATTGTAGAAGAGCGGGATAGACTTCAGTTATTAGTAAATAGGTTTGATGAGTGCCGTGCTGAGTATGAGGAGGCTCTGAGCCAGATTACTACCCTGCAGCGGGAGCTAAGTGATGCCCACCACCAGATCACCGAACTGGAAGATGCAGCCCATAACACAACAGCAATACACACTCAAAGCCTATATGAAGAATTAGTTGATAGGTCCCCACAGTTGGTTACTGCTGCTGCTGACATGTCTACTGCTAATACCAACTTCTCTAATTTATTGATAGTCAAATCAGATACAGTAGTCAATCCCTGCAGCAGTAGGAAACTAAAAAAGTATATCAAAGTTAACCGATATATTAAAAAAACACAGAAACTGTTAAAAGTACATAAAAATTCTGTTAAATCTCTGAAACCAAAGAAAGAACGTTTAGAATTATTGAATGAAATTAAAATGTATAGTTCACAGTTAGAAAGTAATAGATTAAGTTATGAATCTGACACACAAATCCTAGAAGCACAAATAGCCAGATTACAGACTTCTTTACGTACACTGGCAGTAAAGTTTGATATGTATCAAAGGCAAATGATATCTGAGTACACACAGACTTCAGATGAATGGCATAAGACAGAACAACCCAGTGGTAAATTAACTTCACTATCTACCCATAGTTTTGATAGTATAGGCAGTCATCCCCGGTTTGTGTCATCAGTGTCATCACCCTCTAATGTGAGAAAGGTGTGTGTCAGGTTAAGTAACTCAAAATCACAAAACATAAATATTAATAATAATTCCTTTATTGAAGCAAATGCTCATAGTAGCAGTTCAATAAAAACAATTATGTACAGCGATGAAATTGGATGTAACATGGGCTTATATCTTAACTCTCAGTTGAATGGACACACAGTTTTGAACTACTGTTTACCCAACTCAAATTTAAAAGCTATTGTAGCTGCAATTTGTAGAAATAGGAATATGTTTGACTGTAAAACTAATTTAATTATCATAATGGGAAATAGAGGGAATGTTAACAAACCTGAGCTGATTAAACTTATTGATTCTTTAAATACATTAAATGTAAATAGTATTGTATTATACACATTTCCTTATTTTCATAACTTGCCACACCAAGAAAATACTATTAGGTATAATTTAAATATGACTTTGTACAATTTATGTACATATAATAAGAAATTTCATGTTATAGACTTTAGCAAATGTGCTAATCCTACTTATAATTTGTACCGAGATAGATATTACCTATCACACTATTTTAAACAACAGATAGCTGTTTCGCTATCGTATTTTTTTACCATAACAGCCAAGAACTTGGCTAAACCAGCTGCTTTTATTGAGCAGTGTAATAGTTTTGACATGAAAACCTTGGAAATTATTCCAAGTCATTTTAGTTTAAACTAGTTAAGGAGACAACAGAGGCTTTCTCTTGCTTAGAAAAGCAGACAACTGAGTCTCCCTCAGGCATATATGAAAAAAATTATAGTAAGGGGTCGCACAATGTACTATTAAACCAAAAATATAATAAAAAATCTAATTCTAATTATATCAACTTGGTTCACCAAAATATTCAATGTATTAGAGGAAAAGACTTAGAGATTGAATTATTTTTAAATGATTTTAACATTAGCATTTTATGTATAACTGAGCATTGGTTGAAAACCCATGAATATTTGTTTAATTTTGGTAACCACCAGGTTGGTAGTTCGTTCACCAGGGTTACAGCGATTCATGGAGGCTCTTTAATTTTATTAAATAAAAATTTAAAATTTAAAAACAGAAACGATATTGTTAGCCTTTCTGTTGAACGGACAATAGAGCTAGCCTCGGTTGAACTAGAGCAATTTATAATTGTTACTGTTTATAGGCCACCCTTGTCAAACTTTGAACTTTTTGAAAAGGTAATGGATGAAGTGTTATTTAAAATATCAAAGTGTAATAAAAAGTTAATAATATGCGGAGATTTTAATGTAAACATTTTAGAAAATAACTCTTTAAGTATCAAGTTATTGAATTTATTTAAAACTTACAATCTATCAAATATGTTCATGGAGCCCACAAGAATAACTGCTACTAGCGCCACCTGTTTGGATAACATCTTTACAAATATAATTCCTATAAGCAAAAATATTATTAGTAAATTAGACTCTGATCATTGTGGTCAAATTATTCAATTTGAAAATGTGAAGAAAAATGTTTCTAAACGTAAAATAACATTTGTTCCTGTAACATCCAACCGCATAGAGAAAATGAGATATAGCCTAGTAAATGACCTCCCATTCCTACCCTCAGGGGCGACTCCAAATGCAATGTACAGCTCCTTTTTCAATACCTTTAATAGACTATTTCATTCTATATTTACTAGTAAGTCGGTTGTGATTACTGATACATTAAATTTTAGTGAGTGGGCGACAGTTGAACTTCATAAAAATAGGCAAAAGCTGTACGAATTGTATGCTGAACGTCAATTTAACACTGGTGATAAGTTTGGGGATTATGTTAAATTGTTTTCCAAGAATTTTAAACGCGCTCGCCACTTAGAAAAGACGCGATACATCAAAAATAAAATTAAAAATAGCAGCAATGCAATCAAAACTACTTGGAACATAATTAATGAGGAGACGGGAAGAGTAACACCACGAAATATTAATTTTAAACTTAATGTAGATAATAAAGCCTTAACAACAGATTTCGAGGTGGCTACTGCTTTTGAAACCTTCTTTACCAACATTCCCGTCTCCACAACAGAATCATTAAACTCTTCACCAGATATGGCTCTCTCTCTATTAAAGGAAAATGTGCCTGAGTGTAACCATTCTTTTAAATTCACGCATGTTAGTGGCTCTGACGTTATTAAAGCCTTTAAATTATTAATTAATAAAAAAACAAATGATCTGTGGGGCATTTCCGTAAACGTTGTCAAATCATTAATTGATATTGTTGCACCCGATTTAGCCTTAATATTTAATAATTGTATAGATTGTGGTGTGTTTCCTGACTTAATGAAACTTAGTAAAATAGTTCCATTGTTTAAATCGGGTAGTACTTCTGACCCCACTAACTTTAGACCAGTATCCGTACTACCCACTTTCAGTAAAATCTTTGAAAAACTCATTTTAAATCAATTACTTTACCATTTTCATAAGTATAATTTACTTCATATTAAGCAATTTGGTTTCACACGGGGTCGCTCAACAATCGACGCAGGTGTTGAGCTAATACAAAACATATTTGAAGCCTGGGAGGAGTCACGTGATGCACTTGGTGTGTTCTGTGACTTATCTAAGGCGTTTGATTGTGTTCAACACGAAACGTTAGTTGGGAAACTACACCACTATGGAATTCAGGGTGTAGCTCTAGGCTTAATGAGTAACTATCTACGCGATAGAATTCAGAAAGTCGACGTGAATGGAAAACGGTCTAATGGATCAGTTATGAAAATAGGTGTCCCACAGGGGTCTATATTAGGACCATTTCTGTTCCTTATTTACATTAATGACCTTCCTTACCTTGCCAAGGATAAACACGGGATAGTTCTGTTTGCCGATGATACATCACTGACTTGACTAAAATAAATCGACGTGAACTAGCTTTTGACGACGTAAACAACTCTCTCGCTAAAGTAGTACAGTGGTTTGAAGCTAATAATTTGGTTCTTAACGGAAAAAAAACCAAGTGTATAAAATTCACTTTACCTAATGTTAAACACGTGAAAACCACTGTACTACTTAATAATGAGGAACTGAAACTGGAGGATACGACAGTTTTTCTAGGAATAACGTTAGATTCTAAACTTCAATGGGGCCCTCATGTAAATAATTTATCGAACAGGCTTAGTTCTGCTGCCTATGCGGTAAAGAAGATACGCCATATGACCGACGTAGAAACTGCTAGACTGGTATATTTTAGTTACTTTCACAGCATTATGTCATATGGAATTTTACTTTGGGGTAATGCTGCTGATATTAGCACTATTTTCGTGCTGCAGAAGAGGGCTGTTCGTTCTATCTACAAAATGGGTCCGAGAGAGTCATTGAGAGATAAATTTAAAGATTTTAAAATAATGACAGTGTATAGTCAGTACATATTTGAAAATTTAATGTACGTCCATAAAAACATTTCTAAATTTAAGAAAAAATGTGACTGCATTAATTTAAACATTAGAAGTAAGAATAAACTTACAGTGCAATATACTAGGTTACATAAAATTCATAATTCGTTTAAAGGAAATTGCATACAATTCTACAATAAACTACCAATTGACATCTTGGAGATGTCTCTTAAAAAGTTCAAAGTTTGTATTAAACGTAAGCTTATAGAAAAGTCCTATTATAGTATAAAGGACTACGTAAACGATAAAAAAGCTTGGGTGTAAATTATTGCTCTAACCAGGTTGCTCTTCTAATAATTTAAAATTACATTGTGAGATGGCGATAACAAAAAAAAAAAAAAAACACCCGGCTAAGTTTGTTGTGGGCTTCTTCTTAGACCGGGACGCGTTTGGAACCCTCGTAGCTTTAGTTTTAAGTTTACGAATGTGGTTATCGCCATCATCTCACTACCGTGTAATTCTTATGTACGCATCAAAAGTGCCACCTGTGGGCCTACTTGAATAAAGATATTTTTGACTTTGACTTTGACTTATTCCAGTATACACTGACTAATATAATGGACTTGAAATAATTCTATTGAACAAGCTTTAAAGATAATGACGGTTAAAATTTAATGCAAATTAATTAATATAAATAAAATATCTTATTTGCATTTCAAAAAGGTCGAAGTAGTGGAAATGAAATTACTGGATATAATGGAATAAAAAAAGAGCATCACCTACTAAATAGGGTTTTTATTGTTTTTATCAGCGTAATTGTTGTCTAATGATTAACTGTCAAGCTTCTAGTTAAATAAAATTGTATGAAATACTGTTTTTCGAAATTGTTTTATTTCTTATTAAAATATTAATTCATTATGTACGCATTATAGTAAGTAATTGAATAAAACCTGAATTGTATGGGAAAGTGTTAAATGATTTATTTGTAAAAATGATCATTTTTGTTATGTGAATAAACATTTCAATTCGAGAAGTTTCATTGCCGGTAGCTATTCGACCAGAACGGTGCATTCAGCGCTTTTTCACGCTACACTGGTTCACGATGAGTGAACTGCAGCGGGAATATTAGAATCACGTACTGTATAGTCCGGGCTTACGTGTCACCTAGGTGACGTGTGAGGACAAAAATGTTAGTTAACTACTTTGTGTATCTACTATTTTTTTATCATATCATTTACATTAACAACATCACCGTTAAAAGTTTTAAAAAAAACATCCACTTCTCCGCTTGCGGGGCTTTTGAATGCCCAAGCAACCGGGAGTTAGGGCTCCAGAGTGGGGAACCTGTCCACAATACGTCCATTGACTGCCTTCATGGCCTGCGTTACTGCCTTCTGCATCCGACCCTTTGTCCAACAACCATGCGAGAGCTACTTAAGAAGTTCGCAGGGTATTCTAAAGATGTTGGTGGAAGCTTTTCGCAAAAACCCTGAAGTTTCTATCAATCAATTACTTATACTAATATACTTAAACTAATATCGACTTTTCACAAGTATTACTTAAATAATATAAAAAATTATGTATACTTTTCTAAATGTAAAATAGTTGCCCATAGCAGTAACAAGGGTGCCTCTGCAGTAAATAAGTATGAATTATAGTATCAGTGAATTTATTAGGCATATATAAAAAGACGAATAATAAGTAGTATTACATTTTTATTCTTTCTTTAAATAAACAGCTAATAATACAATTTCAGATGGTATTTCCACATTTCTCTTCATAGAGTTATCATGCTAATTGCTTGGCTGATATACTTACTTCATATGCTTACATATATAATATAAATAAATAATAGAATACACTTACAATATACACAATATAAACTTATTTCTTAAAAAGGCCAGAAAGGTTAAACAAAAGAAAAAAGAAACGATGCAAAAAGGGGAATAAGTGAAATAAAATAAAAAGGAAATGATAAATAAATACTCATTCTACCAAGGTGGTAAAAATAGTCCTTTAAGTAGTTATTTGAAAGTTAGTAGAGACTGATATGCCTCATGTGAAAAGGGTGAGCATTCCATAACAGAACAGCTTCAATTGAAGAAGAATTGGAATGGCATGAAGTAGAATGAGGAGGTAATTTAAAAAAAGATTCTCTTATTGAGACCCATAAGCCATCAATCAGTTTGCTAATTCTGGTAAAGTCACAGGTTGCATCTACAAAAAATAGTCGACAAGAATCTTTTACCTATATGCTTGATTATAGTTCCGGTAAATGGCTATTAATGTTCACTTTGCTTTGTTGTTTGTAATCAAAAAGTGTGCTACCTCACATATATATAACCACAATACACACATCACCATTTAGCCGAAAAGTAAGCGTAGCTTGTGTCATGGGTACTAAGATTACTGATGAAAAATTTATTAAAAATAAACATAAATACTTATAATATACGGATAACACCCAGACAGTGACAAACATTCATGTTCATCACACAAACATTTCCGGCTGTGGGAATTGAACCCACGGCCTTGGACTGAGAAAACAGGGTTGATGCCCACTTGTTAATCGGCCAATCAATGATCAAGATATGAGGGAAAATTGACATCCTTCTCATTCTTTTACTCCACTACTGAGGCCTCTTCTCTTATAGGAGAAAGGTATAAGGCTAAGGTATAAGGTATAAGGCTAAGGCTTGCAATAATTCAATAATTTATTAGCGATAGCTAGATATGCCTAAATGATAATATTTTGCCCAACCCAGGAATCGAGCCCATAACCTCTCGATCAATAGTCGAACATACTGACTATTAGACCGATGAGGTGGATCCCAAGAATAATTCTTTGAAGTAGTTGATACGTTTTTGACCCGTGAAGAATAGTTTGATAAACAATATACTGTAGCGATACAATAATAATATATGGATGTCAGCACTTTTATTGTCTGGCAGTAAAATTTGCATCCAGAATCGAACTACACGTTTTGGAAACGGTCGTAAAGTGATCCGGCGGCGGTCACACGTTTTCATGAATAAACCGTTACCATCTAGTGTACAAGCAAGCAAGAAAAACTCGGCGTGGTGCATTTTTAAAATTGTAAGAAGCTTTCTGCTATTGGATTTTTCCACTGTTAGTACTTGGTTGGATATCCACCAAGGGTTAAGTACTTTTTACTTTAGTGTTTGTTGTTGTACTAAATGAATATTTTTATATTAAGTTTATGCTACAACCATTTGCACTTATACCACGTGCATTCTATTATTTTAGTTATAATTCACTGACCAAGCAGATGGTTGAATGAACAAATGAATGAATGAATGAATGAATGAATGAATGAATATACTTTTATTGCACACCACAAAAAGTACATAGAACAAAAAGAAAAGTATAACAAAAAAACGTATGCAATTTGGCAATTACGGTTCACCTGATAGTTAATGGAAAACCATCGCCAATAGACAAAGCACCATAATTTCGTAGGTGTTTAGCCTCATGCGCCCGTAATTACACCGGCAGCCACACTCTTCAGAACCGGAACCCGGAACACAGTAATGCTTTGCGGCAGTACTAAAAATGGCGGTAGTTCTTCCCCGGAAGAGCTCTGTTATCACCTGCAGTGCACTAGTCTCTTTTCAGAATGAGAAGAGTACCCATTACCGGCCCATAACTGGGCACGGGTGTCATCTAAGAATAAGAAGGTAATAGTACACCATGTTAGCCATGTTCGGATTGGTAGACGTCAATAACCTTGGAGAAAATTATGGCGAACTCTCAGCCATGCAGGCTCTCTCACGATGTATTCCTCCACCGGCATAATAATAATAGTAAAGCCTTTATTTCCAACTGTAAAACATTCTTATTCGTGTTTACACACAAACATTTTTAGTCGTACATAGTAATTCATAAATATATTCATTGTAATTTTAGTCAGTTTGTGTATGTCAAAATTTTACAATCATTTGCTATCTTAAATTTAATCTTAATTATTTTTGTTATTTTCTTTGTCATTTATAAAATCGTTGTTTGTCAATGTTAGGTATTCTACGTCAATCGGAATGCCCATTTTTGGGCATAGGCCATCCTTTTCCATCCACCGGCATAGCAAGTGATAATCTGGTGTCTAGTAATCCGATGATAATGGGTTGATATGATACATTAGGTACCTAAACGCGAATAGTCGTAGAGCTTGAATGAATGAATGAATGAATATACTTTCATTGCACACCACAAAAAGTACGTACATAGAAAAAAAAGAAAAGTATAAAAAACAACGTATACAATTTGGCGGCCTTATCGCTCCATAGAGATTTCTTACAGGCAACCAATGCCATTCTTATTTCTGCCGCTAAGCGCTATTGCTGCAATACTGTGTTCGGGTCTGAAAGGCGTGGTTGCCGGTATAATTAAATAAATAAATAAATTAATATACTACGACAATACACACATCGCCATCTAGTCCCAAAGTAAGCGTAGCTTGTGTTATGGGTACTAAGATAGCTGATGAATAATTTTTATGAATAATATACATAAATAATTAAAATATATAGATAAACACCCAGACACTGAAAAACATTCATGTTCATCACACAAATATTGTCCAGTTGTGGGAATCGAACCCACGGCCTTGGACTCAGAAAGCAGGGTCGCTGCCCACCGCGCCAATCGGCCGTAATTACAGGCATATGAGGCTTAACACCGATGTTTAAAATTGATGAACACGTGCAGCACGTGATCCTTGCATGCCCTGTGTGGCTCTGTTTATAGAAGATGGTTTTCCACTTACCATCAGGTGGGGCAGTTGCGTGCATAGAGGGTATGCAGATGATATAAAATGATGAAAATCTCCAGTACGAGTTATAAAAAACTTGAGTATAGTGATAAACGAATTAGACACCAAGAGGTATCTTTGCATCGTTCGAGTCCATGTAGGACTACGGTGCATCGATAATGCCGTCGTATTTATATCAAAATACCCACTAACTCAATGTCATCAATATCAAAAATTTAATCATTTTGACGTGACAACGTCTTATAAATAGGTTTGCCGGGTGACACTTCAAGAAACTGCGTTACGCTCCGCTCACGTTATGCGCTCACAATGAGAGCGAGTGAGAGGCACGCGCCCGCCTAAGAGCGAGAGAGACAGACATAAAAAGTGAAAGGCACGCGTCCCTTTGTAGTAAACGCTGTTTCATTGTACGCAAATGTATTGCAAGTTATTGTATGTATATTTGTATATAAATACGTATGTATGTGTAAAGGTAAAAATAAAATTTTGTTAATATGAAATTCAGTGCGAGATTCTTTGTATAAATTAATGTTTTAAATATAATTCTTTGTATAAATAAATGTTTTAAATTGTTACTATTATTTCATCCTTCTTCCTACTATACGAATGAATATTCACATTAAAATTATTTTACCACTCAAAGTCGTTGTCACGTAAAACTTTCGCCCGTATACCGACTTTACAGGCAACCAATTTTTTTTTATTTTATAAATTTACTGTAACAACGGGCATCGTAAGAGTTATTAAAAACCTACCCTTATTAAGTATTTTTAACACGCACTAGAGATTTTCTTCATTTTATATCAACTGCATACCCTGTGCATACCCTCTATGCACGCCACTGCATGTGGGACATCTACTTGGTCCGTCAATTATTACTATCAAAAAAAAATGTTTAAGGAAAACATTGTGAGGAAACCGACAAGAATAAAAGTTCTTCAAAACGTTTTTTAAGGGAATGTGAAGTCTACCAATAAACCGGACTTGGCCCGTTTTATTCTGACCCGTGCCTTGACGTTGACCGGTAATGGGTAGATGGTGATGATGTTATTAATCCTGAACAATTATGAGACTTTTAAAAACTTTTGCTCAGAACTGTACATCTAATCCCATTTGGAATGGGCTACTAGCATTTATTGGTACTTTTTCATTTTTATTCCATTACATGCCCTTGACTGCAATCTCACTTGGAAAGTAATGAATCAGTCTAAGACGGTCATGGAATAACCTGCTAGGGGTATGACAGCTAAATTACACTCATCGGTTTCTACTCGATATCGTACCGGAAAGCTAATCGCTTAGCGGGAAGTATTTGTCGGTAGGGTAGGGTAACTAGCCACAGCCGAAGCCTCCCGATATATCCGAGATTTTCTAATTTCTCAAATTGCCCCTGCCGGAAATCCAACTCAGGACCTCCAACCTAAAACCAAAGCGCTCACCGTTGAGAGGTCGTTAAAATTAAAAATCTATTGCTTATACTCGATTTAAGAAAATGATTATGAAATTGATTTACTCGTGGCGATAATAAATTAATTACTTTCATATAAAGGTAACTATCCTAATAAAGTCATAGTCAAAAGTCAAAGTCAAAAATATCTTTATTCAAGTAGGCCCGGCCCATAGGTGGCACTTTTGATGCGTACATAAGAATTACACGGTAGTGAGATGATGGCGATAACCACATTCGTAAACTTAAAACTAAAGCTACGAGGGAGAGAGCTAAAACTAAAGCTAAAACAAAAGCTAAAACTAAAGCTATATTATTATTAAGTGAACGCGTGTAAACTGGCACCCGTGTTAATAGGAACTTAATCTTTTTCTGTTGCCATAGTAATTCGTGACCTCATTTAACCAATGTAAACAGCGGATATTATTGTTGCCAGCGCCTTTTTTTAATGGACTCTTTGTAAAGTATTCCTTTGAAAGAAAAAAGTTGTAGAGCGAAAGTTTTTCTTTATCATTTATGCTGTAATATTCAGGCTCAGTGTCCCATTTCCAAATAATGTTGTATAAACAGGGAATTTTATTTATCACCGAACAACACCTCTATAAAGTATCCTTTCTACAGTATCTCAAAGTAAAATTCAAAATAATAGAAGTTTACTACAACAGTGTTATTTTTTTTTTAATTTGTAATAATTTAATTTGATTATATTTAGTTTAATTTAACAAATATATAAAACTAAATAAAATCTTAAACGTCCTCGAAACCACCGCAGCGAGGCACAGTTCCTAAGATGCTGGCAGCATTGCCCCTTTGGATGGCCAAACTAATTCGTTGGCCAAGGTAGTTGCCCGCTCTAGGATCACCGGAAGACTCGATAACCCTTTTCGATAATTCTTTGAAAAGGGCTCTTGCCTCCGGACCCCGCGGTCCCAAAGTCTCTACTCCAAAAGGCACAAAAATGAAGCTGCTATCCAGGTTTCATATTTACACCTCTTGGCCTGCTCGGCACTGGTAGCAGCCGCACCTACCATTGACGAGGTGGCCTGGATGTGTGATGCAGCTAGGGTATCAACACAAGTTGCATCCCACAGAAGTGACCTTCCACAGTGTTAATTTTTTTTTTTCATTTATTTCTCTATTTAGAAATTTGGAAGCAGCTGATCAAATTAAATACCTTTACGAATATTTTTACACCTTACGAGCTCATTAGGTAGTAACATTAGGTGCTGCGCGACGTTTCTATTGCATTAATAACGCTGGTCATATATGGCACAACCAAGCAAAAGGCTCCAGCTCGGCATTGTCCCTCCCTGCCAACAGCCAGCTAAAACTCTAGTCAAGACAACTCATGAAAATAATCAAATGAAGTATTAATTAAAATTGAAAATATAGGTAAATAGATTTTTTTAAATATTTGAATTAGCGTTTCATATTTTACATAATACTCTATCAATATGCAATACTGTATATATCCATGCAACTAATGCAATTTATTAAACGATAGCCGCCGCTGCAGCGCGTCGCTTACACTCGATATAGGATCCATATTATTTTACTACTATTAATTTTGTTAATATATTTTTTTCGTTTACTGTTTGTGTTGTTGTGATATTGATGTTTTACCAATGTAGAGATTCTACAGATTAACTGGGTTATTGTTTTGAGATAAAAAATAGTCACTTTGTGTTAAAGTTAATGCTTACTTATAATTTAAACTACAAACATTGTGCTTAAGTAAATTGAATATCCATTTCAGCAAAACAGCCAGTAAAATTAAACATTTAAATATGGAAGTGCAGATTCGTGTCGCTGCAGTGGCGTGCTGTCAAGCCTTGCATTCGGCTTGTCAGCAAAATGAACATGTCTGGGTCGTCGCTTATTCCTAGAACAGCGTCGAACGCGACGGGTCGGACGGAAATAAACCAAGCTCGCTAAACTAACTTTGGACTTGTCTGAATATCTGATGGTTTTCGGTAGTGGCCTTTGCATAAAACATAATGATGCCGATTCGACTAATAGATCGAGCCTCAGTCTGCGGTAATGGCTCGATATAATAGTCAAAACGTCAATGGCGGAGGGTCAGTAATTTCCGAATTTTCTCTGGTCTAGTCTAGAGGTTTTGGCCGTGGCTAGTTACCATCCTACCGACAAAGACGTGCCGCTAAGCGATTTACTTGGTGGTGGTGGTGGTACGCTTCCGCTGCAACTAGTTATCACCCAACCGGCACACTTTAATAAAGCAGTCCGGTAAGTTGCCGCGAAGACCCTCGATTAGGAGTATAGTTTTAATATAACTGCCATATCCCTACTATCACAGCTACTAGCCCGATTATATCACAGGCTGCATCATAACTTACAATTAGGTAGAATTGCAGTCAAAGGCTAACTTGTCGAGAACAAATTGAAAATGGATGGAAGGGAACCTAAGACATATGTCGTAGCAGTGCTACAAAGTCTACAAACTGGCTACGCATCTCTACCATCTTCAAGGAAATCACACTTTGCATTATGTATATGTACTCAGAGGATACTATTAGCGCTTAAACCGGGTATAATAATATAACAATAAACCAAGAGCATCATCAAAATAAAGATGTAGTTTTTGACGACCTCCCTGGCGCAACGGTGAGCGCTGTGAATTTAAGTAGGAGGCCTCGGGCTCGATTCCTGGCAGGGACAATTTGGGAATTCATAATCTCTGAAATTTCTCTGGTCTAGCCTAAAGGCTTTGGCCGTGGCTAGTAACCACCTTACCGACAAAGACGTGCCGCTAAACGATTTACTGTTACGGTGCGATGTCGCGTAAAAACCGATTAGGGGTATGACTACCATACTCCCTAATCCCCCTACCATATTAGACTGCATCATCACTTACTACCAAGTGAGATTGCAGTCAAGTGTTATCTTGTAGTGGAATAAAAAAAGAAAAATTAGTTCTTCAAAGTACGGTAGTAAGCATATGATTTCACATTAAAACCTTACCAGAGAGAACCACACTACTTTTATATTCTCATGTTAATACGTAATCGCTTGTTAGATCGCTTGTTTGCGATAAGGACGCCAATCGTTCCTGCTTAATATTTAGTTATTGTATTCATTAAACTTTTCAGTATGTATGGGTGTACAATAAAGTGTATTAAATAAAATAAAAATTCCTTATTTTATCTGTACACAAAAACGGCTCGTCAGCGATATGTTTTTGTTAACATTATTAATTTATTTTGTTGCACACCGAGTTTATCTGATTTGATTATACAAGAAGTCCTCAGGACTAAAGGCCGCTAAGAATATAAACAATATAATGGCTAGTGTTATATGTTGAAACGAAACACGCATTGTATTTCCCCTTTTGCGAAGTACAATTTTCTTCCTCTATGAAAATATTGTTTTTCATCAAGATGTTTGCGTTATATTTTTATATTATTGTAGGTATATTGTGGCATAGCGACACTGTTGCTAAATTTTCCCCAGCAAATATTGTCGGAACGTGACTCTTACACGCTCCAAATCTGTACATTACGTGTACACTTGTATCCAGATGATACAAAGCTCTGTGTGCATTTTTTTAATGATTTCGAAATGAAAACAAGCCTTGTAACACCATGATGTTGATATATTGCAAGAACCTTTTTGTTTACCAGTGGTCAATAAATCTTATATATAAAATTCTCGTCCGTCTTGACCGAACTATATTTATGAAACCAGAATTGGTTTATGCTAATTTTTGTAATACGATTTTGTATTTTTAAGAAAGCATCTTTTAAAAAATATTCATAACTCAATTAGATCCGGCGATTAGAGTGCCGTGTTAACCAATTTAATTGAAATATAATGCTGCTTTTAAGGGCAGGAAGACGATTGCCAGGTTTGTTAGTATATAATAAAGTACCCTGCTACTTTGGTTACTTATAGTATAATAGTGCTATTCTGCCAATTTTTTTTAGATTTTCATTATTTCAAAGATTTCTTATGTTTTACTACTATTGCAACAGTATAAATATTTGTTTTTGAACGCAAAAAAATATTTTTAAAATATTTTTTTTGTGCATTTGATTTAACCCGAAAAGTTTTTAAGGTTAATTCTTGGGCTTAAATTATAATACATAACGAGATAAGTATCATGAAATTGGTTAAATGATATAAATTTCTAATTTCATAACGTATGCATTGGAAAATAACACATATGCACTTACGATCCTAAATTTTTAAAGATAGGGCATTGAAGTCTTAAATTTTTTTAATATAATAGCTCCAAAAGTTTTGTTTTATCTATACTAAACGGCGTAGCACGGGAGGTTGAAGTTGGTAAGGGAAAATTTTAATAAATTGAGCAGAAACAATTATGTTTTAAATAGAAATAAATAACTAAAAAAACGTATGGGTAAAAATACAATTAAAATACGCTAGATTAAAAGAGCAGGGAACAAATAAGAGAATGCTTGGAATAAAGAGCACTGGAAAGAGGAAGCAGGCGCAAAACGACGCTAACTGGAAGGCAAACTAATATTTTTTTATGTTTGACCAGCCCTTGTGTGGCGAGGCGAGCCGCTGAACATGTATGTTTTAATTACAACCTTGTGGAGAAATACTGCATTTAAATTATTATCTGCTTAGCATATTTTTACTATATCACTTTTATGATCATACCTCCTCATTCATAGTAGATTTAGATTTCAGAGCCTCTTGTAACGCAGGTCGGCAGGTACTAATTTCTTGACTCCAGGCGGGTACTGAAAATGACTTGCCAGAAAAAATCAAACCCAATAAAGCCTTAAGATTATTATAAACAATAATCATCATCAGCAACCAATCACAGGGCAACTAGAGGGCACTTAGAACTCAAACTTTAATTGGTTCACCGAGCTATGTGCCCCATCTAATGCCACTTGAGCTAACTAAATAATAATACTATGCTTGATAATATTAAATAACCTACGATCGCATGTTCTTATGCTAGAGTAAAGTGTGCAGAGACTACAGTCCGTGTGTAATGGGAAACGTGACGTCACGTACCAGTTTACTACGTACAACATACACGGTTCAGCGCCGTTACTGTACTGGATTTTGAATAAATGAAAAGCAGCATGTAAGGAAGACGGCGAACCGACAAAAAACTTGCAATGTAAGATGATAAAAAGAAGAGGCTTAAACGTAATTTCTTTGTTCGTAACGTTTCTTCATCTATACTTATAATAATACTGTAACTGGAAGATTTCTGTACATTTAATATATTTTGAAAATTTTGACTGGGGAATGCTTTATAATCGATACCGAGTCCAAAACAGATTTTTCCGGGCATCACTTGAAAACTACTGAAAGGATTTAAATACAATTTGGTATGATGGTAGCTGATATCCCGGGTTAACATATAGGATACTTTTTATCCCGATAAACAATAAATTTCCTCCGGGAAAAGGGATGAAATTTTTATTAATTTTACTTCATATCTCCGTTAAATTTGGATCGCTTTTAATAATTCTTTTTTTATTTAAAAATGTATCCTATCAAGCATGTATTGTGTAATTTTAATGGAGAGCTGATAAATATTGTCGGAGATAAAGGACATAACTCTTCACAAATAACAGCAAGTAGCAAGGCATATGGGGCAACGATCGAATGCATGCGTACCATTCTACTAATATTATAAATGCGAAATTTTGTGAGGATAGATGTATGGATGTATGTATGTATGTATGTATGTCATCAGCTATAATAATGACAACTTACTAACTCAGTATACCACGTAAAATAATAGTAGGTATATAGCTACCCAAAATGATTATGATGTCAGATCATCTTCAGTCATCTCATCATCAGACATCAGATCTATTCTAGCTTCTCGATCGACACATAAGCGGACGAAGTTGCGAGGGTCCATAAGTTATAATTAAAGTTATTCTAGTCTCGTATTTGTAGATTTTCTATATTGCAAACATCTGCATGGATTTGGCAGCCATTCTTTAAAGCATTCTTTGAAATTCCCCTTCGGCCAGGCCTTTTTATGCGTGAATAATATGCGTATCCTGGCTTCTATAAAGTTTTACATATAACGAGATAAAAACTGTGTGTAGATTCATGTTTCTATGGTTCGTGGAGATCGATAGCGGTAGGTACCTACTACGCTTAGATAAGCGAAATTGATCAATCATAAATAGCCCATAACAGTCCACTGCTGGACTAAATGCCTGTTCCTTCAAGAGCTTTTGCCCATAATCCCCACGCTGGGCAGACGGGTTCGCAGTAGTAGCACCAAGGACCTTGCTGCCCGTTCTAACTTTTGCAAAAAAATGCTGTTGAATATTTATTTACGTGTGTTTGTCGTAAGTACCAAATAGTATAACTTTTAGCCTATACTAAGCATGCATTGTCTTATTTTAATGAAGATCTGACAAATATTGTCGGAGATAAAGGACATAACTCTTCACAAATAACAGCAAGTCGCAAGGCATTTAGGACAACGATCGAATACATCCTCCTTAAAAATGCAAAAGTTTGTGAGGATGATCCACTATAAAAATGACAACTTACTAACTCAGTATACTTCGTAAAATAATAGTAGATACATAGCTAGGATGCGATGAATATTATGTTAGCATCAGATCTATTATAGCTTCTCGATTGACTCATACGCGGACGAATTCGCGACGGTCCGCTAGTATAATATAAATATTTCAAACTCTCACATACAGAATCACGTGGCCATTTGGTAGGTACAAGAAAAATCTTATTTCCAATGCGTTCACTATTTAGTTCCCAGTTTCCACAATCGGACTCTCGAAGCTCTATGTTATTGACACGATCTAAAATAAAAACAGAATCGCTTTATGGAACACCGAGGAGAATAGAAACAAACATTGGTTGCGCGGTTAGATAAAACGAGTATAAAAACTCAACGGGACTTTGCATTTTATGTAGTTCAATATAGATTGATAAAAAGAGAATATATTATGTTAGACAAGTAATTTTTACGCTGTTTTAGTGCGCAAGACAACTGTGATTTTATGTTGTGATTCTGTGATAACTGTGACAGGTTTCAATTTTAATACCCAGTTGCACCGATGATGGTGAATTAAAGTTGTACTCCTTCGTCATAATTGGCCTTTCATTGTCGCACTGATCACAGGCCTCTTCTTAATAAAAAAAGAGGTCGACCATAAATGTTTGGTAGCGGTGTTTATAGGATACTCAATTGGAATATGGAACATAGCATTTTTACCTGAACTGAGTTTAATTAATCAAATTTTAATCTAAACTATAGTGACTTGTCATCAACGTTTTAGTAATGTCCCAAAACTACGAATAGGAATCGAGGGATGTAGGTAGCTTAGACGACGCTGCTCAGAAGATAGTAGTCAGCCTGGTAAGAAGCCATAAAGCTAAATTCAGGCTTCAGACTAATTTAGCAACTTCGTTTAAATTACTTTACCAGTAGAATAGATTGATTTGTATTATCGTAACAAAACCAAACTGTCCCTGCCACGGCAGCACTGAAAAGATATTTCAATTCGATACTTTATAAACTTCTACAGCTGAAAATACAAATTGATTTTTCCCTCGATAAAGTAAAATGTAAATAATTTCAAACGGCAGCGGTCCGTAAACGCTTTCCTTCATAATTTTATTAATAAAATTCACGAAGGAGGCGAAACGGATACAGAAAGATATTAATCGGTATCCTTCATAGAACATTCATCTTACAAAAAATCCGAATACGAATTCCCTAATTTAATAAATGCAGAGTAAATAAGAAAATGATTTCAAGTTTCATTTGCGTTTAAATCACTTTTGTGCCTGTCAATTATAATGTTTTGTCAAACAAAATAATTATGGAAATTGGTTTAGGTCTCATTTTTTTTACTTCAAAAATAAATATTGTATCGATATATTAATTCCATCTCACGGTCTGTTAAACTACCTGGATATGCGAGATTTCTTGAATGATATGAGTTATGAGTATAAAGTAACTCAACTTCTTACTATTATACTCAATGATCGTACCAGAACGCAAGCCAACGCAAGCCAACGTACCATAAGAGTCGCGGTCGAAATAGCGCTAACGTTTTGAGGCACTTTGCCCTTTAATGACCATTCGGATGGCGTGGATTATGTATTGTAACTATTTTAGTATATTATATTCATCCGTGTAAATTTTATCCTGGGGAAAAGGCCTAGTGGCTTGAGACACAGGTTTTACCTAGTTCAAGCTTCAGTCCCCACATTATAACTGTGTAACAAAATAGCCCGTAAGCAACATTATATTGTACTGTAGAGAAATAAATAAATCATTTATTCGTTCATTCATTCAATAGTTTGCATCTGATTGAAATATTGATTAGAAATAAAAACCTTTATTCATAAATAAAAAGAGTTCGTATTAAAAACTTAAAAAACAGGAAATTAATAATCAAATTAAAATAATGATGGTTTACACTCATTCGTCTAGTTGCAATAAACGCGAAAGATTCCAATTAAATCGATCGTAAATCGTCAAAGAGTGAAGCACTTTAATACCTTTTTTGTACTTTTCGTCGAGGATTATAGTCTCCTCACGGTAGCCGTTATTAGAGAGTATTGCGAATTAATTACACTTCCATTCCTTTTTAACAGAACAAGCGGGAGCGTGGTGCGCAATCGGCCTCCCTAATTACAGCCAGTAAAAACTAATTGCCAGTGGCTGAGTACTGCCATACTGCCGTCCTAAGCCTCTTCTTATCTGTGTGAATACGTATCGTGATTTTCAGTATTATACTGATAGATTGACCTACTTTGTAAATTATACCTTTGTATTTCTTCGGTATAATATCCTACTATTAATAAAGCAAAAGAGTCTGTGGTTTTCTTTGAATGTTAAAGCACGCTTATCTCTGGAACTACCGATCAGAAATATCTTTTTGCATTTGAAGCGGTGATTAGCTGCCTAGTTGTTATGGTTCGACCTCGCTTACGAGGAAGAGTCTCTTTATTTGTGGGAACCAGACAAGGTCAAGCGAATATACAAGCGCTGCCTTTCAGATAAGATACAATTGTACTTTACTGTACAATGTTTAAATGTAGAGCTGAGAAATGCCTGTAAAAAATCTGCGTCAAGATATTATATCAAGGTTAATTCACATATTGATGTTATTTTTTTGCGTATAGGTAGTTTATGAATTTTGAATTTTGAAATTTTTTGAATTTTGCACGGTTCAAAGGGATAATTAAATGAATGTAAAAGAGACTGAGACTATAATTTCCCGATGATGAGATATGGTATAAGTTTTGTGGAAACGATTGTATTTAAGTATTACATCCGCTTTCAATGCACGCAAACTATTTGCCAACGAAGTATACATAACAACAGTATGCTAGTAGGAGAAATAAACAACCATCTAAAAGTTAGCCACCTTCTTTTAGTTAACTAACTTATCAAATAGCTACTACAATTGTTATGGCAAAGATAATAGAGTAGATATTTTTTTATAAAACTCATAACTCGTTAACTTTTCCTTAATTAATTACTAGCTTGTTCTTTGTCTGCATTCATTAGGGTTTTTATTAAAACCCGTAAGAACAGTTTGTTTCCTTGGGATAAAAAATTGCCTATGACACTCTCCGTCCTTTCAAGTAACTCTATGCTAAATCAAGTTGGTTACACAGACAAACAGACACAGTTTCACAGAGTGCACGAATCATTTCAATCATAGCTTTAAGTTGTAAACAAAGATTTTTTTGTATTAGGTATGCATGCTGAGTAAGCCTTTATGAGGGTGGAGTGCACACCATTGGTAATGCAAATAAAACAGATTCCTTATAAATGAATAATTATCAGCCTATAATATATCGAACCGCTGGTTGCTTTGGCAGCGAATCGTGTTAGTACGTCACTGTGTATACGTAGCCGCCGTGTGCTATTTGGTATTCGTACAATGACGTCACGTTTTAACCTGCTGCTCTTAGTATCGTAAACCGCGTTGTTTCATAAAAGTAGTGTAGTATGAGATTTTTCTTAACTTTGGTAAGACACATCCTACAGAGGTCTGTTAATTAATCTAATTAGGTAAGAATCTCCATAGATTTAGTTGTTTTTAAATCCCGCAGCAACTCTTTGGATTTTTGGGATAAAGCAGACTAAAACCGGTCTCAGGTATTCAAGCTATCCCTATTTTTTCTTTCATAATCGGATCATAGCATTGATAAATAAAAAAACGTTACATAAGCGCTCTGTTCGTAGTTTCAGCGGTGGCGAACTGCATTATAACTTGACGTCTGTACACTCTTAAAAACCATACTAAATACCTTGGTATTTAGTATGCCTGTATTAACGCCACGTTTAAAGATTAATTTTCTTTAAAGCATCAAAACCTACCTATTAAACCTGCTGCTTTGCTGTTTTTAATACATATTAAGTGTCCTGTGGTGACGGCAGAATATAGTAGTCTTACAGCGGGTGTCGTACTAGGCGCTTAAGGGAATATGATGGAGAAAGACCCTCTACTGCGATCACCAACCCGCCTGCCCAGCGAGGTGATTATGGGCAAATACGATTTAATTGGGTGAGGCCTTTAGTCAGCTGTACAAAATGAATAAACCGTGTTGGTTACTGACGTCAGTAAACTCGTACATATTGTATTTAGATTGTTAATTAGTACTCGTGTAATAGCGTCGCGTTTAATGATTCATTTAATATTAAAAGTATAATACAAAACTTTTTTACTTATTTTAATACAGAGTGAATATATTTATCTACTATTCGCAGAATGCACTTATTCATGGCGAGGCAGCGGTTACGAACCGTGTTCGTACGTGACGTCTGTGTACACTACGCGCCACCGTATGCTGCTTGGTATTCGAACATTGAAGTCACGCTTGACCCAAACGCCGGTTGCTCTTTGAATCCTGAACTTTGTTTTCCTGGTGAGCCTGTCGTAAAATAATTAATGGACAGTATAAGAATGAATATTTACTTTGTAACAAAACACAAGTTGGTGGTATTCAGTTCTTGATGGTACAGCGGCCTAAAACTGTGTAAGTACATGACGTCTGTCTACATTATACTGGACGCCGTGACTAAAAGCCTCTCCAAGACGTTGCCGCCCGTTCTCCATTATATTCCCTGAATCGCCTCGTACGAAACCCTCGGGAAGAGGAGGGGGGGGACATGTGTATTCAATCTGAGGTGATGTCTGTTTGAAATAATAAATGGTCATAAACTATCAAGACAGTGTAACTGGCCGTCCCACTGGCCGTGGCGAACTGTGTTGGTACTCGACGTCTGTGCACTCTTATACTGTATTTTGCTTTTTATTTGGTACTAGCGGATGCCTGCGACTTTTTCTGTTATGGATTTCTAATTTCTCGCAAATAATATCCTGAAAAGTTTTGTTAAAATCCGTTCTGAAGTTTTTGAAAAATACCTAAAAACATCCATCCATCCATCCATCCTTACAAACATTAATTAGAATTTATAATACTAGTAGGACTAGTAGCCACGTTTAATAGTTTTATTTATTATTGAATTCTTAGTTTAAAACCTTTTTGTTATTTTTTAACACAGTGGGTATTATTTCGTGACGTCTATGTTCACGCAATGCGCGTGTATGCTGCTTGGTATTCATACATTGACGTCATGTTTGATCCAAACGCCTGGTCCAACATCCTTAACTTGTTTAAAAATGGAAAATGTAACTACTATAATAGAAAATATTGTATTCTTTGTAAAATACAGAAAAATAAATACTTAGGTTTAGAAATATTATCCTTACTTATATTATAACTGCGTAAATGTGTTTGTTTGTCCTTCTTTTACGCCCTTAGTAAGCGGGCATCAGCTAGTACAAAATAAAAAGTCTAATCAGGTTAAGAAATGAATAAACGTTTAAATATCTTTTTTCTTATACAAATCGAAGGAATTAACTAATAATGGATATTAATAATATTTAATAAATATTATAAACTTACTTGGGGCCTAAACTCTCTTAAGCAGAAGTAGTTTACTTTCGCATTTTTAACCTCAAATAAGATATTTCTTATCCAGTGTGCAAATGGTCTAAGAGCTTTTCAATCCAACCTCCTAATTCAGCGGCTTGCTTCACAATTCGAGAGCCGACCAAACATGTAAGCCGAGCTAGGTTTGCTTTCCATTTAACTTCGCTTTTGAACAATTTTACTCCTTTTTCCACTTTTGTGCTTTCACTTATTTTGTTTGTAGTTCTTCAATGCTCGAACTCTCCTTTGATGAAAGACTGTTGTCGGTTTTATATTTTGAGATTAACTTTCAAAAAATCAAAAGTAAATATAAAATGGGTAAAAATATTTCGGAATAGGCAGACAATTTAGATTATTTTTCTGGTTCCATAATAAATGCAGTAATGTAACATTAATTGGTAGTGTAACATTACTAAGGTTATAAAAAGCTGCTACAACGCCATTTGATAATTTTGTCTTTCCAGTTTAGGCCTCTTCTGTCATAAAAAAAAATTGTTTAATCTTTCCGTTATAATAAAGTTAAACGATATAATTATCTATCATTTATTGATTTTTATTTTTTTCTTAAATTCTTAACAATGCTAACAAAACAAAAAAACACTATTAAAAATGTATTATAAAAAAAACCACCCTCCGCTTGCGGGGCTTTTGAATGCCTAAGCAACCGGCGGTCAGGGCTCCAGAGTGAGGATAAGCTCACAATACGCGCCGTTTCAAGGACTACTGCCGCCTGTATCCCCATTTCAAGGACTGCCTTCTGTATCCTTAAACAATTATTATTATTTAGAACTATTTTAAAATTACGCAGTACCTACTAGTTACTTTTATATGAAGTTGAAACAGGCAAAGGTTTCGTTTACCAATGTGGAAACCTAAAAAAAAATCAGTTCGTCTAAATGTTCAGTAAAATCCAAGCTAAATTCGATGATTGCTACGGGTTGCAAGCAGGTTTATTCTAATAATGTCGGGTATATAGCGCACAGGTCACGTTCTAGCAATATTAGATACCAAAAGATATTTACCAGATGTGCTGCTTTCAACTCAAGAAAATTAAAGATTATTGGTACCTATATATAAGATCTTCTGCTCTTTCCTATGGTTGGTCGTAACGAAATGTTATAATAAAGTTTGTAGCGCGGATACCAAAGTCAAAGTTAAGTCAAAAATATCTTTATTCAAGTAGGCCCATAGGTGGCACTTTTGATGATGGCGATAACTATATTCGTAAACTTAAAACTAAAGCTACGAGGGTTCCAAACGCGTCCTGGTCTAAGAAGCCCACAACAAACTTAGCCGGGTATTTTTTTTTGCTATCACCATCTCACATTGTCATTTAAAATTATTAGAATAGCAACCTGGTTAGAGCAATCATTCACACCCAAGCTATTTTATCGATTACGTAGTCCTTTATACTATAATAGGACTTTTCTATAAGCTTACGTTTAATACACACAAGAGACATCTCCAAGATTTCAATGGGTAGTTTATTGTACAAATGTATGCAATTTCCTTTAAACGAATTATGAATTTTATGTAACCTAGTATATGGCACTGTAAGTTTATTCTTACTTCTAATGTTTAAATTATTGCAGTCACATTTTTTCTGAAATTTAGAAATGTTTTTATGAACATACATTAAATTTTAAAATATGTACTGACTATACACTGTCATTATTTACCTTACTCAGAGACGTAAACTGACCCTACCGTATGTTTAAATTATTAATTTTTTCATGCTCTCTTATTACTACCAAATTATATGCCACATATCCGAATGACACGTTGTAAAGGGCAAGGTTTATACATACGACCGCCTGGATAATAAAACTACTCTTTTTTTTTTTTAAAAGGATTAATATTCTATGCCTAAAAATGACAATTTAAAGTCATTTGTTAATTATTCAATATATCGATATAAATTGTGTATGAGTGGCTAATTTAATGTGATCTCTTTGTTTATTTTTCAATACTCTAATTGCTTGTAGTTTAGTCATCATCATCATCAACCGATTACCAACCCAAAACAGGGCATGGGTCTCCTCTCAGAATAGGAAGGGTTTAAGCCGTAGTCCATCACGCTGGCCGAGTGTAGATTGGTAGACTTGAGAATATTATGCAGAACTCTCAGGCACGCAGGATTTCTCGCGATGTTTTCTTTTACAGTTGAAGCAAGTAATGTTTAATCGCCTAAATAAAAAACGCAAATTTAGGGGTTCATAGCGGGGATCCAACATGGTGAAAGACAAGAGAAGCAGATGCCTTACCTACTAGGCTGCAGATGCCTTACCGCTATCTCTCTGTACTTTAGTAGTAAGTAGTTTTTATGCATCCGACGTAAAACATTTAGTCGACGCACGCGGAATGTCGGTATGATTTGGCTTGCAAATATTATTATTATTTCAGGCTGAAAATTTATTATTGCTGAAATAAAATACAGCTTATGTTACTTCTCGATAAATGGTTTTCTGTAGTAAAAGAATTATTCAAATTAGTTCAGTACATCAAAGCTTATCGATTACAATAAACCAAGCAACAAAATCCTACCTTTGTTAAAGTTATATATAAAAAAATAGAATAGAAGTAAGTACACGTCAGAGTTCAATGTAAATTTATTATTTTCGACGATATTTAAGTAAGAAAAAGTAGTTAACGCTTAATTAGTTAAATATACATAAGACATTTATCAGAAACCGCTATAAATATAAAACTAGATATGTAATTTTAAAACGAACAACATTATATGCACACTAGTTTATTTATACTAAATGGTCGGACTGAATGCAATTACGTAGGTTCAACAGAGCACTATAGTTTGTGCAGTTTAATGTAAACAACCCAAATTCGTAGAAGCCGCAGTAGTTGAGATGTAGCCTCGTAGCAGATGCTACAACCAACTTATGATAATATTGAATTATAAATTTTACATAAAATTTTAAGCGCCATACCGTGATATACTTATTTTGTTTATTGCGCATTGAGAAAAATATTCATCTTCCAAATTCTAATAATTTAAATAGCCTTTGAAACAAATAATTTTGAAAAAAAATTACTAATTTACTATCCGACAACGTTTCCTTAGGATATCAATGCGTATTGGACTGCCAGTTGGTGCAGTTAGCAGCGACCCTGCTTTCTGCGTCCATGATCGTGGGTTCGATTCCCACAACTAGAAAAAAAATGTTTGTGTGATGAACATGAATTTTTTTAAGTGTCTGGGTGTTTATCTGTATATAGCAAGTATTTACGTGTAGTATATTTAAAAAAAAATATTCATCAGCTAGTAACACAAGCTACGCTTACTTTGGGGCTGGATGGCGATGTGTGTATTGTTGTAGTAGTGTATTTATTTATTTTATTTAAATTTTAAGTAAGCCTACTAAGAACTTTGAAACGTCAAGTATGCCTGTTCGTAGTGATTCTACCACTGGTTGGGAAGGCAGGTTCTTCCAGAAGAAGCCATCATGAAACTCAGCAGTTCCTCTATTACATGACCAGACATCATTTTTCTATCTTGTGTGAGTTGAAAGCAGAACGGCCTGCTTCCAAGCAACGTTGTCGTTAGTATTCTTACGAATATTATGAAGATGAAAGTGTGTTTGTTGGTTTTTTTTGAATCACGCATCAATGGAGCAACGGATTGACGTGATTTTTTACACGATTTATTTTCAAAGATAAAAAAAACTCCCCAGTTCTTAGAAAATTGTGCTTTTCGCTAGTAAGTAATTGATTGGTTTTAGAATATAAATTTGCTCAGAAAGGTTTTCTAATAAGAGGCTTCATCTCCTTAGTTACCATTATACCAGTGTAAAATATCTAATTACATACTAATTTTGAAATTGGAAATTTCCTCCAATAGATTTATTTAATGTTTTAATTTGATATTAATATTTTAAAACAAAATATTAAATGAGCTACTAGGGCCATTTCTAATAGAATTAATCTAAGACACATTCAGCCTATGCGGTTGGGGTAGCAGTGACCGTAGTTTATGTTGTATGAGGATCTATAATCAAGGCAGTGTTTGTGGTTATAAGGAACACTCAAACTACAAGTGGCTTTTAAAATCTTTTTATTTCTATTTCTACTCGTATATGCCATTCAAATTCAAAGCAAATATAAATATAAAATTTCTATACTATATAACATGGAATAGGTATCTAAAGGTTTACCAGAAAATACTGCTTTAATAGGAAGGTTTATCTCTTTTTATAGTTCGTATTATATTATATAATTTATCTCTAACGTCAAGTAAAGGAACCGTAGCTTTCATGAAATTTACTCGGAGCTTCTATTTTTAGAATTTTAATCGAAATTTAAACCTCTGTTAGTGAGATTTATATTTCGATCATCGATAAAAATTAATGACAGTTTATATTAAGATTTGTGAAATTAATATCAAAATACATTTTACCAACTTTTGGCCTAATACAAAATAAGTGAAAATAATTTTATTTTCTACACAAATTAAACGCGCTGTTATTAGACTGTCTGGACAGTTGGACAGTACAGGACAGTACAACAAGGGGATTAACGGCTCAACTCATCTCGGTGAGATTCGACTTTGACACAGACTAAAAAAGACGTTCCATGCAATCACAGTCTTTTGTGTTTTACTTTCACTGTAACTGTACTTATCTTGAACGATATTAGGTGTCTGAGTTCATAGAAGCGGTGATAGCGCATTGGTTAGGAGCTCGCCCGGCACCGCACCGCACCGCACCTCCAACTTTTTTAAGTAATGTGCGTTTTAAGTTATTCAAATATCACATGCTTCAGCGATGAAGGAATACATTGTGAGAAAATTTGCATGTCTGAGAGTTTTTATGTTATGTAGAATAATGTTCTCAAAAGTGTGTGGAGTTCACCAAGCCGCACTGGGCAAACTGGGTGGACCACGGCCTTAACCCCTTCTAACTGTGGTAGGAGGCCCGTGCTCTGTAGTGGGACGATAATGGGTTGATGTGATGATGATGATGAGTTTGTGGATATTCTTTGTAAGGATTTATTTGTTGACAAATAAACGACGTGCTGGTCTAAATTAGCTCTTTCGTGGTAGCTGTGTAATCAGAAGGCTAGGACAATTTGTTGCTTGCTACAAGGGGTTTAGCAGCCTAACTTGTCTCAGAGAGATTTGTGTTGCACAGACGCGATAGTACGACCAGACATACCCGACATACATATAATGAACTAGATGTTGCCAGGGACTACGTTCACGTTTGTTTTGGCTTTTTAATATTTCCCTTAAACGGATTGTTTGCCGGGATTAAAAGAATCCTGAGTCCATGTAATGGACGCAAGCTTTCCTCATCAAAATGTTTCGATTTTAAGCTGTGCTTGTTAAATTTTATGAAATGTAAACTTCTCTAACCGCATCGAGCTATTTTTGATAGGAAACTAAGGGTTTTTTATTTTTTTATTCCTTTACTAGTTATCCTTTGACTGCATCATCACTTATCTAATATGTGATAATGTAGTCTAAGGTGGTAGCTTGCTAACCTGTTAGAGGTATAATAGGTATATTAAACATAAAATCCTACGGTTTCTACACGACATCGTACCGGAACGCAAAATAGCTTGGCACGTTCTCGACAGTAAGGTAGGTAAGCTAGCCACGGCTGAAGCCTTCAACCAGAGAAAATTCAGGAATAAAAAAAATCCGAACTGCCCCTGTCAGGAAACGAACCCGGATCCTCCCACTTAAAAAAACCTCAGCGCTCACCAATGCGCCAGGGAGGTCGTTGACAGTATAAGCCCAATAGCTTGATTTTTTTTTTGTGTTCCTTCCTATTTTCTTCCGACATGACGGTCGGAGACTGTACTAGGTCGGTACTTACAATTTCACTCAGTTTTTGAATTTGCTTTGTTTTGTGTATTCTCATATACATTGAGGTGCAGATTTTTAACTTGATTGTACAATCTTAGTTACTTAAATAAATGAAAAATACTACAATGATGATAAATAAAAGCTCTAGTTTTAAGTAGGCCTTTACAGGCCACAGCTTAATCAGACCGCGTCAGGAGAGACTGTTACCTGAACAACGGGATTAGAGCATCAACCAGTACGACAGATTATTTTATAATTTAAAAATATCACCATGTTTGGCTAACTGTTTAAGAAGAAGACGAAGAAGAAGAAACACTTTATTGCACGTATAACATACAGGAAAAGAAACAGTAAGGAGTATACAGTACACAATGCAAAGGCAGCCTTATTGCTGCAAGCAATCTCTTACAGGCAACCTTTGTAGATAGGACTTATAGCAAGAGAACTGTTTAGTACTAAAAACTACTAAATATTTTCATTTTTAAATTAAACATATCAATAATATGAATTGTTTCTTTAAATTAATTAAATTCGAATATACCAAAAAAGAATAACTTACTTAGCTACTAGGAAAAATAATTTCAGAAAATATATTCCGTCCATGATTATTTGGTATATATGAGCATGGTACCCCAAAAACCTATTGTCTTTTTGTATGGCAAGACTGAGACACTGAGCAAAATACGCGTTGGTCACATATACTATGATTGGTTACAGATACTATGATATAATAAAGATACAATGGCCAGTTTTCGGGACACGTCATTAATGAAATGAAATATTTTATATATTTATTTGTGTATCTATATATGGACCACCTACCTATTTTCTGTATTTATTTTCTTCGCCATTGGTTGCCGAAACCGCTATGACCGTCAAATTGTTATAATACTACGTTGTTTCGTTATACTTTTCTTTCTATATGTACTTTTTTGGTATGTAATACAAGTATATACATTCATTCATTCGTGTTAAGTGTTCGATGCAAATAGACGGGCTTAAGCGTCAAACGCAGCCGCTGCAAAAACGGACAACTAACAACCGAGTATATCCTTTAAGCAGATCTGGCAGTTGCATGGGTATTTTTATCATTATCATTATCACAATCATCGTCAACCTAAGCATCTTCTGCTGCTGAGCACCGATCTCCTATGCCTCCTCTTTATCGTTCTCCTATCTCCTATTGGAGAAAGGGGCTATTACCCAGCTAAGTTTGTTGTGGGCTCTTCTTAGACCAGGGCGCGTTTGGAACCCACGCTGCTTTAATTCCGGTTGGTGGGCTTTTACAATATTCTCAGATATTAGTTTTTACTAATCGGTACCCACGGTTTGAGGTGCTTTCTCTCAATAAGTTCAAAGTTTATATTCTATTATAATATTAAAGATTACTTAAACGATAAAAAAGCTTGGGTGTGAATTGCTCTAGTTTCATAGCTTAATCAATATAAATAAACTGTGATAACAAAAAAAAATTTACCCGGCTAAGTTTGTTGTGGGCTCTTATTAGACCAGGGCGGTTTGGAACCCTCGTAGATTTAGGTAAAAGTTGGCGAGCGAAGTTATCACCATCCCCTTACAACAATGTATGAACGCTTCATAAGTGCCTGTGATAGGCCTACATGAATAAAGAAATTTTGAATTTAATTCAAAAGGTTTTTAGGTTTCTATTTTTATTCATCTCACTAGATTTAATTTAAGTGTATGTATCTCGCTCCAGAGATGGGCGATAATAACTGCGACTTAGTCTTGCACTATAGCAGTATTATCGAATTTTGGTTTCATGATACACATTACCTAATGTTTGCCTTATTTTGTACTATTTTTAATTTACTGTGTAACTGTTAATTGAAATAAACTTATTAATAATAAGTGTTATTATTATTACTATGCGTCGATTTATTTAATATATTTTGGTATAGTTCCAAAAATAATCTAAGAAAGGAAACCACAGAATTATGAGCATACAGAAACCATGTATATTCAAATATCAAAAACCACTCTACTTAAGTATGGTTTCTCGAAAAAATGGTTAGTGACTTTATACCATTTAGCAGTTGACAGTATTAATTTTACCTCTAAAGGCTTAAACATGCACCATAAAATGGGAAATATTTTGTTAGCTTGCAATATTCTGCGGTTATAAAGTGACGTGCGCGGGGTGTTTTCACTGTTTTTGGACTGAATGCACTGTATATAATAATCGCTTAATGAGGATTCTGTATGTTCTCAATTCAATGAAGGAAAGTACGAGTTAAATCACGGTAGCGTTCTAGGGTGTACCTATACTCGTGGAACTCATATAATTTGTAATATAGGAGCGTGTAAAATCTACACTAATAAAATCTAACACCCGTGGTCTTACAGATATTTTATTACATGAGGTAATTTAATTTGTTGGAACACAAAAGGCGTAAGCCGCTTTCATAACCAGGTGGCCAGATTTACGGCGATACACTATGTTATAAAGTTGCAACCTCTTTCATTTAACGAGGCGAATCTGGTTTTATGTGTCACGTGACCTTTATACAGAGACATTTTATTAAAAATGTTTTTTACTTCTTAATTTTATGTATTAACCTTTTTCATCCTTAAGCCACACGATCGTAAATGTTTCTCATTCGACTATCGATACCTAGTTCCCTATATACATGTTCTATGTTATAATACATATGCATGTGCATACATTGGTTGCATTGAGAATTTTTGGGTAGAAGTTAAAAATTGCCATCTGTTTTTTAGCCTGACATTTCTTCAAGAACCAGCGCTGAAATTGGATGAAATATTTACAAAGCTCTGTCGCAACGTAACGCTCTCACTTTTAACGTAAGAACTATTATATCATTGGTATAGATGCCTGCACAGCGATTGCTCTAAGTGTGCATCAGTTCCTGGAAACCAACGAGGTGTTTCGAATAAAAGCTGCCTTCGAGCGATCAGGCAAAACGGCAGCATCTTAAGATAGGTGGGAGTGTTACATATTGCCTACATTTTGGTGGCGATGATTTCCCCGAAATTGGGAACTATCGATCACAGAATTCCGGATCGTTGAATTCATTTTGCTGCTGTAGTAAAATTCAAAGGTGCTTACATAAAATATAAGAATAAGGATTACGTTAATTTCGTGTATCAATGGCAATTATGACAAAGAAGTATCGTTTTAATATATTCGGGTGTCCTACTAATAAACGCTTAATTTTTATTTTAAGTAGTATTATTATTAACCAAATCTTCGGGTGGAAATCTTTTTTAGACCACCGTCCGGTAGCGAATGAAGAGCGGCCCATCGTTTATTTATCATGTTCTTAACTGGCTGACCTAATAGATAATCTCTAAAACATACATCAAATAAAGATATGATTAACTACTTCATACTAGGTCGTGTTCATTTTTGTCGTCTTAATCATTTTAACTTTCTAGGCAATTATAACAATCGAAATACATACATCCGTTTACCCTTCAAAAGACATCCTTTTAACAATGTTAATGTAACGTAACATACAAATTCAATAACAGATACTGAGTATCTCTACCAGATAGGAAGAGTATATCTATATAGAGATGAGTACGATTTGCGGTGGCTCTGACCACAGTTTATCTACTGTAAGGTTACATATAATTCTGTCATTGACAACTATAACCACGTGCCTACACACCGCATTCCGGCCACTTGTGATTAATAAACAACACACATACCAATATCCTCAATCTGTTTATGCCCCACTGTAGGGTATAGCAGGTCTTCTCTTTCATAGAAGAGGATAATAAGCTCGTTCTCATCACGTTGCTTAACGTGGTTTTGCTGGTTTTAACGATTATTAATACGTGGTTATGCCAAACATATATGTTCCAAACTCTTAACTATACAATCTCATTCCCTCCCTCTACTTGCATAAGCTTGCCTTTTTTTTAATTTCCTACTCACTGAGTTACTTTAAAATATGTTAGTTTATATAATATAAATTATGTCCTTTCTATCTTATGATATGAATTAAATATAATTATTTCAATTGTTAAATTTAAATGTATGAAACGAATCGAACTGGCGAATGCACTACGGCATGCAATGAATATATACATTTAAATCTTCCAATATTTCGTGATGTTTGCATACGATCTAATTAAATTATTAAGTTAAACAGCCTGCTTTTGAATTCAAGAGTTGACCAATAAGATAAACAAAACCCGGTTTCGTTTGCGTTCCCATTCACTTTGCTTTCCGTCCGTTTCCTCATTTCTCTGTTTTCTTTTACTTTCACTTGATTTGCCTTGCTTTTTAAAGGCTAACTTCGGAATAATCAACATCAGCCTAATTAATGTCCCACTCATAGGAGAGTATAGAGCAATATTCGTATCATATTTATTTTTATAGCAGTCCACGTTAGCCTTTTGATTGCAATCTCATCTGGTGATAAGGGATATTAGTAGTCGTTCGAAATCACGAGCGAACGAAAAAAATAAATAACATGACAAAGTGTTATATACTATTGCTGTGTCATTCATTACTCAGTGTACCAAATTTCGTAAAAAAAATAGACAATTAAAAACGAAAATCTTAGTTTAAATTAAACTTTAAACTAAGATTTTCGTTGTTAATCAATATTTCTTAAATATACCACGATAATATTTTGGATTTGTCGATATTTCGACCCAGTTGCATGGATCGTGGTCATAATGGGACTCCCGTCCAATCCCTTAGTCCCGTTGTGACCACGATGCAACTGGGTCGAAATATCGACAAATCCAAAATATTATAGTGGTATGTACCCGTTGAACTATATTTAAGAAAAATAGACAAGTGGAAGAACAATATTATCTTATAATTAAAATCGGTACACCAACTAAGAAAAGAGCTGATAGTATAAAAACGGTTAAGCAGCTATTCATCAATCTTATTTTAAAACTAATGCGATTAAACGCTTATTTGAATAAACCCAAAAAAAACATTTATAATCGTCCATCCGTGTTTATAATACCTAGTATAATGATAACTCTCTTTTTGCTTCGGGGGTTAAACATACGAGTGAAAAAGTGGATTAGTACCCACCACAGTGCAGAGTAATCCCGAAAAGTGAATATATTGTCAAGGTTCAGAGGTTAGAGTGTAATTAGCAGCCGTAATTGGGTCGGCGGGCCTTCACGGTGCTTTATTATGAACTCTAAGTACAAGAGTATTTTTAAAATATTATAACGTATTCATATTAATAAAAGTTACCTAATCAAAATCATTTTCCAGCAGCTTCTTTGTCTGCCAATAGAAATGTCCATATGAAACGTGTGTCTAACACGTTTCATATGGATGGAAAATATTTGGTTGCGTACTTTAGCAGCGAAGTCAAGTCCTTAGGTTATGGGTTATGGCCGTAGTCCACAACGCTGACCCAGTGCGGATTGGTGGACGATAAACTCCACACACTTTTGAGATCATTATGTAGAGCTCCTAGCCATGCAGGTTTCCTCGCAATGTTTTTCTTCACCGTTGTGATATTTTAATTACTTCAAAAAACACACATACATAGCTTAGAAAGTTAGAGGTGCGAGCTGGGATTCAAACTCGGCCCCCCGACAGTAAAGTCGAGCTCCTACCCAATACGCTATTACAGCTTTTCTGCCATTAATAATAATTAATTCCAATCGGGCAAGCACATTACGATGATATCGATATCACGGGGATGAATGAATGAATACCTATATGAATGAATGAATATATATATTGTACACCACAGAGAAAATTACAACAGCACAACAGGTAGAACGTACAATTTGGCGGCCTTATCGCTAAATAGCGATCTCTTCCAGGCAACCAAAGGCATACAAGAAGCTATACAGAAATGCTATACGAAGTTAGTAGGATCCTATTTGGGCATGTTAAAAATTGACTAGGTGTTGTGCTTTTCAGTCCAGAAATTCCGAGTATAAGCTTGGGGGTGGGAAATTGGCGTAGGCGACCCCCGTGTACCGAGGAGCTCATCAGCTCCGCAAAACTGTATTTAAGCGGCATGGTGAGGGCGTTGCTGATCCCCATGCACCGAGGCTCCTAAAACTCTCTCTCCTATGGGAGAATAGGCCAGTGCCAAGCATATCAAAAGTCTGAGGATAATGATTTATACTAAGAATATGTACCTTAAATCGTTACGGTAGTTTTGAGGTCTTCACTACCAATGCGTATTATTATAGTTGACTAAATATCATGGTATTATTATACCCCTGCTACGATCCTCTATATACGTATAAATTTGAGCCAAAACTCTCGCCGCTATTGGAAATGCATTGATTGTGCACTCCTAACTACTGTTGAAGTGAATTGCGGTTAAGTTCGACGAGAATGGGTATCGGATCTGAAGCTTTTACGTTAACTTTGCTTTTAAGTTGAGATTAGCTTAAATTGTTATAGTCGTGATTGTTATATGGTTGGAAGATAAGGGATTGTAAAGCTTCAACTCTATTTCAACTTGTTATCGATGTCAATGAATATGATTTAGGATTTTTCTAAGGGTGCAGCATTGACGCGTTGGCACACCAACGAGATGTAATGAATTAGTTATTTTTAAAAATTAAAATTGTATTCATCTAAGTAAGACATGCTACTTTATATGCATTTTAAGTAAGCCAAGAATGTCTGTTTTGTAGTTTGAACCAGTAGTTCGAACGGCGGATACTATGGTAAAGAAAAAATAATAATGTAAAACTCTTAAGTTGCTCTTTTACGAGCCAATATTTTTTTATCTTGTGAGATATGAAAGTGTAGCGGCCTGCTTCGAAGCAATATTAAGAAATTCATCAATGTTTAAAATGAATTTTTAATACATTGTTGAAATTGGTGCATAAATATACATTAGGTATCATGTTATAAAAGCATAATTATACTCAAACCCATAAAAGATTTCTGTAGGTACTTTTCTTAAACAGACTTTTTTGAATTTAATTCTTAAGGCAGACCTTTGTATATCTTGTAATTGAATGGTTAGTTGGATAATTGTTACACTATTGCTGTTTAATTATTTTTACAATCACTCCTGTAAATATTGGTTTATTTCTTGAGGATTATTCAACAGCATGCTTTCGTCACAGAATCACATTTCTGTATTTTAACCGTTTGCTCGTTGGTTCTCCCTTCGCTGATGTTGTTTTTTCTGTGTGGATATGAAAAGTTCAATTTCAATTTACGTGAACTGAAAAAGCTAGTTTATTGTTATTACGTATAAATTATGATAATTTTGTAGCATAGGCGTAGAATGAGCCCTAAAAAGCTTTTTACACCTACTACTTGACCGAAAATAGTAGGTGTACTAACCATAAAAAATTCAGATGCGTTATTTTCCAGTCGTATATTTGTGTAAATAGTAGCCTTTGATGTATCTTTGGTTCGTAAAACATCAAAGATATTTACTGTCAAACGTCGAAATGTCCCAGTTAATTTAGATTTATTTATTGGATTAAGGTTACGAGTATATTGGCGCCTTCAAGAAAATATTTCGGTGTAAATTCTAATCCACATCATTTTGGATTATGTGATGAGAGCACGTTAAGCTGGCGTACTTACGCCTGGGGTGAAATGGAGGTGTATACATTTTTATGAAAAACAAATATTTCCGTCATCGGATTACATTATCATTGCATTGGTTATATTTATAAATATTTTTCTTTTAAAGAGCTATATTGTTTTAAAATTGTAACATACATAATATGTTAGTTGGTATCTTTTCCATCGATTCGCGTACATTCTAGAATGGCGTTGACTGATAACTTGTAGACTGGAGGTCCTATTTAACTTTCCTTCATTAAAACATATGTACTTAATAATAATCGTTATCTAATGTTAAAAGTAGGCTTCGGACTTTATTTCGGGGGTATCGAGTTCGATCTCGGGTGCGCCCGACCGCTAACTTTACCGAGTTTTAAATTTTTTTTAAGTTTAATTTTGGCAATGAAAATAATAATTGCATGACGGTGAACATCGTGACCTGCATGCCTGAGAGTTCTCAAAGGCGTGTGAAGTCTTGCAGTCTGCACTTGGCCAATGTGGTGATCCATAACCCTTCTCATTCTGAGAAGAGAACCTTGCTCTATAGTGGGCCGGTAATGGATTGATAATGACGGTTATGTTGATTTTTTTGACATCTAAGCCCAATATACCGCAATGGAATGGATCAGCGCTAAGCTAAGTTCTTCAGTCCTCCCTCATATGAAAGAAGAGAACTTTTTATTTCTTTGAAAGTGTCGTATAATGTATATAAATACATATCAGTTTGTATAAAAAATATGAAAATGACCCATTTGTTCGGAACCGCATAACTGTAACTGTTTGTATCACAGACGGATCGAAAAAGACCGCCTTTGGACCGATTTTGGATTCCGCAACGAACTGTTTAACTTATCGTACAGTTAAACAGTTCGTTGCGGAATCCTAACTAGTCAATGGATTACCTTATGTAGACAGATGAAAAGATGGCTTGAATAGTCTATGCAGCAGTTTTTAAAAGGCGCGAAATGTTCCAAGAGCTGAAATGAATGAACCGTGACTTCAAGTGGCTGTAATTAGTAGATGTAATTGGAGCAGCTGACATTTAGCTGCATTTTATGAGGATCATCTTGAGTATGAGATTGTGCACCCCTTTTTATGGAAGGAAATTCAATTATTAAAGCAAATGTTTGATATTTATAGCTAGTTAGCTAGTTTTGCCCTATATCATTATTCTACACATAATAATAAAAGTTACCTTCATGGTTCCTACCTAAGTCCACCAACCCACGGTAAATCAGAGTGGTGAACCTAAACTCTATATCCCTGTGCCTAAATGTGCGATATTCATTAGATAGATTATGATGATTATGTTAACCATGTAATTTAGTAACTATGCAAGAATCTTATTCAACCGAGTTTTTATTCGTAAATAATTCAAGGAATTATTATTGCATACTAGGCTTTGCCCGCGACTGCGCTCGTGTGAATGTATGATATTTTAAAATTCCGTATTTCATAGATACTCGTCGCTACACGTTGTAAAGAAAAGTTATTTTGCCCAAATTTAAAAAAAGTTATGCCTCAATGTTTTCAAAATATTTTAAAGGCAAATTTTCTTGCACAGAAAGCACGTAGAACCAAGTGGTAACTAATTACTCCAGAGAATTTGAAAGAAACGGTGCACTGAATGTAAGAATGGTGTCAGTAGTTCAACGGCAGCGGAAAAAGCCTTACAAACAAAATATAAAACGTTGAATGTTCCCCTATTTACAGACTCTATCCATCCTTATACATACCGCTTATTTTATACAATTAAGCTGAACCTTTGAAGACTAATAGAATTCAGTTTAGATATATTAATTTATTGTAGAATTGGATAACTTATACATCAATGTCAGATAGACAGTTTGATGAAATTTGTTTGCTTGTTTACTAATAGTAATGTTGTAATATTGTAATAATATTGCGTTACTAACGATGGGGTAGGTAAAGTTTTTTACGAAATATTATATATAGCTGGAAAAAGAGCCTAGATTTGATTTTGGTTAGCACTATAAGTTCTGCAAAACTTTCACAAAACTTCATTGATGAAGCAACCGATAGAAGCCTACTTCTGGTCGTATGTCTTTTAAAAGGATTTCCATACTCCACGTTCTCATATCGCTTGATGTCGTCTTTACTATATAGTGATTAAGTGGCGATCTTCCAAAAGTGGAAAATACTTCTTACATAATATGTAAACTTAAAATTTTTGAAGGCATAACAAACTTACATACTTACAAACTTTCGCCTTTGTAGTAGAAGTGTGAGATTAAAGTAGGTATATACAGACAGACTTATGTTTCCTCAACTGTGTCATAATCTTGATGTTATATTAAGAAATATTATTATCTAATAACTGGTATATCCTGTTTAGGCATGGTGGGTTTCGACGCGATAGAACCATTAATTTTCACACTAACTTTTACGATACGCATAAATTCGGTTTCACTTTTTTAGGTCAGTAATAAATATTGTCCATTGCGACGCATACAAGTTTAATTTAATTTCGCAAAAGGAAGTTGTGCGCTAAATATTCTGGCTTTTAAACTTTCATGTCAAAACTTTGTGAATTGCGTTCAGCAGTATTGCGGTCGCTTTTGATGTCTGTTCTCATATTTTATCTACAACATTCATGTTTTTGCGTTAGTTCACGCTTCAGTCCATCTCTTTTTGTTTTGCACGAAATAAAGAGCCTTTGCCAGCGTGTGCTAGTAATATTATTTAATGATATAAGCAAAGTTCATAAAGTATATGATATATTTAGTAAAGTATACATTCCTTACCCTTCTATTAATGGGAGAGGATTGCACAATCCGTGCTTGAAAGTGGAACATAGGCTGGTGGAATATGATGGTGACGGTGATTGAATGGATAGAGCAACAAACTTAGGCAATCTTTAAAAATATTTTCCTAAAATACGGGTGCAATATTCCTCAGAATTATATAAGGAATGTTAAGCATACCTACCGCTTATGAAGTGAGATAGATGTGGGCACAATCTGTGAACACGTCTGGCAAATGTCTGTCACACGTCGAAACTACTGACGCGATTTCCGTGGATCAGTTTTCTATCCGATTGATCTTTCCTAAATATTTTCATAGCAGACATTCACCTTATAATTAATTCAGAAAACCATCATCATATACAACCCATTACCGGTCCACAACTAGGCATGGATCTCCTCACACAATGAGAAGGAGTTAAGGCCAAGTACACCATGCTGCTCCAGTGCGGATTGATGAACTTTGGGCCTAATCGTCACTCTGCAGTCGAGGATCATCTCAGAAGATCCGTAAAAATATCAACAACGCTCACTGAATTACAAAGCTGAGGGGGCAATAGGTGAGGGTGTGCCCTCGAAAACGTAGCATTGATAGCACCCTATACTAGGGTACAGACATTAAAAGAGATTCAGGAGTCGCTGGTCACAAGCGATCTAAGACTCGGAGTAAGTAAAATGATTAAATAAATCAAGCGTTGCGTCTAACATAATTTGCCAAGTAAATTCGTTTAAATTAAGTTTTAATTTAAGTAGAATGTATGCACAGTAATGGTTTTAGCAAATGTCCGAACAGAGTCGAGACAAATTGCGTAAAGCAAAGTCCTTTAAAGTTGTCTCCAGGGAAGCAGCAGATCTATGGCGGCTCGAAGCTCCTTTGTTTCTTATACGCTTTTGTGTTTACTTAGCATGTTCAAAAGAATATAAGAATTAAAATAGAAGGGTTTTCAATTTCATAACTATGACCTATGACGCTATAATAAGATTGATATTTTTAATTGGCCGCAGACAAAGTTCCAGGGTTTTTTCTCTGGTCTGATCAAAAAAGATCTCTTGCAGGTCGATATTTAATTATTTCTCAAGAAGAGTTTTTGCATTTAATTTATAAATGTTCAACTAGAATTTATAACTCTGAAAAGGTTAGTTAGCTTACAAGTCGTCGTCCTGTTCACGCTTAGATACTGGATAAACTGCTATACGTAGGTATGCCCATTCGGTTAGGTGCTTAAATGAATGTTAGCTGAAATTATACATTTCAAGCTTCACGAAGAATAAGAATTTTTTCACATGAGATTTTACTTCATTTTCTTGAGAAAATGAACGAAAATCTCATCCGTAGTTTTTTCAATCGCTGCGGAAGGATTTTAGGATGTAAAATATTTGTAAATAATCGTAAGACACGTATTTCAGATTTTTTTGACCGAACAAATTCTTCCAACAGCATAAAAATAAATATAAAAAAGAGAGAAAAGAAAACACAATAGTTAAAAAGTACGTTGCTCCTTCGTGATCAATGGTCGACCTTCTCAGTTCTATGTTGCAGCAATATGACAGTAGGTAGGATCTGTCAAGGAATACTGATTTTCAGTAGGGATCAAATATTGGTATCTGATATAGATTTATCATCACATAATGCTATTGGACGAATTTACAGCCACCTAAAAACTACCTACATGACAAAATGTTGTTTTAGTCGCAAACTATGTAAGTTTGGGGCTAATGTGATATTAATGTCACCCCACTAATTGCCTCAGGCTAGAATGAGGTCACACTAACTTGGAATTGTTTAAATAATTACGGACTGTAGTTGGCGGCTTACTCAGAGTAGTTCTGGGCGCGGTCCTAATTAAAAGCTTTCCAAGAGGATTAAGCGCTATTCATATCATTTCGACCATAGCGTTCTGCCAAAGAGCGTGTACAACTCAAGAAGTCTTTATTGCTTCGAATATCAGACAACTTATAATTGCTAACTAATTATTGGATGGAAGCAGGCGTTACTTTGCAGAATTAAATGATATATAAGCTTAATTTGCTATGCTCTTCTAAAAATTGGAGAATCTGTACGGTATAATTTATGATTTCTTCAACCTTGTACTCACACCGAATAGATCTTCGGCAATACACGTATATCTCTACCCACGTTTTGCTCCGATACCGGAGCAGCCTCAGGAGTTGTTGATTTTACAATAAAGAATTGTTAAGTGGAGTGCGTAGTACATTGCCGAAGATCTGTTCGGTGTGGAGTGTAAAGACTGAAGAAATTATAAATCACACCGTACAGACTCTCCCGCTTTTTGCGGAGCATAGCAAATTAGGCTTCACTTTCATTGCTTACTAACTGCCTTATAGGTATAATGGTAGCATGTATAATACGGATCACGAGGGCCTGTGTTCGATTCCCAGTCAGACCAAAAACTCCCAGCCTACCGATAGTAGTAAGAAAAGTGGTGTAGTTAACATTCGCGCCTCCACGAGACTTGTAAGTTTACGCCGCTGTTAAACCACATTAGAGCCGTATAATCATTCTGCGTATGTCAGGTTCTATAATTATAAACGGTTTTTTTTCTATCATTCAATTCTTTATTTTGCTTGAATATGGCTGCTGTTATGTCTTCTTGGCTGTTTTTAGTGACTGGATAACTTAAAAATGAAAGGAAAAAGTCCACTCCCTTTTCTTCCCGCCCCGAACTCTGTATGTTTATGACTTTAATATCCATGTATGCTTTCTTCCGCTGAAATAGGTGTATGACACCTAAACTCTACTTATCATTTCTTTACTTACTTAAATAAACCGTACTCTGACTGAAGCAGCATACAATTCTTCTTCAGCTATCAGCTGTAAATATTATTCATGTTAAATAAACTCCTAGCTGATTGATGTAGCTAATGTCGCTGATAGTTCCCTGCAAGCTCTATGTTAATAGCTTTAGAATCCAGTATGCTCTCTTAAGCAGAGATACTTACCATTTCGCTACTTACTTAAATTAGCCCTATTTCGTCTGAAGTAGCACCCAATTCTTCGGCAGCAAAATTTATTTTTTTCATCCTAAAAAAACTCCTAACTACTTACCTATAGCTAAAGGATGTTAGAAATACTAAAAATGTTTGTTTTTGCAAAGATATATTAATTCACATAAAGAAATCAAGAATCTCTTCAGACCTACAACGTTGCTGTAATGAAATATCTATTTGTAAATTGCTAACATAAAACTAGGCTGTTTTCTCATAATTTTTTATTATTAAATAATTAATGAAGAAGCTCGACGAAAGTTTACAGAATAAACATTTACCCAGGATATAATAAATATTGTTTCCGAGAATTTGTTAATTTGAATAATTTAGCATTAACATAATATTGAAATTAGGTTTTAGAAGTAGCTTTCTAATAGGATGTTTCTGATTGGCAAATAATTTGTTTAGCAAGATGTTTAATTCAAATTTTTCTGTGACATTATAAACACCCAAATCAGATTATCTTACAAAATTACTTTAGTTAGATAGGTGGGAGTAAGTCTGGGAATCAGAAATGTTAATTACTTTAGTAAGACATACATACTTGTTACAAATTATAAGGAAACAATCAAATTATTTTTGTCACATATTTTTATTCCCAATCTTTGGACCCTATAATGCTTTAACACTAATTATAACATAAATACAACACTGCCACAAATGAATAATTATTGAAATAAGATTTGATAGCAATCACGCCCACAAACTTAACGTCTTCATTGTAAAACCAATTCTTATATAAGTACAGTATTTTGTAATATATTACTCACAAAAACTCGTTTTACAATAAGACGCATAAAAGCAGTTAATCTACAAAGCAATTTCCAAAGCTCAACTGTCGATATAATTATATCTAATTTTAGATATCCTAAACTATAGACCTATTAATAATATACTTATATTTTCTCGAATATAACAAGAAGATTGACAAAACAGAACAAGAGCGCGATAGCTTGTTAGAAATGTCTTTGGGTGCAAATAGAATAGGGCAAAGTAGAAACTCGAAACTTTAATACAATCTTCGAAGAATTACTAAGTTTGTTCGGGTTTCTGTTTGGAGACTTGATTGATCGCAACAGCGAAGGGATATCGGATGAATGAAAACTTCGATTGAGGATGAGCTCAAATTTATTTGAATTAACAATGACGTCTCCAATGCCACAATAGTCCATGAAGTAAGAAAAGAAAATCAATGAACATCTATAAAAGTTGTAATAATGGTAATAATTAAGCTAAATTTATCACTATTTTTACAATGTCATTATGTTTTTTTTTTCTTAAACCACAATAACACTTTACCTTTGCTCTAAAAGCTTTAAATAATCCAAGTCACACAAATCTAACAATTAATTACTAACTATATACTTTGTATGGTTTAATTTGCTCGATATACAAATAAATTTCCAGCAACTCACTAGCTTTTGTCACCGAAAATTCAAAAACAAATTCTTTAATACTGAATACAAAGCGAACTGCTAAAAATATTTTGGTAGTTAAGCCATATTAGTCATTAGCCTATATTATTACAATAACATATAACAATTATAATATAAAATAAAACAGATCTATTGCAGTAAGATAAAACAAATTGCGCGACACTACTCGGGTACTATGCAAAATTTTACATTTCGAAAACTAAACACCACTATTAATTGTTCAACGTACGAAAACATCACTTACGAGTAGTATTTATTTGTTACTCCGAACGATTATTTTGTTTTATGCTATTCATATGTATCTCTTAGATTAGTATTTAATTATTTATTAAGGGGCACAGAATTGATATGTTTCCGGTACACGGCGTTTGTTTGATACCGCTTCACTTAACCTAACTTGCAAGGCGTTACTACACCGCTACCCTACCCTATCACATACGGGCCTATGTCACGCGGCCACAGCCGACACTCCGAAAACAATCTACTCGATTCGACGATACGATACGATACGAATTTAACGGAACGACCACCACCGTGCCAAATGCCTTCTATGTAAAGTAATACCCAAGCGAAAATATTTGAAGACGAAGAATGCGAAGCGCAACCCGACAAAGAAAACTCGACACCGATTTAGCGTGACATACAGCCGATTGCATTATACAAGTAGTTAGACGAGGATACTGAATAAAAGTCTCTATGAAACCGCTTTTTTAAATTCTAATTACACATTAATATTACACGTTGATATGTATCGAGTAGTCCCGCAAATGACGTAGCCGTGGATCCGCAGCCACTGGACGTCTCTTACTCGCTAGCTACGGTTGGACGGAATCGTGGCGACGCCGACGTCCCGCGCGATCTTGCTCACTCCACTGCCATTTTTACACCATGCAAATAAATACACAATATAACTAAATGGCAGATAGACAAAACCTAAACGAATGTTCAGTACCCTTAGTATGAATTTTGCACGTCGCATTCGTGGGATCGTTTTCGAATATCGAAATGCTGTGTACGTTAAACCGAATCTTATTCAACTCGCTTTGGAATCTCTAAACTTGCCAGCTCTACCCAGAGAGTGTAAGAGCTTTATCTTAACGTTGTTAAGTTCCATTTTACTTAGTCATTACAGTGCTTTGATGCTCGAAAACGTTTCTATAATTGCGAGCGTATAAATTTTATACCAAGAATACAGCAGTGGTAATTTAAGATAAAAAATTCTCATCTTACGTCCGAAATAAATACTCATTCTTAGTAGAAATCTTCAGATGGAAGAATTAATTTATTGGTGATATATTTTTTTTCCACTAAAATTTCGATGAGCATGGTCTACTTACTTTATTATTCATGATAAATATGAGGCGTTAATAGTCTGGATAAGTTTAGAATCAGCCATTTTGATGTCAACCTGTTATATCTCTTTTAGCTTTGTTTGTTTTCAAGTCGGTGATCGTGATTGAAGTTGAGTTATTACGACAACGATTCTAAAAACTGTTCAATAATTATTTTTGCATTACGTTACGTTACGTTTCGCACTCGAATACCCATGGCACTTTAGTTTTTTACCAGGGCCTCAGAATTTAATACTGAAAGACCAAATCATCTTGTTGAAAAATTGTATCAAATTAACTGATAACTTTATATGAAAGAAACTAAACATTTTTCACCTTTAATTACCACGATGCTTGGAAAAATAATGGAATATAAACTTTATAAATCTTTCGTTGTATTTTCCGCGGTCGGGGACGCCGGGCGCCGAAGGTTTGGGAGATCTCTACTACACTATTACACGATTACTTACATACGAATTATCATTATAATATATTATTATATTACCGAATTAAATAAGTAAACACTGACTTAGCTTAATTATTAAAAACCGACATTGAAACACGAATACGCGGGAAACCGAGATTTTTGATTGTTTATTTTAGGATTTCTGGGAAATTATAATAACAATTAATTATATCAATTGAACATATTTGTAACAAATAGTTCGTAATTATTATATTTAGTTATTAGCTAACAAATTTAACTAAAGCCGACTTCACGCACTGGCAATATATACTCATTTGTTAAATGTGTTGAAATATTAAAAATTTAATATTTGATTTATAAAAAGAAATATAATACCTAAGAAAGTATATAATATGATAGATAATACAAAACCTCTTGTATTTTTTTACGCCAGAGAACGTCAAATTAGAGAGCTTAGGTTCTCTGTACAAAAATATTGATATACGAGTAATAATAGTTTTCGCCAGTATGCGAGTCAACAAATAATGTTTGGTACGGTCTGAGGTTAGTATTAAAATTATGTATATCTTTCATCTTTGGTCTATACGCCATGACGCTCGGTATATTATCGTGAAAGTTACAGTTACTATAAATAACGTATAAAATTTTGCTAAGTCAAAAATTGACATATTTCTATTAAATATTGACTAAGAGAATTTCATAAGAATTTCACATGCGGATTTTCCGGCCTCTGAACGACAATTTCGTGAATAAATCCTTTGATAACTGTCGCGTCAAGATTTCAACCCGAATATCAGAAACCTTATAATAATAGCCTAAGCAGGGATTTTTTTTTTACTTTTTTTTGTATAATTTTTACATGTTTACATCAGCAGAATACTTTTCTAGATACCTATAATATAAACATTAAGAATTCATTTTTTGGTTTATTGCTATTTCGCATCGAAGTGTACTTAATGTCACCCCTTTCGAACGAATGGGTAACTAACATTACATTCCACGTGAGCGATTTATTGCGATGCAGCAAAACGCAATTTTATTCGAACAATACCTTTAGCACAAAATTGTAAACCTCGCTAGCGACGATAGTTTTTAATTAAAGAATAAAAATATCGTCAAAAATAGATCTTAGTTTGCAGCGTCCGGTAGGATATCTGGTACTAGATGGACTGACTTCAGCTTTGGAATGAAGATAAAAGTGAATTCTTACTGACTATATATTTCCATATTTGAAAACTATCGAGGCCTGCGAGTATGCAATCTCTTACTATCAACGTTTATTCGTAAAGGTGCTACGAACCATATCGTTTTCACGTAGAGCGTTTGCCTCTCGGCATAGCAGTCCGCTGCGTCGTAACAAATCGCTCGCTTAGTACGAAGCTTAAGTTATTCTGCATGCGATAGTCAACTAGCTAAAAATAAAAATATATTAAATCTTCCATTTGATTAAACCTAACACAGTTAATTTAACTTCATTACACTGTTTCGATATAATGTATGAATAACTTTTCAATTAACATTAATGTAACTATACTGATCATCTACAATAAATACCCTTATCTAATTATATAATATTCACCTAAAGATTACACAATTAAAGTAACTACTAAATTTTAAATTAGTACATTACCAAAAAGCTCGTCAAAGCATGCAAATAGAATATTGTTTCACTATTCAGCATGGCGCGTTCGCCATTTATTAATACTAATAATTAATATAATGATTACATATAGTTATTTTACTCTCATAAGGCCAAGGCTAAATTCTCGCAACAAGACTGAACCATACTCAACTCCGTCGCATCGTATACTAATAATAATTGATGGCGTAATATGTACACCATATACTCATACTCCTAATATACGCCGATCAACCCAACAGTATTTAGATAAAAGGATTTATATTTTTGATTAATATATTCGCAAGGCACAAGACATAAGACCGCTACACACATGCATCGGTAAAAAATGTTCCGGGTTCCCGAAGGCCTTGAAATATGATGCGCCCAATATTTCACCATAGCGAGTTTTCAATAACGAAAGAACGAAGCAACGAAAGTCATACAAACGATAAAATATTATTATGAATCATGGCACAACGACTGCTCCTGACAACGATAAACTTCACACCAAACTACGTGACATTTAAGGTAATTAGGTAAGAGCACTTTGTGACGTAAACGGAAGCTTTTGTAGCCTTAGTGGCAATTTCTTATAACCATTCTAAAAACTTTTGTTTGAGTAGTTGTAAATTTTTTCGACGTGCATTCGTTGTTACAATATCAGTTGCTTCGTACTTTCATTATTAGATTATTCGTTATCGGAATCCATGGGTGCTTAGATTATTCGACGTAATCGCCAAAAAACGATTTACCATTGAGTCTCATTTTAATTTTAGGCACTGCAATATCATTTCATAGTTTAATAATCAAATGGACAATAATTCGAAATATCTTGGCTTTGCCTCAGAGATCTAAGTATTTGACGTTCTTTAAAATTGTCATTTGTGTTGGACGAAGTCATGTTGGCTGTAACTTATTTGCAAGCAAAGCCGATTAAATACGCGAGAGAGAAAAAAAGTTTGCATCTTAACACAGTGTGAGCACAAACTATATTATTTTAAAAATAAAACCTCTCAATGCGTGTGGTAAATAACGGAGATTTAACCGTATCGGTGATTCTCTGAAGTATGATTTTTCCACTGTGTTGTGCTTTCTAAAACACAAAAATAATTTCTATAAATTGCTGCTACATGTGTAGAGTTATTTAATTCAACATATGAAGCTTCTTTGAAATTCTTCTCACGAGCCTGAAGGTTGTCTGGAAGGGATCGCGTTATACCCGTAAGACCGGCTATTTGCACCCACATCTAGATAAGTTTTCGTTTGTAATCTGTTCTTTTAAAAGTTTTTGTGGAGTGCTACATAGTGTGTTATTTTATACATACTTCTTTCGTTTGTCCGGCGGTCATTTTACCGGCATGTGCATCACGGAATTAAGGGTGTGATAAGATAGGAGAAATGGTAAGAATAGGGAATACGATGCGATGCAAGAGCGAGTGCGGTGCGATCAGTAATGTATTGCACTTCACGGAGCGACACCGAGGGCGGCTCGTTTCGCTTCAACTAGTTACAATTTTACATTAATTGCAATTTTAATTTATTCATTTACAGATAGAAAGGATCGTAAGACCAACGCTAGAGTGCCAGCGCTTTAACGAGTGATTGAACATTATAAAAATTACTAAAAAAGCATTAGGTAAATATAATTTGAGATAGTCATGAAAATTCATTTAAATATGCTAATATTATCGAGACTAAAACAAAAGTATTGTTATTATTACATACAACTTCATTTAAAATCATTCAACTTGAAATATTATCAACAAAACGTAATCTTTCTATGAAGGGCACCTTTGGTTTTTAGCTTATTCGAATGTGATATATCCTAGAGTGATTAATTTCTGATATTACACTATATCCATAACAAATCCTCTCTGATGCTACACATCGGTCGCGTAGAAACGAATGTACAAACTTCACCATACTATAAGTTAATTGTAAATAAATCTTATATTACATTCATTGAATTATAAAATAAACGCGATACACAATTAAATTTTTAAATAATATTTGCATCGAGAACGGTAAACAATATAACTGGAATGTTAATAATAATAATAAATTTTATGCTAAATTTGGTATCAACAAAATACACCACACCTCAGACGCTAGTCGTGAGGAAAACAATAATTGGGAGATGAGAGCGTTTGCTAATGTACATTTATGTGTAGGGGTCGTTGCTAGTGAACCTGGTGTTGTACTCTTGATCCGTCGCTAGTAATGCGAGCACACGTCGTAGCAAAGCGGGGCTCCCTCTCCCAGATGTGGTCCGCTTCCGATGCGTTGCCGAGGATCAAGATAGCGCGTCCCTCAGTTAGCTGGTTGTCAAGTGCCGAGTGCCACGAACGAACTAATGCTGTTCGACCTCTTCTCCGTTTTTGGCTCCCTGGTGATCAAATTCAAAATCAGTATCAACATAATAGAGAATTCATAAGCTTTAGAAAATTTACATTTACAAAAAATACTGAAATAATATTTCATCATCAGGCTTATTAGGTTAGGTCTAATGTGCAAGGGTGCAAGGTGATTTAAACACAGTACGATTGAAATTTGAAACCCATACAAATCAATACTAACCAGTGTGATCTTTAAATTCTTTGATAGTTTGAATATCAGTTATCAATGTAATGTATGGGATCCAAAATATTTTGAAGATACTACACGGTTTCTAACAAATGATGTATATTAAACTTTAATACAGCTGAGTTAGACTACGGCACCAACTCAAATTCCAAATATTATGTATCAATTTGAATACTCATTAAACTAAAGCGTCTGTTATGATTGTTCAGCAAATATGGGATCTATTATTTTATCGAGGAGAATTCAGTCTACATAAGTATCTACAGCTAAAGCTTCACGTTTAGTTTTATTGGACGGACTACATAAGTATAATTTTATCTGAAACTTATGCGATATCTTGTTTTTCATCTTTTGTTTTCAGGAATTAACCTGGCCAGTTTATTGTCCTATTCTCCAATATTCGGGCAGCAAATATTTATTTTTAAAATACACACATAAAATAAAAGTTTTGATATTTAAATTAAATATTTTAAACGAACTAAGTCGACTGGCATTTTTGAATGTATTTCAAAAATAAATATTTTGTTTCCTCAAATTTTAGGTAAAAATTGTTTGATATGGATGAAAATTATATATTTTATGGGTTGCCATTTTTTACACTGAATCTTTCGCGGTAGATAAAGTAGAAACCCGTGTTGTATCGTGGTAAAGAAGAGTGCGCGTGCATACTTCATGTGCGAGTATCCAGCCGTTGTGTGCCAACTTATGCCTCGCGTATTCGAGGTGGATGGCCCCCTCTGAGCTGAGGAGCAGTGCGCCCTGCAGACGGGCCATGGCGGTGGCTGCGTCGCTCGGAGTTAGGAAGTCCACGAACGCGACCGGGCCGGATCCGCCGCCGCTACCGCCCGTCAGAAGCCGCAGCCGCGAGAAACCCGGACAGCTGTTACCATCATACTCAGATATGTCCGCACTCGTACCTCTATTGAACGACGTCTGTTTATATTGTTCTAAGTTTTGGTGAATGCCGGCGGTATGAAATGTTTTGCTGTCTGACTTCAGTCGCCTGAGGTCAATTGTTGTTTCTGATTCTGCGCAAATACGAATTTATTCAGGTTTAAAGCTCTTGTGTCTAGATTATGAATATAAATTTAATAACGGGTCCTATGACTCCGTCAAAAAGCCAAAACGTAAAATAGGTTTTTTATCAACATTCCCATAATGAGGAAATTATAATATAATTATGTAGCTCAAAATTTGCCATTATATATACCATAAATAAACTTTTGGTGCAATGGACAGTTCATACATTTGTGATGTTTGTGCTGATAGCATACGACTAGTGTGTTTTAGTGTAGAATATAGATGTTCGACTGTCATGCTTGAAGTGGTACAAGTGCAGGCACATGTATCTCACACAAACTGATCAATAACTAAACTTTATCAGTTGGTGTGAAATTAATTAGAAACATAAATAATTATCAATAATGGACGACTTTGTGAGACTTGGTGTGACATGCACTGTGGAGAATACACATTTATTTTAACCTAGTAAATAACAAAGGAATTCATTGATACAAACGATACGATATTTTAAACATTATTATGATCATGCAAACATTTAACTGTGCGTTAAATATTCGGTTCGACTGGAAATGTACATTCTAAACTCTTTCATAAAATTCCCCAATCTCCTTTGTTTTGTAGAGTATTAAAACGTACTGTGGAAGATAAACAGTTGATGAAAAACCTTTGCTATTTAAATATACACATGAAATTTTAACTTTTAACCTTTCGAGTAGTTGAAGTATTTAAAAAATGAGTTTAATCTTGGTCGTGATTTTCCAGTCGAATCCGATAAAAATGTTTCGGACATACCTGCTGAATATCTCCTTGAGCTCATGCTCGGATACGAATTGGCCAAGGTTGGCGACGAATAGCGTAGAACATGGCGGCGCAGGATGCGAGGGGTGCGCAGGGTGCGCGGATGGCGCGGGCCCGTGGCCCGGCACCGCGGCACCCGGCGAACCCAACGCTGGCGCGGGGAGTACACAAGCGCCTAGCGTCAACGGGGTCTACAACACACAGAAACAAACCTACAGTCTACCCCCACTCACACAAAACGGTGGACACGAAAGAATATACCATAATCACAGAAGTGTTCACCTAAAACAACATTACACTGGCTGGGCTCTAGTGGGTATAATGTTCCGCCATTGAGTCCCACATACCCTTCCTCGGAAGGTTTGCGTAAATCTATACCAGCGAAATAAAAATCGTAAAACACCCCCGCAAGATATACACACTAAACTTTACCTACTATATAATAACAAAAGGAACTTCCACATTCATACACACGGGAAATTATAAATGCGAAAATGTCTGTTTGTTAGTTTGTTTGTTACCTATGTTCAGCTCAAACGTGGAAACGTTCTTGATGAAATATATTGTTAGTTGCGTACAACCTGGAGACGGACATTTATACTCTACTACTCTAGACTTATATCTCGAGAAAGCAAGAGTTCAGAGATAATTAAAAACGTAAAATAAACCTGGATGAAGACGTGGGTAGTAGCTGGTGGGTGTATAAAGCTAACGACAATAAAATATTAATATAATTTAGACATCGGTTTTCTTATCGACGTCATTCGACGACCTTGAATCTAAAATACCGATCTCAGGATGAGCGGTATTGTGAAAGTATAATTTTCAATCAGAAATTGCTACATTGAGGCATGTTAACGAGCGTGCGTGATATCTTTAAAAATCTTATTTATCTACTACCCATCAAACAAAATCTCAAGAAAGTGGAAATTGTTTGAGCCCCTCCATTATATTCCATTTATTGTCATAATATCACGTCAGAGCTATCCATAGAATCCAGACTCCATAATAGAAATCCAACCTCTGTTGAACCCTCGCGCTGGGAGGTCTACACGCAGCAGTAGAATATTAATAGGCTGATGGATGATGATGTTGATATTCGTAATCAATAAACTTACGTGGTGTGGCCTGTCGGCGGCAGCTAGTCAGAGGTAAGAACGCACGGGCGCCATCTGTGGGTGGATGGCGGGGTGGACGAGCCCGTGCGACAGGGTTGGCAGTTCTCCTCCGTATGCCAGCGGGTGATGCCACAGCTCTGCCCCTCCACCGGGGAAGAACGGACTGGCTAAGTCTGCACAGTCATAAGTTATGATAAAAGAAAGTCATACGAATTCTGCTGTACCATAAATAGACAAATATCACATTATTAAAATATCGATTACGTATAGTAGAAGTTTATTTACAGTGTGCAAAACATGTTTTCACGCTTGGAGAACTGAATTAGTTGTAGTTTATTCACCAGACTAACCGCCAGTTTCTGAATCGCTGGTCATTAAATTAAGTGGACACAATATCCTATTAATCGTTATTCATTCTCGCTATTCCTATATAGTTTAGGTATCACTAGATCACAACAAAATATTCTGATAACAGGTTGACGGATTAAATTAAAAATAAAGTGATCATTTGGACTGTCCTACCATATAATGATAATTGACGTTTCTGCACAACGTTAAAAATGTATCGCTTGTTCATATCGCAGTAATAAATGACAGTTACTTTGATTAGCCTTTCAGAAACTGGGGTTAAGAGTTGTGAAGCTAATGATGCAAAATGTCATGAAAACATGTGACTAGGAGTACAGTAATATTATAGTGGTAGATAACCCGATAGATCGACTGGTAGGTAATAGCTTCGCGGAGCTAGGCTTTGCGTGGTACGTGTAAGCGATTACAGATAGGTACTTTGCCCAAATTTGCGTTTGCTCGACACGCCATTATTCCTACATAGGGTAAATTATAAAGCATTCAGTATATATGTAGATATATAAATTTTATTTAGAAGTATTTTGGCCAGGGTAGTGATGGAATTACTGAGAAATAATGAACCACGATCACTTTTTGGTAAACATGATAATGTTTAACTAACATTTAATAAAAGTTACAGCATTTTTTTTATTCCGTTACAGGTAAGCCCTTCAGTGCGAACTCACCTAAGATATTAGCGGACTTACCAGTTAGGGGTATGGCAATCGAATTAAACTGGGAACCATAATCGGTTTTACGTGGCATTGTATCTAAACCGTTTCTATAAACTAACATGAAATAAAAGCGTTTGAAATTTGAACTGAAGAAGGGATAACATTAATTCGTATTTGCTCTATAAACTTAGTTCAGTTAAAGCTAAAATTAAATTTTATTCTATAATTTCATTTGTTTGCGGGTTTACTTTCCTCATTAGAAAAGTAGAGTTTGGGGAAGAGAGGCAGTAAAAATTGACTAACTAAGCAAAAAGCCCACCTGATGGTATGCGGAATATCATTGTCTGACAGAGCAACATTTTACAAGGAAAAAATCCTATAAAGTGTTGCCCTTTGTAAACAAATCTGAGGCGTAGTTGCAAAGCCTCATGTGCCAGATATTTCGCCAGCAACGACGCCTTAGAGACCGGAACACAGCAAAGCTGATTGGCGGCAGAAGTAAGCGTGGCGTGGCTTTTCCGGGCGAGCTTTGTCCCAAAAAGCTCCTACATTAGGTAGGTATTGTAAGTGGAATGTTATTTCTCAAGAGGCAAAATCTGGAGAACGATCGAGCAAGCGCCGGGTGGTGTGTGCGTCGGCGGTACTTACGTCCAGTGAGTGGGTGCATCAATGCAGGGTGTGCAGCTGGCGCGGCTGTGGCAACTGCCGGCTTCGGCTTGCTGACCTTCGTGTTGCTTTTAGCGAACTCCAGCCGAATCGTTTGCGGCATGTCGGGGTCGAACCGGACGCCCTGCTGTGAACAGCCGCGAGCGGTGCGGCGCTCCGATATAATGACGATGGAGGATCGGTTATCACCCCCCCATGGACTGGGCCCATTGTCGATACAGGGATATTTATTCGTTACAGAATGGTCAGGGTCACTACATAAGATTCTACAATTTAACCGTAATAAACCTTTATCTAAATTCATAGTTTCTCCCGAACGATCAAGTTTTGAGTTTTTCGAACTGATATGAATTGAGTATGTATGATTGAATTTTTCAGCTGCCCGCGCCTGCTGAAATGCTGGAACACTGTGCTTGGGGTGTGACATCAAATCTGTCAAACAGTGACATGCAGTTGCATATATACACGCCTAACCTAATCGATTTAACTCCAATATCCGGGATTGAGAGCTTAGTCGCTCAGACTTGATGACTCGGTGTGGTCTATTCGATATGTGCATGGGTTTAGCATAACTTACGATGCGGTTACTCGAGTCAGGAAAATGTTATTCCTAATCTACAATGAGAATATTAACTATAGTGCTTATTGGCTGTGTTTGAGGCATGTGATGAGAAGAGACTTAGTAACACCGTGCGCTTTACTTCTCTTTAGTATTTACAAACAGCGTATTTACTTCAGTGTTAAACTATCTCGGTATTGCACATAATATAATGTGATATTTTAGTTACATTTTTTAAGTGTTGACTAAGCAGTCCATTGAGTTTTTAGGCATAATATTTAGTGTTCGTGATATCGTTTAGTATAATAATAAACCTTGGAAAATGAATACGTTAGTGACTATCCAGTTTTCATTTCTAGTTGAATGTTAGTAATATCAAATTAGTCCTTATTACATAAACTTAAAGATATATATATCAATAATGATTTATAATTAGAATATATCATGATTATGAATAGGCATGTGACGGTACCAACCTGAAGGTCTTGTTTAGCCGCCTCGGCTCCAGCCCGAGTGTGAAATGTGACAAAGCCGACTGGCTGCAAATTCAAATGAGTCCATTACTAAAATTTCACGCCTTTGCACACTAATATAATATATTTAATTCCATCCTACATTGGCATTTACTTAATAAAATCTATGCTATGTTTCTTTCAGTTGAATAAAAGCTATTAAATTTTCTTACTATGAGTATAAACGTTATTTTTTTTTGTTTTTACGGTGGCCCAGTAAGTTCAAGGCGTTCAAGGTATCTAGGGTTTTATCGTACAAACTGAGTTAATACTCAGTTTTTGGTGAATCAAAAAAAATTCAAAATTTTTGCGATCGTCGCAGTACGGTGGTGATTATATTTCATTCATTGTAACAAAAACAAAATATACAGAATTAGATTAGAAACTTTAATAAATTCTTTAATTTTATATCTTTGAATATATAATTTTGATTAATACGTGAGTCTAAAGCAGACACACTATAACTATTGGCTGCTAATGTAAGAATATAAAATATAAGCAATTAATAAGAAGAATAATTATTGTACACTTACAGATGCAGTCTTTCCATTTTTGCTTGTAACCTTTAACAGCGAACCCTCATAACCCTAAAAAAGAAATACAATCTATTTATTATAGTTTGATAAAACGTAAAAGATGATTACATGAAATTCACATACCAAATGTCTATAGTCGCAAGTCATGATACGGTAAATCAGTTTCGATGGAATTAAATCGCTTATCATTGCCGTTGAATGGTTTGGTATCGTACCAGACACCGATTCACATAGGCACGCGATCCAAAACCCCAGTTTAACTTTAGGCGTTTTGATGGTACCAGGCGTGCCAGCCAAGAATCGAATAATCCCCCTTATCGGAACACAGAATCGATTCAATACGAATATTACGTCCCCGGGCATGACATTCGATATTTACGACGCAGTAATCCATATACATATAGGTATCTGGAATCGCGTGACGGGAAGGTGACGTATTGTGTTGTAAAGAAAATACAGGGGAACAGTTTGACATATACAACGTATTGTGTGGGGGCATTCATGTGGAATGAAATAAGATAGTACGAAAATACGAATTTTAGTGGTATAACAATTTTAAATTGTATGAATTGAAAAAGTCAGGCAATAAATAGGCATTTTAATAGAAAATGTCGCAACGTTGTATCAAAAATTTAGGATTTGCAAATCTATAACGTCACAGAAGAGCAGTTTAAAGTTAAAAAGTACTTATAAATATAAAATTCTGGGGGTTATTCATTTCAAGATTAGAGTCATGTAACTAGTGGGTTACATGAAGTTAATTAACTATTGTAGTAAAATAAATATTTTACTTTATATTACTAACATATAAAACAGGCAAAATGGTAAGAGAACGTGCCCAGCTGTACAGGGATAGAGAATTTACGCCACTAGAAGTACGGGGCAATGTCCTTACGGAATGGGATAAAGAGTGGTCTGGAGCGGGAAAAGGTGCCTGGACGAGGGAGTTAATTGGGGACCTTAAGAAGTGGCATAACAGGAAGCACGGAGAGGTGGACCGATGGATCACTCAGGCGCTCAGTGGCCACGGGGTGTTCAACACCTACCTTTTCGCAATTGGGAAAGCTCCAAGAGAGGAATGCTACTTTTGTGGAGAGGAAGACACCCCAAGACATGCTATTTTTGAATGTCCTGCTTGCACAGACTTGAGATCCGTAGCATAGGGAGCGAGTAGTAATGTAGACTCCCAGAGTCTGATAGCGCGCATGCTCTCCAGTGAAGAGGAATGGCAAAAATATGCACAAATGCTAAGAAACATTATGGTGAGGAGAGAGGAACGAGAAAGAGATGAGAAGGAAAAGAGAGAAAACACTTAAAGAAGGTCGGCATGAAGTAATGCCCAGCGGTTCCGTGCAGACCTGGCAGATAGGGGGGGTTGTTTTAGTCCGTGCAAGTCGGGCATGCCCTGCCATAAGGCAGAAGTCCGAAGGGATTTTTTCCTCCTCGTTTAAAAAAAAAAAAAAATATAAAACAGGCAAAATTCTGACTGGCGTATCAAAGTATAGCTTTACGTCTACTACACGTTGTTTTGATAGGACTTGGCAATATCACAAAGACGATTTGTCGTGATTGCGGAGTTTAAAATTCTATGAAAAAAACATCTACACTTACTTCGTATGCTCGAAATAGTAGATAGAGTTCGCGTGGTTTTGCATCCATGGGCAGTCCGCTCACGAATAATGTCCGCACCTGCAAACAAATACGACGATTTAGCCATTTTTTCATAAAACAAGTAACATTTAATTAATCAACATTGCATTTTCCAGAACTGCTATATTGCTAACGCAATACTGTTTAATTCAAACAGAACCATAATAAACCATACCGGCAGCGCTAATGTCACGTAACATATAATTGCCACAGGAAAAAAAAAATCTATTCAAATACAATACCAACAGCTTATTTAATTGTATCTCACACATAGGTAGTTTTTGAAGTTATGAAAGAATCAATCCATCAAATAATGAAATAAATATAATAATAGTGCAAAACTATCCCTTCCCTAGTCGGTTAAAAAGTACTTTACACATAAATATATAAAATTGAAAAATCCAGTGTTATGTTAAGCACTAAGCACGTTTCTTGAGAACTGCTGGAGGTTTCGTTTTTTTTATATTAGTAAGAATTTATAAAAAAAACCTTTATGTAAAAACTTATTTCAATGTAATTTCTGTATGAACTCGAGACCATAGAGTATTTAGACGACAACTTTTGTCCGGTCAGCTAACTATATTATAATGGTTAAAATACGCGTACCTATTCATGCAAGACGTTCGTCTTTGTTATACAAGAAAAAGGAAACATTAAAATATTCCTTCAATGAAAATATTCCCTTTGAAATTAGCTACAAGTTATTGTCCTTTCCATTTGCAAACAATGGCGAAACATTTATCACGGACCGACACAAAGCGGGCATAGATTCTTTCAGCGGCATTCTTTGTCGATTCCTTTGGTTTTGTAAAAAGTTTGAGCGTATTAATTCGACGGGTCCATTTAATGATATAAAACAGGGCTCGTAATAGCGTTGCGATTTGGCGCGTGCGGCTAATGGAGATTAATTGCAGGCAACGCGGCTACTGCCGCCATCTTGTTGTGCATTTTATTTATGCGTCTGAGTTTCACTTTTACGGGGTACTCTCGTCTCTCAAGGGCAAGAAAAGCAGTGCAGTTAGTTTTTCATTAATATATTAATGGAAGGGATTATTTTTCACCGGCAATTTTATTTCTTAGTTGGTGATGGAACATTCAGCCGCAAGTAGATATCAATTCAATAAATCTTTACTATTCCAGCTCTGTACTATATCCAAACATTCATTCTAGTTGATGATATGAAAACTATTTTTAGCATATTATAGTCCCACTACGAAGCAAAGTTAGGCTTCCTCAATCATTGGAGATGGGGCTTTAGAATGTAGACCCACCACGCCTCTCCAATGCGGGTTCGCGGGTTTCAAACCTGGCAATAAAAGTATGTAGATATCTCTTCATAGAATTCGATAGGAGTATTGCACATAAATGCAATCTATTAATTTTATGAGTTAGAAAGGAAAGATGGATGACCTTGGGTTGTCTGGAAGCGATCTCTTTGTAGCGATAAGGACGCCAAATTGTATTTTCGTGAACTTATTTTTTACAATTTATTCTTTTAAGTAATGAACACAAATATTTTATGTGTGTTCATTGATTTAAAGATAGAAGACGTTTATTTTTATTATATCTTTTTATATAGTTTACAAAATAACGGTGCTGACTAAATATAGATCGTAGGGACACAAACTGTACTGGTTGTATCTATCAAGTGTCAATCTATCCATTCTCAGTGCCAACCAATAGTTACAAAACTGGGAGTATTCGACCCTCATGCCTCGCTAAGCAAAGCAAAGCATCCTAAGCCCTCGTTAGTCCAGTAAAGCCTTCCAATAATCATTGTAGTAAGGCTCTTTAAACCCTTCCATTTTCGGAAGTGGGACATGAATCAGCTGAAGATGGTGAGTAAATAACATCAAGTTCCTGACTAGTTTGACGATTATTTATGGTTGTTCCAAGCTCTTAATATTCACGAGTTTAGATCGCTTTCTGCTACGTTGACCGAACAAGCTCATAAATAAGAACTTGACGGTTGGCATTTGCCGAGCACCGAGCACTTTGGTCTGGTTCGGGCTGGGCTTTCAGCCGAGGCCGGTTAGCATTATATGGACCAAGACGTGCCATCAAGCGATTTAGCATTTAAATACGACGTAGCGTACAAAAGGAATTAATAATATAATGCTATAGCCCGCTAACATCATATAAACTGAAAATTACTTAGCTCCAGGTGAGATTTCAGGTAAAAGCTAACTTGTATTTGAATAAAAATGAAAAATAATCAAGCACAAATCTACGTGCAATGTTGTTATTTTTAAATTAGCTTAGCATGGGGCGCAAGTATCTACATAACCGAAAGAAAGTTCCCAAAGGGTACTGATCAATGTTTCAAACTCTAAAAAACCTTGACTCTCGTATGAAACCATCAGAGTAAAAACTTAGTAACCCCCATTTGTTGATAATTGAATTTAACTTTAACAAAGAACTCAACTTAAAGGTCAAGAGGACGTAACCAACATTTCTTCCACGATTTACAAAAGTTGCTGATATTTCAGTTCTTGCTTTAGTAGTTATGGATATTTAAAGTCAAAAGTGGTGTAGTGGTGTAAAATAACCTTCATAATATTGTCTGAGTAGACTTTTGGTTCGTTTCGATGCCTACCTAACGACAAGGAAAAATTTAATTCAAAATTTTATGACACCTTATGGCTCCTGCGGCCAGGGCATCGGAGCCCCTCATATATATTTTATCGCTTCCGTCCCCGGTCAGAAGCAGAATGTCGGACCTTTATGTCGGCTATTTTCCGGTCGAGCGCACGGGAATTCCCTGTATGGACGATACGTGATATTTTTACTTTGGCAATCTAATATTATACTCGAGGAGCACTTTTGTGTGAAGATAATTTAATATCTGCTTTTAGAAAAGGGCAAAGCTAACGTTCGTAACGAAAATTGTGGTACACTTTTAAATTGTTTGATTCAAATCCGTTTTTCGATGTTGACAAGGGTTGTGTCTCGACTACGAATCTGACGTGAAAGTATCCGTAGAGCAAGTAAACAAAGGACACAAAGTCATTAGTGAAACTATAATTTCAAAATCTTGGGTATGAATAATACCAATAACAATACCCATGGGTACCCCAATGTTTTGAACTTCTTATTAGGGCCTTCCCAGGTTGCGCTTGACGGAACCCCTTAAAGCTTGAAATTATGAGGGAACCAGTTTTATTACTCCCATCACTTCACCAAAATAGAAAGTTGGGTATAATTGGCATATCTGGATCACAATGGTGATCCGGATACATGAATTACAACATTTGAATACTGAAAATGCGTATAATCGAATTCTTGAATACTGAATAACTAGTTTACCTTTTAAAATACTGATTAGTAAGTTCACTCTAATTTACATTCAGTCATTCAGTGAATTTGAATATACATAATATTTAATATACATAATATTTAGTTTTATTTGGTTTTACACGGGGTCGCTCAACAACCGATGCTGGTGTTGAGTTAGTAAAAAATATATTTGAAGCCTGGGAGAAGTCACGGGACGCACTTGGCGTCTTCTGTGACTTGTCTAAGGCTTTCGATTGTGAACAACATGAAACATTAATCAGGAAACTACACCACTATGGAATTCGGGGCATAGCTCTAGATTTAATGATTTCCTATCTTAATGATAGAATTCAAAAAGTTTACGTGAACGGAAAGCGGTCTAACGGGTCATTTGTGCAAATTGGTGTCCCCCAGGGATCTATATTAGGACCCTTCCTATTCCTCATTTACATGAATGACCTTCCTTACCTAGCTGAGGACAATCACGGGATAGTATTGTTTGCTGATGATACATCATTGATGTTTAAAATTAAACGTCGTGAAAAAAATCTTGACGATGTAAACATATGTCTCGCTAAAGTAGTACAATGGTTTGAGGCTAATAACTTAGTTCTTAACGGAAAAAAAACGAAGAGTATTAAATTCACACTACCGAATGTTAAACAAGTAAAAACCATTGTACAACTTAATAATGAGGAGTTGGATTTGGTGGATACGACAATCTTTTTAGGAATAACTTTAGATGCTAAGCTTCAATTATTCCACATATAAATAATTTAGCGAACAGACTTAGTTCTGCAGTTTACGCGGTAAAAAAAATTCGTCATATGACAAACATAGAAACTGCTAGGCTTGTTTATTTTAGTTATTTTCACAGCATTATGTCCTATGGCATTTTATTATGGGGTAATGCTGCTGATATAGATTCTATTTTCGTCCTGCAGAAAAGGGCTGTTCGTGCGATATATAAAATGGGCCCAAGAGAGTCATTAAGGGATAAATTTAAAGAAGTTAAAATAATGACGGTGCATAGTCAGTATATGAAAATTTAATTTATGTCCATAAAAATATATCAAAATTTAAAAAGAAAATGCACTGTAACAATATTAATATTAGAAGCAAAAATAAACTCGTTGTGCAGTTTACTAGGCTACACAAAATTGCAAATTCATTCAAGGGCAATTGTATATTATTTTATAACAAATTACCAAATGAAATCTTTGAGTTGTCTCTCAATAAGTTCAAAGTTTATATAAAACGTAAGCTTACAGAAAAATCCCATTATAACATTAAGGATTATTTAAACGATAAAAAAGCTTGGATGTGAATTGCTCTAGCTTCGAATCGCCATTGTGATCCACATCCAACTATTTTAATCTACTTGTATGCACGTCTCAACATAGGTGTATTGCCCGACAAGTCATTATTTCACGCAGCTGTCGCAATTATAACATTAGTTTAGGGCAATAGGTATACACTATATGCGAAGAGTAGGTATATGCGTGCAAAGCAACAGGTATAATTAGTCACCTTCGTCATCATAATCAACTCATAGCATAACTTTCAAAAGTTAGATGTGCTTGCCGGGGATAGAACTTGCTCCCCCCGAAACGTAGGCCGAAGTCTTAACCAAAGCGACTAGGCTATCCGAGCTGAAGACGTAGTCATATGTTATGTATAAAGAGAAATAAACATTTTATACGTCAGATATATAAAAAAATATTCTTATTCAATATCACAGGTAGAAAACTGTTCAGGTAAGGTGCTAAAAACATAGAAAACAATGTCAAATGCTCGCTGAGTCCATATATTTCATCCGGGCAGGCCGTCCGACGGCGTGACCGGTCACTCTGAAACGCCCCTACACGTCGCCCATTATACGGTCCGTTGCGCTCGAATCCCTCCCTGCGCTGCTATTGAGTTATGTCTCATATTCATGTTCCTAATACCGGCGCTACAGTTGTGAGCAAAGAATTGAACGCAAAAATATCTCACAACAACTGTCCAACTACGGACACGAGGGAAAGGAATCAACCTAGAACGGGTTGATTCCCTGGTTAAGCCAAGAATTAGTTAAGTATTGAATTTTTCTGATAGTTTTTCCTTTAAATAGTTCATCGCAAATATCTGCATCTCCTACTATGATGTCGTCGTTGCGCTTGAATCTCTGCGCTGCTATTGAGTTAGTTTTTTTATTGAATTATTCTTTGTTCCTAATACCGGCTCTACATATGCAGCAACAAGATACAACAATTGTATTGTTTACTTATTAAATGTTGATGTTAGAAAAGAAAAATTGTTGAGTTTCATGTCGGCTTCTTTTCAATAGAATCTTTCGCAATGCTGGTAGAGCCTCTAAAAATAGACACGTTTCAAAAGCGCTTATAAAGTGAGTCCTCTTCGTTTGTAATAATAAGCGGTCGAAGCATAACACGTTGTCGGTCCCGTCTATTATTATTTACATGTGATATAATCGTTAAAGTCTGCATTCAGAGCAGCGTGCAGGCTCTATACTCTGATATCTCTCCTATGAGGAATAACGCCTGCACCCAGAATGTATCTATGTGAGGCCCTATCTTAAGAATTAAAACGAGAAAACTTTAATAAAGTGCCAAATCAAGCAATAATAAGATTTTTTTTGTAAACAAAGTTTTTCAGAACATAATATATAAAATAATTTCATCTTAGTAGCTTGGTACATATAATAGTAGATATACCTAAACTTTTCATCAGTTTGAGTTAAGATACAGATAGCGAAGGCGTTTGCGCATGTATAACCACTTAAAAATGTCATCTGAAACTAATATTGTGCTTTTAAAATTTTATGAAACTCAGATCACACCCCTTTATCACTCAATTAAGACGTATAAAAACATTCAATGGCGCTACAAACTTGTGAAGATATAATATTTGTTCTTAACTCTTACAACATCACTTAGCACACACTTCATGCAGTTAAAAGGTACTAAAGCAACGTATAAATATTTCTGTTTGCGAAAATGTTAGCACGATTAAATGTATTTACATTAAAAGCTTATCTCAATTTCATGCCCTTGCGACTTCAAAAGCGAAACGAATATTTGATCTGTCTACGGGGGCAGATAATGTCAACGCTTGACATTATTGCTATGAAGAGCTCCATATAACATAAAAGTAACAATTACATATTATAAAACGTACCTTTTTATTACTTTACAGGTAAGCCCTTAACTGTTATCACATCTGGTAGATGATAAATGATGATGCAATCTAAGATGGTAGCGGACTAACCTGTTAGGGGTATGGCAGTTAAGCTAAACTTATACTCCCAGTATCTGCGAGGCGGTGATAGCCTAGTGTGTAAACCTTCGGCTTTCCTTTTGTGGAGACCGAGTTCAAGCCCCGGTGACTTATCGGAGTTATGTGGGTTAATTTAAGCAATACAAATATTACTTGCTGTAACGGTAAAGGAAAACATCGTGAGGATTCCTGCATGTCTGAGTTCTCCATAATGTTCTCAACGGCGTGTGAAGTCTACCAATCCGCACTTGGCCAGCGTAATAGACCTAAACCCTTCTCATTCTGAGAAGCGACCCGTTCCCTGTAGTGGGCAGGTAATGGGTTGCTGATGATGATTTGCGCGGCATCGTGCTGGAACGTAAAATCGCTTCGCATCACGCCTTCCTCGTGAGATTCTTCGGCCGTAGCTCATTAATACCCCATGTTAATGAGCTACGGCCGAAGAATCTTACTAGACCAGACTGAGTTTAAATCCCAGCACGGTGAAACAAAAAGAAATCATTATGTTTCCCCGAACAGGAAACCGATATTGTTGTCGGCTATCAATGAGGCCAAAGCGTAATTGTGTTCAACAAATTGTGTAGTCTTTTATTCTCGGCGATATTTTACAGACAGACAAATATAACACACTGAACAAGTCGTCCTCCAATGCTACAGTATTCCGTCCCAGTGGAATAGAAACCGACAATTTGCTCTAGGTTTATAAATTATTTTACTTGCACACAGTAGGTACGCGACGTCGGTCGAGACGACGGAATTTTGAATTCTTCTTGTACATATAATATGTGGAACCTAACAAAGAGCCGGCCAGAGGAAACATCTAATAAAATTGTGCAAGTTGGAATGGCCTGAATTTTATTACAAGCCGCAATACCGGAGGCATATTAATTATTTAAAATTCAGAGAAAAGTATAACCAGTTTTAGGTTGTAATTCAAACTTCTAATGATATTTATTCAATTTATACTATCACACTGACATTGGGAAAACGATTTAAAAGGCTTGTTTATTTGGTTCGTTCACGCAACAACGGAGCAACGAACTGACGTAAATTTTGCATCGACATAGTTACAGACTTAAAAGTTACACTTGTAATAAAAAGCTTTTGAAAAACCATATATAATATCTAAGGACTAATACTTCTATCCTATGGTGGGCTAGACCAACGAAAAGAGACATAGAATGTAAACAAACTTTAACGTTACTGCGTGTGAGCGAATGGTATTTACATACTAAACGTCATTTTAAATCCCGGGTAACCTTCAATGTTTGTGACTAGCTAGCCTTACTTTACTTGAGTAGTCCTGGTTACAAAAGTTCGCACAGGTGTATTAAAGTTTTCGAGTATGTGTGTGTGTGCATGTTTGTGGGCACGGTGATTCGTTGGTATACAGATTAAGTACGTATCCTTTCAGACACAGATCCTTATCGGGCAATACACAAATCTCTTAATTAAACCAAATTGTCACTTCTAAAAGTTAGTGGCATTCCCTTCCGTTGAGCACATTGTGAAAAGGGTCGCATCCATTTAAGACCTGTCCATTTATTTTAGTATACAGATTTGTTTACGTCCAAATTAGCACCTATTTCACTTGAAAGATGGAAACTGAAAGAAAATCCTTTTAAAAATTAGCGCAGAAAAGATTTGATTTACTTAAAACTTACTAGATTTTAGTTTTAAGGTTTAGGTTGAGAGGAGGTAATGTTTTGTAAGAAAATCGGTTTCATTTAAAAGGTTAGGCCGTATATTAGCCGTACATTTGTCGAACAGTGCCAAATGACAGTGCTAAACTGAGTCATTCGACCTGCGTCCAGTGCGTTTAAGTTTGTGATTAGGCGTACGCAGGACGCAACTTGAACACCGCTACAGACGCACGGTGGACGCCGAGTCGTGGCATTCGCTAATTCAAATTTCGTCGGGGTTTGTATATGTTCCACGATTTGAAATGTTAGCAAACGTTGCCAGAACGATTTCTTAATCATCATAATATAATAAAGAAATTAGACTATACAGTTGAAAGTTTTTTGAACTCACTGTTAGCGAAGACTTGTTGTCTTGGACAATCGCATTATTTAGTGGAAATTGTTTTTTAGTTGTATTTTTTCCCAACTTATGATCCGTGTATGCTCATAAAAATATAAACATTATGAGCGCAATAAAGAACTATGTTAAATCAACATTTAAAGTAAATTTGGTAATAACTAAAATTAATCTTGCAACAAGTGAGGAAAATTTCTGATAATTTAAAATGCCACCAGCTTCTAGTACCAATAGCACGGGCGATTCACGAAGCGATTCACGAAGAGCCAGAACATTGTTAAACCCGTGACACTGAGCATTCGTTCATGAATGAGCAGTCAAAGTGAGCCTAACAAACGTCTCAGTGCATAACCATCGCGGATGAACTCGTTCAAACGATTCGATTTAGTGTACTGGACATAACAATGATCTGTGTAAGCCTCGGACCACATCCCATCGGTTCGGTCGGGTCTGGATTTTACTACAAATGTTGTTTCACTATTATTTTTTCTTCGCCATTTCTCTTGAATGATCTTAAAATTAACCCTTCCAAATTTAGTTTTCTTTTGTACTACCTTCAGTAATAATAGGTATACATAATTGTAAATAAAGACTTTTTTATTAAACCCTCTTCTAAAGCTTGTACAAAGTGAATCTTATTTTTTTACGTATTTGGATGTTAGGTGATCGTTTATTCTCCTATTTTTCGTCGTCTTTAAAATACTTGTACAAATATTTGCTTGTAAATACTAAAAGTTGCAATACAATATTTTTTAAACCGCTTTTTAATAAAATTAGATTTGAGAATGCCTCTATGTTTTCTATCTTTTATTATTTTGAGACTGTTTATTTTAAGCTAAGGTGCTTTAAATATTCTTACTAAGAAAATATAAGGCATACTTTATACTATAGTTAATAACAAATACGTATTATATGTTGTAATGTGATTCGGTATGACGTATTATTATCGCTTGCCTTAAAATTAATCAAAGCTTCCATGGGAGATTTGTAATGAGAAGGGTCGTGTGATTTACCGATGTCACTTTATTATGAGAGCAAATTTAGCCGCTACATTCATTATACATAATATAAATGTCTCAATTATTCAGCACGATAAGCATACCCAAAACGATCCTCTTTGATTTATACCGGGAAATGATTTTAACGGTTTATTTATTATATCGAATATCAAAATATAAACAGTGTTGAGAGTAATAAAACTGCTGATTATTTATTTTCAATGCCTAAAATTGATTAAAATTTAGATAAGTTGCCGAGAATATGAAATATGAATTAATGTTTTTGCTATGTTATGCTATTCTCGTTCGAAAGTTCTGTCTATAAAAGTTTCAAATTAAAAACCCATTAACGGTCAACTACAGGGCACTGGTCCATATGAGAAGGGTTTAGGCCCAGTGCGGATTAGTGGACTCCACACACCATTGAGAACATTAGTTCTCAGGCATGCAGGTTACCTCACGAAGTATTTCTTTACCGTTAAAGCAAGAGATATTTTAATTGCTTATAATGCGCATAACTTAGAAAGGTTAGAGGGGATTGGAACTCGGCCCGCAAAAGTGAAGTCGAAGTCGTACCCACTGGACCATCACCCCTTAAAACTTAAAAGTTTAGCAAACAAATTTTGCTTGATTGTGTAAAAGTAATGTTGTCTACCGGTTTGTAAAAATACTCCTATGCATGATATTATACTTCACAGTATTCCTTAGTCTAAAGTGCTAGACTAATTGCAAAATTTTGACAACGGTATTTTGAAAGCAATTTTCCGCTTTGAAAAACAAAAGTTAGGGCATAAATCATCTTAGACGTTATTAACACCTTCTTACGGACAGAGATCAGACAGTTAAGCGTTTTCACAGCAATAAAAAAAAATTGGCACAGTTTGTGCATGTCATAAAAATAAATTCTTTTGAGTGTTAAAAATAATATTATTATCGCTCGTAGAACCGATAAAACAGCTGAAGTGAATGACCTCTCGTTTAGCGACTATCAAGAGCCGAGTAACAAAAAGCTAGTCGACTTGTTATCTATCAGACTTTATTTTTTACTGAACGAGTCCTTTCAGACTTAAAATAGAATTGGTAACTCAATCTATGCAAATGTTTATTTCTTAGAGATCTAGGTAAGCAAGCTTTAAATAATTTAATAGACTCATTAACTTTTAAGATAGGAAGATAAAATGTAGAAAACTTTAACTTGATGGCATTAGTTTATTGTTTAGTAGTAAAGGTGCTACTTGTATATTTTGTGATGAACAGAAACAAGTTAAATTAATTTTTTTTCTCAAATCAAGGTGTCAAATGTATATAAATATGAATAGTTTAGGTGTTTTATGTTAAAATACCTGTTGATTCGGTTGTATAAAAATAATTATGGCACGTAGAGAAGTTTGCCGATAGATTCTGCAAAAAGTGTATGCGCTATCATCCAAAATCAATAGCTACGTGGACCTATAAAATAGATGAAAATAAAAACTAAAAACGGATAAAGGTGTATTCACACGATCGATCGCACAGCGTGCATCCGAAGTGAGTGGAGCGGAAACGCCCGGGGCAGTGCACAACGAATTTATCATACGCTTACCCGTATGTATACCTACGTATGGCTAGATTTAGATGGGCCATGTTAATATTTGCCGGTTACTGTCAAACCGATCAGAAATGTCGATGTAAGAAGAGCAACGAATGACTAGTTAGATTTTTTTGAGAATCCTCAGAGCATGTATAAAATTATAATTGAAATTTACAACAAAACATTTCGATTTTTTTCCAATAAGTCGTTTCGATTCTTGTGCCCAGACAAGACGACTAGGTTATTTATTATTTGCCTGTAAATGAAACTCTTTGGTTATAAAGGACCTTGCAACCTCTGAATTAAATATTTCTAAGTTGTCCCTATCTACCACAGCACTAACAACTACACAAATGGCTATCTACAAATGCCAAAATAATGGGGATAAGTTTTGTCCCCATTTTGAGCCCTGAAAGTGACGTACCAGTGTCCCTGGAACTAATAATTTAATGTTACCAGTTATTTAATTTTAGTTCATTTTACGACATTCGTACTACAGCGTCTCACTTGCAGCACCAAAATGGCGTCCATCAATTGGAGACAAAAAAACAAAGTCACAGTGTACTCAGTAGTAGTTATAATTGAGGTGAACAGTGGTCGATGCACACTCTTCAACTGGATTTGTATAAAACACAAAAATGCTGTTCATTTCCAATTTCCACAAAAGTAAATCATTAATCGAATCAGAGCCGGCCCCGTCGACTCATCTATTGACATTGGGTTATTGTTACTGAGCGACAATAAAGCAACAAGAATGGAACCCCGCATTCGGAACAACAAAACAAGAAAGAATTGAAATTAAATGTCAGCGAGCTGGCACCACTGAAAAATGATAAGCAAAGAATCATTTCACTTCAGCGGCCAAAGAAATGCACAAACAACTTGGCCGTTCAGTTTTTTAGCAATTTGGTAGGTAAAATGTAAAAGAGAGAAAGTACCTACATTGTTTCCTACAGATTTAGGTAACTTTTTTTTACTTGGCTTTCTTGTGCAAACGTTTTGAGCTATAAATAAAATGTCATAGTTGTTGCCCGCGAATTGGTTTATATTTTACTAGCTAGCTAGCTTTTTAAAGCCAGCAAAAACCTTTTGTTTTTTTTAGGATAAAATGTATCCAATGTCTCTAAGATGCCTTCAATGTTTTTTTTATTTATTTAGAATACTTTATTACACAAACTTAGAAACAATACAAGAAACACACAGGAAAACAAAAAAACAAGTAAAATTAAAAACAATTAAAAAAAATAATAATAATAAAAAAGTTAAATACAGTTGTGTGCAAAGGCGGCCTTATTGCAAAAGCAATCTCTTACAGACAACCCTCGGTGAAAGTAATAATAGAAAACAAGAGGGACAGTGCAAACAATGAAACATACACAGGCAAGAAAAAAAATAAAAAAAATAATATTTATATAAACTACATACTATATAACATACACATATAAGAATTAATAAAATAAATATATAATAAAATAAACATATATACATATATACATACATTTGTTTATTATATGTGTATATATATATGTACCTCATAGTAATACAATCTTTTGTACTAATACTACCTACTCATAAACACAATCTGTTAGGTAATACGTAAACAATCTGCTTTCGAAGATGGGTAGGGACTTATGTGTGCATAGATAAAAAAACCACGATTTTTTCTCCAGTAATGTTAAACTGGTGTTAATCCGGAATGAAAAGTTTATTTTCACGAAGGCGAAATTAAAACCATTTATTTGTTTGTTTGTTACCTATGAAGATAAATAACAAACAAATAAATAAACAACCAGATTTACTTTCGCATTAATAATTATGGATTATGGAGCTTGATGTGAACTGATTTACGTGGACATGTTTATGTCGCGAGTTAAAGGGATATCCTACTGTTCGAGCATGTTACAAAAAGATACAAAATCAATAGATTGATTAGATTGCTCTAGTCAATAAGAAACGTTGATCTGAGTCGGTCGCTAGATGATCGCTCAATTATTTTTAATGCCTTGTTGAGCAGAATTTGCGCTGTTTTTCTCAGTCGTTCACTAAAGCCTGATAAAAATGGTATTCATTAACATTTACCAGCAAAGTACCAAAGTGAAATGACCTGCAAGAATCATGAGTATTGTGTTAAAATAATTTTCATTTCCGAGGATTTCAAACAATGTGATCCCGATTCTGTTATGAGCTTCAGTGAATGGCGTCAGAAGCTTCGATGTTTGTAAACCGTGATTACAAATTTACATGAGACAATTCTGAAATTCAAATGCGTGACACGATTACCGAGAATTTCGGTAAACGAGATTTTATTGTGGATGGAAAGTTAAACGATTTTTAAAAATTCTCCTACCGTCTGAATACGTTAAGAGGTTTCACATTCGATCGAATGTCTCGTCTTTGGCTGGTAATAAAATATTGACTCTGGAAACTTCGGTATGAAGCGTTCAAAGTTTCGGAAGGCAATTTTTCTCGGCGCATCAATGTCAGTGGCAATAATTTAAACTTTCACAACAGGCTAATAGATATTGGCAGTGATGGGGCAAATAAGCGGAGTAATAAAATACAATTTGTATTATATTTTGGGGCCTCGTTGGTCTAGTGGCTAGCATGTTCGATTCAATTCAATTCAATTCGTAGTGTTTATTACTAACTTGGGTTAACAATTGCCTCACAGCGTGCAATATCACTTATCTTCCAAAATAAACTAAAATACACAACTTTTCAATTTTGTTTTTTTTATCCTACGAAGACAGCAAAGACATTAGTAACGATATGTTTCAAATTAATATCATTATGGCGCCTTCACGTTAATATTAACAATAATATGAAAATTTTACGTAAAATAAACTATTGATTGTTTAACTAGTGAAATTATTTAAGTGTAGTATTTTAAAATTTGAATTACATTTTTACTGTAAAATCTTTTCGACCTAAAATTTCTACTGCCATATTTTAAGTTGAAAAGATTTTACAGTAAAAATGTCAATAAAATTTAAAAATACTAAACTTAAATAATTTCACTAGTTGAACAATCAATAGTTTATTTTACGACAAATTTTCATGTTTAATACCATATCATCAAAGAGTATAAATTACACATCGATCACAAGGTATAACAAGGTAGGTACCTAATTTATACCTAGTTTGATTACCGAGTCAGATATTGTATAGAAGCAGGCGTTACTTTGCGGAAATCCATGATATATTATCAAAATTAAGCTTAATTTTGATAATATACCGAGTCAGATGAAAAATTTGATAGATCTTGGGTCTCCTATCAAGAAATTCTCTGCCCAGAGGTAAGAAATTGGCTAGGAACACTACATGCCGAAGAGTCCAGACAGCAGGTTATAACAGTGACCGTGTGTAACCAAATCCTTTTGACAATATAATGTAAATAAAAGAAGAAGAATATTGAAATATGAATCGCGATGAAGCGGCCCTTTGCAGCCAGATACTATGTCTTGCTAAAATATAACAGTCTGTTCACCCTTACCCTCCATTACCCCTAACTTATTGCGGGCACCTAACACTGATGGGATAAAACTTTACTTTTATCCCTCATAAAGTAAAAATAATCGGCTTTCCTGCGAACCCCTGAAGCGAGGTAAGAGTCCGTGACTTTTTAATTTTACGGATTCTTGTAGATTAATTGTCACCCTGGAAGTACAGCTATTACATTATTATTTTTAGGGTACCGTAAATAATCCACATCAATATTATAAATGCAAAAGTGTGTCTGTTTGCTTCATTGTACTTCTGTTCGTTGGTTACCTAAGTTCGGCTCAATCGTGACTATGAGTCCATGGTGATAACTACATATATTACTTTTTTCCACACAAACGCTACGAGCGTCCGTACGCACGCGTTAAGCGTGCTGGACTGAGAAAAATACCACAAGCTAATTCGGTGATTTTTTTTTGTAAACATGGTCTCAGACATGAATCAATTTATGAGAAATTCATATTATTATTAAAAATAAAGTAAATGTTATATTAAGACAACAGAAGTTGCGATTCCGGTAATCACGTAGCCGTCCGATCTAAGGCAGCGATCGAGTCGGATTGAGATATTTCTAATTTTTCGGTCGACCGGCATCGCAGCACCGCCGGAAAAATAGATAAAACAAACGCAAGTAGACTGGAAAAGGAGAAACGAGGGTTAAATCGTGAAAAGTAGCGCTGTTTGTGACGACTTAAATCATTGTTTAACGGAACCTTGTTTCTCTAGAATGCTTTTTTTACGCGTTGTTTTGTGTGTGATTATCAGGTTGGTTCGTTGCTGTTTGTAAAAGAAGGAATAGTTTATTTTCCTTTTTGTTTTATTAAAATAATATCGTATATTATTTTAATTATATTATTTAAATGAATATATATGTAAGATCGTATTTTTTGTAGTATTTTCCTTTTAAAACAAAAATATGTTATGGGCGCCGGTAAAACTCTTCCTAAATGTTATTTTGGTACCTAACGTATTATTAAAATTACAAGAAAATGGTTCTTACAAAAAGCGATCCAGAATTTAATTGGGGTTTCCGGTTACGGAAAGTTTTTGGCTGGAAACTCAGATTCCTATTAAATATAGCCAAATTTGATAATATACCTACTAAGTTTATTTTTCTTACCTAACCCCGAGATATGGTAATATGGTACGACCTTACTTAGCTTAGGTATTTATATTCCACGCACAAGAACGAATTGCATTGCTTTTTTCGTTATTAATACCACTAACAGCTTTTTAGATTTCGCCGTCAGCTATAATATAGCGTCATTAGGCTAGACAGACATGTTTTATAATAAGTTAATCCCACCAAACCACAGAATCTGCATTAATTAATACTTCACAAAAAAACTTAAACAATAACATCAAGGTAAAATTTACGTTAAAAAGCCATAATAAGTAAAAAAATACATTGTTATCTAACACTATATAAGTAGACATGACACAGAGGCACGCATGACTGGACATGAGTGGAAAATTCCTCGCAGTTTACATTTAAAACGCTAAAGCGTAAAAGCGTAAAGAGCTCTAACAGGAATATAACCGACCACCTGCTTCGCTGAGATAGGGATCATAATGTTAATTTAATTAAAGGACTAATCTAAATTGCAGACGACCCGACACTCCGACGTCCATTAAAGGGATATTTCGACTGTCGGAGAAAGTCGCTGACTACATTTTAGAAAACAAGAAAGGCAAAAAGTTATTGCAAAAGTTACAATACATAAAGGCGAATACAGATGAAGTAAAATCTAGTATTCTGAACGTTTATTGCCTATAAACGTAACATTATTCAATATTACTATTTACATCTACATAAAAATTTATTTAGTATTAGATGATTAATATAACTGAATTATGCTTAGTTATATTAACTAAGTATATTGAGTGACGTTTATACAACAATTAATATTAATGAGTAATTAAAGGCAATTAAATAATGTGTGCAAATTTAAACTTTTAATATTATATTTTTCAATTTATTGCTGATTTGTGTTTAATATGAAGAAATTCATAAAGTTTTTTTTTTCAATTTTGTATGAGAACAATAATATGCATTCTTATTTAATATTCTTAATAATATGCATACTCATTCGTCTTATTTGGCCTACGATAATTTTTACTATTCTAGTGAAATAAAACACAGATGAAATTTCTTTCCAACTAAAACATATTGAATAATCATGTGAGGTATATGAAAAATGTATATGAAACATTTGTATGAAAACCTTGATATAGATGCGATTACAGTAGTTCGATATTTGGACGCGACGAAAGTTGAATATTGAAAATAATACACCACGGTTGCGATAGCCAGAGGGGTGCACCGAACTTGTTATTATATTAAATGTATTTCACCCCTGTTTTTTTTAAAGTTTACTTCATAATAGATTAATTTAAAGCGAAACAAACGTGAACGACGTCGCATGCTAATGCTTTTATAAGTAGAATATATGTGCAACAAAACTTAAGAGTATGTATAAACGAATCTGAATATTACAAACTATAAATGGATATTCGAATCAGCATCTACAGGATTTGAATATCCAATTGAACGAGATTATTTATTATTTACAATTTGAAACGAAATGGACGAGCAAAGTTTAATTAAACGGTAAGAAGGTACATAGTTATCTTAATAGCAGACAGCCAGTTTAATTTCTATTAAAAGGGGTTTGGACTCTCTAGCAAGAAGAAAAAGTTTCCGAGATAAGATGCCTTTGCATCTTTATCAACGCGAAACAGGACGAAAGCGCCGAGAAAGTTGGGAGCTAGCGGGAAAGAGACGATTAATCATAATCTTTTGTTTTTTCTCTCTTTTCAATGTTTGACTTCTGACACTAAAAGTTTGCCGAGAAGAATGATCTCAGAATAAGGAATATACAATAATGATCGTTCTACAAATAATACGCAAAACTGTATCAGTTTTACTGCAGTATTGATTAATTATTAAAATGAATTGAAATACCTTTGGGTCATTATGTTAATTTTAGTAGCGAGTTTAAGCAATACCCTATGGGCGAATTAAAACATCTCACAAGCAACATAAGGTTTCCAGGGTTCATAGTTCATTAGATGGCTCCATTTTATATCAGTTATACAACAATAAATAGAGGAAGATGTTGTCTTAGAGACTTACCAAGTTTTCCAAACGTATGATCGCATTATATTGTGTTTAATTCTGGCAGAAAATGGCGTTTATCAACAGAACTGATCTGATATATATCCGTAAGGAACAAAAGATTTGCCTAAGCATGCGAATGCGTCTTAATTCAGCTAGTAGCAACTATTCAGCTGCGAGTTCAGATAATCAACGCATGTTGTGTAGGTGTAAATCGATGATTACAAATGTGATTTAAACCTAAATGGGAGTTCGTGTTTCTTGTTTTGAAGCCATACATGGTGGACATATAATAATTTTAAACGGAATCCTATAGATGAAAGCCAAGCCAAGCTAGTTTAAGTTAACAACCCGTTCAAATTATGCGTAAAGTCTTTGATTGTAAATTTTGTAAAATGATAAGTAATTGTACTTGTATTCCAGCAATTTAATGTTAAAAGACTGGCATCACTGAACCAAATGGCAATGATTTTGGAAATGCGTATTGAGTTGTTCAATAAAGTCTAAAATTATAAAGTACACCAGCGGCTTTTGTCTGTGCCCAAGGCGATTAGGTAATAAACATTACGCACAATCGTTAGTTTAACGTACCTACATTATAAACGTCATTGCATAAACGTCATGGTTGTGGAAAAAAAATGTTTAAGGAAACAGCAACACAATTGCAACCTCTGGAGATAAGCGATGACTCACTTATTCAATATCAATTAGGCCGATCTATTACAGCTTCAGTGGTCCGCCCATATTATGTTCAATGGATAATTAATCGTTTCTGTTCACTCCAATAACAATAGCCCCTGTAATCAGCATGATAGGAATGATATCTTCACGTTCAAAGAGGTTTCTGTACGAGATATTAATGTAGGAATAGGCTCAATCTATATTTAAGATCAGACTGAAAGATAAATTTGTTTTTGTATTCAATTTAAAATAAGCCCGTACCAACTGAATTTGGATTTGGATGGAATTCGAGTATTGTAGGTTATGTACCAGAATCATCACAAGCAACAGTCCACTGCTGCCTAGTAGACTAGAGGTTTCTCCTAACGGGAGGGTTTGCCCTTAATCATAACGCTGGGCAGACGGATTGCTAATAACAGTAATTCGTAGTAGTAGAACAGAGGACGCTGCTGCCCGTTTTCCGTAGGACACTTGTGGAATTTGGTAAAGGAATAGTACAACTGTATTCTGATCGGCCCTCATCTGATCTGATCTGATAGTATGAGTAATGTAACAAAGATCCAAATCAGAAATAAATTTGATTGTTACGAATTTGCTGGTATTGTTCTGGAAAATATATTGTATAGAAAATGTAAAAAATATTTAACGAAGAGATACAAACCTACCAGATAAAATCTTGCATTGTAAACATAAATAACAAAAGGCCTTCGTCGGGATAAAACAAAATTTAAAGGACAACCTAAACAATTACCGCTAATTGGTTATTTCGGCAGGGCCTTAGATAATAAGCTGCGGGCTTTTTCTCAATTCCCCTCGCTCGGAACCCCTTTCACTAAATTTGCTACCCGGAGAAGGAGTGCCACGAAACTATTGGCCATAAACATTGGGGAACAAGTGGGTTTGTCTCATCTCGTTTGAAATTCAAATCGTTTGCAGGTGAGGATACGGTCGGTTCCAACTTACTGTACAGTTTAGATTTCCCAGCCTCAATTGAATTTAACGCCGGAACTTACAACACCCAGGCAGTTTGCAAAGTGGCTTATGAAATAGATTCGTCTGTTGTATTTACAAAGGAAGTTTTGAGCTTGTTTATAATCCAAAAGACTATCCAGAGACACGGGAATCTTATGCTCGCTCACATTCTTTTCAGATTAAATTCAACCTTTACGAAGTGCCTTATGCTTATTATATCACCCCGTCGTTTTTTGTCGGGGCTAAAAATAGGAAATGAAAAAAAATATTCTTATTATCATAAATAAACATTTCCTTGCGAATCCGTATTGAGTCGTCACTTGTTAAGTTGTTTTAGAACAAACGAATGATAAGTAATGAAGAAGATAATATATATTAAGAACTAATTTTGCTATTACAGTTTTTCATATTTTATACCTAGCCAAGAAAATACTATAAAAATTACATTTTGAAAGATCGTTGTTCATTTTACTATAGTTTAAAAATAACACTCGTATATCCATGACATAATATTATTTATACCCCGAATTGCTTGTAAAACACTATTTTATTTCAACCAAAATATTTCCCGCCGAGTTAATATCCGTACGGATTTCATAACGCAATATTTACAAAAATGTAACTACGGCAGGAGTTCACGAAATGAAAGCCGATACGTGAATAATTGAGCGAGCATAAAGGAAAAATAGCAATAAATAACGTTCCCATAAGGGCGATTAAATTCTTTATTCTCGGCGAAATAAAGAAAAGGAAATTCCAGCTTGAGATGTCTACATCTGGGGTAATTTTTCACAACTCTAAAACGTCAGATATTTTACTTTGGCCCAATGGTTGAGCTGACACAGATGGATCATGATCGATAGACACACGTTTTAGGTAAATTTAAATCTTGCGTTCCGATATTCGGGGATTTTATCACAAAAAAGTTTTACTTTAATAGCAAATACAATAACGCAGCTTATTTTACGATTACTTATTTATAGCAGATAGCTAATTTCAAATACGGAATTTTGTATTGTGTAAGCTCATTGTAACTGATATTATGATGGAAAACATTGTAATTTTTAATTTAATAGTTAAAATACAAAAAATTAACAATATTTGTCACCCATTTTAACAGCTATCCGCTATGAGAGATAAGTATTTTGTAGGAATTTAAAAATTTCAGGATCTTATACAACTTGTAACTCTGCAAATCTTTCAACGTCGTTAATATTGGATGGCCTTCTAACTCTACGTTCTCGAGATCACAGTTACCATTCAAATTGAATTATTTTGTCATATTGCATGACTGTGTGGCAAATTAGTAAGAAGACCTAGATGGATCTGATCTTTTTTTTAATGATTCGTATATAAAATCGTAAAACATAGAAGAAACCGATAAATTTTTATATACATTATTATTTCATAAAAGCCTAAAGAGCATCTTTTTCAGACACTCGTTGTCTCTTCTATATTGCTGCCTGTAACGGTAGTGTCTCCACAACGATTCCTCGGCACGTGATTGATGGATCTAATCTCAGCTCTCTCCGAATTCATATTATGAAAAAAAAAATAAGGCACTAAAATGAACCACCTTTATTGTTTATCGTTTTAACTGAGTATTTTGAACTATTTTTTTATCAATTATATTGAATTATATTTTATACAGAATTGCGTTTGGCTGCAATTGCAAAATGGTAAGATGTAGCCTTAAGTGGAATTAGCTTTGCTTAGCAGAAGATTAATTTTAAGAGCTGTTTACTTTATGTATACCTATACATAAATGGCATACAGTAAGAAAATTCAGTAATAGAATTTTTTTAACCAAGAATTTTAATCAAAATCCAATCGATTACAGAGGATACAATCAAACCGAACACGCAGAAAATCGAACTGGAACCATCCAATCGTGGTAAATCTTGAATTCCGAGTGCGCAGCTAAGGAGTCGGTCCCGACCGAGTCCCTGATTTAAATTGCAAATATCCCTCGGGAACGAGCGACTCCCGCGATATGCTAATCATAGTCAAGCTAAGGATTATCCCTGTTTACACTCAACAAACTCACTTAATTTCGCACTGACAGACATCTTGTCATATTTACTACTTGCAGTAGGTATTGAAAGTTAGACAGCTGACATTAAAGTCTATGAAAATAAAGCTTGATTTGCTTAACTCCGCGAAAAGCGGGAGAATCTGTACGGTGTAATTTATAATTTCTAAAATCTTTATACTCCACACCAAAAAGATCTTCCAATGTACACTTATTTTATATACATAGTAAATCATGGAATTACGCAAAGTAACGCCTGCTTCTGTCAAATAGACAATTCAAGTCGTTTCCATCTAGCTATAAATTCGATAAACGGGACGTTTGCAAGAAAATACAATAATAGGTGCGATCGGAGTTAACGCATAAACCTTCAGATAGTAATAACGAGACCTCCAAATGCACTAGGATCGTACAACATTATGCTTTGGTTTTCCGACGAATATTTCGGCAGAAAATTTGCCGTTAATCTTAAAAACTAACTCCAAACTTAAAAGTCGATTTCGTAGTAGATAACAATATCATAATTGGGTCAACAATCATTGAACATGAAAGGACCTGCAACCTCCTCGAAAACTTTTGCAAACATTTCTGTTTTATCAGCATTATAATTGTGTCAATGCTACAATTCTCAATTTTCGAAGAAACTCGCCGACACCTTTAAAGATGTCGTCGCCACTTAAGTGTTCATCTTTTGGATAAAATTAACTTAAGAGTTGCTAGCTTCTTAAGAAACTTGTACCTTCCGAGCGTTTGTAAGCTCTTTATTTTTTACGATGTTTATTTCTTAGACTTGTGAACATTCGTTCGTTAAGGTAAATTTACTAAATATGTATCATATTATATTGAATATTAATTTGAATAAATAATAATATGGTAGAGACACACTTACACCCACACATCCACACATGCACACACACACACACACACACATATACACGCACACACATAAATTTAATATTGATAATGTAAACTTGTAAATATGTATTCCCTCTGTTTTTTCTCTAATCTCGATGCACGTATGTTAAGACACTGACCCCCAAGACTTGGGATATCCTATCGTAGTTTGGGAGACCAGGGTAATTTTTGAAAAAACATTGTACTTTTAAGCAAATAAAAACTATTATTATTATTATTATTCTTATTCTAATTTGTTCTTTTGTTTGGACTTATTTATCCCATATGGAAAAACAAATTGCCTCGGTGTTCCATGGGTTGGCAAAATCGAGTAAGCGGCAAGTGGTTTTGTTTTCGATCCCCGCATTTTGTTACGTATTAGGGTTTTGCAGGGCACGGGTCTCCCACACCAGAAATTGGAAGGGTTTAGGCCATAGTCCACCAGACCACGCATCCAGTGCGGATTGATGGGCTCCACATGCTTTTGAGAACATTATACATAGAGCAGGCATGCAGTTTTCTCACGATGTTTGCCTTCACCGTTGAAGCAAGCGAAATTTTAATTGCATAAAGTGCACATAACTTAGAAAAGTTGGTGGTGCGTGCTGGGATTCGAATTCGGCCGTAAAAGTGAGACTGAAGTCCTAACCACTACGCTATCACCGCTATACTTATATGCATAGGCCTATACTTAAGTCTTAAAATTAGTACAATATAAAAGAAAACGCATTATTATCTTCTTATTAAGATCTGTCGTTTTGGCATGCAGGTACATCCTTCTTTGCCTACAAAGTAATGTATTAAAAGGAAACGCATCCAGTAGTATATGCGTTTACAAATAGTTTTTCAATTTAGATCCCAAGAGACGACGCGATGCATCATTTTCCAGCAAAATAAGCAAATATTTAGATTCAAGAGCGTGCAATAAGTACAGCGGAGACGTCGTAAAGTCGACCAGAGTTGGCACTAATGCGAATTTATGTCGATGGACTGGCCCGGCCCGCTTCGATCCCTTAACAGCCTATTACACAAAGTGAGCCCCAATTTTAGAAAACTAACTATCTATATTATGAAGCAAGGTAAATCATTTTGTTCGTTTGAAGTTTTGTATTAAAATAAAAGCGCATTTTCAAGCAGAGCATGAATAAACTACGAGAGCTACGTTGTTTTACTGGCTGGTTGGTACACGATACCTGCTGAGTTGTATTCCTAGGGCAAGCCAAAAACATTCAGTATTGGGTTTTTCTGTCAATACATTCTTTGTGTTAATATATTAAAGTACAGGAGCTATAGTGATACGATATATTGATAATCTATATATTTCTAAATGAATTGCTGTTCCTCACGTTCACTGCAACTCGAGAACAGCTGGACCTTTTAAGCTAATTTAGGTCTTTAAATATTGGCGGAACTATTGGAAAGGTTTAAACGGTGAGAAAAATACAAGTAGGTATATATAATTCTTCTGTACGTGTACTTGTAAACAGCTGGACCGATTTTGATGAAATGTTGGTTGTATATTTCAATGGACTTAGTATGTGGCGCTACTTTGCCAAGCAGGACGATGTCTGCCGGGTTCGCTGTTAACCTATAAAGCCCATCAACTTGCATTGGATCGAGGTGGGTCTAAACGGTTAAATCCTACGAAAGAATCAGCCTCTTTCGTAGGATTTAACTGTACTTTTATAACTCTTACAATGCCTATCCTTAAGTTTTTTATAACTCGTACTGGAGACTTTCTTTATTTTACATCGTCTGCATACCCTGTGCATACCCTCTATGCACGCCACTGCCTAACACAGGCACTTATGAAGCGTTCATACATATATGGTTACATAATTACTTAGGAGATGATTTCGTTCGCCAACTTAAACCTATTCCTATTCTACCTTTACCTATTCCACATATCTTCCCACTGATGGTCAACCTTCATAATATAAATAAAGGTACACATAAATATTTATACATGAAGCCATTAATGTCACAAAAAGTAAAAATATAAACGCCTAATCTGCTAGACATGACAAATAATAAGCCAAAAAACTTTCCCGTTTAACTTATATATCGAGTTTGGAGGGGAAATCTTGGAAATTTACATGATAAAGGCCCGCCGGGGGAGGAGTTCTTCCGAGCGTCTCGGTGTCTTCTAACAAGGGACTGGAATGTTTGAGGTATCTGACACAAGCATGTGAAATGCGAGAAGCACATTCAAATTGAAATCGCGCACACGTTTACGTTATATTGAATTAATCTTCAGAGGTATGAAGGTAATAATTTTGCGAACTTATAATAATATAAACGAATAAGGACGATATACAGGATCAGTGGCTAGCATCATATTTTGGAGAAAAATCCTTATATTTTTCTACGTCTTTGTTGATCTACTACTTGTAAGGAAAGAAGATTAAATTCTAACTCTCTTGCACTCTAATACCTTTAATTGACTTTGTTCTAATGTAATTATTGGTACTTTATATATTATATAGTTAGCCAAATATATAATTTAATTTTAATTATTTTGGATAACGTTGCTTGGACTTTATAAAAAAATCACATTTTTAGATACCAAGTAACAATAGGCAGCGAACAGAATTAGTATTTATTTAGTCGACTTCAACTGTATTAGCTGTTTTTTGTTATATATGTGAGTATTCCAGAATCAGAAAAATAGTACTTTAAATTCTTATTTTAAAACAAATTTCCTTTAAGCCGATTACTACTTTATTCAAAAGAAATAAATTTTGTCATTTTACAGGAAGAAATCTATGGCAAAGAATCCTCCTTTGTACAAATATCACAATTTATAACTGGTTTACATAAATGGCACGAATACGAGAATTTTCAGTTTCCATACTTTGAAATTAGCTTTATTTGAGAACCGTACATATGGGTACCGACCGACTAGGATTAAAATTCAAAAAATTCAAAATTTTTTAGCTATCATACTTCCTAACAGGTTAGCCCGCTACAATCTAAGACTGCATCATCACTTACCACCAGGTGAGGTTGCAGTCCAGGGCTAACTTGAAGTGGATTAAAAAAAAACAAAAAAAAAAAAATCTGTGGTTTGTAAAACCGGTCCTAAAACCAATCTTTATCAGAGGAATGTTTCAAAATCTTAGGTCCTCCATCCGAGGAGGTACTTTACTTTAGGCAACAAAGTTCGCGATATGCGGTCGTATAAGTAGTAATTAACACCACCTTGTCTCTACCTAAAATATTTCCCTCGCCCGCTTTACTCTGAGCCACAGCGATTGAATTAAACTTTAGCACGTTTGTTGTGGTTCGAGGTCGGGATCGGTTTGGCTCGATTTTGTGCAGCTGCGATTAAACTGACAATACTAGTTTCAGCGTTTATTAGTTTTGGCTATCGATGTTTTTTGTTTACTCGCGATTGGGTCTCTGTGTTTACGCGTTGCGATATGAGGGATTGGAACATATTCAAATCATTTTTTTTGCTTTAAACGAGCCATATTCATAAGGAGACCAATGTTGCCCATAGCACAGCTTTATACCTAGCTTAGGAACAGTTGATTTCTGTATTACCAAGTAAATTATAACCATAATATAAGTTATACCTATTGTGCAGATGTGATGTAACTTGTAGGTACCTATGTTTTATTGAACAATAAACAAATATATTTTTTTTATTAAACTTATACATATATACTTGAGCCAAAGTTTAGTGATTTTTTCTTTACTTTTTTAAATACAAAAATCTTTTTGCTATTTTTGTGATGTTGCAGTCTATGATGTTGCGGGCTAACCTGTTAGGGATTATGGTAGTCATACTCCCTAATCAGTTTCTACACGACATCGCACCAGTACACTAAATCGCTGTGCGGAACTTCTTTGTCGGTAGGGTGGTAATTAGCCACGGCCTTATCCTCCAACCAGAGAAATTTCTGAAAAAATAAACTCCCAAATTGCCCCAACTGCCGGATATCGAACCAGGGACCTCCTACTTAGTACACAGGGACCTCCTACTTACTACACAGGAAGGTAGTCGCAATACCTCATTATCAATAGCCTATCTCAGTCCACTGCTGGACTAAGGCCTCTTCATTGCACGCCATCTCGTTCTATTACTGGTTAGCTGCATCCAGTTCTTCCTTACTGTCTTTACGGTATCATCCTTCATCGAGCTGGTGGTCGGCCGATGTTTCTGTGTCCAGTGCGCGGTTGCCAATCCAGAATCATTCGGCTCCACCGCCCGTCCTCCTTTCGACATATGTGGCCCGCCCAGCTCCATTTCAGGGCAGCTGCTCTTTGAACGATGTCAGTGATTCCAGTTCGATTTCTGATCTCTACGTTGGGAATACCTACATATTGTTATTATATTAAAGTGACAGTCTTATTTCGAACTAATTTACTGATATTCGCTTACGTCAAAACAGTAAATCACAGTTTTATTGTGATAAGAGGTTAATTTTGTGGCCTAATAAGGGCGCCGTAAAAATGGTTACGTTTTATACGTTGTATGCGGCATGCGGAGTAATTAACATGGGGTCGTCGTTCCCCTTGGGTGTGTTACCGCTCACAAACAAGCGACCCCCTAACAACCCGCCTCGGAGAATCGATCTTCAGAAAAGTGATTCGAAGCGGCTATTCTTTCGTGTTTTGGGTAACTACTGCATAATGTGAAGACAAATATTGTTAAAATATTTGAATGAAAATCAAGAGTGAGAGGTTAATTTTTATTAGTAGAGCTTTTTAGTAGTAGAGTTTTTTTGTAGTAGCACAGCTTCTTTTATTTTTTTTTATTTTTTATAGACGAGCCCTTGACTGCAATCACACCTGATGATAAGCGATGATGCAGCCTAAGGTGGAGCGCGCTTGCCTAGAAGATGCCTATTCACTCTTAATTCGGAGGTACTCATGTTGTAAGAACTGGGGAATATGGAAGCGGGAAGAGCATTCCAGATCCTAGCGGTGCGGATCAGAAACGAAGATGCGAAGCGCTTCTTCTTGTAGAAGTATAGCTTTTTATTGTAGTCATTATAATCATCATCAACCTATTACCATCCCACTTCAGGGCAAGGGTCTCTTCTCAGAATGAGAAGTGTTAAGGCCGTAGTCTACCACGCAGACTAAGTGCGGATGGGTAAGAGCTTTTTCTTGTAGTAGTAAAGCTTTGTGCGGTCTCCACATTACAGAACTAGATGGCACCACAATAAACCTGCATCGCGCTAGCGAAGTGTTCACAAATAATGCCAATATATACAACTTCCAAAAATGAATGTTCGGACCTCTACCGACAACGTGTCCCAACAACACACACACGCAACAAACACAGCGTCTTCGCCGGCGAAGACGAGGGCCCCGATTACTAACGTCATCCGGACGTGGATCCTTGCCACGTTCACGGGGGCGTTCGGACTAAACAATGAGTAGTCCAAAAGTCCACCAACAGTCAGATTAACGTCGAACCGAGCCGAGGAGAAGAGAACAGAGCCGAGAACAGAGCCCAATAGGACTATTGGGAGGTTCCTATTGTTACGGTCGAGCGTATCACCATAGTTACCGTACAGCTTTTTGTGACAGTGCTTGTCCGGGGAAGTTCTATCGCCATGCTTATTTCTGCCGCTAAGCAGCATTGTTGCAATGCTGTGTTCCGGTCTGAAGGGCGTGGTTGCAAGTGTAATTACAGGCACAACATTTTGCACACACAAATTAATGGATATAGGCTGGCAGGTTGCAGGACGTGCTCCTTGCATACCCTGTGAGGTGTTGCTCTGTTCATAGACGGTGGATGGTTTTCCACTTGCCATCAGGTGGGATATCTGCTTGGTCGGTTATTACTATAAAAAAAACAATATTATATGGAGTGTCTAGGGATACCTCCTAACTAACTATTGTAAGTAGTACTGACAATAAGTAAAACGCTATCATCATTCTCAACGTAGTAGCATCCCATTACTGGGCACAGTTCTTTTAAGGATCATTATAATTACCACATACGGATACGTACAGATACTGGTACTCGTATGTTAGTAATAATAACCGAGACGATCTGAAGGTTTATGACTGCGATTCAAACGTTTTGTTATTTAGCTAATTATTTGAGTAATAAAAAATTACTCAAATTCTAAATTGGCAAAGTATGAGAGTACAAGAGATAAGTCAGACGTTAACCAGTATTTATCTTGCTACGATATGATATATTCTAACTTATAAATATATTAATTGTGTCTCAAAGAATGGTAAAACGCCCCGTGCAAGTCCCACTTCACACCCGCAGAATGTTGCTAGCTCACAGACTTCTTCCATTTTATCGTGAATGTTTAGCACATTAGAGATAAAATAATTACTGTCAAACTAACCGCCTGTTCAAGAAACACTACTGAAGTAGAGTGGTTTTTGATGCTTCAATATTATTCGTGTACACGGTTTCTGTATTTTTTTAATACTGTGCGAATAGCAATGGCCTGAGTGATAATTAGCATCGTTTCAACTCACCCCTCGTGTGTGTTCCTAGTCGACACTCCCCCACAGTAGTAAGGTACGACGGACTAACTTCAAAACATTGCTTGCGGTTCAAAGCTCATTTTATCGTGTTATTTGCAGCTGCGTTTGAACTAAGTACTAATATGTGTTCGGTAAACATTAGTTTTGCTATCAAACTATATTTAAAATATTTCTTGTGGGATTTGGTAAGAATTATTTGGTTTTTTACCGTTATGTCACACGCTAATTAATATAAAAGGGGTAAAGCAATTTCTTTAATCTAAATGTGACCGCAAAAATGCGAAGGCAAATTATCTGATCAGATGGTTTGAACATATAATCAAAAAATACAGCATTTTCAAATCGACCGACAGCGGTGCATTTTAATATTCACTAGTATCAGGTACATTAATGGGCCGACGATGAAATAATTTTTTATCGTTCCGCTAACCTTTTTATATATTTTTAAGGTAAAAAATACCAGCACTAGGCTATCATGGCTAAGGTAGCCATGTTAGCCTAGTGGTAAAGACTTCGGCTTACCTTTCTTAACTTTCGGGAGGGCCAGACTGCGGCAGGCACCTCTGACTTTCGGAGTTATGGGCGTTTTAAACAATCACTTTAGCGGTATTATCACTTGCTTTAACGATAAAGGAAAACATTGTGAAGAAACCGGCATGCCTGGGAGATCTAGCAATTCTCACTTGGCAAGCGTGGGCTATTATTAAAACCCTTTCAATGGTGAGAGAAGGCCCGTGCTCTGTAGTGAGCCAGTAATGGGTGGATGACCATGAAGTATTTTATAAATTTAAAATGCATATAATAAAAAAAAAAAAACATGAAGTATTTATAGTAATGTAAGGCTGCTCCTAAGCACGTACATGATAAGATAAAGAGTCACATGCCGGGTGGCACTAATGGTAGGTGAAAAGTAGTAATTATTGAGGGGAGTATCCGTTTGCATTAGTAGGTAATCGCCTTATCTACAGCCTTCATGGTCTAACCACATTCTATCAACCTATACAGATATCTTCGTATTTGTTACACTTATGTTAGCAACTTTTTCACCCAGACCGATAGTAAGTTAGAGCGAGTTGGGTTTAACGTAGATAATAAGATTACAGGTCCCACGCTTTGCGCCAATAATGCAATGGTAGGAGTGGAGTTGCAGTAGTGTGTGCCAGATCCAAAAACTTCGTCATCCATTCTCTTCCCACCATCGTATTTATTTCATTACTGTAAAGGATTTAAATAACAAGATTGCAAGGCATGTTCTAAGTTCGTAGATAATAAGATAAATTTAGGTCCCACGTCGGGCGCCAAAAATGCCATGGTAGGAGTGGAGTAGTAATTAGCACTGGCTCTCTTCGCCCCCGGTATACATGTTCCCATCCACCCACAAACTCACCCCCAGTCTCCCGCTTAGAGAATTAAACTTCAGTGCGGCTGTGGTTCGAGGCTGAGGTTTTGTCGCGTTTTGTGCAACTACGATTAAAGGGGCAATATTTGCTTGGCATTTATTAGTTTTGCCGTAGACCTTTTTGTTTGTATCAACTTGTGACCGCAAGCTTTCATTGTATCGACGTACTCAATATTTAACATTAGGTACAGTTAGATGTTCGGTCATCTGTCAAAAAATATGCAGCATCAACCCGAAATAGAACATTTCTAATGTCAATATTCTATATACTAATTGCAGTAGGAAATTTCCAAAGCAAGCGCACATTCGCGCATTGGAGCAAGGTGGTGAATTTAAGGAGCCGTAAGACTTAGAAGAATCCTAAAGTGAAGTGAAAACTAAACTATTCCAGAATTCATGCCCTTTTCGTTCCGGCAGAAAACCTTTCTCTATATATTTTATTCAGTCAACAGTATATAGCTGTTTATAAAGGTTAACTAATAAAAATGTTTCAAGTTGCGTCCGAGTTAATCGGGTGAAAACATTATGTAGGCTGTGATAATTACGTGTCCGCAAGAGTCGTAATTATCACTGCGTGGTCTCGCCCCCGTGTGTTTCCTTCCACCCGCAATCTCACGCCACGACGCGACATGAGGTTCTGAGAATAAATTTAACTTTAGAACGAATGTTGTTAAACGAAGTTTGTGACGACAAAATCTGTCATGTTCTGTGCAGCTGCGTTATTATATTGCTGTAAAGTGTTTTGCGTTTATGGGGTTTGTATTAAACTTTATTTCTTTTGTTTCTCTGTTTTCTTAACGAACGTTTGGGACCTTAATTACTTTAGTAGGAAAAACTAGCAGGTTTTTGAAGTTATACTTCTTTTGGTGGGTTAGGTAAAAATGATGAGAGTAAATTTTTACGATAAAATTTTTGTAAAGATTTTTATATTGTTACGCCAAAGAAGTATAACTTCTAACGCGTGTACATAAGTACCCACACATTATTTCCCCATGTATTTTCACAGTTCAGAGATATAAGGAATTAAAATGTTTTAATTTAGTTCCAAGTTTATCTGTGGTCAGATCCTCTTTGCCTTTACTTCTTACGCCACGATGCAAGATGACCTTAATTACTTTAGTAGGAAAAACTAGCAGGTTTTTGAAGTTATACTTCTTTTGGTGGGTTAGGTAAAAATGATGAGAGTAAATTTTTACGATAAAATTTTTGTAAAGATTTTTATATTGTTACGCCAAAGAAGTATAACTTCTAACGCGTGTACATAAGTACCCACACATTTTTTCCCCATGTATTTTCACAGTTCAGAGATATAAGGAATTAAAATGTTTTAATTTAGTTCCAAGTTTATCTGTGGTCAGATCCTCTTTGCCTTTACTTCTTACGCCACGATGCAAGATGAGGTAAACTGTCAAGTTGTGTGCCGCTTTTATCATAATGATGTAAGTAAGCTGTAGATCTTTCTTTTCGTGCTTATTGATGTGTTAGCAAATTCATAGATGTAGTTTTACTATTTAAGCTATTTTCTGGTTAAAGAATCATTTATTTCTCTTAAAGAATAATTTTACAGATTTACTAACAGAAAAATCTACCCTCAGAATCTTCGATATCCGTAGGTTGCGAAATGCGAAGTCGTTGTCATAGTGTAACTATAATATTTTTTGTTTTTAAACTAACCATTGAACGATCAAGATGGTCCACTCAATGGTAAGTGGCAAACTTTTGCATATTAAAAGAGTAAGACTTCGCACAGCAAGCAAGGAACATGGCCTACAAAGTGCCGCATGTGGATATCAACCTAAAGCTCATGTGCCTATCAACCTAAAGCTCATGTGCCTGTAATTAAATCGGCAGCTGGGCCTTTCCTACCGGAACACAGCAATTCTGCCTGGCTTCGAGAAGCAAGCATAAAGGTAGTACTTATCTGGACGTCCTTTATCACAAAATGCGCTAAGGGACTTATCGCAAGTTAAGAATATTATATCATGTTCTGATCTATATAGCTCACAAAAAGTAAAACAAGCGAGTAAGCGGATGTCGATCTTTGTATGCTTAACAGGAGTGCGAACTGCTAAGCGTCGAAAACACAATGTATGGAAAAATAGCCATTCATGTTAGGGATAGCGGCGACCGATGCAGCTGTAAATTTATGTTACAAGTGTAAAATTCGCGTGGTATGCATTTTCCGCGGCCACCACGTAAAGTTATCAGTGCTAACCAAGATGCATTTCACTGCTTATGCTAAGGTTTTTTGTAGGATCTTTTTCGGTGCACATTAGAAATGAGAAACTAAGCGCTTAAAATGCTTTAAACTTATCAATAGAGTCCCGAAGCTCCCCAAAAGATGACAAACTAGATTATATAGTTCACTAGCTGTTGCCCGCGACTTCGTCTGCGTTTGATTTTGTTTTTAAAGTATTCAGTATCGATAAGCCTTACATGAGTATAGTAGTATATATATAACATGTGACTGTCAATCAATTACAGACAAATAATTTGCAATAAAATAAAATTGCGACTATAATTAAAGATCTAAGTTATCCTATCTCTTAAGTTGGACCAGACTGCTCACGGTGTGCCAATTTAATTTAAAATCGGTTAAGTAGTTTAGGAGTCCATCGCGGACAAACATCGTGACAGGAGATTTATATATATTAAGATGAGACTCAAATACGTAAGTAGTTAATGCACACGACGAATGAAAGATATATATCTATAAGTTAAGTTATTTAACTCTTCATCAAAACAATAATTTATCAGGCTTATTCTCGAAATTATGGCTTAGACATGGTGCATGTGCTTGTAACCTGAACAATGTGTAAAAAAGTATGATTGCTTTGGTATTTATATATTTTTTTTATATTGCTTCTTTCATAATATTATTTTTTTACTTGTTTTTTATTCGCTTCTAATTTTATAAATAAACAGTCCACTTAAAGTAAATTCTAAATCTTTTTATTGAAAACGTACTGATTGTTCAAATGAATCGTGACTCAAAGTATTAGTGATTATATATATAAAATAAAAATTATTATTATAACTAATAATTTGTCATCTCAATTTCATTACAAAAAATTTGTGTCCCTTGTGTTATCGATTAAGTTCAAAAACTTAACTTTGAAGTAAACTAAATGTGACAAACATTTATATGGCGTTGTCGAGACGTTTGAACCTCAGATATACGCTAACGAGGGTATGACTTTCTTATGAGGAAATTTACGCCTTAAGGCTACAGAATGTAACATTTCAAACAACCACACGTATGGTCCGAAGTACGTGCACGTAGAACATCGACTCGTGGTGTGAAACATTTAACATTCTCGTGCACAGTGAGGAATGCACAACGATTGAATTAAACTTCAGTAGATTGTTGCAAATCACAACCGAGGTCGGTTTTATCGCATTTCGTGCAGTTCAACTCGCGATATTTGTTCAACGTTAATTAGTTTTGCCGTCCACTTTAAATCACACCACAATTATTTAAATAGTTCAAAGGTTACGAGGATAATAAAATAAATCAAAAATTATTCACTTGTTAAATATATAAACTGCTTCATATTCTTATATTGTAATATTTAAAATATGGGTTCAATAATTAAAATAAATATTAAAAAATAAAAATTATATACACGTTAACCCTGGAATGCAACATTACTCGAATGGGACTAAGCGGACTAACGTGTTAGCGGTAAGGCAGTTATATTAATCATACTCGCCACGGCTAATGCCAACGACCAGAAAAATTATAAAAATAATTATTATTCATCCAGAACGTCTCATAGTTGGGCACTCATTTATAGCAGAGAGGGATTCAAACTTAGGCCTGGTAGTTAACCGGTACAGAAAGCCAGAACGGTACAGAAGTACAGAAATCTCTAAGCCAAGGGTGCAACGGTACAGAAGTACAGAAATCTCTAAGCCAAGGGTGCAACGCCGATTACCTAACTCCAGCCTGGTAGGTATAGAGAATATATTAATAAACATAACACCTAATAGCTAAAAGTTTCTTAGTCAAATCCAAGAATCATAGTCAGTGGCGTGCACAGGGTTTTCGGCATAAAGCCTGAGCCTATATGAGTATTTTTTTTTAGGGTAGGCAGTAACTAACTGCTTGACAAACCAGACAGTATTACAGCATTCATATTCCATTTATTTCAAATTCTCGGAGTTTAACTTGCAGCTACGAAATAAAGTATTCCTTGCTAAATTAACTCGTAGCAATCAAATTACTAATGTTGAATATAAAACCGGATTTTCCCCTGTGAAACATAATACATTCAAGTGGAAATAAAGGGGTCATTGCAACTTGAATATATATTTCACAAATACACTAACGAGGTGATAACAACAACAAGAGAACAGAATTTAAAAGACGCAGTTCTTTTAATCCGCGCTACATAACGCTCAATGTCAACAGTTATAAGTTTCCACATACAATGAACCCCGAAACGAGGAGTGTAGAGCAAGGTGGAGTGGGGGGGAGGTGGGCCGTGGGCGCCTACGTAGAGCACAATTAGCGCACGCGACTCAACACGGCTTGAGTTTTAACAACGCTCGGAACACTCGGCATCATTCACACGAGATGTAGACCGGGAGCTGGGTGGAGTTGAGTGCGCGGAATGTGAAGACCGCATTGTATCAATTGATACAAGCTCAGCAAAGTTAACAGCTTGATATTTATTGCCTATTAAAGGTCAGGTTAGATATAATTACATGTTTTTAAGTACCAATGTACCAAGTATTGCTCAAACCAGGTTGTTTATTTAATTAGTTTTAAAAGGACAATGTGAGATGGTGATAAAAAAAAAATAACAAACGGCTATGTTTGTTGTGCGCTTCTTCTTAGACCAGGGCGCGTTTGGAACCCTCGTAGCTTCAGTTTTAAGTTGACGAATTTATTTATCGCCATCAACTCACTCCTATGTCATATTTTACATGTAATGTACGCATCAAAAGTGCCATCTATTTGCCTATTTGAATAAAGATATATTTGACTTTGAATTTATATTGTTTCTTTGGGCGTGCAACAAAACGAACTTTTATTTAAAGACTATCTACGAGTACTACTATTTAAAGTCATTAAAACTAGTATACTTTATGTCATATTTAAACTAACTATAAAATTCATTAATATTATAAGATGTTTTTTTTTAACTAAAAATGTATAACATTCTTTTTTATAATATTTTTATTATTTTCTCTTATGATCTTTGGTAATTTTGCTTTCTCTTTTATTGATCCCGCATATCGCTCTTATGCACCTTAACCTTCTTGTTTATTATGAGTTTCGTTTCCTTCCCCCACAAATATATTTCATATTTATAATATCGGATTGACTCTTTCGTCCCAATAGTTGGCATGTTTGACTATGGATCGCGAGGCCCTGAGTTTGAGGCCTTAAATGTTTATTATCGTTTAAGCCCACCATCCAGTCTTAAGCTGAGGCCCGTATTGCTTAGTGGGAGTTTAATAGGCTGATGATAATAAGTTTTAGATAGACAGATAGTAACACCTTATTGCACACAAATACATCGAAAACAACACACATACAGCGAAATAATAATTACATAAACATTGGAATGCAAAGGCGGTCTTATCTCTATATATCTCTTCCAGACAACCCTCGCGGAAAGAAAATCAAATGATAAAGGTTTCTTTTTCGTTATAGGATCACTAAGAAACAATTGAATGAAAACCCATATGTCTAAGCTAAAGGTTGCTAAAATATCTCATGCCATCATCATCATCATACCCGTAATGAGCCGTAGTCTCTCCCCACAATGAGCCTTAGTCCACCACGCTGGCCTAATGCGGATTGGTGGTAAGTGTACATCCTTGTATGAAATAAGTTGGTTATAAGAAAGATAATAATGTTGTTTGAAAATAATAAACATCTTACCCAAAATTTTCTTAATAAACGCGAGGAAAATATTTTTTAATGTTACAATCCTCTGTGTACAAATACAACGGAGCCGTTAAAATTTCACTTCAACTTGACGTAATTTCTGTGGCTTCTTATCCCCAGGGAATATCGCCAAGTCCCTCAAAAAATTTCTCTTTTATAATAAAATCCCGTAATTTTATTTGCACGACATTCGGTTGAGCCTCTTTTTTATGAATTTATGCAAATAGGATTAAAAACGGGCTTTGTATACATAAATATAACCACGCAATCACGCATCAATTAATAAATATATATTCTTTATATGTTTAAGCATTGTCATCATCGGAAATCTTAAAGTCTCACTACTGGACACATTTGACTTTATAGAATAATATGGATGAATAATTTTATTAATATTATTAGACACATAGAACTCAATTTCACCACGTTGCTCCAATGCAAGATGGCGGGCTTAAATGAGCTTCAACTTGTAGACAACGATTATTTAATATCAATTGAAATGATTATATATACATTACAAGCTGCTGCTCGCTAATTGGTTTGTGTTAATCCGTTTTTCTGTGCTAAAGAGTATTTTATTTTATTTCCATGTTCAGAATGCCAGCCATCTATGTGAAATTCCAATAAGATCAGCTATAACATAGGTAACAAACAAACAGACACACTTTCGCTTGCATAATATTTGCATAGTTGATGCATCATCCTTTATTTAAACTCGACGGTCTACCTGCCAAGAAACTTAAAAGATTTATTCGCAAACTTTAAAGCGCAAAACAAAATAACAAGCTGCATTTTTCTAAATATTTACTCTCTCGGTAACTTAAGCACACACATGAATATACATACATTAGTTAATGTAACTGGAGGAGTTTTAGTCCAAGCAGCCTCGAAATAGGTCGAGATCTGGAGAGCTGTAGAGTAAAGTATACACAGGGACGCTTGATAATGTCTAAAAAAAGAATAAATATCGTTGAGAGAACTCATTATGTTTAAAATTTTTGAATAGGTAATTAAATACTGTGGATTTTATAAATTTCTATTTCTCAAATGTATTTGCGATGAGTAACATTAGATTTTTTGGACGTTTTACATTAAAATATGAAGTAGTAGGTATTTTTACATTTTACAGATTTTTTCATACAAACTTTCATTCAAAAACCTACCAATTCACATTGCCCGCCCTTTTCTCGACTCCTAAAGGTTATATGGTGATGCAGTTTGATAACGTACTTAAAATGATTAGAATTTGGCTTGATGGAATAAAATATTATTGAATAGGAATATTCTAATCCAACGTGTAGTTAACCAACCAAGTCCAGCGCAGATTAGTATTTTAAAACCAAAAAAATCTCTAGCCTTATTATAAGTATAAATATTTCATTGGAAATCGTATATCACTCGTAACATATGTAATATATCGTAACATATATCATATGTAAAGTAAATAAAGCAGTTCTTGTATGAAAAGAAATGAAACAATGGACCTAACTAAGTACCTCTAAAGGATCATTATAAATTTGCCCAAAAAAGTCAACAAACGCAATGCTACGTTAAAATTAATCTGTCTTTGTATCGATTTGTTTGATCATGGCATTTTGTTGTCCATATAATAATGATATAATAAAATTTAATGACCATCAAAACCGATGTTGATTTATAAGAATTCAGAAACGAATTTTGTTTTGGAATCTATAACTAAACGATTAGTACTAGAGCTACTTCTCCCTCTATCTTTACTTCATTGTTTGAACTTTAGTAAAATATGTGCATACATTTCTCTTGAGAATAAAATACCACGCGAAACCAACATACGAGAGAAGTTATTAAACATCCTCGTGTTCCCAGTAAAACCTACATAATAAAACTAAATGAATACCACAGTTGGTGCGTTCATAATAAGCAAAGCCCTTTATAAGTAGAAAACAGTTTTCCCGCTTTAATATGAACAACAAACGCTGTAAATGCATCTGCAATAAAATGAAAAACAACTAAAACGATTTTTTTAAATGAAGGATGTTTTCAAATCCTCGCGTTTTTGTGTTGCAATCAGAAAAATTTGAAAAACTCTTTTCTTTTAAATTTTTATGATGTAAGTTTTCTGCGATGGAGAATAGGTTCCAAAAAAATGATATTTTCAAACCATACTGGCATAGTTTATTAAAAACAACGTATTCAGAAAATTTTAAAAGTACAATTTCAATCTGTCAGTTATATTTAAAATCATGAAGAGAATGGGCAACCTCAAAGTTTTTTTGCTATGATAATTCTAATAAATCTTAAATACACCAAACTAAAAAAGGGGAACTAAAAATCCAATGCTAATACGTTTTCATAGGGTTAAATACAGTTAATGTTACATTGTTATTAATGTATTGAATATTAATGTCGTAAATATGATAATAATTTTGAAATAAATTTACTTATTTTACTATCCACGCACCTAATTTACTATATACTATGGCAACTTGGCTATAACATTTTTTTTTCAACGTTTCGTATGATCAATTTCACAATTGTTCGGAACTGCATAAAGTCTCCCATATTTTTAGATATCTGTCAAAGCGAAATGATGTATAACCAATTTTGCTGCCAAGAATACTGCATTTGTGTCAACTTGAATTCAGTCCAATTGTTATCGCTACCGAGTTGAAGTCGTTTTATTCTATTTTAAGTTATTATTCACTTTAAGCATCAGATTCCTGGATGGAATTTCGAGTTATCATAAATTCATTATAAGCTGGATACTTCATTTAACTATTCAAAGTGTCGTTATGTTCTTGGGGGTTAAAATATTAAAAAAGAGAATGTAATCAAGGCCTCTCTGGATTTTCTGATGAATGAGATGTGACTTCTTCGTAGCTCATGTTTATGTCACAAATAACAGGCACGATATAAATATTCATCAGAATGGGAAGGCCTTAATAAAAAATAAACTAAACTTATAACTCTCCCTGTTTTATCATAGTTATTGAAATGAGTAACTTTTAATAGTCCTAATAATTATTATACTATAAAAAATAATACCTCAATGTTCATTGAGTAATTGAATGCAGCATAAGACGTGTATGATCTGGTTGATATGAAGACAACTGCCCAAACTGAATACCTTTTCTACGACACTACAGCTACGCTTTGGCGAGGAACATTATAAAAAGACCTCAAACACATGTTTTTAAATAAAACACGTGCATAATAAAACCGGGTAGGTATACACGTTCCACGAAGGTATATCATTATCGCTGAAAGCGTCGCTAACTAGTAGCCGCGTGCACCGCACCTAGTTGACAAGTGTATGACGCGTGTCGAGTCTTCTCTGCCTCTACTCGACTCGACCTACGCCTTCAGGCGGCTTTATGAGCCGCCCTTACCATACCTCCCATTTCGAGTACTCATTACAGTTTTCTTAATTGCGCTGATATTAATGTATCAGTTTAACAGCTGCAGCTGTAAGGAGGACGGCGAAACGTCAATAAATGATTTAAAGTTTTCGCTATAAATTAAAGACAAATGGATTCTAAGCAAACGCGCACAACAACCATTTCGATACCGATTAATTTTGTTGATACTAAAAAAAATACCTAATTCTAATTCTTGGGCATTTATGATACGTAGAGCATATATAAATGTCTAATTTAGTGCGTAAGTCAATACGCGTGTTTGAATTCTTGTTGACTATTGAATTTATAGCCTCCGTCTCATCGAAGGTTCGAATAAATAAAGATAAGACTGAATTGATGGAATTTTATAGCAAATTTATATAGATGTATAATATATATATTATATAATATAATCCAGCATACTCATGCATAATATGATATGGTGTATGGTGTGGCACTAGATTCACATATTGCGTCATTGCGTGTAGCAATATTAAAACGCAATATTGGAACTTCTTTGTCAGATTTTACTTCGTTTCCATTTTTTTACTTGAAATACGTATGAAATTGAGGTTTATAATAGTTATAGTGTATTTAAATAGTTTTAAATACAGGGAGTTCCAAAAATTATCAAACAGATCAATAAATCAAAAAATAAATAACACATTCGATTTCCGTGGTCTATATTCTTAAAATGGAATCCTTATCAAAGCTATATAATATAATATAATGGCATATAAATTCAAGCAACAAGTATCTATTCCGTGCGTCGCTATGAGTTTGAAAAATTCATCGATTGGGTCGTATGCAGACGATGTTTCGCTATTTCAACTTAAATTTTAAATTTCTAGTCCGATATCGACTAGAAATGTTTACCAGACCGTTTCGTTTGGATTCTTTATTCGTTTATCCCTGAACCCTTTGTAACTAAAACTGTTTGGTTATGCGCCTGATCTAGTACTTCGTAAATTAGTGATAAATAAAAAGCTTTTGTTCGCAACACTCGCTGAAACATTATTTCGAAGAACGTCAGTCTAACTTTTATCCTCTTTTAAAAAGGATTAATTCACATAGGAGTTTTTTTTTTTTATAATTTCTTATTAAGTTTCTAATCCAAACATTTTAAGGTCAATCCTTATTCTTCTTCTTGTTAATTTTCATTTGAAATTTATGGTAGCCTTTTAATTAAAGACGTGGTAATTTCCATAAATGAGAATTACATTCCGATAATATTCTTTTATTCTCGCGGTAGCAGTTTTATAAATAATTAGGCGGTAATATCACATGCATGTGGCATTATTCAAGGCATAGTAACCTCCATATACTACAATAACATTCCTAGAATTTTATTGTAAGAACGCCTTCGCCTCCCAACGAATTCAAATCGCTACTTTAGCATAAATAATAGCGAAGGTAAAGGAAATCTTTTATACCTACAATGTGATCGTTCTACCCACTCCCATCCCTATATTTTGTAAACAGGATATAACAAAACTAGTAGGTAGATATAGTTATGTTTGTAATTGTTTGTTTGCATTAAGCGCATCATAATGTTAAGTCATATGCAAAATACGTTTTAAGTAAAGATAAACAATAATTAAAGATAAATAAAGTAAAGATAAATAATTAATTTACTACTGACAGGTAAAATTACTTTATTTTAATGCGAATTTTAACATTGAAACATTTTTATATTTTGTTTTTAGGTAGATACTTTGAAGTTGCCTTTTAGTTTTCCGGAATAATTGATAAATATTCTAACAATATACTTAATTTAACATTTACAAGTATTATTTTTAAGTTAGATAAACTACTTGTCGCAAAATTATCTACGTGGTCCAAATCTAAACAATTTTCATAAAGCAAACACGTAGATCTGTTTCCATTAGTTTTCGCTCGCAAACGAACAGGTCTCCGTCGGGATAACAAAGTTAGGGATATCCCTTCGCTTCCATGTCCCCACTATTTAACTATTAAAGTGGACTGGAACTAAGGAATTCATGAGTAGGAAAACACCTCTCCCATTTTACGAGCGGCTGTCGTATTGAATCGAAAACGTTATTCGTACCCCTTTCTAGTTGAAATATCACCGAAGCGTAAAACAACGTGGCACATGTGCCGTGCTTAAGGGGAATAATTTAAACTTACGTAGTATTTTAAAAAACAATTTTAGTCACATGAAACTTTTACCAAGCTCTGAATACGAGGCAAGTATAGCTTCTTATTATATAGATTAATAAATATAGGCTTAAATCATTGAAAACCAACAACGGTTCAGCTGTGTTGTTCATTCGATTTTCTACCATACTTTAAAGCATTATTATTTTAAAATGACATTTTCTATGATATATTTGCATAAGGATTATAATTCTGAAGCAAGAGTGATAACAATATTGAAGTAATATTGCTTTAAGCAGGCAGTGATTGCCATATAGCTTCGGCCTGAGAGTTTTTCACAATATTCTCAAGAGTGTGGTAAGTCTACCAATCCGCACATGGCCAGCAGCTACAGCCTTAAGACTGAACCTCTCACTGTGAGTGCCGACCCGTTTAAGTGATGGTAGTAAACTAACAGGTAAAATTACATATGCATATTATCGTATATTAACCTAAACGAGGTTAATGTAACGTTAGACACGTTAAAGTGTTGAAAGTGTTGAAGAAGTACGTAAGCATTATAAGTGGATAAGTTTTAATACCTAGGTAAGATTTTACCGCAGCTTTGTTTATATATATATTGTCGTAATATATAAGTGGTGACAGCCAAGTGGGTTGGACTTTGATTTCACTTTTCGGAAGCCGAGTTCGAATCCCAGAACGCACCTTTAACTTTTCTTTGTGCATTTTAAACATTTAAAATATCGGTTTCTTCAACGGAGAAGGAAAACATCGTGAGGAAAATGCATGCCTGAGTTTGCAAAGGTGTAAAAAGTCCACAAGTCCAGTCCACAAGACTTCGACCTTAACCCCCTTTTCATGTATTTATTTATGTACTTGCGTCTTGGCATACTTTTAGGCGTACGTCCTATGTCTTGATGATTTGTTCACACAAACAGGGTTAGTTAGTTAACGACTTCTATTCCGACATTTAAAACGTTGACGGCTAAATCGAGCTTTGAACCAATTAGAGGGCTCGAACACAAATTGGCAGGCCGTGTTGACAGTTGCCAGGTTGCGTTAGCCGCCTAGCTCTGGAAATCGGGTGCGTATATCCGCGTCCCTGGACATTTAATCACCTCCTTTGATGTGTCAGAAAATAATCGTAAAGCTATTTCCGAGGCCGAAGTGACGAGTTCAAACGCCGTTTGAGTTGAGATTAATGTTTCAATAACATACCGCTTACCGGTGTCAATCAAACGGAATGTCGTGGTTTGTTTACCTGAAAAGAAACAAGAGATATTTAGAAAAATGGTTTCCTCTAATCAAAATGTTAAATTACTAATACTTAATAAAATACCGAATAAAATCTTGAGTACGTCCCTTAATAGAAAAGTTTAAAGTTTTTATTCAACTGTTGATCTAGTTGTTAGCATAGGGTTTGATTCCCGAGTCCGGCCAAAACTTGTTAGGTATTGGATTTTTCCGTAAATTCCCATTATCAGGTGGCAGTGTAGAAGTGAAGAAGCACACCGAAACGTCGTTCCCGGTAATAATCACATTTGTGATAATAATCGTTAGAGCCCACAAACTCACATTGGAGCTGCGTGGTGAGTCTATGGACTTGAACCCTCTCTCTTATATGTTTAGCAGTGGCACGTTAATAGGCCGACGATGGTGATGAAATTCTTGTTAAAAACGCTATTATTAACAAATAAAAGATTATACGTAAAAACTTGGGAATAAATTGTTCTAAATGGGTAGTCCGTCTATTCTTGTTTTAAGAAATATAAGGGCGATGGTATAAAATAGATATATAACGTTTAAGAAAACTAAGTCAGTTGTAGGCTTCACCTTAGACAGAACTTGAAATCCTCTCTAATGTAAAAAAAAAATTGTAATATATGTAAGCATCAATGACAAAATTTCGCCTTTATTTGAGTCACGTAATATGACTGCAGAATTCAAAGAAGCTAATATAAAATGCTGTTCGTATTTTTATAAACTAGTCAGTTTTCTTCCAATCTCTGTACCGTGGAGTTAACAAATAAAATAAAAATATGATAGGGCGGAACCGCAGTACAACTGCATAATACGCCTAATGCACCATTCGTGCAGACACTGTGATACTTTGTACGTGACTATAGGTAAATATGGATCGGAATGCCCACTACAGTTTTACGAATAAAGACATCCGACTATAAATTAATTTACTACTTCTTAACCAAGTATCGGCCGACTAAAGGTCACGGGTCTCCTTTTAGAATCAAACGGATTTCGGCGGAAGTCCACCATGCTGGCCCAGTGCTGGTTGGTAGACTTCACACGCATTTGAGAACATTATCGGGAACTCTCAGGTATGTATGCTGCTCACGATGTTCACCGTTAAAGCAAGCGATATTTAATTTTTTTTTTAATAATATATCATACATACATCGCCATCTAGCCCCAAAGTAAGCGTAGCTTGCGATGCTAAGATGACTGATGAATATTTTTTAATAATATACATTATACATAAATACTCATAGTATACAGATAAACACCCAGACACTGAAAAACATTAATGTTCATCACACAAACATTTTCCAGTTGTGGGAATCGAACCCACGGCCTCGGACTCGGAAAACAGAGTCGCTGCCCACTACGCCAGTGCTTGAATAAAAAACGCCCATAACTCCAAGAATTCAACATGAATAGTCTATGACAATCCACTGCTGGACTAAAGGCTTAGTCACCTCGTACGACACCCGCGGAACGAAAAGGTGTAATGACAATTGTATTCTGATCTGCCGTCACCATACGGCATAACTTACTACGTACACTTAGTATTAAGTATATAAAGTTCACTTTATATTGAAGGTTTTCTAAGTTAATCTTGTATTCTAAGCGACGATAGTAGTAGGTACTACGAGTAGTGTTGGAGTGCAATTTGTCTCGAGATAAATCCAGCCGCGGACAGATGCTTCCTGCAACACTGAACTTGCCTTGCTGATATATAGACAATAAGTAACATAGATACAATATCTCATTTTCGCAATAAATTTTATCTTAGATATTTACAATCGTAGTGCAGCCAAGTTCTAGGTCACACTACGCTTAGTAGAGAATTGTAGCTTTCTATTTATCGATCCGAGTTTGTTTATGCTTTTTGAACAAATTAGATATAACAGGGTCGAAAGATATTGAGTCCAATAAATATACATAAACGGCAACCATAAAAATGAATGCGAAATTAATTGGGTATTTAGTTCGTTCATTGACATCATTAGCATTCCAACGTCATTTTTCGATAAAGGTTGGTCATTAGTAGGTCTACAATAATACGTTTGCGCTATAAATACATGCACATAAATGCCCGTAGTATTGGGAACAGCAATTATAATTAAACCAAAGAGTTGGTTTTTTGTTTGTTATAACGCACTAATCTATAGAACTTCCCACTAGCTGAATATATATTTTTATTGCATTTGATAGCTCAATGCATGAGGAAAGTATCTAAATATTTTACATCACGCTAAGACTCTTAAGAAGACTAGCAAACGAAGTAAAATACGGGCGGATGATACGAAGCAGTGGGTCGGGGTAAAAGTAGAAGTCACACCGTACTCTAAGTTAATCATTATCGAGCCATTTCCAACCCACCACAGTCCACAGGGTACATGTCTCCTCTCAGAAACAGAAAGCTTCAGGCCGTAGTCCATCACGCTGGCCAAGTGCGGATTGGTGGAAAATTATAGAATTTACACGCCTTTGAGAACAGTATGGAAAACTCTCAGGCATGCAGATTTCTTCACGATGATAAAAAAATCTGATATTTAATTATTTAATCGCACTAGGTATGTGCAATTTCAATAATTAAATAGTAAAGGCTAAAGAAAATATGGAGGGACCGCCACATTACTAAGGCTACTAAGATCCGGAGTGTATACACAATTGCTTTCCCCATATTTTTATACGCCGCGGAGACGTTGACTTCGCGAGAGGTCGTGAAGAGGAAAATTCATGCAATCGGCCATGCGATGGACCGATCAGATCAAATCTGCAGTGGGAGGTCGCTTGCATGAGTGTACTAGACTATCTGCAAATAGAGAGAAGTGGCGGATTATCGTGAGGCGAGTAACAACCGCATTGCCACATACAATGTCCCACCGTGATGACTACGACTACTCTGGCAAGAGTGTTACGACCAAGAAGACGAAGAAGGTATGTGAGTTATAAATTTAAAAAGTAAGGGGTGCGTGCCGGGGATCAAACTCGGTACCCCCGCTAACCTTTAGTTATTAATATAAAACTAGCCGTTTCACGTGTCTTCTACCACCTATGTTTCAATGTGAAGTTTATTCGCGTAGGTATAAACATTTAGAGGAAAAACTGTTTTTCAATTAGTACACGAATTCCTTGCAAAACCGTCGAGTAATTAGTACAGAGTAACAGTTTCCGCATTACAGAGACAACATTGTCAGCCGCCATTAGCGACTTCAGATCCCAGCTTATATAATACCTCAAAAACAACAGCTTTGTCACGAAGACTAATTACCTCATCTTAGGGGTTTATTCGTAATTTAAATACAGCTTTATTTATTTAGATATAAGTCAAAGTCAAAGTCAAAGTCAAAAATATCTTTATTCAAGTAGGCCCACAGGTGGCACTTTTGATGCGTACATAAGAATTACACGGTATAATATTCTAATTACGGCGATGGTTTTATTTTTAACAGTTAGAGACTAGAGTCTTGTCTTGTTCATTTGACACGACATGCAGAACTATTCAGGCAGAAATATCCTGGAATAAATTGCTCCGGTTTCACTTACGTGTATACGGTTATATATTGGTGAGACTTTTTACTACTGTAAAATACAGCAATGACAAATTACCGTAACACGCCAAAAAATTAAGAAATTTTACATTTAAAAACAAGCGTTGTTTTAAATTATGTTATTATAGGGACAACGAGTAAAATGTAGGTTTATTAAATAAAAAGGGGTTACTAAAAAAATATATTTTCATGAAATCTAATAGAGTTTAAAACAAAAATCAAGGCGTTTAAGACGTCATTTCTATCTTCAGACAACTTGTCTTATTTTAGGGGGTTTGTTTACACGTTTCATTATCGCTTTATGTATTCAGGCACATTGTAATTTAGGCCAGCGTTAATACTGCGTCAGTTTCGGGCGAGACAACCCGCTCGGCTTGACGTTTGACAGGTGTTCCGCTGAGTCGGATTTATCCTTAGATAAATTGGGTCGGTTTCACTCTTTTGTACTTATACCTACCTACATACTTGAAATGAAATTAACTGAAATCGGAATCGATGGTATGACAGCCATACTTAGTAAATGCTAAGGTCGCGGTTTCCAGACAGTTGCAGTACAAATGCTGTTGGTTCCGAAATTTTTATATGCATTTTAAATTTATAAAATTAATAATATTTTCTCCACGTTTAAAAAAACACTTTCGTATAAAATAAATGACATATTTATTTATTTAACACCAGTAGACCCGGTTGGCAAACCGTCTCCTGCTATATGTATAAGTCAAATGTTTATCAAGCATAAACGATCATTATGTAATGTTTTTTATTGTGTGTAATTTAACAATAATATATCTATTCATAATGTAGTAAGGGTAGGGTCGGAATTAGCCACCTATTGTTTCTTATTATATATAGCTTAGACAATTCACTAAGTGACCTCATAAGTAAAACAATATTATCAAACGGTCAAGCCCTTTAGGAGGAGAATATACTCGTATTTTTAGCCTAAAACAATAATAACATCGTTGTATTATTGTTTAGGATTTGTATTGCAAACCTATTTAACGAGAGTTTACAGAATAAATTATTTAGTAAAATAGTTAATAATTAATATACATAATTAAATTTAATCCTACTTCCTACTAATATTATAAATACGCTTTGGCTGAAGTTTGATTATTGATAGCTTAAATACCCTGAATTCAGAAATTGATGAAACTTTAATATAAAGGAAGAAGATAATTTAACACTTTATCTTGTTGTTGGTCTGTTACGATAGCAAAATAAATTAGTTTAATTTCTACCTTACCTCCGCCTACGTAAAAAAGATTTATTTATTTTATTTCAGCAATAAAACCGATAAGTTAGATCAATGCTGATGGATGGATCTATATTGTTTAAAGCGTAGTAGAGATACGAATCAAGCGGTTGCCGTTTAATATTTCAACACATTAAAAATAACCATTTGAGGTATCTAATGTAGGTAAGTAGCAGTGGCGTGCACAGGGTTTTTGACCAGGGTATGCATAAAGCAGGTACATGGCATAAAATGTGAAAATTCCCCTCTAACAAGAGTTATATAAAATAATTTAGGTATGCAGTGCTTTTGTGCATGTATGAAGTGCACGTCACTGGTAAGTAGGTAGTATACTTAAAGAACTGATTCCATGAAAAATTTTTAATTATTACTTGAACCTCACTCAAAAACAAATTCTTCATAAAAGTAATCAGTTACGGTAGCTTCCAAGGAATCTTCATTCAAAAATGATTGCATTTACGTAGCGACAACATCTAGTATTCATTGTGTAGTTTATACGTCATCAATCCATTAGCTCTATCAACAGACCGGTCGATGCAATTTCAATTTACCTAAATGAATGCAACAGTGATGAAACGTCAACATTCATTCATTCTTTCCGCAGTAATTGAATGCGATACAATTTTAATTTATAGTTGCTAAAATCTCTTTTCAAACCCGACATAGTTAGTTATAATAAAATGGTTGTTTGCATAGTTAATATAGAAGTGATACTTCTAATTGTTATTTTTGTCGTACGTATTATATACGTTTCAGTAGGATTCGTTTTGTTCAGGATCTAGACTTGCAGACGGAGCCCTGATTTTGGGTTTAAAAAACTCTACCCTGTCAAGAAAATCAAAAAGTTTCGTGTGCTAAATTTTAATTCTTTATATTAAAAAAACGAAGAGAAATCTTTCTACCATGTATACAAAGTATTAGAATAATTGCGCGGCAAGAGTAAGATTTAGCATAGTTATAGTGATCAAAGTTTAAAGTTATAGTATTAAAAATATTAATATATAAATATGAGACCCCGTGAACTTGTTACCAGTTAAAATTGAATTGTAACAAAATTCAGAAGTACTTCTAACAAATCTTGAAAAATCTAAGTAATTGAAATAGTTGTTTTTGATTTATCAGGTGTTCCTTTGTGTTTTGCATAGTTATTTTTCAACTATTCGTATATTTATCTCAACGGGCAAACAACAAGAAAAATCGATCCAGCTATTTACAAATTCTTGTGAGACACTCAAATTTTTTTTTTTGAAGTTATACTTCTTTTGGCGCTTTAGGGAAAAATAAAGAGAGTAATTTATTACGACGCGCATGCCGAAAAACCGACACCCTGAATTTACGAGTAGCTATAAGGTTTGACAGTGTACACTTTCAATTGTCAAAGTCTGCGGGCGCATTCCGATAATTCCATTGGATCAATTGTACATAAATCTCAAATATTAATGTTGGTTGTCCGATAAAAAGTCTATTAGAATTCCAAATTCAATTATGTTAATTTCTTTATTTATATAGATTTTTTTGGTAATATTTAAATAAAATTATTAATATTTAACTTAATAACTAACTGATAATGCGTTATAATAAAACTTTCAAATACCTTTACACCTTTTTCTTCAAACGTAGCACAAGAAGAAGGATAAAATTTTTGAAAAGATTTTTAATTTTATCTTGTTACGCCAAAGGAGTATAACTTCTAACGCGTGTACATAAGTACAAACACCTTTTTTTAGGTAGGTTTCTAGATCTTCTGTCTATGTATTTAAATTAAAATTAATATATTGGATCAAAAATCAAGATCGCATTTCGACCGGCCTAGTACATATTAATGAATGTACATTTACATAAATTATCAATTTGATAATTTTTGGTACTGAATATAATTCAGTGTAATCGCAAAAACTGTTGCCCTGGAGCGAAACAAACTCAGCCAAACAAACTATAATTACTGTAAAATAAATAGCACACACGAAATGCTTTTCGATAATCTGTTAATTAAAATCGACTGCGATAATTATCGCTGACATCATCAATTTAAATTTTGTTTGCATATGAATGCTTGCTCTGAAAAAACACGAATCGGTTGCTCGGCAATTATTTTGATAGAGTGAAAATAATAAATTGTGATTTAATTAACCCGAGTATCATATCGATTGAAAATGCGATTTAATTTTACTGTAGTACTTACTCTACGTCTTATCGTGAAAAAAAAACCAACTACATTCGCTTAGCAAAGGTTTTGCACTGTAGAAAGAAACGTATGTAAATGTTCTTTCATAAAAATATGATACAACAAATTATTTGTACGATACCCTTTGATCCCATATTGATCTTTTGCGAGCTTTTTGATCTAGTAACACCGAATTTGGAATTTTGACACTTATGGAATAGTATTTTTTCAGTTTCTTTATTTACAGTAAAGTTGAATATGCGTTTTCTGTAATTATTTCAAATACCGAGGCGTAAGGTACAAATGGTTTTTACTATTTTAATTTGAAATCCTAATTACAATTGAGAAAGCTCTAAGCACTTGCTCGAAGCTTGGCTCAGAACGAAATCTTATTCCTTTTTCTTTAAATAAAACCTTAACACGGCACCTACATTACAGGGAAAAAATGCCAAGAGTAATGGCCTACATTTTTTAATGTCATGGACTAAAAAAGGTCTTATTTAAAGGGATGTAAACATAGCCCCTTCTTGGGATAACATGTAAGGAATGTTGGGAGGTCGCAGCTGCTCGGTTTTTTGCATTGTCAGTATGAATCTCATGAATAATTCCATTATTCATTGTTTTATTTGGATAATTTTAACCGCGGTCTGAATTTAAGGAGGGAAAGCTAATGATAACAATGTAGCCCCAGAGTTAATGACCATAACATGGGTATGTAAATGGCGAACTAACTGTATGTATATATTTCAGTGTATATTTATTAGAAACAATACAAAAAAAAAAACAAAATATTCATATATATATATATATATATATATATATATATTGTATTTTTTCCTTGTATTGTTTATATGTATATATTATAATAAAGTTTGTCTATGTCACCCTCCCGACCATAATTATATATCTCTACACAAGAAATAGGTTTATTGTTACGAGAATGAACGTAAAATCAACGACACACTTTATAATGTCAACAACATCATCTCATAAAAATCACACTAACAACGTGAAACAAACATTAATTTTAAGTGTGGTAGGAGCATGGAACATGAATTCTTGTTGAAATTAAAAATTTAGCGCCCTGCGGGAAGGAATTTGTTGCGGAACGACTGTAAATTAAACAAAAATATGAATATGTACTTCTTTTAAGCTTTGACATAAAAAGCTCATCGAGTAACTTAAGCTATTATTTAATTGAGCCACGACCACGGATTTTACGTCGATAATAATTTTAATATTAAAAGGTTATTTTTTTTAAATAGTAATTATTAGTTTTAGCATAAAATCATTTCGTTGGAAAATGGGCGTAAAGTAACTGATGCAAGATTTGCACTTTCAATATTTATATAATATCAAATTCTAATTTTTTTACAAAAACACCTTCTTGAAGTTACACATACAATTTTACTTTTTGTCATTTATTTTAAGTCGAACAAATTTAAGAATAACCTATAAAATAGGCGAATTTATAAAAAAAAAAACTGCCGCAGCAATATTTAATTATACCTTATTATCATAAAAAGCACGTGCACTAGATGAAGCGAGGTAATGGGAGGTGCTCGACGCAAGGTGGTCGGGAGATGCGATCTGCATACATTAGCCTAACGCCTCTTAGTTTTGACACCTGCTCTCAGCGTATGAAAATGCGGCCGAGATGGATGGCACAAACATGTCGCGAATAAAGTCAGTTTGAAACTTTGAATATATGAAAAGTATTATTACTGTTTCGTTTTAGAGCTTATTGCCAAGAGTATTATATGACTGCATCATTACCCTAAGTACTATTGCACAACTCGAAAATAATATAACTTTTACTGTAATACCTACAAATGAACACCACCATTATTTGAAGTCGTCACGACGTCTATTGCTGGACGTGGTATTTGATGGGGATCACCACACTCTCTCGTTTATCATGCATACTTTGCCCTCAAAGTTGTCCCTCCGACTCGTCCACATAATGGGATTGTACTAACGCCGTTTTTGTGGTGTGCATTTGCCACTCCAGCTCCTTGGTACCCCGACTTCCACTGCCCTCTGAGCTATGTGCCCCGTTGCTATCTTCTTGTTCTGCTCTCTCTGGAATATTTTCCGCACGTAAGCGCTTCGCTTTATGTACATCGAACTTCCCTGTTATTCTTGCTCTCTTCTCCAGCCGCCCTAGTTTGTCCCAGAAAGATTCACATTCGATTAGGATGACATGAGAAACCTATCGGGTCCATACGTTTCGTATAGAGGGCGAGCATATCCTATTAGATGACGCTACAGTCGCTATAAGACTGATGTGAAAGGCATATACTAATTTCGGCATCGACGGTAGGAGAGCCGTAGCTTAATTGGAGAAAGCGCTCAGGCCGCGATTGCCAGAGAGTCGCAGGTTCAAACCCAGTCGGTTCGGAAAATGTTTATATGCATTTAAAATTTATAAAATTGATAATTCCTCCAAGTATAGGTAACAACACTAATAAAAATTATAAAAAAACGACTTACTAACTAATAACGATAATAGACTTCTAGTGTACCTACTGAGGAATAAGTCTAATATTTCAGTGGCTCTGATCTTAATATGCATAAATTCACTACGTATTATCAAGGGTGTAAGGCAAAATAAATCATTTTCGAAATCTATTCAATTTGAATTTAAACAACTGTGAATAAGGAGCACTGTTTTAGTCTTGACAGCGCTTTCTCCGAGCGTAAAATACCGCAAAGATAGATGGCGCAAACTTGTCTTGAATAAAGCAGTTGTTACAGCCGCGATGCTGAAGGAATTATATCTCTAGAGAAAATACAGAGATGTTTGCAACGCAAGGCCTAAAGATATGTAATTAGCTTGGTGCTTTGAAAGTACTGCTTTAGTGGATACTTAGTTTTAAGTGACATTGCGAGCCTGGGACCTTAACTTTAATGCTATCGATATCTGCCTTGATATAAAACAACTGTCTCGGCTATGGTCTAGTGGTTAGCATGTTAAACTACGGATTACAAGTTCCTGGGTTCGTCATTCAGGAAAGTTAAAGACTAATCTTTGACTTGCACTTAATCACTATTTCTATTACTTATTCAAACAAACGTTGATTTAAGACAAAGAATCACCACCGATCTACAACAGGAAAAAATACGTATCAAGATTTTATTAGTAGGTCAATTAAACTTCATTCTTAATTCCATACGTTATCTAGTTCAATTTTAAAAATAAGCCATTAAAGAGTTCACGGTTTTTTTATATGAAAAGTATAATCCAGTGCGTTCGTTTTTGACAGCAGCTTTCTCCGAGCGTAAAACAGGGGAAGATAGATGGTTCAAAGTTATCGTGAATAAGGCAGTTGTTACAACCGCGTTGTTGGAAGAATTATACCTCCTCCGGCTCCCGGAAAATGCTAAAGTGTATGGAATGGGAGGCGAATGTAACTTACTGAATATTTCAGAACGTGAATAAATTCCATTTTCCGCCTCCTTAAGCTATTAGGCTCGGTATTTTACACCCGTATTCACAAACAATATTATGATGACTCGCAGTGCATCCACACAGTATGAAGTCAGTCAGTTAGTCGTATTATTTGTCCAGGCGAATTATATTAATGGGAAAATGTTTGTTCACTTATTCGTTTCGTTGTTACCTATATTTGCCTCCAACACTGCACCGATCTTGATTAAATATGCCAAATATTAGGGCCTTACGTATGAAATTGGCGTTTTGTCGCACTGGCCTCTTTGATCTCAAATATCGGTTAGGAATTCCAATTTCAAATCTATACCACTATTTACTCTATGCTTTTGTGTTTTGCCATAATACATTTATCTTCCCCTGTTTTGGTTTTACACTCAGTTTACAAAATGAAAAACAAACACTGAAATATCGTGTTATTTACGAGTACGAGTTCCATAAGGGCACCAGTGCTGCAGAAACGGCTTGAAGGATTAATGATGTGTACAGCAGCGGTGTTGTAAAAGAAAACACAGTGTGTTTTTGGCCTAACCCACTTCTGCTTCAGGACAACGTTAGATCCACACTGCACAACAGACAGCTACAAAATTAGAGAAGCTTTACTCCCCGGACCTTACGCCAGCAGATTAAAATTTTTTCGAAATTTGGATAACTTCTTGCAAGGGAAAAAATGCCACTCAGATAAGGCATTCCAAAGTTCGTTCAAAGAATTTATTGATTTCCCTTTGAATGTTTTTTTTGTACCCATGAACTACCTATGAGATGGCAAACGTTCATAGATAGCAATGGTACATACTTTGATTAAATAAATATATTCTATTTAAAAAAAAACTACTTTATGTTCCTCATACAGAATGCCAATTTCATGTGTATGCATCTATTATAAAGGATACTTTTTTCCTTTCAACAACTAATCTATCAACTTAGCCACTACTTAAACCTAACTAACATCTACCAGTGTAAAATCTCAAAATAGAACAGGCTTGTAATGCTTATAAAGGGCCAATTTATAATGTTAAAACATAAAAAGAAAATCGATGTATTATTTACTTACTAGTGATTGAAAAACCACCCTCCTCCCAAAATGATAAGCAAATATTTCATTCGTAAATATTCCGAATTTGAAATGTTGAGATAATAAAAATACCTACCTATTGGTTTGAGATTTACTTCTTAAACCAAATTCTTAGAAAGTTTAGAATGAAGCGAATTTTTTTTTTTCACAATACAATTTAATCGCAGATTATAGGTACGGCTGGGCGATTATCAAGTGTATCTCTTTGTTACACATTGTTTTAGAAATTCGCGGTTCCACTGCTGTACTAAAGTCAAAGTCATCACCCTAGAGTTCAAATGAATCACCCTCCTTTCGTCATAAAACTTAAGAATATTACATTAATGTATTGATAAGCAAGCGAGCTGAGAAATTCAAGGGCCATGTTATATTAAAGCGGTAGGTATGTAAAGCCGGGGAAGTTTAAACGCCGAAGTCGGACGAGGGTTGTCACGTCACGGAACATTTTAATAATGCACGCGCTCGTTCGGTATGAAAATTAGCTGAGAGCTGCCCCAATGTTGTGACATCGCATGTTTTATTGATGCCCCTGAATGCAGATACTTGTATATTAAATATTCTTTACATGCACATTTAAATGGTTTTACATGTTTGTGCTTTTGTAATTCATTCTTTCATACTTATATTTAAATGCAAAAGTGTGTTTTTTTTTGTAACCAATATATCCTCATCGGGCCATATCCGACCAACAGCTTCATCGATCTTGAAATTTGGGGCAGAGATTGATTTCATCTGGACAAGAAGAAATGGTACTTTATACCGAGAACAAATTCCTACCAGATTTTTAAATTAAATTTGACTTTGTTACTAAACTATTACATTAATAAAGATTCTAAACACAACACAAATATCACATCTTATTAAAATTCAAAAAAGGGTTTACAATAATCATACACATGTTTTAATGACAGTATAAAGTAATGTATGAGCCATTTACTTAGTTCATAGACTAGTTCTATCCTCTATCTCCGAAGATATTTACAAAACATTTATATCCATATAGCAATATTGATTGAAATTGGTTCACACTGTATAAACCTAACGCTCGAAAATCGACATTACCCCTTTTTATGTATATTCAAAATGTATGGACCCAAACAATACTCACAGAATACAATTGGAAAATATTTCATAATACCGCATTATATAAGGGATAGGGTACGCCCGTTTCAATTTTTCTTTTCCCATGCGTATCTTATATAAAGATCTGCAGCCAATCGCGAAAAGTATCTTTATGCTATCGGGCCCTTACGTGACTTGATTTTTGAAGTATCGGCAACTGCCCCAAAAGCTTGCTGCGAAGATCCTGCTGTTAACTAAACAGAAATGATGTATACAGATCCAATTTTACTTTGTCTTCGTCGCCAAACGTTTTGTGCATTTGTTACCTTGTTTACTGAATAAGGTTATAAGCTGAAGTCATCTTATTACAACCCATAGTTAACGGGAAGGAACCGCGTGGCACAGCAAGTCTGATACAGGTTAACTACGTGTATATTTTATATCATATTATTGCAACGACCTTGTTGCTCTAGTGGATCAATATAACAGGAGGATGTTAGTTAAGTATTTGGCATTAGGAATTTCTTAGACTAGGCCAGAGTCTTGTGGCACCCCTGGATATCATCTTAAGTCTAAAAGCGGAGCAGCGTAGAGGATTCAAGTTTTGAATCTCTCTCTCTCTCTCTGAGAAGTGGCCTTGAGATGATATTGTTGGTGAGATCTATTGTATCAGTGAGTATGTTAAATGTAATATCGCATAATTGACTCTTCGCCATCGTAAAAAGCCACTATATTATTATTACAATTTCATATTAAATTATGTTTATGTAATCCACTGTTTGTTCTGAGCCTTACGTCACCGCGCTGTAGGGTTAGCTAAACGCGAAGTGAGTCAACAACATTAAAATATTCAAGAGGCTGGAAATTCAATTTGTTGTTTTAACCCCTAAGGTGCGTTAGCTTTATATACGGTATTTGTTTTATATAATAGCAAATGTAATTACAAAGGAATGAATAAATATGTTAATTTGTTCATTCATAAATATCTTTGTTCATGACGAATATTGAAGACAAAATCAAACTAGACAGTGAAGACACACACCTTTTTGTTAAATGAACTAAATATATTTAATTTTCAATTCTGTTGCGATCAGCACTGATTTGATTTTTTGGTCATTATTTGCTAAAATAAATTTTTAGGAATGATTTATACTAAATCGTGACGGAAGTGTGGTAATCGGTTCCGAAAATTTTATGCATTTTAAATTTATAGAATTCATACTTCCTAATTAAAGATTTTTAACTAAGATTTTCGTGGTTAATCAACATTTCTTAAATATAATTTAACGGGTACATACCACGATAATATTTTTGGATTTGTCGATATTTTGACCCAGTTGCATGGATCGTGGTCGCACTCCGTTCGGGGAAAGGGGGTAGTTATTTGGGCCTACCACCATATGGGTCAGGCATTTTCTCTGTATTAAAAAAAATTGCTAAATAAAACTACAGAATAAAAATAGGGTGCAAATTTACACAATATAGGAATATAAATGTTGTAAGTCATACATTTATATTCCTTTAAATTTAAATAAATACCTATTTATTGCATGACTGAAATAACCCAACCAACTCAAACAACCATCAGCAGTTGGAAAGATAGCAAATAGTAGTATCAATTCGCACTCGCCATTTTACAACATGAAATCGGGGGCATGACGTTAAAAATTTTCCGGGTTCTTTAACGGGTTTCATTCATAACTCACGGCCGAGTGGAGCCATCGAATATTTCAAGTTGTACCCACCCCCATAAATTCCGGGCGTCGGGTTGCCAAATTAGGCGCGAGAAACGTCGACTTATTCCCCCCATTACCTCGGGCGTTAAGGTGCTTTATACACGGGGAGAATCCTAATTTTAAAAATAATACCATAGTTCTATTATGCCTTCTTAAAATAGCTGGTCAATCGGTTGTTTAAAAGAATTAAAGCATTGCTATTGAAGAATGAGTTTCTTTTTTTACATAAATCTTATATATTTTGTTATGTTATTAGATTTGTAGTAGGTACAGTAATTTATTGTACAAGTGGGTAGTTCGCTGAAATGTACGGTTACGTATAAGCGATGCTAAAGAACACGCTTATTTATTACTTCCTTATTTTTGTAGCAATGGCTAGACACTTTATGACAACGCCCAGTCGCGTGCACTTCATGTGCAAAAAAGCACTGCCTACCCCCTACTATTATTTTATGCGTACCATAGAACTTCTTTTTTAATCCAACATATCAAGGCGCATGACCGTTAGCATAACGCACTCGCCCTCCGACGCACGGGAGTGCAGCACCACCAATTTACCAATGAAAAACCCAATAAAATTAACTGGATCGATCAGGGGATCGAACCAATGACCTCGGAATCTGCAGTCTTATATGCTCACCACTAGTAATCCTATTTTTTATCACTGGCGGGTTTGAATTGAAATTATGGTACATCGAGCACGATATTCTAAATATTCTAAGAGCCAATTCAGCACGGCACGTGTGTTAGAACCCTAAGTAGAGAGTACCTACTCATGGGTGCGACTGGAAACTTTTCACGTACTGTCGCAGGTGCTTTCAACATTACTTCTTTGAAATTGAACTTGCAATTTTAGAGTTTTGTTGTCCCAATACGTGCGCTCTAAGCTAACGGTTTCAAAGTTTGACTGTTCGGTCTTTAAAGCGACACCAGCAAATGTCGAATGCGAATTCGTCTAAGTCAACTAAAATTTTGGTGCAATAATGGAAATTGTTATATAGAAGCATAAAGCTTAAATTGCTAAAACCTGCGACATATAGACGTAACTGTGCGGTGTATTTCAATTTAGATTACGCATCACATCATAGGTCATCTCATATCCTGAGAAAATGGGGGAATTTACAGATTAAATAACGCAAACGATACGATGGAACCGAGCAAAATAATTACATATAAAATAAAAGTTATCTGCAGTTTATTTTAATTGTCATCAAACGGATAGTTAACAGATCACTAAGTGGATTCTTTTTAATAAATGGTATTACAGGAGGTTAAAGTTGTACGGAAAATGGCGTTACGCTCTACTATGCCGTCATGCCCTTTCTGCGCCCCCACGTATACACTTGTTTTGTATTTATATTCAGCAATTATTATTATAATTCAAGTAATAAGAAAAACATCATTTTGTTTTATTTAATGAAATATATTACTTTATTAAATAAACTCTTATTTATATGGCAATTTTGTTTCATTTTATTATAAGGTCGTATCCCTAATCGATTTTTAAATTACATCGTGCCTGAAACGCTAAATTGATCGCAATTATGATTAACTATTAGTTCATAATACTTGTAATAACATTGTTTCGCTATTATTTATTTATAAATTTATTTATAACCTTCGTATAAAACATGAAATCAACAAAAAGAAACGCGACCTCGCATGTTACAATAATACTGACGGATACACAAAAAAAAAATTAGACAAAAAGGTGTATGAAAAGCACACATAAAATCTACATAAAATAAATTGCCCGTTGACCTTCCACGTTACAATTCAAATTATTAAGCAGGTCAGAAGTGAACACAAACACATTAATGCCGACAATCGAGTAAACTTCCGCCCAATTTACTTTATGTGTAAGCCATTATAATAATTGGTTCAGTTTCAAACTTAACCGAGCGGGATATGGAATGAAACAATTGGCTCGTGTAACTATAACTTTGATCTACATATTATCGTATAATTGAAAGTTGAAACTTGCTTGCTATCTGTGCGATAACTTTGTATCTATCTTCTATCTTCTATATATATAAAAGAGAAAGTGTGTGGGTATGTTCCGTATAGGCTCCGAAACGGCTGGACAGATTTCAAAGAAACTTTCAGGGAATCTCCGGATTGACCTGGCGAGTAATCCTGTAAAGTTTGGTGACGATCGGAGTACTCCTATTTTAGAACTGTCAAACTGTCAAATACAGCTTTTATTTACTATGATGATATTCTATTGTTGGGTGTACATGGGTGTAGATAATGATCTTCACCCGCTCGAGAAGAGAATGAATACGGAGAGAAATAAATGATTTAATATATTATGAGACTTAAATTAAAATTTAATGATGAAAGTTTATTGTTTTAATAAAATAAAGCAAAATCTAGCCCGGCGAAGCGGGCTGGGTTGTTAGTTGCATATAAATTAACGTGAGGTTTTTATAGAAATAGACGGTATTTTGGGTTACAGTGCGTGTGCATTGTGGTATGTTTCTTAATAACTAACTTCCAGACTCTAAAATCAATCACTTTTAGGATAATATTTAAGGTTAAATAAGGCTACAGCGGACGCAGATGCATCATCACTTACCACCAGGTGAGACTGCAGTTAAGGGCTAAATTGTAGAGGAATTTAAAAAAATGCAACAGTGAGCGCTGTGAATTTAAGTGGGAGGTCCCACATTTTGGAATTTATAATTTCTGATTTTTGTTTTACTTTATAAGTTGGTACGGTGTTGTACTATTAACTTGTATATTTGCATTTGCGTTGTAGGCTTTAAACAATTTATTTTCAACAATTTTAGATATTAGTATTTTACTACATGTTTTTCAAGTTAATTACAAACAAGTGCCTAAATTCTACAATTTATGATTCTCGTCATAAAAATAATACAAGTTAAAAAATATAAAATTTAAGTTTAAAATAATATTGAGCATCGGAAACACCAAGCGAAAATATGAACACCAAAGCTGTTTCCACTATGATGGATAATTTAGAGAGTAATTCAAAAGCAATTCAATTTTATCTCGGATAAACCATCCATGAAAATTAATGTGACCAACGAATCACAGGGAAATATGATCCGTGTGAAATAACAATATGCTCTACAATACCTATCTCCTATGATAGAGGCTTTTGGGGGACTTATGTCTCGAAACGTGATCGCTGACTATGGGACTTATAAAAAAAACTCTTAACTTTGCAAAGTTATGTGTGTTTTTAATAAATGCAATTAAATATAACTTACTGTGACGGTGATGTAAAACATTGAGAGAATTCTGCATGCTTAAGAGAGTTCGTTCTTTGTTCTTTGTAGCTTTGTAGTTGTTGTAGTGTGTCGTAGTTTGAGCCTTTGAGAACATGGATTATGAAGTCTGTCATATGATGATACGGCCTGAAAAGTTCTCATTGTGAGACCCTTGCCCGGTAATGCCCGGCAAAATGTTATCCTTTATTATTTCTACAACTAACAAGTTTAGATCTCTTTCTCTATCAAAAAAAATTCTTTGTTTTACTTGAACTTTAGTTAGAACCCCATAAAATATAAGATAAATATTTATTGACCGCTAGGTTAATTTTAAGAATGTGGAGTAAGAAAATAGTGACGATTTTTACCAAAACTCTCAGGAAATATTTTTTATGACAAAGCAGTTCTGTTTCTAGCTGTTCGTTCACGGGCTAAGGATCTTACATCGTCAGAAACTAAATAACAAATTGAAGTTGTTTTTTTAAACCGCTGAATAAAGTCATTTTATAGTAAAACCTAACCTATTTCATTTCAACAACTCATTAATATAATCAAAGTCATAATTGAACTACTATAACCTATGCGTCATATACTCGTAACTTTCTTACACGTTTGTTTAAAGTTTGGTTTTCGTTTCAAAATATATCAATTTATAATTTATTATATAACTTTTAATAAAGTCGATATAACGTTTTTGTGCCCCGTTCGAAATAAAGGTTTCAAAAATCATCGACGATAATATTAAAATAAAAAGTCCAACTCAATAAAGATAACGGTAATGGTAAAAATTACGCAAATTGATATCTGCACTCTTCGGGGATCGAGAGCACTGTAAAAAATATTTATCGACACAGCCGTAGGGTCGTTTCAAATTGATTGGTATTGTAGCGTTTGGCGATTTTTATTTTATCGCGTTTATACCACGCGCAATAATTAAGGCTAAAGGGCTGCGATCGGCAAATTTGTAAAAAAATGGAATTTAAGTGATTTACAGTTGTTACCATCCCTCCTCTTGGGGGTGTCGTACGAAGCGACTAAGGCAGAAGATATATAACGGAGAAGGTCTCTCGCCCTACCATCTGGTAGACGTTCTGCTGAGATCACCAAACCGTCTGCCCAGCTTGGTGATTGTGGGCAAACCCTGTCGTACGAAGCGACTAAGGCAGAAGATATATAACGGAGAAGGTCTCTCGTCCTACCATCTGGTAGACGTTCTGCTGAGATCACCAAACCGTCTGCCCAGCTTGGTGATTGTGGGCAAACCCTTCCATTGGGAGAGACCAAATCTTCATCAGTACACTGCTGACTGATCCAGCAGTGGACTGATAATGGCTATTGATGATGATGATGAAATGTGCCCAAGTGAAGCGATACATCATCATTTATAACTATTGGATGATGAACGATTTAAACTTACATTAAAATTAATTACCTACACTTATCCTACCAGTATAATATACGCTTTATAAGATCATCTCGAATATAGAGATGTTCAGATTTATATTACCCAATCAATAACAATGGCATAATAGAAAATTGGATACTTTGTATCAACCTAAAGTACTGTAGAACCGCGTGAAAACAGTAATGTTTAAATAACGAAGTGGTGGTAATAGTAAATCATAACAGTATGAAAAATATGCAAATTCTTTCCGGTATAGGGCACCGCGACCATCAAATTAAAATTTCGGCTCAGCAATAGGTCCGTGCACACATTGACGTGTAATTTAGCGAGTAATGCGGGAAATTTAATTTTATCTCCGGCAAACCGTCCACGATGAATTCATATGAAGCATAACACCGTGCGATACGACAATATGCGTTATAATCTTTATTGACAAAGGGAAAAAAAAATAACTATTACATTCATATTTCACTAAGGCTGAGATCTTGTTTGTTTTTCTGTTTATTTTAATACTTTATTGCACAGTAGGTAACAGAAATATAAAAAATACATAAGCGAAACTTAACACGTGGAGGCATTTTCTACCAGTCTAATCTTTTTTAAATTGGACACGACTGTAAAATTATAAAATAAAACAAAATCTGTATACATGAGAGAACATCCAATGGTTAAGATATTAAATACTTGTTAAAAATTATCATTTGAATCTGTCGACAAACAAACCAAAGTTTAAAAACGTGCGTAAACAATGCGTTTTGGATTATCTGTGAGGTGTGGTGTATAAAGATTGGAAAGACTATTAATTACACAACGCCGGCCTAGTGTGCTGAACATAGTAAATTATATCTTATATTCATTGAATATCATGGTATTCGGTAAACCGAAAAGTAAAAAAAAAAATATCTTAGCAATTTGTTATTCAATTAACAAATGATAACAATAACATTAAAAAATTACGCAAATTAATACGCCACTGCGCACCGCGGCCATTACGCTAAATATTTGCCACAACAATAGGGCCGTGTACACAATGACGGGTAATTTAGCGAGTAATTCAGGAAATTTCATTTTATCTCGGGCTAACCACTCACAATAATTCACGCGAAGCACCGCAGACCGTCCGATTTACCATAAGATTATAATAACTAAAAAAATGCTTTTTTTTAGGTTCCCTTAATTGGTTGGTATAAGTACAAAGTGAGAGAAAGTTAGACTGAAGTTTAGTTTATTATAAGTTCTTAGTTACTCTCATTAAACAACGTAGGTACCTATGCTATATAAAAAGAATAGTCTTTAGTTCCCATATCCTGCAACTTTTACTAACTTTAGTTTACATACGCGTAGGTACTAACTAACTGCTTTATTAATATAATTGTAAAAGTTTGTCGGTGTGTTTATTTGTTACCTATGTTCGGTATCGCTGCCCCCATCTTGACCAAATTTAGCGCATAGATAGTTTGGACCCCACAGATAAAAGATTTAAGGAAAAGAGATTAAAGGGAAAGCATCATTTTCCATAATCAATTTTATGACCACAATTTTGCATAGCGAAAGCTTATATTATGGAGAAAGATTTAGAGATAATAAACGGTTTTATCTGATTATATTTAGAAAAACCGAAAGAAACGCAAGCTAACTCGCGGGAAACACCCAGTCTCCGTATAAAAATTGCAATAATGTTTTTACGGCCTTAGCACATATACTAACGACGCTAACTATAGGTACTAAATTGAAGTATTGAAATTCAAGATCTATGTCATATGCTATAAAGTGTTGTAAGAAGATTGTATTGCGTGCAGCAACAACAGCAACGAGTGTTCTAATTCCCACTCACCGTATACTACTGGCAGAAAAATATTTTAAAAAGTTTTCTTTAAGTTAAATAATTCAAAGTTCACATCCCATCAAACTATTGGTCCTTTTCCATGGTTTTTTCAATTGCCAAGTTAAAAGGTCTGTCTGTAATCAGCCTTATCTATCAATTATGTCGAGGATTGTTGTTGTAACCCTTTGAGGTCTCCCTTATTTTGGCGTCCTGAATAGGAACAATCGTCTTTGATGCCGAATTCAAAGTTGTGAGATTGAATTAATTCTATTGCTCTGTTCAACCTTCCGTATTAAATATAAAGTTTAATATCACGCTTTTGAACTGCGTTTCGGGGATTTGTTACCTTTGTGTTTGATGACTTTCTGGGAAATAACCAATTGTATGCTTTATTGTATAAATCTTAAATAAAAAGATGTGTATTTTACACAAACACCTAACTTTTCCTTTTTTGATTTCACTACAAGTTAACATTTACTGCAATCTTACCTGTTAGTAGATAATGCAGTCTAAGATGGTATAGCAGTCATATTAAACTCATAACCCTAATATTTTGAAGTCATTTACCCAGACCAGACAAGACCAGAAAAAATGCTGTTGTCTCCACCAGGATTTGAACCAGGGACCACCCACTGTAACCACATCATTTACCTCTGCGCCAGGCGCCATTTTGTAAAACGTGCACTGTAGAAGTAATAAGCCCAATCGATCGAATTACCAAATTTCAACTTTAATTAGGAGTCACAGAATCCTCCTTCCTATATTTAATAAAAAGTTATTAAAAAAATACGACTCAATTAGAGGAAGGTATCAATTGGAGGAAAACGTTCAAATTTTCGCGTCCAATTCAAATTGTTCTTTCAGAAATGTTCCTTGATTTCTCAATGTAATTTTAGTACATTTTACAAAAGTTTTTGTTCCTCTCATGACTCGATAAGTATATTAGTTCCATATTATTCAATTTATTTTTTTCATTTTTGAAGATTATGATGACATATTACAGCGGCTTTATGTTTTTTTTTTTAAAACGCCTTATTATCAAGAGCATCTTTAAAGTGAGACCAGACATGAATTTGATCCTTTTGACCTTTAGAATAGTTAATGGAAAAATGATTATGGAGGGTCATCATTATCATAGAAGTAGTTTGTAGCAGCAGCCATCGTTTTCGTTGACGAGTCCAAATCGATGTACTTCAATCGGGTTATAGGTTTCATGTAGGGATTTCCACAGATCAAGATCACAAGAACTTTACCTACTAGACCTAAGCCAGGCAAACCTTTGCCTGACCACGGTCTGGCTCTACTTAATACAGGGTTAAGCTGTGTTACAAGTTACGCTCAAATAAATAATTATTCGATATCGTTTCAGAAGCAATATCATTTACGGTTATTAAAAAAATGTTTACAATCTAGGAATAAGTTGTAAGACTTTCAATTAATACATTTTCAGATATTCCACTTGTTCTATCTTTGTCCCTCCCCCTGCAAAATAACAAGTGGGTAGTAGTGTTTGTCTATGAATTATGATATAATACTATCGATTAAAGTTTAAACTGTTGCCTGAACAAACATTAAACTAAGTTAAACATCCGCCGAACCTGGAATTCAAACTCCAAACCGCTCCAAATACCCAAAGCTTAAGTGTTTAAAGCTATGGCTTGACCATTAGGATATTGCATTGAATTTATACTAGGTATTCTGAAGCTGTTATAGGGTGAGAGTTATCGGTAAGGTTGATTCAGATATGTATATAATTTCTTAACATTTAAGTCGATGGCTTATTCTTTCGTGCTGGTCGTGGAAGCGCGACGCATCCGACGAAGCATCTAGTGACTGAAACTTATGTATGGAAACCAACCAACCTTACCAAGCATGCCTCTGGGCAACGGCGACGCGGCCATACATATATTTATTTAAAACGCGAGGGAATTCGCGCGACGAGATTTGTCTGGTGGCAAGCACTAAATTTCTAGTGCTATTTCTAAAGGCGTGAGCGCTTCTGCATAGCTAATTCTAGTGTTGCCCAAATGCAAGAACAAGACGAGACTTAGCCAGTCTTGGTCTTGGTCTTGCGCCAATACACCTGGTCTTGGTCTTGGTCTTGGTCTTGCGCTCCCAGTCTTGGTCTTGGTCTTGGTCTTGCAGCAAGAGTCTTGCAAGTCTTGCAATTACCTATTAGTCTATTACTATTTATTAAAGTTTACTTTAAATCTTAGAAAAACGTATTAGAATTGGAACATTGTGAGCTTGAATTAACATAGCCATAGTAAAGATCAAGCAGATTAATAAATAACTGAAGATTTGATAAGAAATTCGAAAAATCAACTGACCTATATGTCGTTTTCCATGGAAGTAACTGTTTCTTAATAAACATTTATGATTTATAAGCTTACATTTACTAAAACATGTAAAAAAACAAATTAATTACAATAACTTGACTGTATTTTAAAGAACAATACTTATCTGTCTAGAAAGAGATTGAACCCTCAACTTATAAGAAATTTAATAAAAGAGTTTTACGATTTATCATTTATTTGAATAAAGCTGAAGAGTTCGTTTGTATGTTTGATGACAGAAGTTTTAAAATAAATAAATAAATCCTGAACGTCACTATACCTCCAAAGTTACTATTCCTCGTGGACGAAGTCGCGGGCACAGCTAGTAAATACTTACTCTCATCATCTCTCTCAGAGATATTCGAACACTTTTTTGCTATTTTTTCTTGTAAAAACTTAAGAAATATAATGATTAAATGTACAATAATAGTACCTAAGTAATTAGTTTAAAACCATATAAGTAATCAATATTATAATTACTTACTAGAATGAATTATTATGACATCTACTACCTATCCTCACCATTTTATCCTAATCATAATACTACTTGCGTGATCAGTATAATGTATTCATTTTCATTCTAAGCACTCTGAAACTTATTTATTCTTTGGAACACCTGTAGGTACTCTTAAAATTCGAAATTATTTTGCATGAATAGTGTCAAATGTTATGATTTCGGCGCGGCGGCAACGATTGTTTTAGATTTCAAAAGAAGCCGCCGGCGCGTGTATCATAACCATGTACTTCCGAAAAGCGGCAAATTTCTTTGAGAAGTAAGTACAAAACCTTTGATGCCGCATTATCAAAGTGCCGATGGTTAAAACATAACTATGCATGCACTCAGTTTGATTTTAATAGATATTTTTTTATTCGCTATGTTTATGGTATTAGTCGTAATGCGCATAGGTCCAGTTTTTCATATTCTTTGATATAGTTTTTTGCGTCTCATAGAATTCCTAAGCGTACCTACCTACCTATACACCGAACTGTTACACCTAACTACTCCGTGAAATAGCGCTAAGTCCTAGCTGCAAGACGCAAGAGTCTTGCAGGCTATGTCTTGTTCTTGCTCAAGTCTTGCACGGTCAGTCTTGGTCTTGGTCTTGCTAAAAATACGCGGTCTTGTTCTTGGTCTTGGTCTTGCAAAAACGCAAGAACAAGACCAAGACTGCAAGACCAAGACTGAATTTGGGCAACACTAGCTAATTCTCGTGTTGCGTGCGGTACCAGTAGGTACTTAATATATAAATAATATGAAACATAGTCAAAATATCTATAATTTTTTTAACGTAAATCAAAACGTTTCAAAAATACTACTTTTTATCCCAGGAAAACTAACGGTTCCCACCGGATATAAAAGAGAAACAATGTAGTCATTATTTGCATGTATAATGACAAAAGTACTCAGACCACCATGTCTTATACTACTCACAAGTAATGGAAGGATTTTATTTGCCATTGATAGATAAGACTCACAAATAAATGGTAGGAATAAATTTTAACTAAGTCTAGTGCTCTCGCGTTACTATCCCACTAACACTTTGTGTTTGATAGCGCGAAAAAATTATGTTTGTCACATGCCCGAACGTTGTCCTGTAGAAAATGCTTTAATTAGCATTAAGTCCGCCTTTTTTTAAGTCTTTTTTTTTGGTTGTCATTAGGAAATAAGCCAATCACTGGAAAACACATTTCAGTGCGACAAACAAACTTCTGCAATCATTAAACACGTTTTCAATACGCTGATTATTGTATTAAATTATTGGCATTTAACGGTCGAGAGAATCGCATATGTTTTACTGAATTACACTAGCTAGATTGGGTATAACGATAACATAAATAAACCGATTGGTGCTGTGGGCTACGACCCTGCTTTCCGAGTCAATGGCCGTGGGTTCGATTCCCACAACTGGACTATGTTTGTGTGATCCAGCAGTTGGTTAACCCCCAACGAGGTTGACAAATGACATCAAACGAGTCGCAGGGAGCAGCTTGACCCTATCGGCATAAGAAGGTGTATTTGGAACTCCCTATGAAATACCTATGTCCAGCAGTGTACGGCCATTGATTGAAATGATGATGATGATATAAAAGAGTGATAATACGCTTTAAACAATCAATTCCGAATAGTTTCATAGGAAAAAATATTTATACATTTATAAAGGAGTCTGTATTATTCTCGATACTTTCAACTTTACATGTATTCTAATACAGTTCCTTAAAATAACTATTACCTTAACTGTCTAAGTATACAAAGAAACAAAAAAAAAAAACAGACACATTAACGTCACGATCTCGAATGCTGTAATATTACTATTATTATTATTGCTTTAAACATCGCGTCCTGCCAAATCAGAATAAAAGCAGTAACAATTTATCTGCCATAACAAACAGGAAAAAGAAGTCGTTTCTCGGGGCATTATTCCACAGTTTTTCTTCAGGCGGTTGCAAAATAAGAGTTTGCTTTAACCACCTCTATAAAAAAGTATCGACTTTATCTGTCAGCACTTCATTTTAATATTTCAGTTACGGAAAATTGAGCCGTATCCGGTCCAATTAGCGAGAGTTTGTTTTGCATTTCCCGTGCACCTTGGCGAGGAGGACTTGCTGGCATCATAGCGTAAGAGATGGTAACATATTTCCCGTGATTCAAATTCAAGGAAACGACTTTCGAAAAAAACCCCTTACAATGTAATATAATTAAGGTTAATAACGACTAATATTATTCATTTTATTGCATTTAGTTGATAAAACTTAGTGTCTAAAATAGTTCTCTGAAGACACAATTAGTACCTGTTTTTTGCGCTGGAGTCTTGTGGCACCATCCCGAGGTTATGTGTGAAAAAATAAACTTAATTATTTTTGAAACTCATTACCTGGTTTACTGCATTGGCCGTGGTTCAATTCCCTTACTCACGGCTTAAAAAATATTTTCCTGTGTACATTCCACTGTACAAAAGTATCACAGCCATATTTAAGATATACTACTACAGGTATTAAGAAAAGTCTCTAGGACTATAATAAAACCGGCACAATTCGGATCACGTCACGACGGAATTATCTCGCAACGGCAGCGACGATCAATTACACTGACAACGGCCCACGAGGAAAAAGGACGGAACACTTTTCTTAAGGAGGATTTTATTTGTTGCCATCTTAAACTATCTGTAATTGGTATGCTTCCTCAATTTGAATTTACTTTATTTTTCAGATTTCTCCATTCTTCCTTATCTATAATAAGCAAAATTCAAATTGAGGAAGCATACCAATCTGTATTAATAAATTCAAAAATTTCAAAAATTGTGAAAATAGCGGTGTCCAAATTTGATTTTATTTCAACTGATTAGGTTGTGCAATCGGCATAGCCTTTCAGCTAAAGGAAACTAAAAGAAGGTTAACGATAAAAATCTGCTGTTTGGTAAAATTAAATAATAAAGCAACAGTAAGATATATTTCAAAGTGGAAAGAGCAATTAATTGAAATACATTTACGAGTAACTAGCATCAGGTACGTTATGTTGTCACCGTCGCGTCGTAAGATTACAATTGTGATATAAATTGTATTCTAACAGCATACTCGACAGTACGTACTCGTGTGTAGAGAAAATTAACGGAAATTACTATTGATGATGCCGTGTTTGATACCGTCTGGGGTATTAATTAATTATTTTGTTTATCTCGAGGGAACCCTGTGTGTATTGTAATTAACTTGGTGTTCATATTATATTCTTTAATAAAAGCTATAGCGTCAATTGTAAACGACATTATGTAAAGGCAAAGTCAAACTTGCCAACCTACGTTCAAATTTTGGGGCCGTTCTCGTCCATTTCTAGTACGTATGATAATCAAGCGGTGGTGGCTTCCGTGATGCTGTCACCTTCATAATATGATTAAATAATTGTCACAGCATCGTATTCAGCGACATTTTTGCGAGTTGCAACGAAAACCCGCAAGTGCCACGAGGCAGACAATAAAACAAAGACACGGATGAGATCCAGTCAGTACGAAATAATCTCGTAGAAACGTAGATCAATTTGGGGCGCACGGAATTAGGGACCCGCTGGTAAACCATCAAATTGGTGAAGATTTACGAGGGTAAATTTGGAGCCGGTTTAATTGTTGGCGCTAGGTATTTGTTTAGGCAAGCACTCTTCGACTCTGAATGCTAACAATGGTTGAGCTGTTTCGATTTTGTTTTATGACCTTTTTCGATGATGCTTGCATTTGATTTTGCGTTCGCTGCAAATTGTTATTTCTCAATTCATTCCGTCTCATTGTTTGACTTTTAATAAAATGATAATATTGATTTAACAATGTCAACTTGATATTCCAGTTGGGAAACAATGTCTCATTTTATAAACGTGCCCGTAGACCGTAGGGAGAAAAGGTTACTTTAATGTGAGATATAGTTATTTTCGGAAATCATCACCTGAGCACACACTTCGTCTGCCGTAGAACTTTGATCTACTACACTGCTCCTATGTAGTTTACTGATCTTAGGTAAAGATCTGAGACTCTTACTCACATATAACCTCATAGTCAACCATTGGTGAAAATGACTGGACTGAAATCCTTTCTCAAATATGGTAGAGGTTCATTTCATACGTCAGTATTCACAGAATTGAATAAAACAATCGATCACATAAGCTAGTGTACGCCCTTAAACGAAATCCGTTATAAAATATTTTTTGGCGCCACCTTGGAGTCGGATCCAGGACTTCTCGTAGCATGTTGAATTCTCACCGGGAGATCAACGAGCAATAACGTCACGTTAAATATTACAATTACAAAAGTTTAAAATCATTATCCTAAAAGTATATAGAAGTAACCCAATTAGCACATTCCACTATGCACAGTACGAAGAGTTAACGAGCGAGCTCTATTTAATAGGTGTATTATATTAATATAATAGCGCTTTACTAATTTTACAACTCTAATATTTGTGCAAATATTGATGTTATGGCAGCCAAAGTAATATTACAGAGCTGAGATAATTTGGAGAATACCCTAATCATTAATGTTTGGGCATATTGCGAGAGTAATTATCGTATAAAGCACATATTCGTAATTATATATTGGATTACCCGCAATAGGACGGTTTAATGGAGCGTTATAGTAAACCGAATCATTATCATAGAAAGTGATATTGACTGTGAAATGTCTGGGATTACCTTCTCTTTACATGTTAAGGAGATAGACTAAGTTTAATGTAAGAAATTAAGCTAAATATTTGTTATCGTAAACTGACGGACAGTAAACGAGAAGCGTGGTGTTTAGACAATATTTTCCTTCAAAAATTTAAGGGGAACTAGGAAAGTACATAAAATGTTCAAATTAAGTCTGATTAATTTTTAACCATTATTTTTGCTAAATATAAAATACTTATATATAGCTAAGAAAAAATAAATAAAAAGTAAATGGATAAAGAATTGAAACACAAACTGATGATGGCATGTCACATGACTGAATAACAGAAGATATTTTATTCGACGATGCCTATGGCTCATATTTTTGACACTCACAAATTTCCACCACCTGTTTGATCTTGCTCACGTTGTACTATTCCTATGGTTGTCTGACAAAGCGCCCTATACTATAAGCGATAAGTCTGCCTTTGGAATTTACTTTGTCTTATAAACCTCTTGTAATGTGTGTTTTATAATATTCTTTAAATACGAATATGTCCCTAATTTGTTAAGGAACGCAAATAAATTAACAACTTGAGTTTTGTTAGCTAAATAAAGGTGTCAATTTTGTAGTAGCTTCATCGTATCAACTCATTACCGGTCGCGAGGGCGCGAGTCTCATCCATCAATGAGAAAAGGTTAAGGCCGTAGTCAACCACGCTGGCCCTTGCAGATTGGTGGACTTCCCACACCTTTGAGAACATTATGGAGAACTCTCAGGCGTGCAGGTTTCCTCACGATGTTTTCCATCACCGTTAAAGCAAGTGATATTTCAATTGCTTAAAACGCATATAACTTACTAATAACCCCCCCCCCGAAAGTGAAGTAGAAGTCCTTCACCGTTGAAGCTAGTGATATTTTAATTGATTAAAACACACATAACTTAGAAAAGTTAGAGATGCGTGCTGGGATTTGAACTCGGTCCCAGAAAGTGAAGACGAAGTCCCACCCACTGGGATATCACCGCTTGCAGTAGCTTTGTAGTAGCTCATTAGTACCCAAATAAATCTGTTCATCAGTTTAATCGTACTGCAGAACAAGATTCAAACTCTCCGAGTTCACACAGTCTGTCGTATCCATACACAATGTTGTTACAGAGCACAAAGTTCCTAAAGGGATTCGTGAACGAAGGGAGCCTACGAGGCTAAGTGGAGGGTAGTGGGGAGTGAAAATCTAAGTGAAGTGCCGACATCTGTAGCATTACAATAGGTCAAGCAATAACTAAACGAAGGGATAAAGAAGCAAGTCTTCCATAGTAGCATACTCAGGATACTGTATATCCTTAAGGCGTTTTGCTTCGTACCGGTGTAACTAGCGGAATTCATATACGAACCAAACCGACGTGATTATATTCCAATATTTAAGATTTTATAATAGATCTATGCAATGCGCTTCTACGTGTTTTAATAATAAACGTGGCAGAACGTCGGAATACAGTGTTTATTAAGCTCTGACATTTAATACGTGCTGTCAGATGAAGAATTATATAATAAGTTATAATAAGTAAGGTTTTTAAAGTATAAATGGATACCTAACTCATCTTGATTCTTACAATCAGTAATAACTTTCCTTCACTTTCGGTTGGCCGAGTTCGAATTCCTGCACGCACTTCTAACTATTCTATGTCATACGCGTTAGAAATTTAAATATCACTTGATTCACGGTGATTAAAAAACATCGTGAGTAAACCTGCATGTCTGACAGTTCGCCATAATTTTCTCAAAGGCGTGTGGAGTCCACCTTTCGACACTTGGCCAGCGTTGTCGACTACGGCCTTAATCCCTTCTCATGGTAGGAAAATTGCCAGATAAAGGCATTTACTTAAACTCTTGAATTTATCATAGTGTCGACAGTGATCCCAGTGAATTAATCAAATCCTGCTCGTATATATTTGGAGGTTCGACCGAACGCGGATTAAATGCGAAAACGCCGCGATTACGAAGCGAAGCCAACCCTGCGGCGCCATTAAGAATTCAGCAAACGAATTGGGGACATCGAATCGACGAAATTGTGCCCGACTCATCTTTTCTTACATCGTGTATTTTCTCTCCCAAAAGGCGGATATTTTAATTTTTCTCCCTCCCGGGTCCCGACTCGAGGGAAACGAACACTGTTTTGAAATAGTACGGCTCGAGAAACACAATTCCTTATAAACATACAATATTCTTTATACCGTTTGGAAACTTTGTGAATACATCTGCCGGTAATACGAATCTTTTATGAATGAATGATCTAAAGACTCTTATACTGCCCAATAGTTTCTAAATATTAACTTAGTTTGACGTTACAGCAATGTTAGGAGTTTAATTGAGTTGATTTAATACAATACAACCATAGCTCACAAATAAATAGGAAAACAATGTCAATTTTCTTCAAAAATTTCGGCTAGGTATTTTAATAATTTTTTTTATTAAATATGATCTCTGGTTTTTAAATATGTTTAATACAATTTTACTAACAATATTACAATTGAAGGTAAGTCTAGGAATTTCTATCAAAACACATAAACAAGCTATTCGTATTTAAGAGCCCAATAATATATGTCTCTGCTAAGGCCCCATAAGAGGTATAAACTTTCTAAACTTACGCTCCTCGGGGACTCACACATCTTGAAACTGTGGAAAATGCATTACCTGAAACAACATAAAACAATCGGTAAGACCATATGACAGTATTTTTAAGCTTTCTTTGACAAAACTTGAATTAAATGTAGTTTCATTTTATATTCGACTAAGTACCTATCTACGAAATATAAAACAACTTATATAATGATAAATGCGAAAGGCTGTCCGTTTGTCTAGATGATTGTTTATCAGTTCTATAATAACAATAATACTTAAAAATAATAAAAAATCTTTATTTTAGGCATCAAGGCTCATATTTTTTTTGTTTAGTAATATACACATTACTTCTATGTCAGTAAATAAATAAATATATATATTTTTTAAATATACTACGACAATGCACACATGGCAATCTAGTCCCAAAGTAAGCGTAGCTTGTGTAATGGGTACTAAGATAATTGATGAAACTTTATGTATAATATACATAAATACTTATAACCTATAGATAAATACCCAGTCATCACACAAACATTGTCCAGTTGTGGAAATCGAATCCACGGCCTTGGACTCAGAAAGCAGGGCCGCTGCCCACTGCGCTAATCGGCCGTCAAAACATATACTATACATGTAAATAACATGTAATATATACGTTTGATATGCGAATCTCTGCCACTCCAATCCATTTGAAATAGCACAGCTGTATATAAGTTAAGATAATTCATAGCACTGATCGTTAAAAAAATATTTTTTTAATTCATGCACAGCTTAACTGATCTTTACAAAATCTGCTCAGAAATACCTAACATCTCGGTTACCATCGTAGGATATTTTTTAAGGTTCAGCCTTGGCTAGTAACCAACCTACGGACAAAGATCTACAGCCAACATTTATAATGCCGCGTAGAAAGAATTTTGGGTTTGATTTAAATGGTTATGTCAATATGTTCCTAAAGCTGTCGCTCAGTTGACTTCGTATCATATTATGAAATTGTTCCACATCTTCAAACGACGAACTGGCCCTGGACACTTGGTGTAATGCTACCTGCCTGAATAAGACTTAAGGCACCCCGCTGTGACGCTGGCGCACTACACGCTCCCTTTCGTAAACATTATTATAAATAATTTGCTTTTACTTCACAGCACACAGGTACCACCACAAGAATACAATAAAAAAAAACAAACATACAACCAAATCTTTAGAAGTGTAGTAACCGAAGATTATTGCCGCTAGCAGACAGTTGTCAAATGTCTTTGGTAAACGACGTATCTAGCGTTTTATAAAACAACACATCATAGATGCAAAGCTACTCTTTTTGTTAAGCAAAGTGCTCTACGTCATAATGCTAAGTCGTACTTTGTAAGCATCAAAATGAGCGTCTTATCTTGAAAAGTGCACGTGCGAGCCTCTCATGAGCCGCAAGAGCATCTGGCCTTTTGACCTGGCCGCACTACATTGACCCACCGCATATCAGAGCACCTTCCGTGATTGAGGGCAAGTGGCTTAATTGTCTGTCGCACTAGGATGTATAAAGGAGGAACTACTCATACATGGTTAATATAATACGTACTTTTATTGACATTTGGAAGTACAAAATCCAAATTGCACATTTTGAAGATCTGATGACATACTCGTAATAAGCCCCTATGTGTATTATAAGGAAGCTCATAAATTTATAACTATCGACGGATGACGATCTATGACATTCAGATTATCTTTGTGTAATCCTATGAGAAACGAGTTTTTTTTTTTTTTATTAACGATAGGCCAGCGTTTGACAACAATCATGCCCGTTAGAAAGCAATGATGAGGTCTAGGTTGGAGCAAGCATGCCTAGAAAAAGCCTATTCACTCTAGCCTTGAAGGTACTCAAATTATACGTGGCAGGATTCTTCTTGCCTTCTTCGTGTCTTAGCAGAACAAGAGCGACCCACGAACATAGCTTAAAGCTCCGATGAATATAAGGACAATAGGGATGATACCGAACTTATAAGTGAACTGTACTGATATTATAGGATTGTCTGAAGTCCGGCGAGAGGGGGAGGACTCGATAATCTTGGAATCCGGCAACTTGTTTTACTACCGGGAGGGTGACCAACAGTCACAGGGTGGTGTCGGGTTTATCGTCCACAAGTCTCTCGTCAACAATGTTGTAAAAGTCGAAAGTGTGTCGAGCAGGGTAGCATACCTTATACTCAGAATTACCAAACGGTATTCGTTGAAGGTCATACAGGTATACGCGCCGACTTCGGCACACCCAGACGAGGATGTAGAGGTTTTGTATGAGGACATTTCAAAAGCCATACATGCCTCGAACACCTACTACAATATTGTGATGGGGGATTTCAACGCGAAGCTTGGCGAGCGAACTGGTTCAGAGTTGAGGGTGGGGCAATTTGGGTATGGGCAACGGAACCACAGGGGTCAAATGTTGGCTGACTTCATGGAGAAGGAGGGCCTTTATATGATGAACTCCTTCTTCAAGAAGCGGCCACACAGGAAATGGACCTGGATAAGCCCCGATGGTTCCACGAGAAACGAGATCGACTTCATCATGTCGACCAAACGGCATGTATTCAATGATGTCTCTGTGATCAACAGGGTTAAAACCGGAAGTGATCACCGTATGGTAAGAGGCACATTGAGTATAAACGTTCAACTTGAAAGAGTCAGACTGGTGAAGTCTACACTCCGGCCTACTCGTGCCCATATTCAAAACCCCGAGAGCTTTCAACTAGAACTACAGAACCGGTTCGGTTGCCTAGCAAATTGCGACACTGTGGACGATTTGAACAACAGGCTGGTGGAAACTGTCCAAACAGTCGGGTCCAAATTCTACAAGGCCCACCGTAGAAACAAGGCCAATAGGTTCTCAACCAATACACTCAAGCTTATGACGGAGAGGCAAGAGATGAGACTACAGTCTATAGCAGACGCGTCCGCTTACCGGCGGATTAATAGGCAGATCTCTAAATCACAGACTCGTGATATGCGGCACTTCAATACAGAGCGTATTAAAAATGCCATCGAGCAAAACAGAGGCTCTAAAGTGTTCGCTAGAGATCTGTCTATCGGTCAGAGCCAGTTGATGCGACTGAAGACCAATAATGGTAGTCTTGTCTCTTCCAAACCTGAGATCTTGGGTGAGGTTGAGAACTTTTATGGACAGTTGTACACCACAGTACAGACGCCTGTTGAAGATTTGGCTAAGGATCCTAGAGCCAAATTAACTCGACACTATACCGAAGATATCCCAGACGTCAGCCTATACGAGATTAGTGTGGCTCTCAAGCAGCTTAAAAATGGCAAGGCGCCGGGTGATGACGGAATAACGGCAGAACTCCTGAAGGCAGGTGGAAAACCGATACTGAAAGTCCTTCAGCGATTGTTTGATTCCGTTATTCACCAAGGCACAACGCCAGAGGCATGGCACAGGAGTGTGGTGGTTCTGTTCTTCAAAAAAGGTGATAATACCTTGTTGAAGAATTACAGACCCATCTCGCTGCTGAGTCATATCTACAAGCTGTTTTCGAGAGTCATTACGAATCGTCTCGCTCGTAGGTTTGATGACTTCCAGCCTCCCGAACAAGCCGGTTTCCGTAAGGGCTTTAGTACCATAGACCACATTCATACGCTGCGGCAGGTTATACAGAAGACTGAAGAGTATAACCGGCCACTTTGCTTAGCGTTTGTGGACTATGAAAAAGCCTTTGATTCGGTGGAAACTTGGGCTGTGTTTAGGTCACTGCAGAGATGCCGAATTGACTACCGGTATATCCAAGTGTTGCAGTGTTTGTACAAAAACGCCACTATGTCAGTTCGTATACAGGATCAGACTACGAGACCAATCCAATTGCAGCGAGGCGTGCGACAGGGAGATGTTATCTCCCCGAAACTATTTACCGCTGCGTTGGAGGACGTCTTTAAGCTTCTGGAATGGAACGGACTTGGCATCAACATTAACGGCGAGTACATCACTCAACTTCGGTTTGCCGACGATGTAGTCATAATGGCAGAGACTCTGGGAGACCTAAATACGATGCTCGATGGCCTCAGCAGAGCTTCTCAACAGGTTGGCCTACGAATGAACATGAGCAAGACGAAGATTATGTCTAATGCTCATGTTTCGCTTCAACCAGTAATCGTTGAGAACACTGCACTCGAAATTGTTGACGAATACGTATACCTAGGACACACGATCCAGTTAGGTAGGTCCAATTTCGAGAAGGAGGTGAACCGCCGAATCCAACTCGGATGGGCAGCGTTCGGGAAACTCCGTGCCATCTTTTCGTCAGAAATCCCTCAGTGCCTGAAGACGAAAGTCTTCGAACAGTGCGTGTTGCCAGTGATGACCTATGGCTCTGAAACATGGTCGTTAACTATGGGCCTCATAAGAAGGCTTAGAGTCACTCAGCGGGCGATGGAGAGAGCTATGCTCGGAGTATCTCTACGCGATCGAATCAGAAATGTGGAGATTCGTAGAAGAACCAAAGTTACCGACATAGCTCAACGAGTCGCGAAGCTTAAGTGGCAATGGGCCGGGCACATAGTTCGGAGAAAGGATGGACGTTGGGGTCCCAAGGTGCTGGAATGGCAGCCCCGTACTGGTAAGCGCAGCGTTGGTCGACCCCAACGAGGTGGACAGACGACATTAAGCGCGTCGCAGGTAGCCGTTGGATCCAAGCGGCTCAGAATCGTGGAACTTGGAACTCCCTACAAAAGACCTATGTCCAGCAGTGGACGTCTATCGGTTGATGTGAAGTGAACTGTAACAACATATATACCACGTTGAACCATGATACTAGGCGGTGGAAGCAATAAAGCTATGCCTATCAATGGACGCCTTATCAGTTGAACCAAACTAATGAACGGAAGTTAAATCACTTATGAACGTTGTTAATAAATAATAATCAATCTAATCCACGTGCCGCGTGGTGACGGCAAATCCCTATCCCTACCAATATTATAAATGTCAATGTAAGTTTGTTTGTTACGCTTTCACGCAAAAACTAGTAAACCGATCCTCATGAAACTTTGTACACATATTTTTGGAATTGTGAGAAGTAATATAAGATAATTTTTATCCCGACATTAAGCTCGGTTCCTTTGGGAGAGAGGATGAAAGTGTTTGACGATTTTACACCATAACTCGGACAAATTATAACCGATTTAAATAATTATTTTTGTACTATAGATGTTATAATATGTGTTTAATTTTGCTTAAACTTTGTGTAGATCCGATTAATGTGGTTGGAGATAGCGGACAGAACGCCTCAGCGGACAGCAGCAAACCCCTCATTTAAGGTTTATCGATACTTTAATTTTTTTTAGAACTACAACTAAATTGAATGCCACATCAAAAAACAAAATCAAACACAGATGAAGTCACGGGCAATCGCTAGTCAGAATATAGTTGTCACCAACATTTGTTTTCCCGCGGGTGTCCTATGAGGCGACTAGGGGAATATAACGGAGAACGGACGGCAGATTTTTCTATCTAAACCTACTGCAATAACCAACCCGTCTGGCCAGCGTGGTGATTATGGGCAAACCCTTCCGTTACTCCTAACTGAACATTTTGCCTATAATCACGACGCCCACGGCCTTAAGCTTAGCAGTGGACTGATTATAGGCTTATTATTTTATTGAATCAAATCCAAAAACTTCAAATCGAAGATTTAATATAATATGTTCTCTGCTGACAAGCATGCCTCTACTAACTGTAGCCTTCGAGAAGTGAAGTTATTAGATAACATTAATTTGACTCATTAATTTAGTCTACTTTACTGTTCAGTGCCGTATAATGTATCTTGATTTCAAGGTTTTTTTATGCGTTAGGTATGTTCTAGTTGTTTTTTTTTTCTACGACAATACACACATCGCTATCTAGCCCCAAAGTAAGCGTAGCTTGTGTTATGGGTACTAAGAAAGCTGTTGAATAATTTTTATGAATATAATACATAAATACTTATCATATACATATAAACACCCAGACACTGAAAAACATACTAATCACACAAACATTTTCCAGTTGTGGGAATCGAACCCACGGCCTTGGACTCAGAAAGCAGGGTCGCTGCAAACTGCGCCAATCGGCCGTCAAAGTTCAAATTAATATAAATAATCAATTTAAAGATTATAATTATTTTATAAAACAATCTACTTAAAGCACATAAATATATGTGTAAATGTATGCTCAACAGTGAAATGGAAGATAGAATACATTACGTCCCAAAACACAAAGGGTATACGTAAATCTCGGAAGGTAAACATTAAGTGATCGAGCAAATGGATTTCGGGCCTGATAATCTATATATATGTGTGTGAAATAAAGTCTTAAAAAGAGATTTGTGTATTTCAGTGTTAGGGAAACATATTTAAAGGGTATCCTTTGTAGTTTGCTTATGGTTTCAGCTTGTATTGTTTCTTCTGATATTATAAAGGATACCGTCACCAATCAGTTATAAAACATTTTGTGTAAAACTAACTTCTTAAATAAACGCATTCTACATTTGTATTAAAGAAAATGAATCACGGCAAAATGTAAAGCTTACATCATACCTAAATGATTTCGTTACACTTTTCAGCGCCCAAAGGAGTATAAATATATAAAGAGCACAACAATTTCCAGAAAATGAAACGATTAGGGCAACAAAGCGGAACATAAATTACTTTGTTACAGCAAAAGAAGTTACCTTTATTAATGTTTCGTTCACTCAATTCCATTACTTGCACAAAAGGCGGTAAAAAATTGCGTCTAGAGTTAGTTATTCCGTTGGTACAATGCGAAAATACGCAACAAAAACGACCTACATGATATGGTGTCAACAAAGATAATGTATATCGTGATATCGGGGACCGGGATGTCTCCGCAGCTATTGTTACCCCTAAACGCGGCCCTGATCTCGGGATCGTCAACCCTTGGCTCGTTTGTCCGGGATATCCTTCGGCAAACATCAACGAAACCCGAGATTCACTAGACCTCACTCGAGAGCATTGTTGAATCGCCACAGGGTATAAAAATATAAATAAATATATTGCGCCCTCGCTTATATTCGCTGTTATTGTCGACGCTGTTTTCTTATTGCTTCATATTGTTTTTGCTTTCTGCGAAATTGCAAATCTCCGTCGCGTTTCTCTTATTAGCTTTCGAATGTTTAAAAAATATGTTGCAAAAACTTGTATCATTGCTCGTAACATGTTCGCTATGATTGTTAACTAAGATATTTATTTACATATTTTCAGGCGCTACCTACGTTTAAATTGAACTGAAGATCGCTGTTTTATTAACATTAATACTTAAGTTATATGAACCTATAGTGAATTCAGAAAGATTTTACGATATTGTTTGAAAGAATTGAGTAGATACGAAATTTATCTTGTTTCATATTATGCATATTCAGCAAGGGAAAATGAACTTGTGTTACAAAGTAACATAAGTGTGATCGAAGGCGATACTCAGGATCGAGTCTTCAATTCTGAAGCGACAGAGGGGACTTCTACGGAAACATCCAATAAAGAGTGTTGTAGAGCACCTAAAAACTTTGCCTTATGTCGACCTATCGATCGCGGAGCTAAAACGACTTGTCCCAACTTCGATATTAGTTCGCGCGTGATCGATTTCGCCCGGCCAGTTTGACAGTTACGATGGTGACAGATGACGCCTCATGCCATAACGCGCCGGTGATTTGTCTTTGACTTTCAGTCTTACCGTTGCAGACGACAGTCCGAAACTAATTTGTGAAAAATTAGCTTGATGTGTTTGTTTTCTCTTTGAAAATACTTAAACAAAGAAATAAAGTTCGTAAAATGTATTTGAATAATTTATCAAATTTGTTTTATTTCTTAACCCTCTTTAGAATTTTTCTTTTGGCTCTGAAGTAAATATAGTATCCTAAACATTTATGTTAAAAAGGTTTATAAACAATTAAAATAATCTTTACTTCGAAATTTTGCACATTCGCTTTTATTAAGTTTTAATTGTCAACGGTCAGATTATGAGAGAAAGTGTTTAGGATCTGCTGTATAAACACTGATTTTTAAGGCAAATCGAACGTGAAAATGTTTAAGACAATTCCGAAGAATGTTTTTATAAAGAGTCACTAAACAGTCCCCACTCTTTTGTATAGCAATAATTACTTTAGCGTGGTGGTGGGGAATTTTGCGGCAGTCTGTAGGAAAGTGTTAAACGCCTTTAGTGTCATTCCAGTGATTAATTTGTGTCGGGCCTGTCGTGCTAATGGGCTAAAATAATTTAGTGGGCGACGCTGCTTTATTTATTATCAGGCCATAGTATGGCGGGCCTCGAAAAATACCTCGTCGTTAATCTATTGGATTTCTATATTGTTAACCTCGTACTCCCTCGTTGGTCTAGTGATTAGCATATTTAACTACTAATCACGAGTTCCTGGGTTAGAATCACGGATCAGGCCAAAACTTCTTGGGTAATGGGTTTTCTACGTCAAAGAACCAATACTAGGTCAGAATTAGGAAGTCGGCAGTGTCAACCTCAATGCCTAGAGCACGTTAAGTCTTCGGTCCTCTTTATTATCACTAAGTTATGATAATAGTCCTTAAAGCTCAACAAGCCGCATTAGAGCAGCGTGATGGGTTTATGTTTGTAATATTCTCTCCTATGAGACAATAGGCCTGTACCCAGAATTGGGACGATAATAGAATATGGGTGATGGTTGACCTATCACCAAATAATACATACGGTTTAACAAACAATCTATCGCTATAAATGCGTCCATAAAATTAACGTTTAATTCTCTAATTGATCTATTATTTTTTAATAGATAAATCCAAATAGATCACCGCTTAAATTGAAGCATTCTTAAACCCGAATAAAATATTTTTACCAGTATTATCTGTTGAGGTTGAGCTTAAAATACACAAACAACGTCCTTAACCTTTTTTTATAAGAAAACCCCCTATTCATTCTACATCCATTTACCATCAAAGAACCTTACTTCACAACCTTACATCTGTCGGGCTGATTTGTGAATCTAAACCATCCAGGGTGCCACCCAAACGCATACCAAAAAATTCATTCAAATCGGTCCAGCCGTTTAGGAGGAGTTCAGTGACATACACACGCACACAAGAAATATATATATAAAGATTTATGAATATTATACATATAAATACTTATAATATACAGATCATCATAACATCCAGGCACTGAAAAACATTCATGTTCATCACACAAACATTTTTCCATTTGATGGAATCGAACCCACGGCCTTGGACGCAGATAGTAGGTTCGCTGCCCACTGCGCCAACCGGCTGTTTAAATCAATAATGTCGCCAGTATTTGAACAGCAACAGCAAGTGAAGGGATGGACAACAATAAGTTTAGACAGATGATTTTCAATGTAAATCTACCAAATATTTCCAGATATTCCGCGAAACTAGCAATATACTACGGCAACAATACACAATAATGAAGAGTTTCCGTCACAAACTTTACCGATTGACTTCAAAAAGCATTCTGGGCTCGGCCCCATAATGAAACTTTTTTGACTGGCTTAACAACAAAGTTGAGGTCGAATCAGCATCACGCAACTTGGAAGTGAAAAGCCGATGGAATACGATATAACTTGTCTTATTTGGAAACTTAGCCCGAACCGGCCGACTTGACGTCGACTTCCAAGGGATCGGAGGGCGATCAACAATGCCCTGGAAGACAAAGAGGCTTTATGAAACATTCTGTGATAACTCTAAAGGTCAGATAAATTATTTATAGATTGTGCTTTGGAATTTGATATTATGTATTTCTCGATAAGAGCCTTTGTTTATGTATAGGATTCTCTGTGTTTAAAAATGCTATGTACATATGGGATATATTTACTTAATATTATAAATGTCAATGTAAGTTTGTTTGTTACGCTTTCACGCAAAAACTACTTAAACGATCTCCATGAAACTTTGTACACATATTCTTGGAAGTGTTAGAAGTAATATAGAATACTTTTTATCCCGACATTAAGCTCGCTTCCTTTGGGAGAGGGATGTGTTTGACAATTTTACACCATAACTGCGACAAATAATAACCAATTTGAATAATTATTTCTGTACTATAGAGGTTATAATATGTGTTTAATTTAGCCCAAAAAACCCCTCATTTAAGGCTTAGCAATACTGAATACTTGAAATTTTGTTAGATCTACGACTAAATTTAATGCCACACCAAAAAACAAAATCAAACGCAGACGAATTCGCGGGCAACCGCTAGTATATTATAATCAAAAGTGCAGAAAATATTTACTTACTATTGCACGCCTCATAAGCGAAGCATTGAGGTGGGTATTACTGTCAGTTTACGCACACCGAGGGATTCTCCAACTTAAAATGTCATTTTTTTTATTCTTTATTGCTTTTATAAGTGAATATAAACATAGACAAATGTTGAGAAAAAAAACACTGTTTTCAACACTCATGATATTTCTAAATCTCTTTTTTTACTTACATGTACTAAAATTACGTTTTGTTTTACATTTTAGAATAATGTTTACAAGCTATGGTCGGAGTTCGTACATTCATCATCAACATTACATCGACCCATTAATGGCCCACTACAGGTCTTTTCGTACAATGAGCGTGGTGTACTAAGGCCTTAACCCCTTGTTAAGGCCGTAGTACACCACGCTGGCCCAGTGCGGCGGATTGGTGGACTCCGCATACCTTTGAGAACATTATGGAGAACTCTTAGGTTTGCTGGTTTCCTCACGATGTTTTCCTTCACCGTTGAAGCAAGTGATATTTTAATTACTTAAAACGTACATAACTTGAAAAGTTACAGGTGCTGGGTTTTGAACTCGACACCCTGAAAGTGAAGTCGAAGTAGTACCCACTAGGCTATCACTGCGCCCACTGATATTTAAATAAATAAATAGTGTGTAGTGCCTTTTGTTCTCTCTCAAATTAAATGTATGAACAGCATATCCCACTACAATACAATCCACTTTAATACTGTACCGAAAAACGGAATATCGTAATAATAATAACAATATTGTAATAAATACAAAGCGACAAATAAAAAAATTGCGCAGCTCCACATATTACTAAATTTTACCAAGAGACATATTCCGAAGGTATTAACTTTTATTATCACGAGGAATATTCGTGTTTCTCCTTTTTCCCGATGAATAAGAGGACCCTAATCCAGAATTACATGATGACTGGCGGATTGAGCGGGCATACAAATAAATACAGATAGACTAGCTGTTACGTGAGACTTGGTCCGCGTTTGTTTTGGTTTTTAAAAATCCATTTTTTTTATTCTGGGCATAAAAATATTACCGGAAAAGAATAGGTTCCGTGCATATTTTCGGGATAATTTATTAATTAAAATTTTATTTAGTACACTTTATTGTGTACCGAAATGTAAAACAAAGTTTAACAAGAATAACATAACAAATATTAGGTACGTAGGTACAATAGGCAGCCTTATCGCAAACAAGCTATCTCTACCAGGCAAAGTAGTATGGAACAAGAGAAAATATACAGTACAGGGGTTTTCTTGTTGTGTACACCCCTTACACCAAAAAAAAAATTAGTAAGGAAAATAATTACGAAATGTAAACATAAAAAACACCATTAATACATTATTTGACGGCTGATTGGCGCAGTTTGCAGCGACCCTGCTTTCTGAGTCCAAGACCGTGGGTTCGATTCCCAGAACTGGAAAATGTTTGTGTGATTAGCATGAATGTTTTTCAGTGTCTGGGTGTTTATATGTATATCATAAGTATTTATGTATTATATTCATAAAAAAATATTCAACAGCTATCTTAGTACCCATAACACAAGCTACGCTTACTTTGGGGCTAGGTGTAAATGTGTGTATTGTTGTAGTATATATTTATTTATTTATTATTATTGCATTAGATTTAACAATTATTACATTGCATTAGCTGAAGACGGACATACTATAACATTTTGATATGTTAGTCAGGCATCGGTTCAGGGTGCAAACTATCTCAATAATAAATCAATAACTAATAAAAAATAATGTGTGTTTATTATACACATCGAGAAGTGAAACTTTTTTATGGCATCATTTTATTATTAGAATTAATTGATATTTACTAGATTAACAGCCGTATAATATTTATATAATATTTATATAATATTTATAATTAATAATTGCTAGTTTTAATAAAATTGTTTACGTTCACTGATATTTACAATAAAAAATTGAGGTTAAGCTGAAATAACTTTCAAAAAAATAGCATAATTACACGCGTAACGGAAAAACGTGACTTAGAAATGAAGATGGCGCCTAATAGAAAAACGTTACAGCTATAAATTATAAAATATTTCTCCCATACTTCTAAATGTTACTATAAATGCAAACTTGGGATAACAAATTAATTTTAACCCAAGCTAAACCATTTCAGAAAGAAGTATAAAAATGAGAGAGCCGTATTTGTAACACTCGTTACGAAAAATGCCTCGACCCTTGAAGGGCTTAGCGGGGCTTGTGGAGATCGATGTATCACGTTACGACTTACTATCAGCTTGTAACAATATGGAATGGAGGAATTGCACGTTGATACCCAGCTTAACTACACAGTAAAGGTCCATGTAACCTAAATATATTTTTAAGGATCCACCAGATAACTGTGGTTTTAAGTCAATGGATATGTATTTAGTGTAATAAATAGTAAACGCAAGTTTTATATTTAATTAATTTTACATTTATTTTAAAAATGGTTTAGCATTGCCATGTAGGTAAGGATGGTAAACAGACCTAAATATTTCTTAGAATCTAAAAAAGTTAAAAATACTTAGAGAAATAGTAAGAGCCTGAAAAAGGTAAAAAGTTTTATATTAACCTTAGACAATACTTATAGCTTACCTGCCTATGTTACTAAACAGGGCAATTGGACCTTTTTTGCCTAAATGGCAAAATAAATTACAATTTATGCATAAAAACACGACATCAGAAAGTTATGTTAAACTCTAAACTACAATTCTAACCTGCAAATGTTGAAGTGCTATATAATAGATATTTTGTTTAACCCTTAAGATATCAAAATAAAATGGAAAAATGTTTAGTCATATCGCAGTTAAAACTATATTTTAAATGTGGCTTGGCTTGCGATTATCGACATGTTACCAAAGCGCTAATAATGGTAAGTCTACGTGCTAACTGGGTGGTGAGGTAATCTGTTCAGTTACGTAACGACGCAGCAAAATGTTGTATAATCTACATACAAAGTAAACCGATAGAACATTCTAGAGACTAGCTAGCATTTAAAAGGCTATAGAGAATCATGCTGTTGCATTTTGGTAAACTCAAAAGTAGCTAGTGAGATCGCCGAACTAATGAATAAATATTCTACGACAATACACACGTCGCTTTCTAGCCCCAAAGTGTAGCTTGTGTTACGGGCACTAAGGTGACGGATGAATATTTTTATGAATAATATACATAAATATTTTTAACATACAGATAAACACCCAGACACAATCACATTAACATTTTCTAGCTGTGAGAATCAAAGCCACAGCCTTGGCCTCAGAAAGCAAACTGCATCAATCGGCCGTCAAATTGAGCTCAGTTTGTCAAAAAGCATTCAACACATTGTTACTTTTGAGCTAATGACATTTGGGCCTTATTCTATTCTAAATATGAACCTAATTTTAACTTAACTTGACGACGCGACCTTAAAGTCATCAGAAAGCGCAAAAAATTAATAATTCAATATCCACCGTCGCATACTGAAATCGAATTCGGTCGATTCACACTTTTTGTTCCCAAGGTGCTGAAATGGCAGCCCCGCACTGGTAAACGCAGCGTTGGTTGATCCCCAACGAGGTGGAAGACAACATCAAACTTATCGCAGAGAGCCGCTGGACGCAAGCGGCACAAAACCGTGGAATTTGGAACACCCTACAAAGGACTTATGTCCGGCAGTACGTACATCGGTTTGTATGATGACACTTTTAAACCCCCCAATACGTTTCGGAGAAGCGTTATAATAATAAAAAAGTGTATGTGTCAGCTCCGACGCACGACTGGAGTTTACTCCTTAAGTACGATTGTCTAACCATACGCAAAAAGAGTTTATTTAACTGAATAAAGATTAATACCATATGAAAGGGTAAATTAAAAATCATGTGCAATTTATACACACACGGCGGAAGTGTAACTTCTTAAAAGTAGCCTACGAGAGATTGAGGTGGATGTAGAGTATCAGAACTATTAGGATAAATGTAATTTTTATTATTTAGTTTCCATGGTAACTAGAATAGGTAAAGAAATGTATAATGTTTTCTATCTCACTCTGTCCCATACATGTTTGTGTTTGTTTTTTATCTAGATATTATTCGGTTTCCTTGGTAACTTAAACAGGAACAATAAGTTAATTAAACGAAAGCGACGTTGCATGTTTGCGCATCACAGTTGCCGGGCATGCAAAGTCGCAAAGCGAAAACGTAACGAGGTCATTCATCAGTAGATTTTACTCCTCACATTTTTCTCATACCGGGCGCCTTATATATGAAAATCGATTCTTAAGGAGTAAACTCCAATAATTATAATAATCTCTTTATTTCAGGCAGGGTTACAGGTATAGGGTTTAAATTCTGAAATAAGAGATTTATGCCATATATACATGAGCGTAAAGAGGATGATAATGCCTTCCAGTAGTCCTAATAAATTTACTTTATGGGATGTAAGTCTCTCGGGGACGCGCCACTTTAGATACTGACGCAACTGGGTCACACCACTCCCTCCACTGGGTTTAGTGTAATTAAATTAACTCAATCGGTATCATACCCTAAAGTCACAATTATGCATCATCATAAGCCTCAGTCTATTAATATAAAAACTACTGGTGGAAAAAGACAATTCATTCAGTCTCTTCTGAGGGATTTAATTCGGGTTTGATGTGCTTTGAAGGTAATTATCACATGTAAGCGATACAAATAATCATTAGCAGGCCAACATAGTGTTATTGCGATACTCTTCGGACCTTGGGACCGGATAGTTCGAAAGTAAAGCAAATTTTCGCAATACACCAGTCAGGTTAACTCAACTCAACATTCGACAATTTAATTTAATAAGACATATGATATTTATCCTGAAAAATTGTAGAACCTAATTATTGTTATCACAACATGTTTTTAAGAATTGGGTACACCTTTTAGGTTATAATGAAAAATTAAAAGAAAGAAGGTATGCAGTATGCTCAGGAGCGTCGTCGTACGTCCATAGGTACTATAATATAAAATTTCTTTACGACCCAACGCGTAAAAAACCGCGTGGAATATAGCTAGTAATCCAATAATACGTAACCAAACATAAAACAGAGCTAGTGTTAACAGTAAACGTGATGTATTAAAATAAAATCGATATGCCATGGGATCCAAACACCTGCCTGGCCGGTGTCACCTAGCGACGGGGCACAAACACGGCGATGGTACACGCCCAAATTGCTCTATAGCGTAAAATATAGCCAATGGTGTACGTTTGAAACACATCAAAGAACTTTCATAGAGGGTAATAGCGCTTATTAAAATAATACGACGATAGAAAATTTTCCCGTTCCATTAGAGGCTAGTTTTCCACGCCCTAAATGCCCGTTGTGTAAGGTAGCTTTTGTCCACCGTTTATTATTACTTATTCCCTTTTATTACGGAAACTCATTAATAATATTATAATTAAATAATGATATATTTCGTAACATTGAAAATGGTTACTCGTATGTCGCTGATGGATGGATGGAGGTTAGAATTTGGGCTTAATGTTATCTTTTTTATTACGACACGTTAAATTCAAAATTCAAATTCAAAATTTCTCTATTCACGTAGGCCTATCATAGGCACTTATACAGGCGTTCATACAAACATGTTTACATAATTGTAAGGGGATGGTGATAACTTCGTTCGCGAACTTAAACCTAAAGCTACGACAAAATAGCCCCGGTAACATCTCGATACATTTTTTTATAGTAACAATTGATGGACCTAGCTAATAGTCAAACTGAAGGTAAGTGGAAAATCATCCCCTTAAAGCAGAGCAACATTCCACAGGGCTTGCAAGTAACACGTCCTTCAATATGCCGCCCTGTTTCCATCAACCTTAGGCGTAGCTGGTAGGCCTCATTTGCCCCTAATTATACCACGCCCTTCACGCCGGAACCCGGTTGCAACAATGCTGCTTGACTGTAAAAATAATCTCGGACGAGCTCTGCCACAAAAAGTTTTACCAATAATACTTATCAATACAACCGATAATATATAAAAAACCTGAAGGTAACTGCACTATCTTAACTAAATCTAGATATCGCTTTATATCCGATTGTTTTGTCTCAAATAATTGATTTACTTATAACGGCCTAATACAGTGTATGTACTTCATTGTCATATTAATGAAAATCAAAGGCGAAAAAAGACTTGTCCGATTAAAAGCCACACATCGACTTAACCACAAAAGACACAATTACTCTGCCGTGTGAAGCCAGAAAGGGTTGCCCCGAAACCGAATTGCCGAACATTTTACTCTACTTTGCCGGAACCGCTACCACAAAAGCGTGTAATTTGTCTTTCCCAAAAAAAGGTATGCAATGTATTTGGGAGTTAACTTTATTGTTTTCATTAACCTCAGCCTATTAGTGTCTCTTGTTGAGTCTTCTTTTCTGCCTTCTGCCTTACAGAAGGATGAGAGATTTTTTAGCACAGTGCCATTTACTTTAGCTTTATTATAGTTATCGGTTTTTTTTTTGGCTTGCTTCTACACTAATACCTGCAATACCTCGGACTGAAACAAAAAACTGCAATAAAAAATTGCAATTCTTACTGGCTGAAACTGTAGTTTTCAATTTATCCATTATAAACCTACACTGTTTATATCGCCAAACATCGACAGCAATTTTAATCGATTAGATTTGCATTAACTATATACATATAAATAGTAATGAAAATTAACTGCACTTAGAAATTTGGAGGCAGGTAATCAAATGAAGTATTATTGTATATTTCGTCTGAATATTTTTTATTGCTGCATGAAACGCCGCACCGCACCGCGTGCACTATAGGATGTTTTTGGTACACCAAACAATTTTTTTTTTGTTTCTAATTATTTACCAATTTATAATCTCCGGAATTTACAGTGCGCTAGTACGTAGCATTCTCGAATATGCGGCCCCGGCATGGAACCCGCACAACAAAACATATGTTGAAAGAATAGAGCGCGTTCAACGTTCCTTTACGAGGTACCTGGCCTTTAAAGACAAATCCTGTCCCTACAGAGCTGATTACGACGCTCGCCTAACTCACTTTAAAATCCATTCCCTGGAAAAACGTAGGCAAGTGACTGACCTCTTGACTCTCTATAAAATTGTTCGTAATACTTTGGATGCCCCTGACCTGCTTTATCAGATAAGTATCAATGTTCCCCGTCGTATTCCGAGATTCCCAGAGTCAAAAACCTTCGCTCCTAAATTTTCCAATACTAACCTAGAACAATTCTCACCTATTAACCGAATGACTAATCTTTTTAAAAACTTAAAAAACCCTGACATTGACATTTTTCACGACACTTTATTTAGCTTTAAGGCGAAATTATTCTTAGAGTAATATTTTTCAAATTCTTTTTCTTAATTGTTTTAAATTTTTATTTTTTTATTTTAATTTCAATCATTATTTTCATTTGTTTAATCTTACTATTTTTGTTTTTGACTTAATTTAATTATTTTTAACCGGACTTACTTCAATGTTGTGTATACCTGTAAGTGATAACTGTACTCGGACATTAAACTAGAATGTAAAATGATTAATGATAATACAGTGTATCGTTGGTATATCTAATGAAATAAATAAATAAATAATAGAGATAGACACCGAATAACAATTGGGTTACTGTTGTGCATGGAAAAAAACACAAAAGCGATGAGGTCTAGTGACGTGGGAGTGTGAAGAGGGGCGAATTGATTGAGAGTCAACTAAGTGTAGACTCCAGCGCTCACGGGGTTTCGCTGTTCTGTGGTAGAATAGCGTTGGAGGAACGAGATTGTAATGTTACTGGGCACACGTACCGACACATTAACAAGCGATATTATGTCGATGCTCCTATTACTGCTATAAAACTGGTATAGTAGCAATGGATCGTTTACAAATGGATTGTTACTTATCAATTTAATATACCTACATTTATATGATCAACAAAATAACCCAAGGTAGGTTATTTTTATTCTTTTGTATAGAAATGAATAAAACAGCTGACATGGAAAGATACAAATGTTGTATACACGTTTTCTCCGTAGCCATTGATCAAGTTAATTCGTAACCTCCCAAGAGAAAAAATAAGAATATTGGTAATTGGTAAAACCAGAGATAGGAAAGAATTTGTAGCAATTAGTTATTCGTATCGTATATATAACGGTACCTATTGTGAAATGATAATAATATGATAATATTATTAAAAAAATAATGGTTGCACGCGGCTTCGTGTTGTTTTTATATTTACGGGAATTTCCCGTCCCGTTTCCCGGGCTAAAAAGATCGGAAAGATAATAAGGTCCAATAACATAAGGCCGGTGTATAGGTTAAGGTAACAATTAAATTAAAATCAAACGGAGACTTTCTTATTTATAATTTATATTTTTTTTGTTGTCTCTATATAAAGTAGGATACTCATTATTTTATCAAGTATTCATTTGTACCTACTTAATAATGTAGTTACCTACTCATAGTTTAAAAAATATCTTAAATTAAAAAAAAAAACATTAATGTCACTTTTATAACGAAAAATGTTACTTTTGTGTAACGATCGACTACAGCTAAACTATGCAGGCTTAAAAATATATAAACAGGATATTATAACTGTCTTAGTAAACATGAAGATGTTTGAATAAGATAAATGAAATTTCTCTCCACCTTTAATTTTACCTTGATTATCCCTAAAGCAGTATTTTGACAGGACCTTGTATATAATAATGTTACCTAGCCCGCGGACGAGTCGTATACAGTGTAGGCAAAGCTTCCGTTCCTTATCAGTGAGATTGTGTCAACGTAATGCGTGTCGTGCCAGAATACACAAGATTAGGTGGCTAAGCCAGGTTGACACGGGACATGCAAATCTTTCCATTTCACGCGAAATCCCACTGAAACACAACTGTAGACATAATACTCAAATATTCAATACAAGCAGTCATCTTATAGAAGTCCAAGATATTTAATGATTATTAAAAATAAATTTTCAATAGTAAAAAAAAACGGTCAAAGGTATAATTTAGGTGCAATTTATAATTTCTTAAACCTTTACACAATATATCAAATCTAGAAAAATGCAGTCTTGGCATCATACTTTACCTACCTGTCTTTTGTCATTTCCGGTTTTAGATAAAAAAAAATTGTTTTATCAAACTAATCGTATTGTTCATTGTATACTAATGAAATTATTCCACCGAAAGCATTTTCATGTGAAATGTTGCCACGACGAGACTATATGACTCGCATTGTGAAAAAGTTATCATATCATATATCATGTAGAGCTAAACTTCTAACTCCACACGCCTTAACTATACAAGGCAAACTTTAAAATATATGGCTTGGCCATTGCTACATTGAAATGGGCGTAAGATGAAAAATGTATCCAATGTCAAAATAATTGTTGCGTAAATATTAAATCAAAATTCAGTCAGTTGACGAATAAATAAGACAAAAGACTGAACAATTTTCAAACAAGAGCTCAGTAAAATCATAATCTGGTTGCGAATCCATTAATGGACTCGGCACAACTTTTATTAACGAATGCAATCATTCGATATACCTTCCATGTTCAACTAGTATCTTTGCAAGACCTCTAACAATATTTATTGCTTTTGAATTTGTGGTGAACTGTTACGTATTTAGGTCAACCAGAATAATCGAACACAAACAAAAATCTTTTTAGCTTATCGGTACATAAACTTAACTCGCGAATAAATCACGGTAAAACTTCGTTTGAAACAGTGGACCGCGAGGAAAGTACGCTATTTTCATAAGGGGAAAAACAATAACTGGGGGCGCAGAGCGAGGGCCGTTTTTAAGGCCCATAAATCAGAATACGGACAATATTTTCTGTACAACGCCGGGTGAGCACTTTCAGTGGGGGATTTTTTGGGACAGGATAGGATTAGTGTTGCCTTTACGATTCACCACTACTTCCTTTTGTTGCTTTATCGAAGCGCTCGTAAAACGATGTGATACTACGACATTGTGTTGCTACGAACTTTGGTTGACTACACGGCTTTCTATTGTTTGCAAAACTTTATCACCCTATTTATTTGAATAATAACCAGTGTGTGTAAGGATTACTTATCGATAAGATATTTGTGAATTCAAGATTTCTTAAGAGGTGTTTCAGAACCACGTAGTGCTGTTCCAGCCATGCATATATTTATAATCGTTGTTACTTACTTTGCCCCCTGTAGGATGACTGTCTTTTATTTTGTGCAAAAAAAGGATTGACGGGTAGAGATAATTACCTCGTGGCACATATATTTGCTTATTATGGATAAAGAAGGTATGATAGACGTATTAAGACCTGACTTCAGACACCAAATTTGGTAGCTACACACTACGTCCTTCTTGAATTATATTGCTTGTAAGAATTTGCTTATTAAGGATAACGTACGTACAAAAGATATATTAGGACCTGGCTTCCGAAGCCAACACTCCACTTTTCTTGAACAATTCCACACAAGATTCGCTTTGTGAAGTTTCCACTCATTGCAATGATTCAATGTGTGTAACACGGTACTCGCTTTAAGAGCATGGCTGCAGGCACGAACGGAATGAGATTCTTCCTTTGTGCCCTCATATTTCATTCACCTTCCTCTGTACGCACCCATCATACACAACATACTTCCCAACTTTATAATCAACCTTAGCTACCCAAGATTAAAGTCCATTTCAAAATGCACATGCAGCTAACAAGTAACTATGCAATGAACGTAGGAAATTTTGCCTTTAGGAAATTCTGTTTTGGAGGGAGGATAACAAAACTGATAATTTAGTGCAAATCGATTAACAAGGAGCCAAGCACGTAGTTTAATACCTATCCACGACCTCGTTAATTTGGAATTTAATCGGTGTTTAACTTTGTAACTAAATAGCCGTATTTTTTATGAGGTTAATGTATAACGAGATAAATAGTACTAAAGAAATTATCCACTTAGCTCTGTTTATATTTTGAATTACTACTTTGAAGTGGCCTATGAAACCAGGAGGTAATTAAATTGTAGTTTTAGTTCAAAGGAAAAAAGAGCAATTAGCAGCTACTTTGTCTGCATTACAGAAACACTGCCACCCACCAAAGTAATACTGCCAAGACAAATAACTTTTCAGGTCAGTGCCGAACAGAAGCCAATTATCTATTGAAGATTACTGTGTTCCAAATTCACTGAATCCCTCCGTATTTTTTAATATCTAAAGTGCTTTAACCGCCAACCCGCATTGGTGGAGCGTGGCGATTCTAAAAACCTCTCTCCTACGATATCTTAGCGGGACGTTAATAAAGTGAATGAGCTTTAAAACGAAATTCAAAGTCAAAGTCAAGTATTGCTGCGTACATAACATTAAAAAATGTGTATGTATAGCAGATTTTTTTTTATCTGCAAGCATTTCTACAGTGCAAGATATGCGGTGTTATAGACAGAAATTCTGTAGACAGAAATAAATTCTATCTTATATATCTACTCAATATAAAGACCCTAAGAATCCACTCCTCGTTATGACGTGACAAATTGGCAACATTTTTTCTCCAAAGCTTCGGGAATTAGTGTGATCAATTGCGTTCTTCGGCACATCTTAACGCCTCTTCCCTCCTACACGCTCGATATAGCTACAGTTGTCTCTTTTCGACCAATATAGTAGACCTCCGGATAGGCAAATCTACACACCTGACGAGGGCTCCCCATACGTAGGTATACCTAGCATTTTACATACAAAAGTCGTTTAGACTAGAATTGTATGTGAGTTATGGGGGTTCTGTAATGTTTAAATAAGCATTAGTTTCCTCTATTTAAAGAAGCTTTAAAACACGAAGGATTTTGTTCACCTAATTAACTAAAAGATTATATAAACTTTATTAGTTTAATGAAAAGACCTATGAGTTAAATTAGTAACAATATTCACAGGAAGAGATTCAACCACTTCTGGACCATTGTCTCGAAATCTGCCACCGACAATTATGAGGCCGCTGTTACGGATCGGAGGGGTCCCTGGAGCCTAGATAACGCAATTACGTCCCGTTATTAAGCGACAGCCATTATTCATCGCTAAGACCCTGTATTCATCAGAAAGCGTGGAACATGGTGATATTTCCACTACACGGATGCGAGAAACCTCTCTTCATATTTATTAATGTGGCGTGATACTAGATTTCTTTAACTTTTTTATATTTTGCTATATCGTGTTTCACGCTATAGTTTTTTACGGAAACAGCGACGTAGATTCAATTCAAAGGTACAAAAAATGCATAACCCAAGGAATTATATCCGAGACGTTTATCCCAAAGAAGTCAAGAACTACTTTCCCGTCACAGTATTTTTTTTTTTTTACTTCGTTGGTCTAGTGGTTAGCCTGTTAAACTGCGTAAGAATGGTTTCTGCGTTCGATCTCCAGGTGTGCCAGATAACTGTTAGGTATTAGCCCGCTGTTTGGTAACTGGTGATGTCCCCCTCATGGCTCAGTGAGCACGTAAAACCATCTGTCCTGGTAAATTTCACTAACACGGTATTTTACTTAATCCCTCCGTTCCACTGCTGCTCTATGGTAAGTCATTGTCATTGTTTTATTTTGCTGACGTATCCGGTCCGCTCTCGTTTGCACCTTGTCAGCGTCACTGATCCCATAGGTGCGGGTCCTAACTGCTTATATTCCATTAAAATCATTACAAGTAATATTCGACGTTACATAATATAAAGGGGAAAATAAATAGCTAGAAATATAAAGATACCATTATTCACTATTGAGATCAGAGAGAGATGGTAATAATCAGACAGACGCATTTTGCGCAACGATTTTGCTTATTAATGTGTTCTGCATTAATTATTTAAAAAAATTGTCATAGTTAAGGATAAAAATATAGCCAATGCTTTTTTTCTATAAGTTTAATTTCTATGAGAGGGGTCGCGAGGGGCCAGCAGTATATTAGTAAGCTGAGCATAATGATGATAGTGAAATGGTTATGAAACTTTAGGCTGAGAATTGCTATAAGGCTAGCATACACACAGCATTCACCAAGATAGCATACATGCCCAAATACGACCTTTTTGCTCTCATATTATATTGCACTATGACATACGTCGTCATTTAAGTATCCTGTCTAGCCTAAGCATAAGTGCTTTTTTCTCGGAAAAAAAAAACTGTAATAAAAAATAACCATACACATACATTCTAATAATTTCAAACATAATCTTTAACTTGCATGTTTCAAGTATGTCAAATGGATCAAAATCCACGGTAATAATAAAAGCACGCCATTATCATTAAGACTTGATGACTCGCTGCATCTGCAATGTTAAACTATTTTATATTTATTTTATGAGAAACGATTCAGAGCGAAGCGTAGTACGTACTACTTCAAACTAAGACTTTTCGTTGTAGGAACAAATATTTTATCTCTTTGTTATATTAATTGACATTAGCTTTAATAGTTGGCCTATATTGTTGTTAAGTATATGATATTTCTGTAGATATATAAAGTTACAGCTTTTGAAGTAGATAGATGCCGAGAAAATATACATCTTTTTTAGCCACGTAATACAATTCTATATTTGCCAAAATAAACCTTTTTGTTCACCAATTCCGACTGATGCAAAATGGTGATACAGTCTTAGATATTTACGGGCTTACCTGTTCAGGGGTATTCGAACCCGTAGATTTATAGCCCCTTATATTAAAGCCATACTCATTATCGCTTTTCTATGCAATATCGTCCGGTACAATGTCGCATATAACGCAAAATCGCTTGGCGGCATATCTTAGTCTGTAGGATAGTCAAAACCCAAAAAATCCCAAATTTAGTCCTATCAACCTACCAGAAAATACCACAGCGTTCACCACTGCGCCAAGAAGGTCGTCAAAACCTTTCGTTTTGTTAATTGGAAGTACCGTGTTATTCATTTTTTGGTAGTAACAGGGCTGTCGCAAACGGACAAAATCACTCAAGTAACTCCGAGACTCACAACTCTATCAATAATTATAGGAAGATTGGTAAATAAATTTCAAGAAGTAACAGGACCAGTCGTTAAGGGAGTTTTCTTTTCATTCTCCGTGATGCTCGGAGAACAATAAAAACATGTGAAATAAGGTTAGAAAGCGAGCGGAATGGATGTAATAAAGAAATAGCTTCGGAGAAACGGGCTTTACGTGAATAATTTCGTACTTTCGTCCTTGGTGCACAATGGAAGCTACGAAGAGAATAAAAATATTCATATTTTTCCATTCGTGCATGAGGCAAAAGAGAATACGTACATTTTATATTAATATTTGTAAGCCATTAAGATATACATTTCTAATAAAATGGTTCCCAAAGACGTTCAAATAATATTTGTAAGTCTTCAGAAAGGAATCGTTTTTCAAATGTAAAAGCAAAATGTTACATTTCTATTTTTAGTCTTAGTTCATAGATTGTAAATATTTTATCTACCTAAAATAAAAATATGGAATAATTAAATTCGTGTAATCCATGATTTTTAACAATGCGTATAGAGTCAAAATAACAACAAAAAAAACTAATGTATTGAAAACATATTTCAGCACTTCACGTTTGTTTTGCGCCAATATTTTTATCTGTTGGTCTCTGGTAACAAGGTAATATTTATTACAGTCGCCTTGTTAGCTTGTAAATGTATTGTAGCTTGTTAGCTACAATGTCTTATCAAATGCTACATAACAAAGCTAATCAGATAACATTTGCCACAATTCCTGTATGTTTTCTATAACGACAAAATATTTTATTGGAAAAGGTCTAAAATTGAGCCGATTAACAACAATAAAGGCTGATATTTCGTTCAGTTCATCTCGCTAGATGGTGCCTATAGTATACACAATAATAAAAGAAGAATCCAAATTGTCATGGCAAGGAATTAAAATTATAATGGTAAAGTATTATTTGTTTTTTTTAATAGGTTTTTTACAACGTGCTTCCCGAGTTTGATTAGATATATTGAGATGTGCATTCGATAGAGGACGGTCGCTTTTCGGTCGACGGGTTTTGTCCCACAAGGGAGAGAAGGGTGTAGGTCCCATCCCAGTGGTCGATTATGTGAATGAAACCCAATAATTTAGTAAAAACTGCAAAACCATGTAGTTTTTGTAAAAATCAAAGACCACTAATTTAAAATCATTGATGAACACATAATAATATTAAGAAATAACGTAATTTTGACATTTTTATGAGTAAAATGTTTATTTTTGTGAAATTACTCTATTTAGAGTAAATGTAATTATCTAGTATATTATGGTAGTCTACGCGTCATTCATTCCGTTTCTATTGTGTTTTTGTTGTTCTGTTTTCATTTGTATAAAAGTCGTTAATTTATAAAAGGGTCACTATTTTTTTTAAAGTGTAGGGAAACAGCATAAGCCGGATTTAAAAACGTTACCTTTTATTATGTCAACTCGTTTTACTTAACATTAAGTCAAGAAACAATATTTGATAAGTTATATTTAGCAAAGGTGACGCTAATGATAAAATGGGGTCAAAATCGCTCATTCTAAACACTCATGGCTTGCGTGACACAGTATATATTGATTCCATCCCACGCCATTAAGGATGTTTTGTCCATCAAAGCGCTCGAACGTGTTATATCTTCAACACACTCAAGTACTGTATCTATTGAATGGTCGTAAACTAATACTCCCTAGAGAAGCTGTCTTCTCGGAGTTTCGCTGATAAATGCAACCTTAATCAACCTCGAGCTCCTAGAATCCTATGTTGACCTATGTTGGTGACCGCCGTGCCTTAGTCAGCCCTATATATTATTCTATATTCAAATCAACACAGAGTCACAGACGAAATTACTACCAGTGTTACAGGCTCATGCATTCAGTATGTGTGTGGATTTCTGCTGGCGGTGTTTATCTGTAAGTACTATGCCAAGTAAGGACGATGATGATTATAATCAGTAAATACCACGTTTTTCTAGTTGCCAGAATGTTTGGCTACAAGTCATGCGGTTCTGGGTTTAATTACCGGAAATGCACAAATCGTTAGGTCATCTGTGGTGACATTCCGTAACAAAATTCAGCACAGAGCTAGGACATTGTCAATATCTATCACAGTGCTTCGGAGATCACGTGGATAAAAATTATTCACTAACTTTGTACGGTTATAGCACAGAGTAAGGATAGGCATACTGATGTCCAAAGTCCAATCCGTCACTACAAACATGATTGAGAAAAATTTATATTTTAAGAGCCCCTTTGCCCAGCAATACTCCAATAGGCTGGGAAGATGAAATGAAAATCAATCCCTCAAATCTACAAATTGCTATATCATAAGTCCGAGATAAATAGAGCATCTATAACTATTTCTGGTTTACTATAGTTATATGCTGGATTTTCCTTGTCACAAACTAGGTCTATATATAATTTACAGATCACCTCAGTCTGTCGGGGACAGCGTAATAGAATTGATGAAAGCGGCTGACCGCCTCGACTATAATCTGTCATTCACATAACTGATAGGATTATATCGAGTTAATAGCATCTCGGTAACTTGCGGAACTGCATTTCCTTCTATGATCACTATGATCAAGGATTATGATGCATTACCAACAATTTTAAAGAAAAAGCAACAAAATTAAAACTTCACAAAAAATACTAAATACTACGCAGTAGAGTAGCCTTTTCTTTATAAAAAAAAATATCAGCACTATCGACCCATTACCTACCTGCAAACTACAGGACAAGGATCTCAGAATAAGGAACCGTAGGTTAAAGCCACCACGCTGCCCAAGTGCAAATAAGTAGGCAACATCGTAGGAACATTACGAAGAAATCTCAAGCACGATATTTACCTTCAACGTTAAATAAAGTGTCTATAAAGTTAGAGGTGTATGCTGGAAATCAAGCTCAATTGCTTGAATGAGTGGCAAAGTCTTAACAACAACTATATGACTTATTTTTCATATTCTATTTAGACCAAAATAATGAGTGCCAAGCTGAAATAACTGCTATCAATTGTCGAGGAGTTGGGTAGTCAATAGACTTCCCCGGTTAAATGACTTGTACCTTTGTTCTCTTTTATTTTTTTCTTGTGTGCAATAAAGTATTTTTGATAGATTGATTCTTTTTATTTGTTTTTGGTTTGTGTCTTTCAAATTACTCCATTGCTTGGGTTTTTTCTTTCTTATTTTCTTGTTTATTATTTTATAGCAAATATTAATTATTTTAATATTGAAGTCATATACTATAATACCAGGGCCTCATGAATTTGTAACTATGAATTGGATGAATTTTCAAACTTTCTGCACCTAAACTTTGTCGTCCCACGTCACCGCTTCGAATAAAATAAAGAAAACCAATTTCACCGGAGAAATGAAGCCAGAAACCCCACCGTTCAAGTTTATGTTCAGAGTTAGTTTACTTTTGTTGGATTTTTTAAATATTGTAGAAAAAAAGCCAACCAGAATCCGTTAAAATAAAGTCTACAAACCTAAACGTACAAATAATAAAATCAGCCCAGTAACTTCGACCGGACGTAGTGACTACGTGAAGTAAACTTTGTTTTATCGATTACAATCCCGAACGCTGCAAAGATCAGTTTAATTACTACACAGGTACTTAATTAGCATTAATCAAGATGCGGCACGGAGTGAGGAAATATGCATTATTTTGGCCCCTTGCCTGGAAGAGTACAATATGCCTTCAATGTTGTTTATAATCAGTTATTGTCTATCTTCAGCTAACTTTAGGCTACCACACTGGCACAGTAACACCAGCGTATACAAAAAGTGGCTGAATAAAAGTAATCGTCATGAAAATTGCAATAAAAAAAATCCAGAAAAGGAGTGTAAGGCAGAAGAATTTATAGAGAACCGTGATATGCACAAACATATAAACACTATGAGGATTCAAAAAAAAACTGCTAAAGTGTTAACTTTAAAGACATCTTTGTGCGATTTAATCATAGTCTTACCTTAAAACACGAATGCATTATCACTAATATACCATCAGATGAGACTACCGTCAAGAATTTACGTGTTCAATATTAAAGAAATTTCTATAATATAAAAGAAGACTATTATAATCTAAGCTATTTGCTTACTACCCTACCACGCTAGTCATAATTGTAAAAACAGCCAATATGCTTTTCTAATTGAGTTTTAACTTTTGGTGCTAGTTGGGCATTTAATGCACTGATGAATAAACTTTTGTGCCAACTGAGTAAAACAAACAAAAACGAGCCATGTAAGCCGAGAACATTGTTAGGAGATACGTCAAACAAGTTCGATTATGTTAGTTCAGAATCGTTACAAAGTACGCAGCTGGAAACGGGATGGGGTCGTGTTGAAATTAAACAAAAGCGAGTCGAGCAAAGAGGGGAATTGGATTGATTGGGTTTTCCTTTTTTTCCGATTACAATAGACAGGTAAGCTACGGGTGTAATACTTTCGTAGTTTGCATCTCTATTTCTAGCCGGATCTGGATTTCTGTGTACTTGTATGTTTTATTTCAGTCAATAGTTGCTTATTTGGTCCGAAAAGCTTCTTGTGAGTGCTGAACCCCTAGTATAAATTTTGCCAGGTTAGTTTTGCATTCAGCATGTTCGACTATAGATCGTGAGGTCCAGGATTCAATTTCCAGGTCGTATCAAAGATAATTTAGTAAACACTTATTTTTTTTAAACGAAGAATTTGCCTAACATCATACAAACAGTCTTCCAGGTGGAGGAGACGATTATCAATAGTGTGAAAAACTCTCTGAAGCCCACCATCACATTAGCCCAGCATGAAGGGTCTGATCTCAAAATCTGTTTCCCCGACGAGATACGACTCCTGTTTCTTTAAAACTACTTCGAATACCGGTTTGTGTATTAAGCAACTGTTTTAACTTAGCCTTAATCCCACCCATGCCAAAGATTGCTTGAAGATTAACGTTTTAATCCAAAAGTACTTATTAGTGTAAATTTTCATAGCTTCGAGCACATAAATATACTGAATATCCCCTTTTGAATGTAAGTAGGAAGAACAGCCGTGTTAAGTGTTTGCGTACAGCATACCTTGAATTTTTCGAGAGCCATTACACATAGCCAAGTAAAAGAAGAAAGAATTGTCGTTGTATCTAAAAACACAAAGCCCGCTGGAAGTTGAAAAACTAAACATCAAAGCAAAAGCCGTCCGAACTGTTGTATCTACACTCCGTCAGTTGGGGCAGTTAATTGTTTGCGGGGTCAGGCGTAGACACACATCGCTACACTGTGTTCTACATATAGGCACTGTGTTGTTTCTGTGATGGACTCGGAAGTACGAAACTACAGGGATCGACTATCAGTTAATGCTTCCAAAACGTCTTTTACTGATTAGTATCTAGTTTAACTGTGCATTTGATTTCTCTACTTGTTAAGCGTTTCTTAATTCTGAGAAGTTTTACCGGGATAAAAAGTATTTTATTTGTCTCCAAGATGTAATTTATCGCTATACCAAGTTGTGTCAAGAATAGTTAGTTATGTTTTTAGTAGTGCTATTCTTATTGGTACAAAAGAGTAGGATAGCACTAATAAGTTCCATCTGCGATATGATGAATTTGAAATAGATGAGTTATTAATTTCGGGCGTAAGCCGAGCAATAGATTTAGAAAGTTTTTTTTAAGTCCCAAACTATGTATTCCCGGAATGCAAACTATAAAACTTACGCATCCAACTTCCGGGAACAGTTCTATTTTTTCGGTCCACAATATTGTGCTGTATAATTTAGTAGTACGTACTGTTTAATAAACGGCAATGTTGAGATTGTTCGCTTACCTGAAACAAAGAAAACGATATAAATTAATTTTTGACTCCTTTTAATCTGAAGGATGGCGATGCCTGCAAAGCCTTTGTACATTAGTTCCTACATTCTAAATCATCAATAGCCTATAACCATCCACTGCTGAACTAGTTCTCCCGACTGGGGTTTGTTCATAATTACCGCTCTGGAGAGACTGGTACTAACAGTCTCTCCAGGACAGTGTGGGGTGGTGACAACTGTATTCATAATTCAGATCGCCTGCCATACGGCACTGCAATTAAAGCAACCGACGAGCAACGCGGAGAATCAAATCTCTCATGAGAGGGGCTTAGGATGATGATGAATCATCCAGATAGGTCCTACATGCAGTCGACATTAAAAGCGCGTAAGCAACTTACTTTAAGTATTCAATGCAAACAAGTAATGAAACCTTTCTAAGACAGTAAATAAATTAAAAATAAAATGGTACTATACAGTTTACATTATTCTACTAGTCAAGCCCTTTCAATTGGTACCCATATCGAGGTAGTTGTGAAAAAAAAATTGAATTCGCCATTTTATGGTGCCGTGGACTGATTTTCATCAAACATACGAGTAGCAACGAACACTCCCAACTAAATCACATTTTAATGTAAAAAAAAAAATTGGTTCATCCGTTCGGGAAAAAGTATGCCACTCTATGTGGCATACTTTTACATATATACGCACAGACACACACACACACACACATGCATTAAAGACTTTTCATAATCATCGGAAACATATCGTGCTATGCTACAAAAAGCGAACATAAATTCAATAGTTTCGTATCTCCCGATACCCTGATCCCTAGTGAACAGTGTGTCAGTTGATTGGACATGTGACAACGGGCCCGGCGTGAGTGGATTGATTCCCTCCCCCTCTCCCTACGCCCCGCTCATCTCGTGGATTCCGCGACAAATGTTATTACTGGAAGCTGGAACTATTTCTTGCGATTATTGACCCCGTTCCGCGGATGTGGAGATGTTATTCCTCAACTTAATGGGCCCGATCATAAGGTTATCTATATTTATTTGAAAATAATCATAGTAGTTGATTTATATATATATTACTAGCCACCTTACTAATATTTTAAATACGAAAGTGTGGTTTGTTGTTTGTTCTTGCTTAGCACCCTAGATGAAAGGACGGAGAGTAACATATTTTTTATCCCTGGAAAAACAACCGGTTTCTACGGGATTTAGGCTATTTTTTATCCCTGGAAATCAACTGGTTCCTACGGGATAAGGCTATTTTTTATCCCTGAAAAACAACCGGTTTCCAAAGGATGTAGGCTGTTTTTTATCCCTGGAAACCACCGGTTCCAGTAATAGACGCGGACGAAGAACGAGAGCAACAGCTAGTTATCAAATAAACTTTAACTTTTCGATGGCCTTTTAAAGTTTTGACTTATATTTATAGCAACTATGCTTTAATTCAGAAGAAGATCAGTGTGTCAATTTGGAAGTTTGTTTTGTGACTGATCTTTAATCATGATTCTTTATCAAAAAATCTCCTTTATTGGGTTCCGTACTACAGATGTAAAACGCCCCATCTGACCCATCTACCACAACTAGTTATAAATTATGGTTGCCTTACTTTATTGCAAATCACCAAAAACTTCATAGAACATATTATATGTATTTCTTTTGCTTAACAGGCCAACTTAACTATGGAGTTCGGTGATTTGAAGGCGGCCAGTAAATAATTCACTATTCATATCTATAACTTTCCTTCCGAGGTCCTCTTGCTATTGAATCCTACTGTAAAAGTATGATATAATTATTTTCGCTACTACTTATCCTAATTTATTTATTTATACCTTTTACTAAACCGTACAAAAGCGGTCACGGTCACGGGTGAAATTATTAGCAGATTATATTAAAATTGCAGGTAAGAATATAATGATCCATCAAAAAGTAGTTAAAACGCACTAGATATTTATTACACAAACACTTTGTATACAAAAACGCACAAACAAAACAGTAATAAATTTGCCGTAACGAAACACGTTTAAAGATTCAAAATCGTATGACTACAATATCTTACAAATAATATTACATATTTGCGACATCATCGTGAGCCACCTATTACGTTCTGGCTAGCACAGGCCTCCTCCCTCATAGGAGAGAAGTTTTTAGAGCATATACCCACCACGCTGCACCAATGCGGGTTGAAGGACTTTGTCACAAGTTGGGGATAATAACTAGGACCGAAGCCTTAACATGTTCTAAGTGAGGAAATGGGGGATTGACACCACCAATTTCCTACACCGGTACGGAAAATTCTTTAACACAAAAAAACGCAATACTTAACAATTTAACACCGACAAAGACGAGCCGTTAAGCGATGTAGCGTTCGTGTACGATGTCGCGTAGAAACCGCAGGGTGATTACGTATCTCGTGGCAGGCTAGCGACAGAAGTAAAACTTGTAATCACCGCTGTCAAACGTCACTTTTGTTTATTTATTGTATGGAAAAGTGACGTTTGACAGCAGTGATTGCAAGATTTACGCCTGTCGCAAGCCTGTCGCGAGATACGTAATCATCCTGCCGATTAGTAGTGTGGATTATATAGCTGTCATACCCCTAACTTACACACTTGTCACAGTAAAGTTTATTAGATAAAATACGCATATTTTACTGACGATGACGTTCAAAATGCTTACGTAAGAGTCTTACAAGCGCATTTTATCAATACACACTGTATAAAGAACTTGAGACAGTTATACAGTATCGTAGGTTTTTATAAGATTACGTATCCGTAGCTATAATAAATCTTACAAGAAAATATACTTAGTACATAGCTATAAGCTTTTAGGAACCTGTGCCTTGGATTAAATAATATATGAATTTAAGTAACTTCTTATAAATATGTAAGAAGGTTGAGTTATTTGTATATAATTATTTATAGCATTTTATGGGTACCATACTTTGTATGAATAATTGCGTTAAACCTTGAACATTGAATAAAAAAATAGTTAAACGAAGATATCTTCAAATTTTTTTTTTCGCATCGCTTTGTGACAGTTCAATTTCATCAAGCAAAATGCCCATAGAATTCCTTCTTTAAATCGCTTCTCGTAAATCGCCTATATAAGTAGGTATGTATCAAAAAAACGCAACCCGTAAATCGTGAATTACTTCACCGCAAAGCGATACCGTGACAGCTATATATCAATCGTCCTACGTAGACGTACTCGCATTTGGAAGCATTTGCCAAGTCAACTTGAACTCGAGCGTTCTTGTGCACGTTTCCAAGCACACAAAAGTAAGCAGTTGACGATTTTTTCACTTCAATGACGTAATTTTATTAGAGCGAATCATTTCAATTTAGTCCTTGTTTCATTTCCTTTTTTATATTTTAACAAGCGGACCCCAGCGCCATCTGTCGGGCTGATTTGTAAATCTAAACTATCCAGGGTGCCACCCAAAGGCATACCAAAAAAATCATTTAAATCGGTCCAGCCGTTTAGGAGGAGTTCAGTGACATACACACGCACACAAGAATTATATATATATAAAAGATGTGACTAAGTACGAGTTTACATAAAAGCTTATGCCTATTTTGCAGTATGCTACATGATAAAAATACTATAAACTGTAGCTACTGTTAAGTAGTAAGTAGGGTTTCGGGATTGTTATTATGACTAAGAACTTGGATTTGGTGGTGAATGCAAAATTCATTTAAATCATTTTTATATATATTTGATATTATTTCACCAAAAGTGAACCCTTGGCATCTCACCTGGTGGTTAGAGATAGTGCAGTGTAAGGTGGTTAGGATGATTAGCGGGTTAACCTGTAAGGGAGTATGGCAGTTATATTTTAATAATAATAATAATAATAATAATCATTTATTTCAGGCTTTACGTATACAATTTAAGATCAGTGACGACATAATGTTGAATGCAATTAAAATAAATACATGTCAAAAAAAAAAACTAAATTACAAAAAAAACAAAACTAAATTAAATCTAATCCAAATAAACCAATTCAAAAATCAAATTTAAATAAAAAGAAGAATGAGAACAATCCCTTAATACTGTCTAAGCGGCCTTGGTATTGCAACGATTTGTATTCAACCACATAATTGTTTTCTACGCGATATCGTATCAGAACGCTATATCGTTTAGCGGCACGTCTTTGTCAAGACACGAAATCAAAAATAATAAATTACCGTTGCAATCGGACCCGGGACCTCCAACTAAAAACCGCCTCGCTCACCGCTGCGCCAAGGAGTTCGTCGAATATTGTCAATACACACCGACTTCTATTACATTAGTTTTATTCGGCATAATATGTTAAAAAACACAACGCACGCATATCCTCTTTCACAAAGTCCATAAATCCATCTCTTCTTTGATCTTTTTACTTCTTCGTCCTTCCGCATTTATATTCTACAACAGTTATTTTAACAATTCAATTTGTTGGTTGACTTTGAAAATTTGTCGTTTAAAAGTCGTATCAGCTAATAACAAAGTGCCTCACTTAGCCCTCCGGTGACCAGAGCTTCTTCCACATTATTTATTATGGAGGTGACGTGACGGGTGCTCTAATTCACTCCCCAACACAATTTTGGCTCCACCAGACGATGGATCAAAATAGATTGTTTGATGTATTGCCGAATCATAGTGACAAGCATATTTCGTCGATATTCAACCGCATTGTCGGTATTTGATAGGTATTTACAACAAAATTAAATACATTAAAAACGTTTTTTTTTTTAAATTATATTCAGACTATACTCGGCTGCAACAACCCTGAGAAGTGATCTTTGAAGACTGTTTGTCTGTTTTGACAGACTGATGTTGACTGTTTTGTCAGATCTGTTTAGGATTATTTATTGAAAGGATTCAACGATTTTCGTCGGACTTTCGGATAGGCACAGGGAACTTTGTAAAGGTTATCCGGACTAAATAGATCTGGAAGAATTGTTCTTAGTTTTCTGAAAAGATATCTTTGCAAAGAGTTTTCTTTAAATTAGCTTATATTGCTTGCAGTTACTTAAAGTAGTTTTTAAAATCGGCGATAGGTTTCTCATATTTAAATTTTATAATTTAGTTTTTGGAAAAAAAAAAATAAGTCGGCGCCTTTGACTTGTATGAAGAATACAAGAGCCACCCACTCTCATTTTTCGCAAGGAATATTCAAAAATAGACGCCCCTTCACCTCCCCCCTGGAAGTAATGATGCTTACTTTATAAACGATTTTATTGAATTTCATACATCGTAGAATTTTATTGGAAAGGTCACAATTTCCTCCCTATATTGCTTCTTTAGTACCGGAATATGAGTTTTATTTCGTTGAATATCTTGTCAGTTGCCTTTATATTAGGAATTCTCAAAAGAATTGTATTATCGTGTTAGTGTGTGTTTGAGTGTGCTTGAATGGAACAGATTCTTTCGATTGTGGATATATTGTACAAATCAAAAGGTTATGCAATAATTGCAAACTTCACTTTTATAGCAAGAGTTTTAATAAAACATACGTTGGTAAATTAACCTACATTGCATTTACTTTTTTATTTCTCCGTTAGGTTAAAGTCTTCTGTGCAAAAAAAACATATATATTAGCCAGGCTTTAGCTGTATATTTTTTTTGGAATGCTTTAGCATGAAATCTAATATTTTCTAAGCGGCAATCACGTAATTACCAGCGAAGTTGCGCGCATACATATTCATATATCCAACGAGCGGACCTATTTATTCCGTGTGCGACTTCCTAATTAGAAAATATGGTCGCCCTGGCAACACTTATCAGAGTGACCACACTCTCACCGTGTTTGTTTAGGACTGTTGTCCTAATGGACATGAGAATGTTTTCCCACTGAATTTCCTACGAAAATTGCTAGTGTCGATGCTGAACCAGTGGATTTGTTTATTAAATAAATAGCGGAATATTTTTTCCTTATTGATAATATCACATATCACTTTTACTATACCTACATTAATAGCTTATACCACACTACAAATAAACTTATGGTGTTACTTAGTGCAGTATACCAACCAAAAACATTGTTGCATTTTCTTAGAGCATTCGTAATCCTCGTAGCCCATGTTTAAAGTTAACAGAACCCACCATTATCTTATCAATTATACTTAAGACTTCATTATTTATAATGATTAAATACGGGAAAGTTTTGCCACCACTGACTTAACATTATCTTGCTGAGTTACCTACTATCAATACAAATCACTCACAGTTAAATTACCGTAACTATCAATCGAATTTTATTTTTACTTCTGCATACGGAAAAATTCCTCAATATCATTTGCATCAACACGGAAAAGTAAACGAATAGATACGAGTATATTTAATATGTATCTACCTAATGATAGCTTACAAACTTAATGTTTATGATGTGGAGATTTGGCAAGTTATCCTGGCTGCAACTTATTCAGAGGCAGCCAGAATGCTATTAGATTTTAAGTTAACATAAGATAAGACGAATAAATTATTGTTATTTAATTTCGCATAGGGAACGATGAGGCTAACAATCTTATTCTTAAGAGAAGTCCCGAATAAATTATGAATTAAATAAAAAAAAAATGGAATTGGCGTTTTACGGCAGTTTTATTGCAACATTTACCTATTTTTGTAGGAATTAAATTTTTTTTTTTAAATAAAACACTCGTATAAAATAGTAGAAATACCATAACTACTTTATATTTGTTTTACACTTCTGTTGCAAGAGAATAGATATTTATATACAATGTTAGTTTACTGTATCAATCCTTGGAGTTAATATTTTATTTATCGGTCACGGGTTTTTTTACGACTTTTTATTTTACCGAGAACTCTTAAAACAAATAAATACAACTAAAACAAATTTAAGTTTCAGGTCTATAATAAAATAGGGTTGAAACTGCTGATCAAATTATTAGGCGCATGTTAATATTTTTTTTCGCTTACTTACTCCTGTTTACCATATTATAGAGAGTTTCCTAATGCACCGATCGAGTTATATTTTCTTTATTAATTTATTTAAATATTATTTGTATTTAAGTATTTTATTTACTTAAAATAAGTTATTTGCTAGTATGATGTCAATCTTCCACAGTTAAGAATTTGTTCTTACCAAATATTTAACGTGTACACTAAGTATGATCAAAACATTAGACTAGGTAAGCAAAGAATACATTTTCCCATCAGACTTCGCCTCAAGTATGTCTACGAAATTTATCAAGCAACTTGATAGATTTCGATACTTCATTAGGCACGCTCTAATAGCGAAACTTTCTGAAGCGGTAAATGTTCCGCGTTTATTTAGGTAAATGACATAGCGACCTCTTTTTGTTAATAATTTAAAAACTTAATTGTAAACATGTAGTTTAAAGTTATGTTGTTGTTGTGAATGTTCCATATCATTGACTGTTACCAGATCACTTTTGATGATGATAATCATCCTTTTTCAAACCAGCCTTATTGCGTGAGCCATAAAGAACACTTTTTGTTTATGCCAATGCATCAATGCTCCTTAAACAAGACATAAGACCATTTAAAAAAAAACTAATATTCGAATTCCACAAAGACATTCTGCTATTGAGGATTTCGATTGAGTTTTCGTCAAGCTCTACTGCATCATATTCCACCAGCTCTCGGAACACACCACAAATTGGTTTTGCGCAGTAGTGTACTAGACCGCTATGCTGCACTGATTGCTTTACGACTTTGCATCTGTGGTAAGCCGCGCTGAAGCTCCCTGCTGCTAGTAGACTACGACCTTTTCGATTTAAGTTTACCTGCTATAGCTATGGGCTATTTAGAATATCTTTTGAGCTTATATCAAGCCCTTCTGCATAATTTTCTACTTGCTCTCGTCTCACACCACAAATTGGTTGTGACCTGTCGTGTTCTGTACCGCTGCGCTGCAGTGATTGCGTTACAGACTTTGCATCTGTGGTAAGACACGCTGAAGCTTCTTACTATAGGATACACTAAAACCACGCAGAAGACTTGTTCCGTATCTAAACTAATGACATCAGCTTTAGAAGCTTGTGTCCGGGATGTTGGTAAAAATGTTACTGCTAACTTCATTAATATTATAACTCTTCATTTTAACGACATAGAAAAAAATCTTAAATACAAAGAAAAGATTTAGAATACAATGTCTGCCAGACAATCTTAGGTTTAGGAAAAAAGGAGGAGAAAAGACTTTTATATATACCAAACATTACCATTTACCCTTATAGATCATGGTGTGTTGATAACTGATTTTGGTAATGACTTCTTAGTTACTCGAGTGGTTGCATGTGCGATAGTGTTTAACGAAGTAGGTCCGCGTGTCGGGTTTATAAATTGCTAGGTATTAGGTGTTCTTGAAAAGAAATTTAGGAAGCTGGCGATGCCTTGAAGACGCTAAGCCGACGCGACGGTCCTGCTTCCATGTTATTGTAACCATTAAAGATTTCCAAGTCACATTACCATGATGGCTCCCAGCAGCGTGGAGGGTCAAAGCTGAAGAAGTACTTCATCTCTTCCATACGAGAGGGCCATTCCCAGCACAGTGGGCTGTTAATACGCTGACGATGATGATGATAACATTGAACACATTTGTATGGTAGTCGCGGATATCAGAAATAATATAAGCTATATTTTCATTGTACGTGTAACAATGGGGTACAGTTTCTGGGTGGTTCAAAACAGTGTTATTTTCAAACCGTTTAGCACAAAAGCCGATCTTAGGAATTTTTCATAAATATCAGTAACATCCTGGAGATGGAGATTGCATAATTTTAAGCCGGGGTAAATTAACTGGTTCTACGCGATTCTATAAAAACCTATAGAATTGGATACGATATATCGGAACTAGGCCAGACACCTAACCTCCTCCAAGACACCTAATAAACAAGACTTAAGTCAGCAACAAATATCACTGAAATACATTAAAGACAAACAGCTCAGCTCACTTACAATACACCCCCAATTCCCAGAGTACCCACTCGATACACTGCCATCTTGAGAGCTCAGCCAGTCTTGATACTCTAGGGTGGCTTATTTTCAGTAATTTTATGAGTAAGATATAATCCGTCGCAAAGAGTCAAATCTCTAGGTATCTTTTCAACCAGCTGTTATATATGAGCTAGATTATTTTCCCCAGTTTTACTTCTTTAGGATCTTTACGGGCATGAAGCATAAGACATAAATTCCTCATTATTAAAACAATTTCTTTATCATATCAAACCATTACCGGGCCACTACAGGGCACGGGTCAATGAGTAGAGTTTTTCTCTTCGTCTGTTAATTAATCAATGTTAAAACATTTCTTTGTTAACCATAAAAACATTTTTTTGATAATCCAATAAAAACTTAGTATTTGAGTCTTTAGAGCCTTTCTCTACAGATCCGTAACCTTTGATGTTTTTTAGTAATGATTTGATGTGCGTTGACGTAGAGGACGGGTGACGGAAGAAGATCAAGGGTTGTTTTAACAGTGTGCATTAGAAACGAGGAAACGAGGAAATGTGAATTCGCTAATATAATAAAGGCATTAAACACGCAAAACGTAGTGAGCCGGAGCCGGAGTTTTTAAAAAAAATTGTATGATGTATATAAAACATTCCCGATATGACGTCGCTATCCAATTTGATTCGCCTGGTCAGGCGTCTGTCTGCTATATGCTTAAAGGCTTTAAGGCGCCTTACAACGTCAGCAACAAATATCAGAGAAACATGGCAAAGACAAACAGCTTGGATCGACACTTACGATACACCCCCAATTCCCGAAGCGCCCACTCGATACTCTGTATCGACTAAAGCCGTCTTGAAGTTGAGGGGTGGCGTATTTTAATACGTATAAGGTATACAGTTTGCGGTATATTACACAGAAGTACGAATGAATTCTTTTTTATTGTATGTCAAAGAAAAAAAAGTTACACAAATATAAATAAAAAGCAGGATGGTAGATGATAGGTATCGATTATTCGGTAGCACTATCGCTACATAATGATCTAGAAAAGTGAATAGGACTTTATTATTCTTATTATATAAGTTTAGGCATGAGACTGACCGAGTGTCGTTAAATTTAACTGGACGTTTAAAAACATTGAGATGTAACCTAGTGACGTATAACAATTAATATACCTATTTTTCAAAATCTTTACTGTACCGTACCTATCCGAATAAATAGTAAATCTAAATAATATTACCCATATAATAAAAGGAATATTTAGAAATATTCTTCAAAGTATATTATATAGTATTTCAAAATTTCCATTACGTACCTGTTATAAAAATAAAATATTGAGTAAGCAATCTAATTACTGTATAGGAGAATCTAATATCATAGGGAAGTATATCAAAAACTATCAAGACTTCCCCAAGCGCGCAATGCGGAAGTTAGCTATAAAAGAATCCGCAAGAAACTCCCAATAATCTTACACTACAAGTTTGGCAACACGAAAACCAACAACGGGTGTTTACACACACACGCTCAAGTTGCCTTGGCAACCGTGACGATCCCTCGGGAGTGAGCAATAACAAGCGCCTGGTTAATAGGATGTCGCCAAAATTAGGGAAAGCACCCGGTCTCATAGCACTTAGATTACATGTCGGAAAATGTGGAAAATTACTTAAATACTTGATAGCACTGTTCCAGCCCGCCCTATAAATATTTACCTTACTACGTTCCAGCCATAAACCGAAGTTCGTTGCCGTACAAAGTTTGAATTAACAACCTGAGAGTAAACACACGTTACACTAAAAGCATTTTATAGTCATACAAACTGTTGCATTTAAAACTGTTCTATTAAACTTAACTGAAGTTATTGAATAAAAAAATTTACAACTTTCAAACGCCTGGCTGAATTATTCTAGCAAACATCTATGACTGTGTCTAAACTATTGCATTGTTCATAAAATTTTCGGACAAACTTAATTTACATAAATCTTTATTTTATCTTTCATGTCACCAGCCAATATCATTTGAATATTTTTTTGAATTTTGATATAATTTTAATTGCTTGAATAAAAAATTACATACAAGTGCAACTTTTCCTGTTTAAAAGTAACATTTCACAGAATAGTATAAAATATTTAAACATGCAGTGCCTAGGAGAGCACTACCTTGTTTCTTTTATAATTGTTCGCAATTCACAAACAATTTCGAGAAAACGTACAACTGCAATGCGATTAGTGGTTACGAGAAGTAAGGGAAATCTGTTTTGAAACAATGTAAGAAACATTATGAAATAAAAACTGTTGAACGTTTTAAAGAAATACCTACTCAAATATAAATGAAACATGGAATTTATAGAGCTCCATTAGCTTTTATCCCTGCGTGACAATTCTGTTTTTTATATTGGATGCCAGCAATTTCGTCTGCAAAGAAAATTCTGATGTCCCGCGTTATTAGGATTCTTTTGCAGTGCCTATGACTATCCCTGAAAAGCGAGAAGCAGGCAAAGCTAAAAGCAACTGAAAGTCTTAATATCAAATTTTATAGATTCCTTGTATAACTTGAAAAACGAAATACAATCTTTACTACAAACTTTTATCTCGTACGTTTGACTTTATTTTTACACAACAGACAAAAATACTGTTAGGGATAGAGTAAGAAAAATCCTTTCTGAAACTTCCACTACCTGTGCTCAAAAAATATTCTTTCAAAATTTCAAATTTCTACGCACAGCCATTTGTTTTTTCAGACAAAACAAAGTATTTTATAGAAAATTAAACATACAATTTTGCCCTATAGAAAAAAAGCCATACAATTGTGCCCTCTATGAACAAGAAAAATGGTTTAAAATAACAACGGTCCGTTAGATGATTGGTAGCGAGGTTGCTGAACTCAGTTTGAGCCCTAGCTTAATATCATCACCATCATTTTAAAGTCGTTGGACAGACCTCCATGTCTGAGTAAGTTTTTTATAAGTTTTCCAAATTCCATGGTTTTATGTTGCTTAACTAGATCTGCAGCCTTAATATACCCTAATAAGTACAAAATTAAGTTAATGACATGTTTTATTTTCAATTCCTCTATTTTGGTTTTTAGAATCATAAACAACGTAAGCAACGTGCTTTTGCATAGCACTTAAGACGTTCTTACTTAAAACAAACAATGAAACCTTCAAAATTGTATATTGAAGAAAAAACAAATTATAAGCAACAGTATTACGGGGAACTTTAACGCGTTGCGAATCCTACATAATTACATTTTCGTTTCTATTGAGAGCACGGTGGATTAATTTGAGCGGCTCTAGATCCGTCTCTCGCAGTTGCATTCACGGTTAGAGCCATCGGATTGCAAGAATACTACTCAGTTCGAGACTAAGTTTCCATTGAAACTTACCTCGAGATGAGATATAGTTTGACAAGGCATTTGTGGTAAAATTATATCCATTCGAGAGAATCAATGCAATTTCAACGCGATATCTATTAAAGTCCCTATGTTCGCGCACCAAACTATAAATAAAGTACGTGTACATAAATGTATTTATTATTCGATTGTTTCGTAGCACGTAAACACCAATAACCCGTTGTCACTATTCATATATTCGCTTAGTTGTCGGTAGTGAGATTTTTCTCATACAAACTTCTATCCACTATTGACGGCCGACTAGCGCAGTGAGCAGCGTCCCTGCTTTCTGAGTCCATAGCCGTGGGTTTGATTCCCACAAGTGGAACATTTTTGTGCGATGAACATGAATATTTTTCAGTGGCTAGGTGTTTATCTGTATATTATAATTATTTATGTGTATTATTCATAAAAATATTCATCAGTCATCTTAGTACCAATAACAAAAGCTACGCTTAATTTACGCGAAATGGTATTCTGGTTTGAAATCATACAAATAACCATATCAGCATAATAAAAGACAGTTATTTCTTAACAGGCACTCCTTCTTTTTATGTTCGCATATTCTTGACATGGGATAGAAAAAAGTTGCATTTCTAATTTCGTTTCTACAAGTTGTCACAAGTAAAAACATTATTTTTGGTTATTGCGTTAAACCACTGCTTCATCCAAAGTCCAAAGAAGATTAGCTCAAAGTTAAATCTAACCGTAGAAAGGTGTATGCGTATTATAGGTGAAAGGTTATAGAAAATCTAAAATTTGAATAGCTCAAGGTTCAATCCTTATATTGATTCTTATATAAAAAAGTGTTTTATGGCATGTTTCCTTTTAGCTTTCATTCGGGGCAGGAAGGAAGGGCGCTTTCCTTTGATAAAGTGAAAAATAGCATCTTGGGAACACGCACCTAACTTGTTTACCCTTCAGGGGTCACAACTAAATTGTAGTATATTTTGTCTATGTTCTGACTAGCTTTTGCCCGCAAGCTAGGTTTTTCCAATAAATTCGGTTAAAATTGTTATTTTCCCATCCTTTAAGCATTGTACTCTTAGTCTGGTTAAAATATACCCTGTATTCTTTTTTGAGTTTAAAAGGTTCATATTAGGTAGACGTTTGACATGCAGAGGCTAGGCATCCTTCCGCTCGTCTACCACTTTGCTAAATTGACGAGGAATTCCACTTTAAAAAATACTTCTGGAAGCGATCATCATTAAAGCAATTAAATTAACGGTGAAGGAAAACATCGTTAGGAAACCTGCATGCCTGAGAGTTCCCCACAATATTCTTAAAGGTGTGTAGATGGCCTAAGCCGTCCTCAAGTGCGGGAGACCCGTGCCCTGCAGTGGGCCGGTAATGGGTTAATATGATATAGCAATCATAGAAACCTACACAGCAAATTCCATCGTGCAAAAAAAAACTAGATTTTACCCTAGCTATCGTGGCAAGGCTAACATTTCCTTTGAACCATGGTAAATGGAAAGTACATAATTTAAAAAAAATCATATTCAGTTAAGTAAAAAGATTTTTTTTCTGTTAGGTACATATATTTTATATACTCTGTACTGAACCTGATAGCATGAAAAGCCACGGCGTATAATATTACGCAATATTCGTTTGAGCGTAAGAAAGCGCCTCTCAAAAACTTCCTTCACCTGTTGAAAAAAAAATCTTTAGTGACGCGGAGGTAGACTCGTCATCAAAAGCACTTGAGCGGGGTCGCGTGTTAACAATGTGCCCGCCCCTCACCCTTTGACCTGCCTTCTTTGTCGTGAGGGCAGATGAGATGACATCACACTATAACCATGTATACATGTTGGAAAGACTGCATTCACACAGACTGTTTTACCGCGCGATTTAGCTGCTACTACTTTTTAGTGCCTAACACTTTGCGTTTCAGCTTCGTTTTAACGCGGTTAGGGTTAACTTGAAAAACAATATTTATGTACTCACTTCAATCATCAATAGCTAATAGGAGTCCATTGCTGCACTAAAAACCTATACCAACGAGAGGGCTTACCCGTAATCACCGCGCTTGTGCCAGGTTGGTGATCGAAGTATAGGGTAGTAGTGGCACAGACGAAGCTGCTGACAGTCCTCCGTTATATTCCCTTAGTTGCCTTGTACAACACACGCGGGATGAGGACGGGAGGTGACAACTGTATTCTGATCTGTCGTCAACACTCTACACCTGCTATGAGGATAATTCGAGGACTCTATTTAAATCATTAAGCTATCTTTTTATCACCATAGTTATTCAAAAAAGTTTTTTTTTTGCAAAATGATCATCAATGCAGTGTGGTCACCGAGTTAAATGGATTACTACGTTCATCGGAATGCGCTGAATGAAAAAACGAGTGACGCGGGAGTGAAGCATAACCGCTTAGGTTCTACTAACGCATTTATATAGACAATTTTTGTGTCGTCATCATTATTTTGTATAGCCTAATAGAATTTTTTTTTGTTATATTCACCCAAGGTATGTATATATAAGTACCTATGATACATTTAGAGGGTCTGAATAACTACTTAACTACGTAAATTTTTACGTTCGATTCGACCCAGGTAACTTATAAAGCGGAGCAAAAATTTGGTCCTTTCATACATACTTAGATTTGTTAACATTTCAGTTACTCCTTTTCCTTAATATGTGCCTAATAAATAAACGAATAAATATCGCAGTGTGTGCAAATGGCTTGCAAATGCTTACCGCAAACTTCCAATGTTAGGTACGCGAACTCAAACTGAAACTCTGACCAATCACGGAAAACGTCAGCAAGCTTAGACTCGTTGAGCCACATTCTGCAATCTACTGGTTTTAACGCTTACTCTAACTCCGTAAGCATGCTGAGGTAGCAAGTAGTACGTGACGGTAACTTTACATAGTTTAAGCTAGGTTAGTTGCAATTAATATGAAGCTAAATTTTCTATAATCAACGCTACCGACAAATGAATGCGATATTGTGTTTTTACTCAGAGTATATCTATATATATCCAAAATAAGCTTTTCACTCCGATAACGATTATCCTCAGGTCATCATAGTCTAGGTACACAGCAAAAAAAACACAACATTGGCAATAGCTTCATTGTGCGTTGAGTGTACTTTAGAATACACAGAAGTTATAAATAAATTATAAATTACATCCTACAGATTTGTTTTTTTTTTATTAAGGATTACTATAAAGTGTTTCTCAGTGTATGTTTATCAAGTTATGCTCGTGGATTTCTGCAAAGTAACATATATCTATCTAATAGACCTTCAATCTAAATTCTTTGCAAGTGAACATAAAAATGCGAAATATAAACAACTCCACCAATTATATTAAATATATCCAAAACTATCTATCCTAAAAACGTCAGAACACAAACGTGCTGGACCTCGTTCTATTTTCAAAGATGTTGTTCTATAATATTACTTTTTATAAATTTGTTTGCGTCTGTAAAGTTTAACGGGCGTTAGACCCATGTCACCAATGTGAAAGCGGTCTTACAAGAATCTTAGGGAGAACGCGAACTTAAGAAATAATTGGCGCATGTTAATGGTAAGCTAAGAAAGCACGTCTTTAGGGCTTAGTTCCTTGGGGAGCTTTATGCAGGTCACTATGAATGTCACATTTTTCGTATGAATATGTTTATGGTTATAGCGGAAAGCAACTTTATCTCCGTACGTAAACACATACATATATTATGTAGTGTGTAGTATTAGAATTTATGAGTAAGTAGTACTAAAATGTATACTTGTTATATTAATCAGTTACCTATGTAATTTCTTTATTATATAAGATACCTCATGCTTGTGGTATCAGAAATCCAGCCTGCATCCCAGAGATTAATTTAACCAACATAAAAGTTGTCAACACACTGTCAACCTTTTGTGGGATAGTTAGACATCGATGATCGACGGTATCTAAAGCAAGACACAAAATAAATTTTTGCATTATTTTATTGAACACCAGACTACCTTCCGCTTGACCTAATGGAAAGTGATGACGAAGTCTCAAGATGAAACACGTTTGTCTTCCGGACGCCTATTTAGTCACTCCTTGCCTTGAATCTAAGTAGTTACTCGAGTTTAAGTAGTTGGGAAGAGAGACGCTTTTAGGGTACGTATTACCCACCCTAACCGTATCTCCCCGAGCCTAATTTAGTTTGTAATATATAATGAAATAAATTTAATGATAGAAATCTCATTACGTTTGCAGCGACACTTAACAAATCTCAAGTAGGTACAAAGTCGGCTTAATAATCCTAAGGAAAAGGTCAAAAGTTTCGTGTTTTCCTCGTTAAGCTCTCGAAACTTTGGAAAAGCAATATTACTTAGAATATTATGCTTTGACGTCTCGCCTTACGTATTGTAAACTTATATTATTAGATTATAAAAATAATAAAGGCAAGGACGCAATCAAGTTTTTAAAGAATCTAATTAAATGTTATTAAGATCGTATGTCTGGGATTTTTGTGTTGGCATACCGACGCGACATTTTTGTTTTGTAATCGAAGTAGCTCTCTATGAAACAACCTTTTGATTAAACTAAATTCTAGCTCTTTTTTTCAAGCAGAAGAGTATTATTTGGATGAGAATGCATAGTTCTACTTTCAGACTTGTTAGTTTAGTAAAATTGGCAGTATTTGTGCATTTAACAAGTATGGCGGCCAACACTTGACAATAATATCTTAACTAAGGAACGACTCACATAGAGGGGACATAACGATTTTTCACTACGTGACGATTCCTACCAGTAGACACTTACTTATCCGCGGGTTCCACGAGGTTTGCATTGAATGTACTATTAGTATAATATCTTAACCCACATCTATTTATACATTTTGTTCTCGTTTTAAATAACCACAAGTTTCTGTTTGTACTTAGTAGCTAGCATGCAACTAAATACTTCCCTAAGCGCTGGATCTAGACGAAATACAGTAATTATGAATAGATTGTATGGTGTCCCCTCTATCGATATAACTCAATGGTTTTTTGTTCAAAGTATATCATTGAATTAGGTAACGCATGTTGTATCCAATATATAAAAACGAATCTGGAACATTTTTTTGCACTGTTAGGTATTTTGAACCGAACTCGAATGCTAACCATACAGGTGTATTTATTACCAACAAGAGTAAAACGTCCACATTTCACGATACACGGGTTCTGTGAAACGCATGTCGAGAAGTCAAGAGCCATTGCTGACTTGCCGCTTGGTGTTTACCAAGCGGCAAGTCAGACGGAGAGCATTTATAACGATTTATAGAAATTTACGTCCATTTTACGCTTTTTTACTACCTGAACAACTGGCGCGGCTTTCAATAAAACACCTTAAAATGTTTTTAAAAGCAATAAATATCGATGCTTTAGCCGCAGTTGAAACCTACATTCAATTCGTAGGTGCCCGTTAACAATGATTGTAGGTGTGATACTTGCTTTTAGTCGGCCGATTGGAGCAGTGGGCAGCGACCGCGCTTTCTGAGTCCAAAGCCGTGGGTACGATTCCCAATTCGCAATGTTTGTGTGATGAACATGAATGTTTTTCAGTGGCTGGGTGTTTATCAATATATTATAAGTATTTATGTATGTTATCCATAAAATTATTCATCAGTTATCTTAGTACCCATAACACAAGCTACGCTTACTTTGGGACTAGATGGCGATATGTGTATTGTCGTAGTATATGTATTTAGGTACTTATTTATTTTAATGATGATCAATTTCTTTTTTTGTCTTTATATATTATGTAAATAGATTTTGCCTGCGACTTTCTCGTCGCATATTTAATCCCGCGGACCTTTTATTTCCCTGCAAAGCTATAAAGTAGGCCATATATTAATGTCTCCAGGATTAAAGTTATATCTATGCAAAATTTTGTCAGCATTGGTCCAGCAAGATATTATGTGCGGTGGGTTAGATTTTTTTTTTTTATTATTTATATAGTTATATTTGACGGACCAAGCAGATGGGCCACCTGATGGTAAGTGGATAATCATCGCCTTTAAACGGAGCAAAACTTCTCAGGGCATGCAAGGAGTACGCCTAGAAAAATGCCGCCATGTGTCCATCGACATGAGGCGTAGGTGTTGAGCCTCAAGAGCCTGTAACTGCACCGGCAACCACGCACTTCAGAACGGAACATAACACTGCAACAATGCCGCTTGGTGGCAGAAATAAGCATAGCTGCAGTACTTCTTCGGACACAAACTCTTTCACAAAAAAAAACTCTACTAGAGCCAAAAATAAGTAAATAATCAAAAAAATCAACAAACCGACACACTTTCAAATTTATTCTTCTTGTACGTGTATATGTCACAGAACTACTCTTAAAACGCTGAATCTATTTTTTTAAATTTTACGAGTATGCGAGGGGAATAATTGTGTTTAGTTCCGGAGCAATTCCTCGCCGAATTATTCTATCAATTATACTATGTAAATAAAGCTGAATTTGCTATACTCCTCAAAAAAGAGTATAGCAAATTAAGCTTAATTTTCATAATGTATCATGGATTTCCGCAAAGTAACGCCTGCTTCTATCCAATATTTATTAATTATTGTAAAAAGCTGATAAACAGGCAACATTGCAAGGGTACGAGTGGTTCTTGCGCATGTATTTTAAGAGCCGCTTACATATTATTATAAAAATAAATCCTCAAACTATTTTGTGATTTTCACGTCGTCAAATAGTTAACCAATATTGACATTTCTGCGCCAGACGTATACAGAAAGGTAGAGTGAGTTTATTGGAAAAATTTCCGATAATTCATTACCTCCATGATAAATGTTCCACGCCGTTTTCCCATTGAAATCGAGCCCTTTTTACTTCGACGGTGATACGCAAAAACGGGTTAAATGGGGACCGGGAGTACGAACGGATGATATATTAATCAGGGTTGGGTTGGCCCTGTTCGTAGACGGATGCCTATTGAGGTATTGTCGTGTGACTCTATGTCATTTATGTGTGGGTCGTGAATGACGCAACCACTGAAAGGCTTGTTGTGCCTGTAGAGGGAGAGGGAGGGAGAGAAAAGATAAGCAAAATTGGTTTTATTTTATTCAAATCAATCAAAATAATTGAACCCTACTGAAACTTTTTTTATATTATTCCCAGTACGAGGAAACAGTAAAAGATCATATATCGATCTAGTATGTATACAAACCTAATTTGAATAATACTTAAGAAAAAAAAGTATATGAAAAAAAAATTAAATATAATTTAAAGGAATCGGGTAGACAACAAATTCGTTGATTACATTTTTTTAAATGTCTATTTGAATACTAGTACTAGGTATTTATTGAACCGTAAATTTTTTATCACTGTCAGTTTTAAGCGTTCCAAAGCTTTACACATTTCACAAACATCGCCATTCCGACATCCGTAGTCAAATATCGGCGGTGAGCAGATATGTTGGGGAAAATAAATCAGGGGATGCACAAAACTACGTCCCGAACGTGCGGCATCGAAACATGTCAACTCCATGTCGAACGCACGACCTTTATAGCTTCCGTGGTTCCCAGACGAATGATAATACAAATCATTTGTTTGTGCACAGAAATAACCTATTAATAAATAATGTCAATCATCATCATCCCAACCCCAGGACGTCCACTGCTGGGCATAGAACTATTATAGGAATTTCCGCATTTTACGGTTTTGTGCCGCTTATTTATCGTCATCGCATTTACAGTAAGAAGGAAGCCACTCTAGCTCCTTGGATCCCCAATGTCAAAATGTTTTTCGAGCTATAGGTACGGTACCGTTACTAATATGATACACTAATCTTGAAAATCATAAATTTAAACATTTTATTACGTATGTAAACGTTTATGTTCTATATTTAAGAACAAACATATGAATGAATACCGTAACATAGTTGAAACGAATAGGCGTTTAGGTTACCGTACGATGCACTGTACCAAAAACTTTAATTGCTTCTCTGTCTCTGTTGTTAGGTTGTAGCAAAAACCTCTACAAGATCAGAATAGAGAAAACACACATAATACATTTTCAAATTGATGATGCTTATAATACCACAGCGCTCGCCACTGCACCAGTGAGGTCAACAAAAGAGGAATTGAATGGGCAGGTGTATAGTAACACACAATGCCTTGTTGTGAGCCTAACCCATCGAAAACATGTCACCTACACATCGTCAGCACGACTGTAAGCCCCGAATACATGTCTGACAGCAAAATCGTGACTTATGCGTATGCTAGCGATATAGGGCGGCTGTGTATCTTCAATTTGCAAACAAAACAATAGGATTATATATTAGCTCCGGTTACATGATAAAACTATAGCTTTCTAACTGACTGAAACTGACTTTCAGTCTGGTTTTAGGCATGATTATCATTACTCCATTACGGGAAAAAATAATTTCTCACGAACGCTTCCATGGCACCAGTGTCAATCCATATAGATAATACAAAATCGCACGCCTGGTAACTTATAACGAAGTTGCGTAAAATTAATAAAGTTGCGAATTTCTGTAGTAGTAAGGCGTTTTGTGACAGAGCTAGTCCGAGGAAGTAGTCGTAGATACTTATCTGCTGCCAGGCATCATTGCATCACAGTAAATATTTTCATTTTGCATTGGCATTGCTGTGTTCCGGTCTGGCAGGGCGTGATTGCCAGTGTAATTACTTACAGACACGTGAGGCTTAACTGCATGCCCTGCGAAGTGGTGCTCTGTATATAGGTGATGGTTTTTCACTTACCATCCGATAGGCCATCTGCTTTTTCCGTCAATAAAGAAAGCTGCTCGTAAATAGACTGCTGCTAAAAAATATTTTAAAGTAAATTTTACTAAAAAATAATTTTGATATAAACTAAATGAATTAAATTAAAAAAACAGCTCATTATTTATTGGATAGAAGATTTCTTTAAATTAAGTTTTTTTACTAGGAATACCTACCATGATTGTATGAATACATGACGATGAGCATGACGATCGATTACTGCACAAAGTATATACCTGCATAAGTATATACCTACTGTGTTGCAGTAATCGACGCCCTCTAAAAAAATTAAAACAGAGTTCCAGAATCAAAACAAACGGATGGAATTTAATATAACTAAAACAGAATTAACTGATACATGGTAAAACACAAAGAAATAAAATGTTTATAGTTTGTCGACTGTAAACATCGAATTAACTACTCCTTTTCAAAAATCACACCCTATTAACATCGAAATTTCATTACATAATAACGCGTGGAATTATAATTATACATTCCATTCCATACGTTCCATACATACGCATTACTCATTAGTGCGTATTGATGCATCCAAAGCATTGCTTAATTAAAAATGTAATCGGCTTTTACCTACTACAGATATTTTACCAGAGTGTTTAATAGCAACATTTTTTGTATTGCAATAGTTTTTCAAACCAAAGTAAATAATTAATATATAACGAAATAATATTGAAAGATGCATAAATATATTTCATAAGGAATCACACTGTAAAATTATTAAATCAAAATACAAAAAGAACTATTTTTTCCATACAAAAGAATTAAAAACTTTCTAAATGCTTACTTATGACAACCCTATTGAAGATAAAAGACCGACTCGCGCATAGTACCTACGCTACGCGACGCGTACCCATTAAAGTGACGGGAGTCACATGATTTTAATTTTGCATGTTATGTTAGGGCTGTAATCTGATTTTTTTTTTGTAAAAACTATGGCAGTAGTTCACTCAAAAACTATTAGGTTTTCGGGTTCACAGATACATTACCAAATGTACCTCTAAAACTTGTAAAGTATTATTTCGGTTTTTATTTACACGTTGAATAAATACTATATGTAGTATAGTATTTATTCAACGTGTAAAACGAAATAACGAAATAATATTGAAGGATGCATAAATATATTTCATAAGGAATCACACTGTAAAATTATTAAATCATAATACAAAAAGAACTATTTTTCCATACAAAAGAATTAAAAACTTTCTAAATGCTTACTTATGACAACCCTATTGAAGATAAACGACTCGCGCATAGTACCTACGCTACGCGACGCGTACCTATTAAAGTGACAGGAGTCACATGATTTTAATTTTGCTTGTTATATTAGGACTGTAATCTGTTTTTTTTTCAGTAAAAACTATGGCAGTGGTTCACTCAAAAACTATTAGGTTTTCGGGTTCACAGATACATTACCGAATGTACCTCTAAAACTTGTAAAGTATTATTTCGGTTTTTATTTACACGTTGAATGAATACTATACTACATCATCTAGCCCAAAAGTAAGCGTAGCTTGTGTTATGGGTACTATGAAAACTGATGAATATTTTATGAATAATAAAACATAAATACTTCTAATATACACATAAACACCCAGCCACTGAAAAAAAAATCATGTTCATCACACAAACATTTAGTCAGAGAGCAGGGTCTCTGCTCACTGCGCCAATCGGCAGATTAAAAGTATTCCGAAAATGTTTATTGCCAGTAATGTGTCGTGGCTGCGAATCATGATCGTTAAGAAGAAAGAAAGCTCAGAATCCGTCTGCAGGCGACGGGAGAAAGCTGCGCTCGGAGAATCTCTACGTGATCCAATCAGAGTCACTGATGATATAGTTTAACGAGCTGCGGTGCTTAAATGGCAGTGTAAATGGCGTGAAGGACCCGAACGCAGGGGTCCATCGAGCCTTCATACTATCGTAATAAAGCAGCGTTTAAAGAAAGACCACTCAAGGTGGACAGCCGACATAAAACGTGTAAGAAGATCGTTATAGAAGTTGTTACATCGAACATTAGGTTTGCTATACACCCTTTCACTTTACTATTTTATAATATTATAGCGGAAAGTAATTTTATATTTAGTAAGAAAGATACACCATTCATCCCTGGTGATATGTACTTTAAAGAGTGTGATTCAGGTTTTCTTTTGCTTGAAAATATGTTGGCACAACCTACTAAGTTTACATATCAAGTACTTCTATTATTTGTGTTTACAATGCTTGAGTAAACACTCTAAAGATTTACATACCAAGCTCATATTACATTTTTTAGATTTTCTACAGTAAGCATGTAGGGTTTCCGTCAAAGATTTAAGTAGCCCAGGACAATAAATCGTTACGATTTTAACCGCTGAAGAGAGAATGAATAACACTCCAAAAATCAAACTCTAGAAGTTTGTTTTTTAAAATAATGAAGACAGTGTGACTACGTGTTTCTGCGTAGTGGAGTGTTTAATAGTATACTATTTATAAAAAGATTAGTAGCCCAAATTCTTCATCTGCATTTTCCCAAACCCCGTGAGACCTGTTTTGTTCTTCCTTTAAAATGCTTTATGCCAAAAATATAGTTGATTTGTTGCTGAATTAGGTCCCTAAAGAAGGTCTAACAAACAGACACACACCACCCACCACACCATATATATATGGCCAAACGTAATACTCTTATCCCGACGAAACGCACTAGAGCAACATTGAGTATCTAAGCTTAAGCTTCTATGAGAGCCGAGGATGATTATGATGTAGACGAAAAAAAAAGCGAATGTTGAAAATGAATGATGAATGATGGAGGAGAAGTAACATCGCTACATTTTTAGCTTATGGATTGTGAAAAAAATAAAGAGGTACATTAATGATAAAAAATCAGGACAAATCCGCGGAAATCAAATCGCATGGTAATTGGAGCTATACAAGCGCATCAGATTACACAGCAGCGTATTAGCGAGACTCGCATACAAGGCGACGCGACGCGTGCCAACGGTTCAATGCACTACATTCATTCTTATAGGCGCTCGGCGTATCTGCCTGAAAAAATGTACCTTCAAGTCTTGCGCATTTGCATCGTAATCTTTGTAGTTTAATGTTTTTTATTTTATTATATGGCTTCGATGATAATAATTAGGTACCTTCGTAAACAACGAGTAAAAGTAATTTTGAGTGGAATCGAATGAGAGCCATCTAGTAATAATTCTGGTAAAAAAAGTATCGAATAAATAAACCTAACACTAGGCACTCTGATCCAAGCCCAAAATATAATAAAAAGAGAAAGCATAGTAGATGTAAACGAAAATAAGACAAGCTCAAAACAAACGGACACCAAGGATAAATAAAGTAACAGGGCTACTTTGTTACAGGATTACACGCATCGTAAAGTTCCATCATTTTCGAGTAAAAAAACATAGTATAAAACATAGTGCCACGCACGTCTTTCACAATTAAAATTGTTTCATTCAAAGCACATTGTTCTGGAATGCTATGAATCACACCGCACCGCGACTTTACTTTGCATGGGCACACTTACTACGTACTAAAAAGAGGAAAGAACAAAATACAAAAGGACAGAAAATATTAATAGAAATTACCTGAAAACAATTGAAATTAAATCATATGCTACCTTAAAAACAGTTATACAAAGTAAGTGATGTAGTTAATGAACCATAAGATGTTGAAAAATATAAAGTATGTATACCTAAAAGAAATGTTTATAGCGACTGTCTAAAGACAATTAACATTAGTACTCGATGTCTGGCATTTTATAGATACGCTATTCATCTTTGCGGCTGACACATTGCTATTTAAACAATAAAGAAGTAGGTGCCTACAATGAATGAATGTAATTCATTGTGTACCTAGTATGCTATTAAAAGCTTGAGACGTAGTTTTTTATCATTTGTTTCTTTTAATTTATTCATTAATTTTGAGACATAAGGCCCCTGACAAAATCATCATCATCATCAATAATCATCTCATTACAGACCGGTGTCCTCCCAGAAAGTGAAGGCCGTAGTCTATCCCGCTGGCCACGTATGGAATGGTAGACTTCACATACCTTTAAGAACATAAGCGACACTCTCAGGCATTCAGGTACCCTCACCATGTTTTCCCTAAAAGTTAAAGCAATATCATATTAATTTTATATTGATTGCCACTCATAATTCCGGACAGTTTTAGATGAGTGGCGGGGATCTAACACGTTCGTCTCGAAAGGGAACCTAAAGCTCTTAACCACTAGGCGGCTATCACCACATCCCCAGAAATACCTACCTAATATTAATGTAATTTAATTTTCCTTCATACTACAAAGTTGTGTGTATTTATGCTTAGATCTACCTTGAGGGATCCTTTAACAAATAAAATACTCTTTACTCACTGAAACATAAGTTCGCTGATAAAGAAACTATCCAAACTAGCGTCGTTAAGCATTCGCGATACGAAAATTCGCCGACTTCATTACCTAATGGAACAACTTAAGAAAATTGCCCCGACTCGGGTATAGAGGTAGCTTGAATTTGATCTACTCGGTAATCAAATTCAAATAGGTTAAAATAATGGCCACGGGAGCTGAAAGTCGATTTTAGGGATATCTGTGGTACTCTGTCAAATGGAAAGCGGAATTTATGGGAGAGATGGGCGTGGCGAGGATTTTCCACAGTAACGAAAGCTTTAGAAGCGTCTCTTCTAACATAAGCAAATTGTTGGCAACTTGAAATCGGAAAATAAGCTTTATTTAGATGAATTACTGTAAAGTGTAGAGAATTGATAATATATCGATAGAGTAGATAAAAATATAAAGAAATATAAATAGATCTATTTTAAATTGGGTAACTGTGATACATTGATTCTAAATTGCCAGCTTGAGTCCCAAATAACATGTTTTAAAAACAAGTAACGATGTAATATTGAATTTTTTTAAATAATCATAAATTTGGTACTAAGTTCTTCAGTTTATTTATTATATACAAACATGCATTAATTAAATTCAACTCTTTAAATATTAGTGTATATATACATTTATCCGCTTTTATTTTGGCGGATCGTTGCGTTGTTCTTCGAGTAGGTAGAACCTCACTAAAATAAACTTTTATTTATAAGTGATGGATTATTTTTTTACTTTACAACCGAAGGGTTTCGTAAAACAAATTATCAGTTAACCATGTCCATCAAATAAAAAGTTATAATATACCGTCTATCTTTCAACGCACTTCATAAAATTGTAAAGAGATCGCATGTCTAAACTGAAATATTGGGTGCCAACATTTTAAATTGGTAAGCAACATTACTTGGAGGATAATTTTGGATATATTTAAATTATATATCAACTATTTAGTTTAATTCAAAATCGAAATAAATGAAACCGATTATTTTGGTAACAATGATTATTAAAAAACAATATAGAAACTTGATTTAAATATTTATTTTTCCGAGTCATGCTGGAAATTTCTTTAAAGATAGATGAGATATGATAGTCCGATACAAGAACGAGCGTCTGCCAGAATATCAATAACATTACGTGAGGACACTAAAATATATTCAGATCTTGAACAGATATCTCGCAAGTATATGATCGCCATCGACGTATTTCTGTCATCGGGCCTACAATTAGATGAGGCCGAACTCAAGAAAATTTCTACGCTGAATAAGTCACAGTTTACGATGTGTAATAAATCCGTGATATGACTGGGAAATAAATGTATATAATATAGATGTGGGGCGTAAAAATTTCAATATGCCACGTACCAAAATACACTAAGCTACAAAGTTTTTCGACCTATACTAGTGAATAGGTTTGGTTTCAGTAAGGTTTTTCTTTTAATCCATAGGACCTTAAAGTGTCAGACAAACCGCAGAAACTTTTTAAGTCATCCTAAGAAGGGGTATAAAGCAAACTCGCTACTTTTAGATTTTATTTTTACAGTAGGCCATCAAGTTTGTATACCCAAAAAAAAACAAATAAAAACTACATCATATACCGATGCCGGTGACTGCCGAGTAGACTTCGGAACCTTACGGACTACAGCGGGGCATGTGAGGCGCGCGATCTTAAATCTATTATATAAATATCAACATAATAGATTTAAGATTAATGTAGGTAGAATAAGCTAGTTCGGAGAAAGTAAGATTTTTTTATTTATTTATTTATTTATACACTTTATTTGTAAACTACAAATAGTAAAAAAAAAAAACAATGCACACAACAAAAATAAACTTAAAAAGTAGGATACAAAGGGCGGCCTTATCGCTTAGTAGCGATCTCTTCCAGGCAACCTTAGGATTAGGAAAACCAAGGGAAACCGATTGGTGGGATGTATTATTATTATATACATACTTACGAACAATTACACACTAATACTTATCAAGATTACACACATAAAATATTAATAATAATAAATATAAAAAAATAATAAACTAATATATACTAAAACATACTTAAATATGAGTAAGAGTTAATCACTGTCGTCTTTATTGTTCAAGATAATGGGCTTTAACAGCATTTTTGAATATGTCTAGTGACCTTGACTGTCGTATGCTTATTTTTTATGTTTATTCAAAGAGATCCTTAGTTTACCTAAAGAGGTTTTAGGTATTACACCTATATAGTTTTACTCGAAACCATATAATAATGAGATTGATAATAGCAAAACTGTACTTTAGAACAAAATACAATAAAGCAAAGCATTTATGACTTCCTGTGTCGTCGGCGTGAGGCGTGACCGAAATGTACCGAAAACCATCAAAATACTAACTGGAATAAACTCTAAAAATACGTATGACGAATATCGGTTGCGAAGCGGCTAGATTCTCATTAAAATTAGTTTATAACGAATTCTTCTAATAATATTTTGACCTTAATATAATAACATAGTCTGCGACATTTGTTTCTATTAGTGCAGTTTGTGGGTAACTCTGAAGCGTTCCTTTCAAACGTGTGTTGTGTGCGGACACAAGAATGAATAAAAACATTTTAAAACGTTGACTATTTTTAAAAAGAGCAATTACTGAGTTTCTTGTCAGCTTCTTTTTAGTTTAACCTGCATTTCGAACCGATAGTGTAGTCACAATATGCGATTCAACTTGACGTTACAAAACAGCCTGCACATTAGACATACTCGAAATAAAGAATACCTGTAGGTATTAGTTCCTTAAGTGTATAATAAATTATATCACAGATGATGTTTTGATACAGCGAGATAAATTGTACAAAACACTTTCCGTTTCAAAATATCGACGTCAGTTAAACTTTAACGGACCATGCAACTAAATAAAATAATTTTCCATTACTCGGATGTTTTTATTAATTTATGTTACATACTGCTTTTAGAATCTTTAGTTTAGTGAAGAAATATTTTCCGAGTAAAAAAAACTAACTACCCTTATCAATTGGTAGTAAATCATTTCGTAAATTTCGGCCGTTTGGGTTTTAAAATAGTTTACAAAAACGAAGTAACCCTTATATAAAAAAACTTTAATACAGTTTGAAACGTTATAGTAATCAAAAAACACCTAATGTGTCCAAGCGAATAAGTATTCAATTGTTTTTTTCATACAAGTGGATTTCCATCCACGATATTAAAGCATTATGACTTTGTCATGATGCTTTGTAGCGATAAAATGTTATACTATTTATAGCCAACAAACATTTACCAATAAGAAGCATGTTGGATATTACCTTAAAACTACTTGTAATTAGTCGACGGATATTAATATAAGGAAAATAGAAACAGTGTAACTACTAGAACATAAGGTTAACTGCTTTCTTTGCAGATTTAGATTCTCCGGTGAAGCTTAATCTCGATTGGAGGTAAATTGCACTTTAAAAAAAAAAACTATGAGTTTTCATTAAAGTTGCATTTACGGACATCACGCAATTTTTGTCAATGTATCACAAAAATACTGCTGCTAGGTTCTATGCTAAACCGACAAGTCACACCGATATCGATAAAAAATATCTAATTATTTAAAACATAACTCTTTTTTAATGTCTGTGCACTAGAATGCAGACGAGAAATATTTTTACATCACAAAAACGACAGAAAAGTATTCGGTATGTGCAGATAGCATCAAGCATCAACATAATCAAGTGCAGCATTGCGTATATACGCGGCGTATATAGCTATACATACGTGTATACGCGACGGTGAATCATGCACGCCATCATGTCACGTTGCGACCTCGAACGTTACAAATAGGCGTGGACCTTACTCGTCCAGAGTTATCGATGAAAATTAATATCCTTGTATTTCAAAAGATACATTCTTGTTTTATCAATTACTAAACTCGTAGTCAAATCGAAATTATTGAACTTATATAAATAACTAATATTGATCATCAGACACATCTTCAAATACTATTAAATAATAATATTGTATTAATGTACTAAATTATAAAGTATACACACCTGCATCGCACAGAGAGACGTACAAGTTGGTAGAAAAAAATAATATATCAATAGCTTATTTTAATTAACAATAAAAAATTATTACACAGAAATTTAAAAAAATATTGAAAATATTGGTTTGGATACAATTTATATTTATAACTTGGACACTTAAAATTTATGGCCATTTTGTGTTCATAAAAATATTTTTTCCTCAATATACTTGCGAAATGGGGGCATTAGCTTGCTACTCGTGGAGTCAGCCGTCACTACTCTGAAAATTGAAAGTATGATCGATGTTCGTAATTAATCCTAACACATTTGTAAAACATGTACTAAAAAGTTTACCAAACTTGTGTTGTACTTAAGACTTGTGACTATGAGCTAAATAAAAATTTGAGTTACGAGTGCTAAACAGACGTAATTGAAGCATAATATGCAAATCACTTGTAGTGCATATCACACTAAAGTATACAACATTACAATAAACTCAGCCGCCGTTAACAGTAGCACCGTTTAAATGTACTATTAAATACATTGCTGCAATTGCACGATTTCCGTGAGACGGTTATTAAACGTCAGCGGCGGCATCGTCACAACATTTAATTCTATACCATATTATTCTAAACACGACGTTTATGTTTTTACGCTTTTGAAATTAAATTTACGACTTTTTCAGTGTACCTTTCGTAACGGAATGTTTGACTAATTTACTAAATGGAGTAAAAATGATTACTATGAATGATACTATCAGAATTGCATATTCTTAGACGCTATCCATAATTTTAATTTTATTATATTCTACTTCTATATCGGACTTAAACAATCTGTCAGTGCTGTCTTAAACGCCACCCGGACGAAACGTTGTTATTAAACAGCGAAACTCCGAACATACGTTCCGCCGTTGTTTTCCTAATAGATGTGAATTCAAGGGCATACGTGTACCATTCGTTATAGAAGGTTAATGCCTTGACTACTTGTTAAAGGTGTCACTATTGTTAAATAATTAATATTGTTTATACTATAGTGTAATAAAGACACTTACGAGGTCTAGGTCTTAAGTTGAGGCATAGTTAGTTACATGGTGACGCTTGTAAACTTAATATCTTTAGTAGGATATTAAGTTTACAAGCGTCATCATGTAGACCATCGTCATCATATCACCGTAGACCGAACGAACTTATTGAATTTTTATACACGAGAAAAATCTGAATAAACACTTATCGATATTTTTGTAGCACGCAGGAACAACACTAGTGTTATGCTAATCTGTGGCTCGGATGTCATCTTACGCAACAGGCGACCGCAGCGAGTGTGTACGCGGCTTAACTAGGTACTAGTTAATGCCCCACTTTGAGTTTTAACCACTGTCATCCGTAAATGCAGACGTACGAGACTGGAATAATTTTTAGATAAGTCGCGAGTGACAAATTAGGGTCCTTTGTTTGGCCGTACTGGGTACCTATATTTTCTTCAGAAGATTTATAAGTACTGCTCAATCGAAATAACATTATTAACACAGCTGGTCGAGTTCCCAAACTTTTAATTGACTGTTCCTTTTAATATAATTTCTTTAACATTGGTAAGAAACATACATTTTAAAAATGTTATCCGAAATAAGAATACCTTTGTCATTATGTTTTTTCATTTCACTACAAGTTAGCCCATGACTGCAATCTCGCCTGATGATTAGTAACGATGCTATAACAGATGGCACTAGGCGAACCTCTTAGGGTTTCGGCAGTTTTAAGTCCTGATCGGTTTCTAAGCGACATTGTACCAGAAGGCTGAAACGCTTGTCGGCACGTCTTTGTCGGTTGAGTGGTAACTAGACACGGCCTAAGAGCCTTCCACCGACACCAGACCAGTGAAAATTCAGAAATTATAAATTCCCAAATGAACGATTATAATATATCCTTATATAATATATGCTTTACTTCATGTAGCTTTACACATAAAGAGTTATCATAATATATGAAAATAATAATAATTATTGTTTTACAGTATGTTATGATTCTGACAAATGATTTAAAAGAAATCATAGGTTAGACTTTCACTTTACAAAACACACTGCAAACATTGTTTATGAAAATCTGGAATCAACGGCAGAACTTTTTTTTTTCTTATACACGGGCGAAGCCGGGTCGAGTATCTAGTGTAGTTTATATCGCATTGTTTAGATTTATTTGTGTTCCAAATAAAGTCCGATTGTAAAGCGAATGGAAAAAAACTATACATTGAAACAGTTTTTAAACTCTTGTTTTTCCATTTTAAACGAATCACTGGGTATGAATGAAAATTAAATTTTCACCTACATAGTTCGTGTTTCGGATTTGAACACGGCTATTTTGGATCCTTGTAAATTAAATAACTTACGGAGAGTAAACATAAACAATCAATGTATATGAACACTGATATACTGTTGTGTAAGGAGATCTGTGTGAAGTTAATTCCAATCTAAATTTGTAAGTAAAAAAATCTATAATAAACAAGTTGTTTCACCTGATGTTTCGTGTTAGGATCTTGAACGATTGACTTTTGATCGATTTATCGATATACATTACTTTTTATAGAAAGTATTTAGGTCATCATCAGCCTATTAGAGTTCACTGAATGAAAAGGAGGGGAAATAGGAGATTAGACCCTCCAGGCAGCTCCAATGCGGGGTTGCGGGCTTAATATAACATCATCATCATCATCATCACGAATTAGTGATAATAACCGAGACTGATGGCTTAACGCGTATTCTAAAAACGAAAAACGACACCAAAAAGTTCCCAAAAATTATAAAAAAATGGTTAATAATTTTTGGTCTGATCTTGGAATTGAACCAAAAATGCCGACCATTAGAGCGATGGGGCAGTTTTCGGTACGTTTATTATCAAACAAAGATTATTTAATTTATTTATATTTATATAGGTAAAGCGAAACTCTTAATGTTTACATTGTTTTATGACGAAGTACACAGAACTAAACAACTTGCGATCAAAATACTACAGTTATAGGGTATTCTAAAAAAAAGCTAAAAGATTAAAATTTCTTATATTTCGCAATCAAGGCTCTCAAAAAAATAAGCAGAAAATTTGTAATACCCCGCCATCTTACTCGTTTATGCTACAAGTGATCCTAGGAATTATACCACGTGGGCATAATATGAATATCCTTTTCAAATTTTCCCTTTCAATCTATAAATAAAACGCCTTTATGTAATGAGCTATATAAAGAACGTCAAGTGGGAAGTGTTAAGATGTGTATTATTATATTAATCTTAATTTAGACTGACATCAGGTGCCTATACATGTAATAAGGAACAAAAAAGAACAAAAAGGAACAAGAAGAAGGAACAAAAAAGTTATTAAAATGAATTTGAGAAGAGCGAGAAATACGAATTAAAATCTATTTGTTATTCGCTCAACTAATACCGTTATAATCTCCTTGTAATGTTTATTTTACCACCAAATTAATTTTCTAACAGAAATTTGTTTTTGATGTTGCTCTTAACGAACGCGAGGAATTTTGTTTTATTATTGGTTGTAAAATTGTGTGGAAATATTACATAATATGTTTTTAAAAACAAGATAATAAAGAACGGATGCGAAACTATTAAGTTCTTTGTTATACGTGTAGCACAATATTTATGACTGCCTCTTATTATTCTATGTAAAACTGTATAGTTTCTTCTAATGGGTATACCCATTATATATATATATAAAGAAACTAAGAAAACTAAGAATCAGTCATATATATATATATATATATGACTGATTCTTTGTACTTTTTTTATATAATATTACCCAGATATATAATTGATATATAATATATATATATATATATAATTATTACCCAGATTTTTTTAAAATTTAGAATGTTATTTTTTGAATGCAATAAACCGCTGAGTTCTAAACAGCTCATAAGTCAGCTTTATACAGCAGTCAGCAGCAGCAATAGGTATGAAAGAAATCACTATAGAATATCCAATTCAATCGGCAGTCAATCACCAGTAGCACACCTTATAAAGCTCGTACGGATCTCGTCACATGTCGACGCACGCGCCGCGCCTCGTCGGCCGATCGTTTATTTGCATTCAACGGCGCGCGACCACAGGAAACAGGGCCTGGCCCAAACTGCTCGCTTCCGCCGCGTCCCGCTTTACTGTCAAGGTGTGGTAGGTTAATGATTTGAAAAGCCTGTTTGCGTTGATCATTCTTTGTAATACCTTGTTATAATAACCTATTCTTCCACAGGGTTGCTCTTTTAATTTATATTTATTGGCTGGCTCACGACGTGGTAGTTCGAACGTGTAATTAAAATGAATGGACATTCTACCTAACATGGTCTCTCTCTACGTACATAAAAATCGAATACCGTGCTTCTGTCTCTTTTTTTATTAGTTTTTTAATCGCGCTTTTTTTTCCCTTCCTCCTCTTGGTTGTGTTAAGTAAAAGAACATTAGTAGAAGAAACCCGAAAAAACCACCGAAAATATAAAAATCGAATTGGGGACTTTTTTTGGGTACTAACACTACAGATTACTTTTAATAGATTGTGTTCTTCACGTGGTTTGAAGTTCACCGGGTGATCTAGTAGAAAAAAAAAACTTTTTTTCGATAACCAACTGTACTTACCATCCCAGTAGGAACAGATATTTTCTTCCTATTCTTCATTAAAATTCAAAATTCATTTATTTGTAAGACATTACTATATATTACTAGGTATATAAGACCTCTTGGAATGTCAAGTCCGTCTGGATTTAATAAGTCTACCGCCGGTGTGCAAGGTAGAATTTACCGAGAAGAAGACGGCAAGAAACTCAGTAGTTGCTCTTTTTCAACGTCTTGAATTTACAATTTACCAATTATTTTTCTGTCTCATCATAATTCTTAGCCTACTGCTAGGCAAATAATAGTCCATGAATTCACTGAAATAGAAATGACCCACGGCAGTCACGATCCGACATCCGTACTACGACGGATAAATATGTGCGTACCGTTTGGTAGCGGTACAGTAATGAATTTTTTATGTTCTATTATTGCCATCTTCGGTGCTCAGTCCGTTCGTTTTAATTGCACATATGGACTAATAAGACTTGAGCCGGCCAACAAATAGTTTTAATTAACCCTGATTTTACGGGCTAATGTTCTAAGAACACATACTGCTATAAATAAAAAACTAATAATAATAGTAACTCGAATCTTTTATATGCTGTATGTTATTTCTTAAACTGAAAAAAATGTGTTACAGAACAACTCGAATACTTAATACATCTAGATTAGATTTAATAAAATACCTCAATGCGTTTTATTTATTACTATATTCGACACAACTTCTGCTTAGTAAATTAATCCCACGCAAACATTAATTCTACGACGTCCGTTGCATCACCCGCCCTTTGTCTACCTCGAAGAATTGTAGCGTGCTGCTAAATAGCCTATACATAAAAACCGCCTTATAAATGCGGCTATCATATTATATGATTTCAAAGCCACCTAGCCCCAAAGTAAACGTAGCTTGTGTTATGAGTACTAAAATGGCTGATGAATATTTTTATGAATAATAAACATACATACTTATAAAAAACAGATAAACACCCAGACACTGAAGATATTCATGCTCATCACACAAACATTTTCCAGTTGCAGGAATCGAACCCACAGGCTATGACTCATATTAAAATTATTATGTCCTGTTAATGAATATTAATTATTGTTACTGTTAGTGTTCATTGAGAAGTTGCTTTCCTCATCAGATCATTGACAAAGACATTGACAAAGTAAAAAGAACTACCCAGGTGGATAAACATGCAGATGGAAAGTTCTATTTTAACGCAGTTATATGGAATAATCAAGCCAAAAACCTTGCATTTTTTAAATTTATTTTCAAGTAATAGATGCAATGACATATTTTGTAATAAAAAAGCAAAGCTTTGTTGATAAAACACAACAATATGAAGGAATTATAGTAGTTATACAAGTATGGTAGTAATAGAACAAAATTACTGTTGTTTGACAATACATTTTGTTCTAATCTTATCTCATTATATCTCGATGATATCTATGCTACAGAGCAAGTAACAAGTACTTTGTACCAGACAAATTACTGACCGAGATAATCTAAGGCTGCAAAAAATAGCCCCTACACTAGGATGACTATATTATATGCAATTTAGATCAGGACGTTTCAATAATTTCAAATACTATGTCTGAGTATTCTAAAAATAAAGTTTTTTTTTTTATTTGAACGCGCTAATCTGTTTCTAAAACCTTTTGTGCACTTGATAGCCCAATTCTTGAGGAAGATAGGTTAACGAAAATCTTAGCTAATATAACATAAACTACCTATTTTATACTAACATATAAAGGTGAAAAGCTTGCTTGTTTACTTGAGAACGCGATAATCTGAGGAACAACTGGTCTGACTAGAAAAAATCTATCAGTGTTTCATAAATAAAGTGTACATCATCATTTTCCCCCTGGACCGGTCCGGTACGTGTCTCTTTCCAGAATTAGAAGAGCTAAGGCTGTGATCTATTATTATAATATTATTTATAAGCGTACTCATGCCATACATTCTGAAATTAAGACTTATCCCAGTAAAACGAGCTTTATGGAATCCTTAGACAATAAAGACATGGGATTGCGTGTAAGAATCCAGCGTAGAACAATAGATAGTCGGCCTTGGGCGAGACGCTGTAATCATCACTGGTCGAACAATGGCGGTGGTCTGTAGCGTGGTCGGACGTCAGGCAGAATGAAATTGTAGGAAAACAATTCGGTAGCCGCTTTACCCTCAACGAATGCAGATTTATTTCCAGCTAAAAAGAACAATTTCTTGCGTAGTATTTTAATGGATGTTTATCTTTTATTATTACATAAATGAAAGAATAACGGAGATTGATATTACAGATGTTCTATGGTGCTGTATTATGATAACAGATCGTGACTAACTTGAAGATGATTCAATGATCTAAATTAGATCTATCCGTTACATATAGTCGATTTATCATCAGGCTAACTACCATTGCCTAGAGCAATATTATTTTAGTACTTTTAACGTTTTTTTTTAAATTATTTTTAAAACCGTGGTCCGTGGGGGTGCCGTTGTCCTCGGAATTTCGGGACCACAGGATTTTTTCCCCGTGACCCCAAGGAGAAATGCTGTGATGCCGAATTAAAAATGTATCAAATGACTTGTAATGCATAGTCTTGTTTAATTAATTACATGTCAACTTGCCAAAAAGTACTGTCCCCAAATGTTGTTATTAAGCATTTTGCAGGAGCTAGTTTTTGTTAAAATAACTTGTTTCATTATAAATATAACCATTAGTTAGACAACGTAAATAAATTTTATAAGCGTTCGTTTAGCGTACGAGCTGTGGAATTGTGGAATGCGCTTCCATTGAGCATACGACGATCCAAATCACTGGCGATATTTAAGAGAGCAGTTAAGGCCCATTATATTGTTAACGACTATTAATAGTATGTATATACTTACTCATTTATTGTATGTTATAGTATTTAAATATGTAAGTGTTGTTATTATATATATTAGTTTATTTTTATATTTATTTATTAATTATATTATTTACTTTTTATCTTTTTGTGTACACTAGTTTATGTATTAGCATGTAGTTATTCGAATGTATGTATTTTAATATTTGTACCACCAGCAGTCTATTCTCCTCTTCTTTTTTTTCCTAATTCTAAGGTTGCCTGGCAGAGATCGCTATTAAGCGATAAGGCCGCCTTTTGTATTACTACTTCTTTCGATATGTTTCTGTTTTTGTTATATTTTAAATATGTTAATGTTGTGGTATACAAATAAAAAGTTTAATAATAATAATGTTCGAAATTAAAACTTGTTACAGTAGTGACCATATTATATAGAAGACCACATCAGAATATGTAGCTTCAATAGGAATTTATAAGCTTCCAATTCTAATCGGAACTAAATACAAATGAGATTGTCTATCCTCAAACCACAAAAACTGTGTAATAAAATAAGACGTGGCAAGTTTACCTAACTATTATGTCTTTAATATGTAGGATATTAAAGACATAAGTACAAACTGTTATTATATTTATCTGTGCTCACGCAAGCCCTCAAATAACTGTAATTTTATTCAATGTCGTGAGAAACTCCGCTGAGTAAACCACCGATCTAGTTCCCAGTTAATCTTAACAACAATCATTAACGCCTGTCGGTAAACCACGAGTTTAGATTATTGTATTGTTAAAAAAATTACGATTGTTGTAATATACTAGTGGAAAATCGCAACATTTACCGTTTAAATTAATCAAACCTAGATTAAATTAACAACAATTTAAGCTTAATCGAGATTTTACCTATAGAATAATTATGATAATTAGTATTCTTTGTCCACGTTTCTTTACAAATCCCGTGGGAACCGTTTCTTTTCCTGGTAAAAAATAGCTAATATTACTCTCCGTCCTTTGAAATGTCTGCCAAAAAAAAAAAACACAAGTCGATTGGATAATTATTCAGGGCATAAAGGTAGAACAAGCAAACAAACGCACTTTTAAGAAGTAAGAATTGATTTGTCACCCACACCATACTTCAATGAAAAAACTACAGACCACACTGTCCAAACCAACAGTTACTCTGATTAGGTACCTATGTAAAGCAGTTGGTGCATGGCCATGTATGCAAAACTACATTGACTAGTTCCAATCAGAAACTTAATCAGTCGGCTTACAAAACCGACACGGTGCAATCCTATCCGCGTTGAAATCGAGAACACTCCGATAGTTACTGTAAGTGAAACCGTATACTATGCAACTTCCGTCCACAATATGTTAGATATCCGATGACCGCCCGGTAAGGCACGGCCCGTTGGCCTTGCGGTTGAACACGTCCATCTAACTTACAGCAAAACGTATGTCCACATCCTATAGCGTACCTAAGGCCTTTTAATGTAGATACATGAATAATGAGGGTTGAGTATTTTAATGAAAACGATGGAAGAATCACAACGTGGTCGCCTTGGTCAAATAGGCTGAGCACTTCTGGAGGGCAGGACAGAGATCGGGGTGGTAAGAGCAAAGGCCAATTAAGTCCAACCAAGAGACTCCTGTAGTGAACATCCATCCATCAAATTAATAATGATAATGAACATCACTACAAACAAGCAACTTATATGCACTTTTAATAGTTTTCAATAGACTTTAGGAAATATATTTAAGTGCAAATAAGCGTCAAAATGAAATATTAACATTACCATAAAATTAAACATTCGTACTTATTTGAGCAAATTTTCGCCTTCATAAAACGCCGCGGCACACTTTACTTTTTACGCCCTCCATTATAATAACACTGTGTTTGTAAAATTCCCAGTTCTGGCTTTAATAAGGTCTCCAGCGATGGAAAAAAAAAGATGGGGATTATACGGCCCTACCTAGATAACTTCTAAGAGAGTTACGAAAGCCTAATAAAAAATACATAACTGAGTGCCGGCGGCGTTCGAACAGAGGGACGTTTGCCGTTACAAAGCCTCTAGGGAACAATATAAGAATGATACAACGCTTGCAGCAGTGTCGTAGAGGGAAAATCGATTGAAGAAAATGTCAAATCGTGTAGAGCAAAACTAGATTATCATTTATCGTCACTATTTTGCTACGAGCCCAAAATATTTTTTTATATCGTATTAATTAATTAAGAGGAAAAGTAACAGTTTCTTGTACGTGCAATTTCAGTATAAAGTAGACTTACCAGGTAGGGCATTAAATAAGTGTCCAGGACTAGATGCTGGTCTTACCTGGAAAAAGAAAATGGAAATCAGTAAATTAAATGTCAACACCATTAATCTCCGAAATAAATGAGGGGGTTTTAGAAATTAGATACACCACGCTACTCCTGTGCGGGTTAGTGGGCTTTAACGAGTTTTATTATAAGTGAATGATAGTAACCGTGTAATCTCCCACCAAGCTATTCTTATGATGCAACAATTGTCGATGGCATAATAAAAACTAACTCAGAACAAAAAAGCTTTTAGAGAATCTTTCGATAGATAACCTGGCCTTTGTCAATCGTAGAAGTATCAGACGTACTAGAGTTGAGTAAATGTTAAAGTACTTATATAATGATTGTTTATATCATTTTTGATGATAACCTATTGGCCAAAAAGTCTTTGATCAGGGTATGCATATATAAAGAACATGGCATAAAATGGAAAAGTCCTTTGCCTTTATGAGTTATACAAAAATTTTACGGTAGGCAGTGCTTTAGTGCATGTATGAAGTGCACGCCACTGCTATTGGCTCATTGCTTATATATTGGCTGTTGCTTAGTGCAACAGTGTAAAGAACACTGGAGAGCTATGTCTATTTTATTTTAAATTGATTTGTATAAACGCTTAACTAGTAAACGTTAAATTGTATTTTCAATACCAACAGTGGAATTGTTTTTTTTTTCTACTTAGGAATTTAGAATACAATGCATTCCGCAATTAAATTTAAGTTTTGTAGCTTAAACTAACTGTACTAAAATGCTGAGTGCTATAAATATTGGTAACAGTAGGATATTTTTATCTTTTTGCAGAGAGAATTAATAACAAATAAGCCGGATCAAAGGGTGCTCCAAAATCTGCGAACAACCTTGGCGTCTATTTGACTTGGCTGCAGTGGGCAGTGCGGTGTGTTACTAATTTAATAGGTTAGGATTTATACAATGTGACGTAAATGTATGTTCATATAAAACACCTTTTGATAGGAACCAATTGGCTGCATTCTTGTTAATATCAACATATTGAATGCGTTTGTGCAGTCGGCAATAGATTTGTTTGTATATACCCAGTGCTTATTTCATTTATAAATATTAATAACCTAAACCTGAATGTGATATTTATTTAATTGGGCGCGACTGTTTGAGTCATGACTAATCAAAAAGTTTAAACTAAAATACTAAAAATATTTAATAGTATGTCGAGTCTTGTGAAAGAAGGACGAATTCCTGTACCACGCGGTATAAATAAAAATACCGATCTTCGATCTATTCGGTAGTTACTAAGGAGGTTGAGGTAAGTGTATGTTTTGTAGTCAGAAAAAAATAATTTTTACTAAGATAATTTTAGACCATAAGTCATAAATTAAAACAATGTTTAAACCTTGAGAAGAAAAAAAGCAAATACCTGCATCTGCCTTCCATACAGGTGGTATAGTCACTACGAAAGTGCTTATAAAGTAAGCCTACTTTAAATACATTATTGTATTTTGAATTTTTAAGTGTTTTAGGAAACACGTTATTGCCTTGACAACTCAGCGCAAATAACATCGGTTCCAAAGCGTTTTTGCCTCCTCTCGTTTGTTCAACCTCTAGTCTGATTGGAGAATTGGAATTTTCGCTGGGAGCCGAACTAACGGCACAAGACTAAAGATTTTGGAACTACAAAAGAGGTTAGTACAGAGTTTTACTAAACCTACTAAAGACGATATTTAAACATACAAAATTACATTACTCAAGTTTAGACCATTTTCCTACTTATTGTTAAGTTACTTAACTTACTTAGAATTTTATTTTGACTATGGTACTTACTTTATTCAAATGAAATTGTTGTTGATTGAGTTTTTTTTTGAAAATAAACTATAAATAATCGGTGAGATGGCGGTAATAGCAGTAGCGTGCATAGAGGGTATGCACAGGGTATGCAAATTATATAAAATGAAAAAATTCTCCAGTAGGAGTTATACAAAACTTAAGAATAGGCATTGTAAGTTATAAAAAGCCTACCCTTAAGTATTTATAACTCGTACTGGAGATTTTCTTTATTATATATCATCTGCATAGCCTATGGACACCCTCTATGCACGTCACTGGGTAATAGGTATGCTTATCCTAATATAAACGTCTCATCTATATCACGAAACAAAAAAGAAGACAACAAGAGTGACTGTAAAATTTCAACGGTGGCTGTTTACGTCCGACCTTTTTTTACGAGCTTGTTAACTGTTGATTCTTTTTAAACATCTGCGCTACAAACTGTAAACTACATTGTTCGCGGTTTGAGCGCTAAGGTGATACTTTTATGGATACGGTCTAATATAGCCTGAGTAATGCATCTAAAAATTCATTAGAAATAATAATTATAATTTAAAGTGCAAAATTGATATCGTTATAAATATGGGAAAGTTTGTTTTTCTATCACGCAATCACAGAGCAAAGGATTGGCATTAAACCTTGCATGAAACAGTTTAAGGTCGACGGATTTAGGTCGTAAAGCAAAGAGACATGAGTTGACAGGAAAAATACAGGGTTCTGGAGTTAATCTAAAACAAAGTCTAAGTGCTTTATTTAATAAATACGCTAAAATAGATTTTAACGAAATATTTTGGTATTTAGTCTTTGATAGATTACGTTTATAGCCCCATAAATCAATAAATGTTATAAATGTGAAAGTAATTTTATTTTAAGTACATTCGAACAGTAAAAAACTATTGTACAAGATTTTCAACGCCACAAAAAGGCGCCTTGCCAGTGATTGTTTGACAAATGTCAGTTGACACCTCTGACATTTGTTTTAGGACTGTCGCCAAATATCAATTATTTAATTAATATATATATGACACGACGGTTGACAGAAAAGATCTAAAATTACATATTATTCGTCATTTACTTTCATGTCAGTATTACAGTCTTTATATAGTAAATATATAACCTCCAATTAAAGTTAAAATGAATCGTGGATTTACAATGGAATTATAGATTACAAACTATTATTTCCAATAATAAATCGGCTTTAATAGTTTTATTGATTTCTTCTTATAAAAAAACAATTTTAAATTTGAACCATTTATCCCACGTTATGGAAATATATTAGCTTCGCTACACCAATAGACCGAAAGTTTTCATTAAAATAATATTGCAGTAGTAAAAAAAAACTAAGCTGCCAAAAATAAAGCACGCGACAAGAAGATGAACAATTTAATTCAACAGAAGGTAAAAAGTAAACAGCTACCAGTTTACATTAGGTAATTGTTGATTTGTCGCGCGACAAATTTCCTTCTTTCTCCGCCCCAGCTACGAGCGAGCACGGAAGCTTTAATCGCCTCCAGCGTCGATACAATTTAAATCGGAATAAAACGAGCAAAACAAATCGATCTCTATCGTAACGGGAGCAAATCGCACGACTAAAGACGTTCTCGAAAGCGGAATGCTAGCCTCCGAACGATTGGAAATACTCGCCTGAACTTGGGACTAAAAAAGTTAATTGATATCTTTTTGTCATCGGAATATCCCGTTGTGGAGAGTAATCTTTCAATTCTTTTTTTCAGACTTTCAGATTGAGACGTTCAGTTTGGCATGCTTTTAGGAAACCGCGAAAGTTGAACAAAAAAGTTAGAGCGTATTTCAAAGAAATACAGTAGTTTTTCAAGTATAATTTCGTGATGAGTTGCAGATATACATTTCAGTTGAGACGTTACGGCGATAGTCGGATGAAAGGACGACTACCTACTTGAATCGTAAAAACAAAGCTTCAGAGAATAGAAATTGGATGTTTCGTCGTTGAATAATAAATCAAACGCCAGCTTGTCTGTGCGATATCAAAGAAATCTTCAAAGATTTTACTTAACACTTTTTTAAAAGGCCACGTAAATAAAAGATAAGTGTGAAATTATATTACATTATTATTGCGAAACCTGGAAACCACATATTATAATTAATATAAGTGGAAAATCAGATGTTAATAATAATATGAAAAAACGAATCGACTAAAGATTGCATTTGTTTTAGTTATTTTCTGTTGTCTATTGAGGAACAGCAAGCAATCATAATTATACTTCCTTTAAATAATGTATTGAATTTCTTACATCAAACCTAAATATTTTATGAAATAAAAAACAAAATATATCTAAAGTAGAATCTAAAATAACTTCTAAACAGAGAACCTTTCTCCTCCGCCCTTTTTAATAAGTTGGTTAAAATACATTTCGATGTATTGAGCTTAACCTAGACCGAATAGAGTTGGAGAATGAGATAAGAATAGGTTGAAAGCTAGACAAGCTAGTTTCTTTATAGTAAAATTCCTTGGCAAAAGAACAGTTGCATACGAGTCCAAAGCACATAGCGTAACAAAGTGACATATACCATGACGACCGTACGAGCGTAGACGCGCACGCTTGGCCGGTAATGCCTCCATGCCTTGCCATTGCTAAATGCCTTTGTTTCTACTCAATAAGCAATAAATATTTTATTTTCCTACTTATTTTTTTATCAGAAGATAGGTTATTGATTGTTCTTGATCCAAATTTTGTCAGAGTATCACATTTTTTTGCATTAATTAAGAATCATCTAGCCACTAAAACATAGTATTATCAAAACTGATTGAAAATACAATATAGTAGAAACCGTCTAAGATATAAGATAAATAGTCAGTTGCTAAGCGTCGGATTAAGCCAAGTAAGTGCTTAGCATCTGTTCTAAGCATAACATTTCCTTAAATAGACAGTACTTTAGCATCATCTTTCGTTGAAAGTCAACCTAATACTAAGCCAATGCTTAACTTAGCCATAGTATTATATGCTAGTTGATTTTTTCCTAATAGCAAGCTAGTCGAGAAATATAAGAATAAACAAAAATAATCGTGAAAAATAAACACAAACAATCTAAACTCCCAAAAACAACAGACGCACGCATTAATTGATCTGACACGAGAACACATAATAACATTAACGCATGTCAAATTTGTTGGTTATATTGGTAGCATTCAATTTTAATACATTGTTAAAATTCTAGACTACATTATTTATACAAAGAAAAAATTGCTTTTTGCATCCGAAAAATTAAAGGAAAGTTTTACTTTGGCTTAAACTATGACTATGCTTGCGATAAGCAAAGCAATGCCCTTAGACGCGTGTATTTAAGTCGGTATGATTGTCAATGCTTAGCTATATCAAAATAGTTCTTTACGGAGTAATACTATCGACTAAATCTAAGCAATGACTATTAACTGACTAGGCCTAAGAATGCAGAACAATCTATATTCTTTGTCTTAGATATATCCTGTCAGTCAGATACTTACTGGCGATAAAAACAAAAGAAGCACTAGGTGACTTAAACTAGTTATGCAAAGGTTCTTTCAAAGATAAAATGCGCATTGTTAAACTAACAGCCGCTGCCTAGAAGTGAAGTAGAACTTTATGGGCAACGTGCAAGACATGAAGAAACAATTAAGAAAGTTTCAAAACTAGAAATGAACCGTAAATTTCTAAGAAGCTTCGCAATGCTCAGTTATGAACTTGAGTATTACCAGCAAATACGTATGTCTTTAATGCCTTGTTAGTGGAATTTTTTAAATAACTAAACATGATTGCACCGGTTTTTCTAATAAAAATCAGTTATTTCTAGTTATTTCTTTAAGTTTTATTCTGAACCGAATCTTTTTTGCAACTTTTGTAGTACAGCAAAGCATATTATAAGCTTTTATCGTTAGTTTTGAAATAGTTTTGTTATAGCCTGTTGCCTATTTATAACCGTAAAGATAAACGTAAAGTATTTCTTGTAAAAATATGTCAATGTCTTACTGTAGTATCAAGCGCAAATTTCCTATATAATGAACACTTGTGGGTTAAGACGTTAGAAAACTGAATATTAAACCGTTCAAAATGCTACCAGCAGACGACAGCTGTTTCTCTGTCATATTTGCCATACCATCCGATTTTACACAAACAATGTACATTATACTACAGCAAGCCGCAAAAATGATACATTATAATATAAATCTACACTAATCGATTCAGTCTACTTTATATCTATAGTATGAGTATCATTGTTTCTTTCATGAATTAAATTTAAAAATTCATTTTAGAGCATTATATTTGCTACATTGAAAACTCCCGCTATTCCAGGCTTTTTTTGTCTATGATTTGTTTCATACAACCTTCGAGAACAGTTAAGGGCCTTGATTACATTTTCGCGTCACTGTCAACCCCAAACAAAGACAACGCGGGAAAATCATCAGTCATTATCAAAACAGAGAACAATAAAACAGCGAGTCACTGTCGTTAGCCAAATTTAACTAGCGGACTTATCCTGGAACACGCAAAATTTATATCAACCTTTTGTCTTTAGATCGTCGTGCTACAATGTGTTTTATGAAAGAAAAATACGAAATACGAATTTCAATAGATTCCAGAACACAAAATCCTCATTCTACTTACCTCGACCCAATAACGACTCTGTACAACTAAAAATCAAGTGCTCACTCGAATGTTTTGTCCTTTGCTCAATAGAAAATATTAGTTAGTTAGATAATAATATAGAATACCGTTAAAAAATGGTGAAATATAAACGTTAATGTGATATAACAAATCTCGTATCCAAGTAGAATCTGCAAAGAACCCTTGATTTTTACCTTTTTTGATGCTCTTAAAATATTCACATGCAATATTTTACAATTTAGCAACATCTTTATTCTATCTTGTGTGCAAGCGAAAGAGGAACAATGCTTTAGTTCATAAAAGTTTGTCATTAAGAAATTAGTAAATTTGATAATGATTTATATTATAATTTTTTATCATAATTTGGGTCCATATGGGGATGTTTATTCGCGTTTGTTATAAGACTGTCGAAAAGACATCAAATAATATGCTTTTTATGCCACGACATACATGCCAATATGAATTGAATATACGAGATAATTTAACTCAATAGAAAAAAAAACCCTAACCTTTTAGATGTTTTTATTATTCGGCGGTTAAGTAGGTGAATTCCGAAAACTATCTGAAGCACATAATACTATTATCAACAGCAAGCAATTTAGGTATTTCTTGCTTATTTTCTTACGATCATTTCCAAACCAGATAGTCTTATAACACCATGATTTGATCATTCTACCTGTTGCTATGATACTGAAAATATTTTTTGTAATTTTAGTCCAGTTCTTTTTTTGTATCTTCGTTATTTAATAGCGTCGACGCGTACTGGCATTACTTTAGGCAAACGATGAAGGGCGGTAAACAATAATGATCTCTGAGATTTCGAAGATAAGCGTCAGGTTTGAATGTAGACGGTATAAAGAGAGTGGTTGCGGCGAAGAGACCATTAGAGCAAATGACTTTACTACGAGCGGTGCTGACACTGCCCAAGACCCGTGTGGACCGTTATATTCTAAGAGATTTTCGTGACGAGATCGTCGCTTCAAGTAATTGCTGGGCTTGTGCTCTAGCTACCGTTCCGGCCAGTGGTATAAAAAAATCCAATTTAATCAACATTATGCAGTAATCAAAAAACGTTTCAGAGTATTATTTGTTTAGACGATGCTATTACCATTATTAGACCTCGACAAAATACATGTTTGCCAAAAAAAATTTGGTAGTGATATATAAAAAGAATAAGCCATAACAAATACATGTACATCGATATATATATTGATGTATATGAATGTGTTATGGCTTATTTTTATATATATGTATAAAAATATATATATAAACTTGCAGGGAACACTGATTGATACGCTTCGTAACTTAGGGTTTATACCTTTCTCGTCTTTCTTACCGTTCTACTCTTTTGTCGTCTGTACCACCAACCCACGACATGGCTCACAGTTCAATACGTATGTCACATCACAGGTAAGACTTAAAGGTGTTATAGCACAGCTGGGTAATGGCCTCCTCCGTCACAGGAGAAAAGGGAATGGAAGGGGAAAAGTAGTTTCCTTTGAATATTTTTAAGTATACCTGTAGTTTAGTAGGTGTGTTATATATCAAACTAAACAGACTTTACGTATAGGTTCCTGGGCGGGTATGCAGGCTTATTTTCACAGAGAATAGGTCCATTTGGATAAATTTAACTCGTTATACATCTTAATATATATAAATCTCCTGTCACGATGTTTGTCCGCGATGGACTCCTAAACTACTTAACCGATTTTAAATTAAATTGGCACACCGTGAGCAGTCTGCTCCAACTTAAGAGATAGGATAGCTTAGATCTTTAATTATAGTCGCAATTTTATTTTATTGCAAATTATTTGTCTATAATTAATTGACAGTCACATGTTATATATATATATATATATATATATATACTACTATTATATATACTACTCATTTAAGGCTTAGCGATACTGAATATTTTAAAAACAAAATCTAACGCAGACGAAGTTGCGGGCAACAGCTAGTATTTCTATATAAATCTGTTGATAAAAAGGTATGCAAATTTAGAGAAACGTAGATAGACATAGTATGTTAGCGCGCATGTTATATGTAAAATCGCGGACAAAGATATTACAATAAAAAGTTTAATTTCATTAAAATGTAAAAGAATAATGACTTCCTATATAAGACAAAGTTCACACAAAGCGTGCGAACGAAAAATACTTTCCGCCACATGTTATGAAGCTATATTTACGAAATAAGTGGGTATCATTTATTTTGGGGCGACCGATCGAAATGTGTTTAATATTAAAAGTAAAAAAAAAAACAAAGATATTGTGCACATTGGGCGTAATAAACAATAAGACATGCAGTCAAAATTATGTGAGAAAGAATTCAAATATTTGAAATATCTCAGGCGCGGTGTGTCATTACAATTTATCACTTTATTTTTGACCTACCCAAATCTAGCTGTGTTTTAATATATTTTTGATCTTTGATAGTAGAACATCCCACGTATGTAGTCAAACATTGATTGTTGACGGCGTAGGGTGTACAGTAAGTGTCATATGAGTTTATCTTAACACTGTAACCTTGTGTGTCTGTCTTGTTTCAAGTACATATATGTATATAGAACTAACTGACCCCAGCGCCATCTGTCGGGCTGATTTGTGAATCTAAACCATCCAGGGTGCCACCCAAACGCATAACGAAAAATTCATCGGTCCAGCCGTCTAGGAGGACAGTTCAGTGACATACACACGCACACAAGAAATCTATCTATATATATAAAAGAAAAAGTGTGTGGGTATGTTCCGTACAGGCTCCGAAATGGCTGGACCGATTTCAATGAAACCTTCAGGGAATCTCCGGATTGAACTGGCAAATAATCCTGTAAAGTTTGGTGACGATCGGAGCACTCCTATTTTTGAACTGACAAACTGTCAAATAAAGCTTTTATTTACTATGATGATATTCTATTGTTGGGTGTACATGGGTATAGATAATGATCTTCACCCGCTCGAGAAGAGAGAGAGAAATAAATGATTTAATATATTATGAGACTTAAATTAAAAATTTAATGATGTCAGTTTATTGTAAATAAAATCAAGCAAAATCTAGCCCGGCGAAGCGGGCTGGGTACGCTAGTATATATATAAAGGAATAGGAATGTCGTCTCTAGTTAGCCCTAATGGACAAAACTGTATCTTGCTGTTTAGCTTACTGTTTGATTAATTAGTAGTAGAGCTTTTTATGACAAAACTCTTGCAGGCATACATGCTCAAAAGCTCTGCATACCCTAAAATTTATGTGTAACTCATAAATGCGAAGGATTTTTCCATTTTATGGCATCTTCCTTCTTTATGCATACCCTGGTGAAAAACCCTGTGCACGCCACTGCTTGCAGGGTAATACTATCGCTATGCTTATTTGTGCCGCTAAGCATCATTATTAAAATGCTGTGTTCTGGTCCGAAAGGCGTGGTTATCGGTGTAATTACAGGCATATGAGGCTTAACACTTACGCCTCAATTTGATGGGAACATGGGAACACTTTACAGGGCATGCGAGGAGCACGTCCCGCAACGGCATGTTGCGGGACGTGCTCCTCGCATGCCCTGTAAAGTGTTGCTCTGTTTATAGGCGATGGTGCTTGGTCCATCAAATAAGACTATAAAATAAAAGTGTTCCGGTAAACTACTGGTTTGATTAATTATTATAAGTAATGACCTGGAAGTGGCATACCTCAGGGTGCATGCAGAAAATATTGTCATTTACCATTCGGTTAGATTGTTGTTCAGGAGCTATCTTTTTATTTCATAAAAATCGTGTAGAAGTTTGACTTCCTAAATACGCGTACACTCGTGTGTGAAGCTGCATTCACTGTCAGCTTTAATAGCATAGCTACCAACATGTATCTATTGCAAACTACTATTAAGGTAACTTGCTATCTAGCTATTTTCTTCAATTTGCTGCCACCTCGGGAAAAACTGCAAAACACACCAATGTCGGCAATGCGCCCTAGGGAAGGTGTACGGTGATCATCTCGAATCACGAACAACAAAACATCACAGTAAAACAACAATAACTACTTTTGAAGTCGTGCTACAAAAAACGACAACACATGATTCATTGGACTATCTACTTTCTAAACTCACAGTTCGTTTAGAGCTAGCGCAAACTCGAGATGAAAAAGTCGCAACAAAAACTGTCTAAACGGTTGAAAAAGTCCAAAGAAAAAGGAAAGTTACCAGGGGGAACACTAAAAAAGTTATAACTAGCTTTGTTAAGTTGGCCTTTTTAGTTCACAACTAAAAACGAAAAGTAGAAGAAAGCAGACGAAACCGTCGACTTTATTTGTTTTACAAAACAAATATTTATGTTTTGCAATTCTGAAATATTTCATTGAGACATTTCGACCTACTTAGTTGAAACTTATTTTTTAATCTAGACAGATTCAATAAGCTCTACATTTTTCTCATGTAGCACATGTTGAATAGATATGTGATTATTTTACTGAGTTGTAATTTTTTATATGGAACACTGACAATAGTGCCAATTATTTTGTAGGTACCTAAATATTTGAACAAAACTGATTTGACACGTCTAAAAAGTGTTATCGTTACACTATTTTAAAGTATGTTTAACAAAATATAAAAAATTATGAGCGATAAAAAGAGTTTATTTTCTTTATTTAAGTGTGTTTTTACAATTTAATATTAAACATTACACTAAAATTAACAAAAAGATTGTTTACATTATAGAAAAATAAATGAATATAAGTCATTTATTTCGACCGACTTGGATCATAAATGGTTAGTAAAATACAAAGTTAAATATTAGTAAACTTAGCCTAACGAAATATTTTATATAAAACCCTTCTGGCATGCCCGAATGGAAAGCACGTGTACATGTAACAATTGCATAGGTGGTGACAATCTATCATGCCAGCAAGTGCCCTCAGAAAGCCGCTGGAACTAGCCCGAACCCTGCGCACCAAGGATGTACACCGTTTTCGCATAATCGTGTAGAAACAATCTATATGCGCTTCGGCAATCATCCCAGACGCGCTGCAAGACCGAGGCAATCCCATCAACATCCTGAACGCATTATTATACTGTTTGCGAAAGGCACTGTACTGTTTATGCGTGTAATTAATCCACAGGCTGCTCGTGTAAAAAGATGTACAGTATGCTCTGAAAAGAGTGACTTTAACAGAAACTTTACATCAAACAAACCTGCGCGCGATCATATTGTCCCTCACAGACAATGCCCTGCGCTCTCTCTGTATCACATGCCCTAGGTATTTAAACTGCGTTATATATATAAGACAAGTAGAAAAAAAAATACTTTATGTGAAAAGGACAGTCCAGTTTTAGACCCAACTTAGTAATATTTACTAAATAACAAAGATTTATTTATTTCTTAAAGAATTGTTGCACGTTAATATATGTATCAACACCCGTGCATTTTCATCTTTTAACTTGAGTGCCTTCAAAGCAAGAGTGTATAGGCATTTTCTAGGCAAGCGTTCCATGACTTATTCTTAGACATCATAATGGCTTTCCATCAAACAAGATAGACGTCTAGCGCATCTCTATATCAAAAGAATGAACAAAAATCTTTGCATTGTTTTCAACTATTACTTAATCATATACAAAAAGTTCGTGTCAGTTTTGAAAACAAACAAGCAAGATGAAGATGAAACGCATAAGCTTGTACGCAGCTATTGAAATAATTCTTTTAATAATAATTATTTAGTGAAAAAACAAGAGGTCCACATTTTGTTTTGTTTTCAAGAAGTTCACAGTATTTACTATCCTATGTACCCAAAGGCATAGCGCTGGTCTTTCGTGGAGGACGGATTATTGTCGCTTTGATGTCATTTAATAATTTTACTATCTTACTTTGCGATACAATAAAAGTATATTTTCTTCAAGGCAGTCAGTCAGTCAGTACGTAAAAAAAGGTCAACGCGCCCGTCGCGCATTGAGTACTTTATTATTTAATTTTAACACAGATTGAGTTAAATATTATCGTTAAATATATCAAATGACACGTTCTCAAAACTTGCTATCTGTAAATTTTTAAATTAAAATTTTGATTCATCTAATGAATTTTGTGTAACTGATACATCATCATCATCGCTTCAACCAATTGATGTCCACTGCTGGGTTGGAGTTCCAAAATTCACGACCCCGGACCTCTTGTTTCCAGCAGCTCGCTAGATTTTGTCTGTCCACCGTAGGGGCTGACCGACGCTGCGTTTACCGGTGCGGGGTTGCCACTCCAGCACCACAGGACCCCAACGTCTGACATCAACATTGAGGGATTGAGCATCATATTAAGACCTCCCAGAGTCTCTTTCATTATGAATACATCGTTGGCAAACCGAAGTTGAGTGATACATATTGATGCCAAGCACGTTTCAATCCAGATGCTTGGGGACATAACATCTCCTTGTCGCACTCCTCACTGCAATTGATTCGGCCTTGTGGTGTAGTCACGTATACAGACTGATTATTATGGCGTTCTGGTACAAACACGTCAGCACTTGGATGTACCGGTAGTCAATTCGACAAACGCTAAGCAAAGTAGCTTCAGATAGTCCATAAACGCTAAGCAAAGTAGCTGGTTATACTCTTCGGTCTTCTGTATAACCTGCCGCAGCGTATGTTTGTGGTTCATGGTACTAAAGCCCTTTCGGAAATCGGCTTGTTCGGGAGGCTTGTTCAATTTCTTTGGTCACAGAGTCTTGTTTGATTTATTCAAATATTTATTTTAAATTTCTAATAAATTAAACAAGACTTATGTCACCATACTATGATAAAAGAAAATTATATATTTGAAACAATAGTGTTACAAAATCTGGCGTGTGAAACAGTTCGTTGCACCGCAAGTTCAGGCGATAGTAGATAAGGAACAATCAACATGCGCCGAACAAACAAAGGACGCACTGTTTTGCTTTATTTCGCAATGGGAATATTTGCCGTAGACGCTTTTCCGGTTCCCATTCAAGAAACTAAAAGCAAATTCAGTTTTACATCAACGTTTGTTTTTACCCACGACTCGACCGTGATATATTTGTTTGTTTACTCTCAGTGACAGCCTCATGGTGCGAATAATATGAATGAAAGTGCTGGGAGATAACATCTTGGGTTCAAGTGTAAACATTATTTTTGCTCATCGCTTCCGAAGACGGATATTATAAGGAAACCGTCACAATATAACGGAAAAAGGTTTATAAATAAATAGATTTTTTGCATGTGTATATAATAAAACCTATTTCTATATTCATAATCGTTTTACTCAGCAGCGAATATATATTTTAGCTTAAAAAAATATGTTAAAGCCTCTTTCCTATTGTTCCGCCTTTACCGACGCAAACTAGCTCATTAGTAGCTGTACGTGAGAAAAAATATAGCAGTAGTGACGTATACAGAAAAATTATTGTCGATATATTCCATCTACACTCGTAACACAAGTTACCTTAGTGCGAGTGTTTAAGCACTCCTTTGTGCACAAATAAATAAAATAGAGTATCACTGTGTCCATTAGGAGATTTCTGCTGTATACACTTTTATATATGAAATAAATAAATTATTATTATTATTATTATTATCTAATAGTTGGTAGAACTAAAATATTTATTTACAACGAATTATATATTTTCTGAGCAAGTTTAATTCAAATGTAATAATTTTATTTTCTTACATTTATAATTATGAAGAGGTAGGGAAGTTATTAAACGCAACTATTTTAACTATATTTTTGGTCCAAGGTGCAAATGCAATTGCAAATTGCAATTGCAAATAAAAAACCTTGTTTTAAGCTGTAGGTCGTTCGTGATAACATTCACAATGATTAGCAGTTAACTTCGCAGCAGCCATGTCGTGATAATAGATAACTAAAGTTTCTCACGCGTGCTATTAAATATAATTGTTTTGATTGGTATTTGATAATTTGATAAATCATATTGTACTAATTCATACTCTTAACTCCTAAATTAACTTGGAACGCAAGCTGGTAAAAATTGCACTTATAACACAAACAGTAGGTATAAGGTTCAAAATCTCAAACGCGAAACGTCTAAAGAGCTCGTTACATTTGCACAGGGAAAACCTGTTACTTGTCAGTTTTTCGTTTATCGAAAAATAGTCTATAAAAGTTAGCATAATATATTACTTCGATTACTCCGTAGATCCACCATTAGTTTTATTAGAGACTGTTTATCGGCACGGAATATCGATTTTTTTATTTACTTCATTCAGGACGGGACGGTACAGCACTACCGGATTGCAGCGCAGCGTTTACAAACAACAACGCCTGCGAACGAGTGAATACATACGAATAGTCATGAATGCCCTTAGTTTCAACACACGTGGGGAACAGACAACTTACACAGGTCTAGAGAGTTGTTTGAAATATAATTCAGATTCAGATTAAGTCGAAAGGTTATTATTAGTAATAATTCATCATCCTACACCACACAGAGGTCACAGAACTCCAGTCACATAATAGAGAGATATTTAATGCTTAGACCCTCTAAACTGTGCCAACACGGGTTGACTGGCTTAAACGATTATTTTCACATGCTAGTTATAACAACCTGCACGAAAGGCTTGCTATCCGAGGCGCGGAGTGAAGCACCTTAATTTTCTTACTCTGAGCAGATACCGAGAATTTCTTGACCGAAAACCCAAATACCTCACAATTTTCTGGAATAACCTATGCTGTCGTGATTCGCAGTAGAAAATGCATAACGCGTTGATAACAAAACCATAAAAAAATGTAATTACGAAAACTGATAAATAAAAAAAAAATAACAAAATCTGTAAAATAACCTTCTTTAACTTAATAATACGTTCTATATTTTTTCTACAAGTTTTCAAGATACCTACTTTAAGACTTGAAAAATACGTAAGATAAATTTATTTTTATTAAGATATTAAGGTAGGTATCACAGCCTTCACAACATCAAGTTTATTCAAACTATTTTTCATTCTTCGCAATCAAAATAATCGTACTTGTGACACAACACATTCGTAATAAATGTTGATAAATAATATTACCATTTACGGTTATCGCAATTACGAAATGCCCACATCTCATAATATGCATAAGTAACTAGTTCCTATTCTGTTTTAATTCGACTGGCATTTCGTTATTACATACGATAAGTTTTTATAGTCACATTTACATTTTGATTGTTATGACTATTAATACTGTGGTGGCGCAACGGTAAGAATTACCGTTTCGCTAACACCTATAGTCGATTTCTAGTTGTACAAATTTAAGAATCTGTTTTCCTGTTTGCTTCTATGTACACCGCCCAACAGCCGTTATTTGAGTTCCTGTAGACTGCAACAGCTTGGTTGGAAAGATTAGGTATTTTACATTGATTTAATATAAACGCACTAGTATTTTTCGTCAAGTAGTCTAATTTCAAAATCAAATCCCTAATATAACTTCATAGAAACTTAATGGAAACACCGCAGATGGAAGCTGGTTACGTAATTTGCATGTGATTGGGATGAAATTTGTTTCTGCGACTATAGGGAATAATCTGGATGTACCCATTTCTCATGTTAAGAAACTAACTATTTCTTGCAAGTATTTCTTGCAATTGTTTCTTTTCTTGTTGTGAACAGCTTCGCAACAGTTGTTTTACCAGACGATTGCATGATGGAAACATGTTTATACCTTTACCTACCTTTGGACCTATTTAACTGACACCTTTACGATTTCGCAAGTTCCCAAATCATCCATTCCCACAAGATCTCACGAGATTCCGATATACTTTGGTGGTTGGTTAAACATGGTGAGCAGTTTAATGAGTTTACAATCATCTTTGACGGTGACGAAAAAGTTAGTTATCTCCTAGTTCTACTATTCACAACAATAAAATAATGTTCTCTCGTATCTTATCGCGTTCCAGTGTTTTATATCGTTTGTAAAAAATATCAAACATTTCTCTTTTTTCACACCTGAATCTAGTTGGCGAGTGTCCAACAATCCGCGCAGAAATATTTTAATTCGTTTAATACTTTACACAACGTTGATACGATAGCCTTTATCGATGTTTGTCTGTAGAATATTTTAGTAATGAATCGTATATCAAGTGATCGATAAATCATGGATCGAACTTTTTCATGGAAAGTCGATGTAACTTATTCTACTAACCGCATTCTTAATTTCAGTGTATCTACTTCTTTTTAAATGTCAAATTACTGGTAGAAGAGAGAGATACGAGTGTAACTTTTACCCACTTAACAAATTTTAATAGAAAGGCTTACAGTGTAGCCAATGAAAAACAATCTGTAAGAATGAAATTTCCTATGTAACTATTACCAGCGAAACCGCGATGCGAGGCTCGATCCGGAGAACGGTGCAGTATGTTTTGTATAGAAATGTATCGCATGCAATCGCGTCTCGGTCGCTCACCTCAAATGCTCTTCATACATTTCTATACAAAGCCGTGTCTCTAGTCTCAAGTCTCGCATAGCGGACACACACTTTAATGACTACTATAATGAGCGGTGAATACTAAAATACTGTGTGGCGTGTGCAATTGAAAGCTGTAGCCGTCCAAAAACGGAAAATTTTGAACTACTGTATCGACTCTATACACAATTCGGTTAACTGAATTTAAAAAAAACTTGTGATCATCCTACAGCTGTCAACCATCATTCCATCAACAAAACGTGAAAAAGCAAGGAATCATTGCTGTAAAGAACGGCTTACTAGGAACACATAATCGAGCTTTTATAGCGACGGTAACATATTGATTTTGAATATAGATACAACGCGACATAATTTTACGGCTTTTATTATAAAACGCGCACGGTCATCGCGCAAATGTTTACGGTATGCCACGCGCTGATACGCAACAATAGCCTCAATGGTACTTTCTATGAGATATGTACCTAATAGCCCAGAATAAGTACGAGTAGTTACTTCTAACAGTATAAAGAGAAAATCATGGTGGTGTGATACAGAATTTAGTCTTCTTTCCGAGACATGAAACAAAAGTGTCTCATTGTAATATGGACCTTTGAAAAAGTTAATCGAAACTGCAACGTTTCCTACTAGATGACGCTACGCTGAAGTCGCTATAAAACTGATTAGATTGGCATATACTAATTTCGGCATCGACGGTAGGAGAGCCGTAGCTTAATTAGAGAAAGCGCTCAGGCCGCGATTGCCAGAGAGTCGCAGGTTCAAATCCTGTCGGTTCCGAAAATTTTTATATGCATTTTAAATTTATAAAACACTTTGGTATTTAGATTGTGATTTTGATTACTAGTGTCAAAAGCTAAAAAAATTCTTCAGCGATTAAAGTCGAGATTTACGAAAAAAAAGATACTCGTTTTAAAACTAGTGGCATTCGGTCCATTTTACTTTGACGTTTACGTGTTTTGGCAGTCGATTATGACTTCGAGATGATTGCAAATCTAATACCGCCGTTATTACTTGAGTTTTGTTGTTTTTGAGGTGTGAGTGTTGGAAGTAGGTGCTACCTATATACTAATACCATACTTATTTCTGCCGCAAAGCAACATTGTGCAATGCTGTTCCGGCCTGAAGGCCGTGGTGGCAGTTGTAAGTACTGGGACACGAATCTTACCTTCTACGCCTCAGGGCGATACTATGTAGGATGTGGTCCTTGCATGCCCTGCTCTGGATAAAGGCGATGGTTTTCCACTAACCATCAGGTGAGCCATCCGCTTGGTCCGTTAATAAATAATTACTTTAAAAAAAACTGATCAGGGGATGATAGATAGCGGTAATACTATAAGGGTAGATACGGTAGCAGACTTAGGTCAACATCGTTTTACCAGCGCGCTCGCGACTAGGCCATATCACTGTTACGAGAAGGTAATTAATAACTCATGGTTTATATCTTCCCGTTGACCTATAATAATAATGAACTAAAATGTCACGTGCGAAATTTAACATCTGATTCACAACATTATAACGATAGTGAAATATTACATGAATAAAATTAGTAAATCACTCGGTAATTATACTAAGAACACCCAACAGCGAGCGCCGAGTTAAAATAAACCTAGCGAGTGAGATTATTAACAGCAGAATACTAAGTTGATTCCAAATATAATATTATTCCTTCCCACCAATCCACATTAAATGATTAATGTGGTATGGTATAAAACTTTAAAGGAACAATGAGAAATTAATTCCTGCTTTCTCAGTTTTTATCCTACAAGTGTAAAGCTCAGATTTTTAAAGTTACCTAATTTCAAGGTAATTCTGATGAACAAATAAATACAGATTATTTTTTGTAATATTAGAGTAAATATTTAATTTCGAACGTAAACTAAACCCTTTCGATTAGCGTCGAAAGAAATTCCGATTTCGACATGGCCGTACAAACCTAATTCCAACGCAGCACTTTTAATTTATCGCGCACGTACTTAAAAATAACTCGGGCGGAATCCGCAATTTGTATAATATCATACGCTTCGGTATTACATAAAAAATATAAAAAACATCTGCTCCGAATCGTTCCGTACCATGGCAGATGCCCCACATCAAGACGTTATGGAGGGTAATCCGCCTCACAAGGTTTACGAAAAACGATCGGTTGTATCGGTGTCGATACTATGATACGTTCGATATAACTCTATCTCTGTAATATCGTAGCGGGGCTTTTTGCAAGCTTCCCTAATACACTATTGAATAAAATAATGCCGCTCTTCTGCACGAAATGTTCTCTGTTAACGTGAAATATTGCTATTAACGTAATAATATTCTAGTAACAGTTCCTAAATTATTTTAGAACTACTTATTCTGACTATTCAAACGACATATTCATATCTAGGCTTGTTAATAATTTTCTGATTGTTTATTTTCTGGCAAAAAAACTTGGAGATATTCAGGTCAACACGTAATGCGTTTTAACGCAGACCCATTATTTAGATTTATATACTTTGCCTCTAACATTTCATTATGTTGTCGATTAAACGCATAATATGTATTCGATTAAAGTATTTATTTAAAAGTCTGCCTACAAAATGATGTAACTAAATCGCAAAATAGCTCTCACTTCTCCAAATCTAAGCTGTTTATTAACAGGCGGGTCCAAGAATAAACAAACGCAAGGCAAATTTTATATTATGTAATGATTGAAAATGTATGAAGTCGCAATTATAAACTAGTGCACATATTTCTTACCAATTAGGATACCTACACAGAGTACAGTCAGTTAGGTTCACTTTCGAGAAAACGGGTGCCACTTAGTTCAACTCGGATAAGCCGCTTTCGGAAAACTCCATGACATCTTTACTCAGTGCCTACAGACCAAAGTCTTCGATTTGTGCTTGTTGCCAGTACGCCAGTACCTATGTATGAAAGAAAAATTGTCTCAAACCAAAAAAGACTTCACTTAGCAGACGACGGAGAGAGCTATGCTCGGAGTACCTACCTATTTTCTGTAGAAGAGTGCGAACTACTGAGATAGCTCAACGGCTTCCACAAGGGGGTTTCTATTCTTTGGGATCAGGATGATTATTAAGCCTCACGTTTTATTGTGTTATAATGTTTTATTTGAGTTGTGAGAACAAGACCTAGTATTTCACTATTCAATAGGTAACTATTTAGATAACCCACTGAGAACAAAGATTGCCTACGACATCAAAGCCAAACAATTCAAAGACAAACGGCCGTGTATGTTCGTGTTCTCCTTTGTAAAGCATCCAAATCCAATTCAATATTTCAGAGAAAGTGATTTGTCAGGCATGAGAAATAACAGCGCTTCGTCTCTCCTCTTCGCAGTCGCGATACAAACTGATATAAAATTCTGTATTTTGGTATTTTATTGTCAGGTAAAATTTGCATTGATTTAGTTTGTGGCATACTGAAAAAATTATTGTAATATGTATGGCGCTTGCTTGTAAGGGAAAAAAAGTTCATGCAAAGGGTATAGACGAGCAAGTTTTTTCCTTTAATAACAAATGGGATTTATCCATTCCAACTCCTATGCTTGGTTGAGGGGATAAACACCAGAAGAATTTTCCAATTATTGTTTGCCACCAGTATGTTTCTCCACTCAGCCATCCTCACCAGGCCATCTTTGATCAGAAAACATTTGTCTTCGCCTATTAGTTAGCGGGCTTACGGGCTCACTAAAAGCTCACCCCATTATAAAAATCAAAACACGAATTATCACAATGTTGATAAACAAATTAGCTATGCTCTATTTTTAAGTGCGTCCTAAAAACAAATCTGCATCATGTATTTAAAAAAAAAAAAAAAAAAAACAGCAGCGATAACTAGATATAAGGTAATTTTTATTTATGAACATATATGAATGTAAGAGAAATTTTTAGGTTGTTCGCTCTAGATTTAGCGAAATACCAGAGGTATCTGAATTCAAGTTTATCATTTGATGAATTATTAATAACATGGTAAATATACTGTTCCTATTTTTAATACTTTCAGTTTCATAAACAAAATTAAAAACCTAAGACGAAGTTTTGATTCAGAATTTACTTGTAAGTGTTAAAATAAAGAAATAAAGCAACTCTTAGCAACGATAGTAAGCCTCCAGATAAGATAGGTAAAAAGAGCGAATCATAACATGTAAATGTAAAGTTCACACATAAATCGTTCACTAACCGTCGCGGTAACCAGACGCAATACGCATAAGCTATGCCGCAACTGTATCAAGGTTAATGCGACTCCACCTGCGGTAACCGCTGAGCGTTCAACCTAAACACGAAGCAGCCTTGCGAATTGCGCTCGGCTTACGAACTTCTCAGAAACTCCGCCGTCTGACGCAATTCCGGTCATGATCCCGACTTGTGCGCTCCAAATTCAAAACTCTTGGAGCTAATTTCCGAACGCCACTTTGTTCTTTATTCAATTTCCGATATTCGCTTTATTACGAACGAGAATTCGATTCCTATTCTACTCCGCCGTCTCAAAGGCACACTAAACGTTAAGCGCGCTTTATTGAAATATTTCGATTGCTTAGCTTATTGCTTAACGGCTCTCATTAAAAGCGGAGCGTATATTAACATGAAACGCTACAAATCTAATTAAAATTCCCGACGTAAACAACTTAAAATAGCCGTAACTGTAAGTTTCGCGGAAAAATTGTTTTTATACATCGATATACTAGAGTATTTTAGCTTGATTTGTTGAAGATGATCAACATAATGTAGTTTCATTAAGATAAGATCTAATTAATATTGATGCCAGTTATTCTGCTGTAGACAAATCGGTAAGCTACAAACTGACCCATCCGTGTCATTCTTCTTCGTTATAAATTTTATAGGTCTTTCTATTTAGTTAAAGAACTGTTAAGAACTAAATGGGCACCATTATTAGCTTACTAAGTAATTAAAACTTTAATTAAATCAAGGTTAAGAAGTTCTTTAGCTTTTATATAAAAAATACCTAACAGTTTCTCAGATTCTACTGAAAATTCTATTAAGCTCTGTAAATTTTACGAAGCTATTCTAATGGATCTGGTATATTAAGTTCTGTTGAGTTAGGCTAAATTGTTCTGTTTGGATAAAAAATAAAGGTATCTTTATTGAATAAGATTATCGATATTCTAAAGCGATATGAAAAAATGTGTTACCCTGACTACCCCTCTGTTCCCCCTTTTCCCCTACCGCGGTTCCCCCTCGCGTCACAACAGCCAACGCGGGCGAATATTAAATTTGCTCCGTCAGTAAAAGCCATGAGCACGTCATATTATTATGACTTTTGTTCCCGTGACTGATGGGTACGTTTTTCACGACAATATTGCCTATTGGATTTTTTCTTAAATTTTCAAACATAATATCCGGCTTTGACATTCGAGGCAATTGAGGATCGAGGATAAATGTACCGGCAGCGGATGTCGATTTTTTATCATCGGAGAGTTTTAACGATTCATAGAATAATTAATTATATTCTGATTAATAGCGACAATATTTGATGCTGTGCGGAAGGCTGTGCTATAAAAGTAATTTTTTTTGTATTAATCTATGACAGGCGGACAAATCCACAGCTTAAACTCACTACCAAAGACTGGACAGCTAGCCATATATACTCGTATATAAGGCAGGCGATATATATAATATGCCCTAACAAGGGATACCATTTACGTGTTCACCTGCCAAAGCACGGTAACAGGGAATTGGAGAAGTCCTCCGTTTATTACACATATATATTATTTTTATATGATTCTAACACGTATGGCAATGCTCGGTTGAGTTGATAGAAATGTGGAAGAATGGTCGGTTGAGTTGATAGAAATGTTTTCGTGCTAGTCGTGCTGGTATGAAAAAAAAAACCAATTCATCGTTCCATCTGAAAATAGCCTAAACAAAAAAAATTGTACTTGTAGATGGATGGTAATATGTAGTAGAAGTCACGTGTCCAAGCGTAATGACGTGTCCATTGAGCGACTTGTGGTTCAAGGGAAAGTAGGAGGTACCAGAGCACGCGGAAGATCACCGATGAGATGGCCGGACCAAGTAAAGGCCAACATCGAAGCTCCTCTACATGAATGCGTAAGAAAGGCAACAAGCCACAACACCCCAATTGACGACCACGACCAACATCGTTGACGTCTGTCAAGACTGTAACGACTAAGAAGAAGTAGAAGTTAGTGGTAAACTTGTATATGTTACAATGTTTTAATTCGCGATATTTACTTAAAATAAGTAGTCTCGGAGGTCAAGTCAACAATTTTTGCGCATACTTTGAAATAAAACAATATAAATAAATTATATACTGTCCACTAAAGTGAAAATTTCGTATCTAACGTAATAAAAATTCAGTTAGGTATAACAAATCTCTTTGTTTTATTTCACATCTCAAACTTAAGAACAACTGACTATAAATCAATACGAATGACTCAAAATGTTCGAAGACATAAAAGCGCATAAATAAAATAAATGTGTTATACAAATAGACTGATATCTCGAAACGACTTCAATGTAAAAACAGACAAATCCTAAGATTCTCTAAATAACTCGTGTACCATATAGTAGATATACGAATTCCCTACAACGGTGGGCATGTAATCAACAAACGGCTTTTAAAAACGTAAAGTTTTTAGTTATCAGATACGTATTATTTTCTTTTCCTATTAGTTAAGAACCATATTGAGATTGAAAAAACATGCTACAAACAAATAAACTGTTTTTGAAAACATTAATAAACGAGTTGGTTCAAAAAACTTAATTGTGTTAACAGCATGACGTTTCACTAATATTAAATAACCGTTTTATAACGTACGAAACGCGCACGCTCGGCTTGTAACGAATTAGTATTCGTTACAAGATTGAATTAGAAATAATGTTGAAAAAACAGTTATTTCAAATTATGAACAGTAATGATTACATTGAACAGCCCGGTGATTCCTTTCTACTATGATCACAATCAATTCATCATTAAACAAACATTAATCATCGTAAGCCCAATTGGTGTGCTACATCTGAACATGGGACTCCTCTTTTATAGGAGAGTGGGTTATAGAGCCCCCCCCCCCCCCCCCCCCCTGCTTTAATTTAGACTGATATATATGGCGAACTCCGGGTCTTAGGTCGGTAACATCAGCTGTTAGGTATAATAACCGGATCCGACGATGCGACAGTCAAATGTACTTTGCACCTTGCATTAATTCTTACAAATCTAGTATTCAAAAAATTTTAATCAATTAAACAATGTAAAAGTTTAAAGAATACAGCTAACTTATTGAATTTCAACAAATAAGAAAGTTTTTTTTTATTAAAACGTCAAAGTGTCACTTCGTTTATACAATTGGGGCTCATAGGAGCGATGCTAAAGTGGAAAATCTACATAACGCAGAGGTTAAAAGTTTCATTCAAACACTGTTTCGCCTTGCTTTGGTAAAAAATACCTCCTCTATTCAAGATATTATTATCTAACCATGTAAGGCTAACAATTCAATTCGTGTAACCTTGGCCACAATTCAATACATTTTATCGTCTTGCGGACATATTTTCAATTGCATTATCTAAATGTTTTGAATATTTAAGGAGTCAAGTCAAAAAATGTTGCTTATTTTTATGGTATTATATAGTATTGTATAGAAGCAATGTTTTTAATAATTGTTAACAATTATTCATTGTAAAGTCAACATCTCTTAAGGAGTCTCCGGTTTCGGAGCGAAACGTGCGTAGAGGGTACATTGCCGAGGATCTGTATGGTGTGGAGTATACGGATTGAAGTAATTATAAATAACACCATACAGATTCTCCTGTTGTTCGCCGATTATAGCAAATTAAGTTTAATTTTCATAATATTTTTATGGTATTGGTAAACTTTCGTTATTGGTGGCCAATACGAAAAAGAACAAGCAGAGTGATGCAATATACTTAACACTTTAAACATTATTTTTTAGTTACGGGCCATTATTTTTGAGCTAGAGTAGTCTACTTAAGTCAGAATGAAAGCTCATCCTCTAGTCATAATATGGGCAATAGTAAACATGATTTCAACTAACGACTACTATAGTCTATCAGTACTACTAATATATAAAATGTTTTCTACGAACTTCATAGAACGCAAAATTGGATATTATACATTCCTTGCTTAAAAATTAGGAGTATAAGTTTAATTTTTACAAATTTAAGGTATAACTACGAAAATCAAACGTATCTGCCAGTAACATTTTGAAAATATTTGACACTGCCGGAATGCATCTATCGCGTAGGATTCGCGACGGTCGCAGCACGTGAATCGCAAACGTCTGTCGCAACAGCAGCATCCCAGGGAAGTCCAATTCTAAGAATATATCTTACAGTCGTCTCTCATTGCACTTACTAATACAGTCCGGACACGCCGTAATAAATATGATTAATTGTGACTACTGTCAAAGTGCCTAAGTGACAGTGTATGAAGAGTTGTCCCAACCACTTACGTAACAGAAAAAATAAACTAACATTGTAGTTGTGAACTCGTTAAAATAACGTTGGATGCTCTGAACGCATTAAGGGTATTATCACACAAGTCATTAACCAAGTTTTCATCATACAACGGAACGGAAAGTAGAGTTCCGATCATCGGAAATAAGGCTCGCTCTAACCTAAACCTAACTCGCAAGTGGTTTTAATATACTAACTGTCATCCAGTTAAAATTCACTTGAGCTTAAAGACGTATGCCATGGAATTGATTGATAAACTGTTTACCTAACTTCTTATTGCACTGAGAATATTATTTTAAAAGTTCAGAGATCGTCAACTGCTTTCTTTTTTCTAATTCATTGGAAAATCTTTTCCAAATAAATAATTTTTTTTAAATGGTCAAATAAATAAAACTTGCGTAAACATCGACAAAACATACACACTGGATACAGATGTATTCGCTCCTCTTTGTTTCGGATAAAAAGGGCGTATTATATTCCATGAACATCAGAATCAAACATAAATGAGTGTAAACTGGATCTAAATAAATAATATTATCATACGATTGACATACAAACAGAATTGATAGTGTGATAATACTCTTACTTTGGGCCGTCTGTTACCACGCAATTAGGGGCTGAAGGAGAAAAAAAAACAAAATGAAAAAATAAAAAGTGCATGCTCCGACAGATGTTGGCGCAGTGGCGCTGAGCGATGACGACAGGTGCATAGCTACGATAGGGTTGGCACACGGCATTTTTTTGTTAAAGCCTATAAATGTCATTTCCATTTTTATTTACCACCAGATAAATTCCTGCAGATGAATATTAATCTTTTAATAGATAACTCGTTGGTCTAGATGTTTGAATTTTCGAGTAAGGATCGCTATGACCAGTTGCTGGTTTGGGTGAAATTTGGTTACTTATTAAGTCATCTATTACGGAAATAAAAAAATTATATAATATGTTTAGTATGTGTTACTCAATAGCTTTACTTGTTACAATTTTAGTATTTGAGTATTGGTAAAATATTAATATGGAAGTTTGGATAACGTAAGCAAGTTAAATCTAAAATGCAACTATTTGCAATTTGGCAGAGCTGACAAAATATTGTCAGCATACAGTGTAAGCGAACCTAAAACATAATTAGTGCATTTGCATTCATAGCAATAAACTACGCATTTGTCGAGTTTGGTTTTAGATAAAACTAATTGAATGGATAATAAGCTTACTACTATATCAAATTAATATTTCACCCCTCACAATTATTGTTATTATCCAAACAGTAAACTGAACATTTGCTTTCAATAAATTAATTGAAACAATAGTTAGTAGAGGATATTATGTAACACCTATTTGTCATCCTGTGAAATTCCGATCCCTTAGAACGGTTTATAGAACCTACAATTAGGCAAACCGAACAATTATCACTAATCACTTCTATATCACACAATATACAATAATAATTAGTTATAATTATTGTTTATTGTTATTTTATTTTACCATAAATAAATATCGACCTATAAAAAAACTTAATTTATGATTGTAACAACATATGTAGAGCGTAGAATTTTTTTGAAAAAAAGTATGAATGATAGAGTTCGGTGCTAAGAAATTAATAATGATATGTGACATATTAAAGTGCGACAACCCGCATTGCAGCAGGGTGGTGGGACTACGCAAAAAATCTAGCAGTGGCCCGTTAATACGCTGAAGATAATGGTGTTAACGATGGCATTTTTTAATACCTTAGTCCGCACGGCCGAAGTGGCGTGCATTATCTAGTTATTTATAAATAGTTTTATTACTCGTACGTATACTTAATTTAAATTCTTCATGACGTCCTTATAAATTGCCAACCCTGTTATATTACCAACCGTGAAGTCAATTTTTATTAATGGTAACATTGTTTTAAAATAAAAGAGATAGCAAGGTGACATCCCTAATAAAATGATTGACCTATTGGCAGCGGGCAAGATGGTTAAGCCTGTACTAATCGACCTACAAATCAGACATAATTCTGTAGTGAGACTTTTGCTTTTATCTAAATAAATAACGGATCACCGATACCAAAATAGCTCATCGGACGTTTTTGTGTCGTTTCCTCTTTATAACAAGAATTCCATTCTAGGTTAGGGTGAAAATACTCGTTACTTTGTCAGTATGATTTTGGATACAAAAATAGCTTACAAAGCATTTTTTGTATAATTTCTTTATAAATATCTCAGGCAGTCGCGATCTCACTATGGAATGGATGGAATAAATACTTTTTTAAGGGTCGATTGCCAGATTGCTATTATGGTTATTATATTTCCAGGATAACGCAAACGCAACATGTTTTAGATTTAATATAGTCATAAAATAACAAACAAAGTACCCATCTTTATCCTAACTAAGCTGACTGAACAGGGCCAATGTATAGTTTTCTTTATTTCCTAACTTTATTTACTTCTCCATTACTCACATGAATATGCACAGATCCCACTGCTGGACATAGACTCGGATTAGAGAAAGGGAATTAGATCACTAACTCACCACGATGTTCCAATCAGTTTGTGGTCTTGAACGATTAATTCACATCTTGTTCTTGATAAAAAATAATGTTACAATTTGTGATTTAAGTAGGGATTGCATTTAAACAACATAATCTGCCAACTTTAAAACAAAATTCCTAAGTTCTAAAAATCCTCTAACTTATAAACACGGAGCGATCCCGACAAACACAGACATTCCGCAAGTCCGGCTTACAGCAACCGACCAACCCCGTTTCCACCGTTGTTTAATTCCATTAGAGCACCCCTTTTATCTCCACCACTTTTATCTTTCACTATTGGATTACTGAACAAAATGCCGTGGAAAAGACACACGCAATTCGCCTTTGCCATTACTTCATCTCTTTAAATAATAGCCTTTTGCAGTCGTTGATGCCTGCCCTTGTTTTTTGCACGAGCAAATTGTGTTTAAAGTTTAATTTAACTGTACTTACATTATTTAACTCCTCTTTCTATTTTAAAACTTTGTGTAGCTTCATATTTGATGCAAGACATGTGTAATGTTTTAGATTAAATGTGAATCTTTAAAAACGTTATTTTAAGTGAATGTGTATGTTAAGCTTAAAAAAATAACTCACTTTTCACATGAATATATAGCCCTTCTTGTGGAACTTACAGAAAAATTTCAAACCTCAAGTTCTGGGATACAGAAAAAAGCATATTTCTCTGCATGTATTCTGCATGCAAACTCCACCTCGAAGCGGTAGGAACACCATTTCATGTCATTCGCAGTGCCCTGCTGATACATATTGCGTAGAATCTATCTAGGCAGTTTTTTGCGGCAAAAGTAGAACTAATTTATCAAAGTTAAGTTATAAGAAGCCCTTCTACTTTCTAACAACGTCCTAAAATCTTCAAGCAAAAAAATGCACGACTCCTAACCAATAATTTGCAAAGTCGGCAAACTTGAAACTCTGCGAATCTTTGGAAATGTTTGTTCAGAATATCAAAAACACAAGTTAGTATTTGTTACTGACATCAAAGTGATAGTTAAACTTACCTTTTAGGTTGATTAGGGTAAGTAAGTAAGGAATCCAATTTCTAATATGTTTCGTTAATGACACTTCAGGAGTTTAGCTTCCCAACAAATTTCGTTGGCTACGCGGAATAGTTGGTCTCCCAACTTGGGCCGTAGATATTAATCAATATCCCATACTATAGCCACAAATTGATAGCGATGTTGTCTTTAAACTATTTCACACCTAACACAGTAATTAAATACTAATGATAGTACAAATTATTCTACGTATATAATATACATATTATTATTTTACATCGTTATTTGCTTGGTAGTGTGAGGAAAAGATAGAAAGTGTATGTACGTGATTTCCGCCTGTCGTTTTTAAACTTGATCCTCATTATATCGCGTGTAAGTTTACTACGATTTGTACGAAATTCAATCATGTGCCATCTAGTTTAATACTGGGAAAAAGTATTTTTACTAGATGGCGTTTTGTTCGATTCCATACAAATTACGTTGTTAGCTTTCACGCGATCGAATAAATAGACGTAGGTAAAAAATCTTACACTAGGCACCCTGAGCCTACCACTTTTTAAAGTTCAATTGACCACTCAAACGACGAAGCTATTGACGTTACTAAGACGTTGCTAAATGAATATTGGGTATACCGCCCTGTTTCAAACTCAAGACCTTGTGATTCATAGTTAAATATACTCGTACTATCAAGAGTAGCCAAAAAAAAACTACTCATATTGTTACGAAAAAATCTAACCACATTTTTTCACCAAATTACTGTTATACAATAATATCACTTTGCCCATATTATTGGCATCGTTGCAGTTACACATTCTATGTAGGTATATTTCAAGACGTGTACAAAAATTACTTTCTCCGTTTAACATACATAAAATGTCCTGGCTAGCTAACTTCATAATATTATACGAGTACCTATCTACATTACATGAAAGTTTGGAAAGTTCTGGCACGGAACATGCTTATTCGTAAACTATGAAGTTCCAGGTACGAACCTAACTTGATGTTCCCTAAGGAGCACGGTAAGTTAGGTGAGTACACCAGAAATGTGGCCAGCGAAGGCTGTAAGTATATTTTTATTACAATAAAGTTACAGAGTCAGTCAGTGAATTTTTTTTGAAAGTGAAGTAAGCACTTTCAAAAAAAATTCAAATTTCATTTATTTCCAGTAGGCCTAATTAATAAGCACTTTTGTCGTCAAGTCAGTCTGTTTGTAGTGACTCTACCACCGGTTCGGAAGGCAGATTTCACTGAGAAGAGCAGGCAAGAAACTCAGTAGTCAGCTGTAGACACAATACAGTACTTTGAGTACTGTATTGTGCCTACAGCGGTGGAGCCCGACGTCGATGCTAATTTATTCAAGTGAGTGTCTTGGATTGTCTTGCACTATAATTGACTATGCTAATGTAATAAAGCGCGATAAAATGTATTAGATTTGCTGCGATCATTAAAAGTGTTGAATTACGCCCGAAGTTGATAAAATCAACCAAAATCAATATCTGATCTTATACCTAATCTAATCCAAATCGTTTCGATTAGAATTTCAGGCGTAAGTGAATCTCCTGTATAAAACTTTGTATTATTAGATTGAATTTTGCGATGTCACCAAATGCATTTAATTGACCATTGCGTCTCTGATGCAGCTGGGTTGTTCTGCTGGTGCCTTGGTATGCATTTTAGGTAAAAAATAATGCGTTAAAAAATATGCGGTAGCTGCGTAACGAGCAGCTATTGTGTCCTCTCGTTTAATTTTGATTTAGCAAATTTTACTATTGGTCGCCATTGTTATTTACTCAACTTTACTCAACGACGTCCACTGCTGGACATGATTTTAATAAGGATTTCCTAATAACTACCTGCGATCAATACATAATAACACAGCGGCGGCCTTGCACCGCGGGATTCTGTACTTTTAGACACACATAAATTGATTTCTTTCTCCTCGTAGCACACAAGTACGATCAAACAACGTATGGCACCGTTTTATGCAAGGACCGAACAGTATGGCTTCACTATCAACGTCTCGTATCCCTTAGACATTTTAAGGATAGCGCGACAATCGACATACGCAATCAACTGTGAAAAGGTGTCAGGTAACCGATAAGGCAACGGCAGTACCATTTACTTGGGCCATATTTATCTATGAAATTCAAATATCGAATCCTTGCCATACTCTTTTTCCTTCCGAAGGGTGCCAGCAGGGAATCCCTCAGTGTCCGTCAATACGTCATTTCGTCCGTCTGTATATTAGCAAGTTGTGTCTTTTGAACCATAATAAATGGAGAGTAGAAATGGCCACAGAATGAATAGTATGCACCAGTGGCGTGCATTGGGTTCCTTACCAGGGTATGCATACAGCAGGAAAATTGAATATAACGGCTAAAATTCTCCTACTATACGGGTTATATATATCAATTTTAGGGTATGCAGTGCTTTTGTGCATGTATGAAGTGCACGCCATTGGTATGTACTTCTATTTCCGCTTTCCTATATTATATAAAAATGATAATAACTGGCGAAACTACGGAGATGGCAACAAGCAGTAAACGAAGACTCCCACAAGAGCAGATCATTTATTTCCACATTGGCCGCCGGGAATCAAACCCGAGACCTCCCGCTCTCTTTTAATTAGTTAAAAGCTTCCCAGTTCTTGATTGCAGAGATATTGAATTTGACATCAATAACACATAATATATAATTCAAAAACAGAGAGAATTAGAGCTATGATTGAATTCTTGACTTATTAAACTAAATATAGAATTGTATAACCATTTTCAATGTGCATTCTTACTGCAATGGATGTGGACATACAAAGAGAGAATGCGTTTGCGACGTGTTTAGCGTACTTTAATAGTTAGGGTTGATACAAACAATTTATCTACCGCCCTACCTACCTAGTTGTAAAGTTTATATACAACCCATACCTACTAGGTACTTTATGAGGTCATCAACGTATATGTTAACATTTAAGGGATGCGCTACGTTTATAACGAAGAAGATTAAAATATCTGTTTGTTAATGAAAACTTATCTACGTTCGAATTCCTAATTGTATATTCTAGAAACGGGTACGATATTCAATGTTTGTAAAAATACATCGACTTAAATGAAACTTTAAATTTAGTTTTAGATTAAGTGAAAGAATTATAAAAATCGGTAATTTAATACGAGGAAAACACAAAATCTTATAGTAAAGATTTAAAATATTTATATTCACTGTCTAAGCCATCACAAATTCATTAATTAACTATAATGACTGACATGACTTATCACATTTTTGTTGCAGGAGCTCCACTTAAATAATAATTGTTTATAGTAATATTATAGTAATCTTTAAACATTTGAATTTGTGTTTCAACCCTGTATTATTGCCACGCGTTGCGTTCCTACTACCATATTCAAACTGGCCACTCACTTTCTTGCGCCGGCGCACCGAATTGCATTGACTTAATTACTCACATGCAGCTACTAACATGTTTAATGATTTAAGCAGTAAAAGGAAACGTAACCTACATACATAATACAACATGGACTTAGATACCACGATACAAATGAAATGTAATAAAACTGCTCTCAGATCCATTTATTTTGAACGTCAAGTCTGTCTTTTTATAGTTGTAGTCACAATAAAAAGGCAGATTCTATAAAGAAAAAGCCGACAAGTAACTTGGCAGTTAATCTTTTCGAACAATATCGTTTTAACAGACAGTTGTGAGATATGGAAGCAAAGCCGACTGCTTCTAAGCAGCCTTGTCATTAAGAAATTTATTATTTATTATTATTGAAACCTTTATGTAATATACAAGCTATACCTGCATTACGCCCTTATAAAAGAGATAGATCTGCGATGAGGAAAAAATAGGAATTACAACGGAAAGATCTAAAACATAAATGAAACGTAAAAACTGCAAACCTAAATCTATAAATAACAAGAGAAATATTAGCTTCGATAAGATAAAATGATTGCTTTTTGTTTGATAAAATTTGTAACAAAGCCATTTGACCAAATCTAAAGGCCGTTTGATTAATCGTAAAACGGAACGAGACCAAAATGGAAAACGTTATTGGCATACCAACGTAACAATTAATGGGAACGCTACCCCAGTGACGTAGACGTTTTAAAACGCTTTGTGATCGGAATCACTTTGATAGGAATGGAATTGGAACCGGAAAGATTATCGACGGACACCTTGTGACGTTTAACTGTCTTAACATTATCATACAACTAGCGGTTCCAACAGACTTCATCAGCGTAATACTTCTGATAAATAAATTTGTCTCAATCAAATCAAATTTGTCTTTCAGTCTCTTTCAGTCTAAGATCCACTGCGTCGCATCCTCCGACTGTCGATTTAGAATAGTTTCTTTTTTACATCACGCTACAACTCTTATAAAATATTCTTGCCGTAATAAATAAAACAAATCGCAATGTAGAAAAAAAATAAACTATAAAGTCTGACAATTTAATTATAACCAATTTATTACCGTTATTTAATTTACAACAGTAGGTATCCCACCTCTATTTAATTTTAGCGAGTATAAAAAATCGCAATATAATTAAAACACAAATGAAATAATGCCGGACCCTTTCATTACTGTCTGTATAATTCCACTCTGAAATTTCGTAATAAAAAAATGTGCTACATTTTCATTGACTTCAAATGGAGGTCTTTTAGAGAGCTCGGTCTATTACAGCCACATCCAATTTCCATCTAAATGAAATGACGTACCGCTTAATGTTGCTGCGTCATGCACTCTATAATCTCACTGGCTGTGTGCAGTGGTTGGACCTCAATCGGTGCTGATTGAAACGCAGAGATTTGTGCTTACTCCACCGCTTTGGCTGTTTGCAACGGATTCACTCCCAAAGTATCTAACGTACACCGCATCTTCAATATAATTGTTGCGTACACCATTAGCATGCACTATATATCCTTTAGAATTGAAAGAAGTAGGAACATATTATTTATTTCAATATTTTTAATTGATTACTGGTCCATTGGTAGGGCAAAGCCGGCAAGGTTCACCACTTAGAATTAAAAGAACAAGTGTAGATTGGTAGACATCACACACCTTACATTATTAACCAAATTTTAATTTTGAAAAAGAATAAACCTTCTGCACGTATAGCATGCGCAGGAGACAATTATCTCCCCGGGGAAAGGAAAAAAATGTATCTTCTCCCGCAGCTTTATCAACTTTCAAAGCACTGGCGGACAAGTGAAAATAATATCCAAATAATATATGTGTAATAATAAACTGGGATAAACTTCTCCTATTCCATGTTTCCGTGTTTTAGCAGGTTGAGACGTTAATTATATCCCCTGTCAGGAGATTTAATCGGGGGATGTCATTTTTGTCTCCTGCCTTTGCTAGCCCTGCTGTTGCTAACCGAACTCTGTTACCTCTGAGTTTTGCACTGTTAACGAATGATTTTGTGATCTATTTATAAATAAGAAAGAAAGAGACTATCGATATGCATGTCTGCTTTAAAGCTAGACGGTAGACTTCAACGCTAGACTGAGTTGAGATTGGGTTTTTGCCGAATACGAATAATAATGACTGTAAGTTAAAATAATAAAACAATTAACTAACAAAAAGATGTAACTACCTGCACTTGTTTCCACTTCCACTTCTAGAGGATTAGGTAACCGAAGGAATGCTCAGAAAACTTTTCAAATTGAACAAGATATCCGCACTTTAATCGTTGAAAACAATCGGGATTCCTCTTGAGCTCGTGTAGAAACATTGAGAGCGTTTCAAATCTGCACGGTGTCGTTTAAGTGGCGGATAATTTATTCCACATCGAGAAAATACCGATAAACCCGTCTCGCTCCCGAGACCTCCCTCTAATCCTTTGATGGATTCTACCTCCAGACAGCAAATACCGGAAAAATGTCCTCTTTCATCCGTAGGAATAACATAAAAACTTATCATTTTAAAATTACATACATATGAAGCCCTCGTTCTTTCTTTCATCCTATCTTCTAGAAAGATAAACGTAACTTACATTAAATATATAATTTTTCTCTGTTCACTGGAACCTGCGATACAGCCGATAAAAATGAAAAATTTTTGAAAAACTAATACACTACTGTAGTTACCTCGTCATATCAACCCAATACCGGCCCACTACATTCCCCCCACAATGAGAAGGGGTTAAGGTCGTAGCTGGCTCAGTACGGATTGGTGGACTCCACACACCTTTCAGAACATTATCGAAAACTCTCAGGCGTACAGGTTTCCTCACGATGCTTTCCTTCACCGATGAAGCAAATGATATTTTAATTGGGCGCACATAACTTAGAAAAGGTGCGTGCTGGGATTCGAACTCGGCCCCTCGAAAGAAAAGTCAAGTTCCTAACCACCGGGCTATCACCAATTCGTATTTACTTGTTCAGAACTGATTGTGATACAAATACAGGGAGTATCTGATGGCAGAGATTATAGCCATTATTCCAACTAGGGTCTTCTGTCTGTCCATATCTATAACATCTTAGAGCTCTTATTTAAGTTATTGAATTTAAATAAAATGTAGCAGAAATATATAAAAAACTACAAACTTGAAATTCATAACCGCAATCACTGAATAGTAAAAATGTAATTAGCACTCAGTAATTAAATAAGTAATGGAAATAGTTCAGCTAATTAAAAACATAGGTGCGGTACAATGGAGTGCACGCGCTTCGCTCCTCACCGCACTTGTGACGGAATCAGCCAATCGTCGCTTTTCCCGGCGAGTCGATGACCCAGCGGGCCAATTGCAGTGTGAACGATCTATGCATTCAGTACGAAATTGCATAACCTCGTCGCCGATGGTTTTCGATTCTGAAACCGCTGCAACTTCAATATAAAGTGGACATAACAATCCTATTTTGAAAGCTCAAGTTTTTAAATATACTTACAGCCGGCTAACCTAGAGCGGAACTTCGAAAAATTAAAATTGACAAGACTTAATATTTTGAATTTAAATATACCTACGTTATAAACACTATTGAAACGTCAAGTATGTCTGTTTGTAGTAATTATACAGACCAAAAGTTCGTGCGAAAGTAGATCCTACGAAAAATAAGCCGAAGAGAAACTCAACTACTAAGATAGCAATAATAGGCTTCAAAATAAGTAGCTGGTCATTCTACTTTCATCAAAATCCTAACAGCCCACTGCTGGACTAAAGTCCCATCAAGAGGTTGTCCTTTTATTATATTACTAGCTCTTGTCCGCGCTATTCGTAGCGTTTATTGCGGTTTTTTAAAAATCCCGTAGGGAACGTTTGTTTTCCTGGTATAAAAAGCCTTTAGTGCTCTGTCTTTTCAACTAATTTTATGCAAAAAAAACCATTCGATTAGTTGATAAATAAATTAACAAACACACTTTCGCATTTCTAATATAAGTAAGGATTTTATTTCAATACTCGAAAACTATCAACATTTGTGATGTGAGTTATTTCGCACTAAGAGTACAGACCTACTCCTCGTCAACCGAAACAAATCGCCGATATAACAGCCTATTCCTTTTTTCCACGTCACGGCTGTTGTCGTTTTGGTTATCACGCGAACTGTTCAATTCTATTCCGTTCACATCGCCCCAGTGAAATTGGATTCCACAACACACAGTAACACAGAGCTACGGAAAGTTGTTATAATAAACTAGCTATGGCCCGTGACTTTATCCGTATTTTCGGATGGTTTTCGGTAAATCAGCAGGAACCATTAGTATCTTATTATATCCGTCTCTAGAATGCAAGTTGTCTTTATGGAAATTTTTGCCTAGATCGGTTTGGCTGAGCATAGCTAACCAAGGCAATTTTTTTTAACCAAATGCCCAATATGAAAGCGGATCAGGTTGTGTGCAAAATCCAGCGTTGTAGTAAGATTAAGTCCAGTTTGTGTAGTCACAAAATTAATTATTAAAGACACTTCGCCGCTGCGATCGATAGAACAGGGTATTAACGCGTGGTCTGTAACAGGCGTTATGCTCCAAGTTCATACAGGCGCTCGTGTGCGACTTAGCGTAGCGATCTAACAGTGTCTGCTATAATTATCATAGCGGCACCGAGATAATAATTATGCATCGCATACTATAAATAACAATGGATTAACAATGCTACGGGCCTGTAAGATGCATGTGGTGGACGACAGCCAAAAGTCAGCGAAGCGAATAATGTGAACCAAGCCCACCCTGAGATTAACAATTTGGTGGGCAGATTGTTAGCAATGATAAAATTAATTTCTGTAATTAATTCTGTCCAAGTTTATGAGGAAGGAGAACGGAAATGGACATAATTGTAAATAGTTTTCGTTAACATTTGAAACAAAGCTCATAAGGATCCGCAAGTTATTTTATTTACATCATACTCTTAAATAAAGAGTTTGATGTTATGTATTACATAACATCTACTAACGGATGCCAGTACTTTCGTCTTCGTGCGTAGAATTAAATTGAAACACCCCGAGATTAAGAAAGTTCCACGAAGTGCTTATAACCGCCTCCAGAAAGCAAACTACGGGAAGATCTACAAGTGACATGATTTAAAAAAAACATTACTAAACATTATTTATTTCATACTTGAATACCCATAATAAGACATGATGATGATGATGAAGAACGTCCAATAGAAAGAACTTGATTGTAAATACTGTTGGTTACGTTTGAACTTAAGTAAAACCTGATAAAGTTATTTTAGAGTTTGGAGTATATACGAGTACTACAAGCGGATGACAGTAACTTTATATGCGCAGAATTTCTGATGTCGCGAGATTAGACGAAATTTATCCTAACTTATAGCTTGAGAAATGATTCCATCTAAATTTGAATTTCCTTTTTTACACCCGCTTTAAAGTAGGTAAATTTTTTTAAAACTGTTAAGCATGTTTTTCTCTGTTACAAAGTATGATATTTACCATATAGCTATAGATAAAGATTAAGGCAGAACAACTACAACAATCGTATTCTGATTGAAACGTTAAAGTTTTGGTAGTAAACTTAAATACTCGTTTCTAGATGTGGCCGCAAAATAAACACACCGTCATCAAAGACAGACATTGTGTTATGAAAACAAGCAACCGAGAGCAAACACAAACACGCGAAACAATTGATGAGGAGAGGGGGCTGAGGGGCGCTCCTCACTGTGTATTCATTACTTGATGAGGAATTTCTTCGTTCGTAAAAATACCAACTTTGTTATCAAAAACATTACTCTATAATATTGTAAAAGTGCTAATCTCAGCAACTACTGGTTTAAATTCCAAAAAACTTTTTATTTTGGTTAGTCCATTTATCAAGAAAGGTCATAAGCTATATAACATCACGTTATAAATAATAGGATATATTTTTCCCACTTTTGCAATGAAAAATGTTGCAAAAGCGGGAAAAATATCCAATTCGTAAATACGCCACAATAATGTTTTACAGTATTGTTACTATTTATAAGTTCAAAATCGTCGTCAGCAGCGTATTTTAGTCACCTCTACAAATTACTAGGGGATTTAAGGTATTTAATTGCATTTGATTTACAGTAATCTAGGTGAAAGAAGAATTGCTGAAGAAGAAGAATTTCAGAGCTAGTACGAGTCACTAAAACACATGACACGTGACAAATTTACAGTAGCCAATAAAGTATTCCTACGTAGAAATGAATTTCTGTTTACAAAAGAAAAATACAATGTTGTCGTTTATCTTACAACATTTAGTATTGATAGTTATATAATCACGTGGGTTGAACTAATTAGAGGGATATTTATTGCCTGAAGAATAGCTTCTTCGCTTAAGCTGGCGTCACTAATGTCAAGGCGCACTATTATGTCAATTCTCTGGTCTGTATCACTGCTTAATTTATCAGCCTTTATTTTGCGTATACTAATCTGTACCCAGTAATACAAAGGTACGTAAGGAAACAGATAAGCTTTCAATCATACTTAAGTGATTTTACTTTGTATAATGTTACTAAACTTCGCAAAGAATTTTAAATAAACAAATTCTAAAAGGCCAAGTCTCGTGAAACTTAGTAAAAAAACTTTGTTGTATATTCCACAACACTGTTCTTTTTATCGAGTCAATTTGGCCAGTACTACTCTTTTTAATACGTGCTTTAATTTTATGTGCCTGTATCTACCGGATTACGGCTTAATTGAGGTTTTTCGTACTCGAGCCCTCGTTAATACCACTCAGTACGTAACGGAATTGCTCCAAGAGATATTTGTTTCCATTCTGACCAATTATACGATGTAGGACTTCGCTTTCAACCGAATTGTTATGTTAATCACCATTTGAGATATTGCAGAACTTCTCACATATGTGCAGTGGATTTAACACAATGTGGCAATTTAAAATTAGGAATCTGCAATGTGGTTAACCTTGTTAACATGTTACATAATGAAGAAAGAACAAGAATTCTTGATAATTTTGTGACAAGTAAATCTTGTTTCTTACAAGATACAAGATTTAGCTGTCACAAAATACTTGTAAAATAGACTCACAAGCTACCTTCCTTTATACCTCTAAGGAGTGCCAGAATAATTGTTTACAGAGCTCAGATATTATGTAAGTATATCCTCTACAGCTATAGAATACGGGTTCAGAACCCAATAGTTATTTGAATCCTTACTTCTATGGAAACTAATATGATAAATTCCAATATGAGTTTGTTTGTTACGCTTTCACGCTTTCTTTTATGATATTTTGCGTACACGTTCTCAGGGTACAGAAAAAGGCACACGATACTTTTCAACATGATAAATGTGCTGTTCCCGAGAGATGGAAATAAAACTTTTAGAAAAGGGCAGCTCGAATTGACAAAATCTATATAAACACTAAAAGCTCTGAACATATTTTTTATGAAAACAGATATGTTTTTTAGTACATAACAGAGAGTGGTTTTACATGTTGTTCCGACACACTTAGCAGAAAGGATAAAGGCAAGAAGAACTTAAAATTGAAGACTTAAATCATTAGGATATTTGGTGAATAAGCGAATTGTTAGGCTGCAGTTTTTACGACACAATTATTTAAATGACTATTAAAAGCCACAAACAATGAAAAGAAGCAATATAGTATAGTGAACGATTACACAACTCTCGTAAAAGTGGTCGTAACTGTTAATACGATAATTCAGCCCGCCCTAATAGCGGGAGAGGCCACAAACAAAACAACATAATAGTGCGTAAATCTACGTAAATCTGCGAGGTGATTTTTACAGCCCGTAGCGGATAATGAAAATGTTTGATCATTCAAGTTGGTTTGATTGTTTTCGAGTCGTTAATGATTGTCAGTGTTACGTCGATGCTCCCAATCGAGTTATCTTGTTGGCTTTAAAATCATCGGACTGTAATTTTAACGAGTATGCCAAACAAACTTTTTTTGACGAACCAATCATTTCTCCTATTTTAACTTTTACACTGATTCGGCAAACAGCTATTCGGAAAATACTTTAATACATTAAATGCATGTGGGGATGTCTTTTATTATAATTGGTAATTGTTTGATATTGAACATGAATTTTAAGCCTAGATGAGAATATTCGATACGTATATTCAAACTATTCTACATTTCGTCATCAGTAACAGTTATATCTCAGTACTAATATCTTCGTATTTTTATGGCAATTTTGTACAGTTGTTGCTTATAAAGTATTGATCTCGGGAAAAATTGTGCAACAAGTTTTCCATCATACCTAATGAATACTGTAATACCCTAGCGGATTAAACATTTCCAGCTAGTCTTGTATATCTGTACATATTAAACGTGGTCGCGTTAAAAAGATAAAATACATTAATGTCATTCTTCGATCGTAAACATGCTTAATCCGAAAGCGTCATACGAACGCCGAAAGCTATAGTAGGTACTAAAATACTAAGAACGAGGACACGTGTAGCAGTTCAAAGACAGAAACGTTCCGGGGAGAATCTTCTCAGTACGCAATAAATTTTTACTGAAACAAACAGACGCGGCCGAACAATCAAACAAGTTTGCGCATGCGCCACGCATGACCGTAAAACGTACGACCCTGCGATTGCATCTCATTTTAAATAAATAACCTGCAGTAAGGACGCGTATTTCAAAATCATATTAAATTTGCAAAATTAGAAACTGCTATTTTACTAAACCATCACTTCGTATATAATTCTGTTTCAGTAGAATTATGAGTTTATAGTGATACAGATAAAAGTCAAACAAAAGTATAGGAAAAAAAAATTTAATAATAATAATAATAATAATTTATTCACAAGAATGTAGGTACATACAGTTTTTAAAATGTAAAGTAGTTATTGTAATATTTATACAAACAAATGCGTGTATTAAATACAGAAAAACTCGAAGTTGACCGGGTTTTTGTATGTAGCAAAGAGTATCTAATCCTTGTTTCAGTGATTTATTTAATAAAGGTGGACTGATCAATGAGGGAGGAGGGAGTAGGATTATTTAAGTTAATTAGTTAGGAAATAAGGTGCAGCAATAAAACTATTACGATCAAATCAAGTAAAAAAAACTGGTTAAGTGAATATACACAAGTGAATATGCACGCGATAGGCAGCCTTGCCAATAATGACCAAAATTAAGTATTTTAGTAACAAAGTTGTTTTCGCAGTTACATATTACCATTAGAGCCAAACGCTACTTATACGTTATTCTCCGGTATAATTTACCTTAGCTTATATTTATTTAGTAAAACGCAATTGCTACTGTCTCTACTAACCTATACTTAAAGTGTTAAATAGTTTTTACTTGTTTCAAGTCTCTTCGGAAATAATCTCTGTATCTGATCAATAGGCTAAAGGATCTGAGATTATAAAAGTGTAGTTTAAATAAGCATCAGAGTTCAGTCGCACAGATTTTTATTCAAACTGCGCATTTATAATCTCAGACGAGATAAACCTTAGTCTGCCCTTGAAAAAATATTCTCTTTCACTGGAGAGTTGGTTCAAAGTTGACTCTATAGTAGCTACCAATCCTCTCGGTCGGGATAAATCGTATGAGAATATCGAGAGCCGCATTTTTTTTAGTCTGTAAGTTTTACTTTCATTAGTTACATTTAGGTTTTTAATAAAATATTTCTGTCAGGTTTGTGTCCTATTCTTAGTTTAGAAACAACAATTTTCAATGGTTTTATGAAAATTATTATATCAGTAATCTTAAACATCGTAAAAATATGCCAGTGGAAAACTATGAAATATCAGCAAACGGAAAATCACGATGGCAAAAAAATGGAGTCATTGCTACCAACAAAAATAGGTCTACCATCACGATCGGTCTCCGGCACAATGATTCAAACAACAATGGAACACAGAATGAATGGAAAAATATGTCAAACTGAGCCTGAAAAGACTATTATTAAAAAGTATTATTTAGTAGCGACTAGCCCGCGGCTTTGTTAGCCTATACGAATACTTTAAGAGGTAGCTTTTGTTTTTGCTGGTCATCTAGCCGTCCAATAGCAATTGCTCCACAATTATTTGTACATTTGCTATATAACACGCCTACGGAAAAAAAGTGCTCGTAACGTTTTGCCTATTTATCAATTGGAGGTTATTCAGGCGTCGATAGATGTAATAGTCATCATTTCGTATTGTTGGGAATAAAACTACAGATCTGATTTTCTTTTGAAACCTCTTGGTATAAGGACTGTCATTTTGGAACGAAGTTTCTTAACGCGATTTATGGTAGAGGTTAATTGGTAGAGAAAATGCGTTATGCGAGTCGTTCGGTGCCCTCTGCCCTCGTTAGAATATTATCGTCCGTCATACTTTTTTACAAAAGAAATGTGTTAGTTCGATTTTACTTCTCAAATTGTTATGTGATGATGATGATTTTATGTAGACTTTGTCTCTAAGTTAACCAAATGAATAATATTAAAAATCGACCGAATTTATCAATTTCTTAAACCATATTTACGTCATATTCCCCTGGCACGCGCGACATCGTAGATACCAATCGATACACCCTCTTGGCATTTTCTATCTGCACGTAACTTATAAAACCGGTATCAGGTAACCTCTCAGCACTTAATGTAATAATCCGACTGTAAGCGTGCATCAATATCGCTTAATACTTGTAGACCTTGAGATCACCCACACTTTAGTTCAATGTCGAGGTAAGACGGAATGGCAATAGGGTTGACAATCGTATTTTTATGTACTTTTTATGATTATTAAAGGGATAACTAAATAAAAGTTGTTCGTTTTGGCAATCACACAAGAACCCCACCACTAAAGGTAAGTTACAGTCCGAGATTTGAAGCTATGAAAGTCTGAATCTTTCTTCTATGAAAGTTAAGTTTTTTGTCCAGTAATGGGACATTCAAATTATGAGGTCTATGAAAACTTTTTCCCATGCATGTGTCTGTTTTGTAATTTTTATTAATTAAAATTTTTAATTATAAAAAAGCATAACCTATTAACAAGTAAACATAATAAAAAAATATCACGTTTCATCATGAAGCCATCTATAAAAGTATAGCCACTACTGGAAATAATCTCATAAAAAATATTTCTCCTATTATTGGAGAAATAAATATTAGTAGCTCTAGAAAAGATTACTGTTGTTTCAAATTTACGTGTTTGATACTTAGATTACCAACTAGACTATTTCTAATTGTCCAACAAATATTATGTTGAAATTACAAACAAAACTATGCGTAAAGATAAAATTAAAAATATTACGAGTCACGAAGAGTACACGCCTTTTTACAATAGATCTCTTTCCTAAGTGTAAATTCTTGCCTATTCAAAATGAGTGGCAGCCCTTACAGTATGGTCGGTGGATAGGAGTTTTAAAGCATTATAATCTCTATTCTTTAAGCAATAAGAACCACGGGTAAGTTTTAATGAGGCAGGATGTACATGGATAACTAGTCTGCTCATTTTACAATGGTAGGATGCGTCAGCTGCGTTCAGTGAGCGAATTAACTACGCTGTTTACATTTTCTAGACAATGCACTGTGCTACAAACATAAATCGAAAAAAACTGTTTAGGTATAGAATATTCAAATAAAGTTAATGTCGTGCTTACAACATATTTTCGATCATTTGTAGCGGTTTAGCCTACGCCTCTGCAGGCATACTGATTATGCAATATCTGGAAAATAGTACTCAAATTCTAAATGTAGATACAAGATTTGATAATAATATTAGCGTGCCTCTATATTAGACTGCATCTTTACATGAAATGTAATACAAAAGTAGTACTTACAAAATAAAAGTACAAAAAATATAAGCCAATTTCGTTTTCAACTGGACTGAAACCCTTCTTTTCCAATTAAGCCATAACAGGGTTGAGTTTCCACTAAATCCCAATCAGACTATTGAGATATAAAGTGATAGTTTTATCACGATAACCTAAAAATATACTTATCTTTTACACCTACAACAATTTAATGATTCCACGCTCTGCAAAACGAAGAGCTTGTACGCACGGGCGTATAAAAAGCGTTGCGTTGCAACTAAACTGAATAACTTCGCCAGGCTAGGTATTTGTTTCCAAGCTCAACGGTGTGTGTTGAAAATCTAACACGTTGCTATAAAAGTATCGCGTTAAAAAACCTTTGATATATCTCGCTCGCACGAGCGCTTTTACTTCGCGCGCAAAAAGCACTGTGGTATATTTTTGTTTTAAGATAAGTGAAAAAGATTTTTATCTTAATAACTTGAATGATGAATTCAAACAAAGCTTATTACATAATATAATAAATTATTTACGTTGAAATACCTTTCATGTGTTTTTTTTTTATTAAAAATAAAATAAATAAAGCCTTTGTTGCCAACTGCAAAACATTAATATTCGTTTTTCGAATATTAATGTTTTTTTTATTGAGAGTACGCTTTTGACCCTACCAATGCCGATTGACTGAAAAGTCATTTTGTAAAACAAACGCGACTGACGCGGTTATTTTGACGTCATTTTAATTTATTTGTAAGAAGGTCTGATTGCTGCAGAGGTGCTGAAGGAAATCTGACCCACCCACCTGAAATACCTACTGAAAGCAGCCAAACAGGCAACGTAAACAACGAACAATCTTGTACCAGCGAAATCACGACTGCATAGGGCTTGTTTGCTCTATTTGTTTGCCAGATTTGATGGTAGTTGCAAGAGGATAGGAAAGGTATGTTACTGCATCAATGTGATACTTTTTACTAAATATTTAAACTCACACTTTCTTCTATTATACACAATTTCATTTATTCTATTCCAAAACAGAGTTGACTTTAAAGGCTCGGGGTTGAGCACTGAAACGAATACGCCATCCGGATTTCCTTTAGTGTCAAACGCAACGCTTTTAAAGCCAGTGCGTACTCTAGGGGTTTTAACGTGACGACGCACCACCCTAACCCTTCTTTGACATTGTCTTTAAAATTCATTATTCGACGGCAGTTAAATAATAAGTACCCCCATGACAGGCGACATGCCGGGTACAAAACAAGTAGGTAACATTTAATATTTCCACGTGTCGGGGGAGTTTAACGTCTGAAGGGGGATCGGCAGGTGAGTCGGCATATGCCCTCTATAAATGCCAACGACCCTTGGCCACCGGGAACGTAAAATATACTTTACTAGTTGTATGCATATTGCACGCAACTTTGTTCGTGTAAACTATCTGTCTTCGAAATATTAATAATAAAAGGACCTCTCTGTCGCAGTGGACAGCGCCGTGGTCTTATAGTCTAATTTAAAGCTTTAGGAAAGCTAAAATAAGAAGTAGGTACTTAAAGTAATTTTTTTCTCGAAATAACATCCAGCACACAGCACAGCACAGCAAATAACACTTAAGTAATATCATAAATATTATTAATTGGTTTACTTAATTACCTTATTCCGTCACTCGCTCGATTGACCTATTTAACAGTACAGTTCAAAATGGATTGTAATTTCTTTACTCAACCATAACGAAGATTCAGAATCATTAGAAAACTCATATCATCCCGAGTGATACTTATTATGTATTATTTATGAAAAAAATTCAATATTCCAGCTTGCGCAATTGTGCTTTTTTATTATTACTTATGTATTTTTTTTAGCCCCCCAATAAAATTTTCACCGAACGAACGTCCCGAACGGGCAAAGCTGCGTAAAGTTTTATGACATTCGATTCCAACATGCCGTCCCATAGACACGCCAAAATATTCGAGGGTTAGAAATTCCAATAAACTAATAGCATTATAAAATAGATCATTAACCTGATATTTACCCCTGTTGGTACTGCCAAATGTCGTATTTGGAAAGGTCAGATAAAAAAAACTTATAAGGGGAGCATGCCAAATAACGTTCATAAATGCAAAGGTTTTTTCGGAAGCCAAGTTTCAATATCGGCAAAACTATAATGGACTTTTTTATTTTTAAGAACGCAATCATTAGTTTAGGCTATTGGAAGCAGAGACAATGTAGGCCATAAATTATTTAGAAAGAATATTGTTGTAGAAGTATGAAATACCTATTCCTTGAAGTAATAAAAACACTCGTGATTATCAACTAATTCACAGATATTTTTTAGTAAAAATTTATATAGATTAAAAAATTAAAAAAAGTTTGAGAAGCACTCGCCTCCTTAAGGGGTTATAAGTTATAATAAAGCCACCCATGATTAACTCCTTGCTCACTCATTCGAACATCTAAGATTACGCTTCGCTTAAAACGCGTGTAGGTTTGAGTATTTCGTCGAGATGAAAACCACACACAATAATCAAAACTCACAACTTCTCATGTTTGCCTGCGACAGACTTAGCGAGTGTTAATTTGCAGTTAACTGATGAAAGGCAAACACTGTTAACACAACAAACAAACTGGTGCATCTTGGCTGCGTTCATATTTTACTTGTAATGTGGAACGAGAAGTTTAAAAGCAAATGTATTCACCAAGTGACTTGCCATATTAGTAAGATCAGTGTGTCTTGTATTTTTATAGTTACATAGTACTTTTATATTATTTCGACACACTTTTCTATCAATGGGGTATGACAGTATTGTATAGATGATGATGATGATGATGATGACAATATTTACGATAGTAACATATGTTTTACAATTTATTCCAGAGAAATGCTTGCACTTAAGTTTTTACCAGATGAAGAAATAACCATAGGTACAAAGTTTCCATGAAACGCAGTGACAACCATAATTAGCTATTTTAAAGCGATAAGGCTGTGTTCCTAGATAATATTAAATACACACACAGATACACTTTCACACGAATACAAATGTAAATTAAATGTTTAGTCATTAAAATTCGGAAAAAACACACCACAAGTATCTTCTACATTTGAAAAACAATAGAACAACAAAAACACTACAACAACCACGCTCGTCCTAACTGAATTAATATAGCGCGCACTGTAGCAAAAAAAAAAACATGGCCGAAAAAACATACGAAAACTTCGCGCATTTCATATCAGCCGGATGGTAGCGGGGCATTAATTAATAACTTAGTTAAGGTACTAAAGTTTAACACTGGGGTAGGAAGTTCCGGTTGAATCCCGCTGCTCGCCCGCAAGCACTTCCGGCCGAAAGTCCGACATGTTTCCATACGCGGATTGTAATTGTCATAATTTTCTGCGAAAAATTAATTCTCACTTTATGCAAATTCTGTACAGAAATAATGGAATCGTAAACACTAGTTCGGCTGAATTCATCATCCTCAATCTATTAACGTCCCACTTCTGGCTGATCTCTCATAGGAGATAGAAATTTAGAGCTTAACTCGGATTGGAGCTTGCGGTGTTCAAATGTTGGAGCCGTTTGGCTTTCATTATTACATGTTAGGTAAAGTTCCTGGCTTGACGTGCTCTCGTTCATCATCATCATAATCATATCAGCTCATTACCGGCCCACTACAGGGCACGGGTCTACTCCCACAATGAAGACGGTTTAAGGCCGTAGTCCACTATGCTGGCTCAGTGCGGATTGGTGAACTAATACCTTCATGCGGGCAAAATTCTCGACCTCAATTACCACAGCTACTTGTCAAGACCAGAACCCAGAATAAAACCCAGAACTTCGCGTTCCGTTGTCGTATACTAAGCACTTGATTAACGAGACTGTAATGTCCAGCATGCGGTTTGTATCATTACGTACGCATATGTCAATTTTGACATTCTTATATTTTATGTTTATATGCCACTCCGGCTTTAAGGAATTTTGTTTTCGTCGTAATTTTATATTTATTTTTCATTACCGGTCATTATAGAGGCTCCATTAAAATGTAGGTCGTAATAACATAATTTACCTATCAAATAGATTATACCAAGATGTCGTAAGATGAAAAATACTTATAAAACTGGTATTGCGTTACATAACAGAATATCCTTTAGGTACGTTTCTTCGTACGATAAATGGACATCCGTTTTAATTATACACATAAGTAGGTCTTAGCCTTGTTAGATAAAACTCAGCACGTTGAATTGCAAACTTCCTAGCTAATTAACTATAAAAAAAGCTTTACGATTCAATAAAAAGATTAATGAACGAATTCACACGACTAACAGACGCTAATATATCTTTCAAGGAGAACTACTATATGATTAATAGTTAAAATATGACAAAGGTCTTTTGTCTATTATATTAGGTAGGTAAAAATAGAAAGTTTTAAAGAGGAAGTTATTGATATTTTTATGACGCTCAACATATATATCTAAGTGATCAGTTTGTACAGAAAATAATACTAGCACGGAGTTAGGAAATTAGCCGGGCCCAGATATTTTCTTCAGTAACTTATAACAATAATCGTTAAAGCCCACCAACCCGTATCTGAGAAGCTTTAACGATCTGAAAAATATGCTAAATCCCTCTTTCCTGTGCCCATCATTGTTCCATTAAAATTAAGTTTCTGAGTGTGGAGTGATCTGTTGCTACCATAATATTATGACATAGAGAGTTCGTAGGTTTCAGCTTTAAAAGCCACATTTCATGCGATGTGGTTGGATTATAGACTTAAACTTTCCGTGTAAGCTTGCTGAGCAAACTACTGAAAAGCCACAGAATCAATTTAGTTTAATAATTTACACGTATTTGTTTTACATAAGGCCATAATAATACAATGGGTGATGCTAATTTATTGCTACCATCGGTAGTTAATACCTACCCTTTTTTTCTCATACTATCCTTTCGACGACCTACGTTTTACAACATCTGTTTGAGCCTATATTACTGAGATTAAATTGTGGCGCCATTTTATACAAATTGCAAGGCTTTACATCAAGAGTACAAATATCCTAAATAGTCCTATAGGTACAATGGAAACAGTATACGTATATCATGTCAGAGTTCCCAATGTTTAACGGATATGTTTGGCATACAAGAAATATATTAAGTAAACAATAAATACACCACATTATATGTGTAAATTTTAAATAGATTTTGAGTTATAAAAGAAGCAAAACTGGCACTAAATGGTTCGTGTAATGTACACACGGTATCCGCGTCGCCAGTTCCTTATTATTGGCTGGAACTTGACTGACGCGCTCCCGCGTGTCTTAATTTACGCAATCTTTTGGTATTACTTTTAATACTTTTAAGACTTACACTTTTTGCTATAGATTGTGCAACCACTATTCAACTTGGCATTTTTGCTAAATAAATAACCGTACGACGGCCGCTTCACTATCTACTTATGAACTGCGCGGAAATATAAACTTAGATGAATTGTAATATTTGTTGCTAACAGCTGTATTTTTTTTACAGATAATCTGTAATTATAATGTTTCGAGTTGAAGTGCGGTCGTATCGTGAGAACCCGAACGCCTGCGGTTAGACTTGCAACGTTGCTTCGGTCAGTTGACCTCAAGTGAACAGAGATTAACGGGCATTTGAGTACTAGAACTAGTTCTGAAGTTAGTTTTCCTATATTGAATCTTATCTCTCAGCAAATTATTCAAATTCAATTGCTATAGATAGACTAATTCATCAAAATGGAGAACACTTCCGTAACTCGAAAAAGCAATCAAGCACGTTGAAGAGTCGGATTGGAATCGCAAACAAATTTAGGTACTGCATAAGAAAAAGGAATAAAAATACGTCACATAATGAACTATAAAAATGATCTGCAGGCAAAGGACAAAGAAGTAGGAGGAAGACAAAAGAAAACATGGATGGACTGTGTGAAAGAGGATATGCATGTTAAATTAGTAGCGAATAAAGCGGTGTGAAGTGGGGGAGAAGACAAATACACAAATTATTGTTCCAACCCCACAAAGTGTGGAGTGAAAATCGCAAGACGTTAGTGAAAATATCCATGCTCCCGCTAAAATGAAATGTGCTAGGTCGAGATTGCGAATGGCCAAAGCTAAGCAGGTAACTAAGTGTACTTTCCCCCAAGACAATGAGTGAATATTTAGCGATTCTATTGGTAACTTGAACACACATCAGTGTTAGAAAGACCTATAACTGCAGTGCTGTTATTAGCTGTTACACCGAAGCATTCCTAGTTACACCTTACGTCCCGACAAAACCTAATCAAATATGAAAGAGCCTCGCGCCAGGTGAAGGGTGGCAGGTGCTTCAGATATTCTTTATCTCTCTCGCCCCTCAACATATCTCGCACACACCTCCCGCACTACTGCTGTTTTATTATTATTTTTTGCCTCGATATTACTTTTTGTTGAGGGAGATATGCATCGGGTTGTTGTACTGGGTGTTATTTGACTTTTCATCTGTACCCGTCATGCATTTCAAAAAATTTGGCTTTCGAGTTAGTTGGTCGTATTGTCTTTTTGCCTCGATTCAGTTCCCTCTCGCAGTTTACACTTGTGCATTCGTAGGTGCACATAAAATCTGAGAAATAAGTAAAAACTGTGCTAAACAGACTTAAAAAAGGAATTTAATTCCTCTACGATTAAACAAATGTCAAATATTACTTATTAAATAGTAGGTTTCTCTCACGGTCATCTTCATTATATATCACCTATTAATGTAAAACTGTTGGGCACAGGTTTCTTCGCTTCCAGGCTCAGACCTCCCGAGTGGCTCTAATGTAAATAGATTCAGGGGTTTTAAGGAATATTATCTCATGTTAGTGCTAATAATGAAAAACCAGAATGGAGGCAGGAAAAATTTCTTCAAATGAACCTTAAGCCCAATTCCTTCAGGGTGGTCATACATTTAGTAAAGATCTGAAATTGAACAACGCACAAGCAAAATCAATATTTCAACTAACAAGATCAACAACATAATTATAATTTTTAAATAATCAGTAGATATAATTTTTAACCATCCATAAGTTGTAATGTTTTCCATATTTTTATTACAATTTAAACTACCATTACCGACTAATAATTTGATCCTGCGTTCGTAATAAACAAATGCCTTTCACAACAAAAGCGATAATCTTACATGTATAGTCTATAAAGCCTCAAACAACCTCTGACGAACCCCACTTCGGATAGAAAAGTTTGAAACACCTACAAAGGCTGAGCTTTTTGGTTTCTTTAACAGGAGATATTTATTGATGTTCGACTTCTAACGTAAATCTTAAATCTCTTCATATGTAATATATAAAAAAGTGCTCAAAAAAACTGCTTTAAACAGAATGGCTTTGTAAAGTGTATCGTAATGCTGTACGCACATAATTACGGTACATTATATACATAATTTATATACGGGCAGACGAGAATTCCTTAAAGGGGAAAATTCATTTACCAATTACACGAAATAGGCAGTGCATATATTTATACAAGCCTCTGTATATTTCAAAAATACATTTATATATATATATATATATATATATAAATGTATATATGTATATAAATGTATATAAATTATTAGCTAAACTATATATATATATATATATATATATATATATAGTTTAGCTAATAATTTAGCTTTATTTGATGTACTCTTAAAGTTTTACGTAGTGTGCAATAAAACATATATAATTATATATGCATATATAATTACTTAATTATTCATAGAAACGATATTATAAGTACATAAAGGCTTTGCTTTTTGTATTTGTAGCTCTAGTGATGATGAACTTTTGATAGGTAAAAGCTTTTAACATGGAATATTTAATACTATGCTTTTACTGAATATGATTTCATGTATCTCAATACAAAGTAGGTACATACAAGCAAGTTTTCATAAAGCTACATTAAAAACGACTTAAAACTTTCTATACTGAAATAATGTTTTTGTTTGTTTGTTTGATTATATTTGCTCCTATAACATTTGGCACTTTGGAAACGATTTCTAGATATCTGTCATCCCTGAACTCCCACAGAACCTGGAAACTGGTTTTGAGATAGCCATAAATAAAGCAGAATTAAATGATTGTTATTCATGAAATAGTTTAGAACTTTTTGATGAATGTATTTTAAATAATGGAAGCCATAAACCCGCATTAATCAACAGTAAAATACATTAGAGAAACAAAGGATTCATTATTGAGGTAACTTTGTTTGAAACAACCAGTAAAGGCTCTATAGATAATGTAGGCGATAAGTTATCAGCGGATCAATAAATCATAATGCATGTTTTGTAGCAGCGTGTGCTTCACAACAGATACGAGATAATATAATTATAATACGTGGGTTGAAACCATTTTAGTGCTTAGGTGAAAAGCATTTTAATACCTACTTAGTAGAATTTGCAACTTCCATTCAACTAAGCGCACTTTCTTACACGACATTTTAAATAACACGCTATAACGACACTCAATTAAAAGTTATGCTTTCTAAACAAATGTAGATTGCACTCTAAATCTCAAAAAGTGATTAATCTTTATCTGATGACGATGTCAACTTGCGCGTCCCATAGTGTTACCAGATGTACCAAGATACAGTTCGGTACTCGTAGCTAATAAACTACAGTTACGTATGGTTATTTTATTCTCGAGATGATGCCTAATTGTACAATATTATAGCGTTTAAACTATCGTACTAGTAAAGGGTCTATTAATGGCCGCGAGCGTCTTCGCCGAGTGGAAAGCATTGTGGACATTAAATGATCGTATCGGTGTATTTTTTTATAACCTTTCAACCGAATCGCGGACATCTGCTAGTAATTATACAAATGGAATTGCAAATTATGCGCTCATCGGTATGGTGCGCGTAAATTGTTTCGCGCCCGTTGCCGTATCGCTGGAACTGCGATACGACGAAAGATTGCATCAATTCCTAATGGAACTTTCCGCCTATGGTGTTAGTTAGTTTATCGAACAACTTGTTTTCCACTCTCGGGTAACAGGCACGTAATACCCAAATTTGAATTTCTCGTTTATTGCTCTAGGTTTGTTATGTTATTTACAATACAATACCTGGGGTAAATTTCGAGTCGTACCTATTGCGTTCCCAAGTGTTTAAAACAATGCACATCGGTGTCTTGTTATTTTTCCAAAGATTTTTCCTATACCATTGACAAAAATTACGAGATATGATATAACGGCACGACTAAGTTTGTAATTTTAGTTGTTCGCTAAGGAGCGAGCGGTGGCACTCTTGAAACATAAAAAAAGATCACCATTTAAGTTAACGTTAATCTACATGTGTTTAGAAATTATAAAGCCTCTTCTGCACCTTGTATTCGAACAGTTGATGTTAAATTATTTCTATTTCCGCTGCGCAGTATTAAAAAGCTCTCTTAAAAAAGCAACAACTGTATAATTTTACAGTGGCGTTACATATAACCATCACATGCCGGCCAAAAAGCTAAGGAATAAATTATGTTGATCCAGAAAATTTACTTTACCGTCGTCTGTTAGTAAATAATTCTCTTACAAGCCTAGGCATATTTTTTGTGTGTCAACCAACAATGTCATAAAAGTGGTCACGTCACGTGCATTTTTTATGAGTGCGTATGAAATAGTGCTCCTGCTAATGGGGTGATCGCGTGCGGACACACCTTTACGTAAACAGCTTCCCGGTGTGGCCACACCTTTATACGCAACATTAATAACTATTTAAGAGTGCAGTAAAAGCACTTATTTATACCGCATTAATAATACGCCGCAATGGCGCACTGTTATATTTCGTTTCTACCATCCCATCAACCCGCATAAAAGCAGCTTGGTGGCTCGAAACCTTTTAGCGATCACTGTTATAAGAGAAGAGACTTCTGTCTAGTAATGTGTTATATTATGTAGATATTTTTAAACAGGTTTACTAACCTGATTATAAATGTAAGGAATTCCTAGGTCACTATAATTTTATTAATTAAAAATCGATTAAAAGATATTATTATTATAATATTTAGTAACGTTTACTTACGTTTTTCATATAAAAAAAACCCATATTAAAAACATGAGAACCCTAACGAATTGTAATGACGTGGCATCACATTTACACGTGTTATGTATGCATGTAAACGTGTACCTACACGTACACCTAAATGCAATAAAGATTTTATATTATCTAGAAACTTTATCTTTTTTCTGCTGCCCTAGTTATTCGAGACTTAAATATAAACTCAGTTTATGTAATGGTTGTCACCACGTATTTTTAATGAAAATGATATAGAATTATTTCTCTAAAAGTGATTCCAAGCAAAACTTGTGAAGCAAATATACTTTATTGTAGGTACTATATTCCCATAGTCGCCTTGTAAAACACTCGCGGGATGAGAAAGGGTGGTAAATAAAACAAAATTTAAAAAGAAAATGGACTGTAACAATATAAATATTAGAAGCAAAAATAAACTCGTTGTGCAGTTTACTAGGCTACACAAAAATGCAAATTCATTCAAGGGCAATTGTATATTATTTTATAACAAATAACCAAATGAAATCTTTGAGATGTCTATCACTAAGTTCAAAGTTTATATAAAACCTAAGCTTACAGGAAAATCCAATAATAATGTTAAGAATTACTTAAACGACAAAAAAAGCTTGGGTGTGAATTGCTCTAGCTTCATAGCTAAATAAATTTACTGTGAGATGGTGATGACAAAAAAAAATTACCCAGCTAAGTTTGTTGTGGGCTCTTCTTAGACCAGGGCGCGTTTGGAACCCTCGTAGCTTTAGGTTTAAGTTGGCGAACGAAGTTATCACCATCCCCTTACAATTATGTAAACATGGATGTATGAACGCTTCATAAGTGCCTGTGATAGGCCTACATGAATAAAGAAATTTTGAATTTGAATATTTCAGCTCATCTACTGCGATCACCCGTCTGGCCAGTTTGGTGGTTATAGGCAAACCCTCTCATTGGCAGAGGTCTTTAGTTCAGTAGTGGACTGTTATAGGCTATTGATGAGTAGGTACTGTGATACCTTGTTGGCATAGAAACCTTTACCGACTAGCCTTGAATATATAATTTCGGGACAGAACCGGCAAAGGCATTTTAGCTACAGAAATTTCTGAAATAGCTGTTACAAAGCAATAGGCTAGGTTAAGTCTAACAATGCCTTAGCTCTCTAGCTAAGACAACAATCGATCGATAAGATTGATTCTAGTAGCACTAATGTAAACACTTTTATTGCGAACGCTGAGTTTGCCGCTAAGTTAGCTCAAGTCACTTTTACATTGGAAATTGTAAGTTGAACAATAGAAGTCTACGTTCGTGATAAATAATAGAAAGCTAGGAGATGTTTGCGAGAAGGCATGCCATGGAACCGATTATAGGATCGCTTACCTTTTTATGGTTCCAGATCTAGACGATATTAGAAATCTTTAAAAATAAAATAAAGTATGTATTTTGGGAGAAGTTTTATGACATAGAGCAACCAATCTAGTGCTACTCCAATGCGATTGGAGGGCTAAACAATATTTCGCGATTGAAAAACCGACCCTTAGTCATCATCATTTTCATCCGCAGCCTATTAATATTAAAACCATTGCTGGGCACAGCAATTGTTTCCTGTAGCAAAGACAATTTAAGAGCATAGAACATAAAAAAATTTAGTAAGTTCTATGAAATCATTCAAGGTATTATTTATTTATTCAACTTCGTTACCGTGTGAGTAACTAGCATGCTATCATTTATCAAACAAACAAAGTATTTGTGCAATAACTTTTATCTGTCTGAATGTCAGCGGTTCTATTTTAATTTCAAAGACAAATTATAAAATATTCGAAACGGTCTCAAGGTTTGTAAATAAACGTTATCGTTAACTTGTTGAATTAGATTTTGTTACTAGAAAACTGTGAGTTTATAACTGTAACACTAGTAACGAGTTGTTAGCATATGAAATAAACTTAAATCGATAGTTGCTAATATTATATTATTTGGCGGCCGACTGGCGCAGTGGGCAGCGACCCTGCTTTCTGAGTCCAAGGCCGTGGGTTCGATTTCCACAAGTGGAAAATGTTTGTGTGATGAACATATATGTTTGTCAGTGTTTATCTGTATATTATAAGTATTTATGTTAAAAATTATTATTTATAAAATCAGTCATCTTAGTACCCATTACACAAGCTACGCTTACTTTGGGGCTAGCATTCAAACAAATTCTCCACATTTTAGTACATCATCATCATCATCACATCAACCGATAGACGTCCACTGCTGGACATAGGTCTTTTGTAGGGAGTTCCAAGTTCCACGATTCTGAGCCGCTTGGATCCAACGGCTACCTGCGACGCGCTTAATGTCGTCTGTCCACCTCGTTGGGGGTCGACCAACGCTGCGCTTACCAGTACGGGGCTGCCATTCCAGCACCTTGGGACCCCAACGTCCATCCTTTCTCCGAACTATGTGCCCGGCCCATTGCCACTTAAGCTTCGCGACTCGTTGAGCTATGTCGGTAACTTTGGTTCTTCTACGAATCTCCACATTTCTGATTCGATCGCGTAGAGATACTCCGAGCATAGCTCTCTCCATCGCCCGCTGAGTGACTCTAAGCCTTCTTATGAGGCCCATAGTTAACGACCATGTTTCAGAGCCATAGGTCATCACTGGCAACACTCACTGTTCGAAGACTTTCGTCTTCAGGCACTGAGGGATTTTTGACGAAAAGATGGCACGAAATTTCCCGAACGCTGCCCATCCGAGTTGGATCATCAACCATTTTAGTACATGTATATACAAAATAATGCTGCAATGTCGTGGTAATTGAATTATTCTATCTTCTTATTATCAGTGCATTGCACATTGTTTATAGTATTAAACTTTGCGTACCTACTAATCCGTCACACGAATAAAAATTTCCAACTAAACATTCATACTTCATATAATTATCCTAAGCCCAATGACATTAATAGTAATGTCCGACTGCTAGGCACACATTTTATAATTCCTAAAACGCTATAGAGGGCTTTAAAATAACTAGGTAAATGCTAAATTCTAGTGAATACTTTATAGTACCTACACACGACACAATAATGCTGACAAACCGAACATTTATGAAAGGAGTTAAATATTTATAGCCTTTGTACTTAGTAATAACTTTACAACAATAATGCCACGTAACAATAAAGCGAATAGTAACCTCAGTACATTGTTACTAGTAAGAAATTATTCATCCTCTGTTTACTTGTTTATCTAAAATCTGACAGTAAGTAAATGTCAAAGTCGATAGGGAACGGAAGACATTTATTTAAACACTTCCTAGTATTTTAAAGTGTTTTTATATTTGTAAACATTATCTCGATATAAAAACAAATTAATATGCTAGTGCCTGCTTGATGGATAATGCTGGAGCAATACACACACGCACACACACGCACAATCACACACACACACACACACACACACACACACACACACACACACACATACAGGTTACACGTCAAAGATTTTTTGGTTTAAACTTTGGTCAATAATTTACTCGGGTCCTGCTAGTGATAAAAATTGCAAAATAGGTTTAGATTTGGCAACTTTCACTTGAGGTTATGATAAGCCTATTTTCGGTAGTTTGCTAGTGAAAAACTACGAATGTGATCATGCATATCTTGTTTATATTATTATGGATCGTGTAAAATTTTATGTATCTAAGTACAGAGCAAAGCTAGTCTGCAGTCAGTTGCTAATTGCAAAAATTTGGATATTTTTCAACAAAACATATACAATTTATTGCAAACGTATGTTAGTAGTTTTTGTGTTATTGTTCATGTTAAGTATACTTGACAAAATAGCGCATTGATTTGCTTTCATTTCTTTTTTGTTTTTGCAAATAGTAAACAAGAAAAAAACACATTAGCAATTATCCTACAAACGAAGTATTTCATTTGGAGAAAACTCGGTAGGTAGGTAAGTACCTAATTTGTTTGCACATTGTATGCGAGGCTAATGAATGTACGTTGATTAAATATACAACGTATATAAAAGCAAGATAAAATACCAAATAACGTACGGCACTCATCCGTTCTTCGAACGAATTTATCTCTTTTGTTTTATACAGTAGCGCAAATAGTACTAATAGCGTATTATAGCACTTTAAGGCCAAACAGATGGAAATCTAAACAGTGGAGTGGTTTCTCACTATTGTCAATTCATTCACAATATCACTATAAACTAGAACAAACGGACAAAACGGCTGCCATTTTACAGCGATTGCAAGATAATTTATTTCATCTTGGAAACCGCATTCATAGTCGAATATATGATCGTTTATAACGAGGTTTATGGGCTATAAACATGGACTTCAAATACGAGGATAACGTTTTTTAGGAACAGTTCCCATAACGAGTAAAATACTCGTATAAAGAAGAATCGAGCAATATTTCTATTTGTTGCCTAAAGTCGCTTACGGCGGATTGCCATTACCAATGATCCATTTAAAGTTTCGTACAATTAGTTTTTGTACGATGCAAGCGAGACATTTTTGACAATTTAATATAAATACGTTACAGAATACTTATATGTTAAAAATCCCTGAAAATGAGTTAGCGTAACGCGCAAGCGTCCGTAGACCAATCTATGAAATAATCCAAAACGTTACAGTAAAACTTACCGGATTATTTTTCATCAAACACGTAGAGATTGCAGTACTGTTCAGAACCTTTGATGTAATTAAGTAAAAAAAATTTTTTTGTATTTTGAGTAATATGATTTTGTCTTGTTTGTGTGGAGTTGCCAAATATTAATGTGTAAAATGACAGATTAAAGCTCACGATTTTTTGCTCGCTCTTAATAATTATCCTCTGACATTGTATCAAAGACTTTCTTAGATATATGGTTAGGTATGCTAAAGTACAAGTTACTTTTTTAATTTTTATTGCTCCTTCTTCCTATATGTTGGCGCTTACTTCAGTAGCCGTGAGAGCTCCGTCAAATAGTCATCAATACGTTACAACAGTTCACCGCTGGACTCAGGTCTCTCCCAAGGGGAGGGTTTGCCCATAATCACCACGCTGGGCAGACGGGCTGGTACTTGCAGAAGACGATTGTTGGACCACCAAGAACGCTGATGCCGGTTTCTGTTATATTCAGTCAGTCGTCTCGTAAGAAACCTGCGGTAAAAAGAGGTAAAAGGAGGGGTGGTGCCAACTGTATTCTATACCGGCGAATATAACGTTACGCTAACGTGGATGTGACGTTAGTTTACATGAAAACTTACACTACGGCTACAGATTAGTCGTAACAATTTCGAGAACCAAACACACGTGGCCAAACAACAATCGCGCGTCACCGTCAGCAGACTCCCAGAGCGGTGCATTGTTACACCACATTGTCTTGTGCAATATTACTGAAATCGCTTGCGAAACGTTTGCATGGCACGTCCGTCCGGCTGTTTATCCTTTTGTATTGTCACGTGTTATGTTATGAATCCATCAATAAGTTCGGTTGATAGTTTCAACGAATGTGCTGCGTTGACGTCGCTCAATTCAAAAGTGTTGTCACAGAATAAGCATTTAGCTTTACAGTTCAGCTGAAGATTTAAATTGTTAGACTTGCATTTGTTTTTATACAGCAATAATCAATGCTTCAATACATTTCTAGTTGGTAAGCAGGTACGAATAAGCCGATGGTAATTTACAGTATTCATAATAGTAAGCATCTGCTGCAGCTTTTATCAGACAACATCACGCTTGTTAACTAGAAAACTAGATGCACGGGATATGTGTGAAACCATGCTTAAAAGGCATTGCATTATCCGTGCTTAAAATGAAATACCACGTTATAAAGTGTTTAAGCGAAAGTGCATAATATCTAAGCGCTCTGATATCGCCTGAGCAAACAATGGGCATGTCAAGTAAACAAGGGATGAAAGCATACACAACTAAATTGAGCAGCTTAGGGCACTATCTCACTAACACACCGATAGCAGCGCAACCAGTCGCGCTACCAACAAAATATATACAGCGCTTCTAATTTGGATGAGCAACCAGCTTATTTGTGTATAAATCACTTGATCGCCAGTTGTGCCATCAGGGATGAAGTCAGTGTAAACTCATCGACTTCCAATTGAATCTGACAACCCTGGTATATGCTCTGGTATTTTTGTTTTGGTGGTCAAGAAACCAAATTGGCGCGACCAATTGAGCTACCATGGTGTTCTAGTGAGATAATTGCCTTTAGTTTAAAAAAAATATGAATCTGAGTTTTGTAGAAAACAAATTAATCTTTATCGAAGTCAACGCAGACGTTTATAATGGCAGGAGCTTACATCCTGTAATTTCTGGTTATGCTATATCAAACAACATACATTATTGGGAAATAGGTACGTCTGGCTGGTTGTAACTATCCAATTATTTTATTTTATAGGAAATTAGCCCTTTATGGCATTTATAACTGGCACCTGTTGATAAGTGCCTATAAATAACCTTTAACAAAGAATTTAGTAAGCTAATCTTATAAGAGCAAAATAGTAATATCTTGTTTAAAATCTTGTGCCTAAGTATATAATTCTAATTACCATGATTTTCAACTTATCTTTAGATTCAAGTGTTCAGCGACTTCTTAGCTTACCTGTAAAAAAGAAAAAAGACATTAGAATCAAAGTTTTCTTTACGAAAATCAACTTTACGTGCATCAGCTAAACATAACCAGTACATTTTAAATGAGTCATAATGCGGCAAACGACTCAAGCGAGGTATTTTATCTGATGTAAAAAAGTTGATTATTTAATAACAATCGAATTAAAAGTCAGTAACAATTACAAAAATAAGCTGTAACAATGTGATTATTAGGTACGAAAACCAAATTAACATACAATGCAATCATTCGCATTGGTAGGTATGGTATAAAAAAAAAATTAGGTATGGACTTTAGAAAAATAGTGTTGTTTTTCTGTCCCATGAATACCGTTTGATCCTCGGTTGCATTGGTAGACAAGCGATTTTGTATTTGTGTAAACCTATGACATGTTTTAATAATATTTATTTATTTATTCACTATGTTGTGTTGGTGGTTGAAATGAAAATAAATGAATACGATCAAATAAAACATTGTTCAAATGAGAAAACAACGTGTTTCGTTAGATGTATACTACACTCCTTTAAACATACTGAATAATCATCATCATCCATAGCCTATAACAGTCCACTGATGGACTTAGGCCTCTTCCAACGGGAAAGTTTGCCTATTGTCAGACAAGTTGGTGATCGTAGTAAATGGTAGTAGTAGTACAGAGGACGCTAGCGTAGCTGCTGCCCGCTCTCTGTTATATTCTCTTAGTCGCCTCGTACGATACCAGCGGGAAGATGAAGGTGGTATAACTGTATTCTGATCTGCCGTCCCATTTAATAACACTTAATAATATGGTATATTATATCTTGTATTCATTAAATAATTATTATATTATAAGGATGGGGGAGACATATGCTCAATAATGGGCATTCCAATTGACAAAAAATACCTAACATTGACATACAACGATTTTATAAATGACAAATAAAAATAACAAAAATAATTAAGATTGAATTAAAGATAGTAAATTATTGTAAAATTTGGACACAAACTGACTAAAATTATAATGAATAAATTTATTAATTACTATGTACGACTGAAAATTGTTATATATAAACACGAATACGAATTTTTTACAGTTGGAAATAAAGGCTTTATTTTTATTATCATTATTATTATTAATTATTATATTAGTATTTTTTTTAATGACACTTTGATCTGTTATGTTAGTTAAACACTGCGATTGAATATTTTATTTTCATAAAAACCACAACTTGTGCAGATGGAAACATGTTAGTATCCGGATTATTTTACTTCAAATTAGTATGGATTGCTTGCTAATCACAGTGTCCAGCATATGCTACTGAATAATTAATGTCAGTTCAAGACACAAGCATCTTTGGCAATTTTCTCTGGAGTTGGATGAGTTAGTAGTAACTAAGTGCCAATATTGGTGTCAAGTCTGACTAGCATACACATCACGAGATAATTATGTTTACACATTATCTCGTATATTGCTATGGCAAAAATACGAGTAAATGTAGAGTAAGTTATCTTGCGACACGCATACTAGCCCTACAGAACTCACAGTCGGCAACAGTATCCAATTGCCGGACACAGCAAACCGCAGTTTCCTGTAATAGTGTCCAGTTTCAGAAACAAAAAATGTCTACTTTTGCGCAGCACAGCAGAGATTTTGGAAGAAAAAACAAAATACTAATGACATTAATAGAACATCATTCTAGAGGCCGGTACTGTTCATTAAGTAGGCAGTTGCAGGTCAATCATATAAGTCACGCAATTGCCATTTCCGCCGAAAATAATTATAAAAATAGAATAAATTATAAATTTCGGATAATTTGGCTTCTGCCCTTAAATTAGGCGAATGTACTTCGCCTAATTTAATCAAATGTCATTCTCACAGCGGAAACTCATTTTAATTCATTAATTAAGTTCAGCAGTGTTAAATAATTCGTTGGTTTTCCCACCCATCGTATTTATGTCCGTCTAATTTATGTAAGTTTTTGTTTGTCCGTCTTTTTTCATGCAAAGGTGCAACACAGCATTCGACCCAAGAGACCAAAGAGTTCGACCAAACACTTCATTACCGGGCGACAGTCCTTTGAAGATATCGAGAAGTCAGCAAAAACTAAGGACTCAAAAAACGTATAAGACAATAATGGATTTTCATTTGACATTTCTATTGCTCTTTATGTTTGAAATTCCAAAATGAAATGATTTTCTGGTAGGGTTTATTTTTTAAGTTCAACTTTTTTTTTCGATCGTTCAACCCAGTTTAATATAATAATTGTTTTATAAATATAACCTAAAATAGTAGTAGTAAATATAATAATAGTTCAAATTAAAGTTTTGTTCATGTTAAGTATAATAGTTTACATAATATTTTTTCTGCACTGTGAGAAAAGATACAAACGGGAATAATTACTGCGGTGTCAAACTACCAACAAACGATGCGATTTAACCCGTTGTCTATCAAACAAGAGCACACGATCGCACACCGCTGGACCTCGTATGTGTCGCGAGTGTATCCTAAATGAGGCAAGTAAGCAATTACGCGCTCGTATTCGGGCTCCATTACACGGTTATGGGAGATTTCAAAACTGCTGGAAATAGTCCGACGCATGAACGGCTAGAATGTGCTTATGAAAACCAGTTAATACTGTATTAAGATTAACACGCGCGTGCTTTTGATTACTTGTTCGCCTGTGAACCATGATTTTGCATGAATATATTATCCACATGGTTTGTTGGTTTTGGTGTCTATTTGGTCCACGACGATACATATTTCACGAGGTCCTAAGTTTGGTTTGCGGGTCGTGAAACGCGGTTTATGTGTCTAATGTCTATTCTGTTAATATTGGGTACAAATAGTTTGATATAAATAATATATGTTATAAAGAAAATAGTTTTTAATTCGGTGCATTAAGTGACACCCTACAGCGGCAATTACAGCTGCAGCGACGTTACTGTTCAAAACTGCAAATATAAATATTTCTTGAATAATACTGTAGTTTGAATGAATGAATGTGAAATTTTTAGTATTATAACGTGAAAGTACACATAGAAGAGCTGACAAAGCTGACGAAGCTTATCACCTATGCAAATAACATCACCAAAGACTTTTTTTTAAAGTGACTTCTGCACAAAAATAAACTATGACAATGTCTTTACCAAATGTAAGAGTGCGGACCATCGAATTTCGTCCGGGTTTCCGAAATAAGGCAAATAAGCAATAAAGCTCATATTATATTGCTGTATTACTTGCAATGGAAAATTTCGGCGCAGCGGTCAAAACAGCCAAACTTTTCAATGACCGGATATCGCTTTTGGTAGCCAGTTAATGTGGAATGATTGTAAAATATAATATGTATTTTTGCTTGTAAATTTATAATGAAAATCAGAGGCTCATCGAATGCTTTTGTTCGCCGGAGCATAAAATATTAAAAAGTTAATAAACCATTTTAAATATTGAGTTGTACCTACCGTACTGAAGGCGTGCTGCCTTCTAAAATCACTTAAATAACAGAGAGTTTTTTTTATGTCTTCTCTAAAGAATTGAGCATAAAAGCAATATCCTTTTCAATTTTAAGAAAGTATCCTTAAAATGGTAATAATCGCCTATAATTTATTAGATTTTATCCGCGCCTTCGAGCGCATAAGCCTTCGTATTCATAAAACCATAGACTTAAAAAGCTTTTTCTTATTACCGATTTTAGCTAAGAAAAATAGCCCAAGTACTATAAATTCGCAGCTACTAGTAGGTAGGTACTAAGTATTGGTTTAATCCGAGTGATCAAAACTTGTGTTGTTGTTCGAACAATACGTGGGATTCTAAAAACGAGTCTCCATTTTAGGACACAATAACACTCCTACTGTGTAGAGTCAGACTCGTAATCAACCTGCTATTTATTATGAATACAAAGGCGCTGTGTAATAAGTGTTGTGTAAACTTCAGTAACTATACGTCTTTTAGTTGAACTATTCGTAATATTACCTGATGATTATTCTTTGAGCGTTTCAGTCTATATTATTCGTTCTCAACGTTTATAGATCTCTTTAGCTTTTAAACTTATGGATCTATGTAAATGGTTCTCAATCTCCTATTTGTTATAAAAATCTCCGAATTTTGGATTAAATCACTTTATACTCTGAACATAGCTATCTCTATGTGATTCTGAGTTACTTTGAGCTTTCTTATAAGGCTTTGGGCGGCGGGAGATAGCCAATTAGATTCTATGATCGAAACAAACGCTTAAGTTGATTTGTATCTTATATCTCGCACTTATAAGATAACGAGCCAAAAGGGAATAACCACGGGGCCAGAAACTTTTGACGTGACAACGTCTTATAAATTGGTTTGCCGGGTGACACTTCAAGAAACTGCGTTACGCTCCGCTCACGTTATGCGCTCACAATGAGAGCGAGTGAGAGGCACGCGTCCCTTCCACTCGGGCATGGTTAGCCCGCCTAAGAGCGAGAGAGACAGACATAAAAAGTGAAAGGCACGCGTCCCTTTGTAGTAAACGCTGTTTCATTGTACGCAAATGTATTGCAAGTTATTGTATGTATATTTGTATATAAATACGTATGTATGTGTAAAGGTAAAAATAAAATTTTGTTAATATGAAATTCAGTGCGAGATTCTTTGTATAAATTAATGTTTTAAATATAATTCTTTGTATAAATAAATGTTTTAAATTATTACTATTATTTCATCCTTCTCCCTACTATACGAATGAATATTCACATTAAAATTATTTTACCACTCAAAGTCGTTGTCACGTAAAACTTTCGCCCGTATACCGACTTTACAGGCAACCAATTTTAGTTTTTTTTTTATTTATTCTTGTATTTTAACTATCTTAACAAATGGTAATCGAACACCTGCCAACCCCGCTTAGACTTATATTCGACCTTGATTAACCGTTGCGGGAGCTATAATTCCGATTGTTACTCGTCGGCACGCCCGCGCCTTTAGTTGCACAAGGTATAAACCACCTTGAGCTAGAGCACACTGATAACATCTCTCCGCTATTAAGCTGGCTTTCCATAAAAGACGGCCGATTGGCGCAGTGGGCAGCGACCCTGCTCTCTGAGTCCAAGGCCGTGGGTTCGATTCCCACAACTGGAAAATGTTTGTGTGATGAACATGAATGTTTTTCAGTGTCTGGGTGTTTATATGTATTTTCTATGTATTTATGTATATATAATTCATAAAAATATTCATCAGTCATCTTAGTACCCATAACACAAGCTACGCTTACTTTGGGGCTAGGTGGCGATGTGTGTATTGTCGTAGTATATTTATTATTATTATATTATTATAAAAGTTGTTTAAGGTGCGAGAGCGCTAAGTTATGAAACGTTGTGTCTTTACTCAGATTAACTATTGAAAGCGCGGTTTTTAAATTTTATCAAAACTGTTATAACCTTCGAAATTGTTAAAGAACCTATTTAATGACAAAAGCAAAAAAAAAAAAAAACACTTGTGAAATGGCCTTAACTGGCAGAAGTATACGTAATCTCATCAATCTCTCCCAATCTCATACACAAACTCTTAATTCAAACAAGCATAATCATAGGTATGCTAATCTACTCTAGTACGTACAGAGAGTAGCTACTCTGATCTGGTATCAAGGCCGATAATTATGGTAAGTTGCACGTTCCTTACCTCAGAGAATTTTAAAAAGCTCGGCTTAGTATAAAGCTTCGTCTTTATAAGAATCCCACACATATCTATCGCTACGCATTCGTGTTAATTTCTGCCGGTAAGACAGCCTTATAGTATTATGAAACAAATATGCAGCAGTAATAGATAATAAGAATCATTCAGGTATTACAACGGAATAATTAAAGACAAATAAAAGACTAACTGGCTAATTTGGAATTTAAAAAGATGCCTTAGATCGTTTTGATTTCGTCAAAATAAATTATTCGCATGTAATCCAGACAACTAACACTTATGTGCTAATAATCTCTCTCTCATTAGAAACGCAAACTCGGCAGAAATTAAGCATGATACCAGCTAAAATGAAAGAAATTCCAGCTACTAAGATAGTTTTAAACACATAATTCAATGTTATTTTATTTGATGAAACTTAAACGCATAAACTACTTAAAACTTTCAAATAAGGTTAATGGCGCAGTGTTTTGCGTTGCCTTTTTATAAATGGGGTGAAATTAGTTCAAAATTGGGAATTTTCAATATCTTAATATGCTTAGGTCTTCTTTGTTGTGGGTTATTCAAAAAGTTCAAAATTCAAAATTCATTTGTTTCAAGTAGGCCTAATATAAGCACTTTTGAAACGTCAAGTCTGTCTGTTTGTAGTGACTCTACCACCGGTTCGGAAGGCAGATTCTACCGAGCAGAAGCCGGCAAGAAACTCAGATGTCACTAATTTATGACCATTTCTAGTAAGTCGACTGTTTCCACTTTTTGTTTATAAAGACTTATATGTTGTCTTAAAAATACTATTATAAATATATTGTGAAGCTACAGTAAGTATACCTATTTCTTTAAACTTTTCACACAGGGATTCGCGTGATTTAAGTTTATATATTGATCGTACAGCTCTTTTCTGCAATATAAATATAGTTTCGATATCAGCAGCTTTACCCCATAAAAAGATTCCGTAGGACATAACACAATGAAGGTACACAAAATAAACAAGCCTAGCTATTTCAACGTCAGTAATCTGTAAAATTTTTCTGACTGCGTAGGCAGCCAAGCTTAGTTTACCCGCTAGTGTATCTATATGGGCACCCCACTGAAGCTTATTATCCAAGGTCACGCCCAGAAAAACTGTTACACCTTGGTATGGAAGTTGCCACTCAATCAGCAAAGATATTAAAATTAATATTAAAAATAATTAATTAATAAAAATAATTAAGCCGCATATAAACCGATTCAAGTTTGGAACAACTCCCATTCAGGCTATATCATTACTTCTTTAGAACCCATCGTCACTTGTTAAAAAACAAAAAGAATAAAAAATCGACTTGGATTCTAAATTATATTCACCTCAAACCACATATTAGATAGATAATACGTAGAGAAGCTTCGTCGAATAAACACAACTTCAGTTTTACGATGCACATACATTTTGGCTAAACTGTTTACAATGGTTAAATGTACAAGGTAAGAGATATTAACGCGATAAAGGATGCTGCAACCGCTGAATGCGAACCGCGAAATGTTATAAAGTTTAGTTTTTGTGACGTCATAACAGTCGGTATCATCTTAGCCTCGTTTCGAATATTGCTCACTTATTTTTGCCAATTTTAAGATACAGAAAATATCAGTTATGAATGCCTAGATTTGCAAAAAAACTAATCAATTATCACACACTATAAAATTATTCAGAACAGAGTTTTAGATTCAAAGTGAAACACATTGGGTAGTACATTTTGTGTTGACTACGCTAGCTAAAACGGTTTATTTTAGTAAATTGTAAGAAAACATTATGTAGGTGAGTCAACAAAAAGGAGTACAATACAAAAGATAATTCCAATACATCGAAAATGTTTTATATATTGAGAAGAAAACCTGCTAATTTAAACGAAACAATGAAAATTTATGGAAGAGAAGTGATGCTACGTCATGTTCCAATACAAATCACTATAGAAGGAAGAATAAAGAGAGAATGTAAAACGGGAAGACAAAAGTTGGATTTTAAGAGGAAGAATAAGAAGTTGAGGAATCCTAATTGGAGCTGAAAAAAAAGGTAAGATATAAAATTCTGAGCGTTCTTAAATTCATGCAAAATAGGAGGAACTGTGTTTTGGTCCTAGGTGCCGTAAACGTGAGACAAGAGCTCCCCTTCAATTCACTAAGATTATTTATAAGCAATATTTTCTCAATAAAGTGGTGAACTATTTTATAGATCCCTTGTCTCGAGGGCGTGAGCCTACAATTTCACCAACAAAACACATAAGGGATCGCATTTACATAATAAGACCAACCCGCATTGGGAACGCGGCGATATATTCAGATTTTCTTTATTATTTCTCCTCATACAATCCACGATGAAATTTTTGATCTCTGATACAAATATATCAATAACAATTTTTAATTGTGCACAAAACGTCTACTAAGAAATTTTCCCCTCACCTATTTAAAGAACGGGATTCTGATTCCTGAAATAACTGTTTTGTATATTTTTGTTGTCTATTATTGGAGAAAAAAAATAAACTTTCACTGAAGGGCGAGTTGTCTAGTCTTCAAATTTATACATTACAAACAAAATCAAATCTTTCTTCTTCGTAACATTAGACACGTATAAGATATTTAATTTTGAATGTTGTCAATAATTATAAACTATGCAGGCAACAAAGCTAAACATTATGAATCAGAAATAATGAAAACACTGCACAGGGCAGTTTGGCGTTCTATTTCTTGAATTTAACAGTAATTTCTCTGCAAAGGTCCTGATGAGAGCATAAAATAAAACGAAATGGTCAGTCGGCATCCAGCGACATAGCGTTGGTCGGTCGCCAACTGTCGAGAGACATCGATATAGGTACGAACGACCACATGAAATAAAGTAATTTTGTGCAATTTCAACCTTTACTCCATTTGATATAAGATCTACCCGCACACATGTCTACAGTGTCGACGCATCGTTAGGGCACCGCACACACTACCTACAGATTATTGAGCCACGTGCATTGAGACGCTCTCGGTAAATAAGCTGATTAGATGCGCCGCCTACCGTTCCCGTTTGTTAAATAATTTCTAGCAAATCTTGAGCTTAGGTTGATGTGAATTTGATAACAAGATATCATGTTGGTAGGTATGTTCTAAACAGTGTTGAAATAACTAATTGGTGTGGTACATTTCCGTTTTATATCCTTAAAACAAGTCACACAGTTCAAAGTTCTTTTAGTATTTGTAGCCGGGAAAAGTTCAAGTTGCTTGTAATATCCCAATATGCCAGGGTATATATAATTTTTACAATCTAAAGTTGTTGATATAAATTAAAATTAAATATTATACTTTCGCAACAGGTATACTTATTATACGATATATTTAGTAGGCCTGTTGTGTCCTACTTCAAAATAATAAAATGTATTTCTTAAACTGTAGACGCTAGTCAAATATACGACGAATGCAGTTCATCGGTTTTCATGCAATTGACGTCATTTAATATAGTCTCCTTGGATCCTTGCGGTAGTCTGCAATTGTCATGCCTACTTTCTATACTATCTGTCTTCAAAGATTATCATAAAAAAGGGCACTCATCGGCCAGGGCAGCCGGCTAAGTTTGGAGTGAGTTCGGCTGGCTGGAGTGATCCAGCGGAGAGCCGCAACAGCGCAACGGTCTCCCGTAAAACGGACGGTCTCGGCCAACTAAGTACGGAGACAGGCCCAGGAAAAAAAGACGAATAAACATAAAAGACTTTGACCTAACAGACTGACAGACAACCTACAGCGCAAACTCCTGAGCGTAGAAATTTTAAGTTTTGAAAGATTATTCTTTAAGCACGTTAGAGCTGTACTAAAAAAGGATATTTTTGAATAACATTGTTTCGTTAAACGGGGGAAGAAAGTTTGTATGAATCTGTAATTTTTCAAGTTAAATCCACCAATTTCGTATTCAAGCTTTATTTTTTGTAATTAGTTTTTAGCATTGCCTGATAATTACTTTCTGGGAACGTGCATAGCGAGCCGTTGAACCCATTAGTAGAGTTATTAGATAAATAAAATACTAAAAATATAACTGTACGCGTGCCATACGTACCTAAAAATTTTTATTTTGACGCAAATCGTGCGAGCAATAAAACAACCGCAATACACGCGCGGCCTAATTAATTGAACTGGTCAGTTTATTTTACTTTCCCAACGCCACCAATTACACTTAATTGGCATTTCCTATGCTTTGGGGTAAAAATAGCGCACGAAGTTATCAGAGGCTAAAAATAAATTGGTAAATTACAAAACGCGTAGTTGTTACAAAGTAACAACTGCCTGGAAGCAGAGTACGGGCTTACTCAATTTGTTGCCATCCACAGCAATGTGCGCTCAAAATGTTAGGATACATTATGGTGCTTTAATTACTTCCTCTTGTATACCAAGTATTAAATTCTTAAATCTACAGCACTTGTTCATTCGCCTCAACTGATAGACGTGGGCGCTGGCTCAAGACGGTGTATTTTTATGGTATATAACCTTAGTCAACGCTTCTTTATTTTTGAACGCATTTCTGTCATTCCGTCACAGCGTAGCTAGGTATCAGTCACTGGGAGATAGGGTTGTCAAATTAAAAATGAGTAAAATATATTAAAAGGCCTAGTGCAAGTTAGACTTTGGAGATAAGCGGCAGTTCTTTTGTTTGGTCGGCATTTTTAGGACATGTCACCGATGACAGTTCTAACGATGTCATTGACTCGCAGAAGTAATTGGTCTCTAGTAGGAATTTGCACACTTGACAGTCTTTTGGCCCTTTGGCCAAACGCCTCGCTGCTACACGATTGATGAAATCTGTCTTGTTTGTGGGAATCTAGCAAACGACGCCCCCACCAGACCAGAGAAACTTCAAAAATCATAAATTCCCCATTTTTCCGCCTGCGATTAAAACCAGCCAACTTATAAGACCACATCGCTTACCACTGCACCAGGGAGGGCGCCAAGAGTTTCCCACCAAATGCCAATTTAGCAGCTTTCAACATCATCATCATATCAACCCTTTACCGGCCCACTACAGGGCACGGGTCGCCTCCCACATTAGGAAGTGTCCATCACGCACTTCACACTCCTTTGAGAATATTATGGAGAACTCTCAGGCATACAGGTTTCCTCACGATGTTTTCCTTCAAAGTTGAAGCAAGTGGTATTTAATTACTAAAATGGCAAATAACTTAGAAAGCTAGAGGTGCGTGCTGAGATTCGAACTCGGCCCACCAAAAGTGAAGCCGAAGTTCTACTGGGCTATCACCGCTTCAAATATTAGACAATGTTGCTCTCTACTTTAAAAATCCAGAAGTTAAAAAGTTGTCATTGCAGATAAATCATATTTAAAGTTTCTCTTGAATTCTACATTGAAAGCAATTTCCGTAAACAAATATTTCTCTTTTGGGACGTAAACATTCTTGAAATGTAAGGCAGCCATGATACAGTAGCTAAGAAAACATAAATAACAATACAATGAGACTCAGCAGTGGGACGCACTTGTTAAAACGCGTCGCGCTGAATGATAATGACGTTCGAGACAAACTTCTACCACTCTATATATACAGTAGTAGTCTTAGTACAAGATTTGCTAGCTTACAATCGAGGAGTTGTTTTCGCGTATCAAACTCTTTACCGCCAAAGTAAAATAGGCCTAATGACAGTCGTTTTAGAATCGCAGATACTTCTTTTTTTTTAAATGTCTGCAACAAGCCCTACCTGACGTGGCAAATTCGGGCTTTAACACAACGTAAATGAGATTCATTTTACCCTGAGGTTCAATTTTAAATATTTCGATACTCGACAACGACTCCTGGACTCGCAGTCGAGACGAGCAAATCTTGTACTAAGGCTACAGTTGGCTTGAGACATCCTTGGGGTTAGTCTACAGTTCTAATAATCCAACATTTAATGTTATTATTAAAAAAAAAAAAATTATTATATGATGATTTAGACAGAGAGATACAACTATAATTGTTTACATTCTATTTACTTACTAACTTACTCTAAGTATAAAATTTGGTATGCAATCAAAGTCAGTTTCTTTTAATCTTATATTCTGTGCTACTGATTCTTGTATTACAATAATCCCGTTTGGAGCGCTAGCTTCAGAAGAAGAACGAAACTAATCTTTAAAGTGATATTCAAAAAGGAATTTTGACTTGTATTATTATCTAGGTTCTGATTTTACGAGTTATGTCCCATTGACTGTCTCAATAATTGCTTCATCTCAAAAGTAGTAATATTTTGAATTGTTTCAGTAACATCTTATTCTGATACATTAAATATCAGTTAATCATCAAATTTAAACGAAAATAATACGAGTTGTAGCAAAGCATTTTTGTTGTTTATTTTTTTTTGCTCGTTGTCGAGTCAGTAAACAAAGTCCTCTCATATTGTATGCAAGGCGACGTCATAAAAGTATAAATCAAAACACCTTTTGTGGTCGTCGACGTCCGCCCGGCAATGCCGGATGATCTCTAGATAAAACTTAATGCTGTTAATATTACGTTTGTTAGGACCGCTATTTTAATTATGATCTCTTTTGAATTTTAACTAGGATCTAGTTTATAACGATATATTTAAAATATTCCTATTTTTCAAAGGAATTAAATAGGTAACTTAGTGACTAGATTGGTTTGTTTCAAATATATCATTAATGATACTCGGCTGTTCAAAAACGAGCTCCTCACAGGTCGTAATTGAATAGCGTAACTTTGAAGTAGCGTTGCTTAATTATTCGCCATCATCTTAAATTAAGATTAAAATATTTTATTGTTTATTTGCCCCACTAACAAATTATTATAATTTCATTAAATCAAGATATTTTTTTTATTTCACTCAATTTATTGGTTACAAAATAAGAAAGAAATATTATTAAAATTATTATTGTTTTATTTGGCCTACGTACAGAAGTTAAAAATAAAACTACGATGATGCTATTTTAGCGCCCCTAATGTACCTATCGTGATAATAAAGTTAGCTTTCAGTACCTAACGCCCTATCTGTCGAAGTTAAAACTTTGATGTTTGGTCCTGATGGATAAAATGCTATTTTACATTTAAAGTGGCGACCTCCAAGGCGCAGCGGTAATCGCTGGGGCTTTAATAGAAAGTCCCAGGTCAAATCCCCGGCGAGGAGTTTAAGTTTTTAAAATTACTAAATTTTCTCTAATCTGGTGGGAGGCTTCGGCCGTGGCTAGTTACAACCCTACCGACAAAAACGTGTCGCTAAGCGATTTAGCTTTCCAAAACCGATTAGTAGTATGGGCTTAACATAACTGCAATACCCCTAACAGGTTAAGCCGTTACCAGCAGGTGAAATGACAGTCAAGGACTCACTAGTAGTAGAATAAAAAAATAAAAAAAATAACACTATGACCACAGGTCGAATGTGGTAGCTTATTGAGTATAGGTATAAATCAGTCTTAGAATATACTAAAGGCTAGATTTCTTTGTTCTAAGCTGGATAATATGCTAAGTGCCCTCATATTGTATGCGATGTAAATCTTAGCACCTTTTTAGACTGTCACTTCCGCACTTCGTTATCGGACAATCGTGAAACGCATCTGGGATCTAAATACGAACATTGATATAAATCTAAAAGCGTAAAATGAATCATTTTAATAGTTACCACCCTACCGACACAGACGTGCCTCTGAGCGATTTAGCGTTCCGGTTCGATGTCGCGTAAAACCAATTTGGGGTATAGGTTCAGTATAACTGCCATAACCCTAACAGGTTAGCCGGTTACCATCTTAGACTACCATCATCACATACCAGCAGTCAAGAGATTGCAGTCAAGGGCTAACTTGTAGTGGAATTTAAAATAAAATAAAATAACCAGGTTTCAGTAATAATAATGGTAATAATTATGTCCACCATTGCTTAAAATATAATTATATTGTTATTAAAATACTTTATATTATTATTAAAATACTACTTGTAACACATAGTAAAGCAAGTTTGTTAGCAATCAGCAGTGCACGCTTTTTTTTAATAATACGCTGATTAAAAACTTTTTAAATATAGGAAAATTTATTTAGTGTAAATATTTGAATGTTATTGAAAGGCCTGTCATTATTTTTATCATTAGTATGTACTTTTGGTCATTGATCGTTCACTGAGACACAATTATTGTAATAGCAGACTTGGCCCCCTGGCCTATCAACAGGCCAGTAGTTTGCTCAGAGGCCGCTGCTTCCCGTTCTCTGTTATGTTCTCCTAGTATCTGCTGTAATCACACGGCGTGCATACCAAAGATGCAAAAAACATCTTTCCCATTTCATCACTACCGGACACTCAACTGAACTAATAAATCCACCTTATTATTTATTTCAATAGGCGAATTAGTTTTGATCTAATAATATTTGTAGTGTTAGCAACTACAATAAAACCGTGTAATTATAAACTAACAATGTCCGAAGGGACTATAAATGTATTATAAAATCAAATGCGTTTGTTACGGGCACGTGAGATTTAATTTATAGAGCGGATTCTGGATACCGACCCCGGTGCAAAACCGACAACGAATTACCATCACAATGGAGGAATTATGAAACTTATGTCACATGTGTTACTGGATAATGCATTATATTATTGAATAGATTACATTTTATTGATTAATTTCTAACTAGATTATGTTCTTAATGCATTACTCACTGACGTATACGATTTGACGCACGTTTTTCAGCACGATCCTACGGTACAATATAGGTAACTATCGCGTGTTATTTTGTTTTATCAAGTTGGCTTCACTTAACGTTATCGTAGGTAGATGCTACGCAGATACATTTTTTTTTCAGAATTTTAAACTGTTAACGTATTCAGGTTTATGGGAAAGCTATATTAAAACTCTCTGAAAACTGTTACGTACATAGGGTCAACAAAACTTAGACAGAACGTATAACGCTTGTATGCTCTGTTCAAGGGATTGAATACAAGCGGTCAATCAACCAAGTCGACGCTCTCAAAAATAAACCGCTTATTAACTGGTTAATATTTTTTTTTCCATTTCTTCCCCTTTCTATAATATTTGGAAAACGGTAGAAGCGTAACGGTATCTGCAGACGGCTAGCAATCTTTGAATCATGAGACATCACATTTGACTCTCTTTTTAATTATCCCCCACGGATTTCAATCATTAGCGCCACAAGTACGAATAAATATAAAAGTACTCTGTACTAGTTGTTATATAGTTTATTTTATGTTCGTAATATAACTACGATGCGATTGCATATAAAAAATTCATAAGATCATACTTAATAATCAAGGAGCGTAAATAAATAATTAATAGCCGAGTCGCATATCGAATCATGATCAATAACGCAGGGCCTTGTGTATCTAGGTCTCACATAACGCTGACCAAATTGACCGCATAAACCGATCAACTATGTATCCAATATCCAGTACAGCAATGCTAGGATGCTACGGTCTAGTTCAGCCAGTAGTTATATCTATCGGGACGTTAGCCTAGAAACCCTGTCAAGAAACTTAAATCAAAATCTAAAACTAGGGTTTTTATTCAGTCATACTTACTAATACTATAAATGCTATAGTTAACTCGACTAAAATTAAAGCCCTCAAACGTGAGATAAAGCACACCTTGCAGCATTGCTAGTAGTTTACGACGAGTGGACCACGCCTTGACCACGCAACGTCCACACGTATACACGTAACAATAGGTGACTTGATGTCACATGATATGAAGCTCATATTTCAATGCTATAATTTAAGTTGAGTCCTTGTTGAGTCGATATTGTCAAGGATCATGTGTTAAGATAGCTAATTGCTTGAATAAATACTATTGCACAATAGCTTGCACAGAGTTTCGGGCCAGGGTGTGCGGCATTATTTAAGAAAGAAAATAATATCGTTAAGAACGAAAAAACCTATTAAAAGGTTATAAAGTACCATTCACCATTCAGAGGATATTTCACGGACACCACTGAAATATCTGACTAAAATAGAATCAAGGCCCAGGACTTATCTCATAATGACAAGGGTTTAGACCGTAAGCAACCACACTGGCTAAACACAGATTGGTGAAATTCGCACGTCTTTGAGAGCTCTTGGGCCCGCACGTTTTATTTACGAAGATTGCCATTACCGTTAAAGCCAGTGTTATTTAATTGCTTATAACTACGAAAAGTATGAGGGGCGTGCCGGGGCTTGAACTCGGTCCCTGTGAGACTGACGCCGTCCTAACCACTAGGCTACCACCATATTGTAATGTAGAGTTCCTGAATCTAATACCACAATGTTATGTTGCAATCAACATGGTTGCGTCTGCGCATGTAAATGATCGCACTGGTTAGGCAATGGCTTGTACAAGTTACTGCTCTGGTTACACACAAAGAAATAATGCGCAGCTTACCGTAACGTGTTATCGAAGATCTCTGATAATCCCAACCTATTCATACAATTAAATATGTATCTAATAAATCGCTGTATTAAATATTGAGCATAAGTTTTTGTGGCACACAGATAATGATGATATAAAAGTAACGTTTTAATGTCAAACGAAATTAACGACTCTCACACTCAAACAGCAAAAGTATTTAAGAGAGAACCCGGCCAATACAATGCTATATAATATATTTTGTCACGAAAGTATACCCTGTCAAACACCACAAGTATTTTCAAAGTCAGTCTGACTATAACTGATAAATACTCGTATATATAAGCTCCTACTTTTTTAAAGCGAATTAAGACTTTTTAAGTTGAGTTAAAAGTAGTAATCGTATTCGACTTTGTCGTTCTTTGTTTCAGTCGAGTCTCAAAAACTGAAAATTGGCGTTATCCAAAACCGTGAGAAAAGAACGTTATATCAGTCAGTCAGTCCTGGTTATATCACTAATATGTGATAATATGTGATAATATGACCACTTAACTGTATAAAATACAAATTGAGCTAACTTTCACATTCCGATATACACTTTCAATGCTAATAACTATAGGTAAACCATGCTGTAATAGAAAGGCTAGAGAAAATGGAAATAAAATCAATACATTTGAAGTATAGTGACACAGTTCTCGGAGAACTATGTAATTACAACGTAAGCAACTAAAAAGTGCAGCATGTAGAGACCATATTAAAACCGCCGTGGCAATTTTCTGTACATCTATCGCTAATGCTTGCATTTGTCTGCAAGTTAGGCACCATTTGTATTTTAATTATCGCCTCAAAAACCATCAACTAAAAAGTAAAGATGAATGATAAAAGGGGGATCTTAGTTTAGTAGAGATATCCAAGAGCAAAGCCAATGCAAATAATGTAACCCTGTACGTGGAAATATAGTCCGTTAGCAAACTGCGCCGTAATTACATTGTAATTATCAAGTTCGGACGTTGAGCTGAGCGCATTAGAGCAGCTGTGGCGAATTCTTGCCCATCGATAGTGCCTGGAAAACTACTATTATCTGATAGTGTAGATCGACATAACACTGTAATGGGAGTCTTTAATTAAATCTAACACAGTTTGTTTATATTTGAATATTCATTATTGAATATTCATTTTTGATTTTTGAAGGATCTCTTGTTTTAAATATAGAAACTTGGGCATTGAAGAAGGAAATTCGTAGACGATCGTAATGATTAGCGTGAGCTCTAGCAAGAATGTTTAAAATATCATGCGGAAAATTCAAATGCAAATGCTTAAGCGTCTGGGATAGAGGTATAAATGTTGTAACAGCTTCCTATTTGTCTCTATTATAAGACTAACCTAAAATTAAGAGTGGACCTGCCACATCTATTCCGATATCAAAATGATAGCAAAATCACAAAATTTTTCAACGGTTGCTCTTCGAACTTTCATTTGAAGAAAGCATTTGATAATGATAATAGTGATTCTTTGTTTGTCGTAAGAACGCATACAGACGCGCTTTACGAGAAAAATGTGCGAAAAAATTATACTAAAGATCGCAATTTCAATTCATTGGTTATTTATTGTTTTGACTGTACCTACAGTATAATAATTATTTTAACTATTGAACGATTAGATCCATGTACAGGTTGCGAAAGTACCTGTAATCGTATGTCTCAACCTGTGATCTAATCTCTAACGACTGCCGCACAAAAATAAATGCAATTAGCTTAGCAAGACAGCAAGTCTGATAGTAGACCAAACAGGTTTTATCATACATATAATCCCATATATCAATAACGATCGTGTCTTATTTCGTGGGTTGAGACAATTTTGAGCAGTGCTGATTATCAAAATCATTGAAAGGTGGATCTTCCGCGTTACGAAAGTACTGTAAATATGTATCTTATAAGCTTTCTAGTCTTGACTGTCGACTGTGTGATGACATTAAACCTGATTGTAAACCTAACAAACAGGTCCGAATAGGCACATACCCAAAAAGTCAACATCGATTCATTGATTTATTTTGTGTCTTTGATTAATAAAAGCTTATAGCTAGCAAGTCCGTAGTAGATTCATGAGTAAACAATCCTGAATATTTATATATAAAAAAAATAGTATTTAGATATCAGGTGTTTCACTTTTATATAACTAGCGTTGTTAAGTATAAAAGATAAACACTTCGACAAAGTTGCAGGTACAGTTATTAGAATTTAAAGCCAGGTGGAAAATTCAGACACAAGTGCAAAAAGTGCTTTGCTAATGCATTAAAACATCACATCACATGTATTATGCCATATAGCATGTTATTATAGTAGCTGGGTATTCAAGCAACCCGAAATAGTAATGAACCTAAAACATGAACACATATATCGCTATAACTCGGGTAACGTAGAACCACCTTTCAACGATTATCAAGCACCCCTTCAAAATTGCCTACGCTCTCTTGGAATAGCACTCGAGATGAAATCCATCACGACAATTTGCAAGGGACGGCGCGGCGAGAATCGGATCGTGCGTGGCGTTCATCACTACGCCATGCTCGATTACAATCGGGTACGCGGCAATATTCATGACCCAGTGTCGTCAGTTTAATATTCAAGTGTCGCCTGACAGCGGCGCACGCTTTGCCGTAATAAAAGCACGCTCCGACGCTTAACGAGCTAGACCGATGAGCTCCTTCGTATTTCAAACAAGTCGGCCCGTACGTGACCGCTGCGAGGCTACATCTTAATTTCTGCGGTAATGTTAAGATTGTGAATTATTACAGTTGATAATGCTGCATGTCGGTGGGTATTATGGTTCCCGTGGCGAAGCGAAGTATACATAAAACATTGTTAGCTGGTCTTACTATCTAACTAAAGGATGCCAGATGGCCGATGGAGATGAAAAACTTCGTCAACGTAAAAAAACAAAAGTTCTCTACATTGCTACACTATAATATACTAACATATATTTCGCATCATTAAGCCTCGTGCATCGTAGTTTTTCATTAGCAATAATTGATGGAGTAACCCCCTTTTTTACCCCCCCCCCCCCCTGCTTACCTGTTAGAGAGTATGGTAGTCATAACCCGAATCCGTTTCTACGCGACATCGCACCGAAACACGTAATCTCTTAACGGCACGTCTTTATCGGGTGATAACTAGCCACGGCCAAAGCCAGACCAGACCAGAGAAAATTCTGAAATTATAAAATCAGAAATTGCCCCTGCTGGGAGTCGAACCCGGGACCTCCTACTTAAATTCACAGCGCTCACAGTTGCGCCAGGTATGTTGTCAAACATCTGTACCTGATAGTGAGAGGTTGGTACGTGGCCTATAAATAAAGAAAGCAACGCTTCACGAAACATGCAAGAAACACGTCCTACATAAGGGTCTCATGTGACTATTATTGTCCACCCACTATTATTGCCGTTGGGACCGAGACACAATAATTTTATTTATTTATTTATTTATTTTTTTTATTATTATTTTTTTTTTTTTTTATTTTTTTTTAATGCTGCTTGGCGGCAGAAATAAGCATGGCGGTAAAACTTCCCATCACGAGATCTGTCACAAAAAGCTCTACTACTATCTTATTCTCATCCCAGCACATATTTATTAAAGAAGCAAGGCAGCCTTGCCTATTTTATATTCTCTACTTTAACTATAAGCATGTACCTACTGTTAATAACAGATTATTATGTGCCAAGTACGTAAATTAAAATTATTTCCATTAAATTCATTTTTGATTCATAACCAATTTAATAACAGAATAAAAATGTAAACATAAGTTTATAAAAAAAAAAAGAATATATAGGTAAAAAACCAAATAAATAACAGAATAAAAATTAAAAAAAAAGAATATGTAAAACATTCACATTCCGCAGCGATTTCTCACAGAGCTCCAGATACAGGTGCATAATTTTCTTATTAGTCACTTTATAAGCATCTAGATGGTAAGACTGAAATCTTCGATTAAATCAAAAACGATATAAGAAGCCGTAGTAAGGTACACATGAAACGCAACGCAACTTTAGGTAAAACTAAAAGCTATTTATTTTCAGAAAACAAAATTTTTATTACAAATATCAGAACAAAGAGTCGGCGCCTTCAAAATTACGAAATGCCTCAGCAATTTCAGACAAAATTAATTAAATTATAGAATGGAAAATATTCGCAATTTAACACTCGGCATGCTTTGTAGCGTTTAGTAAAATGCACTATTCTGCGCATAAATAAAACAACAAATTCAAATGTTTCAAAACACAAATTAAATTGTTAAGTTCAAATAGTGGATTTCCGAATCATTGACTGTATGCTCAACATAATATCGTTCAAATAAAATCGTTTCATCTCGAATTTTCAACAATGGGGAAAGAATTTTTGCCGAGCCTATTTTTAATTGAAATCCAAAAGTTAGGGAAAATGTGAGTCAAAGAAATTCTGAACGTGACTTCATTTCAAATAACAAATTACCTTTTCTGGAATTCGGCAATGCGGTAACAACAGGGCTAATTCCGATTAAATAATAACTCTACTGCCAAATGGTTTAGAATTTAACACGTTCGACTACGGATCAGGAGGTCCAGAGTTCGACTGTCAGATCGGGCCCGGAATTGCTCTGTTGAAGTTATTATTTTATTTTTTAGGCCTAATTTAGCACTTTTAAAACGACAAGTCTGTATGTTTGTAGTTCCTTTACTACCACTTCGGAAGGCAGATTCTACCGAGAAGAGGCCGGCAAGAAATTCAGCAGTTGCTCTTTTACAACATCAGCATTTTTATTCGGTTTTGCCAGAGTAAAGCGGTTTGCTTCTTCTTCCTTGTCATTAAGGAAATTCATCAATTGTTTAAAGTTGTGCATTGGTAGGCCTAAAAATACCTTAGGAATCAAGTTACAGAAACATTATACGCAATATCTACTCTCCAAAACATAAATTATATAGTTCAAATTCAAATTCGTAAATTCTTTATTCATGTAGGCCTATCACAGGCACTTATAAAGCGTTCATCCATATATGTTTACATATTTGTAAATGGATGGTGATCACTTCGCTTGCCAAGTTAAACCTATAGCTACGAAGTTTCCAAACGAGACCTGGTCTTAGAAGAACCCAAAACAAACTTAGCCGGGTATTTTATGCCATGAAGTTAGAGCGATTCACATCCAAGCTTTTTTATCGTTTAAGTAATCCTTAACATTATATCGGATTTTTCTGTAAGCTTTATATAAACTTTGAACTGCTTAAGAGACATCTCAAATATTTCATTCGGTAATTTGTTATAAAATAATATACAATTGCCCTTGAATGAAATAGCAATTTTATGTAGCCTAGTAAACTGCTCAACGATTATTTTTGCTTCTAATATTTTCACTGTGTTTTCTTTTAAAATTTTGTTAGGTATATTTTTATAGACATAAATTGAATTTCCAAATATGCACTGACTATGAACAGTCATTATTTTAACTTCTTAAAATTTATCCTTTAATTACTCTCTTGGACCTATTTTATGTATTGCACAAACAGCCTCTCTGAAGGACGAAAATAGAATCTATATCAGCAGCTTTACCCCACAATAAAATGTGTTATAACGACAACTAGGTCTAAGCTTCTCTTTTCCGCTGTTCTTTGGCAGGTGGACAAGTTGCCGCGTTTCGCCAGGACCTCCGCTTATGAGTCCACAGCGCTCATCCCTTCGACAGGGAAGTTGTCAGACTAAACATAAGGCGGAACTAAGAAGATACACCTATTGCTGTATCTCATTTCCTGTCATTATTAGAAACTAGTTACAAGTGTATTCCTACAAGAGCGGATACCCGACAGCAATTTCGAACTCAAACTCAGTCTAGAACTGCAAAGAAAGTTATCAGCAATTGAGGGTCCATTGATTGTGCACAAAGAGCCTTTCGTCTCGCGACATTCAAGTTCGATTTTCCACTAACAATGCGGGTCCCGTTTTTCGTCTTGCATTTGGTATAACAGAACCGTTCATTCGGTCCCGCTCCATATTGTTCGCTCTCTTCGCGTAGCCTACCGATTATGGGACATTTACAGCTTGCTCGCTCAAACAGTTTGCAAGCGACAGCCTAGCCGGCTTATGACGGGCTGGCGTCGGCTGCTTCAAAAACTCTGCACGTGCATTGGTGTGTGTGCGGAAGAGTCAGATGATAAATTAATTGCATTTTGTAATTTCATTATTGTAATTCATGAAAAAAATTAGGTGACTAAATTAAAGAATAACGCACAATTTTTACTTATGATAAACGACTAAGATACTGGAAGGTATCTTTTCATCGTTCGTGTCCGTGTAGGACTGAAGTGTATTGATAATGCAGTCGTATTTATATGGAAATACCCACCAACTCAATGTCATGAACATTGGTTGTTAATCAAATATAATTTTAATTGTATTACAAAAACTATTTATTAACTAAATAATAATATAGCGTATTTGCAAAAATCCTACTCAATTTAATAAAATATCTGACAAATATGAGTTTTTAGTTATCAAAAGTTTACTTATTTTCCAACTTTATAAATTTACTGTAACATTTATTTTCACATAGTTTCTGAATTACCCACAATACTTTAGAGATTATGTTATAATAATATAGTGCTATAACTGCAGTGCACCAGACAAACAACTATGCCATATCATTGCATTACAGAAGAAGCAGTAGAAAATTTAATGTTAGCAATAATCAATCATATTAAACAATGTTATTAAACAAAATATGTAAGCATATTGGTTGATACCAAAAGCTTCAACATTGTGTTAATCCAATTACAATAAATTAAAAAAAAACCATACTTAGTTTTACATGCATTGTTTTGTTATTTACATTTTTATGGTTAAATCTTCGCCTATCACATTTGAAGTTTGAGCACATCTATCATTTGTCTTAGAGAATTTGTCACAGAAAATATTAGCAACTTAATATATTAGGCCGATGCACGAAGCTTTAAGTCTGCTTGGCTGGCAGCCAAAGTACTTACACAATGCACAATAAATACCTACAACAATGACTACTCTTAATTACTTCACTACCATTCCACTAGTCCTACTAAACACTAAACGTAAGTTAGTTTTACCATAGTTTAAATTTATGTAGCAACAAACTTAAATTCCCAACAACGACTTACTTTTAAAAGACTGTAGATGTACTATAACCAGTTACATTTAAATTCAAACACCGTATATTCTACCTTTGTATTAAACATCGCTAAAACTGGATTACGTACTCTTACTTTAGTTTCTCATCTTAATTTTATATTCATGACAATGTCCAAGTGTTTTTTTGCAATCCTGAGTGCCCTGTGTCAAATCGAGAGGGCACCATCTACGGTTGTTATAATACTATTTCCCAGTATTGTAACTAAAGTGTACTCTTTTGTTTCCTTACAGTAATTAACTTTCAGGCGATCGAATAAGTAAATGTATATAGAAAATCTCTCACTAGACACCTACATGTTATTACCTTTTACTATAACAGCGATGAAGCGGTGATAGTGCATTGGGTAGGAGCTCGACTTCACTTTCCGGGCGCCAAGTTGGAATCCCAGCACGCACCTCTAACTTTTCTAAGTTATGTGCGTTTCATATTAAATTAAAAGTAATTAAAACATCCCTTGCTATAAAATGTGAAGGTAAACATAGTGACGAAACCTGCCTGCCTGAGAGATCCATATAATTTTCTCAAAGGTGTGTGGAGTCCACCAATTCGCACTGGGCCAGCGTGATGGACTATGGCCTTAAACCTTTTTTATTGTGGAAGGAGACCAGATGGCTATAAGAGTTACAGCCTATACGCTAAATACATTATTTAAACTCAAAATTTTATTCAGTCTTCCTCCGTCTCCTAATAAAAATGTATTTTTAACTTTTACGCGCAAACAATGCATAGTCTTTCAATTCATTTCGGACATATTCACCCACATTTTGACGACGATCCTCGATAACGTCGAATTCTTGTGATAGATCTACTATTACTTCCACATAATATCGACGGTGGAGTTTGATGGATCATCCTAAAGCCCGTATCAATATTCTAATAATTTCAACAGCTATTAAGAAACGGAGCAGATCATACTTTTATAGTTCCGCGTTTGTTTGTAAACAATGAAAACAAGACGACTTACTGCTTACTGACCTATAATAATGGCGTATTGCGTATCCAAATACCTAAACGTTTCCACTCATAACTAACAACCTATTTCCATCGTAAATTCCTTCAAACAAAAATTTCTTGGAATACTTGTATAAGCATTTCTAAAATTGAACACTCTTAAAGGTACTGATTTCATAACAATACGGTCACAAATACAAATAACGTGGTTTTTCATCTATAAGTATATCAATATATCTATCTTTTCTATCTATAAGATATTATATACTGATAACAGAGCTAAGGAGGTTGCTTTTGGTGTGAACTTCCTCTGTAACTACAGTTTGGCTTTAAAAATCTTCTAAATTTTTTTTATTCAGGGAGACGGACAAAATGAAAAAGAATCAAAAAGAACGCTAAGTCAAAACGAACGAACCAACGAAATAACGTGGGTGGGTAATGTAAGTGGGTTGGGGTATAATTGTATGCGATATATTTACTCAAAGAAAAATTTACGCGAGCGAAGTCGCAGGGAACCGCTACTTGTTTATCCGCCGATAGGTAATTCGAGATGCATTTGAGAGAATCAAGCAACAGTTATTGATTGTTTGTCACTATTGTTCCCAATTTAATCCGATATCGACGATTTCCTACGCTTCACGTACTACAACAAGCTCTTACGGGATAAAATCATTAATTTTATTAAATCTAGAACCATAGATTACATAGAACCCAAATATGGATAACAGAGAAAAACTGAACTTTCCTTCAAGTTTATTGTGACATATTATTGTGTATATATTTCACGAGATTGTAAACTGTCGAAAGATTGTGAACCGTAACATACCTACAAGGAAGGTGTAATACGACCCATTAGAAACTAAGTGCCTAACATAAATTTAAAACAATTTAAGTTCTTAATTCACTTCGATAGATCATAAACTACCGAATGTTTACAAACTCCAGAGAAATACGTTAACACGTTACAGTATTTACAATTTTGCTGTAACATAAATATTAAATTTTTGTTGATTAAAATATTACATTTTATTAAATTAAATTTTTAACGGTGTAGCTAACGGTGTAGTTTTTAACGGTGTGTTTTTGATTATACACTGCTTTCAGATGACCATTTTACGCTCAAATCTAATACAATAAATTTTATTCTAAATCTTAAGATGACAGATCGAATTTGATAGTGCTATCCTTATCAACACGGAAGCGCAGAATAAGAATAGCACTACTAAATTCAATCTGCCATCTTTAGTTCTTGTAAAAGATCGATTACTAACTTAGGGCGCTAGGGCTTTTTTGTAATTCCTAAAGATAGGACTAGTCTAGAGATTCGATGAGTAGGTACTTTCAAATCCTTTGAACATTGGATTATTATCAATCAGCGCTGCAGCGCATAATATCAAATTAAATTATCTGCGGTGGAAATCATTGCAAAACCTTGACAAAGTTGATAATTTTATTCGTTTTCTGTTATTAATCAATGATATTATTTATCAATTTTACAAAAACACTTTTACACGATTTTAATTTAACTTAATTTATATATCTTTTGGTTTTTCCGATTCAAATTTAACAAACTTAATTAAAATGATTTTTTCTTCCTACTATGTTAAAATTTGGCATAAAGAAAACCAATAATTCATTGTTGAATTGATTAAAAGCATAAATAGAGTAGCAAATGTACTTAATAGCTTTTTCACATGAAAATCTAGTAGGTGTATAAGAAAACATCCATTGTATCGCATGTATCATAAGTGGGTAAGTACGTAGGTACAACTTAGAATTTATCATTATAAACTTCGACAAACAGCAAGTACTCGTGTCTCCTAGAACTAGAAACTAGTTTTGTTACTAAACACCCCACTTATAAAACAATTTGCTACGTAACTATATATAACAGTTGAGTATTTTGTTTTATCTTCAAATTCAGCTTGACTTCATCATTCATGTTGCTGTAGAATATGAAAATGATATAGAAATAAGGTGCCTTTTGTGAAAATGATATAGAAATAAAGTTTACCTTGTTATTTGCGCGTTAGATGCTAAGCAAATATTCTGACGCACAAAAACGTGATTAGCGCGAATCAGGTCGAAAACCTCTGTTTTTTTTTAGGACCAAAAGTACCCTATGTTTTCCTTTTAACGAAATGATGTCCCGAAAATCATGTCGATTGGTTGTCGGATAGAGCGTGGAGTAGGCAAGCACAAAAAAACAAACAATTTCGCATTTATAATATTGGTTACGATTTTTATTTAAAAAACATCGTGTGTAATGAATAAAAAGGATACAATAGAAGATTTAAACATAACACGAGCAAACGGTGACCTTATCACTAAAACTGATCTTTACCAGCTACCAGGCTACGCTGAAAGATGGGAAATCGCACAGTATATAATACAATAGACCTTCACTCAAAGGAGTACATACTACTAATTATATACACATTCAGCAAAATAAAGGAGGTTATATTTATTCGCGAGTCTGTTAAACTTGTTATAAATATACTTATTACATGGCTTTAAGCCGCGACGGTTCAAAGAGGCGGTACTTCGCGGTCGTATTAACATGAGGTTGGGGTGGCCGATAATGGCGGCGAATCACAACTCCATTAACTTGGATAATTTTAATGAAGAATCTGAAAATGAAATTTTTCAACGTACAAACTTGTTAATGCGTCACCGATTACGTTTTTATACACATTTGATGTGAAAACTGAGTTAAGAATCTCTAGAAAAATAGCATTCTAAGTTTTTCGCAACATTAGTGACAAGTTTACTTTAAGATCAAATGACGGTAACCGATTGCCATGGCAATAGTAAAAATGTATGGACCTAGATAATAGTGAACTGATTTCGTTCTTATAAACATCAAAAGTTAAAACTGAGTAAATGATCTTTTGACAAATAGTATTGTTTTATTCATTAAGAGAAATTCAGAGAGACAGAGAGAGTTGGAAAACCTTTAAAATCTCAAATTCATGCATTTCAATCCAAAAAACTTAAAATCTCTGTATTATCAAACTCGATATCTCAAGCATAGGGAACAGAAGTTTTACTAACGACACGAGAACACACGATAGGTAGGTACTATTATTAGTTAATTACTAACTCGTAACGAACAATTTCTTTACCAGGAATAATGGAACATGTTCGCACAACTTAACATTTCTGAGGTATTAGGTAAAGGGACTTCATGGTTAAAATTTCAAAGTAACATCGGCGTGTAATAAAGTTGCTAGACAGGTAAATTCATAAGCGTAACTCAGTAAAGCGCTGCCGAAAAATTGTTTTCCAGCCGCAACACGCTCCCGTCAAAAAGCCAAAATCGACAAACAAATTCAATTAAAACTTCGCCGCGAGTAACTCTAAGCGAGTAACATTACACAAAGCTCGATTAATTATAACAAAGGAACCTCTATAACATCGGCTGAACAAGATTGGATACTAGACAAGAGGTCAAAGTTAACAAGCAATCCTTCATTCACGCGACATAAACCCTAATCTAGACGAACTGTGACTCCTTTTTCTTGAGCCTATTAGAATATAAAGGGCTGCGATGTTTCGGAAAATTATTTTTTTCTGAAAAAATATTGTTTACAGCGCCACTTTGTTTGGATACTCTTATGATCTTTGACTTGCATATTCCTAAAAAGAAACTATTCCAAAAAAAAAAATAACATATAGTATTTGTCTACACGAATATTGATATATATTATATATATATATACTTCAGTAGTTTATAAGATCAGTTCTCTAACTTTCAAGCGAACTGACTCAGGGATCTAATTATTTTGCAAGTGTTGAATTGTTAAACCCAAAATAGATTCGATGGTGTCAAATAATAACCACACTTTATTTTCAGTGCAGCTTTTATTTGTACATGTATGATACTATTATGTTTAGAGCATAATCTCTTCTATGTAGCATCGGCACAATTAAGCATAGAACTTCTGCACTTTTATCTAAAAGTGAAAATCAATCTATAAAATAGTAGAAATAGCAGCAATGATAGAAATACAACTCATTCAGATAAGACAAAATAACTCCCTGAAATTCAGTGGTTTTGTATAAGGCAACCCTAGTCAGAATATATCTATCCTTATCTATCGAGAAGGGGAAACGGAAGAGAGGCTATTTGTTTTTACAGTCGAGCGCCGGCGAACAAATTAGACGGACAAACTGTTGAAGCAGCCGAGGTGTCTATATTCCAAACTACGGGAATTCTTCACTTAAATTTACTAAGAGAATGTCCCCGCGATCGAGTTCGAGTGAGGCAATAATTTTCTCTTTAGTTTTCAATGAAGATGTCTGCTGTCTGCACGTTATTGTCTGAATGATTGAACTAAATTACACGTAAATATACAGTGTTTTATTTATAGGTTATATGTAATATTCTAGTGTAAATTATATATAACGAGTACATGGGTATTATAGTGTTAAACATTTAAAAATACTATATTTATATAGCAAAATCGGATCACCTAAAATAATAAATAAATTTTTAACACAAAGTTATCTAATATCAGTTCCAGAATGAGGCAGGTTATCACCAAGCAACAGAATAGGGTTGAAACAACAGATAGAAACTAATTTCCTACCTGTTTGTCTATAAGTTGCTTCGGGTAGAGTGTTAGATGTATTAGGGAAACATTTAACACCCTACCCGACGCAACTTATAACATAAAATCACTCCTAAAACTCTTCATCCAAAAAGACAAACCAAAAAAGGTACAAGTTTTTTAACCGTTAAGAAATACTAAGAATGTTTCCGTACAAGCCCGTTACAAACCGCACCCAAATAGCGATGAGTAAAATAAATGAAACGATCGCAAAAAGTATCGAAAAACTAAAGAAGTAGTTATAGGTTTCATGAAACCTTACAATTGTTGTCTGCGTGGAACGTTACCCGACTCCATTCGGGCGACAAATTGTGTGACCAGTCCATCGATTAGTCCGCATTTGAAATAATCGTCTGACATTCGAAAATTCAATAACACTGGGGAATAACCTAAAATTGAAAACGTTTTAGAGGATATTGAAAATATACTTGGATGGGATGTGATGAAAATAAGGTTAATGTCTCTGCAACTTTTTAAAATAAACAGAACTCCCTAGAAAGCGTTTCTAAGATAATGAAAATAATAAAGATAATAAAATTGGAAGACTGCCGAGTAAAGTTAACAACAAAGTAAAGTCATACCTTAGACTGTCATAATCTTTAAGAATATACATATAAAATGTAAAGGTGACTCACCAACTGACTGACCACCGACCGGTCTGATTGGGCTGAAATTTAGCATACTAGATAGAAGCAAGTTCGCTAGTTTGCTGAAAATGGTTTTTTTTTTAATTCATAGGCCTAAGGACGCAAAATTTAAATTTCTGTGAGAAAAATAATTATAAAAGGGCCGCGGGCGAAAGCTAATCTACCATAAAGGAATAGTACTGCATTAAGTCTTGATAGGTGTTTCTAAACAATGGTTTGATGTAGAACATCCAAATTTTAATTATGATTTCCGGTCACTGATATAGGTATAAACAAAGTAACCATATACCCGTAACTAGGCTCTAACCCCATATGTATATAATACCCTGTTACAATAAGGCGACCATCCAATCCATATTGTCGAGGGATAAATAGCCATAATTTGATTGTTCCTACAAATTGCGGTCCCAAAATTATCCCTCTCCTTTGGACAGCAATACATTGACAGACAGGGCACGCCACAAACTTTGTGTGGCGACACGTGTTTTGAATATGTGTTGTGGATTTGCAGACAGCAAAGAGATTATATTTATTCTCTTATGAATACTGCACATTATACCAAAAAAAGTGTAATAGGTACCAAAACACCATTTAAATTATGACCACAGACAATCTGCTTAAGTTCTTGAATTTACTCATTTGGAGGTCTTTTACTTGATACCAAACTCGACAACTTTTCATTTTCTTTGCATAATGTTATATTTTCGACTAACATATCAAATAGTTTGAAACATATTGTAATAAGGACGAATCAATGGACATCCCAGTTAAGAGCGACAAAAAAGTCGAGAAAACGCTTGCATGTTTCTTTCACAGTTAAAATAAAGATATATTTACATAACTGCCGAGAACCGTACGCGGTACCCCCTAAAAGAGAGGCCGAAGCTTTACCATACAGGCTATCACCGCTTGTAAAACGGGTAGCTATATTTATTTTAATCAGCGCGCACTTACTACATGCGAAAACTCACTGCCTACCCCAAAGTTTTTTTAATACCTACGTGTTAATTGATGCCACTGGACGTTTGGTCTGCATGTCTGATATCGTCTCTATAAGCTCAACATTCCGCGGGTAACAAACGTCTAGAGTTCGCTTGCGCTCAAGTAAGCTGAAACATTAATGTTCACAGACGAAGTGTAGCCACTGGCGCCAGACGTGGTGGCGCCGTCGTCGCCCGTCGACCACCCCTCGCCTTTCACGCTAAAACCAGTTATTATCTATACGATTTCTATACTGCTCTACATTAATGTTTACAGTTATACAGTTATTGCTTGGGTGGAGGATAAAAAGTGTGGATTTCACCGTTGATTTATCTCTTACGTACACCATATTTCTAGTTTAAACTTTATTATTGCAAGTTTCATCCACGTTTACACGTTACGAGTGGGTTTTATTAACTTTCATAAGATATTAATCTGAACATAGAGATCGTAAAGCCCCAACGCACTATTAATGAAGGCCGCTTTTAAGTCTGAAGCAAAACCGTCTTCTACGTGCTTACTGCTAAGCGTTAGCCTCCTCGTTTCAAAAGAGGAATTCAGTTTAGAGGTTCGACCATCCACACTATGTTGGTAGCCGGGCTTTTTAAGTCTGAGCCCTCTGAAATCTTAAGGTATGTATGTGGAAGGCATTGAGCTATATTTAAATTGTTTTTTGTTAAATCTTTTGATAGCTGTCAGCTTTTTTTCATTTACATTAACCTCTACCACAAACATCAAAACATAAAAACTTTCACATTTATAATATTAGTAGGAAAAGATAATTATCATGACGCTAACTTAAACTAAGTGAACACAACAAACATAGAACAGTTCATTCAAAAACTATAAAGCAAAAAAATATCCAATATTTTGATGTAGATGTTCCCACTTAACGTTTCAATTCCATAATAGGAAATGCAAGATCGCTATAAATTTATACGTTGGCTATAAATGGTTGCTACCAAGTTTGTTTGTCTAAGAATAGTCTGTTAATCATTGTCATTAACAGTAATACATTGTCAGTCTTATCATTGTCAAAAGTTAGCGTGTGTGAACAATATTGTGGGAGTCAAAATATCAACCGAAAACCCCGCGGCGCAGGTATAAATTACGAGAATGTTTTGGTCTAGACTAAACAATATGTGAATTCAGCTTGTACAACTAATTAGCTACATGTTTTTTCAATGATATTTCCATTGCATCAAAGTATGTATTATACATACTTTATTCGAATGTTTGCGTATGAAAATTAAATTAAATACGAAAATTAATTGCAGCTGTAGTAGCCCAGTGGGTAGGACCTCGACTTCACTTTTTAGGGACCGAGTTCGAATCCCAGCAGGCACCTCTAACTTTTCTATGTTACGTGCGTTTTAATCGTAAGGAAACCAGCATGTCTGAGAGTTCTCCTTAATATTCCCGAGGGCGTTTGGAGTCCGCCTATCCATACTGGCCCGGCGTGGTGGACTACGACCGAAACCCTTCTCAATGTGGGAGAATACCCGTTTCTTGTAGTGGGAAATGGGTTGATATGATTATGATAATGATTATGATGATGATATACATAATACGTAGCCGTCGCGAAGGCGGAAAAATTTTCACCGGACGCGACGCGCGGCGTAGTGTGGACATGTTATTGTTTTGTTGGTTCGATCGACTTGACGTTGGTACCTACTCTTCAATTTTCAATTCCAGGCTGGTACTGAAAACTACTCAAAAGAACTCAATAATACTATTTTGCTAGTCGTATATTTTGTTGAAAATCTACGTTTAAGATAATCTGGTAAGTTGAGAATCTAGTATGATGATATTGAGAAATTGGTATTGTGCTCTGGAGCGCATTTTTTTTGCCCGACTTGGGTATGTAATAGGGATCTCATAAAAGCACCTAGCCAGAAATTTAACATGCTTAAATATTCATTAGATATTGTACACTTGTCTCATAATATTATGAGGTTTATGACAGTTTTTTTTTTTTAATTAAAGCCTTTTTGTAAAGCTCTGTAGATGTTCGTTTAACTGTTTTTAACCGTTTCCCATTTCAAACTTTATAATTTCAAATCGATTTTCTACAGTTCCGTGATAGCATCCATAATTATGTCAAACATTCATGGGATAACGAGGCCACAATTTCGTGTCTCTTCAAAAGTCCGCGGTCATTTTCCATACAGCTATAATTGAGGTGTTCACCCAGTTGGAAAGTTGCCTTCACGTTGCTAGTATCGATACCAACCGTACACTATCATTATAAATAGGCTTCTCAGATTTATTTATCTTGCTTCAAATCTTGCAACACGATTTACAGGGCTGGCACAGTAACTTACTGATTTGAAACTAATTTTTTGTATGATTGAATCCCATATAAGTGCTGATTGGAAGGTTTCATTAATTAATGTATAATTATCGCAAGCCGGTCATATACGAATTTCATAAAATTTGGTAGATTGGGCTTTTACTCATTATCAACGTACAAACGGACACAGATCTCTCTCATTAGGTAGATGGTTTTAGAGCATAGACCCACTACGTTACTCCAATGCGTTTTATTGGATTTTCTTATACAGAGTTAATATCTTTTTCTTTACATAGTATATCAATAAGTCGCTATCTGCGTCTGTCTATATAACCATTATCCTGTAACGGATTTTGATGCAGTTTTCAATATAATTAGGATAAAAAGTAGATAAATAAACTTAAAAACCCCCAAATTTCAATATCATGTACATTTCATAACTATTGTCAAGACCTTTAAATTAATACCCATGTGAGATTCCATTTAGTGAGAAAATAAATTTAAATCGCCATTTTGTGGTAGCGGCCTTCTTGGACCGATTTTCATCAAACATAACTCTTTAAAAACACTCCCGACTATGGCACCTTTCAAACAAAAATAAAATCAAAATCGGTTCATGCGTTCGAGCACCATACAGACAGACACGTCAAACTTATAACACCCGGTTTTTGCGTCGCAAGTTGAAAATAATCCTATTTTGTCGCCTACAAATGCATCTACTGTACTCTTTTTTCTAATTTATTCTCGTGCGAATTATAATTTGTACTACTATTTCATTACTATTGTATTACCTATTTGCCCTAAAAACCAAATGCCATGCCCATGCCATTGCAATGCTTGAAATGTCACTCCCAGTGCATTAACATTCCAGGCTTATTTTGATAAGTGACTTATTAAGATGCTCCTACTAAAGAAACGCAAATAATAATGGAACGCACAAAACACGCATGGATAGGTTAAACAAGTATAATTAATAAAGGAAAATTCCCGAGTTTCACAAGTTAGTACCAGCTACGTAGCCTAGCCACCCGAATGAATGCACCTACGCTATGTAAGCAAAGGGTCTTGCCCGTAGTCCTTCCCCTTTGCTCAGTGCATGAACTCACATCAAAGCGAGCCAGATCAACGCAAACTTTCAAACACTCTGGAAGACCCAGTATATATATATAGCGAACGTAATAATTTTCAAGTCAATTACCATTTTCATGTTATAGTTTGAAGGTAATGTTTTGAAGTCTGCAGACATTTATTTTAATGTGTTTCGCACTGGCTCATGTGTTCATTAACAAACAGACATAAGTTAAGAACTTGGGATCTTCGTTTTTATTGATCGTCATCATTCGAGGATTGAGGATTACTGATTGATGTACTTAGCGAAGTACAGTGGCCTTCAAGTGTCACAATCATCATTACAACCCCTCACTGGCCCTCTAAAGAATACGGGTCAGGTCAGGTCTTCTCATTATGAAGAAAAAAACCTTCCTCATTCTCCTCAAGATAGCGGATTAGTAGACTTGACACGCCTTGAACATTGTGGGTATATGCGTGATCTTTTCTTCCTCGGTTAAATCAAGTAAAAAAACGCTCATAATTCCAAAACCAAGAAGTGCGTGTGGGGGATCAGCCTCCTTTTCCTCGATGGGGAAGTCTTTACCACTAGGATCACCGCTATACAAAAAGTTTATATGGGTGAAACTTCACTTTTACCAACTTGCAGTGGCGTTCCTAGGGTTTTGAATTTGAGCAAGCCCAGTTACCTGAAGGACAAATTTAACTTGTCACAATCTCTAAGTCGCCATTCTTGTTATTCTTAATGACAAACAATATCAACAAATCTTTGAAAAACACTACGATTAAGGTCAGCGCGCGAATTATGATTGGAAATTTCGAATGATAATTGGTTGGTTAAAGAACTCAAGTATTTCTGTGAGTTCTGCTATCTTTATTTATTATTTTTATGATGCCTGGTAATTTATGTGATAACCAGCCGCGTTCCAACCATTCTTTTCATCAGAAAAAAAAAATGCAATACCAACAAACAATTTATTACAATGGGGGTTTCGGTGAAGTAAAGAGCTGTATTGTAAGAAATTAAAAAAATGTACCTGTTGTTCGCCAATTATTTTTGATCTCGCCACAGAATCGATTTGCACACAATTTGAGCTCGTATTTAACAATATTTACGTTAAACAATACAATATTTACGTGTCAACTAGATCTAACGCAAATAATAACACGCGTGTAGTTGTTTCAATTCGCTCGCTGGTCATCTTCACTAACTTCAACTCGCAATCTGGCATTTGATCTCCATACAAAATTATTAAATAATCTAGATTGTCTCTGCTAAATACATTGAAATTTTTATGAGAGAGCAGTAGTATAATTTGCCCCATCTAAGCAAATGAGTGTGAGCGAGACAAAGCGGGACCTCCGATCGCGAACAAAAACACGCGAAGAGCGCGATAGTGATAGTTCGGCGCGGCGCTGCGCCGTTCGGCTGGTTGCTACCACAGAGTATACCTGCCAGAGTAATATAGTGCTTGCAGTAACGTAGACAAAGAGTAACATTATTGAGCAAAAATTAAAACATTGTATTTATATCCTCATTGCTATTAAGTTTTAATTATTTTGTTAATTTCAATCCGGAATAGTCGAGAAAAATTTAAAAGAAATATTTATTGTAACGCAAGCCCGGCTTTTCGGCTTGTATGGTAGTACCGCCACTGCCAACTTGATCTGTCTGCATACCACATACCATATTATCCATACTAGTTATAAATGTGAATGTGTATTTTTGTCCATTTTTGCGCCTTTAATTATATGCATTTGATACTGACCTAACATTCTGAAGATATCCGGACATATTATGCATAATCCTAAAATAGCATCCGAGAAACATTCGAGATTTAGAAAAATCTATGCTTCGCTACCAATGCATAGAGATAGCATAGAATAAAATATCCTATACTGTCCAGTAAGTTTTCGTAAAATTAAAAAAAACGCGAACTGAGTCGCGGACAAATTCTACTACTTACCTACCTGCTGCACACTATTCATTTTTGTGGAGTTTTCACATGTAACTCAATTGTAGTAATTGTAAAAGTGCGAATCACTGCAGTTTCGGTAGATATGAGTAAGATAGGTATGTCTAATAGTAAAACAAACCTACTAGTAATATTAAGAAAATCCACAATGCAAATCCATTTGTTATACATGCTGTACCAACTTCGAAACATGCAATAAAATAGTTGAGTTAAAGTAACGCAGAGAAGCTGAGGCTTTACGCTAGGAAAGGTAAAAGTATTTTGGTACAATCTACCGCCTTCATGTTACGGATTTTCTACCTAAAAAAATCTGTTGCAATGAATAAAAAAACAGCAAATCTATAAGCTATGGTATCCTCAGAAATTAGGAATTGGAAAAGGGCGAAATAAACCTTTAAAGAAAACAATTAGTAGTTGCCTTTAAAAACTGGGTCCACGGATGGGAACATCTAAAACAATACAATATAAGTAAAAGCAATCAATTTATAAAGCTCTTCAGCCGCACGAGGAGAGCGCAGCAAACGACATCCACTCTATTTGTCTCGCTAACACAACCACTGCCCACTTCTCGTCTGCGCACACTTTACCGTGAGAAATTTATCGCTATTTCTTTGAGCCTTTCGCTTTGCTTTTCGTATTACAGAGTAAAGACGCGATTTTTCTTACGGTTAAATTACAATTACAAATACTTTTAACTGACCTAATTATCTTTAAGAAAGCTATGCTCGGGTGTCTTTACGTGATGAAATGACTCAGGAATGACGACAATGACAAAGAAATAGAGCTACCAACATAACCGAATAATTATTGCGAAGCTAGTGACTGTTGAATGATGATGACGACTTTGAAAAATCGAAGTGATACTCAATTCTAGCCGTATACAGATATGTACGCACGTAGATACATAATAGGATTATAAAATCTGCTTTAATAGACAAACTATAGAATAACAATTTATTACAAGAATAATGCTTATGAGGAATGTAGGTAGGTACATTGAGGTACCTTTATCCAATATCGTTAGGTACCTAACACCTCACAATCTCACCTCTTTAAATTCTTTGGTAGGTCTTACGATGGTGTAGTGATTCTATTAATAAGTTAGAAGATAATATTTGCCTTTATTGACTGGGTAAGGTTTGAAATTAAAACTTTTTGGTAATTATGAAACATTGGCTACATATATTTTAATCGTTATATTTAAAAATTTATAAAGGTTGAAAGTTGTCTTATCGATAGAACATTTAACCATTATTCTTTAAGAAAGAAGGATTTTAAAAACAGATGGTATAAAATTATTAGGGAGAACAGGATAAACTAAATTGTGCTTTATGATTTTTGATAACTACGCTTGTTGGGAACAGTACACCTAATAACCAAGCTAATAATAGAAAATAAAAGCTATTTGTAATTAAATAACAATCATACTATTATAAAAAGTTGCAGATTTTAGGAAATCATTTATCGCAGGCAAATTATCACAATGCTGTGAGCCATGGATCTTTAACTACAACAGTGGCGAGGAAAATTTCCTTTTATTGTGTTAGCGAACGCCTATTGTGTACCGGAACGTTTCCTCCATTGTGATGGCTATCAGGTCGCACCTCTTTAGCATTACTTCACAATTGTTCGATGACAAATCGCCTGAGTGATATATTAAATCTTGAATGAACCTAACGAGAATTACTCATTTCAGTTTTCTTTTGAATGTAACCAAATCTTAAAACTGAAATGTTATAAGTTAACTAACATTGTACAGTAATTTGCAATTAACATTGTACATTGTAACAGTTCTTAGGTAGCACATATTTAAGTATATGTAGCGATAAAAAAATAGTTTCCATTTACTTTTATGACAGCAAAACTTTTAAAGTCATCGATGAGTTGTGATCAGCATTATTTTTAAGACTGTTTTGATATCAGAAATGGGAAATTGTAAGAGTGTTGCGATTATTAAATATAGACAATAATTAATATCAGAATGAGCTCATCAAATAATGGCCGTGTTAATCGAGTAAAGTGGTATTACTTATATTCTATAAACTAAAAAGGAATATTTTATAAATTTTAAATGCATATAAAAAATTTCGGAACCGACAGGATTTGAACCTGCGACTCTCGGGCAATCGCGGCCTGAGCGCTTTCACCAATTAAAAATTATAAAAATATAAAAAGAAATATGACAGGTCAACATACCTCTTCCTCAGTGGTGGCGGTGTTGACGGAGTCCATGCTCTGGCACAACGCTAGCTCCATGTTCTTGTGCTGCGGAGACGCAGCCCGCGGCGACGGCTGCTGTGGTGGCACCAGGGCGCCTTGTGTCGCTCCTGCCCCCTGCTGCGTACCTACGCCGCCCACTGAAGCGGGATTCTGCGCCTGTAGCCCTTGCGCTACTTGCAGGTTCTGAGCCGCTTGAAGGCTTTGCTGGGCCGCTTGCAAACTCTGCGCTTGCAGGTTCTGCAGCGACTGATGGGCCAGATTCAACTGGTGCTGCTGCACGATGCTCTGCTGCACTATGCTCTGCTGCACTTTGATATGCTGATGCACGGCCAGCTGGTGTATGGGGTGGAGGGATGAAGGGTTGGGGTACGGGGGGGAGAGCCGCTGCCGCTTCACTTGCGCACTCTGAAGCGCTTCGTGCAGCCTCTTCACCGGAAGGGGGCTCTGGCCGAGGTTATCCACGGCTGTGTCGGGGCGTGCTGGCCGAGTCGCGCGACTCCGGCAAGCACTGACACTAGCAGCGACAGGAGATTAGAACGCGCACGACGCGACGTATCTTTATCGATATCGCTGTCGACAACGGCGCGGCTAAACGCTCGTTGCTACACGTATAATCGATTGAAGTTAAACAATAAGTATGCTACGCGCTAGTATGTAACTGTTTCTTTTAGTAATTTTAGCGCTCCAGCACTTTGTTCTCATTCGGGCTAGTTGATGCTCTGCGTGTAAACCGATCCTGAAAAAGAAAAACACGTATGAGCATTTAAAAGTAACTAATGGAAATAAATAAATGGAGTCAGATAAAAGTCGGCCCTATGTAAATAAATAGAGGTGTACGGCAGTTCCCAACGATAATTCAAAATACCTACTTCCCATTCTGTTAGAGTCCAATTAGCAGGAGATGCCTCTTACCACCCTCTATCAATAAATCGGAAAACTCTCTCTGGTATAATTCACCCGCGCTTTGAAAAGCTATCATAAAAATCATAATATCTCGATGTACAGGTAACAGAAGGTTGCTTCAATCATTCCTCATTTACCCTCTATGCGATAAAAATATTAATTAAAATTCACATCTTTTATGATAAATTTTTAATTAAGTTCTGTACAGAATTGTATAAAAATTATCCGTTCAAAAACTCTTGACAACTTCGGTTACTGTGCTTTAACACTTAAATAAAGATATTATAATTAATAAGTCTTAAAGCACATAAGATTAACATCGTATTTTTAAATCGAATTATAATTGCAAATATTTCATTTTTTGCAGTAGCCGATCTAAATATAGTCTAATGGATCTATATCAAGATAATTTTACCTACGGATACCTCTTAATAATAAAAGAGACCGATAGCATTATTGAAATTCACGAGTGTTGCTTGCTAAAACAAATTCTAAAGTAAAGTGTTAAGGTGGTATTTCGTGGTGGAGCTGTTATTTTCAAATGGCACACAGAACCGATTGCACACACGTGGGTGTCTGCGACCATTTAGATTGTTACTCATCGCAATAAACACCTAGAATCATCCAAATTAAAGTAGGCTGGTGACATCACAGGAATATTTACGCCGATAACGAGTGGGTAATTACTTCTTAGCTAACCAAAACAATTTATCAATAAATCATGTGTAAAATTATGTCAATTTTGTCGCACATATTTTGCAGTGCAAAAGTAATTTTAAATACGATTTGTATCCTCATTAACAAAGAACATTTTGGATTTTGTATCACTATGCTTGAGTACAGCAAGAGTATAAACCCTCTATAGTTAATTCGAATCGTTATTTTTTAGGAAATAAATGAAAATGTGTTAAATGTATGCGAGTTTTCATTTAATGGTACTTACACTCAATTACTTTCAATAAAATAAATGAATGCATAACATCGAAGTTCAAAATATTTATACAGATATGTTGTAAATCGTGACAAGCATCACTACCAACACGCCGATCTCACTGGCGCAATGGTAGGCGCGCTGCTCTTTTAAGTTGAGGTCGCGGGTTTGATCAATTAGAAATTTATAATTTCTTAATTTTCTCTGTCTGATCCGCTGGGAAGTTTCAGCCGTGGCTAGTTACAAAGGAATAGCTTGTAGTGGAATAAAAAAACACGGATTTAAGCAGCAGCAGAGGTTTCGTTAGATCTTATGCATTAATCTTGATGGACTATGGTTATTATGTCGAGCATCTGTCTACAATATATGTCGTAATATCTATGATTGTATATATAAACGTAACATGAATTCAACTTGTAATTGTTCCAGTACCAATCACGTGGGAGCAAGTTAGTTACAAGGCCACTTTTTTGCTTATATAACGTGACTAAGTTGCTAACAAAAAATGCTGAGAATTCTTTAATGCCATAGTACATAGTAGGTACGACGGGTTATCTGAGATCGAGATTTTAATAATCTTGCATTGTTTACAAGGGCCACAAGTTAAATTATTAATGGAAACATAGTATCATTCTACACTTTACGTAGATGCAAAATCTGCTTTAATAAATAATTAGTAGGAACAAATCTACATTTTCTTTTAGGTATCTATTTCCACTGCGATATCTACCGGAAGAGCTATATTAAAGTCACAATTAAAGTTGAACTCCTTTCATCATTGCTTTCATAGAAAATACTGTGTATCTATTTTTCGTTTAATACTGCACATTACAATATGGAAAACAATAAGTTTATTTACGTCCAATTTTTCAACTGAATTTTAAAACAGTAAACTCCAATCGATTGAGCGGAATGTTTCAGATAATATATCTAGTTTGCATGAGAATGCATGGCAGCAAGTGACATCGTTCTAAATCAAATAGAATGGAATCCAAAGATATACGAGTTATTTCTTTTTCATGAATCCCCATGATATGTTTAATGTTGAATGGGTATGATAAGTTAAATTATTTTAATTAGATTACATTTATTTTCTTACTACTGCCCGTTAGGTCTGGTAGTTAGTATGTTCGAATACGTAAAAGGTATGGGTCTGGTCTCGTTTCTGGTAAAGCCTCATTGGTGCAGAGTAGAGGGTCGAAGCTGAGAATCACTTTCTTCTAAAAGAATAGAGTCGTTTGACATTGTGAGGCTGATAATGTAGATACAATATCCATATTCTAAACCAGAAGGCCGTATTAATTAATTTCTGCATAACAAGTAATTCCCCAATCAGCAGTTCAACAATATTGTTACTGAAAGCAAAGGTACGCTGGATTAAACACGCAAGTAATCCAACACCGATTTTGCAATTACAGTCTAAAGCTACCTTTATTGGTTGGAAAATTTAATGCGGCGTTTAGTAAAATTACCGTGTAATGAGCCGTGTGTAGAAAGATTTATGTCGTAATAAAAGGAACTAACAGATCGCAGGCGACTTTTCTCACATGCTAGAAAACCATTACGTGTAAAATATATAAATTAAATTTTTCAAAAAAACCTTTCTCTTTCAATATCGTGTGTTTTACTCTACTAGTCAAGCCCTTTCATCTCATACCCATCCTGATGGAGCTGTGAAACACAAATACCATTTTTTGGTGGTGGCCATCTTTGATTTGAAACTTGTTATAGTTTAGAATATTCTATATACCCATATTAAGGGAGTTGTGAAAATATATGTAAACCGCTATTTTATGGCGGCGGCCATCCTGGACCGATTTTCATCAAACATGGCTAAGAACACTCCTGACTTAATCATCTTTTAAACAAAACACACACAGAAACAAACTCGCGCGCACACGTATGCGCGTACAAACTACACGTACGCGCACAAACAAACACACACTACCCACACACACTCACACGCACGCACGTCTTACTTACAACGCACTTTCGTTTTTGCCTCGGGGGTTAAAAGTATAACTGATAGGATATTTCTTTAATTGTATTACAAGGATTTGAAAGCCCGTGAACTCGTATCCTTAACAGAGACATGCCTTACGACATTACGAATCAATAGATTGCGTTGATTAATCAACGACGATTTAAGACGTAACTGGATGGGCACGACTTCAGTGGTTCGAACTTGGCCTTTACCTTTCCTCTGTATCTTAGAGAGCACGTTATGTCATCGATCCGGGCTGACATCATTAACTTATCCGCAACTTAGTAACACAATTCGTTAGCTAGAGCAACCCCACATTCATAAGTTTACCGGGAAAAGCTTATACTTCTCTCCTATGCTAGAGGAGGCCTGTGAGATACTTATGTTGGCGATAATTATATAACACCCTAAATTTAGCCTACATAAAACTAACTATCAAAATCAATATGATAGGTGCAAAAATACTGTGCTCAATTTAATATTAAACTAGTTTTATTGCCGATCATGTATTGTATACGTTTCGTGTCTAATTTGGCATTAAACACAACAATAATTACGATTTAATCGTCCGTTAATGCAATTAACATGATAATCGTAATAGCGAAATGGGCCGCATATGAATTTAGGGGCACAATAACAGAACCCATAATAAGCAATTGTACCGTTTTAACAATTATAAATCATTCCTTGTTTTATACTACGACTTTGTTCACATCGTTCCATTCTTAAATATATAATACCAAGTGTAAAAATTGTCTTCTAATGTTTACTAATACATACTTATGTTTTAGTCAAAGTTAAGTTTCATTAAAAAAACCTTTCAGTGAAAACATTTAAACAAATTTGATAGTAAACTAGGACGCCAGTGATTTGACCGGGGGGGAACTACAATTTGCAACCACTGAATGGACTGGACACAGTTAGTTCAAAATACTGAATATTAAGGCGAATCTACGACCCAAAACGAAATCAAAATATTAAAAAAAGATTAGGACCCTTATACCGCTTTATCTGAAACAAAAAAAACTTGTTATCTTATTTGATAGTAAAAAAGTATATAATTTCAATCCATGAAATTGAAAAAAATAAATTATATATTAAGTTAAGTTCAAGAACCATGGGCACATAGTTTGAAGAACCATGTCTTAGGGAAAACGGTGTTGAAAGGGCGACTCCGCGCCGAAGAAGGTGGAAGACCCCGCCCAAGGTGGACAGATGACATCAAATGAGTCGCTAGTAAATCGGTAATAAACAGCGTGGACATTCTTAAACTCAATGTACAAAAATCAACTCCAATCAAACACGAGAATGCGGCGTGACTAAGTAAGAACGTCCGACGATTTCCAGCACTTCCTTAGAAAATCAGCCGCAGAGTTCCGTAGTAAACTATTGCACAAAAGACTCAGATTCTTTTGCTCAACAAACTTGATACAATTGCGTAAAAAATACATCGGCTGATATTTTCCTATCCGCTGAATACTTTAATCCAGGACTGTATTTATGCTGTGGTGAAGTCGGTAAATAAGTCCGGAGCAACTTTCCCAGTTCTCATCTATTATAAGTCCCTGGAGATCCTTAACTTTCTCGACGCTTCGATATGTTACAGAGCTGTAAACAAACTCTGCTTTGTATTTCCAGCTAAGAAAAGTGATCTTAAATAAATTAATAAATGTATGGTCAATAAGTAAATACATTCGCGAGATTAGGCCTATCTTTTATACTTCTACGAACTGGATAATGTTGTGTTGAATCAAAATACAAAAACAGCATCAAGCATGGTATTTATGATAAAACAATTTTTAAAAATCTGAAAATTGTTGTCAAATGAAATATATTCATGAACACTATAAACGATATTATAATCAAAGAATATAATATCATTATAGTAACAATTAGAACAAATAACATTTTGCTCATAGAAATAGAAGCCCCGTCGGTGCGGGTTTACAAATAAGTCGATTAACATGTCGCCAACCCGCTTCTAAATTCATTGGATTATTTATAAAACTATTAGCAATAATCAACATTTATACATAACTATTAACTTCAATCAAATAAAAAACTACTTAATTTACATGTTGCTTGTAATAAAAGGAAAAGGGAAATTTCTATATAAAAAACTCTACTTTAAATTTTTCTGTGATATCTATGATAGCATTTTGACAAAGAAAATCATAACTTCTTCAATGTATCCAAACTACTTATTATATTCTTATTATAGTGGTTGTGGTTTGTAAGTGGTTCAAAAGCGCCAATCTCAGGTTTTAGCATTAAAAAAAATAGCTAGTTTACTATTCAAGGTTATCAGCTCTGTAACATTGCACTACGACCGATATTTAACTCGTGTACAGCTAAACGTTAACAAATCCGACAGTTAAGAAAACTAATTTTATAAAATAATTTTATGAAATAAAACTTATCTGATTACAAATAAGTAAAAGATTGGGGGTAGGTAGGCACGTACGCCAACCCTACAACAAGTTTAATTCGAAAACTATGAGGTTGGGCACAAAGAAATAGTTTCGCTGGGTTGTTAAGAGTTATTTTGAAGATGAATAGGCAAAGGGTTCACAACTCCCCCTCGAATTTCTCAGTAAAATGCTTCTATGATTTGATTTCTTAGTAGGTATCTTACATTCCAGCCTATCTACAAAGGTTTAAATCATAATGTTCGCTACATCAGAACAGCAGGTATAACTTCAGCTTAAGTTTCACTGCGTTAGATAGATATAGTACTATTTCATCAATATAGGGTGTAACATCATTCGATAAATGTAGCTCACTAACTAACCCATTCAATTAACTGCACCGTGCCGTTACCAATTGAACCATTCACGTAATGAAATTTCCAGTTAATAGACAAAATAAACTATCAGCAATGTGACTCGGCTCTATCAAAACAATGTGGTCTAAATAAAGAGAGATTATTTTATGCGATACACATTTGAAGTTTAATATTTCTCTCAAATTGAGCATCATATATTACAGCATTTCTATGAAGTTCTTCAAAGTAACAAGTAATATTTTATTGTTGGCAATATTTCTGGTTGCTATCAAACCACAATCCAATAAAATATCTTCGCTAAATAATGCTACATACAGTTGAATACTCTCCAATACATAGTTGTAGTAGGATTGTCGATTTTATTGGAAAAGAAGTATTCTAGATCAATTTCACGCTTAATGTTAAAACCACGGACCAACATAGTCCGTGGTCTTTGTTGCGACGGGATAGTTGCGTATTCAAGAGCCCAAGACTACGCGAACGATCTTCAAAATAGCTTTGACCTGAGATAAGTATAACTTGAATTTAGCTTCCGTACGTTACGCGTAGTTACTGCAGTAAAAAAATTGCCGATGGATTGACTGGAAATTATTATCCACGCAACTTGGTATTTACATACTGTAAAGGTAAGTGTTTAGCAGTGAGATGTTTAGCATCCAACGAAGTGAGGGTGGGTCCAGCTAGTAAGCTATCTCTGACGTTTGGTTAAAACTGCTTGGTAAAATTTGCTTTTATTGTAAAATTTAAAAAAGGGTTTACATGATATTTTTTATGCGTAAGTGACAAAAAATGATAATGTTCGTAATAAACCTTGTATTAATCTCACTTTTTAAATCCAGTCTGTTGAAATTGGTATTGACTGTTAATTGTACTTACTAAATGAAGTTACCTACAGAAATGTTACGTTTTTTATAGGATTTTATAGTGTTTGCACAAATAACGCGGTAAGAAATATGAACGCTGAAGGTAAGTCACCATTCTGATGTATGTATACTAGCTAGACATTTGTTAAACGATATATTCTTACTTACGCGGAATATTTTCCTTCAATTATGTAAAAGCGTTGAACAACAACGTTTTTGTTTTTTTTAGTTGAATTGCCTAAAATATTAAATGAAAACTTAAGGTAAGCATATCTACTTGGCTTATTAAATATAAATTTAAAATCTACTAAAAAATCTACAGTGGCGGAAATTCATAATTTTTGTTGCGTATATATTTGAATTGATTGAGTTGAAATTTGAAACTGAAAACTTGTAATATGTTATTCAGGAAGTTCTGGGATAAATGGAAGTGTGCATGACAAGAGCTTCGCGGTAGGACTTAACTTCATATCCCTTTCTGAAAAGGGAGAGGCCTCCTGTTGTAGACGGCCTTTGCTGAGCAGTACGACATGAATACGCTTGTATTTCCCTGTATTAAGTTAGAAATAAGTTTCTCTGTATTATTTAAGTACAAGCTAAATGTATAGAAAGCCTAAGATGGCTTCACCTAGTCGTACTGATGTCTGAAACTGTCGTTATCTTAAGTTGGTTTATCAATTCATTATACGTCGTACTGGTAAATAAAAGAGAGAACGTATTGTTTGTAAAGAGTGCACGAACCCAAGAACTGAACTTTCTCCGCAGCTAATTATGAAAACACCCAGGGGCATTAGCGCTTTTACGGAATTTCGTCATTCTGCGTGTTCAGACTAATTTTAAGAGAAATGAACCTTTGTTAGTTTCGGTGCCATATTCATAGAGCTCGCTCCACAAATTGAATCTAATTGCCACAACGAAGTGTTGAATCAGGCCAGCCGCCGCAGCTTCGGTGGCCTAAATTGCGCCTATTTACCCACTTAGGATGAGCACACCCACTGTCCACCTGCTAATGGAATGAGTCTTTCGCGAAGCGTTCTTCAACATTACAAATACCATATCGTCGAACTAATTACTATTAGAATTAGTAAATAAAAAAAAATACAGATCAATACTTTCAAGCCACCTAGTGCATACGTTTAAATTACCTCAAAATAAAATATTATCGATAATAATATATCATATCGATTTTACAAACGTTCCTTTACTACATAGATTTATGTTCACATTTGTAGTTAAATAAATAATTTAAAAATTTATATATAATAAAATACGTGTTTATCACGCTCATTTTCTCCTGTGCAACTTGTCATACATGACTTCTGATAATCAGCCAACTAATATCTGTAATAATTATTGATGAACCTTAAATTTATTTAAATGAGAATTGGCTCTTATAAGACTGTTGATCTTTGGGTTTTTTCGTTTAAATTCTAGAATATAAACATAAATAAAAATGTACTTATTATCTAAACCCTAATATAATATAGTTTTAGGTTTCAAACTATCAAAGAAAATATTAAATGTATAGGTAAATGAAATAATAAATTACAAAACTGGAAAACAACGGCGGATCAATGCACAGTTGTGAAAGAGGTCGAGCGGCAGAAAGCGTGACAAAGCAATATTTTTTATTGCAAATCAATGCTATCCGAACGTCCACCGAAACACACAAAACAAACTGCATTTCAGCGGAAAACTTATTGCACCTATTTAAATACCTATAAATGTCCGTGACGTATAAGGAGAATTGAACATAACAAGACATTCTTAACCGAGGTCCTAGCCTTACATAAACTACCTTTAAAATTATTAGATTTCATATTTCCACAGACTTAAATGACGTAAAAAAAAATTATGTTTTAAAAATTAAATGATTATTGAACTTTTACTTAATGCAATTTTTTTGACCTACGAATCGATAAATCTCATAAAATACAAGCTGGTATTTATGAAAATATTTTATTGTCCGCCTGAGTAACTTATGCGGCTGAACTGAAGGACTAGTTTTTTAGAACAATACAACATTATCTCACCAATCCAAAACTACACACTCGTATCTGAAGATTAGAAGAAAATACTATGACTGTCTATAAAAGTTATCAAATTCATCAGTTCAACACTTCGGTCCAAGCGTGGATATAATTAAAAGTGGAGATTTATTACCCTTCACAAGTAGCTTTTTTGCGTATATATATTTATATATATATAAGAATTTATCAAGACACACCGGTACACCACATACATCAAAATGTCATGCATGGGGCAAAATATCAAGCGCAATTAATTTAACAAGCTAACTATTAGTCGCTCTCATGGACATTCAGTTGCGGTCTTGTCATGACGTGACGCAACCACGCCGGCACAATGGCGGGCCTTGGTACAAGAGACTATTTTAAATGGACTTGCCACAGTAATTACTGCAACAGAACAGAAAAGAGTGGATTGACAGCAATAACAAAAAAAGTGACATATATGTGGAACCGAATGAGAACGTGTAAACAAATAGTACGAAAACATCCTAAATAATGATAAAAACAGCTCCACGGGTCATTTTAGAGACTGCAATGCGTCATGTTAGGGGATAATACGCCTTAATTATTTGCCTCACTTTTCTCTTTACTATTTACTTACTGAAATTAAAATGCATTAAACAAATTTGAGTCCGCCGGAATTCTGTTCGCTGAATAATATTTTCAGACATATTTTCATTTTACATTTGGAACTTCGTCCATCTTCGTTAATAGTTATTTATGTTAGCACCGAATCATAGTACAGCATTTTACATCGAGATGTGGAATGCACATATATGCACAACTTAGACTTTCGATTAACGCAGCCAAGAAAGAACAATAGGTAACATTCGGTTGTATTGTTTGCAACTGGGCATATTCATATAGCCTACGATAAAAGTCTGTCGTGATACTGGTAAGAACACATAAATACTTAAAACCCTATGTACTCACTTTACCAAACGTAAGACTGGTCGCAAATGTCTCCAGGCAATAAGATTTGCCTATGTACTTTTTAATTGTGCAATAAGGAATTAAAACAAACCAACATAGCTATAAAATAACAAAAACAAATATAAGTTGTTAACTGTTTATTTTTGTACCAAGTTAGTAGAGAGACTAATAAAAAAAATGTAGACATTCAAATCTAATAAAATCGGTAAATCTACAAAATATTTGAATATTCAAAAAGGAATATATTTGTCAAAATAACCTAAAAAGGTAGTCTAGTCATGACTATAACACTCAATAGAAATCGGATATTTTTAATTAGATCATTTGTACGACATATTGAGCAACAACGAAAATTCCATCACGAAATTTCAATTGGATATCAGAAAACTTTACAAGTTTTTACAAAACTCCAAACATGTGTATCTAGGCATGTGTAGGTACATTCAATTATAAGAACCTGCTAAAATATTACAGAACTATATGGTCTATCTGAATAAGCTTAAAATGTTGTGTTTCAACGAAGATTAGAAACCCGAATCGTTGCCAATAGTTTAATCTTCTTAGCGATACCCAAAAATTTAACTTTTAAATAGATCATCTATTAATCAGATCAAAGGTCCTATAGCTTGCTTCAATCTATCTTGATGATGTTTCAAATTCCCGTCTTAGAATACAGAGTTCATCTAATTCGATTAACCTTTCCTAATGTCGACAAGTAGCTAAATTTGATGATGCCATGGACATTCTTAAGGTCGTATTTATTCATTGACTTCAATTACAATAAATGTTGAGGGTTTACCGTTTAGGATCCTATCAGTTTTAAAGACGATTAGTGGCATTATTTTCCAATTGAAACATTTATCTCCGGCAATCGTTTGTTATTCCATAACTATTTCAATGTTTTCTTTCTTATCAAACAAGAAGGCCATTATTTTTATTTTTATCTCAATTTATGTTACCAATTCGATAAACTTTTTAAATGTAGGGAAATATTCAACATATTTCCCTACATTTAAATACCCTTCCACTTCATTGAATACGGAAAAATCATTTTTTACTTCAGTTTGTTCTTATTTGCTATACTTATCAAATTCAAATTCAAAACGTTTTGTTTATGTAGACCTTATCACAGGCACTCATGAAACGTACCATCACTAACATTAGGTTAACACTAATGTTAGTGATGGTGATAACTGCATTCGTTTACTTAAACTAAATCTACGAGGGTTTCACACGCGCCCTGGTCTAAGAGAGCCCACAACAAACTTAGCCAGGTTAAGGTGTAGTTCAGTTCTAACCACGGAAAGGTAATTGAGGATCTGAATAAAATAATCGTATCATTTATAATAGGTATAAAATAATCAATAAGCTACATGCACCTTGGCTAACTTATTGTTTTACGAAAAACCCTCACACTTTTTGGTTCCACCACATTTTGTTTGCCTTTAGAATTTTAAGAATTCATATGAAAGTATATTCATGGTATTGTCTCAGTTTATTACAAAGAAGTAGTCGTTTTACATGTTTCATCCATAGTACCATTCTATTTTTTTTAACGATAATTTTTCCTGTCGAAATCTTTATTTTGAATTTTACTGCCCAATAATTTATATATTACTTCTAGCACTGTGTTGTTTAATTTTTCATCTTGTTTCATTTTTTAATTTAATTTCAATTCGAATTCAGGGACTTTTCTGTTGTTGGGCTAGGGATAAACTTTCAGGAAAGTATGGAGGACCTTCCTGAAAATTCCAGTTAGATCGTGTATTTATATTCGATTTAAAGGATTCAATTGCATTAAAGCACAGTTAAATACCTATTGAATATGTTATTTTTATAGCGGATGTTTTACAATACGAACTAACATAGTAGCAACATCGTTTAGTTTGTTATGCTTAACTAAGCGAAGCGAACAATTAACGGATCATAAATTTGTTCTCAGTAAAAGAGTTGCACGTTCACAGCTCTACATTCTAGCATTAATAAATTTATATTCCCTAGGACTTTCGAAAAGTTTAAGAATCAGTCTAGGCTCATGTTATGTTGGAAAATTATTAAAAGTAAAACTAAATCCCGCCAATAAGTTTTCCCCTTTTTATACGTCGCACGCAACATCGGGCCGCCTTTTTCCAAGAGTAATCTCCATTACCTAGAAAACAACAGCACATCTCACTAGCACACACACTGCTCTCGTCGGAAAACGCACATGCACAATTTTCCGAACACCAGTTACGGACACAGTGTCGGTCGCGACAGAGCAAAGAGCGGCACGTACAAGCGCTGCCTCTGCGCGCGATAGACTGACGACTCTCAGGCGGGCCCACGCGTGAGCGGGACGCGCGGCGGGCGTGCCGGTACTCTGCGCGCGCATAACACTTCTCACTCTCACCCCTCGACTCCACATATAGTCATCTCTTCCCGGCACGCGCGAGCACACCTTTCGTTCCCGAGACAGGTGTTCCTATCTGTGTGTGCGTCCAGATATGGAAGGCTTCGTATGTTTGCGCGCTTCCTGCGACGGATCGTTTTTTATGCCCGGCAGAAATTATAAAAAGTAAATGGAGGGAAAATTAAATAAAACGTTTACAATGAAGCGTTTTCCTGTGCTCTTTGAATGATTCAGTGTGCGCTATTTTTCAGGGTGGGCATTCAGCGCTAGGCCGGCGATGGCGGAGTGATTGCGATGCTTTTTACGGATGTTTGAGTGACGTAGGTGGGCGTAATTAGGCATGGGGCGGAAAGGCATATTGATTGCGGTAACGCGGCTTTGTGGAAGAATCGATATTTTTGTATTAAAGGTGGCACGCGATGTGTCCGGCCGTGCGTCCATGCGTTCTCGCTAGGTACACGTTAAGTTAACCTGCATATCGATCCGTCGACAAGTTTGACCCTAGTTTATAGGCGCGCTATAACTTAAAGAGTTAAGCCACACTTCAGACGTTATCCGGCGCGCTTTAGCTGAACGACAACTTCCATAAAAAAGTTCTGTCATCATCCGTGCACTAAAATAAAACTGTTGATGTCTTACTTTATGGATTTAAACTATCTTACCGGCTTTAAATAACCCTTCCAAAACTTTTTTACATATAATCAGCAAACTACTTACCTACCTACGAATTTTTGTACTGATTTATTAGTAACCCTATTCATGTTCTTACATCATTTCAACACGAGTTATTTTATTTGAAGATTTTGTTGGTTTTTTTTTGTAGAATTCGAATTTTGTTGAAAATACTGTGAACTACACAGTCACCGTATCCAGTGAACCTTCGAATTTTCATAAAATTATTTATATTGATTACCATATAAAGTCTATTTAAATACCTTCTCTACGAACCCTAAAAGCGTGCAAAGGAATTAGTACAAACCAGACAAATTTTCACCAATATTGAAAGCAAACGTAATTACAACAAATTTCTAAAGTTCATATCCTTACAATTTGGCGTGATGTTAAATAGGAGTTAACCCGTGCATCTAAAGGTATTAAATTTAGAAAAATGAGCCCGCAACAATAAAGTCTTTCCGAGCATCAAAATACTTGTAGCGTCACAGTAACATTAAACTTTTTACCATCGCTTAATTCTTCCGTAGGTACTTCTGAGGTGTTACTAATGGAGGTTGAAAAATAATAATAATTATTACAATATTCATAACTTTAACAAGGTGCTTTAGTTCCAATTAACTTTGACGTTACAAAGCTTCGAAACTCGATAAAGGACTCTATGGGCCGTATCAATAAAATATCATTGAGCTAAAAAAGCAAGCTTCGTATCATCGCTTGAAGCAGTTTTATTGTCAGCGTGCGGATCATATACTTCGGGAAGGTACTTTCTTTGAAGTCATACAAGTATAATATTCTTATATACAATATATTAACATATATAACATAATATACCATAGTATGGGTCTCACAAGAAGGCTCAGAGTCACTCAGCGGGCGATGGGAAGAGCTATGCTAGGACTATCTCTACGTGATCAAATCAGAAATGAGGAGATCCGTAGAAGAACTAGAGTTACTGACACAGCTCAGCGAGTCGTGAAGCTAAAGTGGCAATGGGCAGGGAACATAACTCTTGAAAGGGAGAACGTTAGACGTTGGGGTCTTAAAGTGCTGGAATGGCGACCCCGCACCGGTAAACGCAGCGTAGGTCGCCCCCCAACGAGGTGGACAGATGACATCAGGCGAGTCGCTGGGAGCCGCTGAAAGCAAGCGGCCCAGGACCGTGTATTGTGGAACACCCTACAAAAGACCTATGTCCAGCAGTGGACGTAGATAGGTTAAAATGATTATTATGATGATATACAATAGATTACCTACGCGTTAGGTTTTTTTTCCTGTTTGTATGTGTTTTTGTTTTAATATTTACAACGTCCGCTGTCTTGTAAATCTATAACTTTCATCAAGGGTTGTATGTAAGAGATCGCTTTAGTAATAAGACCGGCTTTGCAAAAGAAGAAGAAAACCTGTACAGTTTTAAACCTTTATTGTTCTTTTTTTGTGTATTGTAGTATTGTCTCAACGTATGAGGATTTAAGTTCTCTAGATAAATAAATAATAAATAAATCCATCTCCGTCATAAAATATTCATTCATAAGTAACTCAACAAAGCCAGCCGGAATTTGAATTGAATATAAAATATTTAAACTTATTATAAGCTAGCACATAGCCAAACTAAAGTTGAACGACGCTACTATTTCACGGCGCTTTGTCATAGTAATAGTATTTCGCCGTGCCCAGATGTTGAAGCACTTAGCGGCTTGCACCGGTTTTATTATGAATAGCAACGGAACTAGTATTTTGTGGTTTCCCTCCGGAGCTAGACCCAAATTAATGCCCGAGCTTTCAGCTAGAAATTAATGTAATGCACCCAGGTTACGTAGCCAAATTGTTGGCGTTCAGTAAATTTTGCATCACGCAACGAGAAAGTTGTAACTAATTGAATTTTTGATACGCCCGCTGCATCATGCATAAACGTGATATCATATCGCAAAAATACTTTAAAGCTAACAGCATTTGAAATTTGAATGTATATACGTTTTTTTATAGTTTAAGACAGATTATGATTACAAGAACAATATCTCCCGTATCGTGAACACCCAGGTAATTCGTTAAACCTAATTCTTAGACATAAATTAATGCATAGGTTTAGGTTTTTAAAAAAATACTTATTAGTCTTAAGACTGGATTGAAGTTGTAATAAAGTGTCTAATGTTCTCCACGCAGTTTATAGAAAGTACAGAAAACAGAAAAACAAGCACAGCCCAGGTATACAGTTTGGCGGGTTATTCGCTACGAAGCGATCTTTTTTTCTTTTCTTTTTGTATAGTAATAATTGACGGACCAAGAAGATGGCCTACCTGATGATTTTTTGAAAATCACCGTCTATAAACACAGCAATACTTTACAAGGAGCACGTCCTGCAACATGTCTCCCTGTGTCCATCAATTAAAGGCGGCAAGCCTCATGAGCCTGTAATGTCACCGGTAGCCGATAGCCCTTCATATTGGACCACAGCATTGCAACAATGCTGCTTCGCGTTAGAAATAACCATGGCGATAGTACTTCCCCGGACGAGCTCTGTCACAAAAAGCTTTACTAAGAAATTTAAGAAGCCAAAATTGTACATCTATCCCAGGCAACCAATGGCTGAAATGTACAACTGCTAATAAAAGCGGGTACGATAAACGGCAGGAAATGGTTCGGGATAGACTTTTCAAACAAAAATGATTCCAATAAACAAAACCCAATGATATTATTACAATCTGGAAAAAAACACAATCAGATTATATTATCGAATTTAAATTACAACACTATAAATTATCGAATTTTAATCAGAACACTACGACATTAGCCAAGATAGCACTCTATAATTTCAATTAGATGAAATGATAGTACTGCAAAAGTCCTACTTTCCCGCGATTAGAACTCCGTAAGATGAATCAGCCTCGAAATCTGAACTTGATACTCGAAGGCGAACTGGAGATGACAAAAACAACGAAAAACTACAAAGCCCGATTCGTTTAGCAAAAATGGACTATGTGACAAACGTGTGAATGACAGATGATAGAGATGACATTCCATGATTTATAGAAAAGTCGATTAAGGGAAGCTTTTTCAATCGTTAGATAACCTAACTGAAGAATAAATTTGACAGGTTCTATATAATATGTCAACACGTCAAAGTCGACTAAAACGTATTATTCGGTGATTGGAAAAACGCGGCTCTCTTCGAAAAATTCAAAATAATCGATGAATAATGGATAAAAATCGAAAATAAAGGTGACAAGGATGGGCGAATATCAATTTAGAGGTCTTTGGCGGCAAGAGTCTAGTCTCTATCATTAATATTCAAGAACTCAATCTGAACAAATCTAAACTGCATTCCACCAGAATAAAGCAGATGAAAATAATCACTCTTACCTTTAAATCACATTAAACTCGTAAATAATGTTAATCATATCAATGTTAAGAATTATTTCTGCGTATCTATTTAATACTAGCTGTTGCCCGTGACTTCGGCTGCGTTTGATTTTGTTTTAAATTTAGTTGCAGTTCAAAAAAAAATTAAAGTATTCAGTATCGCTAAGCCTTAAATGAGGTGTTTGCTGCTGTCCTCTGAGGAGTTCTGTCTTCTATCTCCAACTACAGTTTGGGCAAAATTAAACACATATTATAACCTCTGTAGTACAAAAATAATTATTTAAATCGGTTATAATTTGTCGGAGTTATGGTGTAAAATCGTCAGCACTTTCATCCCCTCTCCCAAAAGAACTGAGCTTAATGTCGGGATAAAAAGTATCCTATATTACTTCTAACACTTCCAAGAATATGTGTACTAAGTTTCATGAGGATCGGTTAAGAAGTTTTTGCGTGAAAGCGTAACAAACAAACTTTAATTGACATTTATAATATTAGTATGGAAGTATGGACAGTAAACTTAATTTGTAGTATTTTAATAAATGAAAATCATCTGTAACAAGTTCTGTAGTCAAGCTCTCGCAGAATATGACCCTTATTCTTATATAATGGATGCTATGAATTTTACCTAAATATCTATAAATATCATAACTAATTAAAATCACAACCAAAATTCCTAAAGTATTGAGTAGTTATTTCGATCTTTGGAAACACGGCTGAATTTTCTACAACACTGCACCGATAATTAGAGAGAATCCTTAGTAATAATCCCACAAAATTTGACTTGAAAAAATATTCACGTCATTTATTGTAAGGTCCACGAGGACACATTCAACTGAATTTCGTTACGTTCCTTTATAAAGGTTTTTTTATTAACAACCAGGAGTATTAAAAGTGGAATGTACAGTCTGAAGTCTTATTATCTAAGAGCCTTTTCGTAAACAATGATTCATGGTGACATCATACGACGCGCCCCGTGGCGCCAAAACTCCAGTCGGTTTTCAGCGTAACTTTGCCATGGCTGAAATTTATTTGTTTTCATCCAACAGCAGACTCTGTGTAACAGGATAAGGGAAAGCTATTTATTTCTTTTAAAAGTGGAAAACACTTTCACGTTAACATAGATAAGTGAGAACGACGATTTAGATTACTATCCCATTGCTGCATCTATTAATTTCCCACAGCTGTGCTAAGGCCACGCTTTTTTGACAGCCGCTTGGCGAAGTGGGCCCTGCTTTCTACGTTCAAGGTCCGAGGTCGTGGGTTCGATTCCCACAACTGGAAAAAAATGTACTTGACCTCAGGATCCGTAGCTTTACATGTTTTCCACGTGACCATCGAGGCAGCTACTTACATGTAATAATAAGGTTTAAAGCTCACCTTTACACACGTTATCTCTCAGTAGAGCCCTTTTTGAATGAATAAAGTTTGTAAGAATAGATTTTAGATCGATAAAAGATTCAAATTCAGTATGCAACATCATAGCAACATAGCATATCATTTATTTTATCTGCTATTTTTGATTCTAAAAGTCATTGAATTTTATTTATTTTATTTATTTATTTATTTCATTACATATTGTACATACACATAGCAACTACAAAATACAAAATTGTAAAAACTTCACAAACAAATTAGATGTATAATATTTATATGTTATGGTTATTAGGTAGGTACATTTACATCGCAAAATACCTATGTGCAATTGTAAAAACAATCCAATTGTTCATTGACTACTGAACTAGTATAAACTGTGTTTCAGTAGTCAGCCTTCCTCAATTATACAGGAAAAATTACACAAAGAGCAAATAGTGAGAAATTTTAACAAAGGACATTTAAAATAAAATTTATAATTATGGCATGCAGGTATGTTCATAGTGGTGCTGTGTATATGTAGATATGTGTAGTGAAGGTATGCAAAGTAATGTGTGTAGTATGGTAGGTGTGCATGATTGACATTAAAAGTAAAACTTATAATTATAACATGCAAGTATGTGTATAGTGGTGTTGTGTATATGTATGCATGAAGGAATTCAAAATAAATTGAATTTTCTTCTTTATTGTTACCGACATTTGCAGAAAATATTACCGCCAAGCGTTGTATTTCTTATTTTATCCCGAAATTTAATTAAAAAACTAAGAAATGCGTACTTTAATGCGTAATTTCATTTGATGTATACCGTATAACAATTTTGTCAGAAATATGGTAAAAAATAATACTTTTATATTTTTGTTCGCTGTGAAAAACTCTATACATTTATAATAGTTTCAGTTCTTTCAAAATCATATAGCAACACTCAGCACCTCAAGTTTATCCACACGGTGAACTAAAAAACCGAAAGTAGGACAGAAATGTTGCACTACTTGCACTCCATTCATTACAACGGTTGACAAGGGTCATGAATCATTATTTCAATAAGGATGTGCATTGCGCAAGGCGGTTCATTAAAATAAGCTAATGCGCACGCGCATCCATATTATAATGGCCAACTGGAGAGTGCAATAAAAATAGTTACATTGGAAGAATTTCATGAACTTATTTTTATTTTATTTTATTCCACTACAAGTTGGCCGATGCTCTCAAGGCCAGCGGACTACGGCCTAAACCCTTCTCATAGGGGGAGAAGGCCTGCGCCCTGTAATAGTCCGGTAATGGGTTGCTATGATGATGAAAAGTTGGCCCTTGGCTGTAATCGCAACTGGTGATAAAAGATGATGCAGTCTAATTTGGTAGCGGGCTAACCTGTTAGAGGTATATTAGATATACGTTTAGCAGTAATATTAAATAATCTAAGCGGTTTCCACGCGGAATCATATCTTATCAAGCTTAATCGCTCAGCGGCAGGTCTTTGTCCGTAGGTTAATAACTAGCTACGGCCGAAGTCTCTCTGCATGAATTTCAGTCTTAGGTAAATCCTCCTTATCCCTATTTTCTAATTACACATTCATTTCTTGAAAATTGCGAAATACTAGTAATTGTAGTAAACACGCAAAACAATAAACATATAGGTATAATAAATGTTTGTGTGATGAACATGAATATTTATCAATGTCTGGGCGGTTATCATCAGGTATCTTAGTACCCATAGCAAGTTCCGCTTACTTTGGGGCTAGATGTCGATGTGTGTATTGTCGTAGTATATTTATTAATCTACTCCATAAAGTAAGTACGCCGTAGAAAGTGTATTAAAGTTGCGAGTGTGCATGCAAGTAACAACGTAAAGTCACAAAACTTTAGCAACACTTGAAAAGGTTAAAACGTGTAAATTTACTCGTAAGTTTCGAATTAGATGCTCGTTTTTCATAATCTATTGGCCTATTCAGACATCACCTTTAGAAACCACGGAAACCGTAAGCAATGCATTCTTATATTTTACGTTTTCTGTATCATAGCAACCTGGGAGCATTCAAGTATATATGTAAATACATATGTAAACCCATGCCAAACTTTACTACGCATTTTGCAGTCTAATAGAGTCAGTTCACATTATAAACGGGAGTTTTCGGGCCATGGAAGCCGAAGCCGAGTCAGAATTCACATAAATATATATATACATACTTAAGTTTATATATATATATTTAAATAGGTAGGTATATTAAGGAAATTGCCTACCACCAGAGTCTACATATTACTCTAAACTTATTTGACATGCTTCACTTATGTGACACGGAGGAAAACGGCATCAGTGTTTCCATAATTAATTCGAATTATGCCAGTTTACACATAGCATCGTCCAGGTGGTGTCAAAATTGGATAGCACAGCGCCGTCTGTCAGCTCCGGAAATCTGAATTTGATCCTAATGTTCGGATACTCAAAAGCGTGAAAGAATTCATACAAATTGCACGGTATTTCGTCCTTGACCCTGATGTATCTGGATAGACCATTATGTGAGGCTTTTACTTTTCTTTCCATTTACAGTATATTCTCTAAGAGACTGAATTTAAGGCCCTCCAAAAAAGTAAAAGGCCGTCCAAATATTTATTCCTTTAGAAATGTGCTTCTTTAGCTGTTGCCCGCGGGTTTGTCCTCGACAAAATTTTGATTTGGCCTGAAATTTAAAGAAATAATGGGACCGCGTATCTCCAGCAGCACTTGAAAATTTATACGTTATCAGCTCACAATATGAAAGGAATGCATACTCTCCAGTTTATGGTATTACATATGATGTACACCTGAGGTTGATACGGATGCCTGCGAGTTTGCGGCAAATAATTACTGATTTCCCGTCGTTCTGAGAAGTTTCCCTGTGGCGCATATGCCCTTTTCCAGAAAGAAAGCTACCGGCAAATTTCGAATCTCATTTAAATATTTTATGAACTGATGCTTCGAAATTAACGTATTTTCTTAATTAAAGGTTTGTAGAATTATTAATAAAAAAAAATAGCTTAAACTTTCATCCCCTATTTTACCAAGTTTATGCTACAGTCCATTCACAGTTAATTTACCTTTGATATTATTCATCAAAACATTAGCCCAACCTTACAGCTACAGGTAAAATAACTGGGAACAAACTGTAATGTAAGATCAACACGGCTGAAATTTTTAAATAGGAATTGAATAGTGGTCCCATTTAGAGGCATTAAAACTTTATTTGTAGTATTTTATGATTAATACCTTTTTTGTTTGTAAATCAGTTGTAAACAAAAAAGGTATTAATGATCCAAATAACTACACAAAACAGTATAACATTTGTTTTAGTATTTAATTGCAATTTTTAATTTTTAGTTAAATCGTTATTTTAATTTGATTTATTTTATATTTTCGCATTCTATATTTGTTACCGTATTTTCGGTTTAAATTTCTATTATATGGGTATTTTTGCCATATTATTACATGTTTTTATTTGGCCTGAAATAAAAGTACTTAATAATATTTTTATTATTAAAACAGTTAGCCCGCTACAGATAAGACTGCATCATTCCCAGGTGTGATGGCAACGGGCAAACTTGCAGTGGAATAAGAAATGTGTGCGTGTGACCTTTATGCGCGATTGAAGTAAAACTTTTATTTTTATTTATTAATGAAAGAGCAATATGTTCCTGGGTCTCCGCCATTTCATTTAATATTCTATTTAAAATTCATTAATATCTATTTACACATTTTATAAATATTTTCATTTGTTAAATAGAATAATTGAGAGTAGAAAATTCAAGGTTAGATCAGCACATCTCAATATAACCTTGTCATTGAATATTATAGAATGTCGCAATCGTCAGAAAATTTATTAATAATTTATTTATTACAAAAGTAATAAATAAACAAGTATATTAAGAGATTTTCAAAAAACTTTGCAATTTAAAATATTTTTTTAAAATTGTTAATTTTTTATTTACTTTGCTATTCACAATTGATCCGTTTAAAAATATTGGAAATAATTAATCCTAATCGATTATGATATTTGTCACTAGCTGGTGTAATAGTAGACAAGACGCGTGGAGGTATATGACATATACTTACGACCAATCCAAATTATTATTTATAAATAGCGGAAACAGACGTCTGTCGTAAGCGTTACTTCTGTCAGAACAAAATCTGAGATCCTAGTCGCGCATAAAGTTTAACTTCAAAAAAATAGTTCTAGGTTTTTTAATCTGTCTTTCCAACATCAGAAGCTGCCTGCATAACTGTCTCGAACTCGTGCTAACTAAGTAAATCACATCCAAAAATTATCAACCCCCCTTAAACTAATGAAACGTAGCCGGTGATGGTGTTAATAAACTTGTGAAATATTTCGTAAACGATGTAACGAGCCACCGTCGAAGTGACGAAGTTCCCTTTTATGCGGTGACCATGTCATCCAAATATTTTAACAAAACCGGGCCCTGATTTTGTTATCTTTTTGCTACGAAATTAGTGTACCGGGATTTATGTAACGGAGTGTTTTTTTACTTAATCGTCATAATAAGACTGAATGAATTCATACAAAACTAGATATTCAATCCGCAGTTGAATCTAATTTTGTCAATTGAAAAATCGGCCCTTTGTTAAAACTGCACCCCACTCTTCCTTATTCCCTTATACTAGAACACTCTTGGAAAATATAACAGGGGTGCGCGTATTTTAAAATGAGAGAATATTTTTGCGTATATCTACTATTTTTGTACTTTCTATCAACTCAATGAGTAATATTATGTAATTAATTAAGATTCTTGTGTCAATAAATTCCCAGTACCAGCCCTGGGTTAGGAAATTGGTGGTACGAACCCTCGTGGCGCGAAGAGCACAATATTTATGAATCAAATACTATGCGTGTGTGTCACAAATTCGATTTTTTTTTTTTTTAAATTTAAAGCCCTCCAACTGGCATTGGACCGACGTGAAGGGTCTGATCTTAAAAGACAGCATCGATCTAATTATGAATATAAAGGATGATGATAATGAGTAAATGATGATAAGATATGTATGTTGAAATGTATAAATTCCCTAACCTAAATTGAAAAATCAATTCCCGCGAAACGTTAGGCGTATATTATTGCCACTCTACATTATGTACGGAGAATTTCACAGCAGCTAATAACATGTAGCGAAACGGTCGCAGCTCGGCGGTATGGCAACAATTTTAATAAATAATTATCCTCCGCGTTGCCTCGTTCCTCGCACGGATAAGCAGCCTTAATTCCCTCCGCCACTCGTGTAACGAACACTGAGTCTGTTTCATTTGCTTCGTATGGTATTTACTAAGATTTTGGCGATTGTTATGTAATTACATTTGAATCTCCGCCGCATTTTGTTTCACTTACATACGGAAATCTTTTATTAGTTACACAATTTTGCTTAGCTTCTGTATCAGTTAGTGTATTCGATAGCGGATTCCGAAGTTATGGGTTTAATTACCCGCAGGGTGATTACGTATCTCACGACAGGCTTAGGACAAGCGTAACACTTGCAACCTTTACTGTAAAATGTCATTTTAGTATATATCTTTGTATGTGTATGACAGTAGGTAATGATCGCGAGATTTATATGAGTTATGTTTTTCTGTCAAGAAATTCTCAGATTTAATAAATCAACCCCCATGCTAGAATTAGCCGAGGTTATTGTTACTAAAAAATGACATGTGATAATAATAATCGTTATTCCAGACCCACTATGCCAGTCTAATACTGGCATAGTGGGTCTAATCTCGAGATCCTATGCTCAGCTGTGGGCGATATTGCAAATATATATTGCTGTAATAACCTAAAACACTGAGATCCAAAATTACGTCCAAAGATTGGCGGGTCGAAAATGCTTTAGAATTATAGCCTTTTTTAAACTGTTTTTTGGTTGTACAATAAAGTGAATAAATAAATAAATATGTATGATACAAACGTTGGTACGCTTAAACATACGTTATATGTTCCGTGAAAATAACGTACGGGTATAATAAGCTCGAAATAATGAAATATTGCCTTTACTGTTTTGTACTGTTTTTGTGTACGATTTTATTTGTGTTATTCATCTTACGCTATATATAACGTTAGATAGTAGTACATTATACGCGTGTTATTATAAATTTGCTTATTAACACGGGGTATCTATGAGACTATAGTGAAAAACGGCATGATAGCCAAACCTAAAAAGAGTTAAGCTATGCGAGCCTGAAAGCCGGTAAACTCCAAAGCGCTAAAGGTTTTCATCTGACTTAAAATTTTGTAAAAATGTTTTCATAAGAGTATTTTCATTCATGACGTCGTTTGGTTTCCCATCACATTAAAATAAACGATGCACACACAACCGGCACTCCTAAAAAGCTGATGCTAATTGCAGTAAGATACCGTCCTCTGCTAATACGATATGTGTTACACGGGGCGCGGTGATGCCAATGTGTTTTTAACTCATACGAACTTAATTCCCAAAGGACTTTCGGTCTTAGCTGAGTACGTTTTAAAGTCGTAATCTGGACACCGTTTGAAAAATTTGGGCCATTCCCGTCTCGGCGCGCCTTAATGGAAATTGTGAATCGGGCCCGCGTCGTTACGCGCGGCAAATGTACATAATGTGTCGTCAAAAGGGTGAAATATACTTAGCGGGCCGTGATTTCGTTCGTTGCAAATTGGGTTTAACAGCTTTTTTTAAAGTTTCACCAATGAGATTAATTTCAGTTGAACACCTTTCCGTGTTTGGGAAACCGTTTTCCGTCGACACTTTTTTGGTACAATTTGTCAAGAAACTATCTCGTTTGTCTATTGGTTAGAATATGCTACATCGGTAACTGGGTTGGGTCATAATATGAATAGATCCGACCGATAAGATGGTGGTTGTTTTTTCCCAACAATATTATAAAGAATTATTTATTGTGTGTCTAATTTTCCAGATATTTTGATAAACTCATGATTTGCTCCTCAGACCATTTACTACATAGACTCTGTACTTTTTGGCCTTTCCATTTATCGATGTGTTGCTTATCAGACATATTACCTACTCAATAGCTGCGAAACCGTTAGTTTTCCCGAGAAAATAAGTATCCTATGTCTGCCTCCAGGATACAAACTATCCTACCAAAACTACCAATTTTCACCTAGATTTCTTTCTTTTTTTCTTTTTCTTCTGCATCCCCCGGGCAAAGTTACCCTGATGCGTTTATGGGATTAAAAGTATCCTATGTAATTCTCAAGGATGCAAACAATTCCCATGCCAAACATCATCGAAATCAAGTCAAGCCGTCTATAGGTAACAAGAAACAAACAAACATACTTTCGCATTGATAATATTAGTGTGGATTAGACTTTTACTTAGACTTTCTTTTTTATGGCGTGAATTTCAAGTACCAGCCTGGCATTTTGACTGGTACCGGAAAATTGCATTGTCCTGCTAAAGCCCGCTATGCCAACGTCCACCGGTTATTATCGCAACATGTGAAAATCAATAATCTTTAGCGTATGTTCATTTAGAACATACGCTTCTCTGCTATAGGAGAGGGGACCTGTTCTCAGCAGCGGACTGAGGAGACAAGGAAACGTAAGCAACGCTGAAAAATATAGATACATCTATAACATAATGAAATGTTATAGAACTTAACAGAAATTTAATGCGCTTCGAAGCTTCGGGAGTGTTTGTTTTGATCCTATAAAAGGTCAGTTTATTTAACTTGTTCGCTGATAGATGTTATTTTAATTTTATAAAATGTGTTATACCTTTTGCTTTATTAAAAAACTGTTTACAAAAACAATGCTTTTATTAAATTCTTCGTGCATTATCTAGAGGAGGGAAAATGCTCCGGCTTAACAAGAAAGCTGCGAGAAAAAATAAAAAACTTTCGCGCTTTTTCACTAAGGAATTTTATTAATGTTATAGTATTTTTCATCGCAAAGATATATTTTGCCTTTAATGTTTTATAAGTATTCTTTTGTAAGCTTCTTCTATAAGCGTAATATACATTATCAAACATATACGCAAATTTCAATTTCAAGATGAGTCAAGTTGATATAGCCCATCTAAGATTAAAATATCTTCGAATCGTAATCCTTACGCTTATACCTATCCAGTATCACACTCTATTTACGATAGTGTATTATAATATATGTATCAATATTAAGTTTAAGATTTCTTAGAGATTTCTCATTAAACAAGTTATTTACATTATTAAATGAAGACATTGAAAATTATTTGATTTAAAATACATATAAAAAATTCAGAATTGGTGGCATTTGATTGCCGGAGGGATGCAGGTTCAAATCCCGCTAGAAATGCTTCGCAATTTAGCCAACGATGCTGAATTTGCTGTTGCGGCAAAACACTCAGACCGCGATAACCAGAGAGATGCGTGTTCAAATCTGTTTTGTAATTTTGTATGGATTAGAAAATTTAAAAAAAGGAATAATCATAAAAAAACAATCAATCAAAGCAAGAATTTATATATATATTCGGTTATCAGTCTTTTTTTCTCTCTTTATTTGTAAGTTTTTTTTAAACATTGGCAGTGTCACGCCCGTATGTGCAAAATAAAGTACCTACTCCAAGGTCTATAGTACTCCAACATCTTTTGCACAAATCTCATTATGTATTTTCTTTTGTTTATAAATAACATACAGGGAATACCAGATTAACATTTAAAAACGATAGAACGGAAAATAATGTTTGTAATAAACCGATTAGCGACAAAACTAGCATAAATCCCTTTTTAACCCAAGTGTAGCTTTCCAGACACGATATAGGTAACCTGGTAATGTTCCAAAAAGCCTATTAGGGTTACGCTGGCTCCGGGCGCGTATGATAAATGTCAAAAAAGAAGCCGCAATGCAGGATAAGAGCCAGCAATTTGTAACGCGCACTTTTAAAATATTAATCATGCTCCCATATAAAATATTTCAGAGAAAACATACTCTAGTTTCATGAGTACTTAGAACGAGTACGCTCCCCAAAGATTATATAACAGGGTACTCGTGAATAGTAAAATATTTTAACATATTTTTGGAGGCATTTTTTTTATTATTCGATATCAACTTAGCGCTTTATTGTAATCACATTATCATCATCATATTATCAACACATTTCTGGGTTCTCCCACAGTGAGAAGGCTTTAGGCTGTAGTCCACCACGCAGCACGTTGGCCTGGTGTGGATTGGTGAACTCATGCAGGTTTCTTCACGATGTTTTCCTTCACCGTTAAAAAAGTGATATTTTTAATTGCTTAAAACGCACATAACTTAGACTTAGAGTTAGAGTAGAGTGGTGTCGCTGGGATTCAAACACGGCCACCCCAAATTGAAGCCAAAGTCCTAACCACAAGGCTATCACCGCTTCTAATTCAATCTCACGTTGTAGAAAATCATCACCTATTCTAAGATAGTTGCTAACAACCCTAATCCTATGTAACACCGGAGCATCGCTACGCGGCACGTCTTTCTCGGTAAGGTGGTAACTTGCCAAGTCCAAAGCCTCGCACCTTGAATACTGCAATAGACCTGTGGCAATTTAGATATCAATATAACTCAGGCCAGGAATAAATCGTCCCAGACTTCCGACTTAAGGGCCACATATACTTGCCCCACAAAAGGTTGCAACAAACTCGTTGTACATTCGCACTTAAGACATAAATATATAAAGCAGTAGACATTTCTGAGTTGACCAAGAAGTGGACATTTATGTAATTTTACTATTGAAACTAAATGATTAATATTAAATACAAATAATTTGGCCAATTGAATAGATTTGTATCCGTAAAAAATTTTGGACAAGCTTTTATGGCAAAACATGTTTGGACCAATATTATTTCGTACCTATTTACCACATATTATGTAATCCATGTTTAATGCAAATAAATGAAATTATTATAAGGATCTTCATATTCTTTTCCAAATTCTAGATAGATATATTTTTGGCTATATTTTAGTTGGCCCTTCAATGTACGTGTATAAAATAGGTCATCATAGAAAAGAGTTTTAGAGTTGCAAAATCAGATTTATTAAAACAAATTTTGTGGACCAATTAAGAATCAATATCGATGTTCATCGCCCACTACACAACACTTATTGAACGAATGAATACACTTTTATTGTACACCAAAGAAAGTGGTTACAGAGACATAAACATAGCAAGAGAGTACAATTTGGATGCCTTACCGCATAGCGATTTCTTCCAAACCAAAACCAAACCAAACCAAAACAAAAGGCGCAAAAGTAAAAAACATAGAAAAGAGGTAGGTCGTGCAATCGATAAAATTTAAACATTACACAAATACATAAATAAAATATTGATGAAAGATGTAAATGAATGTAATAAATATTAATAGAAATACTAGCTGTTGCCCGCGACTTCGTCTGCGGTTGATTTTGTTTTTAAATTATTCAGTATCGCTAAGCCTTAAATGACTATAGTAGTTATATATATGTATAACGTGACTGTCAATTAATTATAGACAAATAATTTGCAATAAAATAAAATTGCGACTATAATTAAAGATCTAAGCTATCCTATCTCTTAAGTTGGAGCAGACTGCTCACGGTGTGCCAATTAAATTTAAAATCGGTTAAGTAGTTTAGGAGTCCATCGCGGACAAACATCGTGACAGGAGATTTATATATATTAAGATTATGATTAATGAAACAAAAAATATGCATAGAAAAATATGATGTAATCACAATATTGCATGCACACAATATTTATAAAAAAAGGAATAAATAGGTATATATTAAAACCTGTACTGCGCTCTGAACTTTTTTTATTCAAATTTTTATTAGCGTAAACAAAGGCCATGTAAACTTATAATTGCGAATAGAACCGTAATGCACGTAACTGTTCGTGAGCAAAATTATAAATCCTATAGAAATAATGATATTGTACTATAATACGTACAAAGTTATTAATAGGTGCCATTATGATATATGTATCATTACGGTACCTAGTAATAAAATGTTCTTATTAATATAAAGATAGATAGATACAAGGATTTAACTATCATTAATTTTTTTATTCTAACTACATGTTAGTCCGCGACTGCAATCTCACCAGGTTGTAAGTGATGATTCTATCTAAGTTGATAACCGGTTTGAAATATGTCAAATTTATGAAAGCCATCAACATCGTACTGGAACGCTTAATAGTTTTGTGGCTCGTTTTCATTCGGTAAAGTGATAACTAGTCTCGGCTGAAGCAACCCACAATACCAGAAGTAATTCAGTAATTAAGTTTTCTAATTGCAGTCTGCACCATTGCAATCTAGGGATATTAGAAAAACAAAAGATTATTACTTGTTGATTCTTTAATACCACCATCCTTCACTTAGTTCAAAGTATATTAGGCCCTCGTAAGTATATAATTGAGTCGATGCACTTTACAATATTGAGTTCAAAGTTGCCGTATTCTAGGATCTATTTTCTAGGTTTCTCATTTAAGTGCAGTGAAGACCAAATCATTAATCTAAACCTCGTGAGTAGCACAAGTAAAGAAAATGTTACAATAATGAATAAAATATATAGTTGCTTCGTAAGATCCTTACATAGACTTATTTAAATAATATTAATAAAAATTTTAAAACGTTAAAGTTTGGAAAACAGCTCGGCTACTAAAGTATTCATACATTTTCGAACGCACAACGCATGTCGACTAAGCCCCAGTAACGTCTACAACTTGAGCGCACACACGAGCAATTCCTTTTATTCTCACTCACCCTATTTGTGGACATGAAACATTTCCATATATTTGCGGGGCCCACGTGAATGGCACAAGGATCTAAAGCTGAAGTATTCATAACGGTGAGGACGTGGGGAACTAGACTAGACTTTTAAAGTTAGGCATGTGATGCAAAAGAAAACCCGGCAATGCAACGCGCTTCTATTGATTTTTTTTCTTGTATACTTTTACGAACAGAAATATCTCAGCTTTTTCGTGATTATTTTTCACCCCTCACGTTAAAGGAGGATTATCATAAACTAGCTGTTCCCTTGACTTTCCCCGCGTATAATCCTTATGTAAAACCTCATTTAATACACAAGAGCGAATGCTTCTCTCATACTCACTCACTGACGACTGAAAAATTCAGAAGAAGAAGAAGAAGAATAAACTCTATTGCACGTATAACATACAGGAAAACAAACAGTAAGGAGTATACAGTACCCAATGTAGACATGCAAAGGCGGCCTTATTGCTGCAAGCAATTTCTAACAGGCAACCTTTGTAGATAGGACTTACAGCTAGAGAACGGGATAGTGCCAAGAGTGTTGATAGATATACATAAATACCAAAATGTAAAGATACAAATACATAGATAATTTAAATAAATATACGTAATATATAAATATAAAATATGCATAATATATGTAATTATTTTAATACATACTTTGAAAGAAAGAAATATAAAGAATCTACTTCAAATTCCATAACTCAAATAGAGGTAGTAGTCCTTCAGACGGCTCTTAAATATCGGAAGGGAACTACTTCCACGGACTTCAGCAGGCAGATAGTTCCAGAGCATAAAAGCCTTAAAGGTGAAAGAATTACCGAAGAACTTCGTTTTACAAAATGTGTGTTCGTGCTACAATATTCTAGGATAACAAATACCTAGGTACCCTTTCTACCTGGCAATTTTTATTAATCCTGTAAGAAAACTTAATTTTTCCGGAGTGAATAGTATATTTTGTCCGTCTCTAGTATGCAAGCTATGTCTTTGATAAATTTCATTAAGATCAGTCAAGCTGTTGAGCCAAAAATGACAAATAAAAAAAATGTCTTGCAATTGCTGTAGTAACACTTAATTTTTTTTGGGATAAAAGGTTTGTTGTGTCCTATGTTTGTGTCCAAAAATGACAAATAAAAAAAATGTCTTGCAATTGCTGTAGTAACACTTAATTTTTTTTGGGATAAAAGGTTTGTTGTGTCCTATGTTTGTGTCCAGAATCTTTAATTCTATTCTATATCTGTGCCAAATTTCTTTAAGATTGCTGAGGTGTTTGGGTCGAAAATAGATAACAAACAAACAGACACACTTTGGCACTTGTCTGTCTGTGTCATCTCAGCGCCGATGGGCTGTTTAATCGCGATGGTTCCAAGACGTTTAATGAATATCTGTTGAGCCGTTTGAGGATTACCAGCTCATTTCTCGGGGATTTTTGTCATTCAATTGCTATTTGCGGTAAGATTATCTCGCGCGAGAGTTGTGACTTTATTCATGACAACTGCACTAAAACGTCACGTAGTACTTAGCAAATTTAGTCAAAAATTATAACTAGCATAACCAAAGAGTTCTCGGGATGATTTCCAGAACTTCATTAATGAACAACATTTCGGTAGAAAAGCGTAGTCAAGGTTGTAATTACATATATTGTGAAAGGTGACTGACTAAATGCCTGATCTATCAACATACAGCTCAAAACAGCAGACGAAAAGAGCTGAAAAGTGGCATTATAACGTTGACGTCTTCTAAGATAGTATTTCTCCTCCTATGGGCGAAATAGGGGGTAGAAATATGTTTCAAATTTTAAGGTGTAATAGAAAACCTTCGTATTATGTGACGGGTGACACGCCTAAATAAAAGACTAATAGAATGATCGATTCTAAGTATTAGTCTTTAGTTTAGAAATGTTCTGGTTTTCAATAGTCCACCACGCTGGATCAGATCATGGAGGCATACAGGCATCGTGAGGAAATCCTCACGAATTTGCAGGCATGCAGATTTCCTCACATTTTTTCCTTTACCGTTGAACCAAGTGATGTTATCTCAAAACTAACATAGCTGCGGAGAATTAGAAGGGCAGGTCGGGGATTGAACTCGTTCCCCCTGAGATGGAAAACGAAGTCATAACAATATCTAATCTAATCAAGCTAAATTAATCGATATCGTTACTAATATTATATCGATATGATTTGTTTAGAATAAACATAATAAATTGCTATAAAAATAACGAATAACTCACAACTACGGGCATGATTGTCGTCAAACGCTGGTCTATCGTTAATAAAAAAAAAAAAAAAAAAACTAGCATGAAGAGTTAAAACTTTGTTAGTGTTTTTAAATATTGATATTTTAAAAGTGTTAAGTAAAATCTATAACAGTACCTTTAAACAAATTAAATAATTTTAATATTCTTATCTATAGGTAGTTTAATATTCTACAAAACTACAAAATATCTACAAAAGCAATTATTATTATAATACGAGTAACTACTTAAAAATCAAATAAGTACCTCCCAACTATACCCCCAACTATACGGATGAGTCAACAATAACTTTATTGGAGTTATATCGTGGTAGTCGTGGTACCTATATTATAGGGCTTACTACAAGCTGTAGTTACTTCTTATGGTTAGATAGGTCTGTTACAGTGGTTCACGCAATTTTACCGATTGCCTCCACGCTCGCTACCCACCATAGCAAGGGTGACTTTCAAACACGATTCTCCCATTCAATCACATAAAACAAGCAACATTCCCTTGCCACAAATATCATCTGACCAATAATAGGAATTGAAGTAGGTACAATGTAAGGACATTTTGCACGGAAAATATTGTTCTTACATATAAAGTTTTATAACGAGATCACCAATTGAAATTATCTGATTTAGTTCAATACATTGTATGTGGAGGCTATAGTCTAGGAACTAAGATTCTGAAATATGATCGATGTTCCAAAAAATGCGAAAGTCTGAACCGATTCGGCAGTAGTTTGTTATGGATATAGGCTACTTTTTTGAAAATTTAAAACTTACAGCAGCATTGACTATAACTGAATTCTACGTTCTACAAATTGCAGATTTGACAGAAAATTTAATGGAGATAATTTAAACACATTTTACCAACGAAAATTCTAAAGTTCCCGCAGGAGTAAATGTAATAAGTTTCGCGCAGACTGTTTGACTGTTGTCAATTTTTATAACTGTAAAATCATTTTATATCCAAAGTAGGTAAATATATTTTTTATTATCCCTCTACAATAATTTCCATTTTCCTTGACTTAAACTTAGCGGGCTAACCTGCTAGGATTCGGTCAGTTATCTAACCAAACCCCTACCTGAAAACCTAATCTGGTTCTACAAGACATCTTAGTGGACCGCCAAATCGCTTATAAACACGGCTTTTTACGGTAGGGTAACGGTAGGGACTAACCATGAACGAAGCCCGGACCAGAGAAAATGAAGAAATTATAAATCCCACTGAGCTAACCACTGCGCCAAAGAGGTGGTCAAATTATTACTAATAATATAAATGCGAGAGTTTGTGTTGTTGTCCTTCCTTCACACCCTAAGAACGCAACCAATTAACTTTATTTTAGGCATACAGTCAGTTGAGAGGACAGAGAGTAACATATAGGTACTTCGTTTTAACCCAGAAATATTAACCGTTCCCACGTGATTTATTAAAAACCGTAATAAACGCGAATAAAGATAGCGTCCAACAGCTAGTAGTACAATTAGAAGATAATGAAACTAAATAATAGGAAAACAATTAGTAATTCTATGTCGCACAGTTGATAGGCACGGTACAACTGCGGAAAATGTAGCAGCCGTCAGGTACAAATTATTCAATAACAGCTATCAGAGACTAATTGTACAGTAGTCCGTTGGCTTCGAATATAATTCAACTAAATTTACATTTTAGATTAGATTTATATCCAGGCTTTCATTCAAACAATTGCTTTAGGTTCTTGTTGAATTCAGTGTTGTTTTTATAATAAAAGAAACTTATGTAAATTTAATACTAAGTTGTCACTTTATATAAGCTAATTTACTTTAACCGGATTAATCAGATATTATTTTTATAGCAAAGTAAGTAATAGAAGTATAATTAGTTTAGGAAACATTAAATAAATATATGATATTTAGGATACATTATATATTAATTTATATATTATATTAATATACTACGACACACATCGCCATCTAGCCCCAAAGTAAGCGTAGCTTGTATTATGGGTACTAAGATAGGATTCATATTTTTATGAATAAAATAGGTACATAAATAATATATAATGTATATAATATGACCACCACATCAACATCACGCAATATTTTTTTCCAATTGTGGCAATCGAACCTTAAATATATATAAAATACTGTGGTGACACCTATATAATATTAAAAACTACTTGTGGATAAGACTTCGGCTACGCTTTTAGGAGGACCGTGTTGGATCTCCGGCACGCAGCTCTAACTTTTCCGAGTTATGTGCGTTTTAAGTAATATAAATATAACTCGCTTGAAAGGCGAAGGATAACATCGTAAAGAAACCTGCAGACCAGAAAGTTCCCTATGATGTACTCAAGTAGGTACTATGGATTACCTTCTCGTTCTGTGAGGGGACCCGTATCCTGTAGAGGGCCGATTTGATAATGATTATGGCACAAGAAGCCATATCTGGCACTAAGGCACTAGACTGGTGATAATCATGTTTTATATCTATGCTTAATTATTATAAAGTTGTAGAGTTTATATGGTTCCATCATTCCATTTATATTTAACACCTGAACAGTCTGATTTAATTTTGTAAATGCGATACAACAGTATATATACTGTGGGAAGTAATTTGGCAATAGCTGCAAGTAATAGTAACCCGCGAAAATTAAAAAATGCATTTGCTGACCGCTTAACTTATTGTGGTGAAATATTGCGTGAAAATAGTTTGAATCCTGGAAAACTAATGATACATTGTATACTGAGAAAAAAAGGGTACCAGGATTTTTAAAAGCGGGTAACAGCTTACTATAAAAATACCGCAAGCTCTTTGTAAAAAGTGATCTGTCCCAAGATCACTTGTATATTATTGTGAATGTAAGAAAAGGCAACGAGATGGACGGATGACATATTCAGGCGATTCGCCGGGAGCCACTGTGCCAAGCGGCACCAGACCGTGGTATTTGAAACTCTCTACAAAAAGGTTTTTTCAGTTGGTTGACATGATGTTGATGATGAAGAAAAGGCTTCTATAAAATAAAAGTGATAGACTATATTTATAACTATCGATACTCGTAGCGATGATAAAGGTTCAAAGTACAATTAACAACCAAAATATTGTTAGGTACATACATGATTTGTGTGTTATCTTACACAGAGGGGTAAAATGGTAACCTAGGAAGTGAGACGTTACGTTAATAAGCTTAAAGTTGTACGTGTTATCAACAGATTTCAGTCCTTACCCCTATTAGCAAGGGAATTTGAAACATGGCGCGTTACCCAAATGCGGGTTGGAGGCATCCAAATAAAATTAATTAAAACTTATTTGCTCTACGCCTTTGTTGACACTTTTTTAACAAAGATATATTTTTAATGGGAACATTTAAAATTCAGTGTTGTTTAAGTGTTCATCGTTACCATTATCCTCATTCCCATGGCTGGGCACAGGAAGAAAAGTATTTAGTGTCCAGATCCTCCAGGATGCTTCAAAGCGGATTGATGGGATATTGGATAGAAGCAGGCGTTACTTTGCGAAAATCCATGATATATTTATTTATTTATTTATTCATAAGACACACCAGCAATTAAGTAACTACATTCATAAATAATAATATAAATATGAATTAAGCTATTATAACAGATTGATTAGTAATATTAAATTAAAATTAAAATTTATAATTAACATTATTTATATATAATTTACCTACATACAATTTTCTTCCCAAAAATATATTATGAAAATTAAGCTTAATTTGCTATACTCCGCGAAAAGCAGGAGAATTTGTGTGGTGTATATAATTTTGTTTGTTTGCGTAATTTATTTTCAATCCTTATACTCCACACCAAACAGATCTTTGGCAATGTAGCCGCCTCTACGCACGTTTCGCTCCGAAACGGAGCAACCTCAGGAGATGTTGACTTCACAATGAATAATTGTTAAGTCAAAGACTTTTTCAAATGATTATTATTGATATTGGATTGAATAAATTATAAATTACACCACACAGATTCTCCTGCTTTTCGCTTAGTATAGCAAATTAAGCTTAATTTTCATAATATAACGGGTTGATGGGCTTTAGCGATTATACTCAATTGAGTGACTTTAGTTAATTTAAAGGTAAGTAAAGTCTACAGATACATTTAGCATTAATGCCTTCTTTAAGGTTGTGCAATAAAGAGAAAAAATTAATAGCAACTTCAAATTTTAATCTACCAATGTCTTGAAAACTATATGATACATGTAAATGTTTTCCGGAAAATCTAGTCCAGTGACAAACACACAGAAAGAATCAACCCTTTAAAATTTAGGTTACAAAAAGAATGAGTAGGCCTGGCCAAGCCCTACAGCATTGACAGTGTTACTCGTGGGTCGACAGGTCAGCTGGAGGGGTGTCGAGTGGGTGGAGGTGTTGCCACGGCAACCGCGCCCCACAACACGCCGCCGTGGCGCCGACCGACCTATACCCCACTTATTATATATGTATGTTTTATGAGTTTGTTGGTAACATGGACTGCAACATTGGTGTGGATAAACAGCGCGGACGGAAAATAGTACGTATGCTTTTAATATTTAAAAAGTGTACAACCAGCCGTGGGCCACTCTCTATGATTTACCTAACTAGTTCGCGAGTTTAAATAACGGGGAGTGTTCCAAACGTTGCGCATTTATTACACACTTATTGAACCAGTGGTTCGACAAGAACTGGAAAAACTCTTCACCTCGATTCCATCTACAATTACCTCGTTGGTTTAGTGGTAAGCATGTACGACTTCTGATCACGAGGAATTGGGCTTCGTTCCCATGTCCGGCGTACCATTTAAGATATTGATTATTTTGTGTAACATCTTCGAGGTAGGAAACTGGCGTTGCCCACCGTCTTATGTATTTCGATTATCGTTATCACCATTAGTCTATTAGTCCCACGGCTGGGCACATACGTCCTCTAATAGGAGGCAGGATTTCCCAGCATAGAGTTTGACAACGCCAAACTACTAACTCTGGGCCGATGCTGCTAATTTGTATGTACCTACTGCTGAATTAACATAATAAATTATTGGACCTTGTCGCGTATAAAATCCAGGACCTCGTGATGCCACGTTTGACACACCAATCACTACACCAACGAGACAGTTCACAATCTGCTGATAACAATGAGTAGTTAAAGTCTTCAAAATCGGCATAGGAACAGCATGCATGCGCTCTGAATCCTACTCGCCTTAGCAAACGGAGGCCGGTAGTAGCCCATTAATAGACTTAGGATGATGATTTTATGACCATTAATCGATACTGACATTATATATTTGGCGAACGAAGTTATCACCATCCCCTTACCGTTCATACATATATGTAAATATATAGCTTCATAAGAGCCTGCAATATGCCTAAATGAAGCTAGTAGAAGATAAAAATTGTTACTGTGGGTTATGCTTTGGAGATAAACACATACTGCTGCAGTAGACCTTTTCAAGTTGTAAAATACTGTAGTTTTATTTTGATCGATCTCGTAGAGTTCAGCCAGTGTTTGCAATGTATGCGAAAAAAAATTATTTATTTACGACAGTATTAGAATATTAGGTCTTCAAAATTTTCAGTGTTTCTCTATAATATTATAAACCTTCAAAAAGCTCATCAAAATCCGTTCCGTACTTTTAAAGATCTAAGCATATATAGGGACAGACAGACAACGGGAGGCGACTTTGTTTATACCATGTAGTGATAATATCGTCCTTAACCGTAGTTTTGACCTCGAACTTGAAATTCCACACTAAAGAATTCCTTTATTCCTTTCCAATATATCTCGGAGCTAGGAACCTACCTATAAATGCATTTTACTTAAACTCATATATCAAATGTAAAATCACTATTGAGACAAAAGTATACTGAGAAAATATTATATTGAGAAACATAAAAGAAACATAAAGGATATTATTAAATCGAAGTAGGGTACGTACCAGACTACCTTCACAGTGCAAAGCTATGAAGAGTAAATAAAGTTATCTATCTTATCAACTGTTTGTAACTTTCTGTACAGAAGATGTAGTTTACAGAACGTTTGACTTGAAATCGTTTGACCCGGCCTGGCACGGCAAGCTACTCACCTAGCTTATTGGTCTGTGCATCTGGATATTTGATTTCCTGAGTTAATAGTCTTTTCGAGTAGTTGTAAACGACTTTATCATCTGACCTAAAGGATGTCGTCTGTCGATGCCGGAGTTCCACAGGGATGTTCTCTTCGTTAAACATAAATACTTCCATAGTCCAGGGCAACCAACGCAAACTAAGGAAGGTGGTGTGTCTAATATCAGGGCACAGCCCATTAAACAGACGTTTTTCCATCATAGGTGTCACCAACAACCCTCTTTGCAGAGCATGCATGGAGTCAGAGGAAACACTAACGCACGTAATGCTAGAGTGCACCAGCAGTGGCATACATAGAGTGTGCGTGCATTATAACTCTTACAAAGCCTATCCTTAAGTTTTTTATAACTCGTACTGGAGATTTTCTTCATTTGATATCATCTGCATACCCTGCGCATACCCCCTATGCACGCCACTGAGTGCACGGGCGTAGCCGAACAACGCGAGTGCCACCTTGGATCCCCAGCCACTTTCTCAGAAGTCCTTGGAAACCTGGGTGGACTGTTAAGCATCTGGAACGAGTTGTGCCGGCTTGAGCAAGTAATATCGGTGGGGAAGTTCGACGTATAAAAAGCAAAGTGCTTACGTGCGGAAAACGGCTTAGTCCGAAAAAGAAGAAGACTTCCATATCGTACTTGTAAAACGAGCGGCGTTGGTAGAACGTGTTAACAGTTTAGACCAATTTGGTCAGGTTAAGAGCTACCCTTCCACCTTCGCTCTAATTTTCCGAGATGTATCAATTCTGATATGTATATAAGCTATAAGCTCCTAAGTATTAATTGTATCAAGCATAGAGCTAGAAACGCTACTTATGAACACCTATGTTGGTTCACCCATCGATATGGCCACAAACCGATATCATTGTTTTCCTCCGTCAGGCATTATAATCTTTAAAGTAAAACTCTGAAACCTATTTTTATATAAGTCTGAGAGTATTTAGGATTATTACATAGTAAAATAAAACAATTAACCTGTGCGTGCTGATTTTTGTTGAATAGCTTGCATCCTGGTATTCTCGTTCCCGTAAAAACTAACAGTTCCTTTGGGATTTTTAATATTAAGTAGCTATATGACGCAGTAAATGTCGCGGGTAACATTCAGTAAACCATAATTGCCAAAACAACCCTGGTAATTATTATTGTTACTCGATAAACACTGCCAGCAATATTCAATTATTCCATACACGAAAGGAAAACACTAACTTCTTACTAAGTGCGCATTCTGGGACGTTACAACGACGTAATGTTGTAATTGGTGCCATAAAAGGTAGTTTACTCAGGGCAACCATTCTTATAGCAAATTTTGCGAGGGTAACTGTTTGCCGCACGCATAGTCTTAATGCCGAGCTTAGGGAAAGCACTTAACGAGCTTTCTTCGAGGAAAGGTAGTGAGAATGCTCGGAAGTTCAGTAATAATCCTAATTACGATGATTGCTTATTCTATTTCCCATTAAAATATTATGAAGCCAGAGCATAAAGGTTCCTGAAATATAAGCCTGAGCTTATTCATAGTTTCATCCCAAACAAGAGTTTCTTGGTCAATTTTAAATCCAGCGTTTAAATGCATTAACCCGCATTGCAGCGTGGTGGGTTTTAGCTCTAAAACCGTCTGTCCCTCCTATAAAAAGAAAGACCTGTGCCTAGCATTGGGACCTAAATAGGCTGCAAATGATGGCTTAACTACGTACTTCCTGATAAAAAGTTAAAGACAGACATTCTAAAATGGAAGCGCCCTGATTTAAAGTGGGTAGGTTAGTTCATTACATCCTTCATACCCCTTAAAATTTTCGCATTAATATTACTAACAATATGGACTTCTTAGCGGACGAATTTGTTACATAGCGATGAAAAATCAGTAGAGTTAGTTCATTACATCCTTCATACCCCTTATATGTGTTTAAGCCGCAAGAACGCTTAATTACTTATCGACAAAATTTCTTGAAATTTCGTCTAGATACTTGCAATAGTTGAAACGAACAAAGGTTAAAATTTTCACGTTAATATTACTAACAAAATCGACTTTTTAGCGGACGAATTTGTTACTTAGCGATGAAAAATCAGTAGAGTTAGTTCATTGCATCCTTCATACCCCTTATATGTTTTTAAGCCGCGAGAACGCTGAATTACTTAGCGACCAAATTTCTTGAAATTTCGTCTAGATACTTGCAATAGTTGAAACGAACAAAGGTTAACATTTTCGCATTAATATTACTAACAATATGGACTTTTTAGCGGACGAATTTGTTACTTAGCGATGAAAAATCAGTAGAGTTAGTTCATTACATCCTTCATACCCCTTATATGTGTTTAAGCTGCGAGAACGCTTAATTACTTAGCGATCAAATTTCTTGAAATTTCGTCTAGATACTAGCAATAGTTGAAACGAACAAAGGCTAAAATTTTCGCATTAATATTACTAACAATATTATTGGACTTTTTAGCGGGCGAATTTGTTGCTTAGCGATGAAAAACCAGTAGAGCATAGGTTCAATAAATGCGGCATAATAATGGCCTATTGAACTGCCATGCCACCCCAACCAGTACTCGGTACAACCCACTGACTGTATTGTATAATATCACCTTGGGATTACGTAGGTATAAAATCCACTGTACAGCACTACTACCACAATCCACTGCGCACTTATCTGCTCGTAATATAGCCGCCTAGAACTATGTAGCTTAATATAGATAAAGTTATCTAATCAGAGTGCATTTCCATCACTATCATTCACACAGGGTGTTCGATCAAAATTGTTATCGAATACGAGTTATAACCAAACCTTAGAGCAGTGCATGATATCGTTTATGAACTTGTGGCATCTGTTTATTGTCTGCGAAAGGTACATAAATCATTTCAGGATATATATGTATTACATACTAAGGCTAGAATGCCTATGAGAGCTACTAAATGACCAATCCGTAAGTTTAAAACTAAAACAACATATAGTTTAAACTTATGGACTTGAACGTAACATAAAGCGGGCAGCAGCGTCCTCTGTTCTACTACTGCCTTCTACTGCGGTCACCAACCCGTCTGCCAGTCTGCGAGGTGATTATGGGCAGACCCTTTCGGTCGGAGAGGCCTTTAGTCCAACTTTAGTGGACTGTTAAAGACTATGGATGATTACATATAATAAGCAAATGGTGATTTCTTGCTTGGCTTCATCCTTCGCAAAAAAAATGCTTTTAAATTTTACAATGTTAATATTTAAAAAAATAACCCGAGTTCCTTGCCGGCTCTTTTTATATAAAATAAGCCTACGAAATCTGTACTAGAGTTACTACAAGCAGACTTGCAAAAGTACTATTAGGCTTCTTGAAATAAATGAGTTTTGGATTTTGAATTTTGAATGTTATACATTATTAAATGGATTTCATTTCGACAATGGTAATCCTGTCTCATAACCATAACCATCTTCAAAAAATCCATTTAAAAAAAAATGGTAAGACTTGGCCTTAAGATTTTTTTTAGCCTTTGGACTTAAGATCTTTAAATCTTTGCCTATACCCGTATCCTTTTAAATAGTTCATTCACTTGTTTGACAATTGTGCAATCTGGTCTATGTATGGGTAGGTTATGCGAACGTACGTCTGTACCTAATAACTTATACTTCACCTGAATTCCGTTTTCGTCTTATTATCTTATCCTAAGAATGCCTGACGGAGTTCGCTACTAAGCGCTATTTAAAGCTACCGTTCTTATTTATCCAATAAATAGTATAAATAATATAAAGAAAATTATAAACAGTTGGTAATTGTTGTTTTACTACTACAACAAAAACTAACAGTGTACTATATTTTTTTGCTCTAAATATCTGATGTATAAACAACATGTCACAGTATCTTCATCATCATCATCATATCAACCCACTACCGGCCCACTACAGGGCACGGGCCTCCCCCCACAATGAGAAGGGGTTAAAGCCATAGTACCCCACGCTGACCCAGTGCGGATTGCTGGACTCCACACACCTTTGAGAACATTATGGAGAAGTCTCAGGCATGCAGGTTTCCTCACGATGTTTTCCTTCACCGTTGAAGCAAGTGATATTTTAATTCCATAACTTTGAAAAGTTAGGAGTAGGTACGTGCTGGTATTCGAACTCGGCCTCCCGAAAGTGAAGTCGTGCTCCTACCCACTGGGCTATCACCGCTTTTTTACATTATAGTAGCAGTTATAATTGCCGTCATTAAAAAAATATTCCGTTTCAAGTGACACTTGCGAACATAGTTCTCGTGCTAAATAATGTAGGTACGAAGGTAAAAACTATTCAAAAAAAAATTTATACAGATAGAAGTTTAATATTTATTCCTATTTTTTTTTAATCAGCATCGTGTTTAGGCATCCGCCTATTATCCACCAGCCGAATGTAGAAATGAGCCTCGCTCTAATAAACGTGGGATTTAGGCTTGTATTAATAAACCACAATTCAAGAAACGATCTTCACCACCATACCTTCAGTAAGTGATGATGCAGTCTAAGAACGGATTAACCTGTTCGCGGTATGGCTGTCTGTTAAACACATACCCCTGATCGGTTTCTACGTTACATCGTACCAGAAAGCAACATCGCTTAGCGGCACGTCTTCGTCGGGTAATTGACTAATTTCACCCGTTTTCACTAAACCTAGGCCTCGTCTAAATAGAATGCCTAATTAAGTCGATATCTTTCACCAATCACTAAAAACCAGTGATAACGATTGGTAAACGGTTGACGTATGCCTAGGAATTTCTCTCAATTAGTTGTTATTAATTTAGCCATTGCCTTGTTTGTCGTTAGTGAAAACGGGCATCAGATCCTAATACAGGCGTTAAAAGCTTTACGGCTATGACCACAGGATTTTTGTGGCGCCATCTAGTGGAGGCCGCTTCAAGAGCACGGCACACTCTCAAGTAAGTCACATTTCATACTAAAAACCCGAAATCAAAATCGGTTCATCTATTTGGGACCACAAACAGATACACACACGTTAAAACCTTACATCAGTTTACAAAAAAGTTTCACTGCTAGTCGTGTAATGTGTGATCATCTTTAAAAAATACATTATTTTTTATTCAATGTAATCATTGTTAAATGTCAAAATAAATGCTAGAACGTTGATACAAATGAACATCCAGATAATTTAGCTCGTATAATTTTTGTATATCTCTAAAGCTAGGCTCACGCTATACCGTGCACGGACCGTGCTGTACCCGCGCTGTTAGGGTAGCATGACATAGTAAGAAACAACACTGCAAATCGATCATACCCAGCTGAAACTGCATTCAGATCGGCTTATTATGCAAACACTGACACAGAAAAAAAAGGTCAAACATTTGCTGTAAAGACAACAATCGTTGAAGTACCTACTGGTTTATTTGGCTGCAAGTTTTTCGACCAGTACACTAAGGCAACTTATATATTCGTATTTGATTTAAGACTATTCGATTTCGATTAAGACTATTTTATTAAAAAAAATGTTACTTCCGTTTTAGTTCCGTCTTGGGCCCAGCCTCGCTGTATCGTGAATACACCTTCAAAAAGAATTGTCGTGTCAACGTTCTAGAATCGGAATGAAGTGAAACCGCGTGTTACACGCATGCTACACCATTAAAACGTTTCAGTCTGTCACATTGCCCACGCAACAAAAATAATATCAGACTTTATTTACGAACATTTTTCTTTTCATAAGAAACATGTACAACGTATTTATAACCTTTACGTGACACCAGTGGGTTTGTTTTTTTCTGGCACCTAATACACAATTATTATTTAAGATAAGAAAAAGGCACTTTCTCTTTTGTTTATAAAATAATAATAAATAAATGCCTTAACTGTTTTATTCCAGTATAAGTGCTGATAAGCAATAAAAAACATTTCAATGTAAACTCTACCAAGGTTAAATGTCAAATTCCTTAAACCCTAATTCTTGTTAATAATATGAATGCCACAGTGTGACAGTGTGTTGGTTTGTAGGTTTGCCTTTCCTTCATAATAGTTTTCATCAAAAACTGAACTTGGTTCCACCTAAATAGCGCCATCGATTGAAAATAAGCCGAATATTCTATTCTTATTTATAAAAATGATTTTTTCGCCGTTCTTATGGATTTTTGTATTTTCCTTTTTTTAATTTACCCTGTATTGTGGCAAAGAAAAATTAAGAAATATTCAAATCGGTCAAGCAATGTAAGAGTTTTTGCTAGACACACGCTCATAAATTCATTTTTGATTATATTAATACACCAAGATAAAAATTTCATCATCCTCAGCCAATTAAGATCCCACTGTTGGGCGAAGACCTTCTCTCTATGCTACAGCGACTATGCTACAATAAGTGTTGTAGGGATAAAGATGTACGTAAAAAAATCTTTGTTTTTTTTTAATTGAATGGAATGGAATGGAAGATAAAGCTAATTTATATATTCTGTACTAGCTGTTGCCCGCGACTTCGTTTGCGTTTGATTTTGTTTTTTGATGTGGCATTCAATTTGTAGTTCTAAAAAAAATAAGTATTCAGTATCGCTAAGCCTTAAAATAATGGGTTTGGTGCTGTCCGCTGAGGAGTTCTGTCCTATATCTCCAACCACATTCATCAGATCTACACAAAGTTTGGGCAAAATCAAACACATATATTAACCTCTATATACAATAATAATTATTTAAATCGGTTATAATTTGTCGGAGTTATGGTGTAAAATCGTCAGAACTTTCATCCCCTCTCCCAGAGGAACCGAGTTTAATGTCGGGATAAAAAGTACTATATTACTTCTAACACTTCCAAGAATATGTGTACAAAGTTTCATGAGGAACGGTTAAGTAGTTTTTGCGTGAAAGCGTAATAAACAAACTTACATTGACATTTATAATATTAGTAGGGATAGGGATGAATCAGTTGCTGCGTATATTTTGTCTATTCACTTAAGAGCGCGTATAAAGCAAATAAAAAATCAAATTTCACCCGCGCGCCTCACATGCCCCTTTGTAGTCCGTAAAGTTCCGAATGCTACTCGGCAGTCGCCATCTACCGCACGCTCGGAATTTTTGGCCCAGTATACATAATAATTAGATAAAACCTGAGTTCCTGCTGCTGGAGATAGCAACCCTAAAAACATTCTTCGTTACTAGTCAATAAATACACGAGGGTAAGTTATAATATTAGAGTATGAGATTGCCGATATGTACTGAAAAAGTGACATATTTTTATGTTTTCGCCCAATCTGGCTCCTTGGAAATATGATGCAGTTTGGGTAAATCAAACTTGATAGACTACTGTAAAAAGCAAATCTAAAAGAAGCGAGTTTGCTTTATACCCCCTCTTTACATTACAAAGGCAGCCAAAAAATAAGGAAACCTTAGTTCTATAATGAAGGAATGCTAGAAATCCTAGACCTGAGCTTCGTAATGAACACCCTAATTTTCTGATTACAAATGAAAGTTAAACTCGCACTTTTCAAATTAACCAACAATTTGTGAGTATGAACAAACTATGAACAATAAAATTTTCATCACAAACAAGCTCTGTAACATAACACAATGTTTCTGTATTTTATTTACAAACAAACAGTTGCCGCCGACTTTATCCGCACAGAATTTCTGTTTTCCTCCTGGACTAAGACATTTTCCCGCATTAAAATGTAGCTCAGAGACGATTCACTTAATATTTTTTTTTTTTTATAATAATAAGACACAGACGAAACACATGGCCCACCTGATGGTAAGTAGTTAACTGAACAGCACTTCACAGGATATGCGAGCAAAGTGCCGCCCTGTGTCCGTCAATCTGAGGCGTACTTTATATGGATCATAGATATGAACATGGCGGTAGTACTTCCCCGGACGAGCTCTGTCACGTAAACTTAACTACTACTACCGATAGTCGTGATACATAATTATGTTTATAATTACGTGAACAACAAAAACTCGATGACATTGCGTCGTTTCATTGCAGAGTTCTCATGGCAACCTTCCGGCTCCATCACAGCAGCTATAAACTCCTGGTAATGTATTTGTCATCCGATTAAAATAATAATAATAATAAATCTTCCTTTTTTTTCATTCAAAATTTGTACATAATTTGAAAAAAAAAGCATTTACCCGTTATAGGCAACAATCGCTAGGCATCATTGCTAAACCGTCGCCGGAAATTGATCCACGGGTCAGCGCGCGCGCACGCAGGAAATGAAATCGCGTCCGACACACATTGCCCTATTGTGATTTGTGTACGCTGCATTGAATTTATTGTGATCTATCTAATCATTCTTATCTATCTAATATTTATCCATATAATAACAATCAAGAGATAGATTTTGTTTTATGTTTGTTTTAACTAGCTAATCTCTGAAACTATACCAGTTAGATTACTATAAGCCAGCATCGCGGGTCATGTAACAAAACTTATAAGAAGTTATCCAAGGACGAAGTTGCAGGGTCTACAGCCCCAGATAGGCCTTAGCTTGGTCAAGCAAATTTCTCCATCGGAGCCGGTCAGAAACAGGTTTCTTACAACTCCGAGCCCCAAAACCTTTTTTCGCATTCTCCTCAATCAATCCACTGGCCACTAAGCCATATATAAGTCCTATAGCCTCTACGCCCCTCTTGTTTTCCCTCCGTCAATTTCTTCGGGGTCTCGTACCGTCCAAGCGCTGTACATCATGTGTGGTACACCACATACTTTTTTTTAACGACAACAATTACAATTATAAATACATTTTAAATAATTACAACTAAATTTTTTGCCACCGTCCGATATTTTAATCCAGTGCTCGCTACCGCGCTAGGCGCGCGAGGATACCTACGAAGAAGTGAAGAACGAGCAAACTCCTCAAATACGAACTATAACTGTTTAACGGTGAGTGCTACATTCTCGGCTCTTTATAAAATTCGTAGAGTTCGTGATTGTACGGATCGCGTCACGCGTGAACCATTATCTACACTAGTTTAGTAGAAGTAGAACTGTCCCGGGGAAGATATACACTATACTTATATCTGCTTCTAAGTAGCATTGTTTGCAAGGACGTGTTTGCCGGTGTGATTACATACATAGGCTCAAAACTGACGCCTCAGGTTGATAGTCAGACACAGGGCAGCACCTGGCAGGACGTGTTTCTTGCATGCCCCGGTCTGTTTATAGGATGACCCGCCTGATGTTGACCCGCCTGGTGGGTCAGCTGCTTGGTCTCTGGTTGTCAATTATAACTATAAAAATGAAAAAAAATGTACCCTAAATATAACCCTTACAATAAAGCAAAAACAAATCTTATACCGCTTAGAAATTTTAGTACCCTTATAATAAGGTAAATCCAGTTTTTCCGTGTTGTAACAATAGTGTTACAAAAATCCCGGTTGCTGATTTCGGTTACGGTATAGTTAGCGGATTCGAAATCGCAACCGGTGTGCGCTGTATTGGGTCAGCGAAGCGTTTCGCACTGTTAGCCACGTATCCGTTTTTAGCAAATAATATTTCAATAAAACTAACTTCAATAATTTCAACAACTATGGTGTATCGGTGTATATTTATAAGGGTGACGTCGGTGGTATCAATATCTAAAATTGTCGTACGTTTTTTTTTTACATTATAATTGACGTAACAAGCAGATGATCCTATCGCCTATAAACAGAGCAGCACTTCACGTCACTGCCGAGCATGCAGGGAACACTTAACACCTTAGGCGTAGGTTTTAAGCCTTTTGTACTTGGAATTCCACCGGCAACCACACACTTCAGACCGTAACACAGCAATGCTTCTTGGCGCCAGAAATGACCATAGCTGTAGTACTTCCCCGGACGAGCTCGGTCACAAAAAGCTGTGCCACTAATATTTTGTTATGTTTTACCTATTACTTGTTGTCCGTGACTTTCTCCGCATTTCATTTGGTTTTATTATAAATCCCGTGCTCCATATCTGTCTTCCAGATGCATCTCTAAGACAGATGAGATTCGTAGGAAAAAGGATACTATTTCCACGATGAAAAGTATCCGATGTCCAAATCCAGGATGCTAGCAAGCTAGATATTATGTGCTTTTAGTCGGTGATAAATAAAGACAAGTACTAAATTACACGACTGCCAAAAACTACGAATTGCGCAATATATTTTTGCCATGTTTAATAAGCCAGTGTCATTCGGGCTGATGAGAAAATCCTAACTAACTATCTCGGTACCTCATACATCAAAATCTGTTAAAGCATTTACATGTTGCGGTCGAATAAAGAAAGTTACATACATAAATGAACCCTGGAAATATTACTTGTCCGTTTCGGTTGTCGCGTAAACATAGACGACTCTGCATCGAAAATAACAGGGTATTAACTAAACGACCTGGATGCATACTGGAGTAATATTGTAAAAGATTAAGTAGCTAGGTTATAAGTTAAATAAGAAGGCAAGAAATTTTCTTTTACGAAGTAGAAAAGAGTTCCTAAACGAAGCTTTTACTATGATATTGTTTCGAATTAACGTACCTAATACCATGTTTGGAATAAAAAACAAAGTAACATTATGAACAAAAAAACTCAATTACCACAGAGCACGCGAACCGCTCCCTGTTATGGCCACATTTAGGTTAGGGTTACCGGGTGATGTCATTTGCTAAATTATCAAGACAATTTAATAGTATAAATAAACCAAGAGTATGGTGAGCCGATTTGTACCCAGTTGATTGCCCTTGTAACAAAGTTGACCAACTAGAGTCGGCGACCAAACTTTGGAGACCAACATTTTAGGGACTCAGTCAGGATACTAGGTGAGTTCATTTGCTTAATTTTTAAGACATTTTATAATATAAAAACGGTGATAGCTCAGTGATTAGGACATCGGCTACACTTTCAGGAGGCGGAGTTCGAATCCCAGAACGCACCTCTAACTTTTCTAACTTATGTGCGTTTTAAGCAATTAGAATATCACTTGCTTCAGCGGTGAAGGAACACATCGTAACGAAACCTGCATGCCTGAGAGGTCTCTATAATGTTCTCAAAGGCGTGAGGAGTCCACAAAACCGCACTGGGCCAGCGTGGTTGACTACGGGCTAAACCCTTCTCATTGTTGGGGAGACCCTTGCCCTGTAGTGGGCCGGTAATGGGTTGATATGACGATGATACTATTAATAAACCACACACTAGTTTTATTTCCCTATGGCCAGTCTACTGCCTTATTAGTAACATGAACCCAACTGAATGAAAGACCAAACTAATTCGATATTGAATTTGGTTAGTTAAGCTGAGCTCGGTGTTTCAGAGAGCACATTGCATCTTTGATCCCACTCAGTATTAATAACACCTTGCCTGGGATCATAACCTTGTTGCCGCAAGTTTAACCCCAGACACCTTTTATCGAATAGCATTGAAAAAAACTTGACCGTCACGGTACGCTCGGCAGATGAGAAATATCAAACTTGAAAGTACGAAGAAATCTAAGTAGTCTATTTATTTATACACTTTATTGCAAATAATATAATAATAACATTGATTAAAGATAATATAAATCAAATGTAATTTCATTATATAATGTATAAATTAAAGAGAAAAGACATCTACGCGTATCGCACTGAGGGGGCATGGCTACAAAAGAGAGCGCCATGCCATTTGTTTTACTTCCAAGGTAAGCCTATAGATGTTTCACATCAAAAACTGTTCTAAGGTATTTTTGACTTACCTTAACATTCCTCGATATCAAAATACCTAAACCCCTTTCTTAGTCCGTTAGAAATAGCCGAAAACATTAACGTCAATCTTATTAACCAATAAACTGGTAACAAAACGCCGGGTCACGTAAAAAAGTAATTCCATGTTGTGGCAACACACCTTTGTTGGGCTTCCTGTCAGTTTGTTCAAGTTATCACTTTGTCAGGGAAATGTGTACGCAAATAGATGCTAATGTGTTTCTTATTACTTTCACCCCATGTACAAACCGTCTGCAATGAGTTTGCATACTTGGAGTAATTAATTTCTTAAATAAAACTAACTGTACCTGCCCACGCCTCGCTAAGGTCTGATATTAATTCCCATTCCCGTTGAAGTTGAAGAATAAAAATTATACAAACATTATTTTAGAAAAATTTAACTTTGTATAAAAATTTCAAATTAATCCATTTACTTACTAATTTTCGAGTTCCGCAAAAACAAACATACAGAAGCAGATTTTTTATAACCAATAGAAAAAAGCGCTGACAAAAACCTAGTTTAGCTATGATTACTTTAATATTATAGTATTTAGATTATAGATAGTTTTTAGACATCAAAGATACGCCGTATTTATCTTCTGTCTATGACTATGTTGTATTCTGTTGCAAACATACAAGGTTCACTTTAAGACACAGCCCCAAGGCAACTATTCCTTTGTGCATTTCGTTTACGTATTTGTGCAATGAAGCGTTAAAATAATCAAACTGACCAACGCTGGGTCAGAACAGAATCTAACGAAATGGAACTACCTATTATAGGACCTGAGGTTGAAGATTTATAATATTGGGTTTTGATTAGAACATAGCCTATTCCTTTTTTTGTTATGTACCGGACATGATAATTTCATTTTCCTGAAAATGTTAAAGTTATTTTTTCTGTAAGTATTTAAATCTATTGGTCTAGTTACTACTGATATGTATTTATTTTTACACTTGGAGTGCGACCGATGAAATGTGCTACGCTTTACGCGATCAAATCAGAAATGAGGAGATCCATAGTAGAACCAGAATTACCGTCATAGAGACCGACATACCGACTTCAACGAGCCGATGGACGCTGGGGTCCCAAGAATTCCGAATGGTTATATCCCACGGGTAAACACGGCGTTGATAGCCCCCGACGAGCTGGACCGATGACTTCAAACGCAGTCGCAGAGAGCCGCTCGAACTAAGCGCCACAAGACCTTGTTTTTTGGAACTACAACGAAGCCTTACGGCCAGCACACACTGAAGACGGCAAGGTTGGGCATTTTTTGGCTTTCCAAGCATAAATTCATGCTTAGTTTATTTACAAGGTACGCATTCCAATGTTTCGAGATCGTCCCGAAAAATATTTCTTAGAGAAAAATTAGAGAAAACCTAACAATACAAAGAAAAACAAAGACAAAAGTACATAGTGTCAGGGTGCAAAGGCGGTCTTATCACTTAAAGTGTTTTACAGACAACCTAAGCGTAAGAAGCTATCAATGAAACGGACAGTTAATGTACTAGGACTTCGGATCTACGTCTTCGGGCAAACGGAGGAGAAAAAATTTGCTCTTCCTACCACTTACTTTTAACAGATAGCGCTCTTTAGACGGTACGAAGTTCACGGGGTCATCCAGTTTAAAATTTAGACAAGTAGGTAGTATGTAATTGTGCAGTAAGCGCGATCTATGTTGGTCAGACAGAAGTAAGTCGAGTGGCTGCGCAGATAATTCAATGGTGACATTGCAAACGTAGAGGCCGACCAAGTATAATCGTGTGATGTGTAGGTACTTACAAACAATTAAATTATTTCAATTGGAGAAATGGTTTAAACTCGTTAATTACTCTATAAATTATTCAAATTGGACCTTTGGTTTAAAGGTTGCGACGGTTAGATGTAACGATGTTAAAAGTGAGAAGTTACAACAGTGTGAGCAAGCCCTAAGAGCTGCATTTGAATTCATAGTTTAGTTTCACAGTTTAACCGACGGATGAAGCAGTCGTCAGATTCCTGATTCCAGGATTTTTTTTATTTTCTGGGCCAAAAAACCTCTGCCAAGCCCGCTAATAAAATAATAAATTACCATACAAATAAGTAGGTAGATATTTAGGTATATACCTACTATAAAACTTTATACTATAAAATAAGTAGGTACTCACCAAATCTTCTGTTTCCAGGTGTTCTTATTTTGTATATTATTATAATATTCTGCGTATATGAATGCCAATATATCTATAAAACGTTATGCAAATATACTTTACTTTAAATGTGAATATAATGTAAAAGGGTAATTAAATCTACAGGCACATTAATGATATGTATTTTGTTGATTTTATATGACTTAAGTCATCGACAACGTCCTAAGCACAGCTTTCTTCCACGTTGGTTATAAGCATCTTTGTTTATAGAGTCCAAAGCAATAAATGTTCATCTACGTTTCACAGTTTCCAGTCTCTTTATTAATCAGAAAAGTCATTTTTTAACGAAACGCACTTCAAATATTTATAATCACTTGCATTCAACTTGTTATGGCGGCTGTTTAGATTTTACGATAACACAGTTTTTAATAAACGAAATAGTCACTGAAGGAGAAAGTTTGTGTGATTTCTGTTACACCAAAACTAAAGTCCATGCAAAGGAATTAACGTGGTTTCGGAAAATAAGTGCTTAGAGGTTGTCGTTGTGTATGGTTAGACAGTGTATAAATCCATGTTTTAGTGTCAAAGACGTCAAAACTGCGCACATGCGCAAAGCGTATGTTTTGACTCGACACGCTGGAAAAACGAGAGGTCGATAAAACAGTTCACTGAAACGCCGACTTAAGACGCAACCACAAAACTAACCCAATTTTATGAGCTAACTTCTAATTGTGGCATTAAAATGAAAAATTCTATGTAATATACTGATGGAAAATACAATATTAATGATTACTTACATTATCCTATATAATGTTCACAAATAGCCTGTAGCAGTCCACTGCTGGACTAAACGCCTCTCCCAACGGAAGGGTTTGCCCATTATCGCCACGCTTTGCAGACGTACTCACAGGTTGGTTTATGTAATAAATACGTTGGTTATTTCATATTCAAAATTTGCTTGTATGTCAAATTATATATAGTTTATAATTCTGCAGCTGAGTCGTGCATTACTTATTTTGACACATAAACACTTTTGCATTTACAATATAAGTATGACTTTACATTAGTAAGTATCATAGAGAAACTTTTAAACTATCTGTAACGCTGTTATTAAACACATTTTTTTGACCCTTACAGCGTCAGATACATATTAAATAAATAACTTTCTTATACTAAATAATATTTTACTAAATGCAGATGAAAGTTGTGATATTGGAGCTTTATAGCTTCTATTGCCGTTTTGTTTCTTCATGGACAATAAGTAAACTATTTATTTTTACTTCAGCTAGTGAACTTAATAATAAATAAAAAGGTATAATTCGTTGACCCCCTGGCACAACCTGTCTATTCACAGCTGATTATTTATCTGTAACAGAACCTGATAAAATATGTTTGTTAAAGATTTCTTTAAAAAAAAACCCCGGATGCAGAACGTTTGTTCGTTGTCTGTATATCAGGCTTGGCCATTTTTTTCAGGAACGCGTGAAATTAACGTAACCTTTATACTTCTAATTTAACGCAATCAAAACAAACCTGCGGCAGATTATGTCGCATTCTTTAATACTCGCAAGCATTATTTATTATGTAACTATCGCAATAAGAAATCAAAACCTATAAGAAATTTCCGGTTGACCTACAATTATAAATATGGCAAGAAACCATATCTTATAGCACAAGCATAGGGGCAAACCGCAAATGCCGATAAAATCATTCTAGATTCCCGTGTATATCCGAATTACTGAATCCTCAGTGCGCAATAACTACTCCATTTCTGTCAGTTTTTATTCTTACCCGATTACCAGGTGAGCTATTAAACTTAGCTTGTTAACTGTTTGAGTAATAGCCACGACCTCACCATACCTCGTACGCTAGAATAGAGTCGTCACTGTATTATCCCAATCTAAATTCATGAGCTAAACACAATCCAAACAGCGATTAATAAAAGATTTGATACCTAAACCGACACATTTTGCAAACATGGTAAATATTCTTTGCATATCACGGGATAAAGAACTTACTTAGGACTTTACGATGCAGTGTTTGTATCCTCTTTGGATTCTTCCATCACACATAGTTGTCATTATTTCTTATTAATCAATCCTATCTAAAAAAAACACGTCAATCTAAAACTCCGTTGCGCGGATTTTGAAAGACAAATGCGGAAAAAATAGCGATGCTATTCTGTAGGAGCTGTTTGCTTTTCCGGGATAAAAAGAAGCCTAGCATGCATTCGATTGTTGTCCCATATGACTTGCGACGTGCTGTTATCGGTGAAGAGTTATGTCCTTTATCTCCGACAATATTTATCAGATCTTCATTAAAATTGGACAAAACATGCTTAATAGTAGGTATACGCTTTCAAATAAAAAAGAATTATTACAATCGATTCAAATTTAACGGAGGTTTCCCGGAGGAAAATCACTTGTTATCGGAATAAAAAGTATCCTATATGTTGACCCGGAATATCAGCTACAACTATACCAAATTTTATTTGAATCAGTAGTTTTCACGTAATGCCCGGGCAGACAGACAGACATACAAAAATTAAATAAAAATCTGTTTGGACTCAGTATCAATTATAAAGCATCCCCCGGTCAAAATTTTCAAAATACATGTATTAAGTAAATGTACACCAATCTTCCAGTTACAGATTTATTATAAGTATAGATATTTGACTATCGTTAGTAAATTAAAAAAAAACTATTTAACTACGCAGTTATATAATATTTAGCAGTCATTACTAAAAGATATGGTAATAAAAGAAAATCTATAGAAATAAAATATCAGAATAAAAATAAAAAATTAAACTTTTTTTTATAATTTTTAGCGTAGTGTTTGTTCAAAGCATGTCTTATAGCAGAGGAAAATAGCAGGCGTACCTCTGTATCTCAAGGGATTTGTGTAGGTTTAATGAATTAAAAATAACATCCTATGGCTTTTGCCTTTGCCTGAAATTGGGGTATTCTTAAGGTTAACCGTTTATTATTAATGCCCCAATGCTGTCAGCCTTCGTGTACAATATAACTACTAATATATATTCTGTTAATAATACTTTGATAAATCAATTCCAGTGTTCATTAATTACAACTTCATATTTTCATACATTTTGTACGATAATACAATATAATTGCAGCGCTCTTATTGCTAACCCTTTTGCGACAAGAGGAAGTATTTAAAACTTTTCTCTCCTTCTTTCATTCTTTTTTCTTCTTTTAATTTTTCTATATGCCAGGGAAAAGTTCTGATTGGCTAGAAACAACAGTAATTTTATAATGACCAATCAGAAACGAGTTGGTATTTATTCGAATTAGAGTAAAATTACCTATTGCTAATATCGTGATATTAAATATATATTTTCACATCAACCGCAAGCATCTGCTATACGAGTTTTATACATACGCGGCACACTACGCGACTTCGAAAGGGCTTTGAATAGTTTGGTTTTTTATTCAAAACAGCGGTCACGAAAATAAAATTTATTAAGTAATATCTGTAACAAATAATAATTGTAAAAGACAAAATCCCATAGTGTCAGATTTCCGAAATAAGAGGTTTCACGTTTTCCCTGCTGAAGTGTTGAGCGCTAGTTACCATCCTACTGACAAATACCGTCACGCAATTAAGCGTTCTGGTACGATGCCGTGTGGAAAACGATTACGGTTCCATACCCATAATCGTAAAATTTTGGTCTAATATAATACTTTTATGTATCGATGCAAATTGTTGATTAATGATGTTTTATGCGTGTTTTGAAAGAAAATAATAATAGCGGGCGGTAAGCTTGGCTCTATACTAAAAAATTGAAAATTTTACAGCAGGTGCAGTGTGGGTACAGTTATACACATGCAACCGTGGGTTCTTTTCCCAGAATAAAATAGTCAAGTTTCTGACAATATTTATTCGATTGCTGGGTCAGTCATTTGCCGTTGTCAATCTTTATGTACATGTAGGTTTGAATTGGATCGGAACCAAGTTTATTACGGTGCTTTTTTGACTATATATTTTCGATTATGTTCAGTATTTTGTGCTATGGAGTTGACCCATTAAACTGGCCAGCTAAATTTATAGTTATAAAGGTCCCCTGGACAGTCAATTGCCGTTGTAAATCATTATGCAATAACGTTTCAAAAGACTCATTATGATTGAAACCCCTTTTGAAAATATATTTGGTCCCAGACACCTTACTCGATTATAAAGTGTCGTAGCAATTTTTACATCCTGTACTGTTACTTATATATTTAAGACGAAGTACGATTTAAAAAAAAATGCGCTAGGAAGCCCATTTAATCAGGAAGGTTGTAAACTATGTATGGCGAGATTAGCATTACGCTGCGGACAGTTGTTGACGTGGATAAAACCGTAGAACACAGCTAGATTATAGAACATTAATATTTTATAATGCTCAGAACAATAAGGAAGAATATCATAAGAATATTCTATGGAAAAATAATATCAGTCAATAAAAGTCTCATATCATCATCCTTCAAGCATCCACTGTTGGACACAGGCCTTTCCGAGAGCACGCCACCACAATTGGTCCTCCGCCTTTCTCATCCAGCTGCTTCCAGCTACCTTTTTAAGGTCATCTGTCTAAAGGGCGGTCTCCACTCCAGAACAAGTCTGCTCCAACGAGCATCGGTTCTACGACAGGCATGACCCGCCCACTGGCCCTTCAGCCTGCCTATTCCTTGGGCTATGTCGGCGACGGCGAAGAAATCAGTAAGAGAATCTTCTACGGATTTCTTCATCACGAATTTTGGCCCTCAGAAAGACTCCTAACATAGCCCGTTCCATAGCACGCTGCGCCACTTTAAACTTGTTGACAAGGCGTACTGTCACTAAACGGCGGAAAAGTGGACACACGTTTCCGCTCCATACGTATCACAGGCAGGACACACTCATTAAATACCTTTGTCTTTAGGCTTTGAGGTATCGGGTAAGTTTAAGTAATCGGGTAAGTATCATATAGTTCAAATTAACTTTACAACTGAGTAAATAGGTCTTGCCGAATTCTAACCTTAATATGGCTTGGATCCTGATGATAAAATACGGGCTAATACTTTCAGCCTATTATTGTTTCGCGTTGTTTGATGACAAGTATCGTTTGATTCTAACTTTATTTAGTATCCACTTAGATATGGAATAGGCCTCCCGGTTAAGCAACGGTTCAGTGGCACCGCATAAGTATCGCAACTAAATCCATATCGTTCCGAACCATCGAAGATTGACAAAGAACAATGATCCGATAGAGCGAAGATAGTTTATTGCGTGTATTAAATACAATGCATAAGACGCACCTGGGGAACTGGTTATTATTATTTTTCTGTAATTTATCATCATCATCATGTCAATCCATTACCGCTCCACTACGGGACACTCTTAAAATGAGAAGGGTTTAGCCCTAGTACACCATATACTGGCCAAGACTTCACACGCCTTTCAGAACGTTATGGATCTCAACCATTCTCATTTTCAGAGGAAACCTGTGCTCTGTAATGGACAGGTAATGGGTTTGTAATGTGATGATGATGATTGTGGTAATAATTGTTAAAGCCCGTAAACACGCCTTGGAGGAGCGTTGTGAATCAATGCTCAGAGTCCCTCTCTTCTATGAGCGAGGAGCAGTGGACGGCACTCAGCTGATTATGTAATCAAAATGGAAATTGTAACAAGAGTTTTAATATTCGAGAACAAGACTACAACTCTGCTGCGCGTACGGATACCGTTGACCGTATTACCGTTTTTGATAGCTTATGCCTTCGTAGCATCAAAGAACAGTGTGCTCGTTGATCAGCCTGAGTTCCATTTTATATATGTTAAACAAATGGTTCCATTCTATTGAAACAAATGAGGCGTCACAACCAGAAATCCATTACTTCATTAAAAATATGAGTAACATATAAAAACCCGAAGTCATCGCGTCAAAGTACTCCCCATAGGATAAATTTTTCCCTACATGAAAAAACAAGCTCCCCGCATTACACATTTACAGACTGGCCGCAAGTCCCGGCGCAATTTACATTTCATATTAATATTTAAACAGCTTTGGATAGGTATGCTCTAGAAATTTTATTTACAAATGGAATATAGTTTGCTTTTATAACATACGGATCAGGGTACAAATTATATAGGGTAAAGGCTGGTTCACATTATACCTGTACCTATATAATTTATCTCTCTTTTCTTACATCTCATCCGGGTTGCACCTCACTCAACTGTAAGTGCATACATTACTAAATATGCTTTGGGAAATTCATTTACAATTATAATATACTTAGTTTGCTTTTATAACAAACGGATTTAAGCAATTATATAGGGTTAAGGCTGGTTCACATTGTTCCTGTACAATATTATACATATTATATTTCTTTCGTTACACATCACTTACCTCGACATCATATCGGATAGGGTAGTGCATACATTTCTAGATATGCTACAGAAAATTCAAAAGCCACCGTGTATAGGTAAAAGGCTGATTCACATTATTTTAGTGCCACACAAGAATGATGTAAACCGTTTTGTTTTCATTCAGATCTATTATAGCGTCTATGGTTCTTTAAATAGTTTCTAGGTTCCATTCCTAGGTGAAGCCGAAGATTTGTTATCTACGGGGCTAAGAACCAGTTTAAATTTACCGGTAAATTTCAGTTCATAACCCGTATTAAATATTGCTCTTGATTAACTGGTTTATTAACTAAAGGTTTTCTAAGTAACCGAAATGAAATCGGTTACCGGAACTTAAGCGAATGATTTAATGAAGTCGAGTTTAATAATAGTATATAGCCTAATATAATACCTATTCGTTTTCTTTTTAGTTTTCCTAATCCTAAGGTTGCCTGGCAGACATCGTTACTTAGCGATAAGACCGCCTTTTGTATCATGCTTCATTCTTCATGTGTTTGTTCTTTTTTTGTCTCGTTTTTCTGAGTGGTGTACAAATAAAGAGTATAAATAAAAAAAATAGTACCTATAGTAACAGCACCCCTAACTTTTCAATATCTATGTGCGTTTTTAATTTGAACAATTAAATATCACAAGCTTTAACGGCGAAGGAAAATATCGTGAGAAAACCTGTGGACGGATGATTTAATTACGTGCGAGTTTAATAATAGTATATAGTACCTATAGTAACAGCAACCCTAACTTTTCAATAACTAAGTGCGTTTTTAATTTGGACAATTAAATATCAATCCGCACTTGGCCAGCGTGCTAGACTGGCCTAAACCCTTCTTCATTCTGAATTTTGAGTTCGATAATATGGTTAATTGATTTTAAACTCTTGAAAAACCTTGTTCCAACTAGATTATCGTTATCCAATTAAAGAACTTTATAAAAAAACTAACATACTTTCCCTTAGCCAGCTAAATACAAAAAACAGTGTAAATACAAAACATGCATACTAGTTAGAAAAATACTTACCGAAGTCATACATACACAAATTACTTTTAAAACTAAATCACATCTAAATACACGAAAAAGGCATAATCTGAGATTACCCAAGACTAGAACTAAGTATGGTAGTAAAAAAAATACAGGTTGAGGGAGCACTACTATACAATAGTCTACCCAAAGAGATTTTTTGCGAGAAATATTTTAAATCATTTAAAAACAAGCTAAAAAAGCATTGTTTAAATTATTTATAAACGCGCCACCTTTTGTATTTTTGTGTTTGTTTTGTTTATGTATCACACTAAGTAGATAATATATTACCACTTCTTTATGTTAATTTTAATTTCTCATTAAGTGAGCAAAATCGAACTAGAAACTGTTTCTCAATTTGATCGGTTAAATAAACGAAACCGAAACTTTGACCGAAGTGATTCCGGTTTCAAAGTCCTTCCAGTTTCTAAGACACTGAAGAGTGGCTAAGAAACAGTTATTATAAATCTTAGTTGACACCACCTGTCAACGCCAATGACAGCAGCACGATTAAGCTGATAGTGTGGACTAACTATGTTTATGACTAGATAGAGTGAAAAATACCTAATTCTATAATTCTATATTGTTTATAATCAAAAGTTTAAATACCAAAATTTGAATTAAATAATTTTACTACGCTGCAAGATTTGGGTGTTTATTCTTCTTCCTAGTACCTGTAATTTTGAGGACCTGCTGATCGGGTTCTCGTGTGCTGGTTCAAATAACCAACACCACCATTAGGTACCGAACACTTCTCATATCGGTGATATAATCATACCACGTTAAGCAGGCGAAGTCGCAGGCATGTACAAAAGGCCCTTGAGCATTGGCAGCCGCTAAGTATTTCAATTAGAAATCCGACTCAAATGTGATTACGTGCTGCCGAAGCAATTAGAACTAAGATCTAGGCTTCCAGGCCAAGTTTCACTTACTAAGATTATCACTTACTGAACTTGCAATGGTTTCTTGCAACTGCCTAGTTGATCTAGTGGTTAGGATATTCGATTACGAATCATGAGGTTCTTAGTTCGAATGCAATGAGCCCCAAAAAGTTTTTGGTAAGTATTAATTAAGTTTTACGGCCGACTGGCGCAGTGGGCAGCGACCCTGCTTTCTGAGTCGGAGGCCGTGGGTCTATTCCCACAACTGGCAAATGTTTGTGTGATGAACATGAATGTTTTTCAGTGTCTGGGTGTTTATCAGTATATTATAAGTACTTATGTGTATTATATTCATAAAGATATCCATCAGCTATCTTAGTACCAATACCACAAGCTATGCTTACTTTGGGGCTAGATGGCGATGTGTGTGTGATTTTTTTATTTATTTTTGCCAAGAAATTCTTTAATGCAGAGGTATAATTGTCAAGTTTTACTGTTATCACTACGTTATAGACCAATATTAAGTTTTTTTTTCATTTACTATAACTTAGCCCTTGACTGCAATCTCGCCTGATGGTAAGTGCTGATACAGTCTAAGATGTTAGCCGGCTATCGTGTTAGGGGTACGATATTGAACCTAATCGATTTCCAAGGATATCATTCCGAAATACTTTATCGCTTGGCGGCACATCATTGTCTGCGGTAACCAGCTATGGCCCTAAGCTCCTACTGGACCAGACCAGAGGAAATTTAAATTTCCCCCGCCGGGATCTAATCCAGGACTTCCGCTTATAAGACAACAGCGCTCACCACTGTGCCACGAAGGTCATCTTATATATAAATACGATCGTATTCGATATAGCCCACGATAAGGACAGCGTGGGGTATCTTATACCTTCGCTCTAAAGTCCATTGAGTGGAGGCATATGCCCAGCTCAGAAATGTGGTGTTGATGATAAAATTTATTTATTTATTTAATGGAGAATCAACAGGTTACAATAACTCTTATAAAACTAAACAAAACATGAAAAAACATACAAATGTAATATTGTAGACCCATTTAGAGACTGCTACAACTTGCGAATAAAAAAACTAGATTATCAGTTAGAAGGAGAAAAAACGATTAAGAGAGACATGAGAGTATAAGCTGTAAGATCCATCAGGCACAAAAACATACATTTTAGAATAAATTAAAAAAAAGAAACAAATACTCAAATTATATATAAAATAATATTAAAAATGTTGCCAATATATACTATACAACAAAATTAGCTAAACTAATACAAAAAAGAACAAAGGAAAAAAAAAACTAAGTTTAAACAGTACCACAGTATTGCGATATGAACGTTTTCGAGACACCAGCTTTAAAAGGCATATAGTTTTACGACTGAACGGCCTAGGGATTCTGACAGAAACTTTATAAAGTAGATCAGACGCATCTAGGGCATCATTAAAAAGTCTATATAAAAAACAAAGTTCCAATAGTTTTCTACGATCAATAATAATTGCAATCTCAATCTATGTACAAATACATACTATCAGCAGATTTTAAAAACTGTGCGCGCTTAGTCCCCGTTGAGCCACCGGTGTCACGAGAAGTACCACTGAGTCCGGATGATACTCTACTTAACTTCTTATTTAGATATAACTCTATAATAATATACGTAACACAAGGTGTTGGTAATTTTAAATAGTAGTATAGGTAATAGTTTGTGGCCCGATGAAGATTATAAGACATTACTAGATATCATTGAAATATTATTTATTCATTTACCTACCTTGCCATGTATATCGGCCTAACTATTTAAACAAATATCGCTGCCGGCTTTTTAGGCACCTGGCCTGGTTTTTAATAAAGTCTTTTGAAAGTGCGCTTTGATTTTTCCAGTTAATTTGAGTGAAATTACAGTTAGTCCATCAATCCTTCAGTACTTTCCTCTGACTATCTGTCAGTGCCATATATCTCTTAATTTACAATAATATTGAAATGTTATGACTCGCCGCCGCTTAATTAGGTAAAAACTTATGATAATTGTAATATTATTTATGACTCTAAACTTAATTAGGTAGGTATCTAGATTGCACTTGTACGAAACCTGGCGGATCGCTAGTATAAAGTATATAATGGGATAAGAGCATCAGGTCAGGTTTTGCGCACATCTTATTTTTTGACTTATTTTTTTTATAATTTTTTTTTATTTTGGTAAAAACAGTCATTACATGGAAGTAATAACATATATAAAACAACATAATATAACATAAAGTAATACATATATAATAACAAAGTTATAACATAGACTAAACATTGCCAGTTCAGTTACAATATTAGAAACTCTGACTCTGAGGAACTAGACGTTATCCAGTTTGATGATGGTAGTGAACATGATGAGTTGATGGACCAATTACCTCCTGTCCCTGACTCTGCTGATGCAGAATGTATATTCTGTTCAAGACTTTTTCCATGGATAAAAGTGGAGAAAACTCGATTAAATGCTTGATGTGTGGGCTCTGGGCACATTATGATTGTGATGGTCCAGAGTTTGATACTTGGATCTGTGACTTTTGCAAGTAATTATGTAACTTCTTTCATTTATCACAATATATTATATTTATTTAATTGATCTCAAAGATATTAATGTCCATTTTTGTTATTGTTATGTTGATTTATGCTTATATTCCATATATGGATACCTACCTATTCCATATTTGGTTACTCATTTGTGATTTTGTTTTTTGTGTTAGATTTTAATTTGATAACTAATATATTTGATTAAAGGCTGTTAATTACTACATATAAATGTATGACTGCTTAGTAAGAACATTAAACTGATTTAATTTATATGTAGTTTTTTTTTTATATCCCAAAAACAAAATGGTATTCCATATTTGGTGACTTTCCTCTAATACAACATAATATAACATAAAGTAATACATATATAATAACAATTTTATAACATAGACTAAACATTGCCAGTTCAGTTACAATATTAGAAAATTTTAAAAGCATGGAGCAGATGTAAAAAATCTTATGTTGTAAAAAATCGTAGCTTGTGCTGCCTGTTTAGAATAAGTAAGCACCTACTTACTTATTTGCATGACATCACATTTTGCATCAAATTAAGCTAGAAGCGTGTCATCACTACAGCGCTGACCAGACCGCATTGTATTTGATTCTAATAATAATTAGCGGACCAAGCAACCACCTGATGGTAATTGAAAAACTCCTAAAAACAGAGCAAGACTTCACAGGGTATGGAAGGAGCACGTCCTGCAACATGCCGCTCTTTATACATCAATTTGCAGCGTAGGTGTTAATGTGCCTGTAACTACACTGGCATCCACGCCCTTCAGACCGGAACACAACATTGCAACAATGCTTTAACGGCAGAAATGGCAGTAGTACTTCCCCGGAAGAGCTTTGTCTCAAAAAACTCTACTACCTACTACTAAACTCGACACATGGCAGAGATCACTATTGTGAAAATAATAAGAGAATGCTTAAGTGACAATGGGCGGGGCACATAGCTCCGAGAACCGATGTACGTTGGAGTCCCAAGGTGCTTGTATGGCGGCCTCGCACCGGTAAGCGCAGCGTTGGTAGACCCATGATGACAGATGACAAGTCAAGATGGCAAGTCGTAGAGAGACAGAATTTTTATGCATATTCACAGAGCTCACAAACATAGAATGTGTTCTGAAACGCCGCGTACGCAACACAATCCGCGCATCCAAGAATCAAGATGGCCGGCGTGCATAGAGCACAGCGCACACGCCGTGTCCGTCACGCTCGACCGGCCAAGCGTGAACCTGTTTTTTCTACATAAACATTGTTCGCGGTAGAGAAATCGACGGGCGTAACTGTGGCCATTGTTGTACGCTTTTGAACGCCGAGAATATTAGAGCGTGATGCAGTAAAATAATGGAAGAGCGTAGGTACTTTACAGTAAATTTATTCTATAAAAATGATCATGAATTTTGTATATTTCCAGTTTCCACCGGTGTTAGTCCAAATGGAATATTCCCCAAATACATTTTTATCATCCATCTATTAATCTACATATTCATTGTATTTATCCAACTTCATATTTTAGTATCGTATCTATAGTCCTGTGTAGTGACCTATTATTTTCTCATCAAAGTAATCTACTTAACTTAAGGTGAGAATACACATGCCTTTAGCTGGCACACTTGTATAACAAACAGCTCCATGCACACGTCACGTCGTGCCCAGTTATTATCATTACCCTGTGAAATTAATCATCACTTATGCATTACCGGCGCACTACAAACCATTGGTCTCCTCGCGGAATGAGAAGGATTGAGGTCACTGTACACTAAAATGGTCAAGTGCAGATTGGTAGACTTCACAAGCCTTTGAGAACATTTACTACCGCCGCTTATTAATCAAATTGATGTTCATAACATATGATTGAATCCTTATAATCCGCATTAGGAAAAGTGGGTAATCTAAGCTCTTTCAGATCTTTCTCTCTTATGAGAGACTGTTCTGTGGGACAATAGCTCAGATTATCTTCTTCAGTATTTAATATCCCAAAAGCCAATATTCATCTTTATTTTTCCATCCATTATCGTACACACTTCTGTATATTTCCTTATCCTACACACTTCTGTTTATTTCCAGTTCATTACAATATCCGTTGTTCAAGCTTGTTCAGGCGTATCTATTTAAAATTAAAATGACACGTATCTATGCGCATACGCAATGAGCCCGCATTTTGTGAACTCAGACATTATCGATCTTAGACTTAAGTACTTACTTACTTCGTTTCGGATCAATGCCCCTCATAGAGTAGCTATTCTTTTACGTTCATGCATCTATGATCATCAATTTCGTTAGAAATCTAAGCGCTTATCATAAACAGGAATATGTGCATGCAGAAATCTGGTAACTACAATTACGTTCAGCCAATAACGACAATTGTTGTCATCATTATCAACCCATTACCGGCCCACACGGGTTTCCTCTCAGAATGAGAAGGGTTCAAGCCGCAGCTGGCCAAGTGCGGATTGGTAGACTTCTCAACTTTGCGAACATTATGGAAACATATCAAGCAAGAACCTATCCTCACTAAATTTTCTTTTACCAATAAAGCAAGTGATGTTTTAATTACAACATTTTCTTAAACACGTTTCCAAGAAGTTAGAGGTGTGGCCGGGGAGTGAAAACGGTCCGTTTATCGGTCGTACATTGATAGGGAGCCCGAAGCGCTAGGCTACCACCTCTTATGTGTTATGTATAATTTGATACTCACCAGTTTCGCCATTGATTCTGAAGAAACAGGATATAATGACCAAATTTCCCGAAATGCGGAACACTGGGTAAATAAGCATCTCTGGATAACCTAAGGCACAAGGCCGTTTGTGTTTACCGGTGCAAGATAACCAATCCGACACTTTAGTACCCCAACGTCGATCAGTTCTTCGAGCTATGTGCTCCGCCCTTTGCCACTTCGGCTTCGCGAAATCTAAGAAGAATCCTATCTGTCTAAGAATTTAACTTAAGTACAGTGGTGTACCTACTATATATGTACTAGTGTACCTTAAGTCGGGTCAGTATAACTAACTTGTACAAGCCATCATCTCACTTTCCATTCCTTCTACACACAAAATATCCTCTTTCTCACAATCCATTCATCTCCTATTTTACCTTCAATATTTTACATTCTTCTGGTAACATAATTTGTCATGTGATGTTCACTCTTTACATGCAAAACAGCAATTCAACTAGGAAGTTACAAAAAGTGATTTTGATAACCGTTTCAATAAACACTAAGTACCTACCTAGTAGGTACCTACTTAGTAATTTTTATTTTTTATCATCCAGTAGAGTGCTCGAGCAATTCTGTTAAAAAACACATACTGCACGCCACTATCTACTTAACCAATTAAGTATGTAAGTACATCCATAATGTTTAACTTAGATCAATTAAAATAACAAAGTTTGTTATGTCCCACCATTTCCATGACGGCAATGCCATCAGCTTAAATATTTTATTACTTTACTCCACTTTTCGTAGCCTTGCGTAGGTACCTACCTACTTACTTACATTTTCATTTCCACGAAACCATTCAATCCATTAAAGACCGCCTCAAACTTTGTTGATATAAGAGTGCAGTGGTTCGTGAATACCTACTCACCTCGCACAAAATCCGGGTTCGATTAATAAAATATAATGGAAGCTTTAGAGTACCTACCAAGTGAATAGGGAGTGATCGTCAAATCAACCTGATGGACTTCTCTTATATGGACAACGCGGTCATATTGCATCAATGTCCAGGACGGTTGAGCTCGGTAACATTCGTTTTCTAGGATTCTACTCCTACCTATTTGATTTGTCCACGTAGCAATAGCTACTCCGAAATTATATCTTTCCATCAACCTCTCGACTGACTCGATTGACTAGTGACTTTTCTTAGCAATCCCATTTGTAATGACCATGTTTGGAAGCTATACACATTGTTAAAAAAAATAGCTCTCGGCCTCCGAACATGATCATCAAACTTTATAGAAACACGTGTCGAATTCTTGAGGAGTGGCCACCTATAACCTTCTTGCACTAGCATGCCAATAAAATTCCAACTAGCTCAAACAAGACAAGTTGAGGAGTTCCTATGACGACCTTCGGGCTCCGTCATCATATTATCCTAAGTACTAAGAAGGGCTTCATTATAATTAGACGGATCGGGATAGTATACCATCAATTAGTAGTCCACAGCTAAACTGAAGATTTCTCGCGGGTCTGCCCATAGTCACCAAGCTGGGCAGACGGGTTGGTGATCGTAGTAGATGGTAGAAGTAGCACAGGCGACGCTGCTGCCCGTTCTGTGATATATTCTTAGTCTCCTGGTACCTACCAACGGGAAAAGGAGGGAACGTGACAACTGTATTGTAATCTACCGTCACTACACGGCACACGGCCAGCAGATTATTGTTTTTTTTAGGAAATTTGAAAATTGACGTTATCCAGCGCTGCCCTAAGAGAACACGTCAAGACTGCCATGGCTGCCTGACTGTTGAGGCGGAGCGAGGAAGCGGAGGTTGCGAGGGTGTAAGGGACCTGTATTTGTCCATTGAAGTGGAACAGAGAGCGCGCCACTCGCCACTCGCGTTTTTTGCTCCGCGTTTAAGAAAAATACATAGATTTTTGTATCTCCATAGCAAATCAATGTCCACTGAAGCCGAGCGGAGTAGAATTTAGGTTTCGTGTAATTATATTGCTCAGAATTTGCACAACTCTGCTCATCTCCAGAGGATAGCAGGCAGCCTCAGTCCCGGTTGGTTAGTCCAATGATAGCTCAGCAGGGTGATTACGTATATCGCGACAGCAATGCGACAGGCGTAAATCTTGCAATCACTGCTGTCAAACGTCACTTTTGTTTATTTATTGTATGGAAAAGTTACGTTTGACAGCAGTGATTGCAAAATTTACGCCTGTCGCATTGCTGTCGCGAGATACGTAATCACCCTACAGGTCCCAACAGTGGGACACTGTATGGTATAGTAATAAAGTATATAGTAGTAGTAATACAGCTAAATTTTTTGTTTGGTTTTGTAAAAGAATTAATAAAGACAAATAACTACCTACTGTTTGTTTCCTTTGAAACACATTCAATCATTTCACGTTTTTATGAAGTTCGGTAAAGACTGCATGAACTAATATCCACGGGCGGAAACACGCGAATCCGCCATTTCAGTTTCCACTGAATCATGGCCATTTTAAAAATGAACACGTAGGTAGGTTACTGTACTGCGATTAAACAAAAAATTAACTCACTGGTACTCAACTGTATTGACGAAAGAACATTTAGTTGAACATGAAAGTTAGGTTAATAATTCTATAGGAGGTAGAAGGATAAAAGGAAATTAACAAATGAAAGAGTTGATTATGTATAAAACATTTTTTTGGCAACAAAACATATCATAATAGTTATCGATTGCTAAGTAGGTATGGTATGAAGATTGAGATCAACTATTTGTTTTAATAACAAAACATTCTTAAAATTAAAAAGAAATAATACAAAAGTGTAATATAGTCTAAAACAAATAGAAATAATAACTTCAAATTTAACAGTTTACATCTTCCCTTATAACAAAACTGGAGCGTTTCGGTTTGTTTGTTTGTACGAGCTAATCTCTGGAACTACCATTTAAAAAATCTATTTTTTGTTTGGTTTCAAATTTTAAATTGTCTCTCACAAATTGCTCTGTAGTCACAGGAAAAATTGCCTCCGAGATGTTTGGATCGTCTAATATAAACTTGAATGATGAGGTAAAGTATATATTTGCTGCGAATTTACTTTTGCCATTTGTATTTGTGCTGACCGACTTGTTCAAATATGTCTAAAATTGAAGAAAACTCCGCCTGCCATTAATAATGTCAATATTCTTCCACGCAAAATATTCATACTGACCTAATCCACACATATTTTGTAATTCGTGCTGCACTATTTTGATACTCGACAAGCCTCGTATCAACAATAAGCCATAATTAGTAACAGTTGTATAAAAAATCAGCATTTAACGATAACTGAAGTAAGTTCTATTTTAGAAAGAGTTTGCAAACCTGCGCTTACAAGTTTCTATCAAATTTGGCAAGGCAAAGAAGGCAATGCAAGTTTTGGCTGTGTACACACTACAGCAGAAACGAGTCAAACTCATAATCAAAATCAGTGCAAAAGTTATGTAAACATTTCCCTTTTCAACAATGGATTATATACAACACATTATAGTTAGTTTTATTAATACTATAATGTAAGCTGACAGTTAGGTATGTTCAGGCTAAGGCGTGTACAATATCAGGGTACCAAAGAAATAAAACATTGTTCTTTTGTACCAATTACAATTCTTGTTATATCCGCCATTTCGCATGATATAAGGACATTCCATTAACTATAACTTGCCCCCTATATAGTATAAGGAACTACATTTGATCGGAGGCAAGTTCTAGTGAATGAACTTTACCTACCGCGGTGATGATCCATGTCCTTCAGTCATGAACATCGGTAACTCTCTTGCTATGGCGTTCCGTAACTTAATCAATGGAGCGACAAATTGATAAAAAGATTTATATAACCAGACGACAGTCAGGGTAACAGCGCGACGCCAATAATGTATACTTACAGTTCTTATAGTTTTGAATTATTATTATTATTTTACCACTACAATCTAGCCCAAAATTCAAAATTCACATTCAAATATTCTTCATTCATGTAGGTCTATTACAGGCACTTATGAAGCGTTCATACACATATGTTAACATAGTTGAGGTAATGGTGATAACTTCGTTCGCCAACTTAAACCTAAAGCTACGAGGATCACCAAAGTAGGCGTAGCTTGTGCTATGGGTACTAAGATGATCGATAAACATTTTTAATGAATAATATACATAAAATCTTATAATATATACAGATACAAACCCAGACATTGAAAAATATTCTTGTCAACACACAAATATTTTCCAATTGTGGAAATCGAACCCACAGCCTTGGACTCAGAAAGCTCGCTGCTCAATGCGCCAATCGGCCGTCAAAATTCAATCATTAAAAACATCGATTTTTGATTCTTACTATAGCAGATTTTTCTTACCTGCCTAAATACAAAAATAGTTTTATTCATTATTGTAATTAAACCAAATAGTTAATACTCAAAAAAAAACATCAATTGCACAATAGGTGCAAAAGTCATCCCCTTATTACCCCCTTAAACGTGTTATAACGTGGGATGACTTAAAAAAAAATTACGAGTTATAAAAACTTAAGGGTAGGTTTTTTATAACTCTTACAAAGCCTATCATTATGTTTTCTATAACTCTTACTGGAGTTTTTTTACGTTTTATCTTATCAAACCGCTTAGTGCATACCTTGTATGTACGCCACTGCGCGTATAATTGTTATAGCAAAGTAAATGCACGCTTGCATATTTATTATACAAACAATACAAAGTGATGGTATCAAAAAAGTGACAACAATTAAAACTTCCAATGTAAGTCTTTTTTTAATGAACACAAGCATCCGTTACACACAAATAGGTATAACATACTATTATTTTCTAACTTCATTGGACTTGAGTGAAGGACAACCCATAGCATATTATGAAAATTAAGTGACTTAACAATTATTCATTGTAAAGTCAACATCTCCTGAGGATGCTCAAGTTTCGGAGCGAAACGTGCGTTTAGGTTACATTGAACATTCGGTGTGGAATATAATGATTGAAGAAATTATAAATTACACCATACAGACTCTCCTGCTTTTTGCGGAGTATAGAAAACTTCTATCCAATACAACCCATAGCGTCTACCTGCGCCCGCAATGGCATGTTTGAGCAAGATCGGACGCAAAAATGAAGGTAGTTTGGGTTTGGCCTTCGCTTTACTCAAGTATAGTCCGAATCAAACTATATGACTTCTCGAACTTCGTGCGTTTCGATGCGCAGAAGTCAATATACGGTATCAGCCAATAACGGGACGGTAGTTGACTGCACGAAGATACAATCGAAGTTAACTTCCGCGACGACATAAATTTTGAATCGGACTATACATTGAGTTTGACTCGCTTTACTCTTACCATGGCGCCTGCTTTAATTTTACTTAACTGTAAGGTTAACCATTTAATTTAACTGTAAGGAATAAATCAAATGGTTAAGTAATTAAATGATTTCTGTCCAGGCTATCACAGTTAACCTATTTTTACTTCTAATATTACTTTGAACCAACCTTCACTTCGTAATTATATTTTACCTCTCATTAATATAAGTGCCGCAACGATAGAATAGTTACACAGACAGTGTTTTGTGACACTTCAACTGACAGTCCTTTTCAAATATCACAAAGTGACAGATCCCTGCGTAACTAACTACTTACTAAATTAAAAATGTCATCACATAACAAGGAACATAACATAACATTGGTCTAGGAGATGGCTGCAAAAATTATTTCAGATGTAGTACATAATAGTAGTTATTTTTTGTACACAGCAACTAATAAAAAAAAGGTAAGTATCCCAGAGTAAAAACAATATCATAGAAAACTAATAACACAAAAAAAATATCATTAATGATTCCTTTTAAAAGCCCATTGTTAATACACAGGATAGTTTTTGAGACGCTATAAATAGGATGATTTGTGAAATAACTTTAACTCATGAAATTGTGCATAATATATGAGTTATAGAACAATTGGCAAAAAGTGGAAAGAGATTTTATACTCCTCTGAAATCCCTTCTTTATTATACATTACGCACATTGAAGCAAAGAAATATTTAATAAAGTAATTAAAACCAGCAATTTACTTTAATGCATTTACAAAACTAATCTAAAGATTTGAAATTTGTTAAACTATTAAACACACAAAAGCTGGCTTCGATAAGCGGGTGAAATAAATTCTAAGTAGGGGATCAAATTTTCAAAATATTAACTTAACTAAACTAAATTCCCGCATACATCTGCTCCCGGCACGACTTACAACTTCTATGCGTTTAGTACTTTATTGTCATGTATTTGATGAATAAGGTATATTACAGCCATCTCTGAACCTATACCTATGTTACCAAGTTATCCACGGAGGTTGGTTCATCCGGTTTATTGAAACATGGGTCATATTAATTGGTAAATTAACAATCGCATATGACCTGTTCAGTCTCGCTAATGTTCTGAGTATTGTTGCGCCACTGCGTCCAATAAGAAATGCTGCAGGTATATTAATATCTATCTCCATTCTGAAATAGAAATGTCACATGAAAAACTATTTTGTTATTATTGAAGACCTTATTAATAACTATTTTGTTATTATTGAAGTGGCGTGCATAGAGGGTATGCACAGGGTATGCAGATGATATAAAATGAACAAAATCTCCAGAACTAGTTATAAAAAAACTTAAGGATAGTCGTTGTAAGAGTTATAGAAATCCTACTCTTAACTTTTTATAATTCTTCATTTTATATCATCTGCATACCCTGTGCTTACCCTCAATTCACGCCACTGATCATCAAGTTTGGGCAGCAGTCGTTTATTACAGTTGGAAATAAAATGGCAAAAGACAAAAAGTTAACAGTAAAAAATTATGGCGTAATCATATTGGGTCGCAGTCATTATTTTATATCCATGCCTACTCATAGTTAAACCTCTCCTTACCCTGATTTTAACAGGTGGACAATTGAATTTTTTACCTTCTTAAAGAAGACAAAACAAGTGTAACTAAATCAGTATACGTTTATTAGTAAGTAAACATATTTTCCTGGGAAAAACACCAAATAAGTTTTCTCGCAGAATGAAAAAAATAAAATTTTACAACTTAATAGCATAATCTGGACAGATAAATAAATGTACATAAACAAATATACTATGACACACGTCGCCATCTAAACAACATACATTAACATGTATTTTTATTGTGCTATGTACCCGTTGAACTATATTCAAGAAATTGTAAAACATACTTATCATCCACCATTTCTATAAGATGGTCCAATACATCATCCCATTTGTCATTGGTCTCTGTTATAATAACAGCTTGCGCTCCTGCCAACTGTGCCTTCATTGTTTTATAAACAAAGGTACATTCTCTGAAATAAAAAACAAGGAAATATGACTTTTTTATCTATATTTATTAAAGCGAAGAGTCACTGACTGACTGACTGATTAAATCATCATCATCATTATCAACCTATTGAATAATAAGTTGATAATGGGAATACCCTTGGAATGAGATAGGTTTAAGCCAAAGTCCATCAAGAGTTTTAAGTAAAAATACTAGAAAAAAATTTATATGAACTCTTCTGCCTCTATTTAAATAAAGAACAACCAAAACTGGATGGCTAGCTTTGGCTCATTCTACTTACCATATTTTGATAAGTAGAATGAGTCAATATGATATAATAGAAAAAAATTAAAGTTTTAAAGCTTACCCTCTCTCGGAGAAAGCTATGTTGCCAAAGACTTCGTCCTGGTTTTGAATATCGGAGCAACTATGAAAAGGTATTGTAGGAACCAAGCGTGCCTTCTCAAAATTAAAGCTCTCATTCTGGAACAGAAAACACATATTATAAGATAACACTAAATAAATTTTAAATGAAAATGAAATAGGTATGCTGGCTTACATTTTAAAAATAAATAAAACATAACTGTCTAACATTAAGTACCTAGTAGTAATGCTTAGGTTATGAGGTAAATAATTGCAAGTAATCTACAGCCTAGTTTCCAACCCTACAAAATACAACTCATACTTTGAAAACCTCAAAAATTATTTATTTTTGTAGGCCTGTCACAGTCACATATAAGGTGAATTAAATAGAACCTTATTAGACTGATTGATTTATTTTAGTCACAGACTGGACCTACGGTGACCCGTGACATCAACCTCATGGTGTTGTCTGCTCTTCCTCTAGTGTTTTGTCACAAGGATAAAGGGACTGCACTTCACGCAAAGCTGAAGTCATCACAGAGGCTCTATTTTGGAATTATCATCTATCTGAATCAAATGATGGAGTGGAGGAAGTGTTAATAGGGTTTGGGGATTTTTGTCTTCTTCAAATTAAATTTCCACTCCTTTCGAACTCTCAATTCGTACTTAAATATATTCAGTTAAAAAAAGACCTTAATTAGAATTTCGGAAAATAACCTAAAATTTAAAATATATATTTTTCGAAAACTAAAAATGTCGCTTGGTTCATTTCATTTTGGTTGACTTCAACCCAGATCTGATCCGCCGCGTCAGCAAATGAAACCAATATCAAGGATACTGTTTGGAGCAACTTTAGCAGTACTTACAAAAGATGCACCAAAATCCTTAGCTGGCCGTATACGGTAGGAATAGCTCAGTTCTGGGGGGTCTACTATCTCAAAAAACACGTCTCCAGCGATGATATCAGCTGTTGATGAACCATCGTTGAAATGCAGATCATTAGCTGCAAAATGTTACTGTTGTTAATCTGCAGAACCACGTAATGTAAACAATATAAACAAAAATATTTTACCCCCAGGGGAAACTGATATCGTGCATAAAATAAGAAGAACACATGTATGTTGCATGAAATAGTTTAGAAAAATATTGTTTCCAATTGAAGTCATCATCGTACGGTTTGAGGTTCCTAACTTTTGAGTACTTATTGACTACTGACTGTTTGACAGTGACATCTTATTCTTAATACCTGCCTATGGAGTATGGAGGGTAGAGGTAAGGAGAGTCATCTTATATGGGAGAAAAGTTGAAAAAGTGTCCAGTTGTTGCGCTAAATAACAGTTCAAAAATCCTCCACAATGGCGCTGGTGGATGCACAGGGTATGGTATGAATGTTAAAAGAAGCGCCAAATATAAATATTGTTAGAGTAGGCTTGAATCACTCTAAACGCACGTTTGGTTATAATAAATCTGTAAGGATATATTTACCACAATATTTTGTACAACGTAAGTTGTTGAAATTCTCAATAATTAACTACTTTAGTCGATAATGACATTAAATTTTTTAACTCGGCATACTTCAATTCATCTACGATTGCTACATTCATACCATACCAGCGCCATTGTGGAGGATTTTTGAACTGTTATTTAGCGCATACACTGGACACTTTTTCAACTTTTCTCCCATATAAGATGACTCTCCTTACCTCTACCCTCCATACTTCTTCATCTACAACACATTGGCGAAGTACCTTGTGCCCAGTTGGCACAGACAAAAGCCATAAACAAGAAACAACAAAGTCAATTTGCATTAAATGAAATATACCTGTCACGAAATTTAAGTTTTGCTAACAAGATTTTCACGGTTCCGTTTAACAAATTACTCACACAAGACGTCTTATTTCTTTTAGTAAAATTAAAGTATTTAAATCTTAAATAGTTTACATCAATATTTTATCAAAAAACGGCAAAAATCAGAAAATTAAAACACAGATAAACAACCTAACTGTTTATTAATTGCTACATGCACATACATAAGAGACAAGACGCCCCGCCGGCATTGCAATAAAAAACGGGAGTTTGGCATATAGAAATATAATGAATACTTAATGCTACGAATTGTGAAATGAAAAGTGAACGGTTGAATGAATGATTGACACAAGCTTAGTCTATTGTAAAATCAGAAGACTTTTTTATTACAGCCATAGGTCTATAGCAAATGCCAACTGGTTGGCGGCTGAATAATAAAGGTATGTAGATTTTTTTATTTTTAATGCATCCGCTTATGGAATGGGCTGTTTATCTTTAAATACTTACATGATATACATATACAATATATTGTGGGCTATCTACAACTATTCTATTTTACCATACAAATTTATTATCTAAACCTATTATATAAGCAAAAATGATTAAAATCGGCCCAGTAGTTTTGAAGTCTATTGTGTATATCACACAAAAAAAATCTTTCCACTGTTTAATACCCTAACGATATTATGATCTGTAGTGCATTAAGATATCGTTTGTCATATATTTTATTTGACTACCTGTAACGGGCAACACTGGTGCTGGAAACTTTTGCTCACATAACTTTAAACACACACAGCACGTACAGTTACGTGGAACTCATCTATTCAATGGAGCGGTATACGTGCCACGTGTAGCATTTTCATTGGTTTCATGTTACAACTTTACAATGGCAATGTATTAATCTGCTTATAAGCTTTACAAAAAAACGTACGTACACAAAAATATCAAAATAATATCTTCTTGATGCTATGCAATGCTGAAAAACCAGATATTATAATATCTTCAATTATCATCAAGCTTTTAATTATTATAACTAATACCAGTGTTTTGTTATTTACTAGATAGTATTATTATATCTTTAGATTGAATATATAATTACTAAATTTATGATTATGTTATTTATTGTTATTCTCAAAGCATAATAAAATATTTTTCGTTTATTTATTAGTATGGTAACATTCAATAATCGGGGCATCCCTAAACTATGAACTCAGATGGCCACAGGACATTTCTCTTTTTGCAAATCGCAGAAAAACTTGAAAGTTTGCCTTTGAAATACCAAAATAATATTGTGACATCTTAAAATTTTCATTCATCAGTGTGAGAATTCGTTGGATTTTTATCGGTCGACCTCGAGTCATTTTAATTTAACAACAGTGTGATTGTGTATTGCGATTATTTTTTAGAGGTATGAATTGATATATTATATTTTTTGTCACAATAAAAGGTATTTACAATATAGTAACTTATCTTAAAACCAGTAAGTACAGATTATTTGTGTATGTATTGTTAAAATTTAATTTAATTTATTCCAAGTGCGGATGTTATTATAATCCTTACTAGAAATTAAACTGGTTAAGAAAAAATTTATAAAAGTTGGTGAAATGTTTGTGTGATTAGATTCACTGAGTTGACAAAAAAGAACCATGTAAAAGAGATTTTAAAAATATTAAAAAACTATAAAAATATACGTAACAAAGAAAATTTATTTTTTAATAATTGCCCTTATTATATTAAGAAACTAATTGTTTTATTTACTATATTTTACTGTCAAGTACCATAAAATGTTTTCAATAGATTGTTTACATCTGATGCGAAAATTGGAGTTTAAGTATGTGTATTGAATTTTTATTTTTGGTTATTTCAGATTAATTGTACTTTAAAATGGAGCCATTTGAGGAACCTCTTATGGAATTCATACCCAGATTATATCAGATGGAACTTGAAGAAATTGCAGTAAAAAAAAATACAATTATCCATTTACCTACAGGTATGGTCTTAGTTATTTTATAACTCCAGTAAAATATTGTTATGAAGGCAAAGGTAACCCGTTATTTGACCAGGATTCTGAATTATTCTTAAATAAAGATTATAATCCAAAGAATATAACATGTTACATTAATTTCATAAACATTGATCATATAGTTAATATAAATTACCCTAAATAAAGGAAACTTACCCTAGTAATAATAAATTACTAAGATAGGTTTCCTGCTCAAAGGTATATGTTTGTTTCGTTTTAACAGTATCCTATGTTTTAATATATATAGCCCCTCACAGTACAAGTGCAGTGGCAGTGCTATAACTATCTAAACAAAATCTTTGTTACCTATGCACACCTTCACAGGGTATGTGAAGCTGTGCAAAGGTAACAAATGCAATTTCTCATGTCATTGCTGTGTATAACATATAAGTCAATTCTTTATTCCAAGGTATTCAATTCTGTATGATGCAACATTTTTGAGTTTTTGACTTCCCCTCATGTCTTTGAAATCGGAATTTTTATTATATTTTGTTAAAGATTCAACGTGCAAGTCTTACATCAGGGCTCAGAACTGGTTTGCATTTAATGGAAAATTTTGGTTAATTACTTATTTATTTTATTGTTCTGTGTTTTACCGGTTCAATGATTAACATGCAATAGGTTACCATTCTAATTGAGCGAACAATTTCATAAAGTTTAATATACCTAAATTAACTGGTTTAAGCAATATATATATATATATAGCGCTAGTCCTTTTTAACATGTTGTGGGGCTCGGAAGTCCTACTTTGCTGCGAAGTACAAAAATGGTACATGTTATACATCTTTTATAAAGATTTGTGTTAATTCTTATGTGACAAGATTTTTAAATAGAAAAAGCTTAATTTTATGAATAAAATTATTCAGGTACATAAATAATCACAAAAAGAACTGACATTATATATTATTACATACATATTAAATACCTTTAATTATTGTTTAATTAACTAAAATCCAACTAAATACGTTAATAACAAGTATATATTATATGATTATTATGTACTTTGTCCTGATAAGTTACTAATTATTTTTTAGTATACTTAATAAATAATACAATACAAAAATAAAACTCATATTAGTAAAAAAATTATAATGCAATATGTTCATATACATATACAACAACAGCCTGTATATAGAGTTTCATTTGCTTACTTCTATGAACTACGCGAGGTGTTTTGATACTGTTTAACCCAGCGAAAATACACTACCAACAATATGTTTTCTCGCCTATACCTACATTGCGAGCATGATGACTGTTGTTTCGTCTTATTTTGGTATATAAGTATCTAATCTGCTATTTAAGCGCTGACCAGTCAACAAGGCTTAAGGGTGCAAAGAACCTATAAAAATGTTATACTTTGTTTCAATAAATACATAAGTAAAATAAATAATTAAAATTTGTAAAATCAGTTAATTTCAATGGATTGACTTGCGGCAATAAATAAGAATCTGTGTATCTGTTTAACCGGTTTAAAAACGAAACGTGAATCGAAATAATTCTAACACTTATGTTTAATGGCTGAAACCAGTTCAAAATTTTATGTTTACTTAAAAGTTACTGCCCTGCCCTGCTTTGCAGACACCGCAAACCTGGGGGACATGTTTTAATGTGTCTATTTTGACTTTTTTGGTGCAGTTTAACTTTTTCAATCCAGTTTGCAACTGTAATTATAATATGTTTCAGGTTCAGGAAAGACATATATTGCTATACGGCTTATTAAAAGGCTTAGAGATACATTGCAGAAGCCTTGGGGAGCAGGTGGAAAGCGATGCTTTTTTTTAGTCAACACTGTACCTCTTGTGATTCAACAGGTTTGTTACTAAAAAATTATAATGTAACATTATATATATGATGTGTTTGCATGCTCAACTAGTTTTAGAATCCATTAATTGATGTTATAATAACAAAATTTTTCTCCTTTAATGTTATATTTGATGCCTTTCAGCAAAAGATGGTAAAACTCATGTGTCCCGTCCAAGGAGTAGCTGGATTCAGTAGTGAGAATAAAGTTGATTTTTGGGATAAAAGCAAATGGGACCTGGAGTTGAGTCAACATCAGGTATTTATATTGGTTACTGTGTTGTGTGGGTTATTATGTTTGTAAATTTTAGATCACACCAAACATATAGGTAGTTTAAGTATTCATTGATGTTTGCTGGCACAGGTTCAGTACACCTAGACAATATACAATATACCTGGATGTATCTATGTAAGCAATAAAAGTGAAACAGGGATTAAAAATAATGATCCTGTTCCAAAGAAAAAAACGTGTCGAATTAATAAGACACAACTTACAGATACAACCTAATCTTCATGGTATTTCTAGCTTTTGTTAGTCTGTTAAAAAGAGCGATCATTTTGGTTTCAGGTAATTGTAGCTACTAGTCAAATCCTCTGCGATATGCTCACACACCAATACATAGCAGTCGAAGATATAAGTCTGATTATATTTGATGAGTGTCATCATGCAGTTGAAGACCATCCAATGCGTCTTGTAATGAAGCATTTCGGGAATTGTCCAAAACAAGATCAACCAAGGATTTTAGGTAAATTCTGTCAGACATTGTTTAGACGGTAAAGAAAGAAATATCACCATACACCATCCTCTATCTAATAATTTTCCACTGCCAGGCGTGGTGATAACTGAAGATCAGAATACAGTTGTCACCACCGCTCCTACCACGGGTGTCTTATGAGTAGTATAGTACGAGAACGGGTAGTAGTGTACTCTGTGCTACGTTTACCATCTACTTTGACTGCATAGCGTGGTGATTATGCAAGCCCCCTTGTTGGGAGAGATCTTTAGTCCTCACAAAGCCAAACCACACACCTAAGCCCCACCAAGTCCTAACCACACACCTAAGCCCCACCAAGTCCTAACCCCTGTGTGTGACCCCTTTTCTGTTGCATAGAACTACCGTAATTGATTGAATCGATACTGCCGCCGTCCCGCGCAGCACGCACTCGATGTAGGACGCTTCTTATAAACCATTTAAATTTCTGAATATTATAAAAATGTTGTCCAATGAACAGTAGTAGATCTGGACAGATTTACTAGGGTCACTGTTATAGGACAAAATAGAATTATTATTATTATTATAATTATATAATAGACTAAGCAGCTTTCGCTGATGCGTCTATATAATTTCTTGCGCTCTTTGTCTTTTTGATGTTTATCCAGTCTATTCTTAAACTGATTCAGTGATTCTGCAGTCACTACATCTTCAGGCAAGGCATTCCACATTTGTATAACTCTATTGCTGATAAAGTGCTTGGAAGGATTAGATGATGCCTGCTGATATTCAAGTTTGAGACCATAGCTCCTTAATCTGGGGTTACTCTTTTTTGAAAATATTTCCTCAAAATTCGGTATGTTGTAATACTTATTTAATATTTTATAAGTTACAATGAGATCACCTCTTTCTCGCCTACTTTTGAGGGTGCTGAGTTCCAGGTTTGCAAGCCTTTGCTCATATGAAAGATTTCTCAATTCTCTTGGCAGTTTAGTGGCTCGTCTCTGAACCTTTTCAAGCATTTCTATATCCTTAACAAAATAGGGACTCCAGACCTGGAAAGCATACTCCAATAAAGGTCTTACATATGTCTTATATATCTGTATGAAGGTTTTCTTATTTATATTAAAAAATGCTTTCCTAATTGTGTAAAGGATAGAGTTGACCTTACTGACAATAGCCACAATGTGCGCTTCCCATTTTAGATCACTGCTAATGATCACGCCTAGGTCTTTTTGTGTATCCACCACTTTCAATTGCTACCTAGATAATATGGCAGCCGTGGGTTCTTCCTACCAAGATGTAAAACAGTGCACTTATTGACATTTAGCGATAGTAGCCATTCCTTCGTCCACTTTAAAATAGCATTCAAATCTTGTTGAATCATTTTATGCTGATGCATAGGGTTCCCGAAGAATTTTGTGTCATCAGCGAACAGGGAAAAAGGAAGATGTAAAACATTTTGCAGATCGGTTAAGTACAGGGTGAATAATATCGGCCCTAGTACAGAACCTTGAGGCACGCCGCTGCGTACTGGGCGAATACTTGAAAATTCATTGCCAATCCTCACGCGGAATTTTCTTTCGTTTAGGAAGTCTTTTATCTTTTATTTATATTATAAGGAGTTTACCACGTATGCCGAGGTGTTCTAATTTATGTACTAGTCGACTTATTGGCACCCTGTCAAAAGCTTTCTCGTAATCGAGATAAATAATATCAGTTGGCTGGTGATTGTCCCAGTTTAATATCCATTTACAAAGACAGCTCAGAAGATTAGTAACGGTAGATCTTTTAGGTGTAAAGCCATGTTGCTCTGGAATTATGATATTTTGTTTAATTATAAATTCTCTTATACTGCCAGCTATGATTTTTTCAGTAGCCTTGCACAAGATACTTGTCAAGCTGATCGGTCTATAATTTTCAGCGTTTAACTTGTTTCCTTTTTTGAAAATAGGTGTAACAGTTGCAATTTTCCAATCCTTTGGTAGCTTACCCGTTGCAAATGACAAATTCATTAGTAAAGTTATGTGATCAACAATAGCGCTACACTTTTGGAGCAGAATAGCAGGAATATTATCCGGGCCACTTGCTGTTGACTCATCAAAAGTTTTAATAGCCTTTCGTACATTTACCGGCGTAAACGCAATGTCTTCTAACGATGCCTGTACTCTTGGAATATGCACTTCTGGTAAAATCCCAGGAGGCTCACAAACGTAAGCATGTTCAAATTGACTGGCAAAAATTTCGGCTACTTCTACTGATCTTGTTACAATTATATTTGTTTGCGGATTCATAAGGGCTGGTGGTACGTCAACTCTTGTTGATAATTGTTTTCTAACATATGCATAAAATCCTTTATGACCACTTTCAACTATTTTCGATTCAAAATTAATCCTACTCTGTCTTGTTATTTTTACTATTTTATTATTTGTTGTTCGATATTCTTTATAAGAGTCTTTATCTTGATCTAGTAAATAAACGTTCCAAAGCTTCTTCTTTATGTCAGTTAATTTACATATCTCCTTAGTAATACATGGCTTATTTTTTAAGCAGTTTTTACGGTTCTTTATTTTTGGTATAAATTTGTCAATAGTTGAATTTATATTATTCTTGAACACTTTCCATGTGTCTTCTATTGAAGCATTTTCTGGTATTTCAGATGAAAGCAAGTAGTCGTTAATGACACTGTAGTCACCATAATTAAAAGCTCGCCTTGTAGATGTTGTATGATTCGTAGCTTGGTTTAATAATTGTATTGTAGCCATAAGTACTATATGGTCGCTTTTCCCTATCGGAGGGTTATAGTTAATTTCACTGATTAGGGTCTCATCATTGCATAATATAAGGTCTAAAAGTGACTCTTGGTTGTTTCTCTTTCTGGTATTTTTTGTCACCATTTGTATAAGGTGTGTGTCTGTAATTATTTCAACAAACTCTTCATGTAGCTTGTTATAACCTGCAGTTTTCGGAAGAGGCCACTTTATATCAGGTAGATTAAAATCACCAATTATTAACAAGTTTGAGTTAAATCCTGAAGCTTTTTTTATACTGTTAAAAAGATTTTCATCAGATTTTTCAAGATTGTAGTGAGTGGGTCTATACACACAAGCTAATATAAGGTTAAAGGTTTGGTATGTGATATCTAGCCAAAGTGCTTCGACAGAATCATCATGCAATGATTGGTTGAGTTTAGCAATAAAGGGCTGGTTATTAAGTGTCATAAGAGTATATACTGCAACTCCACCTCCTTTTTTATTTTTTCTATCAAGGCGGAAAAGTGTGTAGTTAGGTAAATTTATTAAGCTATCATTAATTCCAGCGTGTAAATGTGTTTCAGTTATAAGTATGATTGTAGGATTATGAGTTTTAATTTCCATTGAGAATAAATCGAATTTAGCCATTAACGATGCCAGGTTGGTGTATAAAATAGTTAAATTAGTTATAGGAGACTTCACTAGTTTTTTGTAGCAACAATGATTTTTGGTTGTTTGTTGATGTACTTAATCGTAAGATCCCTTTCTCCATTATTAGTTCTTTTTGCTAACTCTAATCTCAGTTTTTTTAACTGTTCTCGTTGATAGGGTGTCATATCCGATTTAACAGAGACTGATGTAGGTAGTTTATTTTTATTTTTCAAGATTTTAATAGCATTATATTTATTGCGAAGTATAACTTTTATTGGTCTGGGTTTGTTGGTAAGAGGCTTTCCAAGACGGATGGTTGTTATCAGCTCCGCGTCTTGGAGTGGGACCTGAGCAAGTGCTTCTAAAACTCCTCTTAGAATCTGTGAACAATTAAATTTTATAATCAGCGGTTTACATTTACTGCCTTAACCCTTATGTAATAATTACAGGATTAACAGCAACCCTTTTGAATGGCAATGTTAAGTTAAACAAGGTTGAGGAAATATTACGTGAACTGGAGACGACGTTTCAAGCCAGCATCGCTACCTCCAACGACATGGGAGAGGTTGCTATGTAAGAGATTTTTTAGTTAGCTATATCCTGTATATATGTTATAAATTTTTCTCATCATTACCATGATCACATGAACTTATTACGGGCCAACTACAGGGAATGGGTCTCAGATCTGCTCCCACAATGAGCCGTAAGCCGTAGTCCACCACGCTGGCCCAGTGCGGCCCATTGGTGGACTCCACACGCCTTTGAGAACGTTATCGAGAACTCTCAGTCATGCCGGTGTAATCACAATATTTTCCTTCATCGTTGATGCAAGTGATATTTTATTTGATTAAATATATCTTATCTAGTAAAATTTTAAATAAGTAATTCTTGTACGTTTCGTGGCGACAAAGACGCCGGGAGTTATCTTTGCATCGTCTGAGTCTCATACAAATTTGTAGTGTATCTAAAATGCACGCGTATTTATATCTAAACTAGCGGACCCTAGTGCCATCTGTCGGGCTTATTTGTGAATCTAAACCATTCAGGGTTCCACCCAAACGGTAATCAAAAAATTCAATCAAATCGGTCCAGCCGTTTAGGAGGAGTTCAGTGACAGATCCAGTGCGTGTGTAACGCACACAAGGAATACCCACTGGTACAATATCATGTCATGTCATGTCATGTCACAACTACATTTAACTACTAGATATTTAAATTATTTCTTGAGAAATATTGTTATATTATTAGCACATTTGTATAAATGCGAATCAATTTAATAAAATATCTGGCTCATAACAAGTTATAATTTTTTTTTCTTTTTTATGAAATTACTGAAAAAAAGTTGTGTGATAAGTGTCCTTCAGGTTATTCCTGAAAAAAGACGCTACTTCACGCAACGAAAAACAAACTTTTTCACATTGAAAATAATGGTTAAATATATTCATGTATACATAAGGTTTAAATAAATTCATGTTAACCATTTTTATTTTCAGTCATTCAACAAATCCTAGAGAAATGTTACAGTATTACAGATTGCCTGTTATGACTTCTGCCTCAGGCGAAGCTATAGAGCTATTAAGGGAACTACAAAATCTTATTGTTTCTATTAAGTTGCCGGACACTGCGCAAAATACTAACATAAGATTAAAACCGTGGCAATCTGATATTTCAGAGTCAGACGGAAAGAAGGTATAATATATAGCATACTAACCACATAAATCCACGACGACAAGCTAAAAGGCCCTGTCATGATTACCCATCTATATTTATGGGTTTACTTGACCGGCAGGGTGATTACGTATCTTGCGACAGGCCCTGTTTGACAACAGTTATTGCGAGGTTTACGCCTGTCGCAAAACTTACGTGAGATACGTAATCACTCTGCAGCACGGCTAGCATTGGTAGGAGACAATTATATCCCCAGGGAAAGGATATACATTTATCTTCTTCCACTCTTCTTTATCAACTCTCAGAGCACTAGCGCACAAGTGGAAATAATATCCAAAAAATCCAAAAGTGCACGCCTCATAATCTCATTCATTACAATAAAAATGAGATATTTGTAAATAATAATTAAACTACATCTAATTATACCGTGAAAAGTAATAGGATTCTATTCCTCAATACTGAAGCCTATATAAAAAACCAACTCTATAAGTGAAGTATTTCGCTCGTTGTCGTGACCACAAGATACAGGATCAGCACATACATACACACAGACTTCCAAGACTGAACATTTTTAAACAATTTTTTAATTAGTTTAAATAATAAAAAGAGATTTAACATCATGAGTGTTAAAAACAGTGTTTTGTCTCAACGTTTGTCTATTTTTATTCACTTTTAAAAGCAATAAAGAATAAAAAAAGTGACATTTTGAGTTGGAGAATCACTCGGTGTGCGTAAACTGACCTTACAGTAATACCCACCTCAACGGTACGCTTATGAGGCGTGCAATTATATATGTGTAATAAATTAACAGGGGTAAACTTCTCCTATTCCATGTTTCCGCGCTTTAGCAGGTGGACACGTTACTTATATCCCTTGTCAAGGGATATAATTTTTGTCTCCTAACTGTGCTAGCCCAGCTGGACTATTTAGTAGTAGTATCGCCTTTATAAGAGCGTGGTAACCGTTGTTATTGAGGGGCACATAAGGCTTAATTCCTACCCAGTACCTATCAAACTGATCTCAGTTTGATAGACACAGTGCTGCGCCTACCCTGCGAAGTGTAGCTCTGGTTATAAGCGAAGGCGATGGTTTTCAACCTTCTACCATCTGCTTGGCTTGGCCAATGATTACTATAAACTAACCAATAAAATACAATGAGTCAAAGATTTATATTGAAGCATGCATAAGTATATATCATAAGGAATCATCCTGTAAAATATTAAATCAAAAGAAGCATATTTTTCTATACAAACGAATTCAAAACATTGGAAGTTTTACTTATATTGAAGATAAAAGACCGGCATGCGCATAGTACCTACGCTACGCAACGCGTTGTTAAAAAAGTGACAGAAGTCACATTATTTTAATTTTGCATGTGATATCTGTATTTCTTTCAGTAAAAGCTATGGCAGTGGTTTACTCCAAATCAATTAGATTTTCGGTGTTACGCACAAGTCTTAGAGACAGTACATAATGTACCTCTAAATCGAATGATTTAATTTTTTTGTTTTTATTTGTATATACAAACACAAAAAAAAGGTAAAGTCCGTGGCCGTTAACCATTATACACACTTGGCTACTATAAATTTAAAAACGGATACAAACTACCTAAATGGAATTACCAGAATTTTAATTTCTTTGACTTGATATCATGGGATGGATCCATAGTCTTTTAAACCTTATTTCATTCATTTATGTGTAGTTTTCCTAACTAAAAATTCGCTTCTGTTACTCGTTGTGTAATCTCTACCTAACCCTGTCAAAATCGGTGCACTCGTTGAATAAACAGGCAGACGGACAATTTTTTTTTGTTATAATTAACGTATATAATATTATATTCAGACCCTTGCATTTATTTTGTATAGATTACAAAGGCAGTGAAAAATATGATAGAATCGATGATAATTACCATAACCGAGATGGGTGCGTATGGTGGCGCGATCGGCATTCTTTCGTATGTAGTCTCGTTCGAGAGGCGAAAACGCTGGGCTCAGAGTGAACAAGAGGAGTTGCTGTTTAACATCGCCATAACCCATTCCATCGAGTAAGATTGATTTTGAACACAGGACATTTAGGACCCACTGCAAAGACCTATTTTAGTTTCCTAGCTTATTTCAGTTTAACAATGGTGCAAATTCAAAAGTAATTTTTGCTCCACCTCAGTTTTTTTGCTACATTTGAAGTATAACTAAATTCAATATCAGTAACTTGTACATAATTATCGTAAAAAATAAATAATAATAGCTTATTTATCATTATCAATTTATTTTGTCACCCATTAATAATGGTGCGAAATTTGTTGAACAAAAGTCTCTCAGCTAAACTAAATTTATCTGTCCAACAATAGTGCTATCCATTTCCAGGGCGACACTACTTTAAGACCTGTCAGTTCAGCTTGAGTTAGAGATTGTTCTACAACAAAATTGGCACCATTATCATATGTTGTCTTATAATTCGTATAATATACAAATTAGGTTACATTGAAAAATAAATTTATGATAACATATTGAAATAAATATATAATAAAATATAACTATTAAATTCACATTAAACTCGACGTTAAAATAGTCGATTCTCATTGATATCGTACTCGCGCATTTGGCACATACGGACATTGTTATTCTATTAAATACTTATTGTGAAAGACACTATAATATGTTCAATAAAATTTTCAGAGCTCGTGTGGTTCTACTTAATTCAATGGCAAACGAAAGTGGATATGAAAAGGTTGTTCAACATTCCTCTCAGAAAATATTACAACTATTGAACATTTTGAAAGAATATAACCCATCATTACTGACACAGAATGGAGGTAAGTATCAAAAAACAAAGTTTTGCGGCCGCAGGTTATTCTCACATTTTGGCAAACTTTCTATAGCATCAGTAGGCGACTGCGACGTGGCCTTATAAAAGATGGTATTCGCTCCGAAGGAACTGAAGTCTGCTTTTAAAAAATATTTTTAGAAAAAGATTGTGTCACAGCATGTTGAATTTTTACAGAATACCGTTCAGTAAAGACTACAGTACATTTGTTGCTTAACGTGATATTGAAAACGGATTTTAATTAACATATTCTGACAGTATAATTTAAATTGATTCAACATTTGTACGAAAGATGGCATTTTAGGATGGCAAAAAAAAACAACCGCTCATCGTAACCAATACACAATTGATGGGAGTATTGAACGTTGACAAGTTAACAGACGAGCCTAATCGCTTTCAACAAGAGACTTGAATTAATAAAGTTAGAATAGTGATGATCTTTAATTAAATCTATTTTCGTTGCCTCGATTTGAATTAACGTTTGTTCAGATGTTTCGAATCTTATGCGATTCAGCAGTGGAACAACTAAAGTGGAACCGTGTGAACCCGGTATTATTGAGCGTGATCAAGAATTTCTGTCTTTTTCTGCTTCACTGTTCTTCCAAACAAGATCGAGAAAAAAAAAAGGCGGAAGCGTAGTCGGTACTACAGTTTCCCTTTCGGCGGACCGGGCTCAGTTCTCGGACCACAATAACTTACGAGTTATCGTAACTTATCGCAATTAAATATTACTTGCTTTAACTATTAGCTATACTCCAAGCTTACTTCTGCGACATCATTAAGTTTCAATCGAACTATACAGTTACAAGGTACTAGTACTACTAGTACTAGTACTTAGAAGTGTTAGAGATGAAGTAGCATTTTAACCGTAAAGTTTTTTTTCAGTTTTAATGAAAGTAAACAAATTGAGGAAGCCACTCTCTGGGTTGATTTTAACAAAACAAAGATTTACAGCTAAGGTTCTGTTTAACTTGTTGAAGAGCGTCAAGGAAGTAAATCCTGTTGAATTTGGCTTTTTAAAACACGATTTTATCGTTGGCTTTAACATTAATCCTTTTACTAATACCAGAGAACAACATTACAACAAGAAATTGAGCCAGCAAGCACTTTTGAAATTCAGAAATGGGTAAATTTATCTTTATATGTATATTTCTTGTGTGCGTGTGTATGTCACTGAACTCCTCCTAAACGGGTGGACCGAATTGAATGAATTTTTTGGTATCATATCAGCAGCCCAACAGATGTCGCTGGGGTCCGCTAATTGATATATATATATATATATACTATACTAGATTCAATATATATATATTAAAGTTTGATTTGATCTTTTTTTTTTGGTTACTGAAAACATCAAGTCGAAATTCAATTATTTCACTTATGAAGCGTCAAGTCTGTCTGTTTGTAGTGACTCGACTACAGGATTGGATGGCCGTTTCTACCAAGTTGAACCCGGCAAGGAACTCAGCAGTTGCTCTTTTACCACATAAACACTTTAACAAATTTTATTGTCTTGCGAGAGGTGATTCCGAGAGATAATGACTATATCTCTAATCGTATCTCCTTAGTAACTTCCATAGTACAAATTTAAACGGGTTTTAGTTGCATTTCCCAATCTATTAAAATAAAAATTCTAATTCTACAATACCATAGGCATCCAAAAATTGAAGATCTGAATATATCAATTCTGTTCATCAATCGTTAAATACGGCATAAAATAAGTCAACGTCAGAAAAATACAAGATAAGGACAGATAAATATTGCAATATTAATTTCAGGAACTTAAATTGTTTGATCTCTACGAGCGTTTTGGAGGAAGGGGTGGATATACCGCAGTGTCTCCTTGTTGTGCGGTATGACATGCCATTGGAGTATAGATCGTATATTCAGAGTAAAGGTAACTATAGATAGTTTAATGCAGTTTTTGAACAGCTTATCGAAATCTGAACCGATTCAACCGCTGCACCTACTCCACTCGCATATATTATATCATCTATAGCCTTTTCATTAATATAAAATGATGGGGAAACAAGTGGTCGTCCTATATTAATTATTCAAATAGCACACTAACTAAGGCTCAAGGTGAAAACTTATAAGGTACTCCCTGTCATGTCAAGTCAAGTATATAGCCTATAGATACTGCTGGACTGAAAGCCTCTCCCAGTATGGTTTGCACATAATCACCAAGCTGGGCAGACAGGTTGGTTACCACAGAAGATCGTAGTAGTAACATAGAAGACGCTACTGCCCGTTGTCAGTCATATCATGTATTCCCATAGTCGCCTCGTATGAAGCCTGCAAGAAGTGTGGTGATAGCTATATTCTTATCTTCCGTCACCCATTTACACAATACCGGCATTTTATTACAATCAAATATATTATAATTTGAGGGCCGATTGGCGCAGTGGGCAGCGACCCTGCTTTCTGACTCAGAGCCTGTGGGTTCGATTCCCACCACTGGAAAAAGTTTGTGTGATGAACATGAATGTTCTTCAGTGCTGGGTGTTTATTGGTGTATTATAAGTATTTGTATATTATTCATAAAAATATTCATCAGTCATCTTAGTAACCATAACATAAACTACGCTTACTTTGGGGCTGTTGGCGATGTGTGTTTTGTCGTAGACCGTAGTATATTTATTTATAAAAAATAAATATACATGAAACTTATTTTAAATAAAAAATAAAAAAAATAATAAAATGCCGGTATTATGAAAATGGGTAGAATATTCAAACATAACGCATCAAATCTATGCGTATATTATGATCTGATATAATACATTTGAAAGAACGTTGTTTTTTTTTTTCAATCTTACCTACTGGTATGTGATTATGTAGTCTAAGATGGTAACGGGCTAACCTGTTAGGGGATAGCTGTTATATTAAACCTATACCCCGGTTTGAACACGACATCGTACCGGAACGCTAAATCGCTTAGCGGCAGGTTTTTGTTCTTAAGGCGATAACTAGCCACGGCGGAAGCCTCTCATCAGAGCAACATATATATGTAGATATATTTATATCCTGGAAAAACAAATTTCATCTGATGAAGTTGTAGACATAATAAAGTTCAGATTTAAACGACCTGACTTACATATAGGTTATATATATAACTAGCTGTCCCGGCGAACTTCGTACCCCGAGGATCATTTTTTTTAATGAATGTTATATTTTAATACTTATTATCCTATTCCGGTCTAAGAGGAATCCAAAAAATCAAATATCATAAAAAATGGTTGAGTTATAAATGGTGTAACTAACACAACTTTCTTTGATATATAATATATATAGATAATTATTCGTTGTTTACTTATTACCTCACTAATGCATAATCATATGTTTTTTAAGGGCGAGCAAGAAGCAAGGAATCTAGTTTCGTGTTACTAGTAGACGAAAAATGTAGATCAAAGTTTGAAATACAATATTTAGAGTTTCAAAAGATAGAAGAGTATGTTCATGAAGTAAGTTTTTTGAATTACTTAATAATCCGTTGACATTTTATAGTCGGCTTTGATACCTAAATTGTCAGAGCTTGTACAGACTTTTCATAACGAATCGGCAGTCTTTTTTTGTATGTATCTGAAAACATATCATTATTGTTAACATAGAGGAATACCAAGATAGATTTAATGCTAGGTAACTCACCTTGTCTCAAGCCACACAGGATTTATGTAACAAGTCATCCTTACTATCCGAGAGCGGTGGCATCCTTATGTGGTTGATATCCCATCAACACGCACGAAACGTTTTTTATCCACGTTTCTGATACGTGCCGCTAAGATGTGGAACGCCCTCCCGGTAACTGTGTTTCCTGCCACGTATAATTTAAGTACCTTCAAGGCTAGAGTGAATAGGCTTTTTCTAGGCAAGCGTGTTCCAACCTAGACCTCATCATTGCTTTCTAACGGGCATGATTGTCGTCAAACGCTGGCCTATCGTTAGTAAAAAAAAAAAAAATCCCTACTTCCTTAAAATATCACTTCTTTCAACGGTGAAGGAAAACATCGAGACGAAACCTGCATGCCTGAGAGTTCTACATAATGTTCTCACCGCACTGGGCCAGCGTGGTGGGCTTCAACCTTAACCACTTCTTATTGAGGCAGGAGATCTATGCCTTATAGTGACTGAGACCTCCAAATACAGGTTGTTTTAAACTTAAATGTGAGCCTATTCTTTTGAAATGTAATTGATAAGGTAAGGTAATTTCGGACCTACCAATGCATAAGTTTAAAGAATGTGTTAAAAAACATTTATTACAGCAAGGTTATTATACAATTGATGAGTTTCTTAATGACAAGGTTGCTTGGAAGCATCCGGCTCCGCTTTCATCTCTCACAAGATAGAAAAATGAATGTTAAAATGTAAAATGTAAATTTTTGATGTTGGAAAAGAGCAACTGCTGAGTTTCTTGCCGTTTTCTTCTCGGTAGAATCTGCCTTCCTAACCGGTGGTAGAGTCACTACACACGGACAGACTTGACGTTTCAAAAGTGCTTGTATTAGGCCTACTTGAAATAAATGAATTTTGATTTTTTTTTGAATTTTGAATTTTTTGATTGAAATAAATTATTTATAATTTTTCATAATATGCATGGTTAACGTATAAATCTTTCTCTTGAAATTCTCTATTGCTGAAAATCTCTATTGCGGAATTTAAAAGATCTATGCGTACAAAACGCGTGATCTACTTTGTTTATATCTTATGTTAGGATAAAGATGGACCCGTACTATGAGCTTTGCTCTTTTCTTATTCGCACCGCAAACATCTGCCTCCTAAGCATTAAAAGCCATCTTTGTATAATTATCAAGTATGACGACAGATTGGCGAGTGCCCTGCTGTCTGAGTCCAAGACTGGATTCGATTATCCCAGCTGGAATATTATAAGTATGAATGAATGAATATAATTTTATTGTACACCACATAAACATACAGAAAAATTGTAAATAATAATTTAACGCAAAGTATACAATTTGGTGGCCTTATCGCTACATAGCGAATCATCAGTTATCTTATTATCCATAACTCCAAGCTAAGCATACTATGGGGCTAGACGGCAGTGTGTTTATTTTTTTTTATATCATCAATCTCAACCCATTAACGTCTCTTCAGAATGAGGAGGGCTTTGTGACTACAAACTGGCCAAGTGCAGATTGCTAGACTTCTCACACCTTTAAGAACGTTATGGAGAATTCTCAAACATTCAGGTTTCCTCATTCAAAAGCGCTCATAGCTTGGAAAATCAGGTCACGCTATGACCGCTTTTAGTGTCGTAATATATTTATAATTATTATTTAGATACATTTTTTTTTTAATTTTCTACTGTGTCACTTATAAAAAAAAAAGATTATGTATTTCCTTTTTGCAACTACTATTCAATGTTTCTGTTAAAGCTGTTACACGGGAATGCAAATGAACGAGATGCACCTACGGAAGACGATGTCCAAGAAAGCTTATATGAAGACGACGATGTGCCTCCTTATTTTACTCAACAAGGCGGTGAGTTTTCTTTAATGAGTTCATATTAATGTTAACAAAATAATAGAAATAAATAAAGAAAAAAAAATTAAAAATAATTATAGAAGAGCTTTTTGTGAAAAAACTCGTCTGGAAAGTACTGCCGCCATGCTTATTTCAGTCCCTAAGCAGCATTGTTGGAATGCTGTATTCCGGTCTGAAAAAATGTATTAAAATTCAAAGAATTCATTTATTTCAAGTAGGCCTAATATAAGCACTTTTGAAACGTCAAGTCTGTCTGTTTGTAGTAACTCTACCACCGGTTCGGAAAGCAGATTCTACCGAGAAGAAGCCCGCAGCAAAACTCAGCAGTTGCTCTTTTCCAACATCAACAATTTACATTTTACATTCTGACATTCATTTTTCTATCTTGTGAGAGATGAAAGCGGAGCCGGATGCTTCCAAGCAACCTTTTCATTAAGAAATTCATCAATTGTATAGTAACCTCGCTGTAATAAATGTGTTTTAACATATTCTTTAAACTTATGCATTGGTTTCAAAATTACCAGGAATCATATTATAAAAGCGTATACTCAATACAGATGACACTAATTGCCACTATTTATTAAAAAAGTTTATGCTTCTTATAGACTTAAAAGTTTGTATCAGTACTTCATTGATATGATTATGTATTGTAAAGTGTTCGTTCGTTAAAAGTATTCCTTTAACTTCACAACCAATTCGCGTGACTGGCTGTTGATTATACGTCCACTTTTCAACATGTTGAAACAAGAGTTCGTACTATATAACAAACACAAAAATCGAGTCATGTTTAAATCAATGTCCACAGTAGAAGAGCCAAAGTTTACGTAATAGTAAACAATATATATCAAACTTAAACGAGCGCACGGTCAACTGTTTTCGAAACGTTTCGCAACAATTATAAATTGCATACTATAAAGTAAGCGCAAAAGAATACTCGCGATATATTCTTTCACATTATTTAACGTCCCAAAAAAATTTACGTATTTTTTAAAACACTGTATGTAATTGATTCAAATGATCAGTTTTGTTCCAAGTTACATTCTATGGTCTTGCACAAATGTCAAAACGGGCCTATTAAATTTTTACGACTATAGAGCGTGCGATTTTACTTACTTTTCATCAAATAAATAAATCCTGTGCTAAAATAAATAAATCGTTTGTACCAGCTCAACTTATGGCGACGTCAGCAATATCCTTGTTGTCGCGTTACTGCAGTGTCCTCCCTCACGATCAGTTCACAAACATCAAGCCGATGTGGATACAGGAGAAAGTTGAAAAAAACAATACAGTATTGCGCATCATTTCAATCATGATGCCTTTGCAGTGTCCAATTAAAGAGACCATAGCGGTAAGTCAAGCGGCATGTTGCTATTTTAATATTTACCTAACATATATACAATTACTGTTTTATAGTGAGTTACTGTTATATAGTATGTTACTGTTTGATAGTAAGTTCTTCTAGCATGTTCATTCATTTCATAATCGCGCGGGAAAATTTGTATGAAATTTATATCCTTAATCGGTTTCTCCAGAGAGAAAGAGAGAAAAATTCGGGAAATATAAATTCTCGAATTGCTACTGCCAGGAGTCGAACGCGGATCCTCCTATTTATCAGACCACATCATTTACCACTTAGAATTCGATACTAACTATGCTTTTTTATTTTGGATTTCTAGACCCAATGAATGTTCTTATTATTAATAAATTAATCTATACTCATAATATTCTAAACCTAATGAGTTTGTTTGGTTGAACGCGCTAATCTCAGAAACTACCGAATTATAAATATCTTTCTGTGTTAGATAGTCCCTTTATAGAGGCTACAAACAATACGAACGGAACGGAGCATCAATGAATAATTTTGCAAACACGGAATAATGCTAAAATAGTTTCATTTTTAAAGATTCCGATGCGTGCGATGCGTCGTTTAGTTACGCTAAAATGATGTATGAAGGAATTGTTCCTCTTTAAAAGTGATAAAAAAACTCCTCGACAGCATATTATGTCTATCTAGTAAGGTTGACTCATACGCAGACCAAGTTGCGGGGTAACGGTAGTGAATGATAATTAACAATGATTTTTAAATTATTAAAACAGGGTATGCCGCTTGTGAAATTGAAGTCTGCCAAGCGCTCTGCAGCTCTCAATGTGTGTAAAAAGTTGCATGAAATGGGTGAACTGGATGAGGTGACTCTATTGCCACGACAATACGGGTAATACTATCATATAGTTTCAGTTATTTTAGCTAGTATCTTAGAATATTTATGACACCCACCTCTTCCTAAAGAACTAGCATAATTGTTGCCTACATACTGTTGTTGTTGATTTGCGCAACAATTACGTCGAATCGGCACTATGACTCTTTATATGGCAGTCTAATTTCGATAAACAGTTAGTGGTAAAGTAATTGCGCAACATTTCGGCTACTGATATTAGCTGAACTGTTGCCCAGCTACGGACCTGGTTTCAACCTGCTGGCTCAAGCAATAAGCTAACCTCTTGAGCACCAATTGTCGAAAGACCTTTTAAAGTTCCGCGTCGCGTACAACAGTAAGGTGGTTAAACCAATACAAAAATTTCGGAATCAGTGGGATGAACTTGCGTTTTTCTGGCAATACTGCTTTGCTAATTTAAGCCAAGATCGGCGTACAATTTGCATTTTTTAAATATATTACCGTTATTTCTTCAGAGTGTTAAAGTTACACTTAAATAAGAAAATGTAACAAATACAAATTATACGTTTTTATAAGTTTGTTGTGGGCTTCTTCTTGGACCAGGACGCGTTTGGAGCCCTCGTAGTTTTGGTTTTAAGTTTGCGAATGTGGTTGTCGCCATCATCTCACTACCGTGTAATTCTTATGTACGCATCAAAAGTGCCACCTATGGGCCTACTTGAATAAAGATATTTTTGACTTTGACTTTTTTTGACTTTAATATAGCACGCACACAATGACATGCACTGATGTATGTCAACTACAAGTATACATAGCATTGACAAAGCTTTAATAATTAGGTATGAATGAATGAATGAATGAATGAATAACACTTTTATTGTACACCAAAGAAAAAAAGTAGTTACAGAGATATAAATACATATCAAGAGAGTACAATTTGGTGGCCTTATCGCTTAGGTAATTAAGTTTAAATAACTAACTATTATTTGCTTTAATACATCTGCTTTGAGGCATTTTAACTAAGCTAAATGTGTTCCGTTGCTACTTTGTCGCAATCCAATTTATTCGTACTAGATGTCTGAGTGTAGATAGAATAAAAATGGCTAGCAAATAAATTCGCTATATCCGTTCCAGATTTTGCAATTACGTTTCCTAATTTCATAGAATCGGGCACGGATGATTCACGTTTCATTTAATTTTTGAAATATGTATTTCCAAAAGTGTTTTGGTTTTTTAAAATATTTGACTCAGCATTATGTTTGTATTCATTAAGGCATAAATTGAGAACAGCCACGAAGTATTTCAAATTCTAAGTGATCACTGGGGTTTTTTATTTCCGATTTTTTTTTTTTGAATTTTTTTTTATTTGCAGAAAAATCGATTTTGACCTGGAAAATATAAAAGTGTGCTTTCCTAACTGGCGAGAGGAGACCAATAATACGGACAGCGATGTGCCGAAGCCGGGCTTTAAGAAAAGAGTGCGAAAACATTTGAAAGTTGTACGTAAATCTTTGATTTTGTTCGTTTTCAACCAGTTTTTTCTGGGCAGGCCCAGGTGGGTCGTCGACTAGGTAGTCGGGGGACGCAAACAACGCAACGTTTACCAACGTTTTCCACGGTCCCTGGGTTCTTCGAAATATGTGCCACTTATTCAGCCAAGCTGGTTTTCTCTGGTTCTTCTACAGATTTTCCTGATTTGATCAAGTACAGATACTCCAAGCATATTTCTGTCCATCGCCTGCTGAGTTACCCTATTGCCTTTTTTGAGACTTATAGTTAGCGAAGACGTTTCAGACCTATAATTTATCACTGGCAACCTGTCCTGTTCGAATTATTATTATTTATTTATGTTTGTTTTAGTATCCTAAATGTTTGGACGGCCCAGAGGATGGGCAATTCGATCAGATCTATTATCTGCACGTGATAAAAATGGAAGTAGCATTTGATGAGCCAACAGATTCCCGCGAACGGGCCCTGTACAATTTACTCCAACAAACGGAAGGATATGGTTTAGTGACGATGCATCCTTTGCCCGTTTTATGCAGTTTCCCGATGTTTTTAACCGTCGGCGAAGTTAAAACCTCTCTAGAAGTGAATTATGCTACGATAAGACTCACGGCAGCGCATTTTGAATTGATTAAAAGGTAAGTCTTTATTGCACACACAAATGTTACCTACGAAAAAAAAGACAATTGAAGAACCTTAAAATAGTGATTGAGTGCAAAGTGCAAAGGCGGTTTTATCGCTTAAACTCTCTCAAATAGCATTTGCTGATAGGCCATAAGTAGGTAAAAAAATCATCACATCACAAACCATCCCGAGTCACTCAGACTATATTTTTTTTTTCATGCAAAATCGTCTGTGTGCCTGTCATTTTCATATGCGTAAATTCAAACTGTTTCTGGCAGACTTGTTTTTTAATTGTAAAATATCATATTATCATTTATTCTTTGTAAAATTGTGCGTGTAACTTTTGCATGATTCTCATTTTTTTATACTCTGGAGAAGCAAAGTAGTACCTGCTATGGTTTTTTTTGCAGTATCAACTTCAGCTTTGCTCTATTCGGGAAAGTTAGTGCGTCAAAGACGACCAAGAACTCTTCCGTTTTCTGGGATGAAAAGTATCTTGACAGTATTTTTTTATTATCCCAGAAAATGCCTGTACAGGTTAATCTCGTATATTATACCTCATTAAAATCCTTTAAGCTATTTAAGCATAAAGAAGTACTAAAACAATTTTACGATAGGTCTATTATATAGAAATTGTGCAATTTTCCAGGATAGAAAGAAGTTAAGGCTACTTTTTCTGATACCGGAAAGTGACTACTTCCAGGTTCCCTCTCTCTCTTTTCTGAACATTATTTTGAAGCATTGCAAGCTACTCACTTTAAAACCTGTTCGAAATTTCCAGGTTCCATTTTTTTGTTTTCGATCAAGTTCTAGAAGTGGCTAAGAAGTTTCTACTGTATGATGGAGAGGTCAACAATATATACTTGGTCCCAATCAAGGGCAGGAATGGTTATGACATAGATTGGAATTTTATTCAGACTTACGAGGACATCCAGGCTGTTGCACCGCCACCTGTTAGTGTAAGTATGGGACACAGAACACAATTTGTATGAAATAATTGAGGCATCGTTAATACTAAATTTGTGCTTTTCCACGAGTAGCGGTGTGAAAGGGATAGTAGTTTTTTATACCGACAGTAGTTAGGTACAGAGTTTTAGGTGCAACAGAATTGGAACCAATATTCTTTGGGCCACTGCGTGTACCGAACACTGCACCGTCAGCAGTTTACGCAATCGTCGAGCCTCATGGCTATAACTAGGACAGTGCACTATGGGCTGCCACTCGACGCGTGCTCATTATCAATATCATTATATCATTTACTTATCATTATCAAAATGAAGTCCTCTTATCAATCACTACCAAATCTCTATCATTTATCATCACTCCACAAAGGACTACACCTCACGAATATAGAAATTATTCGTACTTTTAATTATAGTTTTAAACTGATACACAACAGCCAGTCTATATATATAGCTTATTTATTTGATAAGTGACAATATATGACTGTCTCAAAACCTTCCTATTTAGTATTCTTATAAATTCTGACTAATTACAAAAAAAAAAAATATTCATTATTATATTATGTAACAAATTATAAGCTAAAGTCATAAATCATCATCATCATCATTTCAACCAATGGATGTCCACTGCTGGACATCCATTGGTTGAAATGATGATGATTCGGAGATAGTTGGTCTTTCGGAGATAGTTCCACAATCCACGGCCCTGGGCCGCTTGCCTCCAGCGGCTCCCAGCGACTCGCCTGATGTCATCTGTCCAACGCGTTCGGGGCCGACCTACGTTGCGTTTATCGGTGCGGGGTCGCCATTCCAGCACCTTAAGACCCCAACGTCCATCTGTACTCCGAGCTATGTGCCCTGCCCATTGCCATTTCAGCTCCGCGACTCGCTGAGCTATGTCGGGGACTCTTAAAGTCTACGTAAATGAATAGAAATAATCTTTGGTTTTAATGTATTTTGACGTCATTTAAATTTTTTTTAGGAAAGAGTTTCAATTGATGTGACGAGAGAAACTTACATCAACGCAGTGGTAACTCCATGGTATCGAGGATGCATTATGCCTGACAGGTACGAAACCTTATTATCTTTGGTATGTTCACTATATCCCAGTCACTCACTCACTTAATTAAGTTCAGTTCATGGCCTTGATCCACTTTGCTGTTGAAATCTTAACTGCACATGAAATAGTACATTGGTCACCCAGGATACAAAGTGGCCGACTACTAACGAAGGTAGTTTCTCCCTCAAGAATTAGGATTAATAAATACAAAAAAAAAAGATCTGACTGGTAGTTTCATAGATTAGCGCATACAAATAAACTAAATAACAATATCTTCATCTTTAAAATTAATAAAGATACGGTACTTATACATTGCTATATATTTTCATATTTTAAACGACTTCAAAAAGGAGGAGGATATCAATTCGGATGTTTAATGTATATTCGGGCATATATAGGTTGGTGGGAGTGCAAAGAAAGTTCTTTTTTTTAAAAGGGGTTTATTCCGAAATGGTCCCATATAAATAACATTAGCTGACCCGTGCAACTTCTTTGCACCAAATTGGTTATTACCGGAAAACACAACTAAAATGACATTTTCTAAAAATGAATCCTAACTAGATTGATTTATCGTCCCCGAAACCCCCTGTATACTAAATTTCATGAAAATCGTTGGAGCCGATTCCGAGATTCCAATTATATATATACAAGAATTGCTCATTGAAAGATATAAGATATAGATCTGATGAAGAGTTTCGGACAACGGAACTATTTTAGAAATGATGGTAAATCAACTGCGATTGCTGCATATCGTATATGCATTGTTTACGCAATTACAAAAATTACTACGCCTGTACAATCGAAAGGGTTACGCAGATGTATTCTACGAGTATACATCGATGTTCACCCACATTTTCCATCAAAGTTAGTAGCAGTTGCAAATTTTTCGCAACTACAAAACTAGCTGTAGCCCATAGTATTCAAGCTTGACTTATACTGGTATCCATACTAGTATTATAAATGCGAAATTGTGTTTGTTTGTTCGTACTTACTTTACGGCCTAACTAACAACCAATCGACATAATTTTTGGCATAGAGTTAGTTGAAAGGACGGAGAGGCATGGTTCCTTCGGGTTTTGTATAAAACCTTAATTAACGCGGGCTACAGCTTGTAAAGAAATATGTGACTTTCACTTTGACTTGTAAAATAACACGATATGCCCTACGGCTTCGCCCACGTAAATTTCGGTATGCAGGGTACTAAATAAAAATAAAATAGCGTACTAAATAGTCTACAACTATAGTCATACAATATATGAGATACATTTTTGACATACATTTTTTTATCTTTTGTAAAATATATATATATATATATATATATATATATATTTAATAAAAAGTATCCTATGTTACTTCTGATACCTCCAAGAATACGTGTACAAAGTTTCATGATGATCGGTTAAGTAATTATTGCGCGAAAGCGTAACAAACAAACTTACATTCACATTTATAATATTAGGGAGGATGTATTTACTTTTTTATTTGTTATAACATTTACTTCTAAGGTTGTTTTTTTTTTGTTATTATTTTTTTCTTTTTGTATAGATACATAGTGTCTGACGTACTTGAGTATAAGACACCACAGAGTCGATTCGAATCGGAATCCTTCGAAACATTCGAGGACTATTACATGAACAAACATAATCTACAGATCTTTGGTAGTAAAAATCAGCCATTGCTTGAAGTGAGTAAAAGTTTTTATTTATTTTATATTTTTAATGATGATGATCAATTTGACTATTATTAGTGACTTACCACTTAGACAATGTTCTCAAAAAAATAACGCATATATAGAGCTATTCAATCAATCAATTTATAGTCAACATTAGTGCACTACTGGACTAATGGAAGCCAACAAGAAAGAGTGCCATGCTTGGCAAACGGGTTGGGGATCATGCATGGTAGTAGTAGTACAGAAGTCGCTCGAAGTCGTCCTCGGAGTCGCTGTTGGGGCTCGGGGTATCTGCTAAGGGCGTTGGCCCTATCTAGTATGTGATATAAGTCGCGGTAGTCGCGGTAATCGGCAGCACGGCTAGCATGAACAGGAGACAATTACCTCCCCGGGGAAAGGATAAAAATTCATCTTCACCCATAGCTTTATCAACACTCAGAGCACTGCACACAAGTGGAAATAATATCTAGATAATCTTTTATATCTTATATATATATTTCTTGTGTGCGTGTGTATGTCACTGAACTCCTCCTACACGGCTGCACTGATTTTAATGAATTTTATGGTATGCGTTTGGGATGGTTTAGATTCACAAATCAGCCCGACAGATGGCGCTGGGGTCCGCTAGTATATGTGTTATAATAAACGAGGGTACGTTCATTATATCCATTGTCAGGGGATATAATTTTTGTTAATTTTTTTGCCAACTATATTCTAAGCTGCCCTCCCAACATGGCTCAGAGGAGAGTTATTAAAATGCTTCAATACCTTCATTGCGTAGCATCCAATTATAAAAACCGGCGCTTAGCTATCAATACAGCGCATGTTTAGCATCTGCCAGATCTGCCACTACTGTGCGGGACTCGCCTTAGTTTAAACACATTTTTACTGTTCTACGATCATGTTGACGGCCGATTGGCGCAGTTTGCAGCGACCTTGCTTTCTGAGTCCAAGGCCGTGGGTTCGATTCCCACTACTGGAAAATGTTTGTGTGATGAGCATGAATGTTTTTCAGTGTCTGGGTGTTTATATGTATATTGCTATTTATTTATGTATATTATTCATAAAAATATTCGTCAGTCATCTTAGTACCCATAACACAAGCTACGCTTACTTTGGGGCTAGGTGGCGATGTGTGTATTGTCGTAGTATATTTATTTATTTATTTTTATAATTTTTTTAGTAGTGTCTACCTACACTTGGAGGAATTATCAATTTTATAAATTTAAAATGCATATAAAAAATTTCGGAACCGACAGGATTTGAACCTGCGACTCTCGGGCAATCGCGGCCTGAGCGCTTTCACCAATTAAGCTACTACTCCTACCTTCGCTGCCGACAATTAGTATATGACTTTCACATCAGTCTTATAGCGACCTTAGCGTCATCTAGTAGGAAACGTTGCAGCTTCGATCTACTTTTGCAACACATTGCTTTTTTATATTTTTATAATTTTTTTAGTAGTTTTTTTTAAATTATCTCTTATCTCTTGTTTCAAATGTGTCTCATTGTAATATGGACCTTTGAAAAAGGTTCAAAACCTGTCGGTTCCGAAAATTTTTATATGCCTTTTAAATTTATAAAATTTACTTATTTATGTTGAAATGCCACTTCTTGGTTTGACAGGTGCGCAGTATCAACTCTAGGATGAACTGCCTCTTGCCGCGTGCGGCGACCATCGACGCACTGACGGACAAACAACGTAAGCTGATCTCGATGGCTCAGGGCGATGATAAACCGCGCCGCTTTAACGAGATCTTCGTACCGGAGTTTTGCATCAAGGACGAATTTCCTGGCGTTATGTGGTACAAGGCGGTTCTGCTGCCCAGCATTATCCACAGGTTACTTTGTTTTATTTATTTATTCATAATCTTTAATTGAGAGAGAACAGCGGTTATAGCCTTGCCTTCGGCTTCACTTTCGGGTAGCCAAGTTCGAATCCCAGCACGCACCTCTTAAAGTTCTATTTAGCTTCACACCAAATCAGACCGAAGAAAATTCAGAAATTATAAATTCTCATATTGCCCCTACAGGGATTCGAACCCCGGACTTTCGATTTAATACCACAAGCTCACCGCTGCGCTATGCCGAGTATGTCAAAAACCCTTGCGAATTGTTGCTTAGTGTTGCTTAGTGTTGCTTTGTTTATATCCGATAGTTTGTCACTACCCATCAGGTGGGTCGATCCGTCAAATATAACCATAAAAAAGCGTTTTAAAAACGATGACATACCCTTTTATTGTTATACTATCTTGAGTGCGTAAATATAGTTTTTAAGATACATATGTGATATCATATTTATATCACCTTAATTTACAGAATAACAATGCTTTTGACGGCTGAGGAACTCCGAGTGCAAATCGTAAAGGACACAAAGAATGGGTCTATATCATTGTTGAAAGGTAAAAAAAATTAAGCTTAATTTGCTATACTCCGCTTAAAAGCAGGAGAATCTGTATGGTGTAATTTATAATTTCTTCAATCCTTATACTCCACACCAAACAGATCCTCGGCACTGTATCGCACGCACGTTTCGCTCCGAAACCGGAGCTCCTCAGGAGATTTTGACTTTACATCGAATAATTGTTAAGTAAATGTTAAGTAACGCCTGCTTCTATCCAATATTTTAAAAAAAATCTATTTATTCCACGACAAGATTAACGGTCAGTCTCAATTCCGAAGTTGTCATTATCTATTTTCTTAATTGAAATTTAAATGTCTTGCTGTAGAAAAAAATCTGTTTGCAAGCGATACTTCTAGATAGTTGCGTAATTTTCTTGGTTCCGAGTTTGTTTGGCAATCATATTAAAGCTGAATGCTACTCAAAGCCGTTTGAAGTCCACCAACCCGCACTTGGCCAGCGTTGTGGACTGAGGTCTGAACCCATCTGATTCTGAGACTCGTGGCCTGTAGTGGGTCGGTAATAATTTGATGATAATGACGATGATTGTATTAAAGTGCTTCTTCTGAACTCTTATTTGTGTTTGATTCAGGAGAGGAATGGCTACCGATAGAAATCGATTTAAACGTAGCTGTGAAGTCTTTACTATCTAATATTGAGGAGAATGCAACAGTCACCAGCATCGATAGGTGAGTGAATACTCGCAGGTGAGCGCTACTCTCACGGCTATCAGTCCAATGTGAAAATGTTTACACACAAACCCACCCACCTACACACTCACGCACATATACACACACATATACATATAACATCCCTATCCCTACTTCCCTACTAATATTATAAATGTCAATGTCAGTTTGTTTGTTACGCTTTCACGCAAAAACTACCTAACCGATCCTCATCAAACTTTGTACACATATTCTTGGAAGTGTTAGAAGTAATATAGGATACTTTTTATCCCGACATTAAGCTCGGTTCCTTTGGGAGAGGGGATGAAAGTGTTTGACGATTTTACACCATAACTCCGACAAATTATAAACGATTTAAATAATTATTTTTGTACTTTAGAGGTTATAATATGTGTTTAATTTTGCCCAAACTTTGTGTAGATCTGATGCATGTGGTTTGAGATAGAGGACAGAACTCCTCAGCGGACGGCAGCAAACCCCTCATTTAAGGCTTAGCGATACTGAATACTTTAATTTTTTTTAGAACTACAACTAATTTGAATGCCACATCAAAAAACAAAATCAACCGCAGACGAAGTGGCGGGCAACAGCTAGTATATAATATACACATAAAATTTCCACGTAAACAAAGTCGCGGGCAACAACTAGTATATCATCAACTGAGGCGATTCCCGCGCGCGACGTGGAATTATTTAGGGAAAATCCTTCCTTCTTACAACTTTACTTGTGCCTCACAATTTTGCTGAACTTTCCGCGTGTTTAATTGTGTTCCCCAATGTACAACATATGGATTCTGATGATGAATTTTCATTGTAATCCGAACAGAATAAACAACCCGATTGACGCAACACCAAGAATACCCAACGTCATATCCGTTAAGGAGAGCGTTTACCAACTACAAAAAAAGAAGATTAATAAGGAATACCCGTGGGAAGTAAGTATTTCAAGTCATTTTTATTACTATTATAAATTCATTCTTATAGATGGTCAACACTCGTCAAATATTATATATACAACGTGTAACCGAATTACGAAATAAATTTTAAGGATGCAAAAGTATATTTCATGAGGAATCGCTTTGTAAAAATTTAAATATTAAATATTAAAAATAGTAAAAGACAGCCACGCGCATAGTATCTACGCTACGCGACGCATTTAGAATAAAGTGACAGAATTCACATGATTTTAACTTCGCATGTGATGTTGGGGCTGTATCTGATTTCTTTCAGTAGCACATATAGCAGTGGTTTACTCAAAAAAATATTAGATTTTCGGTTTCATAGATAAGCCTCAGAGATAGTACATAATGTACCGCTAAAGCCTGTGAAGTATTAATTCGGTTTTCATTTACACGTTCTATATATAGTTATACCGCTTTATATCCTAAATAAATACCTTCTATTAAATAAAATATCTTAGGATATTTTATTTAATAGTATCTTAATATATATAAATCTCCTGTCACGATGTTTGTCCGCGATGGACTCCTAAACTACTTAACCGATTTAAAATTAAATTGGCTCACCGTGAGCGGTCTGGTCCAACTTAAGAGATAGGATAGCTTAGATCTTTAATTATAGTCACAATTTTATTTTATTGCAAAATATTTGTCTATAATAAATTGGCAGTCACATGTTATATATATATACTATACTCATTTAAAAAGCTTAGCGATACTGAATACTTTAAAAACAAAATCAAACGCAGACGAAGTCGCGGGCAACAGCTAGTACTATTATAGGTAAAACTTTGTAAAGCTTTTCGTGACAGCTATAGCGTTGAAATACTACTTTCTGCCGCCAAGCAGCAGTAGGTACTGTGTTCCGGTGTGAACTGTATGGCTGCCGAAATAATTACTGAGCCATGATACTTAAGCTTACGCCTCAGATTTATGGACACAGGGTAGAACTTTGCAGGACGTGCCCCTCGCATACCCTGCGAAGTGTTGCTCTGGCAATGGGTTTTCACGTGCCAGCAGGTGGGCAGTGGCGTGCACAGCGTTTGTGACCAGGGTACGGTACAAAGCATGTAAATGGCATAAAAAGGAAAAAATCCCCTCCAATAATAGTTATATAAGATAATTTGGGTATGCAGTGCTTTTGTGCATGTATGAAGTGCACGCCACTGCAGGTGGGTCATCTATCATCCGGCAATTAATACTATCAAAAAAAAAACTTGTGTCCCAGCATCGTCACAGCTATTTTCTTTAATAAAAAGTGATTGTATGTAACCAAAATTCGATCCACATTTTTTCTTTCAGGTTTTAAGTAAACTTAGAGGCATAGCTTTGTTAATCTTTGACTAGGTAATTATGGGTTATACTATACATTTGCTGATGTAGAAACACAGTTATCAATTGCACTGTATTAAAAGGAGATTTTAAATTTCATATAACACAGCTGTAGGTCTAAGCGTTATTGGTAAATAGAAGTAGTTATGTTTAAATCATTGAGGAATTGTCAATTACGTTATAAGACTAGTTATATTGCTTTGCATTCATATCCATAATCACATAAATTACAAAGGAAAGGACCAAAAATGGTTTTATAGACTAAATGCAACCACCAATAACGACCAGCTAACTCAGCTAAGTTATGTATTATACGGAATATATATGTAGTTTTTTTTAATCAAATTCAAATTCAAAAATGTTTTATTCATGTAGTAGACCTTATCACAGGCACTTATGAAGCGTTCATACATTTAACATGTTAACACTAATGTAAGGTGATGGTGATAACTGCATTCGTTAACTTAAAACTAAAGCTAGGATGGTTCCAAACGCGCCCTGGTCTAAGAAGAGCCCACAACAAACTTAGCTAGGTTTTTTTTTGTTATCACCATCTCACAGTCAATTTAATGTTTAGCTATGAAATTAGAAAAATTCATACCCAAGCTTTTTTATCATCCATGTAATCCTTAAATATTATAAAAGGATTTTTCTATAAGCTACGTTTTATATAAAATTTGTACTTATTGAGAGACATCTTAAGAATTTCATCTGGTATTTTTTTTTACAAAATGTTATACAAATACCTTTAAATAAATTACTAATTTTATGCAGCCTAGTAAACTGCACTACAAGTTTATTTTTACTTCTAATATTAATATTGTTACAGTCATAAAGTCAATACATTCCTTGCAATGAAAGGGATAATTCCGTCTAAGATGGTAACGTGCTAACCTGTTAAAATAACTGCCCATTTGGCAGTTACTGCATATGGCAGTTATTTTAAAACCCATACTCCTAATCGGTTTCTACGCGACATCGTTCCTAAATGCTAAATCGCTTGGCGGCACGTATTCTAGTCGGAAGTATGGTAGCCACGGCCAATGCCTCACACAGACCAGACCAGACCAGAGACAATTCAAACATTATTAATTTCTAAATCGGACCTTTGCCCAAAGACAAAATCCCTCACCGATGCACCAGGAAGGACGTAAAAGTAAATGTAGTTAAAATAAGTCAAATTTTCTTTTAATTCACTTTATTACTTCAGAATTTGTCTCCATTAATAATTTTGATTGTACTATTATAATAGGTTTTTTTTTTAGATTGGTTGCTATTGGTGAAATAGATACTTTGATTCGATTACTCACTCGGGTTAAATCCTGATAAATAAAAACTTGAGAATAATACTAATGCCACATTTGGCGTAGTTGACACTTTTCAAATGATCAGAATTTATTCGTAGAAATCACTTAATAAGCAGAGATCTTATTCTACAAAATTTCTCGTACTACTTACGCACTGTGTCATGGTCTCACTGTGTCATGGTACATAATCCGTAGTGGTAATTTTATTCATAAAAAAGTTTCAGTAATTATTACTATTGTTCTTAAAAAAAAAAAAATGGTCCTTTTTTAAAATCGGATTTTGAGGATTCTTCTCTAGGTTCCTATTTGTAATTGGTGAAGCTTCTGGTAAATATGTAAAAAAGAGAATCACTCACGATCACCGTTATGAATTTTTTATCATAAGTAGAATCTGAAAAATATTATTCGGGTTTGCGTGCTTTTGAATTCTGTAATTACATTTTTTATCATAATAATGCCCTGCATGCACTCTAAGACATCAAAATATATAAAAAAATGGACATCACCTTTAGACTAAGCTGTGACCATCTATGGCAAAGCTATCAAAACGAGATAAATTTCAGCAAAAGTGACCTATAATTACATCCACGTGTTAAATTCTCTACCTAAGTTAACTTATTCGAACGCATGAAGTTAATTGCGATTTATATAGTATCGAAGGACTATCAAGGGACAGTTCGTTTTCCCAGTATTGTAACTACATACCGCTCCTTCGATACCATTCAAATAGTAGTTAACTTTCGCAGTTCGCGTTACACCGTTCTGACTGGCGAAAGAGCGCGCGGAAGAACATGTTGGCTCGCTTATAGGACAGTACACCGGAAGCATTCACTTTCCAAACTTCGCTTTGCGAGCGTTTCTAAAGCAAGCTTAGTAAACCAAACATTATTTCTAGAGCACTTAAAAGGAATTCGATTTACTTACTCGCCAAACTTTTAAGCTTGCAAAGAATAGAAACGCTCGCAATCTTTCGCGAACCAAACATTCTTTCGCATGCACAATTTTAGTTTATGAAAAAAATGTGCTTGCGTTATAATTGTGTTCGCGCAATGAATGACAAGGTTGCTTGGAAGCAGGCCGCTCCGCTTTCATCTCACACGATAGTAAGATGATTGTACAAATTTAACATTCATTTGATTCATTCATTCTTATGATTGTAGTGATTGAGAAATCACTGGTTCAGAAGGTAGATTCTACTGAGAAAAAGCCGGCAAGAAACTTAACAATCTATTACTTATTCTGTATTCCGAGGGATGATGGTGTGCTACCAAGCAACCTTTTCTTTAAATTTAATTATTGAATTGAATTGGAAACGGGCAATTGCTGAGTATTTTGCCGCCTTTCTCTCATTAACCACAAATAAAAAACTTGACTTTTTAAAAGTGCTTATATTATTTATATACCAAACTACGAAAATAAGTGAAATTTCATTATGAATTTCAAACGAAATTTCGCAAAGCTAATGTTACTTATGAATACCGTCTGTCAATTTACCGTGTGAACGAATGCTTGCTAGCTCAGAATCTGTCAACAAGAAAAACTAACTAAAAGTGGAGCTTTAACAAGTGCACAACCTAACGTTAGTGCTTGACAAATGTATTTTAATTTTAATTAGGAGACCAATGAACCGATCGACATTGACCGCACATTGTCTACTGTGACACTGATGGATATCGAGTGCTACGACACGTTTGTGACGACGCCATTGGTTGATACCACCAAAACTTCTAGTGAAAAAGTACTGTCACCCCGAAGACCTGTCGCGGGTTCGGCTGCAATTCTTCCGCCGCCTGTAAAGTAAGTCAGCTTATCGTTTTAATACTTGAATCACTTGTCGCGAGCAAAATGTTTCATTTATTGTTTGATTAATTATTTGTCCAGATGATAATTTGCTGGCCTTGTTTCTGCAAAAATGATAAATATACAGGCTTAAATAAAAAAATCCAGAAAGATCTCGGTCTTGTAGTTCCTATCATTTAAACTAACCACTTTTGCTCTAGGACTTTTATTCAGTATTAATACTGTGAAACAAAATACATGTGAATAACGAAACAGCCCCTGTTGCCTCAGGCACTACATAAAAATCTTACAGTTTATGCAACGTGTAACAGAATAACGAAATAATATTGAAGGATGCGAAATAAGTATTTTTCATAAAGAACACCTTGTAAAAATATTAAATCAAAATAAGCATATTTATTTTTCCATACAAACGAATTCAAAACATTCCAAGTGTTTACTTTTGGCAACCCTATTGAAGATAAAAGACCGACACACGCATAGTATGCTACGTGACGCGTACCAAATTACAGTAAGTGACAGGAGACACATGATTTAAATTTTGATTTTGAATGTGATATTATGGTTGCATCTGATTTTTTTTCAGTAATAATATGGCAGTGGTTTATTCTAAAACTTAGGTTTACGGTTTCACAGATATTTTTCAGTGACGGACAGCCTGATAAAGCCTGTGAAGTATTATTTCGGTTTTCATTTACACGTTGTATATTATACATTAATACGAAACCAGAAATATAATGCAAGTTCGATGACAGGTACGACGATAAAATTGCGATTCTATCAAAAACGCCCACTGCCCGCGGTCCCGAGCTGCGGGACATTGTAGCGGCACTCACGACGATCAACTCGAACGACACCTTTAACCTGGAACGCGCAGAGACTCTTGGCGACTCCTTCCTCAAGTTTGCGGCCAGCTTGTACCTCTTCCACAAGTTTCCAGCCCTAGATGAGGGGCAGTTGACGAATATCAAAGGTCGACTTATTGGCAACAGGTAAAAATCCCATTTTTTAATTTTATACACAATCTGCTACTTTAGATTAAATTATAAAATTTTTTTTTTTTCAATAAGTGAGTAAATGGGCCATCTTTTGAAATAAGTTGCCAAGTGTAGTGTCATACTTTTTTGTTCCAAAATGAAATGTCAACGTTAACTGACAAAATTTTTATAGACCATAACTCAATGAAACTTAATTTATTTTACTCAATAAATAATGTGTTTTACTTTTATTTGTAGTTTCGATTTATAGCACGGTTATTCTAGATGACGTCACTAAAAAAATCACTGCCTAATTGTGAAATTTGTAACCACGGTACTTAAAAATGCGATCAAGGGTGTCGCTTTTTAATTTTTTTGATAAATGTCTATTACTACTTAACTATGTGACATTTTTTTCCATATTTTTCCCAGAACTGGTATAAGTTGGCCTCTCGGCTGGTTCCATTTTATCGTCAAGTTTTGGGACACCCTGTATATTAGTTATTTGAATGTAGGTTTATAATAATTTTTCGCCACCTATTTCTTCTCGCTTTTGTTGTCCCAATCCTAAGGTTGCCTAGCAGAAATGGCTTCTAAGCGATAAGGCCGCCTTTTGTATTCTACTCCATTCTTTGTGTTTCTCTGTATTCGTCCTTTAGGCAAATAAAGAAAGAGAGAAAGAAGGTACAAAGTTTAAATAAATAAAATAAAACCTCCAATAACCGAGAAACTTCATAGAAACGGCGACTGCGCGCGCATTAGAAAACACAGCGTGGCTACTATGCCGTGTAGAAAACGATTATAGATATAGCCATATATCTAACAGTAAGTGATGAAGTTCACCAATTATCTCCGGGGTAAATTGTCTCAAGGGCTAACTCGTAGTAGAATAAAGAAGTAAAAAAATTAAAACTATATGCTCATAATAAAAATGCTAAAATAGCTTAAATAAAATAGAAAAACTATTCTTTAGAAGTTATTTCTTTATCATACAGAATGTTTGCATCTCTATAAAATTGATTGGTTCAATCTAGCTCTCAGTTGTTTCGAAGTTCAGTGATGCCCAAAACAATATGGGTTTTTCAAAAAAATTAACTTAAATTTTTTAATATTGGATAAGGCTTTGCGGAATTCCATGAAATATTATGAGAATCATAATACTAAATTTTCAAAGTTTGTATTAAACGTAAACTTATAGAAAAGTCCTATTATAGTATTAAGGACTACGTCAACGATAAAAATGCTTGGGTTTAAATTATTGCTCTAACCAGGTTGCTTCTTTAATAGTTTTAAAAGACGATGTGACAACAAACAACAACCGGCTAAGTTTGTTGTGGGCTTCTTCATAGACCAGGGCGCGTTTGGAACCCTCGTAGCTTTAGTTTTAAGTTAACGAATTTAGTTATCGCCATCAACTCACTCCTATGTCATTTTTTACATGTAATGTACCTACGCATCAAAGGTACCATCTATGTGCCTATTTGAATACAGAAATATTTGACTTCAACTATGATTCTTGTTCTTAGGAATCTGTACTATGCAGGCGAGCGCGTACAACTAGGCGGACGAATGAAAGTCGAACAATTCAGTCCCCGGAGAGATTTCGTTGTTCCCGGCTTCTCGGCTCCACAACAGGTCATCAATTTCATCGAGAAGAACCACGTGAGTACCCTTCATATAAAATACTGTTAATTTCTTAGTATTTATTATACTTTATTTTGAGAATGCTACTCAAAATTTAAGCAATTAACAAATCTCTCGCTTCAACGATGAAGGATAACATCGTGAGAGAATCTGCATACCTGAGATTATATATTTATTGCAATCATTTAAGATGTGATGTACGCATTTTATTGTATAATAATTATATTTACCTTACTTTATTCAAAAAGAAATTGTTTAAAAAATTTAAGATAACTAAATAGATATTATAGATAAGTAAATTAGTCTTAGTTCAGTCTAAGTTAAAAAAGTTCAAATAAATAAGTTAAATTAAATATATTCTTCATAATGTTCTCAAAGGTGTGTGAAGCCCACACATACGCACTAGGCCAGCGTGGTAGACTACCGCCTAAACCCCTTCTCATTGTAGGAAGAAGAACCCGTGCCTTAAACTGGTCCGGTAATGGGTTGGTATGATGATGATGACACCATATTTTGAGAATGTTATTAGTAAATGTTGCTACACAGACTTCCTGTCTTATAGGATACTTAATAATTTTCATAATTTTTTATTAGTGTTTTTACCTACACTTGGACGCTATAAGACTGATGTGAAAGGCATACTAATTTCGGCATCGACGGTACGAGAGCCGTAGCTTAATTGGAGAAAGCGAGACGATTCAAATCCTTCCGAAAATTTTTATATGCATTTTAAATTTAGAAAAAAAAAGGATACTCAATATAACATAGTCTTTGTGAGACAAACTATTACTCTTTATAAAAAAAAAGCTGATATTACCAGAAACGGACATAAATTAGTGTTATCTGCATATCGTCTGCGAAAGGTGCAGAACTCCTTTGTGGGGTTGAGTATACGCTTTTACAACATGATTGCTAAGATAATTCTTGACCTACCAATAAATACATCTAATACAGTATATTCTAGTTTCCCTTCGAATTGCTATACTTGGCCGTTGGTCACCAGACGTAAGGACCAATTTTTGGGACACGATGTTAATAAAATTTTTCGTGTCCGAAGACCATGGGCCCATAGTATATATAAACTAAAATATACGTTTGAAAATTAAAAATTTCATCTAAATCGAGTATTAGTTACATTATTTCAATAAGCGCAAGGTAGTTGAACTAAGAAAAGAAAAATATGAAAGAGAAAAAAAAACGTTTATTGCTTTTTATCTTAAAACTAAATAAAGTCTTTTGTCCTTCATTCCTTGAACAATTAATATATAGACCAAAACTCCTCACAATATGTACGTACAAATAAATGCCAACGAAATTAATAGGAAATTTAAAAAAAGAACTATATCTTACTTCCCGGCTTTTTTTTACAACAGTTAGTTTGAAAGTCGCCATTATATTCTGGTTTAATTGACCTGATGAAGAAGTAAGGTATACTTCTTCGTTCTGGCTGACCAAATAAAGACTTCTGATTGACTTACTGACCGACCGGCTGACGGACTGACTAACCGTGATTTACGTGACTAGCAACACACAGCTCAAACCACTGCAAGGATCGGTCTGAAATTTGGGCCTACAGTTTGCTATTATAACGTAGACGTCCGCTAAGGATACAAGTACCTTCAATTTAATATTGAATATTCAACAGTAAAGTGCTATAGGATATTGTCAGTTTATTATATAGTCAAGTCCGTCGCTGAAAAAAAAGCCTTGACACTTACCATGGTCGCAAGGACAGATAGACCTAGAACGGTTCTGTTTATGGTTTTGAATCCTATAATAATCCTAAATCAATCTGTATTACATACAGATTGATTTAGGATTATTACTTGTATCCTTAGCGGACGTCTACGTTATAATAGCAAACTGTAGGCCCAAATTTCAGACCGATCCTTGCAGTGGTTTGAGCTGTGTGTTGCTAGTCACGTAAATCACGGTTAGTCAGTCCGTCAGCCGGTCGGTCAGTAAGTCAATCAGTAGTCACATTTACCTATTATGTATACAGATTATAACTCCTACGGTGCGCGAATCTGACTCGCACTGGACGACAATTTTTTTTCTCACCGACACTTCATAATATACCGAATAAAATTAAGCTTCTTCGTGTTTACTTTAGTCATAATATGAATAGATTACCTTTGATTTATTACATCACTAGTAAATAATAGGTACAAGCGAAACCGATAAGATTTTCGTGTTGCACATTTCATATTCAGTGGATATTGTTCCAGCTGCCATATATGTAAAGAAAAATGACATCGTGTACTTGATCGTTTATACTGATAAAAATATACGTTTACTATTGCACTGATTGAAAAAAGTGGCTTCAGTCTATTGCGGAGTCATTCGATCTCCAAAGATCTTATCTACCCCCATTCGGTTTAACGGTTTAGGTAGCGTTATCTTTTATGTTAAAATACCGCTATTGCAGATCTTTTTCTTGTTGTTCAAAGATATCATATCAAATATAGGATTGAGTTTTTAGGATTATATTATGGATTGTATTGATCATGTACATATTCCTTACATTATTTTCTTGGTAAATGCAAGTAACAGTAATCATTTTATTTTTGTTTTTAGAAAGTTATCGATGACTGTCTAAAAATCTATATTATAGATACATAATTAAACAAGAGTATTTTATTTATTATAATTATTTCTCTCGTGAAATTTTATAAATTCGACCACAGATTCAAAAACATCATCGACTAACTCCTTGGGTGTGTGCATTGCAGCGAAATGACCTCCGAAATCCAGTGTTGTGGAATGTACTAGATTAGGGAATTTATCGCGTAGAATCCAATCAGGCTGGTATACCACTTCATAAAGAAAATTTATAGCAGCCGTTGGCACATAAGTTGGGATTCTGAAAAATAAAATTATGATCACTTGGGGCCGATTTTTCAATCGTCGAATAGTTTATTGACGTTTTGACAGTTGTGTTGTATTGGAAATTTTAAAATGTAGCTATTACTAGTCATAAATGTAAATTTGACACGTAAATGCACATAATTTCCGAAAGGAGTCGTTGGACTCATAGCTCAGCTTTTAAAATTAACATAAGTATAAATATACTTTTGGGAATCCTTTCATCGATATTGGTGCTAAATCTGTGGTGCGCAAATCTTTGAACTAAACTAAATTTACAAGTCTAAAAATAGCCTTTTCCACAAATAACACTGTAAAAGGAATGGCAAAAGGGCAATGCTCCCAAAAAGGCACTATGCCTTACTGAGGTGGTTTAGAAACCGTTAAAGATTTTATTAAGTTTTATTTTCGTACATAGGATATTTAACGTTTTTTTTTCTGTTTACAAACATATTAAGTAGTTACCAGAATGATAAGCCTTCTATTTATTTAGTAGCTTAGTAGATGGCATTATCTGCTCTCAAAAGCCCTTTAATTTAAAAATAATAACAAAAATAGAATAATCCGCGAAGTTGAAGTATTTTTGAGTTCTTGCTTTGTATCTGGACTTTAAGAAATTAGTTTGAATTGTTATTTGGATCGAATTTTGTATTAAGATAATGTTTTGGCTCTGAAGTTTGTGTTTTAATTTCCAGAAGCCATGTAAATTTACAGAAAAAAAAATCGTAAATCTCTGAAGTACTTGTTTGCGTTGTGAGAGTTTGATGAAATCTACCAACAGTCTGTGTTACGTGAAAACATTAACACCTAAATACGAACTCTTTGAGCTCGAAAAGTTAAGTTTAATATTTTTTGTACTATAGACATGAGACTAAAATTTTAAGGCGTACTCACTCATGAACAACAAATACTTCTGGCCATGCGAAGGCTTCCGCATATACTCTCACCGAGGTTGTAATCCGTTCGTTTGCCCATAATATAGTAACGGTATCTAACAAATCGTCAATGTCGATTTCTGCCAAACCCCCATGTGGTGTATGCAGCTGATCCCTATTGCTACAAACACCTATCTTTTCCAGGGTATATGCAGCAAGACCTGCTGGCGTGTCTGCTAAAGCAGCACCTGTAATAAAAAGTTTGATCTTAGTACCTACCTCGTTGGTCAAGTGGTAAACATATTTAGATCATGAAGTTCTAAAGTTACATTCAAGAAATTCTCAGTATAAGCCAGGAGTTGTTGCGATTATCCCTTAATATTGCCCCTTAATTATCGTTTACTTGTGATAATTATCGTGAAAGCACAACAGATCACGAGTAACGTGGACGGTATGAATCCCAATTTCCTCTTCTATGGCAGAGGAGAGTCAAAGGATTTTAGTAATAGGACAACCGAAGGACAGTGATGATGATGGTTAGAATAGCTTGAATTATAGGGTAGGGTTAACCAAACTTTTTAGGGGTATGTATGTGCGTTGTAAGCAATTAAATATGTCAGTTGATTTAGCGGTGAAGTGTTTCCTAAGAAAACCCGCATGACTGAGAGTTCTGCAGTGTTCTTAAAGGCTTGTAAACTCCAATGCACTTTATTCATTCTGAAAGAAGACTCGTCCTGTAGTGGGTCTGCAGTTTATAATAATGGCTGTGACAATAAAAATATTACCCACCTATTGTATCCGGTTTTGTAGCTTGCAAATGAAAGTAACCGCTCTCCCTCATTAAATACGAGAATAGATCCTTTAGGGGATACATCCTATGTCTATGTTTCTCTTCTACAATAAAACTAGGAAATAGTGACCCTAAGATATATTTGAGGTTACTTATCGGTCTCGAGGATACTGGCATGTTCGTATGGAATCTGCAAGCAAAAATCTTAATATAGATACTTTCGAGGTACTCATTTATAGCTGTTACCCGTGACGTCGTCTGTCTTTCGGTTTAGTATAAATCGTTTGTTTTATTAACTGAAACAGTGCTTTAGTTGAAAGTTTGTCTGTTTGTATGTCTGTTTATTTGTTACTTATGTTCGGTTCAAACATTGCACCGTTCTTCATGAAATTTAACAAATATCTATAGCTGGGTTGCACATTTTGGAAAAGGATAGCGTTTGAGGAAAATATCTTTGTTTTGTTAAATTGTATGCACGGATTAACACCTTGATCAATCTTGATGAAATTTTTGCATAGAGATTGCTTGTATCTTGGAGAAAGACAGGGTATTTTAATCCAGGTAGTCGGTTTCCATTGGATAAAAAAACTGAAACAATAGCGCGCAGTTAATCATAAAAGCAAAACACGTATTCTTTCCATTTAAGCAGACTGAGACAACTGAGACAACAGCCGTGTGGTGCGGGCAAATCAGAACAGTTGTTAACACCCCTCCTATTTCCACGGGTGTCGTCGACAGTTCTCTTTGAGAGAGGCATTCAGGCCAGCACTGTATAAGCTATTACTCGAGCAAAACAGCAACACTGTCACGTACAGATAACTACTTTGATATGATATCTTTGAATAATTAATTAATCTATTTATATACTGTCGACATACCTAAGAGTAATATCTACTTCATACTGTACAGGTCAATCGTTTTGAATTATCATTTTATTACAGCTCCATTGATATTGGATAGAAGCAGGCGTTACTTTGCGGAAATCCATAATATACTCGTATTATGAACATTAAGATATATAACATAGCTACGCGAACAGCAGGAGAATCCGTATGGTGTAAATTATAATTTCTTCAATCCGTATACTCCGCACCAAAAAGATCCTCGGCAATGTACCCTCGACGCACGTTTCGCTCCGAATCCGGAGCATCCTTAGGAGATGTTAACTTTACAATGAATAATTGTCTTCATACGGATTGAAGAAATTATAAATTACTCCATACAGAGTCTCCTGCTGTTCGCGGAGTATAGCAAATTAAGCTTAATTTTCATAATATAGCTGCATTGATGAAAATGATATTTCCGGCTATTATCAGTCAACGTGGTAAACTGCATCACGTGTAATAGGTTCATCATTAAACGGCGCGGCATGAGTTAACTGGCAAACCGTGTTAACTGTTAATACCTACTTAGTCTGTATAGGTAGGTACTTAAGTACACGTAGATTTTGCTTTGCAACTGTGGCCTTCACCTATCTTATGAGGCGGAATGAAAGGTGAATCTTAAAATACAGTGTTTATGATTCTCAGTAACGCAGACAGTGATCGTTACAGATGTATGCCTTCTGAAAATATTATCTCCGATGTAAACGGATTATTATTTTTATTTGTGCGTTAAGTAAAAGCGTCGATATTGATAGATAAGTCTTGTTGCACAAAATTATGAAAATGAAAAACAAACAATAAATTCAATCTAATAATAATAGATTATAGTAGATAAAATTCAGTCTTATCGTTTTAAACGTTCTCTTACGCATTTAAGCGAGTGCATATAAAAATGCATGCAATTCGCTTTGGAGCTGTTGATGGATTATTCGTATACATCCCTTCCAAAGGAAGCTTGTGACCTGCAGGGAGATATTAATAGACAATGGTAGATTGATAATGAGATAATGGTATATTCGAGTTTGATATTAATTGACTATGCCCGTGTTTGGTTAGGTTTTACCTGAGTCTCGGCTAACAGCTAGTTGTATCTGTGCTATCCTCAATAGGGATTTTTTTTTTTAGAATCAACAATCATCGAATGAAATGTTTTCTACTTATTGGCTTGATTTACTATGAAACCAATTCTACGGCGTATTGCTAATTTCCGTGTCCTCTTTCTTTCTTGAAAGGGATCAAGAAATCAATCTCATCACACTAAGAAATTTTCTGATTTAAAGTTATATGTTAGAATTAATTATTAAAAAATATATATATTTGTATATATATTACGATGAAACACACATCGCCATTTAGTCCCAAAGTAAGCGTAGCTTGTGTTATGGTTACTAATATAACTGATGAGTAATTTTATAAATATACATAAATACTTATTATATATAGATAAACACCCAGACACTGAAAAAGGTTCATGTTGAACACACAAACATTGTCCAGTTGTGGGAATCGAACCCACGGTTTGAACTCAGGGTCGCTGCCCACTGCGCCAATCGGCCGTCAAATTATAATAATTGAGAGTATTTTAGCAAGTTGTCCCAATTGATAGAGCGGAAATATTGCATTCACGTTAACTTGGGATGCATTGTAGCTAAGTTACTTAACTATGGTGGACTTATTTTATATGCTCCCACGATATCAAAGGGATTGCCAAAAAAGAAAAAACATTAATTGTTTTGGTAGTAATAAGGTTTTCTTACCCTAACACTTCATCTTGGAAGACTGTGGCTAAATGAGTACCAGTTTGCGAGCCCCAATCACCCGCCTGAATATAGTACTTCTTAAAACCTAACCGTTTCATCAGGTTCCTCATTATTATACTCATCTGTAGAGGGCTCAAGCCCGGTTTGTTTGTGCCCTGAAATTATAAATTCATTATTTTATACATTCTCATTCTTCTCCTACTAGTTGATAAAGTAAGGTAGGAAAGGCACGACATTTTTTCTTCTCGCAGAGCGCGCAATAGCTCAGCAACCGGTACCAGAGCAGCAAGGAGGGTTTTAGCTCTCAAATCACACTATATCATATACATATTTAACACGAAACAAATTTTCAAAATCTTATGAAAATGTAAGATTGATAAGATATTGAAATTTTTTCTTGAAACTAAAAAAAAAAATATTACAAGTATCTCTTTTGGTTTTTGCACCAATAGAAAGCTACTTCTTGTCTTTAGCTACTTGTAATTTGTTTCTGTTTATCTTTTTTTTTTCTTCATAGGTAACATATTCACCAATCAAAATAATAAAAAATAACGTAATTAGTTTTTTATCTTGTAAGTGAAGAGTATGTTCTTTAGGAATAAGGTCTTCAAACCTACGTATATACCTTCTCTTCTATGAAAGCCCTATAAGTTTAGTAGTGAGATATTTTACCTTAATAGGCTACGGATGATGACAGTAGGAATCAAAAAGTCGCCTACTTTTCCTGAGCAAATAATAATAATAATGACTTTGGCCTCAACATATACCAAGCATACTATGATTCAAAACCGTAACAATAAATTTTTGCAGCTCTCCTTTCTATACTCTATAACTAGTTAAATTTTTTTCCGCGTACAATTTCTCCAAAGGTTTCCCATACGTACATTGATCCGCTATCTTACACAATATACACCAACACAACGAGTCGCATCGCCTGTCCCGCGCTTAAATATCATTTGCTCGACTCTGCAAGCGTCTTAGTTTAATATAAGAATTGGATTATCGATTAGTACTAAAAAAATTCACCTCCTTAAAAAAATTAGTTTTATTTCTACCAGGTAATAGCTATAGATCATATGCTCCACGAGGAAACATATGATGCCAATGAATAAAACACGAGTTCTCGTGGGTGAGCCATGAAAATTGGTAGCAAAAAACCCTTTTTGTATTTGAACGTGTCAGTGCAGACATTTAAACAACACACTTCTAGTTGATGTATTTAAATTCAAAATAGACATCATCATCATCTTCTGAAATCCACATCTACTTATACATATACATGTTTATTCATAAAAATCCGACTTTTTTTTTTTTAAGCGAATGAATAAAAATATTAAGCATATTTGTATGAAAAAATTCCAAGCATTGATATACGATCTCCTCTTCCATTTTCGCTAAATTAAAAAGGTTTTTTTTAGACATTTTGACAAGTCTAAAATTTTATCTGGGGATAGAAAATGTATTTTGAAAAGTAACCGCGCGAGCGAGAATTAATAAGATGGTGCTTGTATAATAACTAAGAAGAAAAATCTCAACCCGAATAGGCTCTTATTTGCTTCACCTCTTTCGGGATTTTATTTTTTTCTACATCTTTACTATAATAAGCTTTAGAATCAAATCCTGAACCGTAAATAGCAGTCGTCATACAAATACCTACTATCTTAAAAAAACTCATTCCGTATACGTAAATATATAATTGTACAGACAGGATGGTAATCACAGAGAAGAGCGACATTGCAAAAAAAGGCACGTGTAAATATTCAGTATATTTGTAGCTCCATTTTAGTAGGGTTTCTCGAACAGGCGGCTAGTCATTTCATTAAAATAGCAGTTGACAGTAATTATTTTATCTAAACGTTTACCATAAAATGGGGAAAATGGGATAATTTTGTGAGCTAGCAACAATACGTGGATTTTCACTGTTTTTGGAAACAATGCACTGCATGCAATAATATTGGATAGAAGCAGGCGTTACTTTGCGGAAATCCATGATATATTATCAAAATTAAGCTTAATTTGCTATACTCCGCGAAAAGTCGGAGAATCTGTGTTAAACAATTGTTAACAATTATTCATTGTAAAGTCAACATCTCCCGAGGATGCTCCGGTTTCGGAGCGAAACGTGCGTAGAGGGTATATTGCCGAAGATCTGTTTGGTGTGGAGTATAAGGATTGAAGAAATTATAAATTACACCACACAGATTCTCCTGCTTTTCGCGGAGTAAAGCAAATTGAATGAGGATTCTGTATTTTCTTATATCTTTAAACGAGCTATTCTTATATATATATATAATTGAAATCTGTGAATCGGCTCCAACGATTTTCATGGTTTCGGGGGCGATAAATCGATCTAGCTAGGATTCATTTTTAGAAAATGTCATTTTATTCGTGTTTTCCGGTAATAACCGATTCGGTGAAGACGAAGTTGCACGGGTCAGCTAGTCTTAATTATGTGTTGAAGATATTTGATATCTTGGTATTTTGATTACTACACGGTGTTTTTTTTCCTCTCAGCCAGTCGATCTGACCAATATCTAATTTTCATTGGAAAATCGGAAAGAATAAAAAAATAAGAAACTTTAATAATATTTCGGTGCATATGAAGCATCCTGCGGCGGTGTCAATTCGATTAATCGCGGTCGTTTCATGCAGCAGAAATAAAATTCGGATCGGTGCTTAATTTGATCAGCTGCTTCCAAATTTCTTAATGCAGAAGTTAATTAACTTTTGAACCGGTGTATCAGACTTCAATTATTTTAAGTATTTCTTAAAGTTACTTAAGATCGGATAGATTCAAAAGGCCTTAAACGCTATAAGGATGTTCGAAGATAAATGGTTGACTAGCAGAGTCAAACCACGGAATTATATAAAAACTGTTTGATGTAATAATTACCTCCGAAAATCCAAAGCCCGGCAAATCGATAGCGACAACCTCAAAAATGAAATCATATCCACTTCTCGGTGTCGTGAGCATAGGTATTGCCATATCGAATTCCTTTGACGAACTTGGCCATCCGTGCATAAGTAGCAATGGCAGTACTTTTAAATTTTTAGCTTCCGGTTTCACTCTTATGTAATGAATGTCCAGCCCTTGTATTTTTGTTTTGTAATGTGGAAATCTATTGAGACGTTTGGCTCTCTCTTTAAAATTATACTCTTCCATCCAGTAATTTAACATCTTTTCCAAATATACTGTGTTCATACCGTATTCGGATTGCGTACCTTCCATCGGTCTGGTGTATGAACGTCTGTTTTTTAATCTGCTTTTTAAATCTTCTATCATCTGTAATTAAGTTGTCTCTTCTAAATTATTTACTTTCGGAAAAGTTGGGTCCGTTTATAATTTACTGTCCATATCATATCATATCATATCATATTAACTAATGATAGACAAGCTGTTCCCCTCGATATTACCTTTTTTGAAAATTACCCAGTGGCTCGATCATAAGATTCCACTTTTTTTAGATCTACGGAAGCCATGTTTTGTATTAGGTACTTGTGATTTACTTAGGACGGACTATAATTAGCAAGGCACGAAAATACGGGGCCTTTTCTTTCAACTTAACTAACTTTTAGTAAAATTATATATTTTACTAAAAGTTAGCCCTTGACTGCAACCTCACCTGATGGCCAGTTATATTTAAACCGGGTACGGTTTCTACGCATCATCGTACCGGAACGCTTAGTTGCTTAGGCACGTCTGTCGCTAGGGTGGTAGCCAGCCACGGCTCAAGCCTCCCACCAGACCAGACCAGACAAAATTCAGAAATTATAAATTTCTAAATTGCCCCTGCCGGGAATCGAGCCTGGAACCTCCAGCTCAAAACCACAGCGCACAGCGCTGCACCGCTTTTCACAAATACCATTATTTTGGCTGAAATCTTTTTATAACTAAAAAAAAATGTTAATCTAAAGGCGACTAAAGTTTTCCTATTTTCTTACCGTATCATTGAAGACAACTTTAAAAGGTCTTATAGACTTGTCTTCTTGCTTTGGTTTGTCGCCGTCTCCCCACCATCTTTCTAAATCAAGTTCTGGTAGATCGGGAACGCTATGAAGTTGGTTATATTTAGTTGCGATACCAATGCCTACAGCTGTAAAGGCAATGAACAGGGCAAATTTTTTGAACATCTGAAATTTGAACAACATTTTTACTTGGTTTATGCATTTATGCTGTTTTTATTGTTTATTTTTTAGCGCAATAATGTTGTTTACGTGTCTGAAAGCAATGAGGAGTTTTTGTTTGCTTCAAATATGCAACAAAATAATTGTTTGACGACCTGCTTGGTAAAGCTATCTTGTGTTGGAAAAGAGCAATCTGCTGAGTTTCTTGCCGGCTCTTCTCAGTGGAATCTCCCTTCGGAGCCGGTGGTAGAGTTACTACAAACAGACTGACTTGACGTCTCAAAAAGAGTGCTTATAAACTAGGCCTTTTGAAATAAATGAATTTAGAATTTTAATTTTGGCTAGTTTATGTAAATAAGAAGTCCCGCTTAAAATATACCGCATGAACCTATATTTTCAACGATCCCTTAAGAGGCCAGTTATTTCGAATTCAATTGTTATTACTCCACTTCAAGTTGGCCCGAGACTGCAATACTACCTGGTAAGGTATGCAATGGGCTAATCTGCTAGGGGGTATGGCAGTTATAATAAACCCATATCTTTAATCAATTTCTACGCAACATCGTATCGGAACGCTAAATCGCATGGCGGCAGGTCTGTGTCAGTAAGTTGGTTACCATTGGGTAGAAGCAGGCGTTACTTTGCAGAAATCCATGATATATTGTAAAAATTAAGCTTCATTTGCTATACTCCGCGAAAAGCAGGAGAATCTGTGTAGTGTAATTTATAATTTCTTCAATCCTTATACTCCAATCCTCCAGAAGTTTAGGAGCGAAACGTGCGTAGAGGGTAGTACATTGCCGAAGATCTGTTTCGTGTGGAGTATAAGGATTGGAGAAATTGTAAATTACACCATTTGACGGCCGACTGGCGCAGTGGGCAGCGACCCTGCTTTCTGAGTCCAAGGCCGTGGGTTCGATTCCCACAACTGGAAAATGTTTGTGTGATGAGCATAAGTGTTTTTCAGTGTCTGGGTGTTTATATGTATTTTCCAAGTAGATATTTATTTATATATAATTCCTAAAAATATTCATCAGTCATCTTAGTACCAATAACACAAGCTACGCTTACTTTGGGGCTAGGTGGCGATGTGTGTATTGTCGTAGTATATTTATTTATTTATTTATTTATATATTTATACAGATTCTTCCGCTTTACGCGGAGTATAGCAAATTAATTTTAATTTTTTAGAGAATGATTTATTTTTGCCAAATTGTCCTTGCCGTAGTTCGAACCCGGGACGTCCGATAGTGCACACCGCTCGGCCACAGAGGTCGTCATATTTGTATTGGAAGATATTAATAAAAATAGATATCATTATCGATACGGGAAACGGGCACTTTGTGTTATATGCATATCGCTTGCGAAAGTTATAGAAATCCATAGTATGTTGAGTTCAACATTTACCTACCTACACTTTCGTAACATGATTTCTACAGTTATAATGACCCTTTCGTAGTTATCTGTTAACCTATCTGATTTGCATAAGATTAAACAATGTTCAAATTTATTCATTCGAAGTTACTATGTAGATATAGTGTTTCTTGGGTACTTGGAATCCGATGACTGCGCTGTTATCTCACACAAGATAGTTTAATAATTGGAAATTAAATGTAACTGATTGATGGTGGAAAAGAGGAACTGTTTCTGTACCGGCTTCCCTGTAGAATCTGCCCGGCGCGGCTGTTTTTTTAGTTAACAGAGGCCTCGACGTTTCAAGGGTAATATACCTACCTACAAAATGATTTAACTATTGTAAGTAAATGTATTATAAATTTGTAAAATACATAGTAACTAACCTACGTAGAAATTTTCACGGGAACTTATATACGCGAACAGATATAATATCGCAATCAGTTCAGATTATATTAGCAACAAAAAAAAGACTGACAATTATTTATAGTCACGACTCATAACAGTACCTACACGGAAAATCCGTGACTGATCAGTGATTTGAAGATTTTGTTAAAACACTAGAATTAACGTGATGGTGGCGTAGGTAGTACAACTTTAACGGTTCCTGCATAACAAGTCATATTTACGGTGTTATTATATCTAAACTTACTAGTCTTGTAGGTATATATCAAAATATATGTAAGAAGCAAAAAATACCGTTAAAAACGCACGCACGCACGGTCTACGGGGTATACCAGCTTTTCCTTTGTTATCACAAGATCTCGTAACTCTTTTTTTGTTTTTCTCATAGGCTCGAGTAAAAGTATTTTTAGCATCGTCCGATTGTAACGGTAACTTTGTGAATGAAAATATTCAGGTCATGCTGTTGTCGCAATTAACTTTCACTTATTCATCTCGCCGGAGCGAAGAAATATTTTACTAATATAAAAATTACTTTAAGCGTAATTGCCTAGTTAGGATTTAGTACTAAAACAAAATTATTACCTGCCTCACGTAATAATAACCTTAAGTAATATCACAAGCACTGGAAGTATTATACGAGTTTTCACTTCAAATATGTTTTTCCCATAACACGGAAACGCGAATAACGCGCGTGCGCAAGTGCCGGCGATCCACACCGAAATTATAAACAGAGAATGAAGCGCGTATCGGCATCCTTACCAGAGGCGTGTTCAGTTCGCTACAAACATCAAGTTATATAATTATTTAGCCTCAACCTTGTACATATAGAAAATAGCATCGCGAAAATTATATTGCACGTATTTATATTACTTGTTGGATTGACCGCGACTTCGTCAGCTTACGATGTGTATAATACGTAAAATACCATACATAAAATATCCCCGTACACTAAATTGAGGGTTGTTTTTAAAAGACGATTAAGAGAAACTGCAAAATGTATTTCTTTTAAACAATGCGGGTTATTATGCTGTTACTTCCCGTTTCAGCTTTGAACCTTTGGGGATGGATTTTACAGATTTTCGACCTTCCTGGCGCAGCGGTGATCGCTGCGGTTTTAAATGAAAGGTCCCAGGTTCGATCGCCGGCAGAGTCAATTTGGGAATTTATAGTTTCTTAATTATCTGTGATCTGGTCTGGTGGGAAGCTTAAGCCGTGGCTAGTTATCACCCTACTGACAAATAAATAAAATAAATAAAGAAATAAATATACTACGACAATACACACATCGCCATCTAGCCCCAAAGTAAGCGTAGCTTGTGTTATGGGTACTGAGATAGCTGTTGAATATTTTTATGAATATAAATACTTATAATATACATATAAACACCCAGACACTGAAAAACATTCATGCTCATCACACAAACATTTTCCAGTTGTGGGAATCGAACCCACGGCCTTGGACTCAGAAAGCAGTGTCGCTGCAAACTGCGCCATTTGGCCGTCAGTCACAAAGACGTGTCGCTAAGCTATTTAGTGTTTCGGTACGATATCGCGTAGAAATATAACTGGGTTTAATATGACCGCTATACCCCTAACAGGTTAGGCCGGTACCATCTTAGATTGCATCATCACTTACCAGCAGGTGCAGTCAAGGGCTAGCTTGTACTGAAATTTAAAAAAAAAGAACTAAGCCGATATACAAACAGCATAAAAGAAACGTCTAATAATGTCCCTAACTTATCACATCTTAACACTTCCATAGATAAGGTATTCAACCTTTAACCTCTTTAATTTTCTTAAATAAAGGATAGCCTGTTACTCGTTATACTATACACTAACCGGTCGGTCTTTGAAAGTCTCGTCAAAAAGGTTCAGCAGCTTCGATCAAATTTTTTTTATCGTTTTCTATTCGTAGCTACTAGAGACGCAATAAACAAACAGACCAAAATGTTTTGTTATCATCACCGTACATACTTTAGCGTCGCCGTTGTGGCTATAAAACAAACAAACACTTCAATGTCGTTTATTTCTATAGAAATGTAGTTTATATTGAAGAATTTGTTGGGAATTACGATAATTTTGAAAATAATCACTTTCACTGTGATGCACAAATGATACGATATCTTCAAATAAATGCACTTCATGATATTATAATTAGTAAGTATACTTAAAAAAGTAATTGGTAGGTATACCTAAAAAAAATAGTAAATCACAAAGAGCCCCAACAAAATTCAAATGCAGAAATTCAGGCGGTGCTAGAAAGTTCCAAAAGCACCCTAAGGCGTAGTACCTAGAAGCTGCCTATCCATCCAATTAATATTAAATTGAGATTCAAAGATAGATATATAAACAGGCCGAAATAAAAATAGCAAGAAGTGCCGGAATATTCTTAGTTTATAAAGGTTTATTTAACACGCTTCTAACTGAAAAATATTTTTTTTATTTTCAAGTTATAATATCAATAAAAGAAACGTTTTCCATTAGAAGCTTCAATTCACTAATACGTTATTTAGTTCTAATAGGCAATGCTTTGTTACACCAAGAATATACTCAGTTTTGCACCTGTACGTACAAGGTTTTTTGATACTTGTATGAAATGGCAGTCCATTCTTTGTACGCTTTTTGTTTGATAAAAAATAAATGTGTACGACGAAAAATCTCAATGTTAAGCATTTTCTGAATCTTAAATGTCGACTATTCATACTCGTCGCACAAAAAACTTCCGTATAATTAAACTACGCTCTCGTACTTTATCCTTTTATATTTCATCATCATCCCATAACCGGCTCACTGCAGGGCGCTGGTCTCCTCTCAGAATGAGAAGGGTTTCGGGCGTAGTCCATCACGCTGGCCAAGTGCTGACTAATAGACTTCACACTTCACTTCTGATTTATTTTCGTTGAATTTTGAGAAATTAGGGATACAAGTAAATATCAAAGAATCTTTATAAATTGCAATATTGAGTTGATTTCAAATCTATCTATCCTCATGTATAATATGGAGTTTTTAAGTAACATATATTAATTAACTGCAACTCTTAATAAACAATCCACTATCCTAATTATAATAAGAAAATATACAATTTAATCTATAGAAACTGCAGTGAGGCAATTAACCTTTGAGAAAATTATGGAGATAAAGGCATGCGGGTTTCCTCACGCCAGGTGGAATAAAACAGTCAAGAAGTGGAATAAAATAAATAAAATAGCATACATGATGTTCTTTATACTTTCATCTTATGGGTAAGCAAAAGTCGCATACACTCGTCTGGCGGGTCCTGAAAGAATGCACACGACAAAAGTAATATGAGAGTGTTTATGAATTGCTTCAATCTTTATTTGCATTGTGGCACGTTTGTACAAATGACACGGTCCTTATCTGCACTTACATTGACCTAGTTTACTTAAACGAGTTGCTTAACCGATGAACCCGGTGTCTCATTCACCGGGGAAGGGTTCATACTCCTTTTATTATTGTATGAGTCAACTTAAGCTGATCGTATATATGTCTACCGCAAAAACGTCGCATAATTACAGGCCCTTGAGGTTAAACACCTACGCCTCAGGGTGATGGACATCGGGCGGCACTTTACAGGACGTACCCCGCGCATACCTTGCTCTGTTTATAGGCGATGGGTATCCATTTACCATCGGGTGCGACTCTTGGTCCTTTAATTACGACTATAAAAAAATGCCGAAATAAAAGCAAGAGAGAAAGCACGTAGTCAAATTCCAAGGCACACTGTGAAACAATGTTTTAACTACTTTCTGTAGATAACATCACTAAACTAAAGTTAAAAAAGTATGTCTACGCAAATTCTGGACTTGGAGTAATATTTAAAATTCATTTGTTCCAAGTGGCAACTGTGTTAAATGCTTAACAGGCACTGACATTATAGATAATGTGGGTACCCACGTAAGTACAATACGTTGTTAAGTGGGTTTGGTCAGATAAAAATATTTTCTTTTTCATATAAAAGCTTTTTTTCTCCAATTTTTCGACGTCAATTGGCTAAAATTTTCAACTTATTTATATTTTAGGCTATGCTTCGTGGTTCATAATTTGTGACTTACAGATACGACTGATCCGGTACATAGTATTCACTCGGCGACGAAGAGCAAAACATGCGTTGCGTTCGGTGCTCACAAATGCGCGATCAACTTAAACCGCTCCGCTTGTATAAATATGAGTGACAAATGTTAAAAAATAAAAACAAGTAAATGCACACAACTAGCTGTTCTCCGCGATTTCGTTCGCCTTTCTTTTCATTATTTTTTCAATTATGTCTGTAGCTATGATGCAAACTGTATCTGTGCCATTTTTATTCTTCATTTCAATAATATAGGTTTAGCAGGGGATAAAAATGTATCCCTGATATCTGAAGATCCACTGACAACGGGCAAAATTGACAAATAATTTTTACCAGCTAACAAAATGCGGCAACAGGGAGAAGGAGAAGTTTAGTCCCGTTCTTAATTCGAAACGTTTATTATTTGAAAGCAGTTATAAACTAGTAGTTTAGGGCCTCGCCTTCCCTTTCGGGTGTACCGAGTTCGAACCCCGACACTTATGTGTGTTTTAAATTAAAGCAATTAAAATATTAATACACTTGCTTTAACGGTAGCAGTTTTGCTTCACCATTAAAGCAATCGTGAGCAAAGCTCATACCTGAGATCCTCTCCGTAACGTTCTTAAAAGGCGCGGGAATTTGACCAATCCGCACTTGGCCAGCGTGGTGGACTCCGGCCTAGTTCTGAGAGGAGACTCGTGGCCTGTATTGGCCTTGTAATAGTTTGATAATGATGATTATTATTTCCACCTGTACGCTTATGGACGAGAAATGGATAAAACTGAAGATAAAAAATTGTTTTTTCCCTGTGGAGAAAAATATCACAGGACGGATAGAATAGGCAAGATTCTATCCGTGCTGTGTTATTCCAAATCTAAGCTATTTAATCCCCAAATGTTATCAAAATTTGTATGGTGGTTCAGATGAATATAGATTACAAATTGGTACCTTCACTTTCGAATTTATAATATAAGTATACAGATGCGTTCGTTCAAAGATTCAGTTAGAGAGGAAAAAATATCTGCGTGATATATTCGCGCGCATTCTTGTGTCGCGTGCATTCTTGTGTCGCGTGCAATTAAGTATTTTATGTTTCACTAGCTGCCTTGCATGAATGCTCCTTTCAAATGCCTACAAAACACATCATATATATTTTGCGTGTTGGGAGGCTTCGGTCGTGGCTAGTTACTATCCTAAAGACGTGCCGCAAAGTGATCTTGTTGGTAAACATAATAGTTTTAAATTTACAAATATGGTTGTCGCAATCATCTCACTATCACGTACTTACACATTTTTAATGTATTGTACGTATCATAACTACTTGAATAAAGATATTTTCTACTTTTATTTTATGGATCATTAGGAAAGAAGAGAAAAGAACCAATGAGTATCGATTTAGAAAAAATATTTATATCTACCCTTTTCTGATGCGTAATAATAACATAGAAATAATTGTATATTTAGCAAATGAAACAGCATAATGCATGTCTGATAAACAAATATTGAGATCCTGGGCTACGTTCACGGATTGGGCGAAAAATTGTTAGGCAGTAGATTTTCCTGTCAAGAATTTGTCAATACTACTGCCTAATGTTTTTGCCTGGAGATATCAAAATCACTCTTGGGACTCGAAGTGTCGCATCGTCCCAGTTATAAGAATTAACTTCATGTTGACGACCTCACTAGCGCAGTGGTGAGCGCTAATTTCTTACAAGTGGAAAATTCTGGGTTCGAACCTCGGTAAAGGTAATTTGGGAATTTATAGTCTCCAAGTTTTCCCTGGTATGATGGGAGGCTTTAGCCTATGCTAGATACCACCCTACCTTTAAATATGTGCCGCCAAGCGATAGTGACGGGTTTAAAACATCAAGCTATTATCATCGCCAAACGATTTTGTGCTCTGGTACGATATCGCGTAAAAATCGTATAGGTGTACGTCATTAATATAACTGCCAAATCCCCAGCAGGTTAGTCCGCTACCATCTTAGACTGCATCATCACTACCACCAGGTGAAATTGCTTGTAATATTAAAAAAAAACCCATAATAATCGTTAAAGCCCGCCCTCCTTGGAGCAGAATGGAGAGCCTAATCTCTTAAACTCATTATATGGGTTTGTATTAATAATGGTTTCAGAGTGTTTAAGGGGTTGCTGAGTTTCTGTAGTGTGTCTCTGATGTTTGCTGAAACTCGAAATAATTATTTCTATGGTATTATGAGAAATAAAGCAGCATTAGTGATCAGCAGTAGGCGCGGAAGCTCCAACGGTATTCTGAATGCCAAATAACATACCGACATTGATTAGGTATTTTTTAACGAATGCAATTTATTATTGTAATTTTAACTTTGTATTATTTTTATAAATTGATGTAATATCCGTTAATAAAGATTATTATTGTATGTATGATGATATGATAGTACTGACATGTATTAAATTAACTCTCTAATGTCTTCTGTATCTAGATACGCCCAACTTTCTTAATCGGCATGCAGCTCCCTCTGGAAGATGCATTAAGTGGCGAACTCTCCACTGAAGGCAGGGAACATATGCAGCAACGGTTCGAGGACTGGGAGAACAGAGCTGAAACAGAGCCTTTTGGTAAAGCGCAGAACTCCATGCAATGCTACATACGCCACCAAGCTGTATCGGATAAGGTGAGGAAATTTTAATATTACACTATCTTCTTTTTTTTTGGAAATCCTACGGAAACCATTTGTTTTCCTGGGTTAAACAGTGTTCTATGCTCTTAGATTCCAAGAAAAAGCAACATTTTGTTGAGATCGCTTTAGCTAATAAGTCTAATCGGAGTTAGACTTAAATGGCTTCCGATCAGATTACGTCGTAAACTTCACCTACTCTCTTGTACTCTATCCTAAATAATCCACTCACTCCCGAACGAAAATAAATAAATAAAGGCACAGAAGAAATACTATAGAAGCTTTGTTTTTACTTTTATACCTTACATACCATTTTCGCTGTATTTCCGATTCTGCTTCATTCACTGACCCTCGTCGAGTTTTGCAAAACCAAGTTCTTCAGTATAACACTTCCACTTTTAAGGCTTTTGTGATTTGGAATAATTTGCATGCTGACATGTCATATTTAAGTGTCGTTTTAAAGACTATTAATGTGTTAGATATCGTTATTAATGTGTATTATTTTTCTTTTTTGATTATATTTATGTTTATGTATGTCTATTTATTTTATGAATATATATGTATATATAATTGCACTATCTCGCTCTTTTGCAGCTGTTCATTCTGCGAGAGGTTGCCTGTAAGAGATTGCTTGCAGCCATACACCGCAAGCCTACAATTTTTTTATTTTTGTTTATTTCTTATTTTATGTAAATATTTTGGTGTTTGTGTGCAATAAAGTATTTCTTCCAAGGCTTACTCTGAAAAGGCAAAGAACGATTCCCGTTAGTTTTCCGGTGAAAACATTTCATTAAGTCGTGTCTATGTTAATATAAGTAGGTTTGTACCACCTACCAAGCATCTATAGTATTTTCTTCTGGCCTTTGGTTGCCTGGAAGAGATCGCTGTTTAGCGATTAGGCCGCCAAATCGTGCCTTCTACCTTAACGTTCTATTACATTTGTATTTTGTGAATTTTCTATCTGTGGTGAATATATATTAATGCCCCTTATAGATAACAACCAAAAAAAAAAAAACACAAATTTATAAGATTGGTTTAGATTTTAACCGGTTTTAACTCGTTTTTATTCGCTAGAGGTAAACTTCTCGAGATAGTTTCATAAAAAAATCATTAACAAAGTTTATTTGTGTAAAATAACAGACCACTGACACCAAAAATAAGGATTATATTTCTGTAACAAAACATAACTACTTACATTATAATACGACTGATTTAAGCAATGTTAGTAAGGACCCTGACCTAAAAATAACAATTACTTACAACATCCCAAGTTTTAATAAAAAAAATTACTTTTTAGTCTGTGGCAGATTGCGTCGAGGCTTTAATAGGAACTTACTTGTTGAGCGGGGGAATTCAATCGGCTGTAAGCTTCTTAGAATGGATGAGGATTTTGCCACCACAGGTAAATAATAATTTTACTTCAAATGCTAAATAAAACTAAATTACACCATTCATGTAACGTTACAAATGATTTTCAACGAAATAATCTAAGTTTAATGAAACATTTTAATGTGTAAAGATTTGTTTTTTTTTTTCTAGGATAATTTTATAGAATATTTAAATAAAAAAGTTAGCACTGTGATTACGGAGGGAAAGACCACTGTAATGGAAGTGGACTGGCTCCTAAACCATTGCCGCAATGATATTGAGAGAATTATCAACTATAAGTTCAAAGATCCTGCTTTTTTGCTTGAGGTAAATTATATTTAAGACATTAATGCCCGCTTTGACCTTAACCTAGTCATAAGCTCAATCGAATGCCCAATGATTTACGCAATGTCCATAGAAATAAACGTTTCACCAACTATTAGGTAATAACTATTGGTGAACGCTTGATGTATGCAAAGGAATCTCCTTAGATTAGGCGTTGCTTATTTAGGCACGGGCATAAGTAAGCAATCATGTTACATTCATCAATACTCAACAAATGCCTCTCCCAACTGAAGGCTTTGGCCATAATAACAACGTTGGGCAGACGACGTGTTGTTTATCACAGTAGATGGTAGTAGTAGCATAGATTACGCTACTGCCCGCTCGTCGTTATATTCTTTTAATCGCCTCTTACAGTAGCCTCGCAATATATTCATAATAATATTATCTTTATTAAACAAAACATAAGTAATTATAAACAAAAAGTCGATATAAACAGTCGGGAAAGGGACATAAATTAGTGATATCTGCATATCGTCTGAGAAAAGTACAGAAATCGTTTGTGGGGATGGGTATATGCTTTTATAACATGATACCAAAGGTAATATTAGATCTACCTTTACCTAAGTTTAAACAATGTATTAAAACACATTTAACAAATCGTGGTTGCTACACGATTGATGAATTCCTGAACGACAAGGCTGCTTGGAAGCAGGCCACTCCGCTCTCATCTCTCACAAAACAGAAAAATTCTAAAGATTGTTAAACTTCAAAATGATGTTGGAAAAGAGCAATCTGCTGAGTTTCTTACCGGCTCTTCCCAGTGGAATCTGCCTTCCGAACCGGTGGTAGAGTCACTACAAACAGACAGACTTGTCGTTTCATAAGTGCTTATTAATCAGGCCTACTTGAAATAAATGAATTTTGAACTTGAATTTGAATTCTTATCACAGAGGATGATTCTTATCACACCACCCCGGTGACAACTTTATTATGATCTGCCGTCACCACACGGCACGACTAGATTTATTAAAGTCAAATTTAAAAATTTATTTATTCAAATAGGCTCACAGATGGCGGTATTGATGCCTAGTCACATAAAAAAATGTAGACGGCAGCGAGATTATGACGTCAACTACATTTGGAACTAAAACTAATGCTACGAGGGTTCCGGATGTTATAATTTCTACTTTTGTTTTTAGGCCTTATCCCATGCGTCGTACATTCGGAATCGTTGCACGAGGTCCTACGAACGTTTGGAATTCCTTGGTGACGCCATCTTGGATTTCCTTATAACGTCGCACATTTTCGAGAACTCGCCCAAGATGAAACCCGGAGATTTGACCGACTTAAGATCGGCGCTAGTAAACAATGTAACATTTGCATCGTACGTCGTAAAACTGGGATTGCATAAGTAAGTATAAGTTGTGAATTACGTTATTGGTTGTATGTACGAGTACGATATATCAATAGTTATATTTATTTTACTTTATATAAAAAATATTTTTTTTTAGAAATTAAAGATAACTGTCGATTAGTCTCGAGTTCAGTTTAAGTTAAAAAAAGTTCAAATAAACAAATTATTATTATTATAATTATTATTAAGTGTTTATGCGAAGTTTAATTTAGATTAAAGCGTACATACACTTGGAGTAGAGACTTTGGGACCGTGGGGTCCGGAGGCAAGAGCCCTTTTCAAAGAATTATCGAAAAGGGTTATCGAGTCTACCGGTGATCCTAGAGCGGGCAGTTACCTTGGCCAACGAATTAGTTTGGCCATCCAGAGGGGCAATGCTGCCAGCATCTTAGGAACTGTGCCTCGCTGCGGTGGTTTCGAGGACGTTTTAGATTTTATTTAGTTTTTAAATAGTTTATTTTAGGTTATAGTTATGTATTAATAAAAATTATATTTTAGAGATAATCAAATAAATAATTAATTCGCTTTTTTTAATGACTTGATATTATGACATATACTAAGTCAGTTACCAATATAGACATTTGCATTATGTCACTCTTAGAGAAATATTAAATTCATAATATTTCTCTAAGTGTATGTACGCTTGAAATATCAATTTTAAAATGCATATATAAATTCGGGACTGGTAATCAGAATGAGCACCGTGACTCAGTTGGTAAAGCGCTCAAGCCGCGTTTGCCAGAGAGTCGTAAGTTCTAATCCTATTGGTTCCGAAATTATATATATGCATTTAAAAAAAAATTAAAAAGCAATGTGCCATTTTACTTTTGAAAAGATAATCGAAACTGCCATGTCTCCTACTTAGATAACGCTATAGTAGCCATAATACTTATATAATAAATATATACTTATATTATATTTATATATAAAGTGGCATATATGAATGCGTTTCAGTGTCTGGGTGATTTTATAAGTTTTTATGTGTATTATATTCGTAAAAATATTCATCAACTTTCTTAGTACCCATAACACAAGCTACGCTTACTTTGGGGTTAGATGGTGATATGTCATTTACATTTATTTATTTATATATTTTCCACCAATCTGCACTGGGCCAGCGTGGTGGACTACGACCTTATCCCGTTCTTATTTTAGGAGGCGACCTTTGCCTTGTAATGGGCCGGAGTTAAAATGATGATGATGATTTATTTATTTAATTTCGCTCGATGGTACGAAAACTATAGCTTAGTTGATATAGCGCTCAAGACGCGATTGCCAGTGAATCGCAAGTTCAAATCCTGTACTGTTATTAAAGTTACTTAAAGAACTTTAAATCAGTAATTGTAAAATTAATTTTAACATAATCAATAGATTCCTGTGCACACAAATGAACGCCGCGTTAGAGAACGCGATCAAAACATTTGTCGAACACCAAGAGGAGAGGGGCCATGAGATCGTAGAGGATGTTCTGTATCTCATAGACGAGGAGGATTGTCACATCGCACAGTACATTGACGTTCCCAAGGTGAGTGGCATCATTCATCATTATTCGTTATAAACCTAGCAATTTCTAACTATTAACTGAAGAGGTTTATAGATAGAGTTGTCGGGCCAGATATCTTTAGAATTCCAATTCGAACACCGAGCTACCCTTTTTGACTTTTCACTCGCCGATTTGTGTAGAACTAATCTTGGTCGCCATTCTTTGATCCCCAGATTAAGCAGTTCATGCAAATATTTTATTGTAAATCAATCTTAATTAAATAATAATAATATATAATAAATTTATCGTAAAAGACTAACAGCCCAACTTCAAAAATAAGCTACTAAAAATACTTGGCTTGTCAGATTTTGTTTGTTTAGTCTATTGTTCTTTCATTCTTTCAAAATAAATAAATATAGAATTAGTTTGCTTTTTTTACCATTTGCATAATTTTGTATATTTAGTTTTCTTCGTTTCTCTTTATTTTCTTTTCTTTTTTACATTTTGTTTTCGTGTAAGTGTTCATCTTCATTTAGCGTCGACTCGAATAGTTACTGAGCAAGTTGTAGCTACCTTTAATTTGAAACATATGTGCCTATAATACCTTAGGCTATTACCAAAATCATTGTTTTACTTGTGATTCTGTTGTTGATGCTGGCAATAAATAAATAAATAAATTAACTGAGAGAGATAGAGTAGAGACCGAGATCGATCCCCGGGATTCACCAGTAGCTAGTAATTTGCGTTTCTTAATTTAAGTAATTTAAAATATCACTCGCATTAATGGTGAAGGAAAACTGAATGACTGATTTCTCCATCCTGAATCCATGTCTTCTTTATTCTTCCTCTACTTCTCTTCAGTCTTCCACATTAATATAATTATTCTTCATTTTGCTTTTAACATGGAAACTTGTCAAACATAAATCATGTTTCTATTAAACATTTTAGGCCATGAAAGTCGGCTTTTAAAATCCATTTTTTTCTATAACACAGACCCTCAGCGACATTTTCGAGTCTCTAGCTGGAGCGATATATTTGGATAGCGGCGGTGATTTGAAACAAGTTTGGTCGGTTTTATACCGCATCATGTACAAAGAGATTAATGCCTTCACCCTGTGCATCCCGAAACAACCGGTCAGGGTGCTGATGGAAACTATTCACGCTTGTCCGTCATTTGGGTAAGTTACGAGTATATCCGCAGCCTATTTTAATTGTAAAAAAATAATACGTGTCTCCAAAATCTTGTGTCTTCCTTCGACCAACCGCAGGGGCTCGGAAAGCAGAAAAAATTCAAACCGGTTTCGGTCATTAATGTCGTTGGGTTTTGGAATCATTTCGGTTGTTTTCGGTTTCGTTTATTCAACCAGTTATACAGAGAAACCGGTTATTTTTTAATTTCTCTCTATCGACTGAAATGAACTTGTTTAACGAACTTTAATTTCAGTTCGTTTTGTGATTTTCTGCACGCAGTTAATTACGATTGATCTGAGGCAGGACCTTTAAATGGTCATTAGTTATTCAATGCACAATTTTTTTCTTCAATCACCTGCGTTTTGAAGTTTTTTTTTTTCCTAAAGTGTCGACGTAGTTTGTGTACCTGAGTAATTTTTAATATATTTTTTTTATTCCTAAAATTAAGCTTTTTCTATTTCAACACCTGGATTTTTAAGAATCGACACCAATCTATTTCAAAGTATGTATAATTTAAACTTTATGAAAACGTTCGCTCGTTACTAACGAAAATTTGTTGGTAAGTTGAAACCGGTTCCGAGCCAACCGCTCGAACCATTGGTCAAACGGTTGGTGGAAGGGTTTTCTGCTGTATATTGAATGGGTGTATCCGAATAGTATACTGCGAGCTCAGCTCTCTTCTTCGCGTTTTGATCCATAAGCTTTCTTACAAGATCCATACTAAGCGACAATGTTTCGGAGCCATAAAGTCACAAATACAGGCACATGAGGTTTAACAACTAAGCCTCTGGTTGATGGACACACTAAGGCACGTGGCAGGACGCGTTTTTTGGATGCCCTGCGAAATATCGCTCTGTTTATAGGCGACGGTTTTCTACTTCTCAGGTTGGCTATCTGCTAGGTCCGGCAATTATCTTTACTAATATATAAAGCTGAAGAGTTGGTTTATTTACTTGAACGCGATGATCTCAGGAACTACTGGTCCGATTTAAAAAAATCTTACAGTGTTTGATAGTACATTTACCGTGAAAGGCTTATAGGCTGTATATCATCACGAAGGCCAATAGGAGCATAGCTCCAAAAAAGAATGTTTCAAAATCGGGGTGTTTTTTTTTCCTATGGAGAGCTTCCGCTGCATGCTCCGCGTAAACGGTTAAAGATTCGATAAAAACATGTATATGACAAAGTTCTAAAAAAAAGTTCGCAACAGAATAAATGTCTATCTTTTAAGGTTGACATATACGCGCCCAAGCATAGCTCCAAAGAAGAAGGTTTCAAAATCGGGGATTATTTTTTTCTTTTGAGAGCTTCCGCTGCGTGCGCTGCGTAAACGGTTAAAGTCTCGATAAAAACATGTATCTATATGACAAGTTCTAAAAAAAAGTTCGCAACAGCATAAATGTCTATCTTTTAAGGTTGCCTTATACGCGCACCAAGTCGTTAGGGGACCGCTACTATTACTATATAAAAGACGATGTAAGAGGGACGGTTACTACATAAAAAAATCACTAGCGACAGGCAGCGTATGACAAGAAGTCTTCCTGTATTGACGTACTAATATTCATTTATTTATTTAAACATGTTCATTGTGTAGTAAAGGAGAAATTTAAAATATACTTAAAAAAATTAGAAGCGACCTTATCACTTAAAAGTGATCTCTGCCAGGTAACCTTAACGCTAGTACACAATAATACATGAGAGACGGGAAATCGCAATTACAATAAACAATACATACATTTACACACTAAAGTACATACTACAAGTACTACTAATAACTAATATAATAATATTGTTTTCAGTGAAGTGAAAGAGACTTCTTCAGGCGTTCCAAAGATGATGATACCTGTCACTTTTACTAAGGAAGGCAAGCAGCACACAGCATTCGGGGTCGGAACTAACAAGTCGCAAGCGAAGCGAGCCGCCTCGAAATTAGCACTTAAAATCTTAAACGCCTGATTGATCTCGATTTTCGTGACATCATTCAGCCGTATTACGAAATATGCGTAAAATATAACAAGTGCAAAAGAAGCACTTAAACCCGATAATATTAATTGTTCCCGGAATCCTATAAGTTTTGTTTGTACACGGATCTATTTATTATGCCAGCCAGTTTTCAAAATAACTGTACACGCACAGTTTATTTTATTATTTCTTAATAATTCTAAGACATTTTTATCTTAGAAACACAACAAACATAAACATCTGACATTGTCACATCTTGATTGTCGCATCAGGTGTTTCTAGTGTTTTAGTAAATTTTGTCAATTTTACTTAGGATAACGGTACAAACAAAATTCATTTTTTATTTCTTAATAACTTTAAGAGTTTTTTATCTTTGCTTAGAAACACAGTATAATCACCTGACATTGTCGCATCAGATGTTTCTATTGTTTTAGTAAATTTTGGCAATTGTACTCTTATATCTCCAAATCAGTATACATTAATATTTCACAATAGAAAACGGTTTTGAAAATCGAAATACTTGCTCTTAAGTAAAATGGACTTAATGTATCATATTGTAAAGTTTAAATTCGTCTACTTGTAGAGCTATAGTAATCATTACATATTAAACAACTTAAATATCAAGACGTTAATTTTAGCGTAATAATATGCGCATGTTGTTTTACATTCCTCATAGGAGAGATGTTAAACGGCTGAACTCACGTGGATTTCCTTCAGATTATGAAACAATTCTGTGGTCTTAACGCGACGCGGCACGTTCGTTGATTTGTACTGCTATAATATTATATAACGTGAAAATGAAAAACTAAATAATAGTTCCCATGCTCTAGCGGTAAATTATTTACATTCTCTGAGACTTATCTGTGAAGACGAAACGCTAATAGTTTTTGAGTAAGCCACTGTCATAGATTTTACTGAAAGAAATCAAATATCAGACGCAAAATTAAAATAAAGTGACTCCTGTCCCGTTATTAGGTACGCGTCGCGTAGTGTTAATACTATGCGTGTGTCGGTCTTTTATCTTCAATAGGGTTGCCATGAGTAAACATTAAGAATGTTAGGAATTAGTTTATATTGAAAAAAAAAATCTGATTTATTATTTTCATAGGGATATATCATATTTTCCTTATGAAATAGGGCAACAGTATTTCGCAATTCGGTTAAACATTGTATAACCAACATCGAGCTACGAATAGATTCTCAATTTCGGTCGTAAGCATTGTCCGATATTTGACGCCAAGCTTCTATAGAAAGAAAGAATGCATTTACTCTTCCCTCCCGGAAGTAACAGTGAAACAAGGCCCATATGAAAATTCAAATACAACATTAAAAATAATTAAATAAGTAATAAAAGCAAATAAATATAAGTAAATAACAGTCTTAAAATATATAGGTACTAGGTATTCATAAACCCAAAACAAAAAAGACGGGATTTTTTTTTCGCTTCCCTATAGCGATGGTAACGCCCTCAGGGCAAATTTCCGAACTGAAGAACACGTCCTTGCACCTAGAATGTATGGAATAGTATTTGTCATTCACTGCCCGAAATAGGCCAGATAACCCATTACAATCCAACAGAGCCGTCTATGTCCAAAAAGGGGTCGTCACAAAATAGTTTTTATTTATTCTACTGCAAATTAAATTTAGTAACTATTAACACAAGTTACTACATTTAACCAGCATCCAACTTAACGTATAGTGTGGCCGAATATTGAGATTTGAATTGACTGAGCATTTATATTCAAAATTAATTTATTAAGTATAGTATTAAGGCTTAAAAACTGGTTTTAACTAAAATCAATTATCGCAGAATGCTATATGTGTCGCACTCTATATTGTTTAATTTTATTGTTATTTATTATGTTTTATATTATTGATTGTATAGATGCATTTAATGTGTCCATGCGTTAAATATAACTGCTACAGTCCTCCTAATCTCTTACCCCGCTACCTTCTTAGATTATATATATAGATAGAAATTGCAGTCAGGGCCAAACTTTAGGGGTATAAAAAATTGCCCTGTTCTGCGTTCTGCGTGAAACAATCACAATTTGCGCCATTTGGTGAAGTTGCTTTTTAAACAAAAAAATACCAGAACTAACAATTTTTATTCTACTACTTTTGAGAATTCGGTATAAATTTATTAAATAGAAAGTAATTAGTTAATCATAATATTTGAACAGCGAAACAGACGCCATAGTCCATTGTCCTGTTGCCAAACCGCTGCAAGCCCGCACATTTGAAGTGCTTTTCGCGGCCGTTGTCTGTGTTATACATTATACAGTAGTAATAAATATGCACGTTTTGACAAAATCTAGGAAACGCTTAAATTGCCTAATGATTTTGTTGATGCTTGGAGAAAAAAATAGTTTCACCAACTCTTAGATTATGATTTGATAACCAATGCGAAAAATTAAAAATATGAGAAAACAAACACTAACTACGACTAGTGGCACGAACCATAGACAAGTTAGGTTATATGAGTTGCCTAGTGAAAATCGCTTGGTCAAAGGTCAATGTAGTCTTAGGAATCTTCTTTGATTAGGTGTTACTTAGGGATTGCCTTGTTCGTCGTTAATTAAAACGAGCAGGACAGTGTCTATTTAAAATATTTAATATTTCACAAAATATCGAAATTTAAAAAAAAGTCTTAGAACAAAAGATGTTAGTTATCTGGTATATTTTACCCTGAATACTTTTATCTCATATTTTCTGATTCAACTTCATCATCTCAGATATTATGATTCACTCTTGCAGGCTGCATCCCAGTAACTAGTTTCAGAATTAACCATTATTGCGGGAAAACGCGGCACAGCACTTATCTGATTAAGATATTTTGTGTGTTTGGGCGAGAGAGTTTCGTACAGATCTGATATATTAGTTATAATTGAAATTATAATATACCGAGTATATTATAGCTTTTGCAAAGTAATGCCTGCTTCTATTCAACAGTTTATATATTAGTTTGGTTCATTGTAAAGTGGTGCTGATTCGACTGTAGAAAATTCTAAATTGACTGGATTAGAAATGGATAATGTTATTATTAACTAAATTGAGATTGAGTTAACTTTCAAATTCACTCTCGAATCAGCATCACTAATAGACTGATAGATTAATGGCCGATTTTTTAATCGTAAGATATCTTTTTAGTTTTATTATTTACGTCAATCCTTCTTAGAGTCTCCAACCTCTCAGAAGTTAAAGCTGAAATTTTGTTGAATTATTACAATTTTAAAAATATATTTAAATAATTGATGTAAAATATAAAAAAATTAATATATAATTAAATATACATATTTCAAGGGTGTTTGATTAATTCCTTAATTTGTATGCTAATTTCTAGACTTGCAGTCAATAATCTTATACAAACTTTTATCTATTGATTGAGCATACAAATTCGAATGTGTATGGGAATCATTTATTGAAAAAAAAACGATTTCGATTACTATGTAAATCGCTGAGTGCGTTGGAGTTGCACATGAATGGTTCTTTTCAAGGTGCGATAAAAAAAATTAAAAGTTAAAATTCCACACTTAGCTCCAGCTTGTGGGCCATGTCATGAATCGAACAAGATATTATTTATAAGAATCGTGTTTTTTGCTCGATCTTAATAATATTAACACGCTTTACCAGAAAAAGCGTGGTAAAGCGTGTTAATATATGAGCTAAGTGTGGAATTTTAACTTTTAGACATTGATATTCATGATAACGGCCGGTTGGCGCATTGGGCAGCGACCAAAGTCCGTGGGTTTGATTCCCACAATTGGAAATTTTTAGTGGTTATTTTTTGTTATAAGTAAAATATTCATCAGTCACCTATTACCCATATAGCAACCTTGGCTATGGCAATGATACCGTCGTAGTATATGTTTATTTATTTATATAAGCCCGTCATAATATTATTTGTATTATTTGTTATGAAGTAGGATTCTAGAAAAAATATCTATTGATATTTGACCTAATTACTGGACTACTCTAAGCAGTGGACCAATGGGACAGTTAGTATAACCCAATATTTCTATCAATGATGAACATTTGCTTTTAAGGGATTGGGTAGAAGAAAAAAATACCATCAACGAAATACTCTTCTGATTTCGCATTCCTCATTGTTCGGTGCAAAAAATTTATTGATAATTAATTCAATCATCACTGTACTCAATCGCTTACGACAATCATGAAACCAATCCACTATCGTAGAAGTTTGACCATGTGAAAATATTCCAACCGATTTGAGTAGCGCATCTGCTGAAAATCTGAAATTGGATGCAGATTTCTTTATATTGAACTGCCAGTTACCGTTGATCTCAAATAAAACTTAATTTTATTATTAAATTTTTTTGTATTTGACTTTACTTTCCATCATCATCAGACAATTAGACCATGTGGAAAAATTATTCCTGTTGGACCAATTAGTTAGACCAACCGACCAACGAAGTACCGATAAAACCTACAGATATTGTAGTTCCATAGATTGGCAGATTGAAACAAGTGTAGATTAGGTATAAAAGCCACCATATTCGAGAATCTGGCATCTATAACATACACTGTTATTACAAAGAAAACAAAGGGACAGAAGAATAAATAAAAAGCAGCATTTTTTAAGTGTTTTTTATTGTGTTATACAAATAAATTACAAGAAGTATGTGCTGGGCCTCTTGTAGGCGAAGGTGTTGAGTCGCTTGTAGTGGTGAACGCGCTTAGGCAGCGGGAACTTGATGCCGCTGTTGTGGAACTGCTTCACTTGCGGCCGACGGCAAGCTGCTGCCTTGATTATCTCCACTTTGATGATCTGGAATGAAATTGTAATTTATTGAAAACCTGCTACGGGCCGTTCGTTGCAGTGTACGCTTAGTCTTAGTCCTTTCGCTTTTGTCAGAGCGTTCGTGGTCGAATCAGGCTATTTATTATATAGTAAAATGGATTGACCTAGCAGATTGCCCACCGGATAGTAAGTGGAAAATCTTCGCGTATAAACAGAGAGCATTTCTTGGCAGGCATGCGAGAAACACATTCTAAAAATGCCAACCTATGTTCGCAACCTTAAGCCTCATGTGCCGGCCGCCACACCCGTTCAGACCAGAACACAACAATACTGCTTAGCAGCAGAAATAAGCATGGCATGGTAGTACTTCCCCAGTCGCGCTCTGTCGCAGAAAACACTACTACTACTACTACAAATCAAGTCAATAAATAAGTGTTTTGGCACACTTTACTATCCATCACAAATTCTCTGGCAGAAGATTAGTTGGTCAATATCATGAAATCGCGGAAATCTCTGGTGCCCTAGAATCGTCGTTAGACAACGAGACGAAAGCAACATCCGCAGCCTATACTAGTCCAGCTGCTGGGCACAAGGCATTGGTCTCTCATAGGAGAGAGAGATTTGAACATTACGCTGCTGTAAAGCGGGTTAGTGGGCTTGAACACTTATTATCACCAGATCATGAGACATGAGGCACAGAGGTTGGAACAACTGGTCGACAAGACGTTTGATGTCTTGTTCGATGTCTCTTCTTAAGTCTATCGTATTAATAACCGACGATGACTAAAGAGTACGTCGAACGCTAAATCTAGATACGTCAAAAAACACGTACAGATGGATACGAGTATAGCTCCCGTAGTCGCCCGAAGGTAATAAAACCAATCTAATCCCAAATCTTTAGATGGCAGATCATATTTACTGGAGCTATCTTTATCTACATGAAAGAGAAGGAAAACGAGAGCAATACTCAACTCAATCTGTCATCTGAAAATTTTAGTTACATCATCATTTATGGAGGTTAGAGGTAAAGAGAGTCATCTGTGTATATGAAAAAGTGTCGTCAAAATGTATTAAATTAGGATGGCGCCACATTTGCATCACAGTAACTCTTAAAAGAAGCGCCAAATATAAATATTGTTAGAGTAGGCTTGAAAAATAAACAAGGAAGTATGGAGATACAAGGAAGTAAGGTTATATTTACCACAATATTTTGTACAACGTAAGTTGTTGAAATTCTCAATAATTAACTACTTTAGTCGATAATGACATTAAATTTTTTAACTCGGCATACTTCAATTCATCTACGATTGCTACATTCATACCATACCCTGTGCATCCACCAGCGCCATTGTGGAGGATTTTTGAACTGTTATTTAGCGCAACAACTGGACACTTTTCTCCCATATAAGATGACTCTCCTTACCTCTACCCTCCATAGTATCATTCATTGCAACCCAAAGAACGCAGATCGCGCAATTTGTAGAGTATAGAATTTTCCCTTACCCCTGCCGGGAATCGACCCTGGGACCTCCTACTTAAATTCATAGCACTCACTGTGGCACACCTGACGACCTCCCTAGTATCGAGTGTTTATACTATCATGATAAGACATACTGGTGTAGGCATAGAAAATGAATCTTCAAGATGAGTTACAGTGATCCTATTTTATAAAATAGATCTAGACACTTGTCTCAGTCTACTCAAGACTGAGACAAGTGTCAACTAGAGTTTGGTCAGGACATCAAAATAGATTTGAAAAAGAAAGTACCTGAATAGAGTGTGCACGTGCTCTGTGACGCGCGCCCATGTCGCGGTAGCACTGTGTGACGGCACCGCCCACGCTCAGGTCGCGGTACTCGCGGTACATGTTGTGCACTCCCGACCGGGACTCATAGCGCAGCCAGATTCCGAAGTTCTTTACCTTCACTGGGCTCTTCTCAGGAATTTCCTGTAATATATGAAATTAATGCTTAACAAGAATTGCTTATTTAAATAATTTTACTAAATAAGATATTTTCAAGAAATTAAAATATCACTTGCTTCAATGGTGAAGGAAAACATTGATAGGAAACCTGCATGCATGAGAGTTCTACATATTGTTCTCAAAGTTGTGTTGAGTCCACCAATCCACACTGGGCACTATGGCTTTAATCCCTTCCCATGTTGTGAGAAGACCTGTGCCCTGTAGTAGGCCAGTAATGGGTTGATATGATGAATGCTTATCAAACCATACAGAACTGGCTAATTTGTCACAAGATCTAATAAAAATTAAACATTTGGTTTGACTATTAGATTTAGTTACTCAAATACGCCTTACTTAGAAAAGGCAGGAAATACTGTATAATTTAAAATAGCTTGGTAAATAACCCATAATTTTATGTAAAATGTAAAAGATAAAAAAGGTTATTTTTTGGAGATATATCTGCAGATCAATTCAAAGTCTGTGATGGTATATCATCACAGACTTTTTATTGACCTTTTTTAAGACTACAATAAATACAATTCCATGGTACATTTATTTGATCAACTTTGTAAGGTTAAGCCAGCGTTTGCAATGTACAAAAATATGTTGGTTATGACAACACATTCCAATCCAAATGTTTGAATTTCTTGGCTTTTCTCGATTATAATATGCATATAACATATAAACCACAAACACAATTTATCTATTGATGAAAACTGCGTATTTTAAGCTCTAAGCATCCTACACATAATAAAAATCATAATTTTCATAAACAAAATAGGTTGTATATTGCCAAAAATTATTATAAATATAAAAATAGGATGTGGAGGTATGTAACAAATGGTATAACCAACACATGTTGCACATTTACCTGGATCTCAGAGCAGGCAGTTCCACAAGCATCACTAAGCTTACCTGCAACTGCTGTATTCAATATCTTTACCTAACTGGTTGATTGGTTATTTATTTCCACCTTAAGCAAATATTGATTCATACAATTTCTTATTGGACACGCTACATGGGAGTGGTCTCCAGTTCTCAGGCTATTAAATGGTTCAGGCTGTAGTCTACCCAGCTGATCAAGTACAGATTGGTAAATTTCAAATACCTTTGAAACCGTTAAGGAGAACTCTCAGGCATTCAGATTTCCCCATGATATTTTCCTGCACCATTATAGCAAGTGATATTTAAAATATTTTGGAAACAAACCTTAATAGATACTATTTCACCAGTGGTTTTCTTGAACTTCTTCAGTTGCCGTAAGAAGTACCAAAAGCGGGACTTTGCAACTATGGGATCCGGAGAGAAGATCCTCATTTTGTATAGAGGTGGTGTGGGCTCATTGTCTGTGGGGAGCTTGCGCCCGATCACCTCGTATTCCCTCAACTGTAATGAGAAATGACTTTTATTTAACTGCTTATCAGAAATATACTTATTGTAAAATATAAAAAAGCACCTGGGGTGCAAGCTTAGCATCAAGCCACGTTGTTAGCCTTCTAACCTTACTCACCTTAACTTAATTACTGATTATTTTGGATCCATAATAAATTCCAATTTATTGTAAAGAACCTAATTATTAGTTCAATAAATTATTTTGGTGAGCATTTACATAATAGTTGCCATGAGACTATATTCTTTTCTATTATGCTTATGCACATAACAGTAGGTACGGAAAATCAAAAACCTTTTATAAATCTACAAATCTGTCAACATTTGACTGACCAATATCAATCTCAAAAGAATAACTAAAATTAATTTTAAAATTAAATCTAAATATAATTATTAGAATGACTTCGAATGCAATTTGAATTATTCAAAAATGCAGCATGTTGATTTTACAAACATAACCTAACCTTAAAAATATTCTATGAACAAATAACACTGTTTTTCATACCAAACTGCATTGGGAATTTGGTGGTGATGTTAGTTGTGGTTAAATTATTTAGACACCACATCTAAAATTTATTTTTCTTCACATCTTTAGTTTCGCTTAGCCGCGGCAACGTGTACCGATCTCACAAATTTTCACAACACAAGCCTATTGATTGAACTTTTCACCACTACGATTTTTTAAATTTGAACGCAGTAAATGTCTGAGGACTTTTTAAACGTGACGCCCGCTATTTTCTTGCAGTAAATTATTTTATTTTCGAAACTTACCTCTCCTTTAGCCTTCATTTTGGAAGATTTTATGACAAAAAGAACTGTCAACGGAAACGGAACACTAAAAAGAAAAGATGGCGTATTTTTTGTTGCTATAATAAAAAAAAAAAAATAGTGTAAATGTTAAACCGTCTACAGATATAACGATATTGATAGTACATTCATTTATATTACCGGTAAAATAATTATTAACATTTTGCATCTTTCAGAGAAGCATGCTCCATCTTAGGCTGCATAATTATTACAACCTTCTGTATCTTGTCGTACATATATTTTCTTTTAGTCCTCAATTGAATAATTAAGCCTTATTTCTTTGTTTCCAGGCTGCAATCTAAGAACCAAACATAGGTAATAAAAACTATAAAACAAATGTTATTATAAGTCCCATAGAAACCCTTAGATCACATTTGTCCCATTTTGTTGTTGATCGCAACCCTTAGAGTACAGTTTTTATATTGGTATATTAGATGCAAGTTTATAATATATTGTACTGTATGCTAGAAAGGATACCAATATTGCCAATTATATAGAATTAAAAAATCTGATAAAAAGTTAGTGCATACGCATACAAATTGTTGTACACAAATCTATAAACCAAATTACGATTGGGCAGGTCCAAAACTATTGCTGTCCTTTCCACTTTGTTCTTTGTGGAAATGCATTGTACTATTTCTAGACATGCCAACTTGGTTTATTATAATGGTTTCTGTACAACAGAATTGGCATCTATATTTTTATGTCAAGTGCAAATACAAAATAGGGTTGACTGGTTTTTTATCATCTCTATTATTGCGGATAACCTCATAATGGCTAAGATCCCCTTACATTATCTCTACGTTGTCAAACGCGATTATGTACTTATATTCCCTTGTAATGAGCTAATGTGGTAAAGTAAGCAATATCCTAGAAGTTTTATTAAAAGCAGATATTTTACATTGTGGTTTTGTGTAATAAGATTTAATGGTCAAGAATTACACTAGAACAACCGATTTTTTTTAATACAGTCAATAATACCGGTTTGTATTTTTATTTTTGAGTATTGCTCATTGGTGATTGGTACATCTCTAATCATAATGTCAAAGTCAAGTACAAAGTGACACGAGTGGGGTCAACTGTCAATGCCACTGTAATCTAATTGACTTAACGTTAGTTTTGTGACTGAAATTATTGTGAAATGTGATATCCGTGGTAGATATATATGTATGTGTTGTCTGTGCTGCCTTAGGTTAAAGAGCTAACTAGCTAATAACAACTATTTCTTGGTACAAATTCAAAATTAACTTTTCATTAGTTTCACCGATCAATCTCCTTCGTGCCTTCTTCATCTACAAGACATTGGCGAAGTACCTTGTGCCCAGTTGGCACAGACAAAAGCCATAAACAAGAATTGAATTGAATTGTGAAATGTGTTGTTGAACTTTGCTGGAGTTAGAATACCGCTCAAGTCTCAACTTTTGAATAAATGTTAGGTTTAAATAACATGTACCACTATATTCTGAGATAAAGATTTTACATCGGTGTAACTATGATGTCAAGAAATTTAAGTAGAATACTAAAATTTTCGCTATTTGGTGGCGTGACCATAGGAAGTGGTTTTGTGGCTCTAAAATATCATGATGCCGATTCCTTGGCCATAGTGAGACTCAGCAGAACTGCTTACACTGCGGTTGATATAGGCAGGACTTACCAGTCTATGTTGTATAGCAAAGAGTGGGATAAAAGTTCCAAGGAGTATTTGACACTCAAAAGTGAAGCTCACCAAATTGGGGCAGAGAAACTGCTTAAATTATGCAAAGCCAACAAAGGTGTGTACATAAAGGTTGGACAACATGTTGGAGCTCTTGACTACTTGCTGCCTAATGAGTATGTGCAGACAATGCGTATTTTACACAAGGATGCTCCCAAGAATACTGTTGAAGAGCTGTATGATGTTATAAGGCAGGATCTGAAACAAGATGTGAGTAATGTTGAAACATATCTAGTTTCTTATATTTATAATTTATTATTATTATATATAATATACTTCTTAAATTAATATTGTGTAACTTTTTATACTGCTATTGCATAAGTGTAAATGGGAATAAAGAATTATGAAACTTGTAGTGTATGAAGTTATTATAAAAATAACTACTGAACAGCTTATCATACAGCTATTTTGTGAGTTCTAATAACTGAGTATAATAAATAATAAGATTTTTTCTTATTTTTAAATAATTTATTCATATTTATTCATTATCATTTTATATTGATGAAATAAACAATTCCTTTTCATAGCTTTTATGCCTTATTATAATAAACAATTTTGATCAGCATCCTGAGATGAAAAATTTAGCCAATACCACTATTTGCATTTCCAGACATTTTTCAAAACTTTGTTGGCTGTATGAAAAAGTTTCATGAAGCAAATAAAGTTTTTCAGTTTGTCAAAAACATGACACCATGCTGTAGTCAGGACTGAAACCTTGGGTGTGCAAACTCCTTTCCTCTGGGCTAGTCATGAGATTTTCTTGATAGAAACAACCAGTACATAACAATCATTACTGCTAGTTAGAATAGCTATTACCTAATATTTAATTACTTATGTATAATAATTTTTAGCCAGAAGAATTATTTGATGAATTTGACCCTGAACCATTAGGCACTGCCTCCCTTGCACAAGTTCACAGAGCTAAGTTAAAAGATGGATCTGAAGTAGCAGTTAAAGTACAACATCATTTTGTGAGGAAAAATACCAATTTTGACTTAAAATGGATGGAGTTCATCATAAATACTATGACAAGAGTGTTCCCCGATTTCCAAATGCAATGGCTCATTGAAGAGACCAAAAAGAACATTGCAAAAGAATTGGACTTTCTGCAAGAAGGTAAAAATGCTGAGAAGGTTGCAGAGATGTTCAAAAACTACACATGGCTCAAAGTGCCCAAGATTTATTGGAATTATAGTACAGAAAGGGTGCTAGTGATGGAATATGTCAATGGAGGACAGGTCAATGATGTTAATTATATTGATGTAAGTGTATGAATTGCCATAAGTTGCAGTTTAATTTTATACTTGTACAGCTTCATCAGAAAAATTTTCACCATCATAGCTAAATAGCAGGTTGAAGAATTGATGTGATGATGATCTAAATCCGCAATGACTGAATGAAACAGTTTCCCCGAATTACCTCAGGGTGCCATGTGTGGAAGTTGTATTAATTTAACAGATTAAAATACATATTTGACAAACAGCTAATTCAAAGTACCTTAGGGCTGTATAAATGTTTTACTATTCACTTTTTCACTGCTCACTTTATTACGCACATAATAAGTGTACTGCAGCTATTATTGACTAAAAACCTTCTTACAGAAACACAAAATAAGCAGGCCTGACTTATGTACAAAGTTAGGAGATCTGTACTCGCACATGATATTTGTGACTGGTTTTGTGCATAGTGATCCCCATCCTGGCAATATCTTAGTAAAAAAGGATCCTCAGGACAAAGATGTCACTGTTTATCTATTGGACCATGGTTTGTATGCAGTAAGTTGCTAAACCTAATTTTTTTTTGTTTTTAAATTCAAAGTGTTTCATTATAATGATTACTTTTCTTATTCTTTTTAACAAAACTAACCAAGTTCGTTTTCCCCTTATACATTATTAATTGTCAAAACATAGACAATAATAATTGCAAGAAATGAAACAAATTTGTCATACTCAAGCCTGTTTATCTGTATATGTGTTAAAAGTTTTGTTTTTTTAGCAACTATCAGAGAAGTTCCGATACCACTATTCAAAACTTTGGCTGTCAATAATAGCAAGGGATAAAGACCAAATGCGGGACCATGCAGAGCAATTAGGCATAGAGAATCATCTGTATGGATTGTTCGCTTGTATGGTAACAGGTAGACCATGGGATGTCATAGAAAAAGGAATAGATAGAACCAAGCCATCATCTGTGGAGGTATTTAAAAAAAAAAAACCTTTTTACTGGTTACTTATAGGCATTAATTATTAAGACTAGAATAAGGGATGTGTCATTATTGTCTCTTCCTTATCGGTAAATAATCTGGGTAATGAGCCCAATTTTTTTTCCACTTTTATGACTTGTTCCCCATATTTGTTTTTAGTTGCATGTTATGGAATTATTGCAAGTTGGAAAATCCTGATGTTTCATATATAAGACATCAAGGAAAATAATTTTGTAGTCAGGGTGACTTGCAGAAAGTAAGATTACATTTAAAATATTCTTGGAATGTCTTGGATTTTTAAACCGGAATTTAAAGGGAAGGAAATGCAATACTAGATTCTTTCAAGAATGCCTAAAAAACCAACTTATCATAACAAAATCGGCAAAGGTTGGGCAGCTAGAATATATTATATGTTAGTAGATTTTAATTATTATCAGGGAGGTAAATTGAAGGAGGAATTGGACTTCCTGATATTATTATTTTTGTTACTTACGAAATGCATGCAATTAGAATTGCCTGTAGGTAATTATTATTTTACATCATAATAATTACGTCATTATTACCTCATCGCCGGCTCACCTTTTAGAATATGAAGGTTAGGTCCACTGTTTTTCAGAATATTATGGAGAACTCTCTGGCATGAAGGTTTCCGCAAGATGTGTGTATTCACTGTTTTAAAATAATGCTTAAATTATTTTTAGAAATCTACGTTCCAAAACGAGCTACCAAATTTCTTGCACTACGTGACCCATTGTTTAGAGCATGTCGACCGACAAGCGTTGCTCGTTCTAAAGACTAACGACCTGATCCGCAGCATAGAATACGCCTTGGGAATGCAGGAGAGAATGTGTGGATTCATGGTGATGTCCAAATGTTGTACCGAGAGCATATATAAACTTGAATTTAAGGTGAGTGGTTTATTATGTTTCTATAGCTCGTAGGAGGAAACAAAATCATTATTTTATAACACGAACATTATAAGGCATTCAAGTAATAAAAACATGCCTTGCATACTTATTAAAGTTGGACCTATTTGCTATTCTTTTGTTTTATATTGGATTGTAGGTAGAATTAGTTATTCGCAATATTATTGTTTCGATAAGGTTAGTGTAGTTGGATAAACCATCGTTTCTCGAACAATTCAAACTAAACAGTAAAAAAAGTGGTAATAGACAAATAAATAGTGGTAAGTGTTGGTAGGAACCTTTGTACTTACTGAAGACAGTAAGTACAAAGGTACCTACCGCCAACACTGGTAAAGAAATACCTACTGTAACATTGCAGCATAAAATTGAAATTTTTATATCATTATTACATTATTTATTAATTTTAAAAAACTTAAATAAAATATGCTCATTTCATTAACAACGTACAATGTCAAATAAACATATCAAACGATACGTGGACGCTAATTATTTTATTTTTTCACACTTCCAGAAAGAGAGGTCACTACTAAAAAGGCAGTTTCTGAACACAAAATACGTATGGTCACTGTTTGTGCTATACATTTACGGGATATATTTGTCATTGAGGATGAAGTTCAACATTTCTAGCTGAGAATAGTGTATTCAGAGTCGGTAATATGTATAGAGTTTAAAAATCAACATAATGTAAATTGTTATTACGATTTTAAGATGTGTAAATATTATTGACACTGACTGTAAAACTATTTTTATATGTGCTCCGTGTTAACCAAAAATATTTATTAAGCTTATGATGCTTTAGAAATGTAATATACTATCATGGAATAGCTGTCATTTGTAAGTCAATTTTAGTTGTGAATATTATTTTTCTATAATATATCAATTATTATGCTGAGAGACAGAGATTAAGTTTTCATATTAGATTCCTTGAAAATAATACAACATAAGACAGTAAGTACTATAAAATGAGTAGGTAAATACTATAATACATACATAGTAAAAGTATATTTTTGTCCTGCGCAAGATTATGACAAACAATGAACAGAGGTCTAATACAAATACTCACTTGTTGTCATTGACATAGGAATGCAGTGTTTTGCCAAGTTTTCACTGATAGCACCTTTCGATTGTCAAAGCGTGACAAAACATCGCATAACATATACGTTTACTGAAATGAAATTTTCCCATAAAGGCCCTTAAGCACAAAATTTATTTTTTAAACAAAATAAAAAAAAAAACTTGCTTCTTTGCCTGGTCAAATTGTTTTTTTTTAAACAATTATGACTTTTTGGGTTTTGGTGCAAAGAGAATATTTAGCGTTCTATTTTGGGTAGCCCTTAGGTTCTTTAGAGCCTATGTACAAGACTAGTTGGAAAGGAATGTTACAGAATGCCCATGGGGTATTACTAACACAATAATGAATAATTTTTGTTGTGAATCTTTTTCCTGAGATCAATAATGCCTTTGGAGATATAACTTTACTAGGTTATCATAAAAATACGCAGTGACGTTACTGCAAAACTCAAACAGGCGAAGTCGCGTCGTGCGATTTACAGTCACCACGATTAGGGTTGTCACTTCTTTTTATTTTACTTTATGTAAAAACAAAAAGTACTATAAAATATGTATTATTTGAAATTATTATCAATTCTGTTACACAATTTGTAAGTGATACTTTTTAAGAGCGGTGATAGGCTAGGACTTCTGGTTCGACCCCTGGAACTATTTTCGGAGTTATCTATGTGCAAAGTATCGGAATCTCTTTGGGAAAACACCAAGAGGAAAGCTGCATACTTGAGAGTTCAGGGCCCTATAATGGGCCGGTAATAGATTGATGATGTTGTAGAACTAGTATATGATTGTCATTTATTTTCGAAGTGTTCACGTGCCCTGGCGGGTCGATATTGTTGACAGTGATACTTTTTATGGGTGGTATTCTAGATCTCCTTTTCCAAATAGTCTGTAGTATAAGCGAGGATTGGAGCTGGTATCCTAGTCAAACTCGGTAAAGCTTACCTCAAACAAATACCTTTAGCACATTTTACTATAAGTATTAACGGAGGAATTTTATAAATTTGTATTTATCTAAGGAATATCATCGAACCGTATTTAAGTAATGTATTAATATTTAATTACACGGTAAAAGTACTAACCTATTTATTGATCATTTATTATAAATTGTAGGCGGGATAGTAAAATTATTTTTGTTTACAACTTGTTTTATTTGCTCTAAACAGTCATCTGTTACATGAATGTTGATAATGGTACAGGGGTAAAAAACAAAGAATTAATATGTAATATTTAGATAATTTGTTTTAATTTTGCAAAAAGCTAAATTTATAAAAGAAGAGACGTACACATTGCAGACGAACGCAATAAACTGAAGTTTATGACTTATTTATTGGTCTACAAATATCGAAATAAACGAAACGGAAAATATGTTATATAAGATTACGTTGATGACATTCAATTTTATATTTTGCTTCTCGAATAAGTAGTAAAAAAAAATCACACATGTATTCGATTTTCCAAATCCGACAGTTTGCTGCCCAATGTCGTAAGATCGTTTTGTATTTTGAGCAGAATGTTCACGAAGTTGTCTCTGCTTTTTCTGCCGTGGAGTTTAAAGAATATGGACGATGAAGACATTTTGCACGAGAGTTCAGATTTCTTGTATTCCGCATCTGGGAGCTTATTGTCCTGTTTTTCCATCGAGCGCAGTTTATTCAGCGCGTCGGTGTCGTACAAATTGATGGTCGTGTGCGCTGTTATGAAAAAAACTTGGGCATAAAAAACTTTATCAAATAGCTTAGTACGAGTCCAATGTAACTAGGAACTTCTCCGAAAAGGTTCGGAATGACATCTGGAGACAAACAGCTGACTTTACGATTAACGTAGGTATAACATTTTCCCCTTTGGCGTGTGGATCGGACTAGAGTTGTCACAACTTTCCTCTTCGTACGAGGCGACTAAGGGCTACTTCTACCATCTACTGTAATCATCTACCCGTCTGTCGAGCGTGGGCATGGGCCAAACCTTCCATTGGGAGAGGCCTTTTGTTTAGCAATTAATAGTTATAGGCTACTGATTGCTCGTGGTAGGGTTTTTAAATCGATCATATCGTTTCCGGCGGTCGGTCATAAAATAATATACAATAAGTTAGTCTTCAAGTTTTAAGCCATGCAGACCTCGCTTAAATGGGATAAGGTCAATAAAAATAAGACAGATAGGTACCAGTATAGATCGAAAACTGGGTTGGCGTACCCGCACCGGAAATCTAAATTAAGATAGGACAGATAGGTATGTGTGGAGTCTCTTACCTGGAGTTAGAATAAGTGAAAATAAAAAACAGTTTTATTGTATTTTATTGCTAGCGCGTTCTTTTTCTAGTTATTCTAATGGCAAAATTCTTTATCAAAACCTCCGCCTTTTGTAGCATTTTTCATAAAGGTAAGTAAAGTGAAGTATTTATTGATTTAACATTAAGTTATTGAAACAAATAGTCTTACAGATTTCGTTTCCAAAAGCTTTTCCGTTAAAATCGAGATTAGATGTCTCTTCATTTTTGCTTCTGTTTGACACGAGATTGTCTTGTGCTAAGAAGTTGTTTACAGTATTCTTATCGCCCATTGTCAGCATGTTGTTGTGTACAGAAACTGAACCTTTGAATATGAGAACAAACGACATAAGTAGGTATTGATTCCTATGTCACCTAACGATAAATATTTGGTGCAATGAAAGAAGGCGGACCGCAGTTTTAATTTCCGGCCAATTTATAAAATTTGTAAGGTCTAGGCACCATCCAACCGGTAAAGCAGGTAATTCCTTCCATTGCAGCGTTACTTAGCATCAGTAGGAGACTTTTATCAAGTGCTAACTAAAAAAATAGTGCTTTCGCAAATTCCGATCGTATCTCTTCGGGTGTAGGTATATGTGAAACAGCTTCATCTGCGACGGGTTGTTTTGTAACCGTAGATAAACGTGGAACTCTCTTATATAATATGCGTGATGATAGCATTAGAAGTAGGTAAGTTTTAAGGTATATGGAGATCAAACACGACTCGGCGTGGCGCAGCGGAAGGTACATACCTTACGTCGCCGTGTAGTTACCTATGTCAACAAGCTTCCTACCTAGCTTGTAGTGAGCTATAACACGGCGTAAACCCGTTATTTACACCAAATAAACGTGTGCGACTCGCGAGTTTCTACTTGCTATTGTAAGCAATTTTAAATCTAAAAGTAACGGAACGAGGCACTTATTTGAATCATCATACTATCATGTTGTACCCGCATCTACTGGATTGCCTTCTACGCCTTTGGTTGCCTGGAAGAGATCGTTATACAAAAGGGTCGCCAATTAGTACCTTCTACCTTAACAATCTATTCTATTTGTGTAAAACATAATTAATTCATTCATATCATCATTATCCGCAGCCTCGTCTCACTGTTGGGCACAGTCTTTGTTTCCCATAGGAGACTTTTTCGAGCATAGACCCACCACGCTGCTCCAATTCGGGTTGGTGGGCTTCAACGACTATTATCACAATTAATTGATGGTAACCGGGACCGACGACTTAACTTGCTTTCCGAGGCACAGGGGTTACTACCGCCAATTCCCTAACTCAGGGCTGGTACAGAAAATGCATAATTTTAAACAATTTTTGGCCTGTTCGGGGATTTGAACCCAGGACTTAGTGATCCGTAGTTAAACAGGGTAACCCCTTACCAACGCGGAAATCGATTTCATTTGGAGTTAAAAATAGTTTTTAGTTTGTGTTAGATTACCTACTCTTTTCTGCTATCTATAAGAACTCTATATGACGATACAACTTAATAAATATATCTTATTGTAGTTTTATTATAAAATAGAGAATCTAATTCGGATGGGCGGCGTTCGGGAAAATCCGTGACATATTTTCATTCACAATAACTCAGTGCCTGAAGACCAATGTCTTGGAACAAGGCGTGGTGCCAGTGATGACTTATGGCTCCCAAACGCAATCGCTGACTATGGGTCTCCTGTGAATGCTCAGAGCGGGCGATGGAGAGAGCTATGTTAGGAGTATCGCTACGTGATCCAATCAGGATTGAGGAGATCCGTAACAGAACCAGAGTTAGGGGCATAGCTCAAGTCTTAACGAGTCGCGAAGCTGAAGTGGCAATGGGTGGGGTGCATAGCTCGGAGATCCCATGGACGTTGGGGTCTTAATGTGCTGGAATAACGACCGTATTTTACCGTACCGGTAAAAGCAGCGTCGGTAGACTCCCGGCGAGATGGTCGGATTTCGTCAGACGAGTGGCAGGAAACCGCTGAACCAGAGCGGCACAAGAACGTGGTATTTGGAACTCCATACAAAATACCTACACCCAGCAGTGAACGTCAATCGGTTGACATGATGTTGATAAGGACATAAAGGACTCACAGTTCTGCTTCCCTGGTAACCAGACTTCCATAACGTAAGGGTGTTGCGGGTCATTGCCTTTACGTAGATCGGTTAGCGGTATTTCTTGGTCTTTCTCAGTTTTCAGTATGATGATCTCTTCACAGTAATCGGGAAGGTCGAGGAGGTGCCAAACTTTCTGACGTAAATGGAATATTGAGGCTGTCGGCCTGACGGCTATGTAATGGAGTTTTTCGTCGATATCTAAGCAGTATGAGAATAATTTATTAATTTAACTTTCTGGCTTTACCTACAATTTTGTTCGATTCTGGATGGAAACCAATTTCTGGGATAATTATCTCTTTACTGAATAAGGCCTTGGGCCGTAGCTGGGAATATACTGAAATTCAAGCTAGTATAACACTCCAAATCTGTTTCGAGTGTTAGACTGGCCTCCGATTTTCCCGCCTGGTCACTCTCTTAATCAAACTACCTCTCAAATTACATTGATCCGCTGTTGTGTGAAAGCAAATAACAAACCGACTTTTATTATTATATTTACTCACCGCCGAGATCATAGCGCTTTGTTATTAAAAAGGTGATGACATCTTTTTTAAACAATTTGGTCGGGGATTTGAGAAGCTTTATGAGAGACATATCTACGTCTCACATTCCCAATTTAGCTTTCAAAAATGCATTGCACTGTTGTATTAACAAAATCAGTTAAATGGCGGTGATTTGGCGACTTTTTTAAAAATCCATTCGAAGGGAATTTAATTATATAGTGTTAATAAATAATTACATCAAAATATGTCAGATATTGACTGATTTTTGTGGCATTGCTTTAGTTTTAACCTGTGATTGTATCTTCATTTATACCAATGAATATAGACACACGTAGTTACTTACTTGTCTTTGCTAGACACTGCGTAACTGAAGACAGCCCAAACACCTTTTCGAACTACTAAATTATAAGGTATCTAAGGTATACCAAGTTATTACCTGATAAAAAAACAGCTGTTATAAATTTATTGTTTTATTTACGTATCTAATATTTAATAATTGATCGCGTAATACCTGTTCTTTACTTAGAACCAGCAAAGTTTAGTAAGCCAGAAACACACAATTAGTGGCGTCCAGTGTCGTCTAGCAGTGGACCTCACTTTTTTAATACGCTTGGTATATCTCCAACTTAACTCAGGACAGTCTGACTAGCACTTACAAAAAGGTAAGTTAGAAATAAATTTAACCGCTTATTCGTTTACAAGTTTCTCCGCCTGTAGAGCGAACATAAATTTGGGAGAACTACTCCATGCCCATTTGTTGACTATTGGGTAGTACATTACGCCATAAACAGCTTGCACGTGGCAGTGATCTGTAACAAAAATAGAAATAGATACACATTGTAAGACGTCGTGGAAAGAACGGGGCACATCTTAGCAATTGATTCCTACGGAATGATAAATAAATTTTTTGTTGTCTTTGGGACTCCATATTGTTTTTAGAATAGTGTCACTATGTATTTTATGTGAAATTCGAGCCCAATCCGTTGCAGATAACTGATTTAAAACCCAATCGCAAGATTTGTCCTAAACAAAATACAGTCCTCTCAAAGACACGACTTAACGTTCAAGTATAGACGATGTCGCGTAGAAACCGCTATGTGTTAATATAATTGAAACACCCCTAAATGGTTAGCCAGTTACCAGCTGGTGAGATTGCATAAAAAAAACACTAAATAAAATCTAGTTACAAAATTGGATTTAAGCAAAGTAACATATCAAGAATGTTTGTTACGAGTTAAATAGAAAAATTAAAAAAAAATAAGTCGATACTAACTTCTTTCCAACAAAAACGTGACCTCATTCGGTGTAGTAAATTTTTCATACTGGTGCGTATTTTTTGGCACCATTTGTAAGATGTATTCAGCGACATATATCCCGAAGATTTGCATGAGACGTGTCCGGTTGGGGGTTGTAAGGAATATCTTGCCACCGGGTTTGACGGCCTGCACGCACGATTTGATAAACAACTCCTTGTTCGCTACGTGCTCGATCACTTCTGATGCTACCACCGCGTTGTAGTGGTCGGAGAATTTTTGCGAGTGTTCCTGTAAGTTTTATAATAACATAATGGTTTAGGGAATTCGTAAATAGTCACTTGACAGATGAAAAAATATATATTTTATTTAATAACCTTAATTTAATACGAAAAATGAAAAATAGCATAATACAAACACAAAATACCACATCTTGCGGCAAGAATCATAAAGGGTATGCAGTGCTTTTGTGCATGTATGAAGTGCACGCCACTGATGGTAGGTATGCCTAGGAATCTTCCTTGATTAGGCGTTACTTACTGAGGCATTGCCTTATTCATAGTTAGTGAAAATGGGTATAAGCCTCGCGTAGTATGTTCCTTGCCTTGGAAAAAATATGTTATTACAGGATTATTATTTACAAGCTGGCCGTCACGACTTAGACACCGTCATAGTGCTTATAATAACTTTCTTCCACTATTTAACACTATATACTATGACCAACCGCGTCGACTCCGCGGATAATTATTTATTACATTTAAAATCAATACTGTGATAATAAAAATTACGATTGCAGCTCTCCCTTGTGACATATAACTGTAATATATCTCCATTTTTTTTTTGATAGTGGTATAAGTCAAATAGTGCTAAAATTTTACTATAGACTAACTAATTTAGTGTTTTAGAAAACAGGTCCACACAGACTCAACTGACTCACTCACAATTTTATGGGAATATTACTCAAAACATATTTTACTATAGTACCTAATTGTCAATTCTCTACGTATTTAAATATATCCTAATAATAAAATTATCAGTTAACACGGTAAGAAACATTTTAGTGGTGCCTTTTTTCATTAATCTAAGAAGAAGCTTCGAAATTATAAGTATTGCAATAACAACACTACATAAATGTAAACTCTTGTCACTCCATTTCTTCCAATTTGTCTTATAATGTAAACAATCTTTTCATTCGTTCTTATTGTGAAGTATGTTTTAAGCTATTGAATAAAAAAAAACAAGTGCGATTAACAAAATAAAAATGAAAAGTGACTATTTAAAAAGTTCCAAAAAGATTTTTGAATTATGAAATAGGTAAGAAAAATAATACATCATTATTTACGTAAAAACAGGTAATATGCTTCATCAAATATTAACAAAGGCCTAAGTGAGTGCCGTGTGGCAGTTAATCCCGTCCGTGTCGGAGCGAGCACGTTAAGCCGCTTGCCCTGTTGATACAGAGCAGATCTGCAGGCAATTGTCAGCTTAACAGAAATGCTAACATTAAGAACAAAAACGTAGTATAGGTTATAGTAGTAGTATCTAGTATATACTGATTTATTTATTCTTAATAATTAATGTTTAATATTTAATTATTCACTTTTGCACTTTTTGTGCATAAAGAAAAAATATTATTAATTATTATTGTTATAGGTGTATACTTGGCCCACTAATTTCTGTTATAATGTTATAAAATGTGATAATCAAAAATTTCGTGTCACGGTATTTGGGATCGCAGCCCTCCGATTTTTATGATATTTTTGTTTATGTGTGATACTGCTAGGTGATTAGGGAGTACCAATAAAGATTATTTTTTGCAAAAAAAAAAATTAGCATCATAAAATGCCTACTACCCATTTACTAGACCCGGTAGTTGGCACTGCTGTCAGTATGTAACCATATGTAAATAAAATATCATAATTAATGTGGCGCTTCTTTTCCGAACAGACCGACGACGCGCCGTCTCTGCCCGATCTGCTAGTATTGTACGATATAGGAAATAAACCACTCACTACTCGTGAACAATTCTTTTATTTTTACTCACACTTGTCGACAAAGAGTAAGGGCCCGAAGATTCTACGTGTTATGTTATACTTTGTATGAATAAATAATAAAAAATCGAACGTGGCTAGTTACCACCCCACCGACAGAGATGTACCCTTAAGCGATTAAAAAGGCGTAAGTAGGCGTAGTATTAAATAAGGCGTTTGGCAATTTGAATTTTATTGACTTTATTACAATTTGCCAGAAATGATCTTAAACCATAGGTGATTTTATCCACGGTTTTGATGAGTTGTTTGCTAATAATTTTATATATTAATTTTACGACCAAGGTCATATGACTTTTGGCGATGCGCAGGTGTATATTGACACTTTAAAGAAGAAATAGGAAACGGCAAATATTATGGTCAGATCTTTGTAGAAAGTTAGAAACAAATAAGTTTTGATCAAAAGTCAATACATATATTAATCAGACATTGCTTGCTAAAAAATATAATAATTATAGAAAGGAATATGTAACTATAAACGTGAATTGCATTACTTTAAACAGGAGACCATAAAAAAAATAAGAAGCAACATTGAATTTTGTAATAAAAAAAATTATTATTATAAATCCAATGTGCGATTCCAACTGAAAAAATTATAAATATTTCATCACTCTTTATAATCTTATTGGTGTACCTCAATTGTATAGATTTTACCTCAATTGTAGTACACTGGTAGGATGGTCTATTGTTTGCTAGCTTTGGATCTATTTTACTGTGATCTGAGGCTAGCTCTATTAATTCATTGCTGGCATCTATTCCTGTTACATTAGCTCCAAGTCTAGCAATCGCCTGAAAGAAAACAGTTCATTTATATAAACATTAGTTTCTAATAGTATTTGTATAATAGATAGATATAGATAGAATAACTTTATTGCAACGAAACACTAAAAAACAATACAAATAAAAATAAAGACAAAAGTACAGTGTTAGGGTTCAAAGGCGGCCGTATCACTTAAAGTGATCTTTTACAGGCAAACTAAGCATAAGAAGGTATCAGTAAAACGGAAAATGGATGATGCACAAAGTAAAGATATTGAATAAAAATATCTTTACTTATCAATTAAGTATGTAAAATAGGGCTTAAAAGATAAAAAAAATCACAAATATTTAACACGTACAAATATTAAAATGTACAATAAACATATTATGCTATATTAAACTTACCCATTACTTAATTACATAGATAAATAATAATTTTTCAATATATGATTTTATTTGATTCTTATACCATGCCCATTTATAAGCTTACTTCTACTTAAAGTTTTTGAACTTACCTCTGATAGTATACCTCCACCGCAACCTACATCTAATATTGTTTTATTAGACAAAGGTAAAAGGGTTCTTTCATTTTGCTCCACATCCACCAGACCATCTCTTATAAAAGGAACCCTGGTTAAAATAATATTAATGAATATACAGGGTCAGTTTTTGAAACAGTAATTAAAATACATAACAATAATTCATAAATTTACTAAAACGGTTAGTAATTTTGCATGTTGCAAATACTATAAATAACTAAAATTGTAAGTACGATATAAAAAGAATATTAAGAATAAAAATCAGATATTCAATTGCATTAAATGTTTTGTTTTGAATGTATCCAAGTACATAAATCAGATGCAGGCAGTTCTCTCTATGCTTCCTTAATGACAATTTATCCTTTAGTGTATTATGAAAATCAAGCTTAATTTGCTATACGCCGCGAATAGTAGGAGAAACCGAAGCATCCTCAGGAGATGTTGACGATGGATTGAAGAAATTATAAATTACACCATTCTCCTGTATATGTAGAGTATAGCAAATTAAGCTTAATTTTCATAATATATTATGGATTTCCGCAAAGTAATGCCTGTTTCTATCCAATTATCCTTAAGTGGCAAAAATCAAAGTTGTAATTGGGGTATTATAATGTTTGCCAATTGCAACAAACAGAACTTAGCCTTAACACTGCAACTATCCTCAGCCTATAGGACATTGCCATTCATATAGTCTAATTAAAAGTGCTACTAGTGTACATACCCTGCAATAATGCAGACTAAGGACTATAATTCTGTACTATTAAACTTACACAATCATTTAAGGGCTGGGTTTTACATATATTGCCCAAGTATAACAATAATGATTGGTACTAATGAAGCTCAACAACATCAGTCATAAAATCAAGTGATTAATTATTGTGGTAAGTTTTTGCACTCTTAGTTTTTCATTCACAAACATCTTGCAATTCAAATAATATTGTTCCATTTACCAATGCAGATTTTTATGATGCAGGGCTGCAATGTACTGTAATGTTTTTGCTGCTTTGTCTTAGTATTTTGATCATGAAGATAAACTAAGTTTTCTAATAATAATTGCAATATAAATAATTAAAAAATCTATAGGTACCTAAGTAAATTGAAGCTATGCAGTGCTAACATTTTGCCATTGGGGTCCCACCATTCTTTGGCAAGTTTGGTATGATTGTCTACATCAGTTTGGTCGACTGTTGTTTCTTTTGTGGTAGTTTTTTTGTTTAACATTGTAATTCCTCTAGAAGGAAATTTATATGCATGTGATTTTCTGAAAACATATCCAAAGTATTAGTTATTCTATATAAATTGTTGGCTAACGAAATCAAAATCATTTTGAATACTTACAAGTTTTTTGATAAAACTATTTTTAAGTAACTGAGCGAATGATTCCGCATTTTTTCTCTGCTTCAGGACTTTTTGCAGTAAAACAGGTAGGTTTACCTACTTTTAAATACCCGATTTATATTAATCTGAAATTATTAATAAATATAAAAATGTTATGTTGGTATGTGTACGCTTAAAAAACTCAAAAAGTTCTGCACCAATCAGGCTGAAATTTTAGTATGATATATAATACGCATCAAGAATTATTTTTGTCAACCATTCAATCACAATGTGCCACAGTGAAGCTTGGCAGGGTACAGCTAGTTATTAATAAATAAACAAAATTGAAGAGAAGTTAGTCGAAAGAAGTTGTGTTATGTCTGAAAATGGTTAAATATCAACAGTTTCATGGATCATAAATCGCTAGATATTACATAACAGGTTTTTAAATGTTTTCAGTGAAATAGCAAAAATATCAGAATCAGTAAAGAAAAAAAAAGATGAAGTATAGGAAAATGCTGTTAAATACTATTACATACTTACCGGCTCTTTATTAAGAACATTATAAAGATATAGGAATATTTGCTAATTGAATCTTTGTATCATGTTTAAATGTAATGTCGATTCCACTTATTTCTCACTTTTTAAATGAATAGGTATTCTGATTCTAATTTGATTTTGGGTTTCAGTTCAGACATGACATTGACATTTGATTTGACTGCTTCAGAAGTTGCCCCAGAGTACGGACCCTAAACCTCAGAGGTTGTAGTCACGGTTGCACTGCACACTACAGTATTATTAGAGAAATGAAAAGTACACTGCTCAGATTTTACATAGATATCTAGGCTTCTTTAGTTGCGAGTATTGCTTAGGGCATATTTATTCGACGCTTCTGGCACCATTGAATCGTCAGATACAGGAGCTGACAGGACAGGACAGGATATAATCGGATCTTTGCTCGTCGGTGGGCAACAAATATAAAATTGTATATTTTTGACTTCGATTAGAATAATAATAATTGTTTCAAGGTCGATATGACAGCAAGCACAGACATTTTAAAACACTGCAGCACCTTACCAGTTCAGAATCAGGTTCATTAGAGATTATTAGGAGAGGAATTTTTAGCAATAAGATACTTAGTAGAATAGAATATCCAGCACAGATGCAGACGATGACTGCTATCTGTTTACAAACGGAGCTAGCAGATTATTAGGACAGGAATTTTTTGCAATAAGATATTTAGAAGAATAGAACATCCAGCACAGATGCAGACGATGACTGCTAACTGTTTACAAACGGAGCGAGTTACTAGGTTCCTCGATCCGCGGCTCATTAACAAACTAGAGGATCTAAACAAATCTAAAAGTAAAACTACAAAATGACGTTAAAAACAATCTAAACTTTACTACTGGCATTGACGCAAACCTCTATGTTTTTCTAATAGTGTAATAAATCATGTATTTACTAAAATATAATGAAAAAAAATAAGTATTTTTTTATTGATTCAGTGATGCTGAAAATATGATTATGGTTTTCCAGGCGTTTGATTTTCGAGGAATTGTACTAGTACCTACTATTGTACAATTTGAATTCGGAAAATTTTCTCTAGTGCCAATTCCAGTAATTACGGCTTAAAACGTACGAATACGTTCTAAATAAGAACTTACTATTAATCTTATCTCTGTACCTATAAAACGTAAATGAATCGGAATTAAAATTTGTAGAAAGCTATTTATTTTATTTAGCATAAAATCTAGCTTTATATTAATCAACTCACCGACATCGTACATGTATGTATGTTGGTGGTAGTTCGTACGTTCATACAAACCTATAACATACATATCCTTAGCCTAGCATCCTAGCGTTCCACAGTAGAGTATCTTAGCGTTACACACATACAAATATCTCAGATTTGAGTTGGCGGTGTTTTAACGATTGCAGATTGATGCACAGCAAAAAAAACGGTTTAAAAAAGGCGGACTTAATGCTTAAGCATTTTCTACCTTCGGACATTGCGAGAAAATCGAGTGAGGGCGTGGTTCAAACATTATAGGAAATAAATTAAAAAATATATAGTTTATTAATATACAACGTTTAACAAAATTACGAAATAATATTGAAGGATGCATAAGTATATTTTATAAGTAATTATCCTGTAACACTATTAAATCAAAAGAAGTATATTTATTTTTCCATACAAACGAATTCAAATATTCTGAAGATGAAAAATCCACACGCGTATAGTAGCTATTTACACTACGCGATGCGTAACTAATAAAGTGACAGGAGTCACATGATTTTAATTTTGCATGTGATGTTAGGGCTGTATCTGATTTCTTAAAGTAAAAACGATGGCAGTGTTCTACTCAAAAACTATTAGGACTTAGGTTTCACAGATAAGTCTCAGAGACAGTACATACTGAATTTTTAAAGCCTGTGACGTATTATTTCGGTTTTCATTTACACGTTGTATACAGTATAACATAATAAAGAGTTATACAAATAAAGAGTTTAAATAAAAAAAAAAAATTCTCGAATGTCATGATCCGCAGTCGAACATGCTGACCATTAAGACCAAGAAGGTAGTGCATATAAAATTTATTTTCAATTAAGTGTCCTCATTCCCGGGAGTATTAGTTTGTGAGCATTACCTCTTTTCCATTTCCCATTCGAAAAAAAGCCTATTCCAAAGGTTAAAATAAGTATATCAATTAAATGTACCTACTATAAAATATGACAGTTATTTCTGATGCACCAATTATGCTTGAGATACGCATTGCTTCTTAAATTATTGCAGGTTTCCAATTACAGCGAGGTGGAATGCATAACTCAAGCCTAAAACTATTTAGTTCATCGTAAGTCGGCATTTCATTTTTGTAAGGAGCTAACTTGAATTTGCTTGCAATCAAGCGACCAACTTTTAACAAGGCCTGTAATAATACAATATAATGAAAACATTAATAACAAACGCACATTATATTGATATTCATCATCAAAAAAACATAAAAATCCAATGCTGGACCAAAGGCATTCTCCATTCGGGAGGGTTTGGTACCACGATGGGCAGACGGGCTGGTGGTCGCAGAAGATGGTAGTTGTAGCACGCTCCTTCCCGTTCTCCGTTTTATTCCCTTAGTCGCCTCGTACGACACCCGCGGAAGGAAGTGGGGTGGGGGTAACAAGTGTTATCTGCCGTATACCTATATTACTTAAAATAAACAATTGTAACTTACAGATCTAGTCGGCAATGGCAATGAAGGCTTGACATATACTTGTGGACAAGCTAAGAGAGTGTTTATTGGGACTGACATTTTCAGAACATAAAATGGTGTGGCGGATGATAGCATTTCTGCAAAATTATAAATTAAGTTTTATTCAATACTAAATAACCAATTATTAAGCAAATATTAAGAATTATTGTACCAGAATAAATTCTATCGCGATGATAATCTGAACATGAGAATAATGGCTTCATTCGAGGATAAAAATCTTCGGTAAACTCCCAAACTCTTAATATTGGTCCGTCTCTTTGGCCTTCAACATAAAATATTACCTCATGAATTGTGTCTAAGGCAAATCCTGTTAACAATTCATTTATATCCTTTGTCGCAATGAGATTTTTATTAATTTCTTTGATTTTTTGTAACAAAGAATTTGTAGCTTGTGTGTCACTTGCACAGCAATAAAATCTGAGATAGCTATGAGCTAAACTATGTGGCCGACATCCAACTATACCTATTGATACCTCTAGAGTCATCTGTGCTTGTAAGATTTCCGAAGGCTGTATGATAATGTCAGGTTTAATTGATTTTTTTATTCCATTAATATCATTTGTACAACTATCTTCCCGACTTCTGTCCGTAACAGAAACGTTCACAGGATATAGACAAAACTCTCCTCTAATGATTCCGTTAGTTTCTTTGGCTAATGAGCTTGCATCAATTTTAGTTACAGCAATTGGCACTACTTCTTCATGACTCCTAGTGTTAGCGTTGGAAGGTAAGGTGAACCCAAAATTACAATCAAGTTTTTCATTTCCAAATAATATCGGATTATAATATGATGATTTTGATTGGCGTACACCATACAGCTTTAATAAAAGAAAATTGAGTTAGTTAAGTTGTAAACCATTTAATGATTAGTTTTTATAAAATAAAAATTGCAATTGCTACCTCTATTTCAAGTGGATTGTCTAAAAAAGATGCAGTTATTTCAGATGCATTAGAAAATTGAAGAGGTACGGTGTGATGGTCATTAATTTTAACACCAGTGAATAATCTTGCATTCTGTTTTATGGAGCTATGTTCTTCTTCCCCAATTTTCCAACGAGTGAATATTTGTGAAATTCTATAAGTAAATTAAGAATAAAAAATATTTTTTTTCCACCTTTATATTTCTTTGACCTCATTTTTTAATTATACCTTGTCTTTTTAAGTAATTGGATAGGGATATCATTTAAAGTCTCTACGTTAATAAATATTATTGGTTGGTCATCTTCTGCTGGTAGATTATGACTAGAAATTTGCGCTATGATTTTACACTGTTCTGCAGGACGCTCACCGATACTTTCAAAGGCAATGATTCGTCCCGATCCTGCCAAAATACAGTTATTGTTTTTAAAATATATTATTCTAAAGCAAACATTATTTTATATTTCTTCTTGGATTTTTATTACCCGCTAAAATAGTATCTCCAGATAGAAAAATGGTGAATTTTTCTTTATTGTCTTCAACTATTCTATTCCTTTCCTTTTCTTTAGATATTTTTGGTTCTCGCCTTACTTTTGTCTTTACAAATGATTCTTCAGGCTCAACGGGAAATTCTTCATCCTCAACTACCTGAGTTTTACTCAATATATTTTCCTGTACCTTAGATAATATTGTATCTTGGTGCCTTATATCTAAAAAAATGCATTCTTAAGTTTCTTTTAAATATACAACGTAGCTGTACCTAGTATTACTACTTCAGTTAAACACACCTGTAGTATTACAAGGTGTATCAAACAATCCATCTAAATAAGATGAAGGTATGTGTTCCTGGACGAGATTCCATAAAAAGTTCTCTATAAACTGTTCAATGGTTTCTTCAGTTTCTAAAACTGGTCCAAAATATCGACGCTCTCCAAATTTTAAGGTTGGCAATATAACTTCGGACGTTTTATCGTTCTTTGCACTAAAATGCAAAACTATAATTTAATATATTATCGCCAGGGTTATCTAAAGTAAATAAATAAAAAAATAATAGAAATAAATACTAAGACAGTAAAAACATCGCCACCTAGCCCCAAAGTAAGCGTAGCTTGTGTTATGGATACTAAGATGACTGATGAATATTTTTATCATACATAAATACTTATAATATACAAATAAACACCTACAACTTTGAGTCATAGAAGCAGGGTAGGTGCCCACTGCGCCAATTCATAAAATGAATGACTATAATAATAGTCATTCATGTTATTAAAGTATAGTGAGTTGAACTTTAGGTAGAGATGTTAAAAATATTATATATAATACCTACTTCGTACAGAGACTTCCAGATCCCATAATGCATGAGACCGTTGCAACGTGATTTATCATAGTATGTACTTTTACTGGAAAAACGTGTCGAATGGAAAAGGTTACCCATCTTTTTTCTAAAAATGGCCATATTCGTACAAAGGTATACTGGTTTCCGCACCAAATCTGCCGAGAATAAAAGATTAGTTTTCCGAAAACACACCAATTTTATTTACCAATTGGCTTATATTTTTTCAAAGATAATTTGGTGCAGCTGGTATGGAAAAAAGCAGTTTATATTATGTGACACCTTAGCTACTTGAGCCCAAATAAGTACATCTAACTCAAAAGATTGTCCAGGATACAGCTGATACTGCAGCTTCACGGCTTGTTGATAAGGACCAAGTTTTAGTCTTCCCTGAGCGTAGTCTTGCGAAAAATCTATTCCAGTTATTTCTAGGGCAAATGTTAGCATAAATGTGCTCTTGCAACCACTTGTGCCATCAGCTATTTGGGTGTGTTTGCTTTGAGCTGTTTTACTCATGTCTTTCAAAAATTGATAATATAGTTTTATTGTTGTATTATATTCTCAAAATCGAATCTCGAATTTGACTTCTAAAATGACAAACTATACGGTGACGTGAAAATGAGAAAGTGACGTACCTATTCCTCAGGGTTTACATATTGATTTAATATTGTTGTCATCATTGATAAAAGAAAGTCGTCATTTTTCTTCGTCACGGTATAAATTGAAAACGATTTTACCGATTTCTTCGATCTTTTTTTTAAGTTTCCTTAAACTTTGTGAAAATTTCTAACGAGTAATAAAAATTAAGAAAGTGGTGCATACATTAAATACGTGCAACCTTAAAGCGTTGAACATAACTGCCAGTTGTTTGACGTGCGCTGAAAACATATATAACCTAAAACGGCTGAAATCTTTTACTTCGCGCTAACTATATTTATCAAAGGTCATTACAATAAACACCATATTTTTATTCCAGTTATAATTGCATATTTTTGATATAATATTTTTAGATAAGGCAGTCTGTCGTCAGTTAGTATATATATTATATTACCTATTAAAAATATATTATATTGTATAATATATATACTTATAATATATTATATAAATATAATATATTATAAGTATATATATTATATTGCCAGCATCTTAGGAACTGTGCCTCGCTGCGGTGGTTTCGAGGACGTTTTAGATTTTATTTAGTTTTAAAATAGTTTATTTTAGGTTAAAGTTATGTATTAATAAAAATTATATTTTAGAGATAATCAAATAAATAATTTAAAAAATACTAACTTTACCAGTCGTATTTAAATCCTAAAACCGGGAATGGTCAGGTGATAAATTATCGAAAAACCATATGAAGCAATATGAGCCCTTATAAATTCGTTTAGTCCGTCCATCTGACGCTTACACCTTTTCCAACATAGCATCAATCACGTTGAAATTTTGCCGACGAAGGTCCAAAATAAACGTGATGTCGCGTATCCCAATATATTCGCACACACTTCCTTTGTGTTTTCCCCGACAATAAATAATAGTGGACAGTGTTATTCTTTCAGTACTATGTTGCGCTATTGTATTTTTCTTTGAGCGTTTATAAAATCTTTGCACCAATGCAAAATCTTAACATAATTTTATGATTTTTGAAAAGTGTTGTAAGTGTAGGTATGAGGCAATATCAATTTTATAAATGTACTAGCTGACCCCAGCGCCATCTGTGGCGTGCACTTCATACATGCACAAAAGCGCTGCCTACTCTAACATTTTCATATAACTGGCTACACAGGAGGATTCTGACATTTTATGCCATTTTAATGATCTATGCTTACTCTAGTCCGAATACCTGTGCACGCCACTGGGTGGTAACTAACCACGGCCAAAGCTTCCCACCATACCGAACAGAGAAAAATCAGAGATTATAAATTCCCAAATTGCCCCTGGCGGGAATCGAAGCAGGGACCTCCTGCTTAAATTCACAGCGCTCACCATTGCGCCAGGGTGGTCGTCAAAAACACAGTATTAGGATTGAATAACATTTTTTTACACTGAATTTTATTTGGCTAAAGGTCCGTGGAAAATAGTATCAAAGTAAGCTGATTTCTCATTGCATCTAAGAACTAAGTATTTGTTTATTTTAATATGTAAATATTACAATCTCGACGTAAAAGCCTTGTCTAAAATTCTACAGCGGCGGCTCCGCAATAGTTGTGTAGGTACTTTACTCTAATGTGCACTTTGTGATAAGGTTAATTACACAGGCAGAGAAAGCCTTATCACGAGCGACTTTAGCTTTATATACCGAAGTTTCAAACGAGGTTCCGAATTTAGCAATACTTAAGTTTTTATGTAACGGTTTGTACACTGCGTCAAACCGGAACGCTTTTACATCTTGGAGTTACGTCTTTGTCGGAAGGGTGGTAATAATTAGTCGGGGTCGAAGTCTTCCAATAGGCCAAATTTAAAAATCGAAAGCCTGTCCTCACCGGACCGGACCGAACTTTATGATTAAACTGCGCACGCGCTGTATATGTATATAGAAAACAATATTGATGGAAAAACGCCAAGTAGCTCTAGGGAGCATTTTATTGATAAGTAGTTAGATAATCCATAATAATTAGAAAGTTATAAATAATAATAATAAATAAATATATTCTACGACAATACACACATCGCTATCTAGCCCCAAAGTAAGCGTAGCTTGTGTTATGGGAACTAAGTTGAATGATGAATTTTTTTTTTTTTTGTAATGAATTATATACATAAATACTTATAATATACATATAAACACCCAGACACTGGAAAACAGTCATGTTCATCACACAAACATTTTCCAGTCGTGGGAATCGAACCCACGGCCTTAGGCTCAGAAAGCAGGGTCGCTGCCCACTGCGCCAATCGGCCGTCAAAGTGTGTCTGTTTGTTTATTTATTTAGTATTTTTGTTACCCATGTGTAATATATTTAGTATACCTAAAACCAGTGGCGTGCTTAGAGGGTATGCACAGGGTATGGAGATTATATGAAATGAAAAAATATCCAGTCCGAGTTATAAATATTTAAGGGTAGGCTTTTTATAACTCAAACAAAGCCTATCCTTAAGTTGTTTATAACTCGTACTTTAGATTTTCTTCATTTTATATCAGCTGCATACCCATACTTACTGATTTTCTAATAAATTTAAATTAATATATTTTCTATAAAATTAAATCATAGATGATTTTCTACACTACTAAACCCACTGTTCAGGAAGTAGCCATCTTGAATGGAGGGAATGCACTTGTGACAGACGTACGCGGTAAAGGGTTTTGTTTGTTGTGCAACTTCAGTACATAATTCAGTAAAAAGTAATATATAGTAAAAGACTTTAATCTAATCTGTTGAGTTTTATTTCAGGCGTCATCCTGAGCTTTTAGTAAATGTTGGGTTCAGCCTAGTGTGAAATTTTCTTTCGTTGACCTCTTTAAGATCGTTTGAGAGTTAACTACGGTTTGAATGGAATTGAAATAGCGCCATCTAGTGAAAATAGTGTTTCGAGAATTATAACTAAAATATTGGCAGAAATTTGGTAAAAGAGTAGGAAAACTTGCATTAAGGAGATGGTTATAGGCTACTTTAAATCCCGGCAAAGCGTCTGATGACACCGTTCCCGCGACACGTAAATGTGTTAAACCATGCTGAGAAAAAAAAAACGAATATATTTCTTAAAATATAGTCGTAACGAACAAACAAATAGACACACCTTCCCATGTATAAAACAATATAATAATAATAATAATAATAATAACAATAATACCATTCAGTCGACCGTTGTTGTTCCGATCGTCGTTTCAGTCAATGGTCTTCTCGCGAAAAGCTTCGACCAACATCTTAAGAAGCGTTCGCTTGGTTGTTTGATCAAGGGTCGGGTAGTCCTTGAAACGGCGCGTATTGTGAGGAGGTTCCTCACTCTGGAGCCCTGACCACCGGTTGCTTGGGCATTCAAAAGCCCCGCAAGCGGAGGGTGGAAGTTTTTTTTTATAAATTTTAATAGTGTTTTTTAATTTATTTTTAAGCATTGTTAGTAATTAAAAAAAAAAAAAAAGAAAAATAATAAATGATAGAATAAACGCTAATAATAATAATAATAATCATCATCATCACCATCATCATCATCAACATGATATCAACTCATTACCGGCCCACTACAGGGCACGGGTCTCCTCCCACGGCTCTCCTCCCATGCAGGTGTAATGTACTTAATAAAACGACGGACTATCGCAGAATGGTTTATTGGTAGAACAACATAATGAAGTGCGGGCTAATTATTAAACTACCTACATTACACTGCTCTTCTCCAAATTTAACTATTGGATTTACATAAAAGCCAATAAAAAAAAACTAAATATTTACATCACTTAATTAATTACAATTTCATCATCTTTTTGACCCGCGGTCTTAATGCCATACGAAGAGGACTATTCGTATTGGGAATCGCTTGAGAAGGTGAAGGTGCCTTTACTAGCTGATTTTCTGTATCTGTTACAGGAGACGAACCGACAACAGAATTATCGAAACTTTTGAACGCTTCATCATTCATCTCTCTTTCTCCCGAGTTTTCATTATCCACCATGCCTGTTAAAGTATACCTAGATTTTTTATAATTTTTGTCAAGTATTTGATCAACGTGTCTTCTACTAGTACGATTGTCATCGTCTGTTTTGACAACATAGGAGACGGGACCGGTTCTATCCAACACTACACCTTCCTTCCATTTTACTAAATTATTATTATAGTTCCGGACCAGAACCCGGTCTCCAGTGCTCATTTCTCGCAATGAGCCACCGCGACGTTCTTCTTGACTTGATTGTTTATCGCGAATGACATCTCTGGTATTCGGTCGTAAAAGATCTAACCTGCCGCGTAACCTGTGTCCCAAAAGTGCTACGGAGGGTTCTTTTTGAGTGGTACAATGTTCTGTATTTCTATATGTAAATAAAAATGTACATAACGCTTTTTCTAAATTCACGTTTTCGATTATAGCCTTCTTTAATACTAGCTTTACAGTTTTAACAACGTTTTCAGCTGCACCGTTACTCGATGGATGATATGGGGCGACTAATATTCGCTTGATTCCATTCTTATTCAAATAATGTAAGTATTCGGATGAAGAAAATGGTGGACCATTGTCGCTCACAATGACCTTGCATAGACCGAACCGGGCAAATATTTTGCGCAGGCAAGATATAACGGTAGCTGCCGAAGTATTTGGCACTGGTTCCACTTCCAACCATTTGGAATGAGCATCTAAAATAACTAAATAATATTTATTACGAAACGGACCTAAAAAGTCAACATTCAACCGCGACCAAGGCTCCACCGGCCACTCCCACGAGTGCAGCGGCGCGGGCGGCGGCTGTGCGCGCAGCGCGGCGCATGCGGTGCACTCGCGACACGCGCTCAATATCGGCGTCCAAGCCGCTCCACCACAGATAGTTCCGAGCCAGCTGTTTCATTTTAACAACGCCTATATGCCCGGAATGTAATTCGTCTAACGCAGCGGAGTGCAAACTGGCAGGGATAATTACTCTATATCCCCAAACCAAGCATCCCTGTTCTAAAAAAATATTTTCCCGCCTTAAATGATATTGTTTGTAACGATCCGATTCAATTTGTTCGGGCCATCCGAACTTAACATACCCTACAATTTTGTTTAAAGTAGTGTCTTTAGCAGTTTGATATTTAATTTCGTGAAACGTTATAGGCAATTTGTCCTCTATAAAAAATAAATAACTATTATTTCCGTTATTATTACTTGCAACGATACTTTGACGATTAACGTTTTCTTCTAAAGGCAAACGAGACAACGCATCTGCGAAACAGTTTCTAGCCGAAGAAATAAATTCGATGTCAAAGTTGTACGCAGCTAAGCGAACTGCATATCTCTGTAAAAGGCTAGCCGCCGTTTGCGGAATACTTTTGTTTTTACCGAAGATATAGCTTAAAGCCTTATGATCGCTGCGCAAAATGAAATGCCGACCAAACAGATACTTATCATGCCTGCTGACTCCAAACATTATGGCTAAGGCTTCTTTATCTAGCTGCGAATAATTACGCTCGGCCTCATTAAGAGTACGCGAGGCGCAACTGATAAGACGTTCCGATCCGTCGGAGTAGCGGTGCGTGAGAACCGCGCCGAGTCCATACGCGCTACTGTCCACCGACAACAGCAACGGTAACTTGGGATCGTAGTGTGCTAGCACAGGCGAACTACTGAGAATTTTTTTAACTCTTTTGAAGGCACTTTCACATTCGCAACTCCAATACCATTTTACATTTTTCTTTAGTAAATCGTATAAAGGTTTTAATACAGAACTCATGTTAACACAAAATTTATTGTAAAAGTTAACGAGACCAATAAAACTTTTTAATTGCGTTACGTCTTTCGGTGATGGCGCCGAAACAATAGCTTTTATCTTATTTGCATCAGTGTGTAGACCCTTTTTATCAATTTTGTATCCTAAGTATGTTACACTGTCCTTAAAGAATTCACATTTAGACCAATTTACTCGCAACCCGGCCTCTTTTAATCGGGCTAAAACGGCACGTAAATTTTTACAATGAGTCTCTCTGTCTTTGCCAGTCACACAAATATCGTCCTGAAAAGCTACAGTAGAGGATAAGCCACACAGAGTTTCTTCGATCAACTTTTCAAAATACTCAGGAACACATTTTATTCCAAAAGGTACTCGCTTGTAAACGAAGGTGCCTATGTGTGTAGTTATAGCGGTCATGGGTTGCGAGTCCTCCGTTAATAACACTTGCTGATAGGCGTGGGACAAGTCTAATTTAGAAAACTGTTCGCCTCCCCCAAGGGTAGCAAATATATCTTCAATTTGTGGAAGAGGATAATGAAAATCTTTTAATAGCGGATTAATAGTGACCTTAAAGTCTCCACAAATACGAATGTCTCCATTTTTTTTTATTATAGGAACAATAGGCGTACCGTAATCAGAACGGTCTACCTTATAAATGACGTCATCTCGCTGCAACCGCTCCAACTCGCGCTCGACCGGCGCGCGAAGTGCGAGGGGAAGCGGGCGCGATTTAACGAAAATTGGAGTCTTGTCAGCTAAATGCAACTGCATTCGAGTTTTAAAAGTCCCAAGCCGATCAGCGAAAACCTCGGGAAATTCTTTCCTTAATAATTCTATAGTATTATCATTTTCGCATCTTTCGGATAAATTATGGCAATTTGTGATATCGATTTGTAAAATTCTTATCCAGGCACGGCCTAGTAAAGGAGGGCCGCCGTTTTCAACAACATACAACGGTAATTTATACAAACGATTTTTACATTGTACATTTACCATAATATATCCCAGAGGTTCAATAACACTACCTGTGTAAGATCTTAACCTTAAATTTTTATTTTGTAAACAAACGCTAGAAAAATGATTATCATAAAAATGCTTTGAAATTACAGAGATCTTACTACCAGTATCTATTTCAAATTTAACTACAGACTTTTCTACGTTTAATTTGATATAATACGGGCCGTCATTACCCTCGCAAATTATATTATAAAAATCTAAAACACTGTCATCGGAATCATTAAAAAACAACTGACCTTTTGTGTTTTTCTGTATAACCGCATCACTACACTTATCAACATTACCGCACACGACCTTCAGGTGGCCCCTCTGCCCACACGAATCACAGCTGTAGAACTTGTAGCGGCACCGGGACGGCGGATGCCCGCTGCGCCCGCAACGCCAGCAGCCGCGCCGTGAGCCCTCGAGGCTCAGCGCACCGGCCCTGGCCGCCGCGTCTGCCTGCACGCCACCCGCTCCCTCGCGCCGTTTCATGCGCCCGCGCTCCGCGCGCGCTGGTGAGGATCTGATGCGATGCAGCCCTTCCGAGATGGCGCTGGAACTCGCCCCGGACGCTGCCTCCGCTGCATGTCTCTCCGCTGCCTCGAGCGCCAATGCGAGTTCTATTGCTCGCTTATAATCGATGTTCCGCTCGGCAAACAATCGTGACCTCATATCTTCACTTTGAAGGCCAGAAACAAACTGGTGTCTCAAATTTACCTCCAAAGAATCCCGAAAATTGCAATGTTTGGCGAGATGTTTTAGACTTTTCAAATAATCACTCACTATCTCCCCTTGCCTTTGCTTCCTTTGCCGGAACATATGTCTCTCTGCGATCTCCGACCTTTGTGGCTCCAAGTGGTCTTTGACAATCTTCGCTAATTGTTCAAACTTCTTGTCTTCCGGTAAATCCGGGGAACACAAGTCGCACATCAATTCGTAACATGCAATGCCGACATGTGTTACCAACGTGGCCACGTGTAAATCTTCACTGATGTTATTTAACGCAATAAATTGCTTCACCCGACGACAATATGCATCCCAGTTGTGGGAACTAACGTCAAAAGGCTCGATTTTACCAAAAGGCATGATTTTAATTAAAATAACCGACTGCGCCAAAATGTAATGTACTTAATAAAACGACGGACTATCGCAGAATGGTTTATTGGTAGAACAACATAATGAAGTGCGGGCTAATTATTAAACTACCTACATTACAGCAGGTTTATCCACGATGATTTCGTTCACCGTTGAAGCAAGTGATATTATTGCTTAAAACTCACATAACTTAGAAAAGTAAGAGGTGCGTGCTGGGATTCGAACTCGGCTCCACTAAAGCGAATTCTAAGTCCTACCCACAGGGCTATCACAGCTTCAGTAATATTAGTACTACGGATGGCTTATCAATTTTACGACTGTATTATTCCTAATGTTGAAATCCTATTGCGTTAGTGATCAGTTAGCTCTTCGGAGCCGCACATTAAGACCATTTGCCCATAAATTAGATCGATCCCAGTGTCCGGCACCTAATGCTGTAATGCTAGTCATTTGTAAACTGCGAATGCGGTTTCTGATTCACGTAATCACCATATTCGCTATCTAATTGATATTTCTGCTGAATAGCCCATTTTGGAAGCTCAGTATTTGAACCTGCATGTCTGAACTCGAGCCACATAGTTCGGCGCAAACGAGCAACGATCGATAGAATTATTGTTGGGAGTCTTTTGCTGGCATGCCGTGTATGATGAATGAATATACTTTTATTGCACACCACAAAAGGAACATAAAATAAAGTATATAAAATGAAATAAAGTATACGTTAATTTCGCTTCATATCGATTTCTTCCTAGTTAGTAGATTTAGTTAGTAGGTGGGTGGGTACCTATATATATATTATATACCCGTAGAAAAATATCATTACCCAAATAAATAAAAAATGTGTCCCAGGGCTAGGTGGCCGTCCGGCATTTATTGAATATTTAAAATCTATTTTTGGATATTTATTTACGCCTTTGCTTTTCATACCTCAAGTACTAACTTATTTAACCCATTTACGCCCGCTGTCCCCACTTGGGGCCGTTTATCTAAGTACCCACATATTATAATTTTTTTTAAACTATCTTGGATTTTGGATACTTAATCGTAGTGTCAAAGAGTGTGGCTTCGTAATAATAAACATAGTTTTGTCAATAACTGAATAAAGTTGTTATAATTGACGGTTTTATCTTCATCATTGAGCTACTGAGTGACAGACTCAAGGTAAGTCATACTTTTTTATATTTATAGTGATATTATTTCGTTTTTTCCAGAATTATTCAATTGCCTATAGTTGTCACTAGAAAATAATGCTATTGCATTAGGTATTTTGTAAGATTTGACTATAAGGGAAGATACTTTAGTGTGGTGTCCCCAAATGGGTCCAATGGGCTTATTGATTATATTATTTTATTTATTTTTTACAGTTTTAGTTTCACCGTTAACAATGAAGAAGCGATCATTTGATTTTGCAAATGACTATCGGGGCCTCGAGGAAGCAATAGAAGATATTTTTAATGAAGAGTTCGTTCTGAACACGGAGTTATATGCTGCACAACACTACAACCATGACTTTCAGATAACCGTTGATGACTCCAAATTTTTATTGGCATTCTACTACTGACTGGATACCACTCACTTCCACAATAGTGATTGTACTGGTAGAGAATGTAGATGAAGACTGTTATTTTTCCATTGTTTCAAAATGTCAAAAGATTCCTGCATTTTTGCGACAGTGAAGCTGCTGCGGGATCTACCGATAAGATATTCAAAGTACTTGCTGATGTGCTGATCAAGAAATTATTTCAGTGGGGTGTAGTCCATGAGCATCTACCGATAGACGAGTCAATGGTGAAAGATTTTGGACCAGCCAAGCAGTTCATAAGAGACAAGCCAGTTCTATTTGGAAATTAGACTGAATGACTGCAAGTGCAGATGGTTATTGCTATGCTATCGATATATTCTGTGGGAAATCAGTAGGAGAGACCAGTAGGAGCCTTTGGGATCAAAAGTTGAGAAAGTGAATGAAAAAGTAACTCAGAGCCGAATTTGACTACCGATTCGTTACAGCAAATCGAATTTTGTTCGTGCGATGGCTTGACAACAGTGTTACAAACTACGACTAAGTTTACCCTCTCGGCTTAGGCAAACAGGTGGAAGTAAGGCTCGGCATATCCTGTCCGTGGAAGACAAAATGGACCAAGCTCCAGTTTCGTCGAAGTATGGCCCGCTATTATTTGAGGGGCGTAGGCACCAAAAGACCCGATAGAAGACGGCGTAAATCTTCAGTGGTGCCAGGTATGAATCTGGATGGAGCTGGACACTTCCCTCAGAAGCAACCAAGCCAGCTTCGTTGCGTAGTATGCCACACGAAAGCACATTGGCACTGTAAAAAATGCATCAAGACATTGTGCATCGAAAAAGGTGGTTTCGAAAAATATCATGCATAAGCCCATTGGCCCCAGTTGAGGACGGTGTTTTTTTAAATATATAGAAGATTTTTTTTTTAGGTTTTTTGCTGTAAAATGTCTAACTAGCCTCCAATAGTTCGTTTAGTAAAGTTTTTTTCAAAAAATTGTTGCTGGTTTGTATTTGGGTCCAAATGGGTTAAGATGGAAATATTTAATAAATTTCCAATTTAAATTAACATAAAAAAGTTGTGTTTCTTAAAATTAAGTTCTTCTTCGTGGAGTCTGCCTTTCGGAGCGGTGGTAAAGTTACTACAAACAGACTGACTTGGCGTTTCAAAAGTGCTTATAAACATGAAATTAATGAATTTTGAATTTTCTTAGTCGGTATGACTAAAAAAATTCAAAAGAAATGTCATTATACTTATTCGTAGTTTTCATTAACTTTTGCTTGTTATTTTGTACTTGTCATTTTATTGTTGTTTTAATACATTTTGTACCATTGCATTGATAGAATAGAAAAAGCAAGCAAAACCTTATTCTATAGCAACCGTCACATTTATTTAAATGTTAGCAGCATTGTTTCTTGCACTGGTATGTTGGCATAATAGACTCTTGCAGTACTAGTGCGAACCTTTTCATTCCGTGACTGTACAAACCATTTGCAGTAGAAAATATATTTTAAAACCACAGAATTAAGAACATACAGAAACCGTGAACCCGACTTATATTGGAGCATAGAAAACCACTCCTCTTCAGTAGTGCTTCTCGAACAGGCAATTAGTCACCTCATTTCTTTTATCAGTTGACAGTAATTATTTTACCTCTAATGTTTTAATTTTTTTAGTGGGAAAAATAGGAAAAGTTTGTGAACTAACAATATTCTGCGGGTACAAAGTTTGATGTGTACGGCGCGTTTTAACTGTTTAGGGCGCAATGAACTGCATGCAATGATAACTGTATGCTCTTAATGCTGTCCGTGTAATTGCTGTGCCTAAAACATATTTTATAGACTTAAAAGTTACCAATGAATCTTGCAGCTGTATAAGACTGAAATTGTATTAAAAAGACAAATAAAAATTTTTTGTTACGCCGTTGTTGAAAACAAATTCCGAAAGTAGCTCCCCGCTAGGGACACAGCAGGTCAGAACTGAGAGTAAATTATGATAGCTCATGTCAAAAATACGGGGTCGTATACAATGAATCCTGAATATTTTAGTGCTTGGAACATTGATTTAACTTGGAAGTCCTTGATGAGGTTCTAAATTCAAATCTGACTTTACGGGATTCCTTTTTTTCGTCTATAAATATGCATATCTAAGTTTTACCATTATCAACCACGTTTGCCAATTGCAGAGACAAAAGTTAGACGTACCTAATGCGCGCTACACTAAACAATAATGACACCAACGAGGAAGTTCGATAGTTTAAAATATAGAATAAATAATATAATACGTCACACCACTTATCGCCATCTAGCCCTAAAGGACAGTACATGGTGTAAGGCGTGCAGCTTCACTCAAAGTGATCTTTTAAAGGCAACCTAAGCGTAACAAGCTATAAGTTAAATTGGCAGTGGATGATGCACAAAGTAAAGATATAAAATAAATACATACTTATGAGTAGCACAACAAAAAATAGGCCCCTAGTTCCCGGCGGCCCCACTTCTTCCGACTCTGGTAGCGGTCGAGGGGATGGTGGGGCAGGGGGTGCTAAGAATCTCCGGGTAAAAGCCGGCTGCAGGCATCGACTGGATGAGGAAAGCCGAAAATAGGAAAAGTTGGCGCTGCTTGAAAGAGGCCTATGTTCAGCAGTGGATGCACAATGGCTGATGATGATGATGATGATGAAGTTTAAATAAGAAATAAAACAATTATTTAAGTCTCAAATATATTAAACATTTATTTCTCTCCGTAAAAAAAAAAACAAAGAGTATGAATAATAATAAATAATAATGAAGACTAAAAAAAAAAAAAAAAGAAATTCACAAATATACGACGAAATTTTGTTACAATAAAGTTATTCTATCTATCTATCTTAAGTACTAAAACTTGAACGTTGCGTTTTGAAACAGTGCGTGACATAACTAAGGGCACTGGTAAGCTGAGGACGGTACAATTGTGACATAAATTTGGCGTAGCGCACAGTGCTACGCGTGCATCATAAATTTTCCCAACGGCCATCCGTGCATAGATGCAAACAGAATCTCAACGAATAACAGATGCAATGTTCCGTTTTTAACGTCTGAACAACGAAGGAATTAAAAAATGGTTCCATAGACCATTGTTTTTAATTTTTTTTTGTTTTTACGACAAAAACGGAATCCATAAAGGTTCAGAGCTCACTTTGTTGAGCTCCATTGTCTATGCGTCATTCCGTCTGTGTTTCAACATTTATTTTCTCAGAGTCATTTAGAGATACTATGTTGAATCTTAGGCCGAATTTTTTAATTCTGTGAAAAAAGCCATGAACTGAGAACTGAACTGAGTTCTTTTTCAACATCAATCAAAATCTATAGAGCACTTCCGCGTGACTTGTCTATTTTGTTATATTGTTCGGGAAGGTCTTCTATCATAAATTATAAGAAAAATCTGAAAGTTAAAATACTGAGAAACAGTACGAGTATGTTCACTAGATGACGCTCTTTCGCTTCCATAAAAATCGTAGTTAACCTTCACGCGATCGAGTAGGTAAACACAGGTAGAAATCTCACATCCTCGTGAATAAAGAACAAGCAAAACTACCACGGCGTATAGAGTTCATATAGTTCCTATAATTTTCAAGTTTTAAATCTACTATTATTAAAGTTTAATTATATTTATTTATCAGCGTTTCTGAGGTATTTTACTATAGCAAAAAATCATACTTAAAAATTTGCCTGCGTTAGTTAATAGGATTTTTGACGTTCTCAGTAGCAAATTGTTTTAGATTGGTATTTTGGATCATAAATAACAAAGCAGACGGGCGAAGAGGGGACAAATAACTTTAGCTATCTATCATGGACTTGATAATCCTACCCTACTCTAAGCCTACTTGTATATCACATACAAGAAAATTCTTGTAACAAAAGCTTTATTTGATCGATGTTTCTATGTAGGGCTTTTTGCTTAAAACTTTGCCCTTTGAATGTTTTTTTTATTTCTTGAACCTCTGGAAGATATACAAAAATATTAATAATTTATTGTGTACCTTCAATGTAGCAGTTAGGAAGGTTTAGGGAGACTAGCGGTCCACTATCTAGTTCAGAGCAGCATCAATATCATCAGACTTGCAGATATAGATAGACAGTTGCAGATAGGCACCTAGGACAACCTCTGCGGTTTTTTCGGTGTGACGTATATCAGAATACAGTTGTCACCAACCCTACTCTCCCCCGGGTATTGTACGAGGCGACTATGGGTTCTAAAAGAAGAATAGGCATCAGCGTCCTCTGTATTACTACTCCGTTTTACTGCACTCACCAGCCCAGCGTGGTGAGTATGGGCAAACCTAGCAGTTGGGAGAGGCCTTCTTTTATAGGCTATTGATAGTGATCCGGGTCCGGAATCAATAAAAATCGGGATGAGGTAGTAACCTTTGCTCATTGACACATCCAAAAAAGTCACCTTCAACTAACACATGATTTAAGCAAGTATGGACGCCAGAGCTTGAGAATAATATCCGAATTAAGCTGGACGGAACCGAACAACACGCAAGGAAGGGGCATAACGCTTCTTCCTTACGTGACGTGACGTTTATCTCACCTGGTGGTAATTCCACCATGTTATCTTAGATGGTAACGGGCTAAACTGATAGGTGTACAACAATTATATTAAGCTCATACATATCTATATCGGTTTCTACGCGAATTGGTACCAGAATGCTGTACCTTAATCGCTTTGTGGCACGTGTTTGTCAGTAGGGTGCTAAATAGCCACGGATAAAGCCTGTCACCAGACCGACGAGAGAAAATTTATAAATTGTAAATTCCAAATTGTACCTGCCGGGAATCAAACCCGGGACCTCCCATTTATAAGACCGCAGCGCTCACAGATGACGATTGCTACCAGTTTACTCCTATCCTTCAAGAAGGAATTCGTTCCAAAAGTATAAATAACACCGTAATATGGATTGGTTAATGATAATTGTATATTATCTATTTTTACATAATCGATTTCTACGAATAAAACCTACTTCTTGATGTTTTGGATTTATAAATCACAACATTGATAAAGGTTTAGACGAAAGAGACGATTTTCCTTTAACAAAATTATAAAATTTATATACATATCATAGTTATTTGAACTAAAAAACCGTTATAACATTATTGTCTCAAATGTTTTTGGGTATTAGTGCATCCATGCAAGCTGGTTTTTGCTCGTGTTTGCGGTCGCGAGACCAGCCGCGTACTGTTCACCGAACGAATTTACTCTGCGACACTGAACGGAATTAAAGCTGTAAATTAGAATTTAAGCGGCACCCACAAATGTTGCTGTTGGTAACAGTTTGAAGGTAGCATTTGCTTCGAAAAATAATCCAAGTAGGTACCTACATGTAAATCCGTATAGATTACATTGTTCGTAAAAAGTTATCTACGTAATAGTAAGTAGGTACACGTAACACGATGTAGTATATGCTTTTTTTATGATAATGAATGTAATAATTATATAATAGTATAGAACAGACCACTAATTACACACAACTAGTATTAAAGGCATTTTAGATATAATTAAATTTAAGTTGAGGAAAGGTTATTTTTGTTTATAAATATTTTAACTTTAAATAAATAATAAAAAAACATCCTATGTCAAAAAGATTCTTTAAGTAAGTCTTAAGGATTCTATTAAGAGGGGGTATAAGAAAACTCGCTACTTTTAGATTTGATTTTTACAGCAGTTGATCAAGTTTGAGTTACCCAAAAAAAAACATATAAAAACTACATCATATTTCTAAGGGCCCTAATTGAGCGAAAACATAAAAATATGAAACTTTATCGATAGAAAAAAATTCGTTAATTTCACCCTAACTTTTAAGTATGATCAATTTGTTTTCAATCTGTTGCATAGTTCAGAGACAATATTTAATAAGATAGTTCCTATGAATATTATCCAGTGCCCCTATTAGCCAATTAAAAAAAAATGTATATTTAACGAGTTATTAAAATAAAAATGTATTTGACGCTTACTACATTTCTGTTCCGCGCAATATTAATTCCGGTTTTGAACATGTTTTATTATTACATCAGTCAGTCGCAATCACTCCATTGATACGAGAAGACTACGTTTCTGTGCGTCAAGAAAATAATTTATTGTGAATTTTGTATTTTGTAAACCGGAAAATATGTAAAAGGAAAATATGGCAAACAATGACAAGGTTAGGATATATTTATGATTATGTAAAGTCTTTTATGTATTTAAATAATCATAAATAATTCACAAACCTTATACTAATTAATTAAACCTTAAATTTATCTTAATAATAATTTAAAAGATGTAAGTACTATGCAGAATAAATTTTTGTTCGTGTACATCATATTCGCAGGCTATCGATATTTTTTAGACCACGCAGATCACAAAACAACAAAATCGCGAAGCGGTTATTGGAAGCAAATACTTTGATTAATAACAGACCGTTTTTCGCAATAGGAAGGTACCAACTACCCGTGCTCCGAGTAAATACAAACAAGCTGTTTTTGCTGTATATTCAGATTTCCAAACACTTGATACCGACAAAAAATATTGAGCTATAAAATGGAACTGATCATGATATAAAGACTTCATTGCGATTCTCTTGCGATGCTATAGGTTCTGTACTTTGTAATAAAATTGTCATAAATTGTACAAAGTTTAAAGAAAAGTTACAGTAGTTCGACACCTAAGATCTTATGTTAGGTATATCGGCATCGTCTTGATAGTTAGCTACAGTGTTATGTAAAATAGGTATGTACCTATGCCGTGTGGTGACGACAGATCAGAATACTGTTGTCACCAACCCTCTTACCGCGGGAGTCATAAGGCGACTAAAGAATATAACTCAGAACAGCAGCGTCCTCTGTGCTAGATATTACTACCGCCTACTACGATCACCAACCCATCTGCCCAGTGTGGCGATTATAGGCAAACCCTTCAATATAAAGAGCCCGATAGCCCAGCAGTGGACTGTTACCTTCCATTGATGATGATGAAGAAACCTATGAAAATTCTTACTGAGTGGCGCTGATTTGACAACTACAACAGTTGTTTGTTATATGTTATAGAATAATAACATGTTTTGACGTTTTCTATAAAGTTGCATACTTTTTTGTGGAACTTATAATTCCAACCATAATGTGTTATTATGGTACTAAACTAACTAAAGTAAATATTTACAAAAAATATAAGCCGTCTAACTGTTCATTTATGGGCATGGTAACCAAAATACTGGCGCTATTGCCCCTTTGCTAGACTTAGCCGTTGAGCTATATAATAAGCGCCAGCTCTTGGACCAATTTTTGGGACACGATGTTAATAAAATTTTCCATGTCCGAAGACCATGGGCCTAAGGTCGCACACGCAAACGCCGCAAAAACGTAGTAATTACAAATAACGGAGTATTTACCGCGCTTAAGAATTTCAGCTGCTGCCGCTTTTTGGAACGTACACGGTAAGTGAGAAACTGCCAGCATATCAACGGCATCCCACCCCAGCGCACGCCCCATCGACATCGGTACTATAGACATACTATCTGGTCTCTTACCATCATCCCTAAACAAACCGGGAGGTTCCAATTGTGCAGGTATAGACGCAGAGGCCAGCGCGCGACGGACTATATCATTGATAGCACCGTGACGATACAAACGGCCTTACTTCGAATACAACTCGCATAAATTCTTAATTCCCAAGCGTTTTTATAAAAATTGTCATAACTCTGACCTTTCAATGCGCTGCCAATTTTAATGTCATATAGAATCAGGTACGTAACTTCCTATAAGTTTATGCCCTGACTGATTATATTAGCTACTCAAGGTAAAGGTCGATTTCAATTTAATTTAATTTACTAATTTCTTGCTGACGTTTTGAAATTAAATTTGTTGATTAGGCAATCGCTCATACCGCTGGCAAAAATGTCTACTAAGCATGCTAAAAAAACTGCTGCGGTCGAATGGGAACAAACTGTATTTTTGCTTGTATTTGTGGTTGCGTCCGGCGGTAGTGAGCTAATTTACTCGGCGACACTGTAGAGAATTAAAGCCAAAAATGAGAACTTAATGCTTCTGCAATTTTTGTCCAACGTGATTTTTCGAATTTTCTTTTCCGCAAATTACAGTTAAGCATCCACTCCATTTATAGTTTCAGTGCATAGAATAGTTCCGTGCATTTTGGTGGGCTTTAAATTACAAATATCGAATCTAATATTATTAATGTCCATTTATAACATCACTGTAAATGTCAAACTGTAAAGAATTGATTTATATCCATAAAACAATAACAAAATTTAAAGAGAAAATGGACTGTATCAATACGAATATTAGAAGAAATTGTAAACACGTTGTGCAGTTTACTAGGCTACATAAAATTGCCAATTAATTCAAGGGCAATTGTATATGTTATAACAAATTACCGAATTAAATCTTTGAGAGGTCTCTCAATAGGTTCAAAGTTTATACAATACGTAAACTTACAGAAAATCCTATTATAATGGTAAGGATTAAATAAAAGAAAAAAGACTGCCTTACCCTTATGGTAAGGCAGTCTTTTTTTGCAGTCAAAGGCAAACTTGTCAAATTAAAAAAAAAGTGGTAAATCCTTAAAAACCAAATAGCATGCATAAAAAAGCTTTACATTCCTTTTTCGTACGAGAGAGATACACATCTCTGTGGAACAGTGGCATAGGGCGACGTTTATAGTGAGAGCTGATATCAATATCTCAGATTCTCAAAGCATTGAAACAATGCTAACGACGGTTTAATCGATGTCCCTATATCTATTGTTGTCGGTTTTGCGTAATAGCTCTGATTTCGATCGTTCATAAATTAGATTAGGTGATAGCGTTGTGTCCTAAACCCGTATATTTCTACATTATCTACGAACTTATTTTCCTGATGAGACATAGTAAAATCGTGGTTAATGAAGGACTGTTGTCGTAAAACCGATACATACTGTAAATTGACAGTTAACCTATTTATGCTGTTTAGTAAACTTTTAATGGCGTGCTTATTTCTCCTGCCAAAACGCATTGCTGTGTTCTGGTCAGAAGGGTATGGTTTCCAGTGTACTTACAGGCATTGGTGTTAACATATAATAAGTATGCCTCAGGATGACGCACACAGGGCGGATCAGTGTAGGACGTGGTCCTTCCATGCACTGCGAAATGTTTGTCTGTTTATAGGCGATGGTTTCCACTTACCGTCAGGGGCACCATTTGTTTTTTTACCAATAAAAAAATACTTATCTATACTTTTCTATACGTCAGTATCGAAGAATTTTTATTCAGTTATATATAAACCATTCAATTATTATGACAACGTGCTTAGTGGTAACAGTTCAAGTTCTGTTCAAATAAAATATATAAATCTTTTACTAAAAAAAAAAAGAATTTTGATTGTGAAAACGCTCTTCAATTAGGTAGATATGTTTTTTGTTGTCTAGGCTCCACTTGGCAACATAAAGCGTCTCAAGTTTTCCCTGAATTTGCTCTATGCGGGCTACTATTTGCGTGTAAGTACTTTGAAATGCTATTTTTTTCGAAAATTGGTACGTGAAAGTACTACTGTCCCATCCCCTATCACTACAATCGATAACCTAGGGTTATAATAGGTCACTGTCTAATAAACAAACACCGTTCCATTTTAGGTAAAACTGACAGTCCTCTCTGCAGAACATGCATGGGGACGGAAGAAACACCGATACGCGTAATGCTCCAGTACAATGGAGTAGCAGAAAAACGCGCAGCACACCTTGGCTCCTCAGGAACACTCCATGAAGCACTCGGCGACCTGGGCGGCCTGCTAAGCTTCTGGAGTTAGCTCGGCTGGCTGGAGTGATCCAGCGGGGAGCCGGCATAAGTGGCCATACGTACAACGGACGGTTCCAGCTCAACCAAGTGCGGAAACGACCCAGGAACAGAAGAAGAAGAAGAGAACCTGGGTTAATTCAACTGGAATGGAAAATACTCACGCAGGCTAGACTGTATGGTCTACGGTCATATTTTCAAAGGATCTAGTAAATTACTCAAACTTTTTACCTTCCTGAACTGAACTTTAAATGAACTTTAAACGCTTAAATCGGATCAGGAGAGAAAAAAAAACGTTTCACCAACTCTAGTTAGTTACTTTAGATGATGGCTAAGGACGTAAGGCGCTGTCAAGTTACCACAACGATTCTAACTTAATGTCAAAGGAACTCGTAAACTGACACTTGACAGATGAAAAAAATATAAATTAAGTTTTTTTTAATAACCTTAAATCCATAAGAAAAATATGATAATCCAAACACAAAATACCACACTTTAAAGCAATAAGTTAGGTTGTATGAGTTGCCTACTGGAAATCGATTAATGAAAGGTAAATGTATGCCTAGGAATCTTCTTTGATTAGGCACTAATTACTTTGGCATAGCCTCGTTCGTTGTTAGAAACGGACTATCTATTTAAATAGGTATTTTATTTTGTCTTTCAAGTTTACGAAAACCAACCAAATTTGCAAAAATAAAACAATGAGGAAACCTTTTTCTGCAAATTTCGGTGAGTTTGTTCAGCTGTGTTTGATTACTTTAAGCCATCTTTGGCGCAAATGGTGATATTGTTTCGTTAATTTAAGGCTTATTACGAAAGCCAGAGTCAATTTAAGGAAATTTACTCGCTTTCAACCTGATTACCGAAACTTAAAACAGTAATGGGTGAAGGATTCATTTTATAACTTAACAAATATTTTGTAAATTTATGTTAACATTCAGTTTTTCTCAATATCTATTTTTATCTTGACAAAGTCATCCATTTTTTAGAGAATATGGAAAGAGACTTAAAGATAATATTTACATAACAATATACCATATACAAATAGTCGAAAGAAGGCAAGGTGCCTTAGACGCTGGCACTGTTTGACCTCTGGATTGCAAGGCTTATACTTTGGGCTAAATAAGCGCCAGCTCTTGGGTCACTTCATAAATCGATCAACTCGGGCGACACAATATTATTACCTTGGGCTCCATAATTTATTTAATTAATATTTTAGCGAAAAAAATTTAATGCAGTAATGTTCGAGTAATTTAAACAATAATGTAGTCAAGGAGAGTATACAGTATACATACTTTTTGTTTTTAGAGCGCGGATACGAAACAAAAGAAAATGTCGGCAAAATAAATTTAGGTCGTCCTTTTCAACTTCGTTAGCGTAGGCAGTTCGACTCTAATTTGTTGATATAAATCATGGCATTTACCTAATTGGAGGGTGTATATTTAAAAAAACAAAAAGAATCTGTTGATAGCCAAGTGGTTAGTACTTTAGCCTGTCGGAGACCGAGTTCGACCTCGAACTTTTCAGGATATGTTCGTTTTAAAATATCACTTGCTTAAACGTTGAAAAAAAGCACCATGTTGATACTAGCATACCTGAGAGTTTTCTATAACGTAGACAAAGGCGTTTGAAGTCCACTTATCCAGCGTGGTAGCCTACAGTTTAAACTCTTCTCCTACAGACCCGTACTCTGCAGTGGGCCGGTTGATAATGTCAATAATTATTATATTTAAACTTTTTAATTCTTTATTATTTGGAGATGGAGCTGGCCATTCTTTGTGTTCTCTTGCACACAGTCTGTGAGTGTGATAAATGCTGTCCTGTAGGCTAAACATGTTTCCGATGTTTTTTGATAAGAGGATGAAGATCATGCTTGAGTATCTGCAAGTTTTGTGTGAAGTCGGTGTTAATTTAGGTCAATAAACCTGTTCTTGTTTTATTTTTCCAAGATTATAAAAAAGAAATTGAATGATTTCTATGTTGTTTTTAATTATTGTCTGTTCTTATCCGGACTGGCTTCTGGTCTTTCAATTTAATAATAATAATAAAAAAAGAATTAATTAGACCAATTAGACCACTTAATGCCTATATGCTAGTAGTATAACCCACGATAGCTATGGAATGGGTAAGATAAATGGCAATTAGCAATACGCAGTGCCAAATATATTCCAATTGTTAAAATCAAATAACCTAACGTACCTGAATTCGACAAACCAATTTATTTTGTTTTAGCTGAATCCTACAATCGATTAATAATGCAGTTCTGAATACATTTGTACTCATAATACTTCATCCGTATTATTATTGTCATAGTAACTTTATTTCCCCTGGTTAAGAAGTTTACCTGCAACTTTATCAGCAGGATGCTAGATAATTTTCAATATAAAGGCTTGGTTTTTTAAAGCCTACGAAAACAATTCTAGGATGTATAAAAAGTACCCTGTGTCTGTTTATATTAGACCTTATTAAATAATAAATATAATTTAATTTTTGGAACACGATGTTAAAAAAATTATATTTTTTTTATTTATTTATTTATTTATTTATATTTATCTATACTTAAATACTTATCAAAAACACTTATTCTTCAACACAGAGAGATAAGGGATAAAATATAAGGGAATAAGTAAGTAATTAGACTATTTATTTGGAAATTTTAAGTACTACAAAGGTTGTACGCGAAACGGCAACCGCTACAAGGTAGCCCACAATTTTGTGTATTTAGACCTTCGGATATTTGATCGTTTTGAATTAATAATTCAAATACCTAATTAATACAAACTATATCTAGAATTTTTCTTCTTAAAGGTTTTCACGTTGTATTTCTCGAATTCAAGCAACTATTTACTTAATATTATATAACTAGACGATTGATAAACAGATCGTGTTTTAATATCCGGAACAAAACTATTAGAGGAAGAATTATTCAAGCAATTACGCTTCTACATTTCAAGGAGCCATCTACTATTAAGTAAAAAGGCCACGCCACCCGTTTAGTGCATGAGTCGAGGCGCGGCGGCAAACCGTGGAACTTTGAGGAAAGTCTTCAGACGCAGCGTTTCCCGAACTTTGTTTTTTATGGCCCAATTTTTTTTTCTTCCCCTCGTGTGACTCTGTGAGTTGCCTACTATATCTTTCTATTTTTACAAAGTGTTTGGTGGATTTGTGAAATGCACCTTCATTGCACATAGCACGAAATAGATAAGATAACAACTTAATACCTAACAATTGTTGTGTTCCGCAACTAGCGTGCTATTTACTAGACAAGTGAAGCTATCTACTATGTTTTAAATATTAGATGTTAACTCACCCGAATGTATTTTGGTAAGTAATAGGGTAAGTCCTCTTTACGATACATCATTTAGGTGCCGACTTTATAGTTTGACAAAAAAGACTCGGTTAAGCGACTCAAAGTTTGGGAAACACTGTTGTTAAAGAATTTCCTGAGTACGAGCTATTAAGACGCATCCGCAAAGCATTCCTGGGCTATTATAAACGCCCATATGAGTTCTTAGTTGCTTACACTTTTTACTTTGTTGCTTAGTATTGGTACAAAGAGTAACTTATTAATAGGAAGTTAGAGTTTACAACCGCGCCTGAAAATATAATGAGTAGATATTAACTTGCGTAAAACACAAAATGTTTCTGCATCATTATTTTTGCTAGCCTCAGATAGGTGGTGCAAAAGCAGGCGTATGTTGCGATTCAGTATGTCTACTCTGAGAGTGAAATGAAGCAACTTCTAAGTCAAACATGTGATCATGTGCTATACGGAGAGACCTCGGTTACCTTTCTAAACTACGACCTGCGATTGGAAGTGTGTTATTGGAAGCTTGGAGTGAACGACTAATTTAAAAACGCGGGACCGTGTCAGCCAATGTTCCAGCCAAAGTAAGGAACTCGCGATGCAGCTACCGTGTGTATATTACACGAACCATTGAGAGTCAATTTGGCCCTCTTAATAACTCAAAATCTATTAAACATAAACACGTGAACTTTGGTATATTTATTGAAACTGAAAAGATTAACTGACTTAAATTTCAATAATACAGCTGTGTCTGTAGTTTGACTAGCCCAAAATAAAATTACTTGTATGCGAAAACCAATGAAGTCTAAAATGGAGTTTCGGTTCATCTGAAATAGTCTCTGTAAATAATTCTTTTGTTCTTTAAGAAGTTCTTTTTAATTTGCTATTAAAAAATATAACTTCTTAAAGTTGAAGTACAAAATATTGTGTTTGAATTGAAATTTTTAAAATGTGTTATGTTCTAATATCTATATATTTTAGGACTTGGCACCCGTTTGGATCTCAATTCCTTTGTCAATTAAACCGACACCCACCCATATTCTTCATACGGCACTTGGCTTTTAATTTTTACATAAATTATGTTTTTATGGGATTAAAGTCTCGCAAGAGTCATCCGCTCTATTAAATTTCAAATCCGCGAGCCCTAGCACGCAACCTTCGCTATGAATACAGAGGAATGAATTTAATTTTCTAGAAAAAACGGATAAAACCAGTTCTTAAGCACTATGCGTTTGATATTATTATACCTAGCTGTTGTCCACTTTCTTCGTCCACATTTGTTCGGGTTTTTTAAAAACCCGGTGTGAACCGTTTCGTTTTCCTTCCAAGTAAACCTATATCAATTAGATGAATGTGTTGTGGCGAATAAAGATTAACACAAAAATATTATGATCAGAAATCAGAAGATCAGTAAACCGGAGTAACCGAATATGTAAATTGGAGGCCCAAGGTGCTAGAGTTGCGACCCACACCGGAAAACGCAGTGTGATACCAACGTTACGCTTTCTCCCAATAGGTGAATATACGATATCAAAAGAGCTGGGAGTCACTGGTCACAAGATATTAGGCATAAAGCTAGTTAAAAGGACGCTTAGTAACATGGCTACTTTTGGTCCTAGAATAACATAAAAATCTCAGGGGTGGTTTACAGGAACATTCGTATTATTGCAAAATCATCTATAATTCATCTATATATATAAAAGACAAAGTGTGTGGGGTATCTTCCGTAAAGGCTCCGAAACGTCTGGGCCGATTTTAATGAAACTTTCAGAGAATCTCCGGATTGACCTAGCAAGTAATCCTGTAAAGTTTGGTGACGATCGGAGCACTCCTATTTTTGAACTGTCAAACTGTCAAATACAGCTTTTATTTACTATCATATTCCATTGTTGGGTGTAAATGGGTGTAGATAATGATCTTCACCCGCTCGAGAAGAGAATAGAAGAGAATGAATACGGAGAGAAATAAATGATTTAATATATTATGAGACTTAAATTAAAAATTTGATGATGTAAGTTAATTGTTTAAATAAAAAAAAGCAAAATCTAGCCCGGCGAAGCGAGCTGGGTACGCTAGTGTCTATTAAAACAACCAAACGTCAAGATTTTGACATGGATATAGTTGAAAGGATGGAGAGTAACATATTTTTTTTATTGGAATCAGGTACGTATTTGTTGATCTCTCTGGCACAGCGGTGAGTGCTGTGGTTGCAAGTTTGAGGTCCCGGGTTCAGTTCCCGGTAGAGGAGATTTGGGAGTTATTATTTCTGAATTTTTTCTGGTCTGCTCTAGTGAGAGGCTTCAAGAGGCACAAGGCGTGCAGCTAGGCGTTACCGTTATACCTTTCCGGCATGATGTCGCGTAAAAACCGATTAGGAGTGTAACTGCTATACTCTCGAACAGGTTAGCCCGCTACCATCTCGTCTACCGCTATCATCGCTTACCACCAGGTGAGATCCAAGGGCTGAATTGTAATGTAAATGCTAAAAAAAAACGTAAATGCTGGTAGAATCTCGGTGTGCAGTTATTGCAATATAAAAAAATCATAGTGAACTAAAACTGAATGATCATAGTATCCAGATTACAAAGAACGCCCCCGTAAAACGTTATGTATGAACCTACCTATGTTTCAGCCCCTAAAACTTGCACTCTAAATTTTGTACATTTTGTACAGTTGTTTGCTTAAATGGAACAAAGCATAATAAGTAAGCAGTTGCTTATTTGCCAGTTTTCGAGTTAATTCGCAGATAATGTTCAGAAGAGTAACGAGCGCGCAATGTTTAACATTTGCGAAGTTAAATTAAATTTTGCATGCGATTCAAATATAATAAGCTGACACAAAGGCTACTATTAACTTTGCCGTTCTGATTACACGCAAGGGGGGCACGGCTACCTGAACTTAGTCAATAGTCGTGGACCGACGCAAGCGTTTGTAACCACCATTGGTACTTAAAGTAAATAAAGAAATGTTAGCCCTAATAGCGGGTCCAAACAGCAAATACATACGCTGTGCCAAATCTTACGTGTGTGTTAGTTTTGGCAGTAGACTTTTTATGACAGAACTTGTCCAGAAAAGTGAACCATCGTGCTTATTTCTGCCTGAATAATGTAAAAGGGCGCGGTTGCCGGTATTTTTATCGTAGACACAGGACGGCATTCTTTAGGACACGTATTCCTTGCATGGCCTCCAAATTGTTGCTCCGGTTATAGGCGATGGTTTTCCACGTACCAATAGGTCATCTCAGAATGTAGTCCTTTAAGAACATTATGGATTATGCAGGTTTCATCACCAAATGCCTGAAAAAAAAAACAATAAAAATTGCGTACCGGGGATCGATATGGTCACCCTGAAAGGCCGAAGCTTTAAGCTCTGAGCTCTCACTATTTTGTAATATAAACGCTATCAATATCCTTACTAATATTATTAATTATTATTATTAATTATTATTATTTGTTGCTGTTTGCTACTTAAGTTTGTTACACCAGTGCACTGATCTTGATGGAATTAGTTTGACTTTGACTTGAATGCTATGCATTGAACATGAATGTTTTTTAGGGTCTGGGTATTTATCTGCATAATATAAGAATTTATATGTATTACTTATAAAATTACTCATCAGTCATCTTAGAACCCATAACAGAAGCTAGGCTTACTTTGGGTTAGAAGGCGAAATGTGTATTGTCGTAGTATATTTATATTTATTTTTATAATATTATGACAAACGCTGATTAGTTTTGGTTATGAGAAAAGAATTTTAATCTATATTGTTTTTTTTCGACTATGTAGTGAAACGCTCCTTTTCTTTTCCTAAAAGTCCTTGCCAGTTAAATTCTGAGTCTTTGTTAGTACAGATTTTCAATTTATTTTATCTATAAAGATTACCAACGCCTCGTAACTTAGGCCTGTAATGCGGAGGTTCTAAACCCATTTTACATTTGAGTCACGTAAGTAATAAAGGAAGTTCTAAAATCACCCAGAAAGTTTAGACTTGTGTTTAACTGAATACCAATAGGCAATATGTTAGAAGAATAAAGGCTAGCAAGAATAGTATTCAACCGCTTTAATTACTAAGGTATTACTCAACTCTTTGTAGACCTGAGCAACTCTTTGTAGAGCTGCGCAATTTCATGTTTTTAGGTTATATTCACGCAAATTTCCTAGCAAGGAGATGTTGTTTTACTGCGATATTTTTTACTGATTTTCAAAATTAAGTGACCCTTTGTAGAGTTCCGGCCCAGCTCTACGTTGCATCTGACTGAATGCCAATGTTGTAGAGAATTTGCTAACAAGCAAAGTGTGTTACCGTAGTATTACAAGCTACACATCGTACCTAGGTATTTAGGTGTAACCATATCCATATATACTTTGAAAATACACACATCGCCATCTAGCCCCAAAGTAAGCGTAGCTTGTGTTATGGGTCCTAAGATAGCTGATGAATATTTTTATGAATATAATACACATAAATACTTATAATATACATATAAATACCCAGACACTGAAAAACAATCATGTTCATCACACAAACATTTTCCAGTTGTGGGAATCGAACCCAAGAAAGCAGGGTCGCTGCCCAATGCGCCGGTCGGCCGTCAATTCATAATGGAGCTAAGTAGCGTTGCGATTTATTGAATTCCTATTTCTACAGGGAAGATGCTGGTCAAAGAAGCTCTATAGTGATATTGTTTTTTTTTATTTATTTGTAATCATTATTTGTACACCACTCAGAATAACGAGAAAAAAAAGAACAAACAATAAACAGGATACAAAAGGCGGACTTATCGCTAAAAAGCGATCTCTTATCGCCAGGCAACCTTAGGATTAGGAAAACTAAAAAGAAAAACGAATAGGTGGGTTACACTATTTAGTACATAAATACGAATGTCTACATACTAATACATAAACCAGACTACACAAATACTATCGATAAATATAAAAAACAAATATACTAATACATATTTTAACATATATACCATAAATACTTAAATATGAGTTTGAATAGATAAATAAATAATAATAGTCGTCTTTACTGAGCGAGAAAATCAGCCCTAACAGCATTTTTAAATATGTTCAGTGACTTCGTAGCTTTGCCAGTGAACAAATGCTTATAAAACTTCGTTTTGTGGAATGGCATGCTCAAAGTCAGCATACGACACGATCTAAGTTCGGACTGCACTCCAAGAATTTTAAACTTCTCCTTAAGATAGTTTATAAAAGCTGGTAAGGTTTTTTTTAACCTTTATCCAAGATAGCCCGTTAGGTGGACACTCTAGTGATGATGAAGCCTAAAGCGATAGCAGGCTAAGCTGTTAGGGAGTATGGCAGTTATACCCCTAAACGGTTTCTACGCGACACTGTACCGTAACGTTAAATCGCTTAGCGTCTCTTTGTCGGTATGGTGGTAACTTGCCATGGCCGAAGCCGCCCACCAGCAGAACAAATTCAGAAATTATATATTGCCCTTGCCGGGAATCGAATCCGGGACTTCCAACATAAAACCATAGCGCCTGATCTACGCTAGGGAAATCGTCAAAATTATTTTATTACTAAGCTCTGAGGAGAGAAGCCTTTGCGTGACAGAGTAAGAAACATCCCTCCACCCATCCATACAAACTTGGGTTCTAAGTTGGGCAGCGTTGGTTTCCTTCACATACATGAAAACACATTAAAGCAAGCAACACACACTTTGGCAACATGCCAATGTGTGAGTTGCTTGCAAATCGACGCGACGCCGTATTAAGGCAAATCTAATATTTGAATGCCTCGAAACACGTTAGTTTAGGTGCAAAGTTGTATCGATTAAGTTCGCTGCAATGTTTACTCAATAAGTATGCTTAAATTATCTGGGAACACATTAACAACCTGCTACCCTAATCCCCGCAACTTATGGATGTGGATGTTGAATTTTTGTGACTAAGACGAATCTATTGACACTTTTTCAGAAGCAGCCAAATAATATGCCTCAGTGAAATATAAAGTCAAAGTCAAATAGTCAAAGTCAAATAGTCAAAGTCAAATAGTCAAAGTCAAATAATCAAAGTCAAATAGTCAAAGTCAAACAGTCAAAGTCAAATAGTCAAAGTCAAATAGTCAAAGTCAAATAGTCAAAGTCAAATAGTCAAAGTCAAATAGTCAAAGTCAAATAATCAAAGTCAAATAGTCAAAGTCAAATAGTCAAAGTCAAATAGTCAAAGTCAAATAGTCAAAGTCAAATAGTCAAGTTCAAATAGTCAAAGGCAAATAGTCAAAATCAAATAGTTAAAGCCAAATAGTCAAAGTCAAATAGTCAAAGTCAAATAGTCAAAGTCAAAAAATCAAAGTCAAATAATCAAAGTCAAAAAGTCAAAGTCAAATAGTCAAAATCAAATAGTCAAAGTAAAATAGTCAATGTCAAAAATTTCTTTATTCAAATAGGCACATAGATGGCACTTATGATGCGTTGATTACATACGAGATAGTGTACATAGTAGTGAGTAGTGATGGCGATAACTATATTCGTAAACTTAAAACTAACTTAACTTCGAGTGTTACAAACGCGCCACGCGTATAATACCAACATACTTATATCAATACGGAAATGGTCGTAATATAATAACTTTCATACTGGCTGAAGTGATGCATATATAAACCATTATATTTTAATTTCGTAGCCATAAAATATATATTAAAACTCGTGCCTATTGTCATTCCATCCAATTCATAACTATGTTGCTATTTTGTTACAATGGGGCCGCTTGTTGAATGGCCTCGCAAAAGCAATTGCCTCGACTATCGTACACCATTGCGTAGTATACAATCATTTCGATTATTATTGATTGTTAGTAAATAATGAGGAGAACTTTTCGTGACAGACCTCGTATTGGGAAGTACTAACGTTACGCTTATTTCTACTACAAAGCAGCATTGATATGTTCAGGTCTGAAGGCCGTGGTTGCCGTTGTTATTACATGTACATGAAGCTTAGCACCTACGTCTCAGGTTGACGGACTGCACTTTGAAGGATATGTTGCCCTGCGAAGTCTAACTCCGTTTATATATTTTTTTAAAATATTATTTCACTACAAGTTATCCTTTGACTGCAATCTCTTGTGGTAGCAATCGATGATGCAGTCTAAGATGGTAGCGAGCTAATCTGTTAGGGAGTATTGTAGTCATACCCCTTATCAGTTTCCACGCGACATCGCATCGGAACGCTAAATCGCTGAGCGGCACGTCTTTGTCGGTAGGGTGGCAACTAGCCACGGCTAAAGCCTTCCACTAGACCGGACGAGAGAAAATTCAGAAATTATAAATTCCCAAATTTCCCCTGCTGGGAATCGAACCCCGGACCTCCAACTTCACAGCGCTCACTGTTGCACCAAGGAGGTCGTCAAAATTAAAAAGGTGATGATTTTCCACTTACCATCAGGTGAGACATATGCTTGGTACATCAACTAAAAAAAAAAAAAAAAAATTAAGGCCTGATACTCGATATAGGCCTCAGGCTGATAAAGCCATGGGGCTTTATCAGTTGGGCATAAGTCTCTCATAGTAAACAGGGTTTTTAGCCACGCGTCTCCAATACGTATAGGTAAACTTTGACGATTGTTATCATATATAAGTTATAATTGGGACACAAGGCTCTCCGAGCTAAAGGGGGTTAAAAACGCTAATTACCTAACTCCGGGCTCCTACTGAAATTTGTTTAACAAAAAATCCAATTTTTTACTTCACTCTGTACTCGAAGTTCGAACTAAGGATGTGTGAAATGTGATCTTTTGTCAAACATTTTTACCTTTTTACATTTTTATAACATAGATACACTTATAGTAAAAGGCCTTAATCATAGGATTTTAAAATGATGACTGAATTATTTATTGATTGATCCTCATATCAAGCTCTTAACATTAATTATATCCATAGAAAATATATGAAGCGGTGATAGCCCACCTAGGTGGGTAGGAGCTCGACCTCACTTCCGGGGGGCCGAGTTCGAATCTCAGCACGCACCTCTTCTAAATTATGTGCGTTTTAAGTAATTAAATTATCACTTGCTTCTACGGTGAAGGAAAAAATCGCAAGGAAACCTGCATGCCTGGCCTAAACCCCTCCTCATTGTGGGAGGAGACCCGTGCCCTGTAGTGGGCCGGTGATGGATTGATTGATGATAGAAAATATTTTGTTTATTTAACTCATAAGTCTTTTAACGTAGGGCCAAAAAGCAAAAAATACGACCCATTAAATCACATTAATACTCTAACTTTGAGGTAAAGTTCACAGAAACCACGTACAGCCTATTTGTTACTACCCTGTCTAGCAAATTATCCTTACGTTACGTGAGAATTGCAAACAGATTTCGATTTTAAGTGGGTCTTAATGGATATATCTCGTAGTTTATTTGTAAGCCGTGCTAAATCGTTCTAATGTTGTTGTTTTTGAAGTACAGACCTTTTGAAAGTTTTTTTATTTATTTACCAATTATTCAAAAGCCAGGCCAAAGTCTCTGAAGTCGGTACCCCACACTGGAAAGCAGTGTTCGTAGACCCCCCACAAGGTGGATAGAGGATATAAAACGAGTCGCTGCACGGCTGACTCATTATTCCACGTTGAAAGGACAAAATGTTTATCTTCTGCCACCGTTTTATCCACTCTCCACTGCTACTGTACTTTGGCAGGTAGACAAAAATATATTATCCCTCAGTAGTGGAATTAATCGGGGGATAGGCTAGCCTCTGTCTATTATGCTAGCCGTGAATACAAGCGGCACAGAACCGCAGCGTCTGGAAATCCATACTATGGACCCATTGCCTGGAAGTGAACGTCATGTGGTTGATGATGATGAATCCAAAAGCGTTATATACAATTATTTTTCGGTGTAAAGTAATTTTAAATAAGTACAAATATAGATCTATTAGAAAGAGATGGCTGAAAACGGTAAGTATAAAGAGAGTTAAATACTTGTTCTACTTGTATCCTTGGCTCTGAAGTAAAAAACGTATGGGACACCGCGATAGATTGCCTTATCCGTTGACATAAGGGCTGGCTCAATTATTGTGCAGAGGATCAATCAGCCTGGCTTGAACAGCCCGGCGGGGAAATGCAGACAGCATTTTTTGCACCACTTCACGCAGTAATTCACTGAAATAAATCACTTTAAATTTATAGGTAATGTGACAATAACATTTAGTTATAAATGTTATTGTCACATTACTTATAAATTTAAAGTAAGTGATTTATTTCATACTGATTACCTTTTATACCTTCCTTCCTTCCTACCTTTGTTTTTGAGCGACAAGAAAAATATAAGCGTAAAGATAAGGAATACATTTGATATTCACGATGTGCGACACTGTAAATGTAAGTTTTGTTATTTTATTAATGTAGCCAGTGGAAAGTATATTTATTTAAATACTCATGATTATATAATCATACATAGCTTTTGTACAAGATTTGATCGCTCGCAATCGAGAAGTCGTTTTCGAGTATGGAAACACTTGAACATCGGACAAAATGGATCTTATTTGCGTTATGCTAAAGTGTTAACGTTATGTTAAAAAAAAACGTTTAATGACAAGGTTGCTTGGAAGCATCCGGCTTCGCTTTCATCTTTCACAAGATAGAAAAATGTAAAATGTAAATAGTTGATGTTGAAAAAGAGCAACTGCTGAGTTTCTTGCCGGCTTCTTCTCGGTAGAATCTGCCTTCCGAACCGGTGGTAGAGTCACTACAAACAGACAGACTTGACGTTTTAAAAGTGCTTATATTAGGCCTACTTAAAATAAATGAATTTTGAATTTGAATCCTAATAAAAACCGATGCACTAGTTTAAAAAAAACAACCATTCGCATACACTCTTGTGGGTTATATGCATCTGTGGTTGACGAGATATTCATTTTATTATATGGTCTGATAGTGTGCAATTCGAATAGCTTACCAAACTACCCGTATTTATCGTATACCCTATGCCAAATATTTCTTATATAAGCCGTAAAAATATGTTACTATATTCAAGCTTGCTAAGTCCGTATCCTTTCTAGTTTTGGTGGAAAGCAGAATGAATAATCGATATTAACGCATACAATTCTTAAACCAATAATACTCCAATCATCGGAATAGAGCTGCCAGATGTAAGCGATAAATTTTGATTCGCAAATCTCTAAAATAACCGCGTCTTTCTTAAAGATTTTAAAGCGACGGTAAAAAAAACACGTATTTATTTGTTCGTTTTGAGTTAAATATAAAAGTGAATACTTTACTTACACAAGTTCACTTTACACGTTACAGAATCCGATTAATGCATGTATCACAACAATCCAACTAACATTATACTTTCGAAAGTGAGTTTGTTTGTTATTATAAGGCATCTTTTCCATTACACGGTTGTTCAAACGTACGGTGTGTAAGCCGTACGGTTGAAAAAACGTGCTAGCTTGTACATGATACGGCAAAATCACCGCGCGAGACATTGGTAAGTACTGGCTAGTAGCGCTTTTTACTCGGGCTGTGTAGGACGTGCTGCGTCATGAATTTTCTTACGAAAAAAAAGATTATAGTTGCTTATTACATATATAGGAAAAAGAAAATAGAAAAAAAAAGGGAAGTAAGGTTTTGGATACATCCGATTTTAGAAAAAAGGGAGGAATATGGCGCGTTTCATACACTTGTCAAGAATCAATTGAGAGAAGATGAAGACAAGTTTTACAATTATTTTAGAATGCAGAAAACTACATTCGACAACTTGCTCCAAAAATTATCCCAGGAACTAAAACATCAAGATACTTTTATGCGAGAGAGTATATCGCCCGCAGAAAGATTGGCTGTAACTCTGAGGTAAGTAGGTACAAAATTAAATGACATATTTTAGTTTAAAATTGTTTATTGCACACAAACAAAATTATTACATGTAATTGAATTTTAATAATTATTAATTTAAGAACAAGTAAATCAAAAAATACACTACGCTGAAAATGCTACTCAAGTGCGGTACTAAAATCGAATTCGTCTTCAATAGAAACTTGAGAATCTGCCGAGATACTTTCCGCATTTACACTATGTACAGATAATTGTGATTCGGGTCGGTAGTGGATTGGCTCTAAACCAGAACCGTGTCCAAAATCATGAGAAGACGTCTGTGGACGACTTATTCCATAGCTCGATCTAGCAGCTGTAGAATATCCATATGTTGACGATTGCGCATTTGAGGATGCTGTACCACTTAAATATCCTTGATGGCCTTGATCCCATTGGTTTCTTGATGTAGGTATATACTGAGTACACTGTCTTTGTTGAATATTTTTAATTATTGAAATTACTTGAAACTGAAAGTCTATCATATTTTCATCACTGAACTTGTCAACTGTATCAGCGATTCCCATAAAAAAGTTCATACTACGGCTTTTCTTTTTCTCATCTCGTTCTGCTGAATCCATAAACTTCATAAACCTAATGTCAACTTCACTTAGTTCATTTTTTCTTTTTTTTTTAGCCCTTTGCGTCTCACTCCGTTCAGTGTATCCCGAGCTTGATTGATTCGGGACTGCACTATCAAAATTTTCATTACTGAGGCTAGAATCATGAACATGTTCAGTCATGTTAGAATCGGTCTTGCGATGCTCAACATTTTTTTTTAGGAACATCATTTCATCATAGAACATATATTTTCTTATTTTTTTTGCTGAAGAACCAGACTTATATTCATTAATTTTTTTGTCATATTTTATCCAGCTATCTTTCATATTGGTCCACTTCTTCATCACCATTTGCCCTGAAAATAAATAAATAATAATTATTAAATTCGAAATTTATGAAAACCCCCGACCTAAACTGAATCGACCCCGACCTAAAATGGGGTTTTAGTATTTGAACCTGAACCGTTTTGTTTTATATTTCAGGTATCTAGCAACAGGAGATACCTTTACTGACCTATACTACAGCTATAGAATTGGAATAAAAACCATAAGTTGCATCGTACGTGAAGTATGCCACTACATTTGGTTAGAACTGTATAAAGAATATATGAAAATGCCATCTAAAGAAGACTGGCTACACATTGCAAGCAAATTTCAAGAATCTTCCAACTTCCCGCTGTGCTTAGGAGCGGTCGATGGAAAACACATCAGACTTATTAAGCCAATTGATAGTGGCTCGATGTTTTTAAATTACAAACATTTTTTTTCTATAGTTTTGATGGCAGTAGTAGATAGCGATTACAACTTTATATTTGTTGACGTTGGCGCCTACGGAAAGGAGTGTGATTCCAGTGTGTTTAAAGAGACCCCATTTTGGAAAAATTTAACAAACAACGGATTAAATCTACCCGATGCAACACGTTTGCCTGGAATTGACTACGATTTGCCATATGTGTTCGTTGCGGACGAAGCCTTTGCTTTGCATTATCACTTGCTTCGTCCATTTGGTGGTCATCAGCTTGATCAATTAAAACGTACATTTAACTACAGACTCACAAGAGCGCGAAGATTTGTTGAATGTGCGTTTGGCATTTTATCCAATAAATGGCGAATTTTTCACCGGCCAATGAATGTGTCCATCGATTTGGCAGTTGATATTGTGAAAACATGTTGTGTTTTGCAAAATTTTATACATAAGCAGGAAAACTTTCAGTTTCACAATGCGAGTGAAAATGAGTCCACCCTTGATTCAGAATCGGAACTAATCCAGTTACCTATCACGAATGCAGTTCGCGGAAGTTTGGCGGCTAATGAAGTTCGCAACAGATTTGCACAATATTTTGTATCTAACGAAGGTCGCCTCTCCTATCAAAACAACTATGCATAAGTAAAAAGTTAATAATTAAATATCTGTAACTTACCAAACTTGTTTTTCTCATCACCACTTAAATCTTCAAATGTGGGCTGGAAATGAATAAATATTTCTTTCCAGGAATCATATTTAAGCCGCTTATTTTTATAATCGTCGATGGTCTTATCCCATATTACAGGCCTTTCTTGAATCAACGTAATTAATAATTCTTGATTTATGTTCATTTTATAATAAAATCGCGAAACAGCGTATATAAGCGGTCACGAATCCGTGCGTACGTCCGGCACCGTCGACACACCCCGATAGACTGCCATACAACACTGGTGAAAATCACGCCGTGCGTAGACGCGGCGCGCCGAGGGGCAGTCACGGCGCACGCGGCCGCGGCGCCGTGCCTTGGCGCCACCGTGCATGTCGACAAGCTCATATAGTGATCCATACCACACTGACGACCGTGCCTACACGCGGCGAATTAACCGTAGATTTTCACGGCGAGAAACCGTGTAATGGAAAAGAGGCCTTACTTTTAGTCTTAGAATAACGTCCCATTACCATGGGTGGTAAAATTTACCGTGGGTGTCCCACAACGGCAGCTAGCTTTACGTGGCATGTTCGTGTGTGTCTATCTCTTAGCTGTATAAACTACTAACTCTTTTTAGGACGCTTGAATAAACATTGCTTAGTGTCTTTTGAAAAAAATTATCAAAACGTCCTTAAAAAAATGCACTTTTCTGTAGTAATGTCGGCATGTTACTCCTCTTGGCAAAGTTAACATCTAAAGGCAAATGTCACGAACTTATATGGTAACAGGGAATATCTACTTGATAAAATTATGAATAATTACCGTTTATAGTATATTTATTATATATAAAACAAAAGTGAATAATTTCCTATCGCTTGGTAACGCTAACTTGAAAAAGACTATCGATTTCATCTGTCTTTTTTTAAAGTTTCAGGGGAAAAATAAGAAAATTGTGCAGAGTATTACAAAATTTAAGAAAACTTAACGGCTATGCTTTTGCTTCAAAGAGTAACACCCTACAGACGAATCCTACATTTAATTTATTTGTAGGATTCGTTTTTACGCCTGTTTGTCACCCAATATGGAGCGATTTGGATTAAATTTTGTGTGCATATTTCAATGGGTTCCTGTTTAATAACACAAATGTGGTCCGGTAGGTGACGCTGCTTTTACGGGTTGTACGACGTCTGCCGAGATTGCTAGTATAATATTTTAATTCCTACCCTTATTAATTCATACCATAAATAAATGTAAATGACATGGAAATTCATTATAGAAAGTGACATGTTTTTAAGGTGCTTTCATATCATCATCATAATCATCATTTCAACCAACTGACGTCCACTGCTGGACATAGGTCTTTTGTAGAGAGTTCCACAATCCACGCTCCGCTGGGCCGCTTGCCTCCAGCGGCTCCCAGCGACTCGCCTGATGTCATCTGTCCACCTCGTCGGGGGCCGACCAACACTGCGTTTACAAGTGTGGGGTCGCCATTCCACCTTAAGACCCCAACGTCTATCGGTTCTCCGAGCTATGTGCCCCACCCATTGCCACTTCAGCTTCGCGACTCGCTGGGCTATGTTGGTAACTCTAGTTCTTATAAGGATCTCCTCATTTCTGATTTGATCACGTAGAGATACTCCTAGCATAGGTCTCTCCATCGCCCGCTGAGTGACTCAGAGCCTTCTTATGAGGCTCATAATGAGGCTTATGAGGCTTTTCGGATCCGTAAGTCATCACTGGCAACACGCACTGTTCAAAAACTTTAGTCTTCAGGCACTGAGGGCTTTCATATAACAACTGAAATATACTTAATGGGTATTATGAAATAATCATTTCTTTGAATCCAATGTAAGTGATACTCATAACTTTGTATGTAGAATCAAAAGGAGTTCATTATTTTAATACCAAGTTTCGAGCGACCTCACGTAGCTCATCTCAATTTGACATAAGATAAGTATCAAGGCAATTGCTGAGAGCTTCACTTCACACGCACAACCCATCCGTAAGAGAAATCTTCAAGCTCGTTTATTCGAATAGTAATTGGATCTGAAACACATGAGACATTTGATATTACAGGCAATACGATCGTTGATAGCGTGTAGGCAGTTGTAGGAATACTTGATCAAATCAAATATTTATTTTAAAGCGATGGCAAAGTTGTTCCCGTTATCGCAAGCAAGCGTGTAGTTTATTTTTATCTAAAGAGTAAAAAAAATAAATGTAAGGGTTGGTAAAATTGTTGCAGACGTTCAGATGTGGCAGATCTATGTACCCATATGCCATTAGATTAAGTAATAATACAAACACTTCAGTGACTTTAAAATAAGTCTTAAGGAAACGAAAGTAATTTTATTTTTTGTTACTTTCTCATGTCATTTCCATCTACCCACTTTTTTCTAGTCTCACTTTGCCAAAGGTGAGACTAGAAAAAAATGCATTTGTTGTGAAAATGTTCAATAAAGTACAAAAAATCGTCTTTATTTGTAAGAGAATGCACCAACGTCATTATTTGACGTTTCTTGAATTCAATAACTTACTCTACACGCTCATGTGTTATTACGGTGGACCCTGCTTGACACACTACTGAACTATAAGACCTCTGTAAGTAATCTTTAAACCTATATTTAATTACTTATTTGGTAGAGGATACATCGATTACTGAGGTCCAAATTTTACCCTAAGTAAGTAATGTTAAGTTTGACCTTTCGGTTCCGGTTATTATATACCATTTTACAAAACACAAGCACTTTCCTTGCTGTATTGTAGCTGTACATTTTCGAAAAGGAAAGAGAGGTAGAGTCTGTGTGCAGCATTGAGTCCTTAGTTTGTCTGATGATGGCGATGACCAAACGATTAACTCTTACATTAATTACCCTTAGAGTTTATTGTAAAATTTACTTAAAAAAAAAAAAACTAGACTTGCCGAACAGCGCAGCTCAAAAATTAATATTACTCATATTGCTTAATTTCATGTTTTTTAATTTTGAATTTAATTCAAATGCAAGTTTTAAATTACATTACGTTAATCAAATTAAAAAGTTACAATATAAATTTGAAGTTGAGATTTAAAAATAACTGCCACCCCTTTAAAAGTTGTTTTCAACTTTTAGAGCGCAGGTGAAAATTCTGCGGGAAAATAATTTTGGACTCACAAAAAATACTAATCCTAAAACCTATCAAGCGAATAATAACATTACGGTAGGTACTCACAATACACAAATATTATACATACATTCACAAAAATTATACATACGCGTTAGGCGTAAATTTAAAACTTTTTTTCGAAGTTTCTGTGAAGTTTATTCAGTGTAATGAACCTGTTAAGAACAAAAACATTTTTGATCTTTTGCATACGATTATTGTGCCAGACACATTTATTGAAATAATGTCTTGTTTGGACGGTCATAAAATTTTACTGAGCACTTGAACTGCAAATAACTTTGTAGAATTATAGTCTTCTTTTTACTTTTTCTTCTTAGCCTTCGCTTTTATGACGTCATCACAACATGTCTAATTCGTAGTTTAGGACAGACTTTTTGTAGAAAATATTCTTACAGTATTCTTACAGAGCTTTATAGAATATTTAGTTCTTTAAAGATAGGGTTAGTATTTTGTAGGTTAAAAATTAAATTTAATTAAACTACTATAACTATAACACATAATCAAGCTAGTAGAAGTAGAGCTTTTAGTTTTCGAAGAAGTATTACCGCCATGCTTATTTCAAAAGCAGAGTTGTTGCGATGCTGTGATTTCGGTCAAAAGGTCTATCGGTGTAATTACATTAACAGATGCGGCTAAACATCTACACCTCAGGTTAACGGCTCAGCTCATGTTCTGCCAGGAACATTTTGTGCAACGTTCATCTCTATGATGCCATATTTTGATCAGTATGAGAAGAAATGAAAAAGTTAACGTCATAGGCGGCGACGGCCGATTGGCGCAGTGGGCAGCCACCCTGCTTTCTGAGTCCAAGGCCGTGGGTTCGATTCCCACAACTGGAAAATGTTTGTGTGATGAAAATGAATGTTTTAAAGTCCGGGTGTCTATATATATGTATATTATAAGTATTTATTTACATAAAATTATTCATAAAAAACATTCTTCTTCATCTTAGTTACCATAACACAAGTTAAGCTTACTGTTGATGTAGTATATTTATTTATTATTTATTTATTTATTATAGCCCGAAAAATTGTGGAGGAGGCACGGAGGACTGATGGACATCATAAAAAGCCTACAACAGTCCACTGCTGGACTAAAGGCGTCTTCGAAGTGTCGCAAGCTGGGCAGACGGCTTGGTGATCGCTGTAGATGGTAGCATAGAGGACGCTTATTCTGATCTACCGTTACCTCACTACTGATGGTCGTTGGGTTATAGTTTTTAGTCGCACGCGGAATTTAAACCCAGGGCTTGGGCTTATAGACAAACGAGGCGATCAAGTCTTCATCTTTTATAACTTTTAACTTAGTCGACGTATGTCTCGTTGACTAAGTAATAAAAGGTGAACTCTTACATTTTAAAGATCACCAATTTAGTAAGAGGTTTTCAAGAGGAATTATTTTATGTGGAAGGAAAATGTTAGGACATCGAAGAGAAAGCCACACAGGCAATACCGCAACTCTCAAACATTCAGCTATTTAAAAGGCATTACTTAAGTGAATTGGTTTTTTCCATATAATTGAAGGAATCCAGTGAAAATACCAAATAAACGTAATGTAGGTTAATCGGAAAAGCAAGTCGGTCATTGAGATGAAAATATCAGTGCTCATTTTTGCATCAAAAGCAATTGCAGGAACGCAATGCCCCAGATTTTTCAGACAGTATATTTTATCATGACTACAATCAAAACTACTGATACAAAAGTTTTTATTATCCTCTTTTACCATAGGCCTATCTTTTGAAAGTATCAAAAATAGCCTTTTATAAATGGCTTTAAAGAATACATTTACTTACTGTAGCAATTACTTTATCTAGTTTTTATTTGTCTATGATTTATGAGAGCGTGGTGTGTTTTAATTTATTGTGGATTAGGTATTACACAACTTCACAATATTATAAAACTATTCTTCATTTACATAAGTTTGCTAGGCTAAATAGTAGGCTATTATTTCCCCGAAAGCGAAACCGAAGTCTTAGCTCTAGGCTTTCGCCACTTATCATATAAATTCTTGTATGCGGAGGACAGTAAAAAAGATATATGTTCCAGGTGAAATTAGAAAACGGGGAACTAAATGCGTCAAAATAGCTGTTGAAACTTTTAATACGCATTGTATCCGCAACACAATCATGAATAAATAATTGTCGGATATCAAATGACAACACGGGTCTCTATGAAACCGCATACTATATTATATACGAAGATTCAGACAGACCCTCGTCAAACTGTCGCGGGCCAAAATTATCTATTAATACCCGCGAATTTGTCGCCCTCCCTGGCGCAGCGCTAATCGCTATGGTCATATAAGTGAAAAGTGCCGGCTTCGAACCCCGAAAGGACCAATTTAGAAATTTATCATTTCAGAATTTACTCTGGTCTAGGTAAGATGCCACCTGGTAACTGATTAGGGGAAGCCATAGATTGAATATAACTGCTATACCTCTGTTAGCCCGCTATTAACTTAGACCATCATGTTGGGGCAGTCAAGATTGTAGGTCGGGGCTAACTAAGTAGTAGTGGAATAAATAAGACGTGTTATTTAATAGGCCCTTATTAAGAAACACTGTTTAGGAGTTGTATAGTTACACAATGATTTGCCTTCTTCCTTCGGCTTTCAAGTTACTGATAGCAGACAAAGAGAAATGGTTTTATAACTATTCACACGATACATATTTGGTAATATTAGATACGTTATTAAGTACCGTTTTGTTTTAACCGTCAAGTTGGGAAAACTATCTTGTAAATTGTTTTCGAATACCAGAAAGACACTTAGGAAATATTTCAAATGCAATGCTTATCGCTGCATCAATGGCTGAATTAGCCTTATATTAATTACAGTAGGTAAAATTGACAGCCAATTGGCGCAGCGACCCTGCTTTCTGAGTCCAGCGCTGTGGGTTCGATACCCACATCTGTAAAATGTTTGTGTGATGAACATTAAAGTTTTTCAGCGGCTAGGTGTTCATTTGTATATTATAAGTATTTAAGAAATAATATTATTTATAAAAATATTCATTAGTCGTCTACTACGTCGGGTACTAACCCATAACACAAGCTACGCTTACTTTGGTACTACAAAGCGATGTGTAGTACAGTTTTTACGGTTCATATAGCAATAATGCGGATTATTACGATTTTATTAGATAGTATCTTATCTATCAAAGGAAATATTACGTAAATTATTAATTATAGGCCTCGCGTTTATTATTAGACCAGGCGTGTTTGGAATCCACCTAGCTTTGTTTTAAGTTAACGAATGCAGTTATCACTATAACCTTACATTAGTGGTAAAATGTTAAATGTATGAACGCGCATAAGTGCATTTGATAAGGTCTACATGAATAAAACATTTTTGAATTTGAATTTGAATTTATTTGTCTAGAAGCTTAGTCAAATCAATAATAGTGTAATTATTCGCAAAAGGAGAAAACGCAAGGTCACTGCGAATGCAAGCCAATAATTTAAATTTTTTGGGTTGGCTTTTATTAGAATAAGCAGCTAGAATAAATAGTTAAAGGACTCAAAGATGTCTGTACATAAAACACTTATTAATTCTGCAGATCATTTAATATGTAAATCATGGGGCTTATTGCGGAACACGGCAAAATCACGTTCAGAATTTAAGATATACCCACTTATACAAAAGCTATTACAATTTACGTGTGATCTTTGTAACTAATATTGTAATTAAGAAATTCTAACTTTTTTCCTTATCATGTGGCTGTGGAGTCATGCTCTTGTTCACATTTAAATAAGCGAAATCCATAATTGTGGTAGTCGAAAATATCAGGATTGTAGTCCGTACCTACGCCATACTATGTACTGCTGTACGTAAGAAAGTATTCGAAGTGTCTAAGGAACTCATAACTGTGAAACTTCTTGCTATATCTGAGCTTAGTGGGATAGATAGAACAAGAATGGAGAAATAAAGAACAAGTGCTAAAGTGAGTCAAATGATATGTCCGATATCTCAAGAACCTCAGAGAATACTAACTACAAAATCAAACTCAGGTCAAAATAAGTCGGTCAGTGACACGGAACTGGTAGTCTACTTTAGAAAGGATTATAGTGAAGATCAAAGAGAAGAAGTCAACTGATTCTGATTCTGTAAAGGTCACTATTACCATTTAAGGGACTGATTTCAGTAAGCGGAGTTTCAAGTAAGTACGTAACATGTACGTGAAAATTAAGGCTTCTCGGGGCTTATACTAAAGCTTAAAGCAATATTGTTTCAATATTGTGGAAGCTGTTGATTCGCTGTTAAAAATCCTTTTTTAGGAACGTCTAGGTATCGGCATTTACAACTGTTATATTAAAATAGTGATGGTGAGATGCCGCTATAGTTTCAGGCAATTATTTTTACGGCAATCACTAAAGCTCTTAAAAGTTTATGGTGCACGATTAAAAGTGCAATCATCATCATAATCATCATCATCAGCTAATTCATATCACGTTGCTTTGTACATAGGTACATTCGCCTTCATAGAGAGAAAGAATTAAATGGATAATTAATAGTAAGTTTAATGATTACAGTCACGTCATGATGGTTTATGAGGTCGCACTGGTGAACCGTAGTAAGAACAGTGCAACAATTGCGTGGGCATTAATGAGAATTTTTTCACAGAAAATTCTAAACCCAGTGATAATAACTTATTAGCGCGACTCCGGAACTCATGATTTAAAACCCAACGAGCCAAAAAGATAGCAATTCAATACACTACGTTGTTTTTAAGTGCGATGCACAATTACCCTTCATGTTACGCGTAGCCTTCAGCCCCCTATACCAACACGCATGCCACGATTAATAAGCCAGACTAATTAACTAGAGTGAAACTCCGGGATCTAAGTAAACTCGTATTAATTTCCCAACCCAATTCCTTACCAGATTCTCTGATTGGATCACGTCAGCGTCAAGCATTAATCCTTCACGTCACAAGTAAAACACTATTTTGCACGTACAAAACGTCATGGATTAAGTATTCCGTCTTATTTTTAACCCTTAAGTAATAGACGAGTTTTTTAAGTTTAAACAAGAATGAATAATTCACTTCTCAAGGAGTACGTAAGTCCACCCAAATCTTACTTCATATCAAAATGTTTGTTTGTAGTGACTCTACCACAAAGTTGTCAGTTTGTACATAAAACAAGCTGAATCAATATCCGCAGTTGCTCTTTTCAAACATGTATTGTAACCTCAATGTAATAAAATTTAACAGACTGTATAACTGGATAAACTTACACATTACTGGGTCCCAAATAACCCTAGGAAATACATTGTTATAAAAACATAAACCTACTCAAATCCACAAGAAATTTCTGTGCTTTTTGCTGACGATATGCAGATGTCACTAATTTATGTCTGTTTTTAGTTAGTCGATTGTCCATATCCACTGTTAGTTAGAAACATTAATGTTCTGGTCTAACAAATACTTCATTGTTATAAATATACGTATTTCTTTGAAAAAAATAATACAAAGGGATTGCACGATCTATTCTTCTAAATCCACCTCTATTGTTTATTTGAAATAGTTTCGGAACTTCGATAACATAAGCTTTGTTGCACAACATTCAGTCTAGATATTAAAAAAAATAGTTTATTTTGAACCACAAGTATATGTAGCAGGACCTAAGTACTATTAATTCAAATTATAAGCGTGCAGTAAATTGGAGCATATCGTTTCTATAATTGCTTTTGAAGCTAAAAAACCATTCCATATTCACGACCTAAGTACTCACTCCGTTTTCCGATTAACCTACATTGCTCTTTACGCAATCTGATGGGTCGGCGCATTATACAATATGCAGAGCGTTATCCACACCCGCTTGAATGGATCTCGAGCTTCATCCTGCTTGCTAGAGCAATTACGTGCAAAATTATTTCTGTGGACCCGACTTCCGATCCCTCGACAATGCTTTATTGGACACTAGACAATTGTGTAGTTCCGGATCGTAATAGTTCCCTAAGCTGAGCGCGAAATTCGAACAATATCGGTCCAATCCGAGATGTCAAATTAAATGGGTAACTGTCTAACAGTTTCATAACTGCGGGGTAAAGCGAGCGAACGGATTTCGCACAGAACCGACTCCTCCCAAACCGACCCGGTGTACCATTATCCGAACGAATAAAAGGTAGATGATAATTAGTATTAAGTGGTTTTAGAGAGTTCCGAAAACATGTTTTAAAAAAAATATCTTTTCTCGATGATTATGTCGCTCCAGAATGGAATTTTTTTGTCATTGTTGTTGTTGAACATTGTTGTTTTTAAAATTGAATTGAATTGAACATTTTTGTCTTAAAATTAGACCGTATGTTCTGTTGAATCATTTTACTACACTTAGAAGTCTATTATCATGTTAGTACTTATGACATTTTTCATAAACTTATCACCATTGATAACTTTCCTGTCGACCTTTGTGGCTAAAGATGGAAACAAGTTTTTGATAACTTATTTTTTATCTAGTTAAAATAAATCAAATTGTTATATTTTTCTGTGTGTATTTATTTCATTAAAATGGCACCACCGTGGAGGATGGTACTCTGGAATGCGCAACAGAAAATAGAGAAAATCATTCTTCATTAAGTAGGTAAACAGAAGTAGTATTAATGTAAATAAAACAAAAGTTTTTTTCCAAATAGTTGGTATCTACAGATTAAAACCATTTCAATTTCACTGCGGGGGCTATCTAGATGTGATAGGATATGTGCCATTTTCTGTGGTAAAACTTAACTCCTGTGGAGACACGTTAAACTGGCGGTCCAACTATTATCACTAGCATTTTATGTTTATCATGTAAGCCCACCATCACGAATTGTAGCAGCGTGGTGGTCGATGTTCTAAAACCCTCTCTCATATGCCCAGCAGTCGTACATGGATATTTAATAGGCTGATGATGATGATGTCAGTCAAAGAAAATCGGTCTGTTGTTTTGTTTCAATTATTTGATATTTGCTATAGCAACAATCAAAAAGTACTTTAAACGCAACAAATTGCTAAAACGCTCGTTTAGTCCTTTATTAATAATCACAAGCACATCAACCGCGGTACAGCGCTCCAGCAGCGAAGCTATTGTTTTATTCATGGTGAGCATCAGGCCGGTCTTAACAAAATATTATTCTACACCGCTCAGTGGCTTTGTGGTGAAGTTCAACGATGAAATGGATTACCTTCTAATACCCGCGCTAACCCTAGTTTAAAATAACTTTTCTAAAACGGTATAAATAAATAAAGCCACGTTTATTTATTTTGTTACTCACTAAGTACATCACAATTTGCGTCACAATAGATCGCAGCCGGTCGACGTGACACCAGGGACCAGGCGAACCTGAGCCGCAAGCAGAAGTACATCACAAAACACCCTTTTTTTAAATACATCGATATATTAAATAATTCAGCTTCTTTATTTAAAACTCTAGTCGATGGATTGATTTAAATATTGAGTTTTAAAGGTTATATATCGTTTTAAACATTAGACTGTTCTAAAATGAAGCGTGGTTGTGTTCAGCTAGTGGTCATCTTTTATCTTTATCATCTTTTATAGTAGCGGGCTTTAACGATTATTATCGCGATAGTGGATATCACATGCATAGTAACCGTGAACGATGGCTTAACATTCTCAATTCGATTTTTTTTTCAATTTTAGCTCAGAACTCCACGATTTATGAATTATTTCTGGACCTAATTTAAAATAGTATGGGTATTTTCTGGTTGTTCAGATAAAAATGTCAACAAAATCGTTAAATTAATGATGGCTATTTTCATTTTTTTAAATTCTTTTATCTTTAACATTTTACATCTAAAATAGATAATATTATTGTCTTGCTTTCCAAAAATATAAGTCTTTATAACAAAGCTTGAACATTTAATTACTTTTGTAGTAATTAAATTTTCATAGACAAGAAGGGTCACAAAATAGTTAATTTAAAAAAGTATCTAATGTAATTTGAGCGTTAAAGGAATACCAATAATTCTCTCTAAGTTCCGAGACAATAATCTCTCATTGTCTTTGGGGATTTCAGAAAATTGGCTCGGTCTGGCTTTGAAGAAAATATTGTATTTAATTTAAAAAGTACCCAAGGGAATAATGCGATATTTATATTCATAGATAACTTATAGATGGTCATTAGTTGCTCTTACATAATTTGTCTCAGACTGAGACTTTCAGTCCAGGGATCTTAACTATTGTGAAAAAAGACTTTTCCAAGCTACATTATAAAAGTATTTTGGTTAGTGTAAAGAATGTTAAATGAGGTATGGCAGTTATATTACACAAACCATTTTCAGGTCCTAAATGGCAGCGTACCGGAACTCAAAATCGTTTGGCGACACGTCTTTGTCGGTGAGGTGGTAACTAGCCCCGGCCAAAGTCAGACCAGACCAAAGATAATTAAGAAATTAGTAATTTCCGCCATTTTGTGAATAAAACCCAATTGTAAAACCACAGCGTGCAAAACTGAGCCAGGGAGGTTGTGCTTACCAGTGAGATAAATAGGTCGGAGTTTAGTTAAAATAATACATGCTTCAACGGCGAAGGACAACATCGTGAGGAAACCTGCATACCTGAGAGTTCTCCGTAATGTTTTCAAAGGTGTGGAGTCCACAAAATCCGCACTGGGCCAGCGTGGTGGACTACGTCCTTAACTACGTCATTATAGGAGGAGACCCGTGCCCTAGTGGGCCGGTGATGGGTTGATATGATGTTGATGATGAATAAAATTTACAATTTTGCTTAAATACAGGTGCGTTGATGTAGTAGTCAACTTGTATGCGCTTTGTAGGTTTTGGTTTGCAATACGGTCCGATTAAACAAATAATAAATAATATTATTTGTGTCTCGTGATACGATATTTAGTGTTAAAATTCATAACAGTTCGATGTTTCCTAAAAGTGTTTTTAAAACAACTAAGTATTGAATAAAATTATATAACTTCTCAAAATTGGCCTCCGCTAGTCATCATACCAAAGTCTTTTCGCTTATTTCCACAACGCTTACCTGATAGGTCGTTGAAGGTCGGTTACATTCTGTGGGTAAAAGTTAGGAAACCGATGATGCAAAAAGCTATCAAAACTTTTACTCACACAGCTATGCTAATGCTGCGTTATTAAATTGAAAAGTTGAGTGTTTTACCTCGCATGAATATCAGTGAAATATTTTTCAGCATATTTTAGTACTTTTGGCTGGAACGTCTTATACCCGTGATGACTTAAAATTGGAACACGGGCATACTTACCGTTGTTTGGTGTTGAAAAACTTGCGTACATTTTACAGAACGGTTTGCAAATATAATATTTTATTCTCATTGGTGGTGGTAAGATGTGATGGCAACGGGCCCAATTGTCATTGGTGCATATGCCAATTAAAATAAATCCTAGAATCGCTAAAATGCTTGGCGGTACGTCTTTGTCGGCCTACGTGAATAGAGTGGCAAAGAGCCACAGCCGAATCCTCCACCACACTAGGTCGTTAGAATTCAGAAATTATATCCTCCTGGTATAATCTTGGCCGGCTGGAGAACCCCTTGCTTATAAGACCACAGTGCTCACCACGGCGTCAGGGACGTCCTAAATGCAATGACTGACGCCTCTCACTGAAACAGATAATAATATATGCCAATTATAATAAAGCCTAGAATCGCTAAATCGCTTGACGGTACGTCTTTGTCGGTCTACGTGAATAGAGTGGCAAATAACTACAGCCGAATCCTCCCACCACACTAGGCCGGTCGAAACGGCCTGGTATAATTTTTGCCGGCTGGAGAACCTCTTACTAATACGGCGCTCAATACGGCGTCAGGGACGTCCTAAATGCAATGACTGACGCCTCTCACTGGAACAGATAATAGGTGTGCATCTAGAATAAGTATTAATTCAAAAAGTTTCCCTTTCCGGGAAATAGTTTACGGCATTTTATATTCATAGAGCAACAGAAAACATGCTATCGTCGAAACGAATTGTATTGAACAATACCACAAGAAAATAGTTCACAAGTAGTAATAATTATTCCTATCATCGTCATCATTATCAATCCATTACCGGCCCACGGGCCTCCTCTCGGGGTTGATTTCACAAGCCCATAGACCTCATGGCGTACTCATAGGCATGCAAAAAAACGCGCATTTCGCAAAGCATACGCAAAGTTCGGGGTCGAACTCGGTCCCATCGAAAAGGTTACCAAAGCCTTTACTAGACTAGACTAGACTAGACTATCAACTACGCAACAGTAATAATTATTCTTATTGTTAAGCCAAATTATAATTTGAAGTTTTTAGAATCGAATTTTTTATGTGTAGATTATACGTGTATCTACGCCAAGGTTATATTTGTACCTTGAATAAATTTTTAGTTATATACGAGTATACGAAGAATAAGTTTGCTTCTGATGAAATAATCTAATTTACAAAATTATACCTGAGCAGTAATTTATATTCTCTTATTGCCTCCGCTCCGGGTATATATTATACTCTGATTACATCGTATTATATCATACTTTATACTACACCACTATATATATATGTTATACTATACTTGTTAGTTGAGAAGCGTTGTCTTTTTACATAAATAGTAGGTACTGTCCAGTAACGATGAGCTATAACATATAAGAAATCCTAGAGTCAAGCTTTTTAAAGCAAGCAAGCAAATTGCTTGACGTTTTAATCGTAGAGTACGGCCTTGATTCAAAACTGTTTAACAGATGTAATAACACAACAATACCCGTTGTAAGCACAGCGGGTAGCGACTATTTATTGGCTGTATTCAGGTTAATTCATATTCCAGCGAATAGTTGAATATTGCTAACCAATCAATAAGACTATTGTCGTCTTGTTTCCGAAATCGGCCCAGTGGCACTGCCGTTGTAGCATTTATAGCGGAAATTTGGAACTCAGTAATGTCATCCCAAGACCGTAAGAAATGAGAAATTAAGAAGAACATTCAACAAATTTTAGCATTAAAGTATTCGACATATGACTAAAACCATGCTCCAATTCACGCCTTATACTTGCGGTTTTTACATTTTATGGAATTATTCTATTTTTTATTTCATGTTTATGGTTGGGTGCCATCCAGTACGACGGAGTGATTAGGTACGCAAAAGTTTGCAGCAGTAGCAAAGCGACAGCAAAGACTTCGCATTATGTCAATTGATACAATATAAATTAATACACAACGTATAAAAACACCAAACTAAGCTTTGTTAAGAACACGACTTTTTCCTTTTAAAGCTTTTGCGCCATTCATCTTTTCCTTCCGCAAGTCTCTACCAATGTCTACGTACGATGTTAAATACCGACATCTTTAAACTTTAAGATCGTTCGTCGCATGCGATACCTAATGAAGAAGTCGAGGCCAACGAGAAGGTTCCATCGGCTTTAGTAAAGCTGTACGATTTCAAATATCTCCAGGTTTTTTAGTCTGAGACTAACGAACGTTATCGCAATATTAGGTGAAACTGGTGTTCGCCAAAAACACAAAGTTTAAAAATTAAAACATTTTACTCTAGCGCAAGTGCAAATTTCGCTAAAGTACGCGGCCAAAAAACGCTAATTTACATTTTAAAGTTACCGGACTTAAATACGGATACCATTCTCTTCCATGTGATTTCTTTCTTAGTGATTTAATTTTTCTACTGTTTTAAGCAGTTACCTACTTTAAATTCTCTTTAGAGTTATGAAGAAAATTTTTAACTTAAATTCTCAGAAAATGCCATGTATTTGGTTTTTTTTAGATATATTTTAAGTAGTTAGAATAGTTTATGAATCGAGGGTTGTTCTTTACTATGGCACGCTGCAAATCTGATTGTTGATGTACTTCCATTAAAATTTTTTTATAACTTTTCTGTCAAATTAAATGAAATTGTTCCACATTTTGAAAAATCTAGAACTACATCAATTAATCAGATAAATATAATAACGATTACATACAGTTACTTAAGAGTAATCTCAAATTATTCTATTGTGTGCTACGAATAATGTGTGCTACATAACTCAATTGTGCAAAACTTCAGCCCGATCCTTCAAGTGGTTAGAGCTGTGCGGTTGATAGATCAGTCAGACCGTCAGTCAGTCACTTTTGCCTTTTATATATATAGATGTATGGACCCGTGGCATGCTCTTAGTTCAGAAATTTAACACAAACATTTCCTTGTAAGAGAGCATTAGCCACCAAGTTAGTAAAAGCCATATGAACCATATACTTATTTATATGGTTAATTTATTGCTTTCATTCAAATAAATGCTCATCCTATTAAGTTACGAAACACCCTGTTTAGTCTGACTCACCCTTGGCAGAGTTTTTATTAAATAACCAGACTTAAACAGTAAAGCAGAAGCACTTTGAGATGAATAAATTTCGTCTGCCGCTAATTTTATTACGCTTCTAGACGCTCTAGGTCACATTGCTATAAATATTCAGAGTATAATGACAGTAGTTGTTTTTTTTTCTTGTTAATTTTATTGTTCCACGTTCCACGGGTACATATATAAAAGGCAAAGGTGACTGACTGACTGACTGTCTGACTGATCTATCAACGCACAGCTCTAACCACTTGACGGATCGGGCTGAAGTTTTGCACACAGATAGTTATTACAACGTAGGCATCCGCTAAGAAAGGATTTCTGAAAATTCCAACCAAAAAAAGGGTAAAAGAGTGGATGAAAATTTATCACTAATTTTGATTTTAGGTTTTAAAAATAAAGAAATACATGTTTAAAAATTCTATCCCCTAAGACATTAAATAGGGGATGAAAATTTATATGAAAGTTGCTGATTATTTAAGTAATATTTTGAGTAATGTCATTAAACTTGGTATATCTATAAAATATAAAATAATAAAGCAAAGGTGACTAACTGATTGACTGATCTGATCTATCAACCCAGGAGTCTGGAACTAATTTATGTCCAGTCTAGCTAAATCGTAATCGCCTTGATTACGATTATGCGGTACGGTGTGTCTGTCCGTCTTCCCGCCTGTCTGCCCACCTGCCTGCCCGCCTGGCTGCCGGCCTTGCTTTCCACCTGTCTGCACGCCTGCCTGCCTGCCCGCCTGCCTACCTGCAGTTATATTAAGCCCATACAAACGCTTAATCGGTTTTAACGCGGCATCGTACCTGCACGTATTTACCATTTTTTTTTTTAAATTATTTTATGAAACTTTTACTATATAGTTATATAAAAGTCTGTGGCCCGAAGTAGAATTAATATATAAAGATATAAGATATAAATTTCACATATAGACGAAATATGTAACTGTTTATCAAAGTATTTTATCCGAAAGTTCTCTCTTAAAAAAGATAATTTAAAAATTTGTTACTCAATTAGAGTTTCGGTCTTAACAACCGATATTAAACCTTCAGAATAGACACTTATGCCTTTCAATAATCGAATAAAAAAACGATAGATAAAAAGAATATAGGTATATATTGTATATATTTCTTACTTCCTAAAGTTTAAGGCTCGCCCTCACTCGTTATTTTCGCTCGTCGGCTGGTAGAAAAGGCTTTAGCATTAAGTCCGGCAGTTTGTAAACCGTTTTATTTGGTTGTGTAATTAATTAATAAAACGTGTGTTTGTTTTTTTTCCTTTCAAAAAACCATTCAACTTGATTTTTGGCGTGGAGTTAGTTGAAAGGACGGAGACGTGAACGAAGTAAGCGGGCAGAATCTAGTCTAGTAACTTATTAAAGTATATATTGAAAAACTTTATAGTAACAAAACACAAAGAAACAGATAAGTAAAAAGTAGTAGATAGTGCTAGGGTGTAACGGCTTGATTACTAATTACTCAGTGATATCTCAATGAAACATGAGGGTGCGAAGTTGGTAAAATTTAAAAAGTTAATGGTGGACAAATTAATGAACCTGTCTATTATGCTAGAATTCATACAAAAAACCTATTTCTTTATACATTAAATCAAATACGTCACAGATAACATCCGAACGATCCCCAACCCCTACCTTTTTATTCAGGATATATCTTTTCAGAGCCAGCAGTGTGTTAAGGAAGATATATGACGCAAACACAGGACCTAATACTCGGAAAAGGTAAGGCGTTCAGCTGAGATTAAATACCTTACGTTTTTGCTTGACTTTAAAGGAATACATTTCGCTTTTTGTGTTTATTATTTTTTTTTGTGCCTCACACGTTTCAATTTAATATCATCGAAAGTCTTTTGCGAGCTCCTCTTAAAGATCTCTATTGATGAGTTACTAACAGTGGTGTGCACGGGGTTTTCGACCAGGGTATGCATAAAGCAGGCAGGTATTAAATGGAAAAAATTCCCCTCCAATACGAGTTATATAAAATAATTTGGGTATGCAGTACTTTTCTGCATGTAAGAAGTGCACGCCGCTTGTTGCTAAGCTCTCTATAGTTACAACATTCTCTAATTCTAATCGCATTAAAAGCTCACTTTTATTTTACTCAAACATTATGTTAATAACCTACCTTTGCCAAAACTCTTTCCACCAGATCAATGAAAATTGAGAAATCATTTTGGTGGGTTTGAAACAATCCGTGTTTAACACAGCTCATCTCTGGTAGGCTGATCTAAGATTACGCTATTCTATTAAGATCATCATCATAATTACTACTTATTATCAGCCCTCTAGCCCGGGTCTATAGCCCGGGTCTCCTCTCAGATTGAGAAGGGCTTAAGGTCTTCGACCACCAGAACAGTCACAGAACAGTCTACCAGGGATGAGCAGAATATTAAATATTTAAAAGTATTTTAAAGTTTTCTAATCCCTGCCCCTATTATTACTTTACTTTATAATTACTATTACTAATATTATAAATGTCAATGTAAGTTTGTTTGTTACGCTTCCACGCAAAAACTACTTTACCGATCCTCATGAAAATTTGTACACATATTTTCGGAAGTGTAAGAGTTAATATAGAATACTTTTTATCCCAACATTAAGCTCGGTTCTTTTGAGAGAGGAGATGAAAGTGTTTGACGATTTTACACCATAACTCCGAAAAATTATTACCGACTTAAATAATTATTTTTGTACTATATATTTTTTTTAATTTTGTCCAAACTTTGTGTAGATCTGATGAATGTGGTTGGAGATAGAGGACACTCCTCAGCGGATAGCAGCAAACCCCTCATTTAAGGCTTAGCGATACTGAAAACTTTAAATTTTTTTAGAACTACAACTAAATTGAATACCACATCAAAAAACAAAATCAAACGCAGACGAAGTCGCGGACAACAGCTAGTAATTAATAAAATACAATTCATAAATTTTATTATTTACTATAATTGATTATTATTGTATCAGTTAATTATTAGTAAACTGTATGGTATTTAAACATTTATATTTTATACCGATCTACTGACAGATTCCAGTGGGTTCAAAAGAGATCAAGAAGGCCTATATTAAAGAAAATTTTTTGCCATTTGAACCATTTTATCAATGGCTTTTAACTTGAAAGGGCATTCAAGTCTCGTAAAGTAAACCCGGCTATATATAGATAAAAAATTAAAGTCAAGAAACTGGCGTGGAGGAAATATGAATAGATTGTGGAGCCCACAATAGAGCACTTAGAGATTGAGAGCGCAAGTTTGCGAATTTGATTATTAATGTATAGGTGCAAATTTGAATAGTGACGTGATGTTAGCCGCCTCTTTGGTAATGAAATTAGCGAGTTCTACTGCGGATCACGAAGATTAGAAAGACTTAGAAAACAAATTTAAGTCGGATCGAGCACGGTTAGCCTTCGGTCCCGGTTATTATCACCAGAATTTTGACCTCCCTGGCGCAACGGTGAGCTCTGTGAATTTAAGTATGAAGTCCCGGGTTCGATTCCCGGCTGGGGCAATTTGGGAATTTATGATTTTTGAATTTTCTCTGGTCTGGCCAGATGGGAGGCTTTGGCCGTGGCTAGTTACAACCCTACCGACAAAGACGTGCCGCTAAGCGATTTAATGTTCCGGTGCGCGTAGAAACCGATTAGGGGTATGACTACCAATATACATATTCGTAGGTTAAGCATAAATTAACTTAGTTAATTAATTGAAGAACACCCACAACAAAGATTATCTAGAAAAAAAAATGAAATAAATACTTATGATGAAAGACTCAAAATTTTAATTCAAACATTCGAAGAGGCCTATCAAAAGCGCATATAAATCTATTTATTATCTATGCTTTTTTCTAGCATTAATGCTATAACATTACTTCACAGCGTAAGCAGATGGCTCATTTAGAGGGCAATGGGTTGGCGAGTTATGATCTTCCGATGATGTTTAGGTTTGCATTAAATGTAAAATACACCTGTAGTTCGGAATCACTTTTCTATGAGATTTACAATATTGTTTAGAGCCGATAAGAAATACAATAACATTCGTTTTACATTGAGCGCCACGACTGGTGCATGAATCCAATAGCGAACTTCCGGTAGGCGGTTAGTGTACCGACTACCTACAAGCCTACGACGACGTCATAAAACCAGTCGGGAGTCTGTGCGTTTCAACTGCGAGAACGGTATGGACTTAGGTTGCATTACACCGTTAGGTACGATATGTATGTTATATATGTATGTTCGTTCGTATGTGTGTATGTTTGTATGTTAAAATTATTATTGGTAAATGAGAATGAGGTGTTAAGTTTATATGTATGTAAAGTATTCAGATTAAAAAATTGTTATTATATAAGTATTTTGTTTAAAAATTGTGATTATACCCTATAGGGTATGTGAAGGATATCTCACCTGTAGGGAAGTGGATAACCATCGCCTTTAAATAAAGCAACACTTCGCACGCATGCCATGGACACTGTCCGGGAACACGTCATAAGCTCTCGTACATCCTGATGCGTCGGTATCCATCACCCTGGATTGTCGGTGCCTCATGTGCATGTAACCATGCCTTTCAGATAAGAACGATGTGTAGAAATACGCATGGTGGTGGTACTTTCCTGAACGCTCATCACCAAACGTACTTCTACTAATTGTACCTAGGTGATAATTTTATCGTTAACTTAAAACTTAAACTTTGCGGGTTCCAAACGCGCCGTGGCCACAAAAAACTTGGTAAGAAGAAGTTCACCACGAACTAAGCTGGGTAATTTTGTTATCACAATTCACGATTTTACTTAAAACTAAATTGAAGCAACCTAGTAACAAGTAAAAGCAATAATTTAACGCAAACTATTTTATCCTTTAATCGAAACTGTTGATACAGACACTTCAATGCGAGAGCCATTCAATAAAAACCATTTTATTTATTTGTTCTCTTACTCTATTTGCACTTTTAAAACGTCAATCGTCCTTTTGTTGTATGACTACTACTAGTTTGAAAGGCAAAATATATTATTAGCCTAATAAGATGTATCTAAATACCTATACGTCTATAATCAAATATATATAAATACATTACACTTTATAGATTATATATATATAATCTATAAATTCATATATATATAAATAAAAGAAGCAGTGTTAGCCTAGTAGTTAGGACTTCGGCCTTACTTTCGAGGGCCGAGTTCGAATCTCAGCATGCACCACTAACTTGTCTATGTTCAATATCACTTGCTTCAACGTTGAAGAAAAAAGTTTTCAAGATTGAAATCGGTAATTTTTAATAAAATAATAATATATTTCCATTAAATTAATTACTTATTATTTTTTGTTATAAACTGTAATATTTTTAATTATTCCATAGATGTATCTCTTGTAGCAAATTAAACTACCGTTTCTTGTCAGTGTAGTTACTCAATTAAACAATTTAACGCTTTTCTTGAAGTAAGGTGTACGGTGACTACCACATTTTAAGGGCCCACCTAGGGTTTAGGACTTTAAGTTATTGAATGGATGAGTTGAAAACTGTTAAACTATTGCTTTGATAAGTAGATATATAATAGAATTTTCCTAATAAAAAAAATGTTGCTCAAAAGTTGTAGCTATTAGATCCCTTTAGTTGTGTTCTTTTTGAAAAATAATACTAACACATTACAGTTAGATGATCAGCCGTTTAACATCTCGGAAAGAGTTTTAGAGCCTACTGATTTAATGAATAACAAAATGTATTTGATTTTGCTTTTATTTATTAAATTACAATAAACATTATTATTTTATTTGATCACGATCGGTTTTTATTTGGATTTATTTACTATAGAGCAATAGTTAAATAATATTACACTGTCTTTTTGCATAAATCGAAACATTTGGAAGTGCACTTCTCTATTTTTAGTTATAGATTTTTTTTTAAAAACATTGATATTCTTTATTACACAAGTTCGTATGTGGTACTTTAACGATATTTTCATTTTTTCTCATATCAATAGATATATGCTCACTGCTTGACATAGAGCTTTTCTAGGGAGTTCACATCTACAAAGGATTGCGAATAATCACGCATGCTTGTCTTCTTGCATCGATAGCGCTCCTGCTCGAAATCGGTCAGTGTATTTTGGGCCACCTGACAGATCTTTTTCTAGTTGTACCTACGTATTGTGTTGTTAAAAATTTGCTCAAAGGTAGCCCCTTAAGACAGAAAGCACGCTAATTAGTACAAGTTTATTTAGAACGCGAAGTTATACTTGTTAATTGAACTACTTACTTTACCGATGCGAAATTCACTTAGTCGATAGAGAAGGTAGCGCTTATACACGTTTTATTTAAAAATTGAGTTATATGGAGGGTGGAATGAAATAATACGTATAACTGCCTCATTGGTAAAGTGATTATCAGGTCTACGGATCTCGAAATCCTGGGTTTGAATTCCAAATGGGGCAAAAAATGGTATTTCTTTTTAAGAGTTCTCAGTAGGACCAGCGCAAAATCAGGAAATTCACACTGTCAACCCGCATGCCTCGGACAGACCTATTTTGGTCTCTAACTTGTGATAACAGTTAGATACCACAAACTCGAAAAGAGTCCACACCACACTGGTGGGACTATATTTACGCTCTAAGCCCTTCCTTCTAGACAGAGTAGGCTTTTTAATAAATAAAGAAAGAATGAAAGAGAGCAATAAAGATGAAGGAAAGAAAGAGAGAAAAAATAAAGAAAGAAAGGAAGGAAGAAAGAAAAACACAATTAGAGAAAGAAGATACTTTCTTTCTTTTCTAAAAGGAAACAAGAAAGAATCAAGAAAATATCAAACAAAGAATAATAAAAGAAAGAATGAAAGAAATAAATAATTAAATAACTCGACTGCATCGCGAGAGATAATAAATGATATGAACTCATTCATTTAATATCGCACTTTTACTTAAATCAAGACACGGGCACACAACATTTACACAATAACACACTCACGAACACAAATACGTACACTTACGAAAAAAGAAAGAGAGAAAAGAATGAAAGAAAGAAAGAATATATAAATATTCTCAAATCCGTGTGAATTCCACAAATCTGCACTTGGTCAGCATGGTGGACTACTGCCTAAGCCCTTTCATTCTACCAGGAGATTTGTGAGCTAATAATGGTTTTTATAATAATGATGACGATGATTCATTTTTGAACGGTTACATTGTTTTTTATATTATATTATAACTTTTATTTGTTTTTAGCTTAACCTGTAACCTGGAGACGGGCACCCTGGGTGAAGTTCTTATTCTCATTGCTTATCAAAATTCTACGCAATGTATAAAATATAACTTTTCTCAGATATTGGATATGCAGCACCATACGTAGTCCATGATATACTATTAAAGGCAAGCTTAAATTGATATAATTTGCGACAAGGTGCATCCCGTGCAGCTCATGACTACTTTATACGCAACACCAAATAGGGCTTCTATGTATTTAGAAGGCCTATTTCTACGTTGTGTCGCCCCTACATCGAAGAATCTTTAGGAGATGTTGACTAAGTCTCGAACAATAGCTAAAAATTTGTTATTTAATGTTGTATATGTTTCCATAAACATCGTCGAAAAACATCTTGGAAAAATCTTATTGTGAAACCAATGTGTGGTCTATCAGATTTAAGGAAAAGTTTTATAGGTTTAGATTACGAATCCAAATTTACAGACCTCGCTTGGAAACATTCAGGATAATTTATAATTGGCTCAGATCTGGCTTCGGCCGTGGCAAATTACAATGAAGCCATACTGCCAAGCGGTTAGCGTTCCGAAACGGTGCCTTTGAAACCGATGAGTTTAATTAACTGTCCTACTCTGTACTGTAGCTTTTCTGGCAGTTGTTAAACGAAGAAGGTCTTTTACGAAGATTTCAATTAGCGATTTTCTACATCACGTAAACCTACCTAATGGAGTTTACACACTATAAGCGACTGACACGCGGACAATAAAGTATATAAGTTTTAATATCAGCGGCTTTCGCGTTAAGACTCTTTATAGTCAAATTTCCAAATTACTGTACAGAAGAACTCTCAAGAACTTAATTTTCTATTCTTTATCAATATTTTAAAATTCAATAGCGCACTGCTTCCAAGCGTCCATCTAATAATAATAAAAAAAAAACTAAATGTCGCGCGTCTGTCTCGCCAAATCTTGAAAATGGTTGCGCCGTTTTTTTTGTCTTGGACCTCACAGCCGCGGTTATGAAAAAAGTAAATTGAAAAACCCAAAAGAATGGCTGAAAAATGGTTTTTTTTTCAATAAGAAATGCTATTTACTTTAAAAAGGGAGAATTTTTTAGGCGGTACGATGTTCACCGTGTCATCTCGTCAATCATAATCTTAATATATATAAATCTCCTGTCACGATGTTTGTCCGCGATGGACTCCTAAACTACTTAACCGGTTTTAATTAAATTGGCACACCGTCAGCATTCTGGTCCAACTTAAGAGATAGGATAGCTTAGATCTTTAATTATAGTCGCAATTTTATTTTATTGCAAATTATTTGTCTATAATTAATTGACAGTCACATGTTATATATATACTACTATTCTCATTTAAGGCTTAGTGATACTGAATACTTTAAAAACAAAATCAAACGCAGACGAAGTTGCGGGCAATAGCTAGTTATATATATTTTTATATAGCTTCGATGCGAGAAATGTGATATATTAAAAATGTGTATTGCATAAGGCCGACTGTTTGGCAACCTGTTGGAAAAGTTGCTGAGCATGGAAACTGTTTTGGCTCACTTCAATTTTAGATTACACTGTTACCATTAAGAGGATTTTCAGATGAGTTCGCTATTAAGCGCTCACTAAAATATAAAATTCAAAAGAAGAATACCTAATAATTTCTTGTGATTTATAATTTCTCATTAGGTACGTTAAACTAAGCGTTTCTAAATTGCGGAGTCTATTTGAATGCCGAGTCTGACAGCGAACGCCTTCAGCAAGATTAATTTTGGTTTTTTGGAGTAGATAGGCTGGAAAACAGTGATTGTACGCTTTTATCTACGGTTCAATTCGCCTGTCATTTGTCAGTGTCTACTTATCCGAATGAATACGCTGTGAGGCGAGGGTCACACGGTATTTCACCGCATGTTTTAGACAGTATTCTGTATTAACCACAAAAACCTAGATGCTCACTTATACTTTTTTGTGGGCCCAAGGATGTTTAGTAAGCTATATGCTCGTGATGTGGTCTTAGACGAAACCGATTCGATTAGGGGTACGGTTTAAATTAACTGCCACACAACAGGATAGCCCACTACCAAGTTAGACTGTATCATTGCTTATCTCCTGATGAAATTGCTGATGAAGTACCGAATTGTAGTGGAAAAAATTAATAAATAAAATAAAGTTAAAGTTTTATAACATTGGTTTGGTTATAATATCGTTCAAGTACCTATTCACCAGAGCTTAATAAGTTTTACTTGATAAACTTAAATTATTTTATATGACTTATATACTTTCCGCTTCTTTTGACTTTATTTATATAACTAGTTAGATAGATAGATAGAAAAATTATATTGCAACAATACAAGAGACAAAGACAGTAGGTACATAGCGTTGGCGGATTTAAAACTTAAAGTAATCTTTTAAAGGCAACCTAAGCTAAGAAGCGAGCGATAAAATGGACAGTGGATGGAGCACACTGTTTGGATACAATCAACCTATTTTAAGTATAGCACTTAGAAAATAAATACGCAATTATTTAATTCATATAAATGTTAAAATATTTATCTAAATTATTTAATTTATAATTAATTTTAATTGCACTATATATATATATATATATATATTTATATATAAAATAAATATTTATATTAAATATATATATATATATATATATATTACAAAGTAAAATTATAATATTTCAATCGGTGTTTGAAAATGTATAAAACAAATAAATGTAGTTATTCTCGATTACGACCGTAGTCGAGACAGTTTGATTAAGTATATATGTTATTGGTATTAGAAGGACGTCAATAGAAATATTTATTGCAAACGATTCTGTATTGGCACACATAACCTCTTCCAATAAAAAGAATTTGTCGTCTTTGAGATCGGTTTCTTTTCAGCACTACCAAATATATTGATAAATTTACTATCATAGTAATGTTATTGCTTCAAGGAAAAATTTAAATGTCTTGCGTTGCTCTTGAAATATTCCTATGACTTTATACCGAAATTTTTGTCATTTTCCGATGGTAGTAAGCACTCCTGGAATAATTAATTAAAGTGCATATTCATTGCTCCTATGTTATACTGATTATTTTCGTTCTTTTGATATATTTTATTTTAACAGACTTGAAAATTGCATTTTACTGATGTTGAATTCATTCTTATTTTCTTAAGAGTTGGTATCAGTTATCACACTAATAAATGATGATAAGACGCGCATTAGATCATAGTTTGCCTCTTTCCGATCTTTCCTTTGAGAGAGGAGGCTTGTGGGATGGATAGGCTGATGATGATACTGATATAAATAATAAACAAATAAATAAATAAATACACGACAACACACACATCGCCATCTAGCCCCAAAGTAAGCGTAGCTTGTGTTATGGTTACTAAGATGACTGATGAATATTTTTATAAATAATATACATAAATACTTAGCGATATATAAACTTAGATCACGCGAATCCCTTCGTACCAAATTTAAAGAAATAGGTAAACTTACAGTAGGCTCGCAATATATTTATAATAATATTAACTTTATTAAACAAAACATAAGTAATTATAAACAAAAAGTCGATATAAACAGTCGACTAACTAGAAACGGACATAAATTAGTGATATCTGCATATCGTCTGAGAAAAGTACAGGCAGGAGGGTAATATTAGATCTACCTTTACCTAAGTTTAAACAATATATTAAAACACATTTAATAAATCGTGGTTACTACACGATTGATGAATTCTTTAACGACAAGGCTGCTTGGAAGCAGGCCACTCCGCTCTCACCTCTCACAAAACGGAAAAATTCTAAAGATTGTTAAACTTTAAAATGATGTTGGAATAGAGCAATCTGCTGAGTTTCTTGCCGGCTCTTCTCAGTGGAATCTGCCTTCCGAACCGGTGGTAGAGTCACTACAAACAGACTTGACGTTTCATAAGTGCTTATTAATTAGGCCTACTTGAAATAAATGTATTTTGAATTTTTGAACTTTGAATTTGAATTCGAAACACTGAAAAAACATTCATGTTCAACACACTAACACTTTCCTCATGTGTCTGTAATTAACACACGCCCTTTAGCGCAGAACACAGCATTAAAGAATGCAGATTTGCGGCAGTTTTATACTTTTAGATACCGCTTACATTAATTGCAAGACTTATAAAAAGCCTACCCTTAAGTATTTATAACTCGTACTGGAGATTTTCTTCATTTTATATCATCTGCATACCCTGTGCATACCCTCTATGCACGCTACTGCGCCCGTGCTTGTTTCGGCCGCCAAGCATCATTATTGCAACGATGTCTTGTGGTTTTATGGGCGTGGATGTAATTACAGGCACGGCTACGCTTCAGGTTGTTGGTCAAAGAGCGGCACGTTGCCGGTCGTGTTGCTTGCAAGTCCTGCGAAGTGGTGCTCTGTTAATAGGAGATGGTTTTCCATTAGGAAAACCATAAGGGGGCCTTCGGCTAGTTCCATCAATTATTAGTACAGAAAAACCGTAGGATCTAAAAATAAATATAATCTAGAACGTCTTCGAAACCACCGCATCGAGGCACAGTTCCTAAGATGCTGGCAGCATTGCCCCTTTGGATGGCCGAACTAATTAAATAATAAATCCTATAGCTTTTGTGTGATATGTATAATGGTAATAGTAGATACAATAACTCGTTGTGGTTTACGGTTAATAGTGTAACTTAATGGTCATTGTATCTAGTTACGAACAATGAACAGTTTGCGGTTGCGGAAATTGAAAATTATTTGAAACGTTACTGCGGGGCTACAATTGTTATATTCTGGTAAATAATTGTACAGGAATAACGTTTTAATATATTAGAACATGAATAAAAGATGGTACCTACTAGAAAGCCCATTTCGGTTACCTTACACTTTAATAAGGAAACCAGTTACCGAAACATAGTTTACACGAAAATCCTATATCTTGAAATAAACAAAACTATATAATGGAACCTTTTCTACGAAGGGTTGCGTTCTATTAATGTTTTATCCCGTTCTATGAGAATTAATATATTTCTGTAATTAGGATGAGGGTCATGTTTATTCTATGTTATAAAATAAAAAAAAAACATAAAACTCGTGTCTACTTATTTACGCACATTAAAAGTTTTAGTGCTAATACAAATCATTTTTTTAACATATCCAATTAAATTTTGACTTAGTTAAGAAATATGAAGCTACTACGAATAATAACGCAGATTTGTAACCCGGGAACGCGGTAAGTTTGATTATATTGATTGCGATCTTGAACAAGAATGAAGAAAGACTTCGATGCCTCAAGAAACCCAATTCATATTTCAAAAATACCAGATGTGTTTATGCTTGACGTTTCCTTTCCGAAATGAAGAATGTAGCGCTTTAGTCCTCGTTGCTAAAAGAACGTTGATAGCGCCACTGATGCAGTCAAGTCTATGGCACTTTTGGTATCCTCTCTGGACACGAGACTTTACTCACAGCGGACAATTATTATGCTGTGCTACGTCTGGTCCCGCTACTACTTATTGTTGACTTATTATGAAACTAAAGCTTAATTTTCTATAGTCCGCGAAAAGCAGGAACATCGGTATGGTGTAATTTATAATTATAATATAACACCAAACAGATCTTCGGCAATGTAGGGTACATTGCCAAAGATCTGTTTCGCTCCGAAACCGGAGCATCCTCAGGAGATGTTGACTTACTTAACAATTATTCATTGTTCATAGTTATTAACATTTCTCATTACTTCAATTTGATTGTCATAATAATTATAGAAGTCGAGAGCGGCATGAAGGCATAAAAGAGCGTCATGCCTTGGGAGCGTCAATAGATGTTTCATATCTAAAATGAGTTTTGCGTATCGGTTGATACCTCGATTTTCAGTTTGCACGACTATTAATGGGGAAGGGGAAATAATATTAGCTATAGTAAATACTGTGTAATGCCTAGCACCAATACTATCTTACGAGGCTAGAAAGTTTGTGTTTCAACAAAACTTATACTATTATGCTATGCTTTATGTATCCTGTATTGCTTAATGAAATAATGTATTTACTTTTATTATTTCCGAGCTGTCTTCCGGTTTCAAACGCTTTAGCTACATGTGTCATAGTATAAGGTCATCATATTTTCGTCTATAAACTTTCTTGATAAACTACCAAGATATATCATTTTTTCAGAAATATTTATATACTAAGTACGTATTACAAACATAATACAAGTTCGGTTTTATAATATTTGTAAAGGTATTTTCAGAAATAGAACGACAATGTTTGCAATACTGTATTAAAAACTTGACAATTCATCTTAAATTGTAAATTGTAGTAAAAAGGTACAATATTGTTACAAAGAAGACTCGGTAGAAAAACTTTTGATAAGCAACATTCATGCATGTAAGACTTTGTAAATGAAATCCAAGAAGACGTAATATAGCTGGTTGCAGCAAAGTTTTTAATAAGGATGCTTCCTGAAAAACTTCTTTCATTTATTCTTTACTATTAAATACGGTCGGCTTTGCGTGCATATGAATATTCAGTTTTTACTATGGAACTTAAGTATACATTTTTTTTCGCAGTGGGCATTGACCCTGCTTTCTGAGTCCAAGGCTGTGGTTTCGATTCCCACAAGTGCAAAATTTTTGTGTGATAATCATGAGAGATTATCAGTGACTGGGTTTGTCTGGGAATACAGATAGTATTTATAAATATTTATGTATAGTATTCATAAAAATATTCATCAGTTATTAGTACCCATAACACAAGCTACGCTTAGTTTGGAGCTAGATGGCGATGTGTGTATTTATTTTACATGTTTCACTATCTTCCCTATTGGGTCGATTTAGATAGGTATATGTGTAGGTAAATAATTTATACTTTTTTATTTCATTTTGATAGATGCCAGCGTTTATCTCGAAAACCTGATGTTTCATATAATACTTATTATTTTGTACGTACGTACGTACGTATTTGTTTGTACAAAAAGGCATAAAACATGTATTAATCAATAGATTTATACAGGTATTGATATAGAGTGAATACGAATACCTAAAGAACAATGCAATGCTTCGACACCCTCACACCTATTTCCATTTTCCACACTTGTGAAACCTCTATATAACTTGTCGTAGGTATTAAGACGATGGTATAGCTGGGAGAAATGTGATGAATAGGCTTTTGAAAAAACAATTCCCGAAACTCAACCGATTCAATTATTTTTAGCTGTTCATGCCAAAAATAATTGAATCGGTTGAGTTTCGTTTTTATGAAAGATAACGTCTAGGTTCTCCTTTTTTTAAATTTATCTTTGAATCCTTTGAACGGGTTGGTAAACAAGGTGAATTATAGGTCATTTTAGAAGATAAACAAATTCCTTAAAAGCTGGCAACGCATCGGTGGCTCCTCTGGTGCTGCAGATTATTATAGGCGGCGGTGATAACTTAACATCAGGTGACCCACTTGCTTGTTTGCCCGCTAGTAATATAAAAAAAAGGATCAGATCTAAAGTGATAAGCTTTTTAAGAAATGATAGATAGAGACATGTCTACACTAGACTTTGATTTTGAAAAAAAGGCAAGGCATTTTTTAGAGGCATGGATCCGGGGAGGAAATAGGGGAATACGTTTCCTCTTCACTTTCTAAAAGAGACTCACCGTAAAGCCGAAATATCGCCGAATTATATTTTGCTAAGGCCAGTTACTTCATCCACCATGAATAAAACAATAGCTTTGGACCTTTAGCCCTTGAGCCGTGATGAGCTTTATTTGGTGACGATTATTATTACGTGATCAAGTAATAGATATTAATCTTATATAAACATCTTTTAATAACTGGACATAGTAAAACAAAGGCCAAAGTGCAACGAAAGAATAACGCAGTGTTCTGATATTTACATTTTCCTGTGTCTATTTGTTTTGTACAGTTCGGTTAAGTAAGTTATTCGGGGGGGATTACCCATGATCGGAAAGATTGTTGGTCAAATTTGACTGAAAACCTTTAAGTTACTTCAAATCTAGAATTAAAAATAAATAATTGTACGGGATAAAGGTCCATTTATCTACATATAAGAAAACGTCCTATGAATAAAAATAGGTTACCGTAAGGAAAATCTGGTGTGTATCGATTTATCGTTCTACAATAGAGCTCGGTGGTTAACACTAAAACCCATTATAGGAAATCTGTATAAAGAATACAAAGGATCCGTGATGGCTTTGCGGTTTGCCTGAGAGGGAACGATCGAGCGTGACGCTCTTTTCTTTCAACGATTGCGTCACTTTAGCTTTAAGATTGGCTTTACAGTGGCGAGTTCGTTGAGTGGACCGATCATTGTCATATTTACTTCATTTTTTGCTGAGATATTTTATATATGTTTTTACCGTTTTCAAGTTAAATTGATTTAAACATTATTTTATGATTTAGATAAACCTTAAAAATAAGGCTTTAGATAGTAAAACTTGGTGTTTAAATAAAGCTTCTACTAATTCAAGGTAAGACCTACCCTGAATTTGTTGTAAGTAAAATTAATAAAAAAAAAGAAAATCTTTCACATCAAAAGAATTTAAGTCCTCGTAATAAGTTCAAAGTTCAAAAATCTACGTCTCACGTTCTCAAGTTTTCTATATGTATTCGTACCTCTCGCTTGTGCAACAAAGTATACTTCTTTTTAAGTTTATGATACATTTTTGTACATATTCCAATTCGTCATTCCGAGAGAGAAATTATTAAACAGATACTGTATGTATCTGTTCATCTATTGAGAGAAATTTCTGGCATCAAAGGTTCTTATAATCCAAGTTTTTAGGAAATCGAATTGGTTCACCCAATACCTACCCTGTTTGAAATTACTTACAACAAACTCCAATTTAGAGTTTAATTACTTATTTGGGTAGTATTGTTAATTACTAACTCCTGATAAGTTAATTTTAAGTTCTTTGATGATTCTGAGATGATATTTTAATATATTTTCACTTATAAATGAGAATACTGTTAGTAAGCGATGTTATTGACAGTGACAGATGGCGCTTAATTCTGTGGACAAATTTTGTCAAGTTTATAATTTTGCGAATTTAGCTTCCATAGTTTCTTAAATCCCGAAGATTGACGTATCACTTAGAATACGTTTTTTATCCTGGTACAGCACCACGGTAACATCCCCAGAGGATTGAACGACTGCACAGCTAAGCTTGGCCAAGTTTTGCATTTGGATATCTTGCATCTTTGAGACACAGGATATTTCGATTTTGGTAAAACCAAAGGGACCAGCTGGATAAAAAAAAAATCGCGCGCAACTGTTAGTGTGTTAAAATGCAAATGATTTACTTTCTTTCATAAATTAATTAAAGAAAGTAATTTTCAATTAGAAGTTTTATTAACTTAAGCAATTAGAATAAGGTTACTTTTAGTTTGTTGGAAAATTGTTGATGAGAAACAGCGTTGTTTCTTGTTCAAGATATTTATGTAACGGCCCAATTACTCGTACGCATTTTAGATCTCGAAATAATTCAGTAAGTACGGTGTAAACTTTCGCTAAAGTTGCAAAGCATGAACGTATAAGTTCCACATGTCTTTAAAAACTAAGGAGGTGCTTTAAAAATTAAAACTCTATATTTAGAAAAATATCGTACAGATACCTATAATAGATGTAAACATTTATAGAATTTTATGAATTTTTTATCCTTAGCGTTTATAACTAAACATATTGTAAAAATTATAAAAGCTTATTATAAAGCTCTTTTATTATACGTAATAAACATTTATGATTTTTCTCGAAAATATTTTTATAAAAAGAATAATTAAAATAAATTTTATCTTTTCCTCAATTCAGGTTGAAATTTAAAGTAAAAATTTTTCAATTTTCATTTTCTTTATTTGCAGATTGAGTTACATAGTTGGTGGGTACAATATTATAAACGTGCTTACAATCGCCATTGATTGGCATGCAAATTTGATTTCTTAAAAACTTAGTCTCTGCAATGCTTATTCAATTAAAATTATTATCAAGTATTTAATTCAAATAATAATAATAATATACACCAAGTCTATTAATAGAACTTATATAAAAGTTAAAGTTCTATTAAATGTCGCATAAATATTCTTTAATATCATAATATCGCAAGTAAGAACTCTTTAATTTTACGCTTAAATGATATAACATTCACATTTCTTATTTTACTAACTTTCCCAATAAAAAGTTCTTACGTAACCAATAGGGCGCCACAATATAGTAACATTAATGTTCTGGTCCTACTTCTATGATTTAAGACAAGTAAATGATAAAATAACTCGTAGAAATATTTTGGTGACCTCCCTGACACAGCGGTTAGCGTTGTGGTTGTGGTTTCCAGTTGGAAGTTCCGGGTTCGATAACCGGATGGGGCATTTCGGGAATTTAAAATGTTTGAATTTTTTCTGGATATAGCTGGTGGAAGACATCAGCCTTGGCTAGTTACCATCCTGTCGACAAAGACCAGCCGCTATTTTGCTTTCCGGCACGATGCTAGTAGAAACCGATTAGGGGGTTGGGTATTATGGGTTTAATATAACTGAGAGACGGGTTTAATAGACTGCATCATCATTTACCCAGAGGCGTGCATAGAGGGTATGCACAGGGTATGCAGATGATATAAACTGAAGAAAATCTCCAGTAAGAGTTATAAAAAGCCTACCCTTAAGTATTTATACCACGTACTGGCGATTATCTTCATTTTATATCATCTGCATAGCCTGTGCATACCCTCTATGCACGCCACTGCATTTACCGCCAGGTGAGATTGCAGTCAAGGGCTAAATATAGTAATAGTAGTTTAGTGGTATAAAAGAAAACACATATAAGGCAAGAATTATGTATCTTATAATAGTCGGAAGTCGATCAGGGACTGACAATGAAGCCATTTTAACTTGTATGTAATAACTTCTTACGTAATATTATTTTGTATGGACTTAGAGGACTCACAAGGTTTCTCGAGTCGAAATTAATTTCATTTTATTCGTTTCCTAATTTTGGATTTCATATGCAAAAGTGTAATGGAGCGGGGAAGAAGAAAAATTAAAATATTCCCAAAACAGATTAAATCCATTACGTTGCAAACGTGACAAAGTTTTAAATTCGTAAATTAGGTATGCCTAGAAATATAAAATTTCAACAGCAATTTTATTGTTTTTGTGTTCACAGAAAGAACAGGTCAGCAATTTAGCAGTACAAGATAAGATACAGAGAGACAAAAAAATGTAAAACATAATGTGATGTTTGTAATTTTTTTATATTTTACGCAATCGGAGGAATAAATATTTTATAACGTATGTAAACATAAGCCGTGCCAAATCCACTGAGTGTTTCGCAGGTTTAACTAAGTGCCTAAACTTACTAAAATGGATTATGTCCTTCGCCCTACTTTGTACGCTTGAAACAATGAAACCTTATAAATCACTTAAGTAAGTACATTTAATCATTTACTAAACGTCTGAATTCTATTACTTTTAAGTTGTATCGGTTACTGGTAATTTAAGCAACCTACAAAAATAGAGACAAAATAATCTAATTATTTTTAATGTAACTGTGAATGTGAGTCAAAAGCACGTTTGACGACTTCCCTGGAGCACCGACCTGACGCCGATGGGCGCAGTGAGCAGCGACCCTGCTTCTTCTGCTGCTTTGAGTCCAAGGCTGTGAATTTGATTCACACAACTGGAAAAATGTTAGACATAAGCGTTCCAAACTGCAGGATTCTGGGCCGCTTGTTTCCAGCGGCTCCCCGCGACTCGATTGATGTCGTCTGTTCACCTGGTTGGGGTCGACCAACGCTGCGTTTGCCGGTACGGTTGCTATTCCAACACCTTGATCACTTTTAGTGATAAGGCCTTTGCACCCTAGTAATAAGTACTATTTCTATTTTCGTTGTCTTTTTCCTATTGTGTTGTGTTGCAATAAAGTTTTTCTATTCTATTCTACCTTGGGACTCCAACGTCCATAGGTTCTCCGAGCTATGTGCCCCGCCCATTGCCACTTAAGCTTCGCGACTCGTTGAAATATGTAGATAGCTCTAGTTCTTTTATGGATCTTCTCATTTCTGATTTAATTCCCATTTCCTCTGGTCTGATTTGGTGGGAGATTCGGATATGGCTAGTTACCACCCTACCGGCAAAGACTTGTTGACGTGTAGCTAAGCGATTTTGCGTTCCGGTATGCTGTCGCGTAGACATCTATTAGGATTATAAGTTAATATAAATGTCATACCACCTAATGGGTTAGCCCATTTACCATCTTAGACTATATTAGTATTATCACTTAACACCACTGCGGTCAATATTCGATTAAAAAACAATATTTCGATTTTTCTGACTTCGGACTTGCGCCTCAAGGCCAGATGAGAGAAAAATTATAAATAACAAATTCCCAGATTCTCCAGTGGGGATTAACCTGGGACCGAAGACCGCAGACAATAGCATTCAAAACTGCACCAAGGAAGTCGTTAAAATAAAAGTAACTCAAAATATTCTGATCGGATAAATATTTGATCAATCACTGAAAGCGGCTTAGAAGCCACAATAATAATCACTATGATTGATAGATTGCTGACAACTAGCTGTCGGGCTTATGCCTCCTCGATGCCATAAGCCGGTATAATTTATGGCTCCATATTTTATTTCGCAACGACAATAAATAAAACAAATTGCTCATAAAAAGAGCTGTAACTTACAATAATACTTGTATTACGGCACGTCTCTAAGTTTTAGTAGGTTGTTTACTAACCTCATTTCAGGAGGTTGAGTGCCTTCTGAAATCTATACATTAAATGATAGTTTTAAAATGATGTAAGGGTATAAGACCAGCACATATATAAAAAGCCCCGTAAATAATGGGTCACGCTTAAGTGGAAGAAACATCACCCAATTATCAAATACAAATTTAAACAATTTAAAAAAAAAATCTTTGTTTTTTGGGTCGTGGTGAGTTACCCAGTTGTCATTAATTGTAAAAAAAAACAAAGTTATTCCAGTTGGTCATATTTTTCTACCCTAAATTTGTTTGGATTATGCTTTTTAAATATCTCTGACAAGTTTACCGATGTATTATGAAAAGCATTTTAATAAATAAGGGTTTCCCTTTTTCGGGAAAATAAGTTTGAGTAGAAGTATTTTGATCAAGATGACCTAAATTAAAAAACAAACTTAGTACGCAAGTACACTAAAAAAATGAAGTACACTGAATCGAACCAGTATTTAAGCAACTGGTACACTTATCAAGGTTTGCAACTGGATATTGCCTCCATGCGGTCCTTGTATTTACAAAGATTCCGGAAATCTCACAGGTACACCTTTTGCCGAGCGGGTGTATTGAAAGTTGTACCTAGTAATTCAATTTGATTGAATTTAATTTCAAAACTAATTTACTCACTTTTTTGGGGGATAAGCATTTGAAAATTTAAACCATGTGAAGGTCTAGAAATTTTCCCTCAAATCTACTTGAGCTTGACGTAATCATTTATATGATTAAACATTTCTTACTTATTGGTGTTGGCATCAAACCTCTTTAATGTGTGACGTATAAAAGTAAAGTAAACTTGGAACACTGAAGGTACACATTTTTATATTGTTATCGTGTTTACCATTTACATGTGGATATGAGTGTTGTTACCAAAGAGTACCTAGAGAATTTAAAAAATTGTGCAAATTCCAAATTTTTCTTTAAATGGTTTTTTGGTGTATGTTTAGAATGATTGAAGTAACTAAGTAGACAACTTATTTAAATGATTAAAAAAAATCATTTTTATTAATTGTGTATTCTGAAGTAGTTTTACGAAAAATTTTTTTTTTACATTAAAGAGGAATCTCAGTGTATCAAAAAGAAAACAATTATAGTGAACCTAAATAAATTATTAATTTAGAAATTAAAATTAATATTCGCTATATTCTATAACTGCATCTCCCCTACGAGATCTTATAGCCTGGAATTACAAATAATTAAATAATGATAATTATTATTATTGTAACGACAACTGCACACACACCATCACAACAGACCATTGCAAACATTGAACATTACATTTTATTGCACTTACTTTTGCTTCTAATAAACATTCTTGAAAAAGAAATATTCTCTAAGCCTGTAGCTTACCTAAATAAAAGCCCTTTTTACCAGAGATCGGAATAACACGAATTTCAGAGTAGAACTACTTGAATACAAAATGCAAATGTTAAAAGCGACACGGAAAGACTAAATAGCACTGTATCTCGGGGTTTAACGAGATTAGTGTCGAGTCATCAGACTTAAATTATGTATAGCAAAGCGCATCTACTTCATAGTTGTCAAGTCAAGAGAAATAACGAGAGAATTACGAAACTATGTGATACATTCTTATCACTTAGGTGCTGCGCTTTTTTTTTTTTTTTACTAAAACACTGTCACGTGACCTCGCGATTTCTGTGTCCAATCTCTATTGAAATAATGAGATCAACATTATGTATCAACCTATTCGTATTCCTGGCAGAGATCGCTAGCCGCCTTTTAACCGACTTACAAAAAAGGAGGTTCTCAATTCGGTTGTATTTTATTATTATATGTTTGTTATCTCAGAACTCTGTCAGTTATAAACCGATTTGAAAAATTATTTCTTTGTTTGAGACGGTATACTTCCCACATCGTTAAATGTTGACCTTCCTAAGTATTCCTGTTATTCAATGTTTCGTAAGAAAACAAGAGAATAGTTCCATTCTTTGTTTAGACAGGATGTTGAATTTTCTGGCAGTACTGCATACCTGAATACCATAGAGCCAGATGGGTTTGAGAATGCAATATACCAGTATTTTATTGTTCAAATTTTCCCCCCAAAAGCCAGGGCAAGTTTATAAAGCGTTTATTATGCTCGCCTATTTTTAAAGGTATCCTAGTAGGACGTTGGTTCGTGTAAAGTGCTCGATATTTGATTTCTTGTAACGATTTTCTAATTTTGATAATTGTAGGTTTTTTTTTATTATTTTTTTATTAACGATATGCCAGCGCTTGACGCCAATCATGCCCGCTAGAAAGCAATGAAGAGGTCTAGGTTGGAGCACGCTTGCCTAGAAGAAGCCTATTCACTCTAGCCTTGAAGGTACCCAAATTATACGTGACAGGAAACACAGTTGCCGGGAGGGCGTTTCAAATCTTAGCGGTGCGTATCAGAAACGTGAATAAAAACGTTTCGTGCGTGTTGATGGAATTCCTATCAACCACATAAGGATGACACCGCTCACGGTGTCCCACGTGTTCTGTTGTAGAACGGGGAAAGAGGAACAAGAATCTGAAGTTCCTGAGCACACTCACTGAAGTATATCCGGTAGAAAACCGATAAACAGGTCACATTGCGTCGGTGCTGGAGACTGTGTAGCTTCGCCTGTGTAATCGATTTGTCACCTATAATTCTCCTAGCGTGATGATCCACCGAATCTAAAGCTTCAAGCTTGTACTTGAGCAGAGCCACCCCACAGGTGACGACAGTACTCCATGCTTGTTCATGGTAAATAAAGTAGCAAGGTACTCTTAACCAAAGTACCGTGTGGTGACGACAGATCCGAACACAGCTGTGTCTACCCCTCCTCTTCCCACGGTTGTCGTACGAGACGACTAAGGGAATATAACGGAGAACGGGCAGCAGCGTCTTTTGTGCTACTACTAACATCTACTGCGATCACTAACCCGTCGGCCCAGCGTGTTGATTTTGGGCAAACTCTTCCGTTGGGAGTGGCTTATAGACCGGCAGTGGACTGTGTGAGGCTAGTTATAAAAGGTATTCTTAATCCTATAAATAGGAAAGACAAATGAGCCTTTGCTTGCGCTGGGCCCTAATTCTAATGTTGGCGATTTTTTTAGGTAAGCACTTTGTTAAAATATGAAACGAACGATTATGAAGAGTCACAAGGACTTTGAACTCTCCTTGCAAAACTATTTCAATAAAGAACTTTCGTGTTACGCAAATAAATGTTTTGAAATGTTGGTGGGTTACAATCAAATTCTAAAGTACCTACCCACACCCTTATGCATTTTAATGACTCTTCATACAATAAAGAAAACATATCAGCTTAATTTAACATTAAGAAAGAGAATAAACGTTGTTATTTCAAGAAACCACTCATTGTGAATATGAATCCAGAGTAACGGTTAAATAAATACCTAATAAATGGCACAGTAATAGTTAGCACATCTTTGCACAACCTGATCAATGTAATAAAAATAAGAGCTATATTATCATAAATGGTGATCTTTTCTAGAACCCTAGTTAAAATAACTAGATTGTGTTGAGATTAGATTCTTTGTATCTTCGAGAAAAGCTTCATCTTTGCGGTTAATAAAGGTTATTTGTTTGGCACTTGCCATGTCAACATCCATGATTGCCAAAGATGTCTGGAATTTTTGTTGTGCCTGACCTTACAAATTCGGTTAAGATATTAAAGCATTATAGTTATATCATAAAGGTTTTTGTCGAATTCTAAATATATAAATGTTAAATAGGAGATATAACACAACAATGAGAGAAGGCCTTTAGAAATAAGGCATTAAAAGAGATGAAAAAAGTTCCCGTTCTAAGCGTTAGGTGTGTTCGTGACACTGCGGTCGTGCAAAATGGCATTCTACTGCTGACGTGGCAAGATTAATGCCTCCAGTCGCCAGATCCGAGGATGGAATTAGTTATGGCAGCTTTAGAATGAGGCATTAGAACAAGTTTACCTAGATCCCCGGTTTACTGTCTAGTTAATTATTCTGCTTAAAGTGTTTATTAGAACACGACTGAGTGCTTTTTTTGGTTTAGTTTGATCTTGGCGGTCTTGCTTGATACTAATCACGTAGAATAGTCGTTCAAGTTTTATTAAGTAAAACAACGCTGACCAGTAAAGTTACTTAATGCATAGTTACAAATAGAGTTAGAAACAGTAAAAGTAATTTTAATGCATTAAAACACAAAGAAGCAGTGTAAATAAAATAAAGACAGTGTTAGGATAGGTTAGGTGCAAAGGCGGCCTTATCAATAAATTTAAGAGGAAATAAACATATATGTAAAACCTATAAATATTAAAATAATACATAACTACATAGATACATAATTATTTTTCAACAGGCGTTTGAAAATATATTCATGCTCGCCACTGAATCTGATTCGCTGATCACCGAGATTTGATTTACAGAGGTCGTTCGCTGGAAATGATGATACATTATTTCATATTGACATTGCATCCTATAGTGATAACTCACAATGGTATATGGAAACTTTGAAAACCGAGTGGCGCAGTGGGCAGCGACCCTTCCTTTTGAGTCCAAGGCCGTGGGTTCGTTTCCCACAACTGGAAAATGTTTGTGTGATGAACATGAATGTTTTTCAGTGTTCTGTATATTATATGTATTTATGTATATTATTCATCAAAATATTGAACAGTCATCTTAGTACCCCTATCACAAGCTACGCTTACTTTGGGGCTAGATGGCGATGGGTGCATTGCCGTAGTATATTTAATAAGTATTGACTCAGAATAACGAATTTCCCACGGCAGAGTGTTTCAAAGTGTTACTGCTTTTACAGTAAAATATATAATTTCAATACCACCTACACAGGTATATATTACCTACAGTTGCGTGAAAGCAAACAAATTTGATTGGGTTTCGCTCCCGAAGTTTGTTGAGAACTTTTTATGAGTTTTGTTTAGGTCCACTTTAGAAAACGTGGCATATTAAAGCTATTTTTACTCCAGTAAACTCGTCCCTTCAATACATGGCCGATGTCTTTTAAAATGAACCATATCAATGTTTCCACCTTATAGAACCTTAAGAAAAATCTAATGATCTATATATGTAAAATTTGCATGGTTGTTTGTATTCAGAAACTAGAGAACCGATTATTATTCCTGCAATCTTCGTTTTGCTATTCCTAAGTATAAAAGTTTATTTCATTATTATATAATAGAAGTTCAGTTAAAATACTATCTTAGATATTATATAATTACCCTTAATGTAGCGGACCTAGAAGCGATATGTAAATACCATTTCAGATAACAAACCTTGTGGTGCATAACTTTAACACTACTGAATCAGAACATTTATGGGCATGAAGTCTTCATATCATCCTACGAATTGCGGATGTATTTGTGGATCTTCCTCATAAAGCTTACCATTTTACAATAAGGTTTTGTATAAGTGGACGGCAAAATTTCATGACAACCTATATACAGAAAAAAATTTGATAAATTTTTAAGAAGATTGTCTGCACTCCAACAAACCGGTAGTTACTTATTTACGCACCTGTTAACGACTAACAAAGTTGTGGTAAGTAAAGGTTTGAGGTCACTCAAATAGGTGTCTTTTTCCAGAGAATCCTGGCTAAACACTCTGTGCACGGTATTGCCATGCCAGGACATTATAAGGCTGAGGACCATATAAGATGATTCTTCATTACCTACGGGATGATTTTTCTTAGGACACACGATGCAGTTCCGATCCAGAAACGCCAAATCCAACTCGGATTAGGGAAACTTCGTGACCTCTTATCGTCAAAAATCCCTCAGATCCCTCAGATCAGAGTCACTCAGCGGGCGATGGAGAGAGCTATGCTCGGAGTATCTCGACGTGATCAAATCAAAAATGTGGAGATTCGTACAAGAACCAGAGTTACCGACATAGCTCAACGACTCACGAAGCTTAAGTGGCAATGGGTGGGGTACATCGTTCGGAGAAAGGATGGACGTTGGGGTCCCAAGATGCCACCTTACACCATACGCACTGGTAAGCACTGCGTTGGTCGACCCCCAACGTGGTGGACAGACGACATTAAACGCGTCGCAGGAAGCCGCTGGAACTCCCTACAAAAGTCCTATGGCCAGCAGTGGAAGTCTATCGGTTGATATGATGATGTTGATTTCATTAAACATACGTTTACTCATTATGTAAAAAGACTTCTTCTCATAACGTATTCAAAAAATAAAATCCATTTCAGTCACTGGGATGAAAAAGCTCACAATGTGCCCTTTTATATGGAAATATGTAACAAACGTAAATTCATACTGTTCAAATACTGAAGGCAGAACAATCATCCGCCTAGTTAGCTGACTTGCAGAACGGAGGGGTAAGCAAATGTAGGATATTATGCAGAACGATGAACTAGTTTATAGATTAATCAAAACAACGATTTTTAATAGTAATAATTAACGGATAAACCAGATGATAAGTTGAAAACCATAATCTATAAAAAGAGTAACTTTTCGCATGGCATGCATGGAACACATGCTACAAAGTGCCACCTTTGTGTCCTTAAAGTTGAGGCATAGTTATAAAGTCGCATGTGCTTGTGATTACAACGGAAATCACTGCCTTCAGATCGGTACAAAACAATGGTGCTTGGTGGCAAAAAAAAGCGTGGCGGTAACATTTCCCCGAACGAGATTTGTCACAAAAAGCTCTACTGCTATTAAAACTTTGGAAATAGTGAGATCAAAAGCTTTTTATGTTGGTAACACAGTAGAATATACAGCAAGTACATAATGCTAGCCTTACAACCCCACATGTTTATTCATCAGAGCCGAAGGCCAGAGAGGCCTTTTTATTACCAGTTTATGCATTCTACTTTTGACTTCGATTGGTTGGCAATCAAATAGATATAAGTCAGCAAATATTAGTTAAATTAGATATTTAATAAAAATAATCTATAGTTTTATATGTTTAATGAACTTTTATTACTCTATATGAAACATAAAGCTTTTCCGAAACCGAGCGTCTAATTGCGTAACATAGACATGTTTTTTACCATCTGATTCTGATAACTATTCAATTTTGTGCACGTGGAAAAAATACCTCGTTAGTCCCCTAACTCAAGCATAAAAAGGAACTGTAAAATAATGGGAAGCAAGAATTTTATTTGATTAACTATGAAATACATCTCTAGCAACTCTTCATTCTAGAAGGAAATCTTTTCATTGTAGGAGGAGACCCGTGCCTTGTAGTGGGCCGGTAATGGGTTTACATGATGATGATGACGTCTCTAATATAGAATAGATAGAGTATGCTGTATATTTAACCACCCACCCGTGATTTCATCTGCGTGGTTTTATTCCATAGTAAAAAGCCTATGTCATTGAGCGGTTAATTAGGTCCCAAATTATGACGTAGGGCCTGGTCTACATTGCTGCTTCCAACAAGGAAAGTCCAACATAAACACTTTCGCATTTATAATTATTATTAGTAGGAAGGTCACATTAACTTGGACTAACATAAATATTAAAAGTGAGGTAAAATTATATAATTTCTTATTTACGGAATTTTAAAGCATCCTGAAAAACATTCGCCTTTGTAATTAAAGAATAATATTTGGAATGCGATTGTGGACTTAAAAAATGGCGACGGTTGGCTGAATGGTGTGGCCGTCATTCCGAGGAAAGTACCAACTTTGCATAATGAAAACAGTATTATGCACTTATTTTAATTTAAAAATCGTAAACCAAGTTTGCGGTTCATTCTTACTTGTTTTATTTTGGCATTTAGTTCGTTCGTGAGATAGTTAATAAAGCGTAGGGCTGGAAACAGATTTTGTTAATAAGATCGTTTCTTAATATATGTGTTTACAATTCACGGTCTAGTGTTTTGCCTAGTGTTGAACAAACAAGGTTTAGAAAGATTATTTTTCTGATCCTTATAAAACTCTTAAGCTCAGCTCTTAAGATAAAGTAGTTATTGAGATAAACAAAATACTTAAAAAACAGCTGCTTCGCTACAGCTTATCAAGGTAGATTGAATTAAAAAAATATATTTGGGTTCTGCTTAAATGGCTCTTTTATGCGATAGAAGTTATCTCATGTAATTTATGAATCCTATTTGCTTATTTAAGAGCCTTATTGTAATTTGAAGTTACCTAATTTATTTCTTTTGTTTAGTAATAGTGCTCTGAAAGACGGATGGACAAACACGAACAGACAGGTGGATAATAGACGGATGCTAATTCACACCAGTTCACACTAAGACCTCGCTACTCCGGGCTTATAATAATCGTTATAAGGTGCCAGCCTATATTTGAGTGGAGGAACTAAGCTTTAAATCCATCTCTCTTCTTAGTAAACCTATCACAGAGGAGAAAGAGATTAAAAACGCCCGTGCCCAGATGTGTGATGCTAATAGACAGAACATGTTGATGAAGACTTTGAGGCGGAATTTTAGCGATATACTTAGTCGAGGACGTGGAGATGGCATTTAAATGACAGCCCAGCGCGGTCCCTAAATAAAATCAGAAGGGGTGCAAAGGGTCGCTCTATATTAAGTTGGCCCGTAACTTGAGACCCAAAACGAGAGTTTTAATCACTGACATTTAAGGAATTTCTAATATTATAATTTTAAAGTTAAAGTTAAAGTCACGAAGCCCTCCCATTATCTTTCTGAATCGTAAATCAACTGGAATGAAATAAAAGTATGATAATTTTAATATCAAAGTTTTCAAAGAAAAATACCACCTGGAAATATATTGGTGCTCAAGTTAATTATATTTACTATCGCAATTAACAAAGAGCTTATATTTCTTCTGCTTCTGCCCGTTTTCTCTTAACCTAGGCTACATTTAAATCGAATGCTTTATATTTAGGCGACGTCTATAAAAGGTGATATATATTTGTGAACGGTTGATGTATGTGTAGAAATATCTTTAGAATAGGCGTTATTTATTCATGCATTACCTTGTTAGTAGTTAGTGAAAACCGGCATTCGTCCGCACATGGCTGTTTATTTAGGGATAAAAATAAGTACATTTCTATAACTAACTAGTAATCATGGCCCTAATATAAACGCCGTGCGTGTACAGTATAATAATGCATTCAGGATGCTAATGGATACTGCAGTGCGTCAGATAGATTCGCCGATGCACATGTTGATGCTTCTACGCTACCATGCGCGGTGTACAACCCTGGTGGTGGGTTCGGTGACAATGGCATCCTGAAGGCATTTGCAGACAGGTTTGATTGTCAGTATCTGAACCATTGTCTTATGCTGCACGTACTGGCCAGTGAAATATGTCAAAGGATTTAGATCTAGTGTGGTAGGGATTACTAACATTAAATTACTTGTGTGTGTCTTTCTAACAATAAATAATTTATTTTTTATTTATTTTTTAATATATGGTTTTTATTCGCCTCCACAGACACTATTATTTAAAGAGGCTCTTTTGCTACGTAAAAAAAAAAAAATGCTTTGGATGGTGGATCGTCCTGCTAAAGAATCATCAGTGATCTAGCCGATACAAAAACTGAGAACAAGATATATTTTGCTGAAGAAATATTAGAGCTAGTTCTGCTCTCACCTTTTTATATTCGAACCGCAAAGCATCGTAAGGATCGGAACCCTGGCGTAGCAAATACCCCATGGACATGATATACGAAGCACTTTACTTCCTTGTTTTTAATACGTATCGAGAAGTTTTGAAATGCCTTCCAGCCTACGTTTTCCCCACCTCCCATGAGAACATTCAAATAGAAAAACAAATCGAACGAATGCTGCGAACACAGCTTGGCATTTATGTTCCAGTTATTATTTATTAGTACCAGTATATAATATACTAGCTCTTGCCCGTGACTTCGTCCGCGTTTGTTTTTGTTTTTAAAAAATCCCGAATTTGAGAGATGAATGGCAGTAGCAGCTGCGAAAAATATTCGAATGCGCTGGGTAAGCACCGTTAACTGAAATCCGTAAAGGAGAAGGACCCACTTTGGAAAATTAAGTATACGTCGGTTTCAGCTTTTTAACTCGTTGTTAGTGATATAACAACGAGTAGTAACCGTTAAAATACATTAAAATATTTATTCTGTAAATAACATTCAATTTACGGGTAGTTCTACAAAGTTGTGTATTGTTGCACACACATTTAAAAAAAAAATAAGTATACCTCGAAATATAGCTGTTTTGCTTAGGCGTATTCCTTAAATTCTTTGAAATCGTGATTACTTCTAAATTAAATGTCCGATTAGAATGAATTAAAAAGTATTTTACTGTTATATAAATATCCTGGATATAAATGTAACCCACTTTATGTATTAGTATAAGATTTAAGTATTACTATAGTGGTTTAGATTAAGATTCTGTAATAATAGTTTTAAGTTGCGTTTGCATTCACTAACGAAGCATCAAAGGTCGAAATCACACAAAAACTTAGATGAGTCTTAGTAATCGCATGATTGTAAAACTAATTGGTTACCTATTTATATGCAGGAATATATTACAAGCAAAAAGGTTAATAATCAAATTGCCGTTTTCACTTTTTAAAATGGCGCAAAGCCGCCACTTGATTGTTTGATTGATTGTTTTTATTATAGCAAGTATCTTTTCAAATGATGTAAGGATTCTAACAACACATCAAACATTAAAATACGTTCAGATAATTTGACGGTATTTTGGAATGAAGAATATGTACAAACTACATAAAATCTTAAAATCATTTAGGTCCTTGCATAGAAATAAGGAGTGAAACAGAACTTTAACACAACCGCCCTTAGTCATGCATAGGTAGGTCAGTATTACTATAACCCTTTAATTGTAGTGTAGAAAGTGTAGGTGTTACCAATTTTCTACCATTTATAATACGATATTCGTACGAATCTTTTACATAGAAAGGTCATTACATTTTAATAAGTTTTTTTTTACGTTTGAAAAACTTCTTTTACCTTGAGCCTGAATGATACAGCTCGTCCAATTTTACCAGTGTATTACAGAGGTCTATAGGTAAATATAAGGCGTCCTTTAAGAATATTAGTGACACGAACGGCCGTGCGAAACGACATTCTACTGTCGTCTCCAAGATTAATACCTCGCGCCAGATTCGGAGATAAAAGCGACGAGGGCGACGTTTGGATGAAGAATTAAGGGTCATTAACGTAGGTTGAGAAGCTACACTGGTTGATCAACCTACATTAATTATAGAGACTGTATCTTATTTTTCTTCCTAAACTAAATGCAAGTAAGTTTTATTTATTTCTTTAGAGATCAAGTCATTATCTTGTTTCCATCTTAAATGCTTTAAACAATTAAAATTATTTACTTTTTAAATTTACACCACTAGTCTTAAAGTGTCATGGTTCATCGAATAAGATTATAACTGTTATATTATCCATAACATTTGGAGGATATTGTGGCCTAGATCATCATCATCATCATATCAACCCATTACCGGTCCACTACAGGGCACGTGTCTCCTCCCACAATGAGAAGGGGTTAAGGGCGTAGTTTAATACGCTGGCCCAGTGAGGATTGTTGGACTTCAGACACCTTTGAGAACATTAGGCATGCAGGTTGAAGCAAGTGATATTTTAATTGCTTAAAACACACATAACTTAGAAAAGTAGGAGGTGCTTGCTAGGGTTCGAACTCGGCCCCCCGAAAGTTAAGTCGAAGTCCTACCCACGGTGCTATCATCGCTTCAATGATATAATACGGATGGCTTATCATGGCCTAGATGCCACAGCACAAATCAATCGATTGTGAAGGGTTAATAATGTAGAATCGAAACGGTTACTGGTAAATTTGGTCCTTTGAACTTTCCACCATGCCAAAGAGAGCACTTTAAGCCATCTATCTCGGTCATTATCAGTTGATTATTAGCTCTATTAACAAGAAGATCCGTTTTGGAAATGGAAGCTTTTGCCCAGCTGTGGGATGTATGTTTAGCCAATTTTGTACTATGCGACTACGAGACTAAGCTAATTTTTATTGAAAAAAGTAGAAGTCGGTAACTTTCACATCGCAAAATATCTAGTTTGCCTGCATTAGTTATAAACTTGTTCGGAGTTTAAAACTAAACGGGAACTCCGTATAATGAACATTTGATTAAGAATCCCGTCGCAAAACTCGTCATACAGAACCAATATTTGACATACCTTTATAGCACATGAGTTTTCTGTTAAGCATTCAAAAGTATTTTTTCTTTTCCTATATCTCAATTTTGGTTTAATCAACGGACGTTCAATGCTCTTTCAAATATTTCCAAAAACCAAGGTCTTGTGTCGCTTGATATTTTTGTTTTCTGTCCACTTACAGTTGAAGTTCTACCAAGGCAACACATTCCAGTATTGGATCGCCGCTTAAGCACTTTGGAATCCTAACACTCCTCGTACCTCATTAATTTATGCTGTTAATCTAGTTGCTCTGCTTCCAAGGATATCGTAATTTTTTATTAAGTTTACGAAGGGAAACCAAATTCGAGTGTAGCTATCACGACGGCGTCTGACCTATTGTAATGTTTTTGCTTGTTATATTTGATGCTTTCTTAAATTGTAAAGGTAGTCGAAAAATTTAGACGTTCCAATATTCAAGCAATTTAAATTTGAAATGTTCAAAATTCACCGTAATGCTTGTAAATCGTCGCTTCGATAAGTACCTCCGGACGTCCGGTATTCAAAACTAGAAACAAATCCGGGAAAATCCAGACAGATGACAGTGCTGAGCACAATAAATAAATATTAGTTTGTATTGCGAGGGAAATTTGAAAATCAGCTTATATTTCGAATGGCATTTTGAAACCATAGTAAATTTACAAAATGAGTATTACATAAGTTTGATCTATGAAAGAATGGTATTATTTCCTGATTTTCAAATCTTAGAGACCAAAAAAGTTTATTGTTAAAAAATAAAAACCCCGTATTGGAACTTAATAGATCAAGCTTAGTCTTACGAGAATATACACCGGTATATTATGACACAGGTCTCATAGGAGAGACAGTTTTGGAGCATAGACCCACCACGCTAGTTTAATGCGGGTTGGTCTTAAAATTAGGAAGTTATATTATAAAATATAGGGCTTTTCTTAGAAAAGAATCGTTATACCAATTAGATTTTCTTTGCAAGGTATGCCAGGAACTGAAATGTGCCGCCTTGCGTAACCTGATGCGTAGATGTGAAGCCTTTAATGATACCGGCAACCACGCCCTTCAGACCTGAATAATCATACTATGCGCGTGTCGGTCTTTTATCTTCAATAGGGTTGTCATAAGTAAACACTTAGAATGTTTTGAATTCCTTTGTATGGAATATGTTTTTTTTGATTTACTATTTTTACAGCATGATTCGATATGAAATATACTTATACATCCTTCAATATTATTTCGTAATTCTGTTACACGTTGTATAATCAGCACGATGAGCAGAGCAGAGATAACAACAGCACAGAAGATGCTGCCCGTTCTCCGTTAAATTCCCTTAGTCGCCTCGAACGACACCCGCCGGAAGAGGAGGGTTGGTGGAAACTGTATTCTGATCTACCGTCACCAAACGGCACAGATACTACGTGGAATGTTTTTAATAGCATTATGAATAGTGTATACCTATTCTATCTCTTGATTCAATATTCGAAACATGCATTTCGAAATTTGAATGTTATAAAAAATCCATCCTTAACGGACTGGATTTTATATAACATTCAAATTTCGAAATGCATGAGAGATGAAATTTCATATTGAACTTTTGTTGTAAAATATTAATTAGGTGCAGTTATTTCGAAGTCATAGCCCAAATCAATAATTTTATGTTTTTGAAATAATATCATTATAAAAACGCGTTGTTCAGATAAAATCATTAATTAATTTTAGTATACTTAGTTAAGCGCTTTATTATCTTTGAGAAGAATTTCCGCTTCAATAAAAAGCGACATTGACAAACGACAGACGGAATTGAGCGGTAGATAGACGTGTCCGATCACAGTTTTCCAATCTATCTAATAAATCTACTTCGAAAAGCAAGAATTAATCTTGCTGAAGGCTTTTGCTGCCGGGAATTTGTATACTGTTCAAAATTAAATGAATGAAAAAGTTAGTAATTAAACCTTCATTATTCGCAGAATGAAACTTTTTTATACTAGTGACGACGTTTAAGAACTATTTTTAAACTGTATATATAGCTAGTTGAAAGCTTTATAGCATGTATGTTTTAACGCACTAGGATTAAATAATATAGCAGTATGACAATGACAATGTTTGCAAAATCTTTTATTATTTTTATTTGCATAATATAGCCCGTTTTTGAAGAAGACTATAATAGAACATCACATGTAGCCCACTGTTAACGAGGATAAAATAATAGGCCAAAATATGAATGAAGAAATTTATCCACCCCTGACAGCCCACTAACCCGCATTGGAGCAGTGTGGTGGGTGGGTCAATGCTCGTTCGAGTCCATGTAGGACTGAGGTGCATCGATAATGCAGTCGTATTTATTTTAATATAACCAATGTTCATGAAAATTTGTTTTTAATCAAATATAATTTAAATTGTTTCTTGATAACTATCTATTAACTATTTAATAAAATAGCTGGCTATTTACTGTAACATTAGGTAAGGATGTACGGTTCATACTTAATGTGTCTTAAAGCTATAAGGATTGCTCGTAGGCGTAATGATGCGTCAAGGTCTACACCACTTTATCAACATGTCGACATTCTGGGATGTATTACGTGTAAGCCGCCGACCCGCATAGTCTTGTTAGGTAAAGCTTCTATATTATCTGGCTTTACTCGGAGAGGACGTTTTGTTTATCTATATGTATTTGCCGTAAATAAGGATCCAAGAGACCAACTACTGTTTCTGTTTTGTTTTTTTTTTGTGTTGGTTATTTATACAACCTGCTGTAATATTTTTTTTCCAAAGTGCAGTGGGGAGGCTGAAGGCCGGGTGTGGTGGCGCTTTTTGGCAGAAACCTTTATTCAGCTGTATATGTCTGTAGGCTGAAATGATGAAAAAAGTAACCTTTAGACTCCCCAAGATCGATTTTGCCTTGGATAGGTAGCGAGACTTTTTAAATTGCGCTGGTACGAGTTTATTGTGATAACGAGTATACGATGATCATCATCATCATTTCACGATGCAAACATGAAGATGCCGGTGCTTGTGGTTGAGCGGTTCAAAGTAATCAAAGAAATATTCAATTACGCATTTATAATATTACTAGTACACCCATGTACACCCAACAATAGAATATCATCATAGTAAATAAAAGTTGTATTTGACAGTTTGACAGTTCAAAAATAGGAGTGCTCCGATCGTCACCAAACTTTACAGGATTACTCGCCAGGTCAATCCGGAGATTCCTTGAAAGTTTCATTGAAATCGGTCCAGCCGTTTCGGAGCCTATACGGAACATACTCACACACTTTCTTTTTTATATATATAGATAGATGTAGATATTATACACGAGTATCTATCTACCTGTTTGTACAATTTATTAACAAACATTTGTAATATTAGACACAAATTCGAAAGTGAGTGTTTCTTTATTTTTCCTTTACGCCTTGACTGAGCATTCAATCGTCTTGATTGTTGGCATAGACTTAGATGAAAGGTGGGAGAGTAACGTAAGCTACTTTTGGTCCTGGGAAAACATCTCATTTTCAAGGGTGGTTAACAGGAACATTTGCATTTTTACACGAAAGATCGTCCTTTATCCACGTGCTTTAAAAACAACCAATACAGTTGAACAAGGACGGAGAGTAACAAAGGCTTCTTTTAGCCCTAGAAATGAATATATAAAGAGGCACTTTTGAGGTGGGAGGGGCTTAGATAGATAAGGTAGGGGTAAGAAAGGTATAAAAGGGACACATTGGGCTAATTTTTCACATTGTAAAGTAAACATCTACTGAGGATGCTTCGGTTTCGGACCGAAACGTGTCTAGAGGATACATTGCCGAAGATCAGTTTGGTGTGGAGTGTAAGGATTGATGAATTTATAAATAACACCATACAGATTCTCCTGCTTTTTTAAGCAAATTAAAATATATATTATGAAAATTAAACTTAATTTCCTCAAAGCAAATTAAGTTTAATTTTCATAATATATTATGGATTTCCGCAAAGTAACGCCTGCTTCTATCCAATACCTAGAAATGATTATTTCTTTGTATTGCACGTAGCTAACCTGTGCAGACTAATTCGACGCGAGTACCTAATACCGCGGGATGCAGCTAGTTTATCCAATTATCACAAATATAACGAAAAAGTATGTATTATTGCACGGTAGACTGCTAGGTCTAATCTTAATGATTTCCACTAACCCACCCTGGGCCAGCGTGGTGAACCACGGCCCCTTCTCATTGTGGGAGGAAACCCGTGCTCTGTAGTGGGCTGGTAATGGGCTTATGTGATGATGATGTTGATGAAATATTACAAAGATGTATTTACATATCACTTCAATAATCTGAATTGTAGAAGCTACGGCGTTTCGTTGCACTTACTGTTTGTTATTGTGTATTGTTGTGATTTTCTTACCATAATTACTTTTATTATTTACATTCCAAATCAAGCTATTAAAACACCACTGAAACTGCATGACTGTAAAAAAACAGTAACAAATTGGTTAAAATTATTAACGTACGATGAGACAGAATCTCTCTTCCTGATTATAAAGTAAAAGCACACACATAAACACACACACACACACTCAAATACTTACACACACACACACACACTTACATATTTGCATGCTTGCATGATTGCATGATTGATTTTGAAAAATTCTAAACAAAAAAAAAAGTATAAAATTATAAAATGTAATAAATTGGTTAAGTCATGTTATTAGTATATGTGTAAACTTTATATCGGAAAGAGCGAGACCTCCAAATACAAGTTTTTTCCAAACTTAAATGGAGGTCTTAGCCTATTGTTTTGTAATGAAATTTAGATAACAAATAAATAATTTTTCATTTTTTTATTTTTCATTTTCAAAACATCATCATCATCAATTCAACCAGTTGATGTCCACTGCGGGACCTAGGTCTTTTGTAAGGAGTTCCACAATCCACATTCCAGGGCCGGTTGCTTCCAGCGACTCGCCTGATGTCATCTGCCCACCACGTCGGGGGCAGACGACATCAGCCGACCTACACTGCGTTTACCGGTGCGGGGTCGTCATTCCAGCACCTTAAGACCCCAACGTCCGTCATTTCTCTGGGCTATGTGCCCCGCCCATTTCCACTTCAGCTTCGCGATTCGCTGAGCCATGTCTGTAATTGTAGTTCTTCTACGAATCCCCTCATTTCAGAATCGATCACGTAGAGATACTCCTAGCATAGCTCTCTACACCATGCATAAAACATCATGCAAAATAAACTATTCACATTCCAGTACGCTGTTCTATAAATGATGTTCAATACAATAATCTGATAATTATTCTAATAAACTATCATACACAAAGCCTCTGCTTAATCCCTTTATTTAATGCGATATGTTTACGAAAGTTCAAACGAATAGGTTAATTATAAATTATTTTGGTTATTTAACAATGGTCGTAAATCGTATAGGTACATTCGCAATAATTGAGTAGTAACTACGTACAAGGGCATTCGTGTCTAATGAAAGGTAATCAAATCGATGGTTACGTGGGTGAATTTGACGGCCGATTGGCGCAGTTTGCAGCAACCCTGCTTTCTAAGGCCAGGGCCGTGGGTTCGATTCCCACAACTGGAAAAGGTTTGGGTGATGAGCATGAATGTTTGTCAGTGTCTGGTTGTTTATATGTATATTATAAGTATTTATGTATATTATTCATAAAAATATTCATCAGTCGTCTTAATACCCATAACAAAAGCTACGCCTCCTTTGGGGCTAGATGGCGGTGTGTGTAGTCGTAGTATATTAAAAAAAAACAAATGATATTTTAAAATAATTCGTTTAATAATAATAATGATAACTTTTAATTCAGATAAAAATCCATAGCTACAACAATAACAATTATCTTAATTACTATATTATAAACTGAAATTGGCTAAACCTATAAAAATTAATAATTAGGAATCTTCTGACTAAGGTAAGTATCCTCTTGAGCACTTGGTGTTTCAGTGTGTACCAACCAAGTGCTTCATAAAGGGATTTTCCCATTTATTGGTTAATGTTTTCAAAATATTATTATTTCAATGGTTTTTGTTGAGTAATAACGAGCATCTGAGGAAAGGCATAGATTGCTTTATTTTAGGTAACGTGACTTAGCACCGCAACTGTCAGAGACTTAATAACGCATTTTTCACTTGTAGACCATAGTGAATCTCTAATCCCGAATCCATCTAGTCACAAATCTGACGAATCCAGAGTCTGTCCAATACCGAAAAAATGCATAAAGCGTAATGCAAATTGTAGAGGCGAATAACGCGACTTTTAATTTTTATTTTGTCATATTTGAATAAGCGTTTTATTATAGTAATAAATGAATAAATAAATAAATATACTACGACAATACACACATCGCCATCTAGCCCCAAGGTAAGCGTAGCTTGTGTTATGGATGGGTACTGAGTGATGTATATTTTTATGAATATAATACATACATATACTTATAATATAGATAGACACCCAGACACTGAAAAACGTGGTTGATATACCGCGGACGCGTACGAAGCGCTTCGCATCTTCGTTTCTGATCCGCACTGCTAGGATCTGGAATGCTCTTCCAGCTTCCATTTTCCCCAATTCTTACAACATAAAGAGTGAATAAGCATCTTCTAGGCAAGCGCGCTCCACCTTAGGCTGCATCATCGCTTGCCGTCAGGTTTGATTGCAGTCAAGCGCTCGTCTATAAGCATAAAAAAAAGAAAAAAGAAACACACGTTCATCACACGAACATGTTCCAGTTGTGGGAATCGAACCCACGGCCATGGACACAGAAAGCAGGGTCGCAGCCCACTGCGCCAGTCGGATAAAGCAGATGGCCCGCCTGATTGTAAGTGGAATACCATCGCCTATAAAAAGATCAAAACTTCGCAGGGTATGCAAGGAACACGTCCTGCAACGTGCCGCCCTCATGTGCCTGTAATTACACCGGCACTTACGCCCTTCAGACCGGTTCACGGAATTGCAACAATGCTGCTTAGCGGCAGAAATGATCATGGTCGTAGTACTTCCCTAGGTGAGCTCTGTCTCAAATAGCTTTACTACTAAACTACTACCTAGCCTGTTCGTAGCTATAGATTTGACAAGATGCAATGAATATTTAAAGAAAGTTAATAATAAAAAAAAAAAAAAATTATGTTATAATTTCCCATACTCCGCGAAAAGCAGGAGAATCTGTTTGGGGTAATTTGTAATTTCTTCAATCCTTATACTCCACACCAAACAGATCTCTGGCAATGTACCCTCTGCGCACGTTTCGCTCCGAAACCAGAGCATCCTCAGGAGATGTTGTTGTAAAGTCTATCCAATATTTGTAACGACACCATATAAAATCATATAAAGACAGTTTATTATGTCAGTTGTATCTCACAATATACTTAGGTTGTTCGTCACCTCGACAAGTTGCGAGATTTTTTATTGTGAATAATATTAGCTTAAGTCTTATTTTCTCTATGGTATGGTACTTTTACGGACTCATCATTATTTTTCGGCAATTTTGTATTGGTACATAATTCATGAATACTGAAAAACTATCTTTACTATATACTTACTGCGACATATACAAAGAGCTTCGCTTTCTCGTTTCTAATACGAACCGCAAAGATCTGGAACGCCCTTCCGGCTTCCGTCTTTCTCGCTACCTTTAATATGGGTTCCTTCAAATCAAGATTGATTGCGCTTGAGCAAGCGCACTTTATTGTAGGCTACCTTAGATAGAGTGGACTTGGTTTAGAGTAGAGAAAAAAAATCAAACTTCCTTGTTAGGTATACACTATAAATACCTTTAAAAAAAAACAGATACAGAACAGAAAGCGCATGGGGTAGTAGTTCGACTTCAATTTCGGAGGACCGAGTTCGGATCGGAGTACGCACCACTTACTTTTGTAAGTTACGTGCTTTTTAAGTAATTCAAATATCATTTGCTTCAACGGTGAAGGAAAAGATCGTGAGAAAATCTGCGTGCCTGAGAGTTCTACATAATGTTCTCAAAGGTGAGTGGAGTCCACCAATCTGTACTGGCTACGAGTGGTGCACTACGGCCTCAATGTAAACGTTGCTAACATATGTTGTTAGGATATATAAAATAGGTATATGTTCTAAAATGGTGCTTAGAATGTTATTCGCGCTAGACAATCAGTTTGTTTCTTCGCGCCAAATGGTTACGATTTTAACTTTAAGTAACACATAAATTCGAATAAGCATGTTTTAACTCCCTTATATTATTGCTCTTTCTCCCAGGATTACCAATTCTAAGCATGAGTTACGCAATGTCGCGCATGTTATTTCCGCTTTGTCTTTACAGGCAATTTTCCTTATCCGACACTCGTCTCTTTTTGGCAAGACAAATTGTTATTCAAATTCTAAATAATACTTTATTTTGAATGACTAAACATGTCGTTTAAGTCTGATTTACTGGTGGTGCCTTACATATTGACAAGGCTATTTTTGTACCAAGACGTTCATTTTCTTCTTCTATCATCATCTACAGCAAAAATGACGCGGTTCTGGGCATAGTCTCGCGGGATCTCTCATAAGAGACAGAGAGAGAATGTAGAGTAGAGTTCATGTCAGTGATAATAATCGGATTCGACTGCTAAGTGTGCTTTCGAGGCACGAGAGCAACGTTAGTTTCGTAACGCCGCTAGTACTGAAAACAAGTTCTTGGCTTGGCTCGGGAATCAAACTCCTGGCCAAGAACGATTAGGCGCAGCACCTATTGGTAAGCGGAAAACCATTGCCCATAAACAGAGCAACACTTTACAGAGTATGCAAAGAGCGTTCTGCAACTTGCCGCCCAGTATCCATGTATTTGAGGCGTAGGTACTAGAGGAAAATAGTTAACAACGTATATTAAAAAAGCTGAATTACAGAACAATGTGTTTGCATCAAAAGGGTAGTACGATTTTATAGCCAAAATAAGACTTTGTTTATAATAGTGCAATAATAACATTTTCTTTGACGTATTATAAGCCATTGCTTATTATACGTCAAACCAACATCGTCATTGGTACATTAAGAAAAGAGGATACAAACACTGACGATAGGGACAAATTACTCTTATGCAATATATTCTGTGGTAAATAAAGGTCTATGACTAAAGCGTAAAGTTTAATGTAGAAAGGTTAAGCCTCATGCGCCTGTTATAAAAACCACGCCCTTGAGACCAGAACACAGCATTGCAACAATGCTGCTTATATTACTTTCTTGGACATCAAAAAAGTTTTACTACTACTCAATTATGACTACTTACCACCAGGTGAGATTGCAGTCGAGGGTTAACTTGGGGTTGCCTGGCAGAGATCGTTATAAGCGATAAGGCCGCCTTTTGTATTTCACATCTTTCTTCGTATTTCTATTCTTCTTTTATTTTTCTAACTTCATAGTAGTGTACAAATTAAAAGTTAAAATATAATAAAATTAAAATAACTTGTAATGGAATGAAAAAAAAAGCTTTGCACCAATGCGACGGTGAAATTAAGGAACTTGTCAGTGTTAGGTCCAGAATTTCAACTTGAGCTTCGTAACTTTATGCGCTACTTACTGCATCTTCTGCCTTGTTGAATCGAATAAATAAGAAATATCTAAAGAATAATAATTATTTTTGTAAAAGTTATATTTAAAAATAAAAAGAACAATTTGGTGTGGAGTTACTGAAACAAAATCTCGTCTTGTAATTCTAAGAGGCTTTACGGAAGAACTTGTTAAAATACTTTCATCATAAATTATCATTTGTCTCATCCAGAAATCCATTAAACTTTTCAGCACCGCACCGTGCAGAAGCTGAACTAATTGTGGATCCAAATGTATGCGAATCGAATCTGCAAAACGTTTCTCCCGCACATTTTTTAAAATTAACAACTAAATGGGCAACACTGCGTACCTACGAGAGTTTTTGAATGAGAATTTTGGCAAAATTCTATAAAGCAAATAATAACGAGATATTGGTAGGTTTTCCAACTTCCATATTTTATTTTACAATGTTTATTTCTGAATGATTGAAATTGCCTTAATTTAGGGATAGCCAAAGTTTTATTTCTAAAAAAATTTAATTATCTGGCCTATATTAAAAAAGGATGATGAGCAAAAATTAACACTCAACTATAAAAAATAGAAACGTCGAAAAATGTAAAGTCAATCTATCAAATAACATACGATAGGTGAATTTTTATAAATATTAAAGAGATTTGCATTATATTTATTATATATATTTACTTATTCGTATTCCATTTTATAATATAGCAGCAAAACGATTAACCTTTCCATTTGCATATAACTTAACTTAAACCTAATAGGTTCATGTATTAACCAAGTGTTAACCTAAGAATTAAGCAAAACAAGTGAATATCAGCCTTGTGCCCGTTCCAGGGCGACCACAAATGCAATTTATGAACGCACCGGGTGCCTTACAAAACTGGGGCCAGATTTATGAGCGGACAGCTTTAACGTTCCGAGTTTCCGTAACTATTAAAATCTGGCTCTGTGCGAGCATATCGTTTCGCTAAAATCACACCTATTGTATGAAGGGAAATTAGATTCCTTTTTTTCGCAGCTGCGAAATAGCGAACTCTATAGTACCCATACTTCTTTTTTGTATGCCTCTCCTTTACTGAAGATCTGCAGTCAGTTTTTTTAACTTGATGATACCTCCCGTATGTTTCGTAGCCAAGATTTATTTTGCCTTTTAACACCTTCCTTTTGTTTTAGACTAACCTTACGGGTTTCAGCAGCGTAGCCTGGAGGGTCGACGAGACTTGGAATTAGGTTCCAACAAGAAATATTACTCTGTTCCTACCGTGTCGCCAAATATGAACATGGTCATACGCTGCCAGATAGTTCGGACCGACTCGGCCCTCTTCAGGGTTCTGGCAAGGAGACACCGACTGATACTTAGCCGTCCAGCTTATGCGGAGTATTCTGCGATATGTCAACATTTGGACGAGTTTGATTCTTCTCTTAAGGACTTGTACAATAGTCCATGCCTCGCAAAGATATAATATTACTGGTCAAATAAAGTAATGCAAGAGCCTAATAAGTTTTCTAATTTGCTAAAATATCTTCTCTAAGGTGGTCTTTATAAAATTTGATGCAGATATAGCTTGCATTCTGGACAAGGACATAGGTTTTTTTTGTCGTTCTTGATACCTGGAGGGTTTGATATATAGGTATTACAGATTATACCATCTTGGCTGTTATTGGTATAGACCTGATACCTGAGTATTCAAATTGCATAAGTATAACAGGGTTTTCAGAAAACCACAAATTGAGTTTCCAAGAACCGTAGACATGAAAATGTAATAACAGACCTTCAATTTGGCTCGTAACGGGCTTTAGAAAAATATGTTGGTGAGCTGACGTAATGTTGATATCACATAAAGTAATATTGTTCTGACGTACGTTTAACGTTTTACGAATTAAATTAAAGGTGATATTTGCTACAGGCTCAGAAACAGCCTCATTTTTAACACAAAAGGGTAAATAAAAATAAATATGAAAGGGATCCAACCGAATATTTCTTTGACGTGAAAGTTTTTAAGAGTCGTTGTGATTTACTCGATTAAACGAAAATGCGTCACGATAAATAAACCAACACAAATCTATCGAATTAAATCGGCTAGGGAATGAGATTACAAACATTTTGTAGCACTTACCATGGAACTTACCGCACTTTGCCAGCGTGGTAGACTACGGCCTAAACCCTTCTCATTCTGAGACGAGACCCGTGCCCTGTAGTGCGCCCGCAATGGGTTGATGATGATGACCAAGGAAACTGAATAATATATAAAATATGTAATCCTAATATATATATTATGTACATCATAATATTAAATAGTCGAGGCTAATTCTGCCGTGAGTGAATTTTTATTTACTTAAAGTTAACCCTTCACTGCAATCTTGTCTATTGGGCAGTTTAAGATGCTTATGATGTAGCTTGCTAACCTGTTTAGGATGCAATGTTAATCGGTTTCTGCGCAGCATCGTACCGTAACGCCAAATTGCTTTGCCCAGAGAAAATTAGGAAATTGTAAATTTTACATCAATTTAAAGCCCACGGTCATCATCAATGCGCCGGGGACGTCTTATTATAAAATATTCAAAAATGAGGTTTAAACAATATACGCTTGTTAAATGTCTAACATTATTTAAAGCGAAAAATTTTTATTTCTCAACGTTTCGAAATCGAATTTGTTAGTGGAGCTTATCATATTACAATACAATACAACTTATACCTATTGCTTGGTGGCCATGAAATCTCAGTTTTATCGATAGTGGTGCTTGGAACGTAATACGTTTTCAAGTGTTCTCTTCAATATGACCTCATTTAAAAGCTAACCCTAACGATACTATACACGATATTATTGTCCTTCATCATTGTGTTACCGTTTTAGACCATGGCCAAAAAAAAAACATCAATGTTAAACGTTAATTGTAAATCATTGTTGCGTGGCTACAGAACTCGTGTGCTGACAGCAGATTGGAATACAATTCACACCACCCCTCCTTTTACGGCGGGTGTCGTACTAGGCGACTATGGAAATATAGCAGAGTACGTGCAGCAGCGTGCTCAGTGCCACTACCTACCATCAACTGCGATTACCAACCCGTCTATCCAGCTTGGCGACTATGAACAAAACCTGCGACATGTTGCGACAGGTCTTTCAGTAGTTTACTGTTATATGCCATAGATAAGAAGCTACAGAAAACTTTAATCAAAAACAAGAGAGATGTTATTTTGCGGTTCACTTGTTTTTGTTCCAAAAATTACCCAAAATATCTGGAAGGTCTGTCATGATTATTATTATTTTAATTTTCTAGGGTTCGGTTACCAAACTGTTGCAACATTTGTGGCGATTTTATTACACCAATTTGAATGGTAATAGAAAATTTTTATCTATTGGCGATTTTGGGAAGTAAAACCAACTCGTATGTCGCTACGGAAAACGGCATAATCTGTCATCGCTCGCGACCCGCATACTTTGTCTGTGTGTAAAAATATTCTGTTATTGAAATAAATCGAATATTTATTATAGTTAAAGTAATTCGATAATTGAAATTGAAAATCACTTATTATTTTATATTATGTATTCATACTATTTAAATGTAGGTTTATTACAATTTTACACCACCGGTTCGTTCTCGCTCATGTTGTCCTAATTAATTCTAAGGCTGCCTGGCAGAGTTCGTTATTTGTTTTCTACTTTCCTCTTTCTATTTATATTCTTTGACTTCGTAGTGGTGTACAAATAAGGAGTTTATATAAATATTAATAATCATAAGTTCTTCCTAATATCAAGTTTGAATATTCTTATCGACCGAGCATCCCCTGACGGCCATTTGTTTTATTTTTATTACAAAAAGGAACAAAAACAAAAGAATTTAATTTTAAAACCAGTGACTGGATGGGGTATTTGTTGTTACCAACATAAGATTTTTTGTTTTTTTTTTTTTAAATCCATTATTTTCGATGCATTGTAAAATTCAATCATTTTTCTTTGAAGTATTTAAATTGAAAATTTTGTGATAAATTGCATAGATTATTATTCGTTAAACATAGCCATCGCAAATGACCTATTTAATTTGGTATTAATCAAAGGGTAAATAAGTTAAATTTGCTTACTCTACGATTTCTAACAATAATTTCAGTAGTTAGTTCTTTTTCTAACTTCTCTATTTTCAAGGCTTAAAATATGTCACAACAAAATGGCAATCACATACAGATAGATAAAGATTTGAAAACCATAACCTACGCAAGCTGTGGCAATTTAATGTACCTACATATGCTATGCAAAACACTACGAAATTTTTTACCAATTTTAAATTCATGCCTAAAGCGGAAGAAGGTAGTACGCTCGCTAATACTTTTTCTCTAATGATTTCCGCTGTATACCTGCCTTTATAAATATTGAAGCATTATGAACTGTATTTCAATTCAGTGAGAGTTCGTTTTAAATATTTTCTGTATAATATTTTTTCAGCAGGGATTGGGATTTGTTTGGAACAAAGATTTTAAAGCCACAGCTGCTCTACCATGCCATATCATGCACCATCGCATAGTAGACTAGCGGTCGCCCGCAACTTTATACAGTTTTTTTACTACGGATCTTTTTCGGTTTTCGGACCGCCAAAAAATGCTTAGTGACTATTTTTCTTTAAATGTCAAAACAGGTTCAATGCCAGTAGGTCTCATGCTTCCGGTGATATATGGTGGGATACCGATCAGTTTTTTTGGTTTTCATTGAAACAGTGACCTGATGGGAAGTGGAAAACGTTTGTATAGAGAAAGAGCAACACTTCGTTTCACATGAAACGAAAACGTTTTACAACAAAAAAAAAAATGCCGCCCTGTTCCGTCCATTAACCTGGGTCGTAGGTTAAGCATCACGTTTCTCTAAATACGACGGCAACAAAGCTGTTTCGACCGAGACACAGTATTGCTGCTTGACGGCAGAAATAAGCATGGCAGAAGTACTTTCCCGGACAAGCTCTGTCACAAAAAACACTAGTAGGTACTCTAATAATCCAATTGCTGGAGATTTCTTAAGTATAGTTCAACGTGTACATACCACGATAATATTTTGAATTTGTCGATATTTCGACCCAGTTGCATGGATCGTGGTCACGACGGGACTCAAAGACCTCCTGCTGCTGGTCAAGAGCTTCCTTTTATATAGTAGAGCATAAACCCACCACGCTGTTCTAATAATATCCCTCATATCCCATCCTATGGTAATTAGGACCCCATAAGATTACATGAAGCGGAAGCGGCGGATTGTTTTTATTCGAAGTGGTGATAGATAGTGGGTACGACTTCGACTTCAAATTCCAGCACGCACGTCTTACTTTTCTAAGTTATGTGCGTTTTGAGCAATTAAAATATCTTGCTTAGACGGTGAAGGAATACATCATGAGGTAACCTGAGAGCCTGAGACGCCATAACGTTCTCAAAGGCGTGTGGAGTCCACCAATTTGCAATGGGCCAGCGTGGTGGACAACGGCCTTAATCCTTTTCATTGTTGGAGGAATCCGTGCCCTGCAGTGGGCCGGTAATAGGTTAATATGATGATGACGATGATGATGACTTCAAGTGAGAAAAAAAATTACAATTTAAAGACAAAATTAAATATTAAAGACCACGGAGTGTTCCTTTGAGGCTAACGTGTTTTTTCGGAATCCTAAGACATTTGAATGCTTTAGCTTCAAAAAAATTGACTATCGAATACAATATGGTACAATATGGTAGGGTCAACACCCATTTGACTCTATCATGGGGGTGGATTTTAATATAAGCCTTTCTTAGCCGATAAGAATACCAAAAAACTTTATTTCTGAATTTTTATGTTCCATGAGGCAATCTTTAAAGCCTGGATAAGTAGGCAGCTAAATAGTTATAAAAAGTACTTATGTATGTTACTCTCTGTGTAATTTTCCGCATGTCAGGAAAAAGTTCTTCGCTTCGTCAATTTTACATATTGCGTCGTTCAAACATTCAAACCGACATTTTGTTTTTAATGTATTCCAAAATTGAAATTTGCCATCTGAGTTATAATTATATTTATTTGTAGACAGTGTTTTTTTGTAATAGAAACAAAACATTGCGGTGTTTTTGATATGTATATAGAATCGAAGGTTTCGAGATACGGGGTTTGACAGCGCCAATTTCCTAGCTCTGGGCTGGTGCTGACAATTGCTTAATAGAAAAACTTATGTAAAATAAACCTCTTTTCAGTTCCACCTGTATATAGGACCTTGTGTGTTTTAGTACAAAGTTTTAACATCTAGATAAACTTGATAGATTGTGGGAAACATTTAACAAGACTGTAAGTTTGAAATGGTAACCGGGTACAGAACAAAAAACCATAAATAAATGAGCTTTTATTTTAAACTTTTTATATAAAGTTTGTTAGGAAATCTGATTTAGACATGAACTACCTTTAGCTAAGTCTTGTCTCTTTGTTGTAGCTTTGCGCTTAGTTGCAGGTGAAAGGAGATTATTAGTTAAGCTTAAAAGCATTTAGTCTTCGTGTAGCTTTGCCAAAGGCATGTCTTGAATATATTATCAACAGAAAGCACAACACTTTGTTCAGAATATAAAAACGATTTAAGTTGTGACAAAAAATGTAAAAGTAGCAGGAAATGATACTTAAATTTTCAGGTATTATTTGAGCTTTTTAATAAACCACTACTGTCTACTCCAGTGCGACTTCGCGTTGGTAGGTTCATCACTATCGAAATGTATGCCTTTTTTGATATATTAAAAAATATAGCTAACATTACTTTACTTTAAATAACTTTAATTCTTGAAGAAATACATCGTGAGGAAACCTGCATGCCTGAGAATTCTCCATAACGTTCTCAAGCGTGTGTAAAGTCTACCAGTCCGCACTTGGCTGGCGTGGTAGACTAGGCCTTAACCCTTCTAAGCAGCAGGAGACCCGTGCCCTGTATTGGGCCGGTAATGGATGATGATTATGACTTTACTGTAGTTTCTAATAGTATATGTTGTTGTTTTTTCTTCTGGCATAGCAATGGGGAATGCTTGCAGGCATGCAAATGCAGTCCTATATTGTTATGATTGTAAGTTATCTTTTGTAGGTAGAGAAAACGCGAGAGCGGGATAGTGTTATGTACTAAGTAATAAATATTTTTAATTAATTAATCAATTAACTACTTGCATGCACGATGAAGGTATGATAGGCATGAATTTTCTCTAACTTTCTAGCTTAGACGATAATATTTTGTACTGACATTACATATATGTACATGCATTATAAACTGTTTTTATATTCTTAGACTAAATAATGTTATTAAGTTTAACGAATAGACAACAGAGCAACTCTTGTGAGTTCGGTCGGAGTAAACCAAAAATATGAAAATGACTAAAAATAGCTGTATTTAACATAAAATAAAAAAATATACATCACTCACTGGTTCACTGCTGGCCATAAGTCTGTCGTAGGGAGTTCGAAACGCACATAACTTAGAAAATACATGGCCCTGACCTGCTTGTTTTTAGTGGCTCCAGATATGGATAGGTACATTTAAAAATATAAGTACATAATAGTACAAATACACATTTTTATAGATAGGTACTAATTCACATCGTTCAAAGACAGATGGAAGTATTTCAGACGATACTTAAATATTGGAAGGGTATAATTTATTCAGACCGACGTTATATTTTATATTTATTTATAGTGGCATAGGCTTCTCGAAAAAATGGAAGGTCTTTATGGGATCTTAAGCGTAATTCTATTATTTCCTTTACTTTCCCAAATGTATTAACGCTCCCGTATCTCATGGGGCATTTTCAGCCTTTTTATTAAATGACATACGACCGGTCTTATATTACTTAGTATATTTATTATATATGAAAATTTAAAATATCACCTCTTGCAAGAGAGTACGTAAAGGAAATAAATTTCGAGAAAAATCCCCGGCATTCATGATTCAACACGGAGAGCGACACAGCAGCAAATAGCAATGTTTTATACGAATTCTGATCACTTACTTCCTTTTAATCTTTTCCTTTTCACTTTTACGCCTCTATTTCCATCCGATGCCAATTGGCTTTTTACCTTTTTTCGTACACACCAGTCCAATCCAGTCCATAATTTTAAGGCTAGCTTAAAATAGTGTGTGAATTTTCTGCACGAACGTTGTGCCGGTTTGCAAGGCTGCGTCAAAAGTGTGCTGTTTTTTGCATTGGGAATTTATGATCTACCGTTGACGTTCTTCAGCATACAATGTAGGTATATACGCTGTTCGTAATTTGCCTAAAATATTAGACCTGAGTCCGCAAAGGGTTGTAAGTATATAAAAATAAAGATAGGCACTTCAATCTTGTATATATTTTTTTTATTTATATTCTTTATTTGTACACCACATCATTCCTAAAAACAAAAAAAAAAACAAAAACCACTTAAGGAATGTAGTAGGATACAAAAGGCGGCCTTATCGCTAAGTCGCGATCTCTTAACTATATTATATTACTTAATATTTTTTTGATCCGATCTAACTATCAATTCATCGTCATTATCTCATCAACCCGTTATCGGCCCACTACAGTGCACGTTGCACGTCGGTGCAACCGTGCAGTGGTCCATCATGTTGCCCTAGTGCGGATTAGAGGACTTCTAGCCTTTGAGAACAGAACGGAGAACTCTCAGGCATACAGGTTTTCTCACAATGTTTCCCTCCACCGTTCACGCAAGTAATATTTTAATTATTTGAAACGGACATAACTTCGAAAATTAAGAAGCTGGGAGTCAGACACAGCCCCCCCGAAAGTGAAGCCGACGTCCTAACCACAGCCACAGGGCTATCACCGCTTCCTAACTATTAATTAGAAGCGAAATGTTACATCCAAAGTTTCATCCCCTATTTATTACTGGGTATCTTTAAGGATGTTTTTAAGATCTATTAATCTAAACATAATAGATTTTCATTTTTAACTTAAAAGAAAAATTAAATTAATTTCATTTATGGAACTCTTACAAAGTCTTCCAACCACCATTTCATCCATAAGTTGTGGATTTTAGTAAAACTCATACTTAATGAATCAATATTCTAAAAAATTTTAATTATAATTTTACATTGAACTTTTAGAAATAACATTTTCAATAGGGGTTTTTTGGCATAATTAGTTAGGGTATTTAAAGTTGCACTGCTTGCATTTTTGCTTTACTATGTCTCTTTACGGTGGTATCGAAAAAGTTTTAGATTTAATTTAGTATTATTTTAATACGTACGTTATTTTTGTTTATAAATATTTTTATTTTTATTAATAGTACTTGATTTTAAGTAACTGGGGATTTACCTGTGTCATAAGTTTTTCTGGTAAATGAATTTATTTTTTTAAGGGTTTATTTTCCTGATAAAAACGAGAATCTGTCACGTAAATAAAGTTGATTGAAATCTAACTTTAGTGTTTTGTATGCACAATTAATTAACAGACACCCATCATGTTAGGTCGCGACCGCACACCATCCAATCAATTCGATATAGCCACACAACTGTGTAACTTTTCTGACCGTTTCCGGTGGTGACCGGTCACATCCATATAATATAACTTGTATATAACGTGTATTTTTGTTGTATGGTGAGTAGGCTACCACAATCTGGAAATTAGTATACTAAAAATTAGTACGCAGAAGACAGGATAACGCCCTAGTGTCTAGTCAGCTGTCAGTATATTTTGACAATGCGTTGTTGGGTATTGGTCAGACGTTTCAATTTCGACATCACGTCGTTGATATTTTCACAACAAGTAATTTTTAAATATGTTATTCCTAATAAAACATCGAGGCCAGAAAACTATTTGTTAAAATACTACAAGCCGAATTTTGAACGCAACTGTGAGTTTTGTGCTAATTTTACAGTGGTTGTTCGCAAAGTAGTCACTTATAAGGGTACTAATATTTAAAAATGTATATTATAAGCACTGTTATGTACTCTAAAACAACTTAATGTTAACAAGCTCACAATTCTTTTATGGTCGTTGCTTTTATCTTACAATCTTCAAGAACCATTTCTCACATTATTTATGTAATGGGTAGATTTAAAGTTTATTTTTGAAAGTGAAGAAAAATTATGTGATTTAGATAAGATTGTGAAAGGGTTGTTAAATATTTAATAATTTTTAATAGTATTTTTTTTTAACGTTATATCATGTATTAAAAACTTTCTAATGCAACTTTACGAGCTTCTAAGAAATTATGTGACGTAAATCGTAGGGCGCATGCGTAATAAAGTCTACCACACTTTTGAACCAGTTTGTACGGAGATTCGCCGGAAAGCGCTCCTGGCTAACTCTAGAGATGTAATCCCGGTTTTGGTATGCCGATGTAACCGCGAAATTCAAATATCAAAATAAAGTGAACGGAGAACTGAAGTTTATATTAATAAACATTTTTAGTGATTTGTAGTGACATTTAAAGTTAGCATGGTAGGATTTTATATGAAGTGGAAATTAGTGTTTAAAACCTGTAATAGTTCATAATTTTCAACGTACTGATAATAAGGTAATTTTGAAAACTTAATGTGCTTGAAGAAGATGTTTATGTAATTGAAGAACAATCAGATAACTTTTGTAGTGACTGGGTGAGTGCAAATAAAAAAAAATATACTTAGTTACTTCAAAATCTACTTGTATTCACTGTGTTACTTATGTTTTAGTTTCAGGCAATATTTTAGTTGAAAATAACTGCTGTTCAAAAATTAGAATTATCCTGCACGCTTATCTAAAATGAAATAAATAATTAGTAGTACTATTATTAATACTATTTTATAGTACTATTGATACTAATGAATAGATCAGCAGGAATTTATTATTAATGTATGAAAATTATACGGAATATAAAACTTAATAAATAATAAATTTTGCATTAACCAATCGTTCCGGAGAGAATCTTTGGTATATATATGTTGGGGTTTAACAACAGTTTACATTGTTAAACAGCAGTTAATTATAATAGGCTTTCTTAGGTACATATGAGTTACTATAGAATTTTTGTTTTAAATTATCTCCATACGCTTTGGCTACAAACCATCTCGTTACCTAGACGTACAAACTAGCGGCTAAGTATAATCATTATTTGAAATTCAAGAGATCGCTGCTCAGCGATAAAGCAGTCTTTTGTATTTTACTTCTTGTATATACTTCTTTTTTTCTTGTATAGATAATAATATATCCTTAACTTGTTGTGGTGTACAAATGAGTGATACAAGAGTAGCAATAATATACCTTTTAAGAGTCAGTTGCCAAGTTTTAGGCAAATTTGTACATTTAAGGTTTGTAAGGTTGCTTATTGAGCGTTAATATTTACCTACATTTAATCATTCATTTTTATAGCCAAGTTCACGTATTAAGTCATTCAATTATGACATAAAACTTTTTGTACAAATTTTTTAATGTCATCATGAAAATAGGCTGACTCAACTTCTTTGTCTTCTGTGAACCCCACGAAAACTTCTTCTTCTTTACGTGAGAGGCACCTAAAGAAAAGTTTTTGATGACGAATACAATAACAAGTTTGACAAATAAAACCATTGATTTTAAACTTTTGAATAAATACTTATTAATTAATTTCAAATTTTCTACACGTCTGCAGATCTGCAGGTCTGAATTTATACAATTATTTAGTAACGTGAGAATTTACAGTCATTTTAAATAAAAATACATGAGGCTGGGCGGAGGCAATCCGGTTTCGGGCTAAGACTTTAGTTGTCCTGAGCATATATTAGAGCTTGCGTAAAAAACTTAACTGAGTCAGACAAAGGTCACAGAACCGGAACGAAGATCTAGTAGTAAGTAGTAAAGCTTTTTGTAATCAAGCTCGAGAACAGAATTCAAAATTCATTCATAATTCATTTATTTCAAGTAGGCCTAGTTAATACATTTGAAACGTCGAGTCAATCTGTTTGTAGTGAATCTACCTACCATTGGTTTGGAAGGCAGATTCCACCGAGAAGAGCCGGCAATCTGTGCCAGATCAAGAGTGACCCCATGCTTATTTCTGAAAATGTTTAATAAAATTTACATACAACTGATTGATTTATTAAATCATTCGGTTTTTTGAGCAGTACTTAATGCTAGGCAATCGAAATAGAAAAAAAAAACTATCACCAGTCGTGTACATCTATATACCTAAACAGTTTTGGGGAGAAAACTGTCGCCGATTGTAAAATGGAAATGTTCCGATTAGCAGTAAATACGAGTTCTGCATATGAAATTGCAATTCCAATTGTGAACTAGTATTTACATTTTTGTATTGTGTACATTAAATATGCCATGTCACATAGAGGCTCACTCTGTAAGTTCAAGCAATAATTTTACTACCAATAATATTTTAGACATAATCAGATCAGACAATTTTAAGTTATTTATCTTACCAGTAAGGCAATCTTTGCAAATATAGCAAGAAATCTCTATCGGATGGGATTTATTACAAGTTAGTTAATACTATAGTCGTAAAAATGTAATAGGCCCGTTTTGACATTTGTGCAAGACCATAGAATGTAACTTGGAACGAAACTGAAAGAAACAATAAAATAAAAATCAATTACATACAGTGTTTTAAAAAATACGTAAATTTTTTTGGGACGTTAAATAATATGAAAGAATATATCGCGAGTATTCTTTTTGCGCTTACTTCATAGTAGCATGCATTTTATAATTGTTGCGAATCGTTCCGAAAACAGTTACGTTCTCAGTCTTTTTTTTTTTTATACTAGAGCTGTAACCATTTTTTTACTGAATATCGAAATTAAATATTGTGTAGTTATCTTTACTGCAAAGAATGAGCTTGGATCTCAAAATGGGTTCTAAATAATGAGTCTGAGTTGATGTATCTGACCAAGCGGCACATGACTGAAGCGTCCCCGCGCGCACTGCGCAGTTTTTCGTTCCTCATCTTGTAAAGTTGACTGTGCGCTCGTTAAAGTTTGATATATATTGTTTACTATTACGTTAACTATGGCTCTTCTATTTTGGACATTAATTTAAACATAGTGATTTGACTCGATTTTTGTGTTTGTTGTTATATAGTAGGTACTAACTCTGTTTCAACATGTTGAAAGTGGATGTATAATCAACAGCCAGTCACGCGTATTGGTTGTGAAGTTAAAGGAATACTTTGAACGAACGAACACTTTACAATACATAATAATATCAATCAAGTACTGATACAAACTTGAATTGATTTATCGTGAGTATCGAGCACAGAGTCTTATGGTTCCATAACTAGTTACGTCGCGATGACAAATGTCAAAACGGGCCTATTACATTTTTACGACTATAGTGGTGGTAGTTACAATTACAAGTAATAAATAAAACATATCAAGCTGCTAATTAGTCTAGGCATAATTAATTCCTAAGAAGCACGAAAAATAAATTAATGATTCGTGTTTGTATGATCATGTAGATTAAAATGTAGGCCTTAGAAAAGTAAAAACCAAACTTTTGATACATTTAAGTAGTTAATCATTCAATAAATTGGGCGAAATGCTTTTTTGATTTTATTTGTTTTATTTTAACAAGTACAGAATATGTAGAAAATGCGCAGGCGGTAGTTATAAATAGATGGCGTAAGTTTACTTAAGAAATCCTTATTGATGGACTAAGCCATTTAGTAAAGAATTTATTTATTTAGAATATAATTTGTAAAAGAAAATACGATTTCATCACTTTTGGTGACAAATAAAATACATTCAAAAATCGGATACCGTTGTCACAAAGTAACAAGCTGGACCTCTAGCAATTCTCCCACGGATTGCCTAAGGATATTTAAACAATGTTATGTAGATATTAAATTATATGTGAATTGGATAAAGGATATTATTTAATTATCCGTTCCAGAATGTATGCTTGGTGGTGGCGTCATTTTACCAACAGATATAATTGAATGTAAATCCAGTAGAACGACTGTGTAGAAGCGCTACGAAAACTTTACAAACACTAAATATCTCCACACAAAACCGCGGTTGTAGACACTTACCAATATTGTGGTGTCAAGTGATAGCGTCGCTGGACTGGTACTATTTGTTGAAATCACTATTTAATTTGCTAGTGTCTTCTTCTAAAAACATTTCGATTTCTAGTTGCATGCATCGAATTGTTTTGAGTTAAAGTAAAAGGATTTATCGGGAATAAGGTACATTTTAGGATCATTATAAATTAAAATTATTTAAATGTTTGATTGCCAATCATTGTGGATTTTTTGGAAACAAGAAAATTCTATAGTGGTTGCGCCTATGAAGTAATAAATTCCATTATGGTGTCGGTTGTCGTGTCCTGTATTCGTATTTTTCAATATTACTTTTAGAATACAATACTACAGTTTATTAAAATGTTGATTGACACTCGGCAAGTATCATATCAAAGCAAGAGTCTAACTCAGTGAGTATCATGTGACGGTGTAGCAATCAATTCTACATCTTTGACGGTTTCTTTTCCCGTATCGGTGATAAAAAAGTATCTACGTTATCGCATCACTTTGAATAGTACTTGTATTTTCACGATTGGTATATTTCATATGGAAGGAAGCATGAGGATAACAGTGTATGGGTATGCGTAGGAAGTGATCCATTCCGTATTATTGTCAGTTGCTGTACCTATTCCGTATCGCTCATAAAAATGTTTCTACGTTTCCATAGCCTTTGCAGCGTTTTGAACAGGGTTTTTATTATTCAATCGAGTAAGGGTCGTACTCTAATTGAAAAGTTAGAGTTGATTTTAAAAATGCTAGATACTGGTGCTATATATTCAAATAAGTTTCAAATAAACTTTTAGATAGCGTTTTGGGCCTACGTATTAACTGAACATTGAGTCCAGCTTGTAGCGAATGTAAGGCAGCTAATTATTCGTTCATAGCTTGAAACGAAAGTTCAAAGTTGGTCTTAAGGTTTTTATGCTTCATATCACATTAGCGAAAAGTCGAAAAAAAATGCCATATTGTTGAAATACTGACTACGTTGTACCAAGGGATTGTTTTCCTGTTAGACAGAAAAGGAATTTTATAGCAGAACACGCTCGAGTTTGCTGCTTGTCGACTTAGGTCAACATTGCTTGATCAATCCAATCTTTTTGTGTACCTATCTATGCAACCGGGTCACGTTGTCCTCAAACACATTTCTAAAATAGATTGGATACAGTGCATTTGATTCCAACAGATTCCCAGAGGTATCGTGATTGCTATACTTTTCTGCTCGAGAAACCTAGGACAGTTTATAAACGTTCTAACCGTTTCTAAACTACACAATTGAAATTCAACTCAAAGTTTATTTAACCTAATAAGTTGGTTTAGTCTCCTATATCGGAATAACTATTATTTTAATCAATACTTCTTTCTCAAATGTTATTTATAACTAAAACTCTCGTGATGCTGCTCTAATGTGAATTCGTGAGTCGCTGAAAAATATTAAATATTTTTCAGCATTTTAGCGATATTAATGTAATAGGCTAAGGCCCGAGGCTAAGTGCACCTTTCTGGTCATTGCGATGCTCTTAAATTTAAAGCATAATGCATAAAAACTTAAGGCCCACCCCACTAACCATCGATATTGTGATTAAAAAACCACTTTAAATTAAATACTTATCCTGCGATTAAATGGGGATCACAAGCCAACCCTGTGAAACCGAAAGGCGGAGTTATTCAACCAACAGAAACATTTCAGAAACGCTTCAGCTCCAAAAACAAGTTAAAATGTTATTAGGGAGTAGGTGATCTAAGATAATAATTGTATGTTTGAATGTTTTGTTTTTATTATTGTTGAATTGTTGGTTATTGTTATTATTATTGTTTTTTTTAATTATCTATTTTATATAGCTTATTTTTATGTTTAAATTTAATTTAATTTTTTGTAATTATTACTTATTGTTAAATTCTTTTAATAGCCTCGGGGAGAGGAATTGGGCAACTGTTATGACTTAACGGGGTGCGTTGCTAAATAAATAAATAACTAAATAAATTTCCAAGGATGGCTGATGTCAGGACTAGTAGTCGGTCTCTATAAGTATGCTAAAACTCAAACAACTGCACTGTCTTGAAATTTGAAGATGACAAGCTCGGATCACACTTTATGTGAGAAAATAACGAAGGGATGACCTGATTATTAGCTAATTTGCTAGCCACTAGATCAAAGGAATTTTGTTTACATTTCACGTTTTCAGTGCTAAATAAGTAAATACATATCATTCTTTTGTAATACGATAGAAACTTCGTTTGAAAACAATGATTTATTTTCGTCGCTAATCCTGTTGATAAATAATATTAGGTTACGATGTGCCCGATACCTAAATTTACGGAATGGTCGAAGCGAGGACTTACAATTTACTGGGAGAAATTGGCATTTACTCTATCAGAACGTCTGTTTGTCCATCCGTATGATTGCCCGTCTGTCAGCACCTATAACTTTGAAATGAAGGAACTCGGAATATACATTCACAAATCATATTATGAATATTTGTTAAAAGTAATAAAGAAATATTGAAAAGGGCTAGCAAACTATGAAATAGGGGGACATACGCTTATGAAATTTCTAAACAGGGCCACAGATTAACCCATTACCGGCCCACTAGAGGGACGGGATTCCTCTCAGAGAAGAGCTTAGGCCGTTGTCAAGCTGGCCAAGTGTGAATTGGTCTGCCTCATACGCTTTTGAAAACGTAACGGAGAACTCAGGTATGCAGGTTTCCTCTCTTTTTATTACTTCACTTACCGTTAAAGCAAGTGATATTTTAATTGCTGAAATTTAAAAAAAAACGCATATTTCTCCGAAAAGTTAGAGGTGCTGGGGTATTGTGACGCCGAAAACCTAACGACTGAGTAATCACCACTCTCACTTCAGCTCTCACAGAGCATTGATTATTAAGTCAGAAGTTATAAAGCAAACACTCTATGACCTCACTTGGCACTGACAATAAAAACCGAAACCTAATATTGTGCGGAGCTGGCCCTTCAAAGCCTGACGACGCGACGTAAGTGAATCTCAGCGGGGTCGTACTCTACTTTGTATTGTTAAATTTCCCCGAGGGCTATTATTTATTTAATAAGCACATGCAACATACGTATTCTACATTTACAAAAGCAACATACGCAATAGAGCACAGTAAAATCTCTATAATCGTAACCTCAATAATCACAACTGTTGGCCACGAGTACTTTCAACTTGCGTCTAATCTTGGGATTAATTTTAAAAAAATAGCGTAGAACGTAGCGATCTAAGTAGCACAGCTCCCCAGTCTCATATCAAACTTATTCTCTTATTCTCTATCAAACTTTCAACCGGCTAAGTTTAATGTAGTCGCAAAATTACACGAAGGCTTTCAAATGATTACCGTTGCACGTGTGCTGCGGTTTTAATATCCGGATATTGCCAGTGTCGAGTTCTAAAGCGGGAAGGTTCTGATTCCTAGATGACGACAAAATTAGTTCTCTACGTCTCGACTTCTTGGCAGTTCCTTTGTTATATATTATGCATAAAATCTATTTTTATATTATGAACTGTTTGTTACAAGCTGCTTGCACTTAATTAGTAAAACGACTAAAGATAAGTCCAAATTGAACTTGAGTTGTATTATATGTAACTTTGGTTAAGAAATAGCTATGTGTATATGGTTTACATTTGATTTGTAACATATTTACATATAAAACAAAGTTCGTGACCACACGTGGTCTTTACAATGTTGCAACTATTAATAACAAAATATTATGTATCAATAAAATAACTTTTGTTTCACAAAGTAAAAAATGTGTCTTTGAATACGAATATATTATATTATATTGTTCTATTGGATTTGCGTTCGTTATTAAATAACATGGTGGTCGTGCACCACCATGTTATTAACCTAACTAAAAATAAATAAAAATAAAAACTAACCTAACCTAGATTTAAAACTAGATGGAACCCCGTGGAAGAACTAGTATCCTATGTATAGGAAAGCTACCTGTGAATACTGAAGGATATTTGTTGCAGTTAATCATTAATAATAAGGCTAAGAATGAAAAAAGTGTTACTGATAGAAGACGGCTAAAGTAACCAAAATACATAATATTACTTCTTCGGCAGTTAGACGTATTTTACTTGAAATTAATAAAAGTACTCCAATAAAATTTCCATGTAGCCGTTATTAAAGCATTAATCACGGATGGAAGTCAAAAGGCTACGTATATATTGCTTTTTCGCGTGTTTAGAAAATGACAATTAAGGTAAAATTATATTTAATGTATCGTATGGAACTTCAAACATAACCAAATTGATTTGCATGAATGTAAATGGTTCTTCTGATTTGGAGATTGATAATTGGATTTTATTTTATGGCTGAAAACCAAGCATTTTCAGCTAACGACGAAATAAATTTTCTATAAACCAAGATCGTAAAAAGTTAATAATGATGTATGAATAAACATGAGCAAATAACGAATTACCAATATGTTTACGACTTTTTTTTGGATGCAGAGTTCGGCACGATCCTTAATTTATCCTACAAAGTTAAACTCGAATCCCTTGAAGAGAAGTATTTGATTTAATTTATCTCTGTTGAAGGTTCGTTTCAAGGGTGCGATGATAAAACCATTGCTTGTCCGTGGCTACATCCCTTTTCGGCTTTGTATGTGTTTAACGGTTTTTCTATTACGGTCTTATCGGGTAGCATAACGTGACGTAATATGGTTTTCTTTTTACGAAGGCAAATATACCTTCATTTGAGTATGCCTTCTTTATCCTTGCATTACTATACTCCTTCTACTAACAAAAATAATATAGCAATGGACACACATAATAGTAAATAAATAATAATAATAAATATACTACGACAATACACAAATCGCCATCTAGCCCCAAAGTAAGCATAGCTTGTGTTATGGGTACTAAAATGACTGATGAATAATTATAATATGAATAATATACATAAATAATTATTATATATAGATAAACATCCAGACTGAAAACATTCATGTTCATCACACAAATATTGTCCAGTTGTGGGAATCGAACCCACGGCCTTGGCTCAGAAAGCAGGGTCGCTGCCCACTGCGCCAATCGGCCGTCAAATACAAACATAGTATACGATGAACACACATCTAAATAAATATCATGAATTCCAAAGTGTGTCTGTTTGTTTATATGCTTGTTACCTATGTTTGGCTCGGAGATATAGGAAAATGTAGCAAAATGTAAATATTGCGTGAAGAAACCTTGCGTTTTGGATAAGATATTTATAAGGATTTTTAATCTAGGATATTTTTTAATCCGAGAAAACTAATTATAGTTAAAACAGCTAGTTCATAATATATTTAAGTTCTAGCTCTAGATCGTGACTAGGAATTCATTCAAATTCATTCAAAGCAGTTTCGGAGGGAAAAAAATCAGTATAATACAAAAAAAAAACCGGCCAAGTGCTAGTCAGACTCGTGCAAGCAAACTTCCGTACCACCGATACGGAACTTTGCTTTGCCACCTATAAAAACCGAAAAAAAACATGTCTGGAAGGATTTTAATGTGAATATAAAACTAAACCTACAATAAGATCTTGATAAATTGTGTGCAAATTGTCACCTGAATCGTTTACAGCTAAATGTAAGAAAATGTAACGTTATTTCATTTTCACGTAAAAATAAGAATTTAATCACAAGGAATTATTATCTTAATAATATATAGTAGAAAGAGTACATTTTATAAGAGATTTAGGGGTTACACTTGACTCTAAATTAACATTTAAGACCCATATTGAGGATACTGTTTCAAGGGCTTACCGTCTATTAGGTTTTGTCATGAGAGTTGGAAGAGAATTTGAAAACTATAATAGGTATTCTTATACTTCTTTTCAATTCTTTGGTTAGACCATTATTGGAATATTGCTCTTTTGTTTGGAATCCGAGATACAATATTTATATTAATATGTTAGATAACTGGCAAAACAAATTGTCTAAGCACTTGAGGTATCGTTTTTCGGGATCCAGGCAGAATCCATTTACTTCAGACTGTCTGAAACCCCTCCAGGCTCGTCGACAGGTTCGTAATATTGTTTTTTTGTTTAAAATTTTAAGGAATGAAATTGACACTCCAAAACTACTTAGTAGAATTGGTTTTGTTTGTCCATAAAATATTATATCTAGGCGAAAATCCCCTCCATTTTATTTGCCCTTAGTCGGATCAAAATACGCTCTTAATAGTTATATTTATAGAGCTACTCAAAGCTATAATAATAAATTCTCGGATTTAGATTTATCTTATTTATCTTTATTTTATTTTATTTATCTTTATTTATCTTACTCTTGCTCAGTTAAAAAAACATCTTTATTCTAAATTCTAACTTCTAATTGTTCTACGTAAAAGTACTACTTATGTTTTCACATATCCACTTTGATGGATATTGTTAATGAGGGTCTTCCCTTATTTATATTATCTGTTAATAATATGTGTTTTTTTCTCTCGAGCCCATATTCTTAAGTTTCATAATTAAGTTATAAGTTTGCTGTCAATTTTAATGTATTCGTTAGATTTATTAGCGGCTACTTAATTTTCTTTGTTATTTTCTTTGTACTAATTTTAAGTATACTGAATACTGTTTGGGCCTTAATAAATAAAATAAAATAAAATAAACATTCTGTGAATATTTCAAGCGCCTATACATTGCAATCATCAATATCGAGCAAAAACTAACATAATATCAGGTTTCTTGTATGGGAGCCTCATTAAATATGTATTTTATTCTGTTTTTTAGTATTTGTTGTTATAGCGAAACAGAAATTAATCAACTATAAAAATTTCATCTGTCTAACTATCACGGTTCATTAGACAGATTTACAGACAGACAGACAGACAGATGGACTTTATTCCTGCGGAGACTTTAATATATATTTTTTTATAATCTAGCGTGTCTTATTTCAGTACGTAAAACCAGTCATTTCAAAAACCGTTAAGTGAAGGAGTAGGTAAGAGACATCTGAACCTCCAAACTTTCACTTTTATATTATTAGTTAGATGGGATTTAAAAAAAAATCGATAGATTTTTCATAAACTCAAATGATACAGGATACGTTATCAATGATTTGAAAAAGAGTGACAAACTGTTGTATTATAATTTCCTACAATAGGATGAATACATTTTAATATAGTGTAAATTATTTTACTATTCAAGCCCTTTTTTTTGATACCCATATGTTGTGAAAAAATGTGTAATCCGCCATTTTGTTCCGATTTTCATCAAACATAGCTAAGAACACTCTCGACGAAATCACCTTTCAAATAAAAAACCAAATCAAATCGGTTTATCTGTTCGGGAAATACAATGCCACAGACATACACACCTGTCACACGCACCTCTACACACACTCACACACACAGACACGTCAAACCTATAACATCTCGTCGTTTTTGTGTAAAATGTAAAAATAAAAAAATACTTCTAATTGTGACCTGTTTTAGATAGATCCAGATTCTAGTATTATTTGTAAAGGGTCTTCAGAATTCATATATAAACTATAAAGCACAAACTATCTGAGATTTTGCTCTCCGACTTAACCGCTCGCTTTCATTTATATAGAGTATCATTGAACTGCGTAAGCACATAAGCCTCTACTGTTAGCAATAATAAGAAAGACGACGTACAAGTATTTCAGAGAAAAATATCAAAATAATTTATAATACTCAATATAGAATTTGACATACTCATCCTCTGTACGAAGTAGTAGTTAATGATATTTAACTCAAAGTTTTGTATGCATCAATACATTTAATTTTTTATTCAACTGGCCATTTTTCTTTAAATCCTTCTCCATTATCAAAGGTCCGTGGCTAAGCGGAATAGTTCTCTAACCGTCTTGATTCCGAGCTACTTCCTTATATTTCGTAGCTAGGATTTTTTTCGCGTTCTCCCAAGATTGCGCGAACAAGAGGGGTTCTCTTTGATCTCTCTTTTAGATCATGGTAGTTTGTAGCTATGGCCGTATGCCGCTATGACGTAATATATGGCCTAGGTACTAAACGCGATCACCATGATGGTTCTTTTCTGCTTCTTAAAAAGGACTTCAGTATTAGGTAGCTTCAAGTCTCTGTAGCAGGTCTTTAAAATTTTATGCCGTGCACCCATATTATGCAGTAGTATGATATAGTAAGGCTAATTGGCCAAATTTAGTATTTCAAAAGCCAGATACGGTGCGATTCAGACAACTATCTTTGTACGTACTTTATTTATTTATTCAGTAGGTACCAAAGAAGTGGCATCATAAACCAGAAAAGTTATTTATAACGAAGCATTTATCACTAAAATTAGAGATCTACATCAGTTGGATTTATCGATAAAACGTAGAGATTCTATAAAATTATATTAAAGTAGTCATTATTTACAATAAACTAGCTGTAGAGACATTTTTACACTTCCACTCCACTTCACTCCACTCCACTTCCACCACCCCTTGGGACTTGTGCGTTAAGTGAAATTAAAAAAAAAAATCAAAATTCAAAATTCATTTATTTCAAGTAGGCCTAATACAAGCACTTTTGAAACGTCAAGTCTGTCCGTGTGTAGTGACTCTACCACCGGTTCGGAAGGCAGAATCTACCGAGAAGAAGCCGGCAAGAACAATACTATATGTACGATACGCATTCCGTCCACTATAATAATAGATGCAAAATAGTTAAAGGCAATTTTTTTAATATGTATCAAATAATTAATAGAATTCGTAAAAGTGACTTTACAAAAAAAAAACATATTTTACGAAGCAGTTCAAAATTCAAATAGTGGTAACTTACCGCGATTCACGAGGTCATAATCGCTACTGCAGGAAGGAAAGATATCGAAATCGTTGAAAGCAGTATTAATCGCCTATTTTATTCCTATTCTATCCAGGGGTTTATAACTATTACGTGTGGCCAACCGTTATACCATAAAATTAAGTTTTAGAACTTAGTTATATAGACTTCTGCGCAGAATTTTTGCTACCCAACTGGAGATAGAAAATTATTAAATACTTTTGTATTAAATGAGTTAAGATCAATACGCGTTATGAAAATTAAGCTTAATTTGCTATAAATCGCGAACAGCAAAATAATCTGTATGGTGTAATTTATAATTTCTTCAATCCGTATACTCCACACCAAACAGATCTTCGGCAATGTACCCTCTATGTTGAGGGAACATTGCCGATGATTATAATTTACACCATACAGATTCTCCTATTGTTCGCGGAACATAGCAAATTAAGCTTAATTTTCATAATATATTATGGATTTCCGCAAAGTAACGCCTGCTTGTATCCAATATCAATACGCGTGTTATGATCCGGATTCGTTAACAACTAACGAAGTATTGAGCTGAATAAGCGGCATTTATTTTGGCAGCACGCAGAGACACATCAGTTTGAATTAATTGTAAGTCGTAGTTTCTTTTTATTGTAATAAAACAGCGAATGAACCGGACAACACTTCGCAGGGCATGCAAGCAACACGCCCTGCCAAGTGTCGCTCTGTTTCCATTAACCTGAAGCGTAGGGTCACCGGCAATCATGCCCTTCAAACTCGAACATAGTATTGCAACAATCCTGCTTTGCGGCAGAAATAATCCGTACTTTCCAGGCGAGCTCTGTTTTAAAGATCTCTGCTACTAACAACTATGTAACGACATACTTACGAAATGAAAATGAAAATACACTTTATTGAACACCTAACAGAAATAAAATTATATACAAAAACAACACAATAAAACACAGGTACAATGGGCGGCCTTATAGCTAAAAAGCGATCTCTGCCAGGCAAACCGACAAAGGAAAGGGAAAAAAACAAAAACACAGACTTAAGGGTTAGGTTGTACACAAGAGCAGAGCAGTTACCAAATTAAAAATAAATATATATATCAATTATTATATGATACAAAGTACAAGCCTACAACACAAAGAAAAGTGACTCAGACGCAAAAAAATAAAATAACTAATTAGATACTTACCTATCCACTTCACATATGGATCGGTCATATTAAAAACCAGTTCCTTTTTTGAAAGTCGGTCAACAGTATTCATATTCTTATCGCGTATCTCAGACATTGGCGGAGGAAAGTTTACAGATTTATTTTATTTTTCGCCATGTTCGAATAAAACGAACACGATGCCCACTCCGGATAGAGAAACATTTTCTTTGTCAAAAGTAGATAATATTCGATAATGTTGTTTATTTGGCGAAGGCGTAGAAAACAATGGAAAACATGTTAATTAGCCTTTATATCTTACTGTGTATGTGTAACCCTAAAAATAGTAAATGACCACCGAAATTATAACCACATTTTAATTAAACTTTAAATGGATATTTGTGGTCTAACCCGCCTTTGACGAGTACAATACTTACTTTGTCAAATTGATAATTTGGTGATACTTTTCTAATTTTGTTTATCATTATCTGATTTTGCATATTCGGATATATTTTTGTGTAGCTTAGGTTATCATGGTGTATTTATTGGTGATCGTTATATTTAATCTGTTTTTCTCCGAACTCTGAATACGCTCACTAGGTTTTTTATTAAAAAAAGTTCATTGTATAAAGTCCCAGATGTAGTATGTAGGTCACATAGCCTACTTTGGAACGGCAAATATAGTTTAAATGCACTCAAAGAAAAATGAAACCGTTAATAAAATGTGATATATGTGATATGAAAATGAAGGACTTTTTACACTTCAAAAATAACCAAATTATATAAAAAATAAATTTAACAAAAAAAGTTAAATGAAATATTATAAGTTATTAGGTATAATTTTGTAATAACTTGAATGAGACGAACACTATTTTCACATTACTCCATTCGATAATGGGTACAATAATTTAACAGTTTGTTGTCTAGCAAAGGGCGGATAATTAAAATAAAATATATAAATTAATATACTACGACACAAATCACAAATCGCCACCTAGCCCCAAACTTCGATCAAACTACGCTTGTAGTTAGATCGAAGTAAGCTTGTGTTATGGATACTAAGATGACTGATGAATATATTTGTGAATAACATAATATAAATAAAGATAAACACCCAACCACTGAAAAACATTCACGTTCTTCGCAGAAACATTTTCCAGTAGTGGGAATCGAACCCGTGGCCTTGGACTCAAAAAGCAGGGTCGCTGCCCACTGCGCCAAACTGCCGTCAAACTTTACATATACCATTGTTAGTTATCACTGTAGGATGCAATGTCAATATGAAATAATGTATCATCATTTCCAGCGAACGACCTGTGTAAATCAAATTTCGGTGATCAGCAAATCAGATTCAGTGGCGAGCATGAATATATTTTCAAATAGCAACAAATTGGCCCATATAAATCTTCCGATTTCATTGTAGTATTTATTTTTCCTTGTTAAGTTCTGGTGTCGTATTCCAACGTTTTTATATTATTATTCTCCTAATAATCCCTACTTATATTTGAAAGTGCGTATATTGGTCTGTGCGTAGAAGCTGTGATAGCACAGTGGGTAAGAACTCGACTTCCCCAGCACGCCTCTAACCTTTCTAAGTTATGTGCATTTTAACTAATTAAAAATATGACTTACTTCGACTGTGAAGGAAAAACATTCATGCCCGAGAGTTCTACATAATATTCTAAAAGGAATGTGGAGTCCACCAATCCGCACTGGGCCAGCGTGGAGGACTACGGCCTTAACCCCTTGCTATTGTGGGAGGCAACCCGTGTCTTGTAGTGGCCCGGTAATGGGTCGATATGATGATGATAATGATATTGGTCTGTTGGTTTGCTCCTCAGATTTACTGAATGATGTCATTTTTTTACGATGATGATTAAACCGTTTTTGATTAACTTTTGTTGTCTGTAGGTAACTTAGGTCTTGGAATATAATCAAATACTAAATATTTGATCGAGATAACATGTTATAATAGTATTTTTTTTATTTCCTACGCATTGAGATACGTACTTATAATTCCTAACATGAAATAAACTAAACATTTAAATTTCGGTTGTATAAAGTTGTTTGTTTCAATTGTTTGCCACACCTGTTATGCTGAGATAACACAGCTTGGACGTATATTTTTCATTGTAGATAAAAATCCTCATTAATCCAACTTTTAGACCTTTGCTCTGTCACGTTTTATTGGACAAAATCTGGACACGGTCGCTTGAAAAAGGTTTAGGTGGAATTAATGCGACAAAAAGAAACAAAACGAAATAAAAAACTGACTCATATCCTTTTTGCAGTTCCATTTTAAAGCGAGAAAACTGCTACCTTTTTTGTGTTTTTTTCTACAAACGTCTCAGGATTCAATCTATCCATATAAATGAAATCCTCCTAAAGTCAATTACCTCTAAGCTGCCTTTCAAAGCTTATTTTATACCCTTTGTCCTGCTCCCTAACTGTTCATCTGTTCAATGAGGTACTTTCTGGAAGCATGTGCACTGTATTACAAAAAATTCTAGAAGGAATAAATCCTAAAACCATACGTAAAATAAATCCCATTTACAAATTAGAAGACAATTTTTTTGCAGCAATAAAATAAAAATATGTCAAGACTCGTAAACTTTGGGGAAATGTTCTAAATTCTTCGAGGGCCTGTCTTACTTATTATTGGGCTTTATCAATAGGTACTTGTAGTATAGATATTTATTTGTAAGCTATATATATAAACATTGCAGTAATTCATCTCCACAATACAGTAAACATCTAATATGTAATGAAATGCTAAAGAAATTTCTGCAAAAACAAAATAATAGCGGAAATATATCAAATTGAATCACTGCATAAATAACTAAGGTCTGAGAGATAAAAATAGTAGATCAAGTAGAATAGGTTTTATTAATTCAAGGCTTTGCTAATAAAAACTATGTATCTTCTTTTCGGATAAAACTCAACGAATTAGATGAATCCTTTTTGTGATTAGCAAAGTTATATTATAAGCCATGAAATTAATTTGTTCATTGGGTCAGTATTTAACGGTAATAGTGTCTAGTACCTTTTGTTCAGTCACCAATGTGGGAACCTAACCCTTATAATATTGTATGCTTTCATGGAAATGCTTACGCATGTTAGAAGGTACTTTCTATGACTGAACGCGGTTACTCCCACGTTTTGTTACGTGGAAAATAATATTATACGAATTTTGGAAAATAATAATTTGTGAAATTGACCTGATAGTTTCTGGAATTCCCCTAAGTTATCCTTCGTTGAAAGTAAGGGGTCGTCCCTTACTGGTCTCTGGTGATCAATAAAGACCACTTTGGGATCATCGATATAAATGGTTATTACTAACTAGACATCAGAACGTTCTGAGATCAGAACCTTATTTCTCTAGTACATTTAAATATAACGTCAATTTCGCAGTTCTTGTAAGAAGAGTCGCCAATATATATTATAGCCATATTGCCAATATATCTTATGTTAACAAATATTTATTATTATTTTTTTTATTTTTTTTTTCTTTTAAATGTCAATACACTCATCGCCAACTAGCCCCAAAGTAAGCGTAGCTTGTGTTATGTGTACTAAGATGACTGATGAATATTTTTATAAATCATATACATAAATACTTATAATATACAGATAAACACCCTGTGCATACCATACCTGTCATTACAAACTTGGATCATGATGTTTAAAATTTTATTTTTTAATTTTATTTTAATTCTTTTTTATTTTTTACCATTATAATCTTATTAATTAGTAGTATTTTTAGATATTTATTTTGTAATGCAGTTATATTTAAAATGTAATGTTGAAATTATTTGTAAATGTCGTGAATACCTGTAATAAGCTGAACATTCACTTAGCTCACAACGTTCATAACTTGGACATGAAAAAATGTATTAACTGTTGGTTTTTCTAAATTAATACATAAATAAATAAATAGCCGCGAAATGGATCACGCGCGTAGTTACAATGTCTGTGTCATAAGAGAATCAGGGCCAAGAAGCGAACACAATTTAAAATTCATTGAACAATATGCGGCTTTTCCTTTCAGTCGTCATAACATGTTATAATCTCGATGCAGTTTTCGAGTAAAAGAGGTCACTTGTCGACCTCTTTACGTCAAATAGTGCATCGCACTAATGGCACGCCGTAATAGTGTCAAGTCTCACTTTGACCGTAACGAACTGTGAACTGTATCCAGTTTTCTTTCTGTATTCACACTATAAAGCAGTAGCTTAACATGCTTAGTTTTCTAGTCATAAAAACAACTAATGGTCACCAGCGACTTCGTATATACAAGTTCCCATACAAACTCTTCCGGTATCTATTATACAGCAACCCGCCGTATCACATCGCCCTCCTGCGTGTCTCAAAAACAGGCTATCAAATCTAAATAAGAGAATAGAATAGAATAGAAAAACTGAATTGCAACACAACACGATAGGAAAAATACAAGGAAAATAGTAATAGTACTTAGTGCCAAGAGTTTATAATCTTACTGATATCTCTTGAGTTAAGGATGTTGTGAGAAATAAATAAAATAAATTTGTCTGTTGTATATAACCCTTTGTAGATATTTATATAAATAAATCCTTTAACACGTATTTCACTTTTTGTACCCGTAGTTATAAATGTTATATTAAAATATATAAGTATTTGGACCGGATGAGATCTAGGCCAATTTAGAAAAGATTAAATTAACCGAGAATCCACTACTTTTGAAACCCATGCAACATAACACACTCGGTTAACCTTTTGACTTAAGCGCTTTCAATAAATTCAAGAGTTTCTAAATAATATCGGTGAAATTCTGCAGCATCCAATATTTTATTTATCAATAGTGCTGAGTGATTGCACTCACTACTGCACTGGGTAGGAAGGATCTAATATAAATATTAAGTGCACCTCCTACCGTTGTAGAATATTTATTTATTTATTTATTTAGTTAGTAATATGCAGTGAAAATTTAAAAGTTTTTATACTTTTCATACCTACTGTGTTGCCTACATACTTTGAGATCGAAATGATCAAGCTGAATTTGTTAAGGACTTTTTTCACAGTAGAGCTGATTTTCTACCTTCCTTTTCATTTTTTGTTCATGAGTATTTAAATTACAACTTCTTCCAAAATTCGTCTCTTAAAATGCCTGTATTATTACCAAAATTTTCACATTAAGACACGCGAGAAAGGTCTCGCACTACTAGGGGGTCTAGCGAAGCTGTATCATTCCCAGAAAACACTATTTGAAATCTTTAATTTCGATTCCACATAGCTTCGCTACTTTGGTTGTTGGGTTTACTATTGACCTCTCTATGTGATATATGTAGATATGTCAAGGTTATTTCTCTTCATCGCCCACTGGAGGCTGATTATTTTATTTTATATCAGTAGAATAGCGATCACATTTCAAAGCGATAGTATGTCAACACTGTCTACATACATTGTTAAAATACTTTGGTTTTCAGGCGCTAAGATATTTTTATCCGACTGCCCTAGAAGAGGGGATAATGTTTTGTCTAGAATTAAAAAAAAATCATAAAAGAAGTGCATAGGACCAACTAATACTTATGGAATTCCTTATACAGAAATCTTTTTACGCTCCTATAACGAGTATTATTTCGCGGTCTGATTCTCTTAACAAGACTGAAATCCATCGCACATGCACATATGAAAATATTTCCGGTTTCCGAGGACTGATTATAATGATCTATATATATAAAGGAGAAAGTGTGAGGGTATGTTCCGTATAGGCTCCGAAACGGCTGGACCGAATTCAATGAAACTTTCAGGGAATCTCCGGATTGGCCTGGCGAGTAATCCTGTAAAGTTTGGTGACGATCGGAGCACTCCTATTTTTGAACTGTCAAATACAGCTTTTATTAAAAATTTAATGATGTAAGTTTATTGCTTAAATAAAATAAAGCAAAATCTAGCCCGGCGAAGCGGGCTGGACGCTAGTACCGTATCGATCAGGAATTTGACAACACACACGCCCACAATGGATCAGATATAATTTAAATAATTTCTTGAAAACTAATTAATAAAATAAAAATTATAAGCACCTTTGTAAAAATTAATGTAAATTATCTGCCATATATAAAGTTATCAAGAGATTAATTATTTAGCCACTTTTCAAAATTTCTGTAACAAACATTATACTTAATACGTCTGCCATGTTAGCAATGTAGCGCCGTTTAGCGCATCCGTTGCTGTCCGAAAATAAATCAGTCTTGCCTTGAACGAAATACATTTTACACTTTTTAGCGCCACACTTGGTTTTGAAAATACGTTTAAATTGTAGAAGTAGGTATTACAGATAAATATCACTTGTGTTTTAATTGTAGAAGTAGGTATTTCAGATAAATATCACTTGTGTTTTAATCTGAGTGTTGTTAAAACTCATGAAAAGTGAGTCAAGTGCAAACCAGCACTTGTTTGCTTCAAACGTTGTGCCAATCACAAGACGTATAATAACGTTTGAACAAGAGCCTTTTGATTTGGCGCATGCATGGTACTAATTTGAGCACCATGCATGCGACAATAAGGACAATAAGGACTTATAAGGATATAATGTATAAGGAATAAGAATGCAAGATTGACGGCGCGGTGTTGTCTTTGCTTTATTTGGTCAAAAAATCTATCGTTCACTGCCTCGTCCGGTAGTGACAAACTCTATAAATGTAATATTTTTTACCATTACACCATACTGTCACACATCACTGTTATTTTAGGACACTTTTGATGTCCAAAAATGAAACTAAATAAAATAAAAACTAGGGCTTGGAAACGGTTTCAATTTACCGGGAAATTTGGGTTGGTATCCGGTTCATTTTAGTTTTCTGTGTTTTACCGGTTAACTGATTGAACAAAACGAAATGCTATAGGTTACCATTATAATTGAGAGAACGATTCCATAACGTTTATTAAACCGAAATTAACTGGTTAATCCCTTTGATGCCTAGCCTAGTTCTTGATGCGTGCGAGTCCTACTTCGTTGCAAAGAACAAAAATGGTATAAATAGTTAATTTTTAAACAGATTTGTGGCGATTCTTACAAATCAAGATGTTTAAATAGAAAATGCTTAAATTTAGGAATAAAAATTACTTAGGTACCCATAATATGACGACACTTTTAGCTAATTTCAAGGAAAAAGCAAACATTTGAAGAAACATCTTGTGGATGGAATAACTAATAACCATTCAAACGTCCTGCCGCATCAGATTTCCCGAACATATAATATAAATAACATCCCGAAATAATAAGAGAAACTAAAATTAAAGTTCGTAAAACCGGTTAATTTCAATCGATTGGGTGATATTTATATATTATATATACAAGAACCGATATATCATCTATACTTATAATGTAACCGTAACTGGAAGATTTCTGTACATTTAATATATTTTGTAAATTTTGACAGGGGGATGCTTTATAATCGATGCTGAGTCCAAAACAGAAATTTTATTTAATTTTTGTCCGTCTATCTGTCCGTCTGTCCGTCTGTCTGTCTGTCTGTCTGTCTGTCTATCTGACTGTCCGGGCATCCCGTGAAAACTACTGAACGGATTTAGATACAATTTAGTATAGTGGTAGCTGACATTCCGGGTCAACATATAGGCGACTTTTTATCCCGATAAACAATAAGTTTCCTTCGGGAAATGCGATGGAAGTTTTTATCAATTTTGCTTCATAGCTCCGTTAAAATTTTAATGATTTTAATAATTCTTTTTATTTGAAAGTGTATACTATCAAGCATGTATTCTGTTATTTTAAGGAAGATATGATAAATATTCTCGGAGATAAAGGGCATAACTCTTCACTGATAACAGCAAGTCGTAAGGAATAGAGGGACAACGAATGCATGCGTACCGCCCTACTAATATTATAAATGCGAAAGTTTGTGAGAATGGATGGATGGATGGATGCATGTTTGTTTCACTTTAACGCCACAACGGATGATCCGCTAAATTTTGGCAGAGACATACAACATAGTCATAGGCTTCTTTTTATCTCGGAAAAGCAAACAGCTTCAACAGGATAGTAACACAATTTTCCGCAATTGTTTTCAAAATCCGCGCAATTCGCGTTTAAGATAATCGTGGTTTTTTGGATAGGCTTAGTTGAGGACCTGAAAAGTGACAAAGGCTACTCTTCTGTCTGTGTGTCTTAGCGAAAACCTACCGAACGGATTTTTGCACGATTTTCACTAATGAACAGAGTGACTCATGCGTAAGGTTTTAGTTTATTTTAGTATGGTTGTCTGTAAATTGGCTGAAATATAACGATGTTTGTTAAAGATGTCATACTGACTTGGAGCTTTACTGGCGTACGCCGTGAAAATGATTGATAACACATAAAAATAATGTGCTACATGTTAAAAGTCATAATTATTACCTACAAAAAAGTCTGGGAGGCTATATGTCTAACTGTTAGACATATAGCCTCCCAGTTATTTAGTCACAATAACCGCTTTTTGTTATAATTTGTCAATCAAAACACGGGTACAATCTAAAGATGGTGGCATTCCTATCTTGAATATAATCCTTATCCAAATAAAAAGTTTTATCAAATTCCTCTTTAAATTATTCAAATTAGACCTATGTTTAGAAGTAACATACGGGTAAAGAAGCAAGAAGAATGCAGAAGGCCGCCCGGCCGCGTATTAAATAGTTTGGAAACAAAACTGTAGGTGGCGCTGCAGTTAGGTTCTTAGTTTTTTAAGATGTTAAAACAGATAATAACCAATTTGATGCAGAGGAAGTTGAGCGGAACTGATCTCTGATTAATCGGTTAAAACGAAACCGAAACCTGTTTGAAAATTTTTCCAGTCTTCGAGCCCTGTTTATAACTTTAAGTCATAATGAAAACTTATAAATATTGATCCGGTAACTTTTCAGGAAATTGACAACACATACATAAAAAGCTCCGATGTCATACGTATATAATACTGCATCCGTAATCTGATTCGAAAATAAGAAGAAAAAGGAAAAAAGACCTGCTTATGTTTTTAATGTTGTATATAAATACAATATAGGGAAAAAAAATTGCGAAACATCTATTATATGGGTAAAACCTGCACCCGGCTCAATCACTTACACTTTATTAATGGTAGGCACTTTCTTTGATGTATTAAAAGGGAAAAGATAAAGGATTCTTCTTGTTTACACTAGGCAAATAGCTACTCTAATATTAAAAATCCGGTGTGTAAAAAAAACTTCGTAGAATCACCACGGAGCTCTGGGGAAGTAATAAAATATGTACCCATTTAGTTACGGAATTGCTTGCGGAAGGCAGCCGACAGAGTTAATAGAAAACGGTAAATTTAATTTCCATGGCACGAGTGGTTTACTGACTGTCAGTGGTGCTTGCAAGTTGCAGCAGCGCAAATCAGCGGATTTCACTGGTTAAGTATCGTTAGAAAAGGCTATTATATAAAATTGCTAAGGTGCTTATCGGTTTCCAACAGAGATCCGAACATACAGAACCCTCATTCAGCCATTATTGCATGCAGAGCAATGTGTGCAAAAAAAGTGAAAACGCCCTGCCCACTTCTTAATTCACAACTGCGAAATGATGCACTCTGAAACTTTTTCCATTGTCGCCATTTTATGGTTTAGAATATTATATGTAAAATAATTAGGTACTGACTACTGCTAAATCGAATATAGTGACTAACCGAGAAGAAGAAACTTGTTTGTGAAACACTACTAAAGTGGAGTGCTTTTGATACTTCAATATTAGTCGTCTACACGGTTTCTGTGTGTTCTTAATTCTGTGTATCAGTATTCTACAAAAAAGTTGACAAAAAAGAACCGACTGTGTAAAACAACTAAATCGATGACGATTTAGAGCAGCGTGGTGTGATAGTTAAATATCCATCTCTTCTATGGATATGGATATAAGGTTTGTAGACATTAGCAGTAGTGGGGTATTCAATAAGGCGATAAATATGAATTCATATGATTATATTATCTATTATTTTATTTCTATATTCTAGATCTGAGATCATGTATTCGTGGTAAGTTAATTAGTAGGATGTTTTCATATCACTATTTGAAGCCTGCAGTCCGTATCCTCATTTGTTTCGAATCCTAAGGTCGCCTGATATAGATCACTACTAAGCGATAAGGCTTTACTAGCTAGTTTAAAAAAAAAAGAGTATAACCAAATCGATAAATGATGATTGGTACCTAGTGAAGACAATTTTCATGACTTATATACAGCGTGTAATAGAAAATCAAAACAATACTTTACAGGCTTTAAAGGTACATTATGAACTGTCTTTGAGACTTAGCTCTGAAACAGAAAACCTAAGTTAACCTACCCTAGTTTTTGAGTACACGACTGCCATAATTTTTAATGAAAAAAATCAGATACAGCCCTAACATGACATGCAATATTAAAATCATGTGACACCTGTCACTTTATTAGGTACGCGTCTCGTAGCATAGGTACTATGCGCGGTTTGTTTTTTATTTTCAATAGGGTTGTCAAACGTAAACAGTTAAAATGTTTTGAATTCGTTAGTATTGAAAAAAAGATCTGCTTCTTTTTATTTAATATTTTTATAGGGTTTTCCTTATGAAATATACTTATGTATCCTTTAACATTATTTCGTTATTTGGTTACACGTTGTATATATTATATGTTTACACATAATATATGAAATGCCCATATAAGTAGACGCTTTAGGCCTACAAATTGCTGATGTGTGTAACCAAAATTCAGTGTTATTATTTAAAGTGGAAAAGCATCATAAATCATACCGACACAACGGGCAGTCATCCGCGTATCAAATTCCGCGGTGCGCGCGGAAACCAGAGTTGGGAACTAAATTTTCGTTTGAAACTTAAATGTTTGCAAAATTTTAAATCATAAAATAGTTTATAAATGGGATTTCTGATATTTTTGGTTTGAATACACGATAGTTGTTTGAATAAAAGGTAGATATATTTCCACGTTCCATATAAGAGCAATCATATCGACGAATATTCACTACACCTCTCAATTATCAAATAATAATATTGAGCTCTTAACAACTATAGTATGAGTTTTAAATCTTTAAGCGACGTAATTAATACTCATTCTTTACCTAAAATATAGTTTACTAATAGGTCTCAATTAAACACACTTTTTCATCCCATTTGTTAAAGCTGTTTGAAGCTCAACGTTTGTAATGTTAAAAAAAGGTAGTATTACATATATAGTAACAATGCAAGTCCCATAGAGATTAACATAGTGGGTTATGAAACAAAGTTTAAAAAAATAAACTCTTGTGAATAAAAATGTCACGAAAGTGAAAGAGAAAGTGCTATAACCGCTGTTTATATTTTACATTTACTAAACATTTTCGTTTGAATATTCGTTTCATTAAAGTAATTATATCAAAACTAATACAGCCTCGCATCAGTTAATCTAGTTCAAAGCTATTATATCCTACATACTGTGGATGTTTACCAGAATTTTCGTATCAATAATATAAGAGATCAAGTGGCTTTATTTGTTCCCAAGTAGACCCTCCTTTATGGGTCTCCACAATCCTTCTATTATTGAGTAAATTGAGCGTATGTCTCTTCCGCATCAATACGCCAATGTTCTCTTATTCTTATTTTTAAAGAACATCTAATAGAATTTAAAAAAAAATGACGGCCATCTCTGCTGTTGCAGAGCATTGCAGACGTGGATTAGCAGTTCATAGCATTTATACCTTTAGCCACTCTTCACTTATACATAAAAACTAGTAACCCGATACTTATCCCATGTTTACACAGTGAGAGAGATAGACCCGAGATTTTTTTTAAGATGTCTTGTGTCGGTATCTAAATATTGCATACATTTTACTCTTTTGCTAAGAAATTTAAATTTCTCCTGAAAGCGATAATCGGCCTCTTAATAATAAGTAAAATTAAGCCGATGTTTTTATGGAACTCAATATTTTTTTATAATGGAAAAATATGGGTACTTTGCAGATTATAAATTGCAATGTGTACCTAGCATTGCAATTTATAATCTGCAAAGTAGCGGCTTACCCATTCCTTATTATACCTACCTTTACTGAAAACATTACCTCTCGGTCGGTTTCAATATTTTCCACCTTTGCCTGCACTAAAAGCCGTGTCTAGCTTTTGTTCAATCCGACAGCTACACGGCTATAGCTAATGGACATTTTTGCTTCAGCAAATCCTACAGGTTTAATAAATAGCATGAAACTTTTATCAAGTTATACGAGTTGGCACTTATGTTAGTAAAAGAGGTAAAATATTTTGCAAAACCTTGCTCAAACATAATTTATATGAGCCTGCGTTAATTTGAACACAATATCTCTCACTAACTCTAACATGTAACAATTAAAGGCCGGTCCTTTTTCGCAGTTCTACATTTGTTTTTGCTCAATCTCTATCTTGGTAAGTAAAGTAGTAATTCTAGTCTTAAGAAATTTGGGTTTTTTTTTACTTTAACGTATATAATTCTACGTATAGAATTATATACGTTAACGTATATATATATAGAACGTGAAAAACTCTGCTCGTTACTTTGCAGTTCCAGCGAAACATATAATCTGGCATAGTTATTATATTAAATGTATTTAGACCAAATCATTATTTAAAGCTAAAATCATGGAATCATTATATAAAGCTATTTTCCGTTTTTCTATATGTGTTATCGTCTACGTAGAGTTAAAATAAAAAAAAAAATACTGTTGGCACAACGCTATCCCAGATAACGGTAAGATATCCCATAGATCCTAGATAACGGTAAGATATCCCACAGAAGAGAAAAATAAAATATATTGTAGACTAATGTGTAATAGACAAAGAATAGGACTACTACAAGTACCTTGGAGAATGCCGAAGTTATGAAAGGGTCAAAAAATTTATTGTATATAGGTACTCTTACTTATATTATAAATGCGAAAGTGTGTTTGTGTGCTTGTTTGTTTGTTTGTCTTTCTTTCACGCCCTAACCAACCAACTTGATTTCTGGCATAGAGTTAGTTGAAGGGACGGAGAATAACATAAGCTACTTTTTATCCCGGAAAACAAATGGTTTTCAAAAAACCGTAATAAAATAGGACGAAGAACGCGGCCTTGTCTGTTAGATCCCTAAAATAAAACAACAATACATGTAAAACATATTTTGGAGAATGGTATTTTTACCACGTTTCATGTTAAGGTAATTATAATAATCGATTGATAAGCAGTCATGGGTTAAACTCCGAGAACATGCCATGGCCGGCTATTAATACCTACTACATTGTTGTTTATCCCGCAAATGCGTATTTGACCTAGATTCTACCCTCGATGTTCCCTTCACAATATCCTCAACAACCCTTGAGGTCGTTTAGGTATACCTACTTAAGACCTATTACTGCTAAAAGCTATTCTTGCAGCTAAGCGACCGTAAAGCACCATACTGATTCCTCTGGATATTGAAAACTTTATAAATTTTTATTTGATGAAAATATCGAAGACAGATTTCTACCTGGAACTTCACGATCTCCCTGGAAGTTCACTAAGGCCTGATGGGAATATCCACTGGAGTTTGCTTTCATAGCTTCTGTAATTATAATAAGCTCATCACAATTCTTTCATTTTTACAAATTTATGTAGCAACGACGAAAATCCAAATTTTTCTTTCCTACCAACTTATAACTATTAACTAATAACTATATATACAATCTATATATTTGTATTTGTTATTCGTATATATATTTTATATAACGTGTATTATTTAAGTATATGTTATATATTTGACGGCCGATTGGCGCAGTTTGCAGCGACCCTGCTTTCTGAGTCCAAGGCCGTGGGTTCGATTCCCACTACTGGAAAATGTTTGTGTGATGAGCATTAATGTTTTCAGTTTTTGGGTGTTTATATGTATATTCTAAAGCTGGGGCTGGATGGCGATTTGTGTGTCGTAGTATGTTTTATTTTTATTATTTATTATTATTGCGCCGGTACCCTTATGGTCTTTAATTACATTTTTAATTTTATCATGTGTTTGTAGTGTTTATTTTAATTTATTTTGATTTAATTAAGGTTGATCTTTTTAATATCCTTGAACCAAATTTGCACACTATTAATTTGGTAGAATGTTATGCTCTCTAAACTAACTATATTGTTTACCAACATCTTGATATTGTACAAACGTTCTTGCAAATAAATGATTATTATTATTATTTATTTCCTCTATAATTTATTCTTTATTTTTTTAAATTATTAACAATGCTTAAAAATAAATTAAAAAACACAATTAAAAATTTATAAAAAAAAAAAAAAAAAAATCCACCCTCCGCTTGCGGGGCTTTTGAATGCCCAAGCAACCGGTGGTTAGGGCTCCAGAGACGCGCCATTTCAAGGACTACTGCCTTCTGTATCCGACCCTTGATCCAACAACCAAGCGAAAGGTTCTTAAGATGTTGGTCGAAGCTTTTCGCTTTTTTTGTTATTATTATTATTAGCAATGGGAAGATTGCTTGGGAGATCCATAAATGATGGGGCCCAAGATGAAGGGGTGGCAACAACCTTCTTTTGAGACGTACCACTATAACTGCGAAGTAAACGTGGAAGGAGCGTTAAACTTCGAAGAACATCTAGCCATCCAGTGTACCTACTTGTTTGGCTTGTACGAAGGCAAAATACTTTCAAGATAATTTGTAAAGCTAAAATTGTTGTATTAAGCTGTAAATTAATAATAACCAACGTTTATATGAAGATAAATATTTTAGCAGTGTAATTATGAAATAGTCAACTATTTCAATTAATAATGATGTGCTGTAAAACTTAGGAACCGTAAAGAAGCAATAATCAGCGAAGGATAAAGGGTTTCATTTTATATCTTATAACATTAAGTAAGAAGTTATATTCCTAAATTAATAACACGAAGCTGGCAAAGGAATACCTAAAATAATATTATATTTTAAGTATTATTATTTTCAAGTTTTACGTTACGCATTTAAGATGATAGGTACTTACATTCTGATAAAGAGGAATTTTTATTAGAACTTCTTGATGAAACTCCAACCTTTATTAATACGGTTTGCTATAAACAATTTTTATGGCGAAATTTTCATGAAACGAATGATACTCAAAATATATAAAACTAACGCTTTGAAATTAATAAATAAGTAGATACACATACCGTTTTGAAATTAATAAATAAGTAGATAACATAACTTGACTTAACTAATAATGAATGAAACGATGATCATTGTAAATGTGCGGGTTACCTCCATCCTACATACCATATATGATCTACGCTTCGTGTTTGCTCAGTTAAGGTCATAGCGCAGCTCGGGATGTTAACGAAGAATTATATTAATTACGCATTCCATATTATAATAATTAGTAGTGCACAACGGTTTCACCCTCGTTTACAAAGGACGTAGCATGACGTTATATTATAGCCTCAATACACGGACTACAAAAATGAGATTTTCGAATCGGATTTAATTTTTATCCATACTTACTGACAAATAGACTTCTTCGCTGTGCAATGTTAAGTAACAATAGTAAAATCGCGATTAATTACGCATTCCATATTATAATAATTAGTAGTGCACAACGGTTTCACCCTCGTTTACAAAGGACGTAGCATGACGTTATATTATAGCCTCAATACACGGACTACAAAAATGAGATTTTCGAATCGGATTTGATTTTTATCCATACTTACTGAAAAATAGACTTCTTCGCTGTGCAATGTTAAGTAACAATAGTAAAATCGCGATGGGACTTTTTCACACAAATTTTAGTAGTACTAACTTGTATTACGAGTGAGAGTTATATACCTTCAATTGCTCATCGTTTGAAACGATAATTCACATACAATAGACGATCACAAAGTATGTCAAACTCGGGACCACAGATTTATTATTGAATCAATCCACCCAGAAGCAGCTTTATCCGCCAGTTTTCTTAGTTTTCTTGCAAATATGCATTCTGAAACTAGAAGTTAAAAGTCTAATTGAAAAGGGAATTTCAGTTTTTAATAGATAAGCGGAATTAGTCGCTTATTAATCTAGCATACCTATTAAAAACGGAATTTATAGTGTACAAGTTACCTTTACAGATAAATTCGAGTTTTCTGTTAACTTTTAAGATTGAGACACATAAATAGGAAGTATAGGCCTGTAATTTTAGCAGTACTGGCCTAAAAACCGTAAAAACCACTTTGCGATAGCAAGCTTACGAAAGCTAACTTAGTACACGACACGAGACCGCCAGGATTTTATTTTGTCATATTTATTATGTATCTAAGATTATGCGGAAGTTCAAGCTTTTCCATAATATATAGTATTTATATGTTTCATAAAAGCTATAAGCTAAAAGCATAAGCTATCTTAGTAGCGGGTCACATTCAAAGATGTCAAGATGGGAGATGGATAAATAATGTCTAACTGTCTCAAGTTCCTTTGGATTCGAAACGGAGACCCGGTTGGCCCTTGAAAAGCTGGGAGGACGTCATCGCGAAAGTTGCAGGTAAGACATGAAGTACTCTAGCAAGGGACAGGTGCTAATGGAAAAGAATGGAGGAGGCTTTTACCGCCGCTGGCGGTTCTTACATAAATATTATAAATACGACAGAAGCAATATATTGCATAATTAGAAAAGCATTAAAATAGAAAATAAGAAATTATATCAAGCCAGTAAGATACTAAATTGTAAGGAATGTAAATAAAGCTTTTATATTATATATCTTAGTTACCATAACACAAGCAACGCTTACTTTGGGATTAGATGGCGATGTGTGTTTTGTCGTAATATATTTATTTATTTATACTCGAAAGCGACTCCTTGATTGCGAGCAAGCAAATGTTGTAAAAAGGCTACTGGCGTGGTATTCCATGGACGTTCTCGAACATACTGAACAATACGCAAGTGAGGCAGCTTGATAGTAATAATAATGAGTAATTCGACAAAAAATTATAAAAATATGAATCTTCATCTTCTTCTTCGTCGTTTACTTCATTACTGAAGGTCGTGTCCGGATTCAAGTTTCTTTGTAGCGATTTTTACTACAGCCTTCCATCCTGTTCTATCCTCGGTCTTTTTGATAGCTTCTGTGAATCTTCATACGTCTAGTTTGGTTAATTAAGTATGAAATGATGTGCTTTTTCAATTCGTTCCTATAAATAAACATGGCACTAATCAATATATCGCATCGTGAAAACCAGAAATTAATTATTGGTCCGAGTAATTTATGTTTAGGGTCTTTGGACGCTAAAGACAAAGTTATAACAGTTCGAACCACCATTAAAAAATAAGAACAGTTGTTAATACATATAGATAGATATTCGAACAGAAAAGACTTTATTACACAAGGTTAATATATAAATGTACAAAGGCGGCCTTATCGCTTTAGGTGATCTCCACCAAACAATCTTTGGTTAAAGAAAATCGTTACGGAAAACGAAAAATAATATACAGACATATACGCCAGTATATGGGAAATCTTTACGGAAAACGATAAATAATATACATACATATACGCCACTATATGAATATTACAGGTTTAGGGAATGGCCACGAAATTCGTTTCTTTGAGGAAAAATACGTAGAGATTACTTTGACTTAGCGCCAATTATTATAATTGTGTAGTCATCATGTACTTAGAAGCTGGTGATTAGCGTTTTAGATAAGAGAAAATTATTTCCAGATGGAAAAGTTACTGTAATTAGTTACAACGAAGTTAATTAACGGATACGAGAAAATTATCTGAGCTAAAATCAAAAGTGACGTAAAATAATGAAAAGAAAATAACCTTTTGAAATAAAAGCCGATGGCAGTGAGGTTATAAGGTATTCTACTCAATCTGCCTAGGGCTTTATTTTACGCGTTCAAACAGCATGAACCTACTGTACTTCAGTAGGAAAGTAAGGATATACTTCCCATAATGTATTATTTTACCCATCGTTTTTAAGCGTCGCTCTGTCAGTGCCTACCGTCCAAACGTCACGTCTGGCTTCACGGAAGATCAGCGCTGTGTCTTTAATAGGCACTGCAAACATGCTGAGTGAAGATTATTTTGGGAACACACCGTTCCTATAATTGTTGTGTAGACTATTAAGTCGTATTTTAATTCTAGTGTGTGTATATCCAAATAAAGTTTTCTTTCTTTCTTTCCTACTGAGGCTTTACATAAAATTTGCTGCCTGAAATACGGACTAATAAATACTCACTTTCGCCGAACCTATACCCCTAATCGGTTTCAACATAGCATCTTACGGGAACGCTTTATCGCTTCGCGGCACGTTTTTGTCAATGTGTTCAGTGTTGGAAACTTACCACTGTCTGAGCGCCTGAGACCAGGGAAAATTCAGAAATTGCAAACTATTAAATTCCTCTGTCAGGGATTTACCCGGATCCTCTCACTTATGAGTCCAAAGCCAAGTCAGTAATACACTAACCACAATATATAGAATAACGGGGTTGCCGGCGTTTTTCGTCCTCGGTTATCATGGTCTTTCCAAATCCCTTGGGAAAAGTTATGGTTTTTCTGGTATAAAAAGTAACCTACATTACTCTCCGGCCTTTAAACTAACTCTATGTCAAAATTTAGTTTATTGGCTGCTTAGTTAGGACAAACAATCACACTTTCGCTTATATAGTATACGCGCGCACACACACAAACATAAACACACCATACACACCAAGACACTACTCAATCGTTTTATTTTTATTTTATCTTGTTTTTGCTATGGAAGAGTAAGGCCTCTTGACACAGGTATTTTGATGCTTACTAGGAGGTCTTCACAACATGTATCATTTACCATGTAAGAAACGAAATAAACGATTTTTATTACAGTATTAGTAAGGAATTATGTATAGTACCACTCGGTAATTATGTTTCTCCTAATGCACTAAAACAAGTTAACGTATTGCTGTAGGTATACTGGCCATACGAAATCATAATTATCAGACTAATAACATCCTACTGCTGCAGAAGAGGAGATTGTAGAGCATAAACCCACCATTGACAGACCAAGCAAATGGCCCATCTGATTGCAAGTGGACCTGAGTTCTCATGACATACATATATAGCATTTATAGACAACTTCACTGCCATCGGCTTTTATTTTAAAAGGTTATAAGGTAAGAATATTAAATTCTAAAAGTGATTTTTTATTAGTCCGCATTACAGACAGCTACTTTGGTTATAGCCTCAGTAGTAGATCCATATTTTCCTTCTAAGTAAGGTTCAGTAGGTTCATGCTGATCGAGCGCTAAAAAGAAAGTGGTAGGCAGACCGAGTAGAATATAAAATTCCATTAGCGCTATTAACAATAATTTTCACCAACCTTATTTTTACTTAGTTAATAACATTTGCGGTTGGGAAAGTACCTAATGCAAAAGTGTAATCAGTTACCTTAATCGATTTCCCGAATTAATATTTTCTGAGAAAAACTAGCAACGTTAACTGGATAACATTGAATCAAATTATTATTCTTAGTTATCTATTCTTGTTACATTTTTAGTAGAAACGTTAACAACCCACATCATGAGATAAAAGAGAAAACAAAAAATTTCTCACTGTGTCTCACACGTAAAGTGGCCACGGGATATTCGCATCGAGACCGGTGAAACGTCAGATAATAATGATAATAATCTTTATTACCAGACAATCCATTCATACGAAATAATATAAAATTAAAATTAAAACTAGAATTGTAGGTAGGTATGTTAGTAATAATGGTGATATATGCTGGTCCGATTGTATGGCATACTTTTCATTTACACCCATCTGTGTAAATGTATTGTCTTGCTTTTCTGAGAGTGTTTTAAGAATACCGTTTCGGCTTACACGCCTTCGGCTAATGATGCAGTACTTTTCCCCATAATTCCGAAGAAATCATCAGTTCGAGCGTCAGCTAATATCAAATGCACTAATGAGTGATAAAATGTATAAAAACATACCAAGAATGCCACGGGTAGCTGCGATCGGCGGCGCAGTGGCGCGTGAGGCGTCTACCCATACCTTTACCTATAGTAGTATAGTAGAAGTACCTATAGTACATCCGGCTCGATTTCACGCCACGCGATTCGTTACATCTACGCGGGAAACTTTCGTAACATTCGCGAGAATTTACTATATAACGCACCAAAAGAAGAACAACTTGTACAAGTACATTGCTTGAGAATACGCGTTTTATTATTGCTTATTAATATTAAATGTTAAATACACCTGCTAGATTACTGTTTACTTGCCAAATTTGCACTCCACATAATGCCTTCGAGGCCTCGATTGTTGGAGACACAGACAATGGACGTCAATTCCAATTATGCAAATCTTAATGTGCATGCAATTGCATTGAATCAGTTTATTTTATGGATACTAATAATTATTGCAGGAACAATCGAAATGCCCGTGTAGTTAATTATTTTCAATACTTTATGGATCAAAATAAGATAGAAATTGGCGTAACAGGAGGACAATATTCGTATTTATTATTAACCAACTAATCTTCAGATCTTCAGATCAGAACTAGTCATCATCAGATCCTTACTTCGTTCAATTATAATGTACCAGATATGGTTTTAGTCTGTGTATATGAAGAATAAGATCTCACTCACGATTTGGAAATCTACTTCGTTAGTTTACATGCAGATATAATCATCAACATCAGCCTATTTTAGTCCAGTGCTCGTCTAAGGCCTCTTCACGCCATCTTGGTCTATGGTCTTGGTTAGCTGAATCCAGTTCTTCCCTTCTGCTTTTACGATATCTTCCTTCAATCGAGCTGGTGGTCGGCCGAAGAGTCTATGTCCAGTGCGCGGTTGTTAATCCAGAATCATTCTGCTCCAAAGTGCTGCTGCTCTTTGAACGATGTCAGTGATTCCATTTCGGATTCCGCTCTATACGTTGGGAACCCTATCTAATAGAGACAATCCTAACATCGCTCTTTCCATTGCACGCTGCGCAACTTTGAGCCGGTGCACGTGCATGTCTCTGCTCCATATGTCATAGTTGGTAGGACACATTGGTCGAATGCTTTTCGTTTTAAGCATAAAGGACGTTTGAGAGTTTCCTAAAGGCTACCCACCCGAGTTGGGTGCGTCTGCTAATCTCTCTTTCCTGTCCCTCTTAATTATTGCGGATATAATAATACATAGAAATACAAACTTTACTAAAGATTTTTTTAATAACTATTAAGTTATTGGAACAAAGAGAGCTCGTTGTAAAATAGTGCTATTTGAAATGCACTAAAAAGGTCTTAAGGAATTGGATATTCAAGGAGCCACAGTGCTTTCAATTGCTAAAGTTTCTTACCTGTTTGAAAAGCGGTGAAGTTGAGAGTTTGACTTCTTTATACAGTTTACATATTAGGTTTGCGGGAAAGTTTTATCCATTTTTTTCAAATACGGACAGACTTTGGATGAAATTTAAGATTATATCACAACAATGATTGTATCTATATCTGTATCTAGAAGAAGCCTAGCTAATTGTAAGTGGGACACCATCGACTATAATATGAACAACACTTCACAGTGCATGCAAGGAACTCATCGTGCAGTGTTGCCCTGTGTCCATTAAACTGAGGCGTAGATATGAATCCTCATGTTCCTGTAATTTTACAGCGGCTCTTACTGCCTTCAGACCTGAACACAGCATTTCAATAATGCTGCTTGGCGGTAGTACTTCCTCGGATGAGCTCTCTCACACAACAACACAAGCTCTACTACTACTGTAAGTTACAACTATACAAGTGCGAATGGGACTCGCACACGTTCGCACTATTATATACTTTTCATTATACTTGCTCGTAACAAGAACCTTATTACATTAACATAAGGCTCATAATCCAAGATAATAGAGACGCCTGTTTTATTTGAAAATTACCGTACTTGCGTATTATTTATGATGACCCGATTAAGTTTAGTTTGTTGCAAGTTATATGTATGAATATGGACCACTTTTAATTTAGCCGGGTAATATCGTTTTTTTTATCAACAAAGGGGTTTTATGGGGCGATGACCAACCCGTCTGCCCAGCGTGGTCTTTTACCGGGTAAATCTTTGTATGGATGGAGAAAAGAAAGCCACAGCCCCTAATCCCCGGCAGCCCCGCTATTCCTGGCTCTGGCAGCGGTTATGGTAACGGCGGGGCAAGGGGTGTCAAGAATCTCCGGAAAATAGTACGCATTTCCTTAAATAAACAAATATTTTTATCTTGTCGATTATGATTAATTATTAGCGTTTAACTTTATCAAATGATTCGCAACTAGTTATATTTAAACATTTCTTTAAAATAAATTTTAAATATTATATAGGCTGTATGGAGCGAACGCCGCTGGCAGTATACCGTCGCGCTATTTTCCGTGATTAATATTTTGCTAATATTTTCGCTTTTTGGTCTATTTTTAATGATTGAAAATGTCGTAGAAAAAAGTAGAGAAATAGTAGATTTTACTCCGATGGTAATAAGATTCAAGGAATAAGAATAGCGAGTGAAAAACTTATTTTCACCAAAACCTAGAGAGCGGCCTACAAAACTGCAATAATGGAAAAACGGCAAAAAAAAATCAGTTATTTGTCAGAGAAAGTATTAAAATAAAAATCCTGTTTTTTTCCTAGCAAGTTTGGTGAAAATCAAGGTATGAAACGTGTATGGTGCATTACTTGTTACACTCTCGGCTTTCTTAGCACATTCGCTTTTAACTCAAGTGCCTAATACCCCCTCGGCTAAAATGCAATGTTACCAAACTAGATGCATAAACTACTATTATAATACTTTTGTAAAAGGAACAAAAGAGGCTGATAACAAAAGATAAAAATTTACATCCGTCCAAAATTATAAAAGGCAGCCATTTTGACAATCGGCATCAGTTTTTATTATTTGTGTTATAAGCTCAATAGTAATACAATTCAACTCTCTAGGTTTATTATGTTTTATAAAATATAGCCCGCTGGGAGAAAGACGTACGGACACTGTGGTAACAGAGTCCCGTTGGCACCCACACTTGTGGTATTGTACCATAAAAAAATACTAATTTAATCTACTATGCTGGACTAAATATCGGACTATCAGAATCATGAAAATTATCAAAACTAGGCACAGGTTTACTTTCTTTTATGAGAAAGCACTATAGGTATAGCGTAGATCCACTATACTTTCTGCGATGTTGTGGGTAGAATGAGAGTTAAAATGTTTGCTTGTTTTGTTGGTATAATATTATGAATCTAGCTTTCATATTTGATGGGCATTTAACCAGCCAACTACGCATTGATTCTATTTCTTATGCCGTTTCAGATGCAGTATATACTTAACACTAGTAGGGTTAACATGTCCACTATGTGTGATTTAGTGTTATGGTGAGATCTCGCGTAGAAAAGGATTAGGGGCATGACAACCGTACTCCCTAACAGGTTAGCCCGCTACCATCTTAGACTGCATCATCAAGTACCACCTGCATTGCAGTCAAGCGCTAACTTGAAGTGGACCAAGTAGGTGGCCTTAATGATACCTAAGTGGAAAACCATCGCCTATAAACAGAGTAATGAATGAATGAATGAAATACACTTTATTGTACAGCAAATTTAAAAAAACAAGCATAAAAAAACACAATTAAAATAAAGGAGAAAAGGTACAATAGGCGGCCTTATCGCTTAAAAGCGATCTATACCACACTACAACACTTTGAACACAAGCGACACTAGCAACACTAGCCACACTTTGCATGGCATGCAAAGTGTCCTGCGACGTACCACCCAATGTCCATTAGCCTCAGTAGTAGGTGTTGAACGTCACGTGCCTATTATAACGGCAATCTTCAGACTGAAACACAAAATCGCAATAAAGCTGCTTGGCGGCAGAAATAACTAGACAGAGCACTGTCAATAAAAGCTCTACAACGACTACATTGATTAGCTTACCTCTCTTCTTGAGCTGTGTTTAACGCCTTTGGTTGCCTGGAGGAGATCGCTATGTAGCGATAAGGCCGCCAAATTGTATACTTTTGTAAAATTTTTATTTATAATTTTTCTTTATGTTTATATGGTGTACAATAAAAGTGTATTCATTCATTCATTCATTCGTTCATTAGCCCTACAGGCGCCCTACATTAAAAGAAAGAGAGAAAGCGACCCCAGAACATTCGATGTATTAAAGCTAGCCCGGACTACGAAAACGTACGCGCGATTTTTATTCTTTCGATTTATATTCCGAAATAGTACTTTACATGCACTGCGAATAAATTTCCTCGCGTATTTTGTCCGTTTTTATGAAATTTTCGGCATAGAAGCGCGTCTAAATTTGACCGCCAAATATTCGCGTGAATTTAGTCCGCATCGTACCGCGTGAAAGTATCAGGCCACAGATATTATCACCGCATGAATACGAAATTTTAGTGCTTGCACCTCTTTATGATAGCAAGTGTTACAGAGTTTCGAAAAAAAATTAAAACGTTATTTTTCTTTCGCACTGCGGTCTATTTTTTTTCGTTATTTTTTTCGGGGAAATTCTACTTGATTATATTATGTTAAATGTAATAAGTGAAAACTAGTATCACTCCAAGTCCTATCCCCACGTTCTCCAACAATATGTTGATTTTTCACAACTTTTCTTTTTTCACATCATCTGTTTTAACTGTATGCATGTGGACACCACGAGCCTTACTATGAAGTGAGCCTACCACTTGTGCAATGTGCAGTCGCTAGTCGGGTCGTTAGGTGCCGAGACCGCTTGTTATTTGCTCAAGAACACCTATGCGGGTCCCATTGAGAGTACACATTGCAGTACAAAAGAGAAATATTAAATAAAAGTGTTAATTTCTACTGCTCCGTTACTTTCACCCTCTGTTCTATTTGGCCATCTATGCGGGCGCTGTCTATTTTTGTGTACTTCCGCCGAGTATCACACCTTATTTTGTGAAATAAAAATTTAACGTGGTGTAGCAAACTTGTCCGCCATACGTTTCGTTTCTGCTATGAGATTTGTTATAAGACAATGTTCTCATGGTAGCAAACTTTAGCTAATGAGATATCACTGCCGTTCACTCACTCGTTTTACTTTTGTTGGTTAGATTCCTTATCAAAACTTTGCCTGAATAAATGTACAACCAGGTTAATATTATCAGTGACATCACTGAAGACTGGAAAATAATTTGCACGCAGGCGTGTCATGCGTTATATGCATTTTCCATTATAAAATTAATATAGTTCTCCTATATTAATTTAACAACTAAGAGAAATTTAACAAAATTACGTAATAATAGTGAGTTGGTGTAAATTTATAAACTTGAGTCGCACTATGTCAGGGTATCCATAATAGTAAATAATGTCTGTGTCTATAGGTACTTTTCAAACTTAGCTCAATATGCTTTTTATGATCTAATAAAGTGGAAGAGGATTAAAAATAATACGACTTACGAAAATAGACGCAGACGATTGTTAGTATAAAAAACATTGTCTGTTCTGTCATTGACCTATGAGTTTTCCTTAGTCAAAAGAAAACAAAAAAGACTCGGGGCACCGCGGCTTTTGAGGAATTCTTTTTGTTTTGTCCAAAGCGTAACAAACGAAGTCTAATCAAAGCGGGATTACGTTTCTCTAAAGAAAAAGAGCTGTATAAAAACAATTACACATTGAATACCAAAACTAGAAAAAACGTTAAAATGTTTTACTATATTCATAAACTTCAGGTTATTACTATCCCACTACTGGGAATAGGCCTTCTCTCTCATAAGAGAGAAGGACTTAACGGGCATTTAACGTCTTGGCTTATTAACAAAGCCATAGCTTTTTGCTCGACCTGGTTAGCAAGCCCAAGACATTCTGACCCAGTTCATAAAACTATAATGTATAATTATGATATGTATATTCTAAGTATTTATGTATATTATTCATAAAAATATTCATCAGTCATCTTAGTACCCATAACACAAGCTACACATACTTTGGGGCTAGATGGCGATGTGTGTGTGTTATGGAATATTGTCGTAGTATATTTATTTATATTTATCTATTTATTTATTTATGATATAATTAATAATAATTACCGATAAGTACTTATGAGATCATTTTGAGCATGAATGTGAGGAGTGCATGATTAGTTTTTGTACAGTTCATCGTAAACGGTTTAGTCATAAAATGTTAAGGGAAAATACAGCGAAATAATGCCAACAACTATACTATGGCTACTAAGCTATATTTATATTTTATTCAGCTTACCCTATGACTACGCGAAAGCGTGAAAAAGAGAAAACTGAATGATGTACACATCATTTCCGGTACGTGCGAGCGTGACAAGTGAAACTGGCTGTTTATTACGGCTTTTTTCACGTTCTTATGTTGTCCTTACTGGTAATTTATGTTTCAGCTACTTGCAAGTTTCTTTTTGAACTAAAGTTTAGGTATTTTTTTATAAAGTGAAAGCTAGGTATATGTATAGTTAAAGCATTTAGTAGATAATTGTAAATGGAGAACACTTTTTATTACAAATGGCTATAATGACGCAATTCGGCCCTAAATTCTTTAACACTTTTTACATGATGACGAGTCTTATAATACTTGGGCGCTGTATTGTGTTCTGGAATTCCTTGTAATTTTATATCAGATTCTATCAATACATAGTAATAAAAACCTAAAGATTGAGAGATGAAGAAAAGGTATTAAATTTTTAATTCAATAAGCTATCGAAATAAATAGCTTTTAAAAAATATAAAAAGACGCATATTTAGGTAGATAATAGCATTATTGGTAAAAAATCAATATTAAATATAATATCTCTATTTATAATTTATTTTATTAACTACTGTAAAAATGCTATTAACCTTACTATTGTCGTTAGTTGGATCGCATTTATTATAGTTTCCAGATTTATGTACATCTAAACTTTACATAGCGTAGGTATTTGACTGCAAGAACACATTTATTTCCTTAACATTTCCAATAGAAGAAGCTGTCAGAAGTCTACCAGAATAAAATATTCGGTGTATTTTATTCCTGTGGCACTATTCCCGGTGTTTATTTCTTGCAATGAAAAATCTCGCGAGTTCAGGACGTGTAGGAAATATAGGAAAAATGACAGTGGATTTTTTAGTCCACGTAGGTCGTATGTAGCCTGTCGACGCGACATTTCAGACTGGTGGTTAGCCAATAAAAATAGAGAAGATTTTGATACCGTCCTTTTTGCGGTGCCCTTTCAAAGAAGTTGAACACTATAGTTACAGTACGAAATCACGTTTAGTTCCGAGCAAGACCCATCATCGTGTTGTTATTTAATAAAGATAATTATGTGAATGTAGCTATACACTGACGGGGCAGACATTTTAACATGAACATTTTATATCATTTTCAATTCAATATACTTTTTATTTGGATAACGATAATGGTAGTTCGCCCCAATAGGGGATTTGAGACCATTTATCATTATACAAAAGAGGTTGCAATAGTGCTATGTGACAAGGCATACCATATCGACAACCCCAAGTTGAAAAACATATCTGGACTAAGGCTGTGCGTCTCGACCACTCATTGCAAACTATTACCTGCTAAATTCCTAAAGACTTATGCCCGTTTTCACTAGGCATCGACTAATTCGAGTTTTCTAATGATTTAGACGATGTCTATATAAATAAAAGTTTCACCAACTCTTAGGTGATAACTTTTGGTGAACGGTCGATGTATGCCGAGGAATCTCCTAAGATTAGGAGTATACTTATCCTTATCCTATTTACAACGGACATAAGTACTTTGGTGTTCTTTGACTTACTACATCATAATAACGGCGAGCAGGGTGCATAATTTATCGTACAGCTATTTAATGTATATATTAACTAGCTATGCCTTACGGTTTCGCCTTTGTTAATTTGGGCATAAAATATTTCGTGACCCTTATTCGAACATGCTTATCATTATAGAAACGAGGCATTAAATAAATACATTATAATTAATAATAATAATAATATCTTTATTTTATCAAAATAAACGTATACATTTCATGAGTGTGAAGCCCTGTCTCCTGCGGTAGTTAAAACTGTGTTACAGGAGACAGTGTCTTCCCTATATCTATGGTCTTATTAACAAACGTTATTCTATAATAACATCATATATTTATTATGGTGATAGCCAAGTGGGTAAGGCTTTGGCATTCCTTTCGGGGGCATCGATTTCGATACCCGGCATGCACTTCTAACTTTTCGGAGGTATGCGCGTTTTAAATTAAAGTAACTAAATATCCCTTGCTTTAACGGTGAAGGAAAACATCGTGAGGAAATCTGCATGCCTTAGAGTTGCCCTAATAAAACCTTACCCTATATTGCCGTGATCGTAATGGCTCGGTTTGGTTGAAGATGATGATGATGATAAAACTTCTAATAATTCAGAGAAACAAAATTAAACTAAGTTTACAATAAGGAGTCTACAGTTTATTTGCCAATTTATATATAATGTGTAGTTTTATCCGTTTGTTCATCTTTTTGCTAAACGATACATCGATTTGAATAAAACATAGCACAGTGTGACTTTTTTATCTAAGAAAACCACCCGTGAACTGTGAATTTATTAATTGCATATTTTTATCGCGGAAACCAATGGAGTTTTTGAACGAAAGAAAACGCGGAATAACTTGCGGGCAAAGTGTTCATATCAAACTAAAGTAGGAACCGTAGTACACATGTACAAATTCATTTCTACCTACTACTCATGATGTTAAAATAGACAGTCAAACGAAATATAAAACTCTTTAAGGGTAAAACAAAGCTTCTAACGAATGGCACTATTTCCATAAAAAGTCACTGTCTATGGACGAAAAGGGAGTGTCCTAACGATCTCTTTGATGTGACATCTTTTCAACCGTAATAAACGTTGACATGTTAAATACAACATAAAACATTGGAATACGTATCTATCTAGCTATAGAACAATTCCTTAGTACGCTAAAGCATAGGTTCTATTTTCATAGGTCAAACGAATAACATAAGACCCTTTTAATGCCTTTGACCTCGGAAGAATGACACTATCTCATTAAAAACCGCAAGCTACTGGTATTAAGTGAAAAGGAGTGTCCTACATTTATAGGACTGCTCACTATAAATTTCTCGTTGGTCGAGAAGTTAACATGTAAAACCAAGGATAACGACCTGGTATCGACTAGGTTAACAGTCAAGATTATTTTCAGTGCCAGCCTGATATTAGAAAATTACCGTTGCTGCAATACCATGCGTTGGAGAGCAAGGCTCTGATTATATGCCCTGGAATAAGGCATAAGGCATTGTTAGCTAACAAAATAATTGCTTTAAGAGTCAAGCACTAAAGCTCAAAGCATTTCTCTTAATTTTGATAGGACCAGAGAAAATACGAATTCAAAACAATTCGCATTTGGAATTGCAGCAGCTTTTCAACCTTCGCTCTGTTCAGTTCAAAGTGGAAAAAGCTGGCTCTAATTAAAACAGGTTCTGATTGCTCTGAAGAAAGCGAAAAACACAAGAAATGGGCTCAATGGCTTTTAATAAAAAAGTTTAGAGCCAATTAAACAGTACCTGGAGGTATTATAATTAAAATAACAATGACTGAATTCTATTCAAGCCAATTCATATATTTTCAACTACAAGTACTTTTATGCAGTTTGATAATAAAAAGAGTTATATGCCTTCAATATTTTAATTTGGAACGGAAATGGTAGGCGCATGCTTTGGCTTCAGCCATTCATGACCTGTCTTTTTAACTCTTTAGTAGTAGTAGAGTTACTTGTGACTTAAATAAATAAATATAATACGAAAATACACACATCGCCATCTAGCCCCAAAGTAAGCGGTAGCTTATATTATGGGTACTAAGATGACTGATGAATATTTTTATGAATTATATTCATAAATACTTAGAATATACATATAAACACCCAGACACTGAAAAACATTCGTGCTCATCACACAAAACATTTTCCAGTAGTAGGAGTGGAACCCACGGCCTTGTATTCAGAAAGCAGGGTCGCTGCACACTGCGCCAATCGGCCGTCACTACTTGTCGTCGGGAAAGTTTTATTATTAATTTATTTTTATTTTATTTATTTATTTACATATTACAATTACAAAACACAAAGTTGTAAAAACTTCACAAGTTATTTAGATTGTTCTTGGATTGTTCATTGACCACTGAACTAGTATAAACTGTGTTTCAGTAGTCAGCCTTCCTCAATTACACAACGAGCAAATAGTGAGAAGTTTTAACAAAAGGACATTTAAAATAAAGTACTATCGCCGTGCTTATTTCTACCGCCACGAAGCATTGCTATGTGAAGTGTGTGTGTGTGTGTCTGAAGGGTGTGGTTGGCGGTGTGGTAACAGACACATGCGACTTAAAGCCTACGCCTCAGGTTTATGGATACAGGGCGACACATTGTAGGACGTGTTTTGCAAGCCCTGCGAAGTGTTGCTCTACTCATAGGCGATGGTTTCCAACTTACTATCAGGGCCCTGTCCTTGATCCATAAAAAACTCTTACAAAAATCTCCTTGTAACGTTCCTTAATGTAGAAAGAAAACTTTAAAAAAATTTAAATTTTTAATTTATTTTTGTTATACATTACTTTTTCTATTTTACTTTAACATAGACACAAATTTTATTTCCTTAAAATTTTGGTACAAACAGGCAGACATGGTTTCAAATGTGCTTATAACGAAAGTATACTTGATACAATTTTACAAGATGAAATCCCTGACGAATTTTCCCGGCGCAGCGGTAAGCGCTTTGGTTTTAAGTTTGAGGCTCCGGGTTCGATTCCTGGTAATTTATAATTTTTGAATTTTTTCTGGTCTGGTCTGGTGGGAGGGTTCGACCGTGGTTAGTCACCACCACCCCACAGAAAAGATGTGCCGCTAAGCGGTTAAGCGTTACAGTACGATGTCGGGTAGAAACCAATAAGGAGTATAGGTTAAACATAACTACCGTACTCCCTAACAGGTTAGTCCGCTACCACCCTAGACTGCATCATCACTTACCACCAGGTGAGATTGCAGTCAAGGGCTTACTTGTAGAGAAATAAATGAAATGTATCAATTTTGGAAACTTAAGATGTCCGAGTATAGTTGCGGCACAGGATAGTACAACTATGTCGATGCCTGTCTATAACTTTGTTTTAATGTCTCAATTTTAGAGCATGGGTTCACGAAAATAAAAAAAATATATATTCAATATAACGTGTAACTGAAAAAAATAACACAATACAAAATTGCCTCGTAAAATATTAGCATAGACAAGAGTGCTTGAGTGATGTATATCGTGTTTATGTTATAAGATAAATAATGCATATGGCGTTGTTAGAGTCACAACGGCTCGAATAAATGTTTTATGGCCCGCTTACCGGTTCACGTAAAAGTTGTAATCTTCAAGAGTGTGTATCCTCATCGTCACACTCCTACTAGGTACTTATAGAGTTATAACAAGAAATATCAGTGGCCAGACTAAAATTGTTGAAAATATAAGTGATTTTTATTTATTTATTTTTTATTTATATTCTATATTTGTACACCACTCGAAGAAACGAGAAAAAAAAGAACAAACACATGAAGAATGAAGCAGGATACAAAAGGCGGTATAATCGCTAAGTAGCGATCTCCGCGAGACTTTATGACAGGTAAATAATAGAGCCAAAGGACTTAGGTTAAGTTTAGTAAAGTAAAGGTAAAGACAGAAATAATTATGCAGAAGTAAAATCTAATTTAACAATTTTATATTAGCAAGAAGTTATCCGTGGTTGCCATCCGGCTTTTTTTCCGGCTAAGTTTGTTGTGGGCTTCTTCTTAGACCAGGGCGCATTCGGAACCCTCGTAGCTTTAGTTTTAAGTTGACGAATTTAGTTATCGCCATCTACTCACTAATATATCATATTTTACATGTAATGTACGCATCAGAAGTGCCATCGATGTGCCTATTAATTGAATAAAAACAATATTTGACTTTGACTTTGACATCTATGTTAAGAAAACATAAAATGTCCAAATAAATCATTCAGTAAAGCCTTACCAGGATAATGAAAAACCTCTCCACATTGCGGATAAAAATATTTTTTTTATTTCAAAACAAAATATATTTATGTACTTTGTATAATTTATTCATAAGAATTTGTAACCTAATCGTTTTCTTAACCATGAAATATCTGAATATATATATAAAGTTCTGGAAATGGCTTATCGTATACGACATATTTGGAAACATGTTATAGGTTACAAACTAAATGTTTCTTCACAATGTGCAGAAATCGATATTATGCGATGCCTAATGGCTTCCAACTTTAACTTGAATTCATACCTCTGAATTTGAATTGAAGCATTGCGAAAGCACTTACGGACAAGTTTTCACCAATTGCAGCTTTAAATCCTAAAGTATCACTTGTGCAAGTACTTTGATAGTAGTTCTTTGTAAAATATTGCGACAATTTATAAGAATCTCTTACACGTTATACTGTTTGGCTAGATTGTCAACTACAGTTATTTACTTTTAAGATCGAACGTTTGGATCTGTTAAGAAATCGCTTGAAGAACGAATTCTGTAGAATACAAAAGAGATAATAAAACTATTATTAATTCAGTGTTTTAACGACTTAGAAATTAGAACCGTTTATGAATTTAATTTGGTAAATTTACACTGTACGAACCTCAATTTTCATGGGATCTGGGTCATTAGATTATGACTTGGTGACCATGGGATCCAACTAAAGAGAACTATGCCTTTTCAAACTGTTAAAGACTTTTCAAAATCAGGCCACAATACATGACCTTGCAATTGGTTAACAGACAATAACAACTAATGGACAATATAAGAGCATTGCGAAAGCCTACACTGGGTCTACGCACTATCTACTGTTATATATTATTATGTGCTACAATTTGCTACGACGTAATCTACGCCTAGCTTCCCCAATTTTGGTATCTACTACCGCTATTGATTTTCCCCTGTACGATTGGCATAGGCAGGAAACAAAACCATACAATGCTATTAAATATTGATTTATTTACTCCAAACTTCAATAATATTTCTGCGTAAATGGGCTATCTAATCAAAACAATAGTAACCCTTTGACCCTTTTCTGAAGATATAAAATTACAGGGACAGTTAATGTAATGCGAACATCTATTAAGTTTAATTAAATCCGTGAGATATTCTTAGAAAGTACGACTTCGTAGGATTATTGTAACTCTGGTAGAGTTTTAGAGAGACTTTATGATATTAAATTATCCACTGTTTTGATATTATCAACTTCATACAATATAGACGTATCCTAGAATATTCCCAATTACCAAACCGTGCACTGATCTTTACTAAAATTAAATGTCTGTTTGTTTGACACCTCTATTTATAAATCCAGTGGGAACGATTCTGGTATGCTGTTTCTGTATAAGCAGTATATTTTATCGGTTTTTTTTAACTTATTTTTTGTTTATTCCACAAAAAGATAGCTCTTTACTGCATTCTCACCTGGTGGTAAGTGATGATGCAGTCTAACCTGTTAGGGTGTATGGTAGTCATACCCCTAATTAATTTCCACGCAACATCGCACCGGAACACTAAATTGCTTAGCGGAACGTCTTTGTCGGTAGTTTGGTTCTGAAAGATAATATTCTCATATTGTCTTTTTGTATTGGAGTTGAAGCAAACATTGTTTATTTAAAGAATTTCCTTTCAAATGTTGTATGGTGTTTCAAATTAGCTACGAGGGTTTCTAATAGCCTGTGAAGTGGAGCAGAAAAATACAGCCAGGTATTCTTTCTTTTTCTTATGTAATAAATTCACTGTCACTCGAAGCAATTGTTTCTCAATCTATAAAAAATGTTTTTTAATATGTTTCTGCTTAATAAACTGAGAGATTTAACATAAACATTTAGTAAAAAAAGGTAGATAGGACCGAACGTCTTTTTTATCAGAAAAATCTTAGGGATCCTTCTTTCGTTTATCACGATGACAATAAAAACATACCGCTATAAATTCGTCTCATGTTCCAACATCTCATACTTAATCAGGCCTTCCGTAAATATAGGGGACATTTTCATGGCTTCTTTCACAATATTACTGGGAATCTGTTAGTTTTTATAATAAAAATAGAATCTCGTTTAATCATTTATACTTGAACTATAGTCAAGCATTGTCAAGCATTCACTGGTAACCAGTGGCGTGGATAGACGGTATGCACAGGGTATGCAGATGATATAAAATTGAGAAAATCCCCAGTAAAATATTTGCTTTTCGGGCTAAAAACAAACATCCTATACGTGCCGCAGCGATTATTTTTTTATTCTATTACATATTTTTTTATATCATATGTGTACGTATATGAAGTAAGTATATTTTATTTTATAAATTACTAAAATGAATAAATAATAAGTATTCGTTTTGTAATTTATTTTTATTATGTAAGTATTCTTTTATTCACACTCTAACTCTTCTTCTTAACTTCATGTACTTTGATCATTGAGATCGCTTTAAAGCGATAAGGCCGCCTATTGTATCTTTTCTTATTTTATTTTAATTATGTTTTGTTTTAATGCTTTGTATTTGGTGTACAATAAAGTGTATTTTGATTTGATTAATTTGATCAGCTGTTTCAAAACTACAAATTAACTTTGTTAAATGCCCAAAGGTACTTTAGATAAAAAATATTAAAAGGATTACCAACGAAGCCGATTAAAAAGTCGCCTCGACTATTTTCAGAAGAAAAATAAATATTTATACAGTAAGCGGCTTTACGAAATAAGCTTTTTATAGCTTGTTATTTTTAAAACATCAAAACTGATCCAATAGAAAATTTTAATAAACCTTTTGCAATTTTTTTAATATGACGGTTACGCTAAATCGGCTGAGTGTCTTATTGAATAGATTCAGTCTTATCATAAAGCCAATGCATTTAGAAGCCAAAGTAAATCTATAGATAAGATAGACGAAGACCCTACAATACGAAGACGTAAACCAAGACTTTATGGCTGGTGACATGAGTATGCATTAAATGTTAACGACCACCCTTAGTAAGAGGTCGTGCTCGATAGTATTCGAGTACCGAAACTATATAACGTCAGACTAAATGGATCAAACTGCTCAGATGCTTTTATTCTACCACCAATTTAAAATTTAAATCGAGCGAAAACTAATAACATATTGTAATAGATACGTATCCATAAATATTCAAGAAATATTGATATATTTTACTGTAACTTTTTTAAATACCTAATAGCGAATTTTAAAGATTGACTCACATGAGACGCTGTTGACACAATTTAACGATCTAAATTTCCGATGACGCAAAGGTCGGACTCCGCCAAAATAATTTTATGAAGCGGACTGATTTGCGACGTGGGATAAGCAGCTTTTTCATGCGACAAAACAATCATAAATGCACAATGGATAATATCTATACTAATAATAAAACATTGAACGATTTTTAAGTTTACGTGATTGAATTAAGAGGACTTTTCTGGAGGGAGGTTTCTGCCGTGGCTATTTACCATCGTATCGAAAAAGACGTGCTGCCCAGCGATTAAGTGTTCCGGTAGGATGTCGCGTAGAATATTATGAAAATCAAGCTTACTTTGAATTTCACAATAATTGTCAAGAACAATTATAAACAACTACAATTATTCATTGTAATGTCAACATCTCCTGAGGATGCTCCGGTTTCGGAGCGAAACGTGCGTAGAGGGTACATTGCCGAAGATCTCTTTATCTGTGGAGTATAAGGATTGAAAAAAATTATAAATTACACCATACAGATTCTCCTGCTGTTCGCGGAGCATAGCAAATTAAGCTTCATTTTCATAATGTATTATGGATTTCCGCAAAGTAACGCCTGCTTCTATCCAATATGTCGCGTAGATAATGTTTATTAAACCCGGTATGTTTAATAAAACTACCATAACCCTAACAGGTTAGCCCGTTACCATCTTAGACGGCGCCATTACTAAATACCAGGTGAGACTGCAGTCAAAGGTAACTTTTATGGTAGTTTAAAAGATGTACTCATTTTTGCGATCAAAGGTTTATTCGGGTGGAACCGTCGGGTAAACCTTGTTCCCAATACATCTGCGAAAGATGGATTTTCCATTAAAGCGTTGTTCAATAATAATTTATGGTGGCTTTGTGCGTTACAGCTGCCGATTGTTTATTGATTTAGTGATAGAGACCACGCGATCGGCCGTTAATAGGAATTGCATAAAAACGTTAGTAAAATGTTAACGGTGCATTTTTCTGAAATACCAAAAACTAGTAGATATAACTGTAGGCATGTTGGTTTGTTCACATATTTTCCGACCCTGTTAATCGGATTGTGACCATTCTTATTATTGACGTTCGATTACTTAGGAAACAGTTCAGGCTTAATCAATTTACTATCTGATACCCGCGACTTCGTTCGCGTGGATTAATCGTGCTTTTTTATTCCCGCGCCCTCGTAAACAATTTTGAATCTTAACACGGGAACTATTTGAGAGATCGGTATAGAAAGTACATGCACTTTTCCATAGCGTTGGTGACATGCATACCAAATTTCAGAGCTGTCTGCCCACGGCTTAGCTCTTAAGCCATTTTCAGTTTACCCTCGGGAACTACTTAAGAAATCGGTATAAAATGTAGCGTATGTTTTTTTCCATGTCAAAGGCTACATGCGTGCCAAGTTTCATCGAAATCCGTTCTGCCGTTATTGCGTGATTGAGAAACAAACATCCACAATTTCACATTTGTAATACTAAGTGGGATTTAGGTATATTGTAATATCACTTTTATCTATCATGAATTAACATGTTAGATAAAAGAGGCTATAAAGGCCATTAGATACATCGTAGGCTACACCATAATTAATGATCTAAAAGGGTAAAGGATAACGCTTCCTTTCGATTAGAGGTGATCCCTTTTAAGATGTTTCGCTATATAAGACAGGATTTTCATTTAATGCAAAACCTCTTCTCATTACACTTAGTTGGAGTACAAATATAAGGTTGTGAGAATTATTTTCTTTAAATTTCAATCCATTCAATTGTACCCAATGTAATTTTAGCGTCAGCTTAAAAGCTTTAGACATGTTATATATAGCTGTAGTTCGTTTAAATTATGTATCTACCTTTTGCACTGTGTGTCTTAATTAGTTATTGATATACTCGTATGTACGTTTTTATTTTCAAGTTTATATACATGTTAGTTTTAATTTATTATTTTATATATTAGTTTATTTAGTTATTTTAGTAGTATTCGTTTTATTGCTGTATTTCTTTCTTCGGTTGTTTTTTGTTACTTATATTTAACTTTTGCTTAGTTTATTATTAATTTAAAATATTAAAACGTGGTCAGTAGATGGCTACGATTTTCCATGGTGTCACCTGCTACAAGGTGCCAAATTAAAATCAGCGCTGTATGCTCCCACTGGCTTATGCAGCACAATGCTGAGCTGGCACCTTTTTATCTAGGTAGTGCACATAACATACGTGGTGTCGTTAATATTGTAATGTGTGGCGCAATGGAAAAAATATTTTTTTCTTTCTTTCTTTGTTATATTAGTTGTCAATCATTTGACTTCAAATCCCTTGTTATTTCGCAGTATTTAGCTATGGTGTAAAATCGTCAAACACTTTCATCCCCTCTCCCAAAGGAACCGAGCCGGGATAAAAAATATTCTATATCACTTCTAACACTTTCACTTTTATGAGGATCGGTTAAGTAGTTTTTGCGTGAAAGCGTAACAAACAAACTTACATTGACATTTATAATCTTAGTAGAGTAGGGATATGGATTTTCAGTTAATGCTACTCGCTGCCCTATGATTTTTTATGTTATTTAATTAATTCGGCTACACTAAATCGGTCATCGCACTTTCCTGATTTAATTTAGTTTAACCGAATGTTTTGCTTGCTAGTTTTATTTAACAAATATATACCCCTCTTCTACTAATAACTAAGCTATTCATTTGTCTGCTTTTCCCGTCACACAAAACGTAGGTAGGTGTGAAAAGGCTTACCATTCTATTGAAATTGCTTTCCGTTAGCTTTACAAACACGACGCTGCATTCCAATATAGCCGTCACTACCACCGTCAGAACACCGTCTATAAAAGGACAAGAACGTATCTCAACGGAGATGGGAACTTCACTGATGGAGTGTCACTAGTAATGGACGCACATACAGGTAGATTTTTAAAAAAGAAAAGCAAAGTGCGTTCAAAGCTTTTCGATTTATGGCGCTTTATTTGTATAGACATTTGGACCTTTTTATTTTGAAGTAATAATTGACGGAACAAGCGGATTGGATTCTTTCTTCAAGACTTCTTGAACGATATTAATTTTAGATTCCTTTTTTTTTTTTTTTTAAACAGAGAAAATGCCTGACGCATACCACTCCGTTGGGTAAACGGAGTAGTTATGTGGGACTTGCACCCACTAAAAACTCTGTGTGTCCCTCGATAGCCCTATAAGTGAGAGCACGGGGTTCACTTGCGTATTCACCGCACTCTCGCCAAGGTTTTGACCCCCCAGTGCGTGGCGGGTCCTATCATCACTGGCCTGATCGCTGCCAAATCCTCCAGAGAGGCGTACACTACACGGCACGCCACCTTCTTAGGCCTGTCATTATTTGGGTGGCAAACTTCCCCTTTAATTCGCCACCCGCGCGCCAATAACTCATGGAGTCTGATTGTATTGGTTGGGCTGTTAATGAGCACTCACTCCCGGCCGCTATCCCACTACTGCCCGATACGGAGACTTTTGGCTGCTGGTTTTAGATTCCTATTTTACCTTCAATTTCTTTATTACCAGCCTATTAACGTCCAACTGCTGGAAACAAGACACTCATAAAAAAGGGTTTTTTTTTTCTGACCACAATTAGAATAGAAATCCACCGTACTGCTCCCAAAAGAAGTAGTGGATTTTGTGAATTAAACTAATTAATGTTTTTTTTATGTTTTCGTTTACGATTAAGGCTTAAATCTACTAATTAAATTAACAATTTGTCACGTCTACAGGAACCTATAGAATATTCTGATGACAAATTAATTAAGCCGACTCTTTTTATTTTATAACTGGATCAGACATTTTTTTCATTTAAAAGCGATCACCTTAAAAAGAAACCATTAGCGTAATCGTTTGAGTAAAAAAAATATATATAAAGGAATCTCTCTTTAGTTATCTATAAAACAATTGTAGGTAAGAAGTGGTTTTTAATCAAAGGGGCACGTAATCCTTTGTCCCCTAAAGACTATTAATTACATTGCCCATAATGTAATTGGGGCATCCATTACGTAAAATTTATGCCTGTCCCAATCGAAGTCTTTTAAGATTATAATTGAAGTAACCCTATGATAACATTCGTATAGCGAATGGATGATAAACCGAGCAAAGGCACCTAATAAACCGAACAAATAGTATTAGGAGTATTTTGGGAGTAACGGAAAGAAGATAAGCCCAAGAGAATGAGGAAAAATAGTGACACTGAACATAAAATTCTAATATGAGTCTCTAATATTATAAGTAAAAGCCTCCACACTTTTCTAACGAGATAATGCGATGGGTAGAAAGAAACGTATTTTTGATGAATTATCAACCTAAACACAATCACAACAAGCTCCAAAATTATAACCGATTTAAATAATTATTTTTGTTCTATAGAGGTTATAATATGTGTTTAATTTTGGTCAAACTTTGTCTAGATCTGAATGTGATTGCAGATAGAGGACAGAACTCCTCAGCGGACAGCAGCAAACCCCTCATTTAAGGCTTAGCGATACTGAAAACTTTAATTTTTTTTAGACCTACAAAAAAATTTAATGCACGAAATCAAAAAACAAAATCAAACGCAGACGAAGTCGCGGGCAACAGCTAGTTAGCTTATAAAGCCAGCGAGATTAGTGCACTTTTTAGTATTTTAAAATACCTTAACTCTTAACATTTAATAATGCATCATGTTTAGGCTATAGGTGCCCCACTACTGGGCTAAAAAACTACTAAAAAATTTAAGAAAAAAAAACATATCCAAGTCTATTGTAAATATGCATATTCCATTAGTCTCGAATAAGAAGATAGCCTGGTCCAGTTTTAGCGTGCATGCTTTAATCACTCTTTCGAGGTATTCAGAGTTATATTATACCCACCATGCGAGTTTGCAGCCTCCTTAACTAATGCCCGCTCAAAATATTGTTTCACGTAGGTACTTATCGCTGGTTTGCCATATAAATTTACTTCAAGTCAGCTTAAAAAAATATATATTCTTAAATCATAGACATATAACCTGGTACAAATTGTATAGAATGGTCTTTATGTTTGTATGGAAACTTACAGCGTTTAATAAATACGAATTTCACACGAGCTTCAAGCTTATGCTAATATTTATACAAACTCATTTGAATGTTATTGCTTTTAGGTAAAAGGTATAAGATGTCGGAACTTCGAAGACGGCTTAGAAATCATGTTTTTATAGGATAAATCACCATAAATATGACACCGTAGTTAATTATGGATGTCTATGTTTTCTTATTATAATTTAAGAATTAAAAAACAAAAGACTTGCTACGATAAAGCTACGTAAATTCAGTTGCAATATACGAGTACCTACAAGTTACTCGTACCAGTCACGTACTGTACTTATCCGATTTATGCTTCACAATAACAAAATTTCACTTATGAAAATATATGAAAGTTGTCACTGTACTGTACTATACTATTTTTGTATTTATACACATACAAAAAAATAAATAAGAACCTAAGTAATTCTTTATATACTGTGAAAGGAATAAAGTATGCACTACTACTGTAAATACACCAGGAACTATTGTAAAAATGTTTGAACAATTTTGTAGGCATTTAGGTCGTTTTTGGTTACCTCGTTGGTTTGAAAGTCTTGAATCGAAAAAATATTACGTTTCTATATCTCGCTTTAATCTAAGGTTTTGACCGACGAAGTTCAATGCAACTTTGATGTATACCATAGAAAGAGCATCAAATATTTGCAGCAAAGTACTAGTAAAAGGATACCAATTCAAAGCGTGTTGTATACGTCTGTGATCATATATATTTTTTTATATACTACGACAACACACACATCGCTGTCAAGACCCAAAGTGAGCGTAGCTTGTGTTATCGGTACTGAGATGACTGATTTTTTTTATGAACAACTAGCGTACCCAGCCCACTTCGCCGGGCTAGATTTTGCTTTATTTTATTTAAACAATAAACTTACATCATTAAATTTTTAATATAAGTCTCATAATATATTAAATCATTCAATATCAAATCATTTATTTCTCTCCGTATTCATTCTCTTCTATTCTCTTCTCGAGTGGGTGAAGATCATGATCTACACCCCATGTACACCCAACAATAGAATATCATCATAGTAAAAGGTGTATGTGACAGTTTGACATTTCAAAAATAGGAGTGCTCCGATCGTCACCAAACCTTACAGGATTACTCGCTAGGTTAATCCAGAGATTCCCTGAAAGTTTCATTTAAATTGGGCCTGCCGTTTCGGAGCCTATACGGAACATACCCACACACTTTCTCTTTTATATATATAGATATACATACATACTTATAATATTCAGATAAACATCCGGACACTGAAAAACATTCATGTTCATCACAAAAACATTTTCTTGTTATTGGAACCGAACCCACAGCCTAGGACTCACAAAGCAGGGTCATTGCCCACTGCGCCAATCAGCAATCTGTGTTTGATTACGCGAACTAAAAATAATCGCTAATGCACATCGAAACAGGCCATAAGCAGAAGGGCTTAAAGGGGTATAAATATCTCGTTTGAGGGAGGAGGTTAAGTTTTTTATGTCCACAATTGGACATAATACGGTTATGATGAGAATTAAAGAAATTAGCCTCGCTATATATAGTATTACCTCTTTATGTATTTATATATATTTCTGGTGCCGGTCCGAATTCGAAACAATATTTTAAAACAGACCTTAATTCCACCATAGAGTTAAGGTTAAGTTTATGAGATTTTTTTAAATTTGGATTATATATTTAATATTTATATTCTACACCTTTAACTAGTTGTTTCGGGCCGAATTTTGTTTACATAAAATAATATGTTTAAAGCTTATTTTTGAAAGTAGTTCACTTTTTTACTTAGCCAAAATTTTAATTGAATATACGTATATTCGGAATCTACCTAATCTCGGACCTACTACATAAATAAATACACAAATGGACCAAGAAATTGGATGTGGATGAAAATAAAGCGCGCTGATTCAAGAAATACCGCCGTTTTTAAAACTCGGTTAGAAACACATCTCTATACAAAAATGTTAGCAAATAAACATGGCATTTAAATTCACGGCATTGCTGCGATAAATATATCAAGAAAGATTTTCTAAAGTGAACATAGTAATGTCGGAGTGCAGACTAGCCTCCATTCTCCATTCATAAGAACCTGTCAGCCTGCAAGACTGCTGTATCTTTCAAGATCTTTTAAATAAGAAAATAAGTCGGTCTCAGGAGGATTTTTCTTTATATTATTTTTTCCTACGGAAGACACATTGAGGGTAACTCTGCAATGGAAAGCACCTTAAGTTGTCCGTGCCGTCATTCCCTGAGATTGGAATTGTAAACCTTCAAAGAATATATTCCCCCATGGTAAGTTACCTTTACACTCTTTCTTCCGCTATCCTACACAATAAACCGCGACATACCATGTCGACCTGTCCGCCTTTCTTAGTTTTCGATGAAAAGCAATATTTTAAATCTGATTGATATCTCATCTCTGACGCGTTCTGGAAAATAAATATTTAATTCATTTTTTGAATCCTTAAATATGTTTTTTTAATATTTTATTTATCAACCTCTATTCAGATTTTTATCGATATAACTTATAAAATGACTTTCAAGTAAGGGGGGAAGAATTAAAAAGTTAAAACGTCAATATTATCGCTATTTTTATGTATTTATTATTTTCAACCATTAATTATTATGGCAAATTAACAATAAAAATATTTTTATCGATAATTCTACGCCAATTTAAAGTCACGATAGTCTATTCGATTATAACCTGTCAGAAACGCATAATTTCAATGCCGTTATATAAGTGAAAAGACAACGACTTAAAAAAGTCCGACGGTAGAGTTCAAGTCATAAACTTTTTAATATTATTGATGATACTTTGACAGCATTTCAAAACTGTTGCATTTATATTGTGTCTATAACTAGCTAACATTTTCGATTCTTCTCTAGTTATATCAATATAACGAAGAAGGAACGGAGGAATTAAGAAATTCAAATGATTTAGTGTATTCGTAAGTCTATTTTATTAGAATGAAACAAATAAGTATAGTGCGACAATATACACACCGCCATCTAGCCCCTAAGTAAGCGTAGCTTGTGTTATGGGTACTTAGACGACCGGTGAATAGTTTTATGAATAATATACATTAGATTTAGAAATAAAAATGTGAACTAAACAGTTAATAAATTTATTTTTATAGCTTGTTTTCGTCACCCCTTATTGTTATTAATATAACTTTTGCTCTAGATTGCTTCTACTCTTCTAGCAGGTCTTGATGTCTATAATATAGGCGTGGGTAATGAGAGGTATAAAAAGTAACGACAGTCACACAATCACGCGGTATTACTTCTCAGCAGTGCTATTACCGCGAAACCACTTACCTGGATAACTTTGGTGATTCGCTTTTATCGTTTACCTAATACGTGTAATGAAATTTACATGACTTTATTCTCGCGATGAATTTGTTTACGGCATACTAACGGCTTATCTCACTAATAGTTTAACCATAATGCTCAGCTTTTTTTTGTTTGTTTATCGCATGGTACACAACACATAGTACCTATTTTAGCATGTAATTATTTTTTAACCGACTTCAAAAAGGAGGAGGTTCTTTTAGGTAACACACGTAATAACCCGATTACTCGAACACGCCTGAACCGATTTCAAAAATTCATTTTTGTTTTAACGGGCCTACTCTCCAAGTTGTTCCATTTAAATTTTATTGTAATCGGTGGAGCTGTTATTAAAAAATCAACGGTAATGCAACCCAAAATAGCAAATTTTTGCCTATAAAGTTCATTATATGGCGTGCGCTGAAAAAAGTATTGATGATAAATAAAAAATATGTACTACATGATTGAAGTAATCATTATTACCTGCAAAAAAGTTTTTGGCTTTTGAGTTCCTGGGCCTATGTTGAAGTTGGTTTTTTATTTAATCTAAAAATAATTATATTAGTAAAATGTTATTTTACCTTGTTTATAATAATAATATGTTTTCTCTGTATCCATTCTAAATTTCAAGCATTAAAAATGACTTCTATATAAGGGCAGTGACAGACTTTGTAAGTCTTAATAAGTCGCACCAAAAAAGTTCATTGTCACTATTTTGGTATAAGAACCCAAAAAATAGAGTGTATTAAATCATAATAATGTTCTATATTCAAACGGAATATAGAAACAACATGTCTATTTTGGTGCTTAAAATACTGTATGTACAATATTAACGCGGAGATTTAGTAGTAGTCACACAAATAATTGTGCTCCTCCAATTATTGTGTTGCCTTGAAGATAACCTAATTCCAAAGACAACACCGTTAGCACCTAAATTGTATCACTCAGTACAGCTCCACGTTGCAACCGGAAATTAGATTCCGCAAATGTCTTGTGGCGTAAACATTTGCAGGTGTTGAAACGGATTCATGCCTTATACTGTTTTTGTGTTAAACACAAGGCCCTTTTTCGTGCGGAAATGTTTTATTTTTGCATTAAATCATAGTGTAGATCTTTAATATTAATACTCAAAATCAAGCCAAGGGTTCCGTACTCGATACGAAAATATAGTAAAGTAAAACAATAGCATAATTATTAGCAATTCCACCCTTCCACCCTCTCTAAATGAAACATTTTTCCGCACTTTGATAAAGACTATGCTCATAAGAGACTGAGAGAGAGGAGAGAGAGAGAGAGAGAGAGAGAGAGAGAGAGAGAGAGAGAGAGAGAGAGAGAGAGTTTTTATGTTGTTTTAAACGAATAAAAAAAAAAGCTGCTCATTTCATTTTTATTTCTTTAAAGTAATATAATTGGCTATAATTCAAATCCAGAAATTCTTTTTTCATAGTGCCTATCACATGCACTTATGAAGCTTTCATACATATATAATTTCATTATTGTGACGTGATATATTTATAATCATCATCCGCACCCTATTAAACAGTACACTGCTGGGCAAAGGCCGGTACTTAATAGTCTTTAATAGAAAACAATATATTTTTCTTACCTCGGGTACGAACCCAGGACTTCGTGATCCTTAGTTGAACAGCCTTACCACTTAGCCCACAATGCAGTCATTATATTCAAAAATAAATATATAATATGATCACATCATCGAAAATTCAAAAAACAAAATCAGAAATTTTGTTTCTGTTTACATAATTGAGAGCGGAAAATCCACAAAGTTAAAACATTTGTAGAAACTCAAAGCGAAATCTAATTTTGTTACACCTTCCCTCAGCGTATTTCGTAAGAGATTTGAACACGCAAATGTTCTCAATATGTACTGTTATCCCAAATGGAGTTTCGTAATTCCTTTACGAAGAATTCCCTATTTGGCTAACTTGTATATTATATTAAGACGAAGGAAACAGAACTTTCTTATTTTTTCGTGTTAAAATAACTGGACCAATTGTATGTAAACTCCAAATTCCCACTAATAAAAAGGTTTATTTTTTATTCTGCTACAAACTAGCTCTAGACTGCAATCTCACCTGGTGGTGAGTACCTAGTGATACAGTCTGTGGTTGTAGCGGGCTAACCTGTTAGGAGGCAAGACAGTAATTTTAAACCCCCTATCGGTTTCAATGCGACATTTTGCCGGGACGTTGAATCGCTTGGCTGCACGGCTTTGACGGCCATAACTACATTCGTAAACCTAAAACTAGAGCCACCGCCAAACGCGCCCTGGTCTAAAAATAAGCCCACAACAAACTTCGCTGGGTGTTCTTTGTGTCATCACCATCTCACAATGTAATTTGAAGATATTTATACGTTTTCGTAATATTTCGATAGGACTTTTTTATAAGATGACGCTTAATGCAAACGTTGAACTTTTTTGGTGACATCTCGAAGATATCAACCGGTAATTTATTGTAAAATTGCATACAATTTTCTTTAAATGAATTACTTATGATAATTAAAGATTTTATACTAAGATTCTCTTGGTTAATCAACATTTCTGAAATATCGCCAAGTCCAAAAATATTATCGTGGTATGTACCCGTCGTACTATATTTAAGAAATATTACTTATTCTGTAGAAGTCTATGGTTTTTCACTTTTAACTGTTTGGTCCGTCAATAAAAAAGACGTTGTACCACTATCCTTCGAAGTACTACTAACCTATCTATCCTAACTATCCCATCTATCGAAGAATAATTTTATCTCTTAAGACCTTATACTTAAGTTATATTATAAATGCAAAAGCGCCTTTGTTAGTTTGTCCTTCTTTAGCGCAGTTACTTTGAAGTATACTTTAAAGTTACTAGTCAGAAGGACTATTGGCTTGAACTTTAAAGTACACGTGAGTAGTAAAGTTAAAGCCATTAAAGAAAAGTTATAGTGATTAGTTATAGGTACAATGTTTTCTCTCTACCTGTCATCGGTAATTTTACATTCGAAAAAAGAAGACAAAACAATACCTATTGAAACTGCTTTGCCGCTTTAAATAGGAGGTTGGATTATTAAGTTAGAAGTTTATCATTACTTATAAACAAATCATCATCTTTACGGGTATTGCAACCATTCGGATAAGTCTTTCGGTGATAGCCCAGTGGCGTGGACTTCGGCTTAACTTTCGAGTCCCAGCACACCAAACTTTTCTAAGTTAATGTTTTTAAGTAAATAAAATATCACTTGCTTCAACGGTTCCGGCAAAAAACATCGTGAGAAAACCTTCATGTTTGAGAGTTCTCCATAATGGTCTCAAAGACGGCCGAGTGGCGCAGTTGGCAGCGACCCTGCTTTCTGAGTCCAAGGCCGTGGGTTCGATTCCCACAACTGGAAAATGTTTGTGTGATGAACATGAATGTTTTTCAGTGTCTGAGTGTTTATATGTATATTCTAAGTATTTATGAATATTATTCATAAAAATATTCATCAGTCGTCTTAGTACCAATAACACAAGCTATGCTTACTTTGGGGCTAGGTGGCGATGTGTGTATTGTCTTAGTATATTTATTTATTTATTTATTTAAAGGAGTGTTAAGTCCACCAATCCGCACTAGGCCGGCGTGGTGGACTACGGCCTTAGCCCTTACTGTAGAAGAAGATCCATGCCCTGTATTGGGTCGGTAAGGGTTGGTATGATGGATAAGCCTTTATTTTCATGACTCTTTATTTGAGATATTTAATTTCACTGTTTCGTAGATATTTTTGTTTGGACTTAATAAATTTTTCATCAGTTCCTTCTTAAAACATAATTAAAGAGTCCTCAGTGCACTGCAGTTCATAAAAAGAGTAATATAATAACAAAGTAGGTCACCATCTAATTAACGTGGAAGTAGCCAGCTGAATAATGATGGCTGCTTGAGATTGCTAGCTTCTCAAATTAAATAAAAACTAAGATTTTATTTATGTAGAAATAAAGTTAAATATTGATAAGCTTGCAATACGTTCTACGTTATAAATACATAATAAATAAATAATACTAATACGTTAATACGTTACTCTAATACGTTCTTTTTAATAAATATGTATCAAAGCTTCTAACATAGTTTAGTCGGATATTGACTTCTTCCTATTGATAAGTTGTAGTTAAAGGTCTAAGTTAAATATTCTGAAAATTGCTTTTCGAATAGTGTCAGTAGTGTAACTTATTATAAAATAAAGTCACAACATTCTAATAAGTCATTTTTTTATTCTACTACAAGTTAGCCTTTGATTGCTATGTCACTTGGTTGTATGTGATGATGCAGTCTACATCTTAGACTGCAGGCTAATCTGTTAGAGAGCGTGGAAGTTATATTTAACCCATAATCGGTATCTACGCGACATAATTTAAATCTTCAAAATCAAAAGAACGAAAGTGACCCATCCCAGCCATCGAAGTTGCTACGCAAACTTTGTCTCCGTTATCTGTCGGTCGGTCGCTGTCACTAGTTGAATGTGAACAGGCACCTTCGTTTCGTCTTTTACCTTTAAATTCCGTTAGCTGTAGATTGAATAGTCAAATCGAACCTTACTAGATCAGTTCCTTTAATCTTGTTGTATTAGATACAAGCGCGAAGTCGTTCGACTAATAAAATTTAGTCTCATAAATCATATTTTCAATTTTTTTGGAGGGCACTGTTTATATTATACTGAAGCCAAACAGTATTATTTTTTATTTTGTCTGTCTGTATCTTGGCCGAGCAACACGCTGAAACTACTAAATGAATTGAAAAGACATTCGGTATGATTTGTGTTCGTACTGCGAGGTAGGACATAGGATAATTTTTATCCTGAAATTTAACACAGTTTTGTATGGAGAGAGTTTTGACGATTTTACTCCATCAAATATAAATCGATTCTAATTATTATTTTACAATTGAAAAGTTGAATACTCTGTTTAGTATTGCCATAATTCCGTGAAGATTAATATTATTGGAGATAGAGGACAGAACTCCTCAGGTGACAGCAGCAATCCCACACTTAAAGCTTACTGATACGGAATGTATAAACTTTTGCCATATATGACGGTTTTACCGCTAGGATCGGATAAAAAATGTTCTTGGTTAACCTTCTGCATACGAGTCACCTAACAACGTCATTTGGACTGTTCCTTTAACAATCATTTATTCTTTGATAGTTACAGGAGCTGAGACAAATGGACGCTAACTTCTCTTGCGAAATTAAAAAATCACTGCACTTGATTCCGTAGTTTAGAAGGGTGAAACCGCAGCTAGTTGGCACTATTCCGTTCTCTTGCTGTAAGTCCTATCTACAAAGGTAGCTTGTAAGAGATTGCTTGCAGCAATAAGGCCGCCTTTGCATGTCTACATTGTGTAGTGTATACTCCTTACTGTTTCTTTTCCTGTATGTTATACGTGCAATAAAGTGTTTCTTCTTCTTCTAGTTTATTTATTAAAATGTACATTTAACTTATTTTAAATTACACACAAGTAAATGTGTACAAAAGGTACATTATTTTAATCTATGTTGTGAATTAAGATCGTTAACATTTTATGTTTAGGCACTCTTAGTAGGCCTGCCTCTATAAAATGGAATTCGCTATCTTATCTCCGCGACTGTAGGCTTACACCACAGTTCTGTTAATGCTTTCTCGCGTTTTACGAGTAATATCCTTTTCTACGTTGGTATAAACACTTTGTGTAGGGCTAGTATTTCGAAGATATGACATCTTTTTCTGTACATTTTTTGGGAATTATTTTTAACTTCCTAAAGGTAGAAAGGAGAATAAAGTTGTACACGAATTTTTTTTGCCATTTTTTATGGCAGTGCAGAATTATTAGCCGCATATATAATCGTGTACAGATTATTTACGGCGGGTAACTCTGTAGGGCGCAGCTAGTTTCGTAATACAGAGGCAGGTGAGATTGTAGTAAAAGAACTCATCATCGATAAAATCAATATACCCTAAAGGAAATTCGCAAAGTAAACGCGGAGGCAATATTTCGGAGTCGCCTTCTTTGTTCAAAGGATATAATGAGATCTTTCGCTTGTCACGCTATGATTGAAATACTGTCATACAAGCTTTGGGCGGAGATCGAAATAGTTATCATCTAAAGAGACTTTGTTAGATTTTCTTCATTATTTTTCTGCAGAGGGACTTTTAAAAGGGGGCAGGTTATTAATACATCGGTTTTTATAATAAATCTAACTCTGGTCACTTCATCTGTGTTTTGTTAGTTTCTTATCCCACAATTTTTTTGTTTTTCTTGGCTAAAAGTATAATATGAATATCTCCAGGCTGTCTTAATCCTGTCTAGATGCTGTATAGATAATAATAAAAAAAAACCCTTACATAAGGGGCTCAGTCTGACAAAGAAGGTACAAAGAATGCTACGCGTTAATTAAGTTAAATTGCGTGCGGACGATGTGCCGCGGTGGGTCGAGGTTTAAATTTTGTTTATGAAGAAAAAAATTACGCAGACGAAGTTAGCACGCAGAAGAACGACGTAAGGCACTGTAGTTTGTAATACTAGTATTGTGTAACATTACATCGCTAGGACAAACCTAGAAGCCGCGCGGCTTAAAAGGCGACACATGGATGCACATGTATGCGATCTATTGAAAGCCGCACCGGGTGGTTCCAGCCACGCGGTTTAAGCTGGCAAGTCGCTGGCTTTGGTTTATTCCTAGTATAGTTAACGAAGAGCGACCGTGTGCTTACGTCTCTCCTTAACCCAGTATCCGATTGTTATTATGTTGTCTAACAAGTGTAAAAATGTTAATCAGATTAAGCGGCTACAGTCGTCGTCTTCATCCGTGTTTACTTTTAAAAATAATAACAATAATTCTTTATTTGGCAACTTTGACCCATTTACGCTACTATATAACAGAATAATTAAAAACAGTAATGATTTTTACAGTAAAATAAAAAAAAAACTAAATCAAAAAACTTACATGAGATTTAATATAAAGCTTGAGAATTGGAGAGTCGTATGTATAGATACAGATAAGTAAAGGCAAGTTGAAACTGCGTGCTTATAATGGCGTTCAAGTTTGACGGACCAAGGTATTCTAAGAGGGGAAGCCTGAGCCCAGCTTTTTTATTCCAATACAAGTTAGCCCTGGACTGCAATTACACCTTGTGTTATGTCATGATGCAGTATACGATGGTAACGGGCTTACCTGTTGAGGGTACGGCAGTTATACGGGACCAATACCGTATAAAGGGCTATTTATAACTTTTCTTTTTTTAATTTATCTTATTTTATTGTTTTAAAATATAGCAATTCTGAGTAGGTATTTGTAGTAAAAGATAAATGTATATATTATTGCCAACTTGCTATACTCACTACTTATATACATATATAAAATATTTGTATAAATGTGATTTGAAAAAATTCATAAAAAAATTGGTCTGTGTGTGTGTAATTGTATCAGAAAATAAATTTATGCATTTGGCAGCGCGTCTTTGTCGGTATGCTGGTAGCTAGCCCCGGCCAAGGCCAGGTAAAGCTTTGAAATAACTTATATGCATTCATTATATAAAGATGATGCATTTAACTTTAAAAGCGGTTCTGTAGCATCGTAGATTTTCCTGGTAAACTGGTAAGGAGTTTATTTGATATTCGGAAGGAGATCATAATAAGAAGTGGCCACTTTATGTAACTATTTCCAGAAACCTAGTTAAGTTAGCACGGAGTTTAAGTCGCGGTCATCGTTACCCAGCTAAAATTTACCTAATTGAATGCTATCCGAGTGGTAATCTGGAGTCCAATTTATTCGTTCCCCAACTTCGTAACGAACTCTAGACTCTAGAGTCTAGATTAACTATTTAATTATCAGATCTAACAGAAGACTAAGAGACAGATAATAATCCAAAATATTCCATTAGACAACTAGTTTAACTCGGTCACGCTGTGCTGCTTAAATTTTGGTGCAACGTTGCCACGTATACCTATTTCCGACGAATTTCCAACGAATAAGGTATTTGACCTTAGACGTTGGAAATTCTGGGTAACCGATTTTGTCATTTTTTAGTACGCAGTGTATTGCGAACAATGTGATAACAACGCTCCGCGATCTCGCAACGATGCAGAATTAAGAACATAGATACAGAAACCGTGTACACGACTAATATTGAAGCATCAAAAACCACTCCACTTTAGTAGTGTTTCTCGAACAAACGGTTAGACATTTCATACCATTTAGTAGTTCAAAGTAATTATTTTACCTCTAATGTTCTGTTAACGCTTACCATAAAATGAGAAAAAGATTGTGAGCTAGCAACATTCGGCGGGTGTACTAAAGTGAGACATTGGGCAGGGGCGTCTTCACTGTTTTTAGGCACAATGCACTGCATAAAATAATGGCTGAATGAGAATGCTATATGTTATTAATTTTGTGGAATCAGCGTAACCAAATAGGTAAATGTGATGTCGGCGCACTAATGTCTAGAGATAGCAATAATTACACAGCGCTCTCGCGCCACATTGTAACGTTGGTTTGGAGGTATTTGAACGAGCAGTGGTCGTAGAGTGTATTTAAACTAAGAGAAACAGCTAGGCTAGTAAAGTTAATATATACGTCGCTTTTTTTTTGGTAAGAAATTTAATTTAATGTCAAGTTTAAACACACTCAATTAGATTTTATACTGTAATTAGTTAAAACAACTTTTTAATTAATCGTCAAATTCATGACCAACAGAAAATTTCGACGCTGGGAGACTCAGAAACATTTACTTGCTAAATCCCTGGTTTCAGTTTATGTAAACTTACACTCTTTTTATTCCTAGTAAATCAAATAAGCTGTCGCTCTTATAAAATTTCTACCTCGACTTTAGCTGATGTTGATTTAGCGCACTCGTCTATAATTATCTAAATGGATGCATTTACATAAAAGTTCCATGGCGGGTTTCCTACAGCGATTTAAACACAATGCAATTGAGACTGCATCTGTTGGTAGGTATGCTATTGTTGTGAGTTGGCAATCTTTCTACGGCTTTTCTGTTGTTGTATAATAATACGATGTTTCTTTTGGAAAAAATCCAAGTGGATATGCACTTAAACCTATTTGAAATTCCACGAGATAAGTAAAACAATAAATATTATTGAGTTCGTTTTTTATTCCTATATGGACTTCCTCTTTGGATAGTTAATTTTGTTTCATCTTTTTTTATTCTATTGCAAGTTAGTTGAATGTAATCTACCCTGGTGGTAAGTGATGATGTAGTCTAAGATGGTATCGGACTAAACTGTTATGATGTGACAGTTTTATTAAACCGATACCCCTAGTCAGTTTCTACGCTACATCGCACCGGAACGCTTAATCGCTTTGCGGCACGGCTTTGTCGGTAGGGTGGTAAAAGATAAAATTCTGAAATTGTAAATTCCCAAAATTACCCCTGGCGCGGATCAAACCCGGGTCCTCCCGCTTAAAACTACAGCGCTAAACGCTGCGCCAGGGAGGCCGTAAAACAATATTGTATAGTAAAAATAAAACCTATAAAAACCTTTTTTTTAAAAGCTCGTTAGACTATAAGCACGAACAATTAAGAAAGCTTTATGAAGCTTCAGTTCATGTAAAACTTCCATGAATAAATTAGTCAAAAATTATCGTAGCTTTAAAGAAGATTGCTGGAAGCTGCTTTTATAAAATATAGAATAAACATTGTTTTCCGTTATGCCAGGGATATATTAATACATAAATATATACTACGACAATACACACATCGACACCTAGCCCCAAAGTAAGAGTAGCTTGTGTTATTGGTGATGAATAAGTTTTATGAATAATATACATAAATTCTTATAATATGCCGATAAACTAGGTGTTTACACTGATAAACATTCCTGTTCATCACACAAAAATTTTCAACATTGTGGGAATCGAATTTACGCCATTAGACTTAGCAAACAGGGTCGCTGCCCACTACGCCAATCGGCCGTCATAACGTCGTTTATTAGTTTGTAAATTGCCTCGTTGGCGAAGTTGTTAAAGTATTTGACAACCGTTCATGGGATACTAGGATTGATTTTCGGTTAGGTTCAAGTAATTCCCAACCCAAAAAATGTGTAAAAACGCATCTAGTACAGCGAGGTTACTATACATTTGATGAATTCCTCAATGACAAGGTAGAATGGAAGCAGCCAGCCTCGCTCTCATCTCCCGCAAGATAGCAAAATGATTGTAAATATTGATGTTGGAAAAGAGCAACTACTGAGTTTCTTGCCGGCTATTCTCGGTAGAATCTGCTTTCCGAACCGGTGGTAGAGTCACACAAACATACATACTTGACGTTTCAAAAGTGCTTATAAAGTAGGCCTACTTGAAATAAATGAATTTGAATTTGAATTGAATTGACAGTGAGGTTACAAAATTGCATTGTTTATATTCGTGTGCTAGAAATGACGTTGAGCAATTAGTCCTGGTAATTTTTACCAACAAAATCGATTAAAATTACTGACACATAACGTAAAGTCAATGTGCACATTTTGTCTACATAATGTAAATGTATGTGTGAATATTAGGTATAATTATTGTAATCGATGGCCATAGTAAACAAAATAATAATTATATTTGTTATTTATATTTCATCATCCTTAGGTGGTCATAATATCTTTATATAAATTTAGTGTATTATTCATTCTCATATGTAGGCACCTATGTACCCAAATAATATTATATCCCATTAAATCTGTTTCTAAACCACAGAGCCTTGAAATGTTACCTGATACCCAAAAGTTTGATAATTCTTTTTGGGACAATAATATGATTTATAAGAACGTTGGAAACCTTTCAAAGGATAAATAAAAATGGAATATTTATTCTTTCCCAATTTCGGAATATCCTTTTTTATTATACTTTTTTATGTTACTTAAAGAGTCTGCCACAGTTAGTTCCTGTACGCATGTCAATATCCTCAAGGTATCCTAATAGCCAGAGGGTTGTCTGCAATTTCCGCAAAGTCGGTATTAAAAATATCTTATAGGCAGTGGCGTGTACTGGGTTTCTTACCATGGTATGCATACAGCAGGAAAATTGCATAAAACGGCAAAAATCCTCCTGATCTACGAGATATAGGTCCTGATCTAGTCAATTTTAGGGTATGCAGTGCTTTTGTGCATGTATGAAGTGCACGCCACTGCTCATAGGAAAGTTATACCAAAAGCTCAGTTATTACTCAGTTCACTTTTTTCTCACAACCACGGCTTCCTATGTGATTTTTTTAGAGTGGGAAGTTTTGGTTTCTAGTTAATTTATTCAATTGAGGAATTACCTACTGATCTCTACATTATGCTCTGGTCTGGTTTGGTAGGAGTACGAACATCGAAGAGACATGAAAATTCGACAAAATTAGTAATACGCCTTTATACTACAATTTTAGGGTTATATATGAAAATGTAATATTATTGATTAAAATTTCTAGCGGAATGACTAGCGGATGATAACAACGTATAGCATTCGTTAGTCTAAAAAAAAATAAAAAAATATAGTTACTTTACTTGCAGTTATACACTTCGAATACAACAGAAACCTTTTATTTATTTTCCTTGCAAACACAATTGCGACAATACACTACAGTAATTATCTTTCCTTTAACAAGACTCAGATTTCTCCTGTTAGCGTACTCGTATAATACACCTTATACGAACCAAAAGTAAATATTGCTACGTTTGTGATAATGACAAAGGTTACACTAAGGTTTTAATTTCCCTTTGCGAGTTGGTTGTTTTAAATTAAAACGATAAGAATTGATAATAATACAGATTAGTTTAATATGGATAACTTGATAGTTATAAATATTGGATAGAAGCAGGCGTTATTTTGCGGAATTCTATGATATACCTATTATAAAAATTAAGCTAAATTTACTATATTCCGAGAAAAGAAGAATCTGTATGGTGTGATTTATAATTACTTCAAAATTGATATTCCACACCAAACGTATCTTGATTGGTGTTGAGTATAAATATCCTACTTTGGCGGAGTATAGCAATTAAAGCTTAATTTTTATTAAATATCATAACTAAATTTGAATTTGACTGCGAGATGCATACATTCAAAAACCCCAGCTACGTTTGTTGTGGGCTCTTCTTATATAAGGGCGCGTTTTGAACTCCCAAGGTTTAGTTTTAAGTTAATGAATGTAGTAATCACCAATACCTCTCAATAATGCTAACAATACGAGTATATGTATGAACGCTTCCTAAGTGCTTGCCTACATGAATAAAAGCTTTTTGAATTTGAATTTAATATATTTAATAATCATTATTACGATACGAAATTAGGACATCTGTCGAATGATCAAAGTTAACGATATAGCTTAACGAGTTGCGAAGTTAAAGTGACAATAGGTAGGGCATGTAAAACGGTGGACCGATGGATGTTAGGGTTCCAGAGTGCTGGTATGGTGCCCGTGCTGAAATTGCCAGGACCAGGTGGAAGTTCTGACAGAAAAAAAAACATGTCCATCAGTGGAAGTCTATCGATTAAATTATGGTAATGTTATCTCACTACGATTACTTATCAAGATATATTTTAGATTTTCTGAAAACATTACTTACCGTCGTTCCAACGCGTTTCAACGAAATGTCTAGTGAGTTTCTTTTCTTTAATCTCGCTTATCAAAAACGTAATATAGACTGTATTCCTAGAGTTTTGAATAGACTATACACACATTCCCTCATAAGTCGACAAAACGAGCCCCATTATATCAGTAGGTCCTAGGTAATGAAAAACCATTGGCGTCGTACTTTCTATTAAAAGTAACCTACGCACGGTAGAAAAAGTTGCTGAAACTAGTTTAACATAAAAGGTTAACTGAACTAGGTCAGGCTATGATAAGCATCCTAAGCAATAAAAACTCTAATAAAAAGTTAATAGTGCTTCGTTGATAAGTTATTGGTTAAATAAAAATCGCGTGCTATGGAATAGTTTTATAATGGAGTTGAAACGTGACTTAACATAAGTTATCACGAATAGATGTTAGGAAATAGATACATAAATACATTTTCACAATTTTTATTATAAAATTGTCTACTAAGTGTCAGGCACTTGTAATGCGAGGTTATCAGGTGAAGTTTTATTTAAATGGAAATCTGAGCGAACTCACCGTTTCTCTTTTAACACGATAGTAACATATTATATGAATGCTGTTAACCATTGATTTAATATGTTGTTACTATATTTGTAACTCACTGCTATTAACAATAACACAGAACATTTTGCAGTTTGTAGAACACTAATAGTTTTCTAAACTATCAAATAGTAATAAAATACAGTTTTGGCAGGTATTTCCATATTGACATTTCACTTACTTCGCCTCGCGATATATTAACAAAACCATAGCTTAATAAAGTCAAATATTAACTTTAAGTAATACGTCACTCCAAATAAAATATCACTGCGACCTAAATGCTTTTGGCCTTGTTAGTGTAATCACTAACATAATAACAAGTTATCACATATGAGATATCAACACTGGGGAAACTATAAGGATCCAAGATTTATTACTACATAATCACAGCATACGTATCCCCTATCCCGTACAACATGCCTGAATGAACCTGTCATCGTTCCATCTACGTGGTGTTGTTATGGAGTTAATAATCCAAGCTATTTGTGATATGAAAGTGTGAAATTAAGTTAATACAGTTCATAAATAAAAATAATTGTAGATAGTGTAATTTTAATGCAGGTATTAATAAGTACAGAAATAATAATTATTTAAATTTGTAAATTGTACAATGAACAGTTTTGTAGTTCTTGTCTACAAACAAGATTTGTAGTTTTTCAATTCAACAAATAATTTAAAACCGCATGTGCATATGTGGCGGCCGAAAGTACTTATCATTCAATGACCATCCCAACCCATCCCATCGACAACCATGTCGGTTGCCTGCTATCTATCTCTATTTAAAAAAAATACCAATCTATCAGAAAATGTTATCACACCTATGAAGACTTTAGGAACACGTAGCTTGATGTTATATTACACTTTAAATCATAGAACGCAATAGTAAATAAGTAATTACAAACTAGTTAGTTTTAAAGTTTATTTATTCTGAAAAGAAATCGTTTCATTTTAATATAAATAACAAAACAAAGTGTGACACAAAACTAGCAGTTTAAACTTATAAAAGCTTTTGAGATAACCGTGTTGAAACATATACCTACTACTAACAAAAAAATAAACGTTTTCAGCTGTATATTGGGTCAGATCATCATCATCGGTTAGATCATTTTTGACATTCTTACCCCTGACTTTAACTACAAATAAAAAAAAATATAGTGTCATAAAAGTTAACCTTTGCTTGGCCGTTGGTCACCATACCAGGTGGCTTATACTGTAGAGACGAAACACTTGCTTTATTGCACTTTTCTGAAGAAGGCATTAAATTTAGAAGTGTTCATATTACGAATATTTGGCGAATATAACGCTTGCAATGCTCACGTATGAAATTTATAGGAATAGCTCGACTAGTTTCGAACCCGTCAGGGGCTCTTAATCAAGAGCTCGTTACGTAACTTAGAGATATGACTCCGGATACTCTTTGTACGTTAGAATAATAAATAAATTCATTATATTTGCTTGTGGCATTAAAACTATACTAAATTGTGCAATCAATAAATGTAATGACTAAAGTTTTGACACCTCTAACAGTCCACATACATTTTTAACCTACTTGAAAAAGGGTGAAGTTGTTTATTATGTTAGTTACATGGTTTAGGAAATTCTTTATTTGAAACGGTGATTTGAAAGGATATACTTTCACTCTTATTGAATATAACAAAATCAAATTAATTAAATTATTTATTAGGAGTCGGTAATAATACAGCATCATTTAATGAAATTGATTGAGGATAATAAATAAGTTGGCTTTGTTGTAACCGAAGCCATTAAATAATAGATTTATAAAATGCTATCTCATTTACTTGACCGTATATTGTGCGAAAAAGGCAGTACTAAACCAGCCTCCTTTTATGAATCAATTATTTTAATGGTACGGATTATACTAAGCTCAATGAGTATACTTTCTACAAGGTTATTAGGAAAATAGGTACTGGGTAACCACCCTGAGTTTCATTTTTAAACTTATATCACTAAAATTATTAAACTAACATAACACATATATAAGTAAAATTTCGAGAAAGAAGTATGCCGCCGAATCCAGCTCGGATGGGAAACGTTTGTGAAACTTCGTAACAGTTTTTTCGTTTAAAATCCCTCATTGGCCTGATGAAAAGCTCAAAGTTACTCAGCCGGCGATGGAGAGAGTTTAACTCGGAATATCTCTACGTGAAAAATCTAATCAGAAATGAGACAGCATGAAAAACAACACACACCAGATATGAAAAATCAGAAATGAAAGCCAAGCAAGTGGCTGGGCGACGGTCTCAGGCCGCCGGCAACAAGCGGCCCAAGACCTCCCGAAGATTTTGGAACTCCCTTTAAAGACCTATGTCCAGCAGTGGACCTCAATCGGTTGATATAATAATGACAATGATATGATGTCTCTCCTAGAACCGACGTGTAAATTATTATTGTTTAAGCATTATCAAGAGGCTTAATCTTTATTCTGTAGCCATAGTAAAACGTGACCACATTTGGCATTTCACCTGCTTTGCGACTAGCATTATATTAATTAAAATTAATGAAACCTTGACCCTAAAGCACCCAATTGAGCAACTTCTTATCGCACATTGATATCGATCAAAAGAAAATCTAACGAAATTTAATTTATCGTTGCGTGCAAAAAAGCGATGTAGTTTTCTTGTTTTGAATAACAATTCTCTGTAAAATTATGCCTAGTATTTGAGTAAATTGTTAGAAATTACGTTTCTTACGTTCTAGTTAATATGCGCTTTGAGTTTTTTGTGTACGTAAAGAATGTGTGTTACGGTAAAGAATATCTTTGCGTATAAAGGTGTCTTTGCGTATTCTATGCTTATAATATTCTTGGTATCAAATAAATTCTTTACTGAAATTATTTGATACCAAGAATATAAAAAGGTACCAACTCCTAAAATTAAGTTGCCAGCGTATAGTAGGAAATATGGTTAAAAGAAAGATATTAATTAAATAAACAAATAAACTAGATGACATAACTAGATGACAGCCCTAAATGGTACTTTAATATTTTTAGCACTACATAGAAATAGTTCAGAAGCTGATGAAATGGTTTCTTTTAATGCTTAGTAGTAAAGAGTTAAAACGGCAATAATTACTCCGTATATAAAACTGGTCTGGCCAATGAAATAACCAGTCCGGTTTTATTATACTAGCCCCTAGAGTAAACTGAGTTCAGTACTGAGTCCTTGTGAAAGCAAAACGTTTTATTAATTATGCTTCTAAAATACGTTAGCAATAAGTAACTGCAACGCAAGCGAAGCGAGCGTGGTTTTGTTTCATTAATTTTACAGTAAATTATTTTAATTCAACAAGATTATCCCATCTCTGCTCTAGATTTAGAATTTACTAAAAATATAGGCAACATGATAGGTCTAAGACGAGTTTTAAAGTTTTTACAGAAGTTACATATTTTACTCGTCGTGAATAAAAGAATACAGTGTAGATAAATAAAAAATTTGCTGCGGGCTGTTAGTTATATACGAGTAGCTAGCAATATAACCAAGCTTAGTTTAAGGTATCATGAAATGACTGTAGACATTGGTACTAGGGCTATAACATTAGTAAACTGAATCGAACCTAACTTCTACGTCGTTACGACCTTGTTCTACGGTTAGGTTTTTTGGCAATATTTAATAAACTTACTCCTAATGTTAACATACTTAAATCGAATATTATTTGAGTTTATTCAATCAGACACTAACTAAATATATCAAATTAATTATGTTTACCTGACGTCATTCAGCGTTTCACCTGTCATGGCGGATCGCTCTAGATTTTGCAGTCTTATTTATTAACAAATAGTTATATATAATTCTTCATAATACATAAATCATATTAAATATCATTAGATAAATACGAAATTTGAACGATTATTAGTTACTGTCTGCATGCCATATTTGTTTATTCCGTATTAAATGTAATGCCATGAGAAATTATTTAAAGTAAATCTAAAAACATATGAAATGTTTCAAGTAGATTTTTTAAAGCTAAGAATTAGAAAATCAGGGCACGCTTATAGAGCAGTTTCAGATTAAAATAACTTCAATATTAACTTAGCTGTTTAAAACAATTCCATTGAATTTAATTCCTTTTAGTTGTGTGTTACTAACTACTGTGCACGTGTTCATTAGTCCGATCCGAATGCGAGAAAAGAACAATGGCAATTATGGACAAGGAAAATAAAGAGATGAGTGAAGATAGTCCAATTAATCACATTTTAAAGTTCAAATGCCACGGAAAGAATTATTTATTTAGCAGTACCTAGTTGCTAGCTGGAGCCCGCGACTTCCGACATCGTATATCTGTTTCCGTTTAACAAATACCCGCGTTAACTGTTTGTTTTCCCAGGATAAAAATCCTGTTCTATCTCTAGGATGCTAGATAGATATAACAAATTCAAATTCAAAATTTCTTTATTCATGTTTGCCTATCACAGGCGCTTATGAAGCGTTCATACATATATGTTGCTTTTCCAAACGCGTTCTGGCCCACAACAAACTTAGCCGGGTATTTTTTTTGTTATCACCATCTCACAGTAAATTTATATTAAGCTATGAAGTTAGAACAATTCACACCCAAGAATTTTTTATCGTTTAAGTAATCCTTATCATAATAGGATTTTTCTGTAAGCTTACGTTTTATATAAAGTTTGAACTTATTGAGAGACATCTCAAAGATGTATCTAAGCCAAATTAAAAAAAAAGGAAATCAAACATAGTTAACTAACGAACAAACATACACACTTCGCATTTCGATTCCAAATTGGTTGAGGGAATTGTACATTTTACATTTTTTTAAAAGTCCTCTTCAACTTTTCGTGAAGTACCTAGTACTTTACGAAAAATATGTGTAGGTAAAAAGACTAGACTGTGTAGGCCTGATCGCCCACACATATTTTTTCTTTATGCATTTTTATACCCTAAACTAACTTCTAAACTATTCGAATAATATGAAGGTAATTTATTTAAAGAGAATGTGTATACAACCAAAATAATTATTAAACTATTTTGATGAGTAAGGATTAATATTATGATTTTCAATGGAGACGTGTTTTGATTAACTCATCGTGATCATCTTTAACCTATAACTGGCATATCCACTATAGGGCACTCGTCTTCTCTCAGAATGTGCAGGGTTTTAGGCCTTAGTCTACGACGCTGGTCAAGTGCGGATTGGTAGACTTAACACGCTCTTGAGAACAATATGGAGAATGCTCAGGCATGCAGGTTTTGTCACGATGTTTATTTTCACAGCTCAAGCATGATAATTAAATTAAAAAAAAATAAAAACGCAAATATTCATCATCATATCAACCGATTGATGTCCACTGCTGGACATAGGTGATTTGTAGGGAGTTCAATTTCCACGGTTTGCGTTTAGCAGCTCCGTGCGAGGAGCTTGATGTCGTCTGTCCAAATAGTTGGGGGTCGACACACGCTGCGACCACCAGTGCGGAGCTGCCATTCCAGCACTTTGGGACCCCAACATCTATCCATTCTCCGAGCTATGTGTCCCGTCCATTGCCACTTCAGTTTCGCGAATCGTTAAGATATGTCCATAACTCTGGTTGTTTTCCTCATTTCTGATTTGATCACGTGAGATGCAGTGGCGGTACTACCATACAAGCCAAAAAGCCCGGCTTGCGTTACAATAAATCTCCTATAATAATTCATACTTGATAGCAATGAGGAAATAAAAAAGTATGAACTTTGACTCAATAGTGCAATTACAATGCGCAATTTCCGAACGCAGCGGTACAGAAATTTCCGAACGCAGCAAACTTCCGAGTGGCGGCGATGGAATGACAAAATATCAAGGTCGCGCACGACCGCGCGCGAAGACCTTTCGCTTTGTCACACTCAAGTTATTTAAGACAATCTAAGTTATTTAATAATTTATATGGACATAAAAAGCAACATTACGGGTTGAAGTTCGTCAGGATGTCAAATTTGGACAACTTCACACTTCTCCGATAGAGTGTTGTGATTCATAGTTTGAAGTTTATTAGTGTTTGCATGAGTACGAAAAAGTGCATTTCATTGATTTTTTTTTCCATTATTAATAAAAGTAAATTTTATTAACCATGAGTTCAAATTGTTTGCTCAGGTGTGTCCAAACGTTAATTGGTGAACAAAAGGTAAATTATTAAACTTTTTTGGAAAAAGCTAATAACATCACCGAAACTTTTTAAAACTAGTAAAAATCGTTAGAGGCAATTTAATAGATCGTTAAACAATACTCGTTGGGTTGTTTGATGCTCCCATTCTAATAAATTATATTGCCGGTATTGCATATTTTTTTCTAATGAAAACAACGATTAGAACGCGGCTGGTTACAAAGATTTAAATTACTTTTCAGGTGCTATAAAAAGACATTAGATTTACACAAACATTTGAGTGCTGTTATTTATTTTTTTATTTTCGGCAAACAACGCATAGATACTTCTTTATCCCACCAATTATCAATTGAAATTTCCAATCATAATTCGCGTGTTGACCATAATCGTAGTGATTTTCAAAGATTATTTGAAATTGTTTGGCATAGCAAGAACTACCTTTTAGAGGTCATGACGAGTCCAATAGTTCATTAAATAAAGGAAATTTCGTAGAACTTGTATTGTTACTTTCAAAATAGGATCTTATTTTAGAAAAACATATGCAAAATCAACTAAGCGGCAAATCCGAGCAGAGTTATTTATCTAATAAAATTCAAAATGATATTATTCATTCCGTAGCTGAAGTAATTAAGTCTCGCGTCGATTTTAAATTAATTTGACGTCATTTGTTTCGGTTATTATCGATGTAACTCCCGATGTTAGCAACAGAGAACTCCGTTAATGTGTCTGAAAGTCGTACGTCGGACACACTTTAATATATTTTTTTAGGGCTTGCCCATCTTCAAAACCCTAGGAACGCCACTGGTGAGATGCTCCAAGCATGGCTCTCTCCATCGCCCGCTGAGTAACTCTGAACCTTCCTTTAAAAAGACGAAGATAAAACGCACATTACTCCGAAAATTTAGAGCTAAGTGCCAGGAATCGAACTGAGTTCGATCCCTGGCACTTAGCCTCTTAGCCTAGCGGCCTCAACCGCAACCTTACCCAATAGTCTATCACCGTTACTATTATTGCCTTTTGACTAATTTAAACTAAAAGTGGGTATTGTGTCTGTGGATACTGTTTCTTTGGTAAATATGAATTAATTTTATGTATAATCAACTTTTTGCATCGAACGCCAATAAGGCTTCTAGTTGTCATAAATTTTTCCAACATCTTTCTCATATATCGTACTCAATGAATTATCTACCTCTCACGACTTACTCATTTCATTGGCGGAAACGGTATGAAAATCCATCAAGTTTTAACAGATTTTGCTCTCTCTCAATCTAAGCAGAGTGGCTACAATTCTTTTGATTCTTTTCTAGAACATAGCACCTGTTTCGTGAATGAAATAAAAATATAATTTATGGTACTGCGGACACATAACAAACTTTAACTTTAATAACAAAACGTTTTCGTGAAAATACGATGTGTTTTGAGATTTGGACAGTGTTAGGTCCGAATCTGAAAACTTAAGTGTGATAAAGAGGATATTTCCTATCTTTAATTATTATTTTGATAGTTTAACCTTATTTGCCATCATTTAATGAATGGAAAAGAATTATATTGTTATCTGACTGGTCATCACAGTAAATGATTTAAAACAAATATATATATATATATATATATATATAAAGGCTTTATCCACAAATATTTTGTATAAATTGATTGGTTTACATAAAATAGTAGTAGTAGTCTTATTTTTATATATATTAATTAAAAACAAGGGCTGGCTTATCTTTGGCTCGAATCAGCCTGGCTGTTTAGAGTGAAAATGCAACCAGCAGTTCACGCGGGCACGACTTCAGTAGTTCATTTCAGTTAATTTTAAGGTTAAGTTAGTATATAAAGTTATATTTATAAGTTTATTGCTATATTGACATTTAAAAAAATAAAACAACTTGACAAATTAGGGGGTTTTTTAAAGCTCTTATAAGAACACACGCGACGAACCCAAAACAATGAAATATTAAAAAAAGACAATGTGTTCAGAAACTGGGAAAAAAAATGTTTTGGTAAATGATCGCGCAGTTAACTGATTTAATGCCAAATGAATCTTCACCAAAAGTAACATAAATAAAAAAGAAATTACATTTTCTCTACAAATTTATAAAAGCGCGCCGCACTGAATCTTAAATATTGGTCGAATATTTACGATGGCTTTTCATGCGTCCCCGTTATGAGCCCATTATCATAATTCCGAGTTTCCATCGCTTTCCTCCCAGGTGCGTTGGCAAAACTGACGGGAATTGCTTAATCTATTGCCCAAAATATAGAGCCAGCTTTGTTGACCTCCCTAGTGCAGTGGGATTACTGATGAGATTAATAACCAAAAAGAGAAGGATAGACTGAGTAAGGATACACTTTGAAAAGGAGTAGTAATGAGGTGACTGCTTGTAAAAGAGAGTGTGAGAAGAAGAATGATTGATTATGTGCGTTGTGTGCAAGAAGAAGAAGCGGTGATAGTGGTTTTAAGACTTTGGCTTCACGTTCGGGTAGCTGAGTTCTATTCCCAGCAAATCCCAACATCACTTACTTCAACGGTGAAGGAAAACATCCAGAGGAGACTTGCTTGCAGAAGAGCTCCCCATAATGTTCTCAAAGGCATGTGCGGTCCACCATTCCGCTCTGTGCCAGCGTAGTGGAATACGTCCTAAACCTTTCTCATTGTGAGAAGACTTGTAGTGGGCTTATAATAGTTTTATATGATGATGATGTGTGTAAAAAGATTGAAGTGCTTCGATATTCTGTTTCTTGGACCGGAATTTAAATGGTTTTGAAAGCTAATTCCAAATTCTGAATTAAAAAAAATTGCAAATTAAAACTTACTATATTTTTGTGTAAACTTGAAAGTTAAAATAACATTTATACCTTTCCATTTAAACGTCATTTCTCACAATCCCAAATCTGTAGGTAGTATTGTTCTATACAGAGTAAGCATGAGATAGATATCCTTAGCTAATTGTTATTCTAAGCTTCCCGCCAGCTTTGTGGTGTAGATATCACAGTCCATAGAGGTGAATGATTGTGTGTTGCCGTGTTGACTCGGGGATTGGTTCTAGCCAGCACACGAGAGAGTCACGTTCAGGTATTCTCTTTATATGTAGAAGTAGGACTTAACTCAATTTTGACACGTTAGTTTAGCTTATATTAAATAGGTTAAATCGGAATCCAATGAGAGAAGATTAATTTGTTTCTTTAAAAAAAGCTGTATACCTACTGCAGTTGTATATTAATAAATAAATCTCTACAAATACATTGGATAGAAGCATGCGTTACTTTGCGGAATCCCATGATATATTATGAAAATTAAGCTTAATTTGCTATACTCCGCGAACAGTAGGAGAATAAATAATAGAGTAAGAGTAGAGTAGTAGTAGAGTAATTTATAATTTGCTCATTCGTTATACTACACACCAAACATATTTTCTTCACATTCGTTTCGCTCCGAAACCGGAGCATCGTCAGGAGATCTTGACTTTATAATGAATAATTGTTTAATATAATAAAGCAAGCAGATCTTTCAAGTTTTCAACGGGAGCTTAAGAACTCTCGCATGTCTCATCTTAGAAGAAGTTTTCAGAAGTTCAAAGGGGTAAAACACAACTTTACTAAATGCTCGAAAACTATCCTAACTTCATTTAGAAGTTACTACTTCCTGCAATACTACCCGTTAGTCTTGAGATATATCTAGAAAGTTTTTCCAATATCGTAAATTATGGTTATCGAGGAATCGTGCAGTCTACAACTTTATTCTAACTAGTAGTTGATGAAAATTGATTGAGTATAAACATATTAATTCATCCGGAATAAACATCTGTGAAGATTTCGATTATTCTGGAAGTGCTTTATTTTTAGCATAGTCAAATAATTGGTTTTTATTTAACTACTGGTTTGTAACTGACTGCAGTCTTACCAGGTGGTGGCAGCAAAAAAGATGTAAGGCTTATGACCGTTTTATTATACCCTTATCGATTTCTATGCGAAAACTGAACGTTGTCTGTTAAGAGTAGTATAAAGTACATTTCCATTGTTATTTCATCCATTGTTTATTCCATTATATAAAGATTATAATCAAACACGTTCAATACGTAATATAACGACATTTATTATATCTGCATTGCATTATTTCTGCACAGTTAAGATATACTTTGTCACTCCTGAAAATTATTAGACCACAATTATTCAAAAAACCTTCTTGCAAAATGCTACTTTTACATGATGGAAATTGCTAACAATCATTACACTGTTTCTGTGAAAACTTAATCAGAAGTAACAGACAGTAATATTTCGAAGGCTCCTTTACGGGTATTCGTAAAAAAGTTTATCTCTTATGATAGCTTTGGAATTTGGGTCTTTACAGACTTCATAGTTAAAGACACAAAATACCCCAAAGGTTGTTCTTAAACAGTAGTTAGCAGTAGTTCAGCTTCTTTAATAGGGCTCGTCTTGGGCAGTACCAGTAGTATAACGAAATACTTAAGTCAAAGATCCGATTTCACCGTTGAAACTAAACGCGATTCATCACGATTATCATATCAACCCATTACCGGCCCACTACAGGGCACGGGTCTCCTCCCACAATGAGAAGGGACCAAGGCCGTAGTTTACCACGCTGGACCAGAGCGGATTGATGGCCTCCACACAACTTTGAAAACATTATTGAAAACTCTCAGTCATGCTCAACTCTCAAGGTTTCCTCACGATGTTTTCCTTCACCGTTAAAACAAGTGATATTTTTAATACTTAAAACGCATATAACTTAAAAAAGTAAGAGGTGCGTCCGAGGGATTCGAACTCGGCCCTGAAAGTAAAGTGCTCGACTTTAATTTCGGGGCCGAGTTCGAATCTCGAAATTAAGTTGGGTTCAAGGCTGTAGATTTAAAATTTAAACGTAAAGCAATACGTGGTTTTTTTAAACTCGGTTTCCAAAGTGAAACTGTGAAATCGGCCCTAAGTATAAAACCGATGAAACGAAAACTTTAGGTAATCCTAACCTCGAACCCACAATTCCTACAAAGAAGCATTGAATCGAAGTGCATCGAAGTGCTTCTAGGAAATCCGCTTGTCGTGTCTACTCCAGTTAAGCTTGTTAGTTTGAGAAACAACAAGGATTCCAACTTCTTAATAATAATCGTGACTTAATGTTTGAATAGTTGCAACGTGTTTTTCTAAAATTCCAAAGGTGTTGTCAGGTGTAGCATTGATATTACACTTATTTTATTACACTGATATTACCTTATCTTAGCTTATACCTGAATCCTACACTGATTCCTGTTTCTGAGTTTAAATGTGACAAAATACTGCTTAACTTTTCTGAGTTTAAGGTAATACTATTACCTAATACTATTACCTAATATGGGGGGTCTTAAAGTTAGTCACATTAAAAAGCAGTGCGGGTATAACGGGTCCAAGGATATGGATTTGTATCGCCTTTCTGGTAAAAGCTAACGCAACGAAGGTCGATGTTATAATAACTAAAATGTCGAACATTCGTTTGATTTTAGGTTAACTGTTTCTATAATGTTAATTAATATTTAGACCGGGGGCCGATACAATACTCATATTAAATTATTAATTAATTATAATCCATCCATCCATCCAATCGGCTTCCATCAGTAGTTTAAATACGAGTACTTAAACTACTGATGCACGCCGAGGACTCATGTTTTAATAATACATTAAAACATGAGTCCTCGGCGTCCACATTCAAACTAGATATTTACCTCCTTTATAATTAAAATACAAACTACATTACAAAAAAAATACTTCCTCCTTTGAGATATTACGGGTTTTTCCTTTTAATATATATAATTAAGAAGTTAAGGAACTTTGAAACTTTAACTTTATTCTTGATTATGGTGATTTGACTCGAATATTGTAGGTACATTTTTCAAGGTTAGTTCATAATATTTCTTGTAGGTACCCACTTACGCCGTAAGGCTTTTAATTCTTTACGATAGTCCGTTATTCTACGGTTTATATATATTATAAGCATTCAGCGGAAAGGGAAGTGAACAGTATCGACTTATTTTCACTGAGAGGAATTCACCTTTTTCAATAGAATATTATAGGTATCCCATCATTCACCTAGTTGTTATGCTATAAAGCAATGGCAAAATTCATCTCAGAAGAAGGTGCTATTTTGACGTGTTTAAAGAAAGAAGGAAATGCTTACTTTTGCGAATTGTTTTTCGTGCGTATTTAATGCGATATCTTCGCCAATCAGACCAAACGAGTAATTTTCATAATCCTTTTTTTATTGTGTATGCTATAAGTCAATCAAAAAAGAAATTACACATTTAATTTTTATCAGTTCAATTATTTTGAAATCACAGAGAGCAATTTCGATTTTAGGTTTCAATACTTACAAACATCTTACTTATTCGTTTAAATTACTTACAATTTAGTCGGTATAATTTATCTGTAATCTTAATATTCTAATTGTTTTTACTATGCATTATGTTTGAAATTGAATAATCTCATTGTTTTTGAGATGTCTAACAATATTGTGTGGTACTGATCACAAGGAAATGTCGAAACAATTACAAATCCTGTATGTCTCGATTCCTTTGTGGCCTAATATAACTTCCTACAAAAGGGATTGGAGTTTGGGTGATTTAATAAAGAACCGCATATATACCTACCTGTTAAACAACATTCGAAGTTTTTGGTCATATTTTTCTTAACTACTGCGCTATTGCTAATTTATAATAAGCAATTGCAACGACGATTCGCTGAGTTTTGTATTTCTCTGCAACAAATAAAAAAAAAATATGTACAAGATCAAAAACAATTTTTTTATGACTACCTTGCGCTCGCGGTTTCGCTCAGGCTCGCGGCAATTAATCAAATCGTGGTGTTCGAGCCCCGACGAGCCACTGACTTTTCAGCGTCATAGCGTTCAAAAACACAAATAGCGTTCAAAAACGCAAATAGTGTTTTTTTAATTAAAGCAATTTAATATCACTTACTTTAAACGGTGAAGGAAAACATCGCGAGGAAACCTGCATACCTGAGAGTTCTCCATAATGTTCTCAATGGCGTGTGAAGTCTACCAATGCACGCACGTGTCCAGTGTGGAAGACTACGGCCTCAACCCTTCTCATTCTGGTAGTGGGTTGATAATAATAAATAAATATACTACGACAATACACACATCAGCCCCAAAGTAAGCGTAGCTTGTGTTATGGGTACTAAGATTAACATCGGTGAGTCCGTTTCGTTAGTTATTTCTTCATTCATCGGGAACAATACTTTATCCTCGATGGTACTTTCAGTACACCTGACAAAGTGTATGCAAAACTTTGGTAATCGGCTGAGTAGTTAAGGCGCGTAAGCGTAATATACGAACAAACTCACATTCGCATATTTTATTTTCTTAGTTATTATAATACTTCCTACTGTCCCTTGCGTCCTGAATAACGTATAAGCGTATAATATCGATAATTTGTGTATAACACATACAAATTATCGTTATTATAACTTCCCTCCGAATTACCTAAAATTGTATTCTCAAACTACATGAATTTTCCCTTATGCTTCGTAAATATAATATAGTCAGGGAGGACTTCACACAGACAGGGTCGAGTTCGTATCGTATCGTCTTATCTCGTAGGTTAGCCCGTTACCATCTTAGACTGCATCATCACTTACCAGCATGTGAGATTGCAATCAAGGGCTAACTTGTAGTGGAATAAAAATTAAGTCTTAAGACAATGATCAAAGTTTAACTAACCCGTGAATATCTTTCCAGGTACACTAAGCAAGCATTGCTCAAGCATTGTTTCGTGTTTTGGTGCTGAGGAGAGAACTTCAGCACCGATGAAGCTTGTCAGCCATGAGTGCTTGGTGCTACGTCGTAATCATGATGGGCACGATCAACACTGGGGTCCTTTCACCGGCGCCGATGAACGCTGAAGTAAAGGAAACATACGGTAGGTATTTTATTTGGTTCTTGTGGATCACATAACAACACAACACGTACTAACGCTTTTTCTGCATCTCGCAATATCCGTACATGAGATTTGACATTTAAGCCCGTTTAGAAAAGTCCTATTATAGTATAAAGGACTACGGAATCGATAAAAAAGCTTGGGTATAAATTATTGCCCTAACCAGGTTGTCCTTCTAATAATTTCAAATGACATTGTGAGATGGTGATAACAAAAACAAAAACACCCGGCTAAGTTTGTGTTTGTGGGCTTCTTCTTAGACCAGGACGCGTTTGGAACCCTCGTAGCTTTATTACGAATGTGGTTATCGCCATCATCTCACTACCGTGTAATTCTTATGTACCAAAAGTGCCACCTATGGGCCTACTTGAATAAAGATATTTTGGACTTTGACTTTTTTTTTTGACTTTGCCCTGGCTTCAAATATAGGTACCATTTGCACAAACTTACTTGGCTGAGCTGGACTTAAGAATTATTCATGGTAAAGTCAACATCTCCTGAGGATGCTCCGGTTTAGGAGCGAAACGTGCGTAGAGGGTACACTGCCGAACATCTGTATGGTGTGGAGTATAAGGATGAAATTATATATAAATTACACCATACTGATTCTCCTGCTTTACGCGGAGTATAGCAAATTAAGCTTAATTGAAATAATATTTAATCCCATTATCACTTATGATGAACAAGGCACAGCCTAAATAAGTAGCGCCTAACCTAAGGAGATTCCTAAACAAACATCAAAATTCACCAATATTTCTTAAAAATAGTTCAACGGGTAACCACCATGATATTATGGGATTTGTTGATATTTCGACCCAGTTGCATGGATCGTGGTCACGACGGGACTGCAGAGGTGCGAGGTGATAATATTATCGAGGTGTGTACCCGTTGAACTATTTAAAAAAATGTTGGCTAACCACGAAAATGTTAGTTTAAAATCTTCGTTGACCACCAAGTAGTTATCACCTAAGAGTTGGTGAAACGTTTTTTCCCATAGGCGTGATGCCTAAATCATTAGGCATTCGATTTTGGCGATGCGTGGGTTTAGTGAGGCGCATGTGTCATATATAAACGTTGGTAGCAATAGAGCTTTTTTGATGACAGAGCTCGCCCGGGAAAGTGCTCATTTCTGGCGCCAGGCTGCATTCTCGGCCGACTGGCGCAACGGGCAGCGACCTTGCTTTCAGAGTCCAAGGCCTTGGGTTCGATTCCCACAAGTGGAAAATGTTTGTGTGATGAACATGAATGTTTTTCATTGTCTGGGTGTTTATCTGTATATTATAAGCATTTATATATGTTATTCATAAAAATATTCAACAGCATATTAGTAGCCATAACACGAGCTACGCTTACTTTGGGGCTAGATGGCTATGTGTGTATTGTCGTAGTCGTAGTATACGTATTGTTGCAATGCCTTGTTCCGGCTTGAATGGCGTGGTTGCTGGAGTAATTCAGGAACATGAGGCTTAACACCTATACCTCAGGTTGATAGCAGGCGGCATGTTACAGGACGTGGTTCTTGTATGCCCTGCGAAATGTTGCTCTGTTTATAGGCGATGGTATTCCACTTTTCATGAGACCGCCTATATATATCGTTATTACTATAAAGTTATTTCTATAAAAAACCTCATGTAGTTACAAATGTCACATCAAACTACTGCTGAATTCCTGAAAAACTTTTACTGCGTTTAACTGAAGCCATTCAAAATTTACTTCAATCCTGTCAATCGCTGACATTAATAATTTTTATATTAGTAATTGCACGCCTCATAAGCGAAGCGTTGAGGTGGGTATTACTGTCAGTTTACGCACACCGAGTGATTCTCCAACTTAAAATGTCACTTTTTTATTCTTTATTGCTTTTATAAGTACGACAATACACACACATCGCCATCTAGCCCCAATGTAAGCGTAGCTTGTGTTATTGGTACTAAGATGACAGATGAATATTTTTTTATGAATAATATACATAAATACTTAGAATATACATATAAACACCCAGACACTGAAAACATTCACACAGACATTTTCCAGTAGTGGGAATCGAACCCACGGCCTTGGGCTCAGAAAGCAGGGTCGCTGCAATCTGCGCCAATCGGCCGTTTAAGTGAATGTAAATAGATAAATGTTGAGAAAAAACGCTATTTTTAACACTCATGATATTTTTAAATCTCTTTTTATTATTTAAACTAGTAAAAAAGTTGTTTAAAAAAGTACTGTCTTGGACGTCCGTGTGTCTGTATGTGCGGATCCCGTATCTTGTGGTCAGGATAACGAGCGAAATACTTCACTTATCGAGTTGGTTTTTTTATAGACTTCAGTATTTTGAGGAATAAAAGCCTATTAGTTTTCACAGTATAATTAGATGTAGTTTAATTATTATTTACAAATAATCTCAATTTTATTTTAATGAATGAGATTATGAGGCGTGCACTTTTGGATTTTTATCAGTTATACATTTTAGGCGTTTTGATTTTACTGTTAAGCAGGTTTTAATGAACAGCCATTAACTGAGACTTAGTATAAAAATACGCTGTATTATGTAAATTTTTAGAAAGATTAAATCTTTCTAAAAATAGTTTGATATGAATTTTTGATACTTATATAAGGTAAAGTTTTCTAAAAGCGTTCCATTGTTTTATGAAAATTGAATTCACCAAGTAGCTGTTAACAAATAAACAGATATAGAGATGCAAGTTGTTTGTCACATTCAATTGCTACATTTGAGTGGCTAGGCCAATTTCCAAGAAACACTTTGGTGCAAAAGTTGCGCTTTGCACTCTGTAGGAAATAAAACGATTAAATACAATCATTAAACTCAATTGTACGCTGAGATAAAAATAAATGTTAAGCTTAACAATTATTCATTGTAAAGTCAAAATCTCCTGAAAATAATTTACCTTCTTATTCCCCTTTTCCCTGCACAAACCTATACGACATCTGTAGGTTTAAATTAACTGTAAATACCTACTATTCTAACCTCAGTCTGTCCTTTGAACATAAAATGCAGGCCGTTTGCGTTCGGACTTTTATTAAGTGAATTATGACGTGTGAGATTGGAAAGATCAAAGCACGAACGCATTTAATGCACAAACGCATTCAGTGTTTGATATCAGTTACTAAACGAGGTAAATTTCAACGTCCATCGAATACAAATGTCCCTGTTTTGAACCAAATATTGGGAATTTCATAGTTCTCTACCGAGTAATACAGTAGCAATATTAATAGTGTGATTTTACGTTGTACGTTGTAAATTCATCGTCATTAATATTTATCACGGGCCTATTATAGGACACTGGTCTCCTCTCAGAATGAAAAGGATTTAAAATTGGATTTAAATTTTAGGATTGGAAGGAGGAACATCATGCAGGTTTACTCATTATTTTTTCCTTTATAATTAAACCAAGTGATATTGAAATGATCGAAGCACGGACGCATTCAGTGTTTGATATCAGTTGCCAAACGAGGTAAACTTCAACGTCGTCAAATATTGGGAATATGATACCTAGTTCCCTACCAAGTAATTTAGCTGCAATATTAATAGATGAATTTACAACGTATAGTGAAAATATCACTATACGTTGTAAATTCATCATAATAATATAAATAAAATAATATTTTTCACTGGCCTATTATAGGGCACTGGTCTCCTCTAAGAATGAGAAGGGTTTAGGGTCCAGCACGCTGGCCGAGTACGGATTGGTAGACTTCATGCAGGTTTCCTCATGATGTTTTCCTTTACCATTAAAGCAAGCGATATTGAAATTACTTAAATATAAAAAAGCACCTAGCTCCAAAAAATTAGAAGTTTGGAGCTGGGGATAAACTTAGCCCTCCCTAAGGATAAAGCTATTACCTAAGGCTATTACCGCTTCTTTGTAAATTTTGAATTCAATTATATTCCTACTAGCTTGGCCGCATATTCGTCCGCGTTTGATTTTGTTTTTGATGTGGCATTCAATTTAGCTATAGTTCTAAAAAATTAAAGTATTTAGTATCGCTAAGCCTTAAATGAGGGGTTTGCTGCTGTCCACTGCGGAGTTCTGGCCTCTATCTCCAACCACATTCATCAGATCTACATAAAGTTTGGGCAAAATTAAACACACAACCTCTATAGTACAAAAATAATTATTAAAATCGGTTATAATTTGTCGGAGTTATGGTGTAAAATCGTCAGACATTTTCATTCCCTCTCCCAAAGGAACCGAGCTAAATGTCGGGATAAAAACTATCCTATATTACTTCTAACACTTACAAGAACATCTGTACAAAGTTTCATGAGGATTGGTTAAGTAGTTTTTGTATGAAAGCGTAACAAACAAACTTTCTTTTGACTTTGACTTTTGACTTTGACTTACATTGACATTTATAATATTAGTAGGGAAGTAGGGATAGGGATTATTCACAAATACTTTTACCTACAAACAAAATATATAGCTCCGAGTATCTTATTATTCTTTTGGCTCGTTGATCTGTAAGTCTATTAACTATAAGGGATTGCGAGGACCAATATCTATTAATTTCTAGATATTGGGCTATCTAGAAATTCTCAGTAGTAGCCAAAAGTAACGAAACTGTTTTAACCAGCTCCGTGCCATAGAAGGAACAGGAATTCATTAATAAATTTTTAAATGAAAAATATCGAAGGTGGAATACGGATTGGAATATATGATATTATTACGCTTTTTAAGGTGGTTACGCCTTGACCTTAATTTGATCCCAATAAAAATATAACCGTAACCGTAATTAATGGATGCAATTGAAATATTTTTCAAAATATTTAGTATTTACATATTTATAAATCAACCACTATTGTAAATTTGTTAGCACGCAGTATGTTGATGTTTGCTTGTAAAAATGTACCGCTTTCCAATATTTAGTACATGTGATATTTACAACAATAGTGTAGACTACTATTAGCATAACAATTAAAGACATATCATTGATACGTGCATTCAAGGCGGGCCAAGATTACCGCGAAAACCCTTCTCGGTAACTAGAAAATATACGCAGGCAAAATTGTGTGCAATTACTTGTAATATTGTATGGATAACGTAGATGATGGTCAACAAATATTTTTTATTAACTGCTTATTAATTTGCTGTAATCCGCAACAACCGGACGAATCCGTGTGGTTACAATGTATATATTTTTTTTTTTAATTCTAGCCTAGACGGATATTAAACCGATTGGGTTTTTTTATAGTAATAGTTAAGAAACAAGTAAATGGTCCATTGTAGGTGTTAAGCCTTATTTGTCTGTAATTGACACTGGCAACCACAGGCTTCAGACCGAAACACGGCATAAATTGTAAAAATGTTGCTATGCGGCAGAAATAAGCTTGGCGGTAGTACTTCCCCGGACGAGTTCTGTCACTTAATGCTCTACAACTATACTATAAGCTATTATAGTATTCATCATCATCATCATCATCATCATATCAACCGACAGAGGTCCACTGCTGGACATAGGTCTTTTGTAGGGAGTTCCAAATTCCACGGTTTCTGTGCCGCTTGCGGCCAGCGGCTACCTGCGACGCGCTTAATGTCGTCTGTCCACCTCGTCGGGGGTCGACCACACTGCGCTTACCAGTTTGGGGCTGCCATTCCCAGCCCCTTGGGACCCCAACGTCCATCCTTACTCCGAACTATGTGCCCATATTACAGCATTCATGATGATAGAAATATTAAGTTTCACAACCTTTTCTTCAATAAATGCTTAAGACAAATAACTGCACAGAGTTTTCATAAAAATTAGGCAGTGACAACCATACCATTATCTATGTTTTGCAAGTAGTAGGACGACAGAAAATATAAAGGTCTTCTACTTTGTAGTATGATACTATACTTATTAATTAACGCACAAGTTACCACCAATCATTTTGACATTTTTTTTGGGTTACTTGTTTAAAACATTGACCTATACTTACGTACAATAATAATAATTCCTCTCAATCGAGTATCGGGCATGCTTCTTCTTATATTTCTATTTATTTTAATATTATGTTATGAGCTTAAAAGTTGTGAATAATATAAATAGAAACAATTTAACAAAGCACAAAATGTTCGGCGGTTTTGTTTTGTACTATCGCTTTGATAAATGGTTGTTGTGAAACCGTACGTTTGGGTATCTCTACCATAGATACATTTTGATGTGTATCTATTACATTGTTCCGAATTCAGAGGACTTCATTATTCACTGATTTGCTTCCGGTTATATGTCTCATAGCATTTTACTCACGATTAAATAAGATTGTAGTGAAACAAAATTAATTAAAGTCAGACTTGTTGTTATACATAAGACAACAGTAAAAGTAATTCCAAGACTGCTGTACCAAGGACCATCGTGATTTGATTTCTGTTGGATAACAAAATGGAGAACGATGTCCGATGAATACAAATGTTGTCATTAAGTAGATTTGCTTGTTACTACATCCCATTCAGTTATGCGTCTTTACGACTAGCACGGCGACTGTCGCCTTCGTCTAATAACGTAATCTACTATTAATGAATAATAAATACTAAACAACAATATATAATTAATTAAGTGTTGGATAGAAGCAAGCGTTACTTTGAGATATTTGATAATATAAAATTTAATTTTACAAATCTTAATTTGCTTTCTCCGGGCATTAATTATGGAGCACTGGGTTAGTACACACTCACACACCAAGTGCTTAAGAGGGTGCTTACCTTAGTTAGGAGATTCCTAATTATTTATTATTCATAGGTTTGGCCAATTTTAGTTTATAATATAGTAAATAAGATTAAAGTTATTATTGTAGCTATGGATTTTTATCTGAATTAAACGTTCTTATTATTATTTTGACGTGACAACGTCTTATAAATTGGTTTGCCGGGTGACACTTAAAGAAACTGCGTTACGCTCCGCTCACGTTATGCGCTCACAATGAGAGCGAGTGAGAGGCACGCGTCCCTTCCACTCGGGCATGGATAGCCCGCCTAAGAGCGAGAGAGACAGACATAAAAAGTGAAAGGCACGCGTCCCTTTGTAGTAAACGCTGTTTCATTGTACGCAAATGTATTGCAAGTTATTGTATGTATATTTGTATATAAATACGTATGTATGTGTAAAGGTAAAAATAAAATTTTGTTAATATGAAATTCAGTGCGAGATTCTTTGTATAAATTAATGTTTTAAATATAATTCTTTGTATAAATAAATGTTTTAAATTGTTACTATTATTTCATCCTTCTTCCTACTATACGAATGAATATTCACATTAAAATTATTTTACTACTCAAAGTCGTTGTCACGTAAAACTTTCGCCCGTATACCGACTTTACAGGCAACCAATTTTTTATTAAAAATCACTTAAATAATGCATTTAAGTTAATTACTCGGCAAGATTATTGACAATACCGTCATCATCATCTTCTTCAGTCTTTTAACTTTTAACTGTTTCCTTACTTCACTTTGTGTGGTTTTACATGTATCACTTAAGTGATCGTGAGTGGACAGATAAAGTTTCATCACTATAGGCTTCTACTGACAAGAAGTGCCTCTCAGAAAAATTAAATATCTACCAACTAGCAGCCTGAGCCGATAATCCAACCAAGACATCGCACTGGAAGGTGCATGCATGCATGCATTTTTCCCCTATAAAAATTTGGACTGTTTTGTTTTGAATATTAATAACGCGACTACGTTGTCTAACTAACTAACGTTGTCCGCGACTTCATCCGCATTTGGTTTTGTTTTTAAGCATATTTTTATGTTGTGTAATTCTTGTAAAAAAATCGGGTGTAGTTTATAAAAAAAACGTTTTTTAAGATTTTTAGGCGTTGACCTTAAATTTTTAACTTGCGATTACTTCTACATAAAATGTCCGATTGAAATAAGTTAAAATGAAATTTTACTGCTATATAAATACCGTTGATGGTCAAGCTATATTTTATCAATACTGTAATACTGTTGTAACCCACTTTTGTTTCTGCCGGCGATCTAATAATTATTTTAACTATTTTAGAGCCCAAAAGCTGCTATTGCGACACATATATATACATATTATAGTTAGATATATTCCCTTACGGATTTTGCAGGTAATAATGAGTATTTTAATAATGTAAAATACATACTTTTAATGTATCATCAACAGTTTTCTTAGCGCAAGCCAAATATTTCTAGTTTGTGTTACATAATTGCAATTTTCTTAGGACCTCCAACATTTTGAAAATACATAATCTGCAAATTGAATCATGGTCGTTCCTATGAAGTCGGTTTAAAAATCTCAAAGATATATTTGTTTTATGTAGTGTCCTAATGAAAAACTTTATCTGTGGTAAAATTGTGGTTAACTACCACAATTCTACCACAGATAAGGTGCAGTCTAAAAATACATTCCCCGAAAACGTACAAAAATGGTATCTTATTAATGGTTTCACACATGGATGAAAACCTATCGATCTAAAAATATACGCATCGTGCATTATCTAGTACCTACCTACTAACGCACGATGCGTATATTTTAGTGTGTAGAATTCACGAAACCAGACATATTCCTACGATGTAATTTATATGATTGTTGGACAGGAAATTTCGCCTTGAATATTATTTACTAAAATTATATTAAAACAATTCCTTACAATTATGTGTTGTACGGTCAAATTAACGTGCGAAACGAGCCTATTTAAGGTAACTTAATTAGTTTTAGTAACTTATCATAAATATAGAATATAGAAGTGAGCGAAAGTGGTAATAGCCCAGTGGGTAGAACTCCAACTTCACTTTCGGGGGTCGAGTTCGAATCCTAGAACACACTTTTAACTTTTCTAAGTTTGTGCATTTTAAGAAATTAAAATATAGCTTTCTTTAACGGTGAATGAAAGTATCCTGAGAAAACCGACATGCTTGAGAGTTCTCTACAATGTTTTCAAAGGTGTGTGGAGTCCGGCATTCCGCACTGGGCCAGAGTGGTGGATTGCGGTCTTAAGCTCTTGTCATTATGAGAGGAGACCCGTGCCATGTAGTGGGCCGGTAATGGGTTGTTAAGATGATGATCAAAAATTAAAACATAATTTTTAAAAGAATAAGGGAGACTCGTCCTTTTATTATTTACCAAACTATGGTTTCACTAGCTAGAGCTAATGGGCATATTAAATTCGTATAATTTACTTAATTTTGAAGTAGTATTAGTTCTACTTCTAATGACTTTAAAATATGAATAAGCTCATATTTGGATAGAATATTCTAAGCGATTATTCTTATATTTATAGTTCGAAAAGACCGTTCGGTGCTAGCCAATAGAAAGAAAGAAAGAAAAGAAGGAAAAATCGTATTTATTGTCACACATTTGTGTAAAATGTTACATTCGTGAAATAAAATAATTGTTAAAGTATAAAAAAAAAAAAAAAATCTGTGACAAAGGAGCTGGCTCAGTATAGCTGCAAACTAAAACGTGCAGCACTGGTTTTCAGCCAGCCCCATTATCTTCGTCGTCACTGAATCCTCGCGACTAAACAATAACCAAATAATCATAAAAAAGGACAATAACATAGAATATAAAATATAATATATAAACAAACAAAAGAAATTTTGTTTGTTAGGCTAGGAATGCAATTCGAACACACAAATTATTGCTGTATAACATCCATAGATTTCAAAAACATTACCCAGCCCAATATCTACGCAACACAGGTTCAACATTCCTCCGAACCTCAGAAGTTCCGTCGGTGTTTGTATTCAAAACAGAAGTGTTTGTAAGGTGTGGGCGATACGCTACGAATATCTAATTCGTATGTTCCAGTCTCTTGTGGATACTGCAAATATAAATACATATTCGACAAATAATTCCTGAATATTTGTTTCATTAAACAAGGCATGGTATACATGGTTTTATTCGTATTCAAATACAATAATTAATTTATTTTAATTATTTCAAGACCATCTTTTTAGGCAATTTTAAACAAACAATATTAAATCGGTTTATTTGTAAATAGCTTTGCTCGCGCCTTTTCAGTTTAATTTTTGATTTGGTAAATTTTAACTACACAGGGTTAGAAAAATATGAAGGTAAATTACTTAAAAAATCAGAAAATTTGATATAAATTTTCATCCCCTTTCAAGGCAAAGGCATCAACCTGAGTTGGAATTATTAAAATTTGTGAAATACGTATTTCTTTATTTTTAATCGAAAACCTAAAATCAAAGTTTCATGGATGTCATTTGAAAAATAAATTAATAAATGAAGGATTTTGTACAACCTATTATCCCCAATTTAACCCTCTTAGGGATGGAATTTTCAAAAATACTTTAGCGGATGCCTACGTTGTAATAACTTTCTGTGTGCAAAATTTCAGCCCGATCCGTCAAGTGGTTAGACCTGTGTGTTGATAGATCAGTCAGTCAGTCAGTCAGGCAGTCACCTTTGCCTTTTATACTCGTATGTATAGATTGATGACGGTGCGTGGTACCACCACGTTTTGGTATCCTTGAAGTATATGATCAGACCTGAAACGATGAAGAAATTATGAATACTAAAGTGACTTAGCTACCAATAGCTTAATTAATTCAAGGATTTGATTTAAAAGGAGTTAAGTATAATTTTATTTAAAAACTGTAATTTTGTTCCAGATCGCCAGTATTGGTATGCCCAAGCACAGGAGACTCTGCAAAAACGTCTCCAATACGCTTCAGAAAAAAATCCAGTTGCAAAGTAAGTTATGATAGAATAGATTCCTGGCAGAGATCGCTTTTTAGCGATAAGGCCGCCCATTGTACCTGTGTTTTATTTAGTGTTGTTTTTGTTTATGATTTCTTTTTTGTTAGGTGTACAATAATGTGTATATGCATTTCGTTTCATTCAATTTATTCAAATAAGAGTAATGTTTAAAAAATAAATAAAAGTTTTTTCTTCTTATTCGTTACACATTTTCAGTAAAAAATTAGAGAATTATAAATACAGATCACCATAACCCTGTGCTCTAATGATGATAGTCAACTGTAACATTATAATGATAATAATTATTGTGCCAGGACGTCACTCTTGAGATAGGTATTGACTTCATTCTAGGCCCTAGTACCAAAAGCCTAGAATCTTCACTAAACAATTATACGCCCCCTGTCGGTCTTTCATTTTGCTGTATGTCTTATATCACTTTGTTGACGCCTACTGTGTTGACGCCTACTATATTATAAAAGTGTACAACCTTGCAAACGCGCGCTTTATCACAATATCTAAGTTTGAACCCGACTGGTGCCGACTTTTTTTAAGAATATTTTTAGTATAAGTGTATTATATTAAATGCAGTGATATATTGTGTTTATTGTGCTTTGGTTTTAAAGATCTAAAAATCACAATTAATATTAAATTAAAAAATACCATCTCCTATCCCTCGGGAAGCGAATTTTGGGGATAAAAAAATGGTTTTATATTTGAAACCAGGGGTACGTTTTAAATTATATTTTGTCTAAAAAAAATGTGATTGCCTATAGTGCTAGGGATAAATAACTAAGTATATTAAAATGCATTCAAATCCATTTAGCACTTTCAGCTCATAGCATTCTCAGAGATATATACGTACAGATGAAGTGTATGCTTTATCGGTTTGATGATCCGAGATATCATAATAGAAGACATAGAGTTTCATTAGGTGCAACACGCAACATCACTCACGCTTCATATTTGTATCAAAGTTGGTAATTGCCAATATTGTTAGCAATGCGTTTCAGGGCGCTTGTTAGCATAATAGGGGTTTATATATTACAAGTAGGGTAAATGCTCAAGTTAAGTTCGGAGGATCGTCCATAATCACGTAAAAGGTCAAGTTTGGGTGCGTAGAGATTCGGCGTTGGACACGCTAAAAATAGATTTTATTTGCCATCAAAATTATAAGCTCAAAAGTGTATTTGATAAGATGACCTTTACACATAAGAGAAATGAAACACATAATCTGTGATTTTGATAAAACTCTCTCATTTGTCAATATGATAATTTGAACGTTAACGTAACCCAAACACTTGTTTGTTACTTTTGGCTGATGTCTGTTTGTCTTGGCTAATATTTCAAACGGCTAAACTCATTTTTATGAAACATTCATAGTTAGGTAGAGAATTATGTAAGGTGTATAGGCTTAATTGTTAATTCGGAAACCACTGCTATGAAGGTGAACTAGGTGTTGGTGGTGGTACATTTGGAGTGAGATAATTTATTTAAATAAGTTCAATCTTATTTAAATAATTTATATTAAAAAAAAAAGTGGAGGCCAAGAATTGCAGGAAAATATTTACTTAACAGAAAGTGTACGTGAAAACTGAGAAATCGTATGTGTTTTCAAAATAAACTTTTAATGACTGCACTCCTAAAACTGTAAGTACATATAACGTTATCAATTTACATCACTTAACATTAGCAGCATCATATTCGGGTACAGAGAGATGCTCTCTTAAAGGAGAGAGGGATATATAGCTTAGGCCATCACGCTGGAACCCCGCGGACTTTAGCATGCTTTATGGCAAGTTAGTGAAACTAACTGAGTACGAGGGCTTAGCTTGTTTTCTAAGCCACGGAGTGAAGAAATGCCCATTTCGATTTCTTTTCCAATGATATACTTTTCTTGGTTTACTTTTCTGGGAGTGCAATCCGATTTAAGATCGTGTCGCGCGCTGACTCTGAGTATGCCTTTCATAGAACTAAATTCTATGAGCACTCGTTTAAAGTGCAAGCGCTGTGGAATGCGCTTCCAATCGACATAAGGCAGTCTAAAACCACTGTAGTTTACATTGAAGACGACTTTTAATAGTATTTACTGCTGTTAATTTATTTATGATATGTTATATATTAGTTTATTATTATTTTTTTTATATTTATTATATTATATATTATTTTATTTGTGTAATCTAGTATTAGTATGTAGTTATAAGTATGTATTTCTTTTTTTTTAATATGCACAACCTGCAGTATGTTATCCTTTTGTTTTCCTTATCCTAAGGTTGCCTGGAAGAGATCGCTACAAAGCGATAAGGCCGCCTTTTGCATACTTCTCCTGTCTCCTGTATTTTTATTTGTTTGCAAATAAAGAGTATAAATAAAATAAATATTATACTAGCCAGTACACCAATGAGGCAGTTAATATGGAATAACGAAAACTTATCTCGCAAAGTCCTTTACAATGTTAATCGTGATAGTCCTGTTCCTACTTAATGCAGATGGTGTAGCGATTCGCTGTTTGATTCGCTCCAGACTACATAGAGAATAATTTATTACTTCAGAAAAGTTCTTCTATTCCATTAAATGGGCCTTTTAGTCACTCCTGTTTACATAATGTTGTAACCAATTTTCTCTTTTATGTACGAGTACCTACATCAATACTTATAATAAAAATTTAACTGGAAAATTTATGTACATTTAATATATTTTGAAAATCTTGACCGGGGGATGCTTTATAATCGATACTGACTCCAAAACAGTTTTTTATTTAATTTTTGTCTGCCTGTCTGTCTGTCTGTCTGTATGTCTGTCTGGGAATCACGCGAAAACTACTGAACGGATTTAAATAAAATTTTATATAGTGTTAGCTGATATTCCGGGTCAGCATATAGGATACCTATTATCGCGATAAACAATAAGTTTCCTCCGGGAAACGGGATGAAATTTCTGTCAATTTTACGAGTTAAATTTGAACCGATTTTAAAAATTATTTTTTTATTATAAAGTTGATACTATAAAACATGTAAAGTCTAATTTTAATGAAGATCTGATAAATATTGTCGGATATAAAGGACATAACTCTTCTCAAATAACAGCAAGTAGCGAGGCATATGGGACAACGATTGAATACATGCGTACCATACTACTTAATATTATAAATGCTATAGTTTGTGAGGGCGGATGTATATATATACGTATAAACTAAAATAATGACAACTTACTAGCTCAGTATACCACGTAAAATAATATTAGGTACATAGCTAGCCACGATGAATATTATGTTAGTTATGTTCATCACATCTATTCTAGCTTCTCGATTGACTCATATATAATGAAGGATATAGGATGGTAGCATTTACGTGTTTACTTCGATCGATTGACATCCACTGCTAGACTGGATGGGTATTTTGTAGCAAATTCCAAAATCCATGGTCCCGGGCCGTTTTTCCCGACGGCACCCAGTGACTCGTTCGATGTCGTTTGTCCACCTCGTTGGGGTCGACAAACAAAGCGTTTAGCGGTTCGGGATCGCCACTTACTCAAAGTCCATAATCGTTCACGTGTCTACAGGTGGCCATTTTTATAAGTTTAAGAGTTATCTAAAAACTTAAAACTGAATTTTAAAAAGTTCTTTTTAAGCTGTCAAATAAATACTTTAACAACAAAATATATAAAATAATATTAAAAAAAACTATTAAAATCACAGTTTTTAAATAAAAAGCTCTTCAAGAAACTAATTTTAAGTTGTTTAATTTATATATTTAGGGATCGTTTCGCTAGATAATTCTCAAAATGAAGCGTGTAAATTACTTTTTGATTTAGTGTAGCAATAAAAGCCAAAAGCGAAATTATTTAACCCGCGTACCCAAATTGTTTATAAATTATTATACATCCCAACATGGCAAGATTTTATCTCAATGCCTAATTTAATTTTCATGTGGGCCACACGGGTTCATGTGGTTTTGCTCGATTACAGTTAGAAAGGGGGTTAATGTAGGCAATTTGGTTAAGCCCATATCAAAGCTTTCTGTTTTATAATGCACGGTTACCATGGAATTCGACTAAAAATCAGAATTAAAATATCAACACTTCCTGTTTCTAATTTTTGACGGCCGATTGGCGCAGTTTGTCCTGCTTTCTGAGTCCAAGGGCGCGGGTTCGATTCCCACTACTGGAAAATTGTTTGTGTGATGAGCGTGAATGCTTTTCCGTATCTGGGTGTTTATATGTATATTTTAAGTATTTATGTGTATTATTCATAAGAATCGTCATAAGTCATCTTAGTACCCATAACACAAGCTACGCTTACTTTGGGTCTAGATGGCGATGTTTATATTGTCCTAGTATATTTATTATTTACCTATAATATTTTATCGTTATTACCTCTGACCAGCAAACTGAGTTTTATTTCCGCGTCGGGCAAAAAATTGTTAAATATTTTTGCATTCAGACATTCTCAGTTCTAGTCTGGATTTAGCAAACTGGTGCTTTGTGCCTCAGGCTTGGAGACTACGTTTAGCTGTCAGACTTGGTTCTTATCGGAAACATATGATAATCCTTAGAACTGAATTTTAACAGCGTAGTGGTTTTATGCTGTTTAACTAACTATAAAGTTTTTAAATTTAGGGTTTACTCGAATACTACCAAAACAGCTTTATTAGGACCCAACATTAAACCAACTCTCGCAGAAAACCAATACCTGGATTTTTATGAAATCTACATTTCATTAGCTATACTCCGCGAAAGAATTCCGAAGATCTGTTTGGTGTGGAGTATAAGGATTTAAATTGTCAATTACACCATACAGATTTTCCGGCTTTCCGCGCACTTATTCAAGCCATGCTCCTTATTAAGTTTACGCGCCATAGTACCAGAACGCTTAATAACTTGGCAACTTATTTGCCAGTAATGGCAAACTGTCAATGTCAACATTTCTGGAAAAGAAATGTCTGTTCTCGTGAGCAAAAATTACACAGTTTAGACTTAAAAACTATAGAAAATCAGATCCTAAGCTTTACGACTTACCCGCCATGCGATGAGTAAAACGAATGGAATTGCTCTGCAAATGTTAATGTAAAAAAAATTATAGAAACAGTTAAGACGGGAGTCAAGACTCTAGAACCCCCCCCGTGTTAATATAGATTTCTATTCCATATGCAAGAACTCCGATAAAACACACGATGTTGCTCATGTTTTATTTATCAAGAGAACCCTCGTACATCTATGTCACGAACTCGCGACGCCTATTGTGATGAATCACAAATATGAGAGATATTCACGATTCGGGACGTCTCAAATCTGAAATGGAGTCCGAAGTCTTGCATAGCTGTTCCCATGGGTATGAGAAGAAACAAATTACCCCAGAAACAACCTTCTTCTTTTTTCTAATTTGGGAATTTATAATTTCTGAATTTCCTCTGGTCTGGTCTAGTGGGAGGCTTTGGCCGTGGCTAGTTACCACCCTACCGACTAAGACGTGCCGCTAAGCGGTTAAAGAAACCGAGGGGTATGGCTACCGAACTCCCTAACAGGCCAGCCCGCTAACATCTTAAACTGCATCATCGACTAACTCCAGGTGAGATTGCAGTCAAGACCTAACTAGTAGTGGAATAAAAAGAAAAAAAAATGGTTTTTGAGTTTGTTTTGCAAAATTTAGTTAAAATCAGTTGTTTAAGTGTAAAAAGGTAAAAAAATAATCAAAGCTACATTTTTAATAATAATATGGATATTAGTAGAAGTTGGTATTATTGTAATAAAGAGTATCGCGCGTATTGGGTAAAATATATATGTGCGAGAAGTTATATCAATCTGTCGCTGTTGCGGAGTCAGCGACAAATACCAAAATAAAGCACACTTTACCATTTATGATACATATTAATACTCTTAAGGAAACTGTGGTGTCCAATATGCGACCATAGCGGCTTTCAAGATTATAATTAGTCTATGCATGGTAAGTGGAATGAGAGGGGACTGGATTTTGTGGGACAAATAAAACTAAAGTTTGAGGTGGGACATATAAAGACGTGAAAGAGAGGGCCATTGATGGAGAAGGTTGGAAAGGGCTGACACTGACAAGAGTTGAAGAAAATGTATCGAACGACCAATTAGAAGATGCGCACGTACGAGCAAGGGTCTTGTGATTGGTCGCACGCAGAACGCAAACTAAACGCTGCAAAACACGGTTGGACGCGTCGATGTGGCCTTCTATTACGTGGCAGAAGTAATAAATAAAATAAATAAATATAATACAACAATACTCACATCACCATCGAGCCCCAAAGTGAGCGTAGTGTTACAGTAGGTAAATAATTAAACTTTTGATAACTGTAAATTCATATTGGCCAGATATTTTATTGAATTGATTAAAATTTATTAACCTTATAATTATTATTTTTTTGATAAATAATTTCCAAGAAACCATTCAAATTATATTAGATTAACAACTATGTTCATGTCATTGAGTTGGTGGGTATTTTGATATAAATACGTGTGCATTTTCGATACACTTTAGCCCTACATGACTCGAACGATGCAAATATACCTCCCGGTATCTTAGTCGTTATCAATAGCTTGCGTTATGGGTACCAAGACGACTGATGAATATTTTTAGGAATAATATACATAAATAATTATAATATAAAGTAAGTAACGATGGATATTATTAACACCTAGCAACTATGTAGTTCAAGCATATAAACACTTCGTGTGTGTGTAAAACAAATTTGACATGTTGTATGTAAGGGTGAGAAATTTTTCGTTGCAAAATGCATTTTCCGCGTTGTTACGACTTCAGTTTTTACAGTGAATCAAGCCTCTGTCTATTCAAAGAGTTCCCAGCCGGCATTCTGGGTACTGTGGCTTTAATGATATTGCATAGACGCATGCGTTAGGCGTTGCGGAAGTATTACATTATTCCGTATTCTAACGCCTGCGTCATAGTAATAATAATAATAAATAAATACACTACGGCTAAAAAATATAAATACGAAAGCGCACACATCGCAATCAAGCTCCATAGTAAGCGTAGCTTGTCTAAGATAACGGATAAATATTTACAAATAATATACATAAATACCTCTTATTTAGGTACCGATAAGTACCCAGACACTGAAAAACTCTCATGCTCATCACGCAAACATTTTCCAGTTGTGGGAATCGAACCCACGGTCTTAAACTTAGAGAGCAGGGTCACTGCCCACTGCGCTAATCAGCCGCTAGTTTATTTAACACTGAATATTTATAGTATATAAGGTGTATTGTATTTTTAAGGCTTTCATACTGAATAAGGAAAAAAAGAACAATGGCGAGACGCATAGTTTAACACTAAGAAATACTTCCCATCCCTAAAACTTGCAAAATTCAATTTCCTATAGGTATCTATCACATATAATAGGAAAAATCAAATAACCGTAAATTTGTAAAAACATAAATAAATATTGCATAATTATGTTTGTGCGGAATCCGCGCTGCGCTCGCACTGGACCTGTTTTTATATACAAAATTTCATGCATAATATCCATAGCTTTAATGCAATTTGCAATTTTCAACGTCTTCTAATCATGCCAATAACATGTAAAGTAAAACGTGCATACAGGGTATTTTGAATTATAAGGATGCATTTACAAAATATTTTGAATTATAAGGATGCATTTACAAAATAAATAAAGAGTATCACTATAAGAATAAATTATCGTATTGGACGTAATTTATCTGATTGTCACATATTTAACCGATTTTCACGAATTATAGCGAAACATAAATGTACATTGGCTGTTATTTTATTTTTTAATTTTATTTTTCTAAGGAACGTGATCCTCGTTGTGGGCGACGGTATGAGTCTAACAACAGCGACAGCTGCGAGGATACTGCGTGGTCAACGACGAGGGCAGTCCGGGGAGGATACAGATTTAGTGTGGGATACTTTTCCTGCTGTAGCACTGGCGAAGGTAAGTTTAAATTAATAGTAGAAGCATTATAGCATTACAGTAAGATGTGGCTATACATATAAAATTCACCATGCCTGGATCGAGCGTGAACTGATCTCGGAACCGGTCGTTCTTTCCAGACAGTGAAACAACAAAGGACTTTTTTTCAAATTTTTCTAAAATAGTTTTGACGCGTCTAGTTTAAGATTCCCTCATACTGAATATCCTACAGTCACCCTCATATAAAGTTTCAAAGAAAGCCACAATTATAGAACCTACCATAATATGCGCTTCTAATAAGTTAAGAGGTCACTCCGATGTATTCGATCCCAAATTAATCTTACCCAGATACTGTCCAAACATTAAGTATAATTGTATTACAAAATAGGGTCCGAGGGATGTATGAGATCAAGATTCTTATACATACCTACTACCCAACTTAATTAAAACAAAGTTAATACACAATGTTGTCTTAAGAGATGATGAAGACCGGAGGGATCAGAACCTCATAAAGTAGGTAAACATTTCGCTATATAGGTACTATGTACTGAAATAATATATTTTATTAGATTGCTGAGCGAGATACAGGAAAGAAAAAAGGAAAGCTAACACTGGCGTTAGATCAATACGACTTATGCTTTATTAGGAACTTTGTTGACATTTCTCCCAATTATCTAAACAAAAATAAATCAGAGAGTAATATTATGGTTGTGAATAATTATGAAAATATAACTACAGTATCGTTAGATCGCATGAAACAGGAGGAGGTATTTCATCAAAATGAAAAATGAGCCGATAAAATTTTATAAATACCTGGTAATATTAAGTTACAAGGCTGTAGCTGGAGAAAATTAATCACTCGCTGACCACAGTCATCGAAAGTTTGATTTTTCATGAATTATCAGAAAGTATTTTTAATTTATTCAGTTTTATCTACTTTATTTAAATATTGGATAGAAGCAGGCGCTATTTTTATATATTATGAAAATTAAGCATAATTTGCTAAACTCCGCGAAAAGCAGGAGAATCTGTATCGTGTAATTTATAATTTCTTCACAAGTATTATTCATTCTCCAGAGGATGCTCCGGTTTCGGAGCGAAATGTGCGTACATTGCCGAAGATCTGTTTGGTGTGGAGTATAAGTATTGAAGAAATTATAAACTTCATCATCCAATTCTCCTGCTTTTCGTGTTTTTTTGGTAGTGGTAGACTTACAGTATTTGTAACAGAGCTCGTTAAAGTTAATACTATCGGCTGGCTTATTTTAGCCGCCCAGCAGCATCGGTTCGTTCTGGTCTGCGAAGGGCATGGTTGCCGATGTGAATGCAGGCATATGAGGCTTAACACCTACACCTCAGGTTAAGTTTTTCCACTGGACCGTGCACCGTCTACTTGGCACGTCAATTGTTAATTAAAAAAAAATTTAAAATACCTCAGTGCTATTTTGAACCATAAGATAAATGAGCCAATCGCAAATTGAAGTATGTGGGAATTGGACCTGCTTTGAACCAGCTTCGAATTGAATAAACTGAGAAGACGAAATTAACAGTGAAGGTGATAACATATTTTAAAACTAGGTTTATTTATTTGATTTGGTGGAGAGAGAGAGTAGCTTAATCGTAAAGCGCTTAGGCTGCGAATGCCAAAGAGTCGAATCCTGTCATATCCGAAACGTTTAAAAGCGTTAAAAAAAATGATATTTCCTCTAAGTGGAGGTAAAAAACACTATAGCAAAATATAAAATTATAGGTTTCATTCGTACACTATATTATTATAATTTAAGTATTTTAAAAATACGTGGACATTCTGTGAAAATTACCATAGCATACATGAAAATTAATTATTTTGGCAATACGCAATGTTACTTCTTAATGAGTCACAGCATGTTACGCGGTTAAAAATACAACCTTAATTAAATTTTAACTCAGTTTGCTTGGCATAATCATCACGGTTATCACTACAGAACGGTGTATGCTCATGGAATATTAAAGGAATTTGCGGTTCATAATGACCATTAAATTGGAAATTACGGGAATGAAAGTTACATTTCGTATATTTTATTGTGCTATAAAAGTTATGAAATAGTGTTCTTACAAGCATTATTTAGAAAATATGAACTACTAACAAAGTAACTTGAATGGAATGGAACCAAACGCGCCAATCAAGCAGACTATATAAGTTGATTTTAGCGGGTTCCACATATTACGGAATTAATATATTTCAAAAGTAGTTTCAAACAGTTCACTATGATACTCTAATTTATTTATAACCTACGAGTTAATTCCTTGATAATAATCATAATCTAACCAAAATATTTAAATTAATTATTTTGGTTATAGGAAATTATACTTTATTAATGAGCACGTTTTCTGTTTAAACGTACTTGAACCTCAATGACGGCCGACTGGCGCAGTGGGCAGCGACCCTGCTTTCTGAGTCCAAGGCCGTGGGTTCGATTCCCACAACTGGAAAATATTTGTGTGATGAACATGAAAGTTTTTCAGTGTCTGGGTGTTTATCTTTATATTATAAGTATTTATGTATATTATTCATAAAAATATTCATCGGTCATCTAAGTACCCATAACACAAGCTACGCTTACTTTGGGGCTAGGTGGCGATGTGTTTATTGTCGTAGTATATTTATATTTAGTATATTTAAATAAATTTCAACTCATTTTGTGTGTGATTTTTTTTATTACGTTGGTCATTCTAAAGGCAATGCTGACAATATATCGGTACCCAATGAGTGGTGAATATATATAAAACTTTTTCATTTTGTTACTAAGAGTTAATTTAGAATTACTTTTAACTTAAATACTTAATAAGTACGATATTTATTTATAAATAATTAACCTTTTCTTGATCTGAATATAAAAAGTGCATTTAAAAAAATTAGAATAACATACATACTTTTTACTTTACACATTATAATCCTATGACAATCTTCTTCTTGAGTGGAATTAATTTTCTCCGTTGCTCTAACCTTATTTGACAGGCTACTAAATATTTTAGAAGCAACTGGGAAACTTGAGTGTTGTGGAAAGCAGATGGTAAAATGAGTAGCTCGCTGATCTCAACCGCAAACGGAACGAAACCATTACAGAGTCCGTTTAACTCGCAACACTAAATTCTATAGACGCGTCTCGACTGAGAAAGTGGCGAGTCGAGTATATAAGAGTCCGTAACAGATTCGTTTGTAGTGACAAATCTAGTCGGGAATCCACACGTTTGTGTCTCATGTTCCACTACATCTTTGCGTCGAATTAACCAGTTTTAATCGGTGAGGAAGAAGCGATGATAGCCCAGTGATTAGTACTTTAGCTTCACATTGGGGGGCCGAGTTCGAATCCCAGCACGCACTTCTTAGTTATGTGCGTTTTAAGTAAAATATCAATTACTTCAACGGAGAAGAAAAACATCGTTGGGAAACCTGCAAGCCTGAGAGTTCGCCATAATGTTCTCGAAGGAGTGTGAAGTCCACCAATCCACCTGGGCCAGCGAGATGGACTACGGCCTAAACCCTTCTCATCGTGGGAGGAAACCCGTGCTCTGTCATGGGCCGAGGTTGATATAATAGAAACGGTGGGGGCATTGAATAAATACAAATAAATAATAAGTAGGTTTGACCACTTATGCCTAATCTACTTATTAATATATACACGTATCAGTATTGTACGTGTTAATATATACTTCACATTAAATAATTTATTAAACATTAACATAATAACTCGTGTGTGTGTGTGGTGTGTTTTGTGGTGCGTACACCACAAAAACTTCAAACACACACACAGTGGGTTCGTGTGTTTGAAGTGAAGTGAAGTGTTGCCGTAGGTAAATTGCCGTGTGCCTTGAATAATGGATTTACATAAAAGCCTCGTGCTAAGGAAATTCGGGAGGACCGAGTTCGATCCCTGGCGATGATCTTACTTTTCTTTTCACTTAAACTTTAGTTAATTTAAAACAGCCCAAGAAATAAATATCCCTTACGTTAACGGTGAAGGAAAATATCGGTAGCAAATCTGCTTGCCTGAGAGTTCCCTATAAAGTTCAAAGGCGTGTGAAGTCGACCAACCCGCAATGGCCAGCCTAGATTATGGCCTGAGAGAAGACCCGTGGCCTGAAGTCTGTCTTTAATGGATTAATTTTGACGATGAAACAATACTATAATCATATACTTAGCTTTTTTATGGAACAGATGGATAAAAATAACGCTGACTATTCTACGCTGGGTAGAATAGTCAGCGTTATTTTATTTAGTGGGCCCTTTTTACCGATGCAAACGCTCATTGAACGCTCCTTTCCGCTCAGCTATTTCCGCTTGCGAGCATCAGCTCAATTTACCATTGCTGGGCCAAAATACTATCTCCTGTGAGAAAAGGGTTTGCGGTATTTATTACGTTAAGTTGGGCGGTGATAGCCTAATGGGTAAGGCTTCTGCTTTCCTTTCGTGGAGACCAAGTTCGAGCCCCAGCATGCATTAATGACTTTCGGAGTTACGTGCGTTTTTAATTTAAGCTATTTATATTTCACTTGCTTTTAAAACGTTCAAGGAAAACAACGTTAGGAAGGCAAAATAGTTTTCCATATTGTTCTTAAAGGCATGTGAAGTTTTGACGACACGACACTACGTCTACGACACGGGAATTTATAATTACTGAATTTTCTCTGGTCTGGTTTGACTGGTGGTTCTGCCGTGGCTAGTTACCACCCTATCGACAAAGATGTGCCGCTAAGCAATGTCGCGTGAAAACTGATTATAACCATATCGGTTTAAATATCACTGGCACACTTAATAGCAGTCAAGGTAGACCCTGGTTAGAGACTTGTGGTGGAATAAATGAAGTAAAACCACTTAACACGCCTTTAAGAATGTAAAGCAATCAACCAGCGTGATGGACCCCGTCATGGGCCGGCAATGAGTTGCTACTTGCTAACTGGTGATAATGATTATTCTAATTACTATATTTTGTTGCTAGACGTACAACATCGACGCCCAAACAGGCGAGTCCTCGGCCTGTGCCACTGCACTTCTATGCGGAGTGAAGGCACGTTACGAGACTCTGGGGCTTGACGCTGGAGGTCGCTTCAACATCTGCGCTTCAGCTATAAACTCTAAAGTTACCTCTCTTATTGACTGGGCGCACGAAGCTGGTGAGTGTAAAACACTCAAGACATTAAAACGTGACTTTTATAGGTATTTAGTTTTAGTACTGCCGGATAACGGCAATAGGTACAATCCATACTAAAATTAGAAATGTGAAAGTATTTATGTTTGTTTATTTGTTTTTTTCTCAACTATATTTGACGGCCGATTGGCGCAGTGGGCAGCGACCCTGCTATCTGAGGCCGTGGGTTTGATTCCCACGACTGGAAAATGTTTGTGTTATGAACATGAATTTTTTTCAGTATCTCGGTATGTATATATAAGTATATTGACTGATTTTAGTACCCATAACACAAGCTACGCTTACTTTGGGGCTAGATGGCGATGGGTGTATTTTCGTAGTATATTTATTTATATATTTATTATTTTCAACTGATTCAATCCATCGATCTGATCGAAATTACAAAGATACTTTGCATCCTCAAGACTGAAATAAGATACTTTTTATCCCGTGAATGCGAATGGAGATGCTCAAGACTTGTCAAAACTTTGTCATCTATGTAAGGCATAACAGCACAACCTATGTTAGCAAAAATTTGTGATTAGCTCACCTCTTGCAGTCATAAACCTATTTTATTATTTTTTAATTGGGCAAATAAAATGTTCAACCGAGATTTTAGAAAAAAAACCGAAATATCGACGGCAATAGTGCTAGATAACTTTATAAGGCGAAATTGATGTTGTGAATATCGAAGAATTTGCAACAAAGCAAGCTAAAACACTTATCCAATCAATGAAGATGAACATCATACATAACTAATCGTATCAAATAGATAATTGCAACAATCAGCCATTACATAACTGGCTGATTATATTATTCGATCTGGCATCCGTTAATTACGTTCTGAGATAATCAGGCTCGGTTTATTATTTTTTTATCCATGTATTAGTTTGTGGTGAGGTGAAACTACAATTATTATTAACCTTTATAAATTATTGCCTAGTGTATTTATTTTTTTCTAGCTGTTGCCCGCAACTTCTTTGATTTTGTTTTTTGATGTGGCATTAAATTTAGTTGTAGTTCTAAAAAAAATAAAATTATTCAGTGTCGCTAAGCCTTAAATGAGGGGTTTGCTGCTGTCCGCTGAAGAGTTCTGTCCTCTATCCCCGTTAACAGTTTCGGCAAAATTAAACACATATTTTAACTTCTATAGTACAAAAATAATTATTTAAATCGGTTTATAATTTAATTTAAGAGTTTTGGTGTAAAATCGTCAAACACTATCATCTCTTCTCCCAAAGAAACCGAGCTTAATGTCGGGATAAACAGTATTCTTTATTACTTCTAACACTTCCAAGAATATGTGTACAAAGTTTCATGCGCATCGGTTAAGTAGGTTTTGCGTGAAAGCGTAACAAACAAACTTACATTGACATTTATAATATTAAAAGTAGGGATTGAGTAAATAAGCCAAATTTTTGTTGTAGAATAAAAATTCACACGTATATTCGTACCTACTCGTAATACAGTGATAGGTATATATATGTGTTAGATAGTCAAGTAGCATGTACAGCACTTCTGAGTGATAACAATCAGAATACGAGCAACGTATCCATACTAATATTATAAATATGAAAGCACTGCACCGATTTTCATGAAATTTGGCACAAAGATAGCCGGAAGCTTGAAAAAACCTTACTGGTGCTAGCGGCATTTTTAAAAAACCATCTTAGTTGGTTACTAGGAAAAAGTATCTTGTGATACACTTCTTAAAGAGAGTATTTATGTACAGGAAAGTCGAGCGGCATCGTAACAACAGCGCGCATTACACATGCTACTCCAGCAGCTTTATACGCGCACGCCCCCTCCCGGTACTGGGAAGACGACAGCCGGGTACCGCCAACTGTGAGGCGAGATTGCAAGGACATCGCTCAACAGCTCGTCGAGAATGAGCCTGGGAGAAATATTAATGTAAGAACATTTAATATAACTAACTTACAACTAGTTTACTACACGCCACTCCATTGTGCTCGTATTTACCAAGAATATGAAGGTACGAGTACTTGAAAGTTTTTAAGTACGTCTGTCTCTACGTGAAAGAACTACTTTATAAGCAACGGGAAATAATTTGCAACAACTTGTATATGTAACGACTGCCTTTTTTGCAAGCTTTCATTACGTGCAAAGCTTTCCGGTTTAAATTTTTTATACGTTTTTATTGTTTAGTTTACAAAATGGTAAAAATGAGATCTTATTACGCTACTTTTGCCGTCTCTCACAACTTTAATGCTATCGACTTTAATTTCGGAATAGTTAAAGACAAGGCTTGTCCAAATAACAATAAAAAAACTTATTTTTTCATTACAATCGAAATTTGAGCTGAAACTACTTATAAATTGGTAACAAACCAGAGAGCATCGGAGTTCAAGCTTTCGTTTGTAACTTCCATAAAAACGCAATAACATATTACAATTGATTTGATGATGGAGCCAGCACGTTGCTATAGGATTTCTTGAATTAAAACAAGAGAGCCCCGTAGTATTGGGCCTCGTTGGATTTATTTTAACTGGAACCTTTTGACACAGAATACTGAACAAACCTATTGGCTATTGATTGGCATGGAATCTCATCATAATATATATAATCTACTAGGTTACCCGCGCAACTTCATCTGCACCAAATCGTTTATTACTGGTTTTAATAATTTTTAATAACAGGTAATTTCGTACGAGTAAAAATCTTACAACCGGGGTCCAACTGTAAATCTGTTAAAATTAACTAATGGATAACTACGGATTAATCAAGTATACAATTAAAGTCATCTGAAATATTCATTCAAAATATTTTTGTAGTAAGCAAGTAAACTTTATAATTCTTTTTGAATATTAATTTGAGTAAAATGGTGTAAGCATTGTTTTAATATGTTACTATAGGAACGTTAAAGGATGGCGAATGGAGACTTTGTTATCATATCACCAGTTATAGATATCACCTATAACTTTCTTTGAGGTGGTGTGGTTCGAATCACAATTTTAAGATTTATTTCTTATAAGCGAGTTCACCTGTAAATCTGAAAAGGGCACCCTACTTTGGTTTGATCGACGTGGGGCACGATAATTATTTTTCCGATAACCTTTTTCCCCGTAGAAGATGGAAAACACGAGGGAATTGAGTTGAAAATAGTTCTTTGTTCGTTATTGTAAGCGAAATAGAAAAACCAACCAAAAAACTCACTTATTCTTTGTGAAGTTCTCATAGAGCCTCGTCATGGTGCTCGTCTACAATATCTGACGGCCGAGTGGCGCAGTGGGCCGCGACCCTGCTTGCTGAGTCCAAGGTCGTGGGTTCGATTCCCACAACTGGAAAATGTTTGTGTGATGAACATGAATGTTTTTCAGTGTCTCGAGTGTTTATTATAAGTATTTATGTGTATTATATTCATAAAAAAATATTCATCAGTTATCTCAGTGCCAAAAACACAAGCTACGCTTACTTTGGGGCTAGATGGCGATGTGTGTATTGTGATAGTAAAAAAAAAAAATCAATTAAGAGTAATTATCTATTCGGAATAATAAAAAAAGCTATTGGTAGAAAAATAAGAACCAAACTTTTACTTCATCGCTGAGAATGCTTGACTTAATTACGCATTTTAATTGCTAAGCGAATTATAACGTGCACAAAAACCGACTCAGCACTCTTATCGCCTGAAGAGTTAATTAAGCAAGGTGTTTAGACTTTTTAACATTTAAACGACTCCATGTTTTATTTTATTCGATTAAATATAAATCAGTAGTAGCAGAGCTTTTTCTCACAGAGCTCGTCCGGGAAAGTACTACGGCCATGTTTATTTCTGAAATAATAATTGAAAGAAAATAAAATTTTTGCAATGCCGGGCTGAAGCACTCGGTTGGTGGTGTAATTACAGACACATGTGGCTTAACACCTACGCCTCAGGCTGATGGACAGCCCAGCAAGATGCGAAACCTGTTTCTGGCATAAAGCATAAACTACAAAGTATTGTTCTGTTTAATGCGTTGTTCTACCATCGTACTCACAATCATTTGGACTATCTGCTTAGTTGATAAGAATAAAAAAAAACATCTTACCATAGGCTTGGTTATCCAAAAAGATATATTCTGATTCTGTGTTGAACAGGTTATAATGGGTGGTGGACGACGGCATTTTCTCCCGACCGTAACTCCGGATCCTGAGCATCCTAACCGCGAAGGAAGAAGACTCGATGGAAGAAACTTAGCAGAAGACTGGGCAAGAGAAAAGAAGAGAAGGCGGTTACGAGCGCAATACATTCATTCAAGAGAACAACTCGCTAAGTTAGATCCAAGAACAGTAGATTATTTGTTAGGTAAGTTTTTTAGTTTACATTGTAAAACAAAGTCCACCGCCGCGTTTGTCCGTCCGTCGAAAAAACGAAAAATGCCGCGAGTCACCCGGCCGCTTGCTGTTTCTACATAAGCGAATCGATGAAGAGCGCGTTCGCCTTTTTAAAGTTTTCACTGATTTTACACCCTTATATATACTTTAAAAAAAATTATTGCAGGTCGAATTCTGTACATTGAAGATATTCTGTAAAATCTTTTGGAGCATTATAGAGTGCTATTTTGAACAGTACAATTGGGAGAGGGCTCGATATTTTTTCTACGATTTCACCTCTCACTTAACCTTAACTATACGAGTACTAGATACTTAAAGTTCTGCCACATATATATATACCTATGTCTAGGTAAGGCCTTCAACGAAACGACTGAATATTTTCCATCCATACCAGTAAACTAACTGCGGTTTTAACTGTTCCTTATTTATCTTACTAACTTCGTAATGTGTTTGAGTGGGTCCCTACAGTCCACAAAGTTTGAAATAAAACTGGACCCGGTACGTGGCGCTGAAATTGGGTTTAGGTTTTTTTAAGATATTATTCGGTAATAAATATAAATAAATAAAATCTTTTATTTGGGATAAAAACAACACATAGCAATTAACATATAAGGTACGAGTTTCATAAATAAAAAATAAAAAATAAAGTTATCATTAAAAAATTAAACTTTTTAAAAATAAAAGAAAGGATCTTAAAATTAGGTTACAAAATAAATATGCTAAAAACAAACAAATATAGTTCCCTGTCGGCAGTGATATATCTGTGGTGTTGTTCCTCCCAAACAGAGTATCGCCTCAGCGTTATGCTGTAGCAGTGGTTTTATGATCACTGCTACAGCGCTGATTTTCAGGCGACCTCTCTCGACATCCTGGACCGGCCAAGAACTGCTATTTTGGTGGCAAGTGTATGCACTCTGTGTCTACTAAATAATTTGGTTAACTTATTTGTCACTATGCAAAGCGTTACTAAGGCTTGCTCCAAGACATCAGACTTCCCAATTCCTCTTGTCGTCTCCTTTTTGCTTAAATAACGCATTTGTTGCAGATTAAATGGCGCGGAAGTCACCTTTTACTTTATAATTGTAACAAAGACTTGACGTAAAGATTTTACCATCCACATTGTTTTGATAACAATTGAAAGATTTACTGTTTTTTTTGATTTATTTGTATTTAACAGTCTTTAAAATCAGAGTTTGATGGCTTGTTGCATTCACAAACCCATTATAAAGTTTTTTTTATAATCTAGCTGATAATATAATAGCAAAAATTCTGACCATTTTTTATGGAGGTGTCACGTTCTTCACATCCTTATTATATAAACAACTGCGGGCACGTAAAATCCTAGCAACGATATTTTATTTATATTATTATTAAATACGACTCCTGAAACCAATTATTTAAAAGGTGTGAACATTTTATGGAGCATGTAGAGTGGCTCGATGCTAAAATGTGAAGCACCTTTTGGATTTTTTCGCTGAAAACCGAATTTGTTAGCTGAAACTGCAAATTAAAAACGTAGACCGTAAATTACCTATCACGTTCATAAATTGGAGTGGCAGTTTGATGATTGTGTTGGTTTAATAGAACTAACGCTTGTCGGTTTCGTTAGTTGTAAATTACCTTGCACAGCAGGTTCCATTAAAAAATCTTTTAATCATAGAAGTATTGTTCCCCAATCATAATATTTCATGATTTAAAGGTTTCTCAACATCACGTCAAAACTGTAAGAAAAAAAAACAATCGAAAAGAGACAGAAAAGAAAAGTAAAATAGTAGGTTCTCTTATTATTACACAAAATAAAATATATGCTGTACGTTGTTATAAGAATGAGTAAATTGGATAGAATAACGTTTAAGGCAACAGTTGTTTTACAAAATGCTACCTACTGAGAAATAATGACGAAAAGAAACAGAAGAAGTATTTCCAAGGAGATATTAACGGAGCTTAAGTTTCTTCAAGACGTTAGAGATCTTTGTTCTACACGGAGATAGAGAAAGCGCTTCAATTCCAACTATTCAGAATAAGTTTCCAAACAATAAATGAGCGGTGAATTATTCATTTTTAATAAAAGACAAAGCGTTTAAGACTTCAATTTGCCGACAACGTGACTAAAAATATGCAATATTACCAAGCTATGATATGAATATAATTTAAATAATGTCGTAAATAGTGTTCAGAATATAATCATAGGTAAATCCATAGTATTTTCTATTGACACGAGATGCTACGAGCCTCTACATGATATTTTTAATAAAAAATACTTGTAAATAAGTACATAACACTGACCCAGTTGGTATTAAGATATTCTATCTATATTTCGAGGCTCTTTTTTCATTGTTATTTATAATGAACAAGTTAGATTGAAGTCTCTCTAATTGCTATAAGGAGCCTTAATTATATTGAACCAATTACACTGAATTGGCTATGCAGCACCTAATTGATATTAACATATTTTATGTCAGCAGGTGGATTGTCATATTAAAGCAAATCAGCAATGCAATTTAGGGTTAATATTATGTATATTATTGTATGATAGGTGCAAACAGTAGGTTGCACGTATACATAATATTATAGTAAATTACTAGTTGTGGTGTGAAAATAAACATTATGCTTACTTAGCAATATAATAAATGCTTGTGTGTTTGTTTGTCCTTCCTTCAAGCCCTAGCAATAATCAAGTTGATTTTTGGCAAAGAGTTAGTTGAAAAGACGGGGCGTAACGTTATACATTTTCATTGATATTACTGCCAACTTGCTGTTTAATTATATCATAATGATACACAAATAACATATACACAAAATATACATTAATAATAATAATAATAATAACAATAACATATACATTGCCTTTGTTACACAAATTTAAATTAGTTGTACCTTTTTTATTTTTTATTTATATCTGTTTTATTCATGTGTGCAATAAAGTATTTTTGCATTTCTTAAGTATAGTTCAACGGGTACATACCACGATATTATTTTGTAGGGACTGACCACCCCGTTCGTGGTCCCGTCGTGACCACGATCCATGCAACTGGGTCGAAATATCGACAAATCCAAAATATTATCGTGGTATGTACCCGTGAACTATACTTAAGAAATGTTGATTAACTACGAAAATCTTAGCTTAAAATCTTAAAAAGTTTTTAATTGATTGATTGATCATAATAGCAAAGAAATGATATAGAAATCAATACTGTTATTAAAAAGGAAAGATACCTCTTTGCTCTAGAGATTGCTACTTTAATAGCTACCATAAATCGTCATTTACAAGGGTTGATTTGAGATGATTGTAGTGTGAGAACTATTGTTAGTTCGGTGAAATGTTTAATAAGGTGTTTTCAAAGAAATCCCACCAAGTATGTAAGAACCCTTTTACCGAAAAATATTCAGTCGATTGAAAGCCTCCTTTTTATTAGGTAAGTTAAAATATTTTTCCCTGGTGGTGCTGTATCTTTTACCAACAAATATTTTTGAGTTGTAATTATTCATGCGAGAGTAAATGCCTTGGTAGTACAAACCTTTATAAACATTTGCGTCAGACTTAATTTAGCTGTGTTTACATTATAAACCACAGCGGGTTTTGTGTATAATCCTCTTAAACCTTTTTAATTCGTGATTACTCCGCGACTTTCTTCATGGAATAATGAGTTTGGATTTAGAAGTTAATCTTTTGCGATAGTATTAAAATTTCAGAGTTTGGTTTGGTCACAAGATGGAATTTAATGTTATATATTGGTAGTTTCCAACACGATAGAATACCTAAATTGCCTTTTTGACGAAAATAACAATTCTTGCTTGTATAGAGATTTAAAAGAATCTTTTGTGTGAGATATAACGAAGTTATTAAATACATAAAGTAGGGCAGTTGAAAATATTTCCCAGAGCAAAAAAATCATATAACTTCCTTGTAACAGAGTAAAACCCAAAATATTATTCTTGAAAATAACATTCATAAACACTCATAAACAACAATAGGATTGAATTTTTTGTATAGATAACAATGATGTATGACGTGTTGGAACTTAAATTATTTTTAGCGTAACACAAAACATGCTACAATATAAAAGTCCGGTTTTAAAAATCCAAAACAAAATTGATCGGTATATATTTACTTGTAAATATTCATCTGACCGTATATTTATTAGTCAAGTAACTTTTAATAAAGTTTTTAAGCACAAAAAATGTATGGTTTAACTTATATGGTTCATGTCAACATAAGTTAATTTATCGTCAAAAATATTTTATATTATTTGAAAACGTTATGTTGAAAATGCAGATTTATATTTTGGCAAGCGTATATTTGAAAATACAGCTTGAAAATGTACACTCATTTAATATATTTCCAGTCCACCATAACATATAAAGTATGAAATTATTTTATTTTATTCCATTGAGTGTTATCAGAAAAGACATCATATCATTGACTTTTTTGATTATTATACTAGCAAAATATACAAATGCAATATATTTTGTTTTATGAAGCACATGCATATTTTTATTACTTTTAGTAAACATTAAGTTTTAAAGCCGGAGATGCAAGAACTAAAAATGTAATTAAATGAACCATAAACCGTTTACCCAATAAATTCCAGTATAAATAATCTGAAATTTTACCATCGATGCAAATACGGAAACAAATAAAGAAATAAAAAAAAACTTAATAAATAACGCTGCAAATTACATTACCTTTACGTTAGGTGCTACCTGAGGCTTACACTTCTAAAAACACTTATCTCAAATAACAGAAGTCCCAGGATAATGTTTGTGATATTGTGTGGTACAACATATCCAAAAATACCAACTCAGCATTGTGCTACCGTACTATAAAAACATGCACACCACAAGAAACAAGGGAAATAATTATTCAAGAAATGCCAAATAATGGATAACACCAATGATTGATGCCAATTAATTGATTAAGGGCATTATGATCACCAGTCCTGCATAATTAAACTTAAATACATCGAGTACAGAATTGCTGTATTGATTTGATATGACTAGGTATAGCTTGTGTCCTGAGCTTATGTCACTTATTATACCGGAAAACGCTGGATATAAACTAAGTATGTTTTCCAGGCACAACTTAAGAGCTTAACTGATTTTTCTGACATTTCGTTTAGAGAAAGCTTGTATCCTGGATAAAGGGGGGGGGGGGGAACAAACGGTTCGCGATATTTTTCAAAGGTCCAAACAAACGCGGATGGTGTCGCACGATGTTGCTATAGGGTTTGCTCAAGTCGATGCTGATATTTAGAAATTCTTAATTTAATATCTTATGCATAATATTATAAGATAAACAATGACTTGATTGATTTAATATTTTGCTTGTGATATATTCTAAATAAGCTGGCAAACATCCGTGCGTCTTGATGCAAACTTTCAAAATAAAATAAGTTTTTATTATTTTGTACACAGGTTTATTTGAGTACTCCCACATGGAGTTCAATGCGGAGCGTGGAGCTGTGTTGGACACGGAAGAAGGCACGCCTGCCAGTACATCTGTCAAAGCAGACGATCCGTCACTAGCAGACATGACTCGTGCAGCACTTGCGATATTATCAAAGAATGACAAAGGTTTCTTCCTGCTTCTTGAAGGTAAGAAGCTCTGGTAAATGTTTATTTAAAATAATGACAAATCTCACCTTTAAAGTAATATCATACTTGTTTTGCGCATTGGTAAAGAAAACTTTTATTGTTTTGAAGTCATTCTACTCATAATTAACAGAAAACGTATAACAGAAGTGTTCACTTTAACTGATCAAGTAAAAGTAGATGAAAAACATTTCACTTAAATTGATACCATATTTACCTCATACGGGTACCACTACTCACATATTTTTTCTGTTCTATAGTAGAACGTAATAAACGAATTAATAAACTTAACGAAGTATAAATCCTGTATGATACTGTTAGCAGGCATTATAAGACTACAAGCATCCCTACTATCCCTACTAATATTATAAATGCCAATGTAAGTTTGTTTGTTACGCTTTCACGCAAAAACTACTTAACCGATTCTCATGAAACTTAATACACATATTCTTGGAAGTGTTAGAAGTAATATAGGATACTATTTTTCTCGACAGTAAGCTCGGTCGGTTAGGGAGAGGGGATGAAAGTGTTTGACTATTTTACACCATAACTCCGACAAATTATAACCAATTTAAGTAATTATTTTTGTACTATAGAGGTTATAATATGTGTTTAATTTTGCCCAAACTTTGTGTACATCTGATAAATGTGGTTGGAGATGGAGGACAAAACTCCTCAGTGGAGAGCAGCGAACCCCCTCATTTAAAGCTGAGCGATACTGAATACTTATTTTTTTTAGAATAACAACTAAATTGAATGCCACATCAAAAAACAAAATCGAACGCAGACGAAGTCGCGGGCAACAGCTAGTATAATAATATTTATAACATTAACTCTTATAATTAGTGTGATAATAACTCGATTAAACCACTATGTTGGTTTAAAGCTCTTAATCCTAGTCGATTGGAGACTAATGTAGACTGGGAAGATGATGAATTTTGACAATTTTTTTTAAATTTTTAGGTGGGAGAATAGACCACGCTCACCACTATAACAATCCTTATAGAGCACTTGATGAGACGCTGGAACTAGAGACTGCTCTATTAGCAGCATTAGAGAAAGTGAATCCAGCAGAAACTCTTATAGTAGTCACAGCCGACCATGGGCATGTAATGACTTTTGGTGGACAAGCTACTCCAAGAGGACATCCGATATTAGGTAAGGTTTTAATCGAGCAAATATTAAGTTGAAAATGACTATGCATGTACCAACTTAAAAGGAAACACGTTTGAACGTAGTAAAAATAATAGAAAAAGTATCTAAATACTTGGACCTTGCTCATGTAGAATGTTGAGTCGACAGTTATTGTTCCGATCGTCGTTTCAGTCAATGGTCTTCTCGCGAAAAGCTTCGACCAACATCTGGAGAAGCTTTCGCTTGGTTGTTGGATCAAGGGTCGGATACAGAAGGCAGTAGTCCTTGAAACGGCGCGTATTGTGAGGAGTTTCCTCACTCTGCAGCCCTGACCGCCGGTTGCTTGGGCATTCAAAAGCCCCGCAAGCGGAGGCTGGTTTTTTTTTCATATAAATTTTGAATAGTGTTTTTTGTTTTTGTAAGCATTGCTAAGAATTTTAAAATCAATAAATGATATATATAGGATCTAACACTAAGGTATTTTTGAGACATTAAGGGATTTAAAAATAAATATGGCATAAGGTTGGAATCATCAATAGGCAATTAGCCAGGGAGGGTTTGCCCATAATCACCACGCTGGGCAGATGGGTTGGTGATCACAGGAGATGGTAGTAGTAGCACAAAGGTTGCTGTTTCCCATACTTTGTTAAATTCAATTAGACGCCTCGTGCAGGTGAGGAGTAGGAAAGACGACTACTGTATTCGGATCTGCAGTCACCACACGGCATATATACTCAGGTCAGAATAGTAATGTAGTATTTATTCACACTCTGGCATTTGAAAAGCGATGTCACTTGAAGCGTGATAAAATACTACATAACTTGTGTGAAGTTATGCTACATTTATAGGTAACTCCTGAATGTCTCAAAAGTCAAAACAACCTTAATGTGGATTGGATCTTTTTCGTTACAAACGTCTCATTAAAGGGTATTTGTATTGTAATTTTCTTTTCTATTTATTGATAAACACCATTACATTGCAATATTATTTGTAAGGTGCTGACACAGTGGTATCAGATATCGATGGCCTCCGATACACCACACTATTGTATGGCACCGGGCCAGGCCATTCGGAACCACGTGCGTTACCATTAAATGGGACATCAACTATTCCTGCTGATGCAGTCCACGCTGCGGCTGTACCAAGGCAGTGGGCTACGCATGGTGGTGAAGATGTGCCTATATACGCTTTAGGTAAGAATTTGTAATTAGAATTTAATTATATCAGAAAAAATAGTAAACAATTTAATATTATTTAAAAACAACAAGAATTTTAGATTGAAATTGCAATTAAATTTAATTAAATTTTATCAAAGGAGAAAATAATTAATATTATCATCAAAGAAGGTTATTGGGTTGTCTGGCTTCACAAAAATGTATCCAATAACTTAAAGAAACAGATATAGTTGGTATGACTTGTATTTCGACATCATCAATTTATCATCAGTGTGATCTGTTGACGTCCTACTGCTGGGCACAGACTGATGGATACATTTATTATTATTAAAGTTCTTTTATTAATTTTTTTTTTTTAATTCATTTAAAATTACTTAATATAATTAATTAAGTAATTTTATTAATTCTTCTAGTTGGTAGAGATGTCCGAATTTCAGTTGTTGGATAAAATTTTGTGTTTCTTCAAAGTTTTGTCTATTACCACGACTGGCACGCAGTTTGATGATGGTCATGCTGGCCCTATTATTTAAATATCCAAGAATAAAAACCTTGGTAAATAGAGTTTTGACATTATTGTTTAAAATAAACGAAACTATTAGTATCTTCGAAAAAGAGGTAATACCCAATAAATAATCCATTTTCATACATCCATCTCATAGGTCCAATGGCAACGATTTTATTTGCGGGTGTGGTGGAGCAAAGTTATATTCCGCACGCCATCGCTTATGCTGCGTGCCTCGCTCACCAAGCTCATCGATGTCAAGAGAGTACTTTTAACTTCACTAAACCTCAGGTGAGTCCACAGCTATGTAACCTAACCCAGTATTATCCATACCAATGTAATAACTATAAGTTTGTTTGCTTGTGATCTATGTCTAATAATTAATACAGGTAATAATGATGAATATTTAATGTAAATAGAAATTCAGAACAATATTAAAAGCAGCATTGTATGAGACCCTAAAATAATCCGTAAATATAATAAAAATTCCGAAGTGCGTCAGTTTGTTTATACTTGCTGAATTTTGGCATAGAGTTATTTGAAAGGACGGAGAATAATATAAATTAATTGAACTTAAATTTGTAATTCAACTAACAGTTTTCACAGGATTTCTAAAAATCCGTCATAACGCGGTCAACAGTATCTAATAAAAAGCATTAAATACAAAAAAGTTCGATCTTAGCTCTTGGTTTTTTTTTCATTTACTCACTGTTATTTCAAGGTAAAAATAGCTAACTGCGTTCCACCTGAAGTAAGCAGCGTGTCAGCAGCAGAAGAAACAAGAAATGAAGGCTCAAGTGGACGACGTGTTATCGTCGCGTCGAGTGTCATGTCCGACGAGCGGGTTCCGCGCTCGTCTGCTTCGCTTGTCGCCCCGCTTATGACGTCTCACTATCTTAAAATGTTTGCACTAAGCCTTATCGGGCACTTAAGTGTAATTTGGGTTTCTATTGATAAATCTGTGTGATGTCAAATTCAGATATACCTATCAACTTGTAAGTACCTAAAAATAATGTTTTTGTACAGGGATCTTTTGTAGATATTAATGGCACTAAATCATTGTAAATATAATATTTAATTGATAAATGTAAATAAAAAACTAATATTCATGTATATTGTTTTATTCATACTTTTTCAATTTTTATTCCTCTACTGGTTAGCGCTTCTAATTCATGTGACTGGATGATAAGCTGTTAAGATGCAGAATAAGATGGGAATGGGCTAACATGTTAAGGTGTATGGCAGTTATATTATATCCATACCCAAGTAGCATGCACATCATACATGCACAAAAGCACCGCCTACCTAAAAATATTTAATCTCGGATAATTTTTGTCGGTAGGGTTGTAACTAGAGGACACGATAACACTACATAAACTGAATCTCCGAATCAGACAAAAAGGAACCTACCATAACTTTGGCTTAGGTGGAGGGGTGGGGGGTGGCAAATTATTTAAAGGACGTCTACATAGCTCTAAAGTAAAAGTGTCTTATTCTTCAGCTTAGACGGTAATTTTTTGTAACGTGATCGATAAAATGAGGGAAAAAATCACTAAGGGACCGCGCAGTTTTATAATTTTAGAAGTTTTGTGCCGTTATTATGTTATATTTAAGGGAAACCGTTTCTTGACGAAGATTAATAGGGGTAACAGAGATGCCACAGGCGGGATGAGATTGATGTACGGTTAACTTAATCTTGCTTTGTGTTGTTACTCAATTTTACGTGAACATCTTTCTTCCTTTATACGTAATTTAAAGCACATATTACACTAATACACGGAAACACTTTTGTGTGCAAATTTCAGTATAATTTTAAACATTGTATTTTAACTTTTACACTTTTTGTATTTATCATACTTAATAATAACTACAAATACAAACAATAACTTTGTTTGTTTTCTTATAATGTGAAATAAATTTCATTCAATAGGTGCAAATTGTGTGCAAAAATTTTTGTGGCGAGCTTAGGTGTGGTCAATTATTAATTGGAGAACATAAGATAAACTCTTTAACTTTTTTGAAAAAGAATACTATTCCACTGTACGGAAATCTATTCCAGACATGTGAATTTCTCAGGCTAGTTTAAACCATAAACCACAATTTTATGTATACATAACTCGTCGGCCTCTTGGATGCTCCCATTCTAATAAATTGTATTGGATTGTATATAATTTTATCTAGTGAAAATAATGGTTAAAACGCGTTCTGGTTAAAATGACTTCTTATCGGGTGCTATACAAATTCAAAAGATACCAGAATTCAGAGAATCAATTGTAGTGCTGTTATTGTTTTTTTAAATAAGACCAACAGCGCATAGAAACTTCTGTATCCAACCAATTATCAATCGAAATTTCCAATAATAATTCACGTTTTGACCTCAGTCGTAGTGTGTTTCAAAGATAACGTGATATTGATTGTCAGTTGGCACCCCAAGATCGGTAACATTTAGAGGTCATGACGAGTCGAATTAATCCTGTAGGTAACTGAGAGATCTCAAATACAAACGCCACTGCTACAGGGCACGGGTCTCCTCGCAGAATGAGAAGGGTGTCTAGGCCGTAGTCCAAGTATTGGTAAATTTAACACGCCGCGCCGTTGAGAACATTATGTAGAACTCCCAGGCATGACGGTTTCCAAACGACGTTTTTCCTTCACCGTTAAAGCAAGTGATATTTAAATTGCTTAAATTAAAAACGCAAATAACTCCGAAATGTTAGTGGTGCGTGACGGGGATCGAACTACCACCGCTTATCGTTAATTCATCATCAACCTGTAACACTCCACTGCCTAACGGCTCTCTGAATAAGAGGATAGGCTCATAATCACCCCTCTGGTCAGACAGTTGGTGATCGCAGTAGATGGGAGTAGTTACACTGAGAAAACTTGCTCCGTTATATTTCCTTAGTCGCCTCGTACGATACCAACGGGTTGAAGTGGGAAGATGACAACTATATTCAGATCTGCCGTCGCCACACGGCTAAAAAAACTTTAATGTGACTTCGTTAACAAATATGAATCGTTGTTTAAAGTATGTAAACCCGCATATGCGATTTGGAGTGGCGTTCTAGGTCTCAGGCCTAAAAAAATACTATATTCCTCTCTACTATAATAGAAAAGCTTATATCCTGCACTAGAACATTAATTGGGCTGACAATGAGCATAATATACAGCATACATATATCTTGCAATTTTGCCAGTTTTCTTTCTAGTGAAGTGAATAGTAAGTCATATATTTATTCTTTTATTTTTTTGCGGTAGCCCCTAAGAATCGATTTGCCGTTTTGAGAGCATCCACCTTCACTTTATGACCTTTTCCATGTTATCGTTTGAGATACCTTTCTACCAAAAGCCAATAAAAATCGGTTTTATTGTCATTTGGTAGAGACCGCTTATAGATAAGACTGATAATGTGGGATTTGAAATAAATCTTATTTGAAAAAGCGGAGAATAACAAAGTAAGTTTTTTTGTATTAAAACTTTTAAGTAAATTACAATAAAACTTACCGCTTTTTTAGAGTACGAATGAGTAAACTACTACTAATCTACTACTAGGAATATTTAAAAAAGAACAGCCTTATTATTAGATCTGTTAATACAGTTAGAACAGAAAATTTACAACGAAATTAGTATCGCTGTTTACCAAATATCTAAAATATAGATTTGTTAGTGTCTTTTTCTAAGAGCCAGACGACTTTGGCAGACAGATAGCCGAGTGACATTATTAGGGAAAGGCGAAACACAGCCCGTTTTTTCTAAGACGTATTTGCTTTCTTATTTAACCATGAATGAGGATTCAAAAAAATCTTCCCATTCTATATGAAAATGAGAAAAGTAAAGTTCCTTTTTTTTCAACTTTTGTCCCGATAGAGTTTGCTGCAAGTAGAGACCAGAGCAACACACCGGAGCACATTTTTGTTGTCTGTTATAGCTCTTACTGGCCTACGGTAGGCGTGATAATCATTCGTTTAGTTAAAATAATAAAAAAACATCCTTATAATTTAATAGATATTTTTAGTTCAGTAGCATAATAATATTGAATGAGATCAAACCAAATTGTTTTTGACTGAGTAAAAAAATAATGTTGCGTATCTCATTAAAAAAGCATATGTGTTAAGGCAGTAGGTATACTAGATTATACGTTTCGGTACGTACTTTTTCAAATACGTTTACAAGTTTTTAAGTTTTATTCGTTTCTGAATATCAACCTGAATAAAACCTTACTAAATTTAACAATTATCGTTTGGTATTTTTTTTTTCACTTTTATATTAAGTTAACGGTTGTGAAAAGGAAACTATTTCAGCGGCGCTCTATTTAATCTCTAAAAGCCGGAAAGCAGTCCCCTTTGAAATTATGTCAGGCAGATTAATAATTTACGGAGTCACGCTCACTTATAGCGAATTAAGGACGTAAACATTTTATTTAATTCTTCTATTGAAAATTTCGAAACTGAAAAATATTTTTTAATCAGTTTTTTTTTTTCTCAAAGTATTGTTATTTAGACAAACCTATGGGACTGACTTACTTTAAATTGCATTGTTAAATCTCAATTTGTTTGCCTTTAGCTCGTTACGGGATTCGTTGTTCACGCATATTCTAAGAAGAAATCATCGATAAGTTAAGCACATTACATATTTTCCCACTTTAAGCGAAAAATAAACTGCAGCTTCTACTAAAATACCTAGGTGCCTTATAAAAGGTTTAGTCACGCAAAATGTACAAAAAAAATAAATTATATTTGCTGTTTATCAATGTACTTACCTATGTTAGTGTATTAAGGAAGTAAATAAAAATTGACGGTAAAACGTAGTTCGTAACTTCGTATAGCTAACAAGATATGGTAAGGAATCAAATGCCAATATGGTATACCGAAGAACCCTTACTAAAAAAATCTCTATAAAGGAAATATTGTCACAAAAAGATAGCATCAAACATAAAAAGCGTTGAGTAACTGTGAGCGTACTCGGGAAAATGAGGTTATTTCCTATAATAGGGAGATACACGAGGAAACTGTCTGCCGATAGTTTTCATAGAAGTATTTTTAACATGAGAGTTTCACCGTAAATTACACGACAATCACCATATAAGCAGACGCAGATCACATAACACACTGTTATCATTTATAAATTTCGAAATAATTTGTTATATTCTTTATTCTTCCAGAAGATAACTTAAATTTCTTTCAGGTAAATGTCAGGTGGATGAGATGTCTGTAAATATAAAGTGTTATTATTGTAATTATAATACAATACAAATATTTGTTATTATTAAGATCCATTATATCAAATGTTTCCATAAATTTCTCATCGGTGTTGTAGTCATCAAAATAAAATATTCATTTACAGTCCGAGCTATTATAAAGCCGATATTTTCACTAAACATGTACAAGCACTCACCCGGATATTTGATAATCCTAGAGATATGATGAAACCTCGTGTTAGGGTAAAAATATCCTATGTCGTTTGCTATTTGGTATGGTATTTCGGGCACAAATGCTTGTAACAAATACCAGTAGGTATACAATAGATTCTCCACTGGCTATTCGGTTACGAGACAGAAATACGTAGGTACCTTGGTACGTAATGCTGCTGCGGTAACAATGGGGTTCAAAATAACTGAATTATAATTTTCTAGCATTGAAGTCGACATATGTCTGCTTTTGGACAAAAAAAAACATTTTTTTAACGTTGCGAGGTCCTGGCAGTTTTGCTGGTAACTGTCCTTCTAAGTAGATGTTTACTGGATCATAATGACGGTTACATTTATCGCTACCGTAATGATTTCGGCAACACGCCTTGATGAGTGGTTTTAGAAGCGTAGGCGCATTTTGACAACACCAATCCACACAAGCCTGCTTTTTTAAATTAATTATTATAATAATGTCAAACTTCACTATTGAAGATCCCTGGTTAATTTCATCAAGATCGTTTAAGTGGCTTAATCGTGAAACGTAATTATATGTGAAATTTTAGCCATGTCTTAGAATGTCTAGAATAAAATATGGAGTCTTATGCAGAAATCAGCTTAAGCCGCGAATTGCGGGGTTTTTATCTTCCAAGTAACAAAATGTAAATAAGTAATACTTTTTCTTAGCCGACGGTTTTCCTCAAGCCTTCTTATCCTTACGTGAGAGGAACTTAGAACGTTGACCCTTCAAGCTATTCCAATAGTCTTTAACATTTATATTATTGGGTGGACAACACAATTTTTTCAAACTGGTACTGCGTAGAATTTCCAGAAAGAGCCAGAATTCAGGGCTCGTAATCCGTAGATACATACTAACTACTTGACTTACGAGGCGATAATATATAATAATAATTATAAATGAAAATAAACTTGACTTTATAAAACTGTACAGTTGTATACAAATTTGAATTTGTAAATTTATTTTGTGGTTACGTGCATGTAACGCGAAAGCTGGCGGAGGTTTACACGACCCAAATTCAGTGCCTTTAATCCGCCAGAACTAGATAGGTATTTACAAACGTTGTTTCCCATAGCGTTGTAGTTTACAGCATTATAATAGTGTGAAGACTTTCAAAATGCTGAGAACAACTATTGTTAATAATTATGTTTTTGATTGATTGACCTTTTAACTGACAGCCCTTTAAGTTAGCGATGCTCAATGGGTTAATAATTGATTCTAGATGTACCACCTAAATTACGATATTTCTTTAAAATACACAAAATTATCAATTTATTTTTTTCTATTTTTCGTGATATTTCTTTGGGTTCTTTCCAGTTTCCCTTAAAAATATTCGATAAATTGGTTCAGACATTATGAAACTTTTGCAAGACACACTCACGGCAAATAATTTTTATATAAATATATATAAGAAGCTGAGTTTTGGATTTCTCACTTTCGTGTAATGTTAGTTAGAATTTGAGATGTATGTTTAGGGTTAGAGTATTAGATCTCCACATATTTGCCATAGCTACCTTCTATTACAAGTATGGATTTACTATAATGCTATAAAGGATCCGGATTTCAGGTCCTATATAAAGAGCCCTTTCGATTTTCACAGGAATCCAAGATGTATTACTGAGTATGTAATAATCAAGCATCTATAACGTAGATACTCAAACTACCATGTCTACTGCTCAAACAATTATCAATTTCAAGGTTTTATGCCGCTTGCGTCCAGCGGCTACTCAAGATACGCTTGATGTCGTCTGTCCACCTAAACATATACAATATAATTAGATACAAATAAATTAAAGAAAAGTAACCCTTCAGTGTGTCTTTATCGTAATGTGTACTATATGGTTTAAGTATCAAACTTATTTTCTTTTACGGTGTTGTAACGGCGGCATTAAAACGACCCTTCAAGGAAGCTCGACCCTTATCTTTGTGTTTCAGTTGTATCTTCATAAAGATAGAGGTTAGTTGATGAAGATTAATAGTTGGAACTGTGATTTATGTCACAAAAAGACGGTTTATGAACGTTTAACTTGGACGTTCGGCCCTGGTAGTTTTGAATTAAGGCTGGTGACTTACATTCCTATTTTAGTTGGTTCCTAGGTATTATTTTAATTATTAAGTGTTGTTGTTTCAGTTGCTTAAGGGATTATAGGGTTAGGCAGGCTTAGGTAGGCATATCCGTGTTCGATAAAAGTCCCAAATAAATAAACATTTCAGAAAAAAGGTTGGTAATGTAGTGATTGTATCCTCTTTGCACCTTATACTTATTGAATTACAGTAATATTATTTTTATTTAAAGTGCATATAAAAATCATATAAAAATTTAATCGTTGTTAATTCTCGGTTGTTGAATTGTATAGTTGAAATAGTTAGTCAACTCAAAAACAACTATTTATATTTAAGTTTAACGGCCTTTCGAAATTTTGTATTCTTTTTTTGTATACTTTTTTATTTTTGAGCAAAATTATAAAATTCAAAATTGTAATTTATTAGTTACCTATGTGATCTGTAACACCAGGTTTGTCATTGTTGCAAACTGGTAATTTAGGTTATATTAGGACAAAATCCATTTTCTGAGTCTCATCAAATTGTTCAATTTTGACTAAAGACAAAAAAGGATAGTATCTCGTCATATTACATAAACCTAAACACTAAATAAGTGACAAATCGAGGCAACATTAACTGAACCGTTTATAAAGCGTATCTTCGTCGCTCCGCATAAATCACTGTAACTACTATTAATCTAAGTCAGCAAACTTCAATCTTTATGAAGATATTGGAGTCTGTACCAAAATACAAGGCTTGCTTTTCATCGAAGTCGATAAAAAAGATTCTTGATACTTGCCTATAATGTATACGCAACGCATTTATTCTTCCACGGGGAAGATTAAATGCGTTGAGGGATACAATTTTGATTAAATGAACAATTTATATTAATCTGTAATGATTTTCATAAACTACAATGACTTTAAATAAGGTACATATTTCATGGTAAACTATAATGGTTTAAAATAATACTAAAATGGTAATCATAAAGCTTTTAACTGAAAAAAATAAATCTAAAGTGTAAGGAACTATGCAACCTAAGATGATAGTGGGATGGAATTTTAGTGTTATTGCAGTTCACCCCTGATAGGGTTTTACGCGGCATCGTACCGGAACGCTTAATCGCTTGGTGGCATGTGTTTTACGGGGAAAGTAACTAGTTGAAGTAAGTGAAATTTCAGAAATGTTAAGTTACCGAATTACCCTGCAGGGAGATTGAACCCTTTAAGACCACTGCGCTCACCACTATGCCAAGGAGGTCGTAATTAAAAGTTAATCAGAACTGAACTAACTTACTGCTTAAACTTAGGATAAAATCAATATAATAATAAGTGGCACCGACGTCGCTCAAAGAATCTCGTAGCTGTATTGGCAATCGGCGAGCACAAAGCTTGAGGAATTGACCTTGGGGTCCCAAGGTGCTTTAATGATGACTTCGCACTGGTATACGTTGGTCGACCTTCAACGAGGTGTACAACGTAGCTCCTGGAAGGAAGAAGCAGGCAGGTAAGCAGGTAAGAAGGCAAGCAGGTTGCTGTTTGGAACTTCCTACAAAAGACCACACACCTATCAAGCAGTGGATTTCTAACGGTTGATGTGATGATGATGATGAAGCGGCACTATAAAATTGAGGGCTGTTCTTAGGTTGATTCAATAATACATCTATAAAACCAAGTTTTAGGATTTTTTTATACCAACGAGTGTAACTACAGAGATAAATGTGAGTTATTAAATAGATTGCTCTTATTTCACTTAAGCCCGTATTTTACGTAAACACTTTAATCCATCATGTGACAGATACGTACGTTAACCCCGTATTACCTGTTTTGCGTGGTAAGTCCACACATTACGTATTTATATTTTACTAGTTGTAACCTGCAGTTACTATGGCTCATAACGTAATTGGCCACGCATGTATTTACTTACGTACGTCCGGGTGTCCCATAATTTAACTTTTCATATCACCAAATAACATACTGTAAAGGGCAAGGGTTATTTATGTAAATAAGAGTACGATCGTCTTGATAAAAAAAAAATGTATTTCTGTCTGTCCGTCTCTCTGTCTGCCTGTCCATACGTCCTTCCGTCCGTGCGTCTGTCTGTCTGTCTGTCTGTCTTTACTTCTGTCACGAGGCTGTTGCCTACCTACCTGTCAGGCAGCTTAAGGATAAGGAAAACATGAGGATAACAGACTGCAGGTTGTGCTTAATTTTTCGTCTTGTGGGCTTCGGCGGTAGCTAGTTATCACCCTACCGACAAAGACGTGCCGCTTAGCGATTTAGTGTTCCGGTGCGATATTGCGTAGAAACCTATTACGGTTACAACTACCATACTCTCTAACAATGGGTAACTTGCAGTGATATAAAAAAAAAATTGAAAAAAAATATATTTATATATATATATATATGTATACGTACCTACGTACTACTACTTGAACGTATTTCAATGTTTTTAAAAGTTAGGGACATTATTGTCATTCAGACAATAGGTGTTTGTATTTTGTTTTTCTATCAAGAAAGGCTATCGCAAAAAAACACCAATAAAGGAGTGAATTAGGGTCGGGTGATTTTATGAAATTCCTGTTTGGTAATTCAGAGCACGATGCGAGATTCATTGTGAGTTTAGTTTCACATGTATTTTAAATAGCTTTTAGATGATAGAGCATTCTTAATAAACAATAGTCATAATAGGTACTCGTATTTTCAAATGGACAAAGCACTCCGATGGATAAAACCGATATGCTTTTTTAGAGATTTGTGCACTATAAACTGCTGCATAATAAAATGTGCCTCAAACCCGTATATCTGCTCTAAAATTTCTCTCGCTGTTTAAATAAACCCACATCTTTTATTGTGCTTGGATTCAATTTGTTAAAGCAAACAAAAGAGCGAAAAGTTTAATTCGTCTGAGCGAAAATTTTATTTTGTCAAACATTTTTTTACTACAATACAATTTTTTAAAACAACAGTACATTGTACAAACAAAGCACATAATAAAAATACTAATAAACCTTAAGGATTAAACTCGCCAATACCAGCACTTTGTTCTCCTTATTAACGTAGTATTACGGTGGAATAATTACATACATACAGTGTCTTGTGACCTGTCTGTTGTGAAGTGTCTGATATTTGAAATTGTGACAAAAACTGCATAACTATGAGTATACTAACGTTACGCGTGATTTGTGTGATGACGTGATGATGTGTGTTTTATTGTTGTTCACACGCATGTTACGTAGGCATATCCATGGAATAGCCATAGTAGCCCGCTAGCCAAGAAGCGGCCGTATCGCACCATGTACAAGTTACGTGGGCGCAGCGAATTCCGACGGCTAGCTTTGAATCGTGATGCGATATCTTTTTACCACGCTTCCTATGGGAATCAATTGTAAGAACTAGGCTAGGCAACTCATGCCACAAATCGACCGAGCATCGTTAAATAAGTTTAGTTAATGTAATTCTTAGAATAATAAATTTATATTAGTCTTAACGTATTTTTATAACCTAAATATAAGCCGCAACCACAGGATGTTTATTAACTAAGTTCAATGGAAAACACAAGCCCGGATTCTCAATGTGTGTTGAGTAAAAGTGTTTTTTTCATTTCTTCAAGTAACGTCTTCCTCGTTTGTGTTAGTTAAGAAGATTTTAAGTGCATATTGCATCGCATTGCTGCGAGATAGAATAACCTTTTACACAGCTCAGTAAAAATAAATAAATCCGTAGCATAAAACTTGTGCTGCAAATGTAAGAGCTTTGAGCATAGGTTACTCACATGCAAATATAAATTGTCGAGCCGAGCAGTGTTAACAGAAGCGAAATAATTTGGAATTTTCATTAAAAATAGTTTTACTACAAAAAGGTGTTCTCGTTTCATCGCAAATGAAATGTTTATTGTCGTGGAACGAACTCGTACAAACCAGCTTCCACTGGCTCAGTTCACTTTGTTGCCCTTTATTGGTTTCAATGGTGAAATTAGTTACACAAAGTAATTGAAACCGCCTTGATATTGCGTATTTTAAATTATTTTACATCTAAAGTAATAATAAAACTGTAACGGATCGATTTTTTTTTGTTAGAAGTAATATAGGGTACTTTTTATCCCGACATTAAGCTCGGTTCCTTTGGGAGAGGGGATGAAAGTGTTTGACGATTTTACACCATAACTCAAAACACAAACTATAACCGATTTAAATAATTAATTTTGTACTATAGAGGTTATAATATGTGTATAATTTTGCCCAAACTGTGGTTGGAGATACAGGACTGAACTCCTCAGAGGACAGCAGCAAACCCCTCATTTAAGGCTTAGCGATACTACATACTTTAATTTTTATTAGATCTTCTACTAAATTTAATGCCACATCAAAAAACAAAATCAAACGCAGACGAAGTCGCGAAAACAGATACTCTATATATAAATTAATATTATAAAAAGGAAATCCCGCGTTGTAAAAAAGGGCTAAAATTTTATCTAGCTGTAAAATTAAAATATTGCAAACAATCTTACTTCATAAAGAACTTTTCGCTCTCTGGCTTTGACAGTCTGACGGACAGATGGACAATCAAATAGATGGATGGACCAACGGACAAGCCACAATTTCTCTTATGAAATCTTTAAGACTTCGCTTCGGCCGTTGAAAAATATAATAGCATGATTCTTACTTTACAAAAATCTGATGTAGGTACGAGTACATGAAAATACTAATGTTATCGTTAACTCTATTTTGAATTCATATGTTTATTAATCTTTCATGCAAAGAGTACTAAACCAATTTGACTAAAAATTGGAATGGATATAAATTTTACCCTTGATACCATAGGCTACTTTTAATTGGTTCCATGCGATTTTTAGATAATTAAAAAAAACGCGGACATAGTCGCGTGCATTTATAATAATTATAATATATCTTACTTTGGAGGAATAAAACAGCAAACATCAAACTTATACCTAAAGCAAATACATTTTTTGTACAGTTTACATTGTCGTAATAAATATGCGAATTGTCGTAATATATAAACTTCATATCACTAGGTGCAAGAATACAGACTGGTATGCATCTCAGCCCTACGTACTTGCAAAAAAGTGCAGACTTCAAAATGCGATTTTTTGTCATTTTTGCAGATGCACTTGGTTGTGTGTGCTCAGGAACTTCACAATTCGCGGAACCAATCTAACACAGAACAGCGGAACGTTTTCCATCCAAGTTGTTTTGACGAACCCATATGGTGTGGAATGCTCTTACTGCATTTGTTTTGCATCAGGCATGATAGTTAGTATTTAAAAAAAATACAATTATCACGCTAAAATCTCAATTTAACTTTATCTAAAATCATATTTAGTTTTAATCGAATAGCTTTATTTAACAGTTGATACGAGAGTTCAATAAAATCAATTAAACTCTTTTGAACAGTTTATACATATTTTATCCGTGGGACATTTTGATTGCATATAGAGAATATAATAAAACCGAAATAAAATCAATATGACTGTATTTATTTTAACAAAATTTACAAATTAAGCAGGCATTCTTAAACTTGCTCTTAACACTACTGGGCCACATTAAATTATAAGTGATACATTAAAGGATAATGGTATATTTGATCTTTTACTAAATAACATCTTGAGAGATATTCCTCTAAAAGATAAAGTTTTAACAACACGTAATTATTTAACTTTTGAATTTGTTTGTTATATATATATTAATTGGGATGTAAGGGACTGCACTTTTATCTAGACATTCCAAATACCAACCTCACCTGCTCGTGGTACCACCTGCTAACTGACGAACGAGGCTCTGGCGACCGACTAATGGCAGGATAACCATTATACTAAACAAGCTAGACTTGCACAAATGACATTTGCCGATGTTGGGTAGCAGAAATATCAGCGCAATCAAGTCTTGAGCTGCGATCACCAACCCGCCTGCCCAGCGTGGTGATTAGGGCATTATCCTTATGAGTAGCACAACAAAAAATAGGCCTCTAGTTCCCAGCGGCCCCACTTCTTCCGACTCTGGTAGCGGTCCAGAGGATGGTGGGGCAGGGGGTGCTAAGAATCTCCGGGTGAAAGCCGGCTACCAAAAGCATCGACTGGATGAGGAAATCCCATAATAGGAAAAGTTGGCGCTGCTTGAAAGAGGCCTATGTCAAGCAGTGGACGCACAATGGCTTATGATGATGATAATGACAAATTGTTTAACTATAATAGTTAAATAATTCGTAATCATAATTTAATGTTTCAACGTACATAATTATATAAACGTATCCAGCGGCTGGACGTTGATATGAAATTGGTAATGTTGAATATACAATTTGAAAAATGTAGTATTTGGTTGGAACTTAGTAAAACGGGTGAAAATATCATAAATGATGGAAGATGGAAGGTATGCATAGTCTTTTCCTAAGTACTTGTCTGTTAACTATAAGTTCGCTGTGATATCTCTCCGAGTTCAAGTGTTTGATTCAAGTTTCCTATTTAATCGTGTTTCCAGTTATGCTTTGATATTATTATATCAAAGCATTACTCGAATCATAATACTGCCGATTCACTGATATGATACGACAGTAGAGTATATATAGCGATAATGTACTCTCTCTTTCACTTCCAATCGAATAGCTCAGTATGATAGCATTGTCACTGTGAGCCATTCAGGCGGAATGTTTGTATCACACTTTACTAGCTGCACGCCATGTAAACTGTTGCTCTGTTTATAGTCGATGATTATCCACTTACCATTAGGTGGGTGATCTGATCGGCTCATCAATTCTTATTATATATACAAAAATAAAGATATTGTGTCACAAAAAAATGATTATAAACAACCTAGGTTAGGGTTGTTTATAATTGCTTTTTGTTTATGAAGACTAATGTTTTTTATTCATCAGCACCATATCAAAATTCAAAATTCATTTATTTCAAGTAGGCCCAATATAAGCACTTTTGAAACGTCAAGTCTCCGTTCGTAGTGACTCTACCACCGGTTCGGAAGGCAGATTCTACCGAGAAGAAGCCGGCAAGAAACTCAGCAGTTGCTCTTTTCCAACATCGCCATTTTTCCAACAGATCAACCCCCAGCCCAACACAGAGCACGAGTATCCCACAATAAGAAGGGTTGAGGACGTAGTCTCGCGGATTGGTGGACTGCACACGCCGAGAATATTATGGAGAACTCTCAGGCATGCTTCACGATGTTTTCCTTCACTAAAGTAAGTGATATTTTAATTGCATACCCACGATATTTTGTTATGGTTCGACGACCTCTTCTGTATAGTATTGAGCGCTGTAACCCGGTTCGATTTCCGGCAGGGGTAATTTGGAAATTTATTATGTCTGATTTTGGTCTGGTGGGGCTTCGGCCGCGGCTGGTTAAACCCTACCGACAAAGAAGTGCAGTCAAGCGGATTAAGCGTTCCGGTTCGATGTCGCGTACAAAGCAATTAGCGTTATAGGTTTAATATAACTGCCGTACCCTTAACATAACTAAACACCGGGTTAGATTGTAGTCAAGGACAAGGTTTTTTCGGAAATCCTATGAAGCATCATACTATTTTCCCATTATAAGTATCCTTGTCCTGTTCCAGGATATAAACTTTCCCTACACTCTAAAAAAAAATTGGTTATTCCTAACAAGATAGTGATTGTTGTGATCAAGCATCTTGATTCCATACGAGCCTAACAAGAACATAGATACATCAAATAAGATGATAATGATTGTTTATCATAATTCAATGGACTGGGCAACTGTATTGCTCCTATTATTGTTACTTAACTAAGGCATATTCTTAACTGATTCAATTTACGTACTTGTTTAAGCTAAATAATTAAAAATGATCTAATCATACAAAAGTAAATAATAATAGAAACAACGTATTTATTTGTTAGAATCAATGAACATACCTACATTGTTAGCTCAATCTATAATGAACTTGCTGCTATAACTAATCAGCTTTTGTTGTTATGTTTATTATCATAATTGTTATAATTTATATAACGTCAACTAAGAGAAAATCTCTCTTAGTTGGCTTTCTTTTTTTAGAGTGTATGTGCTACATTTTGTTGCATTTTGGTTTTGCTGTTAAACCGTGTAAAAGTAACAAACAAGCAAACAAATAAACGTACATGCTGTAGAATTTGTAACATTTGTATTGGTGTATGATTTGCACGTAACATTTTCACTATTTTATTCAGTTGTAATATATTCCAAATCTATGACAGTAGATGAAAATATGAACTCTGGTTGAGTAACGGAATTACAACAAGTTCAGAAAAAAAAACAATAAAATTCAACAACTTCCTTTGCAAAACCGGAATGCAGTGTTTTCAAACAAAATATTGTTCAAGAATTATTCTACGTAATAAATTCATTTAATTCACAGACAGTTAATAATTTGCCTGCGGTTTAAAACATAATTAAAAGTAGTTCAAGTTAATAATTATACTCCATTTTATTCCGTAGTAACATTTTCTGGCAACTTTTAAAAGGTTAATTACAATAAAATGCGTTTATAAACCGACATTACATAAAAAGGTATAGGTACTCCTATTTTTAACCAACAATGAAATGGTTTAAATTGATATGAAATGCTAAAATCCATAACGATAATATACAAGGGGAGTAGCAATAAGCTGTCTTGTATTCATATGATTTCATTCATCAACATCATCATCACATCAACCGACAGACGTCCACTGCTGGACATAGGTCTTTTGTAGGGAGTTTCCAAGTTCCACGGGTCTGAGCCGCTTGCGGCCAGCGGCTACCTGCGACGCGCAGATGACGACGGATGATTTCATTAGTCAAACTAAATATTTTAGCCTTTCAGGTGCATAAGCAACTGCAGCCATTAGTTGTTGAAACTACGTGACTATGAAACTAACTTTAAAATTATTATCAGCTTCAGTGAAATTCTAGTGTTCGGTATATACTTTTACTTTTATAGAGGGCCAAGTGACCGATTTTCAACCTACGTTTACGTTATCGATTGCGTGAAAGTTAACTTCGATTTATATGGTATCGAAAGAGCGCCATCTAGTGACAGTATGGTTTTCCAGTATTGAAACTAGATTGCGCTTCTTCGATACCATATAAATTGAAGTAAACTTTAACGCGATAGATTTTGTAAACATAGGCAGAAAATCTTACATTTGGCATTCAGAGCGTAGACTTAGGTTAGTGCGACAAGGTAACATTAGTAAGTTACCCAGTGTAACTCTCAGTTTATGTCATTTTCGAGTTGGTAATAACTACCGGTAAGTAGTAGACTTGAACTGCTCACCAAAGAACGGAGGAAAGTTTTCATCCTAAAAGTATTAATAATCTACTAGGTACTGAGTACTGACCGACTATTTAACAATTCAAAATGCATTTCTTTTGATTATGCCTGAGCACTTTTGAACCGTCAAGTCTGTCTGTTTTTGGTCACTTTACCATACGAGTAGGTTTGGAATATAGATTCTACCGAGAAGAGCTGTTGCTCTTTTCCAACATCAGCGTTTTACAATCATTGTTCTGCTTTGCGAGAGACAAAAGCGGAGCGGTTTTGCTCGTTTTATACATCAAAGCAAAGAAACTCTTTGGATTTTATTGATTTAAAGCCCAATGCCTTTTAATTGGTAATTAATTTGATCATATATTTATAATATCTAAATAAGTTATTTTACACATTAGTAACTTATTGCAATAAGTAGATAAGACCTAATTGTATTTTAAAATGAATTTACGTAATAATCAGACATTGAATAGCTTTTACTACTTCCAAATAAATCCTAACTAAATCAAGTATCTAACCAAATATTTGGGAATACACTAATAATTTTCTCTTTGAAGTAATTATCATAGTTTATGCCTAATTTACATCCTGAAATTTGAATAATTCTATTTATACTATTGCTTATACATTTGACTGAAGCTTCTATATGATTAAGGTATTAACATTTAAAGGTTGTTTTGACCGCCGGCCGCTTCCATCGATTGCTTCAATGTGGACTTCTGAATGAGAAGTACGATATGTAAATAAAGGCAGCACGAAGGCTTTAAGAATTCATGGAAACCCCAGGAGAATTAATTCTCTCAGCTGATCACTTTTAAGTTCTTTTAAAATTGAATAACTTTACTAACTGCAAATACGTCTTTAAATTTTCAATTTCCGTTCTGACAACAACGATATTATAAGTGCTGCTAAATGTAGGCAAGCAAGGTAATCTAAAAAGCATTCGGTATTAAAATATCCCTCGGTGTAATCTCAGAATGGGATAAACAATATTGTGCAACTCAACCCATCTAAGAAACAAGTTAGAGCTTTTACCCCAAAGAGTACTGTTTAAAATGCATATAAAAATTTTCGGAACGGACAGGATTTGAACCTCCGACTCTTTAATAGGAGAAAGCGCTCAGGCCGCGATTGCCAGAGAGTCACAGGTTCAAATCCTGTCGGTTCCGAAAATTTTTATATGCATTTAAAATTTAGAACTTAAAAAAATATATATTGCAATCAAGTCATATAACACAAATATTGAGAGGTAGCACGAAGCTCTTAATAACACGTGCTGCACTTAGCTAAACCACACCATGCCGATAATTGCTGTGTATTTTGCTTGCCAAACTCCGTTTTACTAATAGCTGAGAATACAGCCAATTTTCCAACAATGAACGAACAAATAAGTTTTCAACTTGAAGTTTTCGATACCTTGTTTATTACGCTAGTTGAATGTTGAATTTGTTTGTACAACACTTTCAATTCCTTATATTACAAACAAGTTCATTTATATTAGCCTATCTGCTTTTAGGGAGTCTAATTTCTAAGTCTAATTTGTAAAGCTGTTTTTACAGATAATCCGACAAGGAAATGATAGATACTGCTTAAAGCAATTCAAGCATATTCTCTGCCTGAAAAGTAAACACAAAATTCTATAGTTTTGGAGGTTGTAGTTTTGTGTTCTAATAGTGGATTTATATGGTGAACACAGTACTCTTTGGGGTAAAAGCCCTAACTTGTTTCTTAGATGGGTTGAGTTGCACAATATTGTGTATCCCATTCTGAGATTACACCAAGGGATACCTTAATATCGAATGCTTTTTAGATTGCCTTGCTTGCCTACATTTAGCAGCACTTATAGTATCGTTGTTGTCAGAACGGAAATTGAAAATTGAAAGACGTATTTGCAGTTAATAGGTACAATTATTCAATTTTAAAGAATGATCAGCTGAGCTGAGCTAATTAATTCTCCTGGTCTTTCTATGAATCATTAAAGCCTTCGCGCTGGGCCAATATGACTTTATTTACATATCGTACTTCTCATTCAGAAGTCGACATTGAAGTAATCGATAGAAGCGACCGGCGGTCAAAACAAAATTTAAATGATAATACCTAAATTATATAGAAGCTTCCGTCAAATTTAATAGGTACAAGCATTTGTATAAACTACTGTACTTCTGCTGATGTTATTTTGTTTATAGTAATTTAACCATGTTTTATTAATTTAAAATGCACTTAAAAATTTTCGGAACCGACAGGTTTTGAAACTGCGACTCTCTAATTGGAGAAAGCGCTCAGGCCGCGATTGCCAGAGAGTCCCAGGTTCCAATCCTGTCGGTTCCGAAAATTTTTATAAGCATTTAAAATTTATAAAATTGAAAAATCCTCCAAAAACACTAATAAAAATTATAAAAATTACTTAACAATTATTTGTAATATAAAATTACTCGTAGGCAGGTAGGAAACTTGCAGAAAAAAACTACTATCATCATTATCCTTAGTGTCCCTCTTGTTGCTGGACAACGGTCACATACAGGGGACTAATATTTAGGGCATATAGTCACTAAACATAAACTAGTATAAAAATAAATAAATGACAGTACTTTCAGTACTACTTTCAGGTGCCATTTGCTATATCATTAACGAGCTGTTAGTGAATATCAATCATAATAAATTACCACGCCTATGACATATTCTCTAATGGATAAGCTATGTTAGGGTATGAAATCTATTTAATTAATTTGTGCTTTAAGTGATGCTAACCCGATTATTTACCCAATAAAAAGAGCATAACGATAAAAAAAAAGAGGTATCATGGGTACTGATTAGTATTAGTTTAGTTGTTACACTTTTTCGTATTTTGACTATGTATTTATGACAACATCCATCGTCATCATCATGTCATCCAATCGACGTCCACTGCTGGACATAGGTCTTTGGTAGGGAGTTCCACAATGCACGGTCCTGGGCCGCTTGCCTCCAGTGGCTCCCAGCTACTCGCCTGATGTCACCTGTCCACCTCGTTGGGGCCGACCTACGCTGCGCTTACCGGTGCGGGGTCGCCATTCCAGCACCTTAAGACCCCAACGTCCATCGGTTCTCCGAGCTATGTGCCCTGCTCATTGCTTCTTCAGCTTCGCGACTCGCTGAGCTATGTCAGTAACTCTAGTTCTTCTACGGTTCTCCTCATTTCTGATTTGATCACGTAGAGGTACTCCTAGCATAGCTCTCTTAATCGCCCGCTGAGTGACTCTGAACCTTCTTATGAGGCCCATAGTTAGCGACTCGATATTTAGTTTATACGATTTCTCTCAGTTCCGTAAGTCATCACATTTAACTATCGGTTTCAAATATTTTTTTATTTAAACCTGTAACGATATTTTGTAGAAACAGCTTTGAACAAAACTGAAGTGTCTTACAACTTACACCGTTCTTGGGGCTAGTGGTACTAGGCTTGGGGCAAATTGCAACATTAGGAATTATATAAAGATTTATTTCGCATATTCTGCATAAGAAACTTTACAAACGCTAATACAGGTAGACTTTATAGTTTTATTCTCTATCTCTGTCTATGAAAAAAATATTCAAAAATTAACAAATAACAACATGTTCTTTCTTATTAATATTGATTAACCCAACTGTGAAGGAATTTTAAGCTTACATCCATTTATAAATTTATCAGACTTTTGAAACATTTTTTAATCCTTAGGCACGTTATAATAAACTAATACTTTATATTTTTTTTTATTATTTCAAACAAAACATGATCTTTCTTAAACTATGACGGAACTTTAAGCATCCACTTATACACAAAATCTTAACTTCTTAAGTAATCGCATATACGTATTTTAGCCAAATGATAAAGATTTGTCACTCTTTTTCTATTTACGTAACTATGTAGCGATACATGACATATTTCATAAACTAAACTGTTTTGTAGCTTTTTCGCACTGGTTTTTTATTTTACAAGACTTTAGCAGAGGCTAATTCTTAAACATCTTGGCTTTGGAAAGTACATGCACTTTTTATTTATAGTGTCTCAATAATCAATTATGTGTAAACAAAAAAAGATCATTACCTAGCTGAATGTCCGGCGGAGTTACTGATCGCATAGGTTGAAAATCAAACGAATTGTCTTCTGTTATGAAGGTAAAAAATGCTTGTTACTACTTGCCCCGGTTACAACTAGCCCCCAGCTGACAAACTGTTTTTTTTTTATTTGCATCTCTATTCATACTAATGTTAAGTAGCGAAAATAAGTATCTCTATTGACGGGTTTATTTTTGGATTTTTGCATAGTATTAGAGAGAGTTTGTTTAATAATATCCTGAAAACTTTGGTACTTTCACTTCATATCTATTGTTAGCTAAGTGAAAATATATAGCTAGCATCCAGTAGATGAACATAGGATATATCTCGCACATACAAAATACCATTACATTACTTGACAGCTACACCAATCATGACTAAATCTGCAAACAGAAAGCTGACTTACAAGAGTGGACTTAGCGAACGAACAGTTCTAGGACGAAGTCGCGGGCAGAAGTAAGTTGCTTATCAGAACGTATTTTTAATTTTATACAATACGAGAATAGTTCGAAATGTTTTGGATAATTCATTTTGTTAACGGTTTTCAAGTATAGAAGGTTCTGGGCGTCAGATGAGTATATAAAAGCGGGCGTGCATCGCGACCGAGTAACTGCTCTGAGAGCGAAGAAAGAAACATCTAAGCGGTACTTAAGCGTTCAAGTGTGAAACCTAGTGACTTCGGCTTCGGCTACGATTATGAACTGTGATTGACCTGCGAATGCAAGCGTGTTCTGGAAACTTGCACTGAAAAGCTGATTAAAGTCTTAGGTCATCAGGTGTTTTTATTCCAACTCGAACTAATACGTAACAATATGCTTAAAAAATACTGTAGTACATTTTAGTGAAAAATTCTTAGTAAAAGTTTTCGTGGAATAGCATTTTACGAAGGCTTCAGAATCCTACAATCTGAGATTTATACTGTCAAGAATTTTAATAAAATAAGTTTACGCCGCAACTTTTACAAGTACATTTATGTTAGTCATAAATTATAAATTGCGCCTCATGTAATCGAAATTTGTATTAAGGTCGTTGCAAAAGTAAATCATAAATTGAGTATCTACCGAATTAGAGTATAATTTATTATTTACTAAATTCAAATATATAGAAGCGAAATACCATTCACTTACTGATCTCTCTCTCTCTCTTCCTGTCTGATCATGAAATTTTAGGAAATATTTATTAAGTATATTGAATTTTAGATCATCATCAGCCGCGATGAAATAATAATTTTAAGAAAGTCCATAAAAATGGAATGAGGTTGGAAAGTAAGACCATGTCTTGGTATTTAGAGAAATACAAATTTGCATTTAAGTTAACACTTAAGACCACTCGTAGGAAACTAAGGTCTCCCACTATACACATACGCGTATTTTTTTTGTGAATACACACGATACACACTCACGAATCCGAAGTCTTAATCCCTAGGATATCACAGTTTCTATTAAATCTAACCATTTAATCATATTAAGTAGGGATTTTAGAAGTGTTTATGATATTAACATAATGATTGTTCGTAACGCATTAAAATGTTATCGGCTGCTAGTTGCTTACATCTTAATATAAATTCTAATGTAATTTGAAATTCAAATTCGGGTATCAATTTCACCAGAACAATTCGCGTACACAGAAATTAAGAATTATAATTTTCAGTTACTAATTGGCTTCAAAGCTTACAAATATCGTAAAGAATTAACACGTAAGAAAAGCAAAATGCTTGACCAACTTGAAGTTATAATAATCTTATGTTCAAACTATTTCTATTTAATTAATGCTTTTAAGTCGTTAAGCACGAACACAGTCGCGTTTTCAATAACAAACTAATAAATTGGGTTCCCAATTTATTCATGACTAAAAACTTATTTAAACGTAATTGATCGGAGTCTACAACAATTATTACGTGAAATAACAGTGATCCATTATTTGTAGAGCTAATTTGTTACAATACATATGAACTGAAACTAATTTCGCAGAACATTAACTAATCTCGTGGGAAAACGCATTGAATTAGTGCCTATAAACTACTGTCTCATGGGTATTGCTAAAGTATAGCTGTTATGCATCGAGAATGTGTTATTCAGCTATAAGGACTCTTGTCCTTATAGCTGAATAACACATTCTCGACACTTTAGCTTTTTTCTTATGGACCTTACGATTGCCACTATAAAATGTAGGTACATAATCTACAACCAAAAAAATATGTAGCGCCAGTTCGCTATACCGGTACGTTGAGTTGAATCTAATTCGATACGATTTCTTAATGTAATCTGTCAAATAAACGAAAGCAAACGATACGAAACCAGACCTACCTATACAACTAACAGAGTTTTTAAACTACCTTTATGGAAAAAATAACATATGGAAGGACATACCACAATAATAAATATGTTTGAATTTAGAATGTCTTAATTTTACAAGAATTTATAATATTAATATAATCTTCTTTATCTATTACGGAATTATATAATAAGAAATCTGACTACCACCTTAGTCTATTTTTGTTTCATCCACTGGGCCACCCGATTCTTTGCTCATTTTTTAAGGCGTTAAAAATATTTTATGCGGCGTCCGGATATAATCAGGGCTATGATGAATAGCAGCTGTCATTTACATCCCTTTTCTTCACTTAGGCACTTTATTTTTTACGTCCTGAAAATCAGAATATTGCTTCTTACCTAATTGGGATTTATTTTATTACGAACAAAACCTACGTAAAAGTATTATTCCAAAATATAATTAATACTTAATATTTTAATGAATATTATGGCAGCACATTGACAGATATGGCGAAATGCTATCGATCGTTTGTAAAAGTGGTTTCAAATTAATCACAATTCGATATTTGGCTTTACACTAGAATCTACATGAGTTTAAAAAGTCACATCTACCAATTTACCTTGAATTCAAATGATTATAGTTATTACCTACATTATTTTTGTTAGCGCCTCAGAGTTTTCTATAATGTGTTCTAAGCCCTTTTCCTTCTGGGCGGAGACTTTTGCCTTGTAGAAGGCCAGTAATGGGTTGATAATGACCCTGCTTTCTGAGTCCAAGGCTGTGGGTATGATTCCCAAAACTGAATAATTGTTTGTATGGTGTTTATCTGTATTATATTACTTTTTGGCTAAATGGCGATGTGCGTATTGTCGTAGTATATTTATTATTCATTTATGATTACCTTTTTTAACACGCGTTTCACACAATAAAAAAACCATAATATAATGAAAAAAAGACACCTGCTTCCATGCAACTTCCATGTTATGAGTTTTTGAGTGGTTCCAACCTATGTCTACGAATTTTTTTATCAGATACTGATGGAATATAAATGAAATGAAATGAAATGAAATTTATTTATTTGCCCACAAAATCGCTTACAATTATAATACAAAAATATATCTTACAAAAAGCATGTGGACAAATAGGGTTCCACCTCAGCACGAAGCCGCAGCGAGCTGCAGCGCTGGTTTTCAGGGGGACCCTGTGTGCTCACAGACGTGTTTGCGACTGCATCATCCATGCCACAGTCTATACATAATAAAAATAAAATTAAAAATAAAACACGGTGCGGAATATAAAACAGATCTAAACCAAGAAGCCTACCACAAAGTCGGGCAGTGTCCATGGTAACGCTAGATACTTCGTCTGTACATACGCCAGAAATAAATTAAATGTAGAAAACTGGTGAGAATAAAGCGTTCTGAGAGCTGTAATATTTTAAAGAAAGTAGACTATATTGATAGGCGAAAAAGAAAGATGTTTTAAGATTAGGAAAACACGTGAAGGACAAATCTGGATTAAAAGGAATCAACTCACGGTACCCCTTCGCGAATCCAGCGTGTCACGTATTTTCAGTTCACAAATTGGTGAGGTTATCACCACCACAATATTTAATGAGGCGTTATGCGAAACGATATTAATTTATATAATTTATGTAATGTAATATATATATATATATATACTATATATATATGACAATGCTTTATGTTCATAAGTTTGCGAACCCCAAAGGACAGGAAGGACGGAAGTAAAGATAGGAGTTTTAATGAGATGGAAAGAGAAAGTGTCTAACTAGTAATTTTTAATACAAGCGTTTTGTTTTGGCACATATTTCGATTGCCATATTAAAATTGAGGTTCCTATTATCACCACAAACTAAACAGTTGACGATTAATATAAAATTGTTCCTGTAAGTAAATGAAGTTAAATTGCCATAAGAAAACGTCATCAAATCGCCGAAAACAAATTTATAAAGTCGATTGAAAGAGGTCATTAATAAGTCCATTAGTTGCTTAACAATGCGATAAAGTTGTAGTCACGCATATAAATAAAAGTTTAAGTAAACATATATTTGGATAATAAAAGCAACGTAAGCCAAAACCTTCAAGCTATAAAGTATTTTAGACAAATGTTAGTCGTACTTTGCAACAATGATAAGCCGTGGTTTATGAATTTTATTGCGTAATAACTTATCGTTATAGAAGGATTATCTGGTAAGCTTGTATTTTTACCGGTTTTAAAAGTAAGTTCACAAATCTTGTTAGTCATAAAGCTGTCTTGCTTATTTTAGTTTGTTTATTATTTGGATGCTATTATTTTCAATTCTAGTAGGTACAGATTTGCCAATTCAAAAGAAGATAATCTCTCTTCAACAGTAATTCTACTGTGCTTAGACACCAGAGTTTTCAAGCATCATAATTGCTTCGTTCAGCCACTTTTGAAAAGATATTCTAACTTGAGATTTCTGACATTGAAATGATGACGGCTTTGACTCAATAGCTTTCCTACTTGGCTGTGTTTTCTAGGCCAAGGTAGCCCAGGTTATTATATGGAGGAACTGCATTCGGTATGCTTTTATTGTAATGCTGTGGTTTTACACGCGCTTGAGTACATCGTAGAAAATATATGCTTTCATTTTTAATGCCAAGGTTTTTTTCGTTTCAAAAGCGAACGAGCTTGCCTCCAATTTGAAACAAAATTATTTGGATATTATTTTAATAAAATGTTCACTCCGATACTGAATGGGCACAGACTACGTGAACCGTCTGTATAGACAGCACGTATAGTTGGGGACCCACGTTGGGCGCCAGTATAGGGTTATTTGGAGGTTGTAGCAGTACGTCCTAGATGCTATCTAATAGCGAACTGCCGGCGGGCCATGTTACCCTGAGCTAGGCGTCTTTTCGAACCTTATATGCGCAAAGGTAAGTTAAGCGCACGCTATAATAATTACGTTTATGTTCAAGAACCAACGCGAAGTTTGTTTTTCTTTTACATAAATAATTCATATGAAGTCATAAAAATACTTAAGAAAAAAAAATACTATTTTTAGATCAGTCGAATTGGTTAAGTCACCATAACAGAGTATTTGTGTTTCCATTAGTTCATCCATACCTTCAACAAAAGCTAGGAGGGTACCATAAACGCCTAGAATCTTTAGCCTACAACAAACTTAGCTGCGTTGATTTTGTTACCACCACTCACACTAAATTAATTCTTATTGGCTGGTTTATACGCGACATCGCACCGGAACACTAAATCCCTTAGCGGCACGTCTTAGTCGGTATGATGGTAACTAGCCACGGCCAAAGCCTCCCAGCAGTCCAGACCAGACAAAATTCTGAAATTATAAATTCCCGAATTGCCCCTGACGGGAATCGAATCCGGGACCTCCTACTTCAATTCGCAGCGCTCACCGTTGCGCCAGGGAGGTCGTCATATTAATAAAAAATAAAATTACTAACACAACTATAAAAATAATATAATGCAAGCGTTCTGTGTAGATTTCAGACGAGAATTGTTAAACTATTATTTCCATTAAGTGAACAGTATGTTTTAATTATTTTATTTATTTATTTATTTCCAACTTATGACTAGTTTACAGGAATTTCCTAATGCACTAGCGTAGATACTGATGCCTACCTACACACTAAACTTTACCAGAGTAGCAAATGCACCACAAAGCAACCTTTGTGAGTTCAGTCAGAGTACAACAAAACAGATCCGTTCTCTCAGCTATGTCGTTTAGGATGCGAATCGCGCGCGTCAGCGGCGCCTTGTTGAGCAAGTTGGTTCGTCCGCGCGGCATCGCCAGCCCGCCAGCCTGCGTTAGAAATGCCTTAAAACCGAACAATATTAAAAATTGTTATTATGAACCAATATCTTTAAAACATTCGCTAGGCATCACTCGCCAGAGTTCAATTCTGAACTCGATATGTCTATCAGTTTGAATATTGCATTTTTACGTTGTGCAATATAGTTTTTTTTATTCAAATAAAGGTTACTTCTCGACTGCAATTTCAGCTGAGATAAGTAATGATGCAGTTTAGGATGGCAGCGAAATAGCATTTCAGGAGTTAAAGCAGATATATTAACCAGTTTTTTTGCAGCATCGTATACGACCGCTCAATCCCTTAGCGATACAACTTTTTTGGTAGGATATTAACTTACCACCCCTTAAGCCCTCCATCGGCCTAGGCTAGATCCAGAAATTAGGTATATATTCCCAAATTGCCGCTGTTGTGAATTCAAAGATAGGTTCGATGTTTCCCTAAATAATTTTAGCAAAACTAAAACAATCACTATACTCAATAATTTGTCCATACATAATTTATATACGTACCCAAAATATAAAATAAAACTAAGATAGACGCACTTCTAATTTTCGTTAGAATTAAACGCTTTAATATTTTTCTATCTAAAAAAATTTACTGAATCGTGTAAAGCTGAAAATCCCTCCGGATAGTCAGAAATATGGTCAAGAACAACACTTCTAGTTTATTATATTTAATATTTTTAGGGAAATATTCACTAAATGTCTTAAGATAAAATTTAGAACAGAAGTGTTTTGTTTTAATGCCTACCCCATAGCTTGCAAATGAGCCTTAAGGAAATATATTTTTTCTAACCTCTAATCATACTGGCTAATACAAACAAATTCTTCAGCTTACCTATATTACCTACATAAAAGGAATATGAAAAGGTTTATTTTCGCAATTGTGATAAAAGTTGTTCGATGATGTCAAAATATTTTTAAGAGAAAGAAGAGAAAACATTTTTGTTGTTAGATTAGCTCATTTAAATCTAGACGAACTAATGTCGCTGCGAGTAGAATTGTCTGTCACAGTGGGAATAACAAATAATGTTACAACATGTCGGTGACTAGATTTGCTTGAAATTAGCAAAACGACCTGGATTTTAAATGCGTAAATACTCTTACTTTTTACGTTACATTACTTTGGATTAAAATTAACTCTACATATCTTTTAACACTCGTACGAGATAATTTTGCAAACACAGTATTTCTTTTACGGACCTAGGGCATGATATTTATTTTTTTAGCCTATGCTAATTACAAATTTTGCATCCGTTGCATCCTGTTAAAGTTGTAAAGTAAACTAGTTTGTTGCCAGTACCTTTATTTGAAATACGAGTAACTCCCCAAATTATTAATTGATGAGATGTTATTTAGAAGGTTAGGCTAGGGTTCACCCGTATATATTCTCCCTTCTGTCCCTTAATAGTTGCAAGTACTACAAAAAACTTTGTTCCATTAAGGCAAAAAAGGTGTTCTGTGTATGATTTCATAACTCCTAGCGAAATTTCATGAAAATTCGTCCAGCTTTTTTCACATAAAGAGGCAATAATTTAAGCGCTTGAGATTTATGCCATGGGTTTGGTTCACTAGCAAACAACAAGCCTATCACTCTTAGGCCCCTAAACTATCTCTATACAAAGACTTACATCAACCCTCTGTGCGGTAGTAAACATCCTACAGTAAAACAAATTTGAATTTTAATAATATGTATTGCAGGATCGTCAAATAAATATTTGAGAAATTGCTCATCATTTTCCGGAACATTCTTGTGTAATGTCTTCGCAGATTATGTTCACTGCCAAGTCACTTCATTCAGAGGAAAAATCAACTTTTCATACGTCATTAACTCCCCCGGATAATTTCGACCTAATATATCAGTTTACAACATCTTTACGATAGTTGACATTTTCTGACCTTCTATATTTTCATACTTTATGACTTATCAAGAAAAACTGCTAAATACTCATTCTGGACCCGTCCATCGTCCTAAAAGATTTCAAGGAAATAATTAAACTTGAGTAGAAAATGAGATTTTTATGTACAACCGAAATACTACCTTTAAAAATATTGTTTTGTTTTAGAGGTGGTTGAATAATTTAACCAATAATAATCGAACTCAGTCTACTCAAAAGGAATGCCGAAGCCTTACCCACTAGGCTATCTATCTATTTAATAACGTAAAAAAATAACTTACTTTCTTAACCTCACCTACATAATTAAATGAGCGCATGAACACACACTTAGGCACTTTTTAACTATGTAGTACAGGCGAAAAAATGTACGCAACTTTTTTAAATTACGAGATTCATTCCACATACACTTACACAGGCCTTGACACATGGTTTTAATTACACGAAAAATTTCACTAATGATGTGGTTTTCATAAGGAAAACTTTTCAGGAAGGTAGTAGCCAAGAGGGTGACCAATGCTTTAAATGTAATGTGTAATTACACTGCAATGTTTGTGAAGACTCTGTATTTTTATAGCCGATGACAAATGTTCTTTGTTTATTTATTTGTGTGCCACTTAAAGTACGATTGAAAGAATCTTGAGGTAGCTCATATATTGAGGAAGGTGTAGCATATGTAACATTATGTTGAGACACGTAGGGTCAACCCGCTGGGCACAGCTAGTGTTAACATAAAATTCTGCTTATACTTTTCTTATATTTATACTTAAACAACTAGAAAAAAAAGTCAAAGAAAGCATTGCAATTAAAAAGTTCAAGAGCTGAGATAAAAGCAAACAATTTGGGTCAAAACTAAAGGCCATTTTGTTTTCTTAGTAGCAGCTAGAAAAAACGGTCGAAGTGGTACCCATTAAATTGTTGGCAAATAGAAACTTCTTGGGTTTTCCTGAGGTATAACGACGACTAAATGGCTCTAAGAGAGTGATCACAGTTAAACGTTTTGGTCTAATCTATACTTATAATAATACTGTAACTGGAAGATTTCTGTTCATTTAATATATTTTAAAAATTTAGCTTTTAATCGATACTGAGTCCAAAACAAATTTTTACGCGAATAAAACTGGACGCGTAAATTAGTTTAGGATTGAAACTGGACGTGGTAGATGGCGCTGCAAATAGTTTCTAGGTTTTTTAAGAAATTAAAACCTGTAATAACCAATTTGGTGCAGACGAAGTTCTGGCGGCTCAGCTAGTAGATAAATAAAACAAAAATATTAAATAAAGTGAAGCACAGGTTATTTCCATTAAAGTAATATAGTGTAAGTTTGTATGTATATCATGAGATCGGTCTCGTCTTAGATTTCCTAATTAATTAATTAAAAAATAGTCTTATTTAATCACAAAAATAATTTTCATTATGATCATTGTTTTTCTAATGCGGTTGGAATTCACTGTTAAATTTATCCATACAAGCTGTTGCCTGAGATCTTAGTCCGCGTTTATTACATTTTTTTACTTACCTCGTGGATACCGTTTGTTTTCCCGACATAACAAGTAACCTATGTTACTCTACTCTACGTCAACTTACTCTATGCCAGTAATGAAGTCGATTGGTTCTTTAGTTAGGGCGTCAAGTAAAGATAAACGAACAAACAAACTTTCGTATTTATAATATTAGTATGGATAAATTTTAAAAAAAAAATGGAGAGCCTTCGAATCGGGTTGCCTTGCGATTGTGTGGACATAATAGATTTTATACGACACAATACAGCCGCCGAGCTTAAGTGCTCGGGCGTATTAAACGTCTAGAACCTTTTAGGCTCTACAGTAGACAAAGTTGTTAACTGGAATAATCATTCGTTCAATTTACGGCAGCGATTTGTCTTATATATACGGCGGGCGATACTTCCTAAGAAAAACGAAGATAAGGTGTGAGTAAAAATTGAGTTGAGCGTTGATAATTTAGCATTTATTTTTTGCCTTTCAATGTGAATGTGAGTCTATTTTTTGTACAAACTTCTGACACCGTAAAAATCTTATTCTATATCAAACAGGTCCTTTACCAAAAATCCAAACAAAAATACTATTTTCATAACCACCACTAATTATGACAAATTTTATTTCTTGTTTTGCTTATATAGGGTAAATAAGATTTTATTTATACTACTATACTACTGCTATTGTACTATTTCCAGACAATTTTACAAACTTAGGACCTCTATGGCGCAACGGTAAGTGCTATGGATTTAAGTAGGAGCTCCCGGGTTAGATTTCCAGCGGGGAAATTATTATCTCAGAATTTTCTCTGGTCTGATCTCGTGGGAGTTTTTGACCGTGGCTAGTTATCACCCTACCGACAGAGACGTGCCGCTAAAAGATTTAGTGTTCCGGTGCGATGTCGCACACCAAACCAATCGGAGTATGACTGTCATACTTCCTGACAAGTTAGCCCGCTACCACCTTAGACTACATAATCACTTACCACCAGGTTAAGGGCTAACTTGTAGTGGACAAAATCGTATGGGATTGTGATAGGTATGTTTGAAAACATAATGTTTTATTTGATTTGATTAGTTTTACCTTCTGCGGATAGAGTGCTCGCAATTACAATACGGTCTACGGACCCACGTAAGTTCGCGCTTAGCTTACGTAGAAGCCGCAGATGTTCCAAAGCAAGTTACGATGACAGCTATGTGAAACGCGAGCGTTGTTCCCTTGTTTAAGTCAAAACTTTCCCGACAAACGGCTGACTCGGGTTTTATAGCCGGCAAAGTTGCCGATATGTATGTTTTGTTGCTGTTTTCTCTCCACACACCGCACTTTCATCGAAGATAAAACTCTCGTTTGATCAATTTCACAACAACCTTGCAGCTTAAGCGAAAGTTGGTTAAACGGTTATTAATATTTTTACTTGGATATATGTCAGTGCTTAGATATAATTTTTGAATTCTGAAACCGAGTTACTAAGTTCGTTTTCCTGGTTGGTACAGAAATTGTTAGGTATTGAATCTTAAGCCCTAGACTAGACATTCTCAGCACTGGCTTGGTTACGAAGTAAGCGTCGATTGGTCCTCTATAAGTTCTTTGTTCCCCCTTCCCTGAGTGTGTAGTGTGTGTGTTTTTTGCCAGCAGTAGGACATTTTAATAGAATGACGAGACTCTTATTCTTAGTCGTGCACTCTTGGCAGAGTGGTCGTGGCCGCTGAGATGAATTGCAATTCATCTCAGAAATACGAGTAGGAGAACGGAAATTTTTCATTGTAGGTAAGCATTTAAGGTCACTCATTGTGGTATACAATATGTTTTAGTTTATATCAAAAACCTAAGACTGTATCAAGTATCTCTAATTATGAGAAAATAAATTATTTTTTTTAGTAAAAAAGGGATTCTAAATCCTAAAAGCCAAATACTCTTTAAGCTGCATAAAAAGAGTATATAATCAATTATATTAATGAATCCTGTTAATGAGGATTTTGTCGAGTAGATCTTTTAGGCTACAACCCAATAGTAATCGTGGGAGGCGTCAGAGTGACTTTGATATAATACCTTCCACAATACATCACTTCTAAAGGCAGCAACTTATATAATTAATGAGCAACGTTTTCTCAATGCTTATGTTATTATTACTTCATGTTTTGCTGATACCACATATATAAATATACGTTATATGGAAATTTAATTTAATAAGTCTAATGAGAAAATTAACAAAACAAATTAGTCGTGTAGTCACATTAATTAAGCTTCACCTTTTATACCTTTTACATTTAGCTTTAAACGTCGTAATCTGTAACCACCAGACACAGCTGTAAGGTTTTTTTTAATAAGCATACACAGAAGCTTTAATATAAACTCTCCACATAAGTCAAATTTTTTTTGGGCGTTATTTATTTTAAAAGTTGTGCTATTCTCAAAAATTTTAAAAAAGGAAAAAAATAAGGATGAACAGTAAGTAATTGGTGATTTTTTAACAATAAAAATAGTGTTGATCCATTAACTGTGTTTTTATGAGTTAGTTACCTGTATTATTAAGTATTTTAATATTATTTTTACTACTTTATAATAAATAAATATAATATATACTACGACAATACACACATCGCCATCCAGCCCCAATGTAAGCGTAGCTTGTGTTATGGGTACCAAGATAGCTGTTGAATATTTTTATGGATATAATACATAAATACTTTTAATATTCTCGTATATATAATTATAATATAAACACCCAGACACTGAAAAATATTCATGCTCATCACACAAACATTTTTCAGTTGTGGAAATCGAACCCACGGCCTTGGACTCAGAAAGCAGGGTCGCTGCAAACTGCGCCAATCGGCCGTATAATGAAACTAAAAACAATAACTTGCAGTAGTGACGGGATATAGTGGCCCTTATATTTATAAAATGAGATTTACCTTTCGTAAATAGATCATATTAAGCAATACATCCTCGTAAATTGCCATCCCATAACCAAGAATGTAATCAATCTAAGTGACCGTCATAAGGCCATGATAATGTAATTATGTGATTGATCGATTGCTGACAATCCACTTCCAGTATGTCATAAGACCGGATATATAATTCTCATTACTTCTAACGATTAATCAATTTTATACAATTGAAAGTGTTTAAAAAAGGATCAATGTTATTTACAGCATCAGAAAATTGCTCATAGGAATTTTGCTCCTAAAAGTTATTGTTCCCAGAATAATAAAACTTATGATTATAATGTTTTGCATGTCAAAGTAATGTTTTGCATGTATTTTTATAATTATATTTTATAAAATTATCATAAGGTATGTTTATTTACCTGTAGTCATAATAATTATTTACCGTCCAGCTTACTAAGATTTAAGAAATTTTTGTATGTAAGTCTCAATAAAATGTTAAATGCTTAATACGTTTCATATTTTTCAATCAATAAAACAACTGGTAGAATCTGCCTACAGGTAGGTGGTAGAGTCTCTACAAAGAAAAGCAGACAGTCCAAATTGTTAATATTAGTCCTAGTTGAAATAAATGAATTTTGGATTATGTTGAAAAATCATTTCATGTTCTAAAGGTTATCATAAGTTGGGCAGGTCGCAACGCGAAATTGTGAGTAGTACTAAACAACGGCAGAACGGTGGATCAAGTGGTAGGTGGTAGTGTATCATATCGCCTTTATTGGTTCCGAATTGCCTGTAATATTGATTTACAATAACAGACACGTCAATTAACTTCATTGTTGGTGGTTCAAACCTTACAACTTAAATTCAAAATTTAAAACACCCTTTTCTTTTTTTAATGTTTGTAATTAATTACTTCAAGGATCGCCTGTTGTTCGGTTCACTCTCATTATTTGCTGTAGGTCCTCGCGCGCTTTAGAGTACTTAAGGTATTAAACGAATGCGTGCAGATTTTTTTTTTCTAGTTAACAAAACCGCCTTTACTTATTGTAACTTCCTGCCTTGTATTGGTGGTTAATTTACTCGACATTTCTGATAGAGAAAACTTTATATAGCGTTGCAGCATTTATTGTATAGCAAACTAAATAGTGTTTGGAGTTGTTTAAGTTACACATTTAAAGCTTACTTTCTCTCTCCGAACTTGGGTTCTTAGAGATGAGCCAGGACCGAGAAATTCAAAACGTTTCATGAAGTAGGGCGGTGACCTAGGTTAAAAAGAGAAGAATAAACTTTAGAAAGAACATGCTGATTACGCTGACACCTTATCTGAAACCACTTAAATTTTCTGCTACACTCCGTAATATAATCATAACCAAATTTAAATGTTAAACACTGGCTGTTTTAGTGAAGGTCTTTAGTCAGGTGTAGATTGATTTCATAGACGGAATCTAAGATAGACAGGAAAAGAGTATTGTCTGTCCGCCATCTTAGAGATCAAAAGCGTTAAAAATCTTTTTGCTTTCAATTTATTATTTATATATTATTTTTGCTTCATGCTTCTAAGAAAAGTGACAGCACAAGGTTTCCAAGTTTTCTGACAGCTCTGCGAGAACTTCTAACAACCTAACCAGCCGAAAGTCACTCAGGGGAATTAAAAATAGTAAACTTAGCATCAAATGTAAGATTATGAATATAAGGTCCCAGAAGATAGAGTATAAGATAGTACCTAGAATCGTTATTGAATTTTTCTAAAACCTGACGGACTATTTATTGACCATATCAACTGTAAAAATTAAAATTATCATATATATAGTGCGGAAGCCACAAAGACGGATACGTATTTGCCTTTGCATTACGTGGATGTTCGTTGTCATTCGATGTGCGTCACTCGTTATAATATTACAGACTTTGGTAGGTGTAATCTGTTAATCAAAAAGTACACAAAATCCACAAAAGAAAAAAACATCTTAGTAATATGAAATATAAAGAATGTTAATAAAATGATTATAATCACGCATAATATTTGTTACTTATGTAAACAACTCGGACATAATTAACTTAAACTCAAACAATATTTAGCGAGAACACAAAAGGATCGTAAAATACTTCGACAATCTAAAAGTCGTATATTCACAGTAAACCCTCGTTGAATAATAATGGCGAGACGTTTTTTCAAGTCACCAACTGTAATAAAAATACCACGAAAGGATCCCCAGGAATTCGATTTTTCCACAGGGTATTGTGTTTGGAAATAAACTATATATTTTTTCATTTCGTGTCGAAAAAAATAACGTCCAATACTTCTTGATCCATAGTGAATGGCGATTGGAATTGTAATGAATAAAATATTAAATTATTGCGCACTTAGGAAATACAGTTGGAAGAAACGAATAAGCTAAAGTTTTTGTATTGTTATTTCGCTTAAAGTAAAACGGTATGTTCACCACTAATGGTAGGGCTAAAACTTTATCTCAAAGTAATGGAAGGATACGCGAAAATGTTTTTACTGACGGCCAATGTTTGAGCGTGGGAATAGCGGCATGTGGTTTTACTAGGATTAGGGATGAATAGCTCTGGCTTTGTGAATTACATTCACGGTCCACGCGTGAAGTTTTGTATGTTTGCACAAACGAATCGATTCTGTGTGTTTGTGTAGTTTCAGTTGGACTTATATTTTTTAACTAGCTGCTGCTCGCGTTTTCGTCTTTCGTGCGAGTTTATACATACCAGTCGAACATTTTCTTGGAATACAAAAGTAGCCTATGTTACTCTCCGTCCTGTCAACTAACTCTATGCCAAAAATCAAGTAGATTAGTTAGGGCGTGAAAAAAGGACAAACGGTTAAGACAACAGGTTGGCGCAGTGGGCAGCGACCCTGCTTTCTGCGTCCAAAGCCGTGGGTTCGATTCCCACAACGGGGAAAATGTTTGTGTGATTTACATGAACGTTTTTCAGTGGCTGGGTGTTTATCTGTATGTTATCAGTATTTATGTGTATTATATTCATCAGCTAGCAAGTACCTTATTTTGGGACTAGATGGCGATGTGTGTATTGTCGTTGTATATTTATTTATTTTATTTAAACAAACAAGCAAACACACTTTTGCATTTATAATGTTAGTAACGATTCAAAGAAAACCCGATTTATAACAATGTAGGCTGTAAACAGTTTAAGATTGAAGCTCATTATCCTAGAGGGGAGTTGGCAGATAATGAAATCTATAAGACGAGGCGCAGAGAATCGTGCGAAATAGTAGCAGTAAACGTCCTTCAGTGGAATCCCACTGGAACGGTTGTTAAGTGATAAGCCAGCGGCTGCCTTGGCCACCTACAAGCAGGCCGATTTTATATGGCAACTGATATTTTAGCCCCTCAAAATACCGGGACCTCCCATTTAAAATGCACAGTGCCCTCATCTGTGTCAGATATTGAGTCACACTGCGACAATGAAACTGCAGTGTAAAATATTTTTAAATGTAATATCGTTACTGATATCAATAAGGGAAAAAATATTATAAAAGGCTGTACCTACTCGTCCTTGATTTAACATTGTTACTTTTATGTTCTACAAATTTTGAATAGACTTTTTAACCTGGCGTTTTATGAAGGCTATAAAAATATCAAGACGAGACTTTTTTAGATAATCGAGAATACTTTTGTGTTTCAGGAATTTAATATGAAAATCGCACAGGTTTAGCTTGCTCAGCAGCGGATCGCGACGTTTTGTGTTTGATTCCCGGTCAGGCAAGAAGTAAAAAGATTCTTAAGATTTTTGTGCAGACTCTCAGTAGCAGCTGGGAGTTTTAGCGATGGCATCGGAGAGCAAGTTAAGCTGTTGATCCCAGTTATCGTAAGAGCCCTCCAATACTCACAAAGGCCTCGTGTAGGGTCTATGCTCTAAAACCATCTCTCCGGTGAGAGATGGAAGGCCGGTTTTCAGCAGTGAGATAAAAGTAGTTTATTAGTAGTTTATAAGAAAAGGTAGAAAATAAAAGAGTTTGGCACAAGTATGTGTTCAAAGGACCCTTGTCGGGTTATAATGACGACATAGGGTAGTTTTTACCAATTTAATGCAGGGCCTAGCTAGTACCATAGTTGTTCAGTTTACGTTTTGTATACGAGTATAATTAGGTATAATCCACAGTCCAGATAAAATTATTGAGCGGTTAATATTAAATTTATGTAATACTTCTAAGAAAGACGTTTTGTTCTATTCCACGTACCAGTTATTAAATTTCACAAAGGATTCTCAAAGAATTTCTAAGTTTGCTGGCCGGGAAGATCAAACAAACAATGTTGCACAAAGAGATTTTCTAATCTTTTAGTAACAATATTATTGTCTTATACACTTAAGTTATTTTAATTTGGGTTAGTTTATCTTATGATATTATATCTGTTATGTTGTTATGTTTCTAGCCATTTGTACATATTTGAGTTTAGAAATTTAGAAGAGCAAAAAGTGCCAGTAAGATTAAACCGACTCGAAAACATCAAACAACTTATTTAGATTCAATTATAGAGAGTTATTGCTCATTTCTAAAATATCTTTTTAGTAGGAATATTGGCTTTATTTCCTGTAATTTATACACATCTAATAAATTAACCATCTTTCGCTTTACAAAATTCGGAGATAAAAGAGGTGTTTATGTTAACAGCTTTCATGATGATTCGAAAAGTATGTGGTTTCTAAAAACGTTTATTATAATTGTCATCATTTAATCGATGGAAGTTCATTGCTGTAAAGTTACATATTGAATAAATGGCTATACAGATTTCTTTTGTATGTAATTCCTCACGCCATGTTATTTTGCTTCTTGTATTTTGAATCCCTGCGGCACTTTCTAGGTCATCTGTTATCCTATTCTGTAGACAATTAAGTAAATATTTATGGCTTTAGCGTGATTTAACGTCAAAATAATTATAAGACCATCGCGCTATGTGACTTCGGCTGGCTGCGCTCAAGATCTTAAATGCATGTTCTGCGGACGTTTATACGACCTGCACTGACGCAAAGTTTGGTTGCAACGACAAGTCAGAGTCGACGTTTGCTCCCAACTGTGAAATGTGTACGATACTTAAACCGATTTTCGAGTCCCAATTATAATCAAATAAAATAATACAATAAAAGATGTTTCTATAATTCTAAAAAACTACGATAATACACAAATCGCCATCTAGCCCCTAAGTAAGCGTAGCGTATGGGTACTAAGATGACGAACGAAATTTTTTATGAATAATATAAATAAATACTTATAATATACATAATATAAATATCCAGGCACTCAAAACATTCATGTTCATCACACAAACAGAACGCTGCCCACTGCGTCAATCGGCCGTTTTATAAGCGCTCAAGTCTGAACCGCTGATGTCTGCAATATTTCCTGGCTTAGATACGCCTTCATCTCGTAAGGCTAAAGCGTCCAGCCTCTACTTTGTTCAGCATTCAACCCATCCGTTATATCTTAAGTAACGATATCCATCCTGAATTTTAAATTGCATAGGTTAGAGGAATAAATCAATGCAAGGCGAGGCGGATTATATCATAGACGAAAAATCTAGAGAAAATCGCTTAGGATTTTCGCTTTTATTTATATCTTATGTAGAAGTGGTATCGCAAGTGGCTAGAGCTTTGCCCTATCTTTCGGAAAGGCTAAGTTTGATACCCGCCAACCTCTAACTTTTCGAAATTATTTGCCATTTCTCAAAGACGTCTTTTTTCATAGGCCAGCGTGGTGGACCACGGCCTAAATCCTATTCATTCTGAGAGGATGTCCTGTGGTGGGCCGGTAAAAGCTCTATAATGATGATGATAATGAGTATCATAAGCAATGTCCACTATTGCCTAATTAGCTGGCCAGACCACATGATAAAATCATTTACGGATTGTAGGTATGGTATAAATTAAATACCACTGTAATACCAGAACAGTCAATGGAATGTACAGTCCGTATCGGTTGCGTTTTACACATAACGGAATATGCGAATCTAGTGTTTAATCTTTGGTAGGTATTTATTGATATGAACTAGGATTCGTGCTATGTAAATCGAGCAATGGCTCTGCTGTTCAAAGTTAAAGTTATTGCAACTGACTACATTATAGATGGTTTATGTGCATATAATACACTTTTATAGATCAGTATAAACATGCAACATATAAGAAAAACATAACTAAAAAATAAAATAAAATAAATAAATATACTACGGCAATACACACATCGCCATCTAGTCCCAAAGTAAGCGTAGCTTGTGTTATAGGTACTATGATAACTGATGAATATTTTTATAAATGATATACATAAATACTTATAATATACAGATAAACCCCCAGATACTAAAATTATTCATATTCATACTAATAATTCTAACTCATAATGATTCAATTCAATAAATTCATGATTTAGAAGTCATAACAAGCTCTTACGAATCTTATACTAATACATAAAGCTGAAGACTTTATATTTTTGTTTACTTGAAAATTTTATTCAGTGTTGGTATTTATCGAGAAAGGCTACAGGCTACATATCATTACGCTAAAATCAATAAGAGCATGGCACCAATGAAGAACGTCTTAAAATCGGGGTTTGTTTTCCTCTTGAGTGCTTTCGCTGCATGTGCTGCGTAAATGGTTTAAGTTTCGATAAAATAAAGTATGACGAATTTGTTCCTCTTTTAAAAATAAAAATAAAGTCTGCGACAGATTATCTCTATCTATTATATTATATAGCATAGTCCTTCTTGTTATTCTCTTTTTACCACGTTATTTTAATTAGTCAGGTAGGTAGGTTGGTTTGAAGAGTGAATTAGTGAAACAACGAAATTAAAATTCTTTATTGATTTAGTCTTGTCACGGGCAGTTATGAAATACATACAATAATGTTATAATAAATCAACCAAACTTAGTATTAATTAGGCTTTTATTTATGTACACATTTAAATTACATTGAATAAAATATTTTTACTATATTAATATTGCCATATGTTTCCGTTTTTGACGTCAGGTGATGGTTGATGATAACGACATGAACATCTTAAAGTCACTAAAGCCTAACTAAAAAGAAGCCTACATTAAAGGTAGCTAAGCTGTTTTTTTGTTATCACCATCTCTTACGTAGCTATGAAGTTAAAGCAACTTATACACAACCTTTTTATCGCCTAAGTAATTTATAATAATGCATATGTAGCACAGGATATGCGGCCAAACTAAATATCTCCATCCAAGCAAAGAAAGACTTTTAGAATTCATACAAATTAAAAAGTCTCGGCTTGGAACAAGACAATGAAAACCTCCAAACTTTTCATGTAGGGTTTTAAGCACTTTGTGCTGTAGGTACGGAAAAGCGCATTCATCGTCGCAACTGATAATTGCGTCGAACATTGACCTCATCGCGACCTCTGATCTAGCCTTTTCAGTGGCGTACGGAAACTACGGCTGCTAGACGATTATGCAGCCTATCAATTACAGCAGTATATTTGCATAAAACATTGACCTAATTATGAAGTTTTTTATCAAGAACATTACCTCAAGCCTTAGGTCAAGTCCACGTTTATGTTTGATGGACACAGCTAGCTTGTTTTTAAATAGAAAATGGGAATATTTTTGCATTGGTATTTTCATCACTAACTACCCACTGTCATCTTAGACATATCCCAGTTAGTGCTCAAACTTTTGATTATTCTGTAGTCATATAAATCATAAATGTTAATAATATAAATGATTAAGATCTTGTGTAGCATTGTTCTTATTCATAACAAGAATTAACCTAGCTCATTTTATAAAAACTCCAACAATGGATAAAATTAGTGAACAACTTTTAAACAGGGTGTGTGAGTAGTTTTTATTTAATCATTATACAATCCGATATGCCGAAAAATAGCATCTGTTTTTACGGTTTCAAAGGACAGAACAGCGCGATTCGCTCTAAATTCGTAAATGTAACCTTCAAGAAACTTAATACCTATCATATTTCTCGAATTTTAAGAGAAGTTGAACTTTGTAAACGAAGTCTGAGCATGAATATTCCTTTCAATTATTAGACTTAATAAATATGACTTTTCCGGGGTCAAAATTGAGTTACCGTCGACCGCTTAGTAGTAATTCAATAAACGGGGCAGGGTTATAGAAATTTAAGGAATGAGCTTTACTGATCCTTTTGAAATATAACAGTTTTGCTTAAATTTTATCCATCGTCTCCTGTATTCTCCAGATTTTATAAAATTTAAAACTAAACAAATTGAAAAACTGATGATTTCGAAAATGGTTGTAGCTTAGTCACTTAGTGGATAAGACTTCGGCTTCCATTTCAGGGTACCCGCGTTTGATGAAGCACCTCTAAATTTACGTGCACTTTTAGCAATTAAGTATCGCTTGCTTTAATGGTGAAGGAAAACTTGCATGTCTGAAATTCCCCATAATGTTCTCTACCACGTGTGGAGTCTACCAATCCGCAGTTGACCAGGGTTTCGGACTACGGTGTACAATTACGAATAATGATGATTATAAAAATTTAATCTGAACATAAAGAAAAAAGGGCGTATTATGGCATGTAAAGAAATTTCTCGAATCTGGTCATCCGAATACAAATATATGCAGCTTTTTTTAAATTTTAACTATGAAGTTAGGATTAAGTGACCTATACGTACTTGAGACTGAATTTGTAAAATAAGTTGCCTAATGCGCAGTAGGACTTTCGGCACGCTTTTTACTCGAAGTGAATTTCTGAAATAAGAAAATTACTTTGAAGAAGAAATAACGAAGAAAATGTGGGTCGTGACATTAGGAAAAGCCCAGTATCATTAATTCTGTATTAGCAAAAAACGTTTCGTAAATTATTATCCTGCCGCCCCTTTTACGCTTCGTGAGCTTTCAGATAAGGTGGTTTTTACTACTTAAAGTACTTTTTAGTTTCATTCAAATAAACCGAATAGAATGGAATGGAATTTTAACTACTATAGCACTGACTTTTAAAGTGGTTGGTTCATTCTCATTCTCAGAATTTCCTACTGCTGGCACTCTAATGCTTTAAGGAGGAGGAGAGTTTTACAATATTGACATCTGGAACGAGTGCTCTGTAAGGTTCGAAATGGACATCTCCAATCTCTTAACTCCGGAATGGTACTGAGAATTTATTTACAGGAAAAGCCATTAACCATTTTCAACCAAACCTCCGAATCTTATCCAAGATCTCTTGATTTAGGAGAAATATGCTATGCAGAGGATGAGTGGAATTTATCGGTTTATACCATAAATGTGTACCACCTCGGGTAGGCAGCAGATTGCAGTAGCCCATAGTGTGGAACATATGTTGTATAAGAGAGACTGGTGTGTTCGAAGGTGATCTCGAAGTGTCTCAATAAATGCCAAAGATGGTCTCCAAGGTTATTTTAGTGGGCAAAATCCCACCAATCTCCCCCAAAGTCGGGTATTATTGAAGAAGATTATTATTGTATTATTAAGAAGATTTCCACCCGTGAAAAAAGAAATGGGATGAGGGAAGTTTACTTTCTACATACGTGCAGTCCATTCACACTGAGGCGTTAAACATCTTCGTGCGTAAAGGTTCATCTGCGCGTCCGCAGCGATGGGGAAAAGTTCAATCAGAAAAATTCAGAAATGAGAAGCTAATGTGGATGGATCGTTCCAGGTTTTAATCAACCTATTGAAATCAACTTTGAATGGGACTTTCTAATCTTCTTTGTTACAGTTTTCTCTTAGTGAGAAGGTCGTACGCCTCTCTTTTTCTTCTCGACAGAGGGATGGGCGTGAGTCGGTGTTATGAACTGTTTGCGGGGAAAAGCGGCCACAACGGATGTTGCCCTAGCGCAGAAAGTAGAGAATCGTATTTGTAGTATCATATTTACTTTTAAAAATAATATTCTTATCAGAGCCTATTATTATGGTAAATAATATTTTTTTTACAATAAATTGGTAGCATCATCGCTAAGAAGAATGCAATAAAGAGACCATCAATACTTCACTCCAGTAAAACAAGAATTTACGTACCGTAAATATATTTTTAAGCTGTTTTCACAGCACTGCGAAAAGCTTTTTCATAATAATATTTTCTTAGCACTAACTTACCAACCCACAGTGGAGCAGCATGTCAAGATAATGTACGAACTCTCTCATTAATAACAGATAAATTCTCTGCTCTTGCTTTTATTTAAGTACTTTTAAAATTTTTGCACATTTCGCTACACAAACCACTTTAAATTATGCATACGGAAACAAACATCACCAACCGTAGGTATATATTACTGTACTATGTTACTCAAGATTTTATTCTAGTTCCGAAATATATGCATTATTTTACCGGATACCGGATCTGATAGGTAAGTGCGTACTCATGATCAATACCGTATAATAAACGGCTTCCGTCAAATTTTTTTGACAAAGAAAACAAATATTTAAAACAACTAAAATGCAAGAAATAAATATTTTCTTCAACATTTTGTGACTCCAAGTAAAATGTAAAAAATACTTGTTAAAAATTTAGTTGTTGAATACATTTTCCGGTGCACCGAACTAAAAAGTGTGTAGGACATAAATTAATTTTTTGCTTTTTGGTTGTTATCCAAAGTCTGTTTTAATAGTAAAAAAAGAATAATTTTACGCTTTTTAGCAACAGACTCAATGTTTGTAATTATATCAAAGTTATCATAACCAAAAGAAACTGCTCATAACTTTTTACAAAATATGGTTTTTCTTCAAGCCTAGGTTTTAATGTTTGTGCAGTTCTCCTGGCACTTCACCATCAGCACCTTTGTTGTGACGAGCATAATTATTTTATCTACCATATACTTATATCGAAGCGCAACCCGTGTTATAGGTATAATTGTATAGTTCCTAGTAGTCTTATCATCATTTTCACTTGACCAAAAGATACTTTTTGAAGGATTGAAAGGTGCGGAAAACATCGAAACCGTCCCTTAAGTAGGAACGAGCATATATTAGGAGCCCTTAGTTACCAACACCTTCTTGTTCAGGTCCAGGATACCAAAGCCTGCTTCGATTTGGGTGGGTTTTCGTGATTACCTTTTCATATGATAGAAAGATAGGTATGTTCAAATATGTCCCGATAAATTTTCAGCAGGTAACTTTTGCGTTTTAACATATGTTTTCATTAGCTCTTTAATAAAAGTTGCTTTTTTAGCCGTGTAGTTATATTTTGTAAGCCGTGTAGAAAGCATACAGTTATGAATATAATAAAACTATCATACCTCATACAGGCTATCATCGTAGACTGCATCATCATTCACCTGGTGACATTGCAGTCAAAAAAGCTAACCACGATATACTCGTAAATAATACGACATTACATATTCTTCTTCGAATTCATTTTTTTGAAGAATTGTAAACCTATTTCTTGCTTTAAACGATTATGTAACAGAAAGTTCTTATTTGAAGGAGCCATCTAATGACCCAACCTAAGAAGTTATGATGTTGATGAATCCCTTTCATCAAAGTCATAATCTCTTTAAGTAGATAGTAAATATTAAATAAGGTCTCCGGAGGAAATATAAGTTATTACTCTTTCCGAGCCATCCTAGTGTATCACGCATAATTCACATAGGAGCTGCGGCAGTGTAAAGATACAATATCTATAAAATATACCCAAAGTAATTTGTTATGTCTCCTTTACTTGAATATTCCTAGTGAGTAATAATCTCTCCCACGTAAAGCTATCCAAAAATTCTTTATTAATATATTGTACGTAATTGCATATTGTGATAAAAGGGTAGTAAAAAAGGACGTTTGTAATTTCGGGGGAAAACGTAAAACTTGCACGAGGCCCAGATTCTCGCAAGTTTTACGTTTTTAAAACACATAAAGGCTTTAAATAGATGCACAAAAAAATATTATTATTTAATTAATAAAAAATATAGTTACAGATCAGACTTGTTATAAGAAATAATAATTACAAACTAAAATTAATATTTAAAACAAATATAGGTAATCCGTCTAACTGTTCACTTTATGGACATGGTACCCAAAATGCACAAAAATAATTTTCAACAGATTATAGGAGGTTCACAATTATTTGGGGAATGAGTCGCCTGCCAATTGAAAACCAATCGCCTAAAAATCAAAACCTTTGTGTAGTATTTATCTAATATCTTAAATATATACTACACATAGGTTTAGCAAAATTGTTAAAGGCTTAACTTAATTGCCTTAACCGTAAGCAATCTTTCACCATCGTCACGAGCCATTTAATTCCCGCGTATCACACGATTTTTCCAATACTTTAGGTGAACAGATGAATAATATAAAATTAGTGACAGAAAATATAGGTAGTATTTTAATAAATCGATAATTATAATGTCCTATATGAACCTCATTTATATTGTGATATAATAATTAATAAAATGATTTAATATGACACTATAAATCTCAGAACATTATTTTATATAATTGATAATAATTAAGATTATTATTAATATAATTAAATGTTTAAATTTAGGATGTTTATGTATGTCCCAATAACTAATCCATATTTAGCAAAATAAATATTTCATTTCATATATAATTTTATTTCATTTGCATTTATTCTTTAAAAAAGACTTAGTTTTGTTAGGTTGCACTTGTAGTTTTTTAGGAACTCAAAAGATTCTTATTTTTGCCGCTAAGTGGCATTGTTGAAATGCTGCGTTTCAGTGCAAGTGCATGGGTGCCGGTGTATTTACCGGCAAACGAGGCTTAACAAGGTTGCACGACGTGTTCATTGCATGACCTGCGTGTTTTACACTGTTAATACGTAACTATTTCTATCTAGTTCCCCCCTCGCCTTTTTACCATCGAACCGCGAGGCACCGTAAGGATCTGCATCCCTACGTGGTCGATATACCGCGGACGCGTACGAAGCGCTTCGCATCTTCGTTTCTGAACCGCACGGCTAGGATCTGAAATGCTCTTTCAGCTTCCATTTTTCCCAGTAAGAGTACCTTCAAATCAAGAGTGAATAGGCATCTTCTAGGAAAGCTCGCACCACCTTAGGCTGCATCATCGCTTACCAGGTGTGATTGCAGTCAAGCGCGCGCGCATATAAACATTAAAAACAAAAAAAATGGGATGGTTTTCTACTTAGCGTCAGGTGGGTCATCGTGTTGGTACGTCAACTGTCACTAGAAAAAAAATAACAAAATGCGCGGCAAAATTATATTTTACAACAGGATACTAAATAAGTAGCAAAACAGCGAAATGCTTATTGGATATTAAATTGTTATTATTAATAGCAATTCTAAGGATAGTTGAACAGAGGGTGGAAGCCGTGATAGTCTCTTATTAAAATTGCTCGCAGTTGATTAAAGATTTACATCAAAGCTCGGTTCGTTCAGAAGACGTTTTGCCCTGAAGGTAATGAAAAACGGGTATTAAAAGAAAACGTAAATTATTGTCGGCAAATTAGGTGTATTTCGCACAGACTGTATTCAGTAAATATGAATTTAAAAACGGTCAGTTAACCATCAACTAGAAGCGAAGTTTTACGCATTCGGTATTCAATCCAATCCTATTTAATAAGTATAATCTATAAACAACCTTTCTAAAAAAAAAAAAAAATTAAACCACATATTCATGAGCACAGTTGTCATTAGAAAAAAACAATTAATGCTTATTTGTTTATATAATATAAATAATATGTATATATGCGAGTGTATACAACGTGTAACCGAATTGCGAAATAATGTTGATGGATGCATAAGTATACGTCATAAGGAATCACCCTGTAAAAAATTTAAATTACCAAAATTACATTTATTTTTACCCACAAACGAATTCAAAACAGTGTTTACATATGACAACCCTTTTAAAGGTATAAGACCGACACGCTTAGTACCTACATACGCTACGCCACTACGTTACTAATAAAGTGACAGGAGGAACATGATTTTAATTTAGCATGTGATTTTGTGATTTTAGGGCTGCATCTGATTTATTTCAGTAAAATCTATGGGAGTCGTTTACTAGAAAACTATTGGGTTTCGGTTTCACAGACAAGTTTCAGAGACAGAACATAATATACCTCTAAAGTCTGTGAAGTATTATTTAGATTTTCATTTACACGTTGTATAAATGAAAACCGCATATGAATACATGCGGTTTTCATTTTGCACCACCTACTTACTTCTCTTCTTCAGCTGTGTTTTACGCCATTGGTTGCCTGGCAGTGATCGCTATGTAGCGATAAGGCCGCCAAACTGTATACTTTGTTTAAATTTTTTGTTTACAACTTCATTATGTATTTTCATGTGATGTAAAATAAAAGTTTATTCATTCATGTAATTATAATTAATCGGTGTTTAGAATTTCGATAACTTGGCAACAACAGCTTGTTTAATAATCTAAACAATGTTCTCGGAACTATTGAAATGAAATTTGGTCTACTTCTAATACTATCAAAAAAACAATTAAATTAAATTAAATTAAATATACTACGACAATACACACATCGCCATCTAGCCCCAAAGTAAGCGTAGCTTGTGTTATGGGTACTGAGATAGCTGATGAATATTTTTTTATGAATATAATACACATAAATACTTATAATATACAGATAAACACCCAGACACTGAAATATAATTCATGTTCATCACACAAACACTCTCCAGTTGTGGGAATCGAACCCACGGCCTTGGACTCAGAAAGCAGGGTCGCTGCCCACTGCGCCACTCGGCCGTCAAAAATATTATGGTTCCTTGAG